>NC_137151.1:57494488-60239488 GCF_951394435.1 Stenella coeruleoalba
CATTATAAACACATAGAACATCGTGTTTGTGGCAGAGACTGCTTCCTATCCCAACATCCATTCTCGTCTCCCCCCTTAACTGTGGCAAGTCTTCAGTCATATTTACAAAACATTTCTGTTTCTCCTCCTTTTGATAAATGGTAAGATTCCACTTCCTTGCCCCCTTGCAGTTAGAAGTGACCATGTGACTTGCTGTGGCCAATAAAATGTGAACTTTAAAAACCAGAGTGAGATTCATGTCTTCTCTCTCTCTCTTTCTCTCCTATGATGACTGTCAGTGTTTCTGACAGTGGTTCTGGGTTTCAGAGTGAAGACACGATGGATCAGAGCCCTAGCAATCCAGGATGGTCATGTGATGGGAGAGGAAAATAAGCCTTTGTTGTGTTAAGCCTCTGAGATTTTGAGATTGTTTGGTCCTGCAGCATAATCTAGTTGACTCTGATAGATGGGACCATGGTTTCATTTAGAGTGGCAGTGCAGTCAGATGAGATAACATTTCCCAGACTCTTTTGTAGCTAGGTATTGTCCGATAACTAAGTGTTTGCTGTAAGACATACGTGGAAGTGTGTCTATAATTTCTGGGAAGATGCATAAAGAATAGTGACCTTTTACCCTTCCTCCTTTCTGTCATCTGCAATTCAGGCAGTGATCACCAAGAACTATCTTGGACCATGAAGAATGCAATTTCTTATAAAACTGAACATGCAGCTATCATACAACACAGCAATTGCACTCTTGGGCATTTATCCCAGAGAAATGAAAACTTAAGTTCACACAAATACCTGCCCATGAATGTTCATAGCTGTTTTATGTGTAATAGCCCCAAATTGCAAACAACCTAGAATTTCTTCAAGAAGTGAGTTGTTAAACGAACTGTGGTACACCAATAACATGGATTACTACTCAGCAATAAAAAGGGAATGGGACTTCCCTGGCGGTGCAGTGGTTGGAATCCACCTGCCAACGCAGGGGACACGGGTTCGATCTGTGGTCTAGGAATACCGCACACGCCGCAGAGCAACTAAGCCCGTATACCACAATTCCTGAGCCTGCACTCAACAGCCTGCAAGCCACAACTACTGAGCCCGGGTGCCAAAACTACTGAAGCCCATGCACCTAGAGCCTGTGCTCTGCAACAAGAGAAGCCACTGCAATGAGAAGTCCCTGCACCGCAACGAAGAGTAGCCCCCGATTGACGCAACTAGAGAAAGCCCGCACACATCAATGAAGACCCAACGCAGCCAAAAATAAATAAATACAAGTACTAATAATTTTAAAAAAAGGGAACAAACTCTTGATACACAATACATGAAACAACCTTGATGAATCTCCAGAGAATTATGCTGAGTGATAAACCCCAAATGTTTAACATACGGTATGATTTCATTTCTATAGTATTCTTGAAATGACAAAATTGCATAAACAGTGAACAAATTAATGATTATTGCCTGTGCAACTTGATGAAAACGCTCTGTACCTTGACTGTTATCACTGTCAATATCATGACGTGACATTGTGCTATAGTGTTGCAAGATGTTACCACTAGGGAGAACTGGGTGAAGAGTACATAGAATCTCTCCTGTGTACTCTTACATAATTAAATCATTATGTAAGATAATAAAAAATAAATAATAATTGTATTCTTTCCTACAATTGCACATGAATCTACAATGATCTGGAAATTAAAAAAAAAAATCCCACCTCCCCCTAAAATACTTTAAAAGGGGAAAAAGAATCACAAAAACCTGAGATTTACCCAAAACCAACTGTAAAAAACTCTCTAGTACCTGGACCTGCAGACATAAGATATTTTTTAAAAAGTGCTCCAGGTAAATCTAATGTTCAGCTAGATTTGAACTCTATGGAGAGCTGGTAAAAATTGGTACCATATGCTGTCCCAGAGCTTATTCTAAGGCCATGAAAACAGCCTTATCCCCAAACCCAAACCAGATTATATACAGATCTTCTTCAACTTACAGTGGAGTTACATCCTGATAAACCCATCATAAGTTGAAAATATGAGTCGAAAATTCATTTAATACACCCAACTTACTGAATATCGTAGCTCAGTCTAGCTTACCTTACACGTGCTCAGAACACTTACATCAGCCTACAGTTGGGAAAATCCACCGAACATGAAGCTTATTTTGTAATAAAGTGTTGACTAGCTCATGTAATTTATTTAATACTGTACTGAAAGTGAGAAACAGATTGGTCGTGTAAGTACTGATTGCTTTTAAGTGTATCGGTTGTTTACCCTCATGATCACACGGCTGCCTGGGAGCTGCAGCTGCCATTGCCCAGCATCACAAGAGAGTATCGCCAGCCCGGGAAAAGATTAAAATTCACAACTCGAATTACAGTTTCTACTGAATGTGTATCACTTTTGCACCATCATGAAGTTGAAAAATCGTAAGTTGAACCATTGTAAGTCTGTATGCAGAATACTATGGAAGAGAAAGGAGAATGAGAGTTGGACGCACTAGGATTTCAGTGTTCATCACCTGAGGTTATTCTACACCACCACCAAAAGGGGGGCTATTGGTGCCTCCTACCTAACCTCTGCTAAGCTAAATGGATAGGTGAGAGTCTAATATTGTCTGTAGACATCACAATTCTGTTGGAAGACCCCAGATGGATTTACCTGTCCCCTTCCAAACAGGGCAAAAGAGGATGGGACAGGGATGGCAGGGCAAAGGCAACGGAGGAGCTAGAGCTGCCACTGTTTGACCTGAGATTCCCATGCACCAAGGAAAATCACACAAGTATCATTACACTGGAGGCTGCCGGCTATTGCTCCACCTGAGAGAGGGCCCCTGGTTGAGGGAATCTTAACAGTGAGGAGGCTGAAATGCCAGTGCGAGAGCTGAGGAGGGGCGAGGGGGGTCAGGGGGAGTGGATCCGCACAGCAGGGGAGAGGGGAAGCATGAGAGCTTTCTGAAAAACTCACAAAGATGCCCTATGTGGAAGCCAGAGGATGTTGAGGTAGTTCAGTATTAGTCCGAAAAGGAGTGAAAGCAGCAGACAGAGGAGCACAGCGCTGGTAGTCATGGAAGAGGTCCTCATTCCTTGTCAAGTCCTTCCAGTCTCACCACGACGCAGCAGCTGCTCTAGGGGTTCTCAACCCTGGCTGCTCGTTAGCTTCACCTGGGAACAGTATCGCTACCCAGACCTCACCCCCAGACACCTCACCTCAGGTCTGTCTGACTCTAAAACCCATGTACGTTATGTCCCAGAGACATGACACGAGGCATCTCCCTCACGGAGCTCCTCTTCTATCTGGGATGCCGGTCACCCGTCAAAGGTGAGCCAGAATGCAAGACCATTAACCACTAGCTCCTGTAGCTTCTCTGTGCTGAGTGTAACCATACGGCAGCACAGATAGAGGCAAGCTGGGGAGATTGCAAAGTCAATTTAAGAGAGGGCAAAGCAAACATGACAAACGAAAGTCATACAGTGGGAGCATGGAAGGATCGCCCAGAGGCTTGTAGGGCCTATTTCACATGTGCACAAGGAATGAGCTATTAGTGATAGTGACAGTAGGGCTTTCTCAGAGACGGAATATGCTTTTTAGTAAAGGAGAAAGTAAACATTAGAACAAATCTCCTATCATACCTTAATGTTTACCAAGGAGACAGAGGGAGAGAGGCCAGGAAAGAATAGATTCCCGGGGGGAGGAAATTGCAATGAGAACAAGTAATCTGGATCAAGCCAGAGCATGTTTGAACAAAAAGAATACCTGAGGACAGAGAGAGCTCTGAAGATAAGATAGGATCTTACACAACCGGAACCTCTACTAGACTTATTTTGGATGGTTTTAAAGTGGTAAATGTAGTTGAATGCCAGGGCAAGAAGTTCTACGAATGAATACTATTTTCTACAGGTTTTGATGCTTGAAGGCTTCTCCCAAGTTCAGAATAAATATTTAAAATTTAATTTTAAAGTTTAAGCTCTAACTTCCAACAATAGGGCAGCGGTAAAATAAATTGTAGCAATTACCATGAGATAGAATAGTCTGCAGCCTTTAAAAATAATGCAGATGACATAAACCCAGGATAATACCGATGGATTAGGTGAGAAAAAAAAACGAGATACAAAATATATGTGCTTACAAGTATGTGAAAAATATATTTTTTCTTTTATACTTTCTTTGTTGTTCATTTCTAAATTTTCTTCAATGAGTATGTATTATTTTAATCGTCAGAATAAAAAAGATAAATGCTATGTATAATCTTGTAGTCCTCTTTCATGTTTTATATCCGTTTTTTTCCTCCCATGTACTCACAGAAGTTATTTTTGACACCTCTGCTAGGTTCCTAGCCACTTATGTCTTCCCTAGGCTATAAGTACTGCTCTTTGTTCCTTAGGCTTTCTTCTTCCAGTGCTGGCTTTGCCAAGCTTTTGGTTTCTCCTTTCCTCAGGAAAGTCTCTTAGAATACCCTGACTACCAGGTGGACATCCTCTAATATTTAGCACATACTGTCTTCTATAGAGTTTGTATTAGTTTGTTATTGCTGCATAACAAATGAGCACAAACCTGACTTAGAATAAATTCGTTGATTATCTCACCATTTCTGTAAATCAAAAATCTACGTATGGGTTAATTGGGTCCTCTGCTCAGGGTCTCTCAAGGCTGAAATCAAGGTGTTGGTTGGGGCTGTGATCTCATCTGAGGCTCAGGGTTCTCTCCCAAGCTCCATGTGTTTTTTTCTTTTTTGCTAGAATTCAGCCATTTTGTGATTTGGGGGCTCACATCCCCATTTTCTTGCTGTTAATTGTCTGGGGGTCACTCTCAGCTTCTGGAGGCCACCCTCATGTCTTAGCCAGGTAGCCCTCTCACAACATGTCAGCTTACTTTTTCAAGGCCAGTAGAGAGTTGCTTCTTTGAGTTTCTTTTAAGGGTTCACCTGATTAGGTCAGGCCCACCCAAGGTAACCTCCTTTTGATTAACTCACTGTCAACAGAATAGGATCCTTATTTACATTGAAAAAAATCCCTTCACCTTTGCCACATAATTTAACCTAATTATAAGAGTGCTATTCCATAATAGGCACAGGTCCTGCCTACACTAAATGGGAGGAGATTATATTACAGAGAGTGTGTGCAACAGGGGCTAGAAATCTTGGAGGCCATGTTAGAATTTTGCCTACTATAAGTTTACAGAGGTAAATTAAGGGCACTGTAAATATTGGATTAGAATTTATTTAAAATATGTTTTAACTGAAATTCATAATAAAAAAAAACTTTCTCAAGCATAAACCATTTTTGTGCAGATTTCAGCATAAAACTTCTTTTGCCATTTCTGTTTACTTGAAGCATTTCCCAAGAATGCAAGGTAGGCTACTTTAAAAAAAAGTACCATTAGCAATAGTTATCCCTGGTAATCTAGATTTTCTTGGTTTTTATAAAACCAGTGTATGAAAAAAATAATCAGTGAACCAACAAAACACAGCCTGGAAATAAATTGGATGCTGAGGAGAATAAAAGAATATTTACTATTTTTTATATTGGAGGGAAATTATGTTTCAGATTTTCTTTGAAACAAAAAAGTCCTGCTGTTAAAAAGTTTGAAACGGGCTTCCCCGGTGGCGCAGTGGTTGAGAGTCCGCCTGTCGATGCAGGGGACACGGGTTCGTGTCCCGGTCCGGGAAGATCCCACGTGCCGCGGAGTGGCTGGGCCCGTGAGCCATGGCCGCTGAGCCTGCGCTCCGCAACGGGAGAGGCCGCAACGGGAGAGGCCACAACATTGAGGCCGCAACGGGAGAGGCCAACATTGAGGGGCCCGCGTACCGCAAAAAAAAAAAAAAAAAAGTTTGAGACTCTTTTCAGAAATATCCGCTGAGGTAGGATAGGGCTGTGTGATGGGTATTAAGGCATGGGGGCGGGGAAATGAAAAGACGTGCCTGATCTTTCCTAGCTCTGTCTGGGGTTCAAGTGTTCTCTTAACAGGTTGTGCCATAAGAAACTGCTTCTGGGAAAGAATTTGAAAATCTAGCCTGTTCTCTTACCTCATAGCCAAGTCACACTCCAATATTTCCAGCTGGGATGATAACGGTAATGGCTGGCACTTTCATAGCACTTACTACGTCTCAGGTATTGTTCAAAGCCCTTTTTATATAGTAACTCCTAGAGTCCTTCCATTAACTCTGTGAGATATGTGTACTATGACTATTATTATTACAGATTAAACCCATAGCTGGTTTTCAGCTTCATCTGTTTGTCTTGGCTGCTCTATACTTACTCTTATGTACCCCAGCACCTGCCTCTCGCGCTCTCTTTCCCTTTTTTGCGTCAGCCATTTTGTGCAGTCGCTGATCTTGGGGTTAACTCCCTTACCTGGAAGCTCTGAATACTTTTGAAACAAACATTTCCATGTCTCCACCAGTATTCAACCTATTCCATGCTTGCCTTGGTTAGATGAAAGCTGTGTTCTCTTATGTGTTTTAGAATGGCCTCGTGGACAATGCAGTCTCTAGAATATTTCCACAGCCCACGAAGGAAGAGGTCTTAGTCAGAGCATTTTTGGTTGCAAGTGGCTGAAACCAAATGATCTTAAGCATAAAATATTAGGTCTCACAGGTCTTAAGGACCTGGAAGCTCACAGAAGTGAGCTCACAGAAGAAACTCAAGAAGACACAGTAGTTCACAGAAGAACTTTAGGCATGAGAACCTCAGGGACAAGCATTATGAACTCATCTTTTGAGTCTTGTCTCTTCTTGGCCTCATTTTGCAGCTTCGTCCTCTCCATATGGCAGAGAAGATTGCCGTCACTTGCTCCAGGGCTGTATCGTCCCATTTTATGTAAACCCTGTACCAACAGGGCTTCTTGAACCCAGCATCTGAGTATTACCTTCAGGGAAAGATTCTGATTGGCCCGGCTTGGTGGGGGCTGATGGCACCCTGTGATGTCCCCATGAACTTCTGCCCCTGTTTCAGGAGTAGTGGTGAAGCTCTGCCTCTAGGCTCATGGGCAGAATAAGAGCTCCTCAAAGGAAAGGGAGCCGTGTTTGAAAGCAGATAGGGAATCATGCTATGTGACAAAAACCCTGGCTGCCACTGCCCAATGTTGTAGGGAGATCTTCAAACATAACTTAGCTTCCAATCAAGTGTCTAAATAATTCTCTCTCTAAAATTCAGTTTTCATTTACATGACATGATTTAAGAGATGGTTTGCATCTGAACGGAAACTGTAGAACATGATTCAGCAAGAAGACCATAGTGCTGCCCAAGCCCTATAGGGCTTTATGCTTATGCAAACCCATAAATTAAAAATCACAGGTAGTGGGAATTTTCTGTACAGGTGCAAGAAGATCTCATCCACAGGAGGGAGAAAGTTGAAAGAGTTGGCGCAAGGAGACAAAGGAGGGCCATCTGGAACCCCGAGTAAATACTGAACGTACTACTATTTAAATGGCAACATGTGCGACATATACGGCAGATGCAGAGCCCCACTGCCTTGCAGGTGCACCAGGGCTCAATGGGAGATGTCAGAAGGCCGCTTGAGTAGGAAATTGAAGGTGTCTCAACAAGCGACAAGGGTATGTTCACCTTGCTCAGGAATCGTCAACAGGAACCAGTAAATTCCCTGCTTCAATACTGGTTTTGCTGCAGTTAACAATTAAGAGTCTGGAAGTCATTTAAGAAGGAGATTGAGGTGTGGGTAGAGACATTTAGGAAATACTTCACTAATCTGAATTTGTGGAGAGGGTTCTGGGATTTTCTCATAGGACCACACCTTAAAAGCTAGATGGGAGGGAGACGCAAGAGGGAGGAGATATGGGGATATATGGATATGTATAGCTGATTCACTTTGTTATACAGCAGAAACGAACACACCATTGTGAAGCAATTATACTCCAATAAAGATGTTAAAAAAAAAAAGCCTAGATGTGGGTAAAATCAAGATGCAACATTAGCAGACTGCTTATACCCTAAGGGTGGGATGTTCTTTCCATGAGCTGCTGAAAGTTTCTTTTCAAGGAAGCCCCTATCATAAGACAATAGGATGTTTGCAGTTTTCTCCCCCTTCCCCCCTTCTTTGTGCTACATTCTGGTACCTGATAATCAGAACCACGCTTTTCCATGTTTAGTTTTCTTTTACGCAGGCAGTGCAATGCTTGGACATGTCATGAACTTAGGAAAGAAAAAGAATATGCCTTTTAAAAAATTCAGTACCCCAGATTTGGAACCCAGAAAATTGGAATCTATGAAGAATGCACATCTAAATCTTTAACACGGCACCTCCAGGGGGTTGAGAGTGGGAGCGGGGTGGGAGGGATGTAATTCAAATACCAGCCTGGAGGAATCATTTCGATTATGATGTGTAAGAAGAAATGGAAGATGTTATTGTAATGAGGTCAGTTCTGGTCCTTATGTTATTAGCTGACCAGTGAGGACACAGATGAGGTAGAACAGAAATTAATTAGAGTATTATGGGGGCTTTACAATCTGAGGTCTTCAGAAACTTAGCAAAACTAGGTCTGTGTTCTTAAAAAAAAAAAAAAGATTATAGAGAGACCTTATTAAAGCACAGAAGGCTCAGCTATTTAAGATGGTGACATACATAGAGGCAGGAATGTGCAAAGAAAAGCTGAAAGGCAGCCAGGCCCTGAAGGAATTTCAGTGGAATTTCTTCACCGGAGGAGTAGTTAATAAATAGAGCAGATTTCTAAGGGCAGAAACTAGAGCAGCTACTACAAATAGTTTTTTTTTTTTTTTTTTTTTTTTTTTGGAAGACCGGAGTGATAGGAAGTCAGAGACAAAAATGTTGAAACAAAGAAAAACAAGCTTCTTAGTTAGCAATCCCAGCCGCTTCCCATATAAAAATGTCTGTTCCCAGACACTGAGAAAGTCATATCATTTAATAATCATAAAATGCACAGTGGAGTTGGCCTTGGGTGTTAGTTTTCGATTACTACTAGATATCATTAAGGACTGCATGTAATAAAATACTTTTCAAAAGTCTGAAAGAGCATTTGCTTTGTCTTGCTGCCAACATTTCCAGAATTTTCCATTGCATGGAAGGACAGAAACAAGGGCTAGAAAATCCTTTGTGCTCTGTGGCGGTCCTTCTTCCCACCTTTGATGTGGGGTTCTTCCTTACAGTCATACACAAAGCCTTGTCTGTGACAGTTTTAACACACTGAGTGCTTATGAATCGGAGGCTCTGAGTTCTTATTTCTGTTCTCCTTGATCAGGTAGGTTGGGATGGCTTCTAGTTCATCGTCCACAAGAGTTTTTATTCTTTGGGTAGTCAAACGATGACAAGAAGGGAATGGATGTAAGTGTGTGTGTGTGTCTTTTGACCAGCGTATCTGCAACTTTATCAATATGCAGCCTCACACCTCACCACTCAAAAATTTTTTTTGACCGAGATTCAACTTGGCAAAAATTTACTTTAAAATTTGCTAATTGATCCATGGGGATGGAAATTTTAAAGTAAGTTTTTGCCAAGAACTCTTACCAGTTCTCTATTTGTGTCCAGCTCACGATCCATGAACAGTAAAAGAAGTATTTATTGAAAACCTTGAGATTTCATGGCAGAAGGATGCTGCCAGGGTACCAGCTGGAGCTGCCCCTGTGAAGGGCAAAGCTGATGGGTGTGTGGAATGACAGGAGTTGCCACTCAGCAGCATCTCCCAGACCATGTGCTTTTCGATCACCTAGGGTGTTTGTAGAGATGCAGATTCCTAGGCCTCACGCTACACCTACTAAAAAGAATTCCTGGGTTTGGGGCATGTGGATCTGCATTTTATTCATTTTATTCTGAGACATGTGGGCCTGGAGGACTGGGATGTGTAGTTGGAAGGGGAAGACATGACGGGGCTAAGGAAGCAATCTTCTGGATATCTGCTTTCATTTTAACCCAAACCTTCCTCGGAAGAGCAATGGTAGGGGTCATAGTGGGTCCTCAGCAGCAGCGATTTGGGGGTACCAGTCAAGCAGGGCACATATGGAATTGGAAGAGGCCGTGAGGCCTGAACCGGGGCCAAATGACAGGCAAGCATTCAGGGAGTGTGTTAGAAAGTATAAAATAAGCAATGAACAGAACACTCTGATATCCTGTGTGTATTCAGGGAGTGTGTTAGAAAGTATAAAATAAGCCGTGAACAGAACACTGATATCCTGCGTGTATTGGAGGATGTTGGTTGCAAATCTGGCAGACACAAGCATAAAGCAATTCACTGAAAGGCTAGAAAGGAGCTTGCAGATTGAAGGTGAGATAGCCCAGAGGAACTGAAGGTACAGCAAGTGATCTCTCTTGTGGTTCCCTTGGCTAGGAGAGCACATGGCACTTTGATCTAGAATCCCCCAGTTGGCATCAACGGAAGAGAGGGATTCCCTTAAAGGAACTCATGATGCATTTACTGAAACTAAGGATATGAAATGAGGTGGATGTGGGGTAGTCAAAACAAATGACTCACTCAACCAGAAAGCAAGCAAACCAAGAAAAGTCAATTTCACCATGAGAACAGCCAGCAGTTGGGGGCCCTCCCGTAAGCGGGATGAGGTGGGTGGCAAAAGGGCCAGAGAAGAATCAGGAACTTAGTAGGACCAGGGGTAGAAAGAGACAGAGTTAGCTGGAGGGCAGATACTCCGAAGTTAAGGGGAGACCTGCTGTAATGTGATTCTGCTTAGGAAAAATCTAGAGGGCTGGCCCCGCTCCTCCGCCACCGGCCTCTTCCCAGTGGGCAATAGCTCCACTCTGTGAGCCCTCTCTGAGCAGGGGTGCCCTCTGCTCTGCAACCTTCACCTCAGCTTGTTTGCCCTCTGAGATTCTGTTCAGCGTCTTCCTGTAATCTCCCCCTCCACGTTTTCATGGGAACTGTTAAATTGCCAGGGGCTTCCACTCTCTTGCCTATTTCCCCCTGGGTCAACCTCACTAGACTTAGGGGACCCCGTGGCTGAGGACAGCTATGCCAGCATCATGGTTGGTTAAATAGGCCTTTGTGGGCTGGCCTGGGAACCATACCACCATTTATAACAATTTTTTTCTATGGGGAAATTCTTTGAGTTCCAAACACCCCATTGACTGGTGACCTTTTAGAACACAACGGTCCTATCTAGGCTCCACAGTGGGGTGAGATCACTAGCAGTTTTCAGAGCCAAACTGGGAAGAGGAAATCAAGGCTGGGGCAGGCTGGGGTCAGAAGCCAGGAGCAGGGAGGCATCTGTGAAGGGGCAGCAAGGTCGGGGCAAGTAGGGGTTAGACAGTGAGTTCATTGCAGAGAGATGTCAACATCGAGTGGAGGTTTGAACTGGACAAATCTAAGATAAAACCTGCAGGAATAGGGGTTGGGTGGGGAGAGTGTGGGTGACATGACAAGGAGACAGGAAAACCACAGTGAGTGAAATGCGGTCAGATTGTCATGGGGCTAGAGACGTATTGTGGCAGTGCCTTTATCTCACCTCCCCCCCCACCCTTGGGGCTTGACTGCTTAGAGCTGGGGAACGTGGCCACCTCCTATTTATATATTTTCTTACTCCGAGTGAAGCACAATCGCTAGGGATCTGGGGGCAGGGAGGACTTCACCAAGAGCAATAGTCTTGTGTTGTTGGTACATCCCTGTCAGTACCGTTTCGTTCATCCAGATCCCTCAGGCTCATTGCCCAGATTCCCTGTTGCTGTTTCTTTCATTCTCCTGGGTTCTCCTTCTTTCTTCCCCTTCACAAAGAATTCCCACAGTACCAGTCTTCCGATCTCTGTGCCTCTATGAACGTACTCTCTGCCTGTCCCACTGCAATGGATGAGCCAAACTTAAAGGTTGTACTTTAACATCAGACCAACTCCTCTTCTGTAATGGATCTCATTACCTACTGCCTATTTGTAAGTGTGCTCTCTCTTTCTCTCCTGCATTACCACCGGTTGGAACATTAATTAAAATACAATTCTCCTCTCATTTTCTCTCTCCCTTCTGTCAGTTGCAGCTTTATTGAGATATAATTTATGTACTTTACAATTCACATATTTAAAGCATTCAGTGATTTTTACTATATTCATCAAGTTGTCAGCCAACACCACAATCAATTTTAGAGCATTCTTGTCACTTCAAAAAGAAATCTTATACCCATTAGCAGTTAATCCTCATTTTCTCCAAGTCACCCCTAGGCCCTAGGTAATCACTAATTCAGTTTCATTCCTATAGTTTTGCTTATTGTAATGTTCATTCTTTTGTCCCTGATTTTAGTAATTTGAATATTCTCTCTTTTTGCTTGGTTAGGCTAGATAATCTGACAATTCTATTCTTTTCAAAGAACCAACTTTTGGTATCATTGTTTCTATTGTTTTTCTATTCTCATTTCACTAATCTCTGCTCTAATTTTTATTATTTCTTTCCTTTTGCTTCCTTGGGGTTTAGTTTGCTCTTTTTCCCCTCAGTGTTTTAAAATAGAATGTTAAGTTATGGCTTCAATATTTTTCTTCTTTAATAATGTAGGTATTTACAAGGATAAATTTTCCTCTAAGCACTGCTTTATCTATATCCTATAGGTTTTGATATGTAGTGTCTTCATTTTTATTCATCTCAAAGTACTTTTTGTGTGATTTCTTATGAAATTCCCTTTGTGTTTTTTCCCTTTGACCTACTGATTATTTTGGAGTGTACTGTTTAATTTCCACATATTTGCTAATTTCCACATATTTGCGAATTTCCCAAATTTCTTTGTTAGTGATTTCTAATTTCACTTCATGGTGGTTTGAGAACATACTTTGAATGGTTTTAATCCTTTGAAATATGTTGATGTTGGGCTTCCCTGGTGGCGCAGTGGTTAAGAATCTGCCTGCCAATGCAAGGGACACGGGTTTGAGCCCTGGTCCGGGAAGATCCCACATGCCAGGGAGCAGCTAAGCCTTATGCCACAACTACTGAGCTTGTGTTCTAGAGCCCACAAGCCACAACTACTGAAGCCCGCATGCGTAGAGCCCGTGCTCCGCAAAAAGAGAAGCCACTGCAATGAGAAGCCCACACATTGCAATGAAGAGTAGCCTCCGCTCCCTGAAACTAGAGAAAGCCCAAGTGCAGAAATGAAGACCCAATGAAGCCAAAAATAAATAAATAAAATAAATTTATATAGAAAAAGAAATATGTTGATGCTCTTTGATAGCCCAATATACATGGTCTAAGTGGAGAAAATTTCATGTGCACTTGAGAACATATATACTCCTGTTGTTGGATGTAATGGTCTATAGATGTCTATTAGGTTTAGTTGGTTTATAGTGCCATTCAAATCTTCTATTTCCTTGTTAATCATCTGTCTAGCTGTCCTATCCAGTGTGAAAGTGGGGTATTGAAGTCACCAGCTATTATTGTTGAATTGTCTGTTTCTCCCTTCAATTCTTCTGGTTCTTACCTCGTATATTTGGGTGCCCTTTTTGGTGTATATATGTTTATAATTGTTATATCTTCTTGATGACTTATCCCTTTTTAAAATATAAAAGGTTCCTCTTTATATCTAGCAATTTTTTAAGTCCATCTTTTCTAATATTAGTATTGCCAGCCCTCTAATGGTTGCTATTTGCATGGTATATATTTTTTCATCCTTTTACTGTCAATCTATTTGTATCTTTGAATCTAATGTATGTCTCCAGCAGACAGCATATTGTGGTATCTTTTTATTTTTATAATCCAGTCTGACAATCTCAGTCCTTTGATTAGACTGTTTAATCCATTCACATTTAATATTATTATTGATATAGTTGAATTTACATCTGCTATCTTAATTTTCCTTTTCTATATGTCTCATATCTTTTTTTTTTTTTTTTGGTTCTGTCCTTCCTTTACTGCTTTCTTTTGTATTAAGTGAATATTTCTGGAGTAATGTTTTAATTCCTTTAATGACTTCCACAAAATGTATTTTTTAGTTATTTTCTTAGTGGTTGCTCTCGGGCATACCACATACATCTTAACACTCCCATTCTCTTTAGCTTACTCCACTTGGGCTTGCATGCCCATTCCACCACTGAAAGTGCTCATCAATGAAACAGATTTTTAAGTCCAATAACAATTTTTCATTTTACTCAACCAGCATTTGATCCAGTAAATCTTTCCCTCTATTTTGAATCTTTCTTCATGTGGTTTCTGGGACATCTCTCCCACATGCTTTTCTCCTAGATCACTGGTTACTCCTTTTCAGTCTCCTTTGATAATTCCTTCTTATTCTCCAGACATCAAAACAGAGCAATAGCCCAGTGCTTGCAGCTGATCCTCCTCTCTTCTCCACCCTCACTCATTAGCTAATTCAGCTCACCCAGGTCTATGACTCTTATTTCCTTCTATATGCCAAGGATTTATAAGTTTATATCCTCAAAACCAACCTCTCCCTGAACTTGAAACTCCATATCCAATTGCCTTCTTAATATCTCCATATGACATTTAATAATCATCTAATTTTTAACATGCTCAAAACCAAAGTACCAAACTTGTTATACCCCTAGTTTGTTCATCCCAGTAAGTTCAACTTCATTTTTTTCTGAATGCTGAAGCCCAAAAAGTTGGAATCACGTTTTTCATTTCATTGTCTCATACACTACATTAACTAATCTCATCAGCTCTCTACTTTCGAATTTATCTGAAAGTTAAATACCTCTCTACCTCTTGAATTGCTACTGCTCTAAGATAAGCCAACATATTCCTTAATCTGGACTCCTGCAATTATCTCCTTCCACTATTTCCCTCTCTAGCATTGATAGATTCACAGAGCAGCCAGGGTGATTTTTTTCAGATCATGTACCTTTTCTGTGTTAAACACTCCAGTGCCTCCGTATCTCATTTAGAATAAAAATGGCAGTCCTTACTATTGCTTACTAGACCCTATATTATCTATGCATTATTTTTTATTGTTGCATAACAAATTATCTCCAAACTTAATGGCTTCAAACAAAAAAAAATGTATTATCTCTCAGTGTTTCTGTGGGTCAGGAAATTGAGAGCATTTTAGTTGAGTGGTTCTGACTTGGAGCCTTTCTTGAGGTCGTAGTTAACATGTTGGAGGATGGTAAATGGGGCTGCAGTCATCTGAGGGCTTGACTGAGGATGGAGAATCTGCTCCTGAGAAGGTTCACTTCATGCCTGTCATGTGAGGCTGGTGCTTGGTGGGAGGCCTCTGTTCCTCCCCAGGCATGCTTCTCTCTAGGCTGCTTTATTGTCTTCACAAAACTCCAGGATGAATGATTTAAGAGAGAGGGCAGGTGCCAGCTGTCCTTTTTATGACCTAGCCTCAGAAGTCACATAACATCCCTTCTGTGACAACCTGTTCATTAGAACCAAGTCACTAAGTCTGGCTGCTATTGAAAGGGAGAGTGTCATAGAATCTTCAGACAAATTTAAAACCACCAAAATTTGCTCCTCGTACACTTCTCTGATCTCATTTTCTTCACTCTTCCCCTTGTGTGCTCAACCACAGCCATGTTTGCCTTTACTATTCATAAAACATGACAGGAATGTTTCCACCTCAGGGCTTGCGCATTTGCTGTTCACTCTGCCTGAAAGAGTTTTCCTCCAGACAACCACATGATTTATTTACTCACCTCTCACATCTCTGTTCAAATGTTACCTCATCACGAAGGGCTTTCCTGACCACTATAACGAAAATAGAGTTTTTTCCCTTCCACATCTCTCTCTATCTGCTGCTTTACTTTGCCTTGTTTTCTTCATAGTGCATATTATTACCTGACTTTATTTATTTATTTATAGATTTATTTATTTTATTAGGTTATTTGTATTGATTATCACCCTTTCTCTGGCACATCTGTTCCCCCTGCCGTTTTCCCTGAGAGCAAGGATTTGGTGTCTTTTGCTTATTTCTATAACTTTAGTGCCTTGGATATTTGCTGGGCATATTGTAGATACTTGATACTTTTTAAAAAATTGAATGAACACATTGAATTAATCTGTTCCTAATTATCTTGGTGGGTATATCTACCACAGTATACCATGAATATTTTGGAGAATCACAAGTTCAGGAAAATAGTTGAAAAGGAATGACTGTTAGGGTGGCTTTGCTAATAACTGTTTTCTTGAATTTGGGCAGCGTCTCTTCTCATACATTTATGTGGCATTTTATCCAAAATTATAGTAATAGACCTTTTCAAAATATAATTTGGGTACTTAACCAAAATTATTATTATTAATTCTGAAACTCCCAAAAGGCTTTTGGGATTGTTATAAATTGTAGTATTCCAAGAAGGCATCTATTATACAAGAATTAAAACTGTGGTGCCTGAAAATTTCCTTTCTTTCCACAAGCAACCCTTAATGAGCACTCAACTACGAATAATGCTTTGATAGACAAGATAAAGTGAATTCGATCCCAAATTTTGAAAGTTTATAGATGTATGCCCAGTTAGAAACAATTTCATCCCAGGAATCTCTAAGTCATTAAATTTTTGGTACTATTTTGCTTTTTATCTATATTATGTATTTAGTGAAAAATATGAATTAAATATTCTTTTAAAAAATTATTTATTTTATTTATTTATTTTTGGTTGCGTTGGGTCTTCGTTGCTGTGTGCGGGCTTTCTCTAGTTGCGGTGAGCAGGGGCTACTCTTTGTTGTTTCGGTGGCTTCTCCTGTTGTGGAGCACGGGCACTAGGCACACAGGATCCAGTAGTTGCGGCATGCGGGCTCAGTAGTTATGGCTCGTGGGCTCTAGAGCACAGGCTCAGTAATTGTGGCTCACGGACCTAGTTGCTCTGCGGCGTGTGGGATCTTCCCAGACCAGGGCTCGAACCCGTGTCCCCTGCATTGGCAGGTGGATTCTTAACCACTGTGCCACCAGGGAAGCCCGAATTAAATATTTTTGATATTTGCCTCCCTTGAAGAATTACCATTCTGCTTCTTTTAAGAAATATGAAACTTTGTGCTTGGCTTAAGTAACTACTTATTAGATGTTTATATTCTCTAATAATTTTTAAGAAGGCTCATTAGTAGGCTTCACTCTACCATATTAAGCACTGGCATTTAAAAAAATTTTATTGAAGTATAGTTGAGTTACAATGTTGTGTTAATTTCTGCTGTACAGCAAAGTGATTCATTTATACACACACACACATATATTTTCTTTTTCATATTCATTTCCACTATGGTTTATTCATGGGATATTGAATACTGTTCCCTGTACTATACAGTAGGACTTTGTTGTTTATCCATTTTATGTATAATAGTTTGCATCTGCTAATCCCAAACTCCCAATCCATTCCTCCCCCACCCCACTTCCCCCTTGGCAACCACAAGTCTATTGTCTATATCTGAAGCACTGACATTTTTATCTTTCATAGTGGTTGAGTGGTATCTTGTATCTTAGAATATTTTTCTGTATCTTGGCTCTTTTTCCATGTCACATAAAAATTATCTTTTTTGTTAGTGAAAATTTGTGTTAATTTAGACATTCTTTTGAAATAAACATATTAGTTTATATCATCTTCATTTTCTGACTCTTTGCTAGTGAATAGTCTCAAGGACATTTATTGCTGCATTTGGTTACAAGTAACAGGAACCATGAAACAAAAAGGGTACATTATTATAAGGATTCAGGGATATCATAGACCTTAACTGCATGAAGAGACTAGAAACAAAAAAGTAGAAATAGGCTGGAAAATTAGGAAGTCTTATTCTTCATCTCTAGTCTTTGTTTCAGGAGATTTGCCTTTTTTTTCCATTCTGAAGAGTAGTTTTAGCTGTTACGCTAAGTATGTGGCAGAAGATGGTTGACCCAGAGTTCTTAAGTTATAACAACTTCTCCTTCCATCAGAATAGCCCAGATCAGCCTGGAAGTGCCTAGACCCAATTTCATACTCTCAGGAGGGAGAATCTGATTGGTTGGGAATCTGCTCATCATCCAATCAGCTATGGCCAAATTTGTGTAGTGCAGGCATGCCTGCTGGGGGTCCCAACCAGTAAAGGAGTGGGGAGCAGGCAGATTCTAGAGAAGAGGGGATAGGCGGCAGTCCAACAGGTGCTCACTACTCCCAATTTTCTTTCAATCTACGTGCTTTAAAAATTTGAGATACCGTCCTAAATACTCTAATATTGTGGAATTAATTTAAAAACTAAGCACTTGCCTTAAGCAAACAGATTATGATGAGGGTTAATATTGATCAGAGGCTCTCTTTCTACCCACAACCAATGAATCATCAACTGTCACTGATTTAAAAACAAATTTTGGTTTACTGTGTACTACCCTGGTGTGACTAATGTTGCTCTAATGCTAGCTAATATTTGTTGAGTTTGAGCTGCATGCCAGGTAGAAAACTAGGGTTCAATAAAGTTAAGTATCTTATCTAATGATATACCCCTAACTGGTTCTGGGTTGAAGCTACAGCTCTTGTTACTATCTCTGATCTCTCATTTACAACTAACAAGGGATAAAGGAACAACCTACATGACACCATGAGGCAAATCCAGAAGACGGAACATTTAATAGGACAACTGGCTTAGTCTCTTCAACAAATTAATGTTATTTAAAAGAAAAAGAATTAAAAGAATCCATATTAAAAGAATCTTGAGTCATAAACAGATGCAGTACGTGGTCCTGGGATGGATAGTCATTTAAATAAATCATCTGTAAAGAACATTGTTGGGTCATTGGGGAAACTTGAATATGTTCTCAGAATTAGATAAGAAGAAAATTTACTGCAGTGCTTGTTGACTCAAAAAGCAGGTTTTTGAACTAGATGACAGTATGATCTCATTTTGATAAAAATAAATATGTGTATATAGAATAAGATCTGGAAGTATTTGCTCTACATGTTATGGCGATGACTTCTAAATAGTAGGTATTTTAATCTTTTCATATGTGCTTCTTTGTATTAAAATTTTTTATCATATACATAATGCTTTGTATTAATAAAATGTTACATTATAAAAATAGAGAGTGCAAGCACTGGATTTCGAATGCTTTGGTTCCAGTCCACAGTTCTGGTCCTGACTTAATAGTGTGACCTTGGACAAATCATTTACCTTTGTAGGCTTTGCTTTTCTCAGCTCTGAAGTGGAACTGACCACAGGACATCTTTATACAGTTACTGTGAGGATTAGAGAGATAATGAATGGGAAGTGCTTAACACAAAGTCTGTTATCTAGTCATAACCTAATAAATGTTAATTAATATTACTATGCTCAAGTGTTGCCAGCAAACTTTTGAATACAGCCTTCATCCAAGAAGCTGAGCCTAGTCAATGCTTAAAATCATGACTCTGGGTCATCTTGAGGCATATTATAGCGTGAGATGTCCATGAATGAGTTTCCTTAGATTCACATGCTAAGGGCTATTCTTTATGGCTTAACTTTAAACCAAATAAGGGCCCTGAACCAAAGCACACTCTGTTCCTAATGATCTGTGGGATCCAGACACATGCCAATGCATGTCAGGCATCTGATGAACTTGGGAGTTTATCCAAAGCATGCTTCTCTCCAGTACCCTTAATCATCATTCAAAGGCTTAAGTTTCACAGAAAGGAATTTCACCACGACAAGGGCCCTATTGCATACTACTTACATTACAGAGCTATGCCATCTGTCTTAAAACCACAATTTTATAAATTGTTTTTGATGACATATTGTAGGATTGCTCTGTATATGAAGTTCAAGATGAAACCCTTTTGTGAGGCCTGTTTGGTTGAATCAAAATCAACACATTAATGACTTAAAAAAAAAAAAAAAGAGCAGACATCCACATTCTGCTTGATGAATCAAGGACTCAGATTGAAGATTTTGTGAGATGAAGGTTTGTTTTCATCAGACTGACATCCAGAAACTGTGTTAGTATTCCAGATCACCTCGAGTCAGGTAATCTTAATTGTCCACATGCCACTGAAGGGCCCCAGGAGTTGCATCAAGTTCAGTGGAATCATTGGCTTCACATCTTACCCTTCACTCACCCTCATCCCCTTAAGATGTCCTGGTAACCATCAAGAAAATATAATACAGGGATATGTAGAAATAAATGTAAAGAAGACCCACTAAAGGTTAAAAAATGGTGATGAAGAAACTTTGTCAATCAGTCAATCTAACCAATACCGTAAGAGACAGCAAAAGACTAGAAGAAATGGAATATTTCGGCTCTAAAGAGAAAATGGGGGCAGTATTCTTCTTTGTTTGCCTTATTAAGACCAGTTGCTATAACAGAGAATGCCTGAAATCCCAGTAGTTCAACCCAATAAAAGTCTAGCTCCTGTCATAGTCCATTGAAAGGTTTCCTGGTCAGCAGGCTTCTGTGGGACTATTCAGAGACCCAGGCTCTTCCATGTTGTATGGGCCTCACTATCACTTATTAACCACTTTGGTCTGGAAGAGGCTTCTGTCACTTATGCTCACATTCTTTGGGGAAGAACTATACACTAACCACGTAAAGAAGACTGGGAAATATGGTTCCTGGCTTGAAAGCCATTTAACATCAACAGCTGTACACTGTAAAAGAGGATCTCTGTACATGTGGCAGGGGGGTCAGCTAAACATCTCTGCCACCCTTTCCTTCTTTGTCGCCTTTTAGGAAGCAGACACCCCATGTGTGGGGTGGCAGTGATGGTAACACCTTTTATGGTATGTCAATAACGTAGTTTCACGAGGCATAGTTGATGATTATTGACATCACCAAGCACTACCCAGTTTAATAAATGTTTGTTAAAAATCTAGTCTGTGCCAGACTCTACTGGGTGCTAAGGGAGAGAAAGATGAATGAATTTGGTCTGAGGGAAAAGTGAGGAGAAAGATATATGCATAATTGACGTAATTGAAGGTGGGATAGTGCCAAAATTGAAGTGTAAATCAAAAAGGGTTAGGGGATGCCAACCAGGAAGATTTTAAATCTTGAGCAGTGAGCAGAGAAACCTGATCTCTAGGCAAGGCTCTTTGTTTTCCAGAAGACACCTACTCAAGCTAACTCAGGTAAAAAGGGGTTGTTGGGCTTCCCTGGTGGCGCAGTGGTTGAGAGTCCGCCTGCCGATGCAGGGGACTCGGGTTCGCGCCGCGGTCCGGGAAGATCCCACATGCCGCGGAGCGGCTGGGCCCGTGAGCCATGGCCGCTGAGCCTGCGCGTCCGGAGCCTGTGCTCTGCAACGGGAGAGGCCACAACAGTGAGAGGCCCGCGTACCGCAAAAAAAAAAAAAAAAAAAAGGGGGGTTGTTGAAGGAATATGAAGATCACGTGAATGAAAATGCACTGCAGGCTTCCTGGAAAATGGGGCCTGAGGCAGATGAACTGTGGTAGAAGCAATTTCCAGTCCCTCTTAGCTGTGTTTTTCTTTGTTCCCTCTCTGTTTCTGCTGGCTCCCTCTACATTCACTCAGCTCTACAGTGTTGCTAGCCTTAGTTGGACAGGACCTTTTGGGCTTGGTATTCAGTACGATTTGACTACAGTCTCTATATTTGGGAAAGAATCTGACTGGTGGCTAATCAGCTGGTAGACAGGCTGGTCTTGGCTCAGCCATTGCTGAGAGACGGGAGTATGCAGAACAGTGAGAATCCATGCCCCAAGGGGGCTGGGAGCACATTAAATGCCCCCCTTAGGAGACAGCTTTTCATTCACCATCAAAAGAGGTACTGACTTTCAGTTGGGGTTCAAGATTGGAGGACAGTTCTGATTTGAGCAGAGCATGAGCAAAAAAAAGAAAAAAGGAAAGTCCAAGTATATTTGGGGGATATTTAAGTACCTCGATTGACTGGAGTATAAGTACAAGATTGGGGCCACTGGATTATGAAGTTGTGAGGCCAAAGCCAAGGAGTCTAGAGTCTATAGAAAATGGAGAGATCTTGAAAATGTTTTTCCGGGAGATAATGTACAAAATATAAAAACAATGCTCACACAGGTTATGCTGTGAGTAGTCAGTAGGAAGAAGCATGGGATAGTTAAAAAAAAAAAAAAAGGATCTCAAACTTTGGAATCAGGCAGATCTGTGTTCAAATCCTGACTTTGCCATTTTCTAGCTGTGTCTCTTGGGCAGGTTACTTAGTTTCACTAAGCCTGTGTTTTCTCACCTGTACAATGTGATTGATTATTCAGCTAGTTTATACTGGTATGACATAATGACTGGTTAAGTGCCCATTAAATTAATTTGTCAGTGCCAGTGTTGGATTATGGTGGAGTGTTAGGAATGTCATCCCTACTCTTAGCTTTGTAGTAAGGATTAAATGGCACAGTGTTTATAAAATGCTTAGCAAATTGCCTAGCTCAGAGCAAATAGTCATTACACATTATTATTCTTTTTCTTTCTTCTGTCCATTTCTCTTTGAAAATTTCAAATCTCTAATATCATGAGAGCTTGAATCAACAAGGAATCTTTGAATTGGCTAATTATATGATGACGATCTGAGGCACCTAAACAGCCCCCAACCCAGTTCAGAGGGGTAGGAAGCTCCTCACTGTTCTATGAGAGGAATTAGTCTTTTCAATAATGACCGTTGCTCAAGATTTTGGATATAAATACTGCAGATGTCCAGTCATCCCTCCTGGACACTTTAATGCCTCAACCAGGTACTGATTTCTAGAACTCAGATGTGGTACCTCATTTCAGTGATTCCTTACTTTTGCAGTTGACAGAGGACAAACTCATGGCTAGACTTTAGATGGTTCACGTCATTACAATACTTAACTGTTGGGGAAAAAAAGTGATCACCTTCAGAAGTAACGAGCATGAATTCCGGTCAAGAAAGAGAAAATGGAATCTGTGATAGGCCCAGGCTACAAAGAAAGCAAGAATGTGGACCTCCTTGAGCTCCTCAATTTTACAGATTAAAAGGAATCTAATAACTTTGGATTTCCAAGCACGAGGATACTTTCTGAATTTTTTTTTAAAAACTCCATAGCTTTTTTTTTTTTTTTTTTTTTTGCGGTACGTGGGCCTCTCACTGCCGTGGCCTCTCCCGTTGCGGAGCACGGGCTCCGGACGTGCAGGCTCAGCGGCCATGGCTCACGGGCCCAGCCGCTCCGTGGCATGTGGGATCCTCCCGGACCGGGGAACAAACCCGTGTCCCCTGCATCGGCAGGCGGACTCTCAACCACTGCGCCACCAGGGAAGCCCTCCCCCATAGACTTTTGAATCTGTAGTGTTGTAACCCTCACAGTTTTGGGTGAGAAGTGGTCCGCTGGGATTCCTGTGGTTGGTTATTGTAAGGGATATTTATTAGTATTACAAAGAAAGTATGGTGTCCATTTTTTTAAATTCGAGAGGTATGACTATCCCCATTGCTGTGGCTTAAAGAAGAATGCTACCTTTTCACAGAGAATACAGATTCCACAGCAGAATTTGGCAAGAACGAGATACAAATTTTGAAAGATACTGCAAAAATGTAGGCTCTCTTTCTTGTCTCTTGCAACTCTCCCTACTGAGAATGGAGATGGAGCGAGAGAACAAAGTTCCAGGTCAGTGGGCTACAGGCGTGGAGACTCTGTGGTGTCCCATGAGGAACCAACTTCTTCCCTCTCCCTCTTTTTGTTTTACCTACATTTTTATGAGTCTCTATTTAAGTGAGAGCACTTTTTATGCTGTTTGCCCCAGGCACAGAGATCTCAGGGTGACGAAGAGCTGCAACTCAAGAACTGTCTAGACCGTCGGACTAGCTACATATCAGAAAATGTAGGAATAGAGCTATGCAAGGCTCTTAAGAGGATCCAAACTGGACCAGAATTATTCTCTTAATCACTCTGGCTAAAGATTTGTCATCAGTTCCACAGTGAGGCAGAACTGGAGATTGATTCCAGAATCACTATTTATTCTTTATAGTTTATTGTATACAAGTGTGTGAAGTAAAAGGAATCTAATTCTCACACTGCATGTGGTTTAGTCATTTTCAGTAAGTCCTTCTGTCTTCTTCATACAATTCCAAGCTAGAATTCAAAATCCTTCAGGGATTGGTGCTTGTGATTCCTGAGTTGTTGTATCTGCCTGACCATGTAATCAATGTGTTGGTGTCCAGAGCAAGAAAGCACTGATTGCTTATATTCAACAACAGTGTAATTGGTAAAGCAGAACTACACAGAACTTGATTACAAAGCCCTTGCTCTTGAGAATTTACATAATTACCACTAAAGGTGCCTCTAAAATTTGTGTTGATGTTAAGTCTCTGTTATCTTCTCTTTCAGAAAGGAACCAAACTCTTTAATTATGTCCCTCTGAAGAAGTTTAGACTCTTTTGTCCAGTCTTTATTACTGCAGTGTTGTTTGTAAGTCTGGAAGAACATTGTCAAATGTCTTTGTCCTCAGCCCTGACTCTCTACAGATTCCAGACCATATTGTGCTAACTTTACTGGAAATGTTAGTGTCAGAAGACTTCCCTGATCCATGTGCTACAGCTGATCAACCTCTCTGATTGATTACCTATATGGAATCCCACATATCAAATCTTAAAATAGATATGGAGGTAGTGGAAAGCCATCCTGGGGAATTCAAGTCAGTCAACATGCCTTGTCATTCATAAAGGATCCCTTTTATGGTAACTTGACAGTTCTTCTGGAAAATAATCATTGCTTCTTTTTTTAAAGCCGTGCTACTTAACAACACTTTCAGGGATTATTTGTGTAGAGGAAGAAGCTTTAGCTCTTGACAATGAATTCTGATTTTTATATCACTGTAAGGGGAAGTGTATTAATACCTCCTAAACTGATTGGCAACCTATGCCAAAGACATTGATTTTTCCATAAAAAAGAGAGCATAAATTCTTGATATGTAATTGATTATTGATTGTGGTATAACAACAATAATTTGACTGATCATTCAAATTTGGAAGAATTTGTTGGTTATGGTATCCTGTATTTTGGAACAAGTAGCATTTTGAATTATGTAATTCCAGGTATCTGTATAGCAAATCAAGTATCATTTGTAGCATACAGATTGCAAAACTTTGTACTATCTGGTAAAAGTTCTGCACTTACTTCATGAGGCCTTATAGAGTAGTATTATAGGATTCTTACAAGGATTTTAGTGGTCATTGATGGGGACTGCTGGGAGGACAGCTCTGCCCTTTCTGGAGCAGGATTGCTTGACAGATAGTGGAGGAGCAGGCTTTATTACTATAAGTAGTAGAGCAGCATCAGCCTTGAGAAGCACCATGAAATTAAGGGACAGCTCCTTTCCCTGTTTTGAGCCATTACATAGGCACCTTGGATGTTGTAATGCTGGAACGAGAGGCTCCTGAAATATGACACTTCATTCTGATGAGGGGAACTTGGTGCTAGTATTAATTTAATTTAAAGATCTATAAATTATTGGGATGCTTTTTGCTCCCAAGTACTATTGAGCAGATTCATACCCTCTACACAAGGTAAAATTTCTAGACAATTTACACATGTAATCTCTCTTTTTAGTTTCAGTATCACTGGGCCTTGTCTTCCCTTTAGTTGTAAAAGTTGTGTTGAAGAATTCTTTATAAAACACTCATTCTTTCATATATATCTGTTTTCAGAATTCACAAACACACTTCCATTAATTCTTATTGTAGTTTTGTAACTTTGTCAGCTCTTTCTTTGGACTTCCCTTTTAAAGCCGGCTTTCAACAGCCCCAATTTTTGTGTTAGTCTTTGTCTACTGTTCAGTAACTGTGGTCATTAATTCAATAATAGCACTGGAGAGGTGCTAAAGTTTTTCAAAACTGCAGATTGACCTAATTAATGTCTTTTCTGAGTTGTGCTAATTCCCCCATTAACCACTCTGGGGCCTCTTAAAACTCCCCAGTCTCTGCCGCCATCTATTCAGAAGTGTTATGAGCTTAGAATAGGTTGTGATTGCTTTGATTATGTGTAAAATAACAGTGTTTTAAAAACGTTTGCAAAGTGTTTTCCTTCTTGTCATTTATTTCTTGGATTAATCATAACTCTCATTTATTACTTTGCCAGCTTTTAATTGTTCTCCATTCTGCTTTCCTGTCCTTACCAAAGTCTGCTCTACCACTGTCACTCAGGAGCTACTATTTCTTGATGATTGACAGTGAAGATGATTAAGCATAGACCTGGATCAGAAGTATTCTCTTAACCACACTGATTAAAGATAATTATTTTACAGTGAAGAGAGACTAGAGATCGGTGGCAGAATCATTGTATGGCCTTCATTGTTCTTTACTTAGGACTGTGTAGAGCAAACTGTATGTAAAAATAAGTTGTTCTGTCATCTCTCTGCTATATTTTCATAGAGCTATAGCTAAACATGGATCCTGAGGTAGGGGTGCTGACCTGACCATGAGATTAATATTTGAGTGCAGAGAATGTAAACATTCAGTGAGCAGCTGTTCTGGCAGAGGGATGACTTAAAGCTTATGTCTGGCTGGATGGCTTCTACGCTACATGAGCACATAGATACTACAAGCCACAATCTCTTATTTTATTTTATAGTATTGCTCTTAAATCACAAAATATGATTGAACTTTCATATGCGAGATGTTTTTTCCTCTATGGGAGAGTTAATTCTGCATGGACAGCTAAGAACCAGAATAAAAAAGCAAAAGGAAACATATAAACTTAGTCCAACAAAAATTCAGGTATGCATTTCGTGATTTGTTTGGTGAATATTCTAAATTTGGTGATGGTTTTGGTTCCTCACCCTTATTTCCTATCCCCTGCCATCTTTGTTTTTCAGAGCAGTGTATTAACCGTATGTTTCAGATGTTTTGACATCTGGTGCCTTGCTGACCTGGAGAGGCTGTCCCTACCAGGGTTAGCTGATTCCTAAATATAGTAACTGATTGGCCTGTGGAAGTACTTTTTATATGCAAGTCAACCAATCTAAAGCCCATATGCCCAACTGTCTGCTTTAAACAGCTCTTACACTCTGGGACAATATTCCCACACCCTAATCATCCCAGGGCCAGGCATTTACACCTTCAGAGCTGCTGAAATTATTCAAAGTAGTCAATCCTAAACTTGCTTAACCTGTCTCCCCTGTTATTTCCTGCAGAAACTGCGATGAAGGCTTTTGCCCACATTTTTCCCTTGCTTCTCCTGATTAACCCTGGCGCTTCCCCTTGTGTCCCCCCCCCCAACCCCCGCCATGGTGTGGTGTGTCCCCTCCTTTTGGGACTTGTGAGTATAACAACTGCCTTTTCAATGGCAGTCATACCTTGATCTGTTGGTCTCACCATATCTGAATAGTAATAAAACCTATGTTTTACAAGAACCTATTACCTTCAAAAACAATACAGATTATTTAATCATGTTAATTTTAACTCTCCCATTCCTTCTCTCTCTGCCCTCTGTCTGCTAGAATAAATTGGAAGACAGATACTTGTCTCTTTCGTTTACTGATGAAATTCTAAGGTGTTGAATGGTACCTGGCATATAGTATGTGTTCAGTAAATATTTGTTGAAGTGAATTAATTACTTATTTGATTTATTTTGTTATCCTTTTTTCAGAGCCACTCTGCAGAGACTGGTTGGGCTGTGTCTCTAAGAAGGATCAGAGTGAAGGAGAAATTTCTGCCTTATCTTGCGTTCTTGACACCCATGGAAGAAGCAAACAAGATAACCCAAAGGGCATCTTGTGTTTACTTTCAGTTCACAGTACAGTAGCTGCCCTTGCCTGTGAATGCTATCCAATATAAGCCTAAATTCAGGGATCCCTAAATTCAGGGGTCCATCGCATCTCTGTCTCTTGGTTTGTTCATTTGTAAACTGAGGAGATGGACTAGATTGGCAAACATATACTGTGCAAAATAATTTTCATGAATTTTTCCATTTAGTAATACAAAGCCAATAAGCATTATTATCTTCTTTTTAAAGATAAAAGAAAAAAATTGAAAAAAAAAGATAAAGAAACTGAGGCTCAGGGAAATCACATACATTGCCCAAGGTCACACAATTTGTCAATGAGAAATCAATATTTCAACCATTTGGAGTCAGTCTACATCTCTAAACATATGGTCTCTCCCTCTTTTAACTTTTATTTTAAAGTATATGCTTAGAACAGTACACAGTGAATTATCACAAAATGATTGCATGGGTGAAACTCATGCCAAAACTCTTATTGAGAAACAGAAAACTCATAGGATCACTCCTCTCTTGGATCCCATCCTAACCACTATCCCTTCCATCTTCCCCAAAGGTAACCACATCTTAAGTTCTAAAGTCACAGATTAGCTTAGCCTCTTTTTGAAATTGATATAAATGGATTTCTAGTTATATTCTTTTGTGTCTGGCTTTTTTGCCCAACATAATGTTTGTGAAATTCACTAGCTTTTTGCATGTAAGTGTGGTTTGTCATCTGATATGCCATTGTATGAATATACTCACATATGTTTATCCATTCTACTACTGATGAACATTTGGGCTGTTTCTAGTTTGGGACGATTATGACTAATGCTACTATGAACATTCTTTCGTACGTAATATTTGTGTACCTGTGCATGCAATTCTTTTGAGTACTTACCCAGAAGTGAAATTTCTGGGTCCAACTACAGGTATATTCAACTTTCCTCTAAACAGTATATGAAAGTTCCAGTTGCTTCACACCTTTACAACATTTGGTACTGTCAGCCTTTTCCCATTTTTGTCTTCTAGTAGATAATAATATTTAATTGGATTGGAATTTGCATTTTTTGATGACTAATGAGATTGAGTATTTTTTCTTACATGGCTATTGGATATCTTCTTTTGAAATGTGTCTTCACGTATCTTCCCCTTTTTTCTCCTGAGGTGGCAATATTTTTCTTATTGATTTGTAGAAATCTTGGTAAATTCTGGATAGATTTGGTTTTATGTATTGTAAATATCTTTTCCCACTGCAACAACGCTCTGTCACTTGGTTGGTGACATCAATACTGGAACTAATATCAGTGCTCCAATGTTTAGCAGACACAGATTGACTTAGTATTTACCACTTTATCTTTTTTGTGTGTCCTCACTAGGCATATTAAATTTCCCAGAGTAATTCTGGGCTGATTCCCTCAGCATGTTTTTTTGGGGGGTAGGTAAAGATCTCTTTATACATACATGGATTTTACAGAGACTGAAAACCAATTCCTGGAATTCAAATTTTGGTAAGAGGACTAAGGGAAAAATGTGTAGATTCAATGATCTTTAAATAAAAAGTCCTTAACTACAAATACCAACCCATCCTTTTCACGCATTTCACCCCTGAGCCTCACCTTCATCCTGACGGTCTCCCTGTCTCCCTTGATCCTCACTTATGATAGTCGGGGATATTCTTTGTCTAAGGGTAAATTGAGGGTAAGGATTATAGTATCAAGGATGAGTGTCACAGATAAGCATGAGGGTTTTCAAGAATATTACACTATAATTTTAAAACCTGAAAGAGTATTTTAGGTATGATGTCCAATGTTTTGTTTCTTGGGTTTCAAAATGGTGGAAGAAAGAACTCCACAGCATAGATCAGCACAGGCACTATACAGAAATGGAAGGTGGTCAGTGTAACTAACACTGTCCTATTACATCCAGACTCTGTGACACCACTCCGTAAGCCTTTATTGAATGCAAACTGCCTGTACTTACATCCTTTGAAGTTCTGATCTAGTCATATAGGTAGGTGGGCTTATTTCATGGTGGTACACATTGGTACTTGATGTACTGGAGTACATGTTAACTTAAAGCAAAATCTCTCCATGCCCACCCATACTGTGTAGAGGCAGCTGACATGAAGAAAGGGGAAAACATCCATCTCGGTCAGTCAAGAATAGAGCTCGGAATAGGAATAAAGATGCAGACGTAGAGAATGGACTTGAGGACACAGGGAGGGGGAAGGGTAAGCTGGGACGAAGTGAGAGAGTAGCATTGACATATATACACTACCAAATGTAAAACAGAAAGCTAGTGGGAAGCAGCTGCATAGCACAGAGAGATCAGCTCGCTGCTTTGTGACCACCTAGAGAAGTGGGATAGGGAGGGAGAGTGGGAGGGAGATGCAAGAAGGAGGGGATATATGTATACATATAGCTGATTCACTTTGTTATACGGCAGAAACTAACAAAACATTGTAAAGCAATTATACTCCAATAAAGATGTAAGAAAAAAAGAAAGAATAGAGCTTAGGAATGCACCTAACTCTGATGTCTATAGAACATTATCTCCACATAGAACCTGGTCAAAAAACCCAAATCATAGAAGGTCTTAAAGCTTAAATTGCCTTAGATTGTCTGGTTCAGGGGTTTCAAGATCTGGGATTCTTGACTAGGATTCTGTTGCTTTATTGCTAATATTGTTTGCCACGTGTCCTCTGCATGTGTTTACACGCATTTTTTTTTCTGGGGAAAGGAGCTAGAGCTTTCATAAGATACTCACGGGTGTCTAAGATTCCTCAACAGTTGCATCAAATGATTTTTTTTTTTTTTGCTAAAAATGATCAATGTTTATTAATTAAAAAAATGTTCTGTGCTGGGACTTTCCTGGTGGCGCAGTGGTTAAGAATCCGCCTGCCAATGCAGGGGACAAGGGGTTCCATCCCTGGTAGGGGAAGATCCCACATACAGTGGAGCAACTAAGGCCCTGTGCCACAACTACTGAGCCTGCGCTCTAGAGCCCAAGAGCCACAACTACTGAGCCCGTGTGCCATAACTACTGAAGCCTGCACGCCTAGAGCCCGTGCTCTGCAACAAGAGAAGCCACCGCAGTGAGAAGACCACGCACCGAAACGAAGAGTAATTCCCACTCGCCGCAACTAGAGAAAAGCCCACACGCAGCAACGAAGACCCAACGCAGCCAAAAAAAAAAAAAAAAATGTTCTGCGCTGAACTGAGGTATAGTTTCATATCCAAGAGATGTGGTGCAGGATTATGGAAATTGCTCAGGTAACTCTAAGCATTCAGTGGGCATTTGTTCAGGATTTACTACTTAAGTGATCCGTAGCAGGTTTCTTAATCTTTTTTATGCCTCAATTGCCTCATCCCATAGGGATGTTGTATGGATTAAACAATTTAAAATTGTAAAGAATAGTGCCTGACATATGTCAAGCACTAGTATTTAATATTACAGTACTATTATTGATAGACACAGCCTTGGAAGTGAATGTGCTCACTGAAGAAACACTGAATAGGAAGGTCAGGGACAAAGGCTTGGGGGATCTCACAATTAGCGGGTCAGGGAACCAGGAAGAATAAATACAGGAGACAAGAGGGACCAGTGTAAGAAGTGGGAGAAATGAGAATGTGTAAACACCAGAATCACTGCTCTCAGATGTTGCATCAATTGATCTTGTCCAACACCTTCCTTTGGGCAGATGAGGAAACCATCTTACTTAAGATCTCACGTCTAAAGTCTGGAGAAACCACAAGCAGACATCACTGTTCCTAACCCCTGGACAAGCAATTCAGCCAGAACTAAAGATGACAAGTTTAAAAGTGGGAAATTGAATAGGGAGATATCTCACAGTCCCTACTAATAGGATTAGACATTTAAAAAAAAATCAAAACTCACTTTCAATTACAATAAGAGGATTCAGTAGAAATCCAGGATTCAATATACCAAAAAAATTGCTTTATTGCCAAGGCATCCATTTATTTTGTAACTTGGGGGAAGCCTATAATTAGACTTAACAGTAGTTCTGATTAATAAGTTCTATCTGCTCTCACACTGTGCTAGGATTCCTTCGAGTGCTGGGACATGTTTTATTAACATGGAAGGGTTGTTGCAGCTCACCTCTTGTCACTTGAATCAGTTGCCTGCTGGCCTAGCACTCAGTTTCGTGGGGCAGAACCTTACTGAGTCTGCATGATAATGGGCCTTTTAAATCCTAAACAATAAACATTCATTTTACCACTCCACCCAGCACAGAAATGCTCTCTAACCTCAAATCGGCCACAAATAAGACTTGGAAATCAATTCATTGTGCATCAGCTTCCTGCCTGGTTCATGCTTTGCAGCAAATAATTTTAGTGAAATACCCACAGAGCATGTGTGTTTTGAATATGCACAAGTTGAGATATTGCGTGTAATGGGGTCTTCAACCTTTTTGCGGCTTTTCTATTTTTATCCATAGAACAACATTTATTGCACAAAGCTGATTTGTATGCATTGGTAACTAGGATTTGGAAGCCCCGAGATGGGTTTCAGGGGAGGAAAAAGTCCTCTGGTGATTTCCCCAAAGTTTAGGGAGAATTTTCAGCATTCCCAAATCCTCTGGTTGTTTGAAAAATTATGTTTCATGGAAAACAAATTGATTATATTTGTGCTTGTCAGATTCATTACAAGGTTCTCATGCATAAAGTATCAGTTGTTGAAGAAGCCAGGATAAGTGCCCTTGGCCCTGAAGAGAAATATCTTGTCAGGTTGAGAAAGAAGATCAAATAGTTATGTCTCAGATTCCCTTCCGCTGGGGTTTGAAGTTTGAGCCAGACCTTCTTCTTCGTATCTCCTAGGCCCGAGTTCCATTATTTCATCATGCTCCGGTGCTCCTGGGAGCGTCCAATTTCTTAAAATTCATGAGAACTCAAGGCCAGGAGGGGCAAGTCTCAAATGTTTTCAGTTAGAGGACCACTCAGGGAGGTGAAGGGCACTGTCCCAACTCTTGCTATTGTAATCACTCCCCTTCTTCCTCCACCACCCCAGCAGGGCTGCAATTAGTGGCAAAACTGATGCTACTTTTGGGAATTTCAAGGAGCTGATGTGTGGTTTTCATTAGCATAAGAAAATTAGTAACTTATGCCAGAAACTGAAGCCTGGGCTCTGTTAAACTATAACATAAACCTTAATATGCAGGAGACCAACCTGAAACAACATGGAGGTCCTCTTGGTCCCACTAGGATAGATGGTTTAAAACAGGGCCTGTGGTGCAGCCATTGAAATCAGCTAACCCTTTCATGGTATTCATCCCTTCTCTCTCTCTCTTTCTCTCTCTTGCTACACGTTTGCTTTCAGGTAAGGCTTTTTCCTAGTTCTAATCATACATTCTAATAAAAAATGGGGACCTCTCCAAGTTTATCATATGCTTTTTATTTGGTTTCAAGAGAATCTTGCAAAAAAAGAGAGACAGAGAGGACACGTGCCAAAGCCATTGTAAGGTATGTATTCTATTTTAAATCACTGCAGTGGGTTTGAGATAGAGGCATGATACAATGGTCTTCCTTATTGCAGTTATGATTAAATATAATGCATAGGATCAGTCTGCAAACTTATCAGTATTTTGTGTTGTAAAATTGCTCAACAGTAAAATGCAAACATAAACAAGGAGTTTTAATGAGCCAATGTAATAGAAGATTCAGGCAACAGAAAGCTGGTGGCTGTGCTTTGGCCCCTTCCCAACGGGTGGTTTGAACCTGATTCCTTTAGAGCAAGTCTGAGTTGGGTCGAGTCAGTTTCCGAATATAAAAATGTCGCACATTAGCTCTAAACAATGTTATTCATTTAGAAGGATTTTTTTTTTCATTTTCATTCATGTGAGAAGTAACACTGAACTAAACTGCAAGATATAAAAAAGAAGTAAAGCCAATTTCCTTATTTTTTCCTTTATGAGTTAGTATAAATATTTGGGGCATTTTCATTGACTATAACCGATAATGCTGGGTTAGGGAAAGGGCTTTTTTGGACCATTAGAAGTAGAATTCTCTCTCTATCACCCAGACAATAAAGCTCTAATTGAGGTTTATACTGTTATCTTTATAACTAAAGATTTTGTGTGTGTGGTGAGAACACACCTTCTTAGCAAATTTCAGTCTGTCGCTATGCTGTACACTAGCTCTCCAGAATTTATTCATCTTGCATAACTGATACTTTGTACCCTTTGACCAACATCTTCCCATAGCAACCCCTGCAGCCACCCTGCCCCTGGCAACCACCATTATGCTCTCTCCTTCTATGAAATTACAGTTTTAATACAATATAAGTAATATTTTAATGGTCAGACTGAAATGGATTTCAGTCATCTCTTTGTAGAACAGCAAAAGCCCTTTAGCTTCCTTCTTCTTGAAGTTACATACTTTGGCCTGTATATAAATATTCTAAAATTGCCAAAGATGGACCACGATAAATGGAACATTCAGACTGATTCTAGCATATGATGTTTTCCTTTCTCCTTTTTTTTTTTTTTTTCCCCACAAGAACTGGTTGTGAATTTAGACTTTGGCAAAATGGAAGGAGGTGGTGATGTAAATCTGATCACTGTAAGTTGTATCCCCAAGGGACTATGTTACTGATAAAGGTTCTGTGATGGGTAAATATGGACATTCAGTCACTGACATGGGAATGTGCTTTGAAAGGCTCAAGGCCATTCTGGATATTGTGTTTGTAAGGGCTTTGGAGGACAGTGCTGAACATCACAATAGTGGGAGAGACATCCTATGGCTTTTTCTGGTGGGTTTGTCAAAGAATGCTCACATATTAGACATTTGGATTCCAGCTGGAAACTCTCAGGGAAGCTGGGACATAAGTTGGCTTGCTTCATGGTGACATTTTAACTTTTGAAAAAGAAAGTTGCTTTCTAATCTTGTTCATGATTATTTTTTAACCTGGGTGCACATCCTGGAACTTTGGAATTTTAACGATATCCTGTCTTTTGTCTAAACTTTCTCTCGACAGAAATATTTAATTCAATGATGATGCATTTCTCTTTGTGATTGCAGAGTCTCTGCCCAGGCTGACCAAGAGTTCTTACCCAAAATAGATTCCAAAATGTGAAGGCAGTAAATCAAGTCACCATTTTAAGAGGTGCAACTCATCTTACTACCACACTTGGGGAACAAATTTGTTGTTAAGGAGGATTTTCTACTTGTTTTGAAGCCGAGAATATAATTATCACTTGATAATTTATGGGGTGCCAACTCTTTAATGGCAACTCTTTAAATTGCTTTAAGGGGCAGAGACATTGTGTCACCTGCAATTCATTAGAAGGTCACAGGACTTTGTAAAAAAAACAAAAGCATGTTTTAGCTTCTGCAGTGATTTGATAATATTGTGTTCTATCTGTGAAGATGCCGGAGTCTGAGGTTTTTCTGGAGCCCCCATTTCCTGAGGACATGATGCTGAGGATCTACTATGAATTGGGATGTTTGAATGGAACCAAAGAGTGGTTTTGTTTCAAAGAGATGCCCTTTAAAACTCCAGAGGACCCAAACCAACTGGCTTTCAGTATATGTTGATCTGACCTCACTGCTCACACAATTTTGATGAATGATCTCTTGTTTATAACCCTTGATTAAAAAATTCCTTTTGTGTTATGAACTTTCAACCTTATGAATAAGCCAGAAACTTCAAAAATGTTAAAGGAATATGTACTGCTACAAAAGTACATATTTGGGGGAAAATAAAGGAATAAAGAGAATAAAATCTTTGTGATACTAAAACCATCAAGTATCTGCCAAAAGAAAAAAAAAATCCACCTAAATTTAGAATGGAATACATTTTCATGGGGCTTAGGTACAGATGGAGTGTCACCAGAGAAAACTTGATTGTACACCTGTAAGTGTGGCAGCTGTTACTCTTTTAGCTTCTTTCACCTTCTCTTTTGAGTCAGATTTCCCTGATGGCCCTTTTATTATCCAAGAATCTCTCAGTTGTTCCCTCAACTGCACCACTGAAAGTTGTCAGGTACATGCACACAGCATATGTAAAGAGTCACACATTTCCTAAAATGTTGACAGGTGTCTGCAATACTCATCATTGGAGATACTGCTGAAGCTAAAGCACAATATTGAGTTTGATAAAGATCGAAAACGATGGGGGAAAAGAGACTGAGCTTAGTTCATGTAACAGCTGCCACCATTCCCAAATGTTTTTCTGCATAATCATGCAAGAAATTCATCATGCATTTCCTATTAAATATTTATGCAACTTGCTCCATAGGAGGGCTGTGGTATTTAGTAATTCCCTGGTGTTGGTACGTTTTGGTACATCTACTGCCAGCAATAATTGTGTCATGCCTAGCAAATTCAATTCTTGGCAGAAAATATTAGAAGATAATACTTACTTACAGGATATTGCAAACTTTAATTATGCCTAAATGATTTTCAAGACTATTTTGAAATAAACAACTGATTTCATTTGCTTTTAGATGAAAGGAAGAGTCAGTGGAGTGGGAAGTGGACAGACAGACAGAAGCATTTCACTTTAAGTGCTCTATGTTTGTCAGAGTTGATCCATTTCTACAACATACTAGTTATTACCGCAAAAGGTAGTTAGTTAGGTCTAATGACTATAGGCAAATGGAGTCATCTGCTCTATACAACTGACAGTTCCTTATTCTAAGATTTTATTAACTGAAAGGATGAAATAGGAAAACCTAATTATCAAAAATTGTCCCCCAAATTAGTCAGCACAGAACACTAAAACCTCTTAAGCTGAGATTTTACCAACGTAGATTGCAAAAGATCAAAATGAGGCTTGTTGCCTGCACTTCAGAATACTTCAACATGGGCAGACACAGGGTAAATTGGCATTTTTTCAAAACAATGCTTATTTTGTGAATCATGCTAAACTGGATACTGCAGGAAATAAAATGGAAGCAGAGGACATAGGTCTTGTCCTTGAAGTGTTAACAGTTTAGCTGGGAGAGAAAGACGTTCATCCAATGAACAGCTAGAGAAAAAACCAAATATTTGATCATGTACAGCTAACTGATTGTATTCCTAATGTACATCATGTTTACCTTTCCAAAACGCTTAAATAAATACTTTTTCTCATGACAACTCCATCAAATAAGAAGAGCAGATAAAGTCCTCGTTTATTAGATGGGGAAAGTTGAATGGCTCGTCTCTGTTTATTCAGCAGGTTACTGAAGAGTTGTGGTTACAACTAGTTATTCTGACTTGTGGATACGTAAGTAAAACATCACCCAAGGAACCCCCAGAGGATGTATCTTCCAGTAGCTCCTCTTTTGTTCTATAGCAAACCAGAACCAATTTTAAAAACAATATAGAGTTTTGCTTCTGTTTCTGTTGAAGTAGTTTGCAGCAGAGTTGCAAACTAGCTGGAAAAAAGTAGAAAAGCTAGATAAAACAAACAAACAAAAAATAAAACAATCAGTTTCAAGGTATAGGAGAACTGTTGAAACAACCAGGAATGGGGAAGGAGGGAATTTTCCAAAAATGGGGAAAACCTCATAAATTTCAACCAATAGTCTACTTTTTCCCCCCTGGGGGCATTTGCTGATTCTGGGAGTGGGAAACAGGGCTGAGAATCAGGAATTTGTCATCCATAGGGAGGGTTGCTGTGGGGGGACAGAAAAACCAGCAGAGATTTTTTTCAAAAGTGGGGGAATGACTAAGAAAAGAATGGAATGGAAAACTGAGATTGACCTAAGGCCAGATTTCTCCTCAATACATTTGTTAAAAGTAAAACAAGCTTCTGAGCTTGTAGCTCAGAAGGCTAAGAAGCTAAGCAGAAAGCCTGCAAAAAGCAGAGATAAGTTCTCAGCAGTCTTGCCATGCTGAAATATAAGGATTAGAATTTGGGACGCATCAAGAAGAGGACTCTGTCTTAGGAACTGAAGTCAACCAGAGATAGACTGAGCTGTACCAAAACTGTAACCAGTCTCAGTTCATTCCCTAATTGGATTAAGTTGATCAGTTCTCATTCTCTCTGCCTAGCAGAGGAAAGTCAAACTCTCTCAGTGAAGTTAACATTATATGGAATCTCTATTCTCTCACTCTCCATTAATATATATATATATATATATTCCTCATGTATATTTATTTATTTTTCTAGTATTCTATAAAACAAATTACTGAGTATACACTGAGACAAAATCATATGACTGAAAACAAGAGGAAAAATAGAAAACAGAAACAGACCTACAGGTGGTGCAAGTATTGGTGTTAGCACACAAAGGTCTTAACAATGATTAGGATGTTAAAGAAAAAGAGAAAAGATAGAGAAAACAGAAAAGATGAAAAATTTTACCAAAGACTTGGAATCTATGTAAGAAAGAATTAAGTGGGAAATTCCTGAATTGAAAAACAATTAACTAGTAGATGATTTTCACAGCAGAACAGATTTAGCAGAAGAGATGACCATGTTGACTGGAAGATATATCAACAGAAAAATATTTAAATTGCAGCACAGAGAGAAATAAGAAGGGAAAATATAGGAAAGAGAATTATAGACACATGCAAAACAGTACAAAAAATTCTATCATATATGTCAATTGAATGTATAGAGAAAGGTGAGAGCACTAGCATTATTTGAAAATACATTTGTCAGAAATTCTCCTGAACTGATAAACACACAGATTTAAGAGGTGCCTAAAATCCAAACAGGGTAAATAAGAGGAAAACAAATCAAGGTACGTCACAGTAAAACTCCTGAAAACCAAAGATGATAAGAAAAAGTTTAAAGCACCAAAAATAGGTTAATTATCTTCAAAGAAACAAGAAGAAGAATTATACCTGAGTTTTCATAGAAATGATGGAGACCAGAAGACAACAGAATGACATCATCAAAGTCATGAAAAATATATATCTTCAGACTTAGGATTCTATGTTCAACAAAAATATTCTTCAAAAATAAGCTGAAATAAATACATTTTTAGAGAAACACAACAAAGAGAATTTTTTAGTAGTAGATATCCACTAAAAAATTAAGAGAGTTTTTATGAATGAAATTTTAGCTAAAAAAAAATGCCTCCGGAAGGAAAACCAGAAATGCAAGGAAGAATGAAGAACACAGAAAGGTATATATATGAGTAAAGGTAAATAAATCTTGACTATAAAAACCATTAATACTAATATCTACTAGACTTATAATATATGTAAAAGTAAAATGCATGATAACAATGCAAAAGGTAAGAGAGGCTGGGCTGTATAGACTTCAAGTATTCTAAGTACTAGTGTTGTAAAGGGTAGTTGTAAAATAAATAATTTGATCTTTTTGTACTAACTCAATGATGCATGCTATAATCTCTAGGGTTACCACTGAAAGAATATTAAAAGAAAGGATAAATACAAGGTAACACAGAGAAAAATGAAATAACAGCAAATAGATTTGATTATTTTAAAAGAAGACAGGAAAGGAGAGAAAAAGGAGAATAAAACAGGTAGGACAAATAGAAACCAAACAGAAAAATGGTAACTGTAAGCCCCAATTTATTATAATTACATTAAATAAAAAAAGGTTAAATGCTATCAAAAAAATTTAAGAATTTCAGATGATAAAAAACAAACTCAACAATATTTTTTTAAATATTAATTTTAAAACACATGCCTTAAATATAAGGACACAGAAAGGTTAAAATTAAAAAGATGGAAAACAATATATCAACACTAACCAAAAGAAAGGTATAAGTTTCAGACAAACTAGACCTTAATGTAAGAAATTTTCAAACAGTTCAAAAGAAATAGATTCATAATGTAAAAGGGATAAATGCATCAGAAGATATCACAATTCTAAATCTGTAGCCACCTAGTAATGTAATTTCAAAATGTATAAAGCAAAAATTGAAGTAAAAGAAGAAACAGACAAATCCACAATCAAATCCATAACTCACCTTTCCCAATAGGTGATTGTATAGACAAAATAATCAGTAAGGTTATAGAAGTTCTGAACAATAAAATTAACCAACTTGGGTTAATTCATATTTATAGAACAATGCACCAAACAACGTCAGAATACTCACTTTTTTCAAGTGCAAATAAAACATTTGCCAAAATTGTCCATTTGCCACATCATTAAGCAAGCCTCAATAGATTTGAAAAATTCAGTCATCTAGAATATGCTCTCTGACCATGGTGGAATTAACTTAGAAATCAGTTAATTAGAAAATTCCCAACTTTTTAAGAATTAAACAATGTATTTCTAAGTTGTCACATATAAAAAATGAGAAAATACTGTGTACTGAATGATAAGGAATATACAATTTATCAAAACTTGTATGATGCACTTACAGTCACAGATTAGGAAAGAAGACGGAAAAAGAATAGTTTAAGCTTTCCTTTCAAGAAACTAGAAAAAGAACAGCAATCAAATAAAATAGAAGAAAGATAAAACAAGTGATCAATCAAATAGAAAACAAACTTACAATAGAGAACAATTTCAGCAAAGCTAGAAATTGGTTCTTTGAAAAAATAGGTTAAATTGTTAAACCCTAGCAAGACTGTTCATGAAAATGAGAAGACAAAAATTATCAATATTAGGAATAAAAAGCAGGTATCATTAAAGATCATGCACATATGAAAAAATAAAGCTAGGATGGTATAGACAATATTATGCCATAAGTTCAATAATTTAGAGGAAATCAATAAATTCCTCAAAAAATGTAACAACTAAATCTGTTATAAAGGACCTTTTAATTTTATTAAAGAAATCAAATCCATTATTAAAAGCCTTCCCACAAAGAAAACTCTAGGCCTAGGTCACTTTGCTGATAAATTATCCTAAACGTTTAAGGAAGAAATAATACCACTCTTTTATAAACTCTTCCAGAATACAGACAAAAAGAAAGCATTCTCCAACATGTTTTATGAGGCCAGTATAAATGTGCTACTAAAACCTGAAAAGTTCACGATAATAGAAATTATAAGCTAATCTCTTCCATGAATTTAGAAGCAAAAATCCTAAACAAAAGAGCAAATCAAATCTAGTGATATACAACCTGGAAAGTTCCATAAAGCCAAGTAGGTTTATTACAAGAATGTAGGTGTTCTTTAAGAAAAATTCAGGCAGGCAGCCTGAAGAAAATGGACAAAAGAATTGTACATGCATTTGATAAAGGTAGATACCTGAATTTCCATAAATATATAGAAAGATGCTAAACTTCATTGAACTTGAGGGATAAGCAAATTAAAACCGTAATGATATATACTATATACTCCAATTAGGTTTTAAAGTAATTGGTGGTGGGAGTGTAAATTGGAAAGTCATTTGGCAGCATCTACTAAAGCTGGTCCAGCAATCCCACTCTTAGATAGATATATATATATATATATATATAGATATATAGATATATATATATATATGGGAGAAACACATATATGTTCACCAAAACATATATGTTCACCAAAAAATATGTATAAGATTGTTCAAAGCACACAATTCATAATAGCTCCAAACTAGAAATAAACCAAATGTTCAAAAAAGTAGACTAGATAAATACATTGTGGTGTATTTGTAAAATGGTGTGACATATAGCATTGAAAATGAAAAAACTATTGCCACACAAACAACATGAATGAATCTCACAAACATAATGTTGAGCTAAAGAAGGCAGAGAAGAGTACACAGTACACAAATTGATTTGTATAAATTTCAGAAACAAGCAAAATTAATGTATGGTGTTAGAAATAAGCGAGTGGTTTTCTTTGAGTTATGACTAAAAGCAGACACAAGGATGATTCTAGGATAGTGATGATGTTCTCTTTCTTGACCTGGTGCCAATTACATGGGTGCGTTTGCTCTGCACACTTACGATTTGTTCACGTTTTGGTATTTGTATTTTGGCACAAACTTTACTTTAAAAGACTACAAGGAAGCTCTTAGATAAATTTTTTTTTGATAAATTTTTTTAACATCTTTATTGGAGTATAATTCCTTTACAATGTTGTGTTAGTTTCTGCTATATAACAAAGTGAATCAGCTATATGTATACATATATCCCCATATCTCCTCTGTCTTGCATCTCCCTCCCACCCTCCCTATCCCACCCCTCTAGGTGGTCACAAAGCACGGAGCTGATCTCCCTGAGCTATGTAGCTGCTTCCCTCTGAGCTATCTATTTTACATTTGGTAGTGTATATATGTCAATGCTAGTCTCTCACTTCATCCCAGCTTACCCTTCCCCCTCCCCATGTCCTCAAGTTCATTCTCTACATCTACGTCTTTATTCCTGTCCTGCCCCTTGAGGGTAAGTTCCCTCTGTGCCTACTTTCTGGAGAGTTTTTATCATAAATGGGTGTTGAATTTTGTCAAAAGCTCTTTCTGTATCTATTGAGATGATCATATGGTTTTTATCCTTCAGTTTTTTCATATGGAGTATCACATTGATTGATTTGCGTATATTAAAGAATCCTTGCATTCCTGGGATAAATCCCAGTTGATCATGGTGTATGATCCTTTTAATGTGCTGTTGGATTCTGTTTGCTAGTATTTTGTTGAGGATTTTTGCGTCTATGTTCATCAGTGATGGTCTGCAGTTTTCTTTTTTTGTGACATCTTTGTCTGGTTTTGGTATCAGGGTGATGGTGGCCTCATAGAATGAATTTGGGAGTGTTCCTCTCTCTGCTATATTTTGGAAGAACTTGAGAAGGATAGGTGTTAGCTCTTCCCTAAATGTTTGATAGAGTTCACCTGTGAAGCCATCTGGTCCTGGGCTTTTGTTTGTTGGAAGATTTTTAATCAGAGTTTCAATTTCAGTGCTTGTGATTGGTCTGCTTATATTTTGTATTTCTTCCTGGTTCAATCTTGGAAGGTTGGGCTTTTCTAAGAATTTGTCCATTTCTTCCAGGTTGTCCATTTTATTGCCATATAATTGCTTGTAGTAATCCCTCATGATTCTTTGTATTTCTGCAATGTCAGTTGTTACTTCTCCTTTTTCATTTCTAATTCTGTTGATTTGAGTCTTATCCCTTTTTTCTTGATGAGTCTGGCTAGTGGTTTATCAATTTTGTTATCATCTGAAAGAACCAGCATTTAGTTTTTTGATCTTTGTTATTGTGTCCTTCATTTCTTTTTCATTTATTTCTGATCTGATCTTTATGATTTTTTTCTTTCTGCTAACTTTGGGGTTTTTGTTTTTTGGTCTTCTTTCTCTGATTGCTTTTGGTGTAAGGTTAGGTTGTTTATTTGAGATTTTTCTTGTTTCTTGAGGTAGGATTGTATTGCTACAAACTTCCCTCTTAGAACTGCTTTTGCTGCATCTTATAGGTTTTGGGTCATCATGTTTTCATTGTCATTTGTTTCGAGGTGTGTTTTGATTTCCCCTTTGATTTCTTCAGTGATCTCTTGGTTATTTAGTCATGTATTGTTTAGCCTCCATGTGTTTGTATTTTTTACAGTTTTTTTCCTGTAGTTGATATCTAGTCTTATAGCATTGTGGTCAGAAGAGGTATTTGATTTCAATTATCTTTAATTTACTGAGGCTTGATTTGTGACCCAAGATATGATCTATCTTGGAGAATGTTTCATGAGCATTTGATAAGAAATTGTATTCTGTTGTTTTTGGATGGAATGTCCTATAAATGTCAATTAAGTCCCTCTTGTCTTTAAATGTGTCATTTAAAGCTGGTGTTTACTTATTTATTTTCATTTTGGATGATCTCTCCATTGGTGAAGGTGGGGTGTTAAAGTACCCTATTATGATTGTCTTACTGTTGATTTCCCCTTTTATGGCTGTTAGCATTTGCCTTATGTATTGAGGTGCTCCTATGTTGGGTGCATAAATATTTACAATTGTTATATCTTCTTCTTGGATTGATCCCTTGATCATTATATAGTGTCCTTCTTTGTCTCTTGTAACAGTCTTTATTTTAAAGTCTATTTTGTCTGATATGAGAATTGCTACTCCAGCTTTGTTTGGAGTTCCATCTGTGTGGAATATCTTTTTCCATCTCCTCACTTCCAGTCTGTATGTGTCCCTAGGTCTGAAGTGGGTCTCCTGTAGGCAGCATATATACAGGTCTTGTTTTTGTATCCATTCAGCCAATCTTTGTCTTTTGGTAGGAGTGTTTAATCCATTTACATTTAAGGTAATTATCGATATGTATATTCCTATTACCATTTTCTTAATTGTTTTCGGTTTGTTATTGTAGGTCTTTTCCTTCTCTTGTGTTTCCTGTCTAGAGAAGTTCCTTTAGCATTTGTTGTAAAGCTGGTTTGGTGGTGCTGAATTCTCTTAACTTTTGCTTGTTTGTAAAGTTTTAAATTTCTCTGTCAAATCTGAATGAGATCCTTGCTGGTAGAGTAATCTTGGCTGTAGGTTTTCCCCTTTCATCAATTTAAGTATGTCCTGCCACTCCCTTCTGGCTTGCAGAGTTTCTGCTGAAATATCAGCTGTTAACCTTATGGAGACACCCTTGTATGTTATTTGTTGTTTTTCCCTTGCTGTTTTTAATATTTTTTCTTTGTATTTAATTTTTGATAGTTTGATTAATATGTGTCTTGCTGTGTTTCTCCTTAGATTTATGTTGTATGGGACTCTCTATGCTTCCTGGACTTGATTGACTATTTCCTTTCCCATGTTAGGGAAGTTTTCAACTATAATCTCTTCAAATATTTTCTCAGAAAATTTCTTTTTCTCTTCTTCCTCTGGGACCCCTATAATTCAAATGTTGGTGTGTTTAGTGTTATCCCAGAAGTCTCTGAGATTGTCCACAATTCTTTTCATTCTTTTTTCTTTATTCTGCTCTGCAATAGCTATTTCCACTATTTTATCTTCCAGGTCACTTAGAATTTTTAATTTCATCTATTATGTTGTTCATCATAGTTTGTTTGCTGTTTAGTTCTTCTAGGTCCTTGTTAAATGCTTCTTGTATTTTCTCCATTCTATTTCCAAGATGTTGGATCATCTTTACTATCATTACTCTGAATTCTTTTTTAAGTAGACTGCCTTTTTCCTCTTCATTTTTTTGGTCTGGTAGGTTTTTACCTTGTACTTCATCTGCTGTGTACTCCTATGTCTTCTCATTTTGCTTAACTTACTGTGTTTGGGGGTCTCCTTTTCACAGGGTGTAGGTTCATAGTTCCTGTTGTTTTTGATATCTGGCCCCAGTGGGTAAGGTTGGTTCAGTGGGTTGTGTAGGCTTCCTGGTGAAGGGGACTGTTGCCTATGTTCTGGTGGGTGGGGCTGGATCTTGTCTTTCTGGTGGGCAGAACCGTGTCTGGTGGTGTGTTTTGGGGTGTCTGTGAACTTAGTCTGATTTTAGACAGCCTCACTGTTAATGGGTGGCGTTGTGTTCCTGTCTTGCTAGTTGTTTGGCATTGGGCGTCCTGCTCTAGATCTTGCTGGCCATTGGGTGGAGCTGGGTCTTAGTGTTGAGACAGAGATCTCTGGGAGAGCTCTTGCTGATTGATATTACATGGGGCTGGGAGGTCTCTGGTGTTCCAATGTCCTGAATTCAGCTCTCCCACCTCAGAGGGTCAGGCCTGACACCAGGCTGGAGCACCAATACCCTGTCAGCCACATGGCTCAGGAGAAAAGGAAGAAAAAAAGAAAGAAAAATAAAATAATTAAAATAAAATAACAAAAAATATTAAAATAAAAAAAAGAGGAGAGCAACCAAACCAATAAACAAATCCACCAATGATAACAAACGCTAAAAACTATATTAAGATAAACATAAAAATCAGAACAAGTCAGTCGCAGACAGCAAACCCCAAGTCTACAGTTGCTCACATAGTCTACCGCCTCAATTTTGGGTTGATTCGTTGTCTATTCAGGTATTCCACAGATGCAGAGTACCTCAAGTTGATTGTGGGGATTTAATCCACTGCTCCTGAGGCTGCTGGGAGAGATTTCCCTTGCTCTTCTTTGTTCGCACAGCTCCTGGGGTTCAGCTTTGGTTTTGGCCACGCCTCTGCGTGTAGGTTGCCCTCAGGCTTCTGTTCCTGCCCAGACAGGATGGAGTTAAAGCAGCGGCTGATTAGGGGGCTCTGGCTCACTCAGGCCAGCCGGAGGGAGGGGTATGGTAGTTATAATTGGAATGCAGGCCAGGCCTGCGGCGGCAGAGGCCAGCATGACGTTGCAACAGCCTGAGGCGCACCATGTGTTCTCCCTGGGAAGTTGTCCCTGGATCACGGGACCCTGGCAGTGGCGGGCTGCACAGGCTCCCGGGAGGGGGGATGTGGATAGTGACCTGTGCTTGCACACAGGATTCTTGGTGACTGCAGCAGCAGCCTTAGCTTTTCACGCCCGTCTCTGGTGTCCGAGCTGATAGGCATGGCTCATGCCCGTCTCTGGAGCTCTTTTATGTGGTGCTCTGCCTTCCGTGGGCAGACAGGGAAGGAATCTCCTCTCCTTTCTCACCCGGAAACAATGGTCTCTTGCCTCTTAGGCGGTTCCAGACTTTTCCCTGGAGTCCCTCACAGCTACCTGTGGCACACTAGCCCCCCTTAAGGCTGTGTTCACGCAGCCAACCCCGTCCTCTCCCTGGGATCTGACCTCTGAAGCCAGAGCTTCAGCTCCCAGCCCCCACCCGCCCTGGCAGGTGAGCAGACAAGTCTCTCGGGCTGGTGAGTGCTGGTCGGCACTGATCCTCTGTGCGGGAATCTCTCTGCTTTGCCCTCTGCACCCCTGTTGCTGCGCTCTCCTCTGTGGCTCCAAAGCTTCCCTCCCGCCCACACACCATCTCCACCAGTGAAGGGGCTTCTTAGTGTGTGGAAACTTTTCCTCCTTCACAGCTCCCTCCTGGTGGTGCAGGTCCCATTCCTATTCTTTTGTCTCCGTTTTTTCTTTTTTCTTTTGCCCTACCCAGGTATGTGGGGAGTTTCTTGCCTTTTGGGAAGTCTGAGGTCTTCTGCCAGCATTCAGTAGATGTTCTGTAGGAGTTGTTCCACATGTAGATGTATTTTTGATGTATTTGTGGGGAGGAAGGTGATCTCCATGTCTTACTCCTCCGCCATCTTGAAGGTCTCCCTAGATAAATTGTTGAATGTCCTTCAACTAAAGGGCAATTATTTCAATTGACTTAAGAGAATTTTTTCCAGTAAAGAGAACAAGGGAAGATAGGTAGGAAAGCTTTTCTTTCTTTACCCACAGATCCTGTGCATGCACAGGTATAAGAGGATAACGTCAGCGTGAGGCAGGTGAGAGAGAATTCCAGATAAATGGAAGATTGGTGTTATATGAAAGAAAAGATTTGAGACGGAGGCTTTCTGGGTGAGATGAGGGCTCTACTTGAAGCAAGTTATCTTGCTCACTGTTAGCTAGAACTATGTGACAGTAGATAGAGAGGTCCTTGAGTTGTGGTGGATGGGGACATTTCCTCAAAGCAGCCTCGGAGTTGGTTGAAATGATCCACCATAGGGTGGATGGAAGATAGGTAGATAACTCACTTCTTAACGTAGATTATCTGTTTGCCTTCCATCCATCTAAATCTAGGGAAATTGAGTCTTCCCTAGGAGATGAAGAGCTAATTTACTTGTTTTATTACTTTGATATTCCAAGTACACTTGTTTCAGCCATAACAGGAGGTATTAGACTGTAAGAGAAAGCCCAAATTCCACCTTGAAAAATAATAAGCTTTTGCAAGTTTTAAACATCCGTTGAGTTTGCATCATTAGCTTATTTTTTCCCCTAATTTTTTTTTTTTGGTGTGTGTGTGTGTGTGTGTGTGTGTGTGTGTGTGTGTGTGTGTTGACACATACTCTGCTAACACAGTGGGATATTAATTTTCTCCTCTTTTCTTTGATCATAAAGAAAGTTCTTAGTGTATATAAGGTACAAAATCTGAGGTTCCTTGATCTCTTGGGCAATTTAAATCTTGTTTCTACTTGTGTTAAGTCCTCTGAAAGTCATTGTTAGCTTCTTAACAGAAACACAAAATGACATGAATAAACTTGTTTTACTATAGGCCACAAATATAAGCTTATTTGTGTCTAAGACTAATGTTTTTATGTTGCTAATACACACTTAAATGACCTGAATGGCTATATTAGAAGAATCAATTTAAAAATATAACCGAAGATGAAAGGCAAACCCACTCAAGACAGTTTATAATTTTAGCTCTCAGAAAATTGTAAATGCTCAGATTTGAAATGCATTAGATTTCAAAAAAAAAAAAACCCCTCCATAATATTAGCTGAGAAAATAGTACATTGTAATAACATATATACCAATTTACCACTCAGAAGTCTTATGTAAGTAAAACAATAACTTGGAGCTCAACAATATACAACCTAAAAGCCTTTCAGAAAAGTCCTCTGCGATAACAGGACATTATTTTCAGGAGCTGTACCAATGCCGGTTTGTTAATCCTTTCCTGAAAGGAAATAGGGAACAAAGGAAACAGGTAACAAATGAAATCCCCATGGATACCCATGACAAGAGAACCAGCAGGCGGCTGAGCTGAGGCTTCTGGGCTCCGAGCACCTAGGGATGGACGGTTAAAGCTGGAAGAGACCTCTAAGCATCACCTGGGGTGCTGTAAAATAAAACCACACTAACACAGCAGAATCCTGGAACCATCTGAGTTTTAGATTTTGATCCAGAATCTCTGGGTGTGGGGCCTGGGAAACTGCATTTTTATTTATTCATTTTACCAAGCTTCCCCCAGTGATACTGATGCTCACTGAAGTTTGAGACCTGCTCCCTTAGTTGCTATCTAGTGAACCTGCTCATTTTCAGATGAGGAGGTTGAGGCTCAGAGAGGGGAAATGACCTTCAAAAGGTCACCCAGCCATTTAGTGGCAGAGCTTGGGTAGATTCAGCTTCCTTACTTGTCCCAGGCCAAGCTCCTTTCCACCACACCTTGCTGCTTGTGAAGTATCAATAATTTGTTTCTTCCTTCAGTGAACGCTATAAACATCCCAAGAACCGATGCTATATAATCAGAAATATGACTCTGGGTAATTCTTAATTTCTCTAAACATATTTTATTTAATTAAAAAAAATACTGTTAAAGGAAAGTCCAAAGAATATGGAATGATTGAAATTAACCCTTTCCTTTCTGCTATTCAGAAAGTGGTAAGGCTAGGAAAGTAGGAAATTCTCCCTTCTACCACTCATGGAAGTGTGGTAGAGATGTAAATAATTTTCACCCAGCAACAAAAGATAATTCCAAAGCTTATAGATTATTACCCAGTAGTGACATGAGCCAGTTTTGTATGTAACCAAGTTTTTCCTAAGATTCTTTTATTGATTAAATTGCCTATAAGCACTTACTCTTCCAATTCTTATTTGAACCAGGTTTAACACCTGTGAATGTATGAACTGGTTCCTTCATTAATGAATGAGTTAAATACAATCTTTGACACGTATTCATTATGCAGTTGGAGTGTTGTCTAAACTTTTAAAAATTGTGCTTAAACATGAGAAATAAATCACCGTAGAAGGCATGGAGGAGTGAGCAGCAACTCTGTGAAGTCTTCCCTGACTTCACTAGAGTGTCTGGTGTTTCCTCTTCTCTGTTCCCATAACACTTCACTCATGCAGAACACGCCTCTCATGTGCATTTATCGCATGGCTGCAAATGCTTCCTCAAGGCAGGGGCTGTTAGTGGGCTTTGCTTTTCACTTTTTGTGTTTGCTTAATGGTGGACGCTTTTTGTTTCAAGAAAGATTAAGTTGACTGGTTCTCTTAGTGAATGACCATCCATTGCAGGAGTGAATACTGAATGAGGGTGAGGACCCGATCATACACATATTTTGCACTTCTCACTGTACACTATTCCAAATAGACTCCCTGAAACAGGGCAAATATGGGGAAAATTGTGAAGAAGTTGCTTTGGTTTTGGAGACATCCTTCTTAGTGCAAATAGTAATAATAGCATATACTACTACTATTTAACACATATTACATACTAGGCAAAGATAAACACCTCTAGTTATATATATAATATTGCAATCTCACAATATCCTAGAAACTAAATAAATCTTCTTATCCCCATTTTCCAGAGGAGGAAAGAGAAACACAGAGAGCGAACTTACTTGACCAAGTTATACATCTAGTAAGAAACAGAGGATTTGAACCTGGATCTCCAAAGCCCAGGAGTCTATCCAGAGATCATCAATTGCTGGCTTTAGACGCCAGGCAAGTCACCTAACCTCCCTGAGCTTCCTTATCCTATCTGCCTGAAGTTATGATGGAGATCAGAAACAATGCATGAAAATCACTACCATAGCACCTGCCATTGTCAGTGTCTAATTAAAGCTAGCATCACCACGATTGTCGTTGTTACCCTCCTGGTACCTTCTTCCCTCACTTGAGCTTGCCTGTCCCATTCACCTAACCTCTCCCTCACTTTCAGCATTTACCCCTCATCCCCCTTTCCCCAGCTGTGCTGCCCCCCTTTCCCTCCCCAACCCAGTCTTATTCACTCAAAGGCTTGTTTTTGGCTATTGTGATAACAGAAAACTATAGCTATTCATAATTTTCCCACGTACAAAATGTGCATTTTGACCATTTCCTGCAGTTTTTAGTTTCCCTCTTTCTACCACCTCCACGCATAGGAGGAAGAGTTCACTGATAATTTTAAACACCTGTGAAGAGGGAGTAGTATTTGTGAGTGAGTTGGGGTAAGATAGAGGATAGGGAGGAAGCTTTTCAGACTGTCAAGTCACATGTCCTCACGGCCATTTACTTGTATGGGTCTATTTATCAATTAAATAACTCGGAGTAGCTTCAAAATTCCTAAAACAGGTTAACAAATTATCTTATAAGCTTATCTTTCATCTTAAAAGTGGGTTATGGATGCCAGCACAGTCTTCCTGTTGAAAATGTTGATTAACTTTTTTGTGTAAAGGCACTGTTAATAGGCAGTACTGTAGCTTTGGGAAATCTGACAAATATTGACAGAGCCCAGTGAAATGGCGTGTTGATTATTATATCCTTTCTCCCAAGACCAACTGGGGCCCTCCCAAGCCAACCCTCAGGCAAACTCTGCCCAATCATTGACATAATCAATTCTTCTTTATCCAAGTTTAGAAATAATTATCAGAAAAGAATTCATTAAAAAATTTTATATATTTACTGTCTTCAAATGTTACCCATTTTTAACAGATGGGGACATTGAGTCATAGGGTTTAAGTATCTGGATAAGATCCTGAAGGAATTGATATCTAAGGCAAAAAACCAATACCAAACCCAAAAACAATGACAACCATTCAGAAATTCCCAGTTTTATTGACCATTACTTAGAAATATACTTTTTTTTTTGTTTTGATTGAGGTGTAGTCGATGTACAACATTATATATATTTCAGGTGTACAACATGGTGATTCACAAATTTTAAAGATTATATTCCATTCACAGTTATCATAAATATTGGCTATATTCCCTGTGCTCTATAATATATCCTTGTAGCCTATTTTATACAAAGTAGTTTTTACCTCTTAATCCCCTACCTCTATTTTTCCCCCTCTCCCCTTCCCTCCCCCACAATGGTAAACATTAGTTTATTCTCTATATTTGTGGGTCTGTTTCTCTTTGTTATATTCACTAGTTTGTTTTATTTTTTAGATTCCACATATAAGTGATATCATACAGTATCTGTCTTTCTCTGTCTGACTTATTTCACTAAGCCTAATACTTTCCAAATGCCAGTCAGTATTTTGTGCATTTACAGTCAGCAGCATCATCACCATCAACATCATCATCATCATCATCTGGAAGGTAGCTATGCCTCCCTCATTTATTACCTAAGTGTGCAAACATAGCAATGCATGCTGGTAAAGGATGTTATTGTAAGTACAAAGGAACATACTTTAAATGTTTATGTTTAAATGGAGCTGCCATTAAAAGCAGTTAACTTTCTGCCAGTGGCACTGCTGGTTGTCCACCCAATTGCCCCCTGCAGCTGCTCCTGCTGCCTGCTCAGCCACCACATCTATCTTGCTGTCAGACTTTGACAGGCAAGAGTGAAAGACAAGAAAATGATCAATACTGCTTTCCTCGCCTACAGCTAGGAATTGAGCAGGTACCCAAATCCCACGTTGAGGGACCTGAAGGTCATTCAACAGGGAGCTTTTGAGAAAGGTCTTCCTCTAAGATAAAAAGAGGTGCATGGAAAATCTGTCTTTCTTCTGCATTTGGGAGTGACTGTGTGAAGACAGAATACACCGGGACTGAGGCAGCCATCTTGTAATCACCAGAGAAAAAGCCTGAGGACAAAACCCAAGGTCTGAGTAAAACAAATAGAAAGATGAAAAGAAGCTGGGATCTCGGTGGCTTCGTGGAGCTCTTGCTTCAGTTGCGGAACTGCCACTGCTTCCAGACTGATCGCTCTGTGAAATGATAGATGCCCTTTTTTGTTTCCGTCACTATCAGCTGGCTCTTCCGTTCCTTGCAGCCCAGAGCATCCCAGCTGGGATTCCGGTCCTGGGGAGCTGTTGGGGTTATGGCTGGGCCCTTCAAAGCAGAGTAAACTTGCTGTCTGTGCTCTTCCTGAGGAGGCAGAGCGCATAGTTGTGGTCAGCGGCACTCGGAAACAGACTCTGTCTAGTGGAAGCCGTAGGAATTTTCTCTGCCGGCCCTGATCAGGCAGCCTGACCCTGCTTTCTCTCTGTGCCAAATTCCTGGTGTCGTTTGCAACAAAATTTTGGGGGCCAGTGAGGAAGTCTGTTTCTCTGAATGTAGCCTATATACATTATAGTCTCTTCAGTCGTATGAGTGGAATAAAGTTTAAAAGCAGACTATTAACAGACAGTGGCCATTCATATCCTTTGCAAAGGATGTCAGACTACACTGTGATGCGTTTCTATGTGTTTATGAACAAGATAGTAACTCTGAAGTGATCCACACTGTTTCTGGAAACTTAGAGGATCTGCTTGTGAAAAATAAATGATAAGATATGTTGATGCTGCCTGTCCACTTCCCTTTTGATTTTTATTACACCCAAAGTTGCTTTTTGATTTAGACTGATCCCCCTTTACACAGATAACTTCTGACTTTCTATAATCACGTGTTATTGCAGTTACTACTTGGGTATCTGACGTTTAACATTCCCCCCCAAAATGAAGATTTTAGAGTTAGTAATTCCTGGCCATTTTGGACTTAAAGCCTCATTGGTTCAAGATGTTAAATGCCTCCATAGATCTTAGCTCTTGCATTCCTCTCTACCCCACCTAATTTTGATCTTCAAGCCCAGCTCCGCTTGAATATCCAGGGCCACTTCCAGCCAGATGCTGGAGATGCTTATCCAGCCCCGACCACATGGTCTCATGGCTACACCCTCAGCCACCCTTGCTGCCATGCAATGTGTGTGAACACCTTGCATTCTCTAGCCACCCTGTCCTCAGCATCTTTGCTATGCTTTCCTTCTGAAGGTCCCTCTCCACATGGCTGGGGAAAAATCTTACCTCAGGGATCTGCTTGAGGGTCATCTCCTCTATGTACCTAGTGTAACACCTCTGGGTAGTAGAGTTGACCATCCCTTCCTTTGGATTCTTCTGAACCTTGTCTAAATTTGGATTTGGCAGTTAATATACTGAATTTCACTTACATGTAGACTCTTTTCCAATATCCAGAGTGATGACCTACAGGAGGTGGTTGGTAAATATTATTGAATGGTTAAATTCTGATAATTAAAAATCTGCCTTATTCTTGGGCCCTATCTTCCTTGCCACATAACACAATTCTTACAAATGACTTGAAGAGGAGATGATGAGTCCAGTTTTGGATATATCCAGGGGTGATATTAAAATATTTAATGAGGTATGATATGGCATCATCCAATCAGCACAGATGCTAGCATTAGGCTACCTGGGTGCCTATCAGCCTGGGATATATTATGCTGGGTGAAGGAAGCAAGTAAAAAAACTTACCAGGAGTTCAGAGGGGTCCTCAGCCTGGGCCAGGGTCAGTAAATTCCAGATAAATGTCCCATTTGAACTTCAACCTTCTTTTCCCTTTCCCTCTATATGCCAGTGGATAATAGTCTTAACCATTTTTGAGCCTCTTATCAATGCTTAAAATTACCCGCCCCCCACCCCAGGGAATTCGCTGGCGGTCCAGTGGTTAGGGCTCCGCACTTCCACTGCAGGAGGGAAGGGTTCCATTTCTGGTCTGGGAACTAAGATCCTGAGTGCCGCTCAGCTCAGGCCTCCCTCCGCCCCCCAAAAAATTACCCCCCGGGCTCCTAGTTAAAGCACTCCATTACTTACACCCTCATACCATTTTTCATGACTTTGTAGCAGCATGGCCAGCCCTTTCCCCTTCAGCACATAAAGACCTTTTTTATCCTCACCAACAAGAGACGGCTGACTGCTATGAATTTATGCAAATTCAGTTTTTAAACTGCCAGCCAAAGAATAGAGCATAGAGATTGATTCTTAAGATGCTTTTCAGCTTTTGAATTTGGTGTTCCAGAGAGGATGTTTTTGATTTTTCTTTTTGGCAGATTTGATGTAGACATAAAGATGGGAAGTTAATCGTTAGCTCTGGGCATTCAAAGGTGAGGATTTTTACCCACCCTGCTTAGAAAGGACATACTTACTGCCTAAGGATTTAACTCTGGATTAGTAGTGTCTGATTCAATTGAAAATACAATAAATGTCAAATAACCAAATTGGTTGCATCGGGGGTGGGGGTGTCACTCATTAGAGAGAGAAGAGAGTTAGCGTTGCTAATGAGAAATATTTCTAGCAGGGGAAGCAAGAATGTTGGATTCTTGTCTCACTTTTGTTAGTGTCATACTGGGAACCCTGGAGTATGAGACTTTGAGTTCCCCCAATTCCTTCACTTCCAGCATTGACCAAGGAGAAATACAAATTTGTTTCCCCTCTTACCTCACGGGTGTGTAGGAGGTTTGTGTATCTGGAAAACACTAGCTTGTGCGTCTATTGGCACCTCAGGCTGATTACAAGCTTTTGTCCTTTTGTTTCAACTGGTTTAATGAGTATAAGGGGCACTGATAGCAGGGCTGTTTGTCAGGCAAGGCAATCACTTGCTTATTCAGTGGAGACAGACTGCCACCTGGGTCTTGACTCTGCTGTGAGATTTGCCAAGTGATGACATGGACACCCACTCAAATGTCTGTGAAATGTCTGCCTCTGGAGTGTTTCATCTGATCCACTCCCCCTCTATCCCCTAACACTTGTTTCCTCACTGACCTTGCTCCAATCCCAGGAGTGAGCTTCCTGGCCTTGATCCTGTGCTGGCAGAATCAGCCACCTCCTCTGAATGTTCAAAAGGTCCCTCTTGGCAAGCATCTCTCTTCCAGATGAGTAGCAGGGAGTCAGAGTCACATCACTTCTTACTGATCTTAAGAATTCGCTTTACTTGGCTTTAGGCCCAGGGTTATCTTGAAGGAATGATATGTTGGCTGACTACCACATTTGCAGAGATAAATTTAATGGATTTCTCAGTGTTTGGAGGTATATTCTTTACAGTTAAGATTGACATCATGAAAAAAACCCTACCTATTCTCTGCCTTTAACTATTCCTTCCTACCTTCTCACAAAGTAGGTTTTTCCTTACCTTGGACTATAAAGCTTTACTTCACCTCATTACCTTATCACACTACTGCATCAACACAGCCACCTTCCAAATTCCTGAACAGATAGTACCTATTTATTAATTGTGTTAATTTCTTCATCACCTATTCTCATATTAAGCCTTTGCAATCTGGTTTCCACTCCTACCAAACAACTGAAATAATTTATTCTGTGCTTCTCTACCAGCCCTTTGTCCTTTTCTTCAGTTATTACCCCATCAAATTTCTCTAGAGCATTTGGTATTATTGATTATCATCTTGCCTTAAAAATTTGTTCGAGGCTCTGTCTCTGTAAAGGAATTCTTTCCTCCTCCTCTGCAACTCTTCCTTCTCTCCTTTGGTGAGCCCCCTTTCTCCTTCTAGCCGTTAACTCAAGGCTTTGTTCTTGTCCCTGTGCTCATCCATTTTCAAAATTAATACTTTTATCAAAATGGTAGTGAATCCCTCCAAGGGTCCTTAACCACTCACAAAAAAATTTGTTCCATTCTTTAATCTACCTACTAGTCATTTCCATTTGGATATCCAGTCTTCCCTCCCAAGTTCTCCATTCCAGGAAACAGATGGATTGAACTGGGTTTAAATCTTGGATCTAAACTTATTTGTTGAGGGACTCTGTGCACGTTACTTTATATTGTCTCAACTAGAGAATGGGGCAACGATGGTGAAGTCTACCTCAGTGAACTTAATGAGTAATATATGGAAAGACCTTAGCACAACACCCTGGCAACCTAATAAATGCTAAAAAAGTTTATTATGATTGTTACTCATTATCTACGAAACTGTCTTCTCCTTAATCTTTCTGTCTAATAATTCACCAAATTGTTTCCCTTTCCTCTTAATTATCTCTCTATTTTCCATCTTGTCTTCATTTCCTCAATCTATTGAATAAATGTTTTCATAGCTAGAATTTCAGAGACTCTTTGCTGTGTGCTGTATCATTTATTAGGCTGTTTCCCGGTTCAAAAAATTTTACCACTATCAACGAATCATATTCAAATTCTTCAACTAGATATCCAAGTCTTAGCATCATCGTTCCTGCTTTGGTGGTCACTTTCATCTCCTACTACTTAAGATATAGACTTCTGCTCCAGTTTAGACAATCAACTTCCTTGTCCCCTGAAAATGCCATGCCCATTTCCACTACCTGAGAATATCTTTTAGATGGCAATACCTGCCTTGGATGGGGGATAGGTGACATGGTTCCCATGTATTTGCCATCTTTGAAAACTTCTTAACAAATACATCTTAAATCAACTGATTTTGAAGGAGGAAGAGAATCATTTGAAAGTTTTGGAAACAGGATACAAACTCCTAGAGGGCATAAAAAGTGTAAAAAACTAGAAATACTTGGCTCATATTATCGGTCCTCTGAATTAGACTGGTAGTGGAAGGTATTGTTTAATGGATTGAGCATTACAGTTTCCCAAGCATTGTACAATAAATACGATCAGCCCTGTTTTCCTCTAGTTGTTATCCAACCTTTTTTTTCGGTATCAAGACAAAAGACTGCATAGCATGTTGTGACCTCTAGATCCTCTTTACAGAGAGAAAATTAGCTTTCAGATTATATGCCATGGGATCCATTGCTAAATCCACTGAACTAGCATTTGAGTGGCCATTATTAAACAACATGTATTGATTGAGTTCCTAAAATATTCAAGGCACTGTTTGAGCTTGGGAACCTCAAGAAGAATAAAATATGTCCCTTCACTATACATGTTCTGACTTGACAGTATTTTCAGTGCAGTGTATATTTTTCAAATATTAATTTTTATGAAAGAAATACACTTACAAAGTTAGGAATATAAAATATTATTTCAAGACTTCTGATGGAAAATGGCAGTCTGCTGCTCCACTTCTTCCTGAGTTTCGTTACCCAGAGGCAACCACATTCAGGTCTTGTGGGTGTTTGTTGAGCTACTTAATTCAATATTTATAAATAGCGTTACTTGACTTTTTAATTATTGCAAGATGAGAATTTAGCTCTCTTTTTATGCCCAACTTCTGTTATTTCTCACCTTCCTCTTTTTAAAATAATTATAATTTTTGGCAAAGTAAATATTCAAGTTGATATTACTATATTTATATAAGCATTGTTCCCCATTTACTAACAGTATTATGATTATAATCTCTTTACGACTTTTTGTTTTTCTTACAATTAATAATTGTCTCACTTTGTCATTTTAAAATCATCTTTGTTTCTATCTCTAGTTTAAAAAACTATAAAATCCTTTCTGCTGTGGTCAAACACATTAAATAATCTGTCAGTTTCAATCCTGACCATACTCCACTCCCAGTAACTCTCTCTTGGAATCCTGAATTTCATGTTCCTATCTGGACTGGCTGTTCTCTTAGTTTCCTGAACAGCTAGCATCATGGAAATCTCTTGATCTTTCTCTTAGGTTGGATCTCATGTTTTCCTCTTTCTTGTTTTACTCTTTTTTTTTTTAAGGACATCCTTTATTAGCTTCCTGAAGAGGAATGGTGAGAATCAATTTTTGAGATGTCTTTTTCTAGTTTCAAGCTTGAGTGATAGCTTGGCTGGGTATAGAACTCTAATTTAGAAATCACTATTCCTCAGAATTTTGAAAGCATTGTTTCATTGTCCTCCATTTTTCAATGTTGCTACTGTTAAGTTCAACAATTTGTTGACATCATTCCTCCATTGTTAACACTTCTTGTCTTTTCTTCAACTTTGTCACTTCTTAACTTTTAAAACATATTTTAGTTTTAGTGGTGGCTGGAGATAATTGCATGGGTTCAGTTTTCCATCTTTATCTGGGAATCTTTAACTTCATATTAGTTCTGAAATACTGAATTATATCATTGTGTAGAGTTTATTCTTGAATAAATCACAGGGAAGTGTCCTTATATGACATGTACTGATTATTTAGTGGCTATCAATCTCACATGTTTCCTATTCCTGCCTTATGTTTGAAATTAATTACCCCTTTCTCAGTACATCCTATTATTTTTCTCATCACTTTTAGCATATAGTTAATTATGCTATTTATGCTGTTTTAAGAATGTATCTGTGTCTGATTTTTTAAAACATTTATTGAGACAATTTAAATACCATAAAATTCACCTATTTCAGTGTACAATTCTGTTTTTTAGTATCTTCATAGAGTTATGCAACCATCGCTGTAATCTATTCTGTCACTCCCAAATAAAACCCTCTATCCATTAGCAGAATTTCCCCATTTTCCATTCCCCCCTGTCCCTACAACCACTAATCTAATTTGTATCTGTATATATTTATCTATTCTGGACATTTCATATAAATGGAATTATACAATGTGTGTTTTTCTTGTGATTGGTTTCTTTCACTTAGTATGTTTTCAATGTTTATTCATATTGTAGTAGGTATCAGTACTTCATTTCATTTTATTGCCAAATTCTACTAAATTAAGTTCTCTGAAGACAGGTTTCATCTTTGTATGCCCAACACCTAGCATAGTATCTAGAAGCCATTAACATCTAACATATTTATTAAATAGATATATGGATAATTTTAAGTTCATTTCCGAATCTGCCCTCACAGTCTTTCTTTCAAAATTTTAATCTAATCATGCTCCCCTCCCAAAGTTTTTATTTCAAAAAGGTTTGGATAAAAATTAAGGTAGTCTAAATACACATAATTCTTAACTTATCTTCACTGTAAGAATAGTATACTAGCCACAACCACCTTTTTTATACTTATAGCATCTTTAGGGTTTTTTGGTCTATAACTCAGGCATTTAATCAAGTCCATAGTCATGACCAGGGTAAGACTGGAGCAAATAAGAGTTTTCAAGCTTGGTTCTAGAGTCTCTTTACTTTGCTGAAGGGGATTGCCTTGGTCACCAAACTAATATAATAATTTAGTTCTTGTGGAACTCTGTTCTGATTTAGCAGCATACTGTTTTGTTTGTTTGTTTGTTTTTCCCCCCTGTGAGCACTAAGTATTTCCTCTTTCAATCTTTTCCATTTCTTTAAACCAAATGGAATTAGGTCAGGGCTGGGGCACTGGCATTCCTTCCAGTGTTCTGTCAAGAATAAGGTCAAATTTTGTGGGCTCCTTTCTTTTTATCTCTCTGTCTAGTCGACATTTGAGAATGAGAGGATTTTCTAGGACTTCTAAAATGTCCTGTCCTGGTTCCCCCAAAACCCTGCACCCTCAGAAGGAAACACATATACCAATGGTTTAGAAAACCTTAATATCTAGGGATAATTTAAGGAGACTGAAGTCTGAAGAAAGAGGAATAGAATAAATGACTTCCTCAAACTTGCTTTTCTGTGATTCTAAAGTATTTCAAGTCCTAACATAATGATACTAAAATATGTGGAAGATAGTGGTAGGGTAAGTATGAATTGAGCGGATATTAAAAATTAAACTTATATCTATTTGTGGGTTGTAGTTTCCATCTATGTTTATGATTTCAAAAACAAGTATTTAATTTTTAAAATGAGTTTAATGGCCTTGAATTGCTTTTGAACAGCTGGAAATCCTTTAGAGTAACATCAAAGGTGATTACTCCTTCATGGCAAGAGATCAGGGGGTTTGTGTCTCTTGGATTGAGGTTAGCTCAAACTTTTTTTTTTTTTTTTGCTGAACACACACACACACACACACACACACACGCAGAATATTCTTTTTTAAATAAATCTTTTATTCTGAATTCAAGGGGTCTGAAAAAGCTTTAAATGCCCCCTGTAGAGGAGCTCAAACCCAACAATGCAAACATCTGACTTTATCCTATGTTTCTTCCTCAAAAAGATGAGAAGGACTCAGGGGGAAAGTTTGCCTATTTTTATCCATGAAACAAGGTCACTAAATATGTTATGTCAGTTAAATCAAATTCCTTTCTTTTAAAAACGTTTCTGTGTAATATGTTGGGTCTTCTTTTTGCTACAATTTAAGAGTGACATGGGTTCTGTAACTACTATTTTCTTCATTGGTTATAAGCATCTGAATATTTGGTTGATATTTCTGAAATAAATATAGCTACTGGAGCACTAGCATTCTGATTTTAAAATCTGACTACATTAGAAGAAAATTAACCTTTTCAAAAAGTCACTGTTCTAAGGAATGATTTTAATCAAATGAGCTTTAAATGTTGTACCTGCAGTTAGAAGTTTTAGAGAGATTGCAACTCCCCAGTGATCTATGTTTTGTATGAGGAAAAAAAAATCAAATAAACTATGGGAAAAGTAACTATGAAAATTATAAGAAGATCTCAATGAAGCTAAGTTTCTTTGACATTGTTTTTAAAGTAACATCAGGTTCAGAAAGTAGAAAGTGACTTTATTATAAGTAGTTTTGATATCTTCACAGGAAAATATCAGGTTTCTGATATTGTATGTTTTGATATTGTATGAAATTATATGTTTTCTGTTGGAATCTTCCATGATACACTTATTTATCTATTTATTTCATATTTGACAGATACTTTCACTGTGCTAAACAGAAAAACTGCGGGTGGGGCTAGGGAGCTGTTGTAGAGAAGCACCAGATCTATTATACATGACAGGTTGTTAAAATATTAAGTACTTTATATACATATTAAACATTTGAATGAAAATTATAGTGCACATGATTTTCAGTCTACAAACTTAAGTACGCCAGACATATTTTTCCTCTTCTTTTAACTTTCTTTCGATTGGTTTACTTGGATATCGAAGTCCTGATCCCACCAGTTAGTGGAAAATTTCACCTCGAGAATTCTTGGGGTTCCTGCTCACTCTGGGCTTCAGTTGAGGTGTTGGAGCCTGTTATGGATTAAACTGTTTCTCCCCAAGAGATATGTTGAAGTCCTAACCTGCGGTACCTCAAAATGTGACCTTACTTGGAAATAGGGTTATTGTAGATATAATTAGTTAAGATGAAGTTATATTGGAGTCAGATGGGCCATTAATTCAATACGACTGGTGTCCTTTTGAGAAGAGGACAAAGACACACAGGGAGAAGACAGCCATGTGATGATGGAGGCAGAGATTGGAATGATGCAGTTTACAAACCAAGGAACACCAAGGATTGCCAGTGCCACCGGAAGTAAGAAGAAGCAGGGAGTGATTCCTATAGGTTTCAGAGGGAGCATGACCCCACCAACACCTTGATTTTGGACTTCTAGCCTCCAGGGCTGTAAGACAATAAAGGTCTGATCCAAGTCACATGGTATGTAGTACTTTGTTAGGAATGGATACAGGGCTTTATACCAGGCAAGGTGCTGATGTGGATGGCAGGGCATCTGGTTTCTGGTCCTCTGGACACATAGATAAATGCTGAGCAGGCCACTCTCCCTGTTGACTCCCAAGGCCTGGTGGTCCCTGCGGTTTGTATACCATGCTTGGGGTTCAGGTACTGTTCAGGAGGCAGGGACCTCTGATCTCTTTACCTGGTACATCAAGTGGCTACCATTGCAGCTCTGACTCACCCTAGGGGCACTGCCCAGAGGAGTAAGACTTCCTCACTTCCTCTTCTAGCCCTGGGAGATTTTTAATATTTTGGAAGGTAGCTCCCTTCTCCTGCCTGCTCTTCTAGACTACTCTGTTTCTTCTTTCAAAATTGTGTCCCCTTTACCTTTTCCTCAAGTCTTATAAATTACCCTAAGGGATTAAGCTTTGGAAAAACATCAGAGATGGAGTCTTTCTCTGTGTGCACCCCCCAAACCCCTATCCCTCCTTTGGCAATGAAACCACAAACAATGGAAGAGAGCCTGATGCAGGTAGATTGGGGAAGGAAAAAGTGGAAAATATAAATTGGAAAGGTTTATAAAATACTCTATCAAACTATTATCCAGCCACAAAATTATTAACGAGGCTACATTAAATTATCCAGTGGATTTTTGTACAATTTGCCCAGTCTCCTTATGTTCTGACAGTAAATTAAATTTAGCAGACTGAGCCTGAAAAAAGAGATCAAGAGAGTAGTGTTTACTGCAGTGTTTCAGTGATGGGAACCATTAATGGGTCTTTCCAAGATTCAGTTTTAGGAAATTTTTGCATGAATAATTGACTGAATCAACCATATCCATTACTGGTCACCAGATGACAGGTATATTGGTTTTTAAGACAGGCAAAGTAACCAGACACAACAAGTTATGAACCAGCTATCTTGGCCTTCTTAAGTCAGTGATTCCAAACCTGGCTCAGACACAGTGAGACTCATTTTAAAAATACACGCCCAGACTTCACTACTGGACATTGCCATCTGGAATAAGGTCAGGGAATCAGTGGTTTTTTGTTTTTTGTTTTTTTTGAATCGGTGGTTTTTAAAAATCCCTGGGTGGGTTTCCCTGGTGGTGCAGTGGTTGGGGGTCTGCCTGCCAGTGCAGGGGACACGGGTTTGAGCCCTGGTCAGGGAGGATCCCACATGCCTCGGAACAGCTGGGTCCGTGCGCCACAACTACTGAGCCTGAGCTCCACAACTACTGAGGCCCGCAAGCCCTAGAACCCGTGCTCCACAACAAAGAGTAAGCCCCCGCTCACTGCAGCTAGAGAAAGCCTATGCACAGCAACAAAGACCCAACGCAGCCAAAAATAAAATAAATAAATTAAAAAAAAAGATCAGTGCTGTTTAAAAAAATAAAAATAAAAATCTCTGGGTGATTTTGGCCAATTTGGGGGAAGCACCAACCTAAAAGATGAAGTTAATAATCTGAGCAATGATTATTAAATATATGTGTATTCTGAATAAACTTGTGTATTTAGTGGTTTTGGATACTGTCTTCTATTACCTACATAACCTTTGCCCTAGCAGAATTAGCTCCATAGGTTATAATACCCATCTTTATTTTGAAGTTTATAATTGGTATTAAAAGGAATTCATTAGCTTCCTGTACATAAATCTTTATCACTGTCCCATCAGGCTGGTAGGAAGACTTCTTGCCATTTGATAAAAGGAAAAACTGAGCCAATTTCTAAGTGACACCAAAAGTTAGTCAATTACCAAGATATTCCCAAATACCCTTTAGCAGAATAAGTTTAAATGTGTCCTCCCATATTACCCCAGGCCTTTGAATGCCTATTTTGACCTCAGTTAACACTATCTAGTCCTCTTAATTTAACACTGTTATTATTTCTGAAGCTAATCATCAAAGTATTCTAAATTAATTATGCTGTTTGACTGCTGATAAAAATGACTCATTTTCAATGAAAAGTCATCTTTAAAATACCACTACTTTTGTAATAACCTATTAGGGAAAAGAATCTGAAAAAGAATATATATATACATAGTGTATATATAACCGAATCAGTTTGCTGTACACCTGAAACTAACACAATATGTAAATCAACTATATTTCAATAAAAAAAAATAAAATAAAATACCGTTATAATACAAGAGTCTCACTTGCTTCAGCAAGTATTGTGGATGTGCATGTGAATATGTGTGTGTGTGTGTGTGTGTGTGTGTGTGTGTGTGTGTGTGTAGCAAGTTGTGCCTATCACACTCCTTTTCCCATTCTTGGCTAAGATGTATGCCAATTAGGAACAATAACCCACCGATACAATGATGAAACTAGACAAGATAAGGTGAATTGCTTAACTACGTGTCTGGTAAATTTAGAAAAAACCGTTGATCTGGTAGATTTAGGAAGACATAAAGTCTATCCAGGTGCTAAAATTCACTGGATAATTCAGATAAAAATACACCTATGGAGAAGCACCTAACAAAAAGACACTGTCTAGTTAATTGTAGAGCAAGAAAGAATCTTTGTTTGTTGGGGGACTTGATACAGAGCCCAGCCCAGAAAGCCAAAGCGCTGGTGGAAAAGGCTTTCAGGAAAGCAAGGAAAGGAATGCTAACCAACCTAACCTACTGGGGCTTATCACTTCTCCAGAGTTGCGGTATTTAGAATTGTTTGTGTAAGAAGTAATAAAAACCTGGCAGGCTGGTACCTGTTAAGCTGCTGACATATGTTGTCCATGCAGCTTGCGGATTGGCTCTGCATTCCTTCATGTGGGAGCCAGAGTAGCTACACAGCCCTCATGTCAGCAAAACAAAGTAAAGCTTGACAAAAAACTCAACTCTGACCTCAGTGCCACCTCTTTTTCTCTCAATTCCTGCTCAGGAGTGATGCAACTCGTGTGTGGAGGTGCATGCTGCCTTTGGGAAGGCATCAACTTGATGCTTTGAATTGCTTTGCTCTTTTTTTCTCATGTGGATGTTTTTCTACATAAGATTTCTGGCTAAGGAGCTTCTTCGCCTTGGTTTCCTTTCCTAGACTGATCTAAATCTATGTCCTTTGTTCTTCACTGGGTTTTGGGACTCAGCATCTGGTTACTTTGATGTGATTCGGGAGTAGACAGAGAGCATTTGAGGAATGCAAAATGCACACCCCCCCCCCCCCCAGAAGGAATTCTGAGCAGGTTGCTTAAGATGAATATTTGCCACAGATTCTGCTCTTCTCCATGCAAATACTTTAGGGAGTATGGGATTCCAGCTTGGTTTGGAGTACGTTTAAATGTTTCCAATCAGTTTATTAGGTTTTTAATAGAAGGTTTGCTCTAAAATAATCTGCTGAACAAAATGAAAACAGGGACAACCTGCTCAGTAAAAAAAATAATATATTTTCAGAAATCAGTGCCACTCATTACGGCTTTTACCTTACAGTTTGTGAATAGGGGGGCTGGTGGAAAGTGGAAGGCAGGTTGACAGCATTGTGTAGGTGGAACGCCTACAACCCTAGGGTATATCATTTATGCAGTTGTCTCTGAGTAATGACAAAGGGATTCACCTTGCTCCTTGGGAAGTTTCATCTCACAGGAGGAGTTTTCCAGAAGCAGATTCATACATGAGGGAAAAAATCCTCTGAAAATCAGAGAAGCTGGTCACCATTAAAACACCGTGTTGGAAAGTTATTTTCTCATATCCGAGCTCAAAGTTTCAGATGATCCGCAACTTGAACACATTTCACTTATTAAATGGTACCGCCATGTGTTGCTCGTGCCAGCACCTTGGGACTTGTCTTGGACAACTCTGTTTCTTTTGCCTTTGTAGCCAACGCATTACTAAATGTGGTTGTGTCAGCCCCTGAAGAATACTGTAAGTCTGTCAAATCTTACCTCCACTGCTGCCATCTTCTGCCCAGACAGAACCCCTAACCAGCCCTCCTGCTTTCACACACTCCTTCCAATCAATTCTGTACAGAGCAGCCAACATGATCTTTTACACATGTGAACTTTTATTTTCATCAGAGTTTTCCATGTGCATAGTTTAAGAAGTCATAATTCTACAATTCTTACCATAACTACCCAGAAATAACAGAGCTGTGTCCTACCTACCCTTCATTCTCAGTCCCAGCAGTAACTATCTTCAACCCCTTTAGTTGGCCTCTCTCATTTCTCTATATTTGCTCTATATTTCTAAACTGCAAGTTTATACTACTTTTACTGGATTTTTCTGTTTTAGACGTTATTTTCTGACTTTCTGTTTACTGTTGAAGCCGAGAATTTAAGTCGTCTTAAATTCTTCCCTGCCCCACCCCATCTTCCGAATAGAATGATATCATAATTTCAAGTTAGATCAAAATTCAGTGTTTATATTGCTCTGAATGTGATTTTTAGTCACAGCTGAGTCATGTGGCCTACTATTATTATATTTCCTTTCCAGTTTGACTCGTTTATCTTGTTAATAATTGTTTGGGTTTTTTGGCTTAGTTGTCTATATACATATCACTAATCCATCCCTCATTCTCTGCAAAAAGTGGAGACCCCAGTACTAATACATGCTTATGTTCCAATATGGTCTGGTGAGTTTCAAGGCCTGCTACATAGAAGGTTGCCAGGGGTTTTATTCTGCCGTTATCCTGCCAGGGGTTTTATTCTGCCGTTATCCTGAAGATTTCTATTGCTTCTCTTTTTGTATTAGATCCTCTGTTTCCTAAGACACTAAAATGATTAAATGATTTTGTTCTATCTTCATACTTGATTGAGAGAATTAATACTAGGTTGGAAATTATTTTTGCTCAAAATTTCAAGTAATTACTCTGTTGCTTTCTAGCTTCCAGAGTTAACCTTGAGTAATCCAATGGTATTCTGGCTCTGCATACTTTGTACATGACACTCCCCTCTTTTATGCCATGAGTCCCTTTTAGGACCAGTGTGCCTTTGTGTGGGTTTCTTCTTGCTCCCTGCATTGGCTTTACTGCCTGCTATTTCTATTTTTTTTTAATTTATTTATTTTTGCTGTGTTGGGTCTTCGTTTCTGTGTGAGGGCTTTCTCTAGTTGCGGCAAGCAGGGGCCACTCTTCATCGCGGTGCGCGGGCCTCTCACTGTCGCGGCCTCTCTTGTTGCGGAGCACAGGCTCCAGACGCACAGGCTCAGCAGTTGTGGCTCACGGGCCTAGCTGCTCTGCGGCATGTGGGATCCTCCCAGACCAGGGCTCGAACCCGTGTCCCGTGCATTAGCAGGAAGATTCCCAACCACTGCGCCACCAGGGAAGCCCTCCCTGCTATTTCTTTATTTTGGTTTTTGACTCTCCCAGTAGAGACTTCCCTCAACCAGCGAGTGATCTCTGGCTTTCCATTCATATTTCAACAAGCTGCTGGAAGCTTTGTGGGGAGGATTTGTATACTGGGGAACTTTACTCCAGAGCAGGGTTTGGCAACCTGAGGCCCATGGGTCAAATATGACCCATTGCTTGTTTTTGTATGGTGCTAAGGCTGGTTTTTACAAAGTATTAAATGTTGGAGAAAATCATGAGGATAACGATATTTTGTGACATGTGAAACTTCTTCATATTTTACTTCAATTAACTTTCTGTAGAGAACAGTGAATCCTCATAGCTAGAATTCCTGTATGGAAGAAAATGATCTCACATTTCGTGCCAAGGGATTGGGGTGGTATTCTTCATTTAGAATATTCCTGACCTTTTCATAGTCTGGATGCCAACTGCTAGAGAGTCCTAGTACCAATGCAAACATAGATAATTCAGGAACCATCCCTTCAAGCCTGCTTCCGCCTGAATGGTTGGAGAAGACCGTGCTGCTCTGTAAAGAATTATACTATGCCCAGAGTGGAAATGTGCTGTACCAAGATTTGCAAGTCCCAGATGGGTCCTGAGGGATATTCTGCACCATAGGGGAAGGATAGGAGGCAGAAACACAGCAGAGACTCATGGGAACACATGCACGCTCAGCATCTGAGGTTACTTTTAACGTCAAGGTAAGTGGAACCTCTCAAAAATGTTGATCAGTTCACATCACTGCACTACTCAAACATTCCCATGGTTTCCCTCCACATTTAGCACCAACTCCAAGTTTTTAACCTAGAAGACCCGGCATGCTCTGGCCTCTCCTCTCTCTCTCGACCTCCTCTTTTGCCCTTTTACCCTTTGCTTAGTGTGCTCCACCCACACTGGTTTCCTCACTGCTCCTTGATCACGCTGAGCTAGTTTCCTTCTCACAGTCTTTGCATTTGCTCTTCCCCCTACTTGGAACACTGTTTCTCCAGATCTTCAGATGCCCTAAGCTCTTCCTTCATTCAGATGTCTGTACAAATATCACCTCCTCAGGGAGGTCTTTCCTAACCATCCTTTCTGAAATTGTCCCCACACATCGTCTGTCGCTCCAAATCCTCCTTTCAATGAGTTTTGTCTGTTTCATCTCAGACCCATTTCCCACCTTCACCTGGCCTTTATGGACTGTGGAGATTGATCCTTGCAAATTACATCTCCCAGCCTCCCGTGCCAGTTGACTTCCAGTTAAGTTTGGTCAAGACAGACATTAGTCTTTGGGGGAGGGTGTTGGGGGAGAAGGAAGGAAGGGAGAGAAAAACCCAGGAAATTTCTCCCCTTTTCTCTTTGGGGGTGGCATCACCAGAAATGACTGCTTCTCTTCCACGGTTCCAGGATTTCATGGTCCTTTGACCCCTGGGCTTCAATAATACCACTTCTTGCTTTTATTCTGTAACCTGAGGGGAAATTGCAAATCTCTGAATTGCCTCGTTGTCACCTGTTTGTTCTTTAAGCATTTCTATGTCGTAACTAATTCTTGAGATTAAATTCTGGACTATTGTTTATTGGGTTACCACTTTCCTGCCCAGATCCTGATTGATATATCCTGTTTTATGTTTTCCATGGCATTTATCACTCCCTGTTATATTGTTTTCGATTTACTTGTTTACTTTCTTTCTCCCTTTTTAGAATGTAACTTCCATGAGGCCCACATGCTTGAGGATCTTGGAGCAGGCATTTGACCCTGCTGAGAAACAGAGGGCCACGTATTTCTACTTCCTGATCATTTAGAGGTGAGCTGGACAGAAGAACCAGCTGTGTGTTTCTCCTGGAGAGCGGTAGGGAAGGAAGCAGGCACATTCAGAAACATGGAAGGTCTAGCTCTACAAGGAAAGCTCTAAATGCTCTAAAAAGTTCTCTATAGTATTTCTAGCTTCAGAGAAAGATGTCCAAGTTCTGGCTCCAGGAGCCCATTGAGAGGAATGGGAAATGGCGCTATGGAAAGGGCAGAATGGAGCAGGTAGGAACTCATGTATTAAACCAATAACAGCTAATGTTGGACACTGTTTTGTGTCCTGTCCTAAGGTTTTGCATTCTTAACTCTAATATGAATAAATGTGAATAACAATGTATAAACGGTATAAAAGTACATATTTGAAAATACCCAAACTAACCACATGCTCTATATGTTTTTAAAAAGTTGGGCAGGGCTTCCCTGGTGGCGCAGTGGTTGAGAGTCCACCTGCCGATGTAGGGGACACGGGTTCGTGCCCCGGTCCGGGAGGATCCCACATGCCGCGGAGCGGCTGGGCCCGTGAGCCATGGCCGCTGAGCCTGCGCGTCCGGAGCCTGTGCTCTGCAATGGGAGAGGCCACAACAGTGAGAGGCCCGCGTATTGCAAAAAAAAAAAAAAAAGTTGGGCAATTTAATTTGTTTTTGGATTCCTGATGTACTTTTAATGAAACAAATCAATGATATAAATAAATAAACTGGTGAATATTAATCCCAGACACACACCATCATATAAGATGAGTAAGTGTAACTGCTTTGCTAAAGGTGAAAATGACAGATGGGATGAAGGATGATTTTTTTGTCTCCTCACAGAGGACTTTGTACATGTAATAGGTGGGTCTCTTGTATCTATTTCATACCATTTTTAGTACCCACTTTTAGTTCCAAGTGTTATTTAGGAGTTATGGGTCTTGATTTCCAAGTAGGTAGAATTGCTTGGGTATTTTTATTATTTATTCTAATTTTATTGGATTATGATTATGGAATATGGCCTGTAAAATCTCTACTCTAAAATTTTTGCTAAGGACCTCTTTTTGTGGCCATTACATAACTGATTTTGTAAATATGCCACAGGCATGTAGGAAGAAAAAGACTATTGTCTGTTTGAAGTATCTCTACTTACATTATAATGAATTTGTTTACTGTATTATTTAATCCCTTTTTTCTTACTTACATCTTCTTATTATTACTTTTCAGCCCACTTCTGAAAGAGGTATTTAAACATTTCCCACTGTGGAGATTTTTTTCTTGTTTATATACACTTTTGCATATATAGAGCTATGAATATTATCCTCTTTGAAAGATACGAATTTTGTCTTATGACTTTTATCATCATGCCCTCTCTTTATCTTGTTTAATACTTGGAACCTGAAATTTAACTTACATGAAATTAATATTTCCCCTGCTATTTATTTTTGTTTGTGATTGTCTAGTATTATTTCGTTCTCTCTTTTGTATTTAGCCCTTAAAAAAAATTCCACTGTTGAAAGTACTTTTGTACGCGGGCCTCTCACCTTTGTGGCCTCTCCCGTTGCAAAGCACAGGCTCCGGACGCGCAGGCTCAGCGGCCATGGCTCACGGGCCCAGCCACTCCGCGGCATGTGGGATCCTCCCGGACCGGGGCACGAACCCGTGTCCCCTGCCTCAGCAGGCAGACTCTCAACCACTGCGCCACCAGGGAAGCCCTGAAAGTACTTTTCTTATAATCAATATATAGCTCAGGCTTAAAAAAATTTTTTTTAAAAATATCGAAGTAACAGTACCCGTCTTTAAATATAAAGATTCAATCTAGTCACATTCAATGTTAAAATTGATATCCTTGGTTTTATCATATCTATTTTAATTAATATTTACAATTTAATTTGTTATGCCTTTATTTCTTATTTTTGTGTTTGGCCAAGTTACTTTTCATTTTTAAATTTCCCTTGTCAATTTGGAAGTTGTCTTTAATATTTCCAGCTATCACTGGTGTATTTCCTTTTTGTCACCCTTTGGATCAAGCACATATTTATCTATTGGATTGACCTCAAGTTTTGAACTATGCAAAACCTCAAGGCTTATGGTGAATTCATAAGTGAATGATGCTCTTCAATGATGTGGTATTTTCCTTTCCACTAATAGGCTTTCAAGAGTTTGAGCCATTAATGGGAAAGAGTAGGAACGTTCCAACTTGTGCATTTGTGAAGAAGGCCAGGAAAAGACGAATGAGAGACACTGTACTCTTTGAGTATCAACACAGGGCTCACAAGGAAAGCCACAGAGGCCTGAAAATGGGATTAAGAGTCATCTGTCACAGATGCAGTGGAGGGTCCGCACATGGGCCTTTAGTCTGATTCGACAGGACCGCCCTCTCCAAGTCTTCCAGGGTATCACTTAGGAGAAAGCTTCTAGTTCAGTACAGCCAGGTGGTCAGAGGAATGCTGACAAGTATGGGGTTTGGAAATACAAATTGGTCGATCCCTTTATGGTGGGAAGCCTAATGATCAGTAGTAAGAAGAACGATCAGAGTTTTATACGAAAGAGGAATAGCAGTTAAACCTGTTACTGAGTCCACATGTTCCTTAAGTTAAACATGACAGCAATGAACTAACAAACATAACCCTAAAATGCACCAGTATCATTAAAAATATAAACAAGTTATTAATTAGTGAATCTAGCTTTCATCTACTTATGAAGCACTGCTGTGTTTCCCTCCAAGTCTCTGAGACCAGCTCCCCCAGGCCTCTGTGGCTTTGAATTTCTACTTCTCAAGACCGTCACTTTTTTCTAAAGGACAGGATATAAAGTGGGGTTTCAGTGGAGGCTGCAGCCCCCCGAGACCATCTCTGTGGCTTTTCCTTCTTTCCTAATCTTTTTTTTTTTTTCAATTAACCCTGGAAAGCCCATCTTGCTGCTTTCTCCCAATATATTTGGATTTTAAATTTGGCTCAAAATATTGCTCAAGATGCAGCTTTTTCAAGAGAATTCCACGACTAATCTTAGCCCAATTTATAATTTTGGCTTTATGTGCCCCTCTCAACTTTAAATATGTATAATATTTTCTCCCAATCTATATAATAAGCTCTTTAAGGTTATAAAATGTGTTTTTTTGCTTGGTATTCTCCTTTTAATCTCTAGAGTAGGTATAAATGGGCCTTACATGGTTTAAAAATGTGTGTTTTGTTTTTGTTTTTGTTTGCGGTACGCGGGCCTCTCACTGTTGTGGCCTCTCCCATTGCGGAGCACAGGCTCCAGACGCACAGGCTCAGCAGCCATGGCTCATGGGCCCAGCCGCTCTGCGGCATGGGGGATCTTCCCGGACCGGGTCATGAACCCGTGTTCCCTGCATCGGCAGGCGGACTCTCAACCACTGCGCCACCAGGGAAGCCCAAAATGTTTGTTTAATTGATGTTCACAAAAATGGAATGAAGACACCAGTAGAACAGCATTGCAAATTATTTTAGGAAGAGCTATTGAAATATCAATGAATAAGAAAAACTATTTTTAGAACTATAAGGAATCAGTGAAGTAGAATTCTAGCATTAAACGACATTATTGAAAATGGTGAAAGCACCAACAACACAATAAAAATAGCTGAAAGATATAAAAACACTCACGAGACAGAAATACAAAACCCTCTTCTTAAACACACGAAGAGATACTCAACCTCACTTATAGTAAGAGAAATTCATATTAAACTGATAGGAAATTCTGACTGTGGCCAAGACAGAGTAAGAAGGACCAGATTTAATCTTACGCCTTAAAAAAGTAGAAAACTAGACAAAATATGTGAGACAATAATTTTCAGATATTGAACAACAAGCAGCTGGAGTCTGTGATCCTTGAGAAAAGTTAAACAAACAAACAAACAAACAAAAGTTAGACCTATAATTACTCTAGCTTACTGTGCCTGGAGAGTTTTCAGTGTAGAAAGAGGGAACCTAACAGAGCTAGGCTCTCTGCTTGAGAAGAGGAGAAAGATTGGGATTCAGGGAGACTAAAGGCTAGAAACTGTGGGGCAGATACTGCAAAGGAGATACTGGGAGAGAGTTCTGGAGATCTGCAGTGGGGTCCCTTGAGTATTTTACTCATCACTAATCTACATATGTATGAAAGGAAACCATGCTCAGTTACAAACCACTGGATGTCAGTTGGCAGACAAATTCCAGGATCTCACACAAGCCTGGGAATTTTTGCTTACACCAGCCGGAGTGGAAAGAGCAAATACTTGGACGTTAAGTAATCGTAAGTAGTAGAGCTAAATTGATCCTAGATTAAAATTTGATCCGAACATATCCTAACAAAGCTTAAAAGCAAACCTTGAAATAATGCAACTGATTTTAAATTACTTAATTGTACATAAAAGTAAAATACAATATTATTTAAAGGAATATAAGAAATCCTGCAATAAACAACATAAAATCATCATGGCAAAAAAGAACTACCAGGCATGCAAAAATGCAGACAATATGATCCATAACCAGAAAAAAATTATTCAATACAAACACACAGAAATGATGGAACTAGCAGGCAAGGATGTTAAAACGGCTACTATAAATATGCTTCACATGTTTAAGAGAACAAAAACAGTATGAGAAGGGAAATAGAAGACAAAAAAAAAAAGGTATTTGTATAAAGTACATTTTATAGTTTTCAAATAAATGAAAATTCCATCTCCAAAATGGAAAATGTCTTGGATGAGGTTAATATCAATTAGTAACTGTAGAATAAAAGATCAATGAACTTGAAGACATTGCATTAGAAACTATCTGAAATGAAGCACACAGAGGAAAAAAAAAGATTTAAAAAATCCTGGGTAGCAATAACTTATAGGACACTATTGTTGGTTTAATATACATTTATTTAGAGTCTCAAAAAAGGGATCGGAGGTAGAAAAAATATTAAAACAATATTGATCAAAAACTTTCCAAACTGATGAAAACTCAAACTCATATGTTTATAAAAGCTCAGTGAATCCAGCAGATTAAAACCAGGACAGAAAACCAGGCAAAAAGCACATCATAATCAAATTGTTGAAAACCACTGCCAAAGAAAACAATCTTAAAAGCAGACAGAGAATACAGACACATTATGCACAGAGGAACAAAGATAGGAATGATAGAAGCATTATTATCAGATGCTATGCAAGCCAGAAGACAGTAGAGAGACATCTTTAAAGTACTAAAAAGAAAAGAAATCTGTCAACATAGAATTCTTCAACCAGTCAAAATGAAAAGTAAAAAAATACATTTAGACATACAAAAGCTGAAGGAATTCATCATCAGCATATCTGTACTTCAAGAAATATTTAAAAAAAATCATCAGGGAAAAGGGAAACAATACCAGAGGGAAATGTGGATCTATGCAAAGAAATGATGAGCACTAGAAATGGGTGATATAACAGGCATATTTTTCTTACTTTTAAAATGTCTTTAAAAGCTAATTATCTGTTTAAAGCAAAAATATCAGCAATGTATTGTGGAGGTTAAAGCACAAGTAGTAGTAAAAAGCATGACAAAATGACACAAAGGACAGAAGATGAAACAGAAGTATAGATCTATAAATGGTATAATATTATTTATTTATTATATGAATTTTATTTATTTATTTTTTATACAGCAGGTTCTTATTAGTTATCTGTTTTATACATATTAGTGTATATATGTCAATCCCAATCTCCACCCCCCTCTACTTCCCCCCTTGGTGTCCATATGTTTGCTCTCTACATCTGTATCGCTGTTTTGCCTTGTAAACTTGTTCATCGATATCATTTTTCTAGATTCCACATATATGTGTTAATATACAATATTTGTTTTTCTCCTTCTGACTTAGTTCACTCTGTATGACAGGCTCTAGGTCCATCCATGTGTCTGGAGATGACTCAATTCCATTCCTTTTTATGGCTGAGTAATATTCCATTGTATATATGTACCACATCTCCTTTATCCATTCATCTGTAGATGGGCATTTAGGTTGCTTCCATGACCTGACTATTGTAGATAGTGCTGCAATGAACACTGGGCTGCATGTGTCTTTTTGAATTATAGTTTTCTCTCTATATATATATAGTTTTCTCAATCCCAGTAGTGGGATTGCTGGGTCATATGGTAATTCTATTTTTAGTTTTTTAAGAAACCTCCATATGGTTCTCCATAGTTGCTGTATCAATTTACATTCCTACCAACAGTGCGGGAGGGTTCCTTTTTCTCCACATCTTCTCCAGCATTTGTTGTTTGTAGATTTTCTGATGATACCCATTCTAACTGGTGTGAGGTGATAACTCATTGTAGTTTTGATTTACATTTCTCTAATAATTAGTGATGTTGAGCAGCTTTTCATGTGCTTCTTGGCCATCTGTATGTCTTCTTTGGAGAAATGTCTATTTAGGTCTTCTGCCCATTTTTTGATTGGATTCTTTGTTTATTTAATATTGAGCTGCATGAGCTATTTATATATTTTGGAGATTAATCCTTTGTCCGTTGATTTGTTTGCAAATATTTTCTCCCATCCTGAGGGTTATCTTTTCATCTTGTTTGTAGTATCCTTTGCTGTGCAGATGATTTTAAGTTTCATATGGTCCCATTTGCTTATTTTTGTTTTTATTTCCATTAGTCTAGGAGGTGGATCAAAAAAGATCTTGCTGTGATTTATGTCAAAGAGTGTTCTTGCTATGTTTTCCTCTAACATGGTCTGTTCTTATATTTAGGTCTTTAATTCATTTTGAGTTTATTTTTGAGTATGGTGTTAGGGAGTGTTCTAATTTCATTCTTTTACATGTAGCTCTCCAGTTTTCCCAGCACCACTTATTGAAGAGGCTGTCTTTTCTCCATTATATATCCTTGCCTCCTTTGTCATAGATTAGTTGACCATAGGTGTGTAGGTTTATCTCTGGGCTTTCTATCCTGTTCCATTTATCTATATTTCTGTTTTTGTTCCAGTACCATATTGTCTTGATTACTGTAGCTTTGTAGTATAGTCTGAAGTCAGGGAGTCTGATTCCTCCAGCTCTGTTTTTTTTCCCTCAAGAATGCTTTGGTTATTTGGGGTCTTTTGTGTCTCCATACAAATTTTAAGAGGATTTGTTCTAGTTCTGTAAAAAATGCCACTGGTAATTTGACAGGGATTGCAGTGAATCTGTAGATTGCTTTGGGTAATAGTTACTTTCACAATATTGATTCTTCCAATCCAAGGACATTGTATATCTCTCCATCTGTTTGTGTCATCTTTGATTTCTTCTTCAGTGTCTTATAATTTTCTGAGTACAGGTCTTTTACCTCCTTAGGTAGGTTTATTCCTAGGGATTTTATTCTTTTTGTTGCAGTGGTGAATGGGATTGTTTCCTTAATTTGTCTTTCAGATCTTTCAATGTTAGTGTATAGGAATACAAGAGATTTCTGTGCATTAATTTTGTATCCTGCTACTTTACCAAATTCATTGATTAGCTCTAGTAGTTTTCTGGTGGCATTTTTAGGATTCTCTATGTATAGTATTATGTCATCTGCAAAAGGTGACAGTTTTACTTCTTGCTTTCCAATTTGTATTCCTTTTATTTCCTTTTCTTCTCTGATTGCCATGGCTAGGACTTCCAAAACTATGTTGAATAATAGTGGCAAGAGTGGACATGCTTGTCTTTTTCCTGATCTTAGAGGAAATGCTTTCAGTTTTTCATCGTTGAGAATGATATTTGTTGTGTGTTTGTCATATATGGCCTTTATTATGTTGAGGTAGGTTGCTTCTATGCCCACTTTCTGGAGAGTTTTTTATCATAAATGGGTGTTGAATTTTGTCAAAAGATTTTTCTACATCTATTGAGATGATCATATGGTTTTTATTTTTCAATTTGTTAATATGGTGAATATATTGATTGATTTGCATGTATTGAAGAATCCTTGCATCCCTGGGATAAATCCCACTTGATCATGGTGTATGATCCTTTTAATGTGTTGTTGGATTCTGTTTGCTAGTATTTTGTTGAGGATTTTTTGCATCTATATTCATCAGTGATATTGGTCTGTAACTTTCTTTTTTTGTAGTATCTCTGTCTGTTTTTGGTATCAGGGTGATGGTGGCCTTGTAGAATGAGTTTGGGAGTGTTCCTTCCTCTGAAACTTTTTGGAAGAGTTTGAGAAGGATGGGTGTTAGTGCTTCTCTAAATGTTTCATAGAATTCACCTGTAAAGCCATCTGGTCCTGGACTTTGTTTGTTGGAATATTTTTCATCACAGTTTCAATTTCATTCCTTGTGATTGGTCTGCTCATATTTTCTAATTCTTCCTGGTTCAGTCTTAAGAGGTTATACTTTTCTAAGAATTTTTCCATTTCTTCCAGGTTGTCCATTCTATTGGCATAGAGTTTCTTGTAGTAGTCTCTTATGATGCTTTGTATATCTGTGGTGTCTGTTGTAACTTCTCCTTTTTCATTTCTAATTTTATTGATTTGAGTGCTCTCCCTCTTTTTCTTGATGAGTCTGGCTAAAAGTTTATCAATTTTGTTTAGCTTCTCAAAGAACCAGCTTTTAATTTTATGATCTTTGCTACTGTTTTCTTTGTTTCTATTTAACTTATTTCTGCTCTGATCTCTAAGATTTCTTTCCTTCTACTAACTTTGGGTTTTTTTTTGTTCTTCTTTCTCTAGCTCCTTTAGATGTAAGGTTAGATTGTTTATTTGAGATTTTTCTTGTTTCTTGAGGATTGTATTGCTGTAAGCTTCCCTCTTAGAACTGCTTTTGCTGCAGCCCAAACATTTTGGATCATCGTGTTTTCACTCTAATTTTTCTCTAGGTATTTTTGATTTCCTCTTTGATTTCTTCAGTGATCTCTTGGTTATTTAGTAATGTATTGTTCAGCCTCCATGTGTTTGTGTTTTTTACATTTTTTCCCTGTAATTGATTTCTAATCTCATTGTGTTGTGGTCAGAAAAGATGCTTCATATGATTTCAATTTTCTTAAATTTACCAAGTCTTGATTTGTGACCCAAGATGTGATCTATCCCGGAGAATGTTCTGTGTACATTTGAGAAGAAAGTGTAATCTGCTGTTTTTGGATGGAATGTCCTATAAATATCAACTAAATCTATCTGATCTATTGTGTCATTTAAAGCTTGTGTTTCCTTATTATTTTTCTGTCTGGATGATCTGTCCATTGGTTAAGTGAAGTGTTAAAGTCCCCCACTATTATTGTGTCACTGTTGATTCCCTCTTTTATACTGTTCGCAGTTGCCTTATGTATTGAGGTGCTTCTACGTTAGGTGCATATATATTTATAATTGTTATGTCTTCTTCTTCAATTGATCCCTGGATGATTATTTAGTGTACTTCCTTGTCTCTTGTAACATTCTTTATTTTAATGTCTATTTTATCTGATATGAATATTGCTACTCCAGCTTTCTTTTCATTTCCATTTGCATAGAATATCTTTTTCCATTCCCTCACTTTCAGTCTGTATGTGTCCCTAGCTCTGAAGTGGGTCTCTTGTAGACAGCATATATGTGGGTCTTGTTTTAGTATGCATTCAGTGAGCCTGTGTCTTTTGGATGGAGCTTTTAATCCATTCACATTTAAAGTAATTATTGATATGTATGTTCCTGTTACCATTTTCTTATTTGTTATGGGTTTGTTTTTGTAGGTCCTTGTCTTTTCTTGTGTTTCCCACTTAGAGAGTTTCCTTTAGCATTTGTTCTAGAGCTGGTTTGGTAGTGCTGAATTCTCTTAGTTTTTGCTTGTCTGTAAAGCTTTTGATTTCTCTATCGAATCTGAATGAGATCCTTGCCAGGTAGAGCAATCTTGGTTGTATGTTCTTCCATTTCATCATTTTTAATATATAATGTCACTCCCTTCTGGCTTGTAGAGTTTCTGCTGAGAAATCAGCTGTTAACCTTATGGAAGTTCCCTTGTATGTTATTTGTTATATGTTACATGTTTTATTTCCCTTGTTGCTTTCAATAATTTTTCTTTGTCTTTAGTTATTGTTAGTTTGATTACTATGTGTCTCAGTGTATTCCTCCTTGGGTTTATCCTGCCTGTGACTCTCTGTGCTCCTGGACTTGGGTGGCTATTTCCTTTCTCATGTTAGGGAAGTTTTTGACTCTAATCTCTTCAAATATTTTCTTGGGTCTTTTCTCTCTCTCTTCTCCTTTTGGGACCCCTGCAATGCGAATATTGTTGCATTTAATGTTGTCCCAGAGATCTCTTAGGCTGTGTTGATTTCTTTTCATTGTTTTTTCTTTATTCTGTTCCGCAGCAGTGAATTCCACCATTCTGTCTTCCAGGTCACTTATCTGTTCTTCTGCCTCAGTGATTCTGCTATTGATTCCTTCTATTTTATTTTTCATTTCAGTTATTGTATTGTTCATCTCTGTTTGTTTGTTCTTTAATTCTTCTAGGTGTTTTTTCTTTAATTCTTCTAGGTCTTTGTTAAATATTTCTTGCATCTTCTCGATCTTTGCCTCCATTCTTTTTCCAAGGTCCTGGATCATCTTCACTATCATTATTCTGAATTCTTATTCTGGAAGGTTGCCTATCTCCACTTCATTTAGTTGTTTTTCTGGGGTTTTATCTTGTTCCTTCATCTGGTACAAAGTCCTCTGCCTTTTCATTTTGTCTATATTTCTGTGAATGTGGTTTTCCTCCCAGAGGCTGCAGAATTGTAGTTCTTCTTGCTTCTACTGTCTTCTCTCTGGTGGATGAGGCTATCTAAGAGGCTTGTGCAAGCTTCCTGATGGGAGGGACTGGTGGTGGGTAGAGCTGGGTGTTGCTCTGGTGGGCAGAGCTCAGGAAAACTTTAGTCCACTTGTCTACTGATGGGTGGGGCTGGGTTCCCTCCCTGTTGGTTGTTTAGCCTGAGGCAACCCAGAACTAGAGCTCTTTGGTGGGGCTAATTGTAGACTCTGGGGGGCTCCTTCCAAGGAGTATTTCCCAGAACTTCTGCTGTCAGTGTCTTTGTCCCTGCCATGAGCCACAGCTACCCCCTGCCTCTGCAGGAGACTGTCCAGCACTAGCAGGTAGGTCTGGTTCAGTCTCCTATGGGGTCACTGTTCCTTCCCCTGGGTCCCAATGCACACACTACTTTGTGTGTGCCCTCCAAGAGTGGAGTCTCTGTTTCATCCAGTCCTGTCGAAGTCCTGCAGTCAAATCCCGCTAGCCTTCAATGTGTGATTCTCTAGGAATTCCTCCTCCCATTGCCGGACCCCCAGGTTTGGAAGCCTGACATGGGGCTCAGAACCTTCACTCCAGTGGGTGGACTTCTATGGTATAAGTGTCCTCCAGTTTGTGAGTCACCCACCCAGCATTTATGGGATTTGATTTTATTGTGATTGTGCCCCTCCTACCGTCTCATTGTGTCCTTTGTCTTTGGATGTGGGGTATCTTTTTTGGTGAGTTACAGTGTCTTCCTGTCGATGATAATTCAGCAGTTAGTTGTGATTCTGGTGGGAGAAGGAGAGAGTGAGCAAGAGGGAGTGAGCACACGTCCTTCTACTCCACCATCTTGAACCAATCTCCTATAAATGGTATAATGTTATTTAAAAGCAGACTGTGATAAGTTAAAGATGTAAATTGCAAACCCTAAGGCAATCACTGAAATAATAAAACAAAGAGATATAGCTAGTAAGTCAATAGCGGAGATAAAATGGGGCCATAAAAAAACAGTTAACCTAAAAGAAGATAGGAAATGGGCTGGTGGTGGGGAGAAAACAAAGAATGACTGGACCATAAAGAAACAAGTAGGAAAATAGTAGATTTAAACTCAACCATGTTGTTAATCACATCAAATGTAAGTAGTCTAAATGCCCCAATTAAAATACAGAGACTGTCAGGCAGGCTGAAAATGCAGGATCCAAAGGTATGCTGTTTATAAGAAAGCCATAAATTTAAAGACACAGATTAAAAGTAAAAAAAATGAAAAAGAATATACCTCACAAACACTTACTAAAAATCTTGGGTAGCTTTATTAATATCAAACAGTAGAATTTACAACAAGGAACAATAACAGGGAAAGAGGAATATTTCTTTAATGATAAACATGTCAGTTTATCAAGAGAACAAAACAATTCTAAATGTGCATGTACCTAATAACAGTGCTTCAAAAGATAAGAAGTGAAAACTGATAGAACTTAAAGGAGAAATAGATAAATTCACAATTACAGGTTCTCTCAGAACAGGAACAAGGCAGAAAATGTTAACTCCATTTTTCCCCAACGTGATACTGGAGATATTAGCTAGTACAATATGGCAAGGAAAATAAATAAAAGGCATAGAGATAAAAAAATTAAAATTCTGCAGATCTTCCTCAATTTATGACAGGGTTACATCCCAGTAAACCCATCATAAGTTGAAAATATCCTAAGTCAAAAATGCATTTAATACACCTCACCTATGAAACATCATAGATTAGCTTAGCTTACCTTAAGTGTGCTTAGAACACTTACATTAGCCCACAGTTGGGCAAAAACATCTAACACAAAGCCTATTTTATAATAGAGTGTTGAAGTACTCATGTAATTTATTGAACACAGGCATACCTCGGAGATATTGCTGGTTTGGTTCCAGACCACCATAATAAAGCATATATTGCAATAAAGTGAATCACATGAGTCTTTTTGTTTCCCAGTGCATATAAAATTTATGGTTACACTATACTATAGGCTATTAAGTGTGCAATAGCATTATGTCTAAAAAAACCAACGTATATACTTTAATAAAAAATACTTTATTGCTAAAAAATGTCAAAACAATTACAATAGTAACATCAAAGATCACTGATCTCAGATGACGTAACAAAATAATGAAAGTTTGAAGTATCATGAGAATTATCAAAATGTGACACCGAGACACAAAGTGAGCTAATGCTGTTGGAAAAAATGGAGCCAATAGACTTGTTCAATGCACGGTAGCCATGAGCCTTCAATTTGTAAAACAAAACAAAACAAAACAAAACAACAACAACGTCTGTGAAGCACGATAAAATGATGTACGCCTGTACTGTACTGAGTGAAAGACAGAATGGTAGTGTGGGTACAGAATGATTATAAATGTGTTGGGGTTTACTCTTGTGACTGCATGGCTGGCTGGGAGATGTGGCTCGCTGCCACTGCCCAGCGTCACAAGAGAGTATGGTACCACATAGCGTTAACCCCAGAAAAGATCAAAATGTACAATTTCAAGTATGGTTTCTACTGAATGCTTATTACTTTTGCACCATAGTAAAGTTGAGAGATGAAAGTCGAACCATCATAAATCAGGGACTTGTATTTCCAGATAACAAGATCAACTATTTAGAAAATAAGTGAATTTAGCAAGACCTCACAATAAGATCAGTATTAAAAACTGAAATCTATTTCTATGCTATGTATTTCTATGCAATTCTATACTAAACAATTGAAATTAAATGTGCCATTAGAGTGTTAAAATATGAAATATTTAGGATTAAGTTTTGAAAAAATATTCAAGGTCTGTGCAAAAATCTGCAGAACACTGATGACAGAAAAGAAAAATCTAAATAAATGAAAAGAAAGTCCATCTTTATGGACTAGAAGACAATATGGATTAGAAAAATAATTTCAGCATGATCCCAGTAAAAATTCCAGCAGTACTTATGAAATTGACAAGGTGATTCTACAGTGTATGTAGAAATAAAAAATACCTAGAATAACCAACATGCTTTTGAAGAAGAGCAAAATTATAAAACTTACACAATCTGACTTCAAGACTTACTATATAAAGATAAAGTCATTAAGACAGTATAACATTGATGTAAAGATAGACACATAGAGCAATGGAACAGAAGAGTGTCCAGAAATAAACTTTCATGTAATGGCATTTGATTTCTGACCAAAGTGTCAAGGTAATTCAACAGGGGAAGTATAGTCTTTTCAACAAATGGTGCTAGACCAAATGGATATCTACATGTAAAAAGATGAAACAAAACCCTTACCTCACATCATACACAAGAATTAACTCAAAATGAATAATAGAAATATAAAAGCTAAGCTAATAAACTTTTAGAAAAAAGTATAGATGAAAACCTATGTGGCCTTGGTAAGCCAAGATTTGTTAGCACAAATCATAAAGTCATAGGTGGTCACATTGGACTTCGCTAAAATAAAAATTCAAACCTTTTGTTCTTCAAGAAACTCTGCTAAAAAAAACGAAAGGAAAGCCATAGCTTGGAAGAAAATATTTGTAACATATATCTCTAGTAATAGACTTTAACTAGAATATATAAGAACATCATTTACACTCAATAATAGGAAAACAACATAATAAATACTGGGCAAAATATTTGAATAGACATTTCGCCAGAGAGGATACATGAATAGCAAGTAAGCACATGAAAAGATGCTCACCATCATTAGTCATGAAGAAAAAGCAAATTAAAATCTCAATTACCATTACATACCCACTAAAATAACTACAGTTAAGAACTGGCAATATTTTGTATTGGTAACAATATGGTGCAAATGGAATTTTCACACATTGTTGATGGGAATAAAAAATGGTATAGCAACAATTTGGCAGTTTCTTGTAATGTTATAAATACACATCATACAACTCAGCAATACCACTTCCAGTAACTTATCCAAAGAAATAAAGACATTTTCATACAAACACTTACATTCAAATATTCATGGTGGCTTTATTAATAATAGTTCCAAATTGGAAATAACCAATATGTCCATCAACTGGTAAGTGGATAAACGACTTTTAGTTTATCCTTACAATGAAATACTGCTCTGCAACAGAGAAGAATGAAAGATTGGTACACTCACATGCATGATGCCCAGAAGCATTTTGCTAAGGGAAAAAAATACAGAAAAAGAGTATATACTACATAAAGTTTATATGAAGTTCTATAAAAGACAAAACTACAGTAATTGAAAGCAAATTAGTTGTTAGGGGCTGGGGATGGGGGTAAGGTGTTGGCTGTCAAGGAGCATGAGGGAATTCTTTTGTGTGATAGAAATGCTCTGTATTTATTATATTTGTGGTTGTGGTTATAGGAACACATACATTTTCCAAAACTCATCAAATTGTACACTTAAAATGAATGTTATTATATGTATTACACCACAGTATAGGTGATTTTTAAAAAACTATCTGTAATCAATTTTTCACCTATTAAACTGGCAAAACCCCAAAAGTTTGATAATGTACTATATTGATAGGACTTTGGAGAAACAGGCACTGTTAGGCATCGTTTGTGTGGGTATTAAATAGTTTATTATAATTGGTAGTATCTGTCAAAATTGCAAATGTATGTAGCCTTAGATCCAGAACTTCTATTTTTTTAAAGTTAGCCCATTCATATACTTGCATATGTGCAAAAAGTTTATATAAAAGTATACATGCCACCTTGTGTAATAGTAAATAACTGGAAACAACCCAAATGTCTATCAGTGGTGAACTGCTTAAATAAATTATGGTACATCATATTTTGGAATGCCAGATAGTTGTTGAAAAGAATCTGGAAGACTTTTTGGACTTGAAGATACATTGGAAATTGAAAAAAACAAGATGCTGAAAAATATGTTTTAAAAAAAATGAAGAAAAGTAGGTGGAAAGAAGAAGCCATATTGGCTTGCACATGCTTAAAAATTCTCAGAAAGAGTAAAAGAGAAGTTAATAAAATGGTGACCCATTGGGAAGAAAAGGGAACTGAAAATGTGGGACAGTATATACACTTTATACTTTTTGAGTTAGAATTCTAAAAATTAAATAATAGTTTAAAAAATAATAAAAATGAGATTTAGTAAAGCATATGTAATATAAATACATATATAGGAGAAAAAAAAATCCCTAAAAAGAAAACAATGTATCTAAGGGGAAAAGAATGAACATGGACTCCAAATAAGGATGTGGATGATGTTAATTATGATGCAGATTGATTAGACATTTAATTAATATTCTTAAATCTTTCAGACATGCATGAAAGATGAACAAATGATGTCTATAAAAGAAGTTATGAAAATCCCCAAAACACACTCATTAAAATGTATTAAAAATATTCAACTCAGCGTACAACTTAGTAGCTATGGATGACATTATTAAGATAATTACCATCCTTATTCATGAAATAATTATAGAAAACCTTCTGTGGCTGTATCACTGTGACTACAGGAGATGTGAACCAGAGACATACTTCTTGTCTTTAGAAGGCTAGGAACTCTTGATGAGGACAAAGCCCAAACACATGAAAAATTAAATAAGTACAACAAAAATATGGCAGGAGCTGTCTGTATGATCAGGAAAGGCTTTAGCAAGGAGATGGGAATCAAGGTAGTGAGTAGGAATAAAATGGGAACGGGCACCCTTTCTAGGATGAACTGTGTTGTTTGAGCAGTAGAAAGGAACAAGGGGAGAGAATGAGAGATGGCATAGATCAGACCAGAGGGAAAGACTTCGTAGGAGAAATGGGGAGATGTGAGGAAGATAAAGTAAGGGTGCAAGAGATGGAGACCTTGAACACTAGACTGTGACGCCCGAACTTCTTATAGGCAGGGTAAGCTCTGAGCCGGGATGAACTCTGCACAGGGAGTTTTTAAATAAGGCATATCTAGCTGTAGTGGATTGCAGCACTGGGATGTTGCAGGCAGAGACCAATTAGGAAACTGTTGTAATAAATTAGATGTGAAGTGATAACTAAGATTCTAGACAAGGGCATGGCTGTGGAATTGCAAAGGAAGGCGTGGATACAAAATAGATTACTTCACAAGAATCAGCACACACGGTGACTGATCAGAACTGTAGGAGAAAGGGAGGAAAGGGAAGAATCAAAGACTTCTCCTGGATATGAGATTGTCTCAGAGAGAGAATAATGGTGCCATTGAAATAAATAAGGACATTTGGAAGAGATACTGGTTTAGAGGAGGAAGAGGGGGAGTTGGATTTTTTTTTTTTAATTTTTATTTTATATTGGACTATAGTTGATTTACTGTGTTGTGTTAGTTTTGGGTGTACAGCAAAGTGATTCAGTTATACATATACATGTATCTATTCTTTTTCAAATTCTCTTCTCATTTAGGTTATTACAGAATATTGAGCAGAGTTCCCTGTGCTATATAGTAGGTCCTTGTTGGTTATCTATTTTAAATATAGTAGCGTGTATATGGATTTTTAAAATATTGTGTTGGAGTGTTACATTGGGTACCAAGTGAAAAGGTTCAGAGGTAATTAGGAAGGTAGATCAGACTTGGAAATTTTGATACGGAATTCATCGAAAGACAAAAGGATGAAGAAGGAAATTAAAAGTGGTTGAGGGGGAAGCTGTTGAAGGAGAGCAGTATGACCAAGGAGTGGCTCTGATAATGCCTAACACAGCAGGGAGGCCAAAGGGAATAAGAACTGAAAAAAGTCCATTAGATACGGTGCTTAGCAGGTCAACGGTTCCGGTAAAGTGGACAGTTGAGGGTACAATTCTGGGATGGAGGGGGAAGAGGCTCTAATGCATTAGAGATGGGGTACTGACTACTTGCTTAAAAAGGTGTCAAAGAAAGCAGGGAGGAAAAATATAGCCAGAGTACTACAAAATGGCCATATATTTTGGGAACCTGAAGAGGCACTACACCTGAGTCCTAAAAGCAAGTACTAGATGCTTAATATACACAGTTGTATAAACCAAAAAGGTTGAATGGATATTGACATTTTAATCAGCGCATATATTTAAAAGAAAGCCAGTCTTCCAATAAAAGTGAAGAATAGGGCTTCCCTGGTGGCGCAGTGGTTGAGAGTCCGTCTGCCGATGCAGGGGACACAGGTTCATGCCCCGGTCTGGGAAGATCCCACATGCCGCGGAGCGGCTGGGCCCGTGAGCCATGGCCGCTGAGCCTGCGCATCCGGAGCCTGTGCTCCACAACGGGAGAGGCCACGGCAGTGAGAGGCCCGCGTACCGCAAAAAAAAAAAAAAAAAAAAAAAAAGTGAAGAGTACTGTGTTCCTTGGCACTCTAGAATGGAGGTCCCAATGTAGAACCCCAGAGGCTGAATCTGGCTCACACAAATGTTTTTTCTAGAATGCCACAGTTCCTGTGCCTCTCTGTCACCCATAGCCAGGCTGAGCCATGCGGACACTTGCATTTGCAACTCCTGCTTTAATACTTTCCAATGCTAAACCATCCCAAAGAAAGAAAATCATTAAAATAAATACTCCAACAATTCAAAGCAAACTCATCCTGATTTTGTCAGAGTATACTATATTTTTTAACAAATTGGGTTTGGTAAATTTTATTTTTAGTTGTTGTTTTCTTCTGAATTATCTCGTGTGCTGAGCCTGCCCCTGGCCCTACCCCAGGACTCCCCCACCGCCCCCCTCGAAGAACTGATGAAGGTCTGAGCACTCTCACCCTTGCCTTTGCTATGCGCTCCTGGTTGCTTGAGTGTTCCTTTTATCCCGTTCTGTTTAATTACCACACAAACCCTCTGTTGAGCTTTTAATTCACAAGTTATCTTCATCTGAAGACTGGAAACCCTGGGCCCTTTCGGTATATATTAGACAGCTAAAATATGAAATTAAAGAAAACAGTGTTTTAGCCAACAGAAATAAGTGACTCATTTCCTTGTGAAAACTCACAAGGTTTACGTTACTCTGGCAAAGATATTCCAGAACAGAACAGCATCTCTCCCCTCCCCTTTTAGAGCTTTTCTGTGTTCCTGTTACAGTCTGTGTTCTGCGGTGAACCTAATCGGGAACCAAGTCACTTACTGATTCATGAGACAAGAAAACTGTGCTTTCATGCCCAAAGCTCATTCTATGTCCTTTTTTTTTTTTTTTTTTTTTTTTTTTGCCGTACTCGGGCCGCTCACTGCTGCGGCCTCTCCCGTTGCGGAGCAACAGGCTCCGGACGCGCAGGCCCAGCGGCCGTGGCTCACAGGCGCAGCCGCTCCGCGGCACGTGGGATCCTCCCGGACCGGATCACGAACCCGCGTTCCCCGCATAGGCAGGCGGACCCTCAACCACTGCGCCACCAGGGAAGCCCCCACTATGTCCTTTTGACCGAAGGAAGAAAAGTTTACTTTGTACAAAGAGATGAGCTGTAGGGAGAGACAAAGAACTCTGGACTCAGTGCCGTCCTAAAGTATAAGTGTGGTCCTGCTGTGACTTTCAAAACAACCCCAGTGGTTCCAGTATGTTAGAATTCTAAGTGCCTGTTTTTCTAAAGGCAGCTGATTACATCATAGTGTGTAGCAGCCTGTGTATTCCGCACGGGGAAATGAAGATTTAGACACTCGTTGCGCAAAGATGTTTCTTGGGACTCATATCATGGGTGGGAATTTCATGGTCCTTAGGGCCAAAATTTCAACCCACATCACCGCAGCTCTCCAAAGCAGAAATGTGTAGAGCAAAAACAGTCACACTAACCCTCGTTTCTTCTATTTTTTTTTAAACATCTTTATAGGAGTATAATTGCTTTACAATGTTGTATTAGTTTCTGCTGTATAACAAAATGAATCAGCTATACATATACATATATCCCATATCCCCTCCCTCTTGCATCTCCCTCCCACCCTCCCTATCCCACCCCTCTAGGTGGTCACAAAGCACCGAGCTGATCACGCTGTGCTATGCAACTGCTTCCCACTAGCGATTTATTTTACATTTGGTAGTGTATATATTAGTCCATACCACTCTCTCACTTTGTCCCAGCTTACCCTTCCCCCTCCCTATGTCCTCAAGTCCATTCTCTACGTCTGCGTCTTTATTCCTGTCCTGCCACTAGGTCCATCAGAACCACTGTGTTTTGTTTTGTTTTTGTTTTTAGATTCCATATATATGTGTTAGCATACGGTATTTGTTTTTCTCTTTCTGACTTACTTCACTCTGTATGACAGACTCTAGGTCCATCCACCTCACTACAAATGACTCAATTTCGTTTCTTTTTATGGCTGAGTAATATTCCATTATATATATGTGCCACATCTTTATCCATTCACCTGTCGATGGACACTTAGGTTGCTTCCACATCGTGGCTATTGTAAATAGTGCTGCAATGAACATTGTGGTACATGACTCTTTTGGAATTATGGTTTTCTCAGGGTATATGCCCAGTAGTGGGATTGCTGAGTTGTATGGTAGTTCTATTTTTAGTTTTTTAAGGAACTTCCATACTGTTCTCCATAGTGGCTGTAACAATTTACATTCCCACCAACAGTGCAAGACGGTTCCCTTTTCTCCACACCCTCTCCAGCATTTATTGTTTGTAGAATTTTTGATGATGGCCATCTGATTTGTGTGAGGTGATACCTCATTGTAGTTTTGATTTGCATTTCACTAATGATTAGTGATGTTGAGCATCCTTTCATGTGTTTGTTGGTAATATGTATATCGTCTTTGGAGAAATGTCTATTTAGGTCTTCTGCCCATTTTTGGATTGGGTTGTTTGTTTTTTTTGTTATTGAGCTGCATGAGCTGCTTGTAAATCTTGGAGATGTATCCTTTGTCAGTTGCTTCATTTGCAAATATTTTCTCCCATTCTGAGGGTTGTCTTTTGGTCTTGTTTATGGTTTCCTTTGTTGTGCAAAAGCTTTGAAGTTTCATTAGGTCCCATTTGTTTATTTTTGTTTTTTATTTTCATTTCTCTAGGAGGGGGGTCAAAAAGGATCTTGCTGTGTTTATGTCATAGAGTGTTCTGCCTATGTTTTCTTCTAAGAGTTTTATAGCCTCTGGCCTTACATTTAGGTCTTTAATCCATTTTGAGTTTATTTCTGTGTATGGTGTTAGGGAGTGTTCTAATTTCATTCTTTTACATGTACCTGTCCAGTTTTCCCAGCACCACTTATTGAAGAGGCTGTCTTTTCTCCACTGTACATTCCTGCCTCCTTTATCAAAGGTAAGGTGACCATATGTGCATGGGTTTATCTCTGGGCTTTCTATCCTGTCCCATTGATCTGTATATCTGTTTTTGTGCCAGTACCATACTAGGTTTTAAGCTCTCCAAGGTACTCGAAAAGAAGTGGAGAGGACATTCAGTAGGTTTTGCTGCTGATGTTACTTAAAAATTAGGGTCTGGATGAAGGAAGGGCTTCAGGATTTTAAGTTTAGAGACTTCTTGAGCAGCTTTATATTTTTATTGGAGGGGCAGTGAATTTTGTATCTATTAGAATGTAACAGACTAAAAATTACTAGTGTTTCAGATTTTTAGTTTCTCTTTCATGCTAAAAACCTGTCTGCAAAAGAGATTTTCAGCTTTGCTCAGTCATTTTTTCCCCCTCAAAAGTGTCTTGCCAGTTCTCTTGGCTTTGGAGAGAGAATAGGAGAACAGGGAGAGAGAGAAAGAGAGAGAGAGAGAGAGAGAGATGGGAATAGAGGGAAGATGTGGAACAATTTAGTGTCAATTTGTATAATGAGAGGCTAAGAGAGGGAAGATAAGTTGAAAATAGTTTTTAAAAAAAGTCATATAGGCTGAAGGCATTTGGGGAGAAATTTGGGGGGTGTAGTATTGGGGGGGAGGATTGGAGGAGAAAGATTCTGGAATAATAGTTCATATATGTGATGGTGACAGAAAGGAAGGGAGAAAAAAAGAAAATTATAAGAAGAATTGCTGGGACTCATGCATCCTCATCATAGTTCAGGAAATATAAAAAAAGAACCTGATATATTTTGAAATGAAATTCAGTTTGCTTGCAAGGATTGTATATGTTTTAGCCACAACGCTGCTCTGGGACATGAACCATGTGGGTCATGGTACTATAAACAATAAAAAAAGCATTATTATTTTAAAAATTGCTTGAGAAAACTAAAAGTTATTCCTAATAGAAAGGTAGTCTTAACTTGGGAGAATGTTGAGTAGAAATTCTTTTTTATTTTTTTCTTTCTGTGTGTGATACCCAAATATTAAGGCAGAAGGCAAAAGTCAACAACAACTTATTAGGTCAAAATATTCTCATTCTGTGTTGTCATCAGGAAGGTGGCTCTGATATGAGTGACCTTCCCTTCCATTGTAACAAATGAAAAGCATTGGGAACAATTTTAAGTTCTATTCAGTTATTTTTTAGACAAGTATTTTTTTTAATGAAACAATTTACTGATTTTTTTTTTTACTGTGACTTTTCTCTTTTTTCCCCAAATATCATCTCTACTTCTAGGAATTAAAAAAAAAAAAAAAGTAGTCCATCTGTTGGGTGTGTAGCTTGTGAAATTACAATTACAAATTCCCTATAGAAATACTGATAAAATATTTTCTTTTTTGAAATTAATAATCCAGAGTAGTTGCAGGATATTTTCAATTTGTTCAGCAATGTAAAACTATTTGCTGCACAGGATGAAGAAAGCATGTTTCACATTTTTGAAAATTGTAATTGTCTGCCATAAAAATTAGTGGATGACATCTAGGAACATAACTGTATGAGTCAAACAATTTGTATGTGTTTCAAACTTGAAATATAAAATATGAAAAAATTATAATTGACTACAAGAATTGAACTTTGATAGACACTGATAAACACTGACTAGAGCCTTGACCATTAGTCTTGAAAAAGATGTTACATGCCGCAATATACTGGCTATGAAATGCATTATTATTGTTAATGAACCAGCAAATAAGTGTCAGATTCCCTTTTTGCTTGGCCGTTTCTTGGCTTAAATATTATTAAATTTCATGATAATACTGCCAAATTTGATGAATAATTTTGCTTATGCAAATTTAGGAGAAAATTCTGGAGATTTTACTGTATAAATAAATATTGGCTATGTCTATATAATAAGAGAATGAATAAAACTGGGGGAAACTCTGGAATTATGGAGCCAAGAAAGGGCTATTCCCTGTTCCTCCCTCCCCGCAGCCCCTGGCATCCACCATTCTACTTTCTGTCTCTAATGAATTTTACTACTCTAGGTACCTCGTGTAAGTGAGATCACGCACTTTTCCTAACTGGCTTATTTTGCTTAGTATAATGTCCTCAAGGCTCATCCATGTATCATGTGAAATATTTCCTTCCTTTATGAGGTGGAATGGTATTCCATTGTATGTATAGACCACATTTTGTTTGTCCATTCATCCATCCGTGGACACTTGGGTTGCTTCCACTTTTTGGCTATTGTAAATAATGCTGCTATCAACATGGGTGTGCATATATTTCTTCGAGACTATGCTTCCAATTATTTTGGGTATATACCCAGAAATAGAATTGTTGGATCATATGGTAGTTCTATTTTTTATTTTTTGAGGAACCACCATACTGCACCATTTTACTACCATACTGGCAAAACACAAAGATTCTAATTTCTCTACATCCTCGCCAACACTTATTTTCTGTTTTATTTTTTTTTAATTGGCCATCCTAATCAGTGTGAGTATTCGATTAAATTTAACTAAATTCAAACATTAAAGTTATTAAATAGAGTTAAGCCTACTGTACATGTAGAAAGAGCCATAATTCAATTTTTGCTTAAATAGCTTATTCTTATTTTTAAAGTTTATTTTTAAAAGTGAGGTGTGCATTATGTAATAACATTTTAAAATAGAATTATTTCACACTTAGGGGTCCATTTATCTATTGCGGAGTAATAAAGCACCCCAAACTTAATGCCTTAACATAACAATAGTAGCAAACAATAATTTAGCTCAGGAATCAATGATCTGTGCATAGCTCTGCTTTCAATGTCAGGTGCAGCCCTATTTTCTCCCTTCTCGCTTCCCTCTTCTTTCTTCCTTTTCCCTTTTTCTTTCTTTCTCTTGCTCCTCTTTTCCTCTCTTTCCTGTCTGTGTTTTATTTCCTCCTTTTATTTGTCTATTTCCTTTCTAGATCTTCCTAGCCCTTCTTTTTTCACCTTTGTGACCCCACCTCTCAGAGCTAAGTGCTGGGACTTTGTTAGACGCCAGTCTTTTGTGACAGCACCTGCTGCTGGGACTGATGCGGTTCTGCCCCGGCAATGACTTCACTGTCCTTCTTCCTCTCCGTCCTGTATCATTTCCCCACGTATCTAGGTTGGAATCTGAGCCTGCATATTGGTGCTACTGATACCCACACTCACAGTTTGAGGCTTTAAAACCAAGGTTTATTATATAGGAGCCAGTTTATTTCAAAGTGACCAAGAAATGTTTTGCCCTATTGACCTCCAAACATTCAGGAAGCAAATAACTTTTATTAGAATTGGTGATATTTGGAAAGAATATTTGGAAAGAGTGAGTCAAAGCTGTTTGTATCTTGTGAAAAACATTTTCTCCCCTGGTTTTCAGTTTATTTAATTCGAGTACCTTACCAGATGCTTTGGGTCGAGTTCCAAATGGTCTCTCCAAAACTAATATGACAGAATTAATTGACTCACTATTCACCTCCTTTTACTCCTATCCTGTTTCATGTTCTCTTTCAAGCCTCCTTTTTGGCTTGAAATATTTTGCTATCTTGTACCTAACAGTTTATTTCCTCTCCTCAACTGAAAGGTTACTTTAGTTCTTACTGGATTTATACAATCCAGATGGGTGATGCTAAGACGTAACTAAACAATACTCCACAATCAATTGCCTTTTATGTCATTATTGCTGCTGGCTCTTGTCTCTGGCAAAATTTTAAGGCCAAAATACTAACACGTACCTTTCTATACAAAAACGAACAAGTAAGACACAAGAAAGACATCATGACAAAAATTCTTCGATATTAATTAAATGAAGAGCAGAATGTGTACTGGTTTCAACTTTTTTCCGTTTAGATTTTAAACAGGACAGAAGCTCCTGGATACTGTATTTGTATATGGCCCAAAGCTCTCAGTACACATTGAATATACCAGATATAAGGCACTGAAAAGTAAAAATGGATCTAACTGTCAACTCCTAATCCCCAAAGGTATAATATGTTTTGGGAAGCTTTGAGAAGTTAAGCATGGAAGCCATGGGCCATTACAAAATATTTCAATTTTTCTGATGTGATCTGCCAGATGAATTCTAACTTTTGGTTATTCTTGAGAAGATATAAACATTTTTTGAAAATAACACTTATTTTTTACTTTCAATTTTCAGTGTAGAAAATTTGGAAGACCATAAAATAAAAGCATATTTAATAATTTCATAAACCAAAAATACCCTTTATTTCCATGAACATATGTTTTATTTCTTATCAAAAGTGGTATATTTTTCCCATGACAAAATCTTTTGCAGCAATATTTATAAAGATTTTACTGCAATATATAAAAATATTTCCTGTCACTAGCATAAGCATATGGTAACAAAATTTCCAACTATATAAGAGAGTTCAAAATGGAAAGTAAAATTTTCTTCTGGAAAATATGACACAAGACTGAGGATGTGTTCCAGAGGTTTCTCTTGGGAGGAAACTTTTCTCAGAAGCCCCCAGCAAACTTCCTCTTACTTCTCATTGGTCATATGTACATTCTTAAACCAATCCCTGTCCTCAATGTCTTATTGGATCCTGAACAAGTCAAGAGATGTGGAATCACCGCGATTGACTAAAACTGGGAGAGAGGAAAATGGATGTGAGGGAAACAGCCTTAATGCCCACCGTGTACTCTTCTTCCTAGTCAGGGCTCCCTCCTTCCATCTCTGATGCCCATATGATAGGATTTCACTAATTCAACATAGCTTTCTTCATGTCCTCTCTCTGATTCAAGGCCTTCATGAAGAAGAGGTGGCATTTAAGCTTGGCTTCTCATTGCTTTCCAAGCCCACTACTATTTTCTGACCTTTCCCAACAAGCCATAGCTTCTGTGTCTCCTCAGTTGGATTCTCAGCACCAAAGTAGTTGTCAAGAAACTCCCATTGTCTCCACAGTCTACCAAATGTTTTGCAGAACTAGCACCATCTTTACTGATGTCCCCAGCTATCCCTGGGATGTTGCCATGACAATCCTATTCCTCCTCTTCTATGCAGACTATAGTTTGCTAGCAAACAGAGGAGGTAAACATTTCAAATGTTGTTAGACATTTCCAATTGCCTCTAAAAGTTTGCACCAATTCACACTCCCATAAATAAGAAACAAGTGTCTGTTTCTCACCACATCCTTGCCAACATTGTGTACTATCAACTTTTTGATCATTGTACACTTTATAGGTTAAAAACCAGAAATATTAATTTTGTTAATCTCTTGGTCAGTTAGAATATATCTCCAAGCAATTCTTTTTGGTGAAGAGTCTGCGTGAAATATTTTCTGAGCCATTTTGTATCTAGGAAAATATCTATTGCCTACACACAAGAATGACAAACTTGAAAGTTCAAGGTTTACAGTACAATTGTATGATGTTTGTTGAAGAGAAGTGTGAAGCTAGGCTGATTTTTATCTTTGCATGTAACTTGATATAGTTTTGGTTGCTTGAAAATTGTGGGATTTTTTCCCCTTTGAATCTAGGTTTTTTCCCCCAGAATTTATTTAGGTGTAAATGTGTGTGTGTGTGTGTGTGTGTGTGTGTGTGTGTGTGAATATACCAGTTTCCCTCAAGAACAGTTTCTCATATTTTTGTTTTACTATTGCCACTGTCTTTTAGCTCTAGTTTCTTCTTCAGGAAATCCCAGTTTTCACAAATTTTATCTTGGCTCCTTATTCCCTGTGTCTACTTGTCTCTTTATAACTGGTCCACTTTTTCTTCATTAGGATAACACACACTGCATCTTGCACATCTTAAAATTTGTTAATAAAACACTAACATGTTTTGGTTATTTATTTACCCATTTAATTACTGAGGCATTTAAAAATTTTGTTCTTCAGAGTCATGCACTTACTAAGTTCAAAAATAAGTTGCTTTCAAAGGCATTCCTTTGTCCATAACTAAATTCAGGTTTTGGACCATATAATCAGATTTTACCCAAAGACTTTCTCTGAGACAGTCGCAGTTGCACACACAATTCCTATATAAACATATCCGTGTAAGGAATTAAAGGCCAAAATGGGTGACATGTGTTTAACTTTATACATCATACCAATTATGAACTTTATTTCAAGAAGATTAATTAAACATTAGATAGCTACACAATTTCTGCAAACGATCATTCCCTACTTCTTACATGCCATTGTCAACATTTGTAAATAAAAGACTCCAGGTTTCATGAATCACTAGATTAGATAATTGGGGAGGAATTGGCTGGAGCATTTATGTGGGAACCATACGCAGCTGAACCTTAATGTATTGTATAGCGGGACAACAGAGAGACGTGTCTAAAGCAGGAGTTCTTCATCTTGGTTGCACTCTGGAACCATCTGGGGATGCATGGATGAGCCCAAACGCACTGACGTCTCCAGATACAGCACCCACTTCAAGCGCATCAAGCAGTCCGGACACACTGACCACGCTAATGTCTACCAAAACGTGTGATGCATAGGCTCTTTGATCCAGCAGTTACAGTTCCATGAATTTGTCTTACAGAAATGCTTGCATATATGCATAAAGATTCATTTTCAAGATGTTTATTCATCCAACAAATATTCCTGGAGCCCATATTCAGGGCCAGCACTGTTCTAAATACTGGGGACAGTAAACTGCCCAGGCTCAGCAAGATTCCAGCTGGTGGAAAAGGCCAGATGAGAAACCCACAGAGAGATAAACTGGAAAAGTAATAGATAGTTATAGATGCTCTGCGGAGAATTCAAATATGGTACCCAGTGAGCTTCTCTGGAACTTTTACTTCTCAACAAGACTAGGGGAGACACCATGTTAGGCTTCTCTCTGCCTTGACTTTCCATGTTATTTCCACTCTACTGTGGAAGCCCGTGATGTGGGGGAACCTCTGTGAGGTGTCGCCATCTAGAATTCCAGTAAGCAGTGGGACTATAACCTGGGAAGCAAGGCAATCTTTTCTGTTTCTGTATGCTCCCAACCTTATGCATGGTTTCTTTTTCGTTTTTAAAAATTTATTTTTGTTCTGATAAAATATATATAACTTAAAATTTACCATTTTAAAGTATACAATCCCGTGATAGTAAGTACATCCACGCTGTTGTGCAACCAATACCCCCATCCATCTCCAGAACTTTTTCATCTTCCCAACCTGAAACTCCATACTCCTTAAATACTAACTCTCCATCCCTCTCTTTCCCCTAGCAACAACCATTCTACTTCCTGTGTTTATAAATCGGAGTGTTCTAGTACCTCACAAATGTGGAATCTTCCAACATTCATCCTTTTGTGCCTGGCTTATTCACTTAGCATTATGTTCTCAAGGTTAATCCATGTTGTCACCTGTCAGAATCTCCTCCCTTTGTAAGGCTAATAGGCTATATAGTATATATAGACCACTTTTTGCTCATCCTTTTATCTTTCTATGGACGTTTGAATTGCTTCCATCTCTTGGTTGTTACTGTGTTTTGCTGTTATGAAAATGGAAGTACAAATATGTCTTTGAGATCCTGCTTTCAATTATTTTGCAAGTATACCCGGAAGTCAGGTTGCAAGTTTATATGGTAATTCTGTTTTCAATTTTTTGAGGAACTGTTTTCCATAGCAGCTATGCCATTTTACATTCCCACCAACAGTGAACAGGATTTCAATTGTCATTAACAATTATTTTCTCACTTTTATAGCAGTTCTAATAGGTATGACATGATATTTTGTTGTGCTGTGGTTTTAATTTGTGTTTCTCTAATGATTAGCAAGGTTGAGCATCTTTTTATACGCTTATTCTTGACCTTTTTTTTTTTTTTTTTTTTCCTTTACGCGGGCCTCTCACTGCTGTGGGCTCTCCCGCTGTGGAGCACCGGCTCCAGACGCGCAGGCTCAGCAGCCGTGGCTCACGTGCCCAGCCGCTCTGCGGCATGTGGAATCCTCCCGGACCGAGGCACGAACCCGTGTCCCCTGCATCAGCAGGCGGACTCTCAACCACTGCGCCACCAGAGAAGCCCAATTGTTGACCATTTTTATATCGTCTTTGGAGAAATATCCTTTGTCCATTTTTAAAACTTGGGTTATTTGGTTTTTTATTGTTGAGTTTTATGAGTTCTTTTTATATTGTGGATATTAACTAACCCTTATCAGATATATGATCTGCAAATATTTTCTCCCATTCTGTACATTGTCTTTTCACTCTGTGGATTGTGTCCTTTAATACATAATAAGTCTCCTGGTATTTTGATCTGTGAGAGATATACTAGAGTCTTTGTTATGATAGAGTATTTACTAATTTCTCCTTATAGTTCTATCATATTTTGTGTTATATTGCTAAAGTTTTATTGTTTGCTGTGTGAAGTTTCTGGATTGACCATACGTTTTATTAATGAAAAATACAACTTTATTTCCCTATTCCTTTTTTTTTTTTTTTGCGGTACGTGGGCCTCTCACTGTTGTGGCCTCTCCCGTTGTGGAGCACAGGCTCCGGACGCGCAGGCTCAGCGGCCATGGCTCACGGGCCCAGCCGCTCCGCGGCATGTCGGATCTTCCCGAACCAGGGCACGAACCCGTGTGCCCCGCATCGGCAGGCGGACTCTCAACCACTGTGCCACCAGGGAAGCCCGTCCCTATTCTTTAAAAATGTGTTTTTTCTAGAATTCCATTTCGTCTGGCATTGTTTGGTATTAACAATTCCACAGTTGCTTTTAAAATATAAGATCCTAGATTCAAAATATTTTCTTCAGACCTTTGATAAAACTCTTCACTGTTTTCTTACATTTGGCATTGCCAGTAAGAAATCTGCTACCAATCTGATTCTTTTTTAATGATATATTTTGTTCTTCCTGAAAACTTTGAGAATTTTCTCTGCAGCTTAGAAATTTCACTATATTTCCAGGTGTTATATTTCTGTAATTCTTCTGCTTAGCTTTCAGTGATAGCTTAAGTCTGAGAAACCAAGTCTCTTTAAGCTAAAAGTTTATTTTATTTTAGTGGTTACTCGCTCCAGCCTGCTCTCCATTCTCTCCGTTCTCTTCCTGGATTTCCTATTAGATAGAGTCGGTCTTCAGAGTCCGTCACTTGCCTCTCACAAAGCTCTCATGTTTCCACAACTTTGTCCTTTTAAGCTGCACTGTGAGAGACCTTCTGGATTGACCTCCTAAATTAACAAATTATCCTTTAGCTGTGAATGTTCTCCTATTTAGATTAAATATTGTATTTTTAATATGATCAATGAAATATTTAATTTATGGGAATGTCCAGGTTTTTTTTTCTTTTTCACAGATGCATTGTCCTCTTAAAGCTCTCGGACACTAAATTTACTTATGTCAAATTCTCCTCTTTGCTCTATTAACTCCTCTTTCTTTGGAATAAGTTGTTAATGGAGTTTCGGCCCTCTCTTTTATGACATTTATTGGCTTCCCTAAAATAGTTAAGGGATTCTTGGTTGTCTACTTTTCTTTGCATCTGAAAATCCCTGTTTACAGCTCTGTGACTATTGGCTCTGCTTATTGTACGTTACCACTGATGATTGTGGGTTAAGGGCAGAAGCAGCTGACGTGAAAGTGCACTAGTAGCTTGTCGCCTTTGTAGGGGCTACCTATTTCCTCCTTGGGACAAGCACTTACCTTGGTTATCTGCCCTTTATGTTCCATGCCCACTTTTGTGGCTTTAGCCTGTTATATCCACTACTGTTACCTGATTTAGCAAGAGCAGGAGACAAAAGCGAGACTGATAGTCAAGTGGTATCAAATCCAACTCTCTTATCAATCACCCTGATGATCGTCCCATGTATTTTCTCACTCCCTGTGTCCAGTGAATCTAAATTCGGATCTCCCTCCCCTGCACAACTGCCGCCTCCACTGCAGTCTTCTCATGCATGTTTTTTAGATGATGGCTTCCTTCAGTTTTGTTTTTCTATAGATTTGATCTCATCTGCATGCCATAGTTCAAGTATAACTCAAATTTTCTGGTCTGCTGATGACCCTTGTATGAGTATTATTTTTTAAATATCTTGTCTGTCGTTTCCAGGAATCTGAAGCAGTGTATCAGTGAATATTCAGTCTCCACAAAGGAAAACTTTGTAGGAAATTGGATGCTTGAAACGTCATTGAAAGGTTCAGAAGACCAAAGGCCCAGGAAGGTCAAGGAAGGCATTCAGCTAGCCCTGAAGTTCCTCACCAGCCTTCAGGGAATCAGAAAGTTACTACCAAACCTGGGGTCAGAATAGAAGAAAACTGCCACTGAGTAGGTACAGGGTCTGGCAGGGTCAGAGCGTTAGGACTGGTGATTCTCTGGAGAAAGGCAGGGGACCACTGCAAACGTCACCTCTGCTAAGCTCAGGACTCTTCCCTTCAGCCTTCTGAATCACTTACGATATATCTCATCAGGAGAAATTAAGTCCATCTAAATTCTGGAAGCAAGGGAGTTCTGGGAGAGGCAGGGAGGGAGTGCAGATGAGTGTCCGCTGATAAAGAAAGGAACACCCAGAACTCACACAGAGGGAAGGAGTTCACAGGCTCAGTCCATGTTCCTGATTCTGCTTCTCCCTGCATAACTCTCAAGCTTCTAGTTGTTCATCCATGACCTATAGTTTAATATAACCGATCTTTTATATTAATATTTATGTTACTTCACTATAAACCCGGTATAGGTGGGAGCAGACTGGGCACTGAGCCCCACGCTTCAGACGTGATCCTAGACCCACATTTTTGAAGGTTTGTCTAGTGCCTAGCACTGCACATACTACCTAGTAGGTGTTTATTGAATACTTGTGACTAAATGAATAAAGTGGAAACAGCTGAAAAGGAAGAAAAATAGATTTTAATAGTAAAAAAGGAGTGCTAAATTAAGGAATGAGTAAAAATAAAAGAGATCTAAAATAAATATAAACATTTTAAAGTGCAGTTTTAGGTTTAAAACAAAATTGAGAAGGTACAGAGTTTACCCACTTACGCTTTGCCTCCATATGTGTATAGCTTCCTCTGTTATCCACATTAAAATCATACATCTTCTGTAATTATAGCTAAGAAAAGCACATATGCATTTTGGTCCAGTTATCTATTGCTGAGTAGCAAATATCTCAAAGCTTCAAAACAGCAATCATTTTAACATGCCCACAGATTCTTCTGGCCAGGAATTAGGCAGGGCCGAGCAGGGATGGCTTGTCTTTGCTCCACAGTGTCTGGGTTCTCACCTTGGAAAACTTGAATGACTAGGAGTGACTGGATCAGATGTGCCTGAAATTATCTGGAGTCTTCATTCAGATTCCTGGCACATGGGCTGGAAGGACACAAAGGGTGTGCTCAGCCAGAATGATTAGCCACAGGTTCTATGCATGGTCTTAACATGTAGTTTGGGCTTGCTCCCACATGGAGGGTAAGAGGAGCAACTTCTGAGGGAGCATCTGGAGGGTGAGAATTCCAAGAGAACCAGCTGTGCGCTGCATGACCTGTTGTGGTCCAGCTGTAGAAGTCGTGTAACATCACTTCTGCTTCGTTCTATTGACTATCAGTGAGTCACCAAGGCTGGCCCTGACTCAAGAGAGGGCAATGGGGTTCTACCCCTTGATGAGGAAGGGGCAAGGACACGTGCAGAAGAGCAGGTGGAATGGAAGATATTGTTGCTGTCACTTTCAAATAAGACCATTTGCCACACTTATGACCAGGGTTGGATAAGAACACAAGAAAGTGAAAACCATTTATCTGGAGAAATTGGAAAGTGTGTGCATATACCACTTAGAAATTTCTATTGTAAAATGTTTTTGCAAAAACATTTTTAGATGGTGAGTATGCCCCTTGGCGATGTGAGCAACTGGAGTCTGCACAGCAACGTTGGCTCTGCTTTCCAGTCTACTTATCACGTCTTCCTGATAGAAGTAGAAACAGTAGGACTTATTTCCTAAACTAAATTGAACTTAAGAAAACAGGCAAAGGAGAGCTGTGGTGTAAGGTACAGGAAGGATGTGGCTTATTTGTCCTCAGGGTTATTACTGTGACTTATTAGAAATGGTTTAAACTGTTGCTCAAAGGATTTAGATCCAAAGAAGGATCTCTGGTACAGTAAAGTTTGTTCAAGACTCCAATAAGTTTTCTGGAGGAAGATCGTGAAATCCCCTTTCTTTCAACTGCCTATCTCACTTGAAGGTTTGCAAAACTGTAATATACACAGAACGAACAGGATGAATGATAGCCCATTAGCAGTCAAGCAGATGTTCCACCTTGACCTTGGGAGGCCTAGCTCTCTTAGTGAGTGCTGCTGGACTAAATTTACTATTCCGGGAGAGGGAAGTGGAAGGGAGGTGTTTGAACTCTGAGGTAGATTGTTTCTCTCTGTGTTTTAAGTCTAGAATTTTCCCAAATCTTGCAATAAGGATGGTTGAGTTTTGTGGTGTCAGTAAAAGGATTCCCATTTCTTCTATTTAGAAAAGGATTGCCTAGATTTTAACCCAAATATTAGTTTATGAGTTGAAGTTTTCTTTTCCAAGTCTTAGTAATTTTTGGTGGATTTCTGCTGCTTAGTTATAGTAAAGCCAATGTAAATGTGAAATTAAATCCATAGAACTAAATAAATGTGCATGATGAATGGAACTTTGGTTCCTGTTGAGTAGCCTCACTTAGAGTATTACTGAGCTTGAAGAAACAGGGAATAGCCATCAATGAAAACTTTGTGCTCTGCAGAAACCAGCCTATGTAAATATTTTATTTAGCTGAGATAATAACAGATTCTTAGAATACCAAAATTTTTTTACTGTTGCTATCAAATGTGATTTGATCCATTAAATCTCAACTATAAATTTACTACCAGTAAAGTTGAGCAATTACTTACACACATCAAACACTAATTTTGCCTTTTAGAACAATACACAGAATCTAGTTAGGTGAGATCTATAGCCACCAGGGAAGTCCAAGTGTAACTGTTTTTTAAAAATAAATCATAAGAAGCCAAGAAAATTATATTTTGGAAAAAAGCACTATGATTTGAGAATTTCTAGAAGTATAACATTTAAGAAATGGACTGTCATTAAGATAGGCTACCCCTCCTCACTCTCCTTCATGCCCACCCAGATTTCTGCCCTCCATCTCTACTGGAGGAAAGAACAAAGGAAAGCAGTTTAATCCCCAAGAAGAGGGATTATAGTTAATTACAAGGCAGAAGAGCTCGTCCTTGAGAGTTGTTAAACAGCTATAGTGCTGCAGCTTGGGGATATCCTTGTCATATTTTAAAGTTGGATCAGTTCCCAGGTCCAGGCTGGGAAGACGGATGGCAAGCCTGTCACTCTGCTCCCCAAAGAACAATTTCAGTGCTGCAGGACTCGTCAGTCAATGTTGTCCTACCCAGCCTTGGTCCACAGAGACCCAGAAATCTTTGCCAAACCAAAATGACCAAATAAAAGGGTGGTGTTCCCCAGTGTAGAGACAGAATTGGCTTGTTTTCTGGATCCCCACCCGGTCTCAGGATTCTTGTACTGTTTTCCTGGAGATAGTGGGGCAGACATGGAACGTCAACAGCAATACTTATACGACGGCAGCCACAACCACAGCAAAGACTGCGGAACCCACTTATGGAAATGGCATCACCTTGTTCGTGAGAAGCCATGTAAAATGACACCTTTACGTTTTATTCATACTTGGTTTGAAAATGATGTTCTCTTTTGATGATTCACTGGAAACTACTGAAGTCTTTCGCTTGAGGGCTAATATTGATACCTGTACTTCTTTTCGGGTAAGACTGGTCGTGTAACTCAACTAGTGCTTTTTTCAGTCAGTCTTTCACTTGGGTGGATAAAACAACACGAATGGGCTTGATGTAAATGAATAAACAGTACTGATAGCTAACATATTTTGATTACTATGTGCCAGACATTGTGTTTATACTTTATCTCATTATATATTGATAGTCACCAGAAGTCTATGAAGTAGGCGCTCTTATTATCGTCCCATTTTACAGATGAGTACCCTGAAGCTTACAGAGATGAAGCAAATTGCTTGAAATCGCAAGCCAGTAAGTAGCATAATCAGAATTAGACACTAGCTCTGCCTGACTCCCAAGTGAACCTGGTAACTGTCTTCCTGTTCATTGGGTTATGAAGAATGACAACTGAATACAGTGTCATGCTGATGTGGCAAATTCAGAAATTGCTTGGTTCTAGTGATTGACAAAAGCAGTTAGCTCAAGACAATTCTTATCCACCCAAAACTCCAATTTAAGGCACACTGAAGTGATGCCAGGAGGCCAGGGACATTAATTTGACAAATGAGGAATGTACATTGTCACCCCTGGGCGAGGAAGTATGGTTTCAGAATAGAGTTGCTTGTCTCTCTACTAGCTTGTAAATCCCAAGCTTTCTGTATTCTAATGTTGAAATAAAAGCCCAGTGGGCATTACAGATTTCAGACCTAGACTGGGGCAATGACTCAGGGCCAATTCAAATATTCTGCAAATTCAGCAAAGGATATACTATACTCTCAGGGTAGAAAATCCCCATTAAAATCTACAACTTGCAATAGAAATATTGTCTAAAAATTCATGTTCAGAAGGTAATCCTTAGCAAATATTAATTTCTCCTGATGTTAGTTATAATAAGAGCTAGCTTTTATTGAGCACTTACTATATGCCACATCCTTTTCTGAGCTTTGTTATGTATAGACTCACTATGTTCTCACATCAACCTTATATGTGAAAAACTATTATTATCATCACTTCTAGCTGAGAAGATTTAGTCTTAGAGAGGTTAAAGAACTTGTCCAAGGTCACATGATAGGTAGAGGAGCCTATGTATTTGATTCAAAAGTCGGTGCTTATGGTGTCATTTTTCTTATGATTCTGCTGTATAAGGAGGACATGCAAGAAAAGAGAGAAAGCTAAATTCAGAAAAGGAAGAGAGTTTCTGCCTCTTCCTTTTTCTTTATTTATGGAGATAAATCCACCAAGGGCAGCCTTCAGGTTGATAGGAGTTAGTCATTCCTTGGTCATTAATTTTCTCTTAGTCTACTAGTGCCTTCCTAGCTCCTCTTTCTACCTCTGCAACTAATGCTCTACATTCCATATCCTCACCTATCCTCTCCCCAGCATTGTCATTTTCCTTTTCCCTTGTTTGCTCTCAAAACCTGGCATACAAACCCCCAGCCCTGGTGAGTCCAGCTCTTGCTTCTCTTCCAACTAAGTCACACAGCCTCCCAGGACCGCTAGAGAAAACTCTCTCAGACAAGTGGTGGCCACTCTCCTCACGCTTGAGTAGTACTTCAGCTGAATAGTATGCACCCCAGGGCAGCTGTTTCTTTAATTCTCTTCCATCTCATCACTGTATCATTACTCCTTGCCCCATTATTCCACATCTGCCACTCAGTCCCAAGAGAAGACCTCCTATCTTCTTCACTAAGGAGCAGAGGCCACCAGGCAATCTCCTAAGCCTCCACCCTACAAATTTATCTCCATCTAAGCTCGACCTTTTTTTAATCTCATCCCTTACCTCACCCCTGTGTGGACCCATATTTCATGGGAACTTCCCATGGGAAATTTTATGGATGGCAGCCAAAATCTTGAGGATGAGTGAGATTGTCCCAGTGTACAGTGAGAATCTAAGGGGACTAAGATAGAAGCTGGCATTTATTAGATGGTCAAAGCAACAAAGATAGTGAAGGAGCGAGGGAGAGAATGTCAGAGAAAGAGGAATCTAGGAGGAGGTGGTGTTAGAGAAGCCAGTGTTAAGGCCTGCAGAAGGGTCCACTTAATAATTTAAAGTCAATCGGCTGATTTATTTATTTTTAATTAATTAATTAAAACTTCTGGCTGTGTTGGGTCTTCGTTGCTGCATGCGGACTTTCTCTAGTTGAGGCGAGCAGGGGCTACTCTTTGTTGAAGTGTGCAGGCTTCTTAGGGCTTCTCATTCGGTGGCTTCTTTTGTTTCAGAGCATGGGCTGTAGGTGCGTGATCTTCAGTAGTTGTGGCAGGAGGGCTCAATAGTTGTGGCGCACAGACTTAGTTGCTCCGTGGCATGTGGGATCTTCCCAGACCGGGGCTCAAACCCAGGTCCCCTGCATTGGCAGGAGGATTCTTAACCACTGCACCACCAGGGAAGTCCCAGTCAGTTGATTTCATGGTGAGAAGTTCAGCAAGTACATTTGCCCAAGAAGATTCAGTGAAAGGACAGGGATACAAGGTCACATTGCTGTGGGTTGAAAAATAAACGGTAGAAGATGTTATGAAAGTAGTGAACGTAGAACACTCTTTGTGTTTGGGGGAGTGTTCAGGCCTCTATCATACTTTCTTTGCCTAGTCTATGCTTGTCTTCTCTGCCTAACTCCTGTTCTGCATGATGTACCAGCTCCCATAGGGCAAGCACTAGACCATCTTCCAAGATGCTCGATGGTAAACAAAGGAGAAATAGGTGGAAGAGGCTAAAGATGAATGTGGGGCTGGAAAGAAGTTATTTTCATTTTTTAAGATGGTAAAGACTTGTGCATCACCAGTTAATCAGTAAGTACCTACAGAATGTTTTAGCTGAGCTCTGTGAAATGTAAGGCCCTGACCCTCATGGAGTGAAAGTCCACCAGGAGCAACAGACACTAAATATTAATTCTAAACAATTAAGCAATTATAATCAGATAAACCATGGCATATCAGGTGCTCTGAGACTATAAAACAAGGATTGCCTATGTGTTTAAGGAAGGATGCATAGGAGTTAGCCAAGTGGAAGGAAGAGTGGAATGAAGAGAGCATTCAAGCATAGTGTAAAGCCTATGCAAAGGCCCTGAGGTAGGAGGGTACATATCTGGAACCAAATGGCAGTGCAGTGTGGCTGGAGCACAGAAAGAGAGAATAAAGAATGGTTGAGGTGAGGCTGGAGATGGGGATGGGAACCATGCTGGAACTGTGGCTCTTAGCTACAGGAAAGGAGCTTACAGAGAAGGTAAGGATGGAAATAAAGAAGGAAGGGGATAATTGCCATAGGAAGTTCCTGGAGAAATCAGAAAGAAATGGAATTCTGACTATCTCTAGGCAATTCCACATGGGTTTTTCAGAGCTTTCTCCAACATATTAAAAGTGGAATTCATCTCTTCTCTTTCTGAAACCCATATTTTGAGATTTCCTCTCTACCCCACCCTTCCCTGCCAGCTCTTTACCTTGTATTCTCTTTCCTGGTAAATGAGATCAACCTGGACAAAGATGCCTGGTTTAGAAAGTCATGAACCTGGAGGTGGGATTACTCTAAACTCCTAGTAACACTCATCTACTTTATGTCATCCGGTCCTAAGTCCTGAGAAGTCTAAATCCTAACAGCTTTCAATTCTGTTCCCTCCTCTCCACCTGCAGACACTGTCCTACTTCAACCTCTCAGCTTCTCTTGGTTGAACCTTTGTAACAACCTCCCAACCCTTCTTGTCTCTAATCCATTAAGTGCACAGCTGGCATAGTAGCCTTTTTAATATTCACAGATATGGTTGTGACTCCTTTCTATAAGAGAAAAAAATCTTTGCTACTTTCTCCATTATCTGTAATGTAAAATCCAAACTCCTTAGCTTAGTGTAATGTCTTTTGGCATCTGGAACACTTCTGTATCATCTCTTACTCTTACCTCATGCATATTTCAGAGCTACTTGCATCCTCTCCACATAGGCACGTCAGCCTGGAAATCCCCATCAGCCTGGAAATCCCCTCCACTTATGCCCATCAGCCTGGAAATCCACTTCTATGTGCTAATTCAAATCATCCTCCAGGTCAAGTGTCACTTCCTCCAGAATGTCTCCCCTGTTCTTTCCATCCCAGGCAGCTTATGGTCCCTCCTCATGCTCTCAGAGTGCCATGTGTGTGCACCCACTGTAACACTTATCAAACACTGCCACAATTGTGGGTTTGCTCCCTGATCTTTCTATTTAACTGTACATCTTTTTTCTTTTTGCGGTACGCGGGCCTCTCACTGCTGTGGCCTCTCCCGTTGCGGAGCACAGGCTCCAGACGCGCAGGCTCAGTGGCCATGGCTCACGGGCCCAGCCGCTCCGCGGCATGTGGGATCTTCCCGGACCGGGGCACGAACCTGCGTCCCCTGCATCGGCAGGCGGACTCCCAACCACTGCTCCACCAGGGAAGCCCTTAACTGTACATCTTGGGGCTAGGAACTGACTGAAACTTCTTAGTTGTCAAGTTTCCAGAACTCGGTACAGTGCCTGGCATAAGGCAGATACTCAACATGAATGATGAAATGGGTCCCTTTCTTTGACAGTTAAATAAGTATAGGAACTCTATATAAAATTTTGCTGGAGTGCCCCAAATTCTAGCAATAAAACAGTGTTTAGCTTTTGATTTAGAAGTCAGATAATTCAGGAATTATACCTCGTACACCTGAGTTGTAATTATATCATATCAGAAGCTATCTGAGAAACTTTTGCAGTAGCCTATTGTAATTTGATTTATCTGATTTGTTATTATGACCCTCCAGACCCAAAGAGACTTAAGGTGGCTTATAAAGGTAACAGAAAATTCTAGAAGATAATTGTGTTGGTCACTGCTGGTTGTGATTTTCCTATGCTTTCTAAATCAAACACTGATTTTGTTTATGTGGCAATGCGCCCAGCAAAACAAATTCATTTCCCAGTGTTCCTTCCAGGTAGGGTTGGTCATATGATAAAGTTCTGGCTAATGAAAATAAGCAGAAATGGTACCTGCCTTTTGATATTTGTGTTTCTTCTTCATTTTTGGAATGAGGATTCAGTTCCGGAGTAGAATAGCCATCTTGAGAGCACAAGACAACAATTGTGGGAAGGAAAATCTCCTTCTCTCCTGAACAAAAGATTTATTTTTATATGAGCAAAATAAGACTCTACTTGTTTAAGCATCTATTTAAGGAATTTCTCATGCTCACAGCCAAATCTAATTCCTAATTGGTAGAATAATAAATATTAAAAGTAGGTGAGACAAAGGGAAAACAATGTCAGGTACAGGAAATAGAACCAGGGATGTATTTAATACAAAAAGCCATACTATGAAGTGCTATATACTTTCTATGGGCAGACCCTACATTTCTTTCTAAGATGTCTAGAAGACAATAGAAAGAGGGAAATGTGGTCAGCTATCTATCCACAAGAGAAAAAGCAAAGTCATTCAGAAGAAGAAAATGAATTTTGATAGCAAGACAAGACAAATATTTCCTTCCAAGGCTTCTTATACAAGGGGCAATATGACATAATAAACAATGTCCTTCTTAGCTTCCTTACAGAGGCAAACATCCCTGGGTTGTTCTAATAACTGATGACCTCATCCAAAGCACAATGAAGCAAAACAGAGCATTTAGACAAATAATGGGTCACACATCTTTCGAGCAATCCTCCACAGACACCATTTCTTTAATTGTTTTAGATGAACTACATTAAAAATCTGATGAAAACTGTAGGTCTTCCAACAGAAAATGCCCAGGTGCACCAAATTTTAACTACAATTTCAAGAAGTTGTGGACTTCCAAGGGTTTGGAAGTTCTAGGCTAAGAACCCAGCACCAATCTGGACTTTTAATATCTAATCTCCAATCTGGATTTTTTAGCAGCAAGGAGGACTTATTTTACAACATGTCTGTGTTGTCATATAAGAAGGGTAATTAACTGTCCTGGTTTGCCCGGGACAGAGGGGCTTTCTGAGATGCAGGTCTTTTAGTGATAAAACCATGACAGTCTCAGGCAACCTGCTATAGTTGGTCACACTATATATAAGAGAAGAACCATATGGCTTTACATTCAGCCAAGTTTCTGTGTGTGTGTGTGTGTGTGTGTGAGTTGTAGAGGTGGGCAGACTTCTATGAAAATTAAGGGTTTCACAAGGATACATGCTTGCATTCATAGTCACCTATGATACAGAGAACTCTCACGGGCAGAGCCAAGAGGCTTCATCAAAATCAATTTTGAATCTACCCTAATGCACAAATGGATAAATGTGTTTCCAAAATCCAGTCCTTTTTTTATAAAGCTACGATGATTTGTATCTGATACTCATCGACAGTTTTTTATGTCCCCAGATATTGATAGTTGTAGCTTCTTGGTATATCTTCCAAAATAAATATTTTACAAAACATTTTTCAAAGTAAGTAAATGGAGAGACTTGCTCTGTGGAAATAAGTAGCTATAAGCCAGTTACAAGTTGGGGAGAATTATAAAACTATATCTCTATATATGTATATATATAGATAGATAGATATAACTTTGGTTGTAGAATGGTTGATTTTAGCTTTTAGAATCAAAAAGGTCCATCTTTGTGGTAGTATTTGCATAGCAGAGCCAGACTTTATTGAAGCCACCACTAAACTCTCATAATAAAACCATATTACTAGGTGTAAAGCAATTGTTAATTTTATAATCTCTCTAGCAGGAAGGTTGTCTCTCAAAAGATGGCTAAGCACCAAAAACTGGTTATTAAATTCAAAAATGGATATTCTATTGGTAGGGAAGGCAAAATCTGTTAACTGCCCTGTCAAGAGAGATTTTCTACCATCCTTTTCTTACAGTAGGTTGTATTCTCATAAAATGCTGAAGAGGCATTAATAGTCAATGTTCTCAATTCAAGTAGTTTGGCCCATCCCCAAATTCAAAAGCTTGTAAAAGTCAGGAAGAACTGCAAACAATCATATATTATTTCTGATGATCTCTTCATAAAAAGATAAAGAGCCTCTCACTTGCAGGAGTTATAGAGGTTGCTGGGAGCGGCTAGTGGTGTTTGAATTTGGAAGAAGCAGCCAGAGAGCAGTCTGAAAGTCTTTCATGTAAGCATTTCTGGCAAGAGATCTCCCAAGAAATCTCCAAGACTCTCCAGATTTCTTGTGATTGCTTCTCTTATTCTAAAATGTACCTAATTTTGTGATTTTATATTCTTTTTTCTTAAAAGTGGCCTTCCAAATGGTATCAGCTTCAGGTCCCGCAGAACATGAAACTGCCCCTGTCTGAAGACAACCAGATCCTTATTTCCCTGAGATACTTACTGTTTGACAACAAGAGACTGGCATAATTGTTTTCCATAGAACAGTTAATAAATTAATTAGGGCCAAGGTCTAGCTTTCAGTAAACTGTCATATCTTTTGGTTCAACTCTAAAGAGCAAAGGTGCTGAAAGGCAGAGCACAGAATGCTGACGTGCCCGGCAAGTTACTCTGAGCACCAGAAATGGCTATGAAAATAAGATTTTTCGTGCCTTGGGAAAGTCTCAGTCCTTAACAGCTTAAGCTGGAGTAAAATAGGAACTATAGGCTTAATCTTTGTTGAGTAGGAGAGAAAACTGATAGAAGTGGAGCCGTAGGCATTATTTTGCATTATACAAATAGAACGTATCTTAGTGTGCTTGCCTAAAACAAAAGCACAATCCTATTATAAAAATTTATGTGCCTGTGTGTTTGTGTGTATCTCCAATCTCCCCTCTCATCCCCAGACAGAGGATGTGGGCTCTCGTATTATAAAAGATGAAAATCATTTAAGAGTCTTCTTGAGTTAGTCAAGTGTTTTACCTGAAGGGAAAATTAAGAGATTTCATATGTGACTGGCAATGCTTCCCTTTAACCACTGATGCTGTTATGTAAATAGATCTTAGGCAGAGAAAGTAGTCACTTAGTTTGGCACATGTAATCCAATCCATTATATTCCCTAAATCAAAGTAAATGACTTCCTATAGAACTGATCAATCTGGGATTCAAATGTCAAAAGACCATTGGGATAAGAATAACAGCATTAAGAAAAATAATCATTGCATTTAGTTTTATGGAGAAAATATATCATTGATTTGGTGGAGCAGTGATTACAGGAAGATGAGATTTCCCTTAAAACCCCAAACAGCCGTTGCATAGACAGAATACACTTTGGCTTTCAAAACTTTTCTAAGATTAGAGATGGCAGATGGAAAGAATTTGTAAACAAAGTTAGTCTTAGCACCAGTGACATACTGAAAAAACAACACATGTTTGCCAAATCCCAGGTTATACCCCAATAGTGTTTGAAAAAATGGGGGTTAAGCTTATTAATTAGTCAAGCACATTATCAACATGAATGCTGAGGTGCTTTGTCATTCATTCCTCATCTCATGCCTCTCCTTGTGTGTTTTCAGATTACTCATGTTTCCTTTCAAAGGAATAAACCACTGGACAAAGAAAAACGAGCACATATCACTTGGGACACCAGGTAAGGGTTGCAGAGTCAATAAATTTCGACATTTTAGGTGTCCACATGGAGAAAGGAAAATAGGAGGTGGGAAGGATTTTTTAAAAAACACTGTAAGCTGAATATGAAGAGCTTGGTGACTTTGGGGGTTAACTGCTTAGTTCTTCCAACTGAAAATGGTGTTTCTGTCTCTATGAATTTCTGTTATATGATAAAACTTTGGATTTGTGAATAGTTTTATTTTCTTTTTAAATTAAAGAATGTCTTTAATTGTCTTACCTAGCTAACTGTTTGTGAGGAGGTCTCCATTTCCCTTTGGTTAAGGAATACATGAATTGGCCTTAATATAACAACTGGGGCTTCCCTGGTGGCACAGAGGTTAGGAATCCGTCTGCCAATGCAGGGGACACAGGTTCGAGCCCTGGTACGGGAAGATCCCACATGCCGCAGAGCAACTAAGCCCGTGTGCCACAACTACTGAGCCTGTGATCTAGAGCTCGGGTGCCACAACTACTGAGCCCACGTGCCACAACTACTGAAGGCTGCGTGCCTAGAGCCCGTGCTCCGCAACTAGAGAAGCCACTGCAATGAGAAGCCCACACACCGCAACGAAGAGTAGTCCCCGCTCACCGCAAGCAGAGAAAGCCCATGCACAGCAACAAAGACCCAACGCAGCCAAAAACAAAAATAAATAATAAATAAATTTATTAAAAAATAACAACTAATCGTGAGCCAAAGTTGAAACAACCTTATTAACACAAAGCAAATCTCTTCTATGTGTCTCTGTTTTACAAAGGCATGTTCTGAAATATGATAAGAAAAGCTATCCTTGAAGTATTTCTAGACAAATTAAAAGCAGGAAATACCAGGGATTTCATGTGCTGAACTCTCATGAGATTTACTGCCCAATTTAGCAGTTTCAGCGTGAGCCTGGGATACGCCTCTGTACATTTTGATGCGAATTCCAAGTGGACTGAACTTGCAAAGCTTTAGAATTTCATCCATCACTTAGCATTTCTTTGATTTGGGGTTACATGTCACCATTAATCATAAAAATACAAGATCCCTTGAAGTATGGCTACTTGGGCTCCTCTGTGGAATTAATCGGCTAAATGAATAAACCAATAAACAAATCAAGTTAATCTGGGAGTATAATCATCCAGATTTTAGTCTAAGAATTATTTAAAATGTTATATTTTCAAGTTATTTTCAGAATGATTTAAGTATAGCATTCTCTGAGGAGTCTGAGGTGACTTTCTGGAATGCCTTTCTCTGCCTCAGTGAGGAAATTTAGTAGCAAATGTGAAACCTGAAGCCACATACGAGCTCCCTTGGGTGTGCTGCCCTCAATATAACTATCACCACACAATTAATGCCCCTTTGACATCCCAGTCCCCACATTGTTAAGACAGTGAAGCACGCAATTATATGAAATTTTAAAGTGTGTGTGAAACACGTGGCTAATGGTCCAAATGGAATACGAGTTATTTTTATTTAGAAACAAAGAAGTTTGTATAATTCTCTTGAAGTTTTTCCTTAGTTCCTCATTAGCTACATCTGAGGTTCTAGGATTCAAGCTCATGAAATGAGCACCAACCTGTGATAAAAGTTTTAATGTATCAAAGTTAAAGGAGAAGTAAGATAATTACTGATATTTTTTTCATAGAAATAAATTTACTCATTTAAAGAACTTGTTCTGGGATTATGTCCTTTATACTTTTTTTGGCATTAACAAAACGTTCCTTTCCTTTATGAAACGCTGGTATTTGTAAATGTAAGTTTGAGAAAAACTGACTCAATTAGACAAAATAAAGACTTGGTCATCTTAAAATGTCTTTGGAATTTACTGGTCTGTAAAATTCAAAAGTTTAGAAATCATCACCCTGTGAAATGACGATTTTCTTATTATGGCACCTAAGACCCTTCCTAGATTGGCTGTTGTTTATTTTGCAACTTCATTTTCACCACTTTAAACACAGGGATTCTGGAATAGAGACATGCTTAATGGGTTGTATCACACACTTCTACACTGTGAAATTCTTTCCATTCCTTGTCCTTCTTCTGGAAAACTCCTAATTATACCTCAAAACTCAGGGAGAAAAAGGTACCTCCTCTGTGCAGCCTTCCCTGACAACCGCATCTGGTCTCCCCAGGAAGAAACTGGGCACTCCTAGTTTTTCATTCCCACTTCTTCCAGGTATGACCCTGGTCACATTGCATCATAATGGCATGTTTGCTTGACTATGTGCTCCATATAGAGTGAGATGCTTAGGATAGGGATTTTTCTTTTGTGGTTTATTTCTTTATCCCCTGCATCTAAGCCAATGGTTGACACATAATAGGTGCACAATAAAAGTATGACTGGATTTTAAATGGATGAATCATTAAATTATGTCTTGCAATTGTCTTCCTTTCATTCACCTATTTAGTCATTTATAAAGAAATACTTAAGTGCCTATTATAAAATACCTTTATGAGGTACCCTAATAGTTTCCTAGTGTAAAATACAACCTTTATTTGTAATTTGCTCATAATCCAATTGGGAAAAACAAAAGAAATCCACATAGAAAATGTTATATAAATCCACATAGAAAATGTTATATAACCAATACACAAAGTGATCAAAGACAAGGGCAGCATGTTATGTGTGAATCAATGGAGCCTAAGGTTAGTATTTCCTACTGTTACTAGGAGACTTTGTTACAGTTTACATTGGCCAGAGGTTTCAAGGAGGATGTGGGAATTGGTAGGAATGTTATGAGCCCTCTGTGCTACGCATCCAGGGCCACACAAAGCCAGAACTCCTGTTCTCTCTGCCAAAGCTGTTCCCTCCATCCATTCCATGACCCTTTGACTCATCTGCCTGAGGTACCTCATTTATAGCCTCGCCTCATTCCTCATACTTGACACCCAGGACTGCTTCTCTGTCTCGTATCCTTCAGTTTTTCTTCCTCAACTGTAATTGATACTTGCTGGTTGGTTTTGCAGCCTTTCATAAAGGCTTAGGGTAAATAACCCACTGGTATTTTCCAGTCTATCCTTTTATTTTATTGACAGGAAATCTGAGACCTGGGGTGGCCACGACTCACCTGAGACCCTCCAGCTATCAGTCAGGTTCTACCTCCAGGTTCTTCCCACCCTCTTACTTCATATACACATGGAGCATTCTTAAGATGTTCAAAATAAGATATGGCTCTCTCTGAATTGAGTTTTGTTGCTTCCATGAAAACTTGATCACTGACATATTCATTTGAGGGCAAAGGAGCTATAACTTATTGAAGCAAAAGTGTATTAGATTTTTTTCACATGGATTCTACTTGATTTTGAGTTGACACTTTTGTTTTTATTAAAAATGTTAAATGTTACGTAGAAATAAAAATAAAAGGAGGTTAAGAGAAAACTGAATGATGAAAGTTGCATTGTGAAGTGGCTACCTGAGTTCCACGTTGTACATTGTGTGAGAACCACTGGCCTTTTCTGGATCTCAGTTGGCTTATAGGTAAATTTAGGGGAAGGAAGAGATAATTTATTTATATACACTCACCCCTAATATAAAAGTGTACATTTACACACACTCACACCCACACTCATATTCAGAATTTAAGACCCTGATTTCCCGTTATCCAAACTCACTTGTGGGGTATCTTTCAGACTAGTTTCCCTAACTATGTAGAAAATAAACACTAAAATACATTTCATTCCTCCTAATTAGGCTATGAAAAATGGCATTCAAATATTAATAATTTGCAGAATTAAACACCATAGAATGTTAGCAATTATTTGCAAGGAAATAACTATTTTCATTCTTAATTGCAATTAAGTAGAAAAAAGTCAAAGGTCATTTTCATCTTTGTTCAAGTTGTTAAGTTTATTTTTTTTATTATTATTCTTTTGCGATATGTGACCTCTCACTGTTGTGGCCCCTCCCGTTGCAGAGCACAGGCTCCGGACGCACAGGCCCAGCGGCTATGGCTCACGGGCCCAGCCGCTCCGCGGCATGTGGGATCTTCCCAGACGGGGGCACGAACCCGCGTCCCCTGCATCGGCAGGCGGACTCTCAATCACTGTGCCACCGGGGAAGCCCTACTTTATTTTTCTAAATCAACTTTCAAGCAGCATTTAAATATGATTTTGTTTAATTTAAATCAATTTGTACTCTATTTGTATTTACTGAGATGTGACAAAAGTCTCAGCTTTCCAAGGTTCTGTTTTTGGATGAAATCTTAGTTGTTTAATGAACTTAAATATTTATATTTAGTTAAAGCTCTGCTATCATTTATAACCAGATGAGACAGCCATGGGAAGATAAATTGATAATTTATTCCTCTTGCATTAGGGAAACAATTCTTGTATTTACAATATGCTTAGCATAGCAATTCCCTGCCTAACCTCCTAATATTTGTATATGTTTTATGGTGGAATGTGACTTTCAAATTAAAAATGATTTGTTGCAAGAATATTGACTAGGAAATGCATTCTGAGAAGAGATAGCAGAGAAGATGTAATGAGATTGTTCACTACCCTTAGCCCTGGGCTATTCAATAATTTTTGTTCTCTAAAGCTAAGAGGAAGAAAGGGAGCCTCAGACTGAGTGGCAGATGTTAAGTCAGGAAATGGGAACTCCGCCTTCCCCAGAGTTTCAAGTCATCTCTCTGACCTTTGTGGCCTTGTTGAAAGGCTTTCTCTGAATTGAATGACAACATGGAGGCTGTGGGTAATATTGCAAATCAGGGAATGCGGGTGTGACGGGGGAAGCCGTGACCCTTGCCCTGCGTGGTAGTTCAGACCAAGGTTAGGGGCGAGGTGTGAAGGACTTTGCAGTGCTGGGTGGTCTGGCAGTGTCTGAGGTCCTCCCACCAGGAGGACCCAAGAGGCTTATTCAGTGTGCTCCCACCCTGGTTCCTTCTCCACACCTCTGTGTCCATCCTCCAAGTCTTCCTGCAGTATATCTACAAGTTGGGTACCATTTGACCCCGATGTTTAGGTATGTAAACACAGACGACACAGAATGTGTCAGAAACCCTCCCCTCCCTCCCACTTCAGGGCATCCACACAGCGGTGTGGCTCAGAACAGACCCAAGGTCCTGTAGAAAAAGGGCACCAATTGGTATAGGAGTAAGTGACAGGAAAAATGGTTCTGAGAACAGTCTTCCCTCCCACCAGATTTATGGGGATACAATTGGCATATAACATTGTGTAAGTTTAAGGTGTACAATGTGAGAATTTGATACACATATATATTGCAAAATGATTACCACAATAAAGTTAGTTGACACACCCATCACCTCACATATTTACCTTTTTTTGTAGTGAGAACTTGGCGACTTGCAAGTATACAATATTGTTAGCTATAGTCACCATGCTGCCCATTAGATCCCCAGAATTTACTTATTTTACAACTGAAAGTTTGTTTTGTACCCTTTGATCACCTTTGCCCATTCCTCCCACCCCCAAATCCATAACCACCAATCACATGAAAGGATGCTCAACATCACTAATCATTAGAGAAATGCAAATCAAAGCTATATTGGCCACACTGGTCAGAATGGTCGTCATCAAATAATCTACAAACAGGGCTTCCCTGGTGGCACAGTGGTTGAGGGTCCGCCCGCCGATGCAGGGGACACAGGTTCGTGCCCCAGTCCAGGAAGATCCCACATGCTGCAGAGTGGCTGGGCCCGTGAGCCATGGCCGCTGAGCCTGCGCATCTGGAGCCTGTGTTCCGTAACAGGTGAAGCCACAACAGTGAGAGGCCTGTGTACTGCAAAAAAAAAAAAAAAAAATCTACAAACAGTAAATGCTGGAGAGGGTGTGGAGAAAAGGGAACCCTCTTGCACTGTTCGTGGGAATGTAAATTGATACAGCCGCTATGGAGAACAGTATGGAGGTTCCTTAAAAAACTAAAAATAGAACTACCATATGATCCAGCAATCCCACTACTAGGCATATACCCTGAGAAAACCATAATTCAGAAAGAGTCATGTACCACAATGTTCATTGCAGCTCTATTTACAATAGCCAGGACATGGAAGCAATCTAAGTGTCCATTGACAGATGAATGGATAAAGAAGATGTGGCACATATATACAATGGAATATTACTCAGCCATAAAAAGAAACAAAATTGAGTTATTTGTAGTGAGGTGGATGGACCTAGAGTCTGTCATACAGAGTGAAGTAAGTCAGAAAGAGAAAAACAAATACCGTATGCTAACACATGTATATGGAATCTAAAAAAAAAAAAAAAATGGTTCCGAAGAACCTAGGGGCAGGACAGGAATAAAGATGCAGACATAGAAAATGGACTTGAGGGCACGGGGAGGGGAAAGGGTAAGCTGGGACAAAGTGAGAGAGTGACATGGACATATATACACTACCAAAGGTAAAATAGATAGCTAGTGGGAAGCAGCTGCATAGCACAGGGAGATCAGCTCGGTGCTTTGTGACCACCTAGAGGGCTGGGATAGGGAGGGTGGGAGGGAGATTCGAGAGGGAGGAGATATGGGGATATAGGTATACGTATAGCTGATTCTCTTTGTTATACAGCAGAAACTAACACACCCTTGTAAAGCAATTATACTCCAATAAAGATGTTAAAAAATAAAAAAGAAATACTTTAGATCTCAGAACATGGCACCATGATTTTATTTGAAGAGTTTGGGCAGGGCCATCAGCTACTGGGAGGTTTCCCGAGGTATAGTCTATCATTTTACTTTGATAGGGTTCTACTGATTTTGAAGAGAAGGTGAAGTACATTCCCTCCTCAAGGGGATGGGATTTACTCTAGGAAGACTCCTTTGGTAACTGACTGGCATACCTTTATTAAAATGTTCGTCATATTTGTCTTTTTGTTTATTCTTCTGTCACTAGGGAAATAATAACTAGCATCATCCCTCTGTGTGCCTTTGTGTGTGTGTGTGTGTGTGTGTGTGTGTGTGTGTGTGTGTCTAGGAGAGGCACTAATGGACTGGGAAAAGAAGGGATTAAAAACCTAGGAAATGGAAGTACCAAGGCATTGGCCATGATGAGACCCTGGAATGAAGGCACTTCTGATTTTGAGAGTACAATGCCTTGTGATGACAAGTTTCGGGGTGTGGCAAGGACAATGGGAAGCAGAGTGAAGTAGAGATAAAAATCATCAAGAGGGGCTTCCCTGGTGGCTCAGTGGTTGAGTGTCTGCCTGCCGATGCAGGGGACACGGGTTCGTGCCCCGTTCCGGGAGGATCCCACGTGCCGCGGAGCGGCTGGGCCCGTGAGCCGTGGCCGCTGGGCCTGCGCGTCCGGAGCCTGTGCTCTGCAGCGGGAGAGGCCATGGCAGTGGGAGGCCCGCACACCGCAAAAAAAAAAAATCATCAAGAATCAGCAGGAAGAAAAACTTCCAGTCAAGGTATTGAGGTTTGTCCATATAGAGTTATGAAAAAAATAAAGGCAAAAATTCAAACAATATAGAAAGGTGTAAAATGCAAGTAGAAAATTTCCATCCCAAATCCCCACCCCTTTCTTACACTTGAGGTGTTCATTATGAAAAATATACTCCTTTGGGTGGTGTTGGAAGTCAGTACAGTGCTTAACCCTTGCAAGGGGCTGGGTGCTGCAGTGCTGGTGGTATTATGTTTCTTGACCTAGCAGTTGGTTATATAGTTGTATTGAGTTTGTGAAACTTTATCAAACTTTACACTAATTTTTTTTTGCCTATATTATACTTAAAGTTTAAAAGTTGACTTACTTAAGCTGTATTTGTTTTTAAATATTTCTAACTTACAATAAGATATTAAGAATAATGCAACAAACACCCACATAGTCACCACCCTTTTATAAAAATTATTTATTTATTTAATTAATTTATTATTATTTTTGGCTGCGTTGGGTCTTAGTTGTGGCATGAGAGATCTTTCACTGAGGCGCGGGCTCTTTGTTGTGGCGCAGGGCTTCTCTCTAGTTGTGATGTGCAGATATTCTCTCTCTAGTTGTGGCATGCGGGCTCCAGAGCACGTGTGCTCTGTAGTTTTGTGCCACGTGGGCTCTCTAGTTGAGGCACATGAGCTCAGTAGTTGTGGTGCTCAGGCTTAGTTGCCCTGTGTCATGTGGGATCTTAGTTCCCCAACCAGGGATTGAACCTGCGTCCCCTGAACTGTAAGGCGGATTCTTTACCACTGGACCACCAGGGAAGTCCCTCACCACCCTTCTCCAGGTAACTACTATCCTCTTTTTGTCATTTTTCTTTCCCATAGATTTATACTTTTACCAAATATATATGTACCAGCTTCCTCCTACTATCTGAAAGTAGAGCCGTTCCTATGAAACCTTTCACAAGCAGAAATGGTGTAAAGTGAAGAAGAAATTACCTTAGGACATCTTGCTAATGGATGCACAAAATAAATCAAGGTAAAGTACAGATGCTCACACAGTTTAAAGCTCTGGCGGTCTGACGCTGAGATGCTGAGCGTAGTCCCGGGGAAGGAGCTTGGCCGAGCCACTCTCGCTGCTTGGGATGCGCTGATGCCTCTACAATGGCTCCCTGTAAAACAAACGCTGAATGCTATTTTCACTTTTTGCCTTTTTCCTAAAAGCAAAAATCCTCTTTGGATTTCTTTTGGTTAGTAAATACAGGTACTAATGTAGGTCTTTTGTAAAAGCAAATTGTTAGAAAGCGAACTTTTGAAAGTCAGGGGATACCTGTGTTTCTAAGCAACGTATATACTGTTTTGAGCGCACCATGGTTTCATTCTGTATGTGTCTCTGCAATTCGTCTTATTTTTTTTAATTGAGGTGAAATTCACATGACGTACAATTAACCATTTTAATGGTACAATGCAGTGATATTTAGTATATTCGCAATGTTGCGCAACCACCAGCTACTTCTAATTTCAAAACTGTCATCACCCCATAAAACACCCCATACTTGTTAAGGAATCACTCCTCACTTCCAGCTCCTCTTAACCCCTGGTAAACTCTAATCTACTTTCTGTCTCTATGGATTTGTCTATTCTGAATATATCAATAAAAGGGATCGTATTATACGTGACCTTTGTTGTCTGTCTTCTTTTACTTAGCATAAAGTTTTCAAGGTTCATCCAAGTTGTCGCGTGTTTCAGTACCTCGTTCATTTTTTATTAAAGCCATCCTAGTGGGTATGAAATGATATCTCATTCTGGTTTTAATTTGTATTTCCTTAATGACCAATTATGTTGAACATCTTTTCATGTGCTTGTTGGGCCATTTGTATATCTTTGGAGAAATGTCTATTCAAGTCTTTTGCCCAATTTTAATTGGGTTATGTTTCTTTTTATTATTGAGTTGTAAGAGTTCTTTATATATCCTGGATACTAGACCCTTATCAGATATATGATTTGCAGTCATTTTCTCCTGCTCTATGAGTCGTCATTTCACTTTATTAATAGTGTCCTTTCATGTACAAAAGCTTTTAATTTTGATGAAGTACAATTTGTCATTTTTTTCTTTTGTTTCTTGTGCTTTCAGTGTCATATCTAAGAAGACTTGCCTAACTTAGTTATGAAGATTTACTCACATATTTTTCTTAAGAATCTTACAGTTTTAGCTTTTACATTTAAGTATATGGCCCATTTTGAATTAATTTTTGTGTATGGTGTGAGAAAGAGATTCAACTTCATTCTTTTGTATGTGGCTACCCAGTTGTCCCAGCACCATTTGTTGAAGATTGAATTGTCTTGGCACCCTTGTTGAAAACCAACCATCCTTGTGTCAGTGCTGCACAGTCTTGATTACTATAGCTTTGCATTAAAATTTGAAATTGGGAAATCTGGGTTCTCCAACTTTGTTGGTCCTTCTCTAGATTGTTTTGGCTATTCCAGGTGCCTTGAGTTTCCATATGATTTTAAGATTGGCCTGTCAATATCTGCAAAATCCCAGCTGGAATTTTGATACAAATCACATTTAATCTATAGATCTATTTGGGAAGTATTGCCATCTTAGCAATATTAATCTTTCTATAAACTTGGGGTGTCTTTCTATTAATTTAGGTCTTCTCTAAATTTTCCCAGCAACGTTTTGTAGTTTTGAGTATAAGTTTCACATTTCTTTGTTAAATTTATTCCTAAGTATTTTATTCTTTTTGATGCCCTTATAAATACAGTTTTTTTCTAATTTCATTTTTGGATTTTTCATTGCTAGTGCATGGAAATACAATTATTTTTTGTATGTTGATACTTGTGTTCTGCAACTTTGACGAATATGCTTAAATAGCTTTTTAGTGGATTCATTTGACTTTCTTTGTACAAATCATGTCATCTGCAAAGATATATAGTTTTATTTCTTCCTTTCAAAGCTCGATTATTTTGTTTCATTTCCTTGCCTAATTGCCCTGGCCCTACCTCCTGTTTAAAGCTGAGTAGAAGTGGTAAAAGTAAATACCCTTGGCTTGCTCTTGATTTTAGGGGAAATTTCATTGATTTATGCTCTCATATTTATTATATTCTCCTTTGTGCCTGGTTTAGGTTTCATTTGCTCTTCCTTCTAGTTTAAGTTGGAAGCTTAGATTAATTATTTTAGCTATTTTTGCTTTCTAATATATGCATTTAATGCTACAAATTTCCCTCTAAGCACTGCTTAGCTGCATCCCACAAATTTTGATATTTGTATTTTAACTTGGTTCAAAATATTTTAAAATTTCCCTTGAGGTTTCTCTTTGACCCCCTCTTTTATTTAGAAGCTTTCTCTTTTAAAAAATAATTTATTTATTTATTTATTTATTTTTGGCTGTGTTGGGTCTTGCTGCGCGTGGGCTTTCTCTAGTTGTGGTGAGCAGGGGCTACTCTTCATTGCGGTCTGCGGGGTTCTCATTGTGGTGGCTTCTCTTGTTGCAGAGCATGGGCTCTAGGTGTGTGGGCTTCTGTAGTTGTGGCACGGCGGCTCAGTAGTTGTGTCTCACAGGTTTAGTATCTCCACAGCATGTGGGATCTTCCCGGACCAGGGCTTGAACCCATGTCCGCTGCATTGGCAGGTGGATTCTTAACCACTGCACCAAGAAGGAAGTCCCTAGAAGCTTTTTCTTTAATTTCCAAATAGTTGGGAATTTTCCAGATATCTTCCTAGTACAGTTTTGTTTAATTTTATTGGGGCCTAAGAATGTCCTTTGTTTGATTTCTAATTTGTTAAATGTGTCAAAGTTTTGTTATTGCCCAGAATATGGTGCACCCTAGAGAATAACTCATGTGCACTTGAGAAGAATGTGTAATCTGCTGTTGTCAGGTGAAATGTTCTAGAAATATCAATTACATCAAGTTGCTTGATTGCGCTGTTTGGGTCATGTTTATTCTTACTGATCTTCTATCTACTTGTTCTATGAATTCTCAAGAAAGGAGTGTTGACATCTCCAACTATAATTGTGGATTTGTCTATTTCTCCTTTCAGATATATCAGGCTTTTGCTTCATGTATCATAAAAGTCTATTTTTGGGCGAATACACATTTAAGATTTTTATGTCTTCTGGGAGAATTGGTTCCTTTGTCATTGTGTAGAACTCACCTTTATCCCTAATAATCTTTCTTGTTCTGAAATTTACTTTGACTGAAATTATTATAGCTATTCTAGTTTTTTTAGTTTAGTGTTTACATGGTATATCTTTCTCCATTCTTTTACTTTTAACCTAAGTCTTTATATTTAAAATGGGCTTATTATGAACAGTATATAATCTATATGTCTTCCGTGTATCTATATGACTGTATGGACCATCAATATATCTATAGCTTTCTGTGTATATAAATCAATACAATTGATTAATTTTCTTGACATTTTCCCTAATGAGGTCAAGGTGTTTTTCTTCTTGAAATATATGCAATCAATGGACTGTAACAGAGCATTTTTATAAACAGTTTCCTTGGATTTTCTCAGAGTCACAATATTTATTTTCTAAAGACTTCAGGTGCACTTAATATTGAACATCATGGGTTGGCACTTGATTACGTGGCTAAGGGGCCCGAGGAGTCTAGGAGGATAGAACTACTAAACAGAGGAATCCTGAATTTCAGGAAACTTTTCTTAAATCCAGGAGGGTTTACTTCAGCATGTGTAGGGAATATGCCCTAACATAGTAATGATTTGGACTGAATAAAAGCATAGAATAAAAGTTTAGCTAAGATCAAGTTCAACACTTCTTCGATTCACAGATGAGAAGCCTGAGAACAAGAGCTACGTGGCTAAGTTTCCATACCTCGGATCCTATTTTCCTTGTGATTTTGGAAGAATAGAGTGAGTTACATTATTATATTGTTTCTGTGATTGTTTTATCACTAAGATCCATCCCAGCAGCTACTTAGATCGATGCCTGTGTGTGGCCATAAGCAGGAGAGAGAAATTGCTTTCTGTGTTAGGGGTTGAGGGGGTGGGGATGTGCTATAATAGATAAGATGTCCCAACCTTGAGGTATGCTCCGTGTCTAATCTCTTTTTCAGCTATTTCTCAACGTTCTTGCATTGCTTTTCATATCTTACAACTTTTAAACTTGAATTAAATTTTCCAGTTTGTATTTGCCAATTCCTATTTAGATTGCTTTTTTTGAAAGTAGCCTTCTTTTTGTTTCTGGGTCCTTTATCTTCCAGCTAGGAAAAGTTACTGGTATAAATGACTACTACATGGCAATACACATTTCAGACTTACCTTCTCTGGGCAAATTTATAAACAAGAGCCTGAGAATTTCAGAGTCAGTTTGATTTGGTTACAAAAAATCCAAAACTAAAAAAAGGATCAGAATTGTGCAAAGCTCAAGTGTCTCCCTAAATATATTTTACAGTTCAAAACAAGAGCTCTTCCTTAGATATTTTAAACTTCTTATTCTAATCATTCATGATACCAGCAAATAAAAAGGGTCTTTAATTTAGAGAAAACAATCACCAAATATTTGCAGCATTTTTCTTTTCAAATGTTTGAATTGTTGGTTTTATTTCAGGGCGGTTCTTAATTTATTCAAGCAGACTTCTCAGCCTGTGCTGTTACAGGGGCTTCTCACAGTATAAGTAGAGTGACAGTGTCAGTACGTCTTTCCATTATTGCAGAAACTCTGTTTTTTGAAAGTGCCTTTAGTAGGATTCTGGGAATTCAGTGTAGATTAGCAATGGGGCTCCAACGATTTAGAATTCTTTTCTCTTAATGAAAGGAGTCTGAACCCTTGAACTCTGTCAGGGACTTAGGCATGTTCCCTGGGCCTGATTTTCATCCTCAGAAAATGGAGGTCAGACACATGTCAAGAATAAAGGAAAAGCAGATTAGAGTACTTAAAGACTTTGTACATGTCCAGATGACGTTAATGTATTGACCATAGTGTCTGGAACCTGCTAGGCACTTGGTGAGTGAGTGAATGAACAAATGAATGAGTGAGTAAATAATGAGTAGAAATGACAGCAAATACTCAGGGAAGCAACTAATCATACACATGGTAGAATGTCTTACTTTCCATGTGTTAGCCTGGGCTGAATGGAAATTATAAAAAATGTAGCATTTCCCAGAGGTGTTCCTTTTCCAAGGGATGAGGGCAGTATAATTTGGTAATGTATCTTCATAAGGAAATGGTTATTGGAAATGCTAATTTAGGATGATAAGGGTTTCATCATTTCTTATAGAAATTGGCTTTGATTTTGACCACCTTACCTCATGATAGTACTTGTGCACCTCATAGCCGATTTGTTCCCTCATTGATACAGTTTGATAAACGTGTGAAAGAACATAAGGGGGGTTAGTAATGTCTGCGTTCTATCCCTGTAATTACAACGGTACTTGGTTATGAGCACAGGTATGCAAGACATAAAAGTTTCTTCATTGTCTCTTTCTTACTCAACTTCTAGTTCTGAACATCCTTTCTATTAGTTTGGCAGAAAGGGGAAAAAAAACCCTCTAAATCTTTGTTGGAATCCACCACACACACACACACACACACACACACACACACACACACACACTAGTTCCTGGAATTGTTCCAAGTTTCTGGGAATTGACAGAGCACTTGGGCGGCGGGGAGGGTGCAATGTATATTATTCCAGTCATTGTGCCCACAGGATACTGCTGACATGTCTCTCATCCTTGTTTGTATGGCTTCATCAGGTCCAGATAGCATCCTGGCTCAAGCTTGGGGCACAGAAATTTTTTGGTAAAGTTGCCTAAAGTCCCATTTTGCCAAATGTGCACCCAGCTCCCTTTCCTCTTTGGGGTCTTCCTCTGTGGGGTTTTGCTGCTAGCCTGGTGACCTTCATGGGATGTACTTTTCTCCCTCATCCCAACCTCCTCTGCACTATCTATCCTTCACTCCTCCTGCCACTCCCCCACCCCCAGGCAGAACTGTCTAGCAGAGGGGAGATCCTTTCTTCCAAGGCACTTAATCTGTGGCTTTTAGTGAAATACGTGTGAGAAAGACTTACAAGGACTTTAATGTTCTGCTCTGCCACTTATCACCCTTCGGCCAACTCCCTGCTTGAAAGAGACCTCGGGAAAGAGAAGCTGACAAGGAAGGAAAAGAAAACCCAAACAAAAAAACCTTTTAATCCATAAATAAATATCTTAAAGTAACAACACAATCAGACCGAGGCACAATGGGGAGCTAATGTTATTATTTTCTATGTTCCAAGACTTCTGCTTGATTCCTTCAGACGTATTACCTCATTTCATCATTACGACAAGACTGCGAGTGGATGTGCTAATTCCATTTTTACAATCAGGAAACTGAGAGTTAGAGAGATTAAATAGCCTGTTCAATATTAAATTTGAAGTCAGGGAGTTAAAATTCTAAATTCTGTACTTTCCTCTATTTACTTTGTTCCACTTCACAACCCTACACATGTAATGGTCAGTGAAAGAAAATTAACAAATGAGAAATATGGAAAGATAGCTATTTAGAATTATATTAGACCAGCTAAAAGCTATATGGGGACACATGGGCTGAGAATTAGGGTCTGAAACTTATGGTCCAGTTAACATGGACCTCACTCCTTGCAGAACAAATAGTACAAAGTTGCTCAGCCCAAATAGCCCTCAACTGGGGAACTGAAAAACAGACTGTGGTGCATTACAATGGAATATTACTCAGTCATAAAAAGGAACGAACTACTGATACACTCAACGACATGGATGGATCTCAAATGCCCGATGATAAGTGAAGAAAGACAAATGCAAAAAGCTGCAGAGTGTGTGATTCCCTGTGTATGACCCTCTGGAAAAGGCAAAATTATAAGGATTTTTTCATATTTTGATTGAGGTGGTGGTTATGTGACTGTGTATGTTTGTCAAAAATTGCAGAAATGTACAGTAAAGGGGTGAATAATACTGTATGTAAATTATACTTTAATTTTTTAAATAGGAGAAAAATACTCAGTTGTTTAAGTATTTTACTAACCTTATTAGAAATGTTCTGTCTTATGATTTTTAGGTAAAATTTGAAAAACAGAATAGATTCAGTCTCTTAATAACCAACTTCCTCTTAATATTATATATGACCTACAGGAGACTTAGGGTACCCCAAAGACCATCTTTCCTTAACTAAATAACCGTAGTGAAATTTAGATGCTTCTTGCAACCAATGATAAGAGAAAATTGCCAGGTGCCTGCAGATCAGTAAGTTTTGATGTAGTTGTTATTATTTGCAAATGTATAAAATGTACAAAATTAGTCATTGAGTAATTAACAATTAAACTTAAATTTATTGATTATTGTTTCAAACGCTCATAAAATGACTACACTTGGCTGCCTGTTATTTTTACACAAAAGATTGGCAACTACCAGGCAATCCAATTTAAGGCAGAAGAAATTGCTAAATCCTGCATAAACAAGATGTTTCAAAGCTGGGAGAGTGTGGGGGTCATCATTTGATGTTTTTGGGGAATCATTACTCAAGTCCTAAATATCTACCTTTGATAAGACAATATAAGCCTTTGACTCTCCCTTGCTGCCTGGGAGAAGTCTCTTGATCCCATTGGTTTCTAGTCTTTGTGGTGGCAATTGGGTCATGGGTGAGAGGAAGACAGCCAGTTTGGCTAATTCACACTGGGAAAAGCAGAGGGTTTCTTAAGGAAAAGAGAAAGAGACCCAGAAAGCAGGAGAGGAGAGAAGAAAGAGGAGGACAGCCAAAACATAGATGGAGAAAGAATATTTGAATATATTTTTCTATGTGATATGAATAAAATCCTCTTCTGGCATTTTTAAAAGATTGTGCTAAAGGTTTAAATTGCTTTTCCATTATTTCTGGACATGACAATTGCTTTTCCTCCTGAAGGTGACACCATGCCAGGATGGGCTGTGAAGAGGCTCAACTCTTATGAGTAACATATCTGTCAAAACTTCAGGCTGACTTTCAAGAAAAGCTGTTTAACTTCCAGTGATGTGTAATTCAATGAAGGAAAAATATAAAGCTATTAGTTTAACCAAATAGGAAATTCAGAAGAAAGTCTACTATTTTCCATATCTCTCAGAATTATACTGTCAATCTTCAAGAGCTAAAGAAACCAAAATAATGAGCACTGGTGATGCAAAACATCTTGTCACCATGGTGCCAGTCATGTCTGTTAAGGGCCGAGCGTGAATCCAAAGACTCTTTAGGCTACGTGTATGAACACATCTTTGACTCAAACTTTGGTCATTATACTGAAGCAGAAAGTTAGTCTATAATTATCTGGGTGTATAAATGCTTTTTCAGTTACTAAAAGTATATACTTACACAATTAATGTGGGGGCCTTCTTCCTCCTGAAAAGCTACTATTAAATCTATGATGCATCATACAACTTATGGTATCTTAGAATCGGGTTCTAGACACTCCAAAAATAATTTTCTAGTTACCATATTTTTCTTCCAAGAGACTCACGGAAGATATTTGACTAGTGTATTTCTTTGGTATACCCCTCTTTTCTAATATTGTTCTCATGACCTCCAAACATCCTGAACTATTACATGCATTACTGGATGTTGGGGGGCGGGGGGCGGGGAAGGAGGCAGTGGAGAGGCAGCAAAGGAGCTGATAGTGGAGAAGGAGATGTAGAAGGAAGAGAAAGGGCAAAAACTGTTGGCAGGTGTGCCCTGCTTTTTCCAGAGCATGGCCCTGGACACCTGCCTTCAAGCACGACGCGTGTAAGAGGCAGGAGGGTTGACGATACAGTGACAGTGCTGGCTGGTGGAGCAGCTCTTTTTGTCCATACCCACAGGGTTTGGCAGGCCTTGCTGCCTGCAGTTTGGGGTGCTGTTTTCTTCCCCACCTGTGTGGTTTGTGAGGGATCCACAAGGGATCACAAAGCAAGACTCCCTCTCGTCAATTTGGAGCTGTCTGTCCCCTGCCCCAGCATCTGCTGACATTTCAGCTAGGGGCATGGGAAGGTATGGGCTTATTTGAATGGCTTGGCAGCATCTGGAGAAATTTTCTTTTGTAGGAAGAATGTCTCCGCACTGCCTGTATTCTTGGTTTTTAGATGTCTTTGACTTGCACCTTGCATTCTTGCTGATCAGACTCATTTGTATTTGGAGGTAGCAATAATGATTAAAAAGCTCTATAATTTCAAAAATTCATCACTTTTTCTGAATTCTAAATTGTAAGGCCGGTCTCTGTTTCCTTGACTATTAGCAGTTCGGCAGGGTTTAATTACTTGCTGGGTATACATGTTCTATGCAGGATAATCAGGACTAAAGCAAGAACTCAAAAACCCAGAAAACCTGACATCCTAGATCAAGCAAGCACCATGTGTTCTACCTGATATCAGTGGGAGATCAACTAAACAGACCAAAGACTGACTGTGGCCTTGAATGGGAGGGTTCTAGCACTTGCTTATATTTTATTCAGCAAATGTCCGTGCCAGGCATCGTTCTGGGTGGTGGGTTTACAACTGGTCCTGAGCAACTGAGTCTTGGCTCAGATGCTGCCCAGGTTGTGGTAGGAATGAGGCACGGCTGCAGTCAGTGGCGTGCTTTATTCAGAGCATGTTTCATACTGAACTTCTCTGAGCTCATTTCTCCAGGAATGTCATTTATTACCTTCTGCCGGTTGCTCATTATTTTCCTTTACAAATGAATTGACTAAGTGACATGCATTACAGATACATAATATTTCTAAACCTCCTGAACTTTAGTTCTGGTAAACATAAGCATTCACCTTGAATAGAGAAAGTCACAATAGCAAGCTGAAGTTGTTATAGCAACAATGAGAACACTTCAATATTCAGGAACCATCATTTTTTTCAAGAGTAAATGATACAATTAATGCTTGATACTGTATTGTTTACAGACTTCCTCCTGACTCATAGCTCTTCACATGTCAGTCCCAAACAGATGGAAGGGTAATTCGAGAGACTTAAACAATCATTCAAAGATTGTTATATGAACTGCTTTAAAAAATCTCGACAGGCTTTTACCTGTGATAGATTTATACCTCTTTTTTATTATTGTAGCAGAACATCAAAAATTGCATCTAAGAAAATGAAACTTTTTTTCTTTCTTCAGAGGACAGCTAAAACATGCTCATCTAGGTGAGTATTTTTGTGCACGCCCAAAGAAGACCGCAGAACAGTAGAAGAGCTTAGTTTACATGGGCTATGGAGCCAAGTGGGCTGGATTTGGGTCCTGGCTCTGCTGCTGAATGACCTTGGGCAAGTATCTCCCCTCACACTGCCTCAGTTTTCCCATCTGGAATATGGAGGTGGTAAAGTACCTCCTTCATAGGGTTCTTGTGAGGATTAAAGGAGTTAGTGTACATTACACAAAGGGATTTGCCCAGAGAAACCATTTTAAAAAGTTTGCTTTTCTTAAATCTGGTTCAGATATTTGCATTTGGGTAACGTTTGACGCTGGCAAGATGAGAACGTTTGTTGCCCACTATTTTCTTAAAATTCTCTATGGAACAAAGAAACTGAATATTTGAGAGTATCTATTTTATCTGATAGATTATCTTCCCAGAGTAAGGTTCAAAAAATTATTTATAGTGCCTCAGTACCCTCTTGGTTTTTGCCTATGGGGGTGAAATGATGGGAGGCGGTATGGACTTGTGGGAGGAACTAGGCCTTTGGAGTCAGGCAAACCTGATTCCAGTCTAAGCTCTGCACACAGACAGTGACTTAACCTCTTTTATCACCTGCAAATGGAGGCAATGATACTCACGTCTTAGGGTTGTTGTGAGATTAAGTGGGGTGTTGTACTTAGCATAGCCTAACGATCAACAAATGTTGGTTCCTGTCCAGATGAACAGTCCTAAACCATTCCTTGAGCAGAAACGGCCAACTTCTGACTCAGGTAGGCTTGCCCTCCCCACATTCTACTTTGTCTCCCTACAAGCCTCTCCAACCACCATAAATACAACCAATTGAAGCAGAGTTAGACATTTAATAGGTTGATCTACAACCTACAGAGTCGATTGGTATGAAAAGCTCTCTTCAAATCAGGATGATGAGATTAGCTTGGCCAATCAGCACCTGTTTCAGGAAAACACTTGAGAGGAGATTTATGGAGGGAAGAAGCAGGAGCTAAAAAGCTAAGGTTTGAGGTGGTCAGGCCCACAAATATGTTGATGTGATGAGGAAGCAGAATCTATGAGCTGGCACAGACACTGAGACAGCAAGACAGAATTAAGGGAAAAGAGGGTGAGCTAGTTGGCCGGCAGCACGAGAACCAGGGCAAACAAAGCCCAAAGAGCCAAGTCACCCAGATGGCAAAACCTCCACCAATTCCTGCTGCTGAGCGAGTTGCTAGAGTCTCCCTACATATGGACTCCCTGGCTGGTTAATCTCCCTGAGGCTGACCCTCCACACATTCTGTCCTTCCATGAGACTTAGCGGGTTCATCTTCCTATGGGTTTCCAAGAAAGCCTGGCCTGATGGCGGAGGCTCTTGTTTTATCCATTTCTATTTCCATCCATAGTGTAAAGTACTCCTATTTTACCTGGGGTCACTTAAGTAAGTCCCTATTCCTCTCTCCTCCAAAATTAATATTGTACCCCCCTCCCCAAAAAACGAATGTGTCTGATACCAAGGGAAGATAGCCTCTGAGTGTGGGGTCCCATGTTGCCTGTGGAATTGTCCTGTTTACTTCTGGGTCCCAGCTTGGCTAGCTTTTTTGTATAGGTCCGAGTAGGAATTGGCTTCCTAAACTTGAGTATTAGATGTCAGACACTTGTAGTGACTAGTGACTAATTCACTGTTCTTACAACCATTAATTTTTGTGCCCTTAGACAGAGGGCAGTGTATAGAGAGGTTAAGAACACGGCTATGGGACCAGATTACTTGGGTTTAATTTCTGCCTCTACCACCTACCAACCTGGACAAAACTCTTATCTCTCTGTGCCTCAGCTTTTTCGTTGTTATTATTATAAGCCATGCTTAAAGATTATTGCTAAATATTATGTCAATCTTCTATCAAAACACTAATCTGTTTCATTTGTCTGCTTAGTTAGACTTCTCTTATTAGACGCCTATCTCCTTGAGAGCAAATGGGAATACGCTTTTATATTTCCATTATTCAACATATTGTAGGTGCTCTATAAATTAATATTTTAATATCTCCTTTTTTTAAAACAACATTCTTGAAAAACTGTCATCCTGCTAATTTTTGGTTCTCTAAATCTTATAGAGATGTTTTAAAATTCATTAATTAATTTGGCCGTGTTGGGTCTTCATTGCTGCACACAGGCTTTCTCTAGTTGTGGAGAGCAGGGGCTACTCTTCGTTATGGTGCACAGGCGTCTCATTGCGGTGGCTTCTCTTGTTGTGGAGCATGGGCTCTAGGCGTGCAGGCTTCAGTAGTTGTGGCACGTGGGCTTCAGTAGTTGTGGCTCACATGCTCTAGAGCGCAGGCTCAGTAGTTGTAGCGCAGGGGCTTAGTTGCTCCACTGCATGTGGGATCTTCCCGGACCAGGGCTTGAACCCATGTCCCCTGCATTGGCAGGCAGATTCTTAACCACTGCGCCACCAGGGAAGTCCCTTATAGAGATTTTTATATCTTTAACTCTTCTACCACATGCGGACATAAACCTGCGGTATGTATTGTGCTTTCTTTAGTTTATTAATTGTTCTGTTATTTAATTAGCTTCAGTTCAACAAATTTCAGGCCCTTTACAACCCACATTTATTTATTAGGCTTGTCTCTTTCTTCTAACATACTTTTTTTTTTTTTGCTCTAGTTTTACCTAAATTAATTGTTGTGCTTATCAGCCTTTCTTTTTTTTAAAATGAGGTATAATTGACTTACATATTATGTTAGTTTCGGGTCTACAACATAGTGATTCTATATTTTTATACATTACGAAATGATCACCACTATAAGCCTAGTTACCATCTGTCATCATCCAAAGTTATTACAATATTATTGACTATATTCCCTATTCTGTAAAAAATAAGTCCCATGACTTATTTTTATAACTAGAAGTTTGTACCTCTTAACCATCTTTACTTATTTCGCCTATCCTCCCCACCCTCCGCCTCTCTGGCAACCACTAATTTGTTCTCTAGTATCTATGAGTCTGTTTCTGTTTTGTTATGTTTGCTCATTTGTTTTGTTTTCTAGATTCCACATTGTGCTTATCATTTTTGAGTGTCTTTCTACCTGGATCTATCTGCTTCTCTAACTTAGCAAGGTCATTTTGCATTCCAATCCCATCCACTATGGAGTACATTTTTTCTCTAGGTGACTATGTCAGCTAAATCAATGAGTTTCCTATGTTTTTCAAACAGGTCACTGATGAAAGTTAAATAAACAGTATCCACCTGATTTACAAATACAAGATTTATTCTCCAAAGCTATAAGACCATAAGTAGATATGTGAAGAGCCAAGTTAATGAGAGTACAATTGTTTTGTAGAAAACATTTTTATGTAAGAAAAACTTTTGACTGTGAGAACAAATGGTCCAATAAATCTCTAATTGCTCAGTGCCCTACAACCCAACATTTCCATTTATTAAACCAAGAATTAGCCTCCTGTAATTTTTTTAGTTGTTTTAAAGTCTCCCTGAGCCTGCCCACATCTGAGTTTACCCAGTAGATATACATAGTGTCCTATATGTGGGTGTAAATAAAAGTTGAGCAAACCAGCAATGAAGAATGTATCCTAAATTTAGTGCAATTTTGATGAACAACTCTTACAGTCTGGATCACAACAGCTTGCAAGGCTTTTCAGCAATAATAGGTAGAGTCTCAATTTTAATTAAGTGGAACTCTGACTCCAAGGTATGTTACTCTAAAGAAAAAAGATGAACCAATAGATCAAAATCTTTTACTGTTTCATTTGATGAAAGTAATAAATCTAAATAATGGGTTTTCAGATAAAAGGAAATCATTCTTGTTTTTTATCTTGGAAAAATACATCCTTATTAAGAATCTAAGATAGCTTCTTGGGTAAAGTTATATTCCAAAACATCTTGCCATGTTTAAAAGCGTGTTCAGCTTTCTTGGTGTTTACCCAGTCAGTTCATGCCACTCTGCAGGTCACAGAAAGTGACCTGAGCCCTTTACCATTGGCACCTACAGGTTTCTGTCAAGTCCTCAGGAGAATGTCATTTCATTGCTCTTTCAACCAAACAGACCTACAGCAGTTTGTTTATATGATCACCCCCTGGAACATTAGAAAGAATTGTGACAAAGGTGATGATTTGCAGTCATAGTTACAATTTAGACTGAATTTTAGTGGATTCATTTGCTTCATTGAAAAAAGTCTTCTGCAGAGGTCTGAAGACTTCTGTAAGCAAAGACTAAAACGTTCTCCTGAGGCTTTCAGCCTGATTTTTTTGTTTTGCCCAGCTGGGGCTTTTCCTTAGGTCATAAATTCCAGCTTTCTAATGTCAGGTCCCTCCTTTGTTGAGCTTTAAGGCATTTCTGGAATTACTCAGCAAAGGGACTCTGACAATTCCCTGCCCCGTTCTTAGGTCATAGAGCTGATTTATGGCTGGAGGAGGTTCTCTAAACAGTATATGAAATTGGTGAAATGTTATCCATTTATTAAAGTGGGTTCAGGAGTTCCTCCTGCTGATCAGTGAGAGTTGTCCTAAAAAAAAAAAAAAAAAAAAACCGCCCTGAGTGCATTGACTTATTGCTATTTTGTGAGTTTTATTACGGGAAAGTGAAAGTCACCCTTATAGGAATTGTTTAAGGTAGAGTATACTGATGGTGTTTTGGCAAATTCTAAATCTAATCTATTTCAGGTTGATAGCATATAAGCAATTACAGGAATAACTGTCCTTATTAACATAAATGCACAAATTCAATATTTATTTAACCAACATTTATTGTGTTCTTTCTGTTGAGGTACTGCTCTGGGTACTACGGACAAAGCAGCGAATAAGGCAGACAAACACTTTGCCTTTTGTAACTAACTGGGGGAAAATATCAAATAATAACAAATAAATATATAGCAAAATGGCAGGTAAGGTTCAGGGCTCAGAAGAAAAGCACAGCACGGCATAGAGAATTAGGAGTCACAGTCCTTTTAGTTATGTATACATTTTCTACTGCTGCTTTAACAAATTACCATAAATTTAGTGGTTTAAAGTAACTGAAATTTATTATCTGATAGCTCTGTAGGTTAGAAGTTCTACATGCCGAAAATCAGGTCCTAAAACCAAGGCATCGACAGACCCCAGGGGTGAATCCTTTTCCTTAATTCCAGATGCTTCTCAACATTTCTTGGCTCGTAGTCCCCTTCCTCCATCTTCAAAGCCAGCAATATCACATCTCTCTTATCCTTCATTTGTTGTCACATCTCTTTCTGACCACAGCCAGGAAAGGTTTTTCTGTTTTAAGAGCTCGTGTGATTAGATTAGCCCACCCTGATAAACAGGGACAAGCTCTCTCTTTTAAGGTCAGTTAATTAGCAACCTTAATTCTATCTGCAACCTTAATCCCCTTTGCCACATAAGATAACACATTCCCATTTATTCAGATGCACAAAGTATATCAGATTTCACCAGTGGGTGCCTTTTCAAACCAGGACCAGTGTCCTTCTGACATGTCCCTACCATACTTTGAGCACTTTCTCACTTCTGGCACAGTAAGAGGATCCAGCTCATTTTTGTATGTTCTCAACCCTAGCCCAAGAATCAGCCATTTCTCCAAGAATTCCTGGTTTCCTTTAGTGAAAAATTGGTTAGGTAGTTGATAGGTCTGCTCACTGATTTTGAGATCTGTATATGTTCTGGAGATAGAGTCTGAAGGTGTGAGTAAAAAAAAAAAATGGGAACCAAGATGAGTCCGAATTTTTTATTTATTTTTTACCTGAGCTAACAGAAGGATGGAGTTACTACGAACAGAGATGGGGAAGGCTGAGGTGAAGTAGATTTCGAGGGAGGATCTGAATTCAGTTTGGACACGTTAGGCTGAGATGCCCCATTAAACATTCTAGTGGAGCTGGCAAGTCGGCAGTTAGATATCTGGGTCTATAGTTCTGGAGATAAACCTGGACTGGGAATCATCAGAGTAGAGATGGTATTTAAATCCACGAGAAAGGATAGGATCATCAAGGGAACAGGTGCTGACAGTGAAGGGAAGGGAGCCTAGGTCTGAATTCTGGGACGCACCCACATAAGAGGTCAGGGAGAAGAGGAACAAGAAACGAAGGAGACTCAAAAGGAAGGACCACTGAGGTAGAATGGAAAACAGAGAACTTGGTGTTCTAGAAGGCAAGTGCAAAAAATGTATCAAGGAGGCGAGAATGATCAACTGTGTCCAATGCTGCTCTAAATCAAGTAAGGGGAGGACTGAGAATTGACCATCACTGGGTAGCAGGGGAAGTTAACCTGGTTGGAGTGGGTTTAAGTGAGAATAGGAAACGTGGAATGAAATGGAACAAGTGTAGACAAATTCTTTTAAGGGGCTTGCTGCAAAGAGGAGAAAAGGAATAGGGCAGTAACTACTGGAGAACTGCGGTCACAAGAAGGTTTTTTTTTTTAATAAGGTGGAAGAAATACCAGCATATTTGTACACTCATGGAAGTGATAGATTGACTAGGGAGTGGGAAAATTGATAACTGGCAGCAGGTGGGGTGGGTAGAATCCATTTCCTTGTCATTTCCGGCTTCTAGAGGCTACCTATGTCCCTTGGGTCCTGGCTGCCTTCTTCCATTTTCAAAACCAGTAATAGCAGGTGAGTCCTTTCCACAACTCTCTGACACCTCTTCCTGTCACCTTCTCTCTCTCTTCGCACCCGGGGAAGATTCCAAATTTAAGGATTCATATGATTAGCTTGGACCCACCCAGATAATCCAGGAGTGTCTCCCCATCCCAAGGCCATTAACCTTGATCACATCTGCAAAATCCTTCCTGTCATATAAAGTAACTTAGTCACAAGTTCTGGTGATGAGAACTCAAAGTCTCTCTAGGGTCATTATTCTGTCAACCACAACATCCCAGTGATACCAGAATACTTGAAATAGACGGTTTCTTTTGTTTATTCCTTTAACCTCCTAGCTAACTCTTTAATTATTTAAACTGGAGTAACTTCTTCTGAGTTCTCCTGAATTCTAGACGGATGGGGCTTAATTCTATGAGCACATGTATATGGGCCTCATGGGTCTGGCATTTAACCGTTGCTCATTAGCTCTGCACTCACTCAATGATCATTGAAAGAGAAGCTGGATACAACTCCCAGCCAGATTCATCTTCCACTCTTCTCCTGCAAATAATATTTTCCAGACTTACTTGCACTGGACCTCTAGCTAACGTCCAGCAGTGGAGGCCTGATTAGAGATTGGATGGCAGGGGGAAGGGAGCAGCCTCTATTTCTATTTCTGCCTCATGGGGTGGTTTCCTGAAGTGACTGCATTTGTCTGTGGTCCCTGCTCCCCTGGGCAGCACCCTTCATGGTTCTAGCTTCAGCTGGAGGTCTGGCTTCTGGATTCTAGTACTCCAACCCCTCCCTAGGGATGCTTGCGGCTTCCTGCTCTTGTTAATCTTTGGGTTGCCTCCATTCGTTATTGGGTTTCTTAGCTCTTCCATCAATGTGTAATCCATTCATCAGATTAAATTTTCTCTATTTGAAATATCTAGTTTCTGTCTTCTTGACTCAACTTTCACTGGTAGAAAGGAAAATGAAACTCTGCTGGTTTTAATCTTGCATTCGTAAAAATAATCTTCTTACCAATCTGAAAGGGACTCTTGTGTTCTTAAAAAAGAAAGTTCGACAGAAAATCCATTCTGTTCGTTTAGAGGTGTATAAACATATTTTAGCACCCTCGTGGCATTTCTGTCATGAAATATGTGGCTCGATGTTTACTTACTGAGAATGATGTCATAGGGTGAGCTTTACTGGTACACGAGAAAGGAATTTCAGGAAGCCACTCTGTGAACTGCTGGGGATTAGCCCGGTGGTGTTGGTGTAGCAGAGGACAGGACCATATTCCGCTGCCAGTGCCAATCAAGGACACTTAATCATGGCTTTAGGGCACAAAGAACGGGATAAAGAGAATTCCACATGTCTAAGAAGTGGTTTCCTCTATTTCAAGGAGAGGGAAAACTAGGGCAAGAATGCAATCTGGGCTGCTGGGTGGCTGGCTAATACTCACTGCTTCTTAAAAAATATATATATATATACACACACAGTGGCAAAGGGATGCAGGGGAGCCAGCTCTCCTCTGAATAGCAAGGCTATTAGCAAGAAGAAAGAGATTTAAAAATAATTTGCATACATGATTATTAGGACACTAAAGGATGACTCCGACTGCAGTTCTTAATACAACTTTGTGACTTTCTGTGGTTGAGATAATGTACATAAAGCAGAGACCCCACCGTCTGACTAATTAACTCGGCAGCAGGGAGGGAATGGATGAAAGGATAATTAATAGGTCAAAGACCCGATGCTGTGTTATGATTATTTGAATAATATTATGATAATTTGAATAACGTACGAGAGTTTGTGAAAATTCGTTGCTGGCTAGGACTCCAGCTGACAAAACATTTGAATCATGTTCATTTTATACCTCCTGGGTTGCTTTCCTTCCTTCCTGAAAGTACTGAGCATATGTTTGAATATTGGGGGGAGGGGAGAAGAGACAGCGGGGAATGACTGTGAAAAAAATACTGTTTTAAATGTCCGTGACAGAATGATACTGTTGTAAATGTCTACAGCAGAATTCCTCCAGTTCGATTCACATTGAAGTGACCTTAACTGGCAAGCACAGTTGCAGGCTGAGACAACAGATACGACAGCATTCAAGTTTGCAGGGACTGTTCAGTGAAATGAAAAACCCACTGCCCATTTCCCGGTTAAAAAAAAAAAAAAGGATGAATTACTTAATTAGATTAGATCTGTGGTTGACAGATTTGCATCTTTACTTAGAAAAATAGTACCAAAGAATCATTTTTATTTTAAGCGAGTAGAGGTTTTAAAGCAAGACACTTATGTAGAATTTTAAAAAAACATTGAATGTTGAAAGGGTCCTACACAAAAACTTGTTTTAAAATTCTTGTAGGTTATTGACTAATGTGGTAGCATTTATAATATAATATTCCCGCAATGGACAATAGTGCTGCCCCGTATCGTATATCATTCCAGTGGCTTTTTTTTCCCCTTCAGTTCCTTTTACTGAGAAAATGGACTTCACTGTCAACATCCAGGCAGCAATCTAGAACGTGGCCTGAGGGTGTTTAGGCCATCTAAATAAAAAGGCCAACCTGTTTTCTCCTGCATGAATTTATTTCCTGCAGGAGTTCTGTGTGAGTTTTATTACTTATATGAAAAGAGTAGCTTCCTTCTACTTTCCCATTAATCCAGTGATTCTCAGCTGGGGACAGTTTTGCCCTCTAGGGGATATTTGACAATGTCTGGAGACAGTTGCAATTGTCACGATTTAGGGGAGCTACTGGTATTTAGAGGATGAAGACTAGGGACGCTGCTAAACATCCTACAACGCACAGGACAGCCTCCACAATGAAGAATTGCCTGACCCTAAACGCCAACACGGCTGATGTTGAGAGGCTGTGTTAATCCAAGTGTGGCATTGGGGGAATGCAAGAATAGAAATGATGCTGCCTTGTCCAATTGCTGCACAGTTGTCAGGTGTGGAAATATTATAAACAGTGCTGCACTGGTTAACAATTTACAAGATTTCCAAAACGAATTTTTGTGTGGGACCCATTCAACACTCAACGTGTTTATATGTTTAAGTAATCCTTAACATTTCTGTAAGCCTTTGCCCTCCACTTCTAAGATTACACTTCTAAAAATAGGGGAGATGAGGCAGGCACCCCAGAGCACATGAGTAAATGTCTAACCTCTTATGCTAGCATTTTAGGTATAGTTGTTATATGGCTACAATTTGGTTATCAGGGATTAACATTAACAAATTTATTCATTCAAGGAATTCTGAGTCCCAAGAAGTCATAGGTCAAAGATGACCCTAGGAAGTAGAAAGAGTGTATTTTTCTGAAGGGTTGTTCAGGTAAGCAGTGGCCCTCAGGGGAGCTGCAAGGTCACTAACAGACTGCTCCTGCAGACTGGTGGGATAGAGCTGTGAGTATCATATCAAGGAAGCTGAGCAGGACTTCAGAACAAAGGTGGGCTCTGTATCTCCTAAAGATATGATGTAGGTGCCCACCTATGGGGGGATTGCAACCCCATATACTCTCCCTCGCTATTTTAAAAAGTTTCATTCTCGGGCTTCGCTGGTGGTGCAGTGGTTGGGGGTCCGCCTGCCAGTGCAGGGGACGCAGGTTCGTGCCCCGGTCCGGGAGGATCCCACATGCCGCGGAGCGGCTGGGCCCGTGAGCCATGGCCGCTGAGCCTGCGCGTCCGGAGCCTGTGTTCCGTAACGGGAGAGGCCCCAACAGTGAGAGGCCCGCGTACCGCAAAAAAAAAAAAAAAAAAAAAAAAAGTTTCATTCTCAAAGATTCAGTTGAGAGCGTGCGTGCTACATATAATTTATTATGACTGGTATGTAAATGAATGAGAGAGCTTTATTCCTGAAATAGACCCACAAACAAGGACCACACCCTCTCAGGGGACAGCACTGAGAGTGAAGAATTTGCTGCCTCGTATTTAAGAATACTTATCATACAATTGTTTTTTTAACATCTTTATTGAAGTATAATTGCTTTACAATGGTGTGTTAGTTTCTGCTTTATAACAAACTGAATCAGTTATACATATACATATGTTCCCATATCTCTTCCCTCTTGCATTTCCCTCCCTCCCACCCTCCCTATCCCACCCCTCTAGGTGGTCACAAAGCACCGAGCTGATCTCCCTGTGCTATGCGGCTGCTTCCGACTAGCTATCTACCTTACGTTTGGTAGTGTATATATGTCTATGCCACTCTCTCACTTCGTCACAGCTTACACTTCCCCCTCCCCGTATCCTCAAGTCCATTCTCTAGTAGGTCTGAATCTTTTTTTTTTTTTGCGGTGTGTGGGCCTCTCACTGCCGTGAATCACGGGCCCAGCCGCTCCAAGGCATGTGGGATCCTCCCGGACCGGGGCACGAACCCGTGTCCCCTGCATCAGCAGGCGGACTCTCAACCACTGCGCCACCAGGGAAGCCCAGGTCTGAATCTTTAGTCCCATCTTGCCCTTAGGTTCTTCATGACCATTTTTTTTTTTTAGATTCCATATATATGTTAGCATATGGTATTCGTTTTTCTCTTTCTGACTTACTTCACTCTGTATGGCAGACTCTAGGTCCATCCACCTCACTACAAATAACTCAGTTTCATTCCTATTTATGACTGAGTAATATTCCATCGTATATATGTGCCACATCTTCTTTATCCATTCATCTGTTGATGGACACTTCGGTTGCTTCCATGTTCTGGCTATTGTAAATAGAGCTGCAATGAACATTGTGGTACATGACTCTTTTTGAATTATGGTTTTCTCAGGGTGTATGCCTAGTAGTGGGATTGCTGGGCCACATGGTAGTTCTATTTTTAGTTTTTTAAGGAACGTCCATACTATTCTCCATAGTGGCTCTATCAATTTACATTCCCAGGAACAGTGCAAGAGTATTCCCTTTCTCTACACCCTCTCCAGCATTTATTGTTTCTAGATTTTTTGATGATGGCCATTCTGACCGGTGTGAGATGATATCTCATTGCAGTTTTGATTTGCATTTCTCTAATGATTAATGATGTTGAGCAAGAATGCTTATCATACAATTTGATGAAGAACTTTATTTGTCTTTTGGAAGCAGTGACTGGGCTTTAGGCTAGACTAGAATTTCAGTTTTCCAGCTGAAGCATTCTCTCCTTGTCTTCTGTCCTAAAGGAAACAACATTATTAATGTTTAGGTTACCCAGCAGCCCATAAGAAGCACCTGTGTCCACCATCCAGGTTCTGTAAGTAAACAGAAAAACCAAAAGGAGAACAAGCGTCACTGCTATGTAGTTAAATTGCTTGATGTAGAGCAAGAGATGATATACATTTTAATAATTACAATTGAATGTAATTATTGAACTATGAACATACGAAGTTATGTATTACTATGTAATACTTGAGCTACAAGTGTATATTGTTATACAGCTATCTTTGAGAAATAATGGGGGTTGTCAGATGCAGAAATTTTCACAGTCTCGTGTTGGGAGAACGTGGAATAATACAGTCTCTCCTGCTTTCTCTCACTTATTAAGCCTCGTCTTGTAAATGTGTGCTTCTTATTTTTGTGCCCTTAACCTAAATGAAAATTTAGTGAAGTCTTCCTCTGTTACAAAAATAGAGAAATTTAAAAAATATATTGGCTTTTGCTGTTGACAAAAGGATTTGGAAATAAATGATAAAGATATACCCACTGACATCCATCAACACAGTGGGAGATTAAATATGTGGGACTGCACTTAAATTTTTATTAAATAATAAACCATATTTAAATAATAAACATTTATACACATTGTGGTGTTAAGCTATGAAGAAATGATTATGATGCTTAGCTTGGGAATTTGGAGTAGAAAACTTTGGTAGAATTTGGTAGAATTAAAAACACGGTATCTCAAAACCAGAAATACGTTGGACTGATATTATGCAATCCCATTGATGATGCACTGAAGAACATGACTCCTGTAACATGGGGATTGTCAATATACACAGAAAAGGAGGCTGAATATTAAAGAAGGAAAGCTATTTTCCTGGGGGAAGCGAAAACAAAAACGAAAACAATGCTAGAAGTCTATTAAAATCTATGATCTGGGATTGATGGCTCCAAACTGCAAATGATAAGAATAGAAAGAATAAGTAACAGACATTAAAGAAGGGCTACTAAAATACAGAGGTCTAGCTTTCTAGAAGATTCCTTCACCAAAGAAGAGATCGGTTCCTAGGACGCAGAAGCAACCATTAGCAAGCTGTGGAGTCTTTTCTTAATTTAACAAGGGTCTGGTAGACACATGAGAAGTACTTTCATGAGGGACTCCTCTGTGATGTTTCTTGACGGTGAAGTACCGTCTCCCTGGGGCTGAGTCCCAAGGTAGGAGAGGAATCGACCAGAGCCACGGCTGGGAGGATGAGCTTTGGCAGAGAAGAGGGTGCTCCTAAAGCCATCTTGTTCAAGCTAGCTCTTGATATCTCTGAGAAGGGTAACTCTATTGTCTTGTTAAGATCAACTAACATCAGCCAACAGGAAAGAAATGGTGGGCCTGTGACCTACTGACTTCATGATACACTATTATAAAAACATGTCAGCCAGAAGTATATTTCTTACCTGCAATTATCATGACACCCAGCAGCCCCTGACTGAGTGGAATTTTTAGTAGGGACTCCAGCTCTCTCACCAAGCATTTTCAATACTTGCTAGCAGTGTGTGGATTTGTGATTTGTAATAGTACCTGCTTTCTAGACTCTTGCTTCATCTCCCAGCTTCTGTGCTACCCACCCAACGCTAGATGGAGGGTTCTGGTGCCCAGCTCACTAAGTTTCTCTCTAGTTCAACTCCTAAAATGATCTTGGGTAAACACAGCAGGTGCCGTCAATGCCACAACTCTATGCCCTGGCACTCACTGCTCTCATATCCACTGGTAATGCTGACGACAGGCTCCTGTGACTCTAGCCTAGCGCCAGATGTGCCAGGAAGTTACTGTTGCCAGGAACTGTGCTCAGTCAATGACAAAAGGGAAAGAAGTACCCCAGCTTTCTAACCACTAGAGGGAGTGTGGATCACTGTGACAGGTTGTCTGTGCTCTCTCCTAGAATCACCCAGAAGGATTGAGCCCCGGTTGCCCAGAGCAGTAACCTGCTGAATAATGTACTCTAATATTGGCTTCTTTCCTTTTCCTCTGTTTCTCCCATTCTCCTACCATTGCTTCCAGGGATCACCTCCCAAATAAACTTCTTGCACTCAAATCCTTATCTTAGGATCTACTTCAAGGGGAACCCAACTGAAGAGAGTAATTACAAAGTCCACGTGGACAACTTCTCTAAGACCCGTGGCTCATATGAGAGCTCTTGTAGACTAGTTACTTTGGTCTTCAAGGTCAAGGACTAGTTCTTATCCTCTGGAACGACTTCAAATTTGAAATCTTAAACTTCAGAATTCCACAGTTGAACAAACCTGCAGAACCACTTCTCTCCCACTTAACCGTCCCAAACTTATTCTTTGAACTTATCAACACCTACAGCCCTGAGTCTCCCCCATATTTGATGTCACTTTCCCCATATCCATACCCACTGCTGGTCAGTTTAATTATTCTCACCTGCATCCGCTCTGTTCTTTTAACCCCTCAATCACCTTCTACTCTGATCTTGAAAATCGTCAAACGTAGATTAACTGGACCATATTCTTTAGATTCAACTTCCTATTGCTCATCTTGCCCACATGCTCAATATATTCCAGCTACGTACACCTTCTCATTATTCACTGAAAATGCTGTGTTTTTTCATACCACTGAATTCGTGTTTCTGGTGTGTTCTTCTGGTTTTTGGAACTTTTCTCTTCTCCTGCTTAAAGGTCACCCCCTCAGTGGTGCCTTCCCTGACACTCTCAGGCAGAATTATTTGCGATCTGTTGTGGGTTTCATACTATTTTATATATGACCATTAGAACAGTCATCACATGGAATTGTAATTATTTCCATGCCTACCTTCTCAACCAGAGTAAGAACTTGAGGACAAGGATAGTCTCTAATCATCAGTATCCTGAGCTCCTAAGTCTAGATTGGCTGGAAGACAGCAGGTAGTAATTTAATGTGGGATGAATAAATAAAAGTTACTCATTAAAGTCACAGCCCTTTTTTTTCCCCAACACTCCATCTGACTTCCACAGAAAACAAATTTGTTGTCTGTTATTTCTATAAGACCTAGTTTTTGCAAAGTCCTTGGTTACAGCTTATCTTAACAGATTGTTGGTATGTGTCATCCCCAATTCTGACATGATATGCCCACTGGTTTCTTCTGCCCATACGTCTTCAACTTCGGCTAGGTGTTTTCAATTACTGGCTCAGCCCAGACTGATAGTAATCGGATTGGTTTCTGTCACCACTGAAACCATAAAACAGCTTTGGGTCTAATTTGATCTGCTGTCTCCCAGGCATAGTCCTTCCTCCAGACTTCTGTTCTGGTGAATAGTAGATGTCCTTATGGTTTAAGTCACTGTTAGTTTGGCTTTTAATTAATTATAGCTAAAATAAATCCTAGACGATGAACGTATGAAATAATAAGTTTAAGTTGTATTAAGGGAAGGATACATATTTAGAGAATGAGACAAGAAGGAGAGGTAGAAGAAGGAAGTACTGGAGTGAGAAGTGAGGAGTGAGGGATAATTAACCTATGGAGGCTTTAGGTCCTTGACAAGCCTTAAACAGAGCATTAACTAAGACAGAGGCAGGATTTGGTAAAAAAGGAGAAGCGAGCATTCTTGAAAGGGCATGTTAGAGACAGGAAAGATTAAGGGAACTCATTTTCCCATAGAAAACAACAAACTATATATAAGGAAACATTTGGAACACAAGCGTACATGAGTTAGCAGAACTCATTATTTCTGACTTACGTAAGGCAATATTTATCTGAATAGCAGAACATTATTTTGGCATAATGGAGGGACGATTGTACTAGACACCATGGAACTGGGGAACAGAGTTCCAAAGCTGCATGGGCAGTGACTCAGGAACACCCTGGCATCACCAAGATCATGTGTATAAGCATGTGTACAGCAAATCTATACTGTCTTGGTTATACCATCAAATAATAGTATGACTTAGAGCTAGCCCTTAATACTGCTCAATTTCTTCATTTTTGGAAAAGGAGAATGAATCTGATGATTCACGGTCCTTTCAACTACATCATGGCTTAATGGTCCCAAAGTTGAAAGATGTTTTTTCCTACGAGTTCTATCTTAATGACTTGTATTTTCTAAATCTTTGTTTAAAATATGCTAAAATTCTTAAATATTACAAAATAAAAGTGTAAGAGTAGGGCATTGGAGAAGGTTATCAAGAAAAATTATATTTCATTTTCAGTAAATTTTCTGAACAAAATTACTTCTGACAGATGATTTTCTACTTTTACTACTTTTACTGTTTATTGCTTTTAGCCCATTAGATGTGTGATTAATGCTCTGAGTTGTATTTCAAGCACTAAGTTTTGTCAATACTAAATAAATAATGACAGTATTTCCTTTCTGCTTCTGGCTCATGTACCATGATCATAAAATTTTTTAATTTTCAGAAGAGTGAAAACATTTCCCTTTCTCAACCAGCAGACAGTTTCAAGGATAACATGTGCAATGTACGGTACACCCCAATTAGAAAAATAGCTTTTTATAGTAGGGAAAAAAATGGTGGCCTATGATGCCCTAGATAGGTTCTGGTTCCTGCGGAAACCAATGTTCACAGATTCTGACAGCTCATGACTACCTGACGATCTTGGATCAAACAGCTGCACACAACATCTCAGTTTACATTGTCAAATGGAAAATGACCCAAAACTCACACCTAAAAATTCACGTGGCAACATGACAGATGTTGGCAATGGTCTTGGACATACTATTTCAGATAAGACTTAGAACCACCCATGAGCATTAGAAGAAAATCTTTTTTTTTTTGAGTTTGCTTTTTATACTTTTTATTAATTAATTAATTTTTAACATCTTTATTGGAGTATAATTGTTTTACATTACTGTGTTAGTTTCTGCTGTATAACAAAGTGAATCAGCTCTATGTATACCTATATCCCCATATCCCCTCCCTGTCGTGTCTCCCTCCAACCCTCCCTATCCCACCCCTCTAGGTGGTCACAAAGCACCGAGCTGATCTCCCTGTGCTATGTGGCTGCTTCCCACTAGCTATCTATTTTACATTTGGTAGTGTATATATGTCCATGTCACTCTCTCACTTCGTCCCAGCTTACCCTTCCCCCTCCCCGTGTCCTCAAGTCCATTCTCTACATCTGTGTCTTTATTCCTGACTTGTCCCTAGGTTCTTCAGAACCATTTTTTTCTTTTAGATTCCATATATAAACCATGTTAACATACGGTAAATGTTTTTCTCTTTCTGACTTACTTCACTCTGTGTGACAGAATCTAGGTCCATCCACCTCACTACAAAAAACTCAATTTCGTTTCTTTTTATGTCTGAGTAATATTCCATCGTATATATGTGCCACATCTTCTTTATCCATTCATCTGTTGATGGGCACTTAAGTTGCTTCCATATCCTGGCTATTGGAAAGAGAGCTGCAGTGAACATTGTGGTACATGACTCTTTTTCAGTTATGGTTTTCTCAGGGTGTATGCCCAGTAGTGGGATTGCTGGGTCGTATGGCAGTTCTATTTTTAGTTTTTTAAGGAACCTCCATACTATTCTCCATAGTGGCTGTATTGATTTACATTCCCACAAAGAGTGCAAGAGGGTTCCCTTTTCTCCACACTCTCTCCAGCATTTATTGTTTGTAGATTTTTTGATGATGGCCATTCTGACCAGTGTGAGGTGATACCTCAATATAGCTTTGATTTGCATTTCTCTAATGATTAGTGATGTTGAACATCCTTTCACGGGTTTGTTGGCAATCTGTATATCTTCGTTGGAGAAAAGTTTATTTATGTCTTCTGCCCATTTTTGGATCAGGTTGGGTTTTTTTTGATACTGAGCTGCATGAGCTCCTTGTATATTTTGGAGATTAATCCTTTGTCAGTTGTTTCATTTGCAAATATTTTCTCCATTCTGAGGTTGTCTTTTGGTCTTGTTTATGGTTTCCTTTGCTGTGAAGAAGCTTTTAAGTTTCATTAGGTCCCATTTGTTTATTTTTGTTTTTATTTCCATTTCTCTAGGAGGTGGATCAAAAAGGATCTTGTAATTTATGTCATAAAGTGTTCTTCCTATGTTTTCCTCTAAGAGTTTTATAGTGTCTGGCCTTACATTTAGGTCTTTAATCCATTTTGCATTTATTTTTGTGTGTGGGGTTAGGAAGTGTTCTAATTTCATTCTTTTACATGTAGCTGTCCAGTTTTCCCAGCACCACTTATTGAAGAGGCTGTCTTTTCTCCATTGTATATTCTTGTATCCTTTATCAAAGATAACGTGCCCATATGTGTGTGGATTTATCTCTGTACTTTCAATTCTGTTCCATTGATCTGTATTTCTGTTTTTGTGCCAGTAACATACTGTCTTGATTACTGTAGCTTTGTAGTATAGTCTGAAGTCAGGGAGCCTGATTCCTCCAGCTCTGTTTTTCTTTCTCAAGATTGCTTTGGCTATTCGGGGTCTTTTGTGTTTCCATACAAATTGTGAAATTTTTTGTTCTAGTTCTGTGAAAACTGCCATTGGTAATTTGATAGGGATTGCATTGAATCCGTACATTGCTTTGGGTGGTATAGTCATTTTCAAAATGTTTAATATTTAATCATGAACAACATGTTTATCGATCATTTTTACCATTGGTGAATATTTAGGTGGATGTATGACCAGATTAAATAGGAAAAAAATTGTAAACTAAAATTATAATAAATTCCCTAAGCCTTTTCTTTTGTATGAAATAGTAATGTATATTTGATATGACTTTTGATGGTTAAATGATCCATCTGTGTACTGGATGTACACAGAAAACAAGTTTCTAGAACATTTGAAGAACACTAAAACTCTGTATAAACCTAATTGTTTTATACAAGCTGACTTTATTAGTCAATGAAACATTTTTAAAAGAGTGAAATGATTCACAAGAAACATTGTTAATTATTAATAAAGAGTATCATCTAGGAAAACACAAACTTTTCTATGGTCTCCTGTGTGTTTGGGCATAATGGTGGGGAAAAGCTGGATCAGCACATGTGTGTGTTACCTTGGAAGGCAGGAAAGAGCATACAGGTTAAAAAGAAAAGTTTTCGTTTCTGAAAATGTTTGTAACTTTCTGCTGGCTAGCTATTTCCAGAAAGAAGAGCTACAGACTGATACTTTTGATTTGTATTTTGATGAAGTTTCCTAACATTTTTACTGGTTTTTTAAAGGCCAGATCTTTATGAGTTACCTTAATTGATATTTTTGCAAGTGCACCTTCCTGGTGATCAGTTAAGCCTTGAAAAACATTCCTTTCTATTTAAAACAAAACAAAATGAAACAAAAAATCAGAGAGTCAGCACAGACCTTTTTCTCACAAAAGCTGCCCTTGACTGAAATCTTTGTTGAATATAAAAGTATTATCATATTCAGTACTCCATTTTCATGGATTGGAAGACTTGGTGTCACGTTTCCCCCAAGTTGATCTCAATGCAATCACAATAAAAATTCCAGCAGGTGTGTGTGCGTGTGTGTGTGTGTGCGTGCGTGTGTGAAAATGACAATTTGACTCTAAAATCTATATAAGATGCAAAGAGACAAGAGTTACCAAGACAGTCTTTAAAAAGAACAGAGCTGGAAGCCTTCCACTGCCAGATATCAAGAGTTATTGTAAAGTTACCAAAATTAAGACAGTGTGGTATTGCAGCAGGAATAAACAAATAGTCCACAGAACAGGATAGAATTTCCAGAAACAACACTACACATTTATGTCACCTGATTATGATTGCCTGATTCATGACAAAAGTAACACTGCAGTGCAGAGGGAAATGGATGGTCTTTTCAAGAAATGATGCTAGATCAACTGGCTATCTGTAAAGGAAAAAAGTTTATCTTGACCCCTATATCACACTATACATGAAAATAGACACACAAAAATCTACCCAAAATTGATTAAAGACTTATGTAAACATATAACTTGGAACTCTAAAACTCCTAGAAGAAAACATAAGGGAAAGATTTTTCAAATAGGACACAAAGTACTAGCAATAAGGAAATAATTTGAAAAATTGGCCTACATTAAAAGTAGAAACTTCTCTCCAATCAAAGACATCATTAAGAGAGTGAAAAGGCAAAGAACAGAGTGGGAGAAGATTCTTTTCAACATATAAAACTTACAAAGAACTCATATAAATACAAGATAACCCCAACAAATCAGTAAGAAAAATATAATAAACCAACCCAATAGAAAAAAATGCAAAAGACTTACACAGGTATGTTTCAAAAGAGAATATACAAATGTCAATAAATCTGTAATAAAGAAAGATATTTAACCTCATTAGTTATCAGGGAAATGAAAAAAAAACACAATGAGAAATGGCTTCACACCTACTGCAAGGGCTAAAATGTAAAAGGTCAGTAATATCAAGTCTTAATAAGGATATGAATAACTGAAACTCTCATAAACTGTTGGTAGACAAATAATTTTGTAGTATCTAATAAATTTGGACATAAAGCACACCCTATGACCAGCAATTTTTACCCCTCAATACATGCCCCAAATAAATTCATATATATGTTCACCAAAATAAATGTACAAGAATATTCTTAGCAGTATTGTTTGTAATAGTGTAAATCTGAAAACAATGCATTGTTCATTGAGTGGACAAATAAATTGAATCATCTAAAGACAATAGAATAAACTAGTTTTTACTACATTCAGCAGTTATGGAGACTATCACAAATGAAATGTTTAACAAAGGCAGCCACAAAAGAGTTACACGCTGTATGATTCCATTTATATGAAGCTCAAAAAGTGGCAAAGAAATTATGGTGTAGAAATCAAGAGAGCAGTTACCCTGAGTGGGCATGAGAAGGACTTCTGAAGAGTCGGTAATCTTGTTGATTCATCTCGGTGCTGGGCGTGCTCACTTTGTGGAGTCAATGCTGTACATTTATGAGTTATTTACATTTCTGTGTTATGTTATACTTCAATAAAATGTTCATTAAAAAGAGTCAGGGCTTCCCTGGTGGCGCAGTGGCTGAGAGTCCACCTGCCGATGCAGGGGACGTGGGTTCGTGCCCCGGTCCGGGAAGATCCCACATGCCATGGAACGGCTGGGCCCGTGAGCCATGGCCGCTGAGCCTGCAGCGTCCGGAGCCTGTGCTCCGCAACGGGAGAGGCCACAACAGTGAGAGGCCCGCGTACAGCAAAACAAAACAAAAAAAGTCCCCTACGCAGAGAAATCTTCCCCTACCACCCTACTTAAAGTGACCTCAGCACTTCCTCACTGTCTCCCCCTTTTATTTCCTTCATGGCATTTATTATTAACTGAATTGTTTTAAATATATATCTATATATGACCTGCAATTACTTTATTTACATATTTACATGTTTTCTTTCTTACTAAAATGTAAGCAGAATGAGGGCAAGGTCCATGTTTGTTTGCCTTATTCACCAGCATCTATTACAGTTGATGGAAATGCTAGACATTCAAAAAGATTTTCTTGACTTAAGGAATACATAAATTGCAACATTCTTTGTAATTATGAAAAATTAGAAATAGCATAATGTACTGGTTAAACAAGCTGTGGTATATTCATATAATAGAGTGCAATGAAGTCATTAAAAAGAATAACATCTGAATATACTGAAGTAAAACAATGCATCATACAGCTGAGAAATTCAGAAAGCAATATACCCAAAAAGGATGGAAATGGATTTGACTTAAAGACATATTCGATGATAGACAATATGCAAATAGGTGCGTTCCAGGGCTTCGAGCAGTGAGTCCAAAGTTTCTCCTGGTCAGGGTTCTCATCTGAAGGTGTCTTTGCCCCGCAGGAGACGTTTGACAATGACTGAGGACATTGTTGATTTTCACAACTTGGGGAGGGAGGAGGTGCTTCTGGCATCTAGTGGGTAGAGATCAGGGATGCTGCTAGGCACCCTGCAATGCACAGAATAGCCCCCACAAAAAAGAAGTACTCAGCTGCCAATAGTGCTGAGGTAGGGAAACTCCGGGTGAGGGGATGCAGTGTATCTATCTGTGACTATCCAATGTCTGCTTGGGGACCTGAGCTACAGGGAATGGTGGTTCAGCTTCAGGTCTTAACTTTTTAAAAACTGCCCACATCCAGCAGTCATCAAGACTGATAACAACTGATATATTTACCACCAACTATTAGAATAACCAGGAATATCCTACATTATTCAGCACAAGTAATTTCCCAATTTTTAGGAGTTTTCTGCATGGTTTGGACTTGAGACATATTTCTAAAATATTTTAGGAGGTATTTGCTTTGTGACTGCCCTTCTGCTTCTCTTCTCTAGTGGATAATTAGAAGGATTTATTCTCTGGAGATGTCAAGTAGGCCCCTTTCTCATTACCTAAATTCACTTAGAGAAAAATAAATCAGTATCCATGTGAAAGTGCAGGAAGTATCCAAGGGAGCTGTTCCAATCCAGAGAAAATAATTTCTACTATGTATAATCAGAAAGATGCTGAGGAATTCTTTACCTCCTCCCTTTGTAATAACCTTCCTATATTCCCCAAAACAGTGTTGAGGCAGAATTTTTAACTTGCTTAATTTACAGTGCAAAAAAGAGCCTCTACTCCTTAGCATTTTTTTTTTTTTAATCAGTGCAGGACAAGTTCCAGGGTCATGTGAGGTGGGAGAGGATCATATGTTTCCCAGGATAGAGTGAGGATATCAATTTCAGTAGAAATAATGTTATCATCTGTCTTTTAGAAGGCTCCAATGAGAGAAAATCAAACAAGTGCCAGGGAACAGCACATTCTGGAAGTCGCTGCATAAAAAGAAGAAAAATACTACAGGAAGGTGGAGGATAAGCCTAGAATGACATTTCTCCAATCCAAAGTCATGTCTCTTGAGCTGAGAAGGGCCATGCCACAGAAAGACTGCCACAACGTGTGAGTGTCACAGCCCTCCCCGTCTTAAGCGTGACAAGGAGGAGAGAGAGAATGAAGCAGCACTTTCTCAGGTGAAACTACGTTCAGAGCCCTTGCCTTAGTCATTTCACATTGCTAAAGCAAAGTATTATAGACTGGGTGGCTTATGAACCACAGAAGTTGATTTCTCACAGTTCTGGAAGCTGGGAAGTCCAAGATCAAGGTGCCAGTGTGGTTGAATTCTGGTGAGAGTCTACTCCCACGTGGCAGACCACTGATTTCTCATACTGTTCTCACATGGCAGAAAAATAAAAAGGGCAAGAGTGGGGTCACTCTTATAAGAGCACTAATTCCATTCATGAGGGCTCCACCCTTATGACCTAATCACCTCCCAAAGGCCCCACTTTCTAATACCATCACATTTAGGGTTAGGACTTCATGGTGGGATACAAAAGTTTATTTCATTTGCAACTTTAGCGCTGTATTTTGGTCTCTGAGTCAGGACAGAGAGGCTCTCAAAATTTACTAACACAAGGTAAGATGGTAGAACTGTGTTTCTCTATGTGCATCCCCTGGAGGCAATCGTCTGTGACTTTTTTTTCTTCTACATCATGGGAAAACATTGGAGGTGATGAATATAGGGTGAAGAGTATCATGTCTGAAAGTCTCTTGAGATCAACCCGAACCCCTCATTCCTCTTAGGATGGTAGAAGCATTGGATTGCACACCTTCCTACACATCCTCATTCAAACACACCTGATCTCCACCTGATCTCACACCTGATCTCTATCGCCAAATAGTCTGGGAAAGTTAGAAGACCTGGGCTGAATGTGTCTAATCTCTCCAAGTGAGTGCAGGCTCTGGGGCTGGGCTTCTGTATTCAGATCCCAGGTTCAACATCCAACTCTGTGTCATCTGGGGGAAGTTACTGCCTCAGCTTTCTTATCTTCAAAGATCATATCTGCCTCTCTGGGTTTAGGGGAGGATTAAATGAGTGAATGCATATAAAACACCTAGCATGGTGCCTGGCACATAGTCATTGCTCAATAAATGTTATCAGCTGCTGTTATCGCTGTTAATAATTCCAATGGAAACAAGGGATCTGTTCCCAGTTGGTGAATAGGAAATCAAGGAGGTGAAGATGTGTCAATTCTATTATGGTACAAGTGGGTCCTGGTTAAGATCAAAGGGGGATGATAATAATAATAGAGAACAACCCATCCTCTGTCTTAAGGGCTACTGTGCACTTCATCCTGGGCCCACATGACAGACGACTTGGGCCACACCCACCTCACTGCTATGCCAGTTTAGTGTCCTCCAGAGGCACCCTCACTGACTGTCAGCCTTCTTCTCTTTTTCTTCTCTGACTTTACCACTTATATGCCTAAATCCTACACTCCCCTTTCAGAATGCCACTCAAAGATGTCTCTGTCCCCTCCCCTTCATTCCAATGAGCCGGCCCTTCTGCATCACAACACTTGCCTCTGTTCCTCTCACTCCAGGTCCCCTAAAGGCAGAGAACGTACCTTTACCGCCAGCAACTATCCCAGTTTCCAACACGTAGTGGGTCCTGAACAGCTGTTGGTGGAACAAAAGGTCCCTGGGTATCATATTCTTGAAGACATTGCCACAGATAATCTGGGATTCTAATTTAACTCTTTACATATATGCTGTATCTCCCTAACCAGAATGGAAACTCCTTAAGAGAAGGAAAATATGTTTATTTGTCTTGGTCTAATGATATTGTACAGACGCCAGTAGTGCCCTGCTCCTACATCCCCAGACTTCACCATTGTGTGCATGCAGGCCCAGCTTCCAGACCCCAGCATCTCATTTCCTCACCTAAGGGCTTTCTTTGGCAGCTGGTGCCTACTCTGTTGGGTTCCCCTGTGCCTGTGCACATGGCAGGCCAGAAATGTCAGAAGACAAATACTCACCACCCGGAAGCAGCCCTCAACCAATAACTGATGGAATTTGTGTATAAATACCTCACCCTTTGGTGAGATAACTCTAAGGTGGGTATTCTATATTGGCTGCCAGAAATCCCAGCAAGATGAAGCTTCCGTTGCCTCAAGGGGTAAGCTGATACTACGTATTTTATTGGCTGCTGTCTTAATCCATTTGGGCTGCTCTAACAAAATACTATAGTCTGGGTGGCTTCTAAACAGCAGAAATTTATTTCTCACGGTTCTGGAGGCTGGGAAGTGCAAGATCAAGGCACCAGCATGGTCATGTTCTGGTGAGAGCTCTCTCTCTGGTTCATAGCCAGCACCTTCTTGCTGTGTCCACACAAGGAAGTAGGGGCAAGAGATCTCTATGGGGTCTCTTTGATAAGAACACTAATCCCAATTATGAGGGCTCCACCCTCATGACCTAAGCACTTCCCAAAGGCCTCACCTCCTAATACCATCATCTCTGGGAGTGAGAATTTCAACTTATGAATTTGAGGTTGGGGTGGGGGACACAAACATTCAGACCGTGGCAGCTACCTACACTTCCCTGCCTCTCTGTCTCCCCTACCAGTGTTTTCTAGATATATCTTCCAAATAAACTACCGCACCGAATCTTTGAAAATCATAATCTGCTTCTCGAAAGACCCAGACTGAAACAGATATGAAAAAGTTGTACAAGAATCCTGCCTTGGGCTTCCCTGGTGGCGCAGTGGTTGAGGGTCTGCCTGCCGATGCAGGGGACACGGGTTTGTGCCCCGGTCCGGGAAGATCCCACATGCTGCGGAGTGGCTGGGCCCGTGAGCCATGGCCACTGAGCCTGCGCGTCCGGAGCCTGTGCTTCGCAACGGGAGAGGCCACAGCAGTGAGCAGCCCGCGTACGGCAAAAAAACAAAAAACAAAAAAAACAAAAAAGAATCCTGCCTTTAGCATCAGTGAGTGATGACACCAAAGACTGAGGATGGAGCTGCTCTTCCAGGAGACAAGAAAAAAAAATATGTTTGCTCCAGAGAAGTTGTGAGAAAGAGGAGTGAAGTGGCACAAAACTGTGAGCTGGGATAATGGAAAGGGAAGCCAAAAGCGGGCAAGGGGTGGGGTGGGGAACCATGTCAAGTGAGGTATAGATCGAGCTGAGGGCTGTGGTAGGTGCAATAGACTCTTTCTCTGCCTCTCTTGTGGGACCTTCAGTAAACCTGCCATTGCTCACTTAGGAGCTCAGTGGGAGTGGATTCTTTTTTTTTTAAATTTGATTTTTTTTAACACAGGAGGTTCTTATTAGTTATCTATTTTATACATATTAGTGTATATATGTCAATCCCAATCTCCCAATTCATACCACCACCACCACCACCACCCTGCTTCCCCCCCACCCTTCATGTCCATACGTTTTTTCTCTACATCTGTGTCTCTATTTCTGCCTTGCAAACTGGTTCATCTGTACCATGTTTCTAGATTCCACATATATGCATTAATATACGATATCTGTTTTTCTTTCTGACTTACTTCACTCTGTATGAGAGTCTCTAGATCCATCCACGTCTCTACATATGACCCAATTTTGTTCCTTTTTACGGCTGAGTAATATTCCATCGTATATATGTACCACATCTTCTTTATCTTTTCGTCTGTCAGTGGGCATTTAGGTTGCTTCCATGATCTGGCTATTGTAAATAGTGCTACAATGAACATTGGGGTGCATGTGTCTTTTTGAATTATGGTTTTCTCAGGGTATATGCCCAGTAGTGGGATTGCTGGGTCACATGGTAATTCTATGTTTAGTTTTTTAAGGAACCTCCATACTGTTCTCCATAGTGGCTGTATCAATTTACAGTCCCACCAACAATGCAAAAGGGTTCCCTTTTCTCCACACCCTCTCCAGCATTTCTTGTTTGTAGATTTTCTGACGATGGCCATTCTGACCAGTGTGAGGTTCTATTTGCTGATGGTCAGAGGTGCTGAGGGCCATCTAACTGTGGGTGTGACATATCCACAGAAATCACCCATGGGGGCAGCTGGACATTTGACTTATATTTGTATCATTCACAACACCTAGTTCAGGGCTAAAGCACACAAGAACTATTTACTGAATTCTTACTGAATGACTGCATAAATAAATGTACCTTTCCATCTTTTGATAGATTTATTGATTGATAATCAAAGATAATCATTTTCTGTGCTCTCTCGTTGAAATTGCTTCAACTTCAAAACATATCTATTCATAATCATTTATTTCCTCATCCATTCTACCCCTATGTCAGTAGACACACACACAATACAGCACAGTTCCTCTAATATGGTCACTTAAATATTTACAGAATTTAGTAATGGTGTTGCCCAGGAAAGCCTGGGAGAGTAAAACTCATTTAATCATTCAACAAATATTTATGCAACAAATATTTATAAGTTATTGGAGACTCAAAGATGAAAAAATAGGGTTCTTGCCTTCATAAAGGTCTCAGTCTGAATTATGGTTATTATTCTCTCTCCAACACTCTTCCTTCACTCTGAACCACTGGTGAGTCACACTCCATGGAAAATGCCTACGTCTCATTCAGTTCCGTTCTTTGAGGACAGACTTGCTTTGCCATTAGTGTATCACCCATCTTCTTTCATTAAAGAAAACTCTTGAGTGTGCTTCTTTTTGTCCTGGGAAGGGAGGCATATGTACCAGACTGTAGACATATGCATTGTTATCTTTCTCATCTCCAGGCTTTCTTTGAACCAGCCACCTCCCCCTGATAACCTGCCCCAAAGGCAAAGCAAAGTTGCTGGACATTTGGTAAAAAAAAAAAAGGTTGGGAAACACACAGGTCCATTTATCTGGCAAGCATAGCCACTGTGTGTTGATGGCTATTACATTGTAAGGCAGTTACAGGTCAAAACTGAGCCAAGAAAACTATGCAAAGGTGGAGGAAGAGGAATAGGGAGCAGAGGGGATGGAGATGGTCTTAAAGTACCATATGAGACAGCTTCGTGAAAATCTGTAAGCTTTCTATAAAAAAAAGTAATTTTACAATTTATTACTGGCTTTGGGACTGTCAGTGTTATTCTTTGGAAATTACCCACTTGAACATCTCAGAAAATCTGATGGATAAAATGAAAAGTAGAGGAGGGAAAGTAGTAAGGAAGCTTAAGTTGTAAGTTACAAATCCACTGATTCTGACTTTAACCTTCAAAGTGAAAGAAAAATAGTTTCTGGCCTGAAAAAGAACAATTATGCACTCCTGCCTATTCTCAGGCTCAATTCTTCTATAAGCCTTTAAAAGATAAATCCAACTATAAATCATCTTGGAAAATGGACTCGGAATCGGAGTGGGACTGCATTGTTTGCTTTTTGCTCCTTTCTACACTTGATTTGGGTTTAAAGAGTTCTTTGACCCTAACAAATTCATCTCATGGATTTCATATTGTATCTCACTAATGCACTGTCGTGTTTTTAACAACTATTTTTACCATGCAGTTGTTTCTTTGAATAGCAAATATAAGCAATGTATATTTTTATAAATATAATATGATATATAGTATAATATTTTATAATATAAATATACATATACACACACATATATATAAAGGCAAGCCAATGAGTATGAAAGCAGATACTAGGTTCTTCACCATGTTGTAAGGGATGTGCATGGTGGCTTTCTCTCTCTTTCTCTCTCTCAATTCTTTTTGATGCCATTTATAAAAAGACACATACAACATTGTCCCTGACTTTGAAGGAGTTTACAGTCTTACTGGAGACATAGTATTTTATTTACATATAGCAAATGGAAAATAATCCAGGGCTCTTTATGTTTGTTTTTAAAATGAAGAACTACAGGTATTCAAGTAGGGCAAGATCATTCTAGGTTATAGGAAAGTGTCAAAGTTTAATTAGTTAATTCAATATCCATTCATAAAATGACAACTAGAGGACGCTGGGATTGGAGCTGGGCATCAGGAAGATATGTAAAGAGGCACCAAACATGTGCTGCCTACAAAGTTGTATGTGTGGGAAGGGTGGTGTGGGACAGGGTAGGCTGTCATTGAGAAGACCAAGTCCAAACAATGTAATAGGATCAGAGCGAAAAGGTGGAGCCTGGTGACAAAGGGACTTGAAGGAGTGACGTGACAGAGTAATTTTCCTTGTTGAATCTGCAGCAAGTAGAAACTTGTGTTTTTAAAGAAGCTATTGTTACAGTTTTTATTGACATAGTGATTAAATCAGTAAAACCTCTAGTCTTTAATGAAAAAAAAAATCTGACTTTCTCCAACTGAAAGAAACAATTTTTCTTGAGGTTTAAGTAAACACTGAGGTGAGAAATCCAGTCATTGTTCCAGCCATAACTAAGTGATGAGTTATTCTCTTCAAAAATCATAATATATATGAAATAGTATAACATGATTTTCCGGCATCTTAACTATATGAAGAGCCAGTACTTCCAGACCTTCCATAGGAAACTAAAATATGTAGGGAGAGAGAATCTTTAAAAAGTACAGGCCCAGACAAATACTTTCCTTCTCTGCTTTCTAAGCTAATACAAAATTAATGAAACTCTGGCTAGACATGGGAAATGTGCTATACACAAGAAATGAATTAGGTTGTATTGCAGAATTATATGACTGATTTGAACATTCATGGTACCCAAACTGGTTTTGCTTGATTGTTGAGAACCTTGAAGGTGGAAAATTCAACTAAATAAATACTCAAAGATACTTCAGAATTCCTTGGTATTTATTTTTATCTCAAGTTTCCCCTGTGTACAAATCTAAGACCACTAAACTTAGTTAATTATTACCTTCAAATCTATGTAATATTTGTGACTTCATTTAAAAACTATACTGCTAATTTGTTAAACGAAAATAACAATAAGCATCATGTTTTAAGCCAGAGGTTGAGCTTTTAAGCCAGATTAAACTTTTTCTTAAAGGGCTAAATAATAAATATTTTAGACTTGCAACTACACAAATCCACTGTTGTAGAGTCAAAGCAGCTCTTGAAAAAAATGGGCATGGCTGTGCTCTAATAAAAACAAGTATGTAAAAACAAGTAGCTGTCTCAGGATTGTAGTTTGCTTATCCCTCATCTAAATGATATTGCCACCATTAATGTAATTGCTAAACCTCTTCCAAGTTTAACACCAGTATAAGCTCTCTCAGCTCTAATTAGAACTACTGCTAGGGGGAGTTAGTACCTAGAAATGGTGTTGGGTGGGGGGAGGGAAGATAGAAGTTATTGGGATGAACAACTGTATTTTATCCATAAATACTATGTACTCCTCTTGTTTTCATATTTTAACTTTTAATTCTAAAATACATATAACAGACACATTATACTTACCACACAGATTTCCCTATAATCAATGTTTTTATATTTGCTCCAGGTCATTTTTTAAAGAAATAAAATGTTAACAAATATAACTAAATGCTTGTTCCAATCCTATCCTCCTTTCTCCATTCTAAAGGTTAACTCTTCCTTTATAGATAATCTGTCTTTTCTCTCTGGTTGCTTTTAGGATTTGCTTATTGTCTTTGATGTTCTGAAATCTGTGGATTCATATCTTCAATCAACTCTGAAAAATTATCAGGGAATATCACTTTGAATGTGATATCTTCCCATTCTCTATTTTCTCTCCTTCTGGAACTCCTGTTTCAACATATGTTGGCTCCTCTATCCTCCATGTTTCTAACCTCTGTTTTGTACTTTTCTTATCTCTCTGTGTGGCAATTGGGGTAATTTCTTAGATCACCTTTCCAGTTTATTAACCCTCTCTCAAATTGTTTAATCTTTATTTATGTCAATTGAATTTTAATTTCATGGACTCTTTTCATTTCTAAATATACATTTTTCTTTTCCAAATCTGCCATATAGTCTTATTGTGTTCTATTCTTTGAGATTATTTCTATTCCTTTTTTTCTTTTTACTCTACTCTTTTTGTTTTATAGATTATTTCAGATGTTTTTATTACATCATGTTTGACTAGGGGAAGAAGAGGTTACCTAATCCTCATATATGTTGTGTGTGCTGCTTTCTCTCATGGCTTGTTATTTGTTTGTATGTGAAAGATCATTATAACAAAAGAGTGTTCTTGTCTCTGTGTGTTTTGTTTTGTTTTCCTGTTGGAGTCCTTGCACTTATGGAAGTGCTCCACTGGAATGATTTTGTGTTTGTTTTTACTGGGTGCTCCAGGGATTTCACCAAACTGAGATCAGTCTTACTGTTAATTTCTCAGATTAGTCATGTTCATACCCATGGGTAATAGAAGTTTGGACAGACTTGGAGTTTTTTTCATAGATGAGTTTTTTTTCCTCCTCAGAATCCCAGAAAAACACAAGTTGCCTTCTTGCTTTCTTGTTCCAGGAGGTAGAATTGTTATGTTCCCCCTTTCACTGAGAGGACGCTCTTCCATTATCCCAGCTTTACAAAGGAATGTTATGCTTTAGCTCCCCAAACTTGCCTAAGCCCAAAGGTATGTCTTTTATACCCATATAGGCATTAAAGCATTTTTAGGTATACCTTGACAATTTTCCTCTTGGTTGCTGCAGTACCAGTTCCTGAATTTACCACTCTGATTTCCAATATCCCCCTTATACCTGTCATTTTCTTGCTTTTTAACCCAGGTGTGTAAAATTAAACATTATGTTATTGTTATATATGCATCATTTATATATGTGTTTGTAATTGAACAATAAAGTTCTGACTTATTCTGTCATGTTGCTGGAACTTTAAGTCACCATGGTGTCATTCCAAAGATTTGTACATTTATGATATACTTTTAAAATTACAAATCTCTTTTATGGTCTTTTTAAAAAACATCTTAAAAGATGCTTTCATTCCTAAATGCAAATTATATGCTCTCTCATAGAATTTGTCCATTTGGGTTGGGTCTGAACATAAAGTTCTGTTTGCTAATTATTTAACTATAGAGAAATCATTTAAAAAATTATTGACTTTAGGTACAATTTTCCTTGAGTGTATGATATATAGTGCTAAAAGTGCTATACATTCACTTTTTTAAAAACTTTAAGATTTTACAATTTTTCTCTTGATACATAATTGAAATGTTAACATTATCCCAAAAGAAAGCCAGTACACTCCATGATCAAAGATGCTTTTGCAAGCATATATGGAAATTACTTTTTTACACTGTAGGAAAATGTATGGCATTATGTATTCACAATGCCAGGAATTATACCCACACTGCCAGGAATCCAAGCATTTAATGTGACTTGGAAACAGATTTTGCATATTACATTTATAATTTTGTTAATTCCATCCCAAATAAGGATCAGCATTGCAGCTAAATTTCTACTTAAGGTGTTTCTTTCCAATGACTGGACCATAGACCATAGCCCTCTGAAACTGGGAGCCCACATGAAAGTTGCAGGCTGTTAGTCCTTAATATCCTCTCCTCCTCATCATCCTACAAAATAGGATTTTAGAATGTGCTTCTGAATTCAGTTGTCCTCACATGGTTGGGACTGTGCCTAGGGAAGCACCATGTGCTGAAATGCTAAACCTAAATGAATGTTAACACTAGTGTCTTCCTGGAGGATGTAACAGAAAAATGGTTCTGCCTTTCAACCCTGCAAAAAGTTTACAGAGTCGAATAAATATCACAAGTGTAAGCATTTTCAAACTGGAAATTTAAAAATCCTGTGACAGCTAGAGTCTGTTTGTTAATATATTTAGGCACTTGTGTTTGTCTGATTATGGCATGGATAAAGCAGACACTCAATCCGTGTGATTGGAGCCAACAGCCAAGCTTTTCAGGCAAACAGATTGGCCTAATCCTCACTTGTTAAAATTTGTTTCCAACCCTTAGCTCATTAGCTTCTCCTTTTCTCCTGACCTCATCCTTTTGTGTTTTCTTGATCATTGGAATGCTTCCCTTGGAAATCCAGATTTTAGTCTATTCTAAACAGAGCTACAGAAAAAGTGGTAGCTCTTTCATCGGGTTTTCTTTACTCACTGGGTGAGTCCCCATTTTCCCCCTCCTCTTGATCTAATTAGCATTGTTTTCTCCAAGAGTCGCTTTAAGAGTGACATTTCTTCTTTACTTCTCATAAAACTCACTCTAACTTGGGTGTGTGTTGGGAGGAGGGAAACTAGGGCAACAGATCTCTGCAATCTGGCTTAGAGCAAAATACTTTTTTTCTTCTGATTTTTCTCAAGTGATCTTTAGTTCCTTCCACGTAAATGTATCTTACCTGATAACCATAAAGGTTTTTGGGCTTGACAGTGCTAGGAGGTTACAGAGGTGAATAACTGATCAATGTAAAATGCATTAGAGTTATTTCTAACTCATGTCTTTTCTGCTTGATGAGTGCTTCCTGATGTATTTCTTGAAAGTGAACTTTTTCATTTCTCTTTATACCCCTAAACTCAAACCATAGTTCTATCTCTATAAAAGATGCATTGACCTAATTCCCTTTTTGCATACAGAAACGTTTAAGTTTGACCTTAACATGAAAAGTAGGTAATATCGTTGTAAGCTGGCTCTTTTAAAGTAGTCTATAAAATAGGTTATTTACCAAATAGTGACAGAAAACTGTACAATGACCTTAACCAAATACCAGCATATATATTTAGAAGTAGTTATCTAATAACTCCTGAGCCCTGAGAAGTGCATAGCAATATAAAAGGAAGTACAACCTCTCTTAAACTTATCAAGATCAGTAGACATATGCAAAGGTATATATCACTTTTCCTATAAGAGGCAATTTCAATTCACAGATAAAAGGGTTACTTCTTGTTAGTCACAGATTTCTTCTAGTAATCTTCCTTCTGAGGTTGGCAAAGTTACCCACATCAGTGGTTATAACTTTTCAAATGTCGACTTATGAATCAAAGGAACCAAAATGGATCACAAATATTTGAAGACAGTGAAAACTGCAAAGCCAAAATGTCACTTGAAACTTAAATAAGAAGAATAAAAATGATATATGTGAATCTGGACATTCTGACCACTTGAGTTTATGCTTTTTCAAGCCCAGGAAGAGAATGTGACAGACCAGAATCACACTTAACACTCAATCAGGAGAGAACTAACCACAGGAAATGAAATTGTCTTCACTGTCACCTGCAATTCTAGAGAAAGTGTTAGGATTAGAAGTGTCCTTAGACAGATGGACTATTAAGCAAGTGTTATCAGTATGGAATATCTGGGGAACAGGGCAGTATATCTTAAATAAGAGAATTCCATTATGCAGGAAAATCTTAACCCTTGAAAAAATAACTTATGGCTTTCAAAAATATTAAATCCACTTTTAACACTTAACGTTGGGTTTTAGGTAGAACACATTTTTTCCGAGCTACATCCAAGCCTACTCTATTTAAAAAACAACAACAACAAAAAAAACCGAATGTGTCAGAGTTTAATGCAATATTTTCTGAACGTTTCAAATGAAATTCGAGATAGTGACTATATTTTTTGGTCCTTATGGGCATGAGCAGATCTTTTATTTTTGTAACTCATCACTCCTAGTACAATATGTGAGGCACATACACAATAGATGCTTAATAAATACTTTGTGATCCATCATTCATTGTCACAGAACAAATTAATATTAGAGCTGGGTATTCCATGTCCCAGTTCAGAATTTTTGGTAGACCATGGGATCACCAATAAAAATAATTTGATTGTGAAAAAGCAAATTGTACTAACCTAAAGAGTTTATATCAGAATTTCATATCTTAACATTTAATAAAACTTATAAAGATTTAAAAATCAACAATCTTAAAAAAGTAGACATGAAGGAGGAGTCAAGATGGTGGCACTGGAAGATGCAGAGTTAGCATCTCCCCACAACTAGGCCACCTGTTGGCCACTGGTGGGGGACTCTAACCCCCAAGGAGATGCGAGGAACCCCAGAGCGAAGTGGTAGGACGTAGGGGGACCAAGGAGGGAGGAGAAGTGGAGGCCAGACAAGATCGACCCCCTTGAGGCCAGGGAGATCAGGAGAGACAGGTGGGAGGGCCTCTCCAAGAAGAGCAGGAGAGGAGCAGAGGATGATGGCCTGACCCACTTGGGCTTGGGAGCCTGCTGAGCTCCCAAGCTGGTTTCCCCCCACCCAAAGCCCCCTCCAGACCACCTAGGTCCTGGGGGAATAGGAGGGAGGCTGAGGGGACAACAGGGGAGGCAGGCAAGAGGGGTCCTCAGGGAGGAGTCAGAGAGGAGCAGAGGGCAATTGCCCCACCCTCCAAGGCCCCTTCAGGCTGCATGGCTCTTGGGGACATAGGAGGGAGGCAGGGGGATCAGGAGAGGCAGGCGGGAGGGGCGCTCTCAGACCCCAGACCAGAGGAGCAGGAGAGGAGAGGAAGGTGTTTGCCCCACCCACTCGAGCCCAGGAGGCCTTCTGGGCTCCCAGGTGAGGTGCCGTCTCCTCTGAGACCAGGAGTCAAGGGCACGCCTGGGCCCCTTCTGTTCCTTGAGCCTAAGTCTCACCTCCCACAGTCCCCAGAGCCTTTTCCAGCCCTGTGGGCCCTGAGCATTGGCCCCACACACTGCCCAAACTTCACCCTTGCTTAGTTCCTGCTCTCCACAGCCAAGGCCTTCCTGCCTGCCCCCCCCCACTTGTTTTTCTTTTCCTGCCTCCTCTTTTTTACTATTGTGGTACTGATGTATCTTCAGGTGTTAATTCATCTATATTTTTATTTTTACATTCTTTCTAACATACCTGTTAGTTTCCTAGTCTAATTTTATTTTTTACTTTGTTATTGTTCTTTTTTTTTTTTCCACCACATGCAGCTTGTGGGAGATCTTGATTTGCGAGCCTGCGATTGGGCGGAAGCTCCTGTGGTGGGAGCTCCAAGTCCGAACCACTGGACTAACAGAGAACCTCAGACCCCAGGGAATATTCATCAGAGTGAGATCTGAGTTCCTCATCTCAGCACCAAGACCCAGCTCTACCCAACAGCCTACAAACTCCAGTATTGGAAGCCTAAGGCCAAACAACCAGTAAAACAAGACCACAATCCCACTCATATAAAAAAAAAAAAAAAGAAGAAGAAACAGCAAAAATATATGTCACAGATGAAGGAGCAAGGTAAAAACCTACAAGACCAAATAAATGAAGAGGAAATAGGAAGTTTACCTGAAAAAGAATTCAGAGTAATGATAGTAAAGATGATCCAGAATCTCGGAAATGGAATGGAAGCACAGATTGAGAAAATACAAGAAATGTTTAATAAAGACCTAGAAAAACTAAAGAACAAACAAACAGAGATGAGCAACACAATAACTGAAATGAAAAATACACTAGAAGGAATCAATAACAGAATAACGGAGGCAGAAAAATGAATAAGTGAGCTGGAAGACAAAATGGTGGAAATGACTGCCGATGAGCAGAATAAAGAAAAAAGAATGAAAAGAATTGAAGAAAATCACAGAGATCTCTGGGACAACACTAAACTCATCAACATTAGAATTATAGGGGTCCCAGAAGAAGAAGAGAAAAAGAAAGGGTCTGAGAAAATATTTGAAGAGATTATAATGGAAAACTTCCTTAACATGGGAAAGGAAATAGTCACCCAAGTCCAGGAAACACAGAGAGTCCCATACAGGATAAACCTTAGGAAAAACACACCAAGACACATATTAATGAAACTAAAAAAATTAAATTCAAAGAAAAAATATTAAAAGCAGCAAGGGAAAAACAAAAAATAACATACAAAGGAATCCCCATAAGGTTATCAGCTGATTTTTCAGTGGAAACTCTGCAGGCCAGAAAGGAGTGGCAGGATATACTTAAAGTGATGAAAGAGAAAAACCTACAACCAAGATTGCTCTACCCAGGATCTCATTCAGATTCGATGGAGAAGTCAAAACCTTTACAGACAAACAAAAGCTAAGAGAATTCAGCACCACCAAACCAGCTTTACAACAAATGCTAAAGAAATATCTCTAAGTGGGAAACACAAGAGAAGAAAAAGACACACAAAAACAAACCCAAAACAATTAAGAAAATGGTAATAGGAATATACATACCAATAATAACCTTGAATGTAAATGGATTAAATGCCCCAACCAGAAGACACAGACTGGCAGAATGTGACCCATATATATGCTGTCTACAAGAGACTCACTTCAGACCTAGGGGCACATACAGACTGAAAGTGAGGGCATGGAAAAAGATATTCCATGCAAATGGAAATCAAAAGAAAGCTGGAGTAACAATACTCATAGCAGATAAAATAGACTTTAAAATAAAGAATGTTATAGGAGACAAGGAGGGACACTACATAACAATCAAGAGATCAATCCAAGAAGAAGATATAATAATTGTAAATATATATGCACCCAACATAGGAGCACCTCAATACATAAGGCAAATTCTAACGATCCGGAAAGGAGAAATCGACATTAACACAATAATAGTAGGGGAATTTAACACCCCACTTACATCAATGGACTGATCATCCAAACAGAAAATAAATATGGAAACACAAGCTTTAAACGACATGATAGACCAGTTAGATCTAATTGATATTTATAGAGCATTCCACCCAAAAGTGGCAGAATACACTTTCTTCTCACGTGCACACAGAACATTCTCCGGGACAGATCACATCTTTGATACAAACCAAGCCTTGGGAAATTTAAGAAACTTGAAATCGTATCGAGCATCTTTTCTGACCACAATGCTATGAGATTGGAAATCAATTACAGGAAAAAAAACTGCAAAAAACACAAATACCTGGAGGCTAAACAGTGTGATACTCAATAACCAAGAGATTACTGAAGAAATCAAAGAAGAAATTAAAAAATACATACAAACAAATGACAATGAAAACTAGAAGTTCCAAAACCTATGAGATGCAGCAAAAGCAGTTCTAAGAGGGAAGTTTATAGCAATACAATCCTACCTCAAGAAACAAGAAACATCTCAAATAAACAACCTAACCTTACACATAAAGCAATTAAAGAAAGAAGAACAAAAAAACTCCAAAGTTTGTAGAGGGAAAGAAATCATAAAGATAGGATCAGAAGTAAATGAAAAAGAAATGAAGAAAACAATAGCAAAGAGCAATAAAACTAAAAGCTGGTTCTTTGAGAAGATAAACAAAATTGATAAACCATTAGCCAGACCCATGAAGAAAGAAAGGGAGAAGACTCAAATCAATAGAATTAAAAATGAAAAAGGAAAAGTAACAACTGACACTGCAAAAATGAAAAGGATCATGAGAGATTAGTACAAGCAACTATATGCCAATAAAATGGACAACCTGGAAGAAATGAACACATTCTTAGAAAGGCACAACTTTTAGAGATTGAACCAGGAAGAAATAGAAAATACAAACAGAGCAAACACAAGCACTGGAATTGAGACTGTGATTAAAAATCTTCCAACAAACAAAAGCCCAGGACCAGATGGCTTCCCAGGCGAATTCTATCAAACACTTAGAGAAGAGCTAACACCTATCCTTCTCAAACTCTTCCAAAATATAGCAGAGGGAAGAATACTCCTAAACTCATTCTACGAAGCCACACTCACCCTGACACCAAAACCAGACAAAGATGTCACAAAGAAAGAAAACTGCAGGCCAATATCACTGATGAACGTAGATGTTAAAATCTTCAACAAAATACTAGGATTCTTCAATGTATGCAAATCAATCAATGTGATACACCATATTAACAAATTGAAGGAAAAAAAACATATGATCATCTCAATAGATGCAGAAAAAGCTTTCGACAAAATTCAACACCCTTTTATGATAAAAAGCCTCCAGAAAGTAGGAATAGAGGGAACTTACCTCAACATACTAAAGCCCGAATATGACAAACCCACGGCCGACATCATTCTCAATGGTGAAAAACTGAAACCATTTCCACTAAGATCAGGAACAAGACAAGGTTGCCCAGTCTCACCACTATTATTCAACGTAGTTTTGGGAGATTCAGCCACAATAATCAGAGAAGAAAAAGAAATAAAAGGAATCCAAATCAGAAAAGAAGAAGTTAAACTGTCACTGTTTGCAGATGACATGATACTATACATAAAGAATCCTTATGATGCTGCCAGAAAACTACTAGAGCTAATCAATGAATTTGGTAAAGTAGCAGGATACAAAATTAATGCACAGAAATCGCTTGCATTCCTATACTCCAGTGATGAAAAATCTGAAAGAGAAATTAAGGAAACATCTTTCCAATAGAAATAAATATAGCCCTAAATACTCTTGGTGAGTTACCATTCGAATGATGAATTTTTACCCTTTTTTCATGACTTACTTCAATGAGTGAATCTTCATCAGCTGGAAGTGCTGGGACATTCTGACATCCATTAATTGCAATTGCTGCTTTCTCAATGAACTCTGAAATATGAGCATTAAATTTGATTATAGTGGAATATAAAGGACTGGAATTTTAGTCAAAGACAGTGATTTATATATAATTGAAGATAAAACCAAAATAAGGCATATTTTCCAGCATTAGCTATTGTAACTGCAAAGAAATCTTCAGGAATACTTAACATGAATGAATCAGAACCATTATGTTCTCACAGTATCATTTAAAACAAAAATAAGGTAATATCACTCCCTTGCATAAAATATTCCGATGGTCTTCCAAGGGACTTGGAATAAATTCCAAACTCCTTACCATGGCGTCACAGACTCTGAGTGATCTAATCTAGTCCCTGCCTACATCTCTTACCATCCTGCTCTGCTCTCAGGAGGCCTCCGCCATTTGCTCCCTAAACAAGCCACGATCATGCCATCTTAGGATCTTTGCACTTGCTCTTCATCTGGCTAGAATCCTCTTCCTCTGCACCCTGCCTCTTCCCTATTCCTTAGATATTAGCTCAAATGCCATCTCCCCAGAGTCCTTCCAAACCACCCAAAATGAACTTATACCTTGAGCTTGTGCGCACGCACACACTCACATACCACCCATTCACTCTATCACATTGCCACTTTTTTTTATCATAGTACTTATATTTTTCAGGGTCTATCTGTGTTTGCTCAGATATATTCACCTGTGGCAGCTGCCTCAGGGGCCACATGTCACATCCCGTGACCTACCCTCATGTCAACTGCAGCAGCTATTAGACAATTCCCTGCAAGCTCAGACTTACCTCCCTAATGGTGACCCTTCTCATCATACTCCACTTGTTTTCCTACTTCCTGTCCCAGGGTTTTCTTTGGCCCCTAGGTGCCTGCTCTACCCAAGCACAAGGACAGCCAATGGGAGTTGGGAACAAGTGATCGAATGCTTCAGTCTCCCAGTCTTCAAGTGAACCAGTCTGGCAGGTCTTTTGTAATTTCTCAGGAGAGCTCAGCAGAAGTCAAACCCTTGTTATGACGGCAGCAACCTTAATATTGGCTGGTCCTCTTTTCCCATCTTGCACTCTCCTCCCCCTCATCCCTGTTTCCTGGGATCACCTCCAAATTTACCATCAGTGACCAGTATTCAAGATTTTGCTTCATGCTCTGCCTTCAGGGTAACCTTAATTAAGACATATTCTATAGTATATAAGATCCATAAGAGCTAAGGACCTTATCTTTTATGTATTTTGCTTTGTTTACAATGCTTAGCACAGGGCGTGGCATACAGTGAGTGCATATGTATATTTATTTTTTTCTGAAATAATTATAGGCAAGAGTAGAGGTTATGGGCAAATTTAGGGAGAAAATGGTATTCAAGAGAAAGGGATGATCAGAGGAAAAATATTCAGAAGGTATAAGGTAGTATATGGTAGTAGATATAGGAGAGTATGAGAAAGATAATGCTAACTGAACAGAGAGAGGATGTAAAACATTCATAGAAGTTACTAAAAAGTTCTAAGACAGTCAATCAGATACGAGAGGATTCAAGACTGGAAAAATCTGGGAATCTTCCATTATGTGTTGATCATTCTGTGAGAGAAGTCAAGTGGTATTATTGTCTTACTTTTAATTGTTTGAGCACCGAAAATTTCATTTTCTTGGAATTTTGAAGCTTGATTCATATGATAAAAGGATGATGCTGAGTCCAAAAATTTAATTTGCTAACTAGTACTTTTAAAAAGTAGGTGTGCAGGTTCCAATGTTCATTGTGGCACTATTTACAATAGCCAGGACATGGAAACAACTTAAATGTCCATCAACAGAAAATGGATAAAGAAGATGTGGTACATACATACAATGGAACATTACTCAGCCATGAAAAAGAACAAAATAATGCCATTTGCAGCAACATGGATGGACCTAGAGATTGTTGTACTGAGTGAAGTAAGTCAGACACAGAAAGACAAATATCATGTGATATCACTCATATGTGTAATCTAAAAGAAAAAAGGGTACAAATGAACTTATTTACAAAACAGAAGTAGAGTCACAGATGCAGAAAACAAACTTATGGTTACCAGGGGATAAGGGAGGGAGGGATAAACTGGGAGACTGGGATTGACATATACACACTACTATATATAAAATAGATAACTAATATGAACCTGCTGTATAGCACAGGGAACTCTACTCAGTATTCTGTAATAACCTATATGGGAAAAGAATCTAAAAAGAAAAATGTATATATGTATATGTATAACTGATTCAATTTGTTGTACACCTGAAACTAACACAACTTTGTAAATTGACTATACTCCAATAAAAATTTTTAAAAAAACAGGGATGCAGGGACTTCTACTTACAGTTATGCCAGAGTAACTTGTACTGGACTTGTCCCGCCATAAATAATGAGACAATATTCATGAGGCAAGTGTTCTCAGTAATTGGGACTCAGGGACCACAGGATTGTGAACTTTGAGAGAAGAAAAATACATAAGTTGTCCTTTCTTTCTGCCTGGAGACACTTAGCAGCTGGCACAGGCTGCCAAAGGCAAAGCTTTTGCTGAACAAAAAAAGAAGCTGGGGTCAGAGTTGGGGTGGCTGAAGCAACTGGAATAAGAAGAAAAGAGTATCTGATAGGAAGGAGCTGCATGGGGAAGCGGGGTAGCCGGGAGAAGCTCCTGCATGGCTGACAGCTAAAGAAGACATCAGAAGTGATGCAGTGCCAGATAACGTTGGAATTCCACTCTAGCTACAGTGGAAAGATCTTACTGAATTCCTCAGATACTCAGTTTATACCCTAGAAAGGCCAAACCTTCCAGGTATGCATCGTACTCTAGAGTAAGAGCTACACCATAGGGTGAAGGCAAAACCAAAATAGATCCGAAACTAACAAAGAACAACATTAAGCTTGACAAGATCAAAAGGATCCACAAGTAATTTAATTAGTTGCTGGAACAAAACTCAACACTCTTTAAAGGAAGACATCATAATCTGGACTCCCTACAACATATCATATATAATGTCCAACATTCAGTAAAAAGTAGTGCTTTGAAAATAATAAATTACAGTGATAAAACCTTAAGTAGACAGATTAATAAAAAGAGAAAACCCAAATAACTAACGACAGGAATGAAACAGGCACTATCTTACAGATCCCACTGATAATATAAAGATAATCAGGAAATTTTATAAACAACTTTATGCTAATACATCTGACAACTTATAGGAACACATTTCTTGAATAACACAATTTACAAAGATGGACACAAGAAGAAACAGGTAATCTAAAATAGCAGGGGCCTGCAAAGTCAAAATTATTCCTATAATCATACTAGGACCTTCTTTGTCTTTTCCACTTTTAGACTCTCACAAGCAGAGTTTTCCAGGGACTACTTGTGTGATATTGCAATAGACTGAACACAGAAGCAGATGTGAGAACTAGCTGTCTTCTATTAGGCTATACATTAAACAGATTGGTAAAAACAGAGGACACATTTTTGTAGACACATCCCAAGAGTGTTTATCAGTGATTCATTATTAGTTAAAAGAGAAGACTCTATTACTTAGACATCTATTACTTAGGATCCCGTAAAGGTCAAGTTTTTTTCTATTTCCTCACCAATGGTACATACTTATTAAACAAGTAGACACCAAGGAGCTATTTGGAAAGAACCAGATTCCTACTCAGCCTTATTTTTCTCAACCACTTAATTCCTTGGAATCAATATGTTGACTTACTTCTGGAAAAGTCCCTTGTAAACATCAAAACTTTTTAAAATTTAAATAGAGATGTATAAAGATGAGTTATTACAATTAATTTTTGTGCAGGGTATGGATATCCACAACCAGACAAGCCAATTTAGCTTTCCCTGCTACCAGGCAGATTAGGGTGAATGAAACTGCTAATATTTCAGGAAACATTTCAGAGATCTCATGAAATTAGAGAAATGAGTCTCTAATATGTGAATAGATTGGTTATTAAAAGTTCTAGGATCTAAAGGCAGTAAAGGACATACAAGAAGGAGAAATAGAACTTTCATTCTATACTAGACAAGTCATTCTCAGACTTGGAGCATGTACAACTCCTCTGCATCTATCCTAGAACCCCAAACCCTGTGTGACAGGATCGTTGGGAAGCTGGGGAGCGCTAAATGCTGAAGCAGAAACAAATGAATCTGTCAGAATCCTTTATTTCATGGAAGCCATTGTGTCAGAGTGCGCCGTCCACCACGCAAAGGATGATTTTTATAAGGCCATCTTTCTAAGGCCAAAATTCCCTTTGGAATAAGAAAATATTCCTTGGGCAAAAGAAATGCTTCTAGCTTATGATAAATTCTTGTATTGCACAGCACTTTACAAAGTCAGCCAATTTCTGGCCTCTATAGAGCTTCTCCAGTAACTTTCTGAGTCCATTCCCTTGAATACGCATATTTGCCTGACTCAGTCAAAAATGTCATCAATCAGGATTGTGCAGTAAATAATAGTGTAGCGATTACTCCCTGAGCAACAGTGAATGATTGTTCTAACACACAGAGTTCAGGATTATTAGACGAGAAGTAAAGAGTCGTGTCAGGATGAATTTTGCCTACAGCTGAAGGCAGGTGACTCCAGCTTGCTACTGGCAGGAAGCATGTCATGGGGAAATGGCTAAAATAATATGAATATGAAGCTTATATTGATTTTATTCAGTACGTATAAGTGAATATAAAGATGACCAACACAAGGTCCTTGCCTTTGGAAAGGCTCAACTTTTTACATGTTATAAGAGCCGCAGGCTCATAATTATATATCACTTGTGAAGTTCCTTTGAATGAGTTAGGTCTGTAAACGTCCTGTCGTTTACAGACCTAACAGTGTTCTCCCCATCCCTAAATAATGTCTGGTCTACTTGGCAAACTTCTAATCAACCTTCAAGACAGCTTTTTTTTTTTGCGGGGGTGGTACACAGGCCCCCACCGTCGCGACCTCTCCCGCTGCGGAGCACAGGCTCCGGATGCGCAGGCTCAGCGGCCATGGCTCACGGGCCCAGCCGCTCCGCGGCACGCGGGACCCTCCCGGACCGGGGCACGAACCCGCGTCCCCTACATCGGCAGGCGGACTCCCAACCACTGCGCCACCAGGGAAGCCCAAGACAGCTTTTTTTTTGCCACTTTCTCTCATTCTGTTTCCTTTCCTTTACCCAGGAAGATGAATCACTCCCCCAGCTTGTCACTGTAATTATAGTAATAGCAATAATAGTTCACAGTTATCAAGTGCTTTCTATGTGCCAAGGACTCTTCTAAGAGGTAAGTTATTTAATTTCACAAAACTGTATAAGATGAGCATTGTTACTGTGCCTATTTTACATATGAAGAAAATGAGGTACGGAGAAGCTGTATATGTTGCTCAGGATCACACAGACAGTAAGTGGCAGAGCTGCTGTATAGACCCGGGTCGTTGCATCCTTTACCACTATGTGACGTTCCCTCTCATTAGCACTCGTATACATCCATCACATAGTACTAAGTTAGTGTTTGGGAGTCTACTTCAGTGCAGACTGTATTCTCTGTAAGAGTAGGGCTATCCCTCATTGTAGAGGAGAGTAAAACCCTGCCGGCAATGAAAATTGAGTAACATCTGTGGTTCATGTTTTTACTTATTCACAAGTCATTGTTTACCAAATTTATTCAAGGACCCTCCCATGCCCAACCAGAAAAAAGCACTCTTTGTCCTAGCTAAAGGAGTGATCCACTCCAGCATTTTAAAAACAATACTCCGTTTCACTACAGAGAGATTACAGGTTAGGTTTTAATGACAAAGGAAGCACTTTGTGTGAATATTTGAACAGTACCACCTGTTGAAACTTGTTATTGCTTGAGACTCTTCAGAATTCGAGATTTAAACTTTCCTCCAGTCACATGAGAGCTGATGTAAGCACTGCCAAGAAAATAATGACCAGATCCTCTGTCCCCAAAACTCAGACATTTCTGAGTCCAGCTTCGGGAAGAAACAGCCCTCCACACCAGCAGCGGAGACACGTTGTATCACCAAGATGGAATGTGCCTAATTTCACTTTGCAGTGTACCCTGGAACCCAAACTATGGCAGGATGACTTTTTTTGTTTGTTTTTTGTTTTTGTTTTTTCTGCGGTACGCGGGCCTCTCACTGCTGTGGCCTCTCCCGTTGCGGAGCAGAGGCTCCAGACGCGCAGGCTCAGCGGCCATGGCTCACTGGCCCAGCCCCTCCGCGGCATGTGGGATCTTCCCGGACCGGGGCACGAACCCGTGTCCCCTGCATCAGCAGGCGGACTCTCAACCACTGCGCCACCAGGGAAGCCCAGGATGACTTTTTGACATGTACAGTTACTTGGGAATAATGGCAGCACCCTTGCAATGTGGTTGGATGGGAAACACCTGTGAGATTTGAAGCCATGGTTAGATGTGGCCATTCTTGATGTGTCCAGTGACTGCATTTGTTCAGTTCCTGTTGGTTAACGAGAACAAAAGGTGAAATCCTTTTTTTCTTCAAAAAACGAATTATATGTATAGAGATGTTCTGGGCAGGGTTCAAGGAAGAAGAACATCAATGGTCATTTCATGTTATACAGGAAAATCCAGTAGTTTGGACCTGGAAAAGTGGTATTCAACCATGAACCTACAGTGATTGTGGTGTGGGGATTGTCTTTGGAATTCTGACTGTTCTGGAAGTGGGAGGGCTACAGGCTGGGGGTTGTTCATTTATTCAATCTGTCTATTTGCCCCCACTGGCTGGTTCAGAACATAGGTATAACTAATTTTAAGGGAAATGGCTTATATCCATCTGTTCATGATTGACAATTCCATGGGAAATAGGGAGGAGATAATGGAAACTGATGGAGCCAATCACAGTGACAAAAATGGAAAGGGTTAAAAAGTCATTTAATTTATCTTAAATAAATTATGTAAATCTGTGAGAAAATGAATAGAAAAAACAGATGTCATTAATTTTCTTTCAAGTCCCTTATGGTAATAGAAATAAGAAAGAAGTGAAACTCAAAACATAATATTGTATTCTCTCTTTCTTTCTGTCTCTCTCTCTATCTATCTCTCTGTCTCTCTCTCTATCTATCTATATCTATCTTTAGTCCTGTTCCATGATTCACCTTGTCAGAGCTCCAGGGCTCCTTTGCCTTTGAATTTAAACAAGAGCAGGTTCTCATCAATTTTCCCATATTTTTGAGCATTTTTAAATGATAGTTGAGTTATGAGTCATCATCAAGCTCTTCGGCATCATTGTACCAAAAGCACATAGCATGTTTTCTACCTGTTGATGTAAATTATTGCCTGCGTGTAGAACTCCAGGAATGATTTGGCTTCCTGCCCACACAAATGACTTCTCATCATTCAGGTTTCAATTTAATGCCAGTATATAGTGTAAGATGTATGTTCAGTCTTACAAATGAGTTGCATGTGCATTTCCATTTCAGAAAACCTGACCTGAATTTTAAAAGAAAGCATTTGGGATCTATTATATTGGTGGTATTTCTGAGCTAAGTGCTTTCTACATACATTGTAACACTGTAGGATCGAAAATCGTGCTAGACTTTGGGTACCACACCAAATTTTTTAAAAGAAAAAAAAAAGACAAATGATGTATTTAGTTTTTGAACTTCCTTTTCCAGAGAATTAAAAGATATATTGTGAGTTTTCTTTTTTCAGTTACCTTTGCTTTTTTAAATTTCAATTTACTTTCTCTCATCTTCTGACCACCAGCCTAAGAAGTCAAATCAACTAGAAGAGGAAAATGTCTTAAATAGAAAGCTAATGATTTAGAAAGCTTTTGTTGTACAGGCAGAATCTACTCTAAGCACTAATCAGAAAGATGCTTTTAGACTTCTTTGCTTCGTATTAGTGATTCCACCGACAGATGAAGATGTATATGAAATAAATTAGAATGCACTCCAAATTTAACAAATTAAAAATATTGTCAAATGAAATGCCTTTTTGTAAGTGTGGCAAGAAGCACTTATTCCTGAGCATTCATGCTAGTAAAAAGGTCAAAGAACTAATGATAATAATAAAAATGAACATGATTGTGCACAAAAAGAGCATCAAAATATAAGATAAATTGGAAAAAGGAGTGTTCTGAAATGACTGAAAACAAGGAATTTTTCACATTGTTTTACATTAGCAAAAATAGATACAGAATTCTACTGACCAAAAGTGCAGCAGTAACAAGGATTAAGGCATTCTCCTTCACTGTAATTGTGCACCTTCTGTAAAAGCTATCGTATCTTTCTGCCATGTAATCACACAGGTAATAAATATTACATGTTATACCAATATGTTTTAATGACTTCTCTTTCACTCAGCTGCAGAACAAAACCAACAAAGTAAAACAGTATTTGTAAGTCACCATTTCCTAAGCTGAGAAAAAAGAAAATGTTGAGGGTATATAATATAATCCTCCCTTACTTTCTATTATTCTTCCTCTTAGTAGAACATTAGTTTAAAGTTTGGATTGTCATTGAATATTGGGTTGCAGTATTTTCTAGTTACCATAATTCTATTTGGTTTTGGAGAATCCATTGTTCCACATTATATTAAAGTCTGGGGGGGGGGCCTTCAAGATGGTGGAGGAGTGAGACGTGGAGATTGCCTTCCTCCCCCAAAATACATCAGAAATACATCTACATGTGGAACAACCCCTACAGAACACCTACTGAATGCTGGCAGAAGACCTCAGACTTCCCAAAAGGAAAAAGACTCCCTACATACCTGGGTAGGCAAAAGAAAAAAGAAAAAACAGAGACAAAAGAATAGGGACAGGACCTGCACTTCTGGAAGGGAGCTGTGAAGGAGGAAAAGTTTGCACACACTAGGAAGCCCCTTAACTGGAGGATACAACAGGGTGGGTGGGAAGCTTCGGAGCCATCGAGGAGAGCAACAGGGGTGCAGAGGGCAAAGCGGAGAGATTCCTGCACAGATAATCGGTGCCAACCATTACTCACCAGCCCGAGAGGCTTGTCTGCTCACCTGCCTGGGCGGGCGGGGGCTGGGAGCTGAGGCTCGGGCTTCGGAGGTCCCAGGGAGAGGACTGGTGTTGGCTGCGTGAACAGCCTGAAGGGGGCTAGTGCACCACAGCTAGCCGGGAGGGAGTCCAGGAAAAAGTCTGGAGCTGCCGAAGAGGCAAGAGACCATTGTTTTCGGGTGCACGAGGAGAGGGGATTCAGAGCACCGCCTAAAGGAGCTCCAGAGACGGGCATGAGCTGTGGCTATTGGTGCAGACACCAGAGACAGGCATGAAATGCTAAGGCTGCTACTGCAGCCTCCAAGAAGCCTGTGTGCAAGCACAGGTCACTATCCACACCTATCCTCCAGGGAGCCTGTGCAGCCCGCCACTGCCAGGGTCCCATGATCCAGGGACAACTTCCCCAGGAGAACACATGGCGCACCTCAGGCTGTTGCAATGTCAAGCAGGCCTCTGCCGCTGTGGGCTCGCCCCTCATCCGTACCCCTCCCTTTTCCTGGCCTGAGTGAGCCAGAGGCCCCTAATCAGCTGCTACTTTATTTTTATTGTTTTAACATCTTTATGGGAATATATTTGCTTTACAATGGTGTGTTAGTTTCTGCTGTATAACAAAGTGAATCAGCTACACATATACATACATCCCCATATCTCCTCCCTCTTGCATCTCGCTCCCACACTCCCTATCCCACGCCTCTAGGTAGTCACAAACCACCAAGCTGATCTCCCTGTGCTATGCATCAGCTGCTACTTTAATCCCATCCAGTCTGGGTGGGGAACAGATGCCCTCAGGTGACCTACAGAGAGAGGTGGGGTCAAACCCAAAGCTAAACCGCAGGAGCTGTGCGAACAAAGAAGAGAAAGGGAAATTTCTCCCAGCAGCCTCAGGAGCAGCGGATTAAATCTCTACAATCAACCTGATGTACCCTGCATCTGTGGAATACCTGAATAGACAACGAATCATCCCAAAATTGAGGCAGTGGACTTTGGGAGCAACTGTGGACTTGGGGTTTGATTTCTGCATCTAATTTGTTTCTGGTTTTATGCTTATATTGGCTTAGTATTTAGAGCTTATAATCATTGGTAGATTGGTTTATTGCTTTGATTGCTCTCTTACTTTTACATATATATATATTTTTTCCTTTTTTACTTTTTCTGATTGTGTATATGTAAGTTTTTTGTGTGATTGTGTCTGTATAGCTTTGCTTTTACCATTTTTCCTAGGGTTCTGTCTGTCCAATTTTGTTTTTTGATTTTTTTGGTTTTGTTAGTATAGTTTTTAGTGCTTGTTATCATTGGTGGATTTGTTTATTGGTTTGGTTGCTCTCTTCTTTCTTTCTTTACTTTAAAAAATTTTTTAATAATATATTTTTTATTTTCATTATTTTATTTTATTTTATTTTATTTTTCTTTCTTTTTTTTCTCCCTTTTCTTCTGAGCCATGTGGCTGACAGGGTCTTAGTGCTCCGGCCAGGTGTCAGGCCTGTGCCTCTGAGGTGGGAGAGCCAAGTTCAGGACATTGGTCCAACAGAGACTTCCCAGCCCCACATAATATCAAACAAAGAAAGCTTCCCCAGAGATCTCCATCTCAATGCTAAGAACCAGCTCCACTCAACAACCAGCAAGCTACAGTGTTGGACACCTCATGCCAAACAGCTAGCAAGACAGGAACACAACCCCACCTATTACCAGAGAGGCTGCCTAAAATCATAACAAGTTCACAGACATCCCAAAACACACTACTGGACGCAGTCCCGCCCACCAGAAAGACAAGATCCAGGCTCATCCACCAGAATACAGGCACCTGTCCACTCCGCCAGGAAGCCTACACAACCCACTGAACCAACCTTACCCACTGGGGGCAGACACCAAAAACAACAGGAACTACAGACCTGCAGCCTGCGAAAAGGAGACCCCAAATGCAGTAAGTTAAGAAAAATGAGAAAACAGAGAAACACACAGCAGATGAAGGAGCAAAGTAAAAACCCACCAGACCAAAAACAAGACCCATATATGTGCTGTCTACGAGAGACCCACTAAAGACCTAGAGACATATACAGACTGAAAGTGAGGCTATGGAAAAATATATTCCATGCAAATGGGAATCAAAAGAAAGCTGCAGTAGCAATTCTCATATCAGATAAAATAGACTTGAAAATGAAGACTATTACAAGAGACAAAGAAGGACACTACATAATGATAAAGGGATCAATCTAAGAAGAAGATATAACAATTGTAAATATTTATGCACCCAACAAAGGAGCACCTCAACACATAAGGCAAATGCTAACAGCCATAAAAGGGGAAATTGACAGTAACATAATAATAGTAGGGGACTTTAACACCCCACTTTCCCCAATGGACGGATCATCCAAAATGAAAATAAATAAGAAAACACAAGCTTTAAAAGACACATTAAACAAAATGGACTTAACTGATATTTATAGAACATTCTATCGAAAAATAACAGAATGCATTTTCTTCTCAAATGCTCATGCAGCATTCTCCGGGAGAGATCATATCTTGGGTCACAAATGAAGCCTTGGTAAATTTAAGAAAATTGAAATTATATCAAGTATCTTTTCAAACCACAATGCTATGAGACTAGATATCAACTACAGAAAAAAACTATAAAAAATACAAACACATGGAAGCTAAACAATACACTACTAAACAACCAAGAGATCACTGAAGAAATCAAAGGGGAAATCATAAAATACCTAGAAACAAATGACAATGAAAGCACAACTACCCAAAACCTATGGGATTCAGCAAAAGCAGTTCTAAGAGGGAAGTTTATAGCAATACAATCCTACCTCAAGAAACAAGAAACATCTCAAATAAACAACTTAACCTTATACCTAAAGCAATTAGAGAAAGAAGAATGAAAAAACCCCAAAGTTAGCAGAAGGAAACAAATCATAAAGATCAGATCAGAAATAAATGAAAAAGAAATGAAGGAAACAATGGCAAAGATGAGTAAAACTAAAAGCTGGTTCTTTGAGAAGATAAACAAAATTGATAAACCATTAGCCAGACTCATCAAGATAAAAAAGGAGAAGACTCAAATGAATAGAATTAGAAATGAAAAAGGGGAAGTAACAACTGACACTGCAGAAATACAAAGGATCATGAGAGATTACTACAAGCAACTATATGGCAATAAAATGGACAACCTGGAAGAAATGGACAAATTCTTAGAAAAGCACAACCTTCTGAGACTGAACTAGGAAGAAATAGAAAATATAAACAGACCAATCACAAGCACTGAAATTGAAACTGTGATTAAAAATCTTCCAACAAACAAAAGCCCAGGACCAGATGGCTTCACAAGAGAATTCTATCAAACATTTAGAGAAGAGCTAACACCTATCCTCAAACTGTTCCAAAATATAACAGAGGGAGGAACACTCCCAAACTCATTCTACGAGGCCACCATCACCCTCATACCAAAACCAGGCAAAGATGTCACAAAAAGAAAACTACGGGCCAATATCACTGATGAACATAAACGCAAAAAGCCACAATGAAATACTAGCAAACAGAATCCAGCAACACATTAAAAGGATCATACACCATAACCAAGTGAGGTTTATCCCAGGAATTCAAGGATTTTTCAATATATGCAAATCAATGAATGTGATACACCTTATTAACAAATTGAAGGGTAAAAGCCGTATGATCATCTCAACAGATGCAGAAAAAGCTTTCGACAGAATTCAACACCCTTTTATGATAAAAACCCTCCAGAACGTAGGCATAGAGGGAACTTACCTCAACATAATAAAGGCCGAATATGACAAACCCACAGCCAACATCATTCTCAATGGTGAAAAACTGAAGCCATTTCCTCTAAGATCAGCAACAAGACAAGGTTGCTCACTCTCACCACTATTATTCAACATAGCTTTGGAAGTTTTAGCCACAGCAATCAGGGAGAAAAAGGAATCCATATTGGAAAAGAAGACGTAAAACTGTCACTGTTTGCAGATGACATAATACTATACATAAAGAATCCTAATGATGCTACCAGAAAACTACTAGAGCTAGTCAATGAATTTGGTACAGTAGCAGATACAAAATTAATGCACAGAAATCTCTTGCATTTCTATACACTAATAATGAAAAATCTGAAAGAGAAATTGAGGAAACACTCCAATTTACCACTGCAACAAAAATAATAAAATACCTAGGAGTGAACCTATCTAAGGGGACAAAAGATCTGTATGCAGAAAACTGTAAGACACTGATGAAAGAAATTAAAGATGATACAAACAGAGAGATATACCACGTTCTTGGATTGGAAGAATCAACATTGTGAAAATGACTCTATTACCCAAAGCAATCTACAGATTCAATGCAATCCCTATCAAACTACCAATGTCATTTTTCACAGAACAAGAACAAAAAATTTCACAATTTGTATGGAAACACAAAAGACCCCAAATAGCCAAAACTATCTTGAGAAAGAAAAACGGATCTGGAGGAATCAGGCTCCCTGACTTCAGACTATACTGCAAATCTATAGTAATCAAGACAGTATGGTACTGGCACAGAACAAAAATAAAGATCCATGGAACCGGATAGAAAGTCCAGAGATAAACCCACGCACATATGTGCACCTTATCTTTGAAAAAGGAGGCAAGAATATACAATGGAAAAAAGACAGCCTCTTCAATAAGGGGTGCTGGGAAAAGTGGACAGTTTCATGTAAAAGAATGAAATTAGAACAATTCCTACACCATACACAAAAATAAACTCAAAATGGATTAGTGACCTAAATGTAAGGCTAGACACTTTAAAACTCTTAGAAGAAAACATAGGAAGAACACTCTATGACATAAATCAGAGCAGGATCCTTTTTAGCCCACCTCTTAGAGGAATGGAAACAAAAACAGAAATAAACAAATGGGACCTAATGAAACTTAAAGGCTTTTGCACAGCAAAGGAAACCATAAACAAGACAAGAGACAACGCTCAGAATGGGAGAAATATTTCCAAGTGAAGCAACTGACAAAGGATTAATCTCCACAATATACAAGCAACTCATGCAGCTCAATATCAGAAAAAGAAAAAACACAATCCAAAACTGGGCAGAAGACCTAAATAGACATGTCTCCAAAAAAGATATACAGATTGTCAAGAAACACATGAAAGGATGCTCAACATTACTAATCATTAGAGAAATGCAAATTGAAACTACAATGAGGTATCACCTCACACTGGTCAGAATGGCCATCATGAAATAATCTATGAACAATAAATGCTGGAGAGGGTTGAGAAAAGGGAACCCTCTTGCACTGTTGGTGGGAATGTATATTGATACAGCCACTATGGAGGTTCCATAAAAAACAAATAATAGAACTACCAGACACCCCAGCAATCCTTCTACTGGGCATATACCCTGAGAAAACCATAATTCAAAAAAGGCATGTACCCCAATGTTCATTGCAGCTCTATGTACAATAGCCAGGACATAGAAGCAATCTAAGTGTCCATTGACAGATGAATAGATAAAGAAGACGTAGCACATATGTACAATGGAATATTACTCAGCCATAAAAAGAAACAAAAGTGAGTTAGTTGTAATGACGTGCATGGACCTAGAGTCTGTCATGCAGAGTAAAGTAAGTCAGGAAGAGAAAAACAAATACTATATGCTAACACATATATATGGAATCTAAGAAAAAAATGGTTTTGAAGAAGTTAGGGGCAGGGCAGGAATAAAGATGCAGATGTAGATAATGGACTTCAGGACACGGGGAGGGGGAAGGGTAAGCTGGGACAAAGTGAGAGAGTGACATGGACATATATGCCCTACCAAATGTAAAATAGATAGCTAGTGGGAAGCAGCCAGATAGCACAGGGAGATCAGCTTGGTGCTTTTTGTCAAACTAGAGGTGTGGGATAGGGAGGGTGTGTGGGAGACGCAAGAGGGAGGAGATTGGTGATATGTGTATACGTATAGCTGATTCACTTAGTTATACAGCAGAAACTAACACACCATTGTAAAGCAATTATACTCCAATAAAGATTTTTTTTACAATAAATAAATATTTAAAAAAATAAAGTATATGGGCAAAGAAAGAGACGATGGAACTGTTAGTTGTAGTTAGTAGTAAGCTACACTCTCAATGCACTCTTCCAACCCTTAGATTTTAGGTAATGTTTATTCTTACACTTCATTATGCATTGCCATTTGTTACTTCTTTATGTTTGTCTTATGGCCCAAAGTAGAAGGTAAGTTTCTTGAGGATGAGGACCATTTTCCTAATTCCATTTATAGTATGACATCAGACTCTGATACATCACCCAGGCATTGTTTTGGCTTTAACTTTGTGTTTACACAGAGTTTTGAGTCAGGTCCTGTGCTAGTGCTATCAATAATCTCTTCCTTTGCTATCAATCATATGTCCACAGAATTGTAGAACTAAAATATACATTCCATATAATCAACCTCTTTACAGACAAGAAAACCAAGACTCAGAGCCATTAAATATTTGGCCCAAAGTCAAAAAGAGGATTCATAGCTTTCAAACATAGGAAAAGTGTTCATCTTATAGTTGAGTAAACTCTGGCCCAGACACCTGCTGTTTCTTGGCAGCCTGCCGTAACAAGGATCATAACTGATGAATGGACATTTATGGTTTATTCAAATTAAGATAAACCTCACTCATCAGTTGGCAAAAGGTAAATTAATTCCTAAGCATAATTTTTAGAAACGAAATGCTTTGTTGCAAATAAGGAAGCAAGATCGGTAGCCTTGGCATCAGATGCCAAGTTTTCTAACAAAGTCTCCCTGTAAGGGTTTAGCATACTACCTAAGGATACCTTAATTGCTTTATTCACTCATGCATGGACATATGTGAACACAGCAATACATCTGAGAGCCTCCTTTCTAAAGAGTTTAAAAAGAGTCATCAAATTCTCTAAAACACACTGTCAGGATTTTACAGGTTAGAGGGATTTGATTGAAATGGCATTGAATATTTTTCAGAAATAATTACTTTTCCTTGGTATTGAATAAAAAACGCTTGCTTGATGTATGAATTAGTAAAGGGACTTTGGATAAGAGCTTCCTGAACTTATAAATAAATAAATAAGTATTAGAACAAGATTAAGGCAGAGGAGGAGATTCATAATGGGTACCAGGAATCCTGCTTTCTTTTTCTACATTGTGCTGGTTGCCCTGTGGCAAACCATGAAGTTTCTTAACATTCCACTGGGTAAGGGTAGAAACAGAATTTGACCTTGGAATTCCTTTCTTAATAGATTTTGCAAGAGAAGCCAAAGGGGTTAAAAAGCTAGGAGCATAAATTAAACTGAAAATTAATAGTGCTCTTATGAAATAGTCCTATCCAGTTTTATTTCTGCAATATGTATAGAGAATACATATACTTTGCCTTTTTTTTTAAATCCAAAGTTATAACTTGATATGAATTGAGACCAAGTCCTCTAATCAGTTTCTTTGGACTTTCTATTTTCAAAATCATAAATTGGTATCAACATCAACAAATACTCTCTCAACACTGCACCCATCAGATAATTTGTTCTAATTATCTCTCTGTAGAAAAAGAGAATACTTGAAAATGGATTTGACTTTCTGCCAAACTGTCAGGATATTGGAGGGATGCATTTTTCTTTTCTAATAAAGTGAGAGTATCTTTTCCTTCTACATATACTCCTTTTTATTGAGATATGATTTACATATAAGAAAAAGCATATATTTAAGTGTATAATTAAATGATGTTAGAAATAATCATACCTGTGCAACCCATAATCTGGAAAGTCCCCTTATTTCTGAGAGGCAACCCTTGTTCTGATCACAAATTTGTTTTGTTTACTTAGAACTTTAAATAAATGGGATCATAAAATATGCACTCTTTCTCTCTGGCTTTTGCCCAATGTAATATTTTTGTGATTTGTCCATGCCATTCCAGGCATCAGAAATTCATTCATTTTCATTGCTGAGTGGCATTCCATTAAGTATCAATAAATACACCACAGTTTTCTTATCCATTCTCATTTTGATGGTCAAGGGGTTATTTCCAATTTGGGGAAATTATTTTCAAAAATCTACTATGAACATTCTTGTACATAATTTTTATAAAATAGTTTATATGTCTCTTAGGGTCATGATTCCCTTTAAAATACATTGCTGGGCTGCTTCCCACCAACAACGTGTGAGAGTTTTCATTGTTCTAATTCCTCACCAATATCTGATATTGTCTGCCTTTCTAATTTTTGCCATTCCTAATGGATGTGAATTTATATCTCATGATTTTACTTGCATTTCTCTGATGTACCATTTCACATACTTATTGGACATTTGTATTCTCTTGCTGATTTATGACTTAGCATGAGGTCTATTTTGGTGATAATCCCATATATGCTTGAGAAGAATCTATGTTCTACAGTGATTGGTTATAATATTTTATAAATGTCAGTGAGGACAAATTGGTCGATAGTTGTTCAAATTTTCCACATTATTACAGATTGTTTTTGGTTGACTTATGTCCTCAATTATTAATAAACTGAAGTTAAATCTCTGATGAGGATTGTAGATATGTCTATATTCTGCTTTAATTCTGTTAGTTTTTGCATCATATATTTTGGAGTTCTATTATCAAATGCGTATACATTTAGGTACATTGTGCTTTTGGGGGGAATTGACTTCTTAATCATTATGAAATGTCCCTCTGTATCTATGGTAATACTCCCTGTATTGAAGACAACATTTTTCTGACATTAATATAGTGACACCAGCTTTCTTATGCTTAGTGTCTGTATGGAATATCTCTTTATGTCATTTATTTTTTAAAATAGACTTTAATTCTTAGAGCAGTTTTAGGTTCACAGAAAAATTGAGTAGAAGGTACAGATTTCCCATGTACTCCCTTGCCCCCTACACACAGTCTTCCCCACTGTCACCATCCTACACCAGGGTGGTACACTTGTTACAACTGATGAACCTACATTAACCGATCAGTATCACCCAAAGTTCATTGTTTACATTAGCGTTCATTCTTGGTGTGTACATAGTTTTTTTCATGGATTGTGCCTTAGTATTCTACCTAAAGAGTCATCACCATACACAAGGTCATCTAGGTTTTCTCCTATGTTCTCTTTTAAGAGTTTTACATTTAGGTCTATGATCCATGTGGAGTTAATTTTTGTAAATTGTGTAAGGTCTATGTCTACATTCAATTTTTTTTCATGTGTTTGTCCAGTTGTTACAGCATCATTGTTGAAAAGACTATCTTTCCTCTATTGTATTGCCTTTGCTCATTTGTCAATGATTAGTTGACAATATTTGTGTGGGTCTATTTCTATTACTGTATCTTTTTAGTAAGTCATGAAGTTGTATTGTATTGCCAATTCTGGGTCTTTTGCTTCTCCATATGAACTTTAAAATCAGTGTTTTGCTATTTGTAAAATAACTTGCTGGGATTTTTATTGGGATGGCACTGAATCTATAGATTAAGTTGGGAAGAATTGACATCTTAATGGTATTGAGTCTACTTATCCATAAACATGAAATATCTCTCCATTTATGTAGTTCTTCTTTCATCAGAGTTTAATAGTTTTCCTCATATAGATATTACACAAATTTTCCTAGACTTATACCCAAGTATTTCATTTTTGAGGATGCTAATGTAAATGGCATTGTGTTTTTAATTTCAAATTCCACCTGTCCATTTCTGGTATGTGGGAGAAAAATTGACTTTTGTATATTAACCTTGTATCCTACAACCTTGTTTTGATCACTTATTAGTTCCAGATTATTATCTTTCATTTATGATTTCACTTATAATTGAAATCTTATTAGTTTTTAATTCTTTCAGATTTTCTACACAGATATTATATCATCTGGGAACAGTTTTATTTCTTCCTTCCAAATCTGTGTACCTTTTACTTCCTTTTCTTGTCTTATTGCATTAGTTAGGAATGCTAGTACAATATTGAAAAGGAATGGTGAGAAGGGATATCTTTGTCTTGAACCTGATCTTAGTAGGAAAGTCTGAGTTTCTCACCATGAAGAATAATGTTAGCTGTAGGTTTTATGTAAATGTTTTTTTATCTAGTAGTGGAAGTTTCATTTTATTCTTAGTTTGCTGAGAATTTTTATCATAAACAGGTGTTGGATTTTGTCAAATACTTTTTCTGCATTTGTTAATATTATCATGTGTTTTTTTTTCCTCTAGCCTATTGATATGGACTACATTAATTGGTTTTCAAATGTTGAGTCAACTTTGCATATCTGAGATAAACCCCCACTTTGTTGTGCTGTATAATTCATTTTATACACTGTTGGATTCTATTTGCTAATACAATACATTTCTGTTACAGTGTTTTTTTATCTCTAGCATTTCTTTTTAGTGTTTTCTTAGGAGTTCCATCTCCCTGTTTACCTTGCCATATGTTCTTGAATGCCTTATATTTTATCCATTAGAGTCCTTAGCATATTAATCACAGTAGTTTTAAACTCCCAGTTTGATAATTCCAATATCCCTGGTTCCGATGTTCATTCTGTCTCTTCAAATTGTGTTATTTGCCTTTTGTTATGCTTTGTAATTTTTTTCTTGATAGTCAGACATGATGTATTAGATTAAAAAAAAACCTGCTGTAAATAGGCCTTTAGTAATGTGGTGTTGAGAGGTGGGAGAGAGGGAAGTGTTCTACAGTCCTATAATTAGGTCTTGACCTTTTAGTGAGCTTATGCCTCCACACTATGAAATTCACAAGTGTTTCTTAGGGTTTTTTTCCTCCTTCAGTTGTAAGGGGATGGCTGGAGTGGGGCTCGAGTGGGCTTGAGTTGGGTTATTTCCCTTCCCCAAGTTCTGCTCGGCTCTGATAATACCCAGCAGGTTAGGCTCTGGTTAGCCAGTTTCTCGTAAGGGCAGACTTTTAAGAAAAAACAGCATGCTGTGACATATTTACAAATAGTTCCTCTTCTTCTCTCCCTGTCAGAAGCTGAAGGGGAATTTCCTCTGATATTTACTGTGGGAACCCTTTCAAACTCCTAGAGGTAAATCTCACAGTATTGTGGAACCCCACCTTATGACTGGGTCTCCTTGGAGTTTTTGATTGTCAGAGTGGTCCACACCGAATCTCCAGAAATTTATAAATTACAGTTCAGGTTTTCCTATCCGGTCACTGGTTCCCATAATGGTTTCTGGTGAGTCTCTGCCCTGGTTAGCTGTGACTCCCCATATTTACCTATCTTTCTCTTCAATATCAGGAGCAGCGATTTGTCTTGTGTCTTCATATCTCTTATGAACCCAAAAAATGTTGTTGATTTTTCAGTCTATTCAACTTTTTATTTGTTGTTAGGATGCAATGGTGACTTCCAAACTTCTTTCATGTAGAACCAGAAACAACACCATCATTTTTTAGATGTTTCAAAAAATAATAATACTGACACAGAAGAATTGGACCACAAAGTTGGGGTGAGGTATTATTAGATTCACAATGATCATTTGTATCAGTGTGGTCATCCTTAAATCAATAATGATATTTCAGAAGATGAAGAACTGATTGTCAAGATTATTTTAAAGATGATAATTTATATACAAATACATTTTGAGTGTAGAATGCAAATTTTCTTATTGGTGCACAAAAATAAAAAAGACTGACATTTCAAATATTTGTTGACCTTTTAATTTGCAAATTACAGTAATTGAAATAAATATTTGTTGTAATTAATAACTTTGGGAAAAATCTTTCCAATAAGGATGAGAAATGTTAAATATATAATACTAGTTAGAGGTAGGTTTGGCTGCAAGTAAAAAGTGCCTGAAAAACAGTAGTTGAAACAAAATAAAAGGTGATTTTTCTTCATGTGGAATTCTAGTAACAGGCAGTTCAAAGAAGGGATCTTCAGAGAAAGAGGTGCCATTACCAAGGTTCTTTCCAGGTTTTATCAGGTCCAGGCATGACATCTGAGTTCCATCTAGAAGATAGTACGGGATAAAGAAGAAAGGGCAAAAGACACACACTAGCTTCTTTTAAGAAAGGTTCTCAGATGCTGCCACAAGACACTGCCACATACCACTCACTGGCCAGAATGTAGCCACACAGCCACATTTAGATGAAAACAAGGCTGGAGAAAATAATCTTTGTTCTGAGTAGCCACGTTCCCAGATAAAAATTAGAGATTTTATTACCACAGAAAAAGAGGGAAATTTGTATAGGCGGACCATTAACTGCCTTTGTTACACTCTTCTATGCTTTAGAATATTTCTTTTTTTCTGGAACTCCTACCAGTTTGGAGGGTTTGTTTGTTTATGTTCCTGTGTTGGGAGAAAGGGTCAGGAATGGAAAAAATAAAGTCATCAAAGGAGGATGTAAGATTTTAAAGTGGTTTGATTGTTAGGTTCTTAATTTGACAATCTCTCCTTTTTCTCCCCCAAATTTTTTATCCAAGAAAGCTATTTTATTGGATTTTGTGAGGAGTGCTAAGAGACTGGATTTAAGAAGGAATGACATGAGAAAATGTACCAATCTTACAAATATGCATTGTGAGATGCTCACTGCTCTTAAGGAGGAGACCACCAGTATATTAAAGGAATATAAATGGTTTTATTGTTAAGATCCCAGTCTGTGAAGGCACTAAAGGCAAATGGTGATCAAGTCATTGCTACTGTAATGGCCTGTGAAAGGAGACCTTTCTGGCTCCCTCAAGTTTGCACCAAAGATTAGCCTGTTCTTTCTCAGGCCTTGAGTTCCGAGCTAGTTAAATCTAATCTTGAGGTAAGTTCTGAGGGACCTTCCACATTAGACTCAAACTCACTAAAACTATACAGATATTCAAAAAATGAATTTATGTTCTATTTTCCAGCATGATAGAAAGCAAGAAAATGCCATTTGTGGGAAGGTTCACTGAACTGTTCTGTATGCTTCCCTATACAGGGATAGGATTATATTTCAGGCAGGACGATAAGCTTCCATTTTTCAATGGTTCCATTTTTTCTCTCTCAGAGAGAACCTAATCTCTTTAAAAGCACAGTAATATTTAATCTCTTCAATGTACAAGGATTTTTAATCTATCAGGAGGCAAGTAATTAAGAAGATATGTTAGAATCTAAGGAATATAAAGCTGGAAGCACCAAAAAGTTGAAATCCTGTTTAAGCTAATCTGTAGCAAATATATAACAGTGATTGAGATCAATCAAATCTAATGAAGTGTAAAACACCATTTTTATGTAGAATTATGCTCTTTTTATAAATCAGATTTAGTGACTTTGAGGTTAACTGAATTTATGGCACTGACATTAAGCCAATTCATCTCATTACAATTCAGCCAAATTTTAAATACTCTCGAAAAGATATATTTTAAAACAATATATACTCTTTTTCAAAGGCTTTTGAAATTGGCTGTCCCTTTAGAAAATTAAAATGTTGGGACACAAAGAGATTAAGCAGTACCCAAAGTCAAGTTGGAAAAACTTAAAGTAAGAGTAAAAGATTATACAGCTCTAAAATGTCTGCAATTAAAAAGAATTCTACCTGTCTTTTACACTAAAGCCGTAATCTTTACCAGAGTCTGTTCTTAAATTAGACAAAATAGATTTAATTACAGATAAAATTCTGTGAAGCAAGCAACCATCAGAGGGTTGAGGAGAGCCCTCAGGTGGTTCCCTTGGCAATGTCAGATCTGACCTGTCTCAACCAGTGATGGCAAAGGGGGAATTTTTTTCTTCAAAAGATGCATTGTAGGTTTGTTGCAATGCTGGGGCTGGAGAGCTGTTCTCATAGTAATCTGCACCCAGCCAAAATGTGTATGCCTTATACTACTTCCTGGACCAAAATAGTGGAATACCAGTCAAAGCTATATATCAATACTTGATGCAGGGACAAGTTGCCAAAACACAGCATCAGATTGACCCATAGGTACAAGTGGTGTTGCAGAATAAAGTCTAAGATTGAACATTAAATGTCAAGGATTTACTAGTAAAACACTCCAGTCAATAGGCATTGTCTAACCAATTTTTCACATATTTAGCAATACCCTCTCCCCAAATAACCAGTCTTACAAAAATCTCTAAAATATGCACATAAAACACACCTTATCAAGTTAAAAAAATAGGAATCATACACTGTATGCTTTCATATCACAATGGAATTAAACTAGAAGTCAATAATAGAAAGATAGTTGGAAAATCTCTAAACACTTGGAGGCTAAACAACATATTTCTAAATAACATGGGTTAAAGGAGAAATCTTATGAGAAATGAAAAATACTTTGAACTAAATGAAAATGAACACATAAGAAAATTTGTGAGATGCAGAGAAAACAGTGCTTCAAGGGAAATCTATACTATTTAATATACATATGAGCAAGGAAGGAAGATCTAAAATCAATAATCTAAGCTTCCACTTTAAGAAATTAGAAAAAGAGCAAATCAAATCCAAAGTAAACAGTGGAAAAGAAATAATAAAAATAAAAGCAGAAATCAATGAAATTGAAAACAGGAAATCAAGAGAAAATAAATGAATGAAAAGCTTGTTATTTGGAAATAATAAAACTAATGTCTCTAGCCAAGTTAATTTTTAAAAAGGAGAAGAACAAATCATTAATATCAATCATGAAGGGAGGGATATCACTACAAATTCCATGGACACAAAAGAATAATAGAGGAATACTATAAAGAACTCTGTGCTCACATATTTAATATCCAAGATGAAATAAAAATTTTAAACAATATTTTTGAAAGGCACAATCTGTCAAACTTATACAAGAAGAAATATGCAATCTGAATAAACTTATATCCAATAAAGAGATTGAATCAATAATTAATAACCTTCTAAAATAGAAAGAACCAGACCCTGATGGGTTCACTTGTGAATTCTACCAAGCAGTTATGAAAGATTTTGCTAATTCTGTACAATCTCTTTTAGAGGATACAAACAGAGGAAATACATCCTATGAGGTCAGCATTACCCTAATACCAAAACCAAAAAAGGGCATTACAAGAAAAGAAAATTACAGACCAATATGTCTCATGAATATGAATTCAAAAATCCTTAACAAAACATTGATATAATACCATCGATGGGTTTATTAGTAGATGGGACATGGCTGAGGAAAATATCTCTGAGTTTGAGGTATCTCAACTGAAACCTCCAAAACTGAAAAGCAAAGAGAACAAGGGTTGAAGATAAAAACAGAACAGAATATTCAAGGACTGTGGAACAACCATAAAAGGTGTAACATAAGTGTAATATGAATATCAAAAGGAGAAAAAAGAGAGAAAGGAATAGAAGAAATATTTGAAACAATAATGACTGAGAAGTTCCCCCAAATTAATGACAGATGTCAAATCATGGATCCAGGAAACTAAGAGAACACCAAGCAAGATGAATGCCCCAAAATACATGTAGCCACATCATTTTCAAACTACAGAAAATCAGAGATAAAGAAAAAATCCTGAAAGAAGCTAGAGAAGAAACACCTCACCTAAAACAGAACGAAGATAAGAATTACATTCAACTTCCTTCAAAACCATGCATGCAAGAAGAGAGTGAAGTGAAATATTTCAAGTGTTGAGAGAAAAAAATTCACCAACCTTGATTTTGTACCCTGTGAAATTATCTTTCAAAATTGAAGGAGAAGTAAAGACTTTCTCAGGCAAACAAAAATTGAGGGAATTTGTTGCCAGACCTGCCTTATAAGAAATGTTACAAGTAGTTCTTTAGCAAGAAGGAAAATAATATAGGTCAGAAACTTGGTTCTGTATAAAGAAAGGAAGAACATCAAAGAAGGAATAAGTAAAGGTAAATGTAAAATTAAAACTTTTGTTTTCCTTCTTTTTAGTTGATCTAACAGGTAGTAGTTTGTTCACACTAGTAATAACAACAATGTATTTAATTATGTATATATCATATATATGTGTATATATGTAAGTAGAGAAATAATTAACGTAAATCTAATAAAATATGTATGAGATCTATATGAGGAAAACTAGAAAACTCTGTTGAATGAAATCAAAGAACTAAGTAAATGGAGAGATGTTTCATGTTCATGGATAGATAGGCTTAATATCATCAAGAGGTCAGTTCTTCCCAACTTAATCTATAGATTCAATGCAGTCCCAATCAAAATTCCAACAAGTTATTTCATGGCTATTAACAAACTGATTCTAAAGTTTATATGGGGAGGCAAAAGACCATTCTACTCTTGTTTTTATGAGTTCAACTTGGCATTTCTTTTTTCAGGTTCCACATAGAACTGGTATCATGTAGTATTTTTCTTTCTCTGATTTATTTCATTTAGCATAATGCCCTCCATGTTCATTTATGTTGTTGCAAGTGACAAGATTTCCTTCTTTTTTAAGGCTGAATCATATTTCAGTGGTGTGTGTGTGTATGTGTGTGTGTGTGTGTATGTATGTGTGTGTGTGTGTGTGTGTGTGTGTGTGTGTGAGTGTGTGTGTGAGAGAGAGAGAGAGAGAGAAAGAGAGAGTATCACATTTTCTTTATCTGTTCATCCATTGACAGGCCCTTAGGTTGTTTCCATACCTTAGCTATTGTGAATAATGCTGCAATAAACATGGGAGTTCAGATCTCTCTTTGAAATAATGATTTTGTTTTCTTTGGATAATAATGCAAAAGTGAAATTGAAATTAAGATGTATGATGCCTCCAGCTTTGTTCTTTTTCAAGATTGCTTTGGTTATTTGTGGTCTTTTGTGTTACCACACAAATTTTAGGACTGTTTGTTCTATTTCCATGAAAAATGCCATTGGAATTTTGATAGGAACGCATTGAGTCTGTAGATTGCTTTGGGTAGTATGGATATTTTAACGATATTAATTCTTCCAATCCAAGAGCATGGAATAACTTTCCATTTTTTCTTCTTCATTTTCTTTCATCAATATTTTATAGTTTTTCTTGTAAAGATTTTTCAACTCCTTAGTTAAATTTATTCCTAAGCATTTTAATATATTGATTTTGTATCCTGTAACTTTACTAAATTTGTTTATCATTTCTAGCAGTTTTTAGGTAGATTCTTTAGGTTTTTTTATATGTAATAAATAGTTATAAATAGTGTAATAATTTTCACATCTGTAAATAGTGACAACTTTATTTCTTCCTTTCTGATTTGGATGCCTTTCATTTGTTTTTCTTACCTAATTACTCTGGCTAGGACTTCCAGTACAATGCTGAATAAAAGTGGTGAGAGTGGACATTCTTGTCTTGATCCTGATCTTAGAAGAAGAGCTTTCTGTTTGTTACCTTTGAGTATGACATTAGCTGTGGGGCATGTCATATATGGCCTTTATTATTTTGAGGTACTTCCTTCGATACCCGCTTGTTCAGAGTTTTTATCATGAAAGGATGTTAAATTTTGACAAATGCTTTTTCTGCATCTATTGAGGTGATCACATGATTTTTATCCTTCATTATGTTAATGTGGTAAGTCACAGTGATTGATTTTCAGATGTTGAACCATCAGACAATGAAGTATTATTCAGCGCTAAAAAAACATGAGCTATTAATCCATGAAAAGACATAACAAAATTTTAAATGAATATTACTATGTGAAAGAAGTCAATCCAAGAAGGCTACATACTGTATGACTCCAGCTATATGACATTCTGGTAAAGGCAAAACTATAGAGACAGTAAAAAGATCAGTGGTTGCCAGGAAATGCAGAAAGTGAGGAGGAATGATTAGGCAGAACACAAACGATTTTTGGGGGAGTGAAAATACTTGGTATGATACTATAATGATGGATACATGTCATTACACACTTGTCTAAACACATAGAATGTGCACCACCAAGAATGAGCCCTATGTTAAACTATGGACGTTAAGTGATTGTGAGGTGTCAATGTAGGCTCATCGACTATAACAAACGTACCCTTTGGTGATAGATGTTGCTAAAAGGAGAGGTTATGCACTTGAGGCAGGGATACATGGGAAGTTTCTGAATATTCTTCTCAATTTTTCTATGAATCTAAAACTGCACTAAAAAAAAATGAGGTCGTTAAAAAATGATGCTGAGAATGAAAGTAGTTTAGAGTAGAAGGTTTTGGAACAAACAATGCTGTTTGGGTGTCTCTGCCTGAAATAACATTTTTACCCAGATGGTATCTGGTTCAAAGTTATGGACCATGAAAAACCTAGATCTTAAAACTTTAATTAGTAGTATTAATCATGTAGGGAAGAACTATAGTCAAGAGCAACACGCTGTCAGGAGATGAAATTAAGAAGTTTGAAAGGAATATACAGGTTGGCAGCAGCAACTGAGTTTTATTCTAGCTCTTCCAGCTATTACAGACCTGCCCCCTCCCCTTCAAAACAGGACCCTGGTGATTGCTTCAATTTACTAATCCCTATGTATGTCTTGGAATAATAAAAGTGGTTAATCTTAAAGTTCAAATTCTTAACCTGTCATGGCTAGTAAATTATGATATGATTCCTGCCCATTTTTCCACTATTTTCCTGCTGGGCAACCCCATGCAATCTACATGTCCTCCAAATAAGCTCTTTGACATCTTGAGTCCTTGTGCAATATTGTTCTCTCAGCCTCGGTTGCCCCACTCTTCCTTTTCTTATGGGTAGACACTCTTAAATCACAGATCATACATTGTCTTGTGGATGAATGCTTTCTTCGGGCTCTCTCCTTATGTCCTCCCCAGGAAGCAGGGGAAACTACCTTCTCTGTGTGCCCACAACACCAGGTATGTACAGTGTCTCTATTATAGCACTTATTACATTTTATCATGATAAAGTGTGTGTTTGGCTTTCTCTCCCAATATACTGTGAATTCTTTGGACACTGAAACAGTCTTGTTCCAATACCCACTGTGTTTTCTGGTATTAGCTCTGTGGGCCCCATTGCTGCAATACACGAAACATAACCCACTGGCGGAAACATACCACAGCAACCACATCATTTACCATTGCATTCCTTAAGCAATCTGATTCTAGGTAGGAAGTGTTTGAAGAATAGGCCAGAAGATCTGGCAATGCTCTTCTTAGGGTATAACATCACAAATCAAAGGGTCCTGATAGGGTTGGATATGACCAGATTCCTACTTTCTGTATTTTGTTTCAAATGCAAAAGCACATAGTGGAAAAATGTTTGTGAATATATGCATTTTATATATTTCTAGTATCTCCCAAATGTAACCACCCAGGCATCCCCAAGTCCTCAGCTTCAGCAGTCATTTTTGTCTTTCATATTCAAATTAAGTGGCTTAAACTCCCCTCTTTCTCCCCAATATCTCTAAAGATTATTGGGGGCCTGTTGTTTTTCCTGATTACCTCTGATTCTAATTTCTCATATTACATTTTGATCTCTGATCTGAAAGTCACCTTCTGAATCCCTTCTCCTCCATCCATCACTCCCTCCCCCACCACACTTCTTTTGTTGGTATGACCTGGAGTCCTTCATTTTCCTAGCGAACCACTCATAAACTTGTGTGTAAATAAGCTTTTACTAAACTTTGAGGGAACTGGCATAGTATATTCTAAGCAATGACTTCAAAGTTAATATTAGACATCACTGGCATAAAATGTCAGCATTCTTTCTTTGCTGAGGGAATTCCTTACTAGCCAGAATTCCTTAAGCCAGAGCTTGCCATCATTTCTGGACTCTATTTTTCATGTCGAGATATTCCAGCTGCCAGCTCACAGTTTTCTAATATACTTATATTTTGTACAGAGACATTTAACTTTCTCTACACTCATTCAACCTCCAATATGTTTTCAATCTACTTTTCATTTCCAAAAACTATTGGGAAACTCTGAAAAACAGTGATTATCTCTACCATTCAGCAGCACAAAGAACCTACAGAAACTTTGAAATTCCAATTTCTATTCTAACATAATTAAATTCTTAGGTGGGACTCCTTCCATACCAGTATGCAAAAAAGAAAAACATTTTTCTCCTTCTGTACAAAGTCTCCAGAGGTCAGGATTCTCACACAAACACACACACACACACACACACACACACACATGCACACAAATACATTACACGCTGTAGGTACCAAAATATTTAGTCAGGTTCTTGCATATATAGCTTCTGAATGCTTGATGAAATGATTCATTACCCACATTCTGGTCACATTTAATGAACTGATAGTCTCAAATCGGAGGGAGGGTTTTCTTAACCAGGAATCAGAGGCTGAGAATTTCCTTTGGCTTTCCAGAAAAGGTGCATACACCAAGCCATTCATGAGGGTATAGAAGATCCATCTCTTTGTGTGGGATTTTCAACAGCCTTGAGAATATTTTGTACATTCCCAAAGGCTTGGACTCAGAGCAGCCTAGAATTGAGCACAAAGGCAATACTCTACCCTGCTATTGTGTGCTCAAAAGGTAGACTTGTCTAGGCACCCAGGTGCCTACACCTACAAGACAAGCCTGCTCCATTTGGCTGCTTCTGATGGAGAAACGTCATGGGTATTATCTGACTCCTTGTTCCCATTGTCACTGTCTACACAGTACAAGTAAAGTGCAATCAAAGAGAAAAACAACGCTTTTGTGACCCTCAGCATCTTAATAACACAGCTGATTTGGCTGGTGTATCAGCAGGAATGTAGCTAGGCTGACAGAGCACTCATAAAGACAGGCCTGAGGCCTCTCCCTTGATGAGCCCTGCATCCAACACTTAAACATCAGCTATTTACTTAACACGGGTGAGCCAGTGTCATAAAGAAGACCAAGTAGGTACATATGTACTAATACAAATCTCATAATTAACAAATTGGAAAACAAGCCTATGAGCAAACTAAGGGTAGGGAATAAGCATATTCTTACAGGCTTTTGCAGCAACATCTTATCAACTCTACAAGTTAATAAGTTATCCTGGAACAGGAAGTAAGGAGAAAGTGGGGAAAATAGCAACATATATTAAGCTGACTATTGTTTCACATTTATGCATCAGTATGAAACTTAAAACTTGATCACTGTAATCTAAATCATTTCGTTTAATCCATGCTATCTCCAATTCACAGCTGGGGAAACTAAGATTCAGAGAAGTTAGGTAATGTGATCAGGACCACATAGCTGTCAAGGGATAGAGTGTGGACTCAGACAGGTGTGATCATTCCTGTCTAGATTTTCTTCCATGTGCAATTGCTGCTTCCGAAACCAGGTTTGCCCTGCACGCAATACAGAAAATTCTATTATTGTCATCTCATCTGATGCCAACAGTTTCCAGAAAACTCTGTGTTGAACCATATGCTCAGAATGGTAAACTTCTTCCCAATCTTCTTTTTGTTTTTGCTATAGTTTTGCACATGTTTACAAGTCATTGTAGGGTATCTTGAATAGATGAAGAAGATTATAGTTTCAAAGAAGGTAAATATTTGTTGATTCAGACCTAAGTTAGAGTCACCCCAGGTAAAGTCATACTTCAAATATAGGCAATGCTAGAAAATAGTCATCTCCTTTGTTGCGTGGTTTCCAAAGGAAGCAAGAGACACACTAGTGACAGGAGGTGCAGCCCTTATCAGAGCCCAGGTCCTCTGCCTTGTGAATAAACAGGAAAGAAGTTGTCCTCTTTTACACTTGAATCTAGGAACACTTGAAGTTCTTCTATATGTGGATGAAGTGGGAGGAGAGAAAGAATTCAGCTGTCTTCCTAAATCTCATCTTTTAGATGAAATTTTTGCAAAAGCAGTCATTTCATAAATGATGTTCCTTGAACTTTGCATATATTCAGGATAAAGAGTACTTTTTTATTGCATAATTCTAGTTATTTTAAATATAGTTCTGTGGGTGCGGGGGGGGGGGGGAAATGGTTCTGTGAAACCCAGAATCAACATGGCAAGAATTTGTTTCCATTATTTTCTTCTGAGCACATTTATTTTAAGATAAGTTAAATGTGGCAGCGTGGGGCTTCCTGTCTATCCTCTTTTAGCTTTGAGAGTAATAGCCCACAGCAATGATGCACTAGAAATGGGTGGGATGGGAGAAAGGAGAGGGAGAGAGGGAGACAGAGAGAGAGAGAGAAGGAGAGAAGATTAGGGCAAAGTGTAACTTGCTGACTTGACCATGAGTTACTGGAGCAGATTAAAGCTGATACCCCTTGAGAGAGGAGTTGAAAGGAAGAAGCAGAGGGATTTTCTGATATTGATGCGATGAAAAGATTACTTGAGGCTAGCAGGGAAGAACTGTTCTTAACCATCCTATGGGCTTAGAATATATTCATAGTCAGCTCCAAAGAAGACGAGGTTCTTTCTGGTGATGGACTGAGCTCCTGCATTTTCTAAGTCTTTGTTCAGTGTGACAGGATTATGGATATAATGTTTGCACTGTTTTTAACTTATTAAATATTTATATTCAAGGAGACATTTGAACCCAATAGACTGGTCATCTTGGTGGAATGGTAAGTGCCTGGATTAGGGAGGTAAACTACCTGCCATGTGGTGATGTGTCAGATTCTCTTCCTTCCCTAGAATTAAAGCTAGTGTTTGATAGTCTCATTAGAACACTAAACATGTGCTTAGGTCACACAATAGCAGGAGCTAAATTCTTGACCAGATTCAGGTATTTGATGTTTTTAAATGCATTAAAGGCCAATAGGCACATGAAAAGATTCTTAATGTCACTAATTACTAGATAAATGAATATCAAAACCACAATGAGACAGAATGAGATCCCATGAACATAAAAAGATAATAAAGAAATACTGTGAACAATTCTATGTCCTCAAATTTGATAACCAAATAAAATGGACAAATTCCTTGAAAGATGCAATCTGCCAAAACTCACACAAGAAGAAATAAACAATTTGAATAGGTCTGTATCTATTAAATAAATTGAATCAATAATTGATAACCTTCCACTGTACACCTAAAACTAACAGAGCATTGTAAATCAACTATACTTCAATTAAAAAAAAGAAAAAAAGCATTGATAACTTTCCATAACACAAATTACCAGGCATGATTGGTTCATTAGTGAATTCTACCGAACATTTAATGAATAGATTATACCAATTCTATACAATCTCTTTCAGAGCATAGAAGCAGAAGGAATAATTCCTAAATCATTCTATAAATCTGCATTACCTTAATATCAAATCAAACAGACATTACTAGAAAAGTACAAACCTGCATCTCTCATGAACATACATGCAAAAATACTCAAAATATATTAGCAAATCAATCTAACAATGTATAAAAAGAATCATGTGCTAAAACCAAGTGGGATTTATACCAGGTATGCAAGGCTGATTCAACATTCAAAAACCAATTAAGAATCAATCCATGACATCAATAGGCTAAAAAAGAAAAATCATACTATCATAACAATAGATGCAGGACAAAGCATTTGACAAAACCCAACACTCAATCATGATAAAAAAAAATTCCTGTCAGTACATTAGGAATAAAATACAATTTCATCATATTTATGGGACTTCCCTGGTGGTCTGGTGGTTAGGACTCGGCGCTTTCACTGCTGCAGCCCTGGGTTCAATCCCTGGTTGGGGAACTAAGATCCCACAAGCCTCGACGTGTGGCAAAAAAAAAAAAAAAAAAGAATATTTACAAAAAACCTTCAGTTAATATCATTCTTAATGGCAAGAAACTTGAGCTTTCCCACTAAAATCAGGTACAAGGCAAGAATGTTCCCTCTCACCACTCCTGGTCAACATTGTACTGGATGTCCTTGTTAATGCTAAGACAAGAAAAGGAAATAAAAGGTATACAGATCTGGAAGGAAAAAATAAATCTGTCTTTGTTCACAGATAACATGATTGTCTATGTAGAAAATCTGAAAGAATCAACCAAAAACTTCCTGGAACTAATAAGTGATTAAAGCAAGGTTGCAGATTACAAAGTTAATATACAAATGTTAATTGCTTTCCTATAACTAGTAATGAACAAGTGGAATTTGAAATTAAATACACAATATCATTTACATTAGCATCTGAAAGTGAATACTTTCAGTAATACTTAGGTAGAAATCTAACAAAATATGACCTGCACGAGGAGAACTATAAACTCTGATGAATGAAGTCAAAGAAGAACTAAGTAAATGGAGAAATATTTCATGCTAATGGATAGGAAGACTCAATATTATTAAAATGTCAGTTCTCCCCTAATTGATCTATATTCTCAACACAATCCCAATCAAAATCCCAACAAGTTATTTTGTTGATATTGACAAATGGAATCTAAAGTTTATACGGAGAGGCAAAAGACCCAGAATATCCAAGACAATATTGAAGGTAAGAACAAAGTTAGAGGGCTGACACTACCTATCCTCAAGACTTGTTATAAAGCTACAGTAATCGAGACAATGTGGTTTTGGGGGAAAAAAAAAAAGAAAGAAATATAAAACGAAAAAAATAGGTCAGAGGAACAGAATAGAGAGACCAGAAATAAATCCATGCACTTATGGTCAATTAATCTGTGACAAAGGAGACAAAAATACACAATGGAGAAAAAACAGTTTCTTCAGTAAGTGTTGCTGGGGAAACTTAACAGCTTTGTGTAAAAGAATGAGTTTACAACATTTCCTCACACCATATACAAAAATAAACTCAAAATTGATTAAAGACCTAATGTAAGACCTGAAACCATAAAGCTCCTAGAAGAAAATATAGGCAGAACACTATTTGACATAAATCATAGCAATAATTTTTGGATATGTCTCCTCAGACAAAATAAATAAAAGCAAACAAACAAATGGGACCTGAAACAAATATAGTATTTTAAATCAACTATACTTCAAGTAAAAAAAAAAAGTGTTTATTCTTAGGAAATGCATGATGAAATATTTAGGGATGTAGTGTCACAAAGTATAAAAATTACCTTTAAATGGTATGCAAATACATGAAGCAAATATGACAAAATGTTAATCATTTAGCCCAATGGTGGGTACAGAGTGTCCTTCGTACCGTTATTTTAACCATATGTTTGAAATCTTTCACATTAAAACATTAGCATCAAAAGGAAACTGAGTTCTAATCTTGGATCCAAGATGGACGCGTCCCCTCCTGAGCCTCAATTTTGTCACCTGTAAAGTGAGAGAATTGGACTTGAGTGCATCTGTGGTCGTTTCTAGTGTTCACATTCTGTAAGTCAGGAAAAGTTGGTTTCCTTTGTAACAGATTTTATTTCCAATAACCGCCTTCTACTTCGAAATCTGCCACTCCAGGATATCAAGGGGTGATTCATCAATCTGGGTGACAAATGGGGGACCACTTTCTCCCTCATAATTCCTTAGGTGTCTCATCCAAAACAGAAGCCAAAGAGGAGATGTCCCAAGACAGAAAATTCTACTATGATTATAACCAGTTCTACTTCTCAACATAGATATTTCCCATGGAGCTTAAGAAGTTATTTGAAAACCCAATTCATTCTGTTTGTTTACTTTTTCCCGCATTGTTTTAAAAATAGTTTTGGGTGATCAGAAAAGTCACAGAGATAATACTGCAATTTCCCATATACTCCACACCTAATGTCTCCTATTGTTAGGTACATTTGTTACAGTAAATAAACCAGTGTTATTACATTGTTTTTAACCTAAGTCCATACTTTCCGTCCAAACATTCAGTTTTTCTTAATTTTTACCTAATACATTTTTTGGTTCCAGGATCCCATCCAGGACACCACATTACATTTAGTCATCACGTCTCCTTAGGCTCCTCTTTACATCGACAGTTTCTCAGACTTTCTTTGTATTTGATGACTTTGACAGTTTTGAGGAGTACTGGGCAAGTGTTTTGTAGACGTCTCTCAACTGAGGTCTGTTCAATGTTTTTCTCCTGATTAGACTGGGCTTATGTGTTTGAAAGAGGAAGAGCACCCAGGGAAAGTGCCACTCTCATCACACCTTATCAAGGATATATACTATCCACATGACTTATACGGTTACTTTTCCCCTAGGTATATTTCCAATGGGTTACACTTACCCCCTAACTGCCAAAAACACAAAGATTGGATTTTTTTCTCCAATCTTCACAGGAAGAACCTGTTGGGGTTCCTAGAGGTAAAACCCATCAAAGTGTGACTCCTCCCAACTCTTAAAACTGGGTCTCCTGAAGTTTTTAAGTCTCAGCTGGTCCACATTCATCTTCCAGCGATTCAAGAAAGTTACCATTAAGTGTTCCTACCAGTTTATGGCTCTAGCAACTTCTGCTCTGGGTAAGCAGATCTTGGCTGTGTCTTTCTGGATGTACCTGTCTCTCCAAATTTTGGGGTGGCTTTTTGCCCTGCACCCTTAGTTCTCTGATATGTCCAAAAGAAGTCATTGATTTTCAGTTTGTGCAGCTTTTTCATGTTGTAAGGCTAGGAGTGATGTCTTCCAGTCTCTTTACATGTCGAAGCTGGACAGTTCACTCCATTTTAATGCAAGTTTATTTAGCACTGCTCCTAAAGGAAATAAAATTAGTGGTCTAAAACCCTTGCTTTAATAAGCAAGTGATCTTTGAATTGAGTTATCTGCTAAGCTGCTTTCACTGTAGGAAATTTAGAGTGTCTTGGAAACCAGCTTTCAACAAAAACAGGTTTCTCTCTTGACTAATTCAGTCTCATTCTGTTTAGAGGTACATGGTAAAAAGATAAAAGCATCAGATTTTCAGTGCAAAGGTATAGATTTTGGGGCTTTGGAGTAAAAATTTACTAGACCATCTATCTCTCTGAGACTCAGTTTCCTCAGTTTTCAATTTCTTGGTTACAAGAATGTCATCTAATTTATCTTTTTATCTTAAGTGTCTAGCATAAAACCTGGCCCAGAGTAGGCCTCCCTGAAAATTGAATTGAAATGCCTTCTGAATCAATCTCAGAGTGTTGTTATGAGGATTAAATAAAATAATGTACATGAAAGCTCTTTGCAATCTTCAAAGAGCCATACAAATGCTGCGCCTTTATTTATTTATCAGTCATCAGTCTTGAATGCCTGTCTACATGTAAGCATTTCACATTTCTGTGGAGTTTTTTGTTTTGTTTTGTTTATTTGACATTGTGCAGATAAGGAGGAAGTTACTAAAAAGAGTTAAATTTTACTTAAATTCGGGTATAGCAGCAACAATATACATTCCTCAACTTGTCCAATTTAAAAACCTGGCAGTGTTTTGATATTTGACAGCTCTGCTGTCAAGTAATTCTGTTCTACAATTAATCATGCCATAACCATTTCTTCCACTACTGCCACAATATAATGGCATCATTGTCTATGCATACATAGTACACTTGTATACTGTCTAAAAGGAGGCAGAGCAAATGAACTTGAAAAATTTACTACTCTGTAGATCGCAGTTATATTGCCAAGATTTATTATTAAACCCATTCCATTTTAATGCTATTACTGCTCCAATCTGAGCTTAGATAAAATCATTCAGACATTGCAGTTTTCTATTTCCTTGCTTGAGAAATTGAGATCCTGCTTTCTTTGAGATGTTTTGAGTGTCAGCTAGGTGCACTGTACAAATGGCTGGGATCTTTAATGATTGAATGTCAGCTCCCGGGTTTTGATTGCTGTTTTGTCTGGATCAGTGCTAGACACAACTGCGGCGTCTAGTCCCTCTCTGCTCCTACTGTCAGTGACTTCCTGAGGCAAATGAGTTTGCCACAAATCAAGATGCTTGCAACAAACATCTCTGTGAACCTGTTCCATCTCTCCTTGGCAACTTGCCACTTGCCCTCACTCTTAACATTGAAACCCCTGCTTTTACCAAATGTCTTGGCTTCTTAGTAGATTAACATTTCATGGGAATCCTAACCCTCTACTAGAATCACGTGTTTCTTATAGACAGACATCTTATTTTTTAAGCAATCTCAGGCAGTTTTGAACAAATACATCACCATTATTTTTCATGAAGATCATTTCACGTTTCGATGTCTAATTGGTTAAGAAATCAGATCACAAATCATATAAAAGGCAATCTAGAGAGTACAGATATGTTTGTCAAAATTTCATGTAAAAATAGATTTAATCTTCTACCTTCAGAGGTAATTGAACTACTTACACTAATGACATTTTGCGACTTTCAGACTTTCATCTTTATGAACTTCTACATGGAACAGTCTTGGTCAATATTTTTATGCAACTGCATAATCACCTCTGTAACAAGAACACTGTGAATTGCTACCGAATTGCTCACGAAGAATGTGATGCAAAGACAATCACAACTTCATTTTAAGGGTTAAATAAATCCGTCAACAGAGAAGTGTACTTTATATGCATACTGATAAGTACCATAATAAGGTAATGTGGTCACTTAGGGAAGCAGGTGAATGTAATTATTGAGTAAACATGGTCCAGATCACATTAACTATGTGATCTAGAGGAAAGAGGGGGTGACTGTGCCTACGACTGCATACGCACTAGCAGAATTTTCAAGCTCTTAATTTTATTTTTTTCCGCCTGATTCATAGTCTGATCTTAAATCTGTTCTGGAGTGGGTTTTTTTTTCTTAAGAGTTTATTTCTTAATCTAGAAATGCCAGAATTATATGACATAATTTTGCACTTAGAGATTGCCAGCTCTGCACTTGTCGAGAGAAAGTGAGTTCAGTTTCATGCACCACTCTAGTATGGTCAGAGAGGCTGTACGGTATGGTAGCCTCATGAGATAATAATAATTCCGGGTAAGGTTGTTTTTGCCATGGTCCCCAGTCCTGATATGTGCATGACTGCACCTAAACCAGTGCTCCTAAAACCAGTGTTTCTCTGGCTATACTACTGAAGGAAAAAAATGAAATTGCTCCCACTTTCAGCTTTGTTTTCTAATAGTAAAGAATAGCTTTCATTGTTGTGCCCTATTATTGTCATCAATAGCACTTAGTTGAGTGATAACTATACTCTGTAGTCACAGAAAAAAAGCAAATTGAAAAGGATCTCTCAAGAATCAAGTTTACACATGTAGCATCATTAGTACCAACGTCCATCTACATAAGGGAACTAGCTATTTACTAAAATGCTGCACCAACGCAGTAATAGAGTCAAAGTCTTTGCGTATACCTTCCTAGCTACTCTTTCATCAAGAATGTGATGAAATGTGGTTTTGGAAATTTAAATCAGTACTCAAGAAATGATTGCACCCAGAGTAGGTAATATTTAACTTTATCCTTTAGTCACATAACTTCTCTGAGTCTGAATTTTCTCATCTGTAAAATGAGATGCTTAATATCTATCCTCTCCAGTAATAATAGCTATAATTTTTTAACCTCTGTCTTGTGCTGGACACAGTGAGACAGTCCACAGTCATCACCATAATCCATTCTGTTTTGCAAACTAATGTTATGTCCATTTTATTGATACAAATGCAAAAACTCAGGTAGGAGCTAAATAACTTGCCCTAAGTTACAGAGCTAGACAGGAGAAGGACTGAGATTTGAACCAATGTCTATCTGATGCCAAACCATCATGCTATCCTATGGGATTATTAAATTTTGAGGAAATATCAAAGGAAAATTAATATACCATATATAAACTGTCAGAAACATTCTATAAGGCAGTGTTTCTGAGATTTCAGTCACTTGCCCTCCACCTTCATGACTTTTGCTCTCTCTGCTTACTACATATATGTTATATATTTACTATTTTCTTTAAGTTGACCCACTTTTTTATTTGAAATTTTTTTTATCTTAAAAGGAAATATTATGACCTGGAAATGGAAAACCAGCATCTATGGAACTACGAGTACATGGAATAAAGTAAGGGGAAGAAGATATGTAAAAAAGTATTCCTTGGGGCTTCCCTGGTGGTGCAGTGGGTTAGAGTCCGCCTGCCGATGCAGGGGACACGGATTCGTGCCCTGGTCCGGGAGGATCCCACATGCCACGGAGCAGCTGGGCCTGTGAGCCATGGCCACTGAGCCTGTGCGTCCGGAGCCTGAGGTCCACAACGGGAGAGGCCACAACAGTGAGAGGTCCACGTACCGCAAAAAAAAAAAAAAAAAAAAAAAAGTATTCCTTTAGGTGGTCCTAATTCAGATCATGAATAGTAGAGGGAGAAAGGTAAAATTTTTTGCATAAAATAATGTGTCTAGTTTACCTAACTCATGGGTCTTCCTTGGTGATTTATAAGGGAAAAGAAGATTACAACTACTCCATGTGTAATACTATGTAAGAAGGGACAATAATGTGAAAGTGAAATTCACACACTTTAATAAACGTAGGTTGACTTTCACAGTAATATCTTTCAGATAAGTTTAAATCAGATAGACTGAGGGATTGTCTATCTCCCTTATATTTAGTGTCTTTTAGAAACGGAAACTTAAGGAAAGGGGGAAAAGATCTTTTCTCTGACACATACCAGTGAGACACAGGCCCATATTATCCCAAGTCATTAAAATTTGGAAGGAATTAACAAATCTAAATTATCTCTTCTTTGCTCCATTAACACTTGTATTATCTTTCTGGGTTGTTCCTTTTTTTAAAGCAATAATCCCTTTGGAAAACTCCTGCAAAATGGAATCTCTATGGGCTGAAAATTCATTAGTCATCTCCTTCAAGCATATATGTAGCTCAAATTCTGTAAGCTAAAAGATCAACATTCAGAGAGAAGAATGGAATCAACAATTCTCATCTGCTTCTCCCTGCCTAAAACTCCCCCCCCCCCCCCGCAGATCAATATCCTGTTACCTGGGTATACCGAAGTATTAATCTAATGCCTATCTACTACAAATGGATTCAGTGATTCCTTGCTCCAATAGACCTTTCCTACTAGGACATTGTTATTTCTCTGTTAGTAAGTGTCATGAGTTATAGAGCACTTTCTACTTTTTAGAGTATTTTCTATTCTTTAGCTCACTTGATTCTCACATGCTTGGTGGGAGGCCCAGTAAATATCTTACTTCCCTATTTTTACAGATGAGCACTTGGGGTGGCTTGCCCAAGTATCACAGAGCAAACTGGTGATTGGACCAAATTTAGTTCTAGCTCTAGGACCATTCTCTTTCTACATTGGGTGGTCTAGCATACAAAAAAAAAAAATTTTTTTTTCTTTCTGCTACTTATGTTGCTTTATTTTCCCCCTCAAGTCTTTTTATAAGACTATTTTTCTGTCCCAGGACTAAAGAACTATCAGTCACAGTACTGAGGCCAGCATAAACATCGTAGATGTCTTCCTGATAGCTCTAGTCTCTGAGGCAGAAAAAAATTTATCCTCTTAGTGCTCTGACCAGTGAGCAAACTTTTATTTCTGTGAATTTCAATAGCCTGGAATTCTTTGTGTGCTGAAGGAGCCAACTTCATATTTCAATTAACTAGTTATTCCTCTCTAGAAAATCCAGTCATTAGTAAAGAGCAGACTGGAGGCCAGGAAGAGTTAATATCGCTTCCAAAGGTGATTTTATAACCTAGAAGTAATTTAGGCAGCAAGAGAAAATGTCTCACTTCAAAGATGGCAATGCTGAACCATGCATACAAATGTGACTGCTAACTCGTGTGTGACTCAAAATCAGCAACCAGGGATTCCAGGGACTAAAAAGGACCTCAAGAAGCCATCTGGTCCACCCCCACTTTCACATAATTAAAGTCTGCTCTTCAGTTTAAATGTGTGGCACCTGAAGCCCAGAGAAGTAAGGGACCTGGTAGCAGAAAGGCTGGTAAGAAAAGGTCTCAAGGATCCATTAGATTTAGCCATGTAGAGTTCCTTAGTGACCTTAATAAACACAGTGTTACTGACATGGTGGGGGAACAGAGACAGAATAGACGATTGAAGACAACTCTTTAAAGACATTGGCTCTGAAGATAAAGGAAGAGAGAGGGCAGCAGTTGGAGGAGAATGTGGTGTCCAGGGAGGATTCTTTGAAGGGTTTGTTTTGTTTTTGCTTTTGTTTTTAAGGGGGAAAAAGAGGGAAGCTCTCCTTTAAGACTGAAGAGTTTACAGTCTTTTGAAATGATACCGGGAAGAATCCAGTAAAGAGAAAAAGACACACGAGATACTGGAAAAATGAAGTGTTCTTGATAAAGCAGCCATGTGTAAGGTCCAGAGAACAGAAGGAATTATGGAGGAAAGGATGCGTAATGCACTGTAATAGGAGAGAACAAAGGGAATGAAAAAACCTCACAGATGGAGCTGTAGATCTGGTGGATTAGTAATTCAGCAATTAGTATCTAAAGGCTTCCAATTTCTCTATGATACAGGAAGCAAAGTCATAGGCTGACAGTAGGGAGGCACATATTGTTGGAGAGTGGTCAAAGGTTTGAGGCAAGTAGAACTTTGGGATGGTTGTTGAAGAGAGTGGTAGAGAAGTGTAGCCATGCAGTGTTGGGAACACAGTTTAAGTTGGAGACATGAATATATAGTGATACCTACACCCTCAATTGCCTGAGTATACACGTGAAGAGAAAGTGTGGTGGAGCGCCTCAGATTGCTTTTTCTTTTTAAAGCTGAAAGTGATGGAAGGAAAAATTATGGGAAATTATAATACATAAAAAAAGAGTGTTTGAAATAGAACATGGATCTGAGCTGTAGAGAGAGGGAAGTGAAGACAAGAGGAGTTTGATAGATGAAGAGGCAGTATAGCTATCGATATTTGGGAAACCCTGATGATGTGAAAGAACACTGGCAAAGGGTGTACTTTACCAAACAAGTTGGAAGTTTAGGAAGTTGTCGTCAGAAAGGGGACTGTCCAAATCAGTAATTTCAGAGGTGGAGCAGTAGTGCTGACAAGTTTCAAAGTGTGACTTAGGATGAAGTGGCGGGAGTGGAATGATGGAGACAGCCATTGGAAATGAGGAGTTCAAGGGCTTAAGAAACAAGGACTTTAGTGGACTGCTTATATGAAGAGAGTCTTTGAGGCAAGGAAGACTAAACTGTGGGTTTTCAATGAAAAAAGATAAGGAGGATAACAGAAATGAGGAGTGTGGTAAAGAGTGCTGTGGTCAAATGATCTGAGTCTAATGGGAACAGGCGTTTGTCTGTTTGTTAGCAAAGGAGTGAAGATCTAGTCTAGGGCAGAAAGGCACTGGTGTAGTAAAGACAATGAGGCAGAGGAGAGAGCACTGACTTTACCTCTTAACCTTGATGGATGTGTTTGTGGGAAGACAAGCAATCTCAATCTGAGAGCAATCTCATAGGGACAGTCAGATTTTAAAGAAGACAGAAAAATGTCAAGGAGACTGAGAAATGGGAGAACTTTTTGATCCTAAGGGGCGACTTGAGAGGGCACAGAGGAAGGATTTCAGATGGAGGGGAGGGTAAGCTGGGTCAGAGGGGAGACCCATTAAGGTCCAGGGCAGACCACGCTCTCTCAGGGTTCCCTACATGGAGCAGTTCACTAAGCCCCACTCTAGCTCTGCTTCCTTCTCCATGTATTTGTATCAATCACTTGTCAAAATTTCCCCAAGAGAGTTTCCCTCAGTTGGTTTCCATCAGTCCTCATGGGTAGAGCTTTCATGTCATAGCCCCCAGTGGCCAAGGGCCCATCCCTGGTTCAGCCGTCCAGAGCAGATGGTCACATGTACCAGCGTAGGAAGGTATTTGACTTGAATCCCATAGAAAGAAACTAAGAAACTGGAACCCTTATATTTTGTTGATGGGTACATAAGATGGAAGAGCCATTTTAAAAAGCATTTTTGTAGTTTCTTAAAAAGTTAAATATATACTTGTCGTGCAACCCAACAATTCTATTAAGTACCTACCCAAGAGAAATGAAAGTATATGTTTACACAAAGACTTATACATGAATGTTCACAGTAGCATTATTTATAGTAGTCAAAAACTGGAAGCAATCTCTATGTCCATTGTCAGATGAATAGAGAAACAAAATGTGGTATATCCATATAATGGAATACGACTCAGCAATGAAAAGGAACAAACTACTGGAACATGCAACAACATGGATATGCCTCAGAAACATTCCAAGTGAAAGAAGCCAGATACAAAAGACTATTTTATTATTCCATTCATACGAAATATCTAGAAAAAGTGAATCTATAGAGACAAAAAGAGATCTATCGTTACCTGGGAGTGGCATTGGGATTGACTGCACACCTGTGAGAGGGAGCTTTCTGATGTAATGGAAATGTTCTATAAGTGGATTGTGGTGACGGTTCCACAACAGTATGAAGTTACTTAGAGATCACTTATCTATATACTTACAATGGGTGAATTTTATGGTATGGTAAATTAATTTTATGGTAAATTTTAACTTAAGTAAAGCTATTTTTAAAAACTTTTAGAATTTTTTTAAGGGGTAAAAGATTTCAACAGACAATTCATCAAAAAAATATGTATTGATAGATGGCATTTAAGTATATGAAAAATGCTCAACATCATTAGTCATTAAGGAAACGAAAATAAAAATCACACATGCCCATTATAATGGCTTCCTTAAAAGACAAACAGTACCAAATGTAGGTGAGAATGAACAGCAACTAGAACTTTTACATGCCGCTGGTGGGAATGAATGGTTCAGTCATTCTGGAAAACAGTTCAGCAATTTCTTACAAAGTTACACATAACATCTAATATACAACTTAGCTTTCCCATTCCTTTGTATATACCCAAGAGAAATGAAAACATGCATCCATACAAAAATTTGTCCACAAGTGCTCATAGCAGCTTTGTTTTTTTTGTTTGTTTTGTTTGCGGTACGTGGGCCTCTCACTGTTGTGGCCTCTCCCGTTGCGGAGCACAGGCTCCAGACGCGCAGGCTCAGCGGCCATGGCTCACGGGCCCAGCCGCTCCGCGGCATGAGGGATCTTCCCGGACCGGGGCACGAACCCGTGTCCCCTGCATCGGCAGGCGGACTCTCAACCACTGCGCCACCAGGGAAGCCCAGCAGCTTTGTTTTTAATTGCCACAAGTGGAAACAATCCAAATATCCTTCAATAGGTGAAAGGATATACAAATTATAGTATATCCCTATGATAGAACACCCTCAGCAATGAAAAAAAAGACCCATGGATTCAGACAGCAATGTGGATAAATCACACACAAAAATTTTGCTGGGACCCTCAATAAACAGATAATAAAAGAGTATATATAGTATAATGCCATTTATATGAAAGCAGATACTGTTTGCCTGGGATAGGGGTGGGAGATTAGGATATGGTCCAGAGAGATATTACAAAGGGTCATATGGAAATTTCTGAGAGTGATGGATACGTTCATTATTTTGATTTTTGTGATGGTTTCATGGGTGTATTAATATACTGAAACTCATTAAATTGTGCATTTAAATATATGAGGTTTGTTTTACAGCATTTATACTTCAATACACATATTTTAAAAGTGCCAGCCACTGCTCCCTTTTTCTTCCACAGGGGTGTCAGTATGTCATAGGGGAAAGCTGAAGGGTCCCTCATCAACTGTTCTCTGCCCAAGTGTTGCTACAATATCTAAAAATCCACTATTGACTTTTTCATTCCCTTTGAGATCATTACTGTCCCTCAAGGCCGTACTCTTGGCTGCATCTTTCAACCCCAATTTGAAACCTAGCTTGAGCTATCTTAAATTAAAAGAGGGATTTTATTGACCAAACCAAAGACAGATGGACTTGGCCTCAGGAGTACGTCCTGCACTCCACTGCAGTCACTTACTACTGTCTCATTTTCCTTCAACTCTCCCAACCACTCTCACTCTCATGGTCTCTCTCTCTCTCTCTCTCTCACCTTTCTCTCTAAATTTCTGGAAAGTTCTAGTTTGGCTTTATTCTCTCAAACTGGCTGTCCTCAAAAGGCCAGACAATGGCCCCGGTCAGCTCTAACTTGCCTTCTTAAAGCTTCACAACCAAAGAAGAAAGGGGGCTCTCTCCACAACTCCAGCTCTACAAAAGAACCCAGCTTGGATTCCAGGCTTGTGCTAATGAGTGGGCAGGCTCACTGTGATTGGGAGAGTGGTATCTGAAAACTTTACAGATTATCCAGCGGGGTTGGGAGTAAGGGGAGAGTGAATAAAAGTGAAGAGCCATATGCAACGAATTTTCTGTTTCAGGATCTTGCCTAGCACCAGCCTGGATCCCAAACTCTGGCAAGATCAAAAACTTGTTTGTTTTGTTTTGTTTTTACTGGCTGTGGCACCAGATATGGCTTCCTTTCCCAGAACTGCCTTAATAAGTAGCTAACACTGCCCATAGAGCCCTTCAGATCACCTACGTGCCCATCTAGAACTGTCTTATAGGAATTCCCTGGTGGTCCAGTGGTTAGGACTCTGTGCTGTCACTGCTGAGGGCACGGGCTCAATTCCTCGTTGGAGAACTGAGATCTCGCAAGCCGTGTGGTCAAAAAGAAAACACATACAAAAAAAGTCGTATGGCATTCTGTTTTTCTCACCTCAAAAACAGGAAACTACCAGAATTCTCATGCTTCTCAGCTTCCCACAAAATAGTGATTATGATTTTTCATCTTCCAAGTAGATGTCTCATTAGATGAAGAAGCCAAGGATGTTTGCATGCAAAATGACTCAGGAAGGAAGGGAGTGCTATCAGAGGCTGCTGGCTTTTTAAATCCGAGAACAGGTTCCTTCCCCTGGAGAAGGAGGTTAGTTCAATCTACTAATGTGGTGAAGAACTAGTTAACAAATATTCAAATAGTTGAATATACTAGGTCGCATTGTCTAGTAACAGTGAAAATGATTGATGCAACCTACTATCGTGTTCCTAATGACTATTGAGTTAGCAATGGGAAACTATTTAGGAAAATGCAAAAGTACAAAGATTTTTCATTTTACGAATGTCAAAACTTTTACATTTCAAGTTCTGTTTGGTTTGGACAACAGTCAAGTTGAAAGTTGCTGCTTTTTATAAATTTTTATTTTGTTCCCCACTACCATTAGAAGCACAAAAACTCCAAGTATAATCTTTTCATATTTTATTTAAAAATATGCTTATTTACCTCCAAAAACAGTCATGAAAATGAAAGCCATTCCTGCCCTTGTCTAAACCCCTACTTCCAAAAGGACATTCTTTGTAAATTATTTTTCAGTAATTTGAATTCACTTCAAAGAGTCTGGCTAATATTTAAAAGGTTTTTTCCAAAGTCTTAGACATTACCACATGCACAATTTTCATCTCATAAGTATTACCACTGCAGGCCAATTGGGAATTCTATTGGAAGAATTCAAGTTTCTCTTGTTCTGGACCATATCTACTGACATTTCTTGAAAACATTTCACACACACACACACACACACACACACACACACACTCCTGGCATGGCTATATAATTTCTAAATTATGCAGCACTGAAAAGTACATTACAAAATTTGACTTTTAAATATTTAAGGTTATCTAAACCACTGTGCTCCCAAAGGAATGAATGGATGTAATTTACAAATGTGATAGAAACATCTCCAGGATAGCAAGACGGTTTTTCTAAATTCATAGACCATGGAGCCAGTATAAGCCTGAATTGTTCGTTTTTGATGTTGTCATCATTATTACCAGAAGAAATTACAGTTTAAAATTTTTTAGATAGTTTTATTTTCACCAAAGTCATAGATCAGATAGTACTAAAAGACTGACAAGAAAAACAACAATCCCTTTCTTCAAGCCCCACACTTCCTAACTTCCCAGCTCAGTTTATCAGAGGCAACCACTTTTTATTCTCGTAGCTATTCCATCAGAGCGTTACCGTCTCATTTCCAAATAATTGCACACTGCTACCCCTCAATTTGTTGATCTTAGACATTCTTCCTCGTACTATAAACAGGATCTAGCTCTCTTAACTGAATATGCAAATATTATGTCTTAAATTCTTTTCCAGAAGCGACATAATACCTTTCGACAATTTATCTCGTTTTTGTTTTGTTTTCTTTGTTTTTCCAAGTGACCTCTCTTATCAGATGGCCCTTTTCTTGGTGGCGCCCTCCTGGTACCCCCTGTCCTCTGGCTGCATTGTGGACCAGTTGCTCCCTCTGCCTGCCGCTGAGCTGTCATCCTGAAACATCTCTTTCCTGTGCTCTTAAGTTTGATACACTGCGTTCTGGATCCCATGTCACCCTTTTGCTCAGTTTAGTACTTCTTTTCATTGGAACCTGCCCAGCTTCTCAAGAACGGGATATGGGGTATACATTTTCTGAGTCTCCACGTGTCCGGAAATGTCCTTTTCTGCCCTCAGATTTTACTAATGATTTGGCATTCCAAGTTGAAGATCATGTTCTCTCAGATTTTTGAAGTCATTGCTCCATTATTGACTAACATCCAGAAGTGTCGTTGTGGAGTCTCATTTGAATTTATTGTGCAAATATGTATTGGTTGCCTGCAGTGTAACAGGTGCTGTTGGAAATATAGCAATGTAAAAAGAAACAAATCTCCTGCCTTCACGGAGCTTACTTTTCAGTGTTAAAAACAGACCAAAAAAAAAAAAATCACAAGCAGTAAATAATTAGATGATTATAAATTATGAAAAGTCTATGAAGAAAACAAGATGGTGTAAAGGAATGAGACTGGATATGCTGCTTCTGATGGCGGTCGGGGGAGAGGTACTAAGGAAGCGCCATCTAGGCTGAAACCCGGACAGTGGCTGAAGGGTCTGGAGGTGGAACCAGTCTGGCCAGTTTGAAATGACCTCCGTGACTGGAGCCTGGTGAAGAAGTGGTGAGAAGACTGCTCCTGGTCTCACTTCATGAAGACTCTTATGGAATGTGGGGTTTTTCTTCATTACAACAGAGAACTGCTGGAAGGTTTTAAAATAAGGTAATGGAGCACCTTAAAAATTTTAACTTAAACATAAAAATTTAAGTTTTTAAAAGATCATGATGCTATAAGAGTGGAAGCAGAGACCAGTTATGAGGCTGTTTGTTCCTCTGGTCTCCATGAGAGGTGACAGTGGCCTGGTATGTGGCAATAGCAGTGACCAGATTGCGGATATAGTTGAGAAGCAGATCCGACAAGAACTCCTAAAATTAGCATGTGGGATGTCAGAGAAGGAGGATTTCAAAGGGGCCTTCAATTGTAAGTGTGATGTTTTATTTCTTTAAAAAATATATATACAAAGAGAACAGGGGAAATGTTAATATATTTGACGTCTAGGTTGCATGTGCCCATTGTGTTCTCTTCAGTTCTCTATTACATATTTCACTTTTTTTCCCCTTCTTAATCATGACATTAAAGAGCTAGACAGAGCGCCACATTTGCAGATAAGACTTGCAGCTTCCCTGATGGGTGACTGGGCAGAGGTCCGTACAGGCAGGTCTGCAGACTTTCAGCTACTCCTCTGCTCAGCCCTGCATCTCTTTGTGAGCCTCAAATCTGTCCCTTTCTGGATGTCTTGAGTAGCGACCAACATAAGTTTTGTGGAGCCTGAAGATGTTACAATATGGGACTCTCTTGAATGAAAAGAATACCAACTCCTGAATCCAAATTTAGTATGAAAGTGACTGTTTATAATGAGAAAAAGTTACAACAAATAGTACATTTGAAAAAGATGACAAATTCCATAAATGTCACAAAATCTGGGAACATCACAGTTTTAATTGATTCACTATGTAATACCTTTTCTCCTACATTTTGTTTTGCTACGGACTCTTTGCCTCTTTATATAATAATCACATAATATCATTTCTGTACAGAGACTAGGAAAATAATTCCTCCAGCTTGATTGAATATTTTTTAAACTATTGATGGTTTAGGTGTTTCAGCTTCACAACTCATGGGTGATGTCATGTAAATTAAGATTGCTGGCAAATTTGGGGAGGCGTCTATCACGTTTCTTTCAACATAAGATGAGAAATTTCAGTGCATTTAAAGGTGTCTTGTGTAATAACTAGTCTTTAAAAATCTTATAATTGATGACATTCATTAACCAGCATGTCATCAGTGTCTGCATCATGATGGCATCTTATGAATTTCACGTTACCTGTACAATGTCAATATTTTATGCAAAACAGCCAGAAATTAAAATTTTTCCAATGTGTTATGATTCTCATCCAAAAGCCATTATTTCCATTTAAATTCTTTTCTCTCTCAGTGAATTATTGCCTTAGTATAACCTGAAAATTGCTTGTTTCAAGTTGCTTCTTCATCTCAGAATAATTTCTACCAATGTCAGTTGTCAATGTCACTTTTGTTTCATATTCCTTTAAATGTCTATCTAAATTTTCTTTCAGTTTCTAGATAAATACCTATATTACATATTTTGTCTTATTTTCTAATATATATGAGTGTTGACACTAGAGCCACTTGTTGTTTTAGACCATTTTGCATTGAATGCAGTTTGATCCATTGGGTTACCTAAATCATGTGAGTTCACACAGACACACTCGGTGTGTATATGTGTCTGTGTTCACACACACAGGAATTCTGACTCATGCTATTTTGTGTGATTCACATAAAAATATATATGGTGTATTTATAATTGCACATGCTACGTTATCAAATATGTTTCTGACAAGAAAGAATTTCCATTTTAACCAGACATTGATGGGAACCAAATCTTTTGCTTACTATTTATAAGTCTGATGATTGGAAGAATTTTCCATAGACTAACTTGTTTTTTCTCCATTATTTATCATTCCTTGTGCTGGGAACCATAGGACACATTCATACCATTGTGTGACTTTTGTCCCTGCACCTTTGGGTCACAATGCAGATTTAGCTGGTACACTGGGTTGTATTTGGTACAATGGATTGCCACTTCACATTGAGAAAACTAACACACTTTAGCTATACACAGAAATGCTTGCAAACCATATAAATATATCCCAATAAATCCAAGTTAAATGCATGTCCAGCTCAACTTTCCCATATATGTATCCCCAAAATGTCCATAGCCACTCCAAAGTTGTCTGAAATTAAAGAGAGTATGATGGAGAGAAACTTGAATTGGAAAGAGACAGCAGTCTTCAATAATTGTAGTTAATACGTTTTACTTTTGCAAAGTTTCAAAAATATACATGGCCATGTGAACAAACTGTAAGGCCCCTTCCATACTCTCTCTCTTAGAAGGGGCCCACACTGATGAGGGACTTTGAAGTTAAAGCTTTATTACCTTCTCAGTAAATCTGCCTCTGCTCTGGAGAATAAAGCTCTCGTGTTTTCCTGTGTGGAGAGGGCGGGAGTGCATAGGAGAGCATCGATCTTGTGCTCTATGCGGATTGGCTGGTGTTGGGGGGTGACAGTCTTCTTACATAGTCTTTAACTCAGGGCCCATTTGCTCCATCTGGGGCCTCACCTCCTCCTCTGATGCCTCCAAATGCTGAGCTCCCCACGGGTTCTGTGGTGCCAATTCCATCTCTTCTTCCAGCCTTCCTCTCTGTAAGCACTATAAATCATGGCTCCTCCACCCACTCTATCAGCTACCATACCTCCATCTGCTCCTTGACGGCTTTAAATCTCACATGCACCCTGGATGCCTCGGCAGCTTATAGGCTTCTCTAATAGGACTTATGATCCCAGGCTGACCAAGCAGAATTGTTTATAGCCTAGTCCTAGGAGTCAGCAATTTTGTTCAATTATGAATAGACATAATTAGGTTGGCGTATATTAACTAAGTTACATAATGGATTAGGTTAGTATATGTGGACTAGATGGAAAGATAGTAATTTGCATTCCCATTGCAAAGTAAATTAAAAACAAAAAACTCATGTTCACTAGTGTTAAGTCTTCATTTCTCTTGTTCTTATGGGCTCATGCTTTCCTTATTCCTTTTTTCTTCCAGTTTCATTGAGATATAGTTGACATACAACACTTATACAGCTTAAGGTATACAGCATAATAATTTGACTTACATACATCATGAAATGATTACCACAGTAAGTTTAGTGAACATCCATCATCTCGTATAGATACAAATTTAAAGAAATAGAAATTTCTTTTTCTTGTGATGAGAACACAGGATTTACTTTCTTACTAACTTTCATACATAATACACAGCAGTGCTAATTCTATTTATCATGTTGTACATTATATTCTTAGTACTTATTTATCACATAACTGGGAGTTTGTACCTTTTGATCATCTTCATCCAATTCCCCCCTATTTCTGCCACCCCCTCTTCTGGTAGCTACAAATCTGATCTTTTTCTATGAGTTTGTTTGTATGTTTGTTTGAAGTATAATTGTTACTTGAATAAAGCGATATTAATAATGTTCATAATTATACAACTGCCTTGATTGATTTATTCAACATATGTTTTTAAAAACCCATTATGTGCCAGAAATTGGGTTGTAATCTCCATGAGATCGGAGACTTCATCTCTTTTGTCCACCTTTGTATTTTCAGCACTGTGAACAGTACCAAGCCCAAAGAAGGCCCACAACACACAACTGTTGTTGTTGAATAAGTAACTGAATATGTAAGAGCCAGCTAGGGGGCAGAAACAGATTTAGTAACTTACTAGAGAAATCAGATAGAGGCATATCTAGTGTATTAAGTTTATTATCACTGTTATAACAGATTGCCACAAATTTAAGTGACTTAACACAAATTTATCATCTTACAGGTCAGGAGCTCAGTAGTCCAAAAATCATTGTGTTGGTAGGAATTCCTTCTAGAGGCTCTGACAGGAGAATCCGTTTCCTTGCCTTTTTCAGCTTCTAGGGGTCACCTGCATTCCTTGCTTGGGGTCCCTTCTTTCATCTTCAAAGCCAGCTGTATAGCATCTTCAAATCTGTTCTCTCTCTCTCCCTGAACTCTCACTTTCTCCTCTGATTGCATTGTCACATCTCTCACTCTGACATTCGTGCTTCCCTCTGTGCTTACATTGAGCATATCAGATAATTCAGGTAATTTCCTATTTCAAAAATTTTAACTTAATCACATCTGCAAAGTCTCTTTCACCATGTAAGGTAACATATTTCAAAGGTTCCAGAATTGTGGACATATGGGGGGTCATTTATTCTTTCTACCACACCTGGGATTTAACGGGCCACAGAGGAAGGGAGCTTCATTTCAATGTGGGGATACAGGCAAAGGTTTATAGAGAAGGTTATTGTTGTCCCAAGTCTAAGAACATGAGCAGATAAGAAAGACTGTTCTAGGCACAGAAAGCAGCATGAGAATAAGTAAGAAGACAGGAAAGAGCAGGTCTTCCCTGATGAGCTCAGGAGGTTTGGTAGGATTTGAGTGTGGAACAAGATGAATAATTGGGGAGCAAGTGTTGAACAAAAAAATAGCTGAGGAAGTCTGTCATCAGCATTTCATGAAGAGCATTGTAGGACTTGCTAAGGAGTTTGGACTTTATCCTGTAAACGAGTTTAATCAATGAAGGATTTTAAACAGCTTAAAATGTTTCAGTGGTTTCTTGTTCTACTTGGGATAAAATTTAATGTCCTTAACATGGTGCCATGTTGGTCTCCTTTGGGAATCTGTTAAAAGCTATGAACCCTTCCCAGAATAATATTTTACATACATAAAATTTAAAAGAACATAGGGTTAGAAAGCAAAACAATTTTGTTGAAATGTAAAGTCCTACCCATCAGCCCATTGGGAGTCTGTGGATTCCAGGTTACAAACCACTCAAGTATCTGGCTTCTGTTATCTCTCTCTCTCTTTCTTCCCTCTCGCATCTTGAGCTCAAAACCCCAATGTTTGCTCCATTAAAATGTGAAGTTCCTCCTGCCTTGGGACCTTGCCACATGCTATTCCTCTGTTTTTAGTGTTTTTCTTCTCTCCAGCCCCTTCCCCACCCACTACTGGGTAACTCCACCTTGGTTTGAATGTCACTTTATTGGGAAAATTCACAGGACCCTCAGATTAGGTTAAGTCTTCCATTAGGATATAATATCATTAACTGTCTTTTATAAAATTAACAATATTAGTTATTAATGTGATTATTTACTAAAGTCTGTCCCACTAATCAGACAAGAATTTCCACAAGTGCAGGAGCTATTTATTATCTGTATTCCCAGTGCCTAGCACATTGTAGACACTGCATTTTTTAAATAAATTTTTAATTCTAAAACAGTTTTAGATTTACAGAAAAATTACAAAAATAGTTATCATATACCCAACAGTCAATTTCTCTTATTATTAGTATCTTATATTAGTATGGTTTATCACAATAAATGAATAAATATCAATATATTATTATTAAGTAAATCTCATACATTACTTAGAGTTTTCATTTTTATCTAACGTTATTTTTCTGTTCCAGGATCCCATCCAAGATATCACATTACATTTAGTCATCATGTCTCCCTGGTCTCCTCTTGGCCATATTTCTCAGATTTTCCTTGCCTTTGGTAACCTTGAGGATTTTGAAGAGTACAGTTCAGGTATTTTGCAGAATGTCTCTAATTGCAATTCATCTGATGATTAAACTGGGGTTATGGGATTAGGGGAGGAAGACCACAAATACAGAATCATTTTTATCACGTCATATCAAGGGTACATACTAGCAACAAGACATCACTGTGGATGTTGACCTTGATCACCTGGCTGAGGTCATGTTTGTCAGCTTCCTCTACTGTAAAGTGACTCTTCTTTTTTTTTTTTTCTTTTTTGGTCCTTTGCATTTTGAGAGGAAGTCACTGCACAGCCCACATGTAAGGAGTAAGGATTTATGTTCTAACTTCTTGAGGTTGGAGTATCTATATAAATTACATGGGTTTTTTTTTTCTGCATGAGACATTTGCCTATTCTGTCCATTTATTTATTTCTTCAATCATTCATTTATAACAGTATTAATTCATGGTTTTTATTTTATACTTTTAAATTCCAATACTACTTTATTTATCTTTTGCTCAAATTTTTCCAGCTTTGGCCGTTGGGAGCTTTCTCAGATGGCCCCTCTGTCCCTTTTACATACCCCCATTCGTGTGTGTGTGTATTCCCCCTCACTTCTTTACTTTCTGGCATATTGAAAGCTCCTCATGCACACTTCCCACCTCAGTCCTAAAATTGGCTATTTTTCAAGGACCCCTGGCTCCTTTTATTGGAGAATCAGATTAGAAACCAAGATCTGAGCATCAGATATGCTCATTGCTACCGAGGGGTCGTTGCTTCTGGGCCCTCTCAGCTGAGAGAGCAAAGAAATACATTTGCATACTGACTCACGTGTATATATAAACATTTCTATAAATATTTCTCTATGTGACTGTCTGTATACATATGGAGCTAAACATTAGTTCATACTCATGTCTCCAACTCTAATCCATTACCACAGAGCAATTCTAGCCTCCTCCCCTTGTTGGACTGTAACTTCACACTGCAAGAAACCTGGCCCCCATCATATGCCATTCACTTAGAGAGTTGTTCAATTCCATTATACACATATAGTGGATTCAGAATTGTTAACCCATACACCCATGGGAAACAACTTCATTAACTAGATTACAGTGCTTATATACAGTTTCTTTTGCCTTTAATCTTACAGATTTCAATCATTTCCAAAATTACTGAAGTCAGCACCTTCTTCCTTCACCCATGTTAGTGAAGTTGTTTCATATATTTGTAATATAGTTAGATTCTTTTGTCACAGTCTGCGTCCCATTCTGGGACCTCCCTGACCACCTAAATGATTTTTAAACTTGCGTAGATTAATATTCGTTCACTATAAAATTCTACGGCTTTTGACAAATACATAGTGTCACATGTCCACCATTACATGTTATACACAATGGTTTCACCCTCCTAAAATATCTCTTGTGATTCGCCTATTCGAGTCTTTCCTCTTCCCAAACCCCGAACCCCTGACAAACACTATTTATCATTTTTATAGTTTTGCCTTTTCCAGAATGTCATATAAATGAAATTATATGATATGTAATCTTTTTAGAGTGGCTTTTTTCACTTAACAAAATACATTTAAGATTATCCATGTCTTTGCAACATTTAAAAGCTCATTCCTTTTTATCTCTGAATATTTCATTGTATGGATGTACCACAGTTTATTTATCCACACCTGTAAAAGGACATCTTGATTACTTCCAGTTTTTGATTATTGTGAATAAAGCTGCCATAAACATTCTTGTGCAGGGTTTTATGTTCACGTGCGTTTTCGCATCAGCTGGATAAACACCTAAGGGCATAATCGCTAGATTGTACGCTAAGACTATGTCTAGCTTTGTGAGAAACTGCTGAACTGCGTTCCGAAGTGTCTGTACTTCAGTGCATTCTTTAATGAATTATGAGGTCATTCTGGAGGCAGTGTGCTGATGTCAATAGAATTGAAAGCTGGAGGTTAAATTTAGTTAAGAGACTGCTGCAATGGTTCTGGCCAGAGATAATGAATGTCTAGAAAAAAAGAGAATCTGAGAGGATAGAGGGTAGTTTCATAGCCATGAAGAGATAAGGATGTAGAGTCCTGGCCACTAACTAGATATGGGATTATGATGATGGATGGTGGCTCCCAGGTGTCTACTTCAGGTAACTTAGTAAATGGGAACAGAGAAGAGGGGCACTTTGGGAAGACTGGGGTTTGGGGAACATTTTGATCACTTGAGTCCAAAGTGCCTATGGGACTTGCCAGGGGAAATGTCTAGAAGGCAGTTGTACACAGGAGCCTGAGCACGAAAATAAAACCTGTTTACTAGGATAGAAAGAAATAAAATTACTCACAGTTGTAAAGAGAGGCCTGTAGTAAATTCTAACTTAGTAAACTGTCAATTTTGGTTTAAGAATCACCGTTTCCATTAAATTTAAGTCTTTGCCGTGCAATGTATTTGTCTGGTAAGTGACAGAGGCTTTAAAATGAAGATAGATATCTGCATCTCCATCCTACGAGCCTGGTTGCTAAATTATTCTACCTGCCAGCCTGTATAATTCAACCTCCATTCACCAACTGTATTCTGAATATTCCCTTAGATTACCAATATTTTGTATTTTAGAACCAAGAAAGAGTTTGGCGACCATCTAGTTCAACCACTTATTCTTGAATATAAACTCAAGTGTGTATGTAGTTGAACCTAATCAATTTAATTACTATCATCTTACTATACTTCTTTGCTTCTTGTTAAATCAAGTATCTAGGCTCTCTTAACAAAAAAGCAACCTTTACGTTGAAATTCAAAGGAATAAGTTGTTCAGAACCCCAGAATGAAGGTAATGTTGCATTTCTTTATTTTTCTAAATCTAGTCAAATCTAACTCCAAATCTCTGCCCACAAAAATTGGCAGGAAGCCCCATTCCTGTGTCAATGGGCTGGGGACTCCCTCTCTTTCTTGGGCATGAGGCCCTAGAAAGCAGGAGCAGGACTTGGTCTTAGGTTTTGGAGGCTGCTGCTGCTTTGAACTTTGCAGAGGCCCCTGCAAAACTTTGCAGAGGCCCCTGCAAAAAGATGGCAGCTCTATAGGCCCCTGAAAAAGATGGAAGCTCTATAGTGGTTCTAGTCCTTTATGGCAAGCTCAGTTACCGGAGACTCTTACAAAGGCAGAGCAGTTAGTTCACAGGGCTCACAGGCTCCTTCCCCTCCTGCATCTGGCCATCTCAGACAAGTGCCTTCCAGAAGGCTCTTTACCACTCTCCCTTTATCCCTATTCCATTCCCAGAAGATGCAACTCCATTGGGGTTAAATCATTCCCTTCTTGACCCTCCAAGCACAAACCTCTATTCCCTTGGCTCTTCCAGACAATCCACCTTAATTATCTGGAAAAGCATAGACCAGGAATTGTAATTTCTGTTGACCAGACATTTGTTGACCAAAGCAAATAAGGTGTAAGCTGGCCAGGTGTAAGACGGCCAGGTGTAAGACTAACAAGTTAGGGGCTACATACCCTGTCTATAGGATGCAGGCACCATTCCACAATACCAAGTCTTTTGGTTCAACAAGAGAAGCCAACAGTATACTCTTTTAGAGAAATTCTCCCAAGTTTCAAAAGTTAGTGATTATTTCAAGATATTTAAAAATTCCCTTCAGACCAAACCAAAAATACTTGTAATCAATGGACCACAATTTTGAAATCCTTTACCTAGATCCTCTAAATGCACATGTGTGTTAAGGAAAGACAAATTCTTTGTAGAAAATTCTACCTTCCAATCCTAGAATCAAAAAATAATGATAAAAGATAATTGCTTCTAACTGGAGTTAAGGGAAATTCACCATACCTCAGGAACAATAGCTGAGTAGTAGGTGAGGGGATTCAGAAAATATTTTTTTTCTAATGAGTGTTCAGCAGAACAATTTATTTGAAAGTTAAATTTTCAGCCTTGTTACATATACCTTACAGCATTTCACACGCATGACCTAATTTGGATGTGTGAATGATAAATATCTGTGTTAGGACATAAGGCATTTGGATTAGGGCTGAATCCTTGGTTTCTCTTCTATTGACTTGGTCCATTGCTTTGCTCAGTGAATTCAATAACTATACCGATAATTGATGGATTAGTAGAGAGGAGGAAGTGAATAATCTAGTTACTATATCCTGGAAATATAACAAGATGACTGAATAATGCATTTCTGTTTGAATAATTTTTTGATAATTGTGTGTGTGTGTGTGTGTGTGTGTGTGTGTGTGAAAATTTGGTCACGACTGCTTGTCTTAGTACATTCTGGCTGCTATAACAAATAACCATAGACGGGGTGGCTTATAAACAACAGAAATTTATTTTCACAGTTCTGGAGGCTGGGAACTCCAAGATCAAGCTGCTGACAGATTCAGTGTCTGGTGAGAATCTGCTTCCTGGTTCAAAGTCAGCCATCTTCTCTTTCTGTCCTCATATGGTGCAAGGGAGTGAGGGAGCTCTCTGGGGTCTCTTTTATAAGGGCACTAATCCCACTCATTACAGCTCCACCCTTACGACCTAATAACCTCCCAAAGGCCCCACCTCCTAATGCTCTGACATTGAGGGTTAGAATTGGGTAGGGGCATAAACACTCAGTCTACAGCAGTACTGAAGCATTTTATGAAAATAATTTGGAGGCACAGGCATAAATCCAGTCATAGGATTCATATAGCAGAGAGGTCCCTGCAGAATGAAGGGGTCTTTCTCATGGAACTAAGATGGAGTAATGGGGCCCTTCCTTCCTATTTCCGTTTGGGAAGGCTTGGTTTTTCACTTACTGAAATGAATTAGTAACGTTGTGTCTTGAATTTTCAGAAAGTTAAAACTCATTCAAATTTACCATGATTATAAAAAGATTCATAGCAAATCACTGCAGACCTTTGTCTCCTTGAAATACAAAGAGCTCCATGCTTATTATTATTTTTTTTTTTTTTGTGGTACGCAGGCCCCTCACTGTTGTGGCCTCTCCCGTTGCGGAGCACAGGCTCCGGACGCGCAGGCTCAGCGGCCACGGCTCACGGGCCCAGCCGCTCCGCCGCATGTGGGATCTTCCCGGACCGGGGCACGAACCCGTGTCCCCTGCATCGGCAGGCGGACTCTCAACCACTGCGCCACCAGGGAAGCCCTCCATGCTTATTATTCAATGCAGTATGATTCTGAATGACAGCCAGCCCTAGGAGGACCACCATATTCCACACTCAGAGGCCTCCTTAGCTCAGTGGTATGCACTGTGCATTCATTTCCTCATCATCTAATCAATTCTGTTAGCATTTTACCTTACTTCATCTCTGTAGTATTCTTCCCCCAAACCCATCAACCTATTCTAATCATGAGAAAAATATCAGACAAACTCAAATTGAAAGTCATTTTACAAGATACAAACCAGTGCTCTCCAAACTGTCAAGGTCATGAAAAACAAGGGAAAATGGAGAAACTGCCACAGACCAGAGGAGATTAAGAAGATATGACAACTAAATGCAATGTGGTATTCTAGATGGAATCCTGGAACAGAGAAAGGACATTAGTGGGAAACTCGTGAAATGAAATGAAATTCCAAATGAAATCTGTAATTTAGGTAATAGCAACACATCACTGTCTTGACAAAAGTGCCATGGTTATGTGAGATGTTAACAGCAAAGGAAACCAGGCAAAGGCATGATGGGAACTTTCTCTAATGTCCTTGCAATTTTTTGTAAATACATAATTACTCCAAAATAAATAGTTTATTTAATAAATTTTTTTAATTGCCCTAAACTTAGCTTCCTGGATACTCTGTCTAACTTGGCTTCTTTGATCAAGCAACTTGATAATAGGCTTTAGACAACAACGCAAAGCTCCAGGGGAAGTTTTATTTTTCATTATCTTGTGGCCCCTAGAGAGTCTGTCCTAAATCAATATATCAGTCTGGAAGGAATCTTTTGGTTTCAAGTGACAGAAACTTCAACTCAAAGCAATAAACAAAAATGGGAATTTCTTGGTTCATGTAATTGAAAGTCCAGGGTTGCACTGGCTCCAGAATAAAGGGAATGACGTCACCAGTTCTTCCTAATCTCTTGGTCCTGCCTTCTGCTCAGTGGCTTCATCCTGAAGTCTTTTATCATGACCCTCTGCAAATCCAGCCTCACATCCCTAGGGAGGGGAGGGAAGAATGCAAACAATAAACATATTAAGTAAATAATATGGAATTTTAGTGCATGATGCATGCTTTGTACAAGAGGAAACAATGGAGCGGAGTGAGGGGAGAGCTGACAGGGAGAGAAGTTGTAGTATAAATTGGATGGTCAGAGCAGGCCTCATTTTGTAGGGGACTTTGGAGAAAAAACTTGAAGGCATTAGCCAAATAGTTATAAGAGGGAAGAACATTCTAAGAGTGAGAACAGCCAAATCAAATTCCCTAAAGTGGAAGCATGCCTGGCATGTTCTAGCAGCAGCAGACGAGTCAATGTGGCTGGAGCAGAGTGAGAGAGGAGAATGGGAGTTGGGAAAGTCAGAGGGATATCAAGTAGCCACCTCATGTGTGGCCTTGCAGATAATGAGAAGAACTTTAGTTTTTACTGAGTGATACAGGATCCACTGCAGGGCTTTGAGCAGAGGAGAGGCGTGCTCTGTTGTGGAATAATACTGGTGATAAGGGTACAGAAGGGAGACCAGTAAGAAAGCTTCAGCAGTAATGCAGGTGGTTATAGCCATAAATGAGAGCAAAAAATGCTGGTGGCTTGGGACAGGGTGATAGGACCAGAGATGATGAGAACTGGTAGGATTATAGATACATTCAGAAGAAAGAACCTGCAAAAATTCCTAACGTATTAGATAAGGTGTTGTAGGGAAGTAAAGGAGTCAAGGTGTTTAATCAGAGCAGTTGGAAAGGTGGAGTTGTCATCAATTAGATGGTGAAAGCTGTAGGTAGGACAGGTCTGAAAGTAAAATACAGAGTTTAGATTTGGACACAATAAAGATGGGGAGGAAGCAGCTGCATATAGGAGTCTGATATTCGAGAAAGAGAGCCGGTCTTGGAACTGTCAGCAACTAGATCATATATCAATCAGCATCCTGGCAGGAAATAGAAGGAAGATTCAAATTGAATGACTGAGAAGAGAAACATTCATAAAAGTGTGGGCAGGATTTAGGACACACAACAAGGAATGGTAGAGTACTCCAAAGGTGATAGCATCCCTGGTGTGAAGAGGCCAGTGGAGGAAGCACTCATCAGTCTGAAGAGGGTGGCTGTGCAAAGAGTAGAGCCTGACAAGAGATACGGCCTTCAGTGGAGGACCGCAGCCAAGCTGTGGCAACCGGCTGGGAATTCATATTCCAGCCTGGCTTCCCTTCTGCCGTCCTAGCTCGTGCCAGTGCCTCCCATGGGCCAAGACCCAAATGAAAAGTAAAGGTCAAGGGAGCATGTTGCTGTGCGCTTCCAGGAGAGCAGGGTGGAAAAGGGTGGAGAGTGAATCTAGAAAGACCAACGGAAGAGATGAAGCATAGGTACTAAACATTTAAAGCTAAGTGTCTGGATGAGATTGGCAGAGAAGTACTTGTGGATAAAGAACCAGCAGGACTAAAGTCTGAGCCCTGGACATTCCAACATGAAAAGAAGCTGAGGGATAGTGGTAAGAGGGGAGTGGGAGGAAAATCAAGTGTGATGTCTGGGAAATCACTGATTCAGGGAGGAGAAAGTAACTTTGTCGAAAGCTGCTGGTAGCATCGGGTAAGAAGAGGACTAAAAATCGGCCATGGATTCAGTAGCATGGAGGTTACGGGTCACGGGCACGGGCTCAGTGAGGGTGGGGGCACACACCTGGCTGAGTCAAGGAAAGGAGAAATGGGATAAGGGGAATCGGCTGAGCTAAGTGCTGTTTCAGAGCATTTTTCTGCAAAACGAAGGAAGAGGATGGTAGCCAGCAAGGGAAGCGGAGTCAGGAAAAGGCTTTGTTGTTGTTTTGTTTGGTTGTTCTGTCTTTAAAGAGAGAAGAACTAACACGATGTTTGCCTTCTGATGGGTGTTATCTAATAGACAGCTAATAATTGATGATGTATGGGCAAGAGGGAAGGAATGCTGGACCAATGTCCTCCCACCAGACAAAGGGGAAGAGAGATGGTACAAAAGTACATATTAAGGAAAATATTAGTGCAGAACTCACAGGCCTGTAGTGAGGAGTGAAAGAAATAATGCATGAAGAACAGCTGTTGCCAGCATAATAATTATTATATTTTTCTAATTAATACTTTTAATAATAATATTAATCATTTTTCTAGGCCTCATTTTTCTCATCTATAAAAAGAAGCTGGCATATATTTCTAAAGTGCTGTCCAGCTCTAACAAGCTGTGAAAGGAGATTACTCAGGAAGCTGCACTTGATGTCTAAATAGGACCTAATATCCAGGCTGAGATCATGAGGTCACTTAGTAATACTTAAAAAGAAATGTATATACATCTTAAATGTATACAATTCAACTGCATGCACCATGAGGAATTATAATGCCTCTGAGCCTATTGCTACAGTAGGAAAACAGTTAAGAAAAAATTCTCAGAATACCTGAGCGTCTAAGACTCTCTAAAAGCAATTGTCGTGCAACTCCAAGCCTAGACCAGGTTGCTGTGTAAACTGTACTCCTTAAGGCATTTAAAGACTTAGCACAAGTGGCTTGAAGTTTAATCTTTTAATTCCATTGCTCCATAAGTTCCTTGTAGGTTCAGTGAACAAGGAATTTAGACATAATATTAGAAACCTATTTTCAGGAAAGGGCTTAGGCATGGAAAAAAACGCCCTGCATTTTAGTGCACAAAAGAGACTCCAGACTAATCTCTAGATTTACTCGGTCTAAGGGTAATTCTCATGCAGGGATCCTGCTGCAAAGACTCGTGCTTACACAGTAAATTGTCTGAGGCGTGCTCCTCCATCATCAACCCTCCTCCCTCAGCGCCTCCAAAGGCCTCCTTCATTAAAGGGCTAGTGTAGATGGAAAAGCTCACAAACATGCCAATTTGGGTCATTTGCTCTCTGATGAAAGCCCCAATTCACGGTGAAACATTATGTGCCACTTATAGACTTAGGGATGTTTGCACTTTAGAACATAGAAGTAGTCACATGATCACATTATCAAACCCAGTGTGGATGTTCCAACCACTTGCCACCTAGCCAAGCAGAATGAAGGCGGCTGTCTCTCCCGAGGTACCCCTGCAACCCCAGACACACATGCAGTGCTCTGTCTGTGACCCTGCTTCATGCTTGGCAAAAGCCACACCCAGAGTTTAAGCAATTCTTCGATGATCTCAGAGATTGATGGGATGAAGACTAATTTAAGTCATATAACCCACGGAGGCAAATAGATATGTTTGGATGACATTTGGGAACAACCTCACATACTGAATATGTGTACATTAGCAGCCCTGTAATAGACGGAGAAATAGAGTGTCAGGAAAAACAAGTCTCAATTTATCCAGCCTGAATAACCAAAGCCAGCTTACATATATCAGATTTAATTTTATTTTTCACGAGTCACTTGAGGGCAAGGCACATTTTACATTGGAGCTTTGAGGAAGTGCTGAATTTGCTCTCCTCACTCTTTCCCTCCTCCCCTTGGGAACTTGATTGAGTTACTTGACACCTTTCAGAATTTTCTTCAGTTTTTAATTTTTGGCTCCTTTAACTGTTTAGTAACTCTAGGCACTTGGACCAGGATTTACAATACTGGAGGGCCTTGAGTTAAGTCACTGGGACAGGGGAGGTTGTAATGAGCTCATGGCCCACACATGGTGTCCCAAATTTCTTGTTTGGACAAAGAAGGTAATTATCTTCTCTTACATTTTCCTATCTGGAAAATCCAGACAATGATAATCCCTTCAAAGGAATGTTGGGCAAATTAATAAAGTGCTCTAAAATCTCTTGGCATTCCTGGACAATAAATTCCACTACTACTATTTTATATTATTATAAACATTATGCTTTATTTTGATAATGGCACTGTCAAGGACTTTTCTTCTTTACCCTCTAGTTCTATGTATCATAGCGTTTAAAAAAAAGAAAAGAAAACCTCATCTGAGGTTTCAGTCAGAGAGAAAAACGCAAGGAAAGCATCTCTGATATAGTAAAACAATTTTACTATGAGTGTCATCAAGGCATAAAGGAGAGAGACAAATTGTGGCATGTTTTGTCACTTCAAGATAATTAAGCCAAATTTCACTGATGCTTATAAAAGTTTATAAAAGAAACTTTCTTATAAAAGAAATAAGTTTCTTATAAAAGAAACAAGAAAATTCTTTTAAAGAAAACTTTTCTGTTAGAACTGTTATTGTATGTATTCTGCTATGACAAGAGTTTGGAATTTTCATCTCCTTTTGCCCACAGTGATGCACAGACCTGCCCAATCCTGGTGACTAAACATGCTAGGGATGCCAGATTTAGCAAATAAAAATACAGGACACCCTGTTAAATTAGAATATCAGATAAATAACAAATAAATTTTAGTGTAGGTATGTCCCATGCATTATTTGGGACACATGCTAAAAAAATCACTTGTTTGTATGATACTCAAACTTAACTGGGTATCTTTTGTGTTATCTGCCAACCCTAGACGTAATGGGATTTTCTAATAGACCTGAGGAAGAGAGTTAGCTGTCAGAGTTAAGGGTACTAGGACCAGATGCCCCACTAAGAAACATGAAACACAGCACTTAAGGGCTATAGTTACCATTGGTGAGACCTGATTCGATACCAATATACGAGATAGTAGAGCTTGTGGGGGTGGGCGGCAGAGGCAGGAAGAAGAACAGAAAAGATGGAGAGATTGACATATATACACTAATATGTATAAATAGATAACTAACAAGAACCTGCTGTATAAAAAATAAATAAATTAAATTTTAAAAAGTAAAATAAAATGATGAGGAAGGTTTTGCCATGGTCAAAAAAAAAAAAAGCAAAAAGATGGAGCTTCTGCCCCTCTGTGCTCATGCTCAGGTAGGTGACCTCACGCAACATTCCAGGGACCTGTGTGGGGTTGGTGCTGACGTCCTGGGAGCAGCGGCCAAGGGACTCACCTGGGAATTCTGGCCTTGGACAGTAGAGCAATTCCAGACCTTACCTTTCGGGTGGAAAGTTTAGCTCTTGCAGCTAGATGGAGCTAGGGCAGGCTGAATGGTCTGATGTACAAATGATGTCACATTTTAAATTCAGAAAGGGATTATTATTATTCTCACATCATGCTTGACATTTCACCAGTATAAAATCAGGGTCAAAAACACTGGCTTTCTAGTCACACTGACCTGAGTTTTTGTTGTTGTTTGTTTTTTGGGTTTTTTTTTTGCGGTACGCGGGCCTCTCACTGTTGTGGCCTCTACCGTTGCGGAGCACAGGCTCCAGACGCGCAGGCCCAGCGGCCATGGCTCACGGGCCCAGCCGCTCCGCGGCATATGGGATCTTCCCGGACCGGGGCACGAACCCGCGTCCCCTGCATCGGCAGGCGGACTCCCAACCACTGCGCCACCAGGGAAGACCCAGACCATTTATATTTAATGCAATTATTGATAGAGTTGCATTTAAATCTATAAACTTGCCAGTTACTAGTCTCATCTGCTCTTTATTCCTTTGTCCATCTTTTTCTGCCTTCTACTGGATTTTTTTTATTATTCAATTTGATTTACATTATATGCTCATAAACTATACTTCTTTTTCAATTTTTCTGGTGGTTGCTGTAGGGCTTACAATATACATTTTTAACTTGTCACAGTTTATCTTTAAATGATATTACACCACTTCCAGTATAATATTAGAGCCTTAAGCAGCATACACCCTTTTTCTCCTTTCCATTCTTCATGCTATTTTTGTCATATATTTCAATTCTACATAAATTATAACTTAACAATAAATTGTTACTGTTTTTGCTTTAGACTAGGTGTCAGCAAACTATGACGTGTAAGCCAGTCACATGTTTCTGTAAATAAATTATGGTATTACTGCCCACTCATTCATTTACACATTGTCCATGTCTGCTTTCATGCTATAGCATCAGACTTGAATAGTTACAACAGAGACTTTTATGGCCTTCAAGTCTAAAGTATTTATTGTCTGGTCCTTTAAGAAAAAGTTTGCTAACTCCTATCTTAGACAATTATCTTTTAAGTTGATTAAAATTAAGAAGAAATGTTTTTTATATTTGCTCTTATTTTTACCCTTTTTATCCTTTGCTTTTTTTTAACACTTTACTTCTTTATGTAGATCTAAATTTTTTATTGAAGTATAGTTGATTTACAATACTATATTAGTTTCAGGTGTACAGCATAGTGATTCAGTATTTTTTACAGATTATACTATTAAAATTTATTACAAGGTAACGGCTATAATTCCCTGTGTATACAATATAGCCTTGCTGCTTATCTATCGTGTACACAGTAGTTTGTATCTCTTAATCTCATACCCCTATCTTGCCCCTCTCGCCTTTCCTCTCCCTACTGGTAACCAATAGTTCGTTTTCTATATCTGTGGGTCTGTTTCTGTTTTGCTATATACATTTGTTTGTTTTTCCACATGTGAGTGATATCATATAGTATTTTTCTTTGTCTGACATTTCACTAAGCATTATATTCTCTAGGTCCACCATGTTGCTGCAAATGGCAGAATTTCATTCTTTTTTATGGCTGAGTAATATCCCAGCCATATATATATACTGCATTTGCTTCATCCATTCATCTCTTGATGAACACTTGGGTTGCTTCCATATCTTGGCAACTATAAATAATACTGCTATGATCATTGAGGTGCATGTATCTTTCCCAATTAGTGTTTTCATTTTTTCCAGATGTATCCCCAGGAGTGGAATTGCTGAATCATGTGTCAGTTCTGTTTTTAGTTTTTTGAGGAAGCTCCATATTGTTTTCCATAGTGGCTGCACCAACTTAAATTCCCACTAACAATATACAAGGGTTCCCTTTTCTCCACATCCTCACTGACATTTGTTATTTGTAGATTTTTTGATTATAATCATTCTGACAGGTGTGAGGTGATATCTCATTATTGTTTTGATTTGTATCTCTCTAATAATTAGCAATGTTAAACATCTTTTCATGTACTTGTTGGCCATCTGTACGTCTTCTTTGGAATCCATTCAGGTCTTCTACCCATTTTTTTTATTGGTTTTCTTTTTTTATATTGAGTTATATTTTGAATATTACCCCCTTGTCAGTCATATCATTTTCAAATATTTCTCCCATTCCATAGGTTGTCTTTTTGTTTTGTTGATAGTTTCCTTTGCTGTATAAAAGATTTTACATTTAATGAGGGTCCAATTTGTTTATTTTTGCTTTTATTTATTTTGCCTTAGGAGACAGATCCAAAAAACTATTGTTATGATTTATGTCAGAGTGTTCTGCCTATGTTCTGGTCTAGGTTTTTTTTTTTAATCCTTTGCTTTTTTTAATCCTTTACTTCTTATGTAGATCTAAAATTTTTTAATCTTTACTTCTTTAAGTCAATACAACATCCTACCTGGTACTGTATAATTTTCATTCTACCTAAAGAACTTCCTGTAACATTTCTTGTACTAAAAGACTACTGACAATGAATGTTCTTAGTTTTTGCTTATCTGAAAAAAATCTTTATCTGACTTTCCTTTTTGAAAGATATTTTTGCTGGCTATAGAATTGTGGATAGGATTTTTTTTCTCTTCAGCCCTTGAAAGACGTTCCTCCATTGCCTTCTATCTTGTAAAGTCTTTGACAAGAAGTCTGCTGTAATTCTTTGTTCCTCTGTATGTAATTTTTCTTTTTTCTCCATTTTCCTGCAATATTTTTTCCTTTATCTTTGATTTTCAGCAGTTTGACTGATGTTTCTAGAGGTGTATGTGTATTTGTGTTTATCTTTGGGTTCTTAGATCTGTGATTTGTTGTCTTTTATTAATTTTGGAAAATTCTTGATTATTATCTCTACAAATGTTTCTGTTGCCCAGTTCTCTCTTTTTTCTTCTGGAACTCAAATTACATTTATGTTAGACTATTTGATATTCTACTTGAGTTTTTGGATAATCTTATCTCTTTTTTTCACAATTTTATCTCTTTGTTTTTCATCTTGGATAATTTTTATTGGCTTATCTTCAGATTCAATGATACTATCCATAGCAGTGTCCAATCTGATTTTAAACTCATTAAAGGAATTCTTCATCTCTAATATCATGTTTTTTTATTTCATTTAACATTTTTAATAACTTCATCTCTCTACTGAAATTTCCCATCAATATATTGTCCACTTTTCCCACTAGATCCTTCTATATTAATTATTGATATTTTAAAGTTCCAATCTAATAAATAATTCCAACATTCTGGTTATCTCTGAGTATGACTGTCTTGATTTTTTTATCTGTGGACAGTGGGTCCTGTTTTTTGTTGCTTTTAAATGGGTCTTGTAATTGTTGATCGGATGTTGGATATCATATGTAAAAATACAGTAGAGACTGAGGAAAATAGTATTTATGTCTGAAAATGTCCACATCTCATTCTCTTCCAGACTCTAATGTAAGAGTTGAGTCACTCAAGCAAACAATTGAGCTCTTTGGGGTTTTATTGTGACCATTGCTACTATGAGTTTACTGCAGGCTTCAAATTCCTCCCACAGGCTGCTGTTACCTTGGGCTTAGTGTGAGGTCCTGAGGGCTGGAGGGCTTTTCTCAGTGTTCCTATTCCACCCTTAGCTTTTAGCAGTCTTTGCATGTCTGCACCACAGAATAGGGTCCTTCTGCACATTCTTGCCTCTCTCCAGTAGACTACTGCTGCATGTCACTCAGTACCAGGCTCAGAGTAAGGTCAGTGGGGAAATTTTAGGTGTTGCTGTTTTAGCCTCTGTATTAAGACCAGTCAACCTAGGCTTTTGGGGTAACATTGAGCAAAACTCTGTCTTGTATATATGGTGTGTCTTGAGAAGCAGAGAGTTTCCTGCCCTTCCCTAGCAGTAGAAGACTTCTGCTTTGTATTGGTTCAGAATCCTAGGTCCAAGAGGTTGGTTTCCCTTTTTTTTTTTTTTTTTCTTCCTCTTTACTATGTCAGAGGCAAGAGACTTTTTCTTTTACCTTTTTCCCAGAAGCAATGGCTCTTTAGCTGGTTACTCAGGTTGGGAAAGAGTATCCTTCCCCACCCCTAGAAGCAGATGTGTTTTATTTCTATCTGTCCCCCAGAGGCTTTGGAGTCAAGAGTTTTTGCTGCTTAAATCCAGTGACTTAAGGCTTTTGTTTCATGTGAAGGAAGGGTACAGGAAAATGGGTGGTGTTTCATGGCTGGTTTCCCCAACAGCAACCAGTCACATCCTGCAAATTTATGCCACTGAGAAGGGCTTTCTCTAGCCTCTTCCTCTATCCCCCAGTCTTTCTCAGGAGCTCACAGAGGAGGCCTGTGGAGAAGAACTTGAAACTGAATATGAGCTCCCTTGTGTCTGGGGCTTTCATGTATTCTAATTTGATATGTTGATGCACACTTGCCTTTAAAAATTCGTAAAAATTTTTGCTGATTTCTTCTAATTCATTTCTACGGTGGCTACCTTTTCTGCCCATGCTCTGCCAAAGGTGAAACAATTCATGTGTATTCATGTGTGCTGTCTCTGAGACTTCAGCCCTCAGAGAGCTTCAAGAAAATTTATGACTGTATAGATAATTTGACCTTCTTAGGTTTTTATTCATTGTTAGAATGGAAGTGAAATTTTCTTGTGACTTTTACATTCTAACCGAAAGCAACACTCTTGTCTTTGTGAATTTGTTAGAACATTCATATATATATATATATATATATATATATATATATATATATATATATATATATATATATATATATATATAATTCTTTTTAACAGTGGCATTGAATTCTACAGTGGGGTGTATCATGGCCTAAAAGAATGTATCCCAAATGGTTCAAATAGAGAGATTTTAATGAAGGACTATTCAAAGAGGTATAGACAAGCTTAGGGGAACAAGCAACTTCCTTGTGGATTCTAGTACTTGTATGTGTTCCTTAATCCCTAGATGTATGTGGAAGTGGAAACATCATAAACATAAAGCAAGTGAGCCTGCTGCTGATTGGATTTATTTTATTTCAAGGCAGTTGTGTTAGGGTTCTCTAGAGAAACAGAACCAATAGGATATGTACATATATAGAGATTTATTTTAAAGACTTGGCTCACACATTTATGGAGGCTGGCAAATCCTAAAATCTGCAGGGTGAATTGGCAAGCTGGAAACCAAGGAGAGCTTATGGTTTTGTTCCAGCGTGAGTCCAAAGTCCTGAGAACCAGGGGAACCCATAGTGTAGTTCTAACACAAAGGCTGGTAGACTCAAAACCCAGAGAGCAAATGTTTCAGAGCAAAAGCAGAAAAAAATGGCCAGTGTCCCAGTTTTAAGGCAGTCAGGCAGGAATAATTCTCTCTTGCATGGGGTCAACCTTTTTATTCTATTTAGGTCTTCCACTGATTGGATGAAGCCCACCCACATTAGAAAGGGCAATCTGCTTTACTTAGTCTAGTGATTTAAATGTTAATCTCATCCAAAAACATCCTCATAGCAAAACTCAGAATAATGTTTGATCCAATATCTGGGCACCCTATGGACCAGTCAAGTTGACACATACAATTAACCACTACAGCAGGGAATAGGCCATCTGCTTATTTCAATTTATGAGGCACTTTATCTTTGAGGATTGTCATTCTTTCTAATTAAGAGCTGATGGTGATGTCCTTTTAGGGTAATATGGACATGGGTGTGCGTGTGTGTGTGTGTGTGTGTGTGTGTGTGTGTGTGTGTGTGTAACACATGGTATATATGCACACATACGTAGCTACATATCTTTTTTACAGGAAACACAAGATCTTTGGACCAGAGAACAAACCATTTATTATTCACTGAGCATTTAGCTGTGAGCTCCAGTCAACATGGAACAACTCAATGAGGGCTTGATGTCACTCTGTACATGCAGTAGAATTGCACCATAGGAGAGGAACCCTCAAGTTATGAAACTCAGAGCTTTTATAGGTTGCTCACACATCTGTTTATTCTCCTTTCTAGAGAGGGAGAAAGACCTTCACTCTGGAATGTAAACAAAATCTTCTATGGAGGGGAGAGGGAAAGGTGTCTACCTTTTCTTCACTACCCTGGAATGCAAGCAAATGGTGCCAGTGGAGATAAGTCTATACTTTCTCCAGAACAAAACACTGTATCTAACTTTTAAGGCACATTTTCCTTTCAAACTTTAAATGCAATGATTTTCTGATTTCCTCAGAGTGATTATTAAGATTTCATTTCAGTTGGCAAAATAACCTACTGTAAGGTGCCAGAGATCTTTATAAATCACAAATAAAGATAATTTTTCTCTTTAGTTGTTTTTCCTAATCCTTTTCCCCACTGATGAGCAAGAAATGTAGATGGCCTTAGAAGTTTACCTCCTCCTTTATTTCAGTAGTTTAGCTGAGAGCTGGCTTAGCCAGACTAAGCCAGTATGCAGAGGGTTAGCAAAGCCTTTGGTCGATGTCAACACTCTTGGTAGGCAGGGTGTTCCCAGGGTCCAATGTGCATACTCCTGAGGGCTTCTTGTGCCTAGAGGTCCCTTGATATATTTATTGCAACTTAGAAAAATTAGATGTCCCCAACCCCTCCTAGGCTAACCTACAAATAAGTACTAGTGCATAGGGTGGGACTCATTTTTGTTCTTGGAAACCTCTCTGACTGTTGGTCAAAGCAGGCCCTGCTCTGCTGGGACCTTTTCCGTGGTGGAGACAGAATATTCCTGCCAGGAATGTGCTGTGGAATAATTGAGGGGTTGGGGGATTACATGCACTTTGCTACTTCTCTGTTTTTAAGTTTTTTCTCCCCATCAATATAATTTTATATCTATGATGTGTATTGCTAGTATAACCATTACCACTCTACATGACAGCAAACAGTGCAGATCTTATATTTTGAAAGCCAAAGACAAGATCTTTTCTTTAATCTTTTTTGCCAGGACCTATTTCCAAGAGGCAGTTTCCTTGTGATCAGACAGCCCATATTCATTCTCTTCAGGTTGAAACTGCCTCGTTCCATTTATCCTAATTGGAAGTAATGAAATTACTGTTCTCTCTGATATTCTTATTGAAATACTTTGTCATTTAGCTTTCGTCAGTTTTTAGAAGGTTTTGTGGGTGATATTTCATCCTTCTGACTGCCTAGTTTAATGGGATATGATTTTAAGTATAAAGTTTTTCTTCCTCATGATTATAATTTTTGGCTATCTAGAGAAAATGTAGAAAACAAACACAAATCCCTGTATCATATCTCAGACTTAATATCCTCTACAACAGAAAATATACTTAAAATGCTAATGTGCTCACCAAGCAGGTGGTGTTTAATAGCACTAAGAAATGTCACGATAATCACATCTACCCAGTGGAAAAGAGGAAGGTCTGTTTTTCATCTTATACCCCAAACTGGAAGCTACTTTTCTGTGAAGAGGGTTTATATGATTTTTCCACAGTGACAACCAGAGAAAAGGGACTAACTTAGGTTTAGAGCACCAAAACAACCTGCGCAGGACCACAGAAAACTTAGAGCAGCAGAATGGGTATTGCCAGAAACACAGAGTCTGTCCAATAGAAAGAGAGACTAGAACCAAATCCCAGGAGCAAATGTGCAGACACATTTGCAGTATATGTGAAGAAAGCCTAGCCCTTTTAGCAGTAAGCTTCAGCTTAGGGGAGCACATAGAATAATATTCCTCTTGGGTCCCTAGCACCTAGTACAGTGACTGGGACATGGTAAGTACTTAATAAAGCCAGTTGAATAAATAAATGAATGAATGACTAAACCTGAACACATGGCCCAAGAGTGCCAGGCTCACTGTATTGACTCTTTGAGAGAGATTATTCTGGACTTTTTACCTCTCTTAGGCTACATGTTTGGTAGCCTCATTCTCAGTGATGTGGTAAATTTCACCATTCACCTACTCTTCCAAGTGGAACTAACCCATCATTGATTTCTCACTACTAGCCCAGGACCCAAAGTAGAAAGAGGCTGGATTGCTAGCATTGTTCTAGGAAGGCTGCAGAGAGTACTGGCGGACCAGTTGGTTGGGGTGAGTTAGCACAACTAAGTGATTCATGAGTAAAGCAGGAGGAAGAGTCTGGACGCTGTCTATGCCTCTATTTCTGTGGTAGGACCATTCTGAGACTTCAGCACTCTCTTAACAGATCATTCTCAAAGAAGGGACACTGACTATTGTTCCTGCATCCCTTCTAGGGGTGTAAAAACCTTATCTGCCTCTGTCCTTACCTTGGCGTATCTATCTCAACTCACCTCATTCTTACAGTATTTAAGTCAATTGTTTCCCCAGCAGTCATAGAACTCACCTACTACAGTCAGTCCAGGTTGCCTCCGCGTGGACTCTTTAGAGAAACTGATCCCTGTCCTGTTCCATTAAGACTAGAAATTGCTAAAAAACCAATAAGACAGATAGCAAATGAGAGTGGTGATCCAGAGGAGGGAAAATCACTGAGAGTTTGGGTGGTCAGGGAAGGCTTCATGGAAGTAATGGCCTCCACCAGTTCTTGCAGGGGGAAGGGGCGTTGGTAGGAAGAAGAAGGGTATACCAAGCCATGGAAATGGTGGGGGCAAAGGCAGGATGAGGAATGTTGTCTTCTGAGGACAACCAGCAGACCACTGGACAGAAGATGTAGATGTGGGGCAAGGATAGTGAGTGATAAAGTAGAAAATGTTAAGAGTGTGCAGCTCAAAAAGGCTTCAAATTTCAGGCTAAAAGGTGAGTCTTTATCTGTGAGCTAGAACATGAAGTTTTCAGGTGAGTTTCACAACTAAACCAACTTCTTTAGCAAGAAGAACAGAATATGGTTAATGCATTTAGAAAAAAATAATCCAAGCATCTTACCATAGCCTACAAGACCCTACATCTTCTGCCTACCTCCCCAGTCCCCTCTCTCCCCAAGGAAGGCAGTCAGCTGAGAGTCTCTTCCACAGCACTCCCAACAGCTGGAATAACAAATCCTTTACTGAAGGGCAATCAGGATGGGGTATCACATGTGGGATAGGATCACAGTGTCCACTGCACACATCAGCTTCAGGACAGTGTTTGCCTTGGGCTGTGGGAAAAAGGGATGGAAGGATGTGGAACATTAGCTGGATCTTAAAAAATAAATGTTTTAAAGACTAGAAGGTGATCTGAAGCAATGCTAACATCTTTTATATTTACAGATTGACTTATTGGTGTCCATTGTATTATTTTGTCTACTTTTCAATATGCTTGTATACTTGGAATATTTTATAATTACAAATTTTTAGCATTCAGTCAAACACATTTTGATCATATTTCTAAGTAGAAACTATTAGTGAGTGAGCAAAATGATTCACTCTTATAATTAACATCACAGCTATTTTTAAGGAATAAATATTCTTACCAGCTTTGACTTTTTTTAAAGGATGTACCAGGAAATCAGAGTAGTTGTTTCCAACCTTGAGTTTCATATGACTGGCATCTCTTTCCCCGCAAATATTCCATGCTCCCCTGGGTGGAGCTGTATACCTAGGATGAAAAAGGGCTGTTATAGGCTGAATGTTTGTGTCCCCCCCATATTCATATGTTGAAGTTCAAATCCCCAGTGTGATGGTATTTAGAGGTGGGAACTTTGAGAGGTAAGTAGGTTTAGATGAGGTCATGATGGTGGGGCCCCTGATGGGATTGATGCCCTTATAAGAAGAGGAAGACAGAGAGATCTCTCTCTTTCCATGTGAACACAAAGAAGAGGTTGTGTGCACACAAGGAGGAGGCAACCATCTGCAAGCCTGGAAGCAGGTCCTCACCTGGAACAGAATCTGCCAGTGCCTCAATCCTGGACTTCCCAGTCTCCAAAACTAGAAGAAATAAAAGTTTGTTGTTTGTCACCCTGTCTACGGTATTTTGTTATAGCAACTCAAGCAGTCTAAGACAAGGGCATTGGGGTAGAGTGGGAGAGAGGAAACACTGCTTTCTTTCTCTCTTTTTTAGACACACACTATGCCTTCTGCTTTTTAAGGTTAAAAACCTCTTCCCTCCTCCCTGCCATCAGCCTCCTGCTTTCTTGTTCTCTTTTTTCTTCCTTCCCAATACCCATTTCCCTTGCCCTGCTCCAAACTGTGGTGATAAGTAAGTATGTTTAAGACAGGGAGGCAGGAAATATTTTGGTATTTATTCTCCCCCAACCGCCAGTACTGCCAGATACACTGACTTTGTTTTCTCAGCTTACTCTCTTGTCTTAATAACCAGATTTTGCTTGTCATCTTTTTTTGCTAGTTCTTAAGTTACACAGTAGGTACATAGAGCCCCGTTATATCATGCTTACTTGTGAGCTCCTTTGGTAACCACATAATTATCTTGGGGAATAATCTGTAGTTCTTAAAATGGGCCATAACAACCTGGTGCAACAGGTCGTCCCTAAACTTGAGTTAAGGTTCCAGCATTAGGAAGGAGTAATATTTGGCTCTTGAGGATGCCAGGTATTTCACATACTCATTCCTGTTCATCATTGTCAGCTATTTGTTGACACGCAGAGTTCATAATATTGTATAATAGAGCCTAGTACAGGGTCTTCAGCAAAAGACAATGAATTCTGACAGCTTTTAAAGAGTGACTTACAAGCTACAATCTCTTAGGAGAAGGCAGAATCCTAAAATACTTTTCTTTCCAAGTAAGTCCACAACGATTATCCCAAGTATCATAATTATATCATTAATTTATGATGATGCCACTTTTAAGTTGAGTAGAGTCTCATAAATTCCACCTTAATTTGTAGGTGTAGTGTGTGTGGAGGGAGAGGGTGGTGGATGAGGAAAACATGAACAAATCTTCTGAAAAAGAAAAACTCAACCAGCACAGGTGAGAATAGAATTAAGTCCCATGTTTACTTTTAAAAAGATCATTAAACCCTCATTTGAGACTAGTTGGAAGTTAGTTAATTCTGCCAGCAGTTAAGGGTTTAAAGCCTTAAGCCATTTTATTTAACAGTTCAAATTAAGATGGGAGATGAGAACAAGGAAGAGGGTTTAAATACCTCCCAAGTAGATTGTGCTGTGTGTGTGTGTGTGTGTGTGTGTGTGTGTGTGTGTGTGTGTGTGTGTTGGGGGGTGGAGAAGGTAGTAGTTGACATGCAAGTGTTTATTTTATAATTTACAAGGTTGTGAAGACTTTTGAATCACTAATTGGGAGTCCAGGCATTAAATGTGGGCTTCAGTGGGATAGGGCTTAGCAGGATAGAAGATTCAGTTCATTGATGGGCCAGTAATTCAGGGTGTGAGTGCTGGATGTCTTCAAGCAAGATTGGGTCCTTCAAGCCCTGGATGATCTTGAAATCCTAGAATTCTCTATTCTTTGCGTTATTTGTAACAATGCAGAATCCTAAAATAAAATATCAGAAGTGGAAAGAAATTTGGGGACTGTAGGGTCCAACCTTTTGGTTTTGAATATACAGAGACCAGGGCCAAGAATGGGAACAAACTAACTCAGGATAGTTCTGGTAATTACTGCAAAGTCAGGCGTAGAAACCAAAATTGGTGATTCTCAGGCAAGTGTTCTTTCCAGTGACCCAAGATAGGTACGAGGAGGTTGCTCCTCCTATGCTGCAAGGAGCAACATAGAATCCCAAGTCCATGTTCATGGCACTCCCTCAGTATCCAGCTTTCACTTCATCCCCCTCCTACCACCTCCTTTCTCTCCAAACTGTAAAATGTATGTGCATACAGGAAGTACCAAAATGGAAAACAAATTCAGAATTTCATCTTAAAATCTAGCTCGAGGCATCTACTTGGATAGACTTTTAATCTCATTATGAAGCTATAACTTGTGATCGAAGTGTATCTTAATGTGGTGATAAGAGAGTAATCGTCTGATGTGATGAGATAATCTTAATTCACTATAAAACATCTGTGTGTGCTGCATTGTCTGATGCTCTCAAGTATGAATATTGCTTCTCTAGGTAGGATTCTCAGCATCTCAATTTTCTGTCTGGTTTTTAAATTGTGCCTAATTAAAGGATTTCACATTCTTTCATAATATCGCCTCCTCAAGCAGAAATAAAACAATGGAACCACTTTTTTTTTATGAAAGACATTCTGTTAATATTTGGGTGGGTTATTCTGCCTGAAATGTGTTAATTACATTAATTAGCCTTACTTCAGAGTTGCTGGAATGAATCTGAGCTAGATTGCTGTCCTTGGAAAACCTCCCTTCCCTTCTCCTTCTCCCTTCGCCAGTTTCCCACCACAAAGAGACCAGGATATTGGAGAGCCCTTGGAATTGCCATCACACACGTTATTTTTGAGTTGAAAGCGTAGACACTAAGAAAAGTAATATTCAATAATTTTACTAATCTCATAAAGAATGATGAAGCTCACAGAATAAAAGCGCCTCAGAAATCACGGACACATAATACAGGATTCTAATCTTAATGAGTCAAGGCCATCTTATTTTTACCCCATGCGTATTCTTTGAGTTGCCTACCTGGAAAAGCGAAGAAAAAAAGAACATTCTGTGTGGTGGTAGCCCTAAGCAGGCAGGGCACAGGGAGCTTCCAATCACCTTTATTGAAGCAGAAAATACTGTGGGCTAAACTCCTTACCCAGACATCACTATTTGTGGAAGATAAAAAGGACCACAAATTTTTTATGTGTGTACCCTGGCTGCTGATGGAAAACATTACAAAATCGTGCAAGAATAAAGAACTCGGCTGATGTAAACTCTGTCATCATTTCTAGGGCAGCCATGTCCTATGGACGCTGACAAGGGTCACCTCCTATTAAAGCAGGCAAGGGAAAACAACTGTGATGCCAGTGCTCTATTCAAACTTTGCAACGGCCATTGCCCTCACTCCAGCTCTCGATGGAATGCAGAGATTGTATTTTACCCTCTTGAAGGCTCAGTGAAGCTACCTACCATGATAGCTTCACTCAGTCTCCTATGTACATGTAAATCATTTGGGCATCCTGTTTTAAAATACAGATTCTGATTCAGTAGGTCGGGGGTAGACCTGCATCTCTAACAAGCTCCCCAAAAGCTGATGCTGTTGGTGCATAGACCATACTTTGAGCAGCAAGGGTCAAGGACAATGACTTTTAAAATGTGTTGAGCAGACTTTCCCTGGCAGTCCAGTGGTTAAGACTTTGCCTTCCAATGCAGGGGGTTCAGGGTCCATCCCTGGTTGGGGAGCTAGGATCCCACATGCCTCACAGCCAAGAAACCAAAACATAAAACAGAAGCAATATTGTAACAAATTCAATAAAGACTTTAAAAATGGTCCACGTCAAAAACCTCTTAAAAAAAAAAAAACTTAAAAGAATAAATAAATGAAATAAAATAAAATGTGTTGATTATGACCCACTGTAAGAAATACATTTTGTATTATACATTATATTTATATCTGTTATGCAATAATTTTGTACTAATGCATATTATATATGTGTGAATATAGAGATAAACAAAACTGAAACAACAGCTTCATGGAGCAACTCTTACCTTTACTAGCTGTGATATTTTCTAGACTCATTTATTTCTGGAGTTATCTTTATTGAGTCAGTAGTTACATGAATCTACCTAATGTGATAAAATTGCATAGATCTGTATATATATCCACTCAAATAAGTACATGTATTACTAAGTCTGTAATGTAATTACATGTAATGTAATCTGAATAACTCTGAGGACTGTACCAATGTCAAGTTACTGGTTTGGAGATTGTGCTCTAGTTACGTAAGATGTCAACGGCGAGCACGGCAGTCAAGGGTGCATGGGGCCTCTCTGTATATTTGTTTGCAATATCCTGTGAATCTACCACAATTTCAAAATAAAAAGTAAAAAATAGTAAATGGATTGGGACCTGCAAAATTGGTTTCAAGGCCACTAATGCATCGAAAGAGTTTGGAAAACTCCAGGATATTGTGAACCTTGATGGGGTGCTTCCCCAGAGCAGCTGCTGTTAAGTGGGTGAAGCTGACCTGGGCCCTGGACAGGGAAGCGAATGTGGCAGTGGTATGAAAGGAATGTGAAGTGGAAGGGAGGAGCCTGGGAAGAGGTTCTCTGAGGGGCTGCTGGGCGGGAGGTGACACAGATAGTGTCTTACAAAGAGTTAGGGGGGAGCCCGCAAGGGAGGGAAAATAAGAAACACTCACCACTATCAACTGGCTGCCCCAAATTTATCTCCTGACACTTCCAAACTCTCAGAGTAGAGTCCATCCAGAGGACTTGAAGGAGAGCTTTGGGAGGAGGGAATCTGGAGGAGCTTTGGAACATAAAAAGTGAGAAATACTTGGATAAAGGCTAGCCTGGAAAAGGGGTCAGGACTTGGAGAATGGCCATGATTTTTAGCCCCAAATTCAGACTAAGGAATCTAGGAGGCAATTTTATGTATTTAAATTGTTAGGTATTATAATAGAGCCACAGCACCATGCAAACCACAGAATTGTACAACCTCATTTTTCTCAGAGTAATACAAATCACAAGAAAAACATAGAGGAAAGAAAAGCACATTCCTTGGCCAGAGGCTCATGAATGTAGAATGGGTGAGGGGTGTGTCTTCATCAACCACGACTTTACTGTCATAAAGTGCTAAAAATATGTCATGCAACTGTGTCAAATTAATACCTACTTGATTTGTTTAAATGTAAGAACGAACACATCATTTTCATCAGGTTTCCTTTCTGTCATTCACTTCATTTTTGCTAAGATGCATAGTCCTTTTGTAACTAAATAATTCTAAAGCATTATTTTGCTCTTGTACATCAACTGCAGGTAAATCGGAGATATCTGCCAAGTCTAATGTAGAAGAGACAAAGGCTTTTTCTGCCTGGTATAATAATTCATTTCAATTAACATGATGAAAGCAACCACAGAGCCATTTTTCACTGAAAATGTTGTGGTGGAGTTCAGGGAAATATTAAAGACATTTCTAGAAGCGCAAACAAGCTTACACGGGCACTTAGTTGCCCTAAGGAAAAAGAGAAGATTACAAATTATCTCACCATACAGATAAGAATGCTCCGTCGTTTCAACACTTTGGGTGAAACGGGGGATCGTATGTGGCTTATTTACAGTCACTCATTGTATGATCCCAGGACATGTCCCATAAAAACATTCTTTTTATTTGCATTCTTCTTCTTTAACACAGTTCCCTAAGGAAAAGATAAAATAGAGTCTATTGTAGGTTTTAATGAAAATATGATAGTCAGAAAAATATCCATAAGAACAGATATTGCTTCCAGACTAAATGTTATTGAATAAAGCTGATATAAGTAAGGGTTAGCAAGAAATTTCTGATATAAGCTTAAGGAGATTTTAAATTTGGTAACTAAGAAATGTAAAAAAATATCAATCTATTTAAATTGAGTTTGTTTTGTCTGTGAATGTATGTGTTTGTAGAGATGGAATGAGCACGGCCAGTTGACTTGTAACAAACTGAGAATGAAACAGTAGGAAGGTAAGACGAGCTGTAAAATTAATTGGGGTCCAATATGTTTTGGGCTGCATTTAATTTTCTTGAGGGGAAAAGAGGTCAGGAATGGAATGAAGTCAATGAGAACTGGAGTAAGACTCACCGGAAAAAGTGAAAAGCAAAAGGGCCAACACTAAAAGGTCAGTGAATATCCTAGGGACAGGAAATGAACTTTAAACAAAATAGAAGGTGGTATTTCTATCTGTTTGAGAGCTGATAAACTGCTACTGAAAAAGGCAACATAAATCACCAGGTGTTACTTGCCTGGAATATAGTTTGGATATGTATTTAACTTATTAGAAATATCAAGAACATAGATGTTTTGTAGTGGGCCATAAAAGAAATATTGAAACTCACAGCAAAATTGTTGCTATTTACCAAGAGTTACTTCCTGTTTTACTATCATATTTTTTCTTGAAAAGAGGAAAAAAACAACTCCTAAATCATCTCGCCTAAGAAGTCTTCATTATGCTAACGACTATTAGTATAAAACTTTACCCATAAGTGTGAAATCAAAGATAATTTCCTTCTTTTGTTAAAAAGGTGCTGCCGGTCAAAATCATTTAGGGTTGACGTCTGACATGCAGCATTTTATATGGGGAAACCGTGATCGCAAGGTTGGTTGATACTCTCATGCACCCACTGTCTTAAGCAGTAGCAATGACTGAATAATGCAAATAAATGGTGAATTAGCATCCGAACACTTTCCAAAGTAAAACTAAAGCAAATAATTGCTACTTTGAATTGCCACATTTAAGGGCATCTTTTGATTCTACAAAGACTGGTCTTTAGTAATAAACGTTCATGGGTTTTTTTGGAAGGTTAATAATCATTAAAATTAACAGTTGTTATGAGGGCTTCTCTCCTCAAGGAGGCATATTCATAATTGTGATGTATCGGCGCCCTTGTCTTCTCCTGCTTCCCTGTCTGATGCTGCGAGATTCTGGGAAAGACCATATGATGTAGCAGGATGATGCGGTGGTAACAGACAGTATAAACAGGCTTGTAAAACGCCAACAGGTCGCCAACAAACCCGGTGTTGTGCCTAGAGCTTCCAGTAACACTCGAGTTCTCTCTTCCCCCAACCCAAGCATGCTGTTAAGCTTTTACTCGTATATCACTATCGCATGTAAATATTTGGACTGGCCCTTTCTGGCACTATACACCTATGTTATGCTTTGAAAACTGTGACTTGTCCTCTTCCACCCACTTGTGGCAAAAACTGTTTTGCCTACATTTTTTTCCCCAGTCACACACATTCTGAATTTTTTTGGCATCGTCGCCGAACGACAGTTCGCTCTAATCTGGCTCTGCAATGGAGTGTTACCAAGGCTTTCTTTCCCCCTCCCTTTAAGTAAAGGAATGAGCTGGAAAATGTGCTATACTTTGCTGTCTTGGCAAGAGAGGAGGAGGGTCAGAAAGGAAGCAGGTATGTTCTTCGCCCAAGCACGTGGCGCTCCTATAGAAAGTTGGAATTCAATGGAAGAGTGGCCTGGTGGCTTTCACTATAAAGACATATCCAAAACGCTTCAGAGTTGCTTAAAGGCAGCACTCCAATTGTTGAGGGGACAAAGGGACTTGCTTTGAAGCTATATTTGCTCCACAAAGGTGTTTTTTTTTTTTTTTTAACTTTGATTGTATGTTTATTTGGGGAGAATGATGGGGTTTGTGGATTAGGATTAAAGACCTAATCTGCCCTCCCCACCATCTCCCCTGCAAAATAGACTTCCTTCTGCCCCAAATTTAGCTATCACAAAAATCTACTGACATATTTATAAGGTACTTGAATTATGAAAGTGCGATATGTGTTTACGCGCTATATATGTTTTTTCCCTTTGGTCCTTTGTTAAGCATATGAATGGCAAACAAAAAGAACTTATCTTAAAAAGCAGCAGGGTAGCACTAGCTGGAATGTAATTTTACAAAACCTGGCCATCTTTCAACAAGAGTGGGTGGATTTTTAGCGCTACAAATGTTTGTGTATTATAAAGTATTTGCCATGGTGACAAAGCTGGGAGAAACATCCCATTAGCCACAGACGGGCTACAGATTGTTCTGATTATCCATGTCCAAAACTCAGTCTGGCTACGGCTTTGTGTTATTTTCAGTGTTTATAAATGCTTGTTTTGTTTTGGTTTTTTTTTCCCCAACTCACTAACCTACAACTTAGCAAATATGGATGTATGTAGGCATTTCATTTAAAGTTATCTTTAAACATGTTCTTAGGGATTGTTCATATAACCCATGTGTGATTCTGTGTGTGTCATCATTACATTTAGAGTGGATGTGTTTATAGTGTTAAAAATAATAAGCTTTGAAAGAATGAGAGACTTGTGAAAAGCATCCTGCAGCACTTATTAAAAATAAACAGGGTCATGGTGAGAGAATGCGAATAAGAAGCAATGAAGTGTCTACCTAATTTATCTGGAGAGATTTCTGACTATTGATTTCAATTTTAAAAGTTACAGCCTCTATTTTTAAAAATGACTTTTATCTCAAGTACATGGGGAGAAATGTGAATTATAAATAGCCAACAGAAAATATGCCACTGCATGTAAAGAATCCACATTTTTCCTTTTCCAAACATTTCCCTGCTAAGAAAAACATAGGAAAAATTTTAATGACTCCTTTTGCCCCTATTTTTGGGGTCAACATTTATAAGCAAATGGTGTTTTATGTAGTGGAATGAATCGCCATGCAATAAAACCTAGTATCAGACAGAGAACTGCTTTGAAGTTACTCATGGCTGTGCAAGGTAGAAGGCAAGTAGAATAAGGAGAAAAGGGAGACCTAAAAACAAAAAGCTTTAAGGTCATATAAAGGTTAAAGAAAAATAGGTCACAGTAAATTAATCCTTATCATCCGAGTAGCATTGCTGCTAAATTAAACCACTCTGGAAGCTGGAACAGTCTGAAAACTTAGTGAAAAGACATGACACAATTAATTCTGCAACTGCGATATCTCAAATTTTTTCTTAGTTTTCTGGGTGACTTTTAGTGGAGGTGACACTGATGTTTCTTTCTCACATAAACAAGGAAGAAATTCTAATTCACTTATTTATCATTCAGTCTTTCAGGGCAGGCCATGTAGCAGACCATTTCACTAAACAGGACTAAGGAGAGACATTTTAATGAGGAAATAAAATGCCTGTTACAGGTATTTTGAGCAAATAAAGTTTTGCTGACTCCTTCCAAAAATTGTGCTTTCTCAATTCATTTTGAAAAGTACTAATTCAAGTGCACATCTGTGCAAGTTGTATAGCTGTTCTGATAAAATATAATAAGGTTTTCATATTCTCTAAATATGCTTATGTTCAGGAGTGCATCTACCAATACATTATACGATTTTGGAAGAGGCAAATTAAAGAAACTTAGTTTTATAAGGACAAAGGGTTCTAAAGTCTTATGTCTAGGGCAGTGAATATGTCTGTATTCAACATTTCTAATCATCCTGTTTCTAAAGTTGGTCTGTTTTGAGGTCTGATTCTAATACCAGTTACATTTGTTCTTGCCAATAAACAAGTTAGTTAAGGTTGGGAATATACATTGAAGACTTCAGCACACATGCGACCCAAGTTCCCAGCTAAACAATTTCTATGGTCAAGGAGCAGAGAGTCAGAATGGGGCATGGGCATCTGGGGCAGTGCTCTACCTAATATTTGGCCATCATCACTTATTTATAGCCTACATTTGCTTCAGAGCTTACATTTGGCATTTTCCAAGAGACAATCTGGACCACTGCCTTCTAAACTGCAGCTGAGATGTGCGTTGGGGATTTCTCTATCATATTTTGCTCATGACTGAATAGAACTAGACAGACATAAAAGGCTGAATTCCTGACACATCTTTTGTAATGGGAAATTTTCATATTTAAAGAATGCCCGGCACATATTTGTGTTTCAATGGCGCCCTACACATCTGTTACTTATTTTGGAGCAGCCTCTATCACATATGCAAAAGTCTTTTGCAGATAAATTACTTCATTTCAATCTAAAATTACATATAAAGGATTTCATTCTTTAGAAGAAAATTCTTTACATGGTTATCACAAAAAAGATCATGTGGGTTCCCCACGAAGGAGTCAGGCATCACACTGCGTGTGCAGAAATGTGCAATCAGTTACTAGAGTCACTGCTATAGTAATTGTACGCATGGAAGGCACAGATGCTCAACAACATCCATTGAGGGTATAGACAAACAAAGGCCTCCAATTTGCCTTACAACCACGGGCCTAGGATTTCCATAGGTTCCTATCTGGAAAAGGCATTGTGTACCCACTTCATCCCATAACTTCTCTCCCAAAGCCTACAGAGTCAGCAGGAAGATACTTGCAAGAAAGCTTCCTCTGCATTTGCATTTTCTGCACACCAGCTTCTTTACCCCTCCTTCCCATTTGGTAAGCAGAGCACTATATGCATACCACCCAAAGGACCAGCTTTTCAAATCTGGGAAGTTTTGAGACCTTGGAGGGTATAGCACTAGAGGACCCTACCATCCCTTCTCTCTACTCGCATGAGAAGAGGAGTGACTTACCTGATTTGGTGAAACTGGATACAAGACCATAATCTACATTAGAGACCCAGCCTCTTGATAGCTCCCTGGACCTGACTCCCCACGAACAAACCACATTCTCCTTTTTGCTTCCTGCTGCCTTGTCGGCAGTAACCAGAGCGGCTGCTTTGCTTACCAACGGACAAGGTCAGTTTGGGGGAAAGTAAAGCCTGGTGGCCTGAGGTTCAAGCCATATTCTCCAATACATTATTAGCAAGAAAGCCTGTTTTTGATTCCCATCTGACCCCTTTTATTTACTTACCTACTACAAATTCAGACAGAAGAAGAGGTAAGTTATCTGGGATCTTACAAAAACCGACTCTCCTTTATAGTAATTATCTTACCGTGTTTGTTTGCTTGGCCACGTACCTTCTTGCTAGACTATAAGCAACTTGATAGTAAGACCTATTTCGTTTCGTCGTTGTAAACCCTGCCTTAACATAGAGCACAGTATTCAGTTAATGTGGATTGTACCTACCAACCAATGGCCCTAGTACCTAATAAAATAGTAATGAAATGATAACCTAGTTTAAAAAGACTTCATTCAAGCAATTACATCAGCTGTATTAATAGATATAAAGTCATCATCTGGGGGCAAGTGCCATATTGTTTGACTGATTTAATCTAGTGAATATTAGAAGTACTGAACTGTACCTCCCCTCCTGCTACCACCCCTACTAGCTAATTCAAGCTATTCTAATTTATAGAATGCTTCACTTTTCAACTAGACATCACGGAGATTGAGTAACTAATAAGGTATTGAGTATGTAAATATCTCATATGTCAGAAATCTCCAGTCTTTTCTTGAAGAATAACAGTTTGTTATTTCTCTAAAGTGTTTTCAATTATTCTGGACCCTAGGACTGAGCTGGGAGCTGCTTCCCTACTTTTGCCCTCACAAAAAGAAGGGAGGACCCAGGAGCAAGATGACAGAGACCTGTGAAAACTTTCACAATCCTTGTGGAGTTTCCTGAAGTTAGACACACAAGCTTGAAAATGTTCTTCACACAAAATTTGAGCCCTGCTAAACAATTTTCCTATAAGTATATGTGGCTTTAAGTATGGACCAATTCAAGCAAGTTGTTGTTCTTAGTAATAAGCATTAAATAGTCATAACTGGACTAGAAAACTTAAATTTTTAGAGTCAATCTAAGACAAACAGGTTCACAGGAAGGGAACCAAACCAACACGGATGATAACATCCAGAGACAGGGCTGAGCAGCTGTGAATGAACAGTTCTCCCTTTTTTGGTTCAGCTACCTGTGAATGAATCTCCATTTTCTATTTTGTTGTTGTTATTGTTGTTATTGTCGTTGTTCTGAGGGTCTACATAGTTTCTGATCACAGATGCTTATGGTCAAGTCCCTTTATCATTATGCATACCTGTGATGCTCATACTGTCTCTCACATAATTGGAGTAATTAGCAATTAATTTTTTCTTGCAAAAAGAGACTACTAAATAAACCTAAAAACCCATTAACAGCACCAATACTTTCTCTTGTGCATTCTGACCCATTAAATTGACTAAATCCACTAAACTAATCCATGAATCTATTTAATCAAATCAAATCTCTTCAAATAACTGTCTCTCATCCTCTTCATTATTAGAAGCAAGAATGGATTTAGTTATACATCTTCTGGGTAGAAGAAAACATTGAGGAAGTAGAGGTGTTTACCTAAGGTCTGGTTTAGGAGGACGTGGCGCATAGGATGGATCATGGAAGAGGTAGTAATAGAATACACATGGTCCCTGACATACTATGGTTCGACTTACAGATTTTCCACCTTATGATGGTGGGAAAGTGATAAGCATTCAGTAGAAACCATACTTTGTTTTTTTTTTCCTTTTAACATCTTTATTGGAGTATAATTGCTTTACAATGTTGTGTTAGTTGCTGCTGTATAACAAAGTGATTAAGCTATATGTATACATATATCCCCATATCCCCCCCCCCTTGCGTCTCCCTCCCACCCTCCCTATCCCACCCCTCTAAGTGGTCCCAAAGCACCGAGCTGATCTCCCTGTGCTATGCGGCTGCTTCCCACTAGCTATCTATTTTACATTTGATAGTGTATATATGTCCATGCCACTCTCTCACTTCGTCCCAGCTTACCCTTCCCACTCCCCGCATCCTCAAGTCCATTCTCGACGTCTGTGTCTTTATTCCTCTCCTGCCCCTAGGTTCTTCAGAAACATTTTTTTTTTTTTAGATTCCATATATATGTGTTAGCATACGATATTTGTTTTTCTCTTTCTGACTTACTTCACTCTGTATGATAGACTCTAGGTCCATCCACCTCACTACAAATAACTCAATTTCGTTTCTTTGTCGTTTCTTTTAATATTCCATTGTATATATGTGCCACATCTTCTTTATTCACTCATCTGTCGATGGACACTTAGGTTGCTTCCATGTCCTGGCTATTGTAAATAGTGCTGCAGTGAACATTGGGGTGCATGTGTCTTTTTGAATTATGGCTTTCTCAGGGTATACGTCCAGTAGTAGGATTGCTGGGTCATATGGTAGTTCTATTTTTAGTTTTTAAAGCAACTTCCATAGTGTTCTACATAGTGGCTATATTGATTTACATTCCCACCGACAGTACAAGAGGGTTCTCTTTTCTCCACACCCTCTCCAGCGTTTATTGTTTGTACATTTTTTGATGATAGCCATTCTGACAGGTGTGAGATGATACCTTATTGCAGTTCTGATTTACATTTCTCTAATGATTAGTGATGTTAAGCATCCTTTCATGTGTCTGTTGGCAATCTGTATATCTTCTTTGGAGAAACGTCTATTTAGGTCTTCTGCCCATTTTTTGATTGGGTTGTTTGTTTTTTGATATCGAGCTGCATGAGCTGCTTGTATATTTTGGAGATTAATCCTTCATCAGTTTCTTCGCTTTCAAATATTTTCTTCCATTCTGAGGGCTGCCTTTGCGTCTTGCTTATGGTTTCCTTTGCTGTGCAAAAGCTTTTAAGTTTCGTTAGGTCCCATTTGTTTATTCTTGTTTTAATTTCCATTTCTCTAGTAGGTGGGTCAAAAAGGATCTTGCTGTGATTTATGTCATAGAGTGCTCTACCTATGTTTTCCTCTAAGAGTTTTATAATGTCTGGCCTTACACTTAGGTCTTTAATCCATTTTGAGTTTATTTTTGTATATGGTATTAAGGAGTGTTCTAATTTCATTCTTCTACATGTAGCTGTCCAGTTTTTCCAGCACCACTTATTGAAGAGACTGACTTTTCTCCATTGTATATTCTTGCGTACTTCATCAAAGATAAGGTGCACACATGTGCATGGGTTTATCTCTGGGCTTTCTATCCTGTTCCATTGATCTATATTTCTGTTTTTGGGCCAGTACCATACTGTCTTGATTACTGTAGATTTGCAGTATAGTCTGAAGTCAGGGAGCCTGATTCCTCCAGCTCTGTTTTTCTTTCTCAAGATTGCTTTAGCTATACAGGGTCTTCTGTGTTTCCATGCAAATTGTGAAATTTTTTGTTCTAGTTCTGTGAAAAATGCCATTTATAGTTTGATAGGTATTGCATTGAATCTGTAGATTGCCTGGGTAGTATAGTCATTTTCACAATGTTGATTCTTCCAGTCTAAGAACATGGTTTATCTCTCCATCTGTTTGTATCATCTTTAATTTCTTTCATCAGTGTCTTATACTTTTCTGCATACAGGTCTTTTGTCTCCTTAGGTAGGTTTATTCCTAGGTATTTTGTTCTTTTTGTTGTAATGGTAAATGGCAGTGTTTCCTTAATTTCTCTTTCAGATATTTCATTATTAGTGTATAGGAATGCAAGAGATTTCTGTGCATTAATTTTGTATCCTGCTACTTTACCAAATTCATTGATTAGCTCTAGTGGTTTCCTGGTAGCATCTTTAGGATTCTCTATGTATAGTATCATGTCATCTGCAAACTGTGACAGCTTTACTTCTTCTTTTCCGATTTGGATTCCTTTTATTTCCTTTTCTTCTCTGATTGCTGTGGCTAAAACTTCCAAAACTATGTTGAATAAGAGTGGTGAGAGTGGGCAACCTTGTCTTGTTCCTGATCTTAGTGGAAATGCTTTCAGATTTTCACCATTGAGGATGATGTTGGCTGTGGGTTTGTCATATATGGCCTTTATTATATTGAGGTAAGTTCCCTCTATGCCTACTTTCTGGAGAGTTTTTATCATAAATGGGTGTTGAATTGTGTCAAAAGCTTTTTCTGCATCTATTGAGATGATCATATGGTTTTTCTCCTTCAATTTGTTAATGTGGTGTATCACAGTGATTGATTTTCATATATTGAAGAATCCTTGCATTCCTGGGATAAACCCCACTTGATCATGGTGTATGATCCTTTTAATATGCTGTTGGAGTCTGTTTGCTAGTATTTGGTTGAGGATTTTTGCATCTATGTTCATCAGTGATATTGGCCTGTAGTTTTCTTTCTTTGTGACATCTTTGTCTGGTTTTGGTATCAACGTGATGGTGGCCTTGTAGAATGAGTTTGGGAGTGTTCCTCCCTCTGCTACATTTTGGAAGAGTTTGAGAAGGATAGGTGTTAGCTCTTCTCTAAATGTTTGATAGAATTCGCCTGTGAAGCCATCTGGTCCTGGGCTTTTGTTTGTTGGAAGATTTTTAATCACAGTTTCAATTTCAGTGCTTGTGATTGGTCTGTTTATATTTTCTGTTTCTTCCTGGTTCAGTCTCAGAAGTTGTGCATTTCTAAGAATTTGTCCATTTCTTCCAGGTTGTCCATTTTATTGCCATATAGTTGCTTGTAGTAATCTCTCATGATTCTTTGTATTTCTGCAGTGTCAGTTATTACCTCTCCTTTTTCATTTCCAATTCTGTTGATTTGAGTCTTCTCCCTTTTTTTCTTGATGAGTCTGGCTAATGGTTTATCAATTTTGTTTATCTTCTCAAAAACAGCTTTTAGTTTCATTGATCTTTTTTATTGTTTCCCTCATTTCTTTTTCATTTATTTCTGATCTGATCTTTATGATTTCTTTTCTTCTGCTAACTTTGGTTGTTTTTTTTTCTTCTTTCTCTAGTTTCTTTAGGTGTAGGTTTTAGTTGCTTTTTTGAGATTTATCTTGTTTCTTGAGGTAGGATTGTATTGCTGTAAAACTCCCTCTTAGAATGGCTTTTGCTGCATCCCATAGGTTTTGGGCTGCCATGTTTTCAGTGTTATCTGTTTCTAGGTATTTTTTTATTTCCCCTTTGATTTCTTCAGTCATCTCTTGGTTATTTAGTAGCATATTGTTTGGCCTCCATGTTTTTGTATTTTTTAAATATTTTTTCCTGTAATTGATATCTAGTCTCATAGCATAGTGGTTGGACTAAGGCTTGATTTTTGACCCAAGATATTATCTGTCTTGGAGAATGTTCCATGAGTACTTGCGAAGAAACTATTCTGTTGTTTTTAGATGGAATGTTGTATAAATATCAATTAAGTCCATCTTGTTTAATGTATCATTTAAAGCTTGTGGTTCCTTATTTATTTTCATTTTGGATGATCTGTCCATTGGGGAAAGTGGGGTGTTAATGTCCCCTATTATTGCTGTATTACTGTTGATTTCCCCTTTTATGGCTGTTAGCATTTGCCTTATGTATTGAGGTGCTCCTATGTTGGGTGCATAAATATTTACTTTTTTTTCAGGCTCCGGACGCACAGGCTTAGCGGCCATGGCTCACGGGCCCAGCTGCTCTGCAGTATGTGGGATCTTCCCGGACCGGGCAACAAACCCGTGTCTCCTGCATCAGCAGGTGGACTCTCAACCACTGCACCACCAGGGAAGCCCCAATATTTACTATTTTTATATCTTCTTCTTGGATTGATCCCTTGATCATTATGCAGTGTCCTTCTTTGTCTCTTGTAATAGTCTTTATTTTAAAGTCTATTTTGTCTGATATGAGAGTGTGAGTCCAGCTTTCTTTTGATTTCCATTTGCATGGAATATCTTTTTCCTTCTCCTCACTTTCAGTCTGTATGTGTCCCTAGGTCTGAAGTGGGTCTCTAGTAGACAGCATATATACGGGTCTTGTTTTGGTATCTATTCAGGCAGTCTATGTTTTGGTTGAAGCATTTAATCCATTTACATTTAAGGTAGTTAACGATATGTATGTTATTACCATTTTCTTAATTGTTTTGGGTTTGTTATTGTTGGTCTTTTGCTTCTCTTGTGTTTCCTGCCTAGAGAAGTTCTTTTAGCATTTGTTGTAAAGCTGGTTTGGTGGTGCTGAATTCTCTTAGCTTTTGCTTGTCTGTAAAGGTTTAATTTCTCCATCAAATCTGCATGAGATCCTTGCTGGGTAGAGTAATCTTGGTTGTAGGTTTTTCCCTTTCATAACTTTAAATAGGTCCTGCCTTTCCCTTCTGGCTTGCAGAGTTTCTACTGAAAGATCAGCTATTAACCTTACATTATTTGTTGCTTTTCCTTTGCTCGTTTTAATATTTTTTCTTTGTATTTAATTTTTGATAGTTTGATTAATATGTGTCTTGGCACGTTTCTCCTTGGATTTATCCTGTATGGGACTCTCTGAACTTCCTGGACTTGATTGACTATCTCCTTTCCTGTATTAGGGAAGTTTTCAAGTTTAATCTATTCAAATATTTTCTCAGTCCCTTTCTTTTTCCCTTTTCTTCTGGGACCCCTATAATTCAAATGTTGGTGCGTTTAATGTTGTCCTAGAATCTCTGAGACTGTCCTCAACTCTTTTCATTCTTTTTTCTTTATTCTGTTCTGCGGTAGTTATTTCCACTATTTTATCTTCCAGGTCACTTATCCTTTCTTCTGCCTCAGTTATTCTGCTATTCATTCCTTCTAGAGAATTTTAAATTTCATTTATTGTGTTGTTCATCACTGTTTGTTTGCTCTTTAGTTCTTCTAGGTCCTTGTTAAACATTTCTTGTATTTTCTCCATTCTATTCCCAAGATTTTGGATCATCTTTACTATCATTAATCTGAATTCTTTTTCAGGTAGACTGCCTATTTCCTCTTCATTTGTTTGTTTCATTTACCTTGCTTCTTCATCTGCTGTGTATTTCTCTGTCTTCCCATTTTGCTTAACTTACTGCATTTGGGGTCTGCTTTTTGCAGGCTGCAGGTCCGTAGTTCCTGTTGTTTTTGGTGTCTGCCCCCAGTGGGTAAAGTTGGTTCAATGGGTTGTGTAAGCTTCCTGGTAGAGAGGACTGGTGTCTGTATTCTGGTGATAAGCCTGGATCTTGTCTTTCTGGTGGGGAGGACTGCATCCGGTAGTGTGTTTTGGGGTGTCTTTGAACTTAGTATGATTTCAGGCAGGCTCTCTGTTAATGGGTGGGGTGGTGTTCCTGCCTTGCTAGTTGTTTGGCACGCAGTGTCCAGCACTGTAGCTTGCTGGTCACTGAGTGGAGCTGAGTCTTAGCGTTGAGATGGAGATCTCTGGGAGAGCTCTTGCCGATTGATATTTCATGGGGCTGGAAGGTCTCTGGTGGTCCAATGTCCTGATCTCAGGTCTCCCACCTCAGAGGCTCAGGCCTGACACCCAGCCAGAGCACCAAGACCTTGTCAGCCACACGGCTTGAAAGGACATCATAGAGACTTGAGGTATTGGTCTGCTTCCTCAGTTTTTCATGGCCGGCCAATTAGCTGTGCCTTTCCTGTTCTCAGTTTGTCAAGTTAGAGAGTCCGGGTAAGATGGTAAATGCACAAAATGATCCACCTTGCTCAGAGACCATACTCTGAATTCTGAATTTTGATTTTTTCCTGGGATAGAGATATGTGGTATAATCCTCTCTCATGAGGTTGGGCAGGGGCAGCTCCCAGTCAGCCATGTGATCAAGAGCATTACAAGCATTGTTTTACACTTTCTGTACAGTAGTCAATAAAGTACATGAGATATTCAACACTTTATTGTAAAATAAGCTTTGTGTTAGATGATTTTGCCAACCTGTTGGCTAATTTAAGTGTTCTGAGTGCCTTTAAGGTAGGCTGGGCTCAGCTATGATGTTAGTTGTAGTAGATGCATTTTTGACTTATATTCAATATTTTCAACTTACAGTGGTTTTATTGGAATGTAACCCTATCATAAGTTGAGGAAGATGTGTAGGAGGCTTTGGAGAAGATGATGAATGAGAGGGGCCAAGGGTTGAGAGGAAGATGGAGGCAACATCAGTGACAGGAAATGGGGAGTTCTGGGAATATGACCTCTTGCTATTGGGGTGGCTGTTGGGGTTCGCTGACACTGATGTTTCAAATAGGATGAGCTGTAGATCATTTTGTAGCTGCTCTAGCAAACTGCTCTCCTAGGCCACCTCCATATCGATGTGAGGTAGAACTCCAGCTAAGGGAGAATAGATAAGCCCACTTCTTTGTTTTTCAAAACAAGATGTCCCTTTTGCTGTCTGATATTGAAAGTATATCATCTGGCTTTAATCTAAATTCTATCCAAACTCTAGACACTTGTCAGAGAGCTTAACCTGGGTGCAGTTTTATTGTATTTTACCTTGAGTTCTTTTCAGGGGTAAGTAGGATATAAATTATAAATAACACAAACTTAAAATCAAACCCTGTGCTCCAGGGTTGACAGCACTATTAGATATCCTGGGAAGAAAAAGAAAATATGCCTTGTACTTTCCTTGCTCTGTTTAACAAGGCAAGAACCTGTTGTCTATTTTAGGAAGATTTTTATGCACGACCTTACCTTAAAATGTAAAAGTGTTGACATGAGAAAGAGTCTGCTCCAGTTATCTGGAAAGATAGAGAAGGGCATACTAATCCCCTGTCCTTCAGCTAGACTCTTGGGAATTCTTACTCCATCAGCAAAATGTGTCTGCCCAAAGCAAGATATAAAGTCCTGAAGACCATTTTATTTGAGAAAACAGGAAACAGGGTTAGAGGATGGAAGCAAAATCTCAAAATTTTTGATTGGGGCTGGCTTATAAAGGATTTCTGCTGCCCTTCAGATTTTAATAGGTCCCCTTTTCTGGTGCCAATATAACAAAGCTCCCTAAAATCATCCTCTCGAAATTTTTTTCTAGACTGTCCAGGATGCTTAATCCAGACCACCACAGAAATCACGAGGGTGCTCCAAACACATACAGAGGCTCAGATTCAGAATCACAGGACCTCTCCTTATCATGTCCCTTTTGTAGGTTTAGGTAAGGGCTCTGGACAACCGTGTCAGATGAGGACGCAGGCGAGGGCACGATTGTATAAAAAATAGAGTTTTGCAATCCAGAGAGCACTCTTGACCACAGATCCATAAATTCAGACAAGTCACTTAAGAATAAGGAAAACATACAAACTGATTGGTCTACGACAGTGCCAGTTTATGGCTACTGTCCCAGAATAATTATAAAGAGTGCCTTGCTACTCTTAAATATCCCAATATAATGCGTTCTGTATTATCTGGGCATGCTATTAGAGACACCATTTATAAAAATGACCTTCTGACTGAAAAATGTCTACAAAAATTGTTCGTATGTAGAAACAGACTGTAGATAGTTAAAATAGGTTCTGTTCACTAAAGAACCAGCTCTGGTAAATTGGCAATAAAAGGTGGAATATTACAGAAATGTTAACCCTTTTAAAATTGCTGTCTTAATTTCTTCATCTTTGTGTTGGCAGTAGTGGTGGTAGTAGGGGGGTGGTGTGTGGAGGCAGGTGGGAGTGTGTGTGTGATATTATTAATATGTCTTAAAAAGCTTTAAGAACCTCTAAGTGAAGATTTCATACGAAGTAGTATTATTACAACTTGTAATTGATTAAAAAGGTTTAAAAAGCATTTGAAAAGGCGTGGAACAAGGACATGGTCAGGGAAATGGGGGGAGAGGATACATATGTGAATGACTGTCAGACCCTACCTTCCGTCTCATGCAGAATATGTGGGACAGAACATACACACACATACACACACACGTGCATACACACAATGAAACCAAAACCCAACAGGTCTATCAGGGCACAACGAGAAACTCAAAGTGGTGTGTTTTTGTCATTTACTTGAGGGAGTGGCAGCAGGTTTGGTGGGACATTTTTGTGTTAGGAAATTGTGGCAAGCGAGAGACCTTGATAGCGTTTAATTCTTTACAAAGAATTCCTTACTTTGCCCTTGAGAGTGGGCTAAGCTGTCCTCCCAGACTGCTCGGGACTAAAGAATCAGCAGTGGGTGCCTTTAGGCCTGGAAGCAAGCACGGATGCTGCTCCCTGAAGCAGGGTGGGGTGACGGTGAGCCTTTGGCTGTTCCAGAGTCTTGCTGGGATCTCTTTAACATCCCCTGGTCATTCTGTCAATCACACCTAGCACGGAAACCACTTCATAACACTCGTTTTATTTCTGCCCTTTTAGTCTATTGCTGAAAAATGCATGAAAACCTTGTGAAGTGTAACATAAGAGAGGCTAAAATGATGGTGATTTTGTTCCTTGCCATTCAAGAGGCAGGAGTGAGCCCAGAAAATGGTAACACGAGACCAGGTGGTGGAGGCCCCATTTGTTTCCTTGTAATGGCTCCAGCCTAAGTTGCCTTGTATCCACTTAGGCCCACGCGACAAGTTCACTCTGGAAATCTCTTCGGCTTGGCTGCGTGCAGATGTAATCGGACCTGCTCTGGGCAGCCCTAATTGCAAACACATTTCTCTCCCTCCACGGCCATTCCTAAGCAGGCAGTGGTCAGAGGCTTGCCAGGGTTTTCTGGCATCTTTTTCCTGCTTTGTTTCCAAATCTGCATTTTTCTATGAGAAAAGATGTACGAGAGATTGTAAACAGGATAATTATATGGCAATATGATTTCCAATGCAGGCTTTCCTTGTGGATTATTTCAAATGTGTAGGGGTTTGTTTTGGTGTGTTTTTTTTTCCACTCTGCCTGTGAGTCAAGGAGATGAAATGTTGTTTTGAAAGCACAAGTATATGCATCCACTAGAAACCTCCTACGATGTTCAGACATTTTATGAAAGATTTTTTGGAGGAACCGCAAACAAAAGAGAAGCCAAGGGAGGAAAGAGTAGGTGCACAGGCTCTGCATCTGGCTCACATCGCCGTGGACGTGGGGGCTGGATGGTGCGTCCTCTCCTTTCTAGAACACCATAGAGAAGGAAGAAAACACACAACAGCTACAAGTTCAGAGTGTTACAAAGTTATCCTGCCTGAGACGACAATGCTTTGGCTGGGGGCTGAGGTGTTGAATACGACGATTCTCTGAAAGGACACATCCTCCTGTCCATCCCCGGTGCCTTCACTAAACTTAGTGCAGTCTGATGGTTCTGAATCTAAAAAATGGGATGGGGCAATGTCAATACGTGCTCAGGCTTCATGTTGCCTGCATAGACACATCGTGTTGGTTTATGAGGGTACATGGAATCCTATGGTTTGTGGCAGTTTGAGCAAAAGGGCACATCAGGGGACTGTGGGGCACAACCCCAGGCGGCACTGGTCACGTGGACTGTGGTGTGATTGGTGCCCCTGGAGCACTGTAGCAAAGATGCCCTGGGACAGACTGTCTGTTTTTTCACTGATGGTTTGTCCTCTGTGCCTAGAACACTGCCTGGAATATATTAGGTGCTCAATAAATTTTTTAAAGTTGCTAATCTGCCACCAGAAGATTGAGCTTGTTGGTAATCCAAGTACCTCCATAAAACAAACTTTTGAGTCATTCCCCCAACAGCCAGGGGTGCAGGGATAAAGAAAGTACCATCCTGCTCTCAGGAAGCTACACTTTAATGAGAAAAACACGTCTACAGGAGTTGTGTAAACACAGGGGGAGCACAGAGGAAAGTCAGGAAAGGTTTCACATAGCAGATGATCTGGACGAAGCACATTTAGCAGTCTGCAGTCCCAAATAGCACAGGAAACAGTGCCAATGTCTGATCTCTATCATTCCCTACATTTTCAGGAAGAGGGGGAGAGAGCAACTTCAGATCCATTAGAACCTTTATTAGTTTTCTTTTTTTTAATATAAATTTATTTATTTACTTTTGGCTGTGTTGGGTCTTCGTTGCTGCACACGGGCTTTCTCTAGTTGCGGCGAGCGGGGGCTACTCTTAGTTGCAGTGCGGGGGCTTCTCATTGCAGTGGCTTCTCTTGTTGCGGAGCACGGGGTCTAGAGCATGCGGGCTCAGTAGCTGTGGCTCGCGGGCTCTAGAGCACAGGCCCAGTAGTTGTGGTGCATGGGCTTAGCTGCTCCACAGAATGTGGGATCTTCCCGGACCAGGGTTCGAACCCATGTCCCTTGCATCGGCAGGCGGATTCTTAACCACTGTGCCAGCAGGGAATCCCGAACCTTTACTAGTTTTGAATAATAGAAACTAACATAATCTTCCTGGGTATCTCATTCAAACATAACAAGTTCTCTTTCTGAAAAATTCTTCCTTCAGATATTGGCCTCATGCTAAAGAGTCAGGCGATCCTAGGTGGACACTTATTAGCTGGGTAGCCTTGAGAACATGACTTATCATGTGTGGTGATCCCTTAACTCTAAAATGGGGTAGTATATGTCCAACGCCTATAAATGCCATCCCTTCTCTTATGGTCCCCTCCTGAAGGTACACTTGGCACGCTGACGTTTTTGTAAACAACCTACCTGGAGAATGGTTGGTAGAAATCACAAACGCTGCAAAGATTCTTAGGTGGCTGATAGTTTGCCTCTCAACCTTCTCAAATCTAAACAATAGCAACACTATTTCTTTTTGAAGAGCTTCCTGAGGGAGGAATGGAGTAAGACTCTAAAACATCCAGCTGGAATATCAATGTTTCACCTTTATCTTTTTCAGATGAGGAGGCTCTTAATACGATCAAGGACCACATCAACCACTACCAACTGATAAGGTACATTTTTGTAACCAGCAGTGCCCTTCAGGCATTTCATTTTCAACAATAATAAGGCAAATGAACTCTTTCACAGACTATTTTAAAAATTAAACATATTCGATATGTTTATTTTCTCATGACTCCTAATTATATCTTCATTTTAAAAGTTCTTGACTACTATGCCTAATTTCACTTTAGGAACAATTAAAAATTTGCTGGAAAGAGTTTCAGGAAAGTATGTTTGAAGGAAACCCTTGAAAGATGTTCAGCAATCTCCATTATTCACGTAAGCAGCGGCAAGAAGAAAACTCAGATCAGTGATATTTTTAGCTGATTCCTGAGTCTCATTTATAGCAATTTAGTTGAATTTATTTCACTTTTCTTCCTTAGAAGACCTTTCTCATGGCTGCTAAGTAATATATTCCCTTTCTTAGTCTGCTGGTTGTGTTATTAATTGTCATCAATATCCTCCCTCCCCCCCCAATAAAACAGGATAGGGAAAGAAATTAGAACCTTATGTAATTAGACCCTAGTTAATACATTGACTCAATAGCTAAGCTATGACTAATTCTACACTTAATTCTAGATTATCCATCCATAGATCATGCATAAGGCAAAAATTATAGAGCATTAATTGTGTGACATCTGCTTTAGTAAGTACTGAGAAGACATTTTTTCCACTACTGTATCTATCCTCAACACCTGGGACAGCATCTAATACATTGTGGGGTCTCAATAAATGTTTGTTGACTGAATAAAAGAATAAAGAAAGGACAGCATGGATCTTTCCATGTGGTCACAGTCTAGTGGGGAAATTGACATGTACACCATTAATTAAATAACTCACTGACCATCACGGTCTCTTTCCACCCCCTCTTCTTGATCTCCAGACTTTCTTTTGGCCACCTTATAAAGACTTTTTTTAATTCCAGAGTAAAATGGAAAAAGATTTAAAGTAAAAGAGGCTTGGCTTTAATTTGCAGTGTCACTACTAGCTGTGTGACTTCAGACAAATTATTTACCAACTGAATCTTTAGTCTTTGATTTATCAAATGGAGGTAAGTAGTACTTGCCATGTAGAGGCAGTCTGGAGAATTAAGTGACATTGTAAAAAACCTTTAGCCAGGGCGTGTCACACAGTAATTACTTAAGGAACTGAATTCCCCGTATTGATCCCTCTCTTTCTTCCTCTTTGGCTTCCTCTCCCAGGCTGCATTCACCTTTCTTAGGGATCACTGGCTTGCTGGTCACTCTAAGCATGTGGTTGCCCACCATGGTTGACTTCAGAAACACTGGGCTCAGCCCAGACCTATAGAATTAGGTTCTCTTGAGCAGGTCTCAAAACCCCCTGGAGTCTCACTCTCACCCCCAGCTGATTGATCAGCTATGTTTGGGAACCACTGCTCTCCATCCATCAAGTGTTCCTCAGGGCAGTGGTTCTCAAACTTGAGTGTGCTTCAGAATTACCCGGAGGGCTTGTTAAACTATAAATTACTGGGTCTCACCCCCAGCGTTTCTGATTTAGTAGGTCTGGAGTGCAGCCTAAGAACCTGCATTTCTAACAGGCTCCCTGATGCAGGGACCACACTTTGAGGTCTTGTTACTGAAAGTGTGGCCTGATGACCAGTAGCATCGGCATCTCCAGGGAGCACCTTAAAAAGGCACATCCTCACTCCCCATCTCAGATGGACTTTGACATTAAGTTTTGAGAAGCACAGATTAAGGGAAGAGCTCTTAAAATGCAGGTTCTTGGACTCCATATACTAGTGATTTTGTTAGAGCCCAGGAGTCTGCATTTTAATAAGCTCCCCGGGTCACTTGGATGCATGCCATTCCTGAACCACACCCAGAAAAGCACTGCTCAAGGGGTTTGCTGCAGCAGTTTGTTAGCTGCAGAATCAGTCACGGTGTTTGCTACTGAGTCTGCCACGTGAGCCTGGCCAGCTTTGCTAGTTGTCTTGCTGTAGCAAGGATCCTACCAACCAGGCAATCACATTGCACTGATTTTTTTCCTAGGTATCAGTCAAAGAGATTATCTGTGCTTCCCAGAAATCTAATCATGACCTGTTAGAATAAGATAAGGATTAAAATGGATTCATTATGAAGACAGATGTGTCTAGAGAAGAATGTCTGAAATCATTACTTATACCCATTAGTCAAGGCTGTTTTGATTCTAAGTAACAGAAGCCCACCGTCTCTGGCATGCACACACACAAAATGAAAAGGTGAGTCTTCTGGAAAGAGACAAGGTATCTAACAAAAACAAGAGAAGGCAGAACAACTGGACATCATCTCTTGATGGCCCAGAATTGAGATTATTCTCTGTGGCAGACTGTATTTTCCAAAATGGCCACAACAATAGTTTATACCCCACATTCTCTTCCTGAACCTTACCATTCCTACACCAAGAGTTGGAATCTATGACCCCTTCTTTTGAAACTTCATAGGCTTTTGTGACTGCCCAAATAACAGAGGACCATAGTGGAAGAGTGCCATGACTCGGGAAGCAAAGCCATGTCATAGAAGGTGATGTGGCTTCCACCTGTGTCTCATGGAATTTGCCCTTATGACCCCGAGCCTCAGTGTAAGAAGTCCAGGTCTCCTGAGGCTTATGTGGGAAAGACCACTCAGAAAGGCCACGTGAAGATAGAGATGCCCAAGGAACCCCATCTGTTCCAGCCCATAGCTGTTTGAGTCTTCCCAACCCAGGAACCAGAAATGTGAGACGGAAGTCATCAAAATGATTCCACGGGTACTGTCTGACTGCAACCACGTGAGAGACTCCAAATGAGGTAGGAGATAGATGGGCCCCTGGGCCAGGCAGCTGGTGTCTGTCAAGTGGAGTAAAATTGAAGCTTTGTTCTCACCCAGACACTCCAAAGACAAAGCTAGTGGCAGAAGCTGAGCTCTGCTAAGGTAAAGAGATAAGGTGCCCACTCCTGAGGTCAAGGAAAACTTCCCTGTCTGCACATGAGCATTTTGACCTTGGGGGACAAAATGAGGTAGCGCCACCCCATAATATGTGATTCCAAGTCCACCCCATAGGCCTCTGGGCTGGAATCCCTCCTAGAAAAAAGTTGCACACGCCTCTTGCGGAGGGTCCTAGGACCACTCAGGTGTGAAAAAAGAAACAAGATAACTGGCTAAATGTAAACAAAGGCCTGGAAGGACCGTCCTATAGAAGTGATTTAAATCACCTCTTCATGCACTCCTCATTCAGGACACCCGCACTCCTCTCCGAGTGTGTATTTCTGCTTTAAATAAATAAACTGCTTCTCTCTACGTGCTCTCCCGTAAGTTGTGCCATGTCTCTAATAATAAACTGTACCTGTTTTGCAGTTTTTACCTCCTTGAAACATTTTTGCTTTCAAATGGGGTAAGAATCAGGAAACTTTGCTTCTAGCCTCTAGTCCCTGGTGGACTGGCAGCTAGGTTCAACCCTGGGCAGGGACATAAGATCCTTCTGCAAGACTACTGTCCCTCCAAGAACACAAGGAGAACCACCAGCTAACCCCTGAACTGCGAGAGGTATTAATGATCGGCTGTTGTTGCTTTACACCACTTTGCGCAACAGTCACGGAGGGCCCTCACTGTGGGTCTAGAGCTCTGTGATTTTGCGCCTCTGCTTCTCTTGGCACATCTGCTTTATTCTCCTCTTCCTGTCGACAGATCAGGCTCATGCATGTGTTTATGTACACAAAAATTATGGCTGTCTGTTTAGACTACATGCCCTATAGAAGTGGTTTTAAGCTTTAATGTGAAAAGGAATCATCTAGATATTTTGTTAAAATTCAGATTCTGATTCAGTAGTTCTAGGTGGGACCCAGAAGTGTGCATTTCTAACAAGCTCCCAGGTGATGCTGTTACTGGTCTGTGGAGCACTTGACTTACTTTTGCCATTTGTGCTCTCTCTCTCTCTCTCACCACTAGATCTTTCAGCATAACTCTTCTAAGAAAAAGAACATTTTTCTATATAATCAGGATACTATTGTATAGTCCATATTCAGATTTCCTCATTTGTCTCAAAACATCTTTCAGAGCAGTTTTTTCCACCTTTGACCCAAGATTCAACCACGGATCATGTATCTTTGATATCCTATACTGTAGGATAGTTACTTTACCATTTCTTGAAATGCCTTTGATATTCTTGGAGAGTCCAAGCCAGTTGTCTAATAAAATGTCCCATAATACAGATTTGATTGCTTCCTCATGAAGCGTCTCAAGTTGTACATTTTTTATTAAGAATACTTCAGGGCTTCCCTGGTGGCGCAGTGGTTGAGAGTCCGCCTGCCGATGCAGGGGACACGGGTTCGTGCCCCGGTCCGGGAAGATCCCACATGCCGCGGAGGGGCTGGGCCCGTGAGCCATGGCCGCTGAGCCTGCGCGTCCGGAGCCTGTGCTCCACAACGGGAGAGGCCACAACAGCGAGAGGCCCGCGTTCCGCAAAAAAAAAAAAAAAAAAAAAAAGCATACTTCATAGCTTCCAAGGATGTATATACCACACTGCAACACATTAGGAGACTCATGATATCTCTTTGCCCCTTTTTTGGTGACTAGGTTGGATCACTTAGTTATGAGGGTGTCTCTTGTATTCTTCTTGAAGTGCAAAGAAATGTTTTCCAAGAGAGGCCCCAGCTGACTTCCTCTCTCATCTTATTGACCAAAAGGGATCAGATGCTCACCACCAACCCACTCATTGATAAGGAGAAGAATATTTTACAACTGGCTTAGACCAGTCATGATTCCATCCTTGGGGGTGAGGGGCAACCCAGCCTTCCTGGAAGTGGAGATTTGTCAGCCTATGGATGAGTTGACAAATGAGAGGAGCTATTAGCCTGGAAGAATGGCGTTTAGTGCCTGCCACACTCACCTAATATTACAGAGCTAGTCAGAGGAAGAACTACCCTCTGATTCCTATCCCAATTTAGCATGCTGTCTCCTCAGGAGATTAAGGATTTATTGCTTATAAAATATTTTATAGGTCTCTTGTGAGAAATCCAATATTTATTTGCCCTGTAAGATAAAAACAGAAACTTATTTTTTCTTCTTTTCTTTTCAGCTTTTCTCAATCCATGATTCTTTAGAGTGTGATAATGGTATAGCCATACATATCCTCTGCAAAAACCCACATGTTTTCCTTACAAAAGGGGCCAATAAGTTACACACAGAATAAGTTCTTGGAACGTAAATAGTATAATTTAAAATTATTTTGCACTCTATTATTCTTTTAAAAAGTTCTAGAGATGGAAAATCAAAAGGAGTTATAATGCTATCAGGACAAGAAGCCAAAACCGTGGATGCTTTTATGAAGTTCATCAGGACCCTTAATAACGGTCATCCACAATTCTGGCGTCTGCAGAATTGGGTTGGAGAGTTTCAAAATGTAGTTTTCTGTGAGAATTCTGGCTCCAGCTGGAAACTAGATATGAAAAACATTAAGTTGACTCTGAATCTTAGAGAAGACTTGGTTTAATTCTGAAAATTAAATGTAGTATCTTGGGCTGGGTACCAGGACCATTGGTTGTACCAACCAAGTGCTACTTCTCCCAGCTGTAGCAATCTATTGTTCTTTGCCTTCAGAAGAAGTGGGGTAGGCAACACTCCAAACCCTATGATTTAAAGGGTTCAGAAACAGCTCTTTTACTAGCTTGTACCGGTACCTACAAATTTTACCATTTGAGTCTTAAAGTCACTCCTCACCCCACTTCCAGCAATGACCTCTACACCCACCCAAACCCATCTTCACTGGGCCAAAGCTATTTCCCCTCTTTTTAATCTACATAATGCACCCAAAGTCGACTCTGCCTAGGCCTAAGCCATAGTTACCTCCCTACATCTCTCTCAAGCATCAGCCAGTATGTAGCAATAAAACTTTAGGTTCCATTGAAAGCTAAGTGCACAGAGGCCCAGACAGCCATGTGCAGAATGGGCTTTGGGCGGAGGAGAGGAGTGGAGGTATGCGGGGAGAGGAAAAAGGAGAGAATACCCAAGGCAATCTTTACCTGCTTCACAATTTTGCCAAAACCAAGCTTCAGTTTTTAGAACTCACCACCCTTTCTGTTTTCAATAAGCCTGACCTCGACCTTCATGAACTCTTTCTTTCTCTGGTGTAATCTTGACTCCAGTAGAATGGTGCTTGTGATTTATCTAACCTTGTTTCACCCTGAAACTAAAAAACAGGAGATGGCCAAATACCACAGAGAACTGTGGGGTTATATTTGTATGGGCACCAAACAAGATTTCTACATAGATTTGTCATCTGCCCCCATACAATGAACGGGTTTTTTAAATGTGGAGAGATTTCTCAAAACAATTATTCCAGCTATTTTGCTCTTTGGCATTTACCCACGTACCCCAAGAGAGGTAGATAGGAAAAAACAATATTTGACTATGTAGCTATAGTTACAGGCCACAGACAGCCAAGGGAACAGAGATTTAAAGATGAATGTAATATGCGACTTTGCCCTGATTCTGTCTTCCTGGATAAACTCTGCTCACCACTTATATCTAAATGCTCCCTAGCCCTAGATAACTGACAGGCAGTGGGAGAAGGTAAAATCAAGTCAAAATTGAACACTGAATAGAAAAGCAGCTCCTCTGCAAGAAAAATTCCATTTTATTGTGGAATGACGAAAATACCCCCATTCTTTTGTTTAGATAAATTCCAATAGTGTTTGCGCTGATTTCTCCACAGGAAGAAAAAGAGACTCTTTGAAAAGCCATTGACACAAAAAGACTCAAGTTCAATTTGGTTTCATCCTGAAGGTTTGAAGTAAAACAATTCTTTGCAAGGATTTATAAATATTATATTCATTAGTTAAGCTTTACAATATTACTTTGAAGTAAATACTACTGAATTCATTTAACCAGTGATGAGATTCTGGCAGAGAAATTGAGCAATTAGACTTGTTCAGTAAAGCCTTTAAAAGCCTAGAAAAAGAATCCAGGAGTTTCCTCTCTGTTTTGGAATCAGAAATTCAGCGTGTAAATGCAGTAAGGGAATTCTGCTGTGACCTAGATAGAACTGTAAGTATAACCTAGACAAACTGCTTATTATAGGATCAGTATTTCCCATCTGGAATAGCTATCCAAAACGTATCATATCTGGAAGAAGAGGCTGCTGGGAAGTCCATGAGTGCTTTCAGAGTCCTTTCCCAGAGCTGAACATCTGTCCTGACCTCTTCTCCAGTTCTGAGGCGACCTCAGACCTCCCCACCACACACACACAATCAGTTCTGCTCCTAGACGGTTCTGACATAAATAGCACCAAAGCATCTTGGGTATCAAAGACTTTTCTCAAAGGTCAGCCTAGCGATCTAACTCTGATGTAAATTTGCCTGCTTCTGATTCCTCTCTTTCCACACCCCACCAACATCCACACGTGTCAACTCATTCTTGGTCCCCAAGTCCAGCCATTTTTCGGTTGCCATATCTGTTTTCAGTCTTATTCAGGACCTAATTATAGTACGTTGTAATCCTTCCTTCCTCCCTTCCTTTCCTTCCTGTCTGTCCTTCTGTCTACTGCAAAGATTTCTTTCATTTTGTTATGAAGGACACCTTCACTGGCTGCCCATCACCCTCTGGTCCAAGTCACTTTTCCCCTTGAGCTTCAGGGTCTTCTCTCCTGATGTCCAGTACCCCTTATTCTCATCTCTTACTCAGGCAAGCAAGGCCTCTCCAGGTGTCCACATCTTTCTTTTATTTCCATGTCACTGCTACAGTGACACATTCCTCAGATTTCTTTTCGTGTCTTCAGGATCACCTCATCTACTAACCTTTAATTGATCCTGATGTCCCATTTCTTGTCCATGCTTTCCTTGTGCAATTTTACACAGTAATTCAATAAATATTTATTGCTATGTCCTTGTACAAAGCATTGTATATAATAAGGAAGATCCAAGGATAATTTAGATACACATCCTGAACTTGAGGCCCTTACTGTCTTGTAGAGAGATGAGGGGTAGAGGGATAACATAAATAATTCTGATGCATAGAAAGTATTACACACTAAAAAGATACAGATAAGGTGATATGGGAGTTCCAAATCAGGAAAAATTACTTCGAAAAAAGAAAAATAAGAGCAGAATCGGGAGAATTTCATGGAAGAAGTAGCTTCTTAGCATAGCCTTGTAGACAGATATACCAGACAAAGAAAGGTATTTCGGATAGTAAAGAAGTACCAGCAAAAGCATGGAGTGGAGAGGAAACCAGGAGTAACAGATATGGGACCAAGTCCGGGTTGGCTAGAACATGAGTGTGTAGAAGGATGCTGGGGAAATAAATATGGAGCCAGGGGTGCAGCACAGGAACTATAAGCTATGGTGTCTAAACCACTGCTTTGAAGCTACCGAAGCCTGTGATGAGAAGTGAGATGATCAGAGCTGGACTCTTGAAGATTAAGTGGACCTTGGTACAGGCAAAAACAAGAAGCAAGGAGTTGTAGGAAACTATTACAACCAAATCCAAGGAAAAAAGCATCAAGAACCTGAACTAGGATACGGCATTGGCAACAGGAAGAAACAGATCTAAAAATGATTCTAAAAGGAGAATCAACAGAAATTGGCAACTGGCAAGATTAGAAGATAAGAAAGACCAGAGGAGAAAGTGACTCCCAGATTTTATAATAATGCTGGTAGATGGACGCACTGGACAGATAGCTGCTCTTTTATTCAGTTAACAAGTACTTGTTGAGCACTGACTGTGTTCCCCGAACTAGGCAAGAAGTTGGAGATACAGTAGCAAATGAACTAAATAGACTCCTGCCATGAGGGAGCTGCCAATCTAAAGGAAGAGCTACATACAGAGAAAAAGTGTTGCAGACACTGTAAGAGGGTTGCCTCAGAATCCAGACGGTGACCCAGGAAGGGGTGGGTAAGTCACTTTTGCATGGAAAGAGCCTCAGGACCAAGCTCTCTCAAAGCAGGCTACACATGACCATACGTGCAACTACGGAGAAGCCCACCTCCTCTGGGAAAATTCCTCTCCCACTCTTTGGGTGTCTGTGTCTTAGCCTCAATTGAAATGAATACATGGATTACACTGAATTCTTTCTTTCATTGTTACCTAAAAGATGTCATTTTGATTGCACTTGTATCAGGTAATGGTATAAGGTTATATGACATGTGGTGGGGAAGGAAGGGGACTAGCAGCCTGATGCCGTGCAAACAGCTCTAAATTCAGTCAGCAAACCAGACTTGCTCTCTGGTTCCCCCACTGACCAGCAGGGTGAACTTTTTTGCAGGCCTCTCACCCTTGGGCCTCTCCCACCGCGGAGCACAGGCTCCAGACGCGCAGGCCCAGTGGCCACGGCTCACGGGCCCAGCTGCTCCGCGGCACGCGGGGTCCTCCCGGACCGGGGCACGAACCCGTGTGCCCTGCATCGGCAGGCAGACCCCCAACCACTGCGCCACCAGGGAAACCCCAGCAGGGTGAACTTTTAACAAATATTTAACCTCTCTCAGCCTCAGTTTTCTTACTCATAAAATGGTGATTTGAAAGGAAAAAAATCTGCTTTACTTACATCATATTTTGTTGTAAAGATCAAAAAATAGTTTGTGCAGTTTGCAAAACAAAATATTATTAGTTATAAAATATTACTAGATATATCTGTTTCAGTCAAGATTCCTAGAGAAAGCAAACGGCATACTCACATTAGATTGGAGGAGAGTTTAATTACAAAGGGACTGTTTTGAAAGAGCAAGCAGGGTCAGGGGAGCAGAGCAGTACTCCAAGGCAAGTAACATAAGAGGAGATGTTACCACATGTGGGCCCAAATGGACAAGAAGTGTGAGTCACTGTAGGATAGGAATTGGGAAAAAAGAAAGTCCTAGGGGTTACAGAAGGCGGTCTGCAGGCAACATAGCAGAGGAAGCCCAGGAAATAAATACCTCTGTCATGCCTATTCTTTCCTCTAAGGTTTCCAAGGTCCATTGGCCAGAGCCAACCAGAACGCAGAGAAGGAGAGATCCTGGTTGATGTGGTCCATCCAGGTCCACGTACGGGGTCAGTGAATCCAGTGGAGAAGGTATCTGTCCCAGCATCAGTGGTTATCTAGTAGTTAACTTCAGTAGTGAACGTGAGAGTCACCTGTGGAGCTTGTTAGACATGAAAGTCCTACACGCCCAGCAATGTGGCATTTCACTGAGTATCCCACAGATTCTAATACACATGGTCAATGGACCACATTTTGAGAACCCTGAAGTAGATAGGTTAATTTCTATATAGGTTAATAAGTTATTTCAGAGAACTTAATCAAGTTCTCCTTTGTGATGGGGGGATCTTAGGACTAAGATCAAACTAACCCACTAGGAAAGAAAGCATTTGATCCTCTTCCCAAGTGACCTGTATACCTTGAAGACTGATGTATAAGCCTTGGGAGTTGCATTTTTTCTAGGACTCATGCCTTGGCACAGTTCAAAGGGGCCCTAAGACCATACTTTGCTTCTGGTGGGACCCGAATCAGCTAAGAAGAGAGACTTTGGCCATAATGTGATGTTTCCTTGTGCATTTGTTTAAGGAAATGATGCAGAATGTTACTCCATAGGAAAGAGTTTTTCATTTTTTTACAGTATCCTGTTGCACTGGAAATCATGGCATTTTTTCCCTCTTTGTGTCTTAGCACATGGTAAGTGCTCAGTAAATACAGGCACCATTTTATTACTGAACAGAAAGGGAAAATGAGTGCAGTTTAAATATATGTTGTAAAGGCTAGCATGTTACTTTAAAAAAGTACAAAACTTTCTTTTGAAAAGCTATCTTTTAAACTTCCATTTAAAACCAAACCCTACAAAAGTTCAAACAAGTTTTGAAGAATGCATGCAGTGGCAATGTTCTTCCAGCATACTGAGCGGGTCCCTGGGAGAGAAAACCCTGCAAATCTCTGTCTGTTACTCCTCTCAGGCTCCCACCTACTGTTTTGCACATCTGTGTAGTTGCTATTCAAAGTAACTGAATTTTTTTTTAGGAAATGATTAGCTTGCGAAGGTAACGCCATCATGGAAATGTAGGCTTCTCTTTTTAAGTCTTTCAGCATTTCAGTCCTATACCTGTTTTCCTACGTGTGTAGCTCAAAAACCAAACCTTAGCAACTAGATTACATAGCTCGAGCCCAGGAGTAAATTTATTTAGCTCCGGTGTACACTGCCCACGGCACACCTGTTCCCTGCGGAAGATATTAAGCATTTCATGCACATCTACACATATTCTTGGGGCAGGAACCACAGCTGTTTGTAATTTAACTGTAGCTGTAATCCCAAGTGTGAAATAGAACTAAGACAGTCAGTTATGAGACATTAAAATAAGGACTGAGGCAGATGATCCTTTTGTGGAAGGGCCTCAAAAGTGTAAAATAAAGAATAAGGTAGTTATTCAATAATTTCCAAAACGAGTGAGCACTGTGGTACTATTTTCTGAAGATGAATAATGTTTTCAAGATTTCTTCCATAGAATGAAACAGCCTGTCCCCACAGGAGAAGATCTCTTCACTGCACCTCTGTTCCCACTTTTATATCACACCTATAGAGAGATCATTATTAGTTTCTGGAATCTTAAATGCGCTCATTAATCTGACCTTCTAGCCAGTGAAAGTAAGTTCTTTGTTATCTGAAGGAAAATGACCCAAATACCAATATGTCATTATCTTAAACACTCTGGAGTTGACTAATTTTTATTATTTACTAATTGTCTTCTGATGGTTTCTGTATTAGTGTGTTGCTTCCAGCTTCAAGTAACAGACAACCCAACTCGAAATGGCTTAAAGAATAAAAGGATTTCTTTTCTCTCATCACAAGGAGTCCCAAATAAGGGAGGCTCTAGGACTGATTAACTCAGAAGTTAAATCACATTAGAGAAGACCCAGGTTCTTTCCATGTTTTCACTCTTTCATCTGAATTTCCAGACTGAAAAAAAGTACAGTGTGTTAGCCAGGGTTCTCCAAGAAATAGAACCAAAAGGCTAGCTAGCTAGCTAGAGAGATTTCAAATAATTGTTTTACGTGACTGTGGTGGCTGGCAAGTCTGGAATATTTGTAGGATAGTCTGGAAACTCTCAAACAGGAGCTGTAGCTGCAGGCTTAATGCAGAATGTCTTCTTCCTCCGGGAAACAGTTTTGCTCGTAAAATCTTTCAATTGATTGGAAGCCTACTCAGATTATCAAGCATAACTTTCTTTACCTAAAATCAACTGGTTGTAGATGGTAACCACATCTACAAAATACTTTCGCAGCAACACCTAGATGACTGTTTAACTGAATAACTGGGTACTATAGCCTAGCCAAGTGTACACATAAAATTATCACAGACAGTTTCTTTTTCTCATGCAACTCTTAAGCACAAAGAAACCTTTTTCAGAAGCTCCCCCCACCCCAAACAGACTTCCTCTCAATTTCTGTTGGCCAGTGCTGAGATTAGTACCCTTTATGAAAACAACCTTTTGCAAGGGAAATGAAATCAAAATTGCTTTAAACCAATTGGGTTTCAGCTGAGCATGTAGGGCAAGAGTAGATATTAGGACTAAATATGGGAGGAGGGAGGGGAACATTGCTGTTGGGTAGGCAAAAATAGTATCTGGATCATAGCAGGAACTCGATAAATATTTGAATGAATCAATAAATGAATGATGGGGACTTCCCTGGTGGTGCGATGGTTAAGAATCCACCTGCCAATGCAGGGGACACGGGTTCGATCCCTGGTCCGGGAAGATCCCACATGCCATGGAGCAACTAAGCCCGTGCGCCACAACTACTGAGCCTGCGCTCTAGAACCTGCATGCCACAACTACTTAGGTCGGCGCGCCTAGAGCCTGTGCTTCTCAACAAGAGAAGCCACCGCAGTGAGAAGCCCAAGCACTGTAACAAAGAGTAGCCCCCACTCACTGCAACTAGAGAAAGCCTGTGCACAGCAAAGAAGACACAATGCCGCCGATAAATAAATAAATAAATAATTAGGGAAAAAAAAGAATGGTAATGCCAGCTGAGGATAATGAGTTCTAGTGTCTTTTCTCCAAATATATATACCCCATTCAAGAAACTACTTTAGCAGGTAAATAGTATACATGCTGTGTGCATGATTTATGACTCTTGTCTGTGTGAAATCACATTCAAATCTTTGCCACACACTGCTAGGGATTATCACTCATAAATACTAAGTGAATACTAACTATGCTCAGGGATGAACTGAAAAAGAAAGGCAGAGAAATACTATTCTAAGTTTATAATCTATTTAATTTAGGATATTAAATGCAAAAGCTTTCATGCTGATGTACTTGAACTCCTAATTCTAGAACACACACTAAAATATTGTTTTTTTTGTTTTGTTTTTATTTATTTATTCTTGGCTGCGTTGGGTCTTCGTTGCTGCATGCGGGCTTTCTCTAGTTGCAGCAAGTGGGGGCTACTCTTCATTGTGGTGCACAGACTTACTGCGGTGGCTTCTCTTGTTGCAGAGCACGGGCTCTAGGCACACGGGCTTCAGTAGTTGTGGTGCGTGGGCTTCAGTAGTTGTGGCATGCGGGCTCAGTAGTTGTGGCTCGCAGGCTCAGTAGTTGTGGCACATGGGCTTAGTTGCTCCACGGCATGTGGGATCTTCCTGGACCAGGGGTTGAACCCATGTCCCCTGCATTAGCAGGTGGATTCTTAACCACTGCACCACCAGGGAAGTTCCTAAGATATTGTTTTTTTGATAAATCAGACTGCAATTTAGAGAAATCTCCTAGGAGAGCAGAGAACCTCACCTGGGGACTATGCATTTCTCCAGGGAGTATCAAGGTATACTCAGGGGAAAAAAAATGCTACAACATAGTAACAAATGCAACGTGTAACATGTTACAACATAGTTTTTTATGTTTATCTAGTCAGGGCTTCTTTTGATCAAGAATCTGGGTTCATATAACTTGATATAGGAACAAAATGGAGATATGTTCAGAATAAATGGGATACTGATTTATTATACACACATAAGAGTGCACACACACATACACATATGCACAACCACCACTACACCCAGTCTTTACTATTTTCTTACCACTTTAATAATTAGAGATTGTGTTATGTTCTTTTCATACTAAATTTTCATGGAAAATACTCAGCTGGTCCACAAGAAATTATTATTTTCCAGTTGTCTGGCTAAAATGCAACTTTATGTATTAAGAATATTATCAGAAACTTGTGAGGAGCTCCCGTGGATAAGAGGAAGTCTGTGACTAATTTCTCCTTCTTAAGCACTTCGGAAACCACTTCCCTTTCATCTTCCTGCTTTCCGTGTGGATTCTGGCCAATGTGTTCCTATGTATTAGTCTTGTAATCCGCAGAGTCCTTAAGATTTAGCTGGTTTCTTTCCATGCAAAATAGGAAGAACAATAGTTTTCTGAAATGCCTTAGAAGGTTCTAGATTTCTCTTTCCAATGTCAGTCTTTTCCACTAAAATGTGATATCCTTGGGGACAGGAATTATGTCATTTTCACCTTTATCCCTAGGTGCTCAATAAATGTTGGCCGGTTGAGGCAATGAAATATCCATGCCACATTAATTAGGTTCTCCCTCAAGTATTTTAAAAGCATCTCCTTCTACCATCCTATTTTCTGATTGTTCAATTGAGCTCTTGCTCTAGAACTACTTTTGTATTGTCCTTCATGCTTCTTCTTCCCAGGGGAGCTGTGTTGCATCAGAAACTCTTGACAAGAGTTTTGGACCTTGCTTTTGGTCACCATGTCTTACTTTTAGCTAAGATTGGTTCAGGTATGGACAAGATGCTAGATGAGGCTTATACAGGATAAGAGGTTGCTAACAAGTATATACTGATAATTACATTTGATAAACACTGATAATAAATGACTATGTATTGCCTGTCATAATAGGGTGGTTATCTGGAGGTGTGAATAAGAATTTGAATATTTAACCAAGAAGACTGAGATACTCTTGGGAAAACAAAAAGATGTTTACTTCATGTAGACCCACTGAGGGTGGGAAAAGCAATGGTAATTGAATCAGTTTTATTAATGAAAAAGATAAAAATTAGGCCCATGTACACTATGTCCATTACACCAAAACAAAGCAGGCAGGAACAGCGACAGGTGTGTATTTTAAAAATTGTGTGGTTTGAACAAAATACCCTCTCCCTTTTGATTAGTTGAAAGGCTTTCTGGAAGTGGTTGAAATACGACATGGCATTTTAGTAAGATTTGAGAGAGTGCCTGATGATCTGGAAGTAAAATCAGGGCTGAGAAAGACAATCCAGGACCAGAGCAGATATGTGAGAAGGGTAAGACATGGCAGTGAGATCACAGATAAGAAAGGAGTGAGAAAAACTCAAGAAGCAAATATTTAAAATAAGACTATAAGTAGCCCAGGTTCAACATCTGGGTACCTAAGGGAGGAAAACAGACTCATTGATGCTGCCATCTTGAATTTACTTCTCAAAATTTTGAGTACATAGAGGGGATTTAACATTTTTATTGAAGTATAGTTGACTTATAATCTTATATTACCTTCAGGTGTACAACATGGTTATCCAATGTTTCTACAGATTACACACCAAAGTTCTTATAATATTATTGACTGTACTCCCTGTGTTGTACATGACATCCTCGTGACTTATTTATCTTATAACTGGTAGTTTTTACCTGTTAATCCCCTTTACCTATTTTCTCCATTCCCCAATCCCCCTCCCCCATGGCAAACACTAGTTTGTTCTCTATATCGATGAGCCTGTTTCTGTTTTGTTATATTCATTCATTTATTTTACTTTTTCGAGTCCACATATAAGTGATAACATACAGTATTTGTCTTTCTCTGACTATTTCACTAAGCATAGTGCCCTCCAAGGTCCATTCATGTTGCAAATAGTAAAATTTCATTCTTTTTGTTTTCCTTTGGCTGAGTAATATTCCATTACACACACACACACACACACACACACACACACACACATGAGTGTGTGTGTGTGTGTGTGTGTGTATGTATATATGTGAAATCTTCTTTATCTATTTATCATGGAGGTTCCTCAAAAAACTAAAAATAGAACTACTATGTGATCCAGCAATTCCACTCCTGGGTGTATATCTGAGGAAAAATGAAAACACTGATTCAAAATGATGCATGCACCCCAATGTTCACAGCGGCATTATTTACAATAGCCAAGATATAGAAGCAACCCAAGTGCCCATCAACAGATGAATGGATAAAGAAGATGTAATATATAAGCGGTGTTGGGAAAATAGGACAGCTACATGTAAAAGAATGAAACTAGATCATTTTCTCACACCATATACAAAAATAAACTCAAAATGGATTAAAGACTTAAAAATAACACCTGAACCCATAAAACTCCTTGAAGAAAAAAACGGGGATTTAATATTCTTAATTTAACTTCCTATTAGAGACCAAAAGGAATAGAGTGTTAAAATGGACTTGTTATGTCCTTGTTGTGGGTGCACCTCTAAAGGTGCAGGAGGCAAGACGGAGGCTCTTAGAAGGTACCGTCGCTACAAGAACTTATGTCTCAGACTTTTAAAAACTATTGAGAGCTCCCTGTCGCTTTCCAAATCTGAAGTGAGAAACTTTCCAAAAATACAAGGCTAAAGGGACAGGGAGTATCTTTTAATCTACTAGACACCAAGGAAACAGTAGACACGTTTCTAGTAGTGTATTGTCTTTGCAGAGAAGTTTAAACTATTTGGTTTCCCTAAAAATTGAGAGTAGCGGTTTGCAATTGGGTGATGCTAAGTGGGCCCTGATGTGGGGAGGAGAGAACACACAGCCTGGCATATCATTGTGCCACCCCCCCAGGAGATGAGTGGGGAAAGTAGAAACTCACCTGTCTTCTTGCTTTGAGTTTTGACTTCTAGATTACAATCGCAGAGTTCAGACAGCCCTTGGCAAATTGTTTGAGCTTGCTGAAATTAGATATGTACATACAGACCTGGTACCAGAGTATACCTTGACATTTGTATAGTTAGTCTGGCTTTTTCTAGATTCCACAGGATTTGGGGTTCTTGTCTCTACCTTCAGACTTCCATCTGCAGTGTGGAATTATCAGTCCCCAAAGATATGGCTAAGATAATTTTGCCCCTTAAAATAAAGGCCAAATGTGTCCCTCTAGTCATTATGTAATATTCTTCTATTGGGGGTGCTTGAGATAACATGTGTGAGCATGCTTTATAAACTGTAAAGTGCTATCTAAATAGAAGTTTTGTGGCTATTGCATGGTTAAACTAAGCTTTGCAATGAAAGAATTGGAACTGAACTGCAATTCTCAGTCTGGAGCCCACTGTCAATTAGGTTTATAGTTTCATCAATTTGCCATTTAATTGTTTCAAGTTATCCAAGTGCCAGGCAACGTTCTTGTATTCTTTCTTCCGTAAAGCAGTAGAACAAATACTTAAGTTTAACGTAAAAGTTGACATAGACGGAGGCAATATTTTTCTTTTTAGGACATTAAAAGACAGATATTTGGAGAAATGCTTTTAAAACATTTTGGAATCTGGCTAAGTCTATCCATGGCTTTCACCAGCTGTCCCCCTAATTTGTCTCTCGCAGCTTCTTCCCATTTTCAAGAGCCTGTATCAACGCTCTCCTCATGGATGTCAGTTGGTGCAGCGGCTCCATGTGTGGTCAGGGTTGTTGGAATTCTAGAAGGGTCCATGTCACTTTATTTTTAGACTCCTTGTGACTTAAAAATATAAGAAATACCATAATAAGGTTAACAAAATTATGGTATATTTTTTAAAATTATGTCTTTTTATTCATACTTAGATGTAGGTTATTTTTACAATCTTTATTTTTGTGTACAGATGTGTTTAACAATTACTGAATTTCTAGGCCAGGTTCAGGTATCTAAAGTGCCTTTATAAGTAGTTTATATTGTCTAGACCCAAGGTATGCTGCAAGCCCAGTCTGGAGCAAAATTAGAGATAACATCTTTCTAAAGACAGGTTTAGTCATCCTAATCCAGTAATTTGTTTCCTTTCTCGGGCAGCAGGGCTGAGTTATACCTGGTTAGGCCACCATTCACAAGGGACAGCCAAGAAAACAGGGTACAGGTCACCAGAAACAAGACCAACCAATCCACCATGTGTTACGGTACAGGTTTCGCTGCGCAAATCACAAAACCTTTGGAAGATACGTGTGCCATCAAAAATGGGATCACTGCCATTGGTAAACCAGCAGCTACAGGAGCCTGTGTCACAGGTAAGATGCTTCAAAAAAGACCATTTGCTATTAGGCCACAGAGAGCAGCATTAAGTCCAATATAAGTCGATCCATTTTCAAGCAGATTCCTTTCTGCTTCCGCAAGTTGGTTCATTTTCCTGGTTATGATATCAACTTCTCCTTGACAGTATCGTCTGGTTCATGATTTTCCATCTTGAGCCTTACTCTTTCCACCCAGCACTAGCTGCTTCCTCTAGTCTTCTTCAGCCATGCGAGGGCTCACGCCAACCTTTGCTCAACTCATCCAGGTGCAGCCCTCCTTCAGCATAGTTTCAGGGTTCAGACTTAACAAATGAATGCCCTTAACACAAACGAATAGATATTTTAAAAACTTAAATTGATGCACAAGTTTGATACACTGCACTGGGCATAAAGGTGATTAAGACATAATACTCTCCCTCAAGGAATTCTCAGTCCAGCAAACTGTGCAATAGTATATAATAAATAATTGCATATAATTGTCAATAAGGTCATACAACCAGAAAGTACTTAACACGTAGTCTTTTTTCATAGAGAATGTCAAAACTTCAAACAGAAGTGCTTTCCTGTGTGGAAGCCTAGAGCAAGCGACTCTCCGGACTACTTCATGGGCCCTGAGCACACTGGGCTGGCTGTTCACCCCCCCAGAGACCCATTCTCTGGTTCTTTGAGGTTGCTGGCATATATGCAGCCACACCCTTGTTCATTGTGATTTTCAAGGTGACAGTGTGAGTTGCCATTTCACAACTGGGAAAGCCCCATTGTCTCCTGGCCCGACAGTGGTGCTGAAGCTTTTTTCAAATCGGTTCTCTCACTTTGAAAGCTCTTTTCATGTTTCAAAACACCAGAGAGAGCAAACTGATGCTAAATTACGTAATCTGTAGAGCAATCAATTGGACTAGGGGAAAGAAAAAAAAAGTTGGTCTGGTTATTTTGTTCCAGTCTGCACAGATAACACTCAATATCTTAATGGAGCTAAAACACATTACTGTCTAGGAGAGAGAGAGAGAGAGACTACAGTAACAAGTAGTCAATTTTCCCTCCTGAAAAACTTCATTTTGAGAAGACATACATTCTACACAAATCCTAGCTCCTGCTTGCACACTGTAATGCTTCAGTATACTAGGGATTCTTTGACCTCGTGAGATACCTCCCCAATCCATGCCTTATATATCTCCTGTCTCACCAACTCAGAGCAATTGGAAGAGACTGAGAGATTCAGTTCTAAAAAACAAGCCTCATCATAATGGAAAATCCAATTAACTTTAGATATAGGAGACGCATACCAGCAGCAGTGCTGTAATTTTACCTTCTATGAAAATGGCTTAGCTGTTCATTAGGTAGCATGTCAAAAATTAAACAACGTCAATTATTTTCCTTGTCTCGAGATCTAGCATTATCTGGGGAATTAGAAGACTGACCACTGATATACATTTCAACTAGATGTAATTCCTGAAATCTTTGTTTTTTACTGTTTTATCTTGCATGTTCTGGGATGAGGGAAAATAATTTTCTCTAGGGAACCCAGACTGAACTCCTGTTCAATGGTTTGTAGATTGTGAAATGATGATGCAGATAATGTTGATGTCGTTTTTAGCTTTCCTAAGCGAAAAGTGATATGAAATAGTGATATTATCATGCTTACTGTCTCAGCTGCTTTGTGAGAGAAGTAAGAAAGTGATTGTTATCCCTGCTTACAGGAAGATAAACTGGGAGGTTGCAGGACTGGCTGAAATGTTCTACGTGATGGTTGATGGAGCTGAAACAAAAGCCAGGTCTCGACATCAAGCTCAGTGTCCAGCCTCCATACTATGCCTTCTCACACTGGCAAAGCTGACACACCCTGGGTTTCTAATGCAAGCCTGATTTTTATTACTTTTTCCAGATGTGCTTAGCTGCATTGAAAAATAAATCTATTCTTTTCCACAAAATGGCGAAGGATAGAAAGATGGTTAAGTCCTAATCCCTGTCCTCTAGAGGGTTAAAACAGTACCACAGGGCTTCCCTGGTGGCGCAGTGGTTGAGAGTCCGCCTGCCGATGCAGGGGACATGGGTTCGTGCCCCGGTCTGGGAAGATCCCACATGCGGCGGAGCGGCTGGGCCCGTGAGCCATGGCCGCTGAGCCTGCGCGTCCGGAGCCTGTGCTCTGCAACGGGAGAGGCCACAACAGTGAGAGGCCCGCCTACCGCAAAAAAATAAATAAATAAAACAGTACCACAAATACAAAGCAGAGAAATCATAGACAGCATATTAGAAATATAAGAAAATTATATTAAAGTCTTTCTGAAAGTAGGTAAAATATAAATTATAGGTGTGTAAACACATACTTATAAGTACAAGAGTGATACGGAAGTTTAAGGAGGTCTCTTTTGGTTGGGAGTAAAGAAAAATCAGGGAAAGCAAATGAGGGAAGAGGGGAGGATGATTGGGCTGCACTTCCCTTCCCTGTGGTTTCTTTTTGTTTAGCCAGCCTGCCCTTCCCCAGGCAGAGTTTCTCCAACTTAATGCTGCATGTAAGACTTAACCGAGGGAAACTTTTGAAAAATGCAGATTCATGTGTTCACAAACATCTTGCCGTGGGCCCGCAGTGAGATCTTGAAATCTGCATTTTTAGCAAGGCTCCAGTGGCTGAGAGTCAAGCTTTGGACTTTGAATTGGGAAACAGTGCTTTGAGATCATGCCAATCATCAGTTTTAAGGAAAGGAGAGTTCCAACTTGGAAGATATAGATGATATAGGAGTCCACAAAGGGTGGTCTTTGCAATCTCCATCTGACATCATGGGAAAGTAGGACTGAAAGAGGAAAGGAAAAGCCACCTCTCAGTAATTAACGAATACAGTCTTCTCCCAGCCCACGTATCCTTGGGCACAGCCCTGTGTGCGTGCATCAGAGAAATCTGACTCCTGACAATGCTTCCACTTTCCCTGTCCAGCTCCTACATTTCCTCTGACCCTCCTATTATGCTTCATCTGGGGCACGGCTGCTCTCATTTTCCATTTATGAATAATTTGGGGCTATATTTAGGCATCTCCAGTCATTAGGTACCCACATTTCTGTACACAGCCTATAAGGTTTTATTTTTTTTTTTAGAATTCTAGAAATTCATGAGAAAGAAAGCTCTTAATATTAGGTCACTTAGTCAATTACCTCCCTTCCTGCCTAATGCAAGATCATTCCCAATAGTCCTGTTTCTAGCTCTGTTGTCTATTTTTAAATGTACTAACTGATGGTGATTCTGCCACTCCCCTCAGGAGACTGTTATCCTGGCCCACCATTCTCAGTGTCAGGGGGCTTTCCCTGGTAATTAGCTCCAACTTGCTATTTCTTCCCCTTCCCATTATCCTTGGTTATCAATTCCCTTGTAACAACATTATTTCTCTCACAGTAGTTCTATATTTTTAGATAGTTTCCACAGTTTCACAAGCCACTGTTAAAAGGAGTTGAGCTACTTAGTATCAGCCCATATCTTAATTAGTCACGCTGTTGGAGGATGAAGATGGACCTAATGCAAAGGGTCATTGGGTCCTGCTGTGTCCCGCCAAGGGCTGCATTATCTTGTGCCTGCATCTCCGTGCTTGTCTGCATTGATTTTATCAGTCTGAGGTCATCCTCCTCTACAGAGCAGCGTCTCTTTAAGCGTAATGTGTCTAGGTCACATGAAGGTTTATAAAAAAAGGGCCACCTCATTATCTGAAAAATGGGAACGAGACTGCCTACTTGGTTACATTTCTATGAATGTTAAATGATACCAGGTACACAAATAATTTAGCAAAAATTCTAGCATGCAGTAAATATAATAAAATCCTGAGGCATATCGAAATGGTACTAACATGAATATACCTCATTCTGTTTTCAGCTTTGTTAATTGCTGGTCATATGACCTCATCAAAACTTATGTGCAATGATTAATTATATAATCCTTCACAGTTGCTGGACCGAGTATTCCTTGAGGAGAGGAATTGTGTCTTATTCACCTTTATGCCCAGGGCATCAAGCTTAAATGTATCAGCTTAAGTTGTTTTGCCTTCCTGAGCCTCAGTGTTCACTTCTGTGAAATGAGCACATATGATCTACCTTTAGGTCAGACATATTTTATGTCCTAGCTTATATCTTCTTAGCCCACAGTTTTGCTCCAGCCACTGCTGCAGCTACCTCACGTGCAGAGGAAGAGACCAACGACACCTCACCTCACCCGCACCCCGAGGAATCCTGCCATCACCTAAGAGACATCTGCAAGAGCCTGGGTCCGATCATCCAAGCAGTGGTTCTCACCGGGAAGATTTGGTGATCACAACTGTGGGAGGGAGGTGCCACTGGCATCTACTAGAAAGAGGCCGGGGACACTGTTAACAACCTGCGATGTCCCCAACAAGAAAGAATTGCCCAGCCCGTATGCCAATAGTGCTGCTGTTGAGAAACCCTGACAGAGAGACCCTACAGAAACCTCATCCGAGGAAGATGCCTCATAAGATACACTCCTTTCTCTCGTGTTCAGACCCTGTCCCCTTCACCGCTCTGGACTGGACCCATCAGAAGGTTATTTCTCTGCTCTGTAAGTGCATACATGAAGACAGCAGATTTATACTAATAAGGTGTGTGTATAATAGCAGAACATTGGTTTCTATCCTGTGGTGTCAGAGCTGTAATGCTAGGAATGTTTAGGTCACAGCACCACCACAGGGGGATACATGCTCTTTGCTCCGGGAAGAAACAGCACAGCTAAAGAATTGCAATACAGAAACGAAGGGAACAAGTGTAGAAGTAGATCTTGAGGGTACTCATATATGAGGTTAGAGTGTAAGGCTGGAGAGGGGAGAATTTATTGACATTGGAACACTCTCCCATGATAGAGGGTTCGATGTCTTAGCAAGGACAAAAAAAAATTGGTCCTAATACACTGCTGGGATCATTCTTTGAAGCTTGGACCTGACCAAAGTAAATCAGGTATAAAAATGCTTTGGCAGAGTATTTGGGAAAAGGATCAAAAGGCTCAGAGAGAGAGATGGGAATGCTGTAATAGATTTATGTTAGATCAAACAAACCTCCACCTGACTATGATCTCTGAGGAGGCCCAAAAGACACTCTTCCACTCAGTCAGTAAAGAATGCATGGGGGCTTCCCTGGTGGCGCAGTGGTTGAGAGTCCGCCTGCCGATGCAGGGGACACGGGTTCGTGCCCCGGTCTGGGAAGATTCCATGTGCTGCGGAGTGGCTGGGCCCGTGAGCCATGGCCGCTGAGCCTGCGTGTCCGGAGCTTGTGCTCCGCAGCAGTAGAGGCCACAGCAGTGAGAGGCCCGCATACCGCAAAAAAAAAAAAAAAAAAAAAAAAAAAAAAGAATGCATGATGAAGGGAAGCACAACATGGTGGAGAAGCTTGGCTATAGCTGCTGACTGATGGTGAGAGATACTATATTGGAACTGGTTTCCCTGATATTACTGGAATTGATAGGATTCTAAAATAGCAGAGGCAATTTAGTCTCTACAGAAATAGGGTGGACATCATTATCGAAATGGACAGCAAGGCCAGAGTGACAATCAGAGTGTCTTAACCCATAGGGATCTGTGGGAATTGTTAATAGATCATGGGAGCAAGATGGATGGGCAGCCAACTAGAGTTCTGTATCATCTGTGTAACCAGAAATTGAAATTCAGCAAGCAAAAAACTGGTGTCAGCCACCATGATGGAAAAATCACACACTCACTCATTTTCTAGATCTAAATCAATTCTCAGACCCTGAGCTCAGTCTCAGAACCAGAGCTCACTGACTAATGAAGAGGCTAGGTCCCCTCAAGGAAGAATTCTGAAATACCACTGTAATTATATGTAGTAAATATTCCCTGATTCCCGAAGGAATCTGAAATTAGTTACCAGAGTAAGTATGTACTGGGGAAAGAAGAATACCCAGACCATTCAAGGGACTGTTAGGCACAGGGTCTGAGTTGACTCTGATAGCAAGAAATCTAAAATGCCACTGGACCCTTCATTAGAGAAGGCTCACGTAAGCCGGATAATGAGTGGACTCCCGGCCCACATCCATCCCAGAGTGGTCCAATGGGTCCACAGACCATCTGTGCAGTTATTGCCCATTCCCCCAGTGCCATCAAGATTTGTTCTTTGGCCAAAGGTATAAGGGCAACAGTGTTTGCAAGGGGCAAGAGGAAGTCCCTAAATCTGCAGTATTATGTCACAGACGGAATTTCAGAAATTAGCACCACTATCAAAGATTTGGAGGATGCAAGGATACCCCCTTCAGTTCACCTATTTGGCCACTGCAAAAATGACAGAGATCATGGTGAATGACGATGGACCAAAATAAACATAAACAAGGGGTCGTCACAATCACAACTGCTATACCAGGTGTGGTATTTTCCTAGAACAGATTATCACAGCTTCTGGCACTTTTGAGCAGAAAAATGTATTTTTTTCTCAAGCCCCATAAATAATAAGGATCAAAAGCAGTTTGCTGTTATGTAGAAAAGTCCACAGTATTCATTGTCTGTCTTACCCCAGAACCAGGTTAAATCTGTTCTCTGTCACAATATAGTCCACAGAGACCTTGATCGTCTTGATATTGCACAGAACCTGCATGATTGCTGGTTGACATCGCTGATGGTGCCATGGTGATCGGACCTGGTGATCAGGAGGCAGCAAGTATTTAGATTGTCCTGGTAAGACATATACATGCTAGACGGTAGATGATAAAACCCTCAAAGTTTCAAGGACCCACCACAGGGATGATGTTTTTAAAGATCCAATGAACGGGAACATGTGGGAAATTTTTTAATATAAATGACAAACTGTTGACCTACACACGTCCTATCACTAATAAAGAGGCACTGCGCGTGGCAGGCTTATTTGAATACTGGTGTCAACACACACCATACACAGTCATACACTGTGAACCATTTATTGGTGTCTTGGAAGGCTGCCATATACCAAGGTGTGGTATATGCTGCCCAGAACAGGAAAGGACCCTATAGCAGGTCCAGACTGCAGTCCAAGCTGCCCTGATGCTCAGGCAGTATGACCTAGAAGATGGATAGTGCATTAGGACGCTGTATATAGTCTCTGTCAAACCTCAATATGACCTTGCTGGAAAACACAGTGAAAATCTTATCTACTTGTACACAGATATGGCATCTAGATGAATGGATTTGTTTGCCATGTTTAAAAATAAAATGATCTGCTTTAGTTGAAGCCATTAGTGCTCATGAATAACTGAATTTATACTTAATTCTTCGCAAATATACTTAAATTACATATACATTGTATCATGTTAAGGAACCAGAGTTAGCCCAGATATCTCAGCCCTGGTAGCAAAATCAAAGCTGTAACTGTAGTTAGGGGTTGAGAACTGATACCAAATGGCTAAATCCAATTATGTTTTCCGCTATTTGATTGGGCCAGCACAGTGTTTAAATTAAACATCAAAAAACGAAGCCAGTGAATGCCTTTAGTAGGAGTATGCACTCTCTAGTCTGCCATGGGCACCTCCATTTCCTCTGTCTTACATCTACCCAGCCTACTTTTATCTGCATAGTCCTGAAGACTACTGAGTTTGAGGTTCCTTTTCTGCACAGGGAGTATTCTTCCTGATATTTATCTCATACCTTGCAGTTTCTGCCTCATAGTAGCACTAAGTAAATATCTGTTGAATGAATGAATGGCTGCATCAATGCGCATATGCATTTTGTGTAGAGGAGGAAAAAGCACCTTGGACAAAGGGTCAGGTTCTGGTCCAGGTTGTTTTGTTTCACATACCCTACTTTGAGTCTCTGAGTCTTACGTCTCTTTTAAAGTGAAGGGATCAGGCTAGATGAACAATAAGGCCATCTTGATATCTCAATTCTGTTATCCTTGACTGTCTTTAAGTGTACGCGTTCACGTGTAATTGTATTGTTCCCCAATCTCAGGGAACACTATTCTGTATTATGTTAAATGTACAATAAATTTTTCTTTCAAAAAAAAGAAAAGCCTCAGTATAAGAGTCCCAGCACAGACCCTGGGTTCTGGAGCAAGGTCAAACCTTCGAAGATATAGAACTTCTCGCCATTTTGAAAGCAGCTCCTGGCATGCTTTTGAGCCCTAGTAGAGACTAGGACATCAAGAGTGACTAAGCACCTGGAGCTGCCTATGGTGAGTGGGATTATGAGATCCACAAAGTCATAAGGCTATCCAGGAACAGAAGCAAACCACAGTATGACGTAAATAGTGCATTACATGCAGGACTGGATTGAGCAGGTCCGGAGAGCACAAGTAAGTTGCATAAGCATGTGGCCTCGACTTCCTCATGACTTTCCTCTGTTGCACTGATGCCTTCCTTCAGCTACACCCACACTCTCGTGGAGGCTTCCCTATGACCAACTTACAGAGGAGGAAATATTTGAGCCTGGTTCACAGATGGATTCGTGCAATGCATTTATGATAGCTGAAAATGCACAATACAGCCCCACTCAAAGGTGACCTTGAAGGTAAGTGGAAAAGGGAAGTTTTCCCAGCAGGTATAACTCTGAGCAACACACTTGGTTATATACCTTGTATGCAGGGAGAAACTGCCTAAAACACAGATATACACAGCCTTCTGGGCTGACAGAGGGCTTTGTTGATTGGTCAAGATCAAGGCTTAGAGACAAGGAAGTTTGAGAAACAGGTTTATGGATGACTCTTTGGCAGAGGGACCAAAGCATATATGGGTATTTGTGTCCTGTGTTAATGGCCACTGGGAACATTCTAGAGTGTTCAGAGAGGTTCTGGACAGTCTGGTGAATAGGCTGACTTGTCCAGTGCATATCAGTCAGCTTCTGACCTCAGCCACCCCAGTGCTAGCACAGTAGTCCCATGAATGTGGCAGCCTTGGGGGCAAGGATGGGCTCTCTCCCACTAAGACAGATGTAACTACTGCCACTGCTGAACTCCTAAGATGCCAGCTGCAGGTCTGCAATATGGTGCCTCAATATAGAAACATCCCTCAAGGAGGCCAACTACGTGGTGACAAGTGGGTGACATCCTAGAAGGGCAGTAATACATCCTTACACCTGCTTTGATTATGAGTTTGCTTTTCCTATCCAAGGCTCCTCAGCTAGCATCATCTGAGGGCTTGAAGAGTGTACGGTTTACAACATAGGATCCCAAGGACATTGCCTCAGATCAAGGGACATGTTTTACAGTGAAGGTAAATGAAATGAGTGGGTGGAGAGAGAATCCTCAGACCCTACCGTACACCACAACACTCTGAAGAAGCCAGTCTAGTAGAATGATAGAATCACCTATTAAGTGCCCAGCTAGGAAGCCAGCTTGGGGACCACATCCAGCAAGGTTGGACGCCGTCCTCCAGGATTCTCTATGTGCAGCGAAGCCAACATGTGGTGACATGTAGCTAGAATACAAGGGCCTGAAAAACAGAAGGTGGAAGTAGGATTGTCCCCTCGCGTTACCACTCCTAGTGACCCACTTTCAGAATATGTGCTTCCTGTCCCTACGTCCTTAGGCTCTGCTGCATTAAAAGCCCTGAGTCCAGGGCTTCCCTGGTTGGCACAGTGGTTGAGAGTCCGCCTGCCGATGCAGGGGACGCGGGTTCGTGCCCCGGTCCGGGAAGAGCCCACATGCCGCGGAGCGGCTGGGCCCGTGAGCCATGGCCGCTGAGCCTGTGCGTCTGGAGCCTGTGCTCCGCAACGGGAGAGGCCACAACAGTGAGAGGCCCAAGTACCGCAAAAAAAAAAAAAAAAAAAAAGCCCTGAGTCCTGGCACTAGGGTTGAAGATGGAGGGTAGACACAGAAAGGCAGAAAGAGTTCCACTGAATTTAAAGCTATGACTACTATGTATTTTGTCATTTGGGGCCTCTCAAATGGATGGACCAACAAGAAAAGAATGGAAAAGAAGTTGCCCACACTGGTAGGGCAACTGACTCTGATTACCGTCAAGAAATTTGGTATTTCTGGATGATATCACTGATATGTGGAATCTAAAAATACAACAGACTAGTGAACATAACATAAAAGAAGCAGACTCACAGATACAGAGAACAAGCTAGTGGTTGCCAGTGGGGAGGGGGAGAGGCCACGTAGGGGTGGGGAAGTGGGAGGTACAAACTATTGGGTGTAAGAGAGGCTCAGGATGTGTTGTACAACACGAGGAATAGAGCCAATATTTTGTAATAACTGTAAATGGAAAGTCACCTTTAAAAATTGTATAAAAAACTTTTTTACCTTTTTTTAATTCGATATTTGCTACACAATAGTGGCATGAAGGAATACAGATCTAACCTAGGATGTTCACTGGGGCTTCTCCTGATGCTTCCATGCAATTCCAGCAAACAGCCTAACAAACGTAAAGCAACTAAGAGATCCAGATTCTGGAGATAAACGCTCCAACCAGGAAATACAAGGAAGTTAACACCCTCTGAAGCAACCTTTGGCCAAGGGGGGAAAGGAAGCTGGTGGATAAATAGTTTCCTTCTCCTATTTCAGGTGGATGAGCCTGAGGCAGAGCCTACACAGTTCCGCAAAAGGCACCCAGGCAAATTGAGCCCTAGTTCTCCCGGTTGGTAACCAACTCAATACTGTACCCTGAGATTAGCTTTCCCTCCTCCCCCATTTCACTCTTCCCAGCACCCTCAGTCTTGTTCCCTGTGATAACTTCCCATAATCAACTACCCACACTAAGTCACTGTCTCAGGCTCTGCTTTTTGGAAGAACCCCCAAAGTATCATTGTGACAACCTCCAAGAGTATAATTGTGAATATCTAATGAAATAGCCTACAGCTGGGGTAGAATATTGGGGAAAAAACGTACAAGAACTTAAATATATCCTGGTAATTTTTCTAAAGCCCAAGGATAAAAATAAAATTCTTCAAGCTTCCAGGCAGAAAATAACAATAATAACAACAGGCCACCTGGAAAAGAAAAAGAAATCAGACTGATATTGAAAAATCTCATCTGTAACACTAAAAACTAGAAAATAGTAATGTTTCCAAGCAAGAAGAATGTGACTCTAAGATTCTATAGCCAACCTATCCTTGTGTGACAGCAAGAGACAGACATTTTCAAATATGTAGGGATCTCAGAAAGTCCCACAACAGGAAATCTCTAACCAGAGGAAACTGCAAAAATAACTCAAGGAAATGGAATACATGGTATATAAGAAATAATGGTAAGTACTGAAATCCGTAAAATGGACAGAAATCTAGCTATAATGGTGATGTATCACTAACTTTTATAATGGTTAAGAAAATTCTTAGAATAGAAGAAGTCTAATATTAAAAACATAAGTACCTATTTCATGTGCTACCACAGTGCCAGGGATAGGGTAAGTATTAAAAACCAATTTGTTCTCTTCCTTACCTGTTATTTCTTGTCATCATGAAACACACATGCAAGCAAAAGAGTGCATATATAACATATGGCATAGATAGAGTTTAAAAACTAATAATGATAGAAAAAAAAATCTGTGCTTCTTCCCCCTAGCTTAAGCTTTACCTTCCCGCTTTTTCAATATGATTTATTTTTGTAGCGAAGCCTTCTGTTTTTCACAATGGAAAAGTTCTCAACTTCTTACTTTTTAAAAATGTTTTAAGTTTTAAAATTTTAAATTGTAATTTTCCTTACATTTTATTTCCTTCTTTAAGTAACAAGGCTCTAGAACAAATCCCTGCTACCACCATTAGCTGTATAAACTAGACCCAGGGACTGGATCTCCTTGAGCCTAAGTTTCCCCTTTCGTAAAATCCTCACCTTCCCCACAGAAGCATCGCTGGGAGTGTGGAGGGAGGACAAAATTACTGTGGAAGATGTGCTCCATAACGTATAACTACTACTGTTACGGTTTTCCCTAAAGTAGAGAACAAAAGAGCATATACGTAAGAGAAGCACCTGGAATAATACCATCCAGCCACAGTGTGTCTGTTCCCCAAAGATCATGCTATCAATTCTGCAGAAACGCTTGGACAGGGCTGGTTTTCTCTGGCTAACCTTTCTTTGGTCTTCCTGATCTGGCATACCCTGTTTCACTCTCTTTACCACTAAAAAACTGTGCTCATCAATACACTCTTTTGCTCTTTTATCCCTTTTAAAAATCCAACACATGAAGGAATCACCATTGAGTTCCATAAATTGCCTGAAGGAAAAGCTAAAATAAACAAATGTATCTGCTGCAAGGTGCCAGCAGTAAATTTTCAAAATAGCTCTGTGCAATGGACAGAATTAACTTTCCTTTTATTCTTCTGGCAGCATGTCTTTGTAGAGTTTGGCAGAGACATTTAACAGAACAGAACAAAACTTTATTTTCTCCTTGTACTGGTCTGACACTGTCAGCCTGAGCATTTTGGGGGATGACCCGGTGCACCCGGAATGGGCTCTGTGAGCTCGCAGGAGGCAGGAACAATGGCCTGCAGGCGGCTGAAGAGGGCAGCCCTGCAACTTGGAGCCACACCAACCCTGCTGGGAAGGAAGCCTATCCGTTTATCAAATTGACAGCAAGGCAGCGAAGGGAGCAGCTAAAGCACCCTTCGCCAAGGACAGGCGTCATGCAGAAAAATACATCATTGCTGCTAGTGAATGAATGTATTTCTGGTTCAATGGTTGGACCATATCACTAGCCATCTAAGGTAATGGCCAGTAAAGAATGACCAACAGTCACATCCTTCAAACAAAGCTGAAAATAGGTTTATCTGAAGCGAGTTATTGGGTTGGAGTCAGACTTGCTGGCCTCGTAGAAAGAACGGAACCCTGACTAGCATCTCACGTCCATTCCAGAATCTGTTAAGGGCCTCACCCTAAAGAACACCCACCGAACCGTGGCCTTTTCCTGAACATGTCTCAAGGTTACCCAGCTTTAGCTTAGAACCTCCTCTTTGCCACGTGGTTCAAACTACACTGGCAAGAAGCTATCACGTTCAGACAGATTTCAACTGAGCAAATTCTGCAAGGCAATTCTGGAGACGCTATCACTGCCTCTCAGAAGAGTAGTTTCCAATGTATTTTTAAACAGGATGAGAAAAATTTTCACTATTTCTAGCTCCTATTTCACCATCACTACAAAAAAGCCAATTTGCTTGGGAAAGCCAATGTTACTACTAAAATATTGAAGGCAGAATAATGTGTTGTCACTCATCTCCATATTATACGCTTTCCTAAAATCGAATGCCTCTGTTTATAGCACCATCACTATTGCAATATGACAAGGTTACATATATTTATGTGGTTATTTGCTTGATGTTATTCCCACCACCAAACTGTAAACTCCATGAAGCCAGGTGATGTCTCTTTTTGCTCACCTATTCCAGTCCCTGGTATGCAGAACGTAACCAAAACATGTTTGTTGAATGAATATTATTTAGCAGGATGAGTTGTAATGATTTTTATATTAGTTACTCATGATGTGCTCAGAATTGGATAATACATAAAAGAACCAGCAGTGTAGGCTCCAGTCTTGAGAAGTTTACAGTCTAAGGTTGTTCTCAGGAACAGTGTTTTAGGTAACTAAGAACTCACACACCCCACCCCAGCATTCCCAGTCCATTGCTTTCCCGTTGCATTGATCACCTTCTAGCATACTATCCAATTCACTTCTTTGGTTTTTGCACCGTCTCCCCTCACTGGAATGTCAAGTCCAGGAGCAGGAGTTTTTCAACTGTTTTGTCTGTGGATGTTGTCCCTGTACCCAATAATCATACTAATTGGTCATTTCCTCCTCTTTAGAATACTTGTGTATTTCTAACCTGGCTATCTTTTCTCTCCGACCTTATCTCCTTCCTAACTTATGCCATTCTACATGGAGGGCTTCATTGTTCCCTATGCCATTCTACATGGAGGGCTTCATTGTTCCCCAATCGGCCCACGCAGCTCCAGCCTTGGGGTCTTTGCACTTGCCAGCCCTTCTCAGTAGGAGGCTTTTTCACCAGTTACCCTCATGCTCACACCCTTACCTCCTTCAGATCTTTATTTGAAAGTCACCCTGACAGCAGGGTCTCGCCTGATAATCTTAATTAAATTTGAACCCCTTCCCTGCAAGACACACATACAGTCTTAGAACTTGCCAACCTCCTGCCCTGGTTTTTCTCCATGACACCCATCACAGCCTAATATACAATGTTAGTTATTTGTTGTCTGTTGGTCTCCCTCCCTCCCCTCCCACAGACACACAAATTCTAAGCTCCATGAGGGCAGACATTATCCTCTCCCTTGCTCACTGATATTTCCACAAGATCTAGAAAACTGTGTTACACTTGGCACTCAATAAATATTTGTTGAATAGAAGAATTATTGTAAAGGCAATTTTTATACGTGAAACACCAGTTTTTAGAATGTTCCACTTTAGTTCAGAGAGCACACACATGATTATAATAAGATGTTTGAATTTCAAATAAGAAGTTGAATATGAAATAAAAGATATAATAAGAAGTAGGTGACTTGGAAAGGTCAAGTAATACAAGGTATACATGTTTGCCTTTTGATGAATACACTGCTAGAGTTTAGGTTGTTGATAAATTTTGGCTTGAAAATCTCTAAGCAGTTGTTTGCTATCATATGCTATTTTTGAAGGCAGCAATCAAAACACACACAGGCACGCACACACACACACACACAAGATTGCGTCTGGTGCCCAGGGAAAATGAGAGGAAATGACTTTTAAATGGCTAAGGAAAGTATTCATGATTTATTAGTTCAGTGGAAGAGCAGAGCAGGCATCCACTTAACAAAGTGGGCAGAATCAACCTTAACCAGGTAGATGTCAATATGGAGACTCATTGACCAAATACCTACAGTTACAGCTGTGTGATTATGAACGACCCTGAGAATCAGAAACTTCAGAGTAACACTACAAGATCTTCCTCTTCCTTTCCCATCAGCCTGGAGACAGGAAATTTGCAAGGAATAATTTTCTCCATGTGAAACTCAGTCCAAAGTATACATTCTCCCTCCACCCAGGGACTCGAGAGTAGGATTTGGAAGGGTAGAAGCGATTGTTTGTTCTCTCGAATAGAATCACATCGCTTTAGAGCACATATTTTCATAATCATGCCCTCCGATCGCAGCGTTTTAGGAAGGAAAAAACTGAACCAAGCCAAAAGCTCCTCAGCTAACTTGGAGGGAATACCCCAACCAGTCTCAAGATCCCTGAAGCCCATACCAGTGTCCCCTCTGCATGCAGGAGTGTCATTGCTGGTGTCCCAGTTAGATCTCCAGAGAAGCACTCATTTCAGCCCAAATAATGCATGCATTCAAATCTATATATGCATGGTAGAGAGACAGAGGGATAGACACAGATAAATACAGATGCATTACATGTAGAAAATCAGTGTCATAAACTTCATTGATCTTGTTTTTTAATAAAGGAGAAAACAGAAAGTTTCTCATAATCTCATAGCCCTGATAACACCTGTTGATATTTAAATCCTTGTATTTTTAACGCTTTTATGTCTTCCACCTTAATAGTATTTAGTCACAATTTCTTGACCAGTTTCTATGTACCAGGTCCTGTCTTAGGTGATTCATTTATTTCAACTTCACAGCAACCCTATGACCTAGGTATTATTAGCCCCATTTTACAGAGGAAGGGATGGAGTTCAGGAAGTTTACTCAGAAAGTAACTTGGCCAAAGCCAAACAGCCCAGGTGTGGCTGGGCCTATTCTCAAACCCAAACCAACCTCCAAGGCCAGTGTTTTTCCTACTGCCCCTCACTGCATCCCCATATTCCCTCTGGGAAACAAAACCCCATTTCCTTCCTCATCCAAGATAGATACTTAAACCCTATATTTATGAGGACAGCTAACAATATCTCAATTACGATCACTCTATTTAGATAACAATGAAGTAACATCATTAGTATTTAAATAACAAACTTTACTTCGGTTTAAAAACCATGTAAGATGACTTTATTTTTCACCCATGCATTTGGCAATCAACCTGAGCAAAACCCTCCAGGCTGGGAGTGGTGATTCTCCTGCTGCCAGTGGAAGACTTTTAGCCTCACGCGGAGAAGCAAGACTTTCAGTGATTTTTCTTGTCCCTTGCCTGCCTAGAATGCTTTCCTCCAAACAGAACAGATTTGTAGATTTGTAAGGGAAGGTTGGCTGAACCAGGAAGACATGGTGGCTCCTTCTGGAATAAACAGGCCATGCTGGGAGGAGACTGGGCCATGTTCTTCCCAGAGGTGGCAGGTGAATCACCAGGGCTTGGCCCCAAAATGTGGCTGGGATTTCAAGCACAGCACCTCTCAGGAGGCAGGCAGAAATGTCTGTGTTCCTACAGATAATTCACTCCTGGTTCTACACCCCGCCCCCAGGTCAAGGAAAGATTTATGGTCAAGATCTTTGGCTGGTGAATAATGCGACTTAAAGAGGTTCCTGGAGTCTTTCCAGAAATAGCCAGTGGGCCAGAGTGGGGCTGTCAGTCTACCTCCTGGGATCCAAACTCTGAAAGAAGAGGAGATAGCTTTCCAGAGCTCCACCCCGCCAGCTCTGATTGGCGTCTGCATTCTTTCTGGGGGAAACCTGCAGGTGGAGGCCCAGAGAGGGAAGGAAATCTTTGGGTCTGCTCTTTACCCATTGTCCCATCATTCTGGCAACTGCCAGCCTTTCTTTTTTTAAGCATTAAACACATAAACAGCATTGCTTTATCTTTCTTTAAAGGAGAGAATGCTCTTTTATAAAGGAAAAAAAAAACAAAAAAAAGCTTGTTTCTGGCTTCCAAAGGAAACGAGATGTTTAGTTTTGACTTCAAACTAAGAGGTTTCAGAATGTGCAAAGTGAGCTCTGCCTTTCTTAAGTTATCCTAGTTTTCATTGTCTTATTCTCACACTGACAGAGAATGCAATTACTGTCACCCTTTTTTGACTAGCTAGCTGGCTCTTTCTTATGAAAATGTGAACCATAAGTTGAAGAGGCTACTTGGCAGGTCTGTTTATAGTGAGCTCTTCCATACCATAGGTCACTAAAATGTCCTTGGGAGGATCTCCTTGCAGTATTTCTGTTGTATTTTTCTCAGAAGCCACAATCTATTCAATTGCTTCTACCAGACTACATAACATAATTCATTCCAGGCGATTTTCTTTTTAATAGTTTTCACTTCAACCCATCTTATTTCTACTAGTTATATTCGAATGTGTACACATACAACTCACTGTTGATTCCCAGCAGCCGGTCTCAAACAGTCTCAGACGTACCACAACCAAATACATTTATCCATCCATATGTGTACATACATATAGATCTGGTAAGGTTAGTGCCCTCAATCATTTGGCATCAACGCTCTCTGCTTTGAGGAATTCAGAATGATATTTGTAGAATGTATTCATAAATGGAAACATAGATAACAGTTATTCTGCAGAATACAAGATATTATCTCTGTATTAACTGGCAAAACAATATAGATGCTAACAAATACAGTTCACTGAAGTTCAGCATTATTGATGTTCTTTTTATTTTCTTTGTTCAGTTTCTTCCTCAAATTAAAATGCTTTGCTAAATATGGTCTTGTTTATCAAATTATTTCTCAATCATTTAGAATGTGGGTGTACATATTACTGTTTCCTATTTACTGAATTCAATCACAAGTACTTAAACATGTATAGAAGCTAAGAGAAAAGATAATACCTCTTAGCATTATCTTATCTTCAAACACATTGTCTTTTTAAAACCCATTTTATCACTAAATAATACGTAGAGCTTTGTGGAACAGAAAGCACACTCCTCATTATAGAGAAAATTAGTCACAAAGAACTCAAACAAGTTGATATACAGTCACTGATTAGTTAACAAATGGAACTCAAAAGTCCTATTACTGGGCTTCCTGGTGGCGCAGTGGTTGAGAGTCTGCCTGACGATGCAGGACACACGGGTTTGCGCCCCGGTCCGGGAAGATCCCACATGCCGCGGAGCGGCTGGGCCCGTGAGCCATGGCCGTTGAGCCTGCGCGTCCGGAGCCTGTGCTCCTAAACGGGAGAGGCCACAACAGTGAGAGGCCCACATACCGCAAAGAAAAAAAAAAAAAAAGTCCTATTACTATCATGTGTTTTTTTCCATATGCAGACAGATGGAAAGCTGTAACAAACTTGGGTCAAAAATGTCAACTCTCAGGGAGAATACAGTCGGCCCTCTGCATCCACAGGTTCCACATCCACAGACTCAACCAACCAAAAATAAAAAATATTCGGGAGAAAACCCCAGAAAGTTCCAAAAAGTAAAACTTTTGCTGCACCAGCAACTATTTACATAGCATTTACAGTGTATGTACAACAGTTTACATAGCACTTACACCATATTAGATACTATAAGAAATCTAGAGATGAGTTTAAGTATACGAGAGGATGTGTGTAGGTTATATGTAAATACTATGCCATCTTTTATAAGGAACTTGAGCAGCCATGGGGGCTGCTAGAACCAATCCCCCATGGCTACCAAGAGACACAACTGTAATTTTTAAAATATAAAAGCCTATACCTGATATTTTCTTCAATATACGACTATGCTTAATGCTAAAAAGAAACAAAATGTTCCTTCATGTAGATATATCCCATATCATTCTAAATAATTCATGTTCCTTAACACAAGTAGACCAAAATCTAGCTTTCCTTATGAAGTACACAGTTTTCCAAAGCAAGTTGGGAACTGGCTTTGTGAAGCCATAACAGCTTCTAGAAGATTTCCTCTGTGACACCTGTATGTTATGCTTAGCCATATGGCAGTATACCATTGCCAGTGAAGATGCCTGGGTAAGTAATCCCTCCACGGGCTCGCAAGCTCTGCCCTGCATAACGAACCTCTGCTGGACCACTAGTGAGAAGAGAATAGATGATGTCAGAATTCTGAAAGAAATCACAGAATCTCTAGGTTGTAAGAGACCTTAAATTTCATCCAGTCCCACCATATCGAAGTAACCTGCAAGCATCCTTGAAAAGCATTTTAAAGTAAGATAATAGTACAAATTCAGGAAGGATAATGGCAAATAAACCACCATAGCAACCAGAGGTAAAATGCTTTAAGAACACCAAAGAGAATGCTATTGGAACTCAGAAAAAGCACACCAAAAAGTTCTTGTTCCTCTTTGAAAGGTGAGAGGTAACAATCCCTTCAACATTTTCCAGTATTTCTGTAATTCAAGGGCAGGTGTTACAGATTTTGAATTGCTTCTTTCTCACTCATTTATTCAATAATATTTACGTAGTGCCTACCATGTGAAAGATAATCTATCAAAGTGAAGATTAACATTTATGACCACTACAAAAGTCATTTCTGTTCCCAGAAAAATCTCCACTCAAATTTTTTTTACCATGTTCCACATACATGACCACAGATCATACACACTTCCACTTTTCTGAAGAGGAAGATATTCCATAATAATATTAAAGGAAAATCTCATGAAAATGATAAAAATTTTAGAAATCCTTACTAACTCATTAGTTGCTGTTACTAGAATAAACAAAATCTAATAGATATAAAACACCAGAGTATTGGTTAGCATGAGTAAAGAGGAGAGAATTAAAAGCATGAGGAAGTGAAATCATGTGAAAATGTTAAAGTAAGTGGTGCGGAAAATTTCATTTAATGGCCTATAGGAAGATTACGAAAGGGCAAAGAGTAGAGAGAGGGAATTTTGCGAGGTTTTCTCTGACAAAAGCTGAGCTGTGAGTCCCTATCACCCTCTGCTTCCCCAGATAAAGGGGTTGCTGACACTTCTCTCCAGGACTAGAGCTGGGGGCTTCAACAGGACCTCTCAGAGGTGTCAGGTCCTTGAATATAGGAGGCTTAGTAGACTGGAACCAGACTCATCTGATAAACTTCAAGCAGCCTGTGGAAGCACAGAGAGGGCTACAGCTGGGATATAAATACACTACTGCCCAGCACTGGGTCAAACAGCATGTCCCAGGGACCCAGTGTAGAGCCTGTGACAGGAATGCCAGACCCGGAGCATGTGAAATGGAATTCTGTCTGAGAGAGCAGACTGCCAAGGTGAAGGGAGCACAGGAGTAAGAGGCTGAGTGCAGAACATGGGGGTGCAGGGTATCATGAGTGTTCTTGGCAAGTCTATGTACCCTGAGTCCTAGATCTTTAGCATTAATTCTCCATGACTCTAACTTGCAGACATTAGAGCCAAGACCATTCTGTCAGGTTGGCACCTCCACAGACTATGGGATGTAGAGGAATAAGCAGATCACTAAGATTGTCAAGTCAATATGGCAGACTAAAGTGACAGAGAAGGACTCTCCCTCATGAAAAAATTAAACAAAAGACAAAATTTGGACACACAGTAAAATTTCAAATTCAGAGTGTGAAATCTCTGAGCATGAAAAAAGGAGCCAAAGTCAGAGAATTGAATAGGAGCTTCAACCAAGGCAGCTCATAGTTTATACCCTTAACGAATATAGAACTTAATAGGCACAAGCAGAGGGGTTCAAAATGTCATTCCATGAGTGCATAGAGAAAACATAGACCGACAGAAGATGTCTCACTGGTGACAAAAGCTGCTGGAGTGCAATGAAGTAGTAATATTTTCAAAGTGGTAAAGGAAAATTACTATCTACCAATTAAACTCTGTCAAATGAAGAGAAATAAATATAAAGACTGAAAGAGTTTACTACCCATAGAAGCTTACTGAAAAAAATTACTAAATAACATTCAGCAAGAATAATAGTAACTCTAGAAGAAAAGAGTGGATGCAGGAAATAATGATGAGGAAAAGAAGCTGGTAAGTATGTTTGTAAATCTAAATGAACTTCAGATACAAAACAATGATAATATTAACTAACATGGCGGCTTCGATGCAAGAAAAAAATTAAACACTAGATGATAATTTGGAATATATTGTTCAAGAGGAAGATAGAGAATTTGGATAAATTTACATTAGTTAAGTCAGGTATACATGTTAAGAACTTAAGGAATACTACTAAAAAGAATAAAAGCCAAATGTGTAATTACCAAATGAGTTGAGAGGAAGTAAAAGGAATAAAGAAGATTTGGTCAATTAAATAAAAATCAAGAAAAGAGAAAAAACACAGAAACATAAAACCAGATAGTGCAAATAGGCATTAATACATTAATAATTACAATAGACACAAGAAGATTAAAATCATCTCAAAATAGATTTTATACAAAGAGAATAACATCCAGAAAATTTTTAAGAGATATAAGCAAACTGTAATGATACAGGAAGAGATGAACAAATATTCACTAAGTAAACATTAATGAAAAGATAGCTGGTATTGAAGACATACATGAAAGACCAGAAACCGTAAAACTCCTAGAAGAAAACATAGGCAGAATACTCTTTTACATAAATTGTAGCAATATTTTTTTCGAATCTGTCCCCTAAGGCAAGAGTCCCTAACCCTGGGCCATGGACCATGGCCTGTTAGGAACTGGGCCACACAGCAGGAGGTGAGCAGCAGGTGAGCAAGCGAAGCTTCATCTGCTGCTCCTCATTACCACCTGAACCATACCCCCCATTACTAGCATTACTGCCTGAACCATTCCCCTCCCCCACTCCCTGTGTGTGGAAAAATTGTCTTCGACAAAACAGGTTCCTGGTGTCAAAAAGGTTGGGGACCGCTGTCCTAAGGCAAAGGAAACAAAAGCAAAAATAAACACACAGGACTTAATTAAACTTAAAGGCTTTTGCACAGCAAAGGAAACCACAGACAAAACAAAAAGACAACCTACTAACTTGGAGAACATATTTGCAAATGATATGATCAATAAGGGGTTAACATTCAAAATACATAAAGAGCTCATACAATTCAACATCAAAAACAAAAAACAAACAAACAAAAAATAAACAGCCTGATTAAAAAATGGGCACTCAGAAAGAGAAAAACAAATACCGTATGCTAACACATATATATGGAATCTAAAAAAAAAAAAAAAGTGGTCAGAAGAACCTAGGGGCAAGATGGGAATAAAGATGCAGACTTACTAGAGAATGGACTTGAGGATATGGGGAGGGGGAAGGGTAAGCTGTGACAAAGTGAGAGAGCAGCATGGACATATATACACTACCAAACGTAAAATAGATAGCTAGTGGGAAGCAGCCGCATAGCACAGGGAGATCAGCTCGGTGCTTTGTGACCACCTAGACAGGTGGGATAGGGAGGGTGGGAGGGAGACGCAAGAGGGAAGAGATATGGGGACATATGTATATGTATAACTGATTCACTTTGTTATAAAGCAAAAACTAACACACCATTGTAAAGCAATTATACTCCAATAAAGATGTTAAAGAAAAAAAAAAATGGGCAGAAGACCTGAATAGACATTTTTCCAAAAAAGACATATAGATGGCCAAGAGGCACATGAAAGGATGCTCAACAACATTAATCATCAGGAAAATGCAAATCAAAACCACAATCGCCTTACACCTATCAGAATGGCTGTCATCAAAAATAACACATATAACAAATGTTGGCAAGGATGTGGAAAAAAGGGAACCCTTGGGTACTGTTGGTAGGAATGTAAATTGGTACAGCCACTGTGGAAAACAGTATGCAGCTTCCTGAAAAAACTAAAAATAAAACTACCACATAATCCAGAATTCCACTCTGGGGTACATATCCAAAGAAAATGAAAGCATTAACTTGAGAAGATACATGCACCTCAATGTTCATAGCAGCATTATTTACAATAGCCAAGATATGGAAGGAACCTAACTTTCCATCAACAGAAGAATGAATAAAGAAGATGTGATACACACACACACACACAAACACACACACACAAACACACACACACACACACACACACACACAGTGGAATACTACTCAGCAATAAAAAAAGAATGAAATGTTACCATTTGCAACAACATGGATCGACTTGGAGGGTATTATGCTTAGTGAAATAAGTCAGACAGAGAAACACAAATACTGTATGATGTCACTTAAATGTAAAATCTAAATAATAAAACAAATGAATGAATATAACAAAACCAAAACAGACTCACAGATATAGAGAACAAACTAATGGTTTCCAGTGGGGAGAAGGATGGGGGAAGGGGCAAGATAGGGGTATGGGATTAAGAGGTACAAAATTCTGTGAATAAAATAAGTAAGCTAAAAGGATATATTATACAGTACAGAATATACCCAATATTTTATAATAATTATAAATGGAGTATATATAACCTTTATAAAAAAAGGATAGTTGGTGTTTCAATATTCAAATCAAACAGCATAGAGTTTTAAGCCAAGAGGCATTGATAGAAATGTAGATTCATAAGATGAAAAGAACAACTCAACAAGAAAATAAAAGTCATGAAATTGTATGCACTTAGCAACATAGCAGTGAAACACATAAAGTAAAAAAATGACAAAATTATAAGGAGGAATTGACAAATCTACAATCACAGTGGGAGATTTTCACATACCTCTCTCAGAAACTGATACATCAGGCAGACAAAAAAAGTATTAAGGATTTTAAAATATCTGAACAACCCAAAGAGCTAATATAAAAGATTTAACTATATGTAGAAACCTGCACATAGTGAATAGAAAAAGGAAAATACACATTCTTTTCAAGCACAAATGGAACTATCAGAAGAACTGACCATACAGCAGGTCACAAAGGAAATTTCAAGAAATACCAAAGAACCTATACCACATCTCTGTGTCATAAAATAACCTAGTAGTCAGAGAGAAAACCACATGAGAATACTATTTAAAAATTTAAACTGTACAGTAATAAAAGTGCTATATGCCAAAATTGGGAGATATTTCTAAAGCAATATTTTAGCCTTAAATGAATTTACTTAAAAACACAAAAGACTGAACGTAAATGAGCTAGAGTTTCCATCAACAGGGGGTAGAAAGAATAAGCCCAAAGAAAGTAGAAGAAAGGATGTAATGAAGATAAGAGCAGAAATTAATGAAATTCAAAACAAAACCAATGGAGATAGTGCGGCCATCAAAATATTCCAGCTGGCTCCTAAATGATGAAGGATGAAGCTGTCTCATTCCTCAGCTGCCTCTGGTGTAGACTATCTACCAGCACTGCTGTCAGAAATACGTGAGCCACATATGCAATTTAAATTTTATGGTAGCCATATTCTAAAAGTAAGGAGAAATAGATGAATTTAACAATATATTTTATTTAAGACAGTATATCAGAAATATTATTCCAAAGCATAATCAATATTAAAAAGTTATGGAGCTATTTATATACTAAGTCTTTAAATCTGGTTTATATTTGTAATTGCAGCACATCTCAATTTCGAGTAACCACATTTCAATTGCTCAGTAGCCACATATTACTGTCTCCTGGGTATCGAATTGGACAGAACAAACCTGTACTCAAATAGCGTGCCATATAATTTCAGACTTCTTCCTTCATAGGCACTGTTTTATCATATTTGTTTCTTAATTTTTTGGACAAGGTAAAGATTTGTATAAGCATCGTCATTTTGTCTGCATTCTAGGTCCTGCAAGTTGGCGGCAAAGCTTCGCTTACCTTGCTGCCAATGTCTGGGTCTTTTCTGGCCAGAGGTATTGGTATCACTTTAGCAGCCAAAGTTCTGATAGCCAAGTAGCTGATGGCATCTCAAAGAGTCACCTACTTACTTTTCATATTAGTGTTTGCACAATAGAGAATCTCTACAGTCACCTCTATTCCCCAAGAGTTTCATGTTGAAATAACAAAATGGCCTAGATCCACCTGAAGATAAATTGCTTTAATTATTAGGCAGATTGTGAAGCTCACTGTTTCAAATATCAGGTCAGGGCAGTGCCCAGCATCAGCAATGGTTTCACTGTGATATTTCTCCAGGTGCTACTGTTGAGCCTTAATATCAATGAAATGCCTCCCTTTAGGACAAGCTTTATCTGCGGGATTTGTTCGCTTCTTCAATAGAAAAAAAAATGATCTCAGTAATAGGGGGAGGAGCCTATTATTTTCCAATGTTGCAATATTTTCTATTTGACATTTTAGTCTAATAGTCAGCATTGTTGCTAATATCTATGGAAATCTCACAGGATAAAAATTTTTTTTTAGATCTTAAAATGAAGCTATATAGGTACTTATCAACTTTTGTATTTTTAACACTTTATGTGGGGTCATAGAAGAGAATAGAATGGTTAAGACCGACAGCCCATAGACTGAAGTTGGACTACCTGGGTTTGAATCCCATTTACTGCTTCCCAATTGTGTGTCTGAATTTCAGCTTCCTCTGCTTCAAAATGGGAAAATATTAAAGTTGCAAAGAGGATCACACAAAGCAGCATAGAAGGTGCTTAACACAGTGTCCAGCAGAAGTACCAGAAGTATTTGATAAACATTAGCTAGCCCATCTGTAGGTTCCTAATTCAGGCAAATTTGGGAGCATTAAAAAAGTGACCATCTGAGAGCATTTCTAAAGCACTGAAGACAATTCTTTCCAAAAGAAATTCCAGTTGACATGCTTCTCTCTAAATCGGAAAGTTTTCCCTAAATGATGGACTTCCTTGCTAGTTATTTATTATGCAACTATGCTAACGTTTTGGTTTGGAAACTCCCCCACTCAGATTCTATTATCAAGAACCAAGCCAGATTAAAGTTCTCTAAACATAATTGGCATCAGGTAGTGAAGTTTTGATATATCACTTTCGCTAATTTTACGCTGAATCAGGAGAAGACATTGTAAGGCCAACGATTTTTAAATTTTCTTTCCTAACTCCATGATTTTTTTTTAAACATCTTTATTGGAGTATAATTGCTTTACAATGGTGTGTTAGTTTCTGCTTTATAACAAAGTGAATCAGTTATACATATACATATGTTCCCATACATCTTCCTTCTTGCGTCTCCCTCCCTCCCACCCCTCTAGGTGGTCACAAAGCACTGAGCTGATCTCCCTGTGCTATGCGGCTGCTTCCCACTAGCTATCTATTTTACGTTTGGTAGTGTATATATGTCCATGCCACTCTCTCACATTGTCACAGCTTACCCTTCCCCCTCCCTGTATCCTCAAGTCCATTCTCTAGTAGGTCTGTGTCTTTATTCCCATCTTACCCTTAGGTTCTTCATGACCTTTTTTTTTTTCTTAGATTCCATATATATATGTGTTAGCATACGGTATTTGTTTTTCTCTTTCTGACTTACTTCACTTTGTATGACAGACTCTACGTCCATCCACCTCACTACAAATAACTCAATTTTGTTTCTTTTTATGGCTGAGTAATATTCCATTGTATATATGTGCCACATCTTCTTTATCCATTCGTCTGTTGATGGACACTTAGGTTGCTTCCATGTCCTGGCTATTGTAAATAGAGCTGCATATTGAACATCATGAACATATTGGTACATGACTCTTTTTGAATTTTGGTTTGCTCAGGGTATATGCCCAGTAGTGGGATTGCTGGGTCGTATGGTAGTTCTATTTTTAGTTTTTTAAGGAACCTCCATACTCTTCTACATAGTGGCTGTATCAATTTACATTCCCACCAACAGTGCAAGAGTGTTCCCTTTTCTCCACACCCTCTCCAGCATTTATTGTTTCTAGATTTTTTGATGATGGCCATTCTGACCGGTGTGAGATGACATCTCATTGTAGTTTTGATTTCTCTAATGATTAATGATGCTGTAACTCCACGATTTTTTATAACACATTTGCTCAGGGTAAGGCGAGGTCAAGTCTGAACGGAATAAATGGAATAATAGGATTCACGTAAGCAAGGTACTCAGACGGGAGTTTCATCCCAAGGCATTTCTTCCTTTTTCCTTTACTGTGAGGATAAAGTTCACTTTTAGACACTCACCTACCTTGGTGGGCAATTCTCTCCCCTGTTTTGCTATTTACACTTATATCTCCTCTCTTTGAGGTTCATATTCATTAAAACTATAAATTTCATGCCCACACTACCCATCTGTTGAAGTTTTCGTGTTCTGGAGCTAAAATTGCACTTGCAGAGAATTTTTTATCAATTAATTGATAATGTGGTGTAAAACTAGACAAGTTTTTGCAATTTTTCCAGGAAATCTGTTTTAATGCTAAAATATTTTCTTTTGAAAATACTGGTTAATAGTTACTATAATGATTAGTGTGTGCCAGGCACCATTCTATTTTGTTTTACATAAAAAATGCTATTAATCCTCACAATAGCCCTATAAGGGAGATGTTAATTATCATTATTCCAACTTTCTAGATGAGAAATGTAAGGGATAAAGAAGTGAAAAACTCTTCTAAGGTCTCATAGTCACCAAGTGGTAAAATCAGTATTTGAATGCAGCATACATTTCAGAGCCTAAGCTTTTAACCATAATGACATATTCTGCCTCTCACAAAAAGTATTAGTGGCATATTAAAATGAAAAAGAAGACTTTGTGCATTAAAAAGCAAGTTTGGCACATTTTAACATATCTTTGGAACCCAAAATAAATAACCCGTTCTTAAGTTATACATGTCTCAGAAACCATATGTCTTATAAGCCACCAGGGACACAGGCAAGGATATCAAATCATTATGAAAATTAACCAAAAGGTCAATGGGGTTTCCACCATGGTACTTTGGTGCTCTTCGTTACAAAACCGGTGCTCTTCCTCTACCCACGTTCCCAAGTTGTAAAAAGGTAGAGAAAAGATCTTATGCTTTGAATGATGTTTACCTTTTTTTTTTTTTTTAAAGTCCCGCAGGAAATCATTATCCAAGCCCAGCCACAAATATGTGCTACAAAACAATTTATCTACCAAGAGTTCATGGGCAGCTGGATTGGGAAAAAACAGATTAATTATCATTCAAGTGGAAATGCCCCCATAGACATAGCATTTAATTAACAGAGAGGCCAGTATTGGATGAATAATTTGAGGAAAGGCGGAAAGATGCATGAGATAAACCCTTAGGTGATTTAAGGTTATTATCTGTGGATAAACATTTTAAAAAATACATGAAATACAGCTCTACCTTATAAATGCCTTAAAAAATAAAAAGGCACCTTAGAGAAAAGATCCTTTCAAGCCTTTTCCTTGCCGGGATTACAAGTCATCATCTGTAAGCAGGAGCAGAAAGCTAGTTGGGGTCCGCAGGAACGTCAATTCCTTCAGAAGCTGGAAGATTCCACCCCCCTGAATCCGAACTCTGAAAAGAGGAGAGCTAAAATCACTTCGTGTAGCAGAATCCCTCTGTCTCCGAAAACCCTTGAAATTTGTAGCTCTGCCAAGATTATAAATAGAAGTGATATGGCAGCAGCGGATTGATCATTCTGCTAAATGTGCTCATCCCGTTTGGGATAGTTTTATGAAGCATGGCGGCAGCTGAGGCAGTGGTGGCTGCCGCCGCCGCCGGTCCTGCTGCTGCTGCAAAATGCCTTTCCATTTTTTATTTCTTTACTGAGAAAAGCCAGAAGAGATTTTCCTAAAGCTTAAAAAAATAAAATAAAATTACAGCCTAAAGGCTGTTTTCTGGAGCAGTCTGAGAGGCAAAGAGTCTGAAATGAAATCACACCGATTGACTCCCTGCAAATAAGCCAAAAATCAAAATTCTGGGACCCAGCTTGGCATCATTTTGTCAATTTTGTGTTACAATTCTTGAAAATATCGCCCTTAATAAGATAAGCCAAATGCCATATCCAGCTGGGATAGAAGGTAGGTTTTCATTTCTGACCTTGGTATTTCCTTGAAACCATCTGTAAAGAGAGACTAGTTCATCTTCAATGATCTTTCTCTTTTTTGTATTCTCTCCTTGACTTCAGCTTCTCTTTTTTTTAACAGCCCCAAGGTTCTTAATTTAATTCAATTTGAGAAGTATTTATTGAGCACCTACTGAGTGCCCAGTACTGTACTAGATACTCGGAGAAAAGAATGTACTTAAAAAAAAAAGCATCTTCATAATAAACTCCCATAGCATTGGAATAAGAAATAGGGGTGCAGAGGAGGGTGGGGAGTAGGAGATTCATGACTCTTTCTGCCCCCCTCCCAGGTTTTACCTTCCCTGTGGAGGCCTTGCCCTCTGGGTTTTCTCCATCTCCCCCATAGTCATCTCTGAGAGTGACCTTATTGTGAGCAAAACTATTCCAATACCCCAGCTGAGATACTGTCAACGAAGGTTTTCAAAATTCCAAGAATTAACAAAGGAAAGAAACATTGAGAATGCAGTAATCAAAATAATCTAGACTACAAGGAAAACTGGCTTTCTCCACTAATATTTTTTTTCAGCAGGAAAACCTGTATTTCAAACATAATCTTATACAAAGCCTTAACAGAAAAAACAGAAAACCCCAGAGCTGCTCTAGTAAGTGCTGTGGAGGACACTCTTCCAGGCTCTTACTCACTACTTATCTGTACCCCAAGGGAGACCCAGGAGGCTCTTCTGTGGATCCCTAGGAAACCTCTGAGCATCATTCAAAAACAACCTTAAGTAGAGACCTCCATGTGGCAGATACTATCTTTAACACACTTCACACACTTCATGACCACAACACACACACACACACACACACACACACACACACACACACATCTCTGACATCCCTCCTTCAAAGTCAAGACCAAAGCAATACTCCACTCTTCTCTCCTATACCATCAGTGCTGATCTAATATATATGTTCTTTCCCCAAGTGACAAATATTAGACTAAACCTTATTTTTCAGCTGCACTTGGGTCCCTGTTATGGGTGTGACCTGTCCTAAATATACACCTGTCCCATAATATAACACCATCTTAATATAAAATAATAACCTAGCATTCACATCCTAGTGAAGTCATATAGAGGAAGCAGTCATATAGAGGAACCACTGAAGTGGTTCCCATTTCCTATAAGATAATGTTTTGGAGGAAACAAAAAATGTCTACACATGAAACAATCTGACTTGAAACAAAATAAAACAAGGCAGTGTGAAAGAGATTTCTAAACTGAAAGTGAACAAATTCTTAAACGTGTTTAAGTCCTGGGGTGATAAGAAAGGGGAGGGATCCATGTTGGCTGTAGTGATCAGTGAATATTTGAAAGTAGTTTAGACGTAAGGTCAACACTTTGGGAGGAATAGAGAGAGGAGAGATGGAAAGAAAGGAAAGGCGTTACTGGCAAGCATCTGGCAAACTAAGGCGTATTCTCCAGGAAGTGTTTATATTCTAGGGAATGAATGCCCAAAAAATAGAGCTAAGCTTTACTCATAAAAATAAACTTCTAAGAAGAAATTTAAGTTACACTTGATCCTTGATAGAGGAGGCATTGTCCCACTGAGGATGTAGGTGGAGCTTCTCAAATAACTTTCGGCAACCCAGAGCTATCTCTAATTTGTGTGTGATGAGATGTCTGCTCAAGGCATTTTAGGAAGAAATATGAATAACCCAGGAGTTTGCATTTTAGTGTGTTGCTGTAATTTTGAGACACTAACCAATATATTTCTCTTCCTACTTAACCTCTGTTTGCCTCCCATCCCAGCTGTTCTAAGCTCATTTCTTGAGAAAAAGAATATGATTGCAGAAAAGTAAAAAAAAAAGAGACTTTTTCTGGCTTTTGACTTTCAAAAGCCTAGATGAAAGATTCAGAAGAAAATAGGATGATTCCTAGGAAACTGTCCTCATGCATACCTCCACCTCCCATCTCTCCATTCTCTCAAAGCTAGAAAAGAATTCCCCAGGCTTGGAGAAGGAGTGGATAATAGATGGGAGGGAAGTGATGTGAGAGAAAGGGACTGGAAGAAGGCACTGGACCCAATAAGACCTCAAGAACAAGAGCTGACCAAGTTCAACAGCCAGCCCAGCCTTAGGACTGACCTCCCTGTGCTTCCCGGGCAACTAGTGAGACCTTCTCTTCCACAGCATTCAGCACTTTGGCCATTGACTCACTTGAACTCCATCTCATTTTTACAAATTACATGTAGATATCTACATGTCTAGCAGTTTTCAAACACTCATGTGCATCAGAATCACCTGGAAGCCTTGTTAAAACACAAATGGTCAGGCTCAACTCCCAGGGTTTCTGATGCAGTAGGTCTGGGGCAGGACCTGAGAATTTTCATTTCTGACAAGTTCTCAAGGGAGGGATGCTGATACTGCAGGTTTAGGGCTGACACATTGAGAATGACAGCCCTAGGCAAACTTGTAAGACATTCATAAGCACAGAGAAGGAAGATGGGATGCTATACATCTAGATTTTCTGTGTGTCTTTTTTTTAATATACGGCAGATTCTTATTAGTTATCTATTTTATACACATTAGTGTATATATGTCAATCCCAATCTCCCAGTTCAACCCACCACCACCTCTGCTTTCCCCCCTTGTCATCCATACGTTTGTTCTCTACAACTGTGTCTCTATTTCTGCCTTGCAAACTGGTTCATCTGTACCATTTTTCTAGATTCCACATATATGCGTTAATATACGATATTTGTTTTTCTCTTTCTGACTTACTTCACTCTGTATGACAGTCTCTAGGTCCATCCACATCTCTACAAATTAGCCAATTTTGTTTCTTTTTATGCCTGAGTAATATTCCATTGTATATATGTACCACATCTTCTTTATCCATTCGTCTGTTGATGGGCATTTATGTTGCTTCCATGACCTGGCTATTGTAAATAGTGCTGCAATGAACATTGGGGTGCATATGTCTTTTTGAAATATGGTTTTCTCTGGGTATATGCCTAGTAGTGGGACTGCTGGGTCATATGGTAATTCTGTGTTTAGTTTTTTAAGGAACCTCCATACTGTTCTCCATAGTGGCTGCATCAATTTACATTCCCACCAACAGTGCAAGAGGGTTCCCTTTCCTCCACACCCTCTCCAGCATTTGTTGTTTGTAGATTTTCTCATGGTGCTCATTCTAACTGGTATGAGGTGATAACTCATTGTAGTTTTGATTTGCATTTCTCTAAATATTAGTGATATTGAGCAGCTTTTCATGTGCTTCTTTGCCATGTGTATGTCTTCTTTGGAGAAATGTCTATTTAGATCTTCTGCCAATTTTTTGATTGGGTTTTTTTTTTTAATATTGAGCTACATGAGCTGTTTATATATTTTGGAGATTAATCCTTTGTCTGTTGTTTCATTTGCAAATATTTTCTCCCATTCTGAGGGTTGTCTTTTCATCTTGTTTATAGTTTCCTTTGCTGTGCAAAAGCTTTTAAGTTTAATTAGGTCCCATTTGTTTATTTTTGTTTTTATTCCCATTACTCTAGGAGGTGGGTCAAAAAAGATCTTGTTGTGATTTATCTCAAAGAGTATTCTTCCTACGTTTTCCTCTAAGAGTTTTATAGTGTCCAGTCTTACATTGAGGTCTCTAGCCCATTTTGAGTTTATTCTTGTGTATGGTGTTAGGAAGTGTCCTAAAATGATTCTTCTACTTGTAGCTGTCCATTTTTCCCAGCACCACTTATTGAAGAGGCTGTCTTTTCTCCATTGTGTATCCTTGCCTCCTTTGTCATAGGTTAGTTGACCATAGGTGCGTGGGTTTATCTCTGGGCTTTCTATCCTGTTCCACTGAGCTATATTTCTGCTTTTGTGCCAGCACCATATTTTCTTGATTACTGTAGCTTTGCAGTGTAGTCTGAAGTCAGGGAGTCTGATTCCTCCAGCTCTGTTTTTTTCCCTCAAGATTGCTTTAGCTATTCAGGGTCTTTTTTGTCTCCATACAAATTTTAAGATTTTTTTGTTCTAGTTCTGTAAAAAATGCCACTGGTAATTTGACAGGGATTGCATCGAATCTGTAGATTGCTTTGGGTAGTATAGTCATTTTCACAATATTGATTCTTCCAATCTAAGAATATGGTATATCTCTCCATAAGTTTGTGTCACCTTTGATTTCTTTCATCAGTGTCTTATAGTTTTCTGAGTACAGGTCTTTTACCTCCTTAGGTAGGTTTATACCTAGGTATCCTATTCTTTTTGTTGCAGTGGTGAATGGGATTGTTTCCTTAGTTTCCCTTTCTAATCTTTCATTGTTAGTGTATAGGAATGCAAGAGATTTCTGTGCATTAATTTTGTATCCTGCAACTTTACCAGATTCATTGATTAGCTCTAATAGTTTTCTGGTGGCCTCTTTAGGATTCTCTATGTATAGTATCATGTCATCTGCAAACAATGACAGTTTTACTTCTTCTTCAATTTGTATTCCCTTTATTTCTTTTCTCTTCTGATTGCTGTGGCTAGGACTTCCAAAACTTTGTTGAATAATAGTGGTGAAAGTGGAAAACCTTGTCTTGTTCCTGATCTTAGAGGAAATGCTTTCAGTTTTTCATCATTGAGAATGATGTTTGCTGTGGGTTTATTGTATATGGCCTTTATTATGTTGAGGTAGGTTCCCTCTATACCCACTTTCTGGAGAGTTTTTATTATAAATGGGTGTTGAATTTTGTCAAAAGCTTTTTCTGCATCTATTGAGATGATCATAGCATTTTTATTCTTCAATTTTTTAATATGGGTGTCACATTGATTGATTTGCATATATTAAAGAATCTTCGCATCCCTGGGATAAATCCCACTTAATCATGGTGTATGATCCTTTTAATGTGTTGTCGGTTTCTGTTTGCTAGTCTTTTGTTGAGGATTTTTGCATCTATATTCATCAGTGATATTGGTCTGTAATTTTCTTTTTTTGTAGTATCTTTGTCCAGGTTTTCATATCAGGGTGATGGTGGCCTCATAGAATGAGTTTGGGAGTGTTCCTTCCTCTGCAATTTTTTGGAAGAGTTTGAGGAGGATGGGCGTTAGCTCTTCTCTAAATGTTTGATAGAATTCACCTGTGAAGCCATCTGGTCCTGGACTTTTGTTTGTTGGAAGATTTTTAATCACAGTTTCAATTTCATTGCTTGTGATTGGTCTGTTCATATTTTCTATTTCTTCCTGGTTCAGTCTCGGAAGGTTATACCTTTCTGAGAATTTGTCCATTTCTTCCAGGTTGGCCATTTTATTGGCATAGTGTTGCTTGTAGTAGTCTCTTATGATACATTGTATTTCTGCAGTAGCTTTGCAGCTTCTCCTTTTTAATTTTTTTTCCTTTTATTTTATTTCCTTTGTAGCTTTTCCTTTTTTATTTCTAATTTTATTGATCTGAATCCTCCCCCTCTTTTTCTTGATGAGTCTGGCTAAAGGTTTATCAATTTTGCTTATCTTCTCAAAGAACCAGCTTTTATTTTTATTGATCTTTGCTATTGTTTTCTTTTTTTCTAGTTTCATTTATTTCTGCTCTGATCGTTATGATTTCTTTCCTTCTACTAACTTTTGGGTTTGTTTGTTCTTCTTTCTCTCGTTCCTTTAGGTGTCAGGTTAGATTGTTTATTTGAGATTTTTCTTGTTTCTTGAGGTAGGATTGTATTGCTATAAACTTCCCTCTTAGAACTGCTTTTGCTGCATCCTATACGTTTTGGATTGTCGTGTTTTCATTGTCATTTGTCTCTAGGTATTTTCTGATTTCCTCTTTGATTTCTTCAGCGATCTCTTGGTTATTTAGTAACGTATTGTTTAGCCTCAAAGTGTTTGTGTTTTTTACGTTTTTTTCCCCTGTAATTCATTTCTAATCTCATAGAGTTGTGGTCAGAAAAGATGCTTGAGATGATTTCAATTTTCTTAAATTTACTGAGGCTTGATTTGTGACCCAAGATGTGATCTATCCTGGAGAATGTTCCATGCACACTTGAGAAGAAAGTGTAATCTGCTGTTTTTGGATGGAATGTCCTATAAATGTCAATTAAATCTCTCTGGTCTATTTTGTCATTTAAAGCTTGTGTTTCCTTATTAATTTTCTGTTTGGATGATCTGTCCATTGGTGTAAGTGAGGTGTTAAAGTCCCCCACTATTATTGTGTTACTGTCGATTTCTTCTTTTATAGCTGTTAGCAGTTGCCTTATGTATTGAGGTGCTCCTATGTTGGGTGCATATATATTTATAATTGTTATATCTTCTTCTTGGATTGATCCCTTGACCAGTATGTAGTGCCCTTCCTTGTCTCCTGTAAATTCTTTATTTTAAAGTCTATTTTATGTGATATGAGTATTGCCATGCCAGTTTTCTTTTGATTTCCATTTGCATGGAATATCTTTTTACATCCCCTCACTTTGTGTCTATATGTGTCCCTAGGTCTGAAGTGGGTCTCTTGTAGACAGCATATATATGGGTCTTGCTTTTGTATCTATTCACTGAGCCTGTGTCTTTTAGTTGGAGCATTTAATCCATTCACATTTAAGGTAATTATCAATATGTATGTTCCTATTACCATTTTCTTAATTGTTTTGGGTTTGTTTTTGTAGGTCCTTTTCTTGTCTTGTGTTTCCCACTTAGAGAAGTTCCTTTAGCATTTGTTGTAGAGCTGGTTGGTCTGGTGGTGCTGAATTCTCTTAGCTTTTGCTTGCCTTTAAAGCTTTTAAGTATTTTTGTTTTATTTATTTATTTGTTTATTTTTGGCTGTGTTGGGTCTTTGCTGTGGTATGCAGGTTTCTCATTGCAGTGGCTTCTCTTGCTGTAAGTATGGGCTCTAGGCGTGCGGGCTTCAGTATTTGTGGCTCGCGGGCTCTAGAGCGCAGCCTTAGTAGTTGTGACGCATGGGCTTAGTTGCTCCGCGGTATGGAGGATCTTCCAGGACCAGGGATCAGACCCGTGTCCCCTACATTGGCAGGCAGATTCTTAACCACTGGGCCACCAGGGAAGGCCCTGTGAAGCTTTTGATTTCTCTGTCGAATCTGAGTGAGATCCTTGCTGGATAGATTAATCTTGGTTTTTCGTTCTTCCCTTTCATCACTTTAAATATATCGTGCCACTCCCTTCTGGCTTGTAGAGTTTCTGCTGAGAAATCAGCTGTTAACCTTATGGGAGTTCCCTTGTATGTCATTTGTTATTTTTCCCTTGTTGCTTTTAATAATTTTTCTTTGTCTTTAATTTTTGTCAATTTGATTACTATGTCTCGGCATGTTTCTCCTTGGGTTTATCCTGCCTGGGATTCTCTGTGCTTATTGGACTTGGGTGGCTATTTCCTTTCCCATGTTAGGGAAGTTTTCAACAATAATCTCTTCAAATATTTTCTCAGGTCGTTTCTCTCTCTCTTCTCCTTCTGGGACCCCTATAATGTGAATGTTGGTGCATTTAATGTTGTCCCAGAAGTCTCTTAGGCTGTCTTCATTTCTTTTCATTCTTTTTTCTTTATTCTGTTCCATGGCAGTGAATTCCACTATTCTGTCTTCCAGGTCACTTATCTATTCTTCTGCCTCAGTTATTCTGCTATTGATTCCTTCTAGTGTATTTTTTATTTCAGTTATTGTACTGTTCATCTCTGTTTGTTTTTCCTTTGATTCTTCTAGGTATTTGTTCTTTAAATCTTCTAGGTCTTTGTTAAACATTTCTTGCATCTGCTCGATCTTTGCCTCCATTCTTTTTCAGAGGCCCTGGATCATCCACACTATCGTTATTCTGAATTCTTTTTCTGGAAGGTTGCCTATCTCCACTTCATTTAGTTGTTTTTCTAGGGTTTTATCTTGTTCCTTCATCTGGTACATAGTCCTCTGCCTTTTCATTTTATCTATCTTTCTGTGAATGTGGTTTTCGTTCCACAGGATTGTAGTTATTCTTGCTTCTGCTGATAAAATATTTTATTGCTGCTGGTGTTGGAGGGTCTCCTGCAGAGGTGGGGGGTGGCTGTGCCTCACCACAGGGACAAGGACACTGGCAGCAGAAGTTCTGGAAAGTACTGCTTGGCATGAGCCCTCTCAGAGTCCGTCATTAGCCCCACCAAAAAGCCTGTAGCTACACATCTAGATTTTAATGACAAAGATGAAAGAGAAGTCCCTACATTTGAACTGGGAGGGGATTAAATAGAACCAGTTTGAGTTGTCCTCTGGGCTTGTGAGATGGTACAAAATACTGGGAAAAAACAGTTTGAAAATGATGGTGTGTTTTATCATTGTGGATCTAAAACTACAGTCCCAACCAGGTATCCTTGGTCTCCCTAGTTTTACTAGCAAATCTTTGCCCCAGAAATTCTTTGAATAGATCACAATGGGAAAAGATACCTTGGGTCATTTCAGTGTGCTGTTGCACCTTGGGGAAGGATTTCCACATGCCACTTTCCCACCCAAATGACAGACATATTCACTGAGGCCTGGCTTCTTTACAACTGTGTCACATTTAAGCAGAAGGAAAATGCTACTGGGATCTAGGTCTCCCTTTCTCTGGCATTCTTAAATGGGTACCAAATATGTCTGATTCTAACTTGAAAGCTTGATGTCTATGCTATGTCATCATCTCTGAATCAAAATACAAGGCAGCAACTGATTGCACAGGCTCTGGGGTTAGTAGACTTGACTTGAATCTCAGCAATTCTACTTAAAAGTTGCGTGAACTGAGCCACATTTCCTAACCTCTCTGTCCCTCAGTTTCCTTATGTTAAAAAAAAAAAATGCGTATAGTACCTGCCTCATACAGTTCTGGTGAAGATTCAATGAAAAGGTGCTAAAGCATTTGGCAAGGGGCTGGCTCATGGCACATAAATATTGCTGGCTATTCTTTAAAACAGCAGTTAATATAATGTCTTTCACATAATTAAGCCTTCAATAAATGTCTTCTGGTTAGTTGAATTGTCACCAAATTTTGAAAGTCTCAAAAGTAAGTTGGATATATCTATACACTTCCATCCTCCTCTGTTTTTGTGCCCACACCTTAACGATGACAGGACCCAGAAATTTATATTGCCTGGGGCTTGAGCATGTGTCCCTCCAAATCCATATTCCAGACCCTGCTAATGAAATTTAAAGAATGCCAGAAGGCAGGCCTCTGTTGTTGAGGAGAGGAAACCAGGAGAGGCAAGCTCCCAGAGTTGTGGTCCCAGTAGGAATTCAAAACCTCCCATATTCTCAGCTCCCACTTATCTTGGGTTGAGCCTTTGTTAGGATTAAAAAAAAAAAAAAAAAACAGTGAAAACCAGCTTCTCAGTAAACTGTATAGGCACTTCCTGGTTATCCGTGATATGAGAATAACATTTAAACTATTTCCATTTCTGATCCCAGCTAGAAACAGGAAACGCATGGGGTACAACTTTACACAAAAACAAAAGGACCAAAAAATAAACCAAATTGTCCCAGGGTTCAGAAGAGGTTTACGCTAATTGTTAGGAGGTTCAGATTTAGCGAATCCTCCCCTGGTTTGTACCATTCCAGAAATTCCTTTTGAGGGGTGGAGAAGTGAAGGGTTGTACTAAATTGCACAGCACTGCCATCTTCAGGGCTATTGAGGAAAATTTCTCAGGGTCGGTCAGATAAATCATCCTCCTAAACACTTCATTTAAATATAATCAGATGGTTAAAAATTTGACAGCAGACAGACTGGAACAGATTTTTCTACTGTTTCCAATGTTTGAAAAGTCAGTAGACACAGCTTTTTTGTGTGATGTATGCACATTTAAAAAAATATTTGCTGATCGAAAAGCCATTTACAATAAATAGGAAAGTTTAAATAGCTCATACTGCATTGCCAAATGATGGGAGTAACACAAACATATTGTTCTGGAAAAAAAATTCCTTAAAAAGAAAAGTATGAATCAAATGATTTCGAAGTGCTGTTTGAACAGATGGTGTGATTAACAACTAGCAATGTTAGCCATCTCAGGAGCTTACAGAGAAGTAAACAAATGCAAGGGGAAAAAAATCACTTTATTCCCCCAAAAGAGTGTTTAGTTCATTTCATTAGAAAAATTTGAAAGTCTGCAATTTGAAAGTGAGATATATCTAGGGGATATGGGGAATAAGGAGTAAAGGGAGACTTTTTGGAGAAAGACCATATCAAGACAAATGCTGATGCTCCATGCATGGCTGAGGATGAGATAGGAGAAGTTTAGGCGGTCGCTTTCATCCAAAATGCCAGAGGCAGGTGGGGCAGTGCAGAACACACTGGCTTTGAAGTCAGAGGGCTAGGTTCTCATCCTGGCTCTAGCACCAGCTGCCGCTGGCCTCGGGGCCATCCTTGATCTCTCCAGACCTCAGTTTCTTTGTTTGGAAAATAAGAATGAGAACCAGATGAGCTGTACAGCTGTGCTTGAAAACGCTAATGTGCACCTGGGGATCTCATTAAAATGCAGATTCTAACTCCTAGGCCCAGGGTAGGGTCTGAGAGTCTGAATTTTTCACAGGCTCCCAGGTAATGCTGATGCTGCTGACCCACAGACTACATGTTTACTACGTGTTTACTACCAGGGCTCTAAAATCCCTTCCAGTGATTATAATCTCATCTTCTGATACAGAAGGTGTGGCTCAGGGCAAGATGAAAAAGACCACATATCTACCTTCCAGGTAGAATGACTCAGAAATATGTATGAATGAAAGTGCATAATGAACATGCCAAATGTTGAATTGATTTTAAAAGCAACTGAAGTATATATTTATATTACATAGTAAATAGTTTGAACTTTTTGAGCAAGTGATGTGAGAGGAGAGTACTGGGAATTGGATGTGGAGACCAAATATATGGGGATGAGATGAAGGGGAGATTGGGAGATTGAGTATGAACCAGCTTCCATATGGAGTATTCAATACTGATCCTGAGACTTCATCAGATTTAAAAACTTTTGCTCTGTGAAAGACACTGTTAAGAGAATGAAAAGACAATCTACAAACTGGGAGAAAGTATTCACAAATCACATATTCGACAAAGGACTTGTATCCAGAACTTACAAAGGATTCTCAAAACTCAAAAGCAAGAAAACAACTCAATTCTTTAAACGGGCAAAAGACTTGAATAGATACTTGGCAAGGGAGGAGATATGGATGGCAAATAAGCAAATGAAAAGATGTCCAACATTATTAGCCACTAGGGAAATTCAAATTAAACCCGTGATTAGATAGCACCATACACCTATTAAAATGGCTAAAATAAAAAATATTGACAATAGCAAATGCTGACAAGGATGTGAAGAAACTGGATCACATATATATTGCTGGTATAAATATAAAAATAATACAGACACTCTGGAAAAGATTTTTGGCAGTTTCTTATGAAGTTAAACATAAATTTACCACATGATCCAGAAATCCCACTTTTACATAATCTACCCTAGAGAAATTAAAACTTACATTCACACAATAACCAGTACAAAAGTGTTTACAGCAATTCTACTCATAACCACTGAAAACTAGAAATGAACCAAATGTCTTTCAATAAGTGAGTAGATAAACAAACTGTGGTACACCCATACAATGGAATATTACTCAGAAATAAAAAGGAGCAAATGGAGCAAACCATTGATACATAAAACTTGGATGAATCGGAAAGGCATTATGCAGGGTGAAAGAAGCCAGTCTCAAAATTTTCATACTGCATGATTGCATTTATATGACACTCTCAAAAAGCAAAACTAAAGTGACAGAAAACAGATCAGTGGTGGCCAGGGGTTAGAGGTGGGAGGAGAGGTGAGTACAAAGCGTTAGCACAAGGGAGTTTCCTGGGAAATGAACTGTTCCCCATCCTGATTGTGGTGGTAGTTACACAAATCTACCCATGTGTTAAAATTCATGGAAATACATGGCCAAAAATGTCAATTTTACTGTATGCTAAATTAATTTTTAATCCAAAAATCATTAGTTTTTTTCTTTTTAAATTTTGAGCAAAAGTGTGCAGCCACTATGGAAAACAGTATGGAGGCTCCTTGAAAAACAAAAACATAAAGCTGCCAAATGATCCAGCAATCCCACTCCTGGGTACATATGTGAAAAAAACAAAAACTATAATTTGAAAAGATACATGCAGTCCAATGTTCATAACAGCACTATTTGCAATAGCCAAGACATGGAAATAACCCAAGTGCCCAGCAACAGATGACTGGTTTAAGAAGATGTTTTATATATGCATATATATATATATACATATATATACACATATATATGTATATATATATATAAAATACCATTATATATAATATATAATAATAAATATAATGGAATATTACTCAGCCATAAAAGGAATGAAATATTGCCATTTGCAACAACGTGGATGGACCTAAAGAATATTATACTTAATGAAGTAAGTCAAACAGACAAATACTATATGATATCACATGTAGAATCTTAAAAATAATACAAATGAATCTACATGCAAAACAGAAAGACTCACAGACACAGAAAAGAAACTTATGGTTACCAAAGGGGAGAGGGATGTGGGGAGGGACAAATTAGGAGTATGAGATTAGCAGATAAAAACTACTACATGTAAAATAGATAAGGAACAAGGATTTACTATACAGCACAGGGAACTATACTCAATGTCTTATAATAACCTATAATGGAATATAATAAGAAAAACAACGGAATCACTCTGCTCTACACCTGAAACCAACACAATGTTGTAAATCTACTACACTGCAATTAAAAAAAAAAACAAAACTTCGAGTAAAAGTGAAAAGTTTTTGAAAGTCTAATTAATAAGGTAAATATTTCCCAGCCACCACTGTGAGACTTACAGTGAGCTGCCACTCTTCTATCTCTTCACACAGCCTTGAAAGATATTCCTGTACTCAAGGTCCAACAACTTAGCATTTTAAGTCTCTAGTACCCTTTCCTTTTCAGATAATTCATGTCAAAAAGCCGTTCCCTACAAATTACAGCCCAATCCTTAACATAAGTCAGCAGTGAGTCCAGAAGACCAATTCATAACCAACAAGTCCTTGCCCTCCAAGAAACATGGTATCTCTCTACAAATAAACTGTCAGTTGATTCTCCCATTGTTTTCACCATGTAATACCCCCTCAGAAATTTCACAGAAAGAATATATACCAACAATTTCTTGAAGAAAAAAAAAAGACATATAGGTATAAGAAGATATTCAACTTTATTAGTAATTTAAGAACTGCAAATTAGGGTAGGATGCCATTTTTTAACGTATTAGCTTTGTAAACGTTAAATAGAATAATGCTCTCCTACATTGAGGAAGGTGTGCGGGAATGGGGCATGGGGGTAAACTGATTTACCTTTCAAGAGGTCTATTTAGCAGTCTGTATCAAAAGGCATAAAATGTGCATCCCCTGTGGGATTGAAATTTAACTTCTAGGAATTCACCCTAAGAGATAACCAAGCAAGTATATTCTGCTTAGCGTTGTTTTAATGGTAAAATATTGAATGCCAAAGTTCTAAAATCCCTTCCAGCTAATGGACTTAAATACTCTATCATTCACTGTTGGCGGGACTGTATTTAAATTGGGGCAGCCACTGCGGAAAACAGTATGGAGGTTCTTCAAAAAATTAAAACTAGAACTACCTAATGATCCAGCAATTCCACTTCTGAGAATATATTCAAAGGAAACAAAAACACTAAACTGAAAAGAGATTTGCACCCCCATGTTCATAGCAGCATTATTTACAATAACCAAGACACGGAAAAAACCTAAGTGTCCATTGATGGATGAATGGATAAAGTTGTGGCATATATACACTGGGATATTATTCAGCCATAAAAAATGAGGAAATCCAGCCATTTGCAACAGCATAGATGGAACTTGAAGGCATTATGCTAAGTGAAATAATTCAAAGACAAATAGTGTATGATCTTGCTTATATGTGGAATCTAAAATTTAAAAAAAAAATCACATAAAGAAACAGATCAGACTTGTGATTACCAGACTTGTGAAGGGGAGGGGCAGGAGGAATTGAAGGAAGGTAATCAAAAGATACAAATTTCCAGTTATAAGGTAATTACTAGGTATGTAATGTATAACATGATGACTATAGCTAACACCACTATATGATATATAGGAAAGTTAAGTAAATCCTAAGAGTTCTCATCACAAGGAAAATTTATTTTTCCTTTTCTCTTCTTTTTTTTAAAAAATTATATCTATATGAGAAGGTAGATGTTAGCTGAACATATTGTGGTAATCATTTCACAATATATGTAAATCAAACCATCATGCTGCATGCCTTAAACTTATACAGTGGTGTATGTTTCTCAAAAAAAACTGAAAAAAGATACTCTATCATCTCTCGTGTGCTAGATGCTGCACAGAGCATAATACTATAGGCTGAGAGTATACTATGATTCAGAAATCTGTATCGATTAATACACGAAAGAACATACTGAGAGCCAAATTTTGAACTGGTTTTTAAAAGTAAATTAAATATTTATTTAAATTATGTGACCTAACATAATCTAATTATCAAAAAGGTAGATCAGTTAAACTACCTAATATCCAAACATTAAAAATGATACGTATCTATATTCATTGACATGGATAGATTTGCATTTCATGTTTCTAAGTGAAAACTACAGACTACAAAATAGTACTATCTCATTTTTATACAAAATGTACAGAAAGACAGAGAACATATATATGGGGAAAATCTGTAAGAATATACTTTAAAATTTTACTATGGTTATTGCTGTGTAGGGGGATGATAGTTGATTTCTATTTTCTTCTTTATACTTTTTCTGCTTTTCCCAGTTTTTTTTTTCAACGAGAGTATATTACTTTCATGATTGAAAAAAAAATCCCATAAAACTATTTCTAGAAACATCTAGCAGATTAGTCCCAGGCAGTTTTCTTTATATTAACATTGTTGCCTTTCTCCCCAAGAAGGGTATGGTTCTTCCTGTCTTTCATGACAGATTCCAAAGACTTACCAGGAGGTTCAACCATGGCTGCAGAGCATTTAGAGTCACATGGGCAACCCTCCATCTACTGGCACAGTGGCTCAGTTAACAGCTGGGAATATATACTGAATATACCTAAAGTTCATTCAAAGATCTTGGGTGGGAATCAGCCACTCCCAGTGATCTTAACTTCATCCTGACTTTTTTCTTAGTAGCTCACAACTGTCTGCTTCCGAAGTTAACTTGGAAGTGGGATGCAGCCTTAACATCTTTCCATAACATCTTCGTTTGGGGAAAAAAAAAAAAAAGGCTATGAAACTTTTTCAAACAGTTTTCCTTAATATTGGGTTTCATTAAAAATTTGGAGTGTTTCTAATTTCTTCAGGTAATAAAGAGCAAAGGGAGAAAATCTGTCTTTTCTGAATTAATTCTTTTTTCTTTTTAGGTGCTGTTCACATTTCTAGTCAAGAAAAAGAAAAGAATAAATGAATTAATTGGATTACATTTTTTCTTTTCCATACATACACATAACTTTTTCATAGTTATGTAGCTTGCTGATTTGATGTATCTAAAAACAATCTTGGTATTACTAATTTCAGAAAAGTTTGCCATGTGCTTCTAGAATTATTTAGTCACTTAATTTCTAGTTCACCCCTAGTACCTGGACATTTTATCTTTGGCAAATAATTTTCATGTGTTTATAATCATGTTTTTAGTCAGCCTTTAGGGTTTTTTTTAATGTTGCTTTAAAATCTATTTACCAAGTTTTCTAATTAGTGTTTGAATTTTATGTAAAAGGGTGATTTTGGCTTTGCCCTACCTGCTAAAATGTTGAATTGATTCTGCTGTCATTACATAAAGGATCACTCATAACGACCTGACTAAATCAGTTCCTGTTCATTACGCAAACACTCTATGTTGTGCAGGGTTATTTGACTTTGTTAGAATTAGTCATTTGTATCATCCTAAAATCTCATCTCTGCATTTCAGCCTGAATTAGGAAGCCTGACAACTGATGGGTAGATAATAGAAGTTTTTAATTTCTTACCTGACCTAACTTTCCAGCTTCCCCAATTTCATTGGGAAACTGATTTTCAGCACTGGTCAAGCGCTTGTTTTCTATTTTTGTTGTTTTTAATTATTTTATAATTATGAAATTCATGCCGGCAGAGATTTCAGAGAGAATACTTGCTTAGAAAAAATTCTGATGTCATTTCTAATGGTATTTTTCAATGGTAATTTCACAAAGAATGATACAACTCCCTGAACTCTAGCCTAGATACACCATTTGTTACCCATCTTTCTCCAATTATATCAAGACCACTTATTTCACACCGACCCTCCCTCACATACCACCAAGCATTCCATTTCATTCACTTAATGGTTTCCGCATTTTTATATTTTGACCTGACTTTTCTCCCATTTCCCACAAATGTCAAATAACTTTCTACTGATAAACTGGACACCATTTTCCTCAAATAAATCATTGACTTCCCTCCAGTGACTCTAACTACTTATCGTGTGCTTTTCTTAACTTGTTGGTTTCTCTGTAATTTAGAAACTACTCTATCACCTTATAATTTTTTTAAACCAGCTTCCTGATGTTCTTCCTTCCTGATTTATGCCCCATGGATCCAAAAGTCCCCTAGTTAGCAATAATAGCTACTATTTATTATCTACAAGGTACCAACCACTTTTGAGACATTATATCTTATCCTCATAAGAGCACTGTGAAGAAAACATTGTCATTCCAGTTTCACAAACGAGGAAACTGAGGGTCAGGAGTTTAAGTAACTTGCCCAAGCAAGCTCAGCTAGTAAGTGACCACTGGGATTCAGAGTCAGGTCTCTCTGATGCCAAAGCAACTTCTTTCTTTATGTCACCATTTCTTCTGTGAATCTAACACTCCCACTCAGACATCCATCCATGTCTGATCATCTTGTCTGGCTCATGGACCACTGCTCCAGTATCGCAGTGAACTCTTAGCTTCATGCCTGCAATATTAACCTATGCCAAATGAGACCGGCATGGAACTAATCAGATGTAAGTTTCTAATTTTATTATGTGGTCTCTTTGGTCCCAAAAGACCCTCCCAAATGCATTATATTTTCCTTTCAAAACTTAATTCCCTTTTTAAAGTCTTATGTGGTTCCTTAAGCTAACACTACTTTTCCCTGCTTTCTCAACAAAGCTGATTATTGACTTATTACTTTCAGTGTGGCAGTAAATCAACAGATCAGGAAGCAGTTTGTCAAATGATCCAAAGAATGTAGAACAATTATTTTCGTAGGGAAATGAACACCCGGGGTTTCTGTTTGGGAATCATGGTTGATCCCATCTTCCCAACACTTCTTTTGTACTGGAGCAGAAAAAGCTGGTCTGGTGATTACTCACATTTCCAGCTTTGCCATTCCCTTGGGCACTAACTTATTTTCTGGCATTTGGAAAGATTACTCCCCCAGGGTTTAATTGCAATTAGAGGAACAGGTTGGAGAGAACATCAAATTGTGCTCTGGGAAAAAAAAAATTTTTTTTTTTTTTTTTTTTTTTTTTTTACTGCAGAGGAAAGGAGCTAGATGGTAAGAAGAAAAAAGAGTTATTAATTTCCAAAATACATTTTACAGAAGCACACAGCTAATAAGTTATACTTGGTGTTCATTCTATTTTTGCTATATTTGGCTCTTGACAGGCAATTTTTATTTACCACTTTCTAAATTAATCACGAAATCAAATTGCAGCACTGCATATCCGCTCACTCCGTAAATCATCTTTGCGTCCACTGGCTGACAGTTCTGACATGCGCAGATAGCCCCGACTGAAATGCTGACCTATGTTAATGAGACACATCTTTTCTCCATCCCTTTAGGGCTTGGGTTATCCCTTCCGCAGAGCAAATCAGTGCTGTCTTAACCAACTAAACTTCCCGTGGGGTCCCTTCAGTTTTGGGGCTTCCTGTGTTTTGAAGAAATAGCTTTTAAGAAATCACTATTCTTTTTAAGGCCCTTTGACTGAGGAACTTTTTGTGTGTTTGGTAAAATATAAAGGAACTCTCAACATACTGAATGTAGTTCCCTGTGCTATAGAGTAGGACCTTGTTGTTTATCTATTTTATACATAGTAGCTTGCATCTGCCAATCCCAAACTCCTAATTTATCTCTCCCCCACCACCTTTCCCCTTTGGTAACCATAAGTTTGTTACTGTGTCTGTGAGTCTGTTTCTGTTTCGTAAATAAGTTCATTTGTATCATATTTGAGATTCCATATATGTGATACCATGTGATATTTGTCTTTCTCTGTCTGACTTACTTCACTTAGTATGATAATCTCTAGGTCCAACCACATTGCTGCAAATGGCATTATTTCATTCTTTTTTATGGCTGAGTAATATTTCATTGTATATATGTACGACATCTTCTTTATCCACTCATCTGCTGATGGACACTTAGGTTACTTCCATGTCTTAGCTATTGTAAATAGTGCTGTTATGAACATTGGGATGCATTTATCTTTTCAAATTAGAGTTTTCTCCAAATATATGCCCAGGAGTGGGGTTGTTAGATCATATGGTAGTTCTATTTTTAGTTTTTTAAGGACTCTTCATACTGCTTTCCGTAGTGGCTGCACCAATTTACATTAAAGAAACCCTTTTAAACATACCAAACTTGAGGTCAAATTCATTAATCAAACACCTTAAAATTAGATCAAATCACAAGCTGAGTCTTTGCTTACTCTTCAGAGCTCTAAATTATCTACTCCTGCCTGCTGCAGTCCCAGATCCTTGGAGTGACTCCCCTCCACTCCCTGTGTGTCTCGTATTTAACACTTATTTTTTAAGAATTTTATTCTACTATATTTTTTATATCAGTAAGGCATTTAAAATTCTCTTTGGAACAAAAGAAGGTATACATAAATAAATTAAATGTCTGGAAAGGATCCTAGACCAGGAATTAAGATTTGCCATTAATTAGCTGTGAGACCTGGAACATGTCATTTAAATTTTCTGGGTCTCCGTTTCCTCATCTGCAAAATTATAAAGTTAGAATAAAATAATCTCTAGGGTTTTTTTTTTTTTCTTATTCTGATTTTGGTGTAATAGAACTGCCAGTCAAAGGAACAGATAAAAATAGAGGGAATATCTCAACTACCAGGGCTGAATGTACTCAATTAGCACTTCACATTCTTCCCACTTCCTTCCTGTGTGTGTTTCTTTACTGCAGAGGCTGCAAAGCCGAAAAGTACATTCCCCGGTTTTGCAGCTAGGGTCCTGGATGTGAATAAATTTCCACAACTAGATGCACTTGCATGAGATTTTGATGGTGGAAATGAAGCACGAACTGTTATACCTCGGTGCCTTTTGTTGCTGTTGGGAAACTGTCATGGAAATGCCAGTGTCCAGTCTCCAGCTTCATGGGGCAGGAGGAGCTGTAAGGGTGGTGGGTGTCAAACTCCGTGTTCCAGGCCCGATCACTACACTTTATTGGGGGCTGTCAAGAAGCAATTTTTTTTTTTTTTTTTTTTTTTTTTGCGGTACGCGGGCCTCTCACTGTTGTGGCCTCTCCCGTTGCAGAGCACAGGCTCCGGACGCGCAGGCTCAGCAGCCATGGCTCATGGGCCCAGCCGCTCCGCGGCACGTGGTATCCTCCCGGACCAGGGTACAAACCCGTGTCCCCTGCGTCGGCAGGCGGACTCTCAACCACTGTGCCACCAGGGAAGCCCAAGAAGCATTTTTGATAGCAATATCTGTGTCTTCCTAATCCTGGCTTTCTTAACCCCTATTTTGTACTTTGTGATTGACAGTGCAGCACCCCATAAGGGTCCTATCCTTTGTGTTCCGGAAGTCATTACTTGTCCCCCTCTAGAGCCTGCTCTTCTGTTCTGCTAATGGTTTTGTGAGCATCTAATTCTCTGTATTAAATTCCATTTTCCTTAAAGTACTGAAGGGGATCAGAATATTCCACCCCAAAATATGCTACAAAATATGTGTAAGGATTATTTTGAGCTGAAGGAAATTGGGAAATAACAGATGCAGAAAAAACTCTCTACTCTCCCCCCTTTATGCCTTAAAGACAGGGTATAAATCTCCCTTTGTGAAAGTGTCCCCTCTCTCCTCTCCAATACCTGGAAGAGCAGGCAGCTCATCTCTGGGGACAGCACTGACTTGAACCTGCATAAATAAAGCTTACTGAAATAACCCTTATCTTCCATTAGTTCTCCCCCTGCCACATATTCATTTTCCCACAATTTATCACTCCTAGAAGCCCAAATACTTTTCCTTCATCTTGTCACTTGTCCGCAAATGCATCACTTTTTGTTAAAATGGTATATAAGCTCTCAAGCCTAACCTTGTCTTTGGGTTTTCACTTCCTTTTCTGTGAGAACCCCATATACACCTAAAAATTAAAATATTAACATCAAATAAAATTTGTATGACTTTTCTCCTGTTAATCTGTCTTTTGTCAGTTTAATTTGCAGGAGCTCAGTTCCTGAACATAAGAAGGAAAAAGTTTTTTCTTATACTATGATACCTAGAGTAGGTTTTGATCCCTTTCCTCTAGCATATATTTATTTTTGAGGTCTAGTTTCTTCTTCCTTTGTTCTTGCTAATTTGTTTTTGTTGTTGTTCAGTTATATTTTGTTTGCATGATGCCAAACCTGGTCCTGTGAGAGCTTGTTTTAACACTCATTCCAACCCAGTCTTTTTTTCCCTTCAAATCAAGCCAAATGTTCTTTCAGACTTGTTCAGTTCTCAGTGTGATTCTATCCTGACTGCTCTTTTGTGCAATGGCAAGCATGATCCCAGGATTTTCTTGGAAACTATGTATAGTATACTGTTTCTCTTTGTACTTCTTTGCCTCTGGTTTGATCTGCTATTTTGAATTTAAGCTTTTACCCTTCAAATATCTGAATTAAAATATATATAAGATCCTGAAATACATTATTTATTATATTTTAACTTTTTACTTTGAAATAATTGTAGATTCACTGGAAGTAGAAAAAAGTAGTACCAAGAGGTCCAGTGTACCCTACATCTTAACAAATATTTTTATCATCAGTAAAATTTTAGTCACTAACCCTCTAACTTTTCTAACACACATCATGCCACACTATTTCCCTCCTCAAAAACCTGAAGTAGAAAATAACATCACTGAAAATGGCAGAGTGGAAAATTCCAGAGCTCCACCCCTTCATAAAAGCAACTAACATACTGCTGGCTGCACAACACTGTGAATGTACTCAATGACACTGAATTGTGCACTAAAAACTTGTTTAAATAGCAAGCTTTATTTATATATGTTTTACCAAAATGAAAAAAAAATTTTAATACATGAGAGAAAAAGAAGCAACTAAGAAGCTGGCACAAACTGTAAGAATCAAGTTTTGCAAAACACTGGAATCTAGTCAAATGTTCACAACAACTAGGAAAAACAATGATAAAAGAAGCTGCTGCACCGTGGTAAGAGCACTGTGACATTTTGTATTGCCCACCTACCACCCCTCATTCCCCAGAGCAGCCATGAAGATGGTAGCATGCACTTCTGATATAAGCTGTTTGTGGCAGAGGAAGCAATATAGACATTAGTCTGGAAGAATTGTGGTTGTGTGTTTCAGCTTCTTTGGTGGCTCCTTAAAGGACCAATGCAAGGGCATGCCTTTGTTTTGCTCTACTCAGAGCATTCCAAATGTTGGAGTGACTTCCCCAGGTGGCATTTGCCAAAAGCATTTAAAAGCAAAAGCATTGACCACAGGAGCCTGAGGCAAGGGATAACGGTCAGCACAAACAACAGACAAACTGAAAAGCCTGGGGAAAGAAGAGATAAGGAAAGGAGATACAGGGGAGGATAGGGAATTTAGAGGCTCCTACATATACTGGGGAATTGAAAAGACCACACACATTCCCAGAGCTGAATGAATGCTCAGAAAAGTCCTGAGAAGACCCTAAGCTTTCACCTCTGACTGACCTTCAAACTCAGAACAAACAGGAAAAGATAGAGTTGTAAATAGCATGGCTAACTCTTTAAGTACCCCCCAACCAGAGCCAATCTGCAAAGACAGGAAGAGTTTTTTGTTTGTTTGTTTGTTTCTTTTTTGCCTCCAGGCATTTAAGGAAAACACTGGGTGACCACCAAGCTGATAGAACACAGATTTCAGTAGCTACACATGACAAAGAATACAAACTTTATAAAAATAGTTTAGAAATCCACTAAATAAGCAAACAACAATAACCCAAAACAAGCAGCATCAACAAAGCCCAGAGAGGGGAGAGAGTATGACTTTCAGAGTTGCCACATTATAATACTTAAAATGTCCAGTTTTCAACAAAAAAGTATGAGGCAGAAAGTATGGCCATTCACTGGGAGGAAAAAAGAGAAAAATTAAGAGACACTGTCTCCAAGGAAGCACAAACATTGGACTTACTAGACAAAGACTTTCAATCTACTATCTTAAATATACTGAAAGAGATTAAGGACATCATGGACAAAGAATTAATTAAAGGAAACCTGGAGAAAAATGTGTCACAAAATTGATGAACAGTTTCAATGCAATCCTTATCAAAATCCCAATAGCATTTTTTGCAGACATGAAAAAGCTGACCTTAAAATGTATATGGAATTGCAATAGCTAAAAGCATCTGCAAAAAAGAAAGTAAAATTGAAGGACTCACATTTCCCACTTTCAGAACTACCACAAAGGCAGCAATAATCAAAACAGTGTGGTATTGATGTAAGGATAGTCATATGATCAATGGACTAGAATTGAGAGTGAAGAAAAAACACATAAATATATATGGTGAATTGATTTCTGACAAGGGTGGAAAGACCATTCAATGGGAAAAAAAGAGTCTCTTCAAAATATCATACTGATAGAGCTGGAAATCCACATGTAAAACAGTGATGTTGGACATACACTTCACACCATATACAAAAAGTAAAATGGATCAAAGGCCTAAATGTAAGAGCTGAAACTATAAAATTCTTAGAAGAAACCATAGGAAAAATTCTTAATGACCTTGGATTTGGCAATAGATCTTAGATATGGCACAAAAAGCCCAAAGAACAAAAACAATAACAAAAGTAATTGGACTTTCTACAAATTTAAAGTGTTTGTACATCAAAAGACACTATCAAGAGATGGTGAAGAGATCAAGACAGTGAAAAGATAACACACAGAATGGGAAAAAATATTTGCAAATCTTATCTCTAATAAGAATCTAGGAGAGACATTCAAGATGGCAGAGGAGTAAGACGTGGAGATCACCTTCCTCCCCACAAATACATCAGAAATACATCTACATGTGGAACAACTCCTACAGAACACCTAGCGAATGCTGGCAGAAGACCTCAGTCTTCCCAAAAGGCAAGAAACTCCCCACATACCTGGGTAGGTAGGGCAAAAGAAAAAACAGAGACAAAAGATCAGGGACAAGACCTACACTTCTGGGAGGGAGCTTTGAAGGAGGAAAAGTTTCCACACACTAGGAAGCCCCTTCACTGCAGGAGACAGGGGGATGGAGGGAGAAGCTTCAGAGCCATGGAGGAGAGCACAGCAACAGGGGTGCAGAGGGCAAAGCAGAGAGATTCCCGCACAGAGGATCGGTGCCCACCAGCACTCACCAGTCCGAGAGGCTTGTCTGCTCACCCACCGGGACGGGTGAGGGCTGGGAGCTGAGGCTCAGGCTTCAGAGGTCAGATCCCAGGGAGAAGATTGGGGTTGGCTGCATGAACACAGCCTGAAGGGGACTAGTGCGCCACAGCTAGCTGGAAGGGAGTCCGGAAAAAAGTCTGGACCCACCTAAGAGGCAATAGACCATTGTTTCGGGGTGCACAGGAGAGGGGCACCGCCTAAACGAGCTCCAAAGATGGGTGTAAGCCATGGCTATCAGCGCGGACACCAGAGACAGGCATGAAATGCTAAAGCTGCTACTGTAGCCACCAAGAAGCCTGTGTGCAAACACAGGTCACTATCCACACCTCCCCTGCCAGGAGCCTGTGCAACCCCACCACTGCCAGGGTCCCATGATCCAGGGACAACTTCCCCCGGAGAACACACAGCGCACCTCAGGCTATTGCAACGTCACGCTGGCCTCAGCCACCGCAGGCTCACCCCACATTCCATACGCCTCCCTCCCCATGGCCTGAGTGACCCAGAGCCCCCAGATCAGCTGCTCCTTTAACCCTGTCCTGTCTGAGCTAAGAACAGACGCCCTCAGGCGACCTACAAGCAGAGGCAGGTCCAAATACAAAGCTGAACCCCAGGAGCTGTGTGAACAAAGAAGAGAAAGGGAAATTTCTCCCAGCAGCAACAGGAGCAGTGGATTCATCTCCACAGTCAATTTGATGTACGCTGCGTCTCTGGAATACCTGAATAGACAACAAATCATCCCAAAATTGAGGCGGTGGACGCTGGGAGCAACTGTAGACTTGGGGTTTGCTTTGTGAATCTAATTTGTTTCTGGTTTTATGTTTATCTTAGTTTAGTATTTAGAGTCTATTATCATTGGTTGATTTGTTTATTGATTTGGTTGCTCTCTTCCTTTTTTTTGTTTAATATAGATTTTTTTTTCCTTTTTCTCTTTTTGTAAGTGTGTATGTGAATGCTTCTTTGTGTGATTTTGTCTGTATAGCTTTGCTTTTACCATTTGTCCTAGGGTTCTGTCTGTCCTTTTATTTTATATTATTTGTTTAGTATAGTTTTTAGCACTTGTTATCATTGTTGGATTTATTTCTTGGTTTGGTTGCTCACTTCTTTCTTTTTTCTTACTTTTTAATTTTTTTTATTCTTAATAGTTTTTTATTTTAATAACTTTGTTTTATTTATTTTTTAATTTTTTCGTTTTTTCTCCCTTTTCTTCTGAGCTGTGCAGCTGACAGAGTCTTGGTGCTCTGGCCGGGTGTCAGGCCTGTGTCTCTGAGCTGGGAGAGCTGAGTTCATGACATTGGTCCACCAGAGACCTCCCGGCTCCATGTAATGTCAAAAGGCGAAAGCTGTCTCAGAGATCTCCATCTCAACACTGAGACCAAGCTCCACTTAACGACCAGCAAGCTGCAGTGCTGGATACCCTATGCCAAACAACTATCAAGACAGGAACACAACCACACCCATTAGCAGAGAAGCTGCCTAAAATCATAATAAGGTCACAGACACCCCAAAACACAGCACCAGATGAAGTCCTGCCCAACACAAAGACAAGATCCAGCCTCATCCACCAGAAAAGAGGCACCAGTTCCCTCCACCAGGAAGCCTACACAACCCACTGAACCAACCTTACCCATGCGGGCAGACACCAAAAACAATGGGAACTATGAACCTGCAGCCTACAAAAAGGAGACCACAAACACAGTAAGTTAAGCAAAATGAGAAGACAGAGAAACACACAGCAGATGAAGGAGCAAGGTAAAAACCTATCAGACAAAACGAATGAAGAGGAACTAGGCAGTCGACCTGAAAAAGAATTTAGAGTAATGATAGTAAAGATGATCCAAAATCTTGGAAATAAAATGCAGAAAATACAAGAAATGTTTAACAAGGACTTAGAAGAACTAAAGAGCAAACTAACAATGATGAACAACACAATAAATGAAATTGAAAATTCTCTAGCAGAATAACTGAGGCAGAAGAACGGATAAGTGACCTGGAAGATAAAATAGTGGAAATAACTACAGTAGAGCAGAATAAAGAAAAAAGAATAAAAAGAATTGAGGACAGTCTCACAGACCTCTGGGACAACATTATATGCACCAACATTCGAATAATAGGGGTCCCAGAAGAAGAAGAGAAAAAGAAAGCAACTGAGAAAATATTTGAAGAGATTATAGTTGAAAACTTCCCAAATATGGAAAAGGAAATAGTCAGTCAAGTCCAAGAAATGCAGAGAGTCCCATACAGAATAAAGGCAAGGAGAAACATGCCAAGAGACATAGTAATCAAACTATCAAAAATTAAATACAAAGAAAAATATTAAAAGAAGCAAGGGAAAAACAACAAATAACATACAAGGGAATCCCCATAAGGTTAACAGCTGATCTTTCAGCAGAAACTCTGCAAACCAGAAAGGAAAGGCAGGACATACTTAAACTGATGAAAGGGAAAAACCTACAAACAAGATTATTCTACCCAGCAAGGATCTCATTCAGATTTGATGGAGAAATTAAAATCTTTACAGATAAGCAAAAGCTAAGAGAATTCAGCACCGCCAAACCAGCTTTACAACAAATGCTAAAGGAACTTGTCCAGGCAGGAAACACAAGAGAAGGAAAAGACCTACAATAACAAAACCAAAACAATTAAGAAAATGGTAATAGGAACATACATAACGATCACAACCTTAAATGTAAATGGATTAAATGCTCCAACCAAAAGACATAGACTGGCTGAATGGATACAAAAACAAGACCCATATATATGCTATCTACAAGAGATCCACTTCAGAATTAGGGACACATACAGACTGAAAGAGAGTGGATGGAAAAACATATTCCATGCAAATGGAAATCAAAAGAAAGCTGGAGTAGCAATTCCCATACCAGACAAAATAGACTTTAAAATAAAGACTCTATTACAAGAGATAAAGAAGGACACTACATAATGATCAAGGGATCAATCCAAGAAGATATAACAATAGTAAATATTTATGCACCCAACATAGGAGCACCTCAATACATAAGGCAAATGCTAACAGCCATAAAATGGAAATTGACAGTAACACAGATCATCCAAAATGAAAATAAATAAGGAAACACAAGCTTTAAATGATACATTAAAAAAGATGGACTTAACTTATATTTATAGGATATTCCATCCAAAAACAACAAAATACACTTTCTTCTCAAGTGCTCATGGAACATTCTCCAGGATAGATCATATCTTGGGTCACAAATCAAGCCTTGGTAAATTTAAGAAAACTGAAATTGTATCAAGTATCTTTTCCAACCACAACACTATGAGAATAGATATCAATTACAGGGGAAAATCTTTAAAAAATACAAACACATGGAGGCTAAACAATACACTACTAAATAACCAAGAGATCACTGAAGAAATCAAAGAGGAAATAAAAAAATACCTAAAAACAAATGACAATGAAAACACGACAATCCAAGACCTATGGGATGCAGCAAAAGCAGTTTTAAGAGGGAAGTTTATAGCAATACAAACCTACCTCAAGAAACAAGAAACATCTCAAATAAACAACCTAACTTTACACCTAAAGCAATTAGAGAAAGAAGAGCAAAAATTACCCAAAGTTGGCAGAAGGAAAGAAATCATAAAGATCAGATCAGAAATAAATGAAAAAGAAATGAAGGAAACAATAGCAAAGGACAATAAAACTAAGACCTGGTTCTTTGAGAAGATAAGCAAAACTGATAACCATTAGCCACACTCATCAAGAAAAAAAGGAAGAAGACTCAAATCAATAGAATTAGAAATGAAAAAGGAGAAGTAACAACTGACACTGCAGAAATACAAAGGATCAGGAGAGATTACTATAAGCAACAATATGCCAAAAAAAGGGACAACCTGGAAGAAATGGACAAATTCTTAGAAAAGCATAACCTTCTGAGACTGAACTAGGAAGAAATAGAAAATATAAACAGACCAATCACAAGCACTGAAATTGAAACTGTGATTAAAAATCTTCCAACAAACAAAAGTCCAGGACCAGATGGCTTCACAGTTGACTTCTATCAAACATTTAGAGATGAGCTAACATCTATCCTTCTCAAACTCTTCCAAAATATAGCAGAGGGAGGAACACTCCCAAACCCATTCTACGAGGCCACCATCACCCTGATACCAAAACCAGACAAAGATGTCACAAAGAAAGAAAACTATAGGCCAATATCACTGATGAACACACATGCAAAAATCCTCAACAAAATACTAGCAAACAGAACCCAACAGCACATTAAAAGGATCATACACCATGATCAAGCGGCGTTTATCCCAGGTATGCAAGGATTCATCAATATATGCAAATCAATCAATGTGATACACCATGTTAACAAACTGAAGGCAAAAAACCATATGATCATTTCAATAGATGCAGAAAAAGCTTTCATCAAAATTCAGAACCCATTTATGATAAAAACCCTCCAGAAAGTAGGCATAGAGGGAACTCACCTCAACATAATAAAGGCAATATATGACAAAACCACAGCCAACATTGTTCTCAATGGTGAAAAACTGAAACCATTTCCTCTAAGATCAGGAACAAGACAAGGTTTTCCACTCACCACTATTATTCAACATGGTTTTGGAAGTTTTCACCACAGCAATAAGAGAAAAAAAAGAAATAAAGGAATCCAAATCAGAAAAGAGGAAGTAAAGCTGTCACTGTTTGCAGATGACATGATACTATACATAGAGGATCCTAAAGATGCTACCAGAAAACTACTAGAGCTAATCAATGAATTTGGTAAAGTAGCAGGATACAAAATTAATGCACAGAAATCGCTTGCATTCCTATACACTAATGATGAAAAATGTGAAAGAGAAATTAAGAAAGCACTCCAATTTACAACTGCAACAAAAAGAATAAAATACCTAGGAATAAACCTTCCTAGGAAGACAAAAGACCTGTATTCAGAAAACTATAAGACACTGATGAAAGAAATTAAAGATGATATAAACAGATGGAGAGATATACCATGTTCTTGGATTGGAAGAATCAATATTGTGAAAATGACTATATTACCCAAAGTAACCTACAGATTCAATGGAATCCCTCTCAAACTACCAATGGCATTTTTCACAGAACTAGAACAAAATATTTCACAATTTGCATGGAAACACAAAAGACCCCGAATAGCCAAAGCAATTTTGAGAAAGGAAAATGGAGCTGAAGGAATCAGGCTCCCAGACTTCAGACTATATCACAAAGCTATAGTGATCAAGACAATATGGTAATGGCACAAAAAGAGAAATATAGATCAATGGAACAGGATAGAAAGCCCAGAGATAAACCCACGCGCATATGGTCACATTATTTTTGATGAAGGAGGCAAGAATATACAATGGAGAAAAGAGAGCCTCTTCAATAAGTGGTGCTGAGAAAACTGGACAGCCACATGTAAAAGAATGAAATTAGAACACTCCCTAACACCATACACAAAAATAAAGTCAAAATAGATTAAAGACCTAAATGTAAGGCCAGACACTATAAAACTCTTAGAGGAAAGCATACGCAGAATACTCTATGACATAAATTACAGCAAGATCCTTTTTGACCCACTTCCTAAAGAAATGGAAATAAGAACAAAAATAAACAAACGGGACCTAATGAAACTTAAATGTTTTTCACAGCAAAGGAAACCATAAACAAGACCAAAAGACAACGCTCAGAATGGGAGAAAATGTTTGCAAATGAAGCAACTTAGAAAGGATTAATCTCCAAAATTTACAAGCAGCTCATGCAGCTCAATAGCAAAAAAACAAACGACCGAATCCAAAAATGGGCAGAAGACCTAAATAAACATTTCTCCAAAGAAGATATACAGATTGCCAACAAACTCATGAAAGGATGTTCAACATCACTAATTGTTAGAGAAATGCAAATCAAAATAACAATCAGGTATCACCTCACACAGATCAGAATGGCCATCATCAAAAAATCTACAAACAATAAATGCTGGAGAGGGTGTGGAGAAAAGAGAACCCTCTTGCACTGTTTGGGGGAATGTAAATCGATATAGCCACTATGGAGAACAGTATGGAGGTTCCTTAAAAAACTAAAAATAGAACTGCCATACAACCCAGCCATCCCACTACTGGGCATATACCCTGAGAAAATCATAATTGAAAAAGAGTCATGTACCACAATGGTCACTGCAGCTCTATTTCCAATAGCCAGGACATGGAAGCAACATAAGTTCCATCGACAGATGAATGGATAAAGAAAATGTGGCACATATATACGATGGAATATTACTCAGCCATAAAAGAAACGAAATTGAGTTATTTGTAGTGAGGTGGATGGACGTAGAGTCTGTCATACAGAGTGAAGTAAGTCAGAAAGTTAAAAACATATACGGTATGTTAACACAGTTTATATATGGAATCTAAAAAAAAAAAAAGGTTCTGAAGAACCTAGGGGCAGGGCAGGAATAAAGACGCAGATATAGAGAATGGACTTGAGGACACGGGAAGGGGGAAGGGTTAGCTGGGACAAAGTGAGAGAGTGGCACGGACATACATACACTACCAAATGTAAAACAAATAGCTAGTGGGAAGCAGCCGCATAGCACAGGGAGATCAGCTTGGTGCTTTGTGACTACCTAGAGGGGTGGATAGGGAGGGTGGGAGGGAGACACAAGAGGGAGGAGATATAGGGATATATGTGTATGTGTAGCTGATTCACATTGTTATAAAGCAGAAACTAACACACCATTGTAAAGCAATTATACTCCAATAAAGATGTTAAAAAATAAAAGTCTAACATCCAGAATATATACAGAACTCCAACAACTCAACAACAGGAAGGCAATCCAATTAAAATATAGGTAAAGGACTTGAATAGACAATCCTCCAAAGAAGATATACAAATGGTCAACAAGCACATGAAAAGATGCTCAACATCACTGATCACTAGGGAAATACAAATCAAAAGTGTAATAAGACACCATTTCACACCCAGTAGGATGGTTATAATTTTTTTTAATGGAAAATAACAAGTGTTGGAGTGGCTGTGGAAAAAACTGGAACCTACTCACATTGCTGGTGGAATGTCAAATAGTGCAATCGTTGTGGAAAACAGTTTGGCAATTCCTCAAAAATTAAGCATAGAATTACTGTATGACCCGGGGTTTCCACTCTTAATTATATACTCAAAGAATTGAAAACAGGTATTCCAACAAAAACTTGTACATAAATGTTCATTGTAGCGCTATTCACAATAGCCAAAAGGAGGAAATAACCCAAACTTCCATGAAGTCATGACTGAATAAGTATGTTGTGATATATCCGTACAATGGAATATTATTCATCCATAGAAAGAATGAAGTACTGATACTTACTACAACATGGATGAGCCTCAAAAACATTATACTAAGTGGAAGAAGCTGGACACATAAGATCCCATAATAAATGATTTCATTTCAATGAAATATCCAGAATAGGTGAAACCCTTAGAGACAGAAAATAGATGACTGGTTGCCAGGGGCTGGGGGAAAGGCGAATAGAGAGTGACTGCTTAATGGGTACAGGGTTTCTTTTTTGGATGATGATGTGTTTTGGAACCAAATAGAGGTGCCGGTGCACAACACTGTAAATGCGCTAAATGCCACTGAATTGTACGTACACTTTAAAATGGTTAGTTTTACGTTATGTGAATTTTGTCTCAATTAAAAACAAAACCTGGAATAGCTTTCCCTTGTCTGGTCTGCAGAATAAAGTACAAACTCCTTAGTCAATCTGGTATTCACTACTTTTCATTATCTGGTCCTGTCTCTCCAGCCTCATCTCCTTCCACATCCCAAGCTCACCAGGGATGTACCAATTACCTGAATCTCCCACGCCCTCACTCACCTCCTTGTCTTTTTAGGTGAAATGTCCTTTCTTCCCCTTTCTTTTGCTTGATTAACTCCTACTTCTACTTCAAGATTCTGCTCAAGACTTAACCTTCTCTGGGAAGCATTTCCTAATGCCCTCCCCCAGTCTTGTTCCTTAGCTCCAGCTGGAGTATGGATTTCTAACCGTGGGCTCCCATAACATCCTTTGCATACTGCATTTGTCACACTGTCTTCTAATTATCTCCCCTTCCGAACTGTGAGATTCTCAAGAGCAGAAATTGTGCCAGAAATAGCTCCTGGCAGTGGTCCTGGCGCACAGCACATGCTCAAAAGTGTTGAATTGTTAAACTGGATCACAACTTTCTCCAGCATGATTTTTGCTCACGTGCTTCCTTGTTTGGGCACCAATCTTCCTCTGTTTCTTTACTTCAGACCACGGTCTAATATAGTCAGTGCCCTCACCCTTGTGGACCATTGGTTACCAGGAGCCCCAGGAGACTGTGCGACAGTGTTCTGACAAATACGTAACCTCTGGAGCAATAGCTCAGCATTCACACCCTTTTTCTGGTGGATCAGAAATTCCATCTTTATTCAATGACATACAAGGGGAAGAACATAAGGGCCTTGGAGTCAAAAGAACAATGTTCAAGTTCCTACCACACTATTCACTTGTGCAACCTTAGCCAAGTCACTTATTCCCTATGGGATTCATTTTCCTCATCTATAAAATGGGGATAAACATAACTGCCAGGATTTATTACAAAAGCTTTTGAGGATTAAAATGAAATCAAACAGTGTATTCACATAGATTTTGTTGTTTTGTTTTGTTTTGTTTTTTTTGCAGTACGCGGGCCTCTCACTGTTGTGGCCTCTCCCGTTATGGAGCACAGGCTCCGGACGCACAGGCTCAGCGGCCAGGGCTCACGGGCCTAGCCGCTCCGCGGCATGTGGGATCTTCCCGGACCGGGGCACGAACCCATGTCCCCTGCATCGGCAGGCGGACTCTCAACCACTGCGCCACCAGGGAAGCCCCCTAAATGTTATTCTTGCACTGAAATACTTTATGACCCCATTTTGTAACTCCCACTAGTAATGATTCAAGGGTCACTTTAACCTGTCCCTTCATCACAGAAACTTAGAGTCAGCTAGAATTTATCACCTTTCCCAGCCATTGTTGGTAATTTTTTTCCTCCCTATTCATGGCTAGCCAATAACTATAGTAAAATGGATAAATAAGGGCAATAATTAAGTAAGTACTTTAGGATCCTTTTGTATTTGCTTGCTATGAAATAAAATTGAATCCAGTTTAAATAAAGTTATTCTTATCATACCTATCATAGAGCATGAAATGGTTTAAGAAAAAATTATAGGCCATGTGATTCACAAAAGCCTAATAAAGTGAAAAGGCTAAAAAATAGCAGAAATATTGCCTTCTACTTTCAGGTACTAAACAATCTGAAAGTTGTTCTATTTTTCATCAAAATTATGAGCTGCTTATATAGCTTCCCTCTTCGCTCAGCCTGTCCCTATAGACAAATCAAAGCATAACCAGAGAGAGAAAAGTAAAAGCGACCTAGAGGGCTCCCCTGGTGGCGCAGTGGTTAAGAATCTGCCTGCCAATCCAGAGAACACAGGTTCGAGCCCTGGTCCAGGAAGATCCCACATGCTGCAGAGCAACTAAGCCCGCGCACCCCAACTACTGAAGCCCGCACGCCTAGAGCCCATGCTCTGCAACAAGAGAAGCCACCGCAATGAGAAGCACACGCACCACAACGAAGAGTAGCTCCCGCTCGCCGCAACTAGAGAAAGCCCACGTGCAGCAATGAAGACCCAACACAGACAAAAATAAATAAATAAATAAACTAAATTTATTAAAAAAAAAAAAAAAAGCGACCTAGAGACAAACCTTTCCTGGACAATAGCAGCTTACAATTTACAGGGAATATTCTGCAAAAAAGCAAATTTGCTTAAGTTCCAGCCTTGCTTGAGTCTGTGCAATAGTAAATTGCTCAAGCAATAGCTTGAGCAAGGGAAAGATGATTCACGAAGGCTTAACTAAGTCCAATCTTAGATCCAAGCCTAAACACTGAGCAGTTACTGACTCTCTGCAAAATTAACACTAAATTCTTATGCAAACTGGCATGGAGCACAGAAGAATGATGGACTAGTATGACCAAAGAAGATGAAAGATGTTTATTTCCTAAATGAGGAGAGATTGGAGGTTAACATTAAGAATGCATTATGTATTATGTTTAAATTAACTGTTCAAGATACTCCAAAATTATGGCAGATAAGGAAGCCTTTTCCAACTAGTCCCAGTTGCTTGGTCTCTGGCCTTCTCTCCTAGCACCCCACCCCAACCAGTCACAGCCACACTAGCCCAAAACATGACTTTACCCAGGCCCTTCCCTTAGCAAATCCCTACTTTTTCCATGATCCAGTTCATTTATCATCTCTTCTGTGAATCCTTCTTTGATTCCCCAGGTGCTCCATTTCCTAATATCACAGGGCATTATTCAGTTCTCTATCAAAGCACTAATCGCATTAAGTTGCAATTCCTTGGAGGACTTGTCTGTTTCCCTTGTCTTATATCTTTGTGTTCCTTGGACTTAGCAAACTGTCCAGCATTGAGCAGGGCTTCATGAATGTTTGTTGAACAGTTAGTGACTCTCTCATTCCTCTTCCAGCCAGCCAGCTGTTTACCTCCACAGCAGCCTTGAAATCCCAGTTCCTATTTCCTACACAAAGTCCAAGATTATAATCCTCTCTGAGATACTAACATAAAGGACCAATGAACAAGTTTTGGTTGCAAGATCTTAGCATCGTTAACAATGACTACAGCGTACATGCTTATTGCCTAGCAAAGACCAGAATGTGCAGCTTTGCAGTCTTTGTTCGCAGTGAATTCATATCAAAGAAGACCAACAGGTAGACAGGGAGGTCTGAAAACGTGGCCATGCATGTCATGCTCTGCTCACGTGTGGTAGAAGAAAGGTAAAGCAACTGGAAGAGATAAGTTCTACCCTGCATGCTTTAGGATTCTTCGGCAGGGTTGTTAGTGAAGATGTATTATGAGGATTTATAGTGAAGAAAGGGGATAAATATCTGATTTAAGTTGCTTTTTAAAAAAATAGCACATATACACTGTGCTCTGCTGTCATGGTTTGTTGTTCCAAAGTGTGAGAACAACAGTTCGTTTTTTAATTTTTCCTCATGCCTGTTCTACCCTATTCTCTGCCTTGCCCTCTGCCCTGAGAGGCTGACTTGGATGGACTGCACCATCAGCTGGCCCACTGGCTTCCAGGGGGTTCTGACCCTTAGGAGTCACCGGCTGGGCTCAGAGGGCAGGGATAGAGACTGATGTCTATTCCCCTGCCCCTCTCCCCACTCAGTGGCTTCATTCGTGGCAGCCCCTCTTCCATGCCTACAGCTCTTCCCAGACTCATAATCCTGTTCCCGGCTGAGGGTGCCTTCTGTTTCCTGGGAGGAGCCTGACTGACACAATAGTCACCCGCCCACAACTGAAAAAAAAAAAATGTGAATAAAAGAAATGCTGCTTAGCTGTCTCCATTTCTTGTTCTTGTGTGTGTTCCACTGAGCAATTCCTCTACTAAGACTTGTAATAGTGAGGGAAGAGTGTAAGGTTTGAGAAGGGCAATGCTAAAATTTCTGTTATAATCTCATTGATTTTCACCCATTTCAGAAAGATCACAAGCTTCCGTGGAACAATAGATGCTTCCTCCCGGTGACTGTTTTGCACACTGACAATTAGACTTCACCAGGAACAAATGTCTGAAGTTGCCCCTCTCCTTACTCCTACAAATGACCTCCTTGGAAAAGAGCTGTGCAGCCATGGCTCACTTCCATTCAATTCAATAAACCTGTTTTAAGCATCTTCAATGGTTCATTGGTGTCATTTTTTTTTAAAAAAGTGAATTTCTAGGGGGGCTTGTATGGCCATGTGCTATGTGTTATCTGTGTAAGGTTTATACTTGTGTTCTTTTGTTTAAAAACCCTCTGGATTCCCTTGAGATGATAACTGATGCAGAACCGCATTTTCAAAAAGATTCTTTAATTCTTGGCAGTAAAAGTAGCTCAGCTGATCTTTGCACATTTTTCAAAATGGTTTGAGTTTCCTGATTACTTGCAACACCTCATCCTTCCCTTTCCAGTTGCTGAATGCTCCTAGCAGATCCCACAGGCCTGAGGATGATGTCGTCTGTCACTTCTAAGTGACAGTTCTAAGTGCCTTTCTCTAGAAAGGCAGATTCTTCTGGGAGTTAAAGGTAATGAATGCTAAAAATTGTTTTTCAGATGTTCAGGGTTTAATAAAACACAGGATGTGCACTGCCAGGTAGCACCAATGTTCATTTTTTAAGCTGTCCTTATGTTATCATATATTTGCCTAAAACACTGCCGTATGTTACTTTGCCTTTCTGTTTGGCTACATTTCTGTGCAGAATTCCTAGGACTCCAGACTTTTTAAAGCCCATTTTAAAAATAGCCACCAACAAAAGAAGGATCTAAAACAATTTTTTTTAAAGTCCTCAGGCAATTGCATTCAGGTAGGAGCAAAGAATTTCATTTGAGGTTCAGAAGTAATGAGGTTTATGGGAATTTCAAACACGGCCCAGTACTAAATGCTTGAGAATTTTTTTGTATAAATGTCCCTCATGTCCTTCTCGTTGTATTAAAATAGCAGTTTGAAGAGAAATGGGTGAACTGTTTTGGGTTTTGTTTTTTTAGTTTAAATAAATTGAATTAAAAAAAAAAAAAAGAGCAGAGGGGCCTGTAGCTCCAGCACCCGTCATTGTGCTGGCCAGGGAGACATCTGCCCACGTGTGGGTGGGCCTTGGTGGTGGGTGCGCCGTGTAGTTCAAGAATATTCCTACAAAGAGGCCTCTACCACAGGAGGACACTGGGTAGAGAGGAATATGGGTGACCAAAAAAAGGGGCTCATTTGACAGTGACTCTAAAAAGTAAAAACAGTTTGAGATATAAATAATCTCTATAATATCAGTTGTACCCAGAGCCACAAACACTGGTGTTATTGAGGTGAATATCTGGTCTCATCTCTGGGCCCTGAAAACCTGATTTTTGGAGGCTGATGGCTTTGAGTCAGCAGATACTCTCTGGGTTTCTGCACTAACCAGGGAGGTCATTGTCCCCCACCTGCCTCAGGGGGTCAAAAGACAACATTTACTCAGCCCTTGCTCTGTCTTGAGCTCGTCATTAACATTGTCGACAGTGTAACAAGAGGGAAGGAAGAGGCACCACCCCTGCCCTTGGGGACATCCAAGAAGTCAGACAAAGTGAGCCCACAAAAACCAGGTCCATATAAAGAGAATGTTTCCCAACACTATTAGAACGGCCAGCGATGCAGCCTAAACAAGTTTGTTTTCATCCTCTGTATTGTGTCTAGGAGAGGAGTGTAATCAAAATGATTTTGAGTTCACTCTACCACGAAGCCCTTCTCCATGGCCATGCCTAGAAGCATGTTAATTACAGTCATGAAATCCATGTTATTGCCTTTCAACCGTATTATATCGTAAGTTAATTTAGCAGTTAGTGAGCCTATAAAACGTATCAACTGAGCACTCTACCAGGTATCTAGGTGGAGGAATAGAGATAAATAATCAAGGATGGTTCCTTACCTCAAGTTTGCCACCTGGCTGAGAAAAGCAATCATAATCAGATAATATGGTTGGAGGAAATAAATAAGTTCATGTCCCAAAATACAAGATAACACAGAACATGTCAACTTTATTGGAGCCAAGATAGGCAGCCGTGTTAGTAACGAGAATGGGATTGAGGTCACCAAAATGCCTGTCATCTAATCTTTTGGTGATATGACTTGTGTCTCTCAAGCAAAACCTCCTACCAGACCCTTCCAGAGAGCTGCAGTTTTATTCCTCTCCTTCATTCCTCTTCTAAACTAACTGGAATGCTTAGTTTAGATAAATAGTGTATTGAGGTTTAAGATAGAAACAATTTCTTTTTTTTCTTTTTTAATAATTCTACTTTAGTCCAGACCCAATGTCTTTCAGACCTGGTACAAGTTCATCCGAAAGTCAGGAAATAGTTTTCAAAGTGTGCTTTAAGGGCCTTCTACATCAAAATCAACCGGGTGCCTGTTAAAATTCAGTTTTCTGGGCTTAGTAAGCCTAAGACAACTAAAATACCTGGTGGGACAGGCCAAGAATCTTAATTTTAATAAGCATCCAGGTCATTATTCTCCCTCCACCACCAACAGTTTGAGAACCATGGGTTAAGGGCATGTACTGATCATGTACTGATTTTTTTTTTGGCATCTTCCTAACCCTATTCTTACTGATGAAATCTGTACGAAGAATCATCCCTTCCAGTTCTATTCTTCTGTATGTTGCAGGAATTCTTAGCCCCCTGCCCTCCCACCCCCACCCAGGGCAAATGCATTTCTATGGAATCCCTAGATGGGCTTTAAGACAGGCTTAAAAGCCTCTGAGTGTGTAGGCAATATGGTGGGCAGGTGTATGCTTTTTCTCTGGGGTAAGAATCCATAGATATCTTCAGATTATCAAAGAGGCTCCAGAACATAAAATGATCGACCCACTGCTTTATAGGAATGACTATATGTAAACTCTAGGTCCCCATCACTGAAATTAGTTTTCCCTCTGACACGCATGGATACTAAGCATGTATCGGGATTATCAAGCTAAGTAATAAGATGAATAGGCATTTATTGAGCATCCTGGGGGATGATGATGCAGTAGATACACACGCGTTCCTCACACAGCTCTATAGCTCTTGTTTGTTTTTTAACGTCTTTATTGGAGTAAAACTGCTTTACAATGTTGTGTCAGTTTCTGCTGTATAACAAAGTGAATCAGCTATATGTACACATATATCCCCATATCCCCTCCCTCTTGCACCTCCCTCCCACCCTCCCTATCCCACCCTTCTAGGTGGTCACAAAGCACCAAGCTGATCTCCCTGTGCTATGCGGCTGCTTCCCACTAGCTATCTATTTTACATTTGGTAGTGTCTATATGTCCACGCCACTCTCTCACGTCGTCCCAGCTTACCCTTCCCCCTCCCCGTGTCCTCAAGTCCACTCTCTATGTCTGTACAGCTCTTTAGGGTGGAAAGTAGCGTTACCTCCATCCAGGTTACTAGTAACAATGACAATACTTTATTGAGCCCTTACTATTTGCCAAGTACTATTCTAAGCACTTCACATATAGTAGCTTATTTAAATCTTACAACACCTCTATAAAGTGGGTTCTACTGTTACCCCCGTTTTACAGCTGGGGAAACTGACACTTTTCATGAAGTCCTCTTCCCTCATCTCTGCATCCTAATAACAATAATATAACATCAATAATAATAATAGCTAACTTTCATTGAAACTCATTACATTCCGGGCACTATTCTAAGCACTCATTTTATACAAAAAGAACCTGAGGCGCAAAGAAGTTAAGTAACTTTCCCAAAGTCATCCAGCCAGTAGTAGACAGAGCTAGGATTCAAACTCTGGTCTGACTAGAGAGCCCACACCCGTCATGCTTTCTAACTGCCACAAGTTCTAGCCTCCAGCTTACTGCAAAATTACCGATTCTGTGGGCCTTAGTTTCTGTGGATGCCCACCTCTAATCTAATGAATTCCTTTTCTTTTCTCATTTTAAAGCTCCATTTCCAACGCAGGCTTCTGGGAGTGGTCCCCAAGTTTCCACAAGCACCCCTACGGCCAGCTTATGCTGCCTGAGGGTCCTAGGTGACAATGTGCCTGGCCACCCTAGCTCTGTCCCGGTTCCCAGACCACACAAGGTCACACCAGTTGCTCAGGGGTGTCAGGGCTCTCAGATGCCTTTACAATCACACACACAATAGGACCCGCAGCTCTGCTGGCTGCAGAGGAACTGGGCAGTATCACCTTTCAAATATCGCCTCTGCGTAATGCTGAGACCATTCAGAACCCGGTTAAAAAAACACAGTCACGACTCTCCTCGGGACCTGGGCTGTTGATTTTGTTAGGTGAGATCACTTGAGGAATATAAAACGCAAGAGAAAGAGTGGCAAAGAGGAAAAACAATAGGTGGGTAGAAAGGGTCATATAAAAGTCACGAAGTGGTGGAGCAGCAGCCTGGCCACAGTGTTTTGCTCAGTTTAAACCTAGGTTTTAAGAGGTGAAGGAATAATCAATCCTTGTTTCAATTCCTTCCCAACTGTAAAATGTTTACTTGCACAGTGGCTTTTAATTCAGTGTGCGTGTGTGTGTATCTGTAAAAGAGGCTAAACTATGACCCTCTTAAAACTCCTGACAGCTGCCAATGCTCAGCACACACACAGCAAAGGTTTTGTGTTCAAAGCACACACTGTCCATACAGCTAAGCACCCACTGATGCTGGGCTTTTAATGTTATGCAAGACTTTTTCCTTCCTTTACTTGCCACTGAGTGACTGTGCTGATTCAACATTTTACAGACGCATAAATTTCCCTTTAGAGGCTGAACCCAGAATGTGTGCCTCCCTGGTCCAGTTCCTTACTGAAATCAGATGATGCAGAAAGTATCCTCTTGCATTTCAGTGAGAGGCTGCCCCCTAGTGAAAAATTTCAGCTACACATTCAACCGACAAATTTATTGTTGAAAATACTGCAAAGGTTTCTTGACACAAAGGAGAAACGTCCTTCAGTTGCCAAGGAAGTGACAGCATTGTGTTATTTAACCATCAGTCAGATGTTTCTTTCCTTTCAACTTCCCCCCAGCCTATTTTTGGTATGTTTCAGTGTTCTGTAAAGTTTTCTTTGATAATTCAAGATGTCTCTGATTTTTAAATATACACCCAAGATATATTCTTTTCTAAGCCAATAAAAATATTTTCAGGGAACTAAAGGTAAGATGCTGATGACCAGAGTCCATTCCTTGTTGTTTTGACACTGAGTTGTATATGTATTTCCACTTCCACTTATTTTATTTGACTATATTTTGGTATATTTTCCTATCTAGGATTACTACCCAAAGTAAACAATTTTTGGTTCTAGAAGGTGAGTGTATGAGTATTCTAAATACTTTTTAGTGTTGAATGTCTCGATTTTAAATTAATGTCTAATATTTATTCTCATGCAGATCTAAGAGATAATTCAGATGAAGCCTTTTGAATAGTGCCTTACATGATAAGCCTTAAAAGTAGTTCATTACTACTATTATTACAGAATTATCCATTTTAGACAAAAATTATTTTGAACGTTAAACAGGAATACAGTTAGTATTGTGTCTACAAGTTTTTTCTCCATTGCCGTACAGAAGTGAAATAGTTACTTTGACAAAGATAAACAGTCTCTCCATTAAAAGCTGGTATTTAGAAACTTGAAAATAGTGGCAAATTTGTGCTTCTTTGCTATTTTATTTCTCCATCTCCCACCCCTCCCATCCATCTATCACTAGAAGGAATAGTATGTTGTCTGAATTAACCTTTTTGAAACTTGTAAGACTTAAAGGTGAAAATTCAATGACTGTGAACAATTGTTATAACATCTGGGTGTCTGGAAACTCACTTCTCTCTGCTCTTTTCATTTTGTAGAGATGTCATCCAAGATTAGAATGAAAGAGTGCTCTTCATTTTATTCTGGTGATTCATCCACGGATTTCAAATTCTCTAGAATCAAAGTTCTTTTTGTTTCTCCTACTCATGAAAACCAATGAATACTCTCCATTTTGCAGGTAGCTGAGAACTAATCTGTGTGCAACTAACGACAACGCTGTGAGAGAGGTAGTAGTATATTCTCATTAGAGATTTGGCTCAGAGAAGTCGTGTCACTTTTCCAAGGATACACAGCTTGTTATTGGCCTCCAAATTCAAACCTTAGCCAACTTAGGCCAAGCCCTGTGCTCTTTCTCATCAAGGCTGTTCCACATCCTGCCCTTGGCTTGTTGTTTTATTAAATCTTAAAGACACGGGCCATGTTGTCCCCATTTTAAGAGAGAAAATTACATCAAGAAATAATCAAAAGCCAGGAAGTACATACAAACGTCAGCATTTCGCCACTAAATCTATTCAGATGTTCTAAATTAAGGAAAGCTACTCTCATTGATCCTTGGGAAGAATGAACGAGAGCTGTCCCTAAGGAAGTGAGAAGGACTGATAATGGGGCTTTGCAGTGATTCTCACCAAGGTTGGATCCTTACCCCAGCCATGAATAAGTTATGAAGGTGAAATTTCTCTACTTACACAAAGATGCTGCCATAATGGGAAAGAAGGGGACTTCAGATAGACATTGCTAAGAGCAGATGGTATGATCTGGAATGACAAACAAACTGCCCCTTGTGGGATTACCGCACCATGAGAGCTCAAGAAAGCTGTTTGACAACAATATCCATAAACTGTGATTCAGAATTGGATTTGAAATTTCATGGCTGAGGGAATATTGGCAATATTTTTTCCTTTACTTATTAAACTGTTTGGTTTTTTTCCTTTTTATTTTTTTTTTTGTTTTGTTTTGGGGTTTTTCTTCTTTGTTTCGGTTTGGTTTGGGGTTTTGGGGGTCTTTTTTGGTCCGTTATCTATACTCTTAGGATGAACAACATCAAAGAATTCTTCCTTCTGGAGGTTTTGGAATCTTACTAGGATGCTTAATCTGCCTTTTTTAAAATGATAGCAAGGTGATCTGTGGTTATTTTTCTTTTTTAAAAAATATGAATTCACTTATAAGAAGGGGCAGCTTGGGGTCAATTAAGTAATTGTTAAGCAAATATTCACTTGCTTTCTTTGGGAGGATATATATATTTATTACCCTTCCCCATTGTTGTTGACCTTGACCATGTGGTTTGCTGCGGCCAATGGAGGGTGGGTGGAAGTAAGAATACGGCAGGGCCACGCCTAAGCCATAAGAGGCATCCTGCGTCTATGTTCATCCCTCTTGTCCTCTTATCTTTGGGTTCAAATAGCTCCTGGCCCAAGAAGAAATATTAGGGCAGTCCTGTATCCAATCCAGAATTTTGAACCAAGCCCAACTAAACCCACCTGGATTAACAGAGCTCCAGCTGACCTGCAAACAAAGAAAAACAAATGCCTATTGTTGTGTGTCACTTAGCTGCGGGATGGTTTGTTATGTGGTATTATTGTAGCAATAGCTGACTAATACAAAGCCTAATAACATCCTACTGAACTCTATATTGTATAAACAATATATTTACCTACCTCTCAAGTATCAGGTAATCATTAACTGGTCAACGTGGTCACCTAGACCACAAGTAAAGAATGGGAAAAATGCAAAGCTGGTCCCTGACTTAAAAACAGAGATGCCCCATAGTCTGTGCACTAACACCTGCACACTTTATTCATAGGAGAGACTTTCACTAAAAGCCTATTTAGTATTATTCTAACAAACTCTGTTGTCTAATTTCCCAGCACTTTGCAGTAGGCAGGGAGAAATTCTTGGAAGCCAATTTTCTGGTAACAAGAAAAAGGTAACTGATGCATCAGGGAATAAGGAGACAGAAATACCATTAAAAAGCAAGGATAAATTAATAGAAGAACAATAACGCTAAATGTGTCATTTTCCCAATAGGTAGCAAATAAAATAGGAAAGTTAGATCAATTTGAAAATTTTTACTTCAAGAATTGCTTAAAACAGTAGTTCCTAGGGTTTTTTGGATTACAGTCCATTTTGGGGGGTTTTTTGTTGTTGTTTGTTTGTTTTTATTTCACTATTTTATTAGCAAACCAGTATTACAACAAAACATTACACTCAGAATATCACACTTCCATTCTCCTAGCTGCAAAAAGACTTTGCCAGAAGAAAACTTTGTGAAAAGATTATCTTCAAATAGTTGCTGTATACAAAAGCCGGGGAGGGGGGTGTTTCTTTCTTATCAGTTTTGAAGAACTTGAAAAATTATGGATCCTGTCTTCAGAAAAATGCATGTGAGAAAAAAACCCACAAAATCTTCTATAGAATTTCAGGCAGTTCAAAAACTCCCTAGAACTGACTCATGAACCCTGGGTTATAAACCACTATTTTAAAATAAAAAATAGTCTTACTTCCAGGTGGGGTATAATTTAATTATCTGAAATTTTTTATTTCTGTGAAACAGCTTATTCCTGTGAAACATAATTCCAGATAAATGGGGTGTTCTGGAATTTATAAACCTATAAGAGGGCTTTGCCAATCACCACCCTATTTACGGGCAAGACTGGCCTTGGAAGAGATGAATGATCTTTACATCTCCTAAGACTCCATGATATCCTTTAGAGATACATTTCCTCATCTCTATTTTGTTTTATGAACTTGAAGTTTACGAGAGCTTAGTAATTAGATCATTGTTCTATATTCTTGAATCCTAGCTTTCATGTCACTGGTCCACTGCTTGTTAGAAAAATAGAAAACCATCGGATCCATTTTATTCTCTTTAGTGATTCAGTAAGGGATTTTTTCTATATCTGCCCCTTAACTTTAATTCCTTCTGTGAAATATGAGGCATCCATCTTGCCTTTGCTTATAGAAAGTACCACTGTATGAGTAGTTATCAAGTTTTCCATCTCAGGTTCCTGAACACTTATTTCTACAACCCCTTATTCTCTCTTTCAAGAAAAAAAAGGAGCCCCAAACTGACAGTTATTGTTATAGATACCACAACAGTTCAGGGTTCTGCAGCTACAAGTGGTAGTTCTTAGGATCAGATTTACAGACTTTAAAAGCCAAGGTGGAAGTCCAGCAACGATTCTTAAAATTATTGATGTCGTGGTGCTGTTATGACTAATAATACCTTATTATTGTCACATTTTCAGAACACATTTATATCCTGAGAGAAATTATGAGCAATTATGACATTTTCTAAAAAAGGAAGAGAAATAACATTTATTGTATGCCTACTATGTGCTTAATTTGATTCTTTAAACACATATGTCCTTAGATTCCCCAAACACCTTATGAGGTAAGAATTATTATCCTTATATTACTCAGCCATAAAAAAGAATGAAATAATGCCATTTGCAGCAACATGGATGGATGTAGAGAGTGTCATACTGAGTGAAGCAAGTCAGGCAGAGAAAGACAAATATCGTATGATATCGCTCATATGTGGAATTTTAAAAAATGGTACAAACGAACCTATTTACAAAACAGAAATAGAGTCACAGATGTAGAAAACAAACTTATGGTTACCAAGGGGGAAAGCGGGGGAGGGATAAACTGGGAGATTGAGATTGATATATACACACTATTATATATAAAATAGATAACTAATAAGAACATACTGTATAGCACAGGGAACTCTACTTAATACTCTGTAATGACCTATATGGGAATAGAATCTAAAAAAGAGTAGATATATGTATATGTATAACTGATTCACTTTGCTGTACAGCAGAAACTAACAGAACACTGTAAATCAACTATACTCCAATAAAAATTAATTTAAAAAAAAGAATTATTATCCTTATTTTACAGATCATTAACCTGAAATCAAAGAAATGAAGTGACTTGCGCAAGGTCACAATGCAAACACTTAACACCCAAGTCTGTCTCATTCCTATCATATCATGTTTTTGGAGAACAGAAGTGACAGAGAGGTTTTGATACACCTTTTGAAAAGGACTTTTATGTAGAAAAGTCCTTCTACATAAAGGACGTTTATGTAGAAAAGAAAATGGGATTGTTCTTTTTAAATCTGAAAGATGGGATTGATACCAGCGTGTGAATATAGTGAGAAGTAGATTTGGGCTCAGTATTAGAATATTGATGAGTGTCCCTGAGAGGGTATAGGATGCCCACCAAGTACTGAAATTGATAAAAAAACAAACAAACCAAAAAATGCACTCATACACAAAGCTGGGGATCTGAGAGTTGATAAGACTGCCTTTTGATGACCTATCTACACAGCGTTCCTGCACTACAACAGCAACAAAGGAACAGAGATTGTACCAGGAGGAGCCTGATTCCTAGTGTCCCCATCAAAACATGGGGTACAAACCAACACCTTCCCCCGAGGCCGAGCATTTGAACACAGCTCAGGAGGCTGAAAAACCTATGGAAGCCTCTGTAAGAATGAAGAGAACTCTGTGTCTAGGGCAGTATCTATCAAAGTGTAGTCCACAGATTGCCGGAGGTCACTGAGACCCTTTCAGGGCATCCGTGAGGTTAAGACTATTTTCATAATAATTCTAAGACATTGTTTGCCTTTTTAATTGTGTTGACATTAGCACTAATGATGCAAAAGCTATATACTGAGTTATATTCCTGGCGCCTTAGCACGAGTCGTGGCAGCGGCATCAAATGGTACTAGCTGTCTTTGTAGTCTTCATCACCGCACACTTGTATTTTTTAATGCCAATTTCACTGAAGAATGTCCTTGATGAGACAGCTCAAGTTGTTAATTTTATCAAATCTAGTCCCTTGAGTATAAGTATTTTTAATATCCCATGTAGTAAAATGGAAATTATGCCTAAAGCCCCTCTGCTGCATTTCAAAGCGCAATGGTTGTGTCAGGAACAGCATAGGTGCAACTGAGTTGCCAGCTGAACTAGCTGCCTTTTTCATGGAACATCGTTTCTATTTCCTTGAAAGACTGAAAGATAAATTATGATTATTCAGACTTGAGCATCTAACAGACTTGAGTATTTTCTTGGAAATGAACCAAGTGAGCCTGGTACTTGAAAAAGAAAAATTAACAGAATGTGTTGCCCATCATACAATTCAAGAAAAAATTAGAATTTTGGAAAACTTGTATCTACCACTGTGAGCTTGACGGTTTTCCAGGAATTAGAGTTTTCTTATTAAATAAGTCATGATATCATTGAATCTGAGTTTTTGATGTTGTATATTAAAATATATCAACGTTTAGAAGATCTGATTAACTCAGTTGATCAGTTTTCCAAATGACCAATGCATGATGTTATGAAATCATACAGAGGCAGAAGATCCATTCAGAGTGCAAACAGAGCAATGGATTTTAATGTGGAAGAATATGAAAAGCTCATTGCTATGGTTTCAGATTCCACATTGCAACTAACCTTTGAGACACTACCACTTGTTGAGTTTTGGTATAGTACTGAAAAGAATATGGATGGTTATCTGAAAAAGCTGTTATATACTCCTCTCTCTGTCAACTACATATATCTGAATGAGGCCAGATTGTCTTTACATGGTTCAACCAAAATAGCATATCACCATAGATGGAATGCAGTAAGAGATGAAAATCCAGCTCTCTTCTATGAAGCCAGATATTAAAGAGATTTGCAGAAATGTTTTTAAAAGCTACTCTTCTCACTATTTTTTTATTTTGCAAAATGTGGTTATTTTCATAAACAGTATGTCATTTAGGTTAATATGGAATGACTTCTAGTTTTTGAATGAAGAAATAAATACTTCCAAATTTTCTGTTTTAATTACCAGTATAAATTTGATAGACATAACCCACAAGAACAAAATTATTTGGGGTTTCAATAACTTTTAAGAATATAAATGGCTTCTGAGACCAAAAAGTTTGAGAACCACTGGTCCAGGCTGATGACCTGAGATAAATGGGGACTCGGATATTGTAGTGGGTACCAACGTGAAAAGAGGCTCCGCCCAAGAAGCAGGCAGGATTGTATATTGCAGTGGGTGCCAACACAGTACATTCTCCAGAACCAGACGCTTCTCAGATGTCTTGATATTATGACGTTAAAGCCTGCCACCAGAGAGATGAATTTGACTGAAATGCTGAGTTTAAAACCTGAAATGACTAAGACCCAATTAACTAGGTTAACTTTTCTGTCACTAGGTAGAATGGGGACTTGAAATACCCTCCTGTTCAATCATTGAGAAACAAACAAAAAAGAAACTTACATTGTTTGCAGACCTAACTTTATGGCTCTGAAACATCTTGGCCACTGGGATCACTAGCAGCCCCTCAGGAGAAGCCAAATTACTACCGGGCAGAGATGATGTAAGGGGCTTTCAGCTTGCGGGAAACTTAGGACTACATACAATTGCTCAATCCTTTCCCAAATCTTCAGAATTCTACATGTTCTCATATTTGATGTTACCAAAAAATCCTGTTAAATAGAGAAGGTGTGATTATTCCCTACAGAAAGAGACCAAGACCCAGGACACACAAGGGTACCAGAGGTAGCCAAGGTAGGAATCCATCAAAGGTCCCATTAATTAAAGAGAAAATGTGTGATCAGCTGGGGGACTATAAAGTCTATGAAATAACTTAATTCCCTCTCATTTCAACTGAACAGATGTTCACTCCGCACCTATGAAGAGCAGAGAGAATATTAAGATGAAACAGGATGGTCTCCACCCCCCCGCCCAGGGACTCTCAGTCCAGGCTGGATGGAGACCACGTTCCACTAAAAGTAGAATAATGTGTTACAGGAACGTGGAGCAAAGAGGAATTAATTCTGATGCTAAGAGTCAATGTCAAGACCTCCAACTGAGGGTTGGAGGTCAAGTAGAAACATTTTATCACTTCTCCTTAAGTCTCCTCCCAGAGGGGAGGTCAGCCAATGAGTTGGTTGGAAGACACACACCAGTTTTGATGGAATCTAGCAGAACACAGATCTTTCCACTCTGTGTCCCGGGGTGGTGGTGGTGGGGCGCTCCACAGGACTTCACTGCCACCCATCACTCACAGCCCACAATGACACTGGTGCCCAGAGTTACTGGGCAAGTGGTTATTTTTCTTTACATGCTCATGAGATTTGGCAGCAAGGCCGTGTATTTTGCATGAGGAAATAACAGTTTGTTAAACCAAATTGCCCCAGCAGTAGTCTCTTTTCCAGGAGGACTCCTGGCTTTGTGACCTTGGCTGGTGAGTGGAGTGTATTATTTTCCTGGGATAAGCTGTTTCTCAGATCCATCTCTCCACACACAACAAGGGTAACCGGTGGCTTTGTGTTCTGAAAATACGCCTCCCAGCTGCTCTGTTCCACCCAAAGGTTGCTATTCTGCTGCTTTTCCAAGTGCAATTAATATTAAAGCCATGAGTGCTATAGATGACTGATTATACTAAGCTTTATGTTTGGGTCCTAGACACAATAAATAAATCATAAATTTTTCTTTTGTTCACTCAGGCATAATTTGTGTTAGGAACTTCAGTCAGTCATCTAAAAACACATATATATTTTGCAACAGCTGTTATATTTTATATATTGATTGTCCCCACCAATCCAGCCCTCCCCTCCCGTGGAAGAAAAATAAAACCCTGAGTGTCAGCAACGTAGTAAAATGAAAAACATATGTCCATGGTTAATAGTACAGCAAAAGAAAACTATGTACATCTGTAAAGAAAAGAAATAAAAAGGAGAACACAAGCCTTAGTATTTGGCTTTAAATGAATTTTTGATGCCCCAAAAGTGTGAACTATGGTTTAACAAATGGAAACAAAGCACTTCTGGGAATGGTGCCCTCTTTCTCCTTCAGATGTGTGAGAACCTAAATGGTTCATTTATACACAGTGCTATGTATTGATTACATTATGTTAAGTATTATGTGATACAGTAACCATTAAATGCATTCTGATTTCTCCTGTTCTGTACGGTTTTAAAAGAACCTCTCATTTTTCAGATTGTGATGAAGCAATGCTATCAAAATTCAATTATATAGTTGAGCTCTAATTGAATATTTGGTTCCAACCCAGAAAGAAGTAGTCCAGAAAGACTGTGGTAAATGACAGTTGTGCATGAGAGAAGAGAAACTGGGGGTCTTATTCGTCTAGGCTGAGGTGCTACCACTCTAACACCCTCTCAGGGTATCACTAGGCAAAACATCAGAAATAGAGAACTCCCTCGAGAGGTTCTGGAAGTACTACTTCAGTTAGGGAGAGTGGGAGCTCTAGGAAGGTGGACACCATGATCGTATTGTTCATCATTTTAACCCCAGAGACTAACACAATAGTTTGTAAGAGTTTCTCTATAACTGTCTGTTGAGTGAAGGAATGAAAGGAACAAGTTAAATGATGGGGCAACAAACTCTAGCAGACCATTGACTCCGATGGTTCTGGGAGAGTGGAAGCTAAGGCAGGCAAGGTGCAGATGAGCTCTGAACAAAGGAGGCACAGCAGTGGCATCCTGGAGTTGGCTCCCACCAACTCTCAAGCCTCAGATGTGTGTATTTTTTCCCAACTCCGCATTCAGTGACCTTAAGCTGGTAGCTTGAAATTGGCCATGGTGGAAGGGAAATCAGCAAACACCACAAATCAGGCTTTTTTCCCCTTTTTTAAGAGAACCAGTTTACCAGCACACTGCTGGCATAGCTACTAAACTTGTGTTAGCTCAGAATTCTAACACAGAAAGTCCTCTAATTCCTGACCAAAACAGGGAGTGGAAGACGGAAGCTTAGCCAGAGGGGATGATGAAGGGGTTTTCCATCTTCCTTACAAGGTTGTGATTGTCTTCTGATTTATAATTAGAGAAGTTAGAATCATCTGAGAAGTTCTCAAATACCTCAAGGAATCCTGTTTTCCTTTTCCTTTCAGTCCATGAAATCTCATAATCTCAGATGTTAAATTGGGACCCCAGGTCCTCTTCCAGTCTAAATTCAATGACTTATTCATTAATTGAACAAATACTTGTTGAGTACTCACCAAGTGCCAGGCATAAGGATAAAATCCATGGTAGATCAGTTGCAAAACAGCCCAAATTCTCCACTCCCTCTATATCCATACTCCTTGTACTTTGACTTTTCAGTCTCCATAAAGCAATAGCTCATTTCCCCACCCCTTGAGTCTGAGCTGGCCTTGAAATTTGCTTTGACCAACTGAATGCAGAGGAAATGAATGTGCTAATTCTGAGCTTAGATCTCAAGAGTTCTTGCTCCCCTCACCTCTGTCTCTGCCTTGAGAATAAGCCCAGGGTAACCTGATGAAGAATGGGAGACCCCATGGAGCACAGCCAAGTCAACCAAGCCAAAGTCACGAGATCATCCAATCCCCAATCAACCCCCCAACTAACTGAAGACACACCCATGAGCCCATCTGAAATCAGTGAGCCTCACCCAGATTAATAGAACTGAGTCTAGAACTGACAATGCAGAGTCTTGTGAAATAATAAATGATTAATGTTGTTTTTTTAAATAATTTTTTGAGGTGAAATTCACGTAACATAAAAGTAACCATTTCAAAGTGAACGATTCAGTAGTATTTAGAATATTCACAATGCTGTGCAACTACCACCTCTATCTAGTTCTAAAACATTTTTGTCACCCCAAAAGGAAACTCTGTACCCATTAAGGAATTTCTACTCCAATTTCCCCCTTCCTGCAGCCCCTGGCAACCACCAATGTGCATTCTGTCTCTGTGGATTTACCTATTCTAGATATTTCACATAAATGGAATCATATAATAAGTGCCATTTTTGTGTCTGGCTTCTTTCACTCAGCCTGATGTTTTCAAGTTCATCCTTAATCAGTAGTATTCATCAGTACTTCATTCCTCTTTGTGGCTGAGAATTATTCCATTGTATGTATATACCCCAGTGTGTTTACCCATTTATCTGTTGATGGACATTTGAGCGGTTTCCACCTTTTGACGGCTGTGAATGCTGTGAACATGTGTGTACGTGTATTTGTACAGCTCTTCTGTGTATGTTCCTAGGTGTGGAATTGTAGGGTTATATATATTATATGCTTAACTTTTTGAGAAAACATCAAACTGTTTTCCACAGTGGTTGAACCATTTTACATTTCCACAATCAACGTACAAAGGTTCCAACTTCTCTACTAGAAGTTGACGCCTGGGTTTCTACTGCTTGCCAACACCTATTTTCCATTTTTTTAAATTATAGTCATGTTAAGGTGTGTAAAGTGGTATCTCATTGTGATCTTGATTTTCATCTCCCAAATGGCTAGTGATGTTGAGCGTTTTTTCATGCAATGGTTAAATGTTGGAGTGGTTTATTATGTAGCATTACCTAATTGATGAACAGAAAAAAAAAAAAGTAAGCAAAGTCAGATTGCCCTGCCCTCATGGGGCAAACAGTCTAGTAGAAGTGACAGACTATAATCTAATAATTATACAAATATAGGCAAAGTTAGCACTGCAGTTAGTGCTGTAAAGGAGGGGTCCTTAGCACTATGAGAGCACACAGGAGACCTAGGATGGAATGTCATAGAAGGCTCCCCTGAAGAAATGACCACTAGAATAAGATCTAAAAAATGAGTGGAACTTAACAATATCAAGGAGGGAGTGAAAGGAGCACATAAAAATGCCTATTCTGGGAGGAAGCATAGCAAAAGGAAGGGTTGAATGAGGGCCAGTATGACCTAAAAAAGAGAAAGCTAGAGAAACCAAAAGATGCAGGTACAGATAAGGTAGGAAATACAGGTAGAGGCCAGACCATGTAAGGAAGGTCTTTGGGTTAAGTTAAAGAATCTTAACCGTTGTCCAAGAGCAATGGGATGTCATTAAAGGCTTTTACACAGAGTTCTTACACAAAACAAATTTATGTTTTGAAAAGATCACTATCATTACAGGGTGGAAAAAAGATTGGAGGGGGAAAGGAGTGTAAGCTGGGAAATCATTTAGGAGACTCTTTTAGTAGGGGAAAAAGTAAATATGGCTAGATGAGAAGATTCAAACACTATTCCTATAAATTCAACTGGATTGAATATCAGGGAGAACAAGATATCAAAGGTGACACCTGGGTTTCTAGCTTGAATAAATGGATGTACTATGGCACTCCTCATGGAGACTGGGAACACAGATTGAGGACTAAGTTTGAGACAGAAGAACTAGAGTTTGGTTTTAGTCATGTTGAGTGTGAAGTGTCATCTGAGTAGAGCTATTAGGTAACAATTATACATACAAGTCTGATGCTTAAGTGAAAAGTTAGGTTAGCGACACAAATCCACGAGACACGTACTTGGTGGGAAAAAATGAAGCCTTGGATGTGGATGAGATCGTGTAGGTAGAAAATGGAAAATATCAACAGAGGAGGGCCAGGACTGAGGCTTGAGTGTCCAATTGTCTGTGTAAAGGGATATGAACCTGAAAAAGAGTCTGAAACAAAGCACCTGGAAAAGTAAGTGTAAAGCTGGGAGTCACAGAAGACAAGATTGTTTGCGATAGGCAGCAGTAGTCAGCATTGCAAACACTGATGAGAATGCAAGTCAAACAAGGACCAAAATATGTCTATGGATTTGTGGCAATCATGTATTGATGAACTCAGCAACAGCTGTTTGTGTGGAGGTGGAAGGGGCCAGTGGGAGTGGACTGAAAATGAGTGGGAGGTGAATACCTCTCTAGAAGTACTGTGTTCATCATAGCATCATCTTCCTGAGCTCATCAAATCCAACCACTCCCAAGCCAACTGGTCAAGGTCCACTCTGAGATTTCCTGCCAGCAACTCACTCTGAGTCTGTCCTAGCTTAAACCCGTCTGGAGGGTAATGCGGACTCCTACACCCAGACTTACTGGGCAGACAACTATGTCCTGGGGAGGAAGTAAATTTAATATAATAGAGTATTAAGGCATCTGGGTATTTGAAGGGGCATTTGCTCTAAATAGTATCTGGATTAGAGAAAATTTCAGCCAAGTATGAGCTGTATCTTTTTTTTTTTTTTTCGGTACGCGAGCCTCTCACTGTTGTGGCCTCTCCCGTTGCGGAGCACAGGCTCCGGACGCGCAGGCTCAGCAGCCATGGCTCACAGGCCCAGCCGCTCCGCGGCATGTGGGATCCTCCCGGACAGGGGCACGAACCCGTGTCCCCTGCATCGGCAGGCGGACTCTCAACCGCTGCACCACAGGGAAGCCCAGTTGTATCTACTTATTCAACAAGCATTTATTGAATCTCCTAAGAAGTATGGATGCACAGTAAAATAAGATATAGTCCCTTTCCCTAAGAAATCTTGAACTGAAAAAGGAAGACAAAAATAGACCAGTGGTTACAGTGTGGAGTGATGTGTTCTTAGAGAGCAAACACTGGGAAGGAGCAACTAAATCAGACTGGGATTTCAGAAGAGACTTCTGAGAAGATATCGTTCTCCAGTGGTATTTTGAATGGTGAATAGAATGAGATAAGAGGATGAAGAAGAGTAGGACAGTGAAAGTCATTCTAGGTAGAGAGTACAGCCCAGACCATAAAGCACTTCGTATGTTAGTGTGTTAGTCAAGAATCTTCTTAAGTCATAGAAAATCAATTCAAAAAGCTTAAATAACAAAATTTGGAATAGAATGGCTCCAGTTACTAGGAAGTTCAAAAGGCAATTGAGTTTTCCAGCATGGCTAGTTATAGGTCTTAGCTGATGTCCTCATCCTGTCATCAATGAAGGAATTTCTTCAGCTTTCCTTGGCTTGGATCCTACGTCCATCCCTAAACCAGTCTCTACAACTTCTGATAGAAGTAGTTATCTGTAGAATATCTTATAGAAGTAGTTATTCTGTAGAATAAGCCAGGCCTGGGTCATGTACCCGCTCTTACTTTGTGTAATTTAGTCAAGTCCACCCAAGTTATGTGGAATGAGAGTGGGGCAGGAAAAAATAGTAGATGTCTACCCCACCACGCAGAGGGTTTTAAACTTTATCCTAAGGACAAGGGAGGTCACTGAAGGATTGTTAAGTAGGGCTGTGTAATAATCAGATTTTCATTTCAGAAAAATCTATATAACGGCTGTAAAGGAAATGGGTTAGAGGAGTTCAAACTCGAGGCAATTAGAACTCCTGTAGTTGTCCAGAGGATGGTGGTTAGACATGAGCAATGGCCCTGAGCACAGGAAATCATCTTCTTCCCTTCGTGGGATCATTAAGTAGCCCATCAGCCAGACACAATGACGTGGGGTTTTTTCCACTTTCCACCTACGTTTTAGTCAGCAGGAGTCTAAGAAATCAGTGGCACAAACCAGAAATGGTTCTCCTTTGCTGGCAGTCACTTCCAAAGCAACAGAACAGATCGTAAGTCCTGTGGATCCCTTGACACTATGACTCTATGTGTATCCGGGACAATTCAACCACACACACTTATGCTGCATGTTACCAGTGTAAGGATCCTTGATATATAAGACCACGCTGTGTTTCTCTACACACAGTGTTGGAAGTGTGAGCTTCCAATTTATTCAATTGGAGATAGAAATCGGAATAACTGAAAGTTGTTGCCTGTCCCCCACGATGCCCACCAACTTCCTATTTAGGGCATCAGCCCATGCAATGCCGCCTTAGATTTATGGAAAAAGCCCACAGATGACGGTCTTAATTATGTACCGCATCTTCAGCTTACAAAAGCCCTTTCTTATGTGTTAATTCATTGAATACTTCCAGCAACTCTATGAGATAGGCAGTAGCACCTCCATTTTATATATAAAGAATCAGAGGCTCAGAGAGGGAAAGTGAGTTGCCCAAGGTTACATGCTAGTTAAGTAGCTTTGAGAGGGGGGCAGATCTTTGGTTTAGAATCCTCTATCTTCCGTGAAACCTGCTTTTGAGTAATGGTTGTGAGCAAAAACTCTGGAGCCAGATTCCCAAGTTTGAAATCTTGGCTTGCTACTGATTAGCTAAGTGCTTTAAACAACATGTTACTGTATGTAATAGTTTTCTCAACTGTAAACAGAAAAAAAAATTTTTAATCTACTTCAGAGTGTTATTGTGAAGATCAAATAGTAAATACAAATAAAGAAGGTAACCTTATAATTTGTCAAAAAAATATATTTCTGAAAGTGAAAAGGAGCCCTAAAACTAAGTAAAATATATATTATTTTTGAAATATTCACTGACCAACATATTTTTTAATTTATTGGTGGATCTATAAAATAGTTCTATTCAAAACCTATTTCAGAAATCATTTTTTTCACAAAAATAAAATAATACAATTCAGTATACATTAAAGCCAAAAATTTTTTTGAACCTTTTTATATTGGTTTCCCAAACATTTGAAAAAAACAATATAAGCATAATAATCATTCTTGGTATCTATGCACATACATTAATCAGTTTCTTACCCGTATTTGTCTCCAAAGGCTGTCTTGCAGGCTGGGTCTCACAGGCCTTGGCACATCTGGCTGGTCATCAAGCAGCCAGCAGGGACAGCAAATGGACTCCTCTTCCTAACTCCACCCAGCCTGGAAGGAGCTGGCTGTCCCTAGCTGCTCCTGCGCAGGGACACTTCTTTCTAACAGCATTCTGAATGAAGATCATGAAAAGTAAGTGTTACTTACATCGTATCTTGAAGGGCTTGCAAAACAGAAATGGGTTATCATGGTTGATTCTATCGTAGGGTGGGCAAAGCAATAAGAGAAACTTACTCCAACTTATTTTAATGCAACTATGAATAAAATTCTGCTAAAAAAAAAGAAAACTTGAAGATCAAGGCTAAATGAACAGGATACCCCAGCGCTCTTCTGGGCCAACTGGCCATACAGTCACCCTAAGAATAAAGCACCAGAATATAGTCTGACTCACAGAAAGCACTAGCTATTTTTATTGCTGTAGCCCTCCTTGTTGTTATTACTATGATACCACTTCTGTACATGTACTATAAACAATACACTGTGCTTTATAAACATCATCTCATATAATTTTTTCCAAACTCCCACCTGCGGCATTCGCTTACTTTACTGGCATGGCCCTTAAAGTCATCTGAATTGGGACTTTCCGAATCTAATCTGGAGCCTAAATCATTACATTAGGCTTTGTCTTCCTATTCTCTATTCCTATAGTATTTTAAGTATAAAGCACAAGGTAGTGGACATAATCTGAGGCCTTATCTTATATATTCCAGATGTTTCACGTATGTTAGTCACCTCCGACCCAACAATGACTATGAATTCCTGAGGGCATGGGCCAATGAATCGATGGTGGTTTTCAGATGCAAGCATAGAAACCAACTCTGGCTAATGAAAGCAGAAAAATAATTTATTTGAATGTATTATGTGGCTCACAGAATCTCCAGGAGGGCTGGAAAACTAGGCTCAGAGGCTTTGCAGGCAAGATCAAGGCCCTGTTCACACCACAGAACTGGTTGGTCTTGTGAAGACAAACTAGCAGCATCACTGAACCTAGACCTCCCAACTTACACCTCCAACAGCCCCACAGCTGGACACTAAACACTGCAAATAGAACTGTTGCCAGAACCACTGCAGAGACGCCTGCATACCTGTTGCTGTGACCACCATCCCCCTTAGGATAAAACGGGAGTATTCCTGAGTTTCTTTGTTTCATCAGTTTCTCAGAAAGGGGTGAGTACACCCAGCTGGTAGGTAGCTATGTCTGCTTAGGCTGCTATAAGAAAATACCATGGACAGGGTAGCTTAAAGATCAACATTTATTTTTTGCCGTTTGGAAGTTAGAGAATTCAAAACCAAAGTGCTGGCAGATCTGGTCTCTGTTGAGGGCTTCCTTCCTGACTTACAAACAGCTGCCTTCTTACTGTGACCTCACAAGATGGAGAGGGAGAGAGAACAAGTTCTCTGGTCTCTTCTTATAAGGGTGCTTATAAGATCCCATCATGAGAACCTCACCCTCAGGACCTCATCTAAACCTAATTACTTCCCAATGACCCCACCTCCAAATACCATCACATTGGGAGTCAGGGCTTCAACATACGTTTTTGCGGGAGATACATTCAGTCCAAAGCACCATGTCACTTGCCCATACTCTGCTGTAAGGAAGGCCAGGAAAGCAAATAGTTGGCATTTTCACCTTCTTTGATAATAGAGACTTTACCTCATAGGATGAAAATTCCCCTAAACATAGGCACAGTGTCCAGGTACTGGGCAGTCAAAAATCATGACAAATGTCTACTACAGCCACAGCTTGCATTTCTTTAGTATCCTTCTCAAAGCTGAGCAGCATTGAACCCTGAGGTCTTGCTCCCCACTGATGTCACCCATGATCAAAGTGATGCCATGGGGACAAATTTAAACAGCAGGACTTCAGACAGTTGGGAGAATGAGAATGTGAATATTAGCATTCCAGAGCTCCTTCCGCTTAAAGCCTCCTTAGCCATACAGGGGTTCAAAGTAGGCGACAAATTCACTGATAAACTTAGAACAAAAGGAGAAGACTGTACCTACTATAAATTGCTTTGGTCTCTTGACTTTAAAGCAGAGTAGGAAACAGTAGAAGAGAAAATGTGTCTCTGTATCCATTAATCAAGTGATGGCTTCCCAGGAAAACACTTGACACCTTAATAGTCATTGTTCAGTCAAACCTCAAATCTTTCCTACCAAATCCCCCTAATTTCAAGACTGCTGAGTTTATAGCAGTCAGTGTATGGTACTTTAGTACCATAGTGCTGGGCAAAAAGAGTACGAGGAAAATGTTGATTAAAAAAAAAAAAATCCCAGGACCGTAATCCAAAGAAAAGCTGAAGAACACAAAACATACAAGTTGACCCCGCACAACCTGAAATGAAAGATTTCATCTATTACTCATCAGACCACCCAGGGCTGCAATACTGACTGAGACATGTGACCTTAACAGAGAGCTGGGAATCATTCCCAGGCACCAGGCACTTGCCTTGATGGGGACAGTGTTGGCTTTTCATGACCCCTACGCTGGACACTGAGAACCCACCAAGAATTTACGTGCCAGGCACTGTGCTTTGTACTTTGATGAAAAATCAAGCTGAAAAAAAATGCCATCTCTGATACTGCCAAGTTTATAATCTATAGGAAACTAGACAACAAGAATTCAAATTGCTGTAAGGTAGAACGTGATAAACGTCCTGAGGGCTGTGTCAAGTGCATGAGGATTCCGCGGAGGGAGACAGCAGGGAACTCAAAAAAGGCAAAGGGCAGGAAAGAGTAAATGCAACGTCTAAAGCCTCGTTCATGGGCTTCCCTGGTGGCGCAGTGGTTGAGAGTCTGCCTGCCGATTCGGAGGACGTGGGTTCGTGCCCCGGTCCGCGAAGATCCCACATGCCGCGAAGCGGCTGGGCCCGTGAGTCATGGCCGCTGAGCCTGCGTGTCCGGAGCCTGTGCGTTGCAACGGGAGAGACCACAACAATGAGAGGCCCGCGTACAACAACAAAAATAAATAAATAAATAAAAATAAAGCCTCCTTCATGACTGCAAGTCATTTTCACAGATTATTAAATATAGTTAAGGCTACAACAGACCCTGCAGGTCATCCAGAACAATCTCTTCTTTTTGTGCTTAAAGAAAATGAGGCTCTCAAGAAGGTGAGAAGCAGAGTCCAAATTAGAACCCAAGTTTCCTGACTCCGAAACCCATTTGATTCCTCTATAGTCATGAGAGGTTTATGAAAAGAAAATTTTCCTATCCATTCTTGTGCCCTGAACACCACTATGCCCTTATACCCTAAACATTGAGAGAGGCCATTTGCTCTTATCCCTTGGTGGTGTGTCACTGAGGTACATATGTCTGGGGAGGAGGGTTATCACAGGGACCCAGCAGAGACGCCTACTTAGCTTAGCCGAGGCGCTGATAGACCCACCGTTCTATGAAAGCCCTTCAGCACATAGCCTCCTGAGATAACTGGGAGAGGCACAGAGATCGCCAGTACCTGATCCAGGGGACTGAGGCTCTGAAGAGACAATTGAAAATTCAGTCTAGATTGAGCCGGTTTGGCTGTAGTCCTGTCTGAGCAAGTGTGAACTCAGATGTCTCAGGTTCAGGATGTCATCAGGTGACACCTAAGGACAGTGCAGGGCACGCTTGGCAGCAGCAGGGAAAAGAATGTGAACACCACACAACTTGTCCACAGCCAAGAAATCAGAGCCAAGGAGGCCTAATTAAGCTTTGAAATGATCGCTTAACAAAGAGGAAGTTCATTCCTCCTTGGTTCTGTCCCCTCCCCAACTCTGGCAAAAGATTCCACCTAGGAAGATGGCGGAAGAGTAAGACACGGATATCACCTTCCTCCCCACAGATACACCAGAAATACATCTACACGTGGAACAACTCCTACAGAACACCTACTGAACGCGGGCAGAAGACCTCAGACCTCCCAAAAGTCAAGAACCCCCCCCCACGTACCTGGGTAGGGCAAAAGAAAAAAATAAACAGAGACAAAAGAATAAGGACGGGACCTGCACCAGTGGGAGCTGTGAAGGAGGAAAAGTTTCCACACACTAGGAAGCCCCTTCGCGGGCGGAGACTGCGGGTGGCAGAGGCGGGAAGCTTCGGAGCCGCGGAGGAGAGCGCAGCCACCGGGGTGCGGAGGGAAAGCGGAGAGATTCCCGCACAGAGGATCAGGGCCGACCGGCACTCACCAGCCCGAGAGGCTTGTCTGCTCACCCGCCGGGGCGGGCGGGGCTGGGAGCTGAGGCCCGGGCTTCGGTCAGAGGCAGGGAGAGGACTGGGGTTGGCGGCGTGAACACAGCCTGAAGGGGGTTAGTGTGCCACGGCTGGCCGGTAGGGAGTGCGGGGAAAAGTCTGGACCTGCCGAAGAGGCAAGAGACTTTTTCCTACCTCTTTGTTTCCTGGTGCGCGAGGAGAGGGGATTAAGAGCGCTGCTTAAAGGAGTTCCAGAGACAGGCGCGAGCCGCGGCTAAAAGCGCGGACCTCAGAGACAGGCAGGAGACGCTAAGGCTGCTGCTGCCGCCACCAAGGGGCCTGTGTGCGAGCACAGGTCACTCTCCACACCCCTCTTCCGGGGAGCCTGTGCAGCCCGCCACTGCCAGGGTCCCGGGATCCAGGGACAACTTCCCCGGGAGAACGCACGGCGCGCCTCAGGCTGGTGAAACGTCACGCCGGCCTCTGCCGCCGCAGGCCCGCCCCGCACTCCGTGCCCCTCCCTCCTCCCCGGCCTGAGTGAGCCAGAGCCCCCGAATCAGCGGCTCCTTTAACCCCGTCCTGCCTGAGCGAAGAACAGATGCCCTCCAGCAACCTACATGCACAGGCGGGGCCAAATCCAAAGCTGAGCCCCTGGGAGCTGTGAGAGCAAAGAAGAGAAAGGGAAATCTCTCCCAGCAGCCTCAGAAGCAGCGGATTAAAGCTCCACAATCAACTTGATGTACCCTGCATCTGTGGAATACCTGAATAGACAACCAATCATCCCAAATTAAGGAGGTGGACTTTGAGAGCAAGATTTATGATTTTTTCCCCTTTTCCTCTTTTTGTGAGTGTGTGTGTGTGTATGCTTCTGTGTGAGATTTTGTCTGTATACCTTTGCTCCCACCATTTGTCCTAGGGTTCTATCCGTGCGTTTTTTGTTTGTTTGTTTGGTTTTTTTTTTTTTTTTGGTTTTTTTGGGGGGGGTTGTTTTTTTCCTTAATAATTATTTTTTTATTTTTATAACTTTATTATATTTTATCTTTATTTTATTTTACCTTATCTTCTTTCTTTCTTTTTTCCTTCCTTCCCTCCTTCCTTCCTTCCTCCCTCCCTCCCTCCCTCCCTCCCTCCCTCCTTTCTTTCTTTCTTTCTTTCTTTCTTTCTTTCTTTCTACTTCTACTAATTCTTTCTTTCTACTTTTTCTCCCTTTTATCCTGAGCCGTGTGGATGAAAGGCTCTTGGTGCTGCAGCCAGGAGTCAGTGCTGTGCCTCTGAGGTGGGAGACCCAACTTGAGGACACTGGTCCACAAGAGACCTCCCAGCTCCACATAATATCAAACGGCGAAAATCTCCCAGAGATCTCCATCTCAACACCAGCACCCAGCTTCACTCAACGACCAGCAAGCTACAGTGCTGGACATCCTATGCCAAACAACTAGCAACACAGGAACACAACCCCACCCGTTAGCAGGGAGGCTGCCTAAAATCATAAGTCCACAGACACCCCAAAACACAGCAGCAGACGTGGACCTGCCCACCAGAAAGACAAGATCCAGCCTCATCCACCAGAACACAGGCACTACTCCCCTCCACCAGGAAGCCTACACAACCTACTGAACCAACCTTAGCCACTGGGGACAGACACCAAAAACAAGGGGAACTACGAACCTGCAGCCTGCAAAAAAGGAGACCCCCAAACACAGTAAGATAAGCAAAATGAGAAGACAGAAAAGCACACAGCAGATGAAGGAGCAAGATAAAAACCCACCAGACCTAACAAATGGAGAGGAAATAGGCAGTCTACCTGAAAAAGAATTCAGAATAATGATAGTAAAGATGATCCAAAATCTTGGAAATAGAATAGACAAAATGCAAGAAACATTTACAAGGACCTAGAAGAACTAAAGATGAAACAAACAGTGATGAACAACACAATAAATGAAATGAAAAATACTCTAGATGGGATCAATAGCAGAATAACTGAGACAGAAGAACAGATAAGTGACCTGGAATATAAAATAGTGGAAATAACTACTGCAGAGCAGAATAAAGAAAAAATAATGAAAAGGACTGAGGACAGTCTCAGAGACCTCTGGGACAATATTAAACGCAACAACATTCGAATTATAGGGGTTCCAGGAGAAGAAGAGAAAAAGAAAGGGACTGAGAAGATATTTGAAGAGATTATACTTGAAAACTTCCCTAATATGGGAAAGGAGATAGTTAATCAAGTCCAGGAAACACAGAGAGTCCCATACAGGATAAATCCAAGGAGAAATACACCAAGACACATATTAATCAAACTGTCAAAAATTAAATACAAAGAAAACATATTAAAAGCAGCAAGGGAAAAACAACAAATAACACACAAGGGAATCCCCATAAGGTTAACAGCTGATCTTTCAGCAGAAACTCTGCAAGCCAGAAGGGACTGGCAGGACATATTTAAAGTGATGAAGGAGAAAAACCTGCAACCAAGATTATTCTACCCAGCAAGGATCTCATTCAGATTTGATGGAGAAATTAAAACCTTTACAGACAAGCAAAAGCTGAGAGAGTTCAGCACCAAGAAACCAGCTTTACAACAACTGCTAAAGGAACTTCTCTAGGCAAGAAACACAAGAGAAGGAAAAGACCTACAATAACGAACCCAAAACCATTAAGAAAATGGGAATAGGAACATACGTATCAATAATTACCTTAAATGTAAATGGACTAAATGCTCCCACCAAAAGACACAGATTGGCTGAATGGATACAAAAACAAGACCCATATATTTGCTGTCTACAAGAGACCCACTTCAGACCTAAAGACACATACAGACTGAAAGTAAGGGGATGGAAAAGATATTCCATGCAAATGGAAACCAAAAGAAAGCTGGAGTAGCAATTCTCATATCAGACAAAATAGACTTTAAAATAAAGACTATTAGAAGAGACAAAGAAGGACACTACATAATGACCAAGGGATCGATCCAAGAAGAAGATATAAAAATTGTAAATATTTATGCACCCAACATAGGAGCACCTCAATACATAAGGCAAATACTAACAGCCATAAAAGGGGAAATCGACAGTAACACATTCATAGTAGGGGACTTTAACACCCCACTTTCACCAATGGACAGATCATCCAAAATGAAAATAAATAAGGAACAAAAGCTTTAAATAATACATTAAACAAGATGGACTTAATTGATATTTATAGGACATTCCATCCAAAAACAACAGAATACACATTTTTCTCAAGTGCTCATGGAATATTCTCCAGGATAGATCATATCTTGGGTCACAAATCAAGCCTTGGTAAATTTAAGAAAATTGAAGTTGTATCAAGTATCTTTTCCAACCACAACGCTATGAGACTAGATATCAATTACAGGAAAAGATCTGTAAAAAATACAAACACATGGAGGCTAAACAATACACTACTTAATAACGAAGTGATCACTGAAGAAATCAAAGAGGAAATAAAAAAATACCTAGAAACAAATGACAATGGAGACACGATGACCCAAAATCTATGGGATGCAGCAAAAGCAGTTCTAAGAGGGAAGTTTATAGCAATACAATCCTACCTTAAGAAACAGGAAACATCTCGAATAAACAACCTAACCTTGCACCTAAAGCAATTAGAGAAAGAAGAACAAAAAACCCACAAAGTTAGCAGAAGGAAAGAAATCATAAAAATCAGATCAGAAATAAATGAAAAAGAAATGAAGGAAACGATAGCAAAGATCAATAAAACTAAAAGCTGGTTCTTTGAGAAGATAAACAAAATTGATAAACCATTAGCCAGACGCATCAAGAAAAATAGGGAGAAGACTCAAATCAACAGAATTAGAAATGAAAAAGGAGAAGTAACAACTGACACTGCAGAAATACAAAAGATCATGGGAGATTACTACAAGCAACTCTATGCCAATAAAATGGACAACCTGGAAGAAATGGACAAATTCTTAGAAATGCACAACCTGCCAAGACTGAATCAGGAAGAAATAGAAAATATGAACAGACCAGTCACAAGCAGTGAAATTGAAACTGTGATTAAAAATCTTCCAACAAACAAAAGCCCTGGACCAGATGGCTTCACAGGCGAATTCTATCAAACATTTAGAGAAGAGCTAACACCTATCCTTCTCAAACTCTTCCAAAATATAGCAGAGGGAGGAACACTCCAAAACTCATTCTATGAGGCCACCATCACCCTGATACCAAAACCAGACAAAGATGTCACAAAGAAAGAAAACTATAGGCCAATAGCACTGATGAACATAGATGCAAAAATCCTCAACAAAATACTAGCAAACAGAATCCAACAGCACATTAAACGGATCATACACCATGACCAAGTGGGGTTTATTCCAGGAATGCAATGATTCTTCAGTATACGCAAATCAATCAACGTGATACACCATATTAACAAATTGAAGGAGAAAAACGATATGATCATCTCAATAGATGTAGAGAAAGCTTTCGACAAAATTCAACACCCATTTATGATAAAAACCCTGCAGAAAGTAGGCATAGAGGGAACTTTCCTCAACATAATAAAGGCCATATACGACAAACCCACAGCCAACATCGTCCTCAATGGTGAAAAACTGAAAGCATTTCCACTAAGATCAGGAACAAGACAAGGTTGCCCACTCTCACCACTCTTATTCAACATAGTTTTGGAAGTTTTAGCCACAGCAATCAGAGAAGAAAAGGAAATAAAAGGAATCCAAATCAGAATAGAAGAAGTAAAGCTGTCACAGTTTGCAGATGAAATGATACTATACATAGAGAATCCTAAAGATGCTACCAGAAAGCTACTACAGCTAATCAATGAATTTGGTAAAGTAGCAGGATACAAAATTAATGCACAGAAATCTCTGGCATTTCTATACACTAATGATGAAAAATCTGAAAGTGAAATCAAGAAAACACTCCCATTTACCACTGCAACAATAAGAATAAAATACCTAGGAATAAACCTACCTAAGGAGACAAAAGACCTGTATGCAGAAAAGTATAAGACACTGATGAAAGAAATTAAAGATGATACAAATAGATGGAGAGATATACCATGTTCTTGGATTGGAAGAATCAACATTGTGAAATTGACTCTACTACCCAAAGCAATCTACAGATTCAATGCAATAACTATCAAACTACCACTGGCATTTTTCACAGAACTAGAACAAAAAGTTTCACAATTTGTATGGAAACACAAAAGACCCTGAATAGCCAAAGCAATCTTGAGAATGAAAAACGGAGCTGGAGGAATCAGGCTCCCTGACTTCAGACTATACTACAAAGCTACAGTAATCAAGACAGTATGGTAATGGCACAAAAACAGAAAGATAGATCAATGGAACAGGATAGAAAGCCCAGAGACAAACCCACACACATATGGTCACCTTATCTTTGATAAAGCAGGCAGGAATGTACAGTGGAGAAAGGACAGCCTCTTCAATAAGTGGTGCTGGGAAAACTGGACAGGTACATGTAAAAGTATGAGATTAGATCACTCCCTAACACCATACACAAAAATAAGCTCAAAATGGATTAAAGACCTAAATGTAAGGCCAGAAACTATCAAACTCTTAGAGGAAAACATAGGCAGAACACTCTATGACATACATCACAGCAAGATCCTTTTTGACCTACCCCCTAGAGAAATGGAAATAAAAACAAAAATAAACAAATGGGACCTAATGAAACTTAAAAGCTTTTGCACAGCAAAAGAAACCATAAACAAGACCAAAAGACAACCCTCAGAATGGGAGAAAATATTTGCAAATGCAGCAGCTGACAAAGGATTAATCTCCAATATTTATAAGCAGCTCGTGCAGCTCAATAACAAAAATACAAACAACCCAATCCAAAAATGGGCAGAAGACCTAAATAAACATTTCTCCAAAGAAGATATGCAGACTGCCAACAAACACATGAAAGAATGCTCAACATCATTAATCATTAGAGAAATGCAAATCAAAACTACAATGAGATATCATCTCACACCAGTTAGAATGGCCATCATCAAAAAATCTAGAAACAATAAATGCTGGAGAGGGTGTGGAGAAAAGGGAACACTCTTGCACTGTTGGTGGGAATGTAAATTGATACAGCCACTGTGGAGAACAGTATGGAGGTTCCTTAAAAAACTACAAATAGAACTACCGTATGACCCAGCAATCCCACTGCTGGGCATATACCCTAAGAAAACCATAACTCAAAAAGAGTCAGGTACCAAAATGTTCATTGCAGCTCTATTTACAATAGCCCGGAGATGGAAACAACCTAAGTGTCCATCATCGGATGAATGGATAAAGAAGATGTGGCACATATATACAATGGAATATTACTCAGCCATAAAAAGAAACGAAATTGAGCTATTTGTAATGAGGTGGATAGACCTAGAGTCTGTCATACAGAGTGAAGTAAGTCAGAAAGAGAAAGACAAATACCGTATGCTAACACATATATATGGAATTTAAGGGAAAAAATGTCATGAAGAACCTAGAGGTAAGACAGTAATAAAGACACAGACCTACTAGAGCATGGACTTGAGGATATGGGGAGGGGGAAGGGTAAGCTGTGACAAAGCGAGAAAGAGGCATGGACATATATACACTACCAAAGGTAAGGTAGATAGCTAGGGGGAAGGATAAGCTGTGACAAAACGAGAGAGAGGCATGGACATATATACACTACCAAAGTTAAGGTAGATAGCTAGTGGGAAGCAGCCGCATAGCACAGGGAGATCAGCTCCGTGCTTTGTGACCGCCTGGAGGGGTGGGATAGGGAGGGTGGGAGGGAGGGAGACGCAAGAGGGAAGAGATATGGGAACATATGTTTATGTATAACTGATTCACTTTGTTATAAAGCAGAAACTAACACACCATTGTAAAGCAATTATACTCCAATAAGAAAAAAAAAAAGATTCCACCTAGTAATTTGCTGGTAATATTTCACATCATTTCCTTTCCAGGAAGCTCCAGAGTTTCATATAGCTTTGATACACCCATGCTAATTTTTCTTTTTCTCTATTTTCTGGGTTTCGCGCTTTTGTTCTCGTTTTGTTTTGTTTACTGTTTGGTTTGGTCCCCAAAGGAGGCATCATTAACTAATCTAGGGGATACCCCTCTTGATTTTCAGATATTTTCTTCCCTTTAATGTCAGGACCATGAACCAGCTATGAGCAAGTATCTTGACCACAGGCTGGAGTCTCTGGATGTTCATGGAATGAAGTAGACATAGAAATGCTCGTGACTGTCACCCTACTGGCACTGAGGCTTTCTTGTGGGAACTTATTTCCTGCAAATAATGGACCCTCTGGAGTTAGTTGTGACTGGTTTGGTCTCACTAGCATTTTTGCTGCCACCAAAACCAAAATGATTCTTGGTACATTATAACCTGCTCCAAATACCCCACCTGTCAGCTCCCAAATCCTTAACTATTACAAACTTTGTGACGATGACTCTGTAATAACCTCTGCCATGCGCTGAATTCTGCATGGCATGTCTTTTCATGGAGGATTTCCTTAACTGGGCATCACAGGCAAGTCTTCTCTGCTACTGACCGGATCAAGCACTTCACCTCCCTCCGCCAGCCCGGCAAACAAGCGTAGTTTATCTTGCTACCAAAAGAAAGTGCACCAACTAGGCTCCACCCTGCATAAGCTTTATGTTTTCAGCCCCCACATCTAAGCCTTGGGGGGGGCAGCCTGATCAGCATAAGAATCAGTTTTTTTTCACATTTTACAGAATAAAGTAAAACAGGAAATATTTGGATTAGATAACAAGTTACCGTAAGGAAGAATTTCCTAGTTGGGAGTTTGAACACTAAAACATTAATGGGATGTTCCTCTGGACTCCTTTCAGATTAAGGTTGCTAACAGCCCGTCATGTGCAATGAAACTAGATAACAGAAGGAAGAGAAACTCACATTTCTTGCTTAGATATGACTAATGGCTTATGTCACTTATACCCTCTGCACTGTGAGGGAGGTATCAAGGTACCTACATTTTACAGGTGAAGAAAGAGTAACTTTCTCAAATTCATACATTTTAAAACAGAAAGTCAAAATTCTACCTAAAGCTGTCAGATATCAAAGTTCATGATTTTTCCAGTACAGCAATTCATCCAAAGAGGGCCATGTTATCATTTCATTATAGCCCTCTGATTCCACAATTCCATTCTTTCAGCCCCTTGTCTAGCACCATCAGACCCTTTAATTCTTTGTCAGTAAGCCAGTATTTGCCTGTAGAAAGACTTTGCCTTGATGAAAAATATCAGAGATTCAAAAATATCTTGGGAAATAGAAACACTTTTAAAAAAAGCAAAAATAAAGTAAAATAACTGTCCATGTAAAATCCATGGTGTAATAACATCCTATGGCTTGACAAGGGTGACAGGACATGGCGGGGGGTGGGGAGCAACTTCCTGAAAACTGTTTCAGCCCCAGATGCCGGGTCTGTTTCATAAAAATGGGGAAGAAATGAGGAACTGAGCAAGATGTCGAAAGCCCTGATCAATTGGTAATTGTCCTCAGTTCTACACCCATAATAAATGGTGACAAATTCATTCGAGAAATCCTGTCTTGTCAACAGAGATCTTGGGAGGTCAGAAATCCAGTTCACATACCCTGGAGCAGAGAGTCTTCTGATCAGCTGGTCCTGCTATGGCGTTCTTGAGTTCTAGGATTTGGAATAAAGAGGTGTGGTTCAGTTTAAGAAGCCCCCAAGTCCACGTTGGTACAAATAGGACTTTCTCTTTGTCATCTCAAAACAAAGGTACTCTTTTGAAAGTTTGGTAACCCAGTATTTAAGATCTCTGTGAAAGGACTGTTCCTCATTGACTGCCCATCCCCCTCCAACTCCATCCTTGATTGGCTCCAGAGATGGCCGGTAGATAGGATTCTCCCCAGGGCAAATGCGGGTCACAGGATGCTACCTCCCACCCCTTTGCCCCTGGCACCCACCACTAATTGATTATAGAGCTGTTTCCTGCTGAGGCCAAATGCAGCCTCAGAATCCTTCTCAGCACAGCTCCAGGCAACCACTACCAATCATTTGGAGTTGGCACTCAAAAGGAAATCTATTTTGCTAAATTGCCCTAGGCACTTCTCAGCAGTGTTTCAAAACCCCTTGTCAAATGTTTTTGTGTGCCCATCCTCCCAGAATCTGAACCATTGTTCAGAGAAACATCCAATAGGAGATGAAAGAAGAGTTTTGTTAATTACTACCTTAAAAAAAAAAAGACTTGAAAATAATTTTCTCAAGCATTTAACAATAACAAAATGTCTGCTTCTATAGTACAGTTCTAGGCACTGTACTATTCTTTACAGATACAAAGAAGAGTAAAACATTTTTCTTATTAAGGGGCTCACAGTCTAGAAAGAGATAGAAACAAGTAAATCCTGATGTGTTCTCTGATAGCTACACCTCAATCAGCAAGGCCAAAAGGAGGCACAACCCTTATCTACTTACACACACACACACACACACACACCACCACCACCACCACTTCCATACATTCACACCTAACTGCCTGAGGAAACTCATCCCTCTTTCTTGTTTCACAAGAACTATTATTCTTGCATCAGAAAGTTACTTGGACAGACTGAAATATACAGAAGCTAGGGAATGTGTGCTCCTCTGATTAATTAACACATGATCTGGTAAAGAGTTCCACTTGATTTTCAAGTTTCCAGATTTTTCTCCCAGACTTCTTGAAACTTCAATAAGAAAATTTTTTTTCTCAGCCCAAGTATTTTGGTTTCAGCATTGCCAGCTGGGACTAATTACCTAAGCAGTCTTTTTTTTTTTTTTTTTTTTTGGCTGTGTTGGGTCTTTTTTGCTGCACGCCGGCTTTCTCTAGTTGTGGCTAGTGAGGGCTACTCTTCGTTGCGGTGCGTGGGCTTCTCACTGCGGTGGCTTCTCTTGTTGCGTAGCACGGGCCCTAGGCGCATGGGCTTCAGTAGTTGTGGCTCACGGGCTCTAGAGCGCAGGCTCAGTAGTTGTGGCGCACAGGCTTAGTTGCTCCGTGGCATGTGGGATCTTCCCTGACAAGGGATCGAACCATATCCCCGGCATTGGCAGGTGGATTCTTAACCACTGAGCCACCAGGGAAGTCCCTTAAGCAGTCTTATAGATCTTTCAAGTGCCCATGAATCACCAGGGATTTGTTAAAATGCAGATTTTTATTCACGAGGGCTAGGATTTATTCCTTGTCTCTTAACTTTTTTTTTCCATCTCTTTATCTCTTTGTGCTATATTTTGAGAAATTTTGAGAGTTGGTATTATAGTGCAGTGATTAAATACAAGGCCTCTCCCTGAATTCAAGACTAGTTGTATGACTTTGGGTAAATTACTTATCTTCTCTTTGTCTTGGTTTCCTAATCAGTAAAGTGGGGACATATAATTCTTGTAAGAATTAAATGAGATAATACATGGTAAATGCTTGAATAATACCTGGAACATAGTAAGCACTCAATATATATTAGATAACATTAGTTTTTCTTCAGCTCAATTTTATGGTTCACTAATTCACTCTTCAGTTATATCCAGTCCATTATGTTTAGTTTTGTTCTTTCAACGACCTTATTTTTCATTAAATTGGTTCTTTGCCATAATATTCTATTCTGGATTCATAAGAATTTTATTCTTACTTCATAAGCTCTTGTTCTTGTTTTATACATGCTTTCACTCCTTTATCTCCTCAAGGTTATTAAATATATTTACAGTTTTTGCTACTTCTTTACTTCCTCGGGTGTAAATTCTTTTATTATGTTTTCCCTTTATATCTGGAGGGTGTTAGCTATGGACTCATTACGGTCAGGAGAGTTTTTCAAGGCTCTCTGCTGGATTACCATTTCCACATACAAAGTTTGAGCAGGGCATAGCATGGATACACAAGCTTGCTCAGGTAGCCGTGGAAAGGACACCCTGCCAGGAGGTATGGTTCCAGACCTTGTTCCTGCAGGTGCAACACACTCTAGTGAGAACACAGGTGTTGCTATTCTGACTCCTGGCCTTGTGCTGGCTGCCCAGCTCTAGCTTCAGCTGGTTCCCATTGGCAGACTGGCAGGGCAGTTCCACCCTCTGGCCGCGTGCAGAGCTACCTTCTTGGACCCTTTTCTTATGTCTTCCAGTTCAGCCACTTATTCATTCAACTGCTCCGAGCCTGACCTGGCATTTTTCTCTTTGGTTTCATTCTCAGGCTCCTCCTGTATGCTTTACCTCTTCCCACCCTCCCTTGTTCCAAGCTTTCCCCTTAACTCTGTCCTTAGCATTATACTTTCATTTAACGAAACAAGATAGTCTTTATCAGAAATACTTAGGGACACATTTGTTTTCCCCTCCTGACCTCTCTAGCCCCAAGCTGCAGAAGCTTACAAACCTGTCATGCCATACACTCAAAAACCTACAATCTCTCAAAGCCCCTCATTTCCCTCTACAGGAATCCTTGCAAGAGACACTGATACCAGAAGCTATTTGGGCTTTGGCACCACCAATCACTTGGCATGACAGCAAGTCCTGAATCCAGGAAGCGGGGGTGGGGGGCAATAGAAGTGCCAGGAAGTGAAGGAGATTACCATATTCATACAGATCTCAGCTCTCTTCAACCCCTCCCCTTGCTATATGGCTTTCTCTTCATATTTACTGAAGAATTCCCCTACAAGGTATAGGTTAGATATAGCGCCACAGAGAACATTAACCATCATCACAACCTCATGATAGACACATTTTTCCTCCCTCAATAGTATGAACTGGACTTAGAAACTTTTTCTTCCTCCAATCACATATATGTGAAAAAAGTTAACTTGTGTGTGTGCACATATGTGTGTATGTACACACACACACAAGTCTCAAGATGAAATAAATTGTACGGCAATACTGGCTGCCTTCTTCCATGATTCATTTCCCCATTTTCCATATGCTCTCTGCCTACATAAATACCTTTAGCCTGTTCATTAATTCCTTGGTAAATATATTCAATTCTTCCCTCTGTTCCTTTTCTCCAACACTCCAGTTGCTTTTTAGAAGTTTTAGCTCTAACCTTATGGTCTCTGTCTCTCTAGCTCCACAGTGATTGTCACTATCTTTCTGTGTTTCTCTTTCCTCAAAGTCTTGTAAAATATAACATACTGCAAAGCAGTGGTGTTCCTGGGAGTTAGCATTTGGGGTGGCAGATGCTGCGGTAACAAATCTGCTCGTGGGGGCTGGTACACACCCCCAGCAGTCGCAGCCCACTGCATACATTCTGAATTAAAAATAAACGATAATGGAATTAGAAGCACATTGATGTGTCATTTAATCTATTTAGGGGTAGGTGAGAAAACAAACTCTTTACTGATACTTAATCCAACACAACTAACATATAGCTAAACATAATCTCCTTGATAGCAAACAGCTATGAAGATTTAGCTTCTCTGGTCTCACTACAACTTAGCCATTGGTGGAGAAGGCATTGGCAAAGGAGTAGCTCCAGCCCAGGAAGTTGAGGTTGGCTGCCAGCCATGTTTCCTTTAGACTTTCTTCTTGAACCCTGGTTACCCCCTGCTCTTTCCACCCCAACAAGCCACAGACCCATTTTTTTGGTTGTTGTTGTTGTTTTTGTTTTGTTTTCCGCTATGCGGGCTTCTCACTGTTGTGGCCTCTCCCGTTGCGGAGCACAGGCTCCGGACGTGCAGGCTCAGCGGCCAGGGCTCACGGGCCCAGCCGCTCCGCGGCATGTGGGATCTTCCCGGACTGGGGCACGAACCTGTGTCCCCTGCATCGGCAGGCGGACTCTCAACCACTGCGCCACCAGGGAAGCCCCACAGACCCATTTTATGATAAGCCAGGACAGCTGTTGCTTATTCTTAATGTTATAATTATTCCTCTTTATGTATCCCCCATCTAGATTTTGTAAACTCTTTTGAGGACAAGGACTATGTTAATCTCCTGCCATGGGATGCATGGTGTACATAGTAGGTGGAAAGCAAGCTATGTTTGTAGACCAATACACTGTGCAAGCATTTCACTTACATATTCTTGGGTATCCATCACAGCAACCTATGTCCATAGATGTCATCATGCCATAGATGTCATAGAGGTGAAGTAATTTTACTGAAATCACAGAGCTAGGAAGAGAGCCTGGATGCAAACTCCAGTTTTCTTAACTCTAAAACACGTATTCTTTACACCACATTATGCCACACAGTGCTGAACAAATGCATGCTGAATGGTGAATGGATCAATCAATCCTGGATCCAAGGCACTTCAGTTCTGCCAGCTCGACTCTCTGATTGCAGAATAAAGGGTGGTCACTTAACCATGGATGTGGAACAACATGAGTGTTCTGTGAAAAGAACAACATTGGGTTCTAATTTAAATTGTCAGCATTTAGATATGTAAAAAACTGCACAGCAACAATTCTCCCTATAAGGCTAGAAGGCATATCAGTTTTATTATCCCATCTGACAATTGACTGAATGGAAACAGAGAGACTTAGGGATGAGAGGCCTGGGTCAATGTCACACGGGCCGTTGTTGTCAATCTAGGATTAGAACCAAGAGCTTTTGCAAGCTGCATCCTCTGCTCAGCCACCCATAATTTTTCAAATACTAATGTACAGTTATTCACCCCAAACACTAATGGAAACTGTGCACCAGGAGGAAACCTTTATTATCAATTAACCAGTATTGAATCCCTATATAGGACAGACACTATGCAGGTGCTTTTGGGTTTTCTAGAGTAGAAAAACAGACTTCAGCTCCGGCCTCCTTTGTGATGTAACCACAGTGAAGCTAGAGAATTACATCAAGCACTGCAGATGGTATAGAATATCCTAATTACAATTCCGAATTGCACTAAATGCTTTTCTAAATAGCCAAAACCCCAGATAAATTAATTGGAAAGGACATATAAAATTGCAATCATAGGGAGATAAGGCTTTCATTAGCAAATCTTTCCATTTTGCCTGACCGCTTCCAAGTAACTTTTCGATCACTAAGGACACACACACACACACACACACACACACACACACAATTTTCTATGGCTTATAAAAAAAGAAAAAGCATTTCCATTATGTTCTGTTTCCTTTGAAGAATTCCCTGAGGAATTCTTCTAAAGTTGAGGCAAATCAGCATACACAGATACAGCCATTTACAATCTCCTTGGAAACTAGAATTCCTGGCCAATTCAGGCAGCAAGCAGCAAAATGTTTTCTCCAGGTTTACTTGAAGAGAGAAAAATATTGTGAAAAATGCAAAGGAAGGTGTATGTTGGCTCTCAGGGTCTGATGTGCTATCCTCCAGGGGCCTACGTTTCCACACACCAGGAAGACTGCACCAGGAAGCTTTATGCCAAGTCTACCTGCTATGCCATCAAAATGAAATAAGCTAAAGAAAAATGATGATAATAAAAATGACTACCATTTATAGAGCCCTTAGCAGATGCAGGCACTACACTGAGAAATTTATTTACATTCTCACAACCACCCTAGGATGGAGGCATCATTTCCCTCATTTTACACACTAAGGAATGGAGACTCGGTGATGTTAAGGAACTCACCTAAGGTCACACAGCTAATATGACTGGATGGCCATCAACCCAGGTCTATCTCTTCCCTGACTCAAAAGCCATGCAACAGTGCCTGTGCTCAGAACACACATTATATTCTCACAGGCACAACAGCGTTGTCAATAAGACCACCTTGACTGTCCCTCCACACTTCAATGATGTAGTTAATGCCAAGCTTCAGGGGGGATTTTCCACTGAAAATGTTTAAAAACAACAATGGGTTTTCAGTGCAGACACAGAACCACTAAAGTAAAGAGAGAGGAACACACCATTGTAAAGTAATTATACTCCAATAAAGATGTTAAAAAAAAAAAAAAAAGAAAAGAAAGAGCGAGGAGCTGTTTCCCCAGATCGTATGGCCATCTATCTATTTACCTATTCTTCATGACGCCCTTGGGCACAGATCTATACCATACGGGAAAGTTCACAATAAGGAAAGCGACTTATTTGTGCTCTACCTCTAGATGGACAAAAAGATTAAGAGGCGTAGTGACACACTCACGCACACACAAATGGAAAACACAGATTTGTTTTGACAATCTATTATACTACAAAAATATTGACGAATGTAAGCTGCGGCAAAGTGCATCCACCTTCCAAAAGCACACACACCCCGCCCAAGACTGCTTAGATGTGGGGAAGGTGCGAATACCCCCTCAAAATCAACTGCCCTTGGGCTAAGGGGGTGCATAGGAGGGAAGCCTCCAGTTTTCTATGATCAGGTTTTCTCGTCATGGCGTTCTTTTCACAGAACACTTGTGTTCTTCGCGTCCACGGTTAAGTGACCACCCTTTATTTTGCAATCGGAGAGTCGAGCTGGCAGAACTGAAGTGGCTTGGCAGCTGCAGAGACGAAGCTCAACTGAACAAACAGATTCTTAAGTGATGCTTAGACGGGAGAACTTGGACACGGTTCAGAGTTTTTTTTCATTCATTTAAATGTGTGATTGAATCCTGTTCATCACCCTCTCGGCACTGTATTATATATTCGGTTCTTTATCGTATAATAATGCTGAGGGCGGAAAATAAGAAAGGTACAAGTTTACCAACTCTTCTTATTATAGAAAGAAGAGCAGCTTTGTTTATGTCATAAACAATAGTCAATAAATGCACATAACAAGTTAATTTTTCACAGCAATCCGTACCCAGAACTTGAAATATGCTATTTTGTTCTTTGGTCCAAATTTCTTGAGACAAATAAATCCTTCTGCACAGTAATCACACTGAAATCTTGGAGTAAACAGCATATAAGAGCGTACAGGCCCGGTTTAGAATGGCGCTTAGTGCAGACGGGTGACAGATGACTTTACCGCGGCAGCGCTCACACCTCTCTGACCTCCTTTCTCAACACCCTCCTCTACTCACTCTCGCTGCTGCAGCCATGCGGACCCACCTCCTTCCCGCGAGTGGCCCAAATATGCTCCCTCTGCTTGGCCGCAGGGTCACTGCCCTTGCCGTTTCCTCTGCCTGAGACCTTCCTGCCCCAGGTAGCCACGTTAAGCCCTCACTTCTTTCAAGTGTCTGCTCAAATGCCACCTTACATCTTCCTCCAGCATCCTCTCTCCTCCTAACCTACTAGTCACTTTCTGCATATTTTCTGATACATATTCATTTGATTCTTGACTGTCTTCTCCTACTCGGAGATAAGCTGTGGGCACAAGGGACTTTGTTCACTGCTGTAACCTCAGCACCCGGAATGGTACTCGCACAAGGTAAGTGCTCGGGAGGGAGTAAATGAATGGATGGCACCAGAGCCAGTTTAAGGCTAGGGGTGCAACAGGGGTGGCTGCCTCAGGCGTCAACCGGTAACAGGTGGCACAGACATCCCTGGAAAAGTAATGAGATGGACAGTATTTACCTTAGCGCTCTCAAGAAAAATCTTGTACATTTTTTTCCTTCCACATTTCTTTAATTGAAGTATCGTTGATTTACAATGTTGTGTTAGTTGCAGGTGTACAGCAAAGTGATTCAGTTACACATATACATATATCAAATGAAGAATTGGATTAACCACGTGAGGCTGGGGGAGAATGAGCCTCCCCCAACGGAAGCGTTAGATAAACTACCCTCTGAGGAGGGTGAGTACAATTAGCTCTAAGGGCTTTTCTTTTACGGAGTGGAGTTCACAAGTTTGGGTCAGAGCAGAATTGCCTGGGTCTGACTAAGAGAGACCAAAAACAGCCACCGGTGGTTCTTCTTCCCCTCCCTTCCCTATGTTCTGCTCAGCCTCTCCTCTACATTAATGTTGCATGAAGAGTTAAATAATATTGGTTTGAAGGAGTGCCACGTCATCCGCCTGCCCTGTGTACCCACATACGTCTCCTCTGTTTAAGGACCTACAGTGCTTTTCAGTTACCTTTTGGATCCCATTCAAACTCCTCAGCTTTGGCACTCAATTCCTGGAACCCGACTGCATTCCTTTACATGGCACAAGGGACTTTGCATATGGAATTAAGATTACAGACCGTAAAATAGGGAGTTTAGGAGATTATCTGATTAGGCCCAATGTAATCAATCATATGGGCCTTTAAAAGAGGAATACGAAAGCAGAAGAATCAGAGAGACATAGCAGAAGAGGGAGGCATAGGGGCGATTCAAGGTGTGAAAGAGACTCAGACTGCCACTGTCGGCTTTGAAGATGGAGGAAAGGGACCACAAGCAAAGAATGCAGGTGGCCTCTAGAAGCTGAGGACAGCTTCCCTCCAACAGCCAGGAAGGAGAGTGATGCCTCAGTCCTAGAACCACAGGAGGTTAACTCTGCCCACAACCTGAGTGAGCCTGGAAGTGGGGTCTCCCCCAGAGTCCAGCCACACCAGACCTTAACCTTGGCCATATGAGCTCAAAAGGGAGAAACCAGTCAAGCCCACTGGACTTCTGACCTACAAAACCACAAGATAATAATTTTGTGTCACACAAAACTGCTAAATTTGTGACAGTTTGTTATGACAGCAATAGAAAAATAATTCAAGACCTTTAGCAAACTGGATTCCACTTATATACCCAAAACATCCCATTCCTCTGAACACTGTATCCACTGCTCTCGCCAACCTGTCTACCTTCAGTCCATAACATGCCCATTTGTCATTAATCCGATACTGTCCCTCCACTCAAGATTTCTCTTGCCATACCAACTCAAAGCCGGTCCTCCAAGGCTGAGTCAGACCCAGGTCCCACCTCTTTCGCCTTTTAATCTGGTTGTCCAACAGGGTTTTCCACTTAGGGACTTCCAAATGTCACACTATGCTTCATATAATTATGTATTTTTGTCAAATATCTTATCATTTTCTTTCCCAACAAAACTCTGAGCCCTTCACAAGCTGAAATCGTGTTGTCTTTGTGTCTGGCAAAGCAGAAGACAATGCATACATAGTGAACGATTCCCAGGAACGTACTCACTTCACTTTAAAATGACCACTTGGAGATGTTTTCCATGTAGAATATTTCTAATCTACTTATGTGACAGGATTAGCAAATTTCTGTGTGTGTGACATAGTTGATTTCAGCTAGTATCAGATATGCAGATTTGATCCAGTAATAGTAAGCACCTAATTTCATTTATTTCTATCTTGCCAGCACAGCGAGCTCACCTGATGCCTACTTTTCCACTCCATCCTGATTCCATGGAATTTGGTACTAACAGCATGTAAGTCATAATCATACCATGTGGGGACAGCTCACCTACCTTAGTTAGAGCAGTATTGCATCTCATTGCCTAAACAACGTCTCCATCTTTCATTGCAGTAAATAGACCAGATAAACAATGACACCTGCTTTCTCTCAAGAATAAGTGCTCATATAGAGAGAATTTGAAGTTTTTATCTTGTTACTAAGAGGTTTTGAATCAGTACCCATACAGTGAACAAACTTGCTCTATGGACCTCATAACAGCGATCTGAAGGTAGCAAGTTGTAAAATATTCATTGTTCTGTCCTATGTTTAAACACATGTATCTGTACATTTTAGTTACCTCACATTTATCCTCACCACATTCTCACACATGATAACCAACAGGTTCAGACAACCATTCAGTAAAAAAAAAAAAAAAGTATATTTTTCATAGTAATGCTAATAGCTTTCATTATAAATTGTGTCCATTTTAATATAAAGTCATTCAGGGAACAGCTCCTATGTACCACCTATATGGTTAAAACCTCCTATCCACTCTGTATGATTTAACTAAGATTAAAACTGTTGGTTTCTCCCCTTCATCTTAGCATATGAAGCCCTCTTTCATCTAGCTTCTCCCAAACTTTCCAGCTTTGGTTCCCACCTACCTCTGACCCCACTGTTTCCAGCAGCTCTGTAGTTTCTCACACGTGAACACATAACATGAAGTATGGCATCTGTGACCCAGCTCAAACGGTCTTCTTTGCCTAAAGTTGTTTTTATTTCTTAACCCCCCAGCCTAGTTAACCCCGATTCAACTTTCAGAACTCAGTTTAAATGTCACTTCCTCCAAGAAGACTTTTTTTACCCCTCTCCCCACTTAGACTTCCTTACCTCCTTAAAATCTATGACTTTCTTGAGGACAGGAATGAGATCTGAATTGTTTTCATAGCCTTGGGATTAAAAACAGTACCTGACACCCAATAGTCTCAATACACAACTGTTGAATGAAAAAGTTTCAAATACAGTGGTTGTTAACAACTCCTCAAGTAGCTCATAAGAAAACCAAAACATGGATGCAAATATTAAACATTGGGATAAGATGTATCACAGGATGGGATAAGTATATTAGCTTCCTATATCTGCCATAAAAATTACCACAAATGTGGTGTCTTGAAACAGAAGTTTATTCTCTTCTGGTTCTGGTAACCAGAAGTCCAGAATCAAGGTGCAGCCCACACTCACTGCAGGGCCTCTGGAGTAGAATTCTTTGCCTGCCTCTCTCCTAGCTTCTGATAGCTGCTGGCAATCCTAAATGTTCCTTAGCTTTTAACTGCATCACCCCAATCTCTTCCTCCATCATCACATTGACTTCACCTCCGAATGTCTTCTTCTCTGTGTGTCTGTCTTACAAGGATATATGTGATTGAATTTAGTACCTACCAGGCTAACTCAAGGTAAACGTCTCTCTCAAGATCCTTAATTTAATCATATTCTTTACCTTATAAGATAACATTTACTCTTTTACCGTATAGTGTAATATTCACAGGTTCCAGGTATGAGGATGTGGACCTGTTTTCAAAAGTACAACAGGTGTCGGTTAGTGGGGTATCCAAGAAGAGTCATGGAAATTCAGAGGAAGGGGGACAAAGGGTTGGAGTGATGGCCACAGAGCCTTAACACTTCAAAATGTCAAGGTAATTTGCTATCATGCATATGAACCCTTTTGTTTTGGTAATGGCCCCTTTGAGGTAGCACAGAGATGCTGATCCCATTGAAGAAACTAAGGAATGGAAGGAACATGTGCATGTTACAGAAACACTAGTGATGAGGTTGCGATCGAAATTTAACTCTCCTCTCCTCTATCCTTTTTTTTTATACTATCTTCATTGGAGTATAATTGCTTTAAAATGGTGTGTTAGTTTCTGCTGTATAACAAAGTGAATCAGCTATATGTATACATATATCCCCATATCCCCTCCCTCTTGCATCTCCCTTCCACCCTCCACATTCCACCCCTCTAGGTGGTCACAAAGCACCGAGCTGATCTCCCTGTGCTATGCGGCTGCTTCCCACTAGCTATCTACCTTACATTTGGTAGTGTATATATGTCCATGCTACTCTCCCATTTCATCCCAGCTTATCCTTTCCTCTCCCCGTGTCCTCAAGTCCATTCTCTACATCTGTGTCTTTATTCCTGTCCTGCCCCTAGGTTCTTCAGAACCTTTTTTTTTTAGATTCTGTATATATATGTGTTAGCATATGGTATTTGTTTTTCTCTTTCTGAGTTACTTCACTCTGTGTGACAGACTCTAGGTCCATCCACCTCACTACAAATAACTCAGTTTCGTTTCTTTTTATGGCTGAGTAATATTCATTTTATATATATGCCACATCTTCTGTATCCATTCATCTGTCGATGAACACTTAGGTTGTTTCCATGTCCTGGCTATTCTTTATTATCTATACTTCGTTATCTTCCAAAATGAATTTGAGAGATTAAGTGACAGATACACCACAGAGCTTCTTCCCATTATTTAAGTAACAGTTTTTCATTTCTTCTTTCACTCCTGCTGAAGTTCTCTAGCGCAGATGCTAATGCTACACACTGGACAAAAGGAACAGAGTAAGAAAAGCTGGGTGCTGCCCATAATCAACAAATATTGACTCAGCATCTGCCCTTTGCAAAATATTTTGAGGAATATGAAGATGAATTAGACATGCATTCATACTCAGGGAGCTAGCATCTCGTAGATGATGCAATCAGGTGACAAATTCAAGGCAGTGTGTCTTTAATGGTCCAGAGATGCTGTGGGGTGTTAGAGCAAGAGAAAGCATTCCTGGCTAAAGGCATCAGGAAAGAATTCATGGAGCAGCTGGCATTTGAATGGGGCATTGAAACTAAAGTTCTTTACTAAGTAGAGCTGGAGGTGGAGAAGAGGGGGAATGTGGGCAAAGGTAACGTAAGCAGAAAGGAGAATATATACAAAACTGTGGAGGGGAAAGACTATGACTTGTATTGGGTAACAACAAGAGATTCAGGGTATATGCAAGAGAACAGTGGAAGATAAAAATGAAAAGGAAAATTGTGATATGTGGTCCTCGACTATGAAGGAAATGATAAGGAATTTATTAAATAGGCATGGAGCTGTTGTTAAACATATTTTGAATAAAGAAAAGACATAATCACACATAATCAGAGTTGTTTGGGAAGATTACTCCGGCAGGGGTGTGAAAGAAGGCGGGGGAGGCTAGATGCTCAAAGATCACTGCAATAATACAGCCAAGAGCTAAATAGGGGTCTTGATTAGGAAGACAGCCATGTGAAAGGCGTGTGAAAGGAACAGAAGAAGTGAGAGCAATTTCAAAGGAAAACTCAATAGGATATAATGACTTATTGGGTATAGGGGACTGGAGATATAAGAGGAGTCAGAGATGAGTTTAAGATACGATAACGTGATCCAGTGATGCCAGTGGAAGAATTTGGAACGTCAGGAGGAGGAACAAGTTTAACAGCAAAAGTGATTAACTTAGTTTGCAGGTGTTAAGTTTCAAGAACCAGCAGGACATAAAATAAAGATGCCAAGAAAAGACATGATTGGAACATAAATGCAAGAAACATTCCATGGAGAAAATTACTGAAATCATAGAGATTTATGACATCACAAAAGGAGAGAGAGAATATCCTAAAGCTTAAGGAACATCCATAATTAATGAATGGTGGAAGGGTAGAAGCTAGCCAAGAAGACTGGGACCAAGAAGTGATTTCACCAAAGAAGTAAGAAGAGTCCAAATGCTGAAAAGAACAGAACTCAAGGCAGAAGGGGATTTCATGGAAGGGTCATCAATATCAAATATTGCAAATTTCAAAAAATGTATTATCAAGGCACAGATTGCATCTGTGTTTAGGAGGTCGTTTTTTTTTCAATGGACACAGGGGCCAAACTGCAAGGAGATAAAGACTAATTGGTAATGAATAAGGATTGTAGATAAATGATTCAAGAAGTTTAAGGGTAGAACACCAGAAGCCAATATCTGAGGAGGAATAGAGTCAAAAGAACGTTGATGTGTTTAGGTGTTTGTTGCTTTTTTTTTTCTCTTTAGAACAAATGGTTATACTCCAATCAGTGTTTAGTCTCTAGTGCCTACCTTGCGCCCTTGTGCTCATGGGCGAAATCCACAGATGATTAGAACTTGATCCTATGCTCAAGCAGTAAACAATTTAGTGGATAAACTAGAAATTTACATACGTTGCTCAACACAGTGTGGTAAGATCGGCGATCAAGGTAGGTGGAAAGTTGTGGGAGCACCGGGGAGGGGCTTAGCCTGGTCTGGGACAAGGGAGGAGATGGTGCCAAAGGACCCCCTGGACAGGGACTGCCACGTGAGTCTTAAAGGACTAGGAAGGAGACAGATTGGCCTATTTGAATAAAAGAGTGGGAAAGAGAATACTTCATACGTTTTCTGCAAAGACAAAGAAACTTAACAGGAAAGAAAAGCAGAAGCTGATGAGAAAGAGTAAATAAAGGCAGTTGAGTTCTGAGATGGGAAAGGATGAGATCAAGCAGGCCAGTAAAGGAATTTGCCTTTCCTGGGAAAAGACGACAGGGAAGAAGACAGAAATTGATGAAGAAATGGGGTGACGTTCAAGCAGTAAGGAAAGAGGCGGGGGAGCCAGGGATTCTGCCTCATTCCTCTTTGAACAATGGAAGGTCAACCATCTGCTGAGAACAGGGTGGGGTCTGGGGAGGGCAGAGAAGTGATGATTACTAGATTAATAGTCTTTCATTCTTTTTAAATAAAAGCATTTATTTAAATCAAAGGTGGTGCGGGGCTCAGTCTCTTCCTAGTGCATATAGGGTGAGAAACAATTCATCCAGAAGGTGGAGAGCCTGGGTTCTGAAGCCAGAGTACCTGGGTTGTCTTGTCTGTTCCGCATATTAGCAGCAGATGCGCAAGGCTTTATGATATCAATAATCTCTCTGTCTCTAGGTTTGCTCATCTAGAAACAGGACAAATAATAGTACTTAACTCATAGGTTTGTGATGAGGTGTAAAAAAATGAATCCCTCTAAGGTACTGAGAACAGTGTCTGGCACGTAACACATACTCAAAAATGTTAATTCTTATTAATATTAGACCGGTGCTATTTACTAGAACTTTCTGAAGCGGTGGAAATGTCCACTGTGCCCTCCCACGCGGTAGCCACTAGCTACACGTGGCCACTGAGCTCTGGAACTGTGGCTAGGGTAACTGAAATTTTAATTTTTACTCATTTCAATTAAATAGCCACGTTTGGCCCTGCAGAAGAAGGAGCAACCATTTTAAACAGGGTTTTATGGGTATGAAAAAAGACACTGGAGTCCATACTCCAAGGACCCTAGTCCTCAAATAGTGTAGAACAGACCCAACCAAGTAATGATACGGTTGTAACTCTTAGGACTCAGCCTTATTTTGTTGGTGCTGATGAGCTAAGATAGTACGGAGAGAAGATGTGCTCATGGCCCCTGTAATTCCAAAGGAGGTTTCAGTATCTGGTAGGATATTTGTTAGATAAACAAGAGGCAAGTGGCATATCCCCAGGTGAACAGAACAGAGGTTCAGCCAGCTTTCTGCTGAAGTGTGTCAGTTGAGAGCCATTTAGAAGGTCGACTGGAGCTCAAAAAGAAACCGAGAGCTGCTGCCAAATGTAGTCTCGAGCCCCGTTAATATCTGATGACAATGGAGTCATTTCACATCAGAGCCACTAGAAGAGCCAGTATCATACTCTGTGAGACAACATAAAACTCCAGTAGTCTGCAGTATTGATAAAACACAAAAGGAGAGAGGAGAAAGGTTATCAATGAATAATGCATTTCCTTTTGTGGAAGCAGGAGGAGAAGAAACGAACGGATCATTAATGGACTAAATGCGATTAGGGTCCACGGCAGAAGGGGGGCCAGCACCGGCTCCTGCCAGCGAGGTCACCAGCAGAGGAGGCTGCTGTGAAGTGGAAGAAGGGGGCGGGGCAGTTTGTGATGAAGTTCTTTTTGAGCTGCTGCTTTTACTTTCCAGTATTTTCAAAGCCTCTTCTGGAATCCGAGATTGCTTGTGTTATCTCTCTGTTTCTAGAATAAAATAGCATAGTGGTGAAAACCGTGGATTCCAAAGAATTTATGCAAAGTATGATCACATAGGGAAAGCTTAATGAAGATGGTCGTGTGGGGAAATGAAGGATAAAGCAACTCAAATAAAAGGACTGGAAGTAATTAAATAAAGAAAAACCATTCTTGAGCGTCGTCAAGAAGACAGACATGCAAAAGTTGCAAGCTGTCATTTGCTTTGTGCAATAAGGCACTTTCCTGTAGAGTGGCATACCTTGATCCTTTCAAAATGAAATGTTTGAAATTCACTAATAGATTTCACTGTTTAGGGGAATTCTGTGTGTTTAATGTGTATGTACATTAAAACGACAAAACAAAACATCCCCCTTTCTGGTATCAATACTGCTACCAAGTCAAGGTCTCCTTACAGGAACTTCTCTTCCTGTTCTGTAGAGCAGTTACAGGCTTCGGAGGCCCGCAGACCTGGATTCAAACCAAGCTCCCTTTCTTATTGCCTGTGTGATCTTGGGTGAGTTATTTTACTTCACTGAGCCTCAATTTCCTTAGCAGTCAAATGGTGATGATGATACACATTCACGCAATGCTGTAGAATTGAATTCGATGAAGCAGCCTATACAAAACACCTAAGTGTGCCTGCATTTTAGTACGGGCTTAATAAATGCTAGTTGCCCCTTCAGGAAGGGGTCAGGGCGTGCATTCTCCTGAGAGAGATCAGACTCCACAGAAGCATGACACAGCGGAGAGCTGACTTGACTCCCATTTAGACACAGAGGCTAAGAACTCTAGGATTCCTTCTCCCAGGAACCACACTTGTCCTGGAAGTTCTTTGAGGACTTCAGGATAAGCCAGAGACTGGGAATAAAAGGCTCCTTCTGCCTCAGGCTCCAGATAAAGCCCTAACTCCTAGGAACTTCCCCTGAGGCCATTAGGACACTTGCTCAAGGTGGCTAATGTTAGCGTTGAGCTGTGACCCACTCTGACCCCACCTGCCATCCCAACCTGGTTCACACCTTGGATTCTCAGCTGCTCAGCTAAGCTTATTGCTCCTGCCTAGAACAAGGAGCCCCGCCTAGGCCATCAGATTTTAGGTTTTGATTTTCAAATGTCATCTTTCCTGACATTGAACAAGATGTGTGTGTACCATAGCAAAAGAAATAGGAGCGTGTTTAAGGGAAGCAAACTGCTAGCAAACAGCTTGAGGCAGGCAATGGGGTTAGACAGGAATTGAAGCTGGTTAAGGGTGGCACAGGGGTCTGGCATAAGTCAAAGGAGGTTGGACATAGTTTGAGACGAGTAGTTGCCCTGGAATTAGTCCAGCCAGGTAGGACATGGGTTGCAGTGGCTTCACCTCAGAACACACAGAGGCCGGAGCTCAGACACTGGCCACCAAGCAGGGAAAGCTCCAGGCTCTGTTCTTGTTCTAGGTTTTTGTTAGAGAAGGTGACCTGGAAGATTCATTAGCTCAGATTCCTCCTGGAACTCTCTAGGTCTTAAAGGAACCACCATCTTTGTACCTATGATGTTGGAAAGCATCCCCATGCCCCCATGAATCTCTGGTTCCCCCCAGGAGGGAGAACAATCTTCTAGCCTGACAAAAGCCCCCAAAGAAGAATTCTATCTTCATGGAAATATATTCTCCTCATCCTTAGAAATTTTGTGAGAACTCAAATTTTCCAGTCTTTCCTCTTCCTGGGGCAGAAACTTAGCATCAGGCTAGAATTCCAAAATATTTAGAAAATAGGTGGTGGAAGGATGCTAAAAAAACTGCCTTATCAATGCAAAGCAATTGCCAGGATTAATACGGGGAATGTTGGGAAAGATACAGAAAGTGAAGCCCCCTTGAATATACACAAGGTCTCTCCACAGAGCAGCCATCAACATGCATGTGTGGCTGTGATGCTGTCATGGCACAATGGCGTGTCCTGATTTTAGGATCTGGGCCTCAAAGACAAGCACAGTCTCGGTGATACAGGTCCACGGCGAGAAATTCCACTGGCCTGATCCTTGAGGATGAAACCTGGGATTCTCATAAGAGTTCCATTAGGTAGCTCTCTTCCAGAATAGGACTCATTTTCAGGCCTTGGAATTCACTTAGAGATGCAAAGATACACTTGCAGTCATCTAGGGCCTCTGTTCCGTTTCTATCCTGTGCCTCCGCACATTCTTCATAAGCATACAAGAGGATCATCACCTCCTCAGCAGAGAGAATGAACAAGATGCTAAGGTCTAAGCTGCCTCCCGTCTAGAAACTTAATAAGAATCTGAGCCTTATGGGGATCCCACCACGAGTTATAGGAGCGTGAAGAACACACCCATTTCCCGTTTTCTACAAGTCCTCTTGGGAAAATGCATATAACGTCACAGCTGGCTTATCCTCATCAAGAAGACCTAGAATTTCGAATACTCTTGAGTTCCTTGTAAGAAAGCCCACATTCCTGTGAAATACAAATAAGGCAGAGAAATGCCCTGAACTAAAACTTGTTTCCATTTGAAGGGAACTAGAACAAAAGGTCACTGTGAAATGTAAGAGCAAGGTAAGAAAAACAAAGAGCAGTCCAGATGTTCTATTTCCCTCTCAGCGATGAATGCTTACAGCACTTACAGCAGGTCTGGCTGGACCTGACTGCAGGCGAGGGCTGAATCACAATAACAGAAAGCACCTGTTGATCCAAACCACCTGTACTCTAACTTGCTAGCCCTCTGGCCCCAGCTGGGTCTTTATCCCAGAAGCACTGCCTCTTCCCCTTTGCTAATAGGATAGCATCATGAACAGCTGTGGTCAGAGTGATCTCCCAAAAAAGGATTAAAATGAAAGCCTCCGGACTATTCCAAGGGTGTCTTGCTGTCACCCCACCGTCTCTGTACCCTAATAAATGCTCCTTGCCGCTTCTTTCAATCCTCATCTCCTTTCCCTTGCTTTGCTCTAGGAATTACAGTGGGACTTGTAGGGAGAGGGAAGCCACAGCTCATATTCCAAGGGGTCTGAGCTGGAAGAAGACACCAGCTGCGTCCCACCCACTTTCCCCCAACAGAAATTGTCTCTTTCCTCTACATCTCCATATTTATTGCAATTAATATCTGGGATGCACTTCATAAGCTCTATGTAGTAGAGCTCCCTAAGAACTATCCCCTTGAATTCATTGTTTTAAACACACATTTACAGAGATTTATTATTCCACATCAGTGTATTAAAATGTTTCCCTCCACGTGTATTTTTCTAGAACATACACACAAAATCTGCAAAACCTGTTCTCTGAATATTACTCATCTTTGGGCTCTAAGAACTCAAAACAGCCCCAAGGGTGATTGACAATTTCTTACACACAGCTCACCTGCAAAATCATTTTGTTTTAGAAATGAAACAGGGCAGTCTAGCCAGCGATTAGCTCAGAAGTGAATTATGTGTCTCTTGCCAAAGCTTGGCCCAGTATCCCCCTTCTTACATTTCTTGGCTTTGTGTTTTTGTTGTTTTCTTTTCTTCTTGAAAATTATAGACGTGGTAATTCACTTGCAATGCGCTGAGAATCTTAATCTGGCACCAGCATTCCCGGTAAATTGCTTCCTTTTAGCGTGAGATAGGGCAGCTCGCACTTGCTGTGATGGATCAAACAGCCATTTTCATGCCTCTCCACAGTAACAAGCGGGAGCTCGAATGTTCTAACAGAACAACCATATTTCTGTCTCAGAGTAACAATTGAAAAGCACAACGGCTTATCTGGGAGCTGGAGGAGACAGACTCCCAACAAACCACAAAAGAATCCCAGCAAATGATTCCAGTTAACTTGGATATTTGTGTGGATAGGGGGAAAGGGAAGTACAGAAAAGAAATCGTCACCTGTTTATTATCTCTCGATCAAATTCTACCGATTCACTAGCTGTATGCAAGAACCCTGAATTCTAATTGACCTCAGATGCTGGGCAGTGAAGGCTGGCCAGGATTGCCATCAGTCAGGACGTCAGAAGAAGATGCCATAACTTGCATTAATTCTCTCTCTTTTTCCTGTTTCTTAGTTTTTCTAATAAGAATGAGTCTAGTTGAGCAACTTCTTTAGGGTCACTTGATGTTCTCCTTTAGGGGGCTTGGCTGTTGCGATGTTTGTCTACTGGGGATGTGACTGTAAAAGCCAACCAGTCCTGGTAGACGGGACTCCCCTTGGTCGGCACCCACTTGCCATGTGTTATTTCCCAAGGAAATGAGCAGCCTGTATCTCTCTCATTTAGAGCAAACTTCCTGAGCCAAACAAAGGACAAGCCTCTTGTTAAACAAGGGCTCCACAATCTGAACAGCTGTGCTGATAAAAAAGAAAATACTTTTTGCATCATATGCCTAGTGTAAGGGCCTATGTGACATCCGTGCAAAGGGGCCTGTTTCCAGTGTGTCCTGTACTTTCAGCAAGGCGATGAGAATCTCAGACAGGACAGGCTGTGCAACAGGCCAGCGCAGTGTATCTCTTACGTCATCCTGAGCTTTTTCCAAGCAGCGGCTATTTCTAATGTGTGTGAGATAAGCCTTCAACCCTTTCTGCTTGTCATTTTTGTTGTTGTTTGTTTGCGGTACGCGGGCCTCTCACTGTTGTGGCCTCTCCCGTTGCGGAGCACAGGCTCCGGACGCGCAGGCTCAGCGGCCATGGCTCACGGGCCCAGCCGCTCCGCGGCATATGGGATCTTCCCGGGCCGGGGCACGAACCGGCGTCCCCTGCATCGGCAGGCGGACTCCCAACCACTGCGCCACCAGGGAAGCCCCTCTGCTTGTCATTTTTGATGTTTTGATTCTGGTTACCAGATTAGCAATTAGGCCACCTAAGGAGGACCTGCTATTGCTGTGGTCCCGACTCTTTTTGGCTTGCCTGTTCTCATTATTCTCTAGGTTGCCAGATAGAAAACTGCTGGGGTTTCCTCTGAGCTAGACAGTGACCTAACGTGTAGTCACTGCCCACCCCCGTTCCCTCTCCCACGCAATGTTTATTGCCGCCCTGTTGGCACACCCCCAGCCTGCCTCTACTATTACTTATTCTGAAAGCCAGTCAGAACCTTCACATTTCCGAGAGAAATGCCCCCTCTTGTGGTGGCTTCTGAATACTGCAGCTCTAGCTTCCCCCAGGAGCGCGTCAAATATCAGACAACTTCCTGCACATAGACCTGGGAGGATACTAGGAACTCTAGTCAGCCGAGAGCGTAGAAAGTTGTGACATCTTGCTGTGAGAGCTAAATCTTCTCTAACTGCATCAGGCTTTCAGATATATTTTGAAACACGTGAAATTGCCGATAGTCAACCTTTTTTATTCTATAAAATGGCAATTTCATACAACTCAATGTAATACATAAAGATAAGCCAGACAGGGAAACTTCTGCCAGCTTCTGTGGTTTTAACTGAGCCCTATGAATACCAGCCAAGAATGGAAATCCTTTCTATTCTAGTAACTACAGTGAGAATTTTTAAACACAATAAATAAATACTTTTAAAGCCCTGAATGCTAGATATTCTGCCAAGCTCTGAACATAACCTCACGTTTCTTGGTCACTTGGCAGTGATTATAAAAAGCAGGTGTCCCTAGATCTGTCATTTATTTGTTAAGGAGCATTTGCCAAATAAATGACAAAACTACCTCTACCCCAGCACAAGTAGCTGGTATTCTGAACAGGCTTCTTTACCTGAGGCAGAGCAAATACGGTAATGCTAAATGGAGTGCCACATCTTTCTCATAGATGTGATTATTTTTGTGAGTGTCTGATTTATTTAGGCACTTTATTTAGGCTTTTTAATATGAGAAATTAAATAGTGTGTGATGAATTATGTTAAGCAATCTTTTTTATCATGCTAACAAAATCTTAAAATAAAATTTTATGTTTAACTATTCAATATTCAAAATCACTGTTGTCAGTGGCACATCTGTAAACTCATATCAGACAGTCTTTACAATAAATAAAGAGCTTCTAGAAATCAATGAGAAAAAAAGACCAGAAACTCAGTATGGCAAAGAAAATGATCAGACAATTCACGTGTTTTTTTTTAAATGGCTATAACACATGAAAAAAAGCTCAACGTTTCTCAAACTTAGAGCAATGAAAATTAAACCTACATTGAGATATCATTTCCGCTTCTCAGAATGGCAAAAATTAAAAACTTTGTTGACACACTCTTGGCAAAGTTATGAAGAAACAGGCACTCATAACATTTCTGGTATAAGTATAATTTGGGGTACACTTCCTAGAAAAGTCAAGTTAGCAAAAACTATCAACACCATAAACATATATACACTCCAGGTCCTGACAACTTTCATGTCTGGTAGATATAGTCTACAGATAGGCTTGTACAAATATAATATGATATGTATAAAAATGATATTATTTGCAGATTACATATAATAGCACAAAATTTCAAACAACATAAAGTCAAGAAGAATACAGTTACATCACTAATCATCAGGGGAATGCAAATCAAAACCACATTGAGATATCTCACATCTATTAGGATGGCTATTATCAAAAAGAGAAGAAATAACAAGTGTTGGTGAGGATGTGAAAAGGGAACACTTGTGTACTGTTGGTGACAATGTAAATTGGTGCAGCCATTGTGGAAACAGTCTGAAGCTTCCTCAAAAGATGAAAAACAGAACTACCAGCAATTTAGAATTACTCAGCAAAATAGATTTAGAACTACCAGCAAAATAGAACTGATCCAGCAATCCCACTTCTGTGACAAATGAACGGATAAAGAAAATGTGGTATAAATATATGCAATGGAATATTATTCAGCCATAAAAAATGAAATCTTGCCATTTGTGACAACATGAATAGACCTTGAGGGCATTATGTTAAGTGAAATAAGTCAGAGAAAGACAAATAGAGACATACCTCATTTTATTGAGCTTCACTTCATTGTGCTTTGCAGGTACTGTGGGGTTTTCTTTTGTTTTTTCTTTTCTACAAATTGAAGGTTTGCACCAACCCTGCATCGAGCGAGTCTATCCGCGCCATTTTTCCGGCAGCATTTGCTCACTTCATGTCTCTGTGTCATTTTGGTAATTCTTGCAAATTTCAAGCATTTTCATTATTATCATATTCGTTATGGTGATCTGTGATCAGTGAACTTTGATGTTCCTATTGCAAAAAGATTACGACTCTCTGAAGGCAAAAATGTTGGTTAGCATCTTTTTTGCCATAAAGCATTTTTAAATTAAGGTATATACATTGTTTTTTTAGACATAATGCTATGTCACACTTAATAGACTACAGTATAGCGTAAACATAACTTTTATGTGCACTGGGAAACCAAAAAGTTTGTGTGACTCCCTTTATTGCAATATTCACTTTATTGTTGTGGTCTGGAATCAAACCCACAATATCTCCAGGGTATGCCTGTATATACAAATATCAAATTATTATGTGTGTACCTGAAACTAATATAATATTATATGTCAGTTGTACCTCAATTTTTTAAAACTCTTAAAAAAAAGAATACAGTTAAATAAAAGTACCTCCATATAATGGAATATTATGCAGCTAAGAAAAAAATAGAAAGCTCTCCATGTAGAGCCATCTCCAAGATAAATTACTTGAAAAAATCAAACACAAGGTTAAAAAGTGCGCATAAAATGCCACTTTATAGTTACAGAATTTGTTTTTTGCTTTATAAACATAAATAAACTCTAGAAGGATACCCAAAAAAGTAATAACATTGGTTAATGAAAAAGGCAGATTGTGGGAAGAAAACATTTCACTACACTCTTATGGGGAAAGGAGGAATATATGAAAGCCTCACATATACAAACATTAAATGTAATAAGTCATTTATGCAGTAGGTTCAAAAAGAATCCTTTCTCTCATCTTCAACAGATGTAATGAATTGTGTGTTGATGTGTAGGAAGACTGTAAGTTAAACTGTTTAAAAGCTGCATTAATACTGATTCCTTACTGCCAAACCCCTTGTCTGAGCCCAACAAGCTAAGGGTGTTGCTTTCCCACACACTGACGATAACAGAATTTGAGATGAAGTAGAGGCCCTGACCCCAAGATAAGAGCTCTGCTGAGTGCCTGGCTTTTCTTCAAGACCTCGAGCCACGTTTAGCATGAGCCGATGTCCAACAGCAGGCTAATGAGTCGGTGTTGCTTCTTTCCGTGTGAAATGAGTTTAACTAATACTTAAATAATTTAAAAGACACACAGTACTCAGTCTTTCTGAGCCTTTTTCTTCCTTTGCTGCCAATATTCACACATTCATTCATAATTATGAGCACCCACTACTAGGTGCTATTCTGGGGGTGTCGGAATAGACAGTCCATGAGTACTCCCAAAACACAGGAGCTTGAACGATGTACATTCTAGGGTCCAGACTTACCCCCGGGGCCAGCCCACTCCTCGTTGACCACCAAGAAGTTGAAATTTAGTTATTTATTGCTTCAGGGTGAGATGGCGTAAATAAGCCCACCTACAAACCCAGAAAGGAGTGAAGTCAAAGGGAAGGACATCGTAAGGGGATCGTTGAGCTTGGCGGTGTGATAAATGGTTCTTAGACCTTTTTGTTCCTAAGAATGGTGGATTTTTAAAACTAAACACATGCACATACATCACCGACTAGCTGTGTGACTGGGCAGCTGTTTTCACTCTCTGACTTTCCTTATCTGTCCTCTGAAAAATGAGGGAGCTTGAGTTAGAGCAGCGTTTCTCGACCTGTTTTCATTATCACCTCCCTACAGCCCCCCCCCACAAGAAGCCTCTTTAGACTCTTTTTTTCTCCAATCACCTTCCACCATAAAATGTTGATACCACACGTATACAGCATATAGTGTATGTACCGTATGTATATCTGTGCTTTATACGTAAAAAGTCCCTTTTTGCCCCCTGTGATGATTAGTTTTAATGTGGGAACTTGACTGGGCTAAGGATGCCCAGATAGCTGGTGAAACATTATTTGGTGGTGTATCTGTGAGGGTGTTTCTGCAAAAGGTTAGTACTTGAATCCTTAGGCTGAGTAAGGAAGGTCTCCTACCAATGCAGGTGGGTGTCCTCCAACTTGCTGAGGGTCCGAATAGAACAAAAAAGGCAGAGGAAGGATGAATGTGTTCTTTTTACTTGAGCTGGGACGTCATCTTCTCCTGCCTCATACGTTTACGCTCCTAATTCCCAGGCCTTCAAAATAAGACTAAGTTACATCACTAGCTTTCCTGTTTCTCCAGCTTTCAGACAGTAGATGGTGGGACTTCTTGACCTCCATAATCACGTAAAGCAACTCTTGTAATAAATCTCCCTTTATAATTATCTGTCTACTTATCTATCTATCTACCTGTCTTTCTATCTATCCATTTGTTCTGTTTCCCTGGAGCAACCTGACTAATACAACCCCTAAGAACCAAAGTTTGCCCAGATTGAAAATGCATGAATTATACCCACAAGAAGGACCCTCAAGATTCCTTCTAATCGTAAAACTGAGGAAGTGGTCCAGTGCAGTGGGGAAATGTGTGTACCTAGGCACCAGATCTTGACTCTACCACATCTTATCGCATGACCTTACATAAGTTATGTGACTTATCCTCGCTTGTTAAACAACTGTAATGATATGTCTCATGGGGTATCTCACTGGCTACAGCAAAGTGGGTAAAACCCCTAGCACTGGACCTGGCACACTGGAAGCAACCAATCATTGGCACCTTTTCATTTGCTTAATTAAAACAAATCTAAACAGGACATCTGTATATCTAAAAGATGAAACACTGATCAAAGTAACACGTGCAATACTTGTAATCAATGAGTCAAAAACCTATAACAGGCTTTCGCATGTGCCAGGAATGTAGCCTTACCCCAAATGCTAGCCTTATCACAACTTCAAAATTCTCTCTGACTTTCAAGACCACCATCAAATGTCACCTGCTTCAATGAAACTTTCCCCAGTTTTACCAAACATAAATCTCCCCATTCTTTCAATTCCTATAGTGTACTCTGTTCACAGCACAATTAAGGCGTTTGAAAACATTCTGCTTTGTAGTTCATATAGATTTTAAGTATCTGAAGCATGGGAACTCGGTTTTATTCCTCTATGTTACACACACACTCAACATAATCGATTTTCAGTATTTGTTCAATAAATGAACTAATGCTGCAAAGTTGGATCCCAAAGATCCAATGTAACAGTAGCACATAAAAACAAAAGGAAATTCATCGAATTAATATCTGTGTTAACATGATGACCTAGAAAAGGAACTAAAATATAGATAGAATTGAGTTTGGTTTTGTCATTATTTATCCCTAAAATCCTAAACATGAGTCCCAAGTAAGAGCTCATCTTTTCAAATTGCAGAAATTAGTGAAAAGTCCTTCTGCTAATAGTCAAGTTATGAGACATATGAATGAAAACAGGCTATTCCAGGGAGGGTTAGGCCGCTTCTTAACATGTATGGAACTTGATTTCTACTAAAATGGCACAGAGCATCTGTGTAACATTCAGACAGTTGTCTGGATCTCCTATTCTATTACTGTTACTAATGGTCGTTTTTTGTCACACTCCTCCTTCAGGTGGGGGAAATTCTGTGATAAAAGAAGCACATACGTCAAATGTAATAGCAGAAAGCAAAGAGAAGCCAGAAAGAGAGAGTGACTATGTGAAGCATTTGTTTTTTAGACCCTATGATGTTTTAAGCATATACCTAATGCTTGTTACACATGCCGAATAACCAGGCTAATTAAAAAGCCCATACAGCTCTTGTTAAAATCTGTTCAAATTTTTTAGAGCACCTGTTACAACAGAATGCCCACAGACTTGATAGTTTAGAGCCAAGACACCTGCTACCTTATGTCTCACAGTATGTTCAGTTTTATACTGTTAGCAAAAAAAAAAAAACACTTTTGACATTAGCAATTTTATACAAATGATATGAAATAGGAAAGAGTGATAGTTTAACCCTTCTGGTGCTGCTCTGGGAAACCCTACCCTTTCTTCTCTAGGAAATGGATTGCGATGGTTTGCCCATGAAACTTTTTAAATCATCCCTAATCACGCAAGGTTTTCTAAAGAGTCCAGTATCTTCTTGGACGTATGGAACAGTGGAGCAGGGAATTTTCTAGTTAAAAGAAGTTCTCAGTGAGATCCCCTACAAAAGCATATCACTGTTTTGACTTTGTAAAATTCCAAGGCAGGTTTTAATATTATTATTCCTGGTGAGAGTTTTACTAGAACATTATTTGAAAATGCATTTCATTTTTTTTTTTTTTTTATTTTGTGGTATGTGGGCCTCTCACCGCTGTGGCCTCTCCCGCTGTGGAGCACAGGACGCGCAGGCTCAGCGGCCATGGCTCACGGGCCCAGCCGCTCCGCGGCATGTGGGATCTTCCCGGACCGGGGCACGCACCCGTGTCCCCTGCATCGGCAGGCGGACTCTCAACCACTGCGCCACCAGGGAAGCCCTGCATTTCATTTTGAAGGAGAAATATTATAATAATTTTCCACAGTTAAGGAATTTTCATAGTCCAGACATGTGCATAGGAACATTTAAATATCTCTTTTAGATTCACTTTTATCATTTATAAACAAATCTTATAAGGATAATGTAAGAATTGTTTTCAAGATACATGATTTCCAAACGGCTGCCATTTCATCTAAAGTATTTAAGTCCCTTGAGGTCCAGAACCGTGTCTCATTTGACTGCTAACCCAGAGTTGCACAATAGAGTGGACAAATATTTCACCTTGATAGAAAACTTTTTCGATTTTATGCTGTCACAGTTTAGAATTTAATTCATGTTAATTACATTTCCATTAAGAAAATCTGCCTTTGATCTGGCAATGCCACTTATAGAATTACGTCCTACAGTGAAATCACACATATATAGAAAGACTTAAATACAAGAATATTATTTCCAGGACTCTCCATAAAACAAAAGATTTGAAACAACATGAATACCCATCAATAGAGAACCAGGTAAATAAATTATGATAGATCAATACAATAGAATACTATGTAGTTGGTTAGTGAATAAAGCAGATCTGTATATAATGATCTGAAACAGTCTCCAAGACATACTGTTAAGTGAAAAACAAAGCGTAAAAGCAAACAAATACACTCACAAAGACACATTTGAAAATTCATAGCAGTATGGAATATCTTTGGAAGAAAACACAATAAACTCACAAAGGTGGTTATCTCTGGGGGGAGGAATTTAAGGATTAGGGAACAAGGATGGGAGGAACACTTTCCACGAAAAAATCCTTTTGTAACTTTAGCTATTTGTATTACATATACATCTTACCTATTCAAAATATCTTAAGATAAAAATTTAAATAATCTGTTAAATTTGGAGAAAAAATGTGATCTATCACAGGCATACTTTACTATAACGTAATACCCTAAAGTATCAATACTTCTAAATTTCCAGACTGTTACGTAGTTAACTCCAAATCAGTATTTAAAAATATAAATCACAATTTAATGTCTAATTATCATGATGAAAACAGCTTTTGAATGTTGAATGTGTGTAGCTGTATTCAAATACAAGCTGTTTTGACTTTTAACCAACATACCAGAACTGGGAGTGATTTTGTTGCATAATTAGAAAACAACCTAGAATATATTTTTCTAAGATGTTTTTAAAGATAATGGGAAGCACTTTTAAATGTTCAAGAGAAGAGGTGTTTTAGTTCCTGGACATCTAGCAGAAGAGAAAAGCAGAATTCTGTTTGTACTGGGCAGCATAGTTCAGCACGCACCTTGTCGTTTTGTGCTGGAAGCATCCCAAACCAGGGACTCCTGGGGCCTGTTTCCTAAAATGGACAGGAATGGATCCTGTGACTTCTCCAAGGCTTGCAACTGCAAAGCCATACGTGGTGCAGAGTCCTGTAAATCCCCATACCCATAGTCAGGACCCGCTCTGGGCAATATATTGAAGTAGATGACTTACCTTCAGCCATCTTTCTTCCCTTCATAGAAAGGGGCTGTAGTCTTTCAAACACAACTTTTCCACCCTCAAGAGCCCTGCAACAACCAGCTCTCCAAAACCATCAGATGAACATGCTAAAATTATAGTATACTTAATGTTTCTTTACATTTGAAAAGAGAAGATAAAATTATTTGGAATTAGCCTAAGAAGTAGATTCTGATGAAGAAATGTCAGGCTTTAGGCCGACAGTTTGAGGAGGATGAATGAAGAAAGATAATCGCACCAAGCCAGCCACCCAGCCTTCTTGGTCAATGAAGGATTGACTTTAAGAATTCACATGGGGCTTCCCTGGTGGCGCAGTGGTTGGGAGTCCACCTGCCGATGCAGGGGTCACGGGTTCGTGCCCCGGTCCGGGAGGATCCAACATGCCGCAGAGCGGCTGGGCCCGTGAGCCATGGCCGCTGGGTCTGCGCGTCCGGAGCCTGTGCTCCGCAACAGGGGAGGTCACAACAGTGAGAGGCCCGCGTATAGCAAAAAAAAAAAAAAAAAAAAAAAAAAAAAAAAAAAAGAATGCATATATATGTATAACTGAATCACTTTGCTGTACAGCAGAAATTAACACAACATTGTAAATCAACTATCCTTCAATAAAAAAGAAAATCGAGACACACGAAGGTTAAGCAACTTGCTTCAGGTCACAGAGCTGATAGGGTGGAGCCAGTACTTAAAACGAGAAAGTACTAGAGCTTTCACTCACAGGACATAAATTAGTCATGATCTTTTTATTTTATGATGTTCTCCTCCTTCAGTTCTCAATTTTGATTTGCTTTTTGATCACTTATAAAATAATTTTTTAAAGTAAATTTGAGGAGCATGTAGAGAATGTCGAAAGTGCTTGGGTTCAAATCCTAGCTCTACCACTTACCAACCGCATGACCTTGGAAAGCTCACTCTGTAAAGCAGAGAGAGTCATAGTACGGCTCTTACAGTGTTAGGATAAGGAATAAATGAGTTATTCATGTAAAGCACTTATAATAGTAAATGCCATGTAAATATTTGCTTTTGTTGGTATTGTTGTTAGGTGTGGTTTATTTTCTGAGCTCTCCAATAGGAGAAAAATAGTACCTTCCTCAGAGGTTTACTGAGCATTAGATGAGTTGAAATATGGAAGGCATTTAGTACGATGCCTGACACCAAGTAAATTCTGTTTGCTACTATATCATCCCCATTATTTATTATTCTTATTCTTATTACCTGCGGTGTATTTTCTGAGCCTCCCAACACATGAGGAAAATCCTTTCATTTCTTTCACTCGTGAATAAAAATTCAGCTCAGTATGAACCGTTGGGTTACTGCTTTGAATGCTTCAAAATTTTTACAAACAAGTGGGGCTCACCCCAACGTTTTGCTTTTGTTTTGCCCCAGCGTACTGAGGCATGAGGCACATGCCCAGGAGTAGCAGCGGGGTCTATTGATATATTTGAGACTATGTAGATGGTGAGCAGAAAGAACAAATAGGGGAGAGAGGGGACAGAGAATTAGACACGAAAGAGAAATAAAGAAGGATGAAAAGAGTGAGGCTTGGAGGAACTGTGAGGAATGAAATTCCTAGCAGCTGTTAAGGCGTTAACTTTAGCGAAGAGGAGCACATCTTCCTCTGTAAAATGAGGTAAGAAAGTGCTGAGAATGTTGGGAAGTTTGCGGGTTTGCTGATGGAATGTGGGGAAATTTCTCTCCCGTGACCTCAATTTCCCCTACAAAATAGGAAGTGAAGTCATCTGCCGGTAGCGAGGGTGGAAGTGGGGAAGTCTGGGTTTTGAAGAAGAGAAGAGAGGAAGTTTGAAATGGTGGCTGTGGGGAAGGAGAGAGACGATGGGCAGTGCTGAGGGCCTATATGACTTCACTGTGGCTCAGCAGACACGGTGGGGTTGTGTGATTTCCTTCAGCCGTGCTCAGAAATGCTGTATGGACACGGCCAGGACAGCTGGGTGGGGATTTTGCAAGGCTGTTGCAATGGAAGGAAAATAGAAGTTTGAAGATATTGACAAGACATAGGATGAAGTGATAAACCATCTAGATTAAGCGGAGAAGGAGGAAGAAGGAAGGGAATTGGAGGGAAGGAAGTGGGGTTTATCTGGGAATTTCAGTGTGATTAAAGAATGGATTAGGTGGGAATAGCCTAGCATGAAGTTGCAAGGCCATGTAATTACAGTCAGGGATTGGTAAACAGTACAGTACAGGCTTGAATATAGTATTTCAGAAGTTAGCAGTTCTGGATGATGACAACATCAGGGTGCTGACCTGGGGGGTTGGGAGGGAGTGTTGATGAGGAGCAAAAGTGAAAGTTCCTGGAGATGAAAAAGTTTTAAAAACCAAGAGTCCAGGGCTTCCCTGCTGGCGCAGTGGTTGAGAGTCTGCCTGCCGATGCAGGGGACACGGGTTCGTGTCCCGGTCTGGGAAGGTCCCACATGCTGCGGAGCGGCTGGGCCCTTGAGCCATGGCCGCTGAGCCTGCGCGTCCGGAGCCTGTGCTTCGCAGCGGGAGAGGCCACAACAGGGAGAGGCCCGCGTACCACAAAAAAAACCAAGAGTCCAGGCAACTGGATGATGTATTAGTTTACTAAGGCTGCCATTGCAAAGCACGAAGACTGGGTGGCTTAAACAGCAGAAATTTATTTCCTTATAGCTCTAGAGGCTAGAAATCCAAGAACAAGGTGTCAGTAGGGTTGGTTTCTTCTGAGGCCTCTCTCCTCAACTTTTATGTGGCTGTTTTTCTCCCAATGCTCTCATATCGTCTTTCTTCTGTGCATGTCTATGTCCTAATCTCCTCTTCTTGTAAGGACACCAGTCATACTGGATTAGGGCCCATCTCAATGATCTGTATTTACCTTAATTACTCTTTAAAGACCCCATCGTCAAATACAATCATATTCTGACATACCAGAAGTTTGGACTTCAATATATGAATTTTGGGAGGACACAATTCAGCCCATAACAGGTGGGTCACCCACAAAAGGCTGAAGGCACTCAAAATGTTGGTACACTGCAAGGTAGAGATGAAGAGGGTGAACGAGGTACTAAACTCTTTAGTGATTAAGGGATTGGCTAATCAGTTCTGCTGTTTCATAGATGCCATGTCTTCTTACATATTACTTAGGCTTCCAAACCTTTTTCTTCTTGCAGTATTTTTTTCATAGACCCAAAACCCATGTTAATTTTTTTGTTGTAGTGTTCATGCTTGTGTAGCTTTTTGCACAATCCCATCCACTTGGTATGATCCCCTCATTGACTATGTAGCTAGAGATGTGGCTGATGTGAACAGTGCCTGGCCAGGGCCGATGTCTGACAGATATTCAACTTGTGTGACGGTGCTAGACTGAGGGAGAACCACGCTCATCCCACGGCTAGACTCTTTGACACGCTGAACATAGAGAGGGCTTAAAACAAAGCCAAATCTACAACACACACACATACACACTTGCTAGAACTGTTCAAACTTTCCCATTTTCTGCCCTTCTTTGTCATAATAAAAATAATATCTACCTTCTATTGAACAAAGCATCATACCAGGCCCTGTGCTTTGAGCTCTACATTCATTATTTCATTTAATACATATAGCAACCCTAAATGAGGAAATTGAGTAAAGACAGGTTAAATAACCTGCCCCAAGTCACCCAGCTGGTAAGTGGCAAGTCTGTCTTGCCCTTAAGTACCTTACACAACTACCATGCTTTGTGTGTGAGGGTCGGACCTCCCTAGATGCAATGACATACCACCAATCCCATTTCCTTCCAGGATGTTTATGAACTGATGTAGCAAGTGGGAATGAAGGAAAAATGTATGCCTCAAAAAGCACTCATGCTGTCCATTTTTTCCTAGTTGTTCTAAACCCCAGATCAATTCACCTGAGGTCAGTGGAGAAAGACATTGCTTTTTACCTTCTTTCAGCTTAGCTGTACTATTCCATTGCAGGAGGCAAAGGTTAGTTAGGTCACAAATTGTTTTTTTCAATTTATGTGGCTTGTGATAATGGGTAAATTCTTCACACGTTTTAGCAATAGATTATCTGTCAGTTTTAGGTTTTTTGCATGAGGTAATGTGAGGTATTGTCTTTTTGTCGATGTTTCATAGACATTTTAGTGTGAGATTGAGAGAAACTGAATCTGGGGCTAATATTTGCACGCCATTTTGTCATAGAGTTTATACCCCCTTTTTAAGACTCTTTCTTTATTAAACTTACTACAATCTCCAAAAATCATTGAGTCACTGGCAATTCAGTATTTGAAGATGCTAAGCTAAGGCGGGGAGGGACATTTCTGTTAAATTATAATGAGAATCCACCTACCCATTAATTAAGTAGGTTTTTCCTCTCTGTAGACACTTGGGACTTTAGGGATTGGGGATGAAAGGATTCAGGCAGAATACAGAGGATAATTTCTTGCTCTGGTAATTTGCCTTTTCAACACTCACTCTGTTTGACTTGGGTTCAACTTAAAAAACTCATGAGACACAGAAGACTTCACCCATTTCCAGATTTACTTTGTTTTAAGAAAGCATCAGAACAAGTAACAGCACAGTATACAAATAACATGTAGTAGAGGTCTCATGACTCCTGGGGACAGCTCCTAATGTCCCCGTCCCTAGATACTTGGGACAGGCATGGTCACAGTGACAGATGAAGTTGAGTGGACACTGACCCTCTCAGCTCAAGGAAGCCATCAGTTCTGAGGCGGCTTCGGCGTTTATGCCTAGCTAACAATGCAGCCCTCTCAAGGGGGTCGGAACTCATGCCCATTGCCTGGTACAACTGCATCTCATCAATACAGGATACTCGCTACTTGAACAATCTCAACCATGAGGTGCAGGTGCCCGGTTTGGTATGTAACAGGATTCTCGTTTATTTGGGACCTGGCAGACGGAAACTCCTAACAGTTTCCTGAGTCGTGTTGCAAGAAGGATAAGACCAAGGGTCCAAACCACAGGCATCCTGAAGTTAGTGAGCAAGAACTTTATGTGAACCCTTTCCCCAAGCCTGCAAAGCCAACTATAAAAACAAGTTCCCGTTATCCGAAAGTTAACTTACTTTACAGGAAGCACTTTTCATTTTTCAAAAGACAAACACACCTCTTAAAAAAACAGAGGGAGAGGAGAATTTCAATTCCTGAAATTCATTTTCCTTTTTTTAAATAAATAAATACTGGCTCTCTAACCCAAGACACATTTTATTCTAACTAGCGTTCTCCCTATCAAATGAACATCCAGAAACATTGTAATTGGAATACAGTTTGAGGGAATCTAATTGATCAGAAAAACCTATGAAAAACCAGACACATACACTCATTGATAACTCATTTCTGCTATTGTGCTAATCTTATATCAAGGAAGATATTGCCCATGATATAGATACTTTTATTTCTATATGCATGTATATGTGGGTATGGGCAAGGAACACTATACTGTTTAATCTATAAAGCATATAATAGCTTTCTTTTATAACCTCTTGTCCTCAACCATCTGTTACAATTATTTATCCTGAAAAAATGTAATAATTATATATAACCTAAATTTTAAAAAAAATTCTTGGGGAAAACTTTATTATACCTTAAAATTCTTATTATTTTGACACATTTCATTGCTAAATAAAACTTTTAATTTAAGCTAAGAAAACTAATTGGTATCAGATACTAAAAGTTCTTGTAAGTTGTTGGAAGTGTTAGTTCTGGGAGTAGCATTTTTATATTTTTTGTATTGATTTGCCTTTGAGACAAACTGCAACAAGAGAGCAGGTGATAAGCCTTTGTTAATGCCTCTGGGAGAAAATGCTGTACCTACAGACTACTGTTGATAAACAGATTTTGAATTAATTAGTTCTGCATAATTATGTGAGCCATCAAGTCTCTAAAAGCAAATGTAACTGGTCTTATATTGCTTTATATAGAAAGAAGAAAAGAAAAAAATTCTGTTGCTTTATAACTTACCGTTTTTAGAGTGTAGTTTTAATTTTTTTAAAGGAATAATTAAAATTTTAAATGGCATATGTTCCACAGACATATTATATATTTATAAACTCAGAATTATAAAATGAGATAAGAAATGGCATATATTGTTACCATTAGTGGTAGAACTGGGACTCAGAGCATGCTCTGATTCCTGTCTCATACATAGTGGAAGTTACATTTTGTTACCAGAAAATACCAAAGTGAACATCTCAAGAAAAATAGCCTGTGGAATTCCCTGGCAGCCCAGTGGTTAGGACTCTGCGCTTTCACTGTCAAGGGCCCAGGTTCAACCCCTGGTCGGGGAACTAAGATCCCACAGATTGTGCAGTGCGGCCAAAAGAAAAAAGAAAGAAAAATAGCCGGACAATAAAATGGCAGAGCTTTCAGTAAGATACTTTTAAGGATTTTGTCCACAGATCTACAATTGCAAAAAAAAAAAATTTTAAAGAAAATCATTTGAAGAAAAATACTTAAAGAGTAATAAGCAGGGGAAACTGCAGGTATTTCTGAGAGACATAAAAAGAAGCCTCAATAAATAGAGAGATGTATGAAGAAATGAGATAAGAAGATTCAATATTGTGGAGATGTTAATTATCACCAAGTCAATATATAGGTTTAATACAATTTAATCAAAAGTCCAATAAGAATTTTTGGAATTTTGGCCAATTTTTTAAAAATTATCTAGAAGAAAAAAACATGGGAATAAGAAATATACTTAGAAGATTTCTTTGGGGTAAACTTGCTCTATTAGAAACTGACATATATTATAAAATAAAATAATTTTTTAAAAGTGATCCTGACTAATATAAGAGTATGCAGAAAATCAGTGAAACAGAATAGATGGCCCAAAGACAGACCAGTATAAATTAAAATTTACCCTAAAGACATAGTCCCAGATTTGTACCCAAATTATTGGCTTTCACATTTTCTTAAAAATCTTAAGAAACCCTTGAAATAGCCAACCAAAGAGAGTGATGCCAACAAATGATGGCATGTCTGTCTAGGTGATAGAGTATTATATAACCATTTAAAAACATAATTTTGACAAGTAAATAATTGCATGAAAAAAGTTCATAAAAATATTAAGTGAAATATTAATGTTCATGGTTCAACTCTATGTATATGCTCATATATGTTTTCATATATGAGTATATATAAAGAATAAATATATATTCATTTATATTTACATAGTTGAGTTTTAAAAGATTTGAAGAATACATCAAAGAATAAAATTAGTTAGCTCTGTATAATAAATTTATATGCTACTTTTTACTTTCTCTTTTACATTTGTTGGTATTTTCCAATTTTCCTACAATTGTTGGCATCTAGTAGACTTTATGGCTACCTCTACCTCAATAAAGGAATGAGATACTAAAATATTTTAAAAGTTGCTTTTTAAATTAAATTAAATTTAATTTTTATAGTCAGGTTATGACTTATCCAACTCTGTTAAGACTGACTTCAGCAACTTAAAATTCAAAGTCTGGTTTCTCTGTCACTTCAAATTCCCCAAACTCAAATGTCATGTTTTCCTTTGGGTACTACATAAACCACCAATCAACCTGACGAGAGCATGTAAATAAGATATATGCCAATTTATCAACAACAATAATAATAATTTCCCTTTAATAATAATTTGCCATTCCAGATCTGACAATTGTACAATTATATTAAGTCCAGTGTTATACTTCTGAATAGAGCAAAGCTTACTTTTTTATACCAGGATAATAATTCTTAGTGGGAAGAGGCCTATTTATAATTCATCTTTGAATCATTTCTTGTATACTTGGCTACAAATAACAGAGACCCCCAACTCAAATTTATTTGAACAATGAGGAAATTTGTTGCCCCACGTAAGAAGTCTGGAGCTTGGGGGGCTCCAAGTAGTATGATCAATGGCTCAGTTATGCCAAAAGAAGCTCAAATCCGTCTACTTCTCATGCAGTCATTGCTAATGTGTCAGCTTTGTTCCCAGGCTGGTTCCTTTCATGGGAACACGAGGGCTACAGCGGTTTTAGTCATAAAAATATCAAGAAGAATAAAATGAACCATCTCTTACTGGTCTCTAAGAAGCAAGGAAACTTTCACAGAAGCCCTCATCAGACTACTCCTCAAACCTCCTTGACCAGAACTGGGTCATGTGGCCATTCTTAAATCAATGGCAAGGAGAAGGAGATTAACATAATTATCAGAGACAAATCAGCCATGGAGTTGCTTCCCCTGAAACACTTGGAGGATGGCTATGTGGACACAATCTGGGTTCTGCTGTGAAAAAAGGAGATTAGGAGTGGAGACAGGGCAGGGATGGGGGTAAGAGTGGGGTGTGCGGCATGAATGTTGGGTAGGCAATCTTCTCTGCTCCAATTCCCATGTTGTTAATGACATGAAAAGAGGGAGGATTCTTTTGTAATTGAAGATGGTGACAGACACTGTGATCGATGCTGAGGATATAATAGTGGACAGGACCTAACCTCTCATCTCCAGGAACTTACAGTTTTAAGAGAGAAGAAACACAAGTAAACAGGCAATTACAACATAGAGTGTTATATCACGGTGCCAGGGAAGCTCCTTGGATGGGGCACCCAACCAGCCTTGAGTCCCAAAAAAGGCAACATCGAGCTGGGTCCTAAAAGTTGAGAAGGAGCCAGTCCTGTGGCAATTGAGAGCATGGCATGTCTGAGGAACAAGAAAGCATTGAAGCTAAAGATGTAAGCAGAATAGAGATCAGGTAGAGTCTTGAAGGCCAAGCTTACATTTGGACCTGAAGGCAACAGGACTCCAAAAAAGGCTTATAAACAAGAAATAACATAATCTGATTTCCTTTTCAGAGCATTCGCTTCATCTGCAGAATGGAGAATGGATCCGAGGTGGTCAAGCCTAGATTTAGAGAGACCGTTTAGATACTTTTAGAGTAATCCAGGCCAGAAACCTAGAAATTAGAGGATAAATTCATGGTTTAGGTAACTAAATAGATACTGGTAGAGAGATGGAGAGTTCAGAGGGTATAAACGATAATGGGGAAGATTATGACTTTAGTTTGGGACATTGTAATTTTGAAGTGCTTATGGGACATCTAAGGGGAAATGTGCAGTAGATAGTGCTGTTTGATTAGGCTGCTTATGATTATAAATAGTATTATTAATTCGCTATTAAATATTCCCATGAAAACCTCATCAAATAATATTAGTAACTGCCAGATTATACCAGGCTTTTATTTTTCTTTCTAGCTCTGACATGATTTGAGTGATATGATGAGAAAAAGTCATAGCAAATGTTTTACATGCTGACAATTTAAACTAATAGATATTTTTAGATGTTGTGTAAGAAAAGAGCTCTGGGCTAAAAATGATGCTGACATTTAAAGCCTCTCTATAAACTTCAGAAATGTGTAGCCTTAGACACCAAGGCTAGTAGTTTAGAAATAATGCTTAGCATCTAAACTTAATGCTTTTCCAACTTGGTTTTCTTTCTTGGGCTCAGATGTTCCCACCCCTGTGCACTTTTAAGATGTTTACTCTTCTGTGTTGTGACCTAAGAGCCTCACTTATATTGAGTAAGGGCATTTCCATCAGGTCTGTCCAATGTGCTTTGTCCCTCTTTTCAAGTCCCTCTGGAGGGCAGAAAGTCTAGGTATTTTTCCCTGTTTGAGACAAATGTTCCTCTGTCAAAGAATGGGGCTATAAATTCTTTTAAAGGTCCATCCAAACTATATTTTCAATAAAATTTTTGTTTTGCATATTTCTGTTATATAAGTTCATGGTAGAAATTTGGAAAACACAGCCAAGTGTAAAGAAAGTAAAATTGAATCATAATGGCACTACCCAGAAATAACAATGGTTAACATTTCTCTATCTTTATAATCTTCTTTCTAGATCTGTATATAGTTTTCTTACAAATTGGGATTATATCATACATAATATTCTGTAGATCTGATTTTTTTTGTTTACCATTTATCATGATGTTCTTTCAATATCTTTAAGTATGCTTCAAGAACATGATTTTTTTAATGACTGGATTATATTCCATCATATTATATGATGGAAACAGTATATTACCCAGCAGTCCCAGCTTCTGTGGACATTTAGGCAATTTCCAATTTTTTATAATATAAATAAATGCTGGGTGAACATCCATAACCATGTCTTTGTGACGTTCTCTGATTATTAGGAAAATTTCCCAAAGTTGACTTACTGGGTCAAAAGCTGTGAACACTTTTAAAACTTTTGGTGCATATTGCCAAATGTTTATTTCCAGGAAGTCTAGACAAATCTGCGCTCTCACCACTGGTTTATTATACCATCTAGTTCAGAGTAAATGGCCTGTGCTTTTCCCTCTCTAATAAATTCCAAAAGGACAAGTCTTTTTAATATTTTCATAGTTCCTAATCAGCTTTCTTAAGCTGTGAGATTGACTAGTGAGGTTCTTCAATTTATTCTGAAACTACAGCCCCCTGGGAGAAGGAAAGAGCCGTGGATCTGGGGCTAGAGAACCAGGTTCTAGTCTCAGCTTTTTTACAAACTCACGGTTTGATTTTGGCAACTTAACTTCCTTAGGTCTTGGTTTTCTCTGCCCAAATGACAAGATGGTACAAAAGGTCTCTACAGTCTCATTCACTAAGTAGAACAATAACAATAGCAACAAAATGTTTACAAGTAGAGCGAGAATTTGGCAAATACACCAATGGTCTCAGTAAATAATGTAGAATCTGATCTAAGAACATGCCATGATGGTCTTCTCTAAGTAAATTTTCCTTTCTTTGACAAGCTAGTCTCCTTCCTCTGGAAGCAGATTCTGAGGCTTAGGCAGGGCTGAACTTAAAACTAGTGGGGTGGTCAGCCACTCAGGTGATGTGATAGGGAGAGAGCCCATAATCTCCAACTCGGTTCATTTATTTTACCTTTATAGCTTAATCCTTATATATTTAGTGAAAATAATCCTAGGAAGAAATTCATAACCATGGCCTTCAAGAGGCTAGGCCTCTACTGGGAGTAGGAACCCCAGGTCCATTTAAACTAGCTGGTAGTGAGAACCAATGATATAAAAAACACCACCAGGGATTTCCTTGGCAGTCCAGTGGTTAAGACTGCCGTTCCACTGCTGGGGGCGTGGGTTCGATCGCTTGTCGAGGAGCTAAGATAACACATGCGGTGCAGCAGGCCAAAAATAAATAAATAAAAATAAAAAAGAACACTAAAGTCCCTTAGAAATCACCACAAGATAATGTCTATAAACATTCAAGAGGATTTGATAGCACAACTAAAAGTCACTAGATTCCATTTCTTCTACTTTTTTCCTCTATCACCCAAGGGCAATCGAAAGTATTTTCCAGCCATTTTTCTTCTTGCCAGATTTTTGAAGCTTTTAGCTCATCCATATTTAAATCCTAAGAGGCAATATATGTGTTGAGCACAATATTTCAGATATGTTTGGTTGACAGATTTTGAACAAAACGTTATTTTTCTGGAAAAGGAAAGGCAAAGCATTAACAACACAAAAAACTTCAAATGATTCAGTGAAGTACCAAATTATCTTACAGATAATAGGGTACCATAGCTATCTTTGGTTCCTAAGAACACTTGCTTTGCCCACTATTTCCTCATCATAAGCAAACAGATATGCAATCGCCGAGTGTCTTGTGACTCCAGTGAGAGAACATAGGATTACAGCAAGGGTTTGAGGTGAGAGGCAGGCAAGCATCTTCACGTCAAGGCTACCCAGACTGGATCCCAAAGGAACCTGACCCTGGTTTGTTACTACATTTCAAACGTGTGTGACTGAACTCTTAAACCTCGGTAGCTATTGAACCCCAAAATACTAGTGCCAATTAACTTTGATTAAATCAAATTTGTTTTACCTTCTTAGAGAAAATGAATTTCAACTTTTTTACGGGTTCGTTCAACTTTTACACGGGTTCGTGCCCCAGTCCGGGAAGATCCCACATGCTGCAGAGCGGCTAGGCCCGTGAGCCATGGCCGCTGAGCCTGCGCGTCCGGAGCCTGTGCTCCGCAACGGGGGAGGCCACAACGGTGAGAGGCCCGCGTACCGCAAAAAAAAAAAAAAAGGACAAGCACCCACTCAACCCCTCTACTTAGTCACCTGTGCTCTATGCTTGGGTGTACATAGGTATCCCACTACCAAAAAAATGGTATATTTGAATTATCCTGTTAGGATTTTTACTCATAACCAATTTATAAATATTCAGTATGATTTCTGCACAGTCGGTCTTCCAAACTCGAGGCCAAAATTTTTAAATGTTGTGGGGTGGTTTTTTTAAACTTAGATTGACTATATTTACACCTACACATTTAGGAAGTAGATAAATGCTGTTTGTGTGCTACAATTGTGATAAGCATATTGAATACAATGATTGTCAAGCAAAATTTCCATGTGCAATTTTAGACAACACTCTCCAAAATGTGACCATATATAACCACCCCTTTCCTACTGAGTTATGACAAATCACGTAGCTAAAAATCATGCTTAATCCTGTCTCAGACTAAATATAAGAATCTTCTTAGCAAAAATATGTTTTGCTTAGGGGCTTCCCTGGTGGCACAGTGGTTGAGAGTCCGCCTGCCGATGCAGGGGACACGGGTTCGCACCCCGGTCCGGGAAGATCCCACATGCCGTGGAGCGGCTGGGCCCGTGAGCCATGGCCGCTGAGCCTGCGCGTCCGGAGCCTGTGCTCCGCAGTGGGAGAGGCCACAACAGTGAGAGGCCCGCGTACCGCAAAAAAAAAAAAAAAAAAAAAAATGTTTTGCTTAAAGAACAACTTCATCCGATGATGGACACTTAGGTTTTTTCCATCTCCTGGCTATTGAAAATAGAGCTGCAATGAACATTTTGGTATATGTGGCACATATATACAATGGAATATTTCTCAGAGCCATAAAAAGAAACGAAATTGAGCTATTTGTAATGAGGTGGATGGACCTAGAGTCTGTCTTACAGAGTGAAGTAAGTCAGAAAGAGAAAGACAAATACCGTATGCTAACACATATATATGGAATTTAAGAAAAAAAAATGTCATGAAGAACCTAGGGGTAAGACAGGAATAAAGGCACAGACCTACTAGAGAAGGGACTTGAGGATATGGGGAGGGGGAAGGGTAAGCTGTGACAAAGTGAGAGAGTGGCATGGACATATATACACTACCAAACGTAAAATAGATAGCTAGTGGGAAGCAGCTGCATAGCACAGGGAGATCAGCTCCGTGCTTTGTGACCACCTAGAGGGGTGGGATAGGGACGGTGGGAGGGAGGGAGATGCAAGAGGGAAGAGATATGGGAACATATGTATATGTATAACTGATTCACTTTGTTATAAAGCAGAAACTAACACACCATTGTAAAGAAATTATACTCCAATAAAGATGTAAAAAAAAAAAAAAGAACAACTTCAGTTTCCTCGGAGAGTCACTGAACCCAAGTTTGTGGTTCAAACACAGCAGCTCCCTACTTCTATCGGGTCTTTCATTTTTCCTAGCTTTGTTTGCAGCCTGAGGTTGCTGCAATTAGGTGTCCTCACTTCATCCTATAGTTCTATACATCGTATGTACTCTGAATCATCTGGTAATATAAGGCCCAGTTAGTCCAGTTCCTGCCAATGTACCTATTTTGCCTGTGTGTTAAATTTCATTATCTCTGGGACTGCATTGTGCTTCCATGATTATGACTCAATAAAATACAGCTCAGTTCAAATCTCAACAACAGGAAAAGAGGTTTGCAGGGTTTGTTTACAAGTAAGAATGCCATATGCTCCTCTAAGAAAAAAAATATGCCAATTACCAAGGAAGAAATCCGATAAGAAAAATACAGAATTGTTGCAGACCTACTACGTAAACAAGCAAGATACTTTCTGTGCAATGGGAATAAATGTGGTAAAGCCACCCCTCATGCTTTCTTGTTCAGCTGAATCTACACCGAATAGGATAAAGAGCAAGAAAAAAATCACTTTCTAGCAGTTATGTAGTATATATGTAGATTGACATATTTCATATTTTAAGTCCGAACTGTCTCACATTCCTTGTTTTGGTCCTGGTAAGGTTAAAGATAAAATAAGATACGGAATCAAAATCTGTGGACAAGTAACCTGAACTGAGTAATTACAACTGACCAAATAAAAGCAGATTCTCCTCCTTTACTTTGTGCTTCTTGAACTTGCTGCCCTTCTCCAACTTCGTGTCTTCACCCTAGAACTTGTTGCTGGAAGGAAATGTTAAGTTCAGTCAATCATTTATCGCCAAAATAACTGCTGGTGCTTGAATTCAACTCTTCAGGGTTTTTCTTTCCTCCAGCTGGTTTGTGATTATAGATAAAGCTTTGTTTAAGGGGAAAAAAAGAAAAAGGAGAAAGAAGGAAACCATACAGCTTTTCCATCCGGAGAACACATGGGCAGGACACACTGGCACAGTGAGCTATGCCTCAAAGCAGAGTTTTCATACCAAGGCACCTTCCTCCATGCCGTACACACTACCCAAGACTCTTGGAACACAAGCGTCCACACGGAATTTCCTCCAGAAGAAAACTGAGGCAGTGTGTCTAATAACCACTTCTAACTTGGTATTTCCAAAGGCTAGGATCTGTACTGGCAGTCTAGAACAAAGGCTAGCCCTCAGCAATTTTGTAAAATAGGCAATTAGGTTTGGTCTGTTTCGCTGGCAGAAGTAAAATAAGAAAAATACAGGCAAGCTTTTAGCAAATGACCCCTTAATGAGGCAAAAACTTCGGGGGGCTAACTCCACTTCTCGTCAGTTTAGCCTGATATTACAAGAATTCCAAAGGGGTGAACACGTAACATTTAGCCATGCTGTTTCCCAGGACACGGAAAGATCCCCATCGCCTTAGTTCTCAATATTTTATCCACCAAGGAGTCAGGAAGGTGTCTAACTTTGGAACCATATAGACCAGAATTCAAGTCCTATACATTGTGTAGCACAGAGAAATCTCAGCCTCAGTTTCCTCATCTTCAAACTGGAGATGATAATTTTGCAGCAGCATCATGAGGGTTTGGGGGATGGTTTCTCACCACTTACTTGCTTGCCTCTGCCCAGAGGGAGGATATTCCACCCACCACGCTCTCTCTCTCTCCAACAAGAAGGTGAGTGTTGGGTGGAACAAACATTGTCTTCATGTTCAAATTCAACAACAGCGTAGAGGGTCTCCTGCATGGACATTTTCAGGAGGCTCAGTGGCACAGTAGGAAGTAAAACACCAAAGTAGATAACTGTGGCAGAGCAAGACTTGGTTTTATGTGGGAACAGAGGCAATAAAAAGGTTAAATCTCAGAATCATTTAGGTATGACCGAGGCTCTCAAACCAGCACTTCTATTTACCATGCAGCTGATCTTCAATAACGTGTGGTGGCTTCAGTCTTATGAAGTATGCATGGTGGCTCCAACCTTGCGACTTTGAAGCATCTCCAAGGCTTCAAGACACCTAAATAATTAAAATATCTGTTGACAAGTAATATGCATTGCCATGACTGTTCCTAAACTTGATTAAAATGGGTTTGTGGGGAAGCGGGGGATAAGTTACTTGTAACTTTATTTCAACAATTTTTATTATAAAATAATGTCTATTTATCATTAAAAAATAAATGTTATACAACTCTACTTCAGTTCCTTCTCTGTGTATCCTTCCAGAAAGTGTATCTGCAAACACAGGAAGCCTGCGCCATGTCACTTGTCCAGGCCTGCCCAAGTACATATGTTGGGCTTTCCCTTCCTGACTCCCAGTGTCCTGGAAATCAAAGACTTTGTATTATATTTCTAGGAGGGAGGAAACCACACGGGGAAATCAGATGAGTCTGGACAAAATATCACATCACAGCTAAGAGGTCACAACTGTTGAACAATCCACATGCGACATGCAGGTAACTTTCCACACAAGACCCTCACAAGAGCTAGAATATGGAAACAGCCCAACATGGTCTCTCAACACAGGCTATGGGCGGTGTCCTCTGGATGGCGACAGATTGTCTGCACTGGCAGACTCCCTCGGTGGGGGGATCCCCGCTGCCCAAGACTGGCAGTACTCAGCTGTCTACAATGGTGACTGCTGCTCTCCATGTGATTCCCACAAGTCCAGTCCCCTCACCTTGGGTCTCACCAGCATCTTTCAAAGTCCTTTTCCACCCACTTTTCTTCCATTTCTACCAACCCAAGTGAATCTCAGCTGCTCGTGTCCATTGCCTAGTTCTCTGTTGGGTTATTCGTCTTTTTCTTATTGATTTATAAGCATTCTTTGCATATTAAAGGAATTTGTTCCTTATTTCCACCTTTGCTGAAGTTATTTTTTCCCAGTACTTGTCTCTTAACTTTTTTAAGTGTTTTTTTTTCTTTTCAAAAGTCTTAAATTTTCACTAGTCCGCCTTTTCCTTTATGATTTCTAGATTTTATGTCATGCTAGAAAAGAAAGTCTTCCCTGCTCCAACTTTTTTTGTTACTCATGTTTTTGTCCAGCGTTTCTTACAGTTTTATTTTTCACATTCAATATTTGATTGGTCTGCAACTTATTTCAGCTATGGAGTAAGTTAGTGATACAATTTTATATTTTTCAGATAGCTAGCTAGAACTCCGACATTTTTGCTGAATAATGGATATCTGTTCCTCTAATTTGAAATTCCAACATACTAAATTCCTTACACAGTTGGGTCCATTTCTGGACTCTCATTTCTATTCCTTTGGTCTGTCTTGTTTCAAAGTTTTAAAATTGTTACAATCTTATTTATTTTTTTTCGTGGGGCTGTTCTCCACTCCTAGTCCTGTCCCCACATTATTACTCTTTTGTCTCATAATTTGCCTGGTTCTTTCCCTAACCCAACCCCTAAACTTTAGTATCATTTTGAATGATGCCTCACCTCAGGAATGCAGAAAGAATTGGAAAATGAGAGGCTAGTTCCTGCTAATGAGATATCATATAGACTATAGACCTTGACCCACAGACTCTAATTAGCTTCCTTCATTTTTATAACTTCTGTAGAACAGGAGGGCTAGGACTCACAATTGAACCTGGCCAATTATTCACCAGCCAGTCTAGGCATGTGATATAATTTCTCCTCCAATTGTTGGCAAGCAAGATGGCCATATGAAACCAGCTCTTAGCTAGACTATGGGCAGCAGCGAAGTCCGGGTATATTGCTCCTGCCACTGCAACCCTGGTGGGCAACACAAGTGGATGTGAGAGGGAACAGGCAATGAAGATTATCTTTGCAATTGAGAAAACATAGGGCTAAGAGAAACTACATTCCTGTTCTTATCTCCAAGGCAAAGAACCAAAGTCCTTTCCTTGCTTCCTACATTAAAGAGCAAATAGATGGGCTATCCTATGAATTCAGAATGGTTTAAACCAACTTGGAGTGGAGGAAGTGGAGAATTTGTCTTGCATACTCCTAAGTAGGTCTGGTGTACATTTCCTAGGAAGTTATCTCCTTTCCTGCTATGAGGAACACTTACAGTCATTGGAATCATACCGTTTTACTAACCAAATCTTTTACTTAGAAAAAATAAAAATATAAAATTTGGGTTGTTTGTGAAGTGTGGTTGGAAAATCTCATTGTGAAATCCACCTCAAAGGTGATTCTGCAAATCGTAATCTAAAATAGGAAAAAATATAAGGAGTAAGAGCAAATGGCACATCTGGGCAATGGAAGCAGTAATGCCTTCCCCAGGCTATAGATTTCATCCGTGAAACTGAAGCCTCCAACGTCACTAACATTGTTACGAACTACCAGAACTAGTGCTGCTTCCTCCATACTGAGCAAAGTTTTACTTAGGTTTTCTCATCACAGTGAAAAGGAAGTTTTAAGCCAAAGGCTTTTGTTCTCCCCTTATTCCCTAACACATACAGCACTAAACAATATTCAACTAATACCTCACAACTCCTAGGCATCTGTTGAAGGGGGGATACTTTGCATCTAAGACCTCCTCTGGACTGCTACTCTTGGTCTTAGGAATGGCTGCCAGGGAAGCATTTGACCTCAGACTACAGCCAAGCTCCAAGGTGGCAGGTGTGCAATTGCTTCCAATGGGAAAAAGATTATTTCCTCTTTTATTACCTCTACTGAAGCAGAAATTGAGAGATTACAGGGGTCTTATGTCATTTAAGCCGAGATCTATGGGAATATCAATCTCAAATTTCTTGATTTGTTCAAAGCACTGAAAAGCAAGTCCCACTCTGTTCTTTAATAGAAACTTTAGAGAGTAAACAAGCATAATTGCTTGATAACAAGGGGCTTTTTGTGATCCTTGTACAAACATTACATGATCTCTTCCCTTGCTGCCATATGTATAATTCACCTTTTAGGAAGAGACTTACAGATCCATCCCTAGTACCTCACAGTTGTGGTCACAGTTTATTAACCCCCCAAATATGTTAAGAGTCTTTAAGATGCATATGCCCTTTAACCCAGTAATTCCAATTCTAGCATTTTATTCAAAACACAAAATTAGTAAGTTAAAGAAAACAAAAATTATATATATCAAAAATTATTTCTAATAATAAAATGGAAAACAGCTAAAACGTCCAATAAATAACTGTTTATCTATATGGTTATTTATTACACAACTGTTAAAGGGTATATTTTCAAAGAATAATTAATGATACAGAGAGATATGTGCCCAAACTAATGTATTTATTAAAATATTTACAGAGTATATATAAATGTATAGAGTATTCATTAAAATATTAATATATAAATCCAAATTTCCCCTAGGTCCCATCAGCTTATTTGTAGGAAAGGCCACTAAATCCAAGGGATCATTAGCTGTTTTTTTTTTTTTAAATATCCTTTATTTGGTTTAACAGATTGTTTACACCTTAAATATTTTTTATCTTTTTTTAAATTGAAGTACAGTTGATTTACAATATTGTGTTAGTGTCAGGCATACAGCAAAGTGATTCAGATATATATATATGTGTGTGTATATATATATATATATATATATATATATATATATATATATATATATATACAAGATATTGAATATAGTTCCCTTTGGGGATCATTAGCTCTTAACATCCAAGTTACAAACCCTCAGGCTTCCTTCTGCTGAATACCCCTTAGAAAGTCCCCAAAGGGCACATGGGTTCTCCAAGATGAAGACTGTGTGCAGAACCCAGGCTGGGGTGGATGCATGTGCCATTTCCCTCTTAGCCTGGAACTCCTGCTCCGTCATAGCAATCAAGCCCTGTGAATGGGAATAAAATGGAGGAACAGGGCTCCAGCAGTCACCTTACAGAAAGTGACCAGAAATTCCACATACGACTTCTGCGCATGTCTCATTGATAAGAAGTTTGTCACGTGGCCACACCTGGCCTCAAGGGAACCTGGGAAATGTAGATTTTAGTTGGATGGCCATGTATCCAGGAAGAAAAGCAGAATGAATTTTGAGGTCAACCACTAGTCTGCCACATCACATTATACATACTAAAAAAAAAAACAAAAAAAAAACGCAAGAAGGAAATACACCCAAAAGTTCACAGTGGCCATCTATAGTAGGGCTTGGGGTAATTTTTCTCTTTCTACTTTCTGAATTTTGTAAACTTCCTACAATGGCTATCTATTTCCTTCATAAGATGATGAGAAACATTATTAATTTAAAAGAAAAAAAGACAAGAAATAAATATTCTAAAATATTATCAGAAGTTGTCTTTGGAAGGTGATGCTACATGTAATTTTTTCTTTATATTTTCTAAATTTTTTATAATCTATTTGGAGTCTTAGAAAGTAGTTCACCAAATGTCTTAGTTCCTGCAGGGGCAGGTAGAAATAGTGTTATGGCCTATATATGAGTTTCACACATGGTCACAATTACAGTGTGCTTCTGTCAGAGCCCTCTGTTTTCTTTGTTTTAAAATAGAAAGTAAGCCTGTTTGTATATCAGTCTCAGTAAAATGATGAATGACATGAAATTCCTCAACCTGCCCCCCAAAGCAACCATTTTAAGTAACTCATCTGTTCAATTCTAGAATGGAAGCTATATTTAACTGCTAACTAGTTTTCTTCAAAGTAACTTACAACTCTCCCATCTATATAACAACTTCTTACCTCCCTGCTCAGCCTCCCTGTTGGAACATTGCTGTCCCTTCCATCCTCACACTTAGCCTATATTACATTCAAGCAGGTTTATCTCACTGAATTAAGTCCACCCTCATCCACCCACCCTGGTTTCCACTGTCAGAAGCTCAAGATGTTATCTTACACAGTATAAAGAAATTTCAATGGGACATTTTTGAAGACCTGATGAAGTCAATTCTGAATAGTCAAACCATAGAGACTGAAAGAGTAAGAAACTAAAATATTTGGGAAGAAATAGGGTTCTCCCAGTAACAATTAAATCATATAAGAAAAGTAGCACTTTACTCAAAGACAGCTCTGTTTAGGAATGTGTACAACAGAGAAAAATCAATTAAAGTAAACTTAAAAAAAATAAAAGGAGACGTCAGTGTGCTGGAAATGTTACAAAATTGCAAAATACTTCTCCTATATTTTCCCCTTCTTGCTTACCTTCCTACCCCTGCAATATTCCATACCTGAACATCACACAGAATGCAAATATCATTGTAAAAAACAAGTACTAATAGAAACATCATCTATCAGTATTTACAAGAACAAAAACTCTACCTTCACTTTTTTAGGGGACAACTAATATGGTTCATAATGTGGCATTTTACCCTGTGATTCCCACCAAATGATTTAGTTGAAATGGGAATATGTATTTATTTAAGCACATTTATCAAAAATCACTCTGCATAGGGCTTCCCTGGTGACGCACTGGTTGAGAGTCCGCCTGCCGATGCAGGGGACACGGGTTTGTGCCCCGGTCCGGGAAGATCCCACATGCCGCGGAGCGGCTGGACCCGTGAGCCCTGGCCGCTGAGCCTGCGCGTCCGGAGCCTGTGCTCCGCAACGGGAGAGGCCACAGCAGTGAGAGGCCCGCGTACCGCAACAAACAAACAAACAAACAAATCACTCTGCATAAGCGATATCACCTCCTGGATGACTGGTGTACACCTTCATGAGAAACCAGTCCCAACTGACAGGTTTCACTGACCTTCTACGTGATGATTGGGTGAGGAGGAAGGAAGCAAGGAGAGACAATGACAGACAGGAATACAGTTCTATTTCACTTATCTTACATTAAGGTTCCAAAGTGTCTTCTTTCTTTCCCATCTCCCACTTCCAAAACTTACTGACTGCTGTACTCTAGCTCATTTATTTTCTCATTCAATTGTTCTGATACTACAGTTCTTTTAAACTCCACAGTAGTGTAATTTCTTAATCATTTGCTCTGACATTGTCCTTATTTCCTTCAGTTTTTCTTCTTTCTCTCCTGAGAAACATAAATTACATTGATTCCTGACCGCTGCTCTGCATCTCTCTTTGTAAAGATTGAGACAAAGAGTTAGCTAGATCTGATACATTTGTCAGCCAAATTATCCTGGGATTTTGTATTTATAACTACTATTTCATTAATAATATAAAAAGAGTAAGGCTTTATTTTTTTCCCTACTTCCAGGTTCCATTTTCCTCACCTAGACTATCATCTATGATATACAATAGACGACTAAGACATAGATAGATAATTTACTTATTTTTAAAAAAGAAAGATGAAGAAGAGGAAGAGGGGAGACTTACTTGAAACATCCAGTAACTCAAGATTTTGTAGAATAATCTAAAGCTTATTGCTATCTCTGTAGACACAGCTTTTTATTATCCCTAACCCTTTACACTCTCCAGGTCTTAGAGTTTTTGGACTTCTGAATTAGGAATTGTAATGTTTGCATCCCTACCAGTAAATTCCCTTTAAAAAGTTGGTCCTAGTAACTGTGCTAGCTAAAGTCATCATTGTCTAGAAAACATTTTAACAAGAGCCTTTTTTGCAGTCTATTTTTAGCATAAGTTGATATACCAGGTCACCGCCAATTTTTGACTGAAATAGGAATCCTTTCTTTCTAGCAAATGGGTCTTCCAGAAGAGAATAGCATATCCAGAATGAATATTTCTGGATATGCTATTCAGAAAAGATAAAACAAAGAAACATATTTCTTTATTTTACTACAGCTCACTTCCACTGTCTCCCCAAAAGGAGAACAGTCTCCACAGGTTTGGAGAAGCAGAAAAACAGAGAGCTAAGACATAGAATATGGCTAAGTCATTTAAGTGGTAGCCTCCTTTCTAAAATGGAAAGCATCATTGTTATTTTTTCTTTTTTTGTAATAAGGAGGGAGTAAATTCTTGATATAAATTTTGCAAATCTGTAAACTGATAATAAATGATTAATCAGGGCTAAGAGGTTTTTATTAAGATAAGCTCTATGAAATTATGAATACAGAACATGTAGAGGAAATTTAGTTGCTATTGCCATCTGGAAGGCAAACTAGGAAGGTCAAAGACATCTAAGGCCTGGAGAAATGTAGATGAGGCGACAGGATGAATAGCTGCTCCTTTTACGAAAGCTGTTGATCTTCTAGACAACTAGAAATTCTAGACCTTTTATTGGATGCTTTATTGATTATTGTTTATAGCAGAATATGATGAAAGAATATAAATATGCAGATGGGTTCTGAACAGTGAATTCAAGGGGAAAATGTCAAATTTTTAAAACAAAGCTGCACAGGAAACAGACATGGGATAATTCATTTTGGCATTCAAAACTAATTACACATTATGAAATAAAATTCACATTGGCCTCTGTGTAATAAATGCTGACTAGATTTGCATGTTCCTAATACAATAAGATTAAGAATATTCTATCACTGTTTATCCTTTGTGATCAGTTGTTTATCCCGTGTTAAACAAATATTGTGGGAAGAATAGATGGGAACAGGCTCCAAAACCATTCCTTGGATGCTCATCAACAGAAACACAGAGAGACAGCAGAACTCAGAACTTGGACAGATAAAATCCAACAGGAAAACCAAAAGAAAACTGACTAGAATTTTAAATCTTTTAACAATGACTAGCGTCATGGTATTACTGTTATCAGTGCAAACCTGATGCTGCAGAAAATAACTTTGGATTTTTGTTATTCAAAAATAATAAATATATCAACTTGACTTCCTGAGGAGATCCTTAATGATACATGTGCCAAGGAAATATATGCATGTGTATATATATATATATATATATATATATATATATATATATATATATATATATAAAATGTATTTTATATATAGTCTTTTTTGAAAAAAGCAAGAGAAAAAAAAAACATGAAGAACATATAACATATGGCATTCCCTATCGCCTCAGCTGGTGTTTGCCATTTCCTGCTTGTAACTTTCTTAATTTTACATCTTCTCCTCAATTTCAATATACTAGACATTTTAATCAGATTTGCAAGCTGGCCTTCCTGGTTTCCTCATTTGCTGCTCCAGCTCGTATTAATCTTTTCAGTTATATGACTAGGCCTACTCCATTTGAAGAAAAACTAATACTTACAATGCCTAGAGTGTCTTCATGAATAATCAATAATGTGCGCATTGTGAGGTAGCTGTCTGGGTAAGCTATGCTCAGATGCAAAAAGCAATAAAATAAAAATGTATTCTAATATTTTAATCAAATTTTATGGGATGAATATACGTGATGTTAGTGAGAGTAAAAACCAATGAGTGGCATGTAGGCAGCTGTTGAAACAAAAAATATAACTGACTTCGAGCAGCTCAAGTATTGCCCCTCAGAGGTGGGTCTCAATTTTATTAACGTCTAGCTCCAGCCTAAGTTAGGCTACATAATGAAGCAGTTCTCCTTCAGAAAAACAGGAAAACAGAACTGGTTATTTACCCTCAGGCAAATGGGCTGAGTGTCCACTGCCCAAAAGGAGCTAACAAGGAGGTCCAGGCCACTGGGCTGGCAAAACCTTCCTCACCAATTCCATGGTCAAAAGTGAAAGCAAACCATGGGAACTCACCGGAAGTCCACTGGTTCGGCCTCCACGCTTTCGCCCCTGAGGGCCCAGGTTGGAGCCCTGGTTGGGGGAAGTAAGATCCTGGCAAGCCTTGCAGTGCAGCTAAAAAAAAAAAAAAAAAAGTGAAAGTAAGCCAAAACAAGACAGAAAGTGAAAGCCATTCCACTGATGGTAAAATAAATGCCAAGTTGTTCTCAACTAGAAATCAGAGTTACTGGGAAATGTTAGCAATTCAGGGTGATGCCCCATTCCAAGCTTCTCACTGCAGTCCGAAGAATGCTGAGTTACTGTAGTTTGCTTCAGCAGTTAACTCTGTGCCTCTAGACACCCCAAAGAGTATTGCTGGCAACTGCAAAGAGCAACCCACTCGAAACACATTCTTTCACATGCTGGCAGCAATGTCTAAGATGAGGCAATACCAGTTAAGGAATTAATGTGATCAGCAGGGCTTGATGTTGATATCTCAGATGTTAAGGTTTCCTGAGGGATTCTGAGCTAATTTCCTAAAAGTATACACACATAAGCAGGGTTTCCCTCACATTTTCACAGATTCACTAATCAAGGTGGTTATTAGAGAGTCTGGACTTCACTTTATCTTAAATGTCCCAGCACATGTGATTGCAAACTCACCCCAGCACCTTCCTGGTGTGCTTCCTCACAAAATTGTCTAATGGAGAATATGATTGATTACCTCTTCACAGGTACTTCTCCCCATGAGGATGATCAGGTTTTAATGAAACTTTTACGAACACTACTAGAGGAATCTATAAAATTTGAGAACTGGGAGATAAGAGGGAAAAAAATACACTTTTTCTAGGCAACCAGTTTTGAGGCAGTATTGTCAATAGTCGTTTTCAATTTATCATCTAGCTCTTGATATAAAAGTTCATACATCAAAGCATGAATCCACAAATGCAGAACCAGGACTCCATATATCAAACAGCACAAACATACTTCCTCAGTTATAGAAATTAAAACTCTCTTCTGATCATAAACATCCTATTTAGAATTTTTTAAATTTACTCATAAAAAGAGCCTTCATCACATTATAACAATGTAAAATTAATTTCTCTACAAAACAAAATCAGCAGACAAATTCAAAATTAAAATATGAGAATCTCACATGGATCAGAGTTCCAAAACTGGTAGCTGTAATTAAGACTAGAGGTGTCAGAAAGCAATTTTAAGGCAAGAGAATCTTAAAATCTGAAAGAAATGCCTAAATAATGCTAGATATAAGAATTTACATTAGCAAATGAAACAGGCACAAGGATAAAAATGACACAGTTAAGGAAGGCCAAAACTTAGCTTGTCCTCACATAAAATTGAACATATCCATTCCTTGCCCTAACACCTTACCCTAGCCTAGAGAATTCACAAGAGACTAAGACCTAAAGCAATTAGGTACAACCATCTGTAAATCACCCAGAAAATGATTGAAAGTGTAGTATCAAAAGACTGACAAGAAAAAAAAAAAAAAAAAGACTGACAAGAAGGAAACTCTTATGATGAGAATTTATAGCATTCAAGAAAAAAAAAAAGCAGTGAAGCCAGATGTCAAAATACGTATTTAGTGACTCATAAAATTTCATTGCCCCAAAGTGAAAAAAATGAATACCACAGTTAGGCAACATTTTCAGCAGATGCCCCTAAAATACTTCTAACTTTAAAATAGTTCTTTAAGTCTTCTTGAAGTGCTTGCTATTCATTTATATTTCTCTTAGTTTATTAACGTTTTCTTACCAGTGTCCTACAGAATTAGGGACTGGATGCAGGAGCAAAAGGAATCTAGGTAAACTGAAGATCAAGCTCCCCATACTCTGCTTATCCAGATCTAAGTCAAACTAGCTTCAAACATGTCATCAGATGGGATAAGCCGGGGGATAAAACGAGAGAAGGAAATGGATCCATTTTAATCATAGTCTTATCCTCCATCTTTATAAAAGACAATCTACAAGATATACCTCTTACATTTAATGTTTTAACATTGTTTTAAAAACCTGAAAAAGAAAATAGTACTGACTATTCCACACTGGAAAAGCTGAAGAAAACTCCAGGCATGAGAAGGATCTCCCCAACACCTCAACCCCCAGAAGACTTTATACTCAGGTCAAAGTGGAGACCGAAGGGGGTCAAATCTGTCCACAGATGTGTTTTGATAACTGGAGTGCCTTTCCACAGAGCATCACTCTTCAATATGCCACAACCCCACCGCTACACATTATATTTCACAGAAGCGCTTCACAATCCACTTTATCTATTCGTCCCTGTATACATTTCAGATTTTGACCCCTTCAAATGAAGATTTATCTTCATACTTTCACGTAAACTCAGCATTAGCACCAGCCTTAAAGTCCATCTCGGAGAACAGTCATCCATTAGGTAATTAGATTATCTAATACATTTCTGCCTAGCTTTTGGCACATCAGAAACATCAGAAGGACTTCTTACAAGTATAGGTGCCTGAACGCCATCCCTGATCTACTGAATTAAATATCTAAGGGTAGAGGTGGGATGGGGGTTGGTGGGTGGAGATGGTTGAAACATCTACACAGGTGAATCTGATGAGCTGTGAAGGTTACAAACCATTTCTTTACTATACCCAGTAATGAAGAACTCACTGCCTCCCAACAGTTTTTTGGATAACAATGTAAGCAAGTTCTTTCCTCAGGCAAATCTTAGTGTTCAGACTAGAGATAGAGAAGCTTTACCTGCCTCTCTGGGGTGGTTTGACAGTATATCAGACAGCCTTGTCAAAACTCACAGGAGTTTGTTACAGAAACTAGTCTTCACTTCTTCCACTTCCTGCCGTATGCTTCATCCCCTGCTGGCTCCGTTCTGAGAACATGTTCCACCTCTATGTCCATATGAAAGCTGAAGCTACCTATTCAGGTGTTGCAGCTGTCACCAACAATACCCTGGTGATGGGATGAAATAGATTTTGCTTCAGAAACTATGAAAAGAAATGCGGTGTGCAGAAATGACACGTTATGAAATGGTGAAGTACAACATCTGGCTCCGAAGTGAGTCATATAGGTGCCGTTAATGAGATAAACAGGAAACTTCTTTATTAAATAGCAAAGTTAAATTTCCAGGCTATTTTGGACTTTCTCTACAGGGGTTGGGGAGATTCTTCTCATGCCTATTAATCAATTCAGTCAAAATAACATTACAATGGATTTGACCAGATGTTTGGCTGAATTAGGTGAAATAGCTGGCTATTATAATACAACAAAAATTCATCCATGTGATTTCGTACAGAAATTTGATAGACGTATGTCAAAAATACATTGTTATAGGGGACTTCTCTGGTGGTCCAGTGGGTAAGACTCCACCCTCCCAATGCAGGGGACCCAGGTTCCATCCCAGGTCGGGGAACTAGATCCCACATGCATGCCGCAACTAAGAAGTCCGCATGCTTCAATGAAAAGATCCCACGTGCTACAACAAAGATCCCACGTGCCCCAACTAAGACACGGCACAGCCAAAATAAATAATATATAAATAAATAGATACTTAAAAAAATATATATATATAATATTATAATATCAAGTCAAACTGTACAGCACTTTATACCTTTCAAAGCACATGCTCACAAATAATCTCTTCAAAACTTTAAAGAAATCCTTAAATCTATATGATAGATGAAGGAACAGAGACTTCTGTCAAATGATTTACCCACATTTACTCAATTAGGATTAGAGCCTGCACAAGTCCCAGATTCCCCACCTCTGAGGACATGGTCAAGTTCTGGGGAATTTCAGGTTCTTAGATTACAAAAGGAAGCTAAAAAAAAAAAAGAAACAAAAAAAAATCAACATAAACCTAATCATGATTATGGAAAACACGTAACCGAACAGGGAAAAAATGCAGTAAAGAAAGAAAATGTTAGCATCTATCTCTGACTGCTTAGGTTACATGTCAGTTTTCAAACCTGAGCCCTAAGGTGCTGCTGGTGGCATAATCATATGCACCCAATTCCCAGGCCCTTAAGGAGCCAGCTGTCAAAGGCACAGATGTAGGGCAGAGAACAGAAGAGTGAGGCCACTTTATAGATGTGCAGCCCTTTAGACAGTCACAGAGAAGAGATGAGACATATTTCCCTGCTAGGTAAATACTGGCTGAAGAATATCGAGACACAGTAGCATTTGGGGAAAGAACATGTGAAGTGCAGCTGAAAGGGCTCTATGAACCTCAGCCACTACAATGCTGATGGTCAACCATGATGGGAGGTGGAAGTAAAGTCCAAGACAGGGGGCTTCCCTGGTGGCGCAGTGGTTAAGAATCTGCCTGCCAATGCAGGGGACACGGGTTCGAGCCCTGCTCTGGGAAGATCCCACATGCCACGGGGCAACGAACCCCGCGAGCCACAACTACCGAAGCCCGCGTGCCTACAGCCCGTGCTCCACAACAAGAGAAGTCGCCGCAATGAGAAGCCCGTGCACCACAACAAAGAACAAAAGCAGCCAAAATAAATAGATTAAATAAATTTTTATATTAAAAAAAGTCCAAGACAGATACTCGACTCGGTAAACAAATAACTTTGAAAACATGTACATAATGCATTATTTTATTCCACCATATTTGGGTCAGCATGCAAAGTTAAGTCATGGTAAAATGAGGAAGAATGTCTCTTAAATATCAAGATCTTAATGCCCTAAGTAATTAGGCCCCTGGATCATTAGATTGAGACAAGGAAAAATTGACAGTGAAAACAGTGGCCCCCACTCTATTAAAATATATGGGAATGAAATTAGATATGGAATGACTCCTTCTTCCTACATAATTCCTTGTTATTTAGGACGTTTTACTAGAACTCTGCTATAAAATTGTTAGCAGATTGTAAATTTTTTACAGGTATGAACCCCATAGTTCATTTTATTTTACTCTTCAAATTTTATTAATTTTCACTGTTGATTTTTAGGATCAGGAAACTTCCTCAAAATGTTATGTATCCCTATACTAATACCATATATATATCTATCATATACACGTATAGAGAGATATATTTCTCCTGGGCCAGCTATAAGTCTCTCAGAGAAACCCCACAGTCACATGGACCCTGAGCAATACAGGAGTGACTAAAACGAGGCGCCCGACCAGAAGGGCCTGGGAGAGCACTTTCTTCCCCAGGGCCAGCACATGACTGGGTGGTCACAGAAGATGGTTCAAGGTGTTGGCTGTCCAGCTCATGGGCAGTTCAGTAAGATCGTGGGTGAACAGACTGTAGCAGAGCCACTGCTAAGCCAGGGATCGCAGCCAGGCCCCAGAAGGTTTGTCTCACTACAACGAAGGGGTGGGCCAATGTTTCTTAAATAAAAGGAGCTACTGTTCTCCCTATAGTTTTTCTTGGGAAGCATTATGGTCTTGCCCACAGCCAAGGAGACGTGGACCTCCAACTAGGAATATTTTCCATCAGTGGAAGATGACTCGCAACTGCATATCCCAGGGAAATCTGCTGGAGTGCATCTAAGACTGACAGAACTTTATTACATATTTATCTCTTATCAGATTTACTGTTACTTTTTGTCTAAATTTGTTATAATAGCAGTAGCTCAGATTTGACCAGCATATCAAAAATTCCATACCCAAACACACACACAGAAAGAACTGAACTCAGGCTATGATAAACATACATTACCATCAAAACAATAAATCTGTGCTAGAGAAAGGCAGTTAAGAGACAGTCCTTTAAGGTTTTCACCCAGGGCAAAGGACATTTATCATGCATTTACAAAGAACAAATATTACTATGCATGCAACCATCATCCCCTTAAGCAGAGGATCTGATCTTTGCCCACAATTAGCTTAGGCACAATGCTGTTCAGGTCATTATATTACATCTGGGTCTGGGTCTGCATAGATCTAAACAATGTAGCTGCTACAGAGATGTACCATAGTCACGCCATATGGTCCACATCCTCTCTCTGCTCCGGCAAACAGCATGACCTTGTTTAAATCACTAACCCCTGTGCCATGGTGTTTCTATTTGTAAGACATAGAAAATACTTCCTGTCCCAGGTGCTCCTATAAGGAAGTTGTAAAAGATGAGATTAGAGATAGCAAAGCTCTTTGTTTGAAAGGTGCCATTTAAATCACAAGTACTATTATTAGGGCTCTCTGCAATTTCTCGGCTAATGGATGATGCAACAGATGGGACTTAGAAGATGTTTGATATTATTGATATTTCCCTTGGATTTTTCTTCTTCCGACCTCTCTTATTTATTATTTATTAAAATTCTAGCTCTGATCTACATGACAAGAAGAAAACAGAAGGCTTCTGTGTTCGGGCTGAATTTGTGAAGATCGCCTTATCCAGACAGTTTAAAATGTATTACTCCTCTGCATTTTTAAACGCATTGAGGTCTTACCAGCAGGAACAATTGATACAACTGGATTAAGAGGTTACTGATGTGCTAGGATTTCTTTCTCTTCTTTTAAAACCTCCTTTTTAGGTGTTTGATGTTTACAAAATAAAAATTGAAAAAAATTGTTAAACCCTACCTGTACTAAAAATGCTTATCTGGAAGGTCGAACATAAACACTTTAGACTAAACTAATAGAGTAGCATTAACTACTGGCCAGAGATATACTGAACATTTACAGTTCCATGAAGGAAGGGGATCAGGAAAACCCGGTAATGAGGGCACTGGCTGCCAGGAGACAGGAGAAGGGGGTGGAGGGTTAAATCTGGCTGGTGGAGGTGTGACAACAGGTATACAAAAGGTTTTTAAAAAGCAACTTGATTCATAGACCTATCATAATCACAGTATCATGCCCAGCAGCCTCCACTGCCTGTTTGCTTTCTGCCGAAAATCACCTCTGGCCAAACCAATTCCATTTTGAGTGTGATCGAGCCTTCCTTTTAATACAAGTTATTTCAACAGTTAACTCACTGCCATGATGCACTTTAAACTATAAAACACACCTAAGATTAGAGAGAGAGAGATGCCTAGCAAGATACTTTATTTGGCCCCAATTTGCTTTAACCCAGGCACCTAAAGGATGCTGCTTCTGCTGCTGCAACTGTTGCTACAGCAAGTCTCCAGTGAGCAGGCTGCTGCCCGACAGCATAGGAGAGAAAGGAACATGTTGTGCCTGTTTATTGCTGCTTGGTGTCGATCCCAAATAAATGGACGCTTATGGAGAGGGAGTGTGGCTTCGTATTTGATGACACCCTGAGTGTATGCTAGGAAGTCTCGGGAAGGCCGCTTTAAATTAAAGCTAAGGTTAAACTCGGCTTAATTAGCACTGCTGTAGCGGACTTCACTTTTCCCTAACAGGGAGAAGAATGTGGTATGTTACAGTTTTTCTGCTGCAAAATACTAAACTATGGGATAGAGGTGAAGAAGTGATCTGGGAACTGAATGACTTGCTGGCAAAGGAGAAAGGGACAGGATGGCATTTCACTAATTAAGATGAGTGCTGTATAACCAGATGGAAGGAATACAGAGTGGAACAATGGAAAGAAATCCTCAGAATGACACCATTATTTTGGAAACTATTATAAATCAGATGGGGGTTGGGGACCTATAAGCAATTCCCAATAAAAAATGAGCCAGTTACTCTTGAACATTCTGAGCTAAAAAGCATTAAGGATACTGAGAACTGAAACTCTGACTTCCATATAATTCATCTGTACCTGATGGGAGTATAATAGGAACAGCAGAGGTGGGAATAGCCCCTACTTTTGTCAAATATCACTGCCAGTCAGCACACTAATTGCTCCGCCTTTGACCTCACTTAGTCTTATCTCTGACACTTGCTTTTGCTTTGTTCCCATTCACACATAAGCTATGCAGGCTTTATGCTTTAGTTCAAGTTCCTTCCTCGAGTGCCAAAGAAAGAGGAGCCACTTAGGCTGCCAGTCACCCAGTCTGTTGGGGACTTCATCTGCAGTAAACACGGAAGCACAGGATTGGTTGTCTCTGGACTGGCCACCAGACATGAAGCACTGGGCATTGCATAAAGCACAGCCAGGTCAGATGGGCTTTCACAGAATGCTAGCGCAACAAGTTGACCAGAGAGAAAAATCCAAGCTTGTAGCTTTACCTAAAACGGTTTACTAAGTGAACTGTCCTACTCAGAGTCTCAGGAGGATGACTCTGAGTTTGACCACTACACAGCTGCCTACCTCTGCCAAAGACAGCTATTGTCATCCCAGAATAAAGAGATGATTATTCTGCTCTCTGATGCAAGTCAAAATACTCATATCTCCTGCTCACAAGAAGCCAGCATAAAATGGGTACTGACTGGGAGAACAGGTGTGTTTGCACTTGGAGGAAGCAGCTAGGGATATGAAAATGACTTAGCAGCTGGTGAAAAAGATTGAAATTGTGCCAGGCAAAGGGTGTTTTTTCCCTAATTATGCAAAAGCCTTAATTTCATTGATCATGTTGTTCTCTTCTTTCTCCATCTAAATAATACAAAATCTATGTAACAACTCTTTGGGGAAGTCAAAAACATTGCCAGGGATGCTTACTAAGAGAATGTAGGTCAAAAAACACTCTTTAGTGGATAACCTTGCTACTTTCTCAGGGTTTATGAACCATGGTAAGCTTAATTAGAAAAAAATGAAAGATGTAATAAAAGGAGATGTAGTCATTAGAGCTGAAAAAAAATGGCCTAAAAAGAGTAACCTCTGAAAACAAGACCCAGGAAACCCGAAATGCTCTTTTTAAAAAAATATTTATTTATTTATTTATTTATTTATAGCTGCATTGGATCTTTGTTGCTGCGCATGGGCTTTCTCTAGTTGCGGCGAGCGGGGGTTACTCTTCCTTGTGGTGTGCTTCTCATTACAGTGGCTTCTCTTGTTGCAGAGCATGGGCTTTAGGCACATGGGCTTCAGTAGCTGTGGCACACGGGCTCAGTAGTTGTGGCTCACAGGCTCAGTAGTTGTGATGCACGGGCTTAGTTGTTCCGCAGCATGTGACATATTCCTGGACCAGGGCTCGAACCCGTGTCCCCTGCATTGGCAGGAGGATTCTTGACCACTGTGCCACCAGGGAAGTCCAAGGCTCTTTTTTTATTTGCATGGTTATTTAATTGTCGGCATTCATTCCTTTACTCATTTGACAAAAATTTATCAAACGTGTATTTTGTGCCAGGCACTGAGACACACTTCAGAATACAAGGATGAAAAATGCATTTTCTGCCTTCCACAATGGCACATAATCTAGGAGTGAAGAAATGTTTCATCCTAACTCTGTTGAAAGGGTGGTGCGGGCAGCTGCTTAGAACTTCATTCTAACTGAGAAGATTAGTTGGACCTTTCATTCCAGGTGCAAATTCCTTTTTTTTTCTTTTTTGTACGCGGGCCTCTCACTGTTGTGGCCTCTCCCGTTGTGGAGCACAGGCTCCGGATGCGCAGGCTCAGTGGCCATGGCTCACGGGCCCAGCCGCTCCGCGGCATGTGGGATCTTCCCGGACCGGGGCACGAACCCTTGTCCCCTGAATCGGCAGGCGGACTCTCAACCACTGCACCACCAGGGAAATCCAATTCCAGTTTTTAAAGTTGAAGCTTAGATGAGTTCTTGTGATGATTAGTGAGCAACGTAGCAAATGATTTAAATTGAGGACGAGGACCTTGCTCACCCACGTGTGACCGTGCGACACAGAAGGCTTGCTCGATGATCCTATAAGTGATCCTACATGAGCATGTAACCCAGATATGCTCCTCTTCTCCAAACCAAATACAATAAAAGACCAAAATCAACAAAAGAAGGAACCATCCCCCAAAGATTCACATTAAAAAGAACAACTGCTTGAAAATGTGTTTGTGACATCACTGCAATTTGCCTCGGTTCTTTCCCACTCAGGGAAGCAAGTGTGCCAAGCGACCAAGGAGTGGAAGCTACCTTCTGACTCTACAGCTTGTGGTTGTGAACCAACACAACACATCTCTCCACACTGTCAGAAACAGCGTCAGCCATCCTCAGAGCTGGAAACGGCAGTCCCAGGCTGAGGTTCCATGTCGCTCTGTTTGACTTAGAGAGTGTCAATCACTGCGTGGTCTCAGATACATTGACTTGTTCACTGTTTGGTAACATTGCAATGACAATGTGTTTTAAATATATGCTGGAAGGACAATTTAAACACTTGACAGCAGTGAGAGTCAAGACAGACCATATTTTCCTTTCTGAATCTAGTATGCAAGAGAATCTGCACATACTGCCAGTGTTTTATTGTCATTTACATAGTCTTCAAATGTAGAAGGGTTGGCTAAGCAGGCATCCTGCTAGTCGGTTTTACCTTGACAGCCTGATAGAGGGAGGAAGGGTTACTAGTTGAAGAGAACAAAGAGGACTAGAGCCAAAGGCACCAACCCACAGGTTTCCTATTCATTTTGCTTGTTCTCTGTAGGTGCTGCCTCTTTCGTTAAACCCAGCTCCCATGCCCAGGCTACTGTTCTGGAACTTACACCCTTAAAATGGTCCATGCAACACTTTAAAACTTGTCATCCACTTTCTTTTTTTAACCTATGTTTCTACAGAAAGTTGTGATCCAGTTTTATTTTTCATTTTATTTATTTACATTTTTATACAGCAGGTTATTATTACCTACTTTATACATATTAGTATATATATGTCAATCCCAATCTCCCAATTCATCCCATCACTACCACCTAATCATCCACTTTCATTAAAGGAAAGGATCCAAGGAGAATGTAAAGAAAGAAAAAATATAAAACATAGTGTGGCAGGATAATTTACTGAGATATTACATCATGCTGTATTCTCAAATTACACTTCCCTCTTAAGCCCTTTTCCAGAAAAAAGCCATGCCCTTTGGATTCCTTTGCTCCAGGAGCCCAATGATTTTTTTTTTTAATAAATTTATTTATTTATTTATTTATTTATTTTTGTCTGCGTTGGGTCTTCGTTGCTGTGCCCGGGCTTTCTCTAGTTGCGGCGAGCGGGGGCTACTCTTAGTTGCGGTGCGCGGGCTTCTCACTGCGGTGGCTTCTCTTGTTGCGGAGCACAGGCTCTAGGCGCACGGGCTCAGTAGTTGTGGCTCGTGGGCTCTAGAGCGCAGGCTCAGTAGTTGTGACACACAGGCTTAGTTGCTCTGCGGCATGTGGGATCTTCCCAGACCAGGGCTCAAACCCATGTCCCCTGCATTGGCAGGCAGATTCTTAACCGCTGCGCCACCAGGGAAGTCCCAATGTTACCTTCCTGACTTTGTTTTCCAATACTTGAGAGCTCCTTGAAGGTAAACATTATGGTATTATGTTATGAGGATGATGAGAAAGAAGTTGGCCTGACAGAGAGAGGAGGTTTCCTCTCATCTGGAAAGAGATTGGAGGAGCCTGTGACCTGCACTTCCCTCCCAACGTAGAGCTTCAGGAGAGATGATGCTGAGAGCCAGGTGTCACAGAAGCAGCAGGGTCAGCTGCTGATTCAAGGGGAACCTCACCGGTTTAGACAAAGTGCATTTCAGTGGTGACCATACTGGCTCTGCCTCTATTTTCTGGGCAAAATTTAAACCTCTGGAAGGAAGGAAAAGGAGCACAATGATGACAATTTTTTTTTTTTTTTACCTGCTTAGTAACTTGCAGAAAATAAAGTAACACAACATTTCTTGGTCATACATATTTGTGATTCCAAATTCGACAGTTTCAAGTACAAATGAGATAGATTAAGCATATTTGTTAGCAGTGCATTCTACGTAGGTGTCTTTTTCTCCCAGGGGATGTGTGGTTGCCGTTATTTCTTCTTTGGCCATACTTTGTGGGGCAGTGCCAACTTCTCCATGGACCATGAATTTATAATCAGAAGACCCAGAGTCTATTATCTGGGCCTTGATTCTATTCCACAGTCTTTAACTGAATGCCATTTTGTGGTTGTCAAGAATTGTGAAGGCTGTGAGATTGTATCCTATTGATTAGATAACAAGTTAGCCTGCCATAGTTTCATGAAAGTTGGCTGATGACATGAGATTCTTGGGTCAGAGATGTAGGACTTATTACTCACGGCACAGCAGCAGGCAGCATGGATAGCATATTTCTGTCAGTTCTTCCTTGTCTTCAAATCCCAGGGAGACAACGCAGATGGGTCCAGATGGGTGCCGGCACATGCAGTGGGTTGCATTTCAGAAAAGGATCTTTGAACTTAGGAAACTTAGATCTTTTATACTGGACAGCAAGCATGCCTGCCCTTTGTTCTGGTGGGAAACACTCTCTCTGTCTTCAAAGGCTATTTGCTATATAAACCTTCTTGAAAAGACTTTCCATAGCAAAGGGCAGACTGTGTCTCTGCTCATGCAGAAATGTGAGAGACACACAGAAAACAGTGCTAAGTCTACTGTAGCATTTATAAAGGCCTCAACCCTCAGATAATCCAGGAAAAGAGATCAATTAGCTGGTATGGGATTTGAAGCAAAAAATTTCATTTTCCAGTGCTTCTCTTCCTGTGATTATAAAGTAGGAAAGATATCTGCCCACTCACTGCTTATTTTGAGAAATAAAGGAAAAAGAATAGTCTGACAAATGTGTTGAGTTTCATGATGGACACACTAAAATAGAAGAACACCATATAAAAACATACTGGGTTCTCATCACGATTCTATTCTCTGATGCCTTTGAAGGAAGTATGATAAACATATAGATATTTCATTCTGAGAACATGGAGATATTAATTTTTTAATGCTGAACATGAATTTAAGCCATTAATCTCATCAAACTGTAAAGCTGATTACATGTATTTAAATATTCTGTTTTTATTTCAAGCACTGTTTAGATTTCTTAAGAAATCCAATAGGTGTGCTGTCTCTTTATCACATCACTTTGTAGCTCAGGGATCCCTGGGTCCTCCTTACAACATCTTCCCCACACCCCACATCATGTCACATGCACAGTGGGCAGGACTGCCTTCCTGTCTGTCTTCCAGCTCAGGGGTAACCGATCTCCTCCTCATTCCCTCAGTCTCACTTCCTCTCTACTGCCTGGTGAGTGATGGTATAAAGTCAAAACTAGATTTTATGCTTATAGGTATAAGAATCACTAGGTTATACAGACTATATTTAAAAGTTTACTTAAGCGCAAATATAGAACCTAAGCATTCCATGGTTAATTCTAACAGCAATTGTGTTAAAAGATGTCCTAAATTTTCCTGAAAACAGTGTTTACTTATCGAATGTGCTCTATAACCCCTACATAAGAAAGTCTAGGTCCACACTCTAGATCTAGTTAATCAATACATCTAAGGATAGAGCCAGAAATTTGCTTTTTAATAAGTCCCACAAGTGATTCTGACAGTCACTAAAGTTTGAGAACCAATCCTTTAAAATAATCACCAATAGAATTTTAGTAATTACATTCATCTTCTAAATTACAGAATACAAGACAGGAGCATAGGTCAAGCAAGAGACAAGCAATGTTTTTTAATTAAATAGAACGATTTCTAAAGACCAAGTATATCTCAATTTTATGTGTATATATAGATATATATATAGTATGTGTAAATAGCCTGATTACCTTTATTAAAAAGCAAAGAGTCTAAAAGGATTAAATATCCAACAATAGGAAAAGAGTTAACTATAGTACATCCACTCAATGGAATATTTTGCAGTTGTTACAAATGATCATTATGAAAACTATTAAGCAATACAAAAATATCTATGAGAAAATACATCAAAATGTAGAGCACAAAACTGCATGTACATAATTACTACAACTAAATATATGTATGTGTTTAGGAAAGTCTAAGAGAGAAAAGGTCAGAGTTATAAGATTACGGATGAATACACCACTCCATTTTTTTTCAAAAATATATTTAATGTATTTTTTCTACAATTTAAGCTAAAGAAGATTGTGATAGAGTTTGGGAATCCAAATTGCAGCCTCTGACAATTCTATCAAGTAGATTAACAATGCTATTTTGTAAGTATTATGACACGAGAATAAGTGAAAGTGACTAATTCTGTTAACCTTGATTTCTGATGGGGCCTAGATTTCACATGAACATATTACGGGGTCTTTTCATTCCCATAATCTTCCCACTAATATCCAAACGCTTATCATCAGGACTTTTAACTCACTTCTCAAACTAGAAACCCAATACTCTCCTTCTTCTCCTCCCTCCCTGAATGGCTTCAAGTTCCTACATCTGTTCACTGTCTCTCAAGGGGTAGCACCAAGATCCACTCTCCAGAAAGTACCTACATTTCCCCTCTCTGGAAACCCACAGTAGAATCCACAATAAATTTTGCTCTGCAGTACAAAAGCCACTGACTGACCTATGAAAATTGGACATATTTGGGTTTTTCGTTGTTTTGTTCTTCTTAGAGTTTCAACTTAGGAGGGGAGAAATTTTTCCCACTACATACAAGTTGAAAACATACGATACTGAGACTCTGAAGATGAAATACTTTTCTTCAACCATCCCCTTATCTTATAAGCAGTAAACTAATATAAATAAAATAAAATCTTGTGTCAGGGATGCCATGAATGGTTATTCAGGAGGTACACTACACAAGAGCTCAGGCAAGACATTAAGTGGCGGCCAACATTGAGTCAGAACTCTGCTCACTACGTCTGTTCTTTTGTTGATGTAACACCTGGAAGGGAGTGTACATTCTCCACTGGGAGAAGTCTGCTATGTTTGTCTATTTTTAAAGCTCCTTGATTGCATGATTTTCACTGCGTCAAAAATGCCTGCCCAGGGGCTTCCCTGGTGGTGCAGTGGTTGAGAGTCCGCCTGCCGATGCAGGGGACGCGGGTTCGTGCCCCGGTCCGGGAAGATCCCACGTGCCGTGGAGCGGCTAGGCCCGTGAGCCATGGCCACTAAGCCTGCGCATCCGGAGCCTGTGCTCCGCAACAGGAGAGGCCACAGCAGTGAGAGGCCCGCGTACCGCAAAAAAAAAAAAGCCTGCCCAAGAAAGTCTTCAATATAGCAGACAACCTGTGAATACAGACTTGTTCCCTTTCTTCATGCTTTTTTTCCCCTGTACTTTTAACTATACTGGGAAACAAAGGAACTGGATCATACCCTGCCAAGACTACTCCTGATATTCAGTTTCTTCAGGGAATACAGACTCCTGAACAGAGCATGACTTCTGTTTCCCTGACTTAACTCTAGCACCTGTCCCACCCAAGCACAGTTCCAGGACAGCTCAATAATAGTGTTGCTAGTGTCCCTGAAGATGCTATAGCTCCTTCCGAATATGGAGAACAAGATGGAAGCTGGCACTCTGTATCTACAATAAGTCCTTTCTATCAAAAGATACAAACTTCCAGTTATAAGATAAACAAGTACTTGGGATGTAATGTACAACATGACAAATGTAATTAACGCTGCTGTGTGTTATATATGAACGTTTTTAAGAGTAAATCCTGAGTTCTCATCACAAGAAAAAAAATGTTTTTTTGTATCTCTTTAATTTTGTACCTGTGTGAGTTGGTGAACGTTCACTAAATTTATTATGGTAATCACTTCATGATGTAGGTAAATTAAATCATTATGCTGTATACCTTAAACTTATACAGTGCTGTATGTCAATTATATCTGAATAAAACTGGAAGAAAACTTTTTAAATAAAGAAATAAGTCCTTTCTATTTATGAGCTTTAACTTCAGAGCTAATGTGTGCATACAAGTGCCTAACACAAAACCTAGAACCATTGTGTACCTAGTGAATCACAAATATTCTCATCATTGTCGTCTCTCTCATCTAAACTTTGAGTAAAGAGGAAATCAGTCAAACACTAAGTTGGAGGTGGGGAGATCCCAAAGTAATGCACTGGGTAAGTTTCAGACTAGTCCCAAAACTGTATTTTCCACTTAGCTAACTCTTACCCAGATTAATGAATGTTCACACCATGCTTAGGATTGAAACCATAACTTGTGACAGTCATGTGCCCTTACAGCTGTCCCAAACCACCACAAGACTGCTTCTGCTGCCAAACCAATCTTACAACTGTTACCAATTCTTTAACCACCGGTACTTTTTTTATAGAATTGCTTATTTTTAACACTTTCTCTCATTCAAATCTAATGAAAACTACAGCTTTTATGTTAGGTGTTTAATATTTAGTGTCCATTTTGCAGAGTTGCTATCAAAAAACTTTTCCCATGAGCTCACCCTAGTGATTCGAGCAGTCTTGAGTACATCAAATTATACAGAAGAGCCAGCTCCAGAATTACCTTTGACAATAGTTTTATTCAGTTCCATCCATAATTCAGAAATATAGTCTTAGGAAACCATAATGTTAACTATTGAGTGTTAAGCCTGAACGAATCTCTGAATTAGAGTATTTGAAGTTATGATTCTATCCCAATTCCACCTGGATCGAAGTCAAATCAGGGCTCAAGCACCATGCAACTCGTTGAATTCTCTTGGGTGTCTCCAGGCTTGGTCCAATCTGACCCTCCACCTAAACTGGCAAAGACTGTCAGGCCAGAATCATCAGTTATAGGATTTATAGAGAGTCTGGGAGTTAGTCCAGCATTCGGCTCTTCAGCTCCACAGGGAGAGAAGGAGTGTACCATAGGATGGGAATAGTTGAAGATTTACCAGAAAGAGAATGATGGGATGTGATGGGAAGTGAGAGGAGCCAGACCACAGTCCATTACCACAATGTAAAACACAGCTGGACACATCTACTTAATATGCGTTTCACATGCCACTTGGCTGTGGACTCTTAAAGAAATACTTGTCAGCCATCTATCGTGTGTGGGAAATATCTTTACGGATATCAAAAAAACACGATCTAACAGGCCCTTCTGCCCTCTGGGGAACACAGCATGTGTGCTATACAAAGACCACAGGCCCTAGAGACAGACATACCTGAATTCGAATCCTGATCTGCCATTTACTATGTCCAAGTTACTTAGTCTCTGGGAGCCTACTTCATCCTCTGAAAAGTATCTAATTCACAAGGTAGTTGTGAAAATGCAATGAGAAAGCCTAGCCCAGCACAGAATAGGCTCCCGATAAACATGAGCTTCTTGCTGCTTTCCTTCATAGGAATTTTCCAACTAGGTGTTAAGGTAATAAAAAGAATCTCTGCATTTCCAGGATTAGCCTTTTGTGGAGCTGCTCCACTTCAAGGCAGTCTAATTAACAGCCACTCTTCACCTTCACCCACGCTTTCATCAGTGTCAACATGGTTAATCACCAGCAGGAGGTCACATATCAGATCCAGGCCTCCCGATTCTTAATCCCAATTTAAACTTCTGAGTATCTGTTTGCGACAGGAAATTTAAAGTACAGACTTTATTTGTAGTTTTGGAAAAATATTTAGCTCTTCAAATTCATGCCCCTAACCCCCATCCTTCTAGGTTCTAACACAATAAAAAGATATTTCTAATTAAATGCTTATCTAATTTTTTATTAATTTCTGTGAGCATGTATTTATGCTATAGGAGAGCTGCTTTTTTATGGAGTGTAAACACTTATTACTTTTTTCCCCTGAAGGTCTTTATTTTAAAGGTCTGTAAAGAAATAAAATATCACAGACTTTGCAATGCTGTTTGCACAAAACAATCAATTGGGGAAATTTTTAAAATACTGACACTTGGGACAGACCTGAGACCAATTAAGTCAGAATCTCTTGGGGTGGTACCCAGGCGCTAGAGGGTTTCTAAGGTTCCCCAGATGATTTTAATGAGCCGCCTGAGGGAAGTAGGATGGAAAAGACATGACTAGTTCTCTCCCCTTTTGTTTATTATACCTCTCCCCACTGATTAATCTCTGAGTCCCAACTCCAGCCAAGGCACTCGTTGGGATTTTAGAAGGGCCACATCATCTCTTCCCAGGAAGGAGCCCGGTGAGTTTGCACTGACTTTCCAGGCACAGCCCAGCAGCATTTCCTATGACGCAGCTCTTCCTTTCAGCCCTCCTGATGACTTGGCCTGGTCCTGTGTCCCCGCTGCCCTGGGCTCCTCTTTTAAACTTGTGCTAAGAATGCCCTCATCCTGTGGTCATGAGAGACTTTGTTCGGTTCGCTACTCTGCCAGGCCCTGGTTTCCTTGACAGAGCAAGAATCACCTGGGGATCTTGTCAAAAGGCAGAGGCAAGGCCCTAAAATTTTGCATTTCTAATAGTCTAATGGTGCTGATGCCGCCGATCTGTCAACCACACGTAGGTAGCAAGGACATGGATGGTCTTTTTTATCTCTAAATTCTAAGGAAGAAAGCAATGCTCTTGTTTCAAGGCCTTTTTTCTTTTGTGGGACATTCTTTGTTTGCTATTTCTGGTATATTTGATGTTGAGTCTGTGGGTAGAAATATATCCCACAATTAAAGCGTTGCTCCTATGGAAAAGCACAATCCATTTTATGAAAACCCACTTTTATATTCAGTTCACAGGAAGCACCATGGTGACAAGAAAGAGTGTCTCTGTATAAATTAACTGATAGCTACAATTTAGAGCAGTATATGCTACATATCAAGTGAGGGTATCAATCCAAGTTGGTAAATACACAGCCACCACACATATGTCCCACTACCTTGCCTCTGGAGCCTTTGGAAGATATCAATGACCATTGATAACATTCTTTCTCTTTGAGCACATATGTAGCCTTAGAATCCTTCCCAACACAGCAACCTAACCCAATGTCCAGCATTTGCATCCCTGACATGGATATGATGAGAGTTTAGACAAAGAAACAATCAATTCCAAGAGGAGCATTTCCCAAAGGGAGTGGATTTTGATTCAGCCTGGCCAGACAATTTAACAGCATCTCTTTGTGACACCAACCTGACAGTGAATAATAAACTAGTATGTTTAAATGGTCACTTAAGATAACATTACATTCATTTTATCTGTAACTATGTAATTATAGTTTGTGCTTTATCAATACTTCTCATGAAATCCTTGATTTTCATCTTCCTGATTTACTATCAATAATAGCCAAACAACAACAATAATTTCAAATGGTACTCAAAAATAGCTTTGATAGGGCTTCCCTGGTGGCGCAGTGGTTGAGAGTCCGCCTGCTGATGCAGGGGACACGGGTTCGTTCCCCGGTCCGGGAAGATCCCACATGCCGCGGGGCGGCTGGGCCCGTGAGCCATGGCCGCTGAGCCTGCGCGTCTGGAGCCTGTGCTCCGCAACGGGAGAGGCCACAACAGTGAGAGGCCCGCGTACCACAAAAAAAAAAAAAATAGCTTTGATAGAAAACCCATAGATGACATTTAGGATGGTCAGCAGCTGCTACTGCTGACTTAGAGAATTGGGTCTGGAATTCGATGCCACTTTTGTTCCACACTCCGTTTGCTACCATGCAAAAAACATGGTCTCTCCCTGATTAGGTTTCCTGTTTCCTTGTCAGTTGGTATATAGCTGGAGAGTGTGTGGCTTAGATCAGAACTTCCAAAATGTTTGGATTTTATGAACTAGTAATATTTTCAAAAAATATTTTGGAGACTAATATAAGGTTGTTCATCTTTAATTTGCTAAGCAAAGATATAAAAACCAATAATGACCATCCACTAACACTGTTGTTTTATTTTTTAAAAGCACATATTAATACCAAAAAAAATAAAATAGGAGGGAACAAATCACAGACTAAAAAGCAATTCTTTAAAGTGACTAAATTTAGCTTTAGAGGAAAAACCACTACATTATCCTCCTCATTTCACGTGGTCTGATAATAGACAACAGTCCATATACTGTCCTTTGGGTACTACAGGCTTAAGTAACTGAACTCTGGGCAGCAGGTAATGTTTTCCTCATCAACAGCAAGGACTAGGGTCTTCCTTTGCTCAGGGAATGAATTGGCTCTTTTTGAACCAGGCTAGAAAATCAGTACCCGCCAAAACCAGCCCTGTACAAATCATGCTTGTTGTGCTCTGCGTGGAGGACACCCAGCTACCCCTGGAAGGGCAGTTCTGTATCCATCTTTCCCATCTCAGCTTCTTTCCCTCACCTGCTTGTCCATATTGATAGGTTCTATCATGTCTAAGTATGGCAATCCTCTCTCCTATCTACTGAGGAAACGCCAGGTTATAGACAAAACAATCTTTTCCAGTCTTCTTTTATTCCAGAATGTGAATCTCTGATTTCTATCAAGTTGCCACAGACTGTTTTACACTGTGTGGGCTGCATTTATGAGCCCATTTATGAGGCAGCCCACACAGTGTAAGTACTTAGAAGAGGAACAGGTCTCCAAGTCTCTGTCAGGTTTTAATTCTGTCATTACTTTTAAGAAGTTATGTTGGCTTTGAAGAGAAGGCAAAGCAATTATGTTTTCTCCCTGTCTTAAACTGACCTCAATGACAGTAAAGATGAAATCAAAGAAAAGATTTGGGGGATTTGAGATATGTTAACTTCTTAAATCTTTACTAGCAGGCAAGCTGTGAAAGCAGTGGCAGGATCTTTCCTGATGAGTCACAACAATGGGATGATTCATACTCAAGCAAATTCAAGGCCACGGAAACCAGAACTCTAGCAAGGGAGAAGCAGGAATCAGGCCAAGATTGTAATTTCAAGATTGGAAATATGATTATTGAAATCAAGAGTAAAGTTTAGAAGTAGCACAGGCCACAGGCTGTTTGAGTCTGTTGATCATGCCGAAATTAGGAACACAATAGATCAGAATTGCATCATAATTTGAGGATCAGGAATGTAAAAGACCAGAGGTAGATGGATACTAAGTGAAGCCCCTCGATTCAGGCTTTCTGGGAAAAAAGGCCTAAAAGACCTTAAATAGACGTTTTGGACATCTGCTCCTCTGTTGTCTCTAGCCTAAAAAAATTATTCTCATTTGCCCAGTCTATTCATTACCCGTCTGTGGGAACCACCCTGAAAGAGTGATGAAAGTCTCTGAGGCTAATTCTACACACCAAACTGGGTTCAACCATATTGACTGAAGCAGTACTTCAAATAAGTCTATAAATTAAGCCATTGTCTTGTTGAAAGATATAGCCCAAATCTACACTTTGTGTTTAAATTGTCTCAATAGTAAAATTACTGATGTGTGTAGCAGTATAAGTAGACTTGTTCCTGTTGCCTCTGATTTTCTTTTTTTTTTTTATGTTTTTTTAAAATTTTTATTTTATATTGGAGCCATCGTCGATTAACAATGTTGTGTTCATTTCAAGTGTACAAGAATGTGATTCAGTTATACATATACATGTATCTATTCTTTTTCAAATTCTTTTCCCATTTAGGTTATTACAGAATACTGAGCAGCATTCCCTGTGCTATACAGTAGGTCCTTGTTGATTATCTATTTCAAATATAGCAGTGTGGATTTTACATGTCAATCCTAAACTCCCAATCTATCCCTCCCCCACTCCCAACCCCGGTACCCAAAATTTCGTTCCCAAAATCTGTGAGTCTGTTTCTGTTTTGTAAATAAGTTCACTTGTATCATTTTTTTTAGGTTCTGCATATAAGCAATAGCATATGATACTTGTCTTTGTCTGACTTACTTCACTTAGTATGATAATCTCCATGTCCATCCATGTTGCTGCAAATGGCATTATTTTATTCTTTTTATTAGCTGAGTAATATTCCGTTGCATTACATATATGTACCAAATCTTCTTTATCCATTCATCTTTTGATGGACTTTTAGCTTGCTTCCATGCCTTGACTATTGTAAACAGCACTGCAATGAACATTGGGGTACATGTATCCTTTCAAACCATGTTCTTCTCTGGGTATATGCCCAGGAGTGGGATTGCTGGATCATATGGTAGCTCTATTTTTAGTTTCTTAAGAAACCTCCATACTGTTCTACATAGTGGCTGCACCAGTTTACACTCCCACCAACAGTGTAGGAGGGTTCCATTTTCTCCGTACCCTCTCTGAAGCCCAAGAGCAGAGAACAGTGTTAAGAGCCCACATTATCTGTACATCTGCTCAGGGGTCACCAAAAAAGCTAACCCAGAAACTCAACCCCAAAAATAAAAAGAGGCAAGCTGATGCATCCTGACAAGATTATAGCTGGCCCAGGGGCTGGAGTTTGGGTTGGGGGGTTTGGGGACAGGAATTGTTCAGAGAGAGTAATTATTTGTCAAGAAGTTTCAAAAGGGAATGGTAACAAAAAGACAAAAGATACATGCTGGCGTGGATGTAGAGAAAAGGGAACACTTGTGCACTGTTAGTGAGACTGTAAATTGGTACAGCCACCATGGAAAACAGTATGGAGCTTCCTCAAAAAATCAAAAATAGAACTACTGTATGATCCAGCAATTCCACTTCTGGAAATATATCTAAAGGAAATGAAAACACTAACTCGAAAAGATATCTGCCTCCCCATGTTCATAGCAGCATTATTTACAATAGCCAAGACATGAAAGCAACCTAAGTGTCATCAGTGGATGAACGGATAAAGAAGTTGTGAGATATATACATATTATATTATTCACCCATACAAAAACACGAGGAAATCCTACCGTTTGTGACAGCATGGATGGACCTTAAAGGAATTATGCTAACTGAAATAAGTAAGACAAAGAAGGAATAAGATCTTACTTATAGGTAGAATCTAATAAAAATCCACACAAACAAATAAATACACCAAACTCGTTGAAAAAGAGATCAGATTTGTGGTTACCAGAGGCAGAGGGGGAGGGGAAGGAGGAATTGAAGGAAGGTGGTCAAAAGACACAAACTTCCAGTTATAAATAAGTAAGAGGGATATAATGTAAAACATGATGACTATAGTTAACACTGCTACATGATAGATAGGACAGTTAAGAGAGTAGATCCTAAGAGTTCTCATCACAAGGAGTTTTTTTTTCCTTTTATTTTTGTTTTATCTTTAAGAAATGATGGATGTTAATTAAACCTAGTATGGTAATTATTTCACAATGTTTGTAAATCAAACCATCATGCCATACACCTTAAACTTAAACAGTAGTGTATATCAATTATTTCTCAGTAAAATTGTGGGGAAAGGGGGAATAATGATTGAGATACAGAACTTCAATTCCAGTCTCCTCAGACTCTTGTAGGATTTACCACCTTAATACTTTATGAGTGAATATAAATCCTGGCTAAGATATCTCCACGTGAATGCTCGATTGCCTCCTGAATATCAATTTCCATAAAAGTGAACAAATCTTCTCCACCACCATGGTCCTGTTCTCTCTACATCCTTCATCTAGGCTCTAGCGTGATTACGAAGATTCAATGAAATGAGATATTTGCGTGCAGCATCTGGAATGGTGTCTGGCACAGCATTTAGCACTCAGGTACTGGCATTACCAACTTTCCAGTCATCCACTTACAAACGCAGTAGCATCCTCAACAACTGCCTTTCCTTGGTTTCCCACATTTAATCAGTGCCCATATTCTGCCAATTGTACAGTCTAATAATCATTCCTAACTGATCTCCCCGCCTCTAATCTCTCTTCTCTTCATTAGATTAGATTATAATGTTTTATACCTCTCTGTATCCCATATATTAGTACAAGTAATTTATTCTACTCAGAGCTTTCAGCTATTAAATAACCCTTTCCTCAGAAAGAGAATGTGTGTACACAAAAGCTGTCTCCTCTAGATGACAGAAATTTTAAAAGTGTAATGGGAAATCCCAACAAATAAATATTTCAGGTACTTTTAGCTTCAAAAATTTACAAGGCTCCAAAGCTATCCCATCTGTGGTACTACCTGTTTCCAGATCATGCCCCCTCGTTTCGGCAGCTGGAAAAAAATCTTCCCTGTCACACGCCTGCCCTGCTGGGCCACCAACTGGATTAAAACTGTGGTTCTTGTCTAGGCCACTTCCCTGATAAGCCCCACCTCATTCTAGCCAATTTCATTCAAAGCTACAAACCCAATCCTCAAGGAAATGTTCTCTGCTTTTAGAGGAGACCCAGGTCATGCACCTAATCTAAGTAAGTGAATTTGCCACTCATTCTAATGATCATAGATTCTCTTCTCAAGAGAGACCATGTCATGTGGTAGAAAGAGCCTGGGCTCCAGAGTTAGACAGGCCTCAATCCAAATCCTGGTTCCACATCAGTGACTGTGTGACCCTGCCATCTCTATTTTCTCATCTGCAGAGTGAGAACAAAATCTACTTAATAGTGTGGTTGAGGTGAGTCATTAAGATACTATGGCACCTGGCACAATGAAGTTACTTAATAAATATGTTTCTTTATCTTTTTTATTAATATTTATTTTTGGCTCTCTCGTCTTACACCTTGAATTATTTTGAGAATCTTGGAAAAAAGCTTGGAGTCCTGCCAGTCATGACTTTAGCTCGTACTGAGCACTGTCATAAAGTTTCTTTGTTTTATTTGGACCATAATTCTTATAAATGGGCAGGACCAAGGTATTCAATTGGGTGGTTTCCTTAAGTTTCTGGGTGGGGCTCAATTCAAGAAAAGAGTGAATGCCCAAAGCCTTTAGCCTTTTGTTTCTGTGAATAAGAGTCTTGTTGCTATAGGAAGTTTTTCTTAACATGTAATGCCAAATAGGAAATTCTTCCTTTGATTATATCATTAACTCATAATATATCAAAACTTAAACATATCATTAACCTCATAGCACTTCTAGGTGCCGTGAGAGTATAAATTATGTGCAAGTCATGGCCTCTGCTTTCAAAATACGTGGAATAATTCTACAACAATGAAGGAATATGTAAGATATAGCTAAACTGTGTGTTTCAGAATCTTGTTGCTTAGAGAAGTTCAGAAGAGACAGGAAAGTTTCCCTAATGATAGGGGAAAGTTTCAGCTTAGGGTCAAAAAAAAAAGACTTCTAATTCAAGAACAGAATGTCCACAATGAATGTACCATCAAATACTAAATTCACTATATTTGTTCCAAGTTGGATAGTTTCATTTTTCTTCTCAAGAACCCCACCTTCAGCCTTGCACACTGGGCAAGTCATCTCTGCAGCCCACCTACCTGCAACCATCCTGGCACACACTTTCACTCCCCACCTTTACCTCCACTCCACCTTCTTTTCTTCTCAATTTCCTCCTGTGTCCTGTCCCCTCATAAACAAGCTCTGTGTTAGAAATTCGATCATGCCAAGGAATAGAATGACAAATTATTGACGTGTTGGAGCCAGATGGCATCTTAGACATCATAGACTACCCTCCCCTTCATCCACTGTATGCAGTTGAGGACTTCTATCTTCTACTACTGTTTAGTTATTCATTATTTCACTTCAAAAATATCTAAGCCATCCTATCATATACAAAGTTCCCAGTAACTGTATTTACTGCTATATCTCCCTTATCCTTAAGGGTCTTATTCCCTGCCTTTTCTCTATGTGATCGGTTTAGACAAAACTGGGAAATGGACAAAACTGTCTTTTGTACTCCTAGCCTCTTCATTCTTAGCCCATGTTCCCCTTCAGTGACCACCCCATCCTAGTTCCTCAAAAATTTCTCATTTCCCTTATCAATGGTTATCATTAGAGTCTTCAGTCACCCTAAGGTTTAACGGCCCATAACAGTATAACAGTTTTCTTTCATGAGGTAGTTACATTTTAATTGGGGTCAAAGTCTTATATTACAAATAAAAGTCAACCTATTTTGGACCTTAGTCAAGGAGGATTTGGGGAGCCTCAAGACTTTGGTGAGGACCTGAAGAGACATTTTATAAGAGACCTGTTTTACCTACCTTCAAGTAATATAGAGGATATACTTAAATAAAAGCTACCATTGAATACTGACATAACAGGGTAAAATGAAAACGAATCCCCTACCTTCAAAAGTGTTCCAGCTAAAACTGTATTGCTTCCTAGTTCCAAAGCCACCTTTGTTGTCTGCCCTAAAAAAATGGAGATGGAATGTTGGAATATTTCTTCTTTGCAATGAGCACGATGTTAAACTTTGTCAGTAAGAGAACTGGAGAGACACTACAAGAGGAACAGGACTTCTCCTACTGGTTCTGGTATCTTCCATTTGCTTCTTGTTCCTATCTCACGGCTGCCAGCTTCATGCTTGCATTTCTTCCAGTGGCACTCACCCTCATCAAGTTTCTGTGGCACATGTGCAGACAGCTTCTCATCAAGTTTCAGTAGCGTCTTGATTGACAGCTTCCCAATGAGTCTCACAGGTATCCCAGAAGCCAGTTTCCCAGCCTTGGCCCACCTGCACTTTGGAGGAGTGGTTCCTGCTTGTCCAGTATCTATGGATAAGTCCTAGTCTGGGCAACTGGATTGCAAAATTCTCTGCAATCCAGGGGTCCACAGCCACACCTTTTCCAATGTGGCCTTCCTTAATCTCAGCCTTAGGGAAGAGAGATCTTTTCCACATTTGTTCCCTCTTTGGGTACCCTCCTGAGCCCTAGAGTATTCTTTTGAGTTATCTTTACCCTTCATAGATCACCATCTGTTACAGTTAATTATTCTTGATATAAAACTTTCCCTGTTTAAATTACTCTAGGGTGTCTGTTTCCTGATTGGCTTCTCATTGATATAATAGAGGGGAGAAAAGATCTTCATTCCTGAGGAATAAACCTTCAAAGCATTTGTTTAAAAACCCAAAGAATGCAAAGAACCAGAAAGATAGTTTGACTTTCTGTCGGAGTAATCTATTGCAAGTGAGCCCAATATCTTGATTACAATAAATGAGATAGAAAAAAAGGCAGTGAACATTCAAATTTTAGAAAAAAAGGATTTTCATATTAAACCTGCAATAAAATAAAGCAAAATGAACAAACAAAATTAAAAATTCAAACCTCAATACACAAGGGCCTTAATTGTCAAGTTTCAGTATTGCTGTGCCCAAATGATTATCTTCTATATTTAGTTTAAAAAATTATCTGGGGGATCAAGGAAGAGGATGCCTGAATAATTAGACTTTTACATTTGTTTTCTGTGAAAATATTGGCACAAAAATATGCCACAAACAGGACCTGCTGGAAGTATAAGGTCTGCAGTCATGATACTTTGTACATGGTGTTCATAGTTTCACTCTTTGACTCACAGAGAATGAGAATCATAATACCTGTGTCATGGAGTAATTATAAAGATCAGTACCTAGGACAGTGCTTGCCGCATAGCAACTTCTCCAAAAGTCTATTTTTTGTGGTTATTGCTGTTATTCATGACTTCTTTTTTATTATATTGAGTATTATGGCAAGAAGATTTCAGTTGCTAGTAACAGAAAATCCAACCCAAATTCACTTAAACAATCAAAAAAGTGCTTTGGGGACTACATAATAGGAAAGTCAAGAGGTAAAGGGAAAGTGAGCTATGTATTCCAAATCAGAGTTCTGAAATTCACTCAGATTAGATTGGCTTAGGTCACATGCTCACCCCAATAGCAAAGTTCAGAGAAACGTAATGTGCTGACTGGCTTAAGCCAATCCTGGCTTACCCGTGAAATCAGGGGTGTTTTCCCAAACTGCACATAGGCTATAAGGGGGAAAAGGAAAAAGCTATATGGATGTTGCATAGAAAAATAAAAAGATCTTGCTTAAATAATTTAATTTCCCTTGTCTATTTTTCCTGTAAAGCTTGTATAAATTCACATTATGATTTTATAGAGATAGTGAATATAAATATAACAAAGAATAAACAACAACAACAATCTCACATAGTCTCATCACGTGCTCAGTGTTTTAAATGCTTTAGATATACTCATTCATTCAATCCTCAAGACTACCACAAGATTTAAGCAAGGAGCTATCCAAGAATGGAATCAGGATTTGAAACTTAGACAATAAGGCTCCAGAAACTGTGTGCCTAACCCTTCTGTTAGACTGTCTCTCAACAAAGCGGTGATACTTAATTCCTCTGGTGTGCTACAGAAATGTTGTGGAGCTTGGTTCTATGGTGCCCTCTGCCCAGGGGTGATCAGCACAGAGCAATTGATGAATGAAGGACTAATGAGTAAATGAGTGACTTGGGAAGGAGGTGTTCTAGAAAGATTTTTTTTTTTCCATTCAAACAATGTTTTAAAACCTGAAACCCAATGACAAGAGACAAAGCACATAGGCCATTCACCAACAGAGTAATCTGAAGTTCTCCAGTCACATTCCACTCAGCTTCCAAACCTTAAGAGCATCCTCAGATTGTAAAGTCAGAGATGATCTTGGATCTACGATCTCTAATTCCAAAGATTAGAAAGCTGTCAACACCGTTAATCGAGAAAATCAATCTGAGTCTCAGATTCTTCCCCTGTGAAGTAAAGGAATACAACAAGGTTATCTAAAGAACAGCATGTACACACACACACACACACACACACACAATTACTCCTACACTTCTAGCACTACCTCAATTTTTCCCCCCTCAAACAATAGCTTGTGATTTTATTTGGAACCCATGTTTATTAAATCTTTCATCATGCCTCTGGCATCCCTCCAAATATGATCAAACTAAAAAGGAACGTAACTGGTAAACCAAAGAATAAATAACACACGAGAAATCTTGAAATCTCTCTGCAAGATTCAGCTGGTTAATCCTCCCAACATCCCCTTGGAGTTAAGCTAATCGTTTTCAAAGGTCAGATCTTTGAAAGCCTGACTAATTTTATTAAAGCCATAGAAAAACCCAGAGTTTAAGGATTATCCTTCCTGTCTCTCCCTCTTTTCTCTTCTCTCACTGTGTTGTGTCATAGAGGCTATAGATGGGCTAACATGTTTTTTATCTCCTTATTTATATAGAATTACAAGTTGGAACTATTAATCCTGCTAATGTTAGAAACTATATCAGGACTAAATTACTGTACTGTGTGCTCGCATAGAAAATTATTGATGACCTTAAGCACCTCACAGCAATTTCAATTTCATAAATTTATAAATCCAAAATAAATATGTTTCAGGTAATGCAAAAGCACCATTCATAAATTCTGGACCTTTGTGAAGGATCCAGGTAACTTCTATTTTCTCTATTCTAATAGCTAAATCATTTTCTGGGTTTCTCAGCTTAGAAAGAAAGTGCCTATGAGACTCATTCTTTTGGTTGGTGATTCTCATTAACCTCAGACAAAAGAAATCCCAGTACATAGATCAAAATGAAAGGGCCATTTGGCAATGAACTATTGCTACCTTGGCCACTAAAAGAGAAAGTAGAATGTATAATACCTGAAACAAACCTTTCCGTGGTGAGGTACCTTCATTCCCTGATGAAATTCTGTCAATTTATAGAGATTTTTTTATGGAGACCTAGATAGTTCACCTTGTATCCTGTAGAAAGTATCATGAATTTTTATTTTATGAGATTTACTTAGCAATCCATAACAGATGAGAAAGCAAAAAAATTGAAGGCTAAGTAAATCTGCAGAAACAAAATGTGCACTGTCATCTTCCTTAACTAATGGCATTGAATCTGTTCCAAGGTTGCCCTTTTTTTCTAAATTGACACTTGAGAAAAGGCAGCAAGTCTAATACCTCCTCCACTTCTCCACAGGAGCCCAACTTCTGCCCCACCCTCCTTTTCCTTTCCTATCACCTTGCTGTCTCCAATTATACCATTCTTACATGCCCATCCTAAGGCCAAACTGGTAGGTGTTGGGCAGGGGATTGGAGGTGGCATATGCTCAGTTCATTAACTTCTTGGCAGGCTGGAAGCTTTCAAAACTGGACATAAGAAGGAATAAAAAGTGACAGAGAAAACACCTGAATTTCTTCTCACTGCCTCTAAAATGTTGTGCCCTCAGTAAATGAAGGAATTTGTATTCAATAAAGTGCATTATAATGTACATCCCAGCTGCACTATAGTGAATTTGTTAAGAGCATGGACTTTGGAGACAGATGTCTGGGTTTCCACTTAATAGCTACATGCACTTGGATAAATTAGTTAACTTCCTTTATGCCTCAGTTTTTGTATCTATAAAAGAGCACCTTCCTCATAGGATACTTCTAAGGATTAAATGAGGTGATACATGTAAAGCACTTAGAATTGTGCCAGGACCACAGGAAATGCTATATAGGTATTACTCATTATTATCTCATCTGAGATTTTAATAACCTTTCAATATTCCCAAGCAGCGGTCATTTATCCCATGCTTGATTTTTCCCCAGAACATGGAACTCATTATCTCCCAGGGTAACTTACTATTGTTCTTACTATTGTAATGTTGATCTTTCTACAGTGAACCAAAATTTGTTTTCCTTTTAGCTCCTACTTACTGGTCTGAGGTTCACCTTGGAGCTCTATAGAAGAATTTAATTCAGGTATAAATACTATTATTTCCTTCTCATTTTCTTTAAGCTAAATATCTTCCATTCCTGCAATCATACATATGTAATATGGATGAGTATTTAATAAATAGTTTGTGGTCTTTTTAAAGCGTGGTACCTGGAAAGATGTGTCTGAAAGCAGAACTAGTGCTTCCCTCATTCTAGAGGGAATTCAAAGGTCCTGTTCATTTTGGAATTTTTTTAGCATCCCTGTATTACCACCTCAGATGAAACTCTTAAGTCATTTTTGTATGACTGCTACAAATTGCATCTCACCATCCCTTTCTGGCCTTATGCAATTTTTTTGTGTTTTTTGTTTGTTTGTAGGATGGTGGATGGTTGTAGGGTGATGTAGTCTGTAAGTGAGAGTAGTGATTACTCCTGTTATAGTTCATGTGGCAGCAGCCTACAACGTGAGTTTGTCAAGATATTTTTGGATTTTAGTTTTATCAACCTTCATTTCATCATACATCACAAAGTGTCCTCTTCCTTTGATAGTCAAAAGTATGTAGCCATCATACAATGAGGATGACAGAGTACTGTGGAAACCAGGGTCGTATTTTTATTCCTAGTCTCAAAACTAACAGGCCTAACATACTTCTTAACTGCTCAGGCCATCTGTGTACTTCGCAGCTTTGTTTTGTAACGAGAGTTACCCAAAACACTAAAATGGTATCTACCTATCATCAAGACTGTAAATAATCCTCTAGAATGTTAAAAACCAAATTAAGGGCTTCCCTGGTGGTGCAGTGGTTGAGAGTCCACCTGCTGATGCAGGGGACATGGGTTCGTGCCCCGGTCCGGGAGGATCCCACACGCCGTGGAGCGGCTGGGCCCGTGAGCCATGGCCGCTGAGCCTGCGCGTCCGGAGCCTGCGCTCCGCAATGGGAGAGGCCACAGCAGTGAGAGGCCCGCGTACCGCAAAAAAAAAAAAAAAAAAAAAAAAAAAATTAATATTTTAGAAAATGTTTACTTATAAAGCTATGGAAATGAGCAAAAAGCCACAAGGTTAGCCTAAAAGAATGAATTTACTGAGAATATGCAGAAAGGTATAATATTGATTTTTAACCCTTGATCTTCTGCTTGCTCAGTTCCTGGATGTCTAGGCATCTCTTTATGAGTTGCTCTAGCTCTGAGAACTGCCTCTCTGCCCACACGGCACTTTGTACGTATCTCTGCTCTCATTTTGGCGATAGGCAGAGGAAAATGTTGTTTGCCTGTCTGTCTCTTTCTTAAGATCATGAGCTCCTCCAAGGCAAGAAAAAGCATTTTAATAATTCCTACACCCAGCACGGAACCTAACACATAATAGATAATACATGTTTATTGAGTAAGCATGCTAAATGTATGTACCTACTGATACGAGGTCCATCATTAATTTAGGTTACAGCTTAAGTAGAGGAATTGTAAGAAGTAAGGACATTTCCCCTTCCCTATCTCCTCCCTACTTGCACCAAATCCCCTTCCCCTGTTCACTATGACCAGAAATTCAGTTAAATAAGGACATTTTAATTCTACAAGTCTCTAAGAGAGAAAATATAAGTATCCCCACTGGAGCAACACTTTAGAATAAATTTATGTTAAGTTGCAAAGTAGTGATATCAACTACTCCCCACAGTGCACTTTATAGAGACTGAGGTGGTAGCAAAAGAGCGTATCCATCATCCCTGCAGATCCCAGCCCTGCTGCGGCCATGGGCCAATGAAATCCTGTAGCATCAGCTCACCAGCAAGTAGAGGCTAGAAAAGTCTGTTCCTCCCACAAATACCATGCCTGGAACATAGATTTATACTGCAGGTGTCCTTGAAAGAGTCTGAACGAAGTTTTCCAATTAAACACCTACCGCATGCAGCCCAGCTGCCTAACTAACTTCTTGGCCAGAGTTACAGGCACCTGGGTCCCATCCTGAAGGAGGAAGTCTATCTCTGAATCCCAGTCAGCAATGAAGAGCACAGGCTTCTGCGCCCTCCGCTATCCCCAGGGAAGACTCTGCTTTCCAGGGATTCTTCTTCAGGACGTCTTTCACCCAGACCTGCCTAGAGAACCTTGTTGTCCCTTGGTGGTGATTTCTTCATTCTTTGATTAGCAAACCCTTGGCCATTCGCCTCTGCCTGAATGGGAACCTGACTTGTGCCTCCCATTGTCTCATTTGGGATGGGAGCTCCCCACCCCCTGAATCCCCCCCCTTCTTCTAATCATTGGACCCTAATCCTTGCCAATCCCTCAGTACCAATTTGCTCCTTCCTCCCCTGCAGGAATCTCTGCATTTCTATCTGCTCCAGTCACATGGTTTATGACTCTGAGAGGAAAAAAGGAGGGGGAGGGAATAGGAAAAGGAACCACTAGAGACAACAAAGATAAAAACTTCCATCCGCCTCACATGTTTTGCCTGGAGCCAGAACCAGTCCGTGACAGAGGTTCTAAATTCCATGCACGCAGCCAAAATTTCCTCCACAAGCGTTTCTAACTATAGCTTCTCTGTCTTGGCCTCAGGATCTTCTTGCAAACAGTGCCCCGCCAGGTTGAGACCAATTACCCTGGATTAGCCAGTTCTGCTGGGGCTTGGGCTCATGCCAAGCTCACATGCCAAAGTAAATAGAAGAGGGAGGGGGCACAGAATAAAGAGATCAAAGGGGCATTTCCCAGTTAAGACATCAGCACTGCTTTAAAAAGTAATAATAAAAATTAAAAAATTTTTTAAAAACCTATGTTTTTAAAATCCAATTCAAAAGTGTAAATTCTTGACAAAAAACTTTTCTTTCCACCAATGGCTATCTCACTTTTTTGTTTGATTTGCTGTATTCACAGTATTAGATAGGTTTTATTTTCCCATTACACACAAAAAAGTTTAATGTTTGATATCAGTAAGTTCATTATAAAATGTAAGGTGCTAAAGGAAATTAATACTTCATGATATGTTAGATGAATAAATGGAATGTTTTTAATCATAAGCTTATTCATCACTTTAGATTAATTCAGAATTATTTCCTTTTTATAGAATAATTTCTTCAGGAATAGAAATAACTCAGGTTTATTTAACATCTAATTTAAGAGAGGTGGTGTTTTAAAGTGGAAAAGAAACTAGACCAAGAATCCAAAGTTCTAAATTGTAGTTCTTTTGCTAACTGTGAACTTTTGGGTAAGGTCTCAAACTCTTCATCTATAAAATGCAGGAGTTGAACAAGGAGACTGCTCAATCGCTATAGTCCTTTTCCTGTTCAATAACTTGCTACACTGAGAAAAATACACTCATTCAAAAGACAGATTTTAATCTGAATGCTGCCTCTAACTTTCTTGGTGACTTTGAGCATTTACCCTCTCCTGTTTCCTCATCTGTAATAAAAAGGAAATGGAACAGATGGTGTCTAAGGACATTTCCAGCTCTAAAATTTTATAACAAAGAAAAATGTCTGGGGTGCATATGCCGCCTTCCATCTGCATGTAGAACTTGATGTTTTGCTCCAAGTAGCCTGAGAAGAATATATGTATTTGTAAAGCATTTCCCCAGTGTGCTGGCATATATGATTATCCACATGAAGAGAGAATCTGAGGTCCCAGGGAGAAAAGCTCTTAAGAGCCTTTTATGTTTCACCTCTCTTCTAAGTACATGAGGTCAGGCTCTGGAATCCAGCATAAACTTTAATAGTACTAGGCTTCATCCTAGTGACCTCTGTAGGCCATGAAGCAAAGACAACTATACTCAAATCTAGTCTTCACCTACTGTTTATAAATACACTGCTCAGGTCAAAAAGTGACTTCTTAAAACCTAAAAAAAACATTTATCAAATAAACTTACTTTAAAATTTTGCTACATGAAAATGTGCTTAATCCAAATATAATTTGGGGTTTACGATTTCTGGATTTTTGTTAAAACGTCCTAGCTCTTCAAGTAAAGTATCTTTGCTTCAAAAGGAAGTCAAAGTTACAGCCACGGTGGTTTACAGAACATTTTCTGGTAGTCTTTGCTTTGTTTCAATATCTTGCCATGATTGGCTGTTGAAAGTTACAAAAAAGGAAGTCTTCAAGGCGGGGGATTTCTCAGTGGAAGTTCCCAGTTTAACTCAAGGGAGATCTCAGGACAGTTGGGGCGGCACTGCTAGAGACTCGAGGTAAAACTTCCAGACCCTGTAACTGTCTACTTCTTTAAAAGCAATAGTCTATGAAGGAAGCCTTGTAACCTGGAGAAGAGGTAATCAAAACTTTAGTAGTTCCTACCAATTCTCAAGCTAGCAAGGTGGCCTGGATGTCTTAAACTGACGTGTTGCAGATTTGCTCTACAATTCCTTCTGTTAAGTGAGTAATTTATGACATGATTCAGTAATGCCTTTTATTCATTGCCACAGTTGGAAATTCAGCCTTTTAAAAATGGGGTCCCTAGCCAAGACTAAAGGAAAAAATTTTAAACTGTGATCTTTTTGCATTCTTCTCAACTTTTAAGGTAGAATTTATGTCTTTATTTGAAATGATTTTTTTTAAGTTTATATCTGGAATATAGCCTTCTCCAGTGAGTGGTTTTTATAACATAAGACTTAAAAGATATATATTTAGCATAAGTTAAGTTGTATACCGCTTACTAGGTTGAAAAGTAAATACTGTATATATTCATACTTTTTTTGGTTAAATTTTTAAAGGTCAATTCTGGCCTGATCCAGTGTGTTCATTCAAACATTAACTCACATTTACTATTTTTCTATCTTCTAAGAAACACATGTTTATGAATATTTCTTTACAGTAAAGTATTAACCTTATAGAAAACTTGGCATTTCCTACCTTCGAACATTTAAATTTACACAATAATAGCAATCCAGTCTTATTCTATTATCAATTGGCCTTTATTTTCACAAAAAATGAATATTAAAGATAGTATAGTATATTCTCAAGAATAAGTAGATAGTTCAAAAAGATTAAACCTCAAGGATCATTACTATTGTTATATTAATAGCTGCCATTATTGAGTGTCTGCTACAGGGAAATGGTCACAGGATCTCCCAGCTAGTAAGTGGTAGAGCCAGAGCTTAACCATAAATCCACATCATTTCTTTTTCCATGGCTCTCTGTTACCACTGCCCTGCCTTCTTACAATACTGAAAAAGTGTTTTGAGTTATCTTATCTAAACTGCAAACGGATGGGGGGAAAATGACAATACTTGGTCAAGATCACAGAGAAGCCAAGTCATTCATAGAAGCTTAGAATTCATTCCTAGGTCTTCCTTGTCCTCACTTGCCCACCCCATCTCCTCACTCCCTCCAGGGCTCACTTCCACCTGGGCACAGGTGCACACATTAGTCTGCCTCCATGCAGAAGGGGGGACCTATGGCTGTATACCAGGTCTAACCTGACTGAAGTTCCTGCTAGCAGCCAACTAGAGCAACATCCAATTATTTCTCTTAAACACTTATGACAATGAGAGAGATGGCCAACTGGAAGATTTAAAATAAATATGTTAAATTCCTCCCCAAAAGAGCTGGTTGGAACTTCATGAAACTTATGCACTAATTTGAAGAAAATAGTTATCCTTACAGGAGAGAACCTTACTGTCTGCAAACATTCTTTCTCTCCATGTGTTAAGGCCTCAGGAAACATAGGTTGGTTGTTTATTATAAAATGTATTCCAATATATTTTATCTTCTTCATGTGTGTCATAGGGATGCTATCTTGATAGGGGTATTATTTCCACTATATTTTCTAACTAATTACTGCTGACATTTAGGAAAGTTCTTGAAAACAAAATTTTATCTTGCATCCAGTCATTATATTGATATTTTATTTATTTCTAAATTATTCTAAATTATTTTAGGTAATTCACATGCAAAGCCTAGATAGGAAGAATTTACTTTTGTCTTCTTTTTTCTTCTGGTGGTGACATTGGCCAGAACTTCTAGAACAGTGTTTAATAACAGAGGAGATTGCAGCCAACCTCATCATGTTCTCATCTCAGTGGGAATTTCCCTAGTGGTTAACATTAAGAATGACGTAGGCTGTTGGTTTGAGATAAACACATTAATCATAAAGACCAAATAACTACCAAATATGCCTCTAACCCTAGTTTGCTAAAAGTGTATCAAGACTTCATGGTAAACTATATTCATTGTCTTTTTGATATCATCAGAGACAGCTGTATGGTTTTTCTACTTTAAACTATATAGTGCCCTGTTGTTACACAATAGAGTAATTGTATTTTTAAAAAATTACGTGTTGTTAAAAATCATCCCTCGGTAATAAAAGTAGGTTTATAATTATGAAGTATATTTTGTTACTGCCCTGGTTAAGATAATAAATTGGTTGATCAAAGCAAACCAAACCTACACATTTCCTCATTTTCTCTTCAATCCACATGCTTAAACGCCTCTCCCCTATTATTTTGGCTTCACAATTCAGTTCACAACTCAAATTAACAGAAAAGAATGAAAACAATGTGGCGTAGCCAAGGAACCCTATCAAGGCAGAGCAACCAACACTCAGACAAAGCAGCTGTTCCTACACATTGTGCAAAAAGCTTTCTCCCTATTTTAACACTGCTAGCTGCAGACCACAATTCAGTTACAACCAACAGTGGTGTGCAAAATGTGTGTCCAAATTGATTTATCTTACACCAATTTATATTAAGAAAATACATACTGAAAAAGAATTAATGAGAATTTTTGCATTCCTATTCATAAGTGAAATTCATCTGTATTTTAATTTTCTGATAAAAATACAAAACTCTCCATGTTCTAAAAAAATTTCGTGGGACTTATCGGCTCCTTGAAATGTTTAAAGAGCATATCTTAGCACTCTGTCCCTGACACGCACTTTTGGAAGTAATTCTTTAAAAGCTTTTCAACGTTTTCTATTGTTATTGATCTATTCAGGTTTTATGCCATTTTTTCGCACAGTTTAGGTTATTTGTTGTTTATAAATAAAATTTTATCAAAATTTTCAAATGTATTGGTATACATGGTATTGTAATTTTTACCATCTCCATAACCATATGGATAACCCTTTTCGTTATGTTTTCTCTCTGTTTTTTTCCTGATTGAACATGTCAAAGGGTTAGTCTCTTGGATGTATCTCATTTATGGTTAGCTCTTTTTTAAATAAATAGTTTTTGCTTTTATCTTTATTACTATTTTCTTACTGCCTTTCCTTCCTTTTAGATTATTTTACTTTTCCCTTCCTCAGTTTTAGATTTGGTTGCTTAGTTCATTTATTTTTTTTCTTTCTTATTTTGTAATGAAAGTATTTAAGGCTAGGAATTTTCTGAGTACCATTTTAACTGTTCTTACACGTTTATATCATTTTCACATTATTTCATTATTATTTTATGTTTTTCTAACTGCAGTTTTATTTCCTCTCTGATCCAAGAGTTATTTAGAACAATAAAGGTTTTTCTTGTTTTTTGGATTTTTTTTACCTAACAGACTTTATTTTTTCGAACAGTTTTAGATTTAGAGAAAAAATGAGTAAACACTATAGAGAGTTCCCATGTACCACCCTGCCTCTTCCCCCGCACCCCTGCTCCCCAACATAGTTTCCCCTGTAATTAACGTATTAGTGTATGGTACATTTGTGACAATAGAGGAACAATATTGATACATTTTTATTAACTCAGTTTATAGTTTATTCAAAGTTCCTTATTTTTTCCTTTTACAAAAATTGAGGTAAAATTCACATAACAAAGTTAAACATTATAAAGTGAACAATTTAGTGGTATTTAGTCCACTCACAGTGTTGTGCAACCACCACTTCTATCTAGCTTCAAAACATTTTTACCACCCCAAAAGGAAACCCTTTACCCATTAAGCAGTTGCTCTGCATTTCCTGCTCTCCTCAATCCCTGGCAGCCACCAATCTGTGTCCTGTCTATATGAATATACCTATTCTGGATATTTCACATAAGTGAAATCATATAACCTGTGAGTTTTTCTGTCTGGCTTTTTTTCACTTAGCATAGTATTTTCAAGATATATCCATGTTGTAGCATATGTCAGTACTTCATTTCTTTTATGGCCAAGTAATATTCTGTTGTCTATGTATACACCATTTATTTATCCATTCATGTGTTGATGGACAGGATAGTTGGGCTGTTTTCACTTTTTGGCTATTGTAAACAGTGCTGCTATGACCATGCATTTACATTGTATGATGACCTATTTTCAATTCTTTTAAGTATATACCTCACAGTGGAATTGTGGGGTCACATTGTGGGCTAATTCTATGTTTAACTTTTTTTTTTCCTTTCCTTTTTTTTTTTTTTTGCGGTACGTGGGCCTCTCACTGTTGTGGCCTCTCCCATTGCGTAGCACAGGCTCCGGATGCGCAGGCTCAGCGGCCATGGCTCACGGGCCTAGCCGCTCCGCGGCATGCGGGATCTTCCCAGACCGGGGCACGAACCCATGTCCCCTGCATCGGCAGGCGGACTCTCAACCACTGCGCCACCAGGGAAGCCCTATGTTTAACTTTTTAAGTAACTGCCAAATTGTTTTCCACAATGACTGAACCATTTTACATTCCCACCAGCAATGAATGAAAGTTCCAGTTTCTCCACACTCTTGCCAACACTTGTAATTTTCTGGGTTTTTTGTTTTGTTTTGTTTTTGGCTACGTTGGGTCTTCGTTGCTATGTGCAGGCTTTTCTCTAGTTGTGGCAAGCAGGGGCTACTCTTCGTTGCGGTGCACAGGCTTCTCATTGTGGTGGCTTCTCTTGCTACGGATCACAGGCTCTAGGCGCGTGGGCTTCAGTAGTTGCAGCATGCGGGCTCAGTAGTTGCAGCACACAGGCTCAGTAGTTGTGGCAGGTGGGCCCTAGAGCGTGCAGGCTTTAGTAGTTGCAATGCATGGGCTCAGTAGTTGTGGCTCGCAGGTTGTAGAGCGCAAGCTCAGTAGTTGTGGCGCACAGGCTTAGTTGCTCCACAGCATGTGGGATCTTCCCAGACCAAGGATCAAGCCCACGTTCCCTGCATTGGCAGGTGGATTCTTAACCAGGGAAGTCCCCTTTCTGTTTTTTAAGTTATTATTATTATAGTCATCCTAATGGATGTTACATGATACCTCATTGCGGTTTTGATTTGCATTACCCTAATGACTAATGATGTCAAACATCCTTTCATGTGCTTTTTAGTCAACTGTATAGTCTCCTTGGAAAAATGTCTTCAAGTCCTTTACCCATTTTTTAATTGAGTTGTCCTTCTGTTGTTAGGCTAATATAATAAAAGAGTTCTTTATATATTCTGGATACACGACTCTTATGAAATACATAATTTGCAAACATTTTCTCCCATTCTACAGATTGCCTTTTGATAATGTCTTTCAATGCACAAAAGTTTATTTTCAAAAATTTTTAGAGTCCAATTTATTTTTTTCTTGATTGTATTTTTTTGTTTATGATTTTGGTATCATACCTAAGAATCCATTGCCAAATTCAAGGTCACAATTATTTACGTCTTTTCTAAGTTGTATAGTTTTAGCTCTTGTATTTAGATTACTTTTTCACTTTGAGTTAGTTTTTGTATGTAATGTGAGATAGGGGTCCAGTTTTGTTATTTTCATTATGGATATCAGTTGCTCCAACATCATTTGTTGAAAAGACTATTCTTTCTCCATTAAATGGTCTTTGTACTCTGCTCAAAATCAATTGGCCATAGATGTAAGGGTTTATTTCTGGACTCTCCGTTCTATTCCTGTGGTCTATATGTCTATCTTTATGCTCTTATCACACTGTTTTGATTACTGTAGCTTTGTAATGAGTTTTGAAATGGGGAAGTGTGAGTCCTCCAACTCTTTTAATTTTTTCAATATTCCTTGGTTATTTAGGGCTCCTTGCAATTCTACATGAAACTGAAGATTGGCTTTTTCATTTCTGAAAAAAGTCATTGGAATTTTGATACAGATTACATTAAATCTGTAGATCATTTGGGGAGTATTGCCATTTTAACAATTTTAACTCTTCCAATCATGAACACAGGATGTCTTCCCATTTATTTAGGTCTTCTTTCATTTTTGTCAGCAATATTTTGTAGTTTTCAGTGTACAAGTCATTTGCCTCTTTGGTTAAATTTATTCCTAGATATTTCATTCTTTTGGATGCTATTATAAATTGTTTCCTTAATTTTCTTTTTGAATTGTTCATTGATAACATATTGAAACCAACTGATTTCTGAGTGTTGATCTTGTATCCTGCAACTTTGCTAAATTCATTTATTAGCTCTAGTAGCTTTCCTGTGGATTGTTTGGGATTTTCTACATGTAGGATAATGTCATTTGCAGATATAGTTTTACTTCTTCCTTTTTAATTTAGATGCCTTTTTTTTTTCTTGTTTAATTGCTCTTGCTAGAACTACCATGACAATGTTGAATAGCAGTAGTGAAAAAAAGCACCCTTGTCTTGTTCCTGATCTTAGGGACAAATCTTTCAGTCTTTCACCATTGAGTATGATGTTAGCTGTGGGTTTTTCATAAATTCAGAATGTCTTAATTTCTCCTTCATTTTTGAAGAATGGTTTTGCCGGATATAGAATTCTTGGTTGGCACCTATTTCTTTTTTTTCCCCAGCATTTTAAATATGTCATCCCACTGCCTTCTGGCCTCCATGATTCCAAAGTGAAATTGGCTGTTAATCTTACAGAGGATCCCTTGTAAATAAAGAGTTGCTTCTCTCTCGCTGCTTTCAAGATTCTCTCACTGTATTTGGCTTTCAACAGTTTGATTATAATGTGTCTCAGTGTGAATCTGAGTTTAGCCTACTTGAGTTCACTGAACTTCTTGAATGTACAGATTCAGTCTTTCATCAAATTGGGAAGTTTTCAACCATTATTTCTTTAAATATATTTTCTGCTCCTTTTCTCTCACCTCTCCTTCAGAACTTCCATAATGCATATTTTGGCTTACAAGATGATGTTTCATAGGCCTCTTAGGCTCTATGCACTTTTCTTTATTCTTTTTCCCTTTCTGTTCCTCTATCTAGATAGTTTCAAATGTCTTATAATCACATTCACTGACGTCTTCTGCCTGCTCAAATCTGTTGCCCCTCTAGTGAATTTTTCATTTCACTTATTGTACTATTCAGTTCCAGAGTTTCTATTTGGTTCCTTTTTACAATTTCTATCTCTTTATTGATAATGTCGTCTTGTTCATACATCATTTTCTGATTTCCTTTGGTTTTTTGGTTCACAGTTTCCTTTGGCTTTTTGGGCATATGTAAGACAATTGATTTAAAGTAAGAGATTTTCCTAGTAAGTACAATCTCTACACTTCCTTAGGGTGAACTTTTAAAGACATTTTAAATGATAATTCTGACTACTTACTTAAATTAAAAATCAACTGCATGTAGAACGACCTACTTAAGTTACAGATATTATCTATACAACGTGGGATTGAACTGCATGGGTCCACTAATACGTGGATTCTTTTCAATAAACATGTACTACACGATCTGCAGTTGGTTGAATCTGCAGTTACAGAACCATGGATAGGGAGGGCTGACTGTAACATTATATGTGGATTTTCAACTGCATAGGGGGGTTCGTGCCCCAACCCTCTCATTGTTCAAATGTCAACTGTATTAGCTAATATTTATTGAGTTCCTCCTATAATCCAGGCCCTGTTCATATATTATCTCACTGTACACATACACATACACACACAACTTTTTTTTTTTTTCTTTTGTGGTACACGGGCCTCTCACTGTTGTGGCCTCTCCCGTTGCGAAGCACAGGCTCCGGACGCGCAGGCCCACCGGCCATGGCTCACGGGCCCAGCCGCTCCGTGGCATGTGGGACCCTCCCAGACCGGGGCACAAACCCGTGTCCCCTGCACTGGCAGGCGGGCTTTCAACCACTGCGCCACCAGGAAAGCCCCACACACAACTTTTGAGGCCAGTATTATTATAATCTATACTTGACAGGAGAAGAAACTGAAGCTCGGGGTTGGTCACATGGTTAGTAAATGACAATACCAACATATGACTGGGGCAATTTTAATGAGAACTCTCATTTATAGCCTGCTTGCATTAGCCTATGTCAGCTTGAGTTTGCCTTTGTGAGGGCAATGATCATCTAGGCCTCAGACTGTGTTACAAGTTTCTTTAATATTAGTTGTAATAGTCATCCTAACTTCAGAAACACCCAAATATGTGTCTTGGAATTTCAAGTGTGAGGCATGTCATAAAGGGGAAAGGACAGGGTGAAATAGGAGCCCATAGTTCTAACCTGGAAGAGAAGTCAAGTGAGGCCCTGCTTTGAATCAGACCATTCAGCTGAGGCCTTAATAGACCAAGCAAAATGTGAGGGAAACGTTCTAGTATGAGGAACACACACTAGCAAACACCTGAAAAAGACAGAACACGGAGCATTTGAGGTGTTGAAAGAAGCCAGAAGAAGAGGCAGGATATGAGTCTAGAGAAGTAAGAAGAAACCTCATACTATGTTTAGAGTTTGGATTTTATTCTAAGGTTAATAGAAAGTGACTTTAGGTGCTAAAGGAACATAATAAAATTTAGAATTTGACAAGAGAAAAAGTTAGGAGAATAGTTAGGAGATTGTGTGGTAAATATGAATTTGATGATGGCCTGAACAAGGGGTGTCAATAGAGTCAGAGTGTGACAGTGAGGACAGAGTTGACAATGAGAACAGAGTATATGCGTGCAAAAACAATGTTGCAGAGGAGTGCTCACAAGAGTTACCTTATTGGATGAGTTTTACATCTTCATTACATGAGCAATGTTTTCCTTTCTTTCTCCTCTATTGAGGAGCATGAAAAAATGGGGAATTCTATGGTGGTCCAATGGTTAGGACTCCTCGCTCTCACTGCCAAGGGCCAGGGTTCAATCCCTGGTGGGGGAACTAAGATCCCACAAGCCATGAGGTGCGGCCAAAAACATAAACATAAACAATAAGCATATAATTTTTAATGGCTTTATTGGAGTATAATTGCTTTTAAGTCTACTTGTAGTTATTTACCTTTATATTAAAAAAAATCTAAAATAATATATGTTCAATTATAATATCATTGTTAGAATGAGAGCCTATCATTTCCTTGTTTTCACATATAGAAGATAAGAAAATGAGTAAATTAGAACTTTCTCCTTCCTGCCACCTCTCTTCTACCCACTTGAGTTTTTGTTGCTATAATCAGGAAGTTTAGAACAAATTATTACTAACCTATTTATTTATACTTGGACCTTATATCTTAAAGATTACTTTTAATATTCTCATTATATTTGCAACAAGTTTTTACCTAGTCCAATATTTAAATTATTTCAAATATTTACAGATATTTCTTTTATATCAGAATTTCACCTTTCTTAGTTTTTGCACTTTGATTCCCTTCTGACTAACTGAAGTGTATGTCCAGTTATTTCAGGACATAGGTGAAATATCTCTGAACTATAAGGTACCTAAGAATGTCTTAGTTTTCCTTTCCTATGAAAATGATAATTCGAGTGGGTATAGACTTTGTAAGTCAAATCTTTCTCAGGCTGCTGTACGTGTTATTCTATTCAGCTTCTGAAGTTTAATGTTGAAGTTAAGTCTATTTTTCATTTTTTTTTCTTCCTTTGAAAATAGTTTCATTTTTTAATCTGTATTCTTATTGAATTTTTTCCATACTTTAGATTCAGAAAGCTTTCTCTCACCCCCTGATGACTAGACTAAGTGTCATCCAATGTGTTTTTTGAGTACCCTATTCTTACCCTTATTGTTATGGTGTAATACCACATTGTATAGCAATTGCCTGTTTCTTGTATGTATATCATCCACAATAGACACTAAGTTCTTTTAAGGTAGAACTGTGACTTGGTAATCTTTGTAGCCCTAACTTTTAGCATATAGCAAGCACTCACAAAATAGTTCCTGAATACATGAATGGATACATAATTTAACATTACAATCTTTATCAGGATAGGTCAAAATGTTGGGCTGTTTTCATTAATACATTTCAAAACTCACTGAGTTCTTTTCATCTCTGATTGTCTTATACCAAAGTATTACTTCGGATATATTCTGATATATCTTTAGTTGCTATTTCTGTTCCATTTACTCGGATCTCTTTTTCAGAAGTTGGAGCACTATCTTTCCACTATTACATTTAATGGTTTTTCATCTATTTCTCCTTTCCATTCACATTTTGAGAGAGTTTTTCAAGCTTTTTCTCTAATCATTGATTTAACATTCTGCAATATGGATTCCATTTTTTATTATGTTCAAATAATATTTGAATTTTGATGTTGCATGTTCTGTGTCCTTACAGCCTTAACTTACCCAACTTTGTTCTTATGTCTCCCTTCTTGTCTTAGCTTAATATCATGCCTTAGATTTCAACTCTTGTATCACAGAAAATACAAATTGGATTCTTTCCACTTACTTATGCTTCTGGCAAACCATTTTCTAGAGTGTTCATTTTCTCAGGATTTGGGGGGGCTTTGCTCTTCTTCCTTTATGCAGCACAGTCTTTTCAAAGGGATGCTTTATCTTGTATTACACTCATTAATACAAGTATATTATATCTTGTATTAAACTCATTCCAAGGTTTGTGTAGCCCTTACTAACCAGAAGTGTGGATTTTATTTGGTTCTTCTCATTATTTTCCTGATTTCTACTAGCTCCTCAGCACAGATCTTGAGCTGGGAGGCATAAAGACATGCATAGTTCACAGCTAACTTTTGGACCTAAAGCTAACATTTACCAACTTTGTCACTATGAATACTGGCCTGAGGCAGAGATCCCTCACCCTTATTGCCTAGTTGTTTTAATATGAAGAAAAGAATTCCTGGTTAATCAGGAAAAAATCATTGGTCTTTTCCTTGATACGAGCCATGTATGAAAAACTAAACTCCCAGAGAGTCAAACACACAGCTCTATCTGCCCAGGCCCTTCCATTATTTGCTTCACATATCCTTAGATACAGAGTATCACATCTGTCCACTCCCATTGGGATCATGTTGGTATACTCCAAACCAGAGCTCAAAAATATCAATAGATAAGAAAAACACGTACTAATGGGGGATAATGGGGCAACAAGTTGTAAAATAGTACTTGAAGGTGACACATAGTAGTGGGGTTACTGTCCAATTCACTAGTAGGTGACATGAAGCAGAAGCAGATAGCTTTCTTACTATCCTTCAGGGTCACAGGTTTGCTCACCTTCAAACAACAAAGCTCATGTCCATTTCAGCCCTACAGTTCTTGCAAGTGGTGGAAAATCTTGTCAAATTCTGTCAGTAGGATGCTTATCAGCAGGGTTATAGCAACTCTGGAAGACTCAAGCCCAAGGTAGCAAGGCTTGGCAAGTGAGCGAGCACCTATTTCAGCCGAGTGCCCTGTACAGGGCACAGCCTCTCAGCCATATGCGCTGGGTCTGGTCATCAATCCTGCCTTTTGATGCTATTATGAGTTCTCATATTTTTCTGATTTTTCATTAGGCATTTAATTCAGAGACTCTGAGACAAAAACAGCTCGTCCAGATGTCATCCTAAATCAGAAGTCAACCAGATTCTATTAATAGTGATATTTCACATCAAAGATTTGACTAAGACCATTGATGCATACCTGGCATTCCAAGTTAGTTGTAGTGAGTGTTTATACTGGCAGCTTTCCTTGTTTCTAGATTTATATTCAGAACTCTCAATAAAATATTAAGCAGTTTTGAAAACAGGTCCTGAAATAGTTTTAATAAAGCTGCAGTTCTCATTTTCATTCCACCCTACCCTCCAGTACTACTTGTTAACCTGAGGTATATAATAATATAAGGAAAATTAGAGTGAAATTATGTCAGTTTTAAAGAATTATTCCTCAAATGAATATCCCAACTCAATTCCTAACCTTGATAAAACATATTGTATGTCATTTCTAAAAAATTCATCATCATTATAAAAAAAGGAAAATGTTTGACACTGTTTTAGCACAAACTCATCCACTTACCCCAGCATTTATGCATGTTTCAGACATTGGAGCAGTATGCAGCCACTTCTCTTCATGACTACAACATCATGGGAGTGGAAAGAGATAAAAATATATAGTTAAGAAATGTGTGTTTAATTTTTTCTTTCCTTATTTAAAGTGTTTAGCACTTTCATATTTCAAAATGCTCATGAATTCAGTTTTAGATTCTGAGTGTATTATTAAATTCTACTATTTAAATTAGAAATAGTCAAAGTAGCTCCTTCAATTTGCTCAAAAGCAGTGCTGGATAAGTTAGACTTTGTTAAAATTAAATTTTTCTGCTCTGCAAAAGACACTGTAAAAAGAATGAAAAGACAAGCCACAGACTGGGAGAAAATATTTTCAAAAGATACATCTGATAAAGGCCTGTTATACAAAACATAAAAAGAACTCTTAAAATTCAACAATAAGAAAACAAACAACCCAATTTTAAAATAGGCCAAATACCTTAACAGATAATTCACAAAAGAAGATATACAGATTGCAAATAACCATGTGAATAGATGCTCCACCTTATATGTCATCAGGGAAATGAAAATTAAAACACAATGAGATACCACTCCACTCCTATTTGAATGGTCAAAAGCCAGAACACTGACAACACCAAATGCTGATGAGGATGTGGAGCAAAAGGAACTCCCATTCATTGCTGGTGGGAATGCAAAATGGTACAGCCACTTTGGAAGACACTTTGGCAGCTTGTTACAAAACTAAATATACTCTTGCTCTACAGCCCAACAATCACGCTCCTTGGTATTTACCCAAAGTAGTTGAAAATATGTGCACACAAAAACCTGTGCACTAATGTTTATAGCAGCTTTATTCAACTTGCCAAAAGTTGAAGCAACCAAGGTGTCCTTCAGTAGGCAAATGGATAAATAAACTGTGGTACATCCAGACAATGGAATATTATTCAGTGCTAACAAGAAATGATCTATCAAGCCATGAAAAGGCATGGAAGAAACTCAAATGCATATTACTAAGTGAAAGAAGCCAATCTGAAAAGGCTACCTACTGTATGATTCCAACAATATGACAATCTGGAAAAGGCAAAACTATGGAGACAGTAAAAAGATCAGTGGTTGTCAGAGATTAGGGAGAGGGAGAGATGAATAGGTGGATCATAGAGGATTTTTAGGGCAATGAAATTATTCTTGTATAGTATGATAGTATAATGATGGATACATGTCAGAGTGTATAGAGTATACTAGTATCCTCCAGTATACTGTAGTATAATACTATAATGATAGATACATGGCATTATGCTTCTGTCCACACCCATCAAATGTACAACACCAAGAGTGAACCCTAATGGAAACTATGGACTTTGAATGATAATAGTATGTCAATGTAGGTTCATCAATTGTGACAAACGTATCACCCTGATGGGAAGTGTTGATGATGAAACAGTCTTATGCATGTTTCAGGGTAGGGAGTATGTGGTAAATCTCTGTATCTTCCTCTCACATTTACCGTGAACTTAAAGTTACTCTTAAAAATTCTTTTTTAAAATGTGCTGTACTGTCATGTTTAACTCAATTACTTATTACAAGAAAACTGTTCAACTGGTCATAATGCTATACACAAGAAGTTTCTGTTGTTTTTTTTAAAAAAGGTTTTTAAATTATGTTTTGGCTTTGACTTTAAAAAATAAGCCCAATATTCAAGTTAACCAAGTAGAATACACCGCAATTTGGCAAGTTTTTAAATTCTTGGACTTACTGGCCTAAGGAAAGAAGTATAAACATCCATGATTCAGAAATGTAGGGAGAAACTGAGGCAGTCAGAACCCCATCCTTCTGCTCTAACAGAGAAAAGATACTATCCTAGGAGGAGCAAGATCCTGGACCTCCCTGGGAAGATAGTAGCTTCTAAGTTATATGGGACAGCATGACTAGAAAAAAGGAGCTCAAGATTCCAGGGCTAGCCTTGCAACTTTCAGGATGAATAAAGATTCTTGGATGGACTGAAGACCTGTCAAGGTATGGCTTAGCCAAGACCACTAGGACAGGAGTGTTACAGGAGTGTTCAGGAGTGTTCTCAACTTTGGAAATTTCATCAAGTCTATGGATATAGAGCTATGCTCTAGAGCAGGCTCTGCCTGACAACAATATACAGTACTCATGGTCATTTTAATCTTTACTATGAAATCACTATTTCAGCACCCTTAGTATGCTTGTGCTTGGTGATAAAGTCTTTTTCAAACACCATTAACCCTTGTCAGATATATGCAAAAATAGTGAGTTTTAAAAATAATGTTTAATTAAATAAATAGTAGGTCATCACCATGGAAGCTTCTGAAAGTGCTACATGCATTCACCCAGAACAGTTATGCTCCAGTCCATGTAGAGAGTCCCAGCCTTCAGTGCTCTCAGGAAGCTTCCACATGTGCTGTGGATTTGACTGCTCTTTTCCTGAAAGGAGTCCTCGGGATGACCTTGGTGGTGGGAAGGAGCCAGCATGACATGAGTGATTCCAGACAACACCTTTCATTTACAGAGCATTCTGAACTTTACCACGACTTTTGCCTACATTATGGATTGATTCTGCAACCATCCATCCAGTGATGTAGGTTATCATTGTCATTTGTCAGATTTTAGAGTATCAGTGTTCAATAGGTTAAGCAACTTGCCTGAGGTAGTAGGTATTCGAGCTAAAACTTTTCTTGAGTTATCTGTCTAAACTTTCTATCTTGGAGAATATTCAAGCATGGTTAGGAAACGGAATAATGGGGAATCGTAAGTCATGGGAAATGTTAAAGGTCTACTTGCATGTAGCAATCATTCAACTTTAGCAAGTACTTTTAATGAAAGGTGTTACTAGTTGGGGGAAAACCAAATGTGTGTGTGTGTGTGTGTGTGTGTGTGTGTGTGTGTGTGTGTGTGTGTGTGTAATTTTTCTCAGAGTGTGGAGTTTAATCACCTTAATCACATTCATATAGGGATATGTTGAAAATTCGGGTTCCTGGGCTTCACCCCAGTTGCTCTGAACTCTGGGAATCTCTAGGGGTGAATCTACGTCTTTAACAAGCCTCTCAGGTGATTCTTGCGTAATTCTCAGGTGATTCTCAGCTCACACACTGGGTGATGCTAGACCCTGTTATTTGTTGTTTGGCAAAAAAGCTAGCCAACACACTCAGGTGACCTTTAAACTTGACATTGTACGCCTTTCCGAGGCTGTGGTTTTCCCTGCGAGGAGGGGCGGGGCTGCGCTGGGCGGGGCTTGGATGAGCGGGGCTTGGCTTGGATGAGGGGCGAGAGTGGGCGGGGCGGGGAGGGGCGGGGCCGGAGAGGCCAGGCCTGGAGAGGTAGAGGGTGAAGGGTTAATGCTCCGCGCGCAGGCGCTGCCCTCTGAACTGGAACGGAAAACAACTTCCGGTTGGAGTCACTCTGCCGGGCGCCGGCGACCCGCGGTGTGGGAGAGCGGCGCGGAAGCCCTGAACTGTGAGTAAGAAACTTCGTGAGCTAGTTGGTGTGTCCGAAGCCGTCGGGCACGGCGACAGAGAACTTGTGTGTGTGAGCGACGCTGGCCGTATGGGCGCCGCAGGGAGAGAAGCCGAGGAGCTGCAGAGACAACCAGTTCTCAGAGTGGGGAGGGACTTAGTGCGAGAGAAACCACCTGGGTCCCCATCCCCGAGCGGACCAGGGAGGGGCTTTCCGGGCCCGCGACGTCAGCGCAGCAACGACGGACCCCGCTGCGACGGCAGCAGGGGAGGGATCCTGCCCGACTCCGCGTCGGCTGCTCTCGGTGACTTGACTTCTTGGCTAGCCACCGGGGAGGCAGGGTTTGCGATATCAGGGTGAGCAGTGGACCCCGCCTGGAGGTCCCAGCCTCCTTTGAGGACGCGGGCAGCCTTGCAGAAGCTAGTACTATCGTTGTTACTCTTCCGAAAACTTCGTCGGTTCTTTCTGTTGTTTTTCCCCCAAGATTATTGCACAGTTTTGCTCTCAGCTTTCCTGTGGGGTGTTATCATAGCCTTGTCAATGAGAAGTTGGGTAACTTCCCCGAGGGTCACGGAGAGAATAGATGGCTGAGGCGGAAAGAGCAGAAGCAAACCCTGCCCCCAGTGGGAACCGGGCGTTAGGTGGAATCCCCAGCGCGGCGTAAACTGACTAGCGACGAGTTACGGGTGTCACAAGCTGTGCTTGTCACGAAGTGAAGAAAGAAGGGGGAAGACACTCAAACCAAAGAGTCTTTGTGTCTCTTATTATGCTGTAACAAGCAGAAGTAGAGCAGCCTTTGCTATGTCAAGTGTCATTTATCTCACAGATTCATTTGACAAGTTATATCTTAAGAGAGAAACCGGTAGTAAAGGAAGTGAAATGACATGAAAGTGAAGGAAAATAACGTGATCTGCTTCCCTACCACGGTTGGAATACACATTTCAAACGAGAGGTAGCAGAGAAGCAAGCTCTGTATTCTGCTGAAAAATTATTTTGCCCCTCTCATTAGGGAGGGGAGGAGAACCCTAAAGTGATAGTCATGTATAAAGCAGAAAATGTAACTCCTTCACAGCCCTCTCCCCAACCACAGGTACTCCAACGTCTTCCACATCTCTCATGTGTATGTAAACATGTTGTTTCGCTTTCTTATGAAAATGAGATTATGTATGCATACAGTTCTATTATCTGGTTTTTCAGATGAAAAATATATAGTGGAAATCTTACCACATGTAGCTCTACTTTATCTTAATGCCAGCATGGTATTCCTTTGCCTGGATGTACCATATGTAGTTAACCATTTCTTGATATTGCCTGTCTATATATTTTGCTCTTGTTCTACGAAATTATCTGTATTTCATTAGGATACAGATATATTAATCCTCTGTGAATTATATGGCAAATATTTTCAAGAACTATCAGTCTTTGGTTTAAATGCCCAGGTTTTGTATCGCTTAAGAATGCTGTCCTTACTCAAAAATTATTAAAATATTTTCCTGTATTGTCTGTTAATTCTTTTTATAGTTTTGTATGCTTTACTCATTAAAACATATGAAAATTATTTTTGTACATTGTATAAGATAGGGTTTAGCCATTTTCCCTGAAATCATTTGCTGAAATCAATTCTTTCCCAACTGACTAGAAATACTACCTTAATATAGTAAATTTCCACCTGTACATGAGTCTTTTTTTTTTTGGATTCTTCTGTTGCTGTGTTCTATTTGCCTCTTCCTACACAAATACCAATCTCTTTGATTAGGCACTTTTTAGTAATTCATAAAGCAAGTCCCTCTTCATTTGCCTTTTTCAAAATATCCTTGGTGATTGCGTTCTCTTCTCAGGTAAAATTTAAAGTAAACTGTTTATGTTTCATTAAAACATAACTTTTGGGGGGGATTTTAGCCATCCAGTAATATTTTGTGACTGGTATGTAGATAATTTATATATCTGGCCAGCTTTCTAAACTTATTGTAATAATTTTTTTCTCTTGAATTTTCTAGGAAAACAGTCATCTAAATATAATCTTATCTCCTTCCTTATACTTCTTTCTTTCTTTGGTTTAATAAATTTCTAGCTTTTCCAGAACAGTGGTGTATAATAACATTGATTCAGACCATCCTTATCATATTTCTTAGTTTGTGGATGTTTTTACTGTGTCATCATTAAATATGAATTTTAGAGTAAATTTCAAATAATTTTATTTATCAAGGAAGTGTCTTTAATATTTCTAGCTACTGGGATTTTTGCAGGGAATGGATTTTGGATTGTGTCTGAAGTTGGGTTTTTTTGTTTTTGTTTTTTCTTTTGGTCTGTTTGCATTGGCTAGCACTTGGAGAACAGTTTTAACTAACAGATGTTGAATGTTCATTTGGTCTGTATATTTCTTGTTGTCAAGATGATGTCTTTTCATTACTACTTAACTAAACATTTTTATCAGGAGTAGAAGTTGAGTTTTGTCATACGGCATTTTGGCATCTATCATGGCCTGTCATGTGCTTTTCTTCCTTGACCTATTAGAATGGAAAATTGTTTTAGTAGATTTTTGGGGTTTTTGTTGTTGTTGTTTTGTTTGTTTGTTTTTTAATTTTTATTAGAGTATAGTTGATTTACAATGTTATGTTAGCTTCAGGTGTACAGCAAAGTGAATCAGTTATACATAAACATATATCCACTTTTTTTTTTTAGATTCTTTTCCCATATGGGCCATTACAGAGTATTGAGTAGAGTTCCCTGTGCTATACAGCAAGTTCTTATTAGTTATCTATTTTATATATAGTAGTGTGTATATGTGAATCCCAATCTCCCAATTTATCCCTCCCCCCCTTTCCCCCTTGGTAACCATAAGTTTGTTTTCTGCATCTGTGACTCTACTTCTGTTTTGTAAATAAGTTCATTTTTACCCTTGATTTCTACTTTTTGAACCAACCTTACACTTGGTCATTGTGTAATATTTAAGCATATAGGTTTCTTTTCGGTCACATTTTTATTTAAAATCAGTAATTGAGTTTCATCTGTAGTTATCTTTTTACTGTTATCTTTGGCAGAGTTTGATAGCAAGGCTATGCTGATTTTCTAAAAAGAATTGAGAAGAGTTCCTTCTTTCTCTGCTCTGAGGTAGTTTAAATACAGCTTAAGAGCTCTCTATTTGAAGGTCTGAAAGAATTCACTCATGAACCCATCTGAAAGTACAGTGGACCCTTGAATAACACTTGGGGGTTAGGGGTGCCAAGCCTACCAGCAGTTGAAAATCTGCATGTAATTTATAGTCAGCCCTCCGTGTCTGAGGTTCTGCATCCTCAGATTCAACCAACTTCAGATAGTATAGTACTGTAGTATATATTTAGTGGGAAAAAAATTCACCTGTAAGTGTATACATGCAGTTAAAACCCATGTTGTTCAAGGGTCAATTGTACATTGTTCTTAAAAACAGCAATAATATTCAGCAAAAAGGTCCAGAACTTTAAAAGGCGAACAAACAAAAACTCCTTAGAGTAAATCCTTATAAAAGAAAAGATGTGAAACACCAATAATGTCAAGAAAGAAGAACTGCTGTACTGATCCTGGTTATTTTTGTCCCCCACCTTTTTTTTTCCCCCCTGTTCTGGGAAAATGCTGTAGGTAGACTGAGGCTGATAATAAAGTGTTTTACTGTTTTTTCTCTTCTCTACTCCAGTTTATGAAGGAAAGAGTGTTGCTTCTACAGGGGCAAGCTCTTCTATGCCCTGAAAGAAACCAGGAGGGATACTCAACTGAGAAAGCATCAGTTTCACTTTGTTGTCATCAGCTTCCCAATTTTGCCAGGAAATTTCTTGCTTTAGAGGTAGTAACCAAGCTGACATTCTACTCTAGCCAAATCCCATAGGGGAGTTTCAAAAGGAGTGGTTGAGAACATATGCAAGCTCAGCATGCTTTTACTTATTTAATTTGAAGTGAAAATCAGTAGCACCGTCTAGGGATGTACATGGCCTCTGCATACACGTAAGAACAGGGCTGGCTTCTAAGGAATACAAACCATCCAACCAAAGCCCACCGTTTTACTCAGCTAATGGTTTACTGTTAATATGTGGATAGTATTGTATTATGTAATCTTTGGTAGAGTTACTAACTTTTATAAATGATTATTTTAAATATTTTTTGATTACTTTCAAGACTATTACCTTAGATAATGGAGTTTAGCAGTGTACATCTGTGAACTGTGGAGGAGACTTCAAGACACTCGTAAGTGTTATTTACAGAAGAATACAGGCATTATGTCAATGCTTGGATATTTGAGTATCTTAAATTATCATCTATTAATCTAGAACAGATAATTATTGGCATAATTTGGGGGGCGTGCCCTAAATAAATAAAGACTTGCATGTTTTTTAAAAGCATACCTATTATCTGTAAGGAAATGGTAAAAAATAGATAGCCTGTTGATGTAAAACTTCACTATTCTAACTACAGTTGATCCTTGAACAACACAGGGGTTAGGCATGCCAACCCTCTGCTCAGTTGAAAATCTGCATATATTTTACAGTCAGCCTTCTGTATCTAAGGTTCCTCCGTATCTGTGGTTCCACCATACTGGCAGTTCCACATCCAGGGATTCAACCAACCACAACTGAGCAATGCAGTGTTTATGTTTACCTTAGATGGGTAGAACATCACATGCCTAATTTCCTTTTTGGTGTTAATACTATTTAGTTTTGCACTTCAACCCGTAGAATTTGATAAACAGTTTGAGAGAGGTCCTACTGGAGATAAAAAAGGAAATGAGGCAAAGCTGAGACTCATGGGTGTGGTCTTGGCTATAAAGTCTTCTTTTAACTCTTAGAAGATAGCACAAAAAGTTTCACCAAGTTTTAACATCCAGCATAGTGGAGAACCTGGTCTGGGGAGCTTTTGGTTTGATCAGTGGGATTGTCTTACCTTGTTTATCCTGATGCATTTAGCAATCCAGCTTATGAAAAAAATACGAAATCCAAATTCTGACACTACTGGATCTATGATATTTAAGTTTCTATTATTTTAGCTGCCTGATTGGAACATAGTAACAGTGTAGTGCAGTGTGCTATGGGTATATCCATAACCGAAGTTTACAACCTGGAAAGTGAGAACAGAAATGCAAGCTGTCATTTTGGGGAATTGGCTGCTTGTGTTATGGAACTTTCTTAAAAGTGGGAAATGATCGTAAGTAAATGTCAGGAGTGACAGTTCTCTTCCATTTCCTCTCTTCAGACAAGGAAAACGTACATACTTTTTAGTGTCTTTAAAGGTTTACCTTAACCATCTAAGACAGAGGATGTTATTTATGTGTATATACTACATTGTTGACTTATTTTCTGCTTTTTGCTTCTGTTGCTTTGTGTGAGTGAGGAGGCAAACATAGAGCTAAGATAGAGAAAAGACAGGATGTATCTCACTTATTCACCTCTTCGTTTGCTAAGATGGCAACTTTTCTGAGATAGAATATGAACTCATTATTATTCATACCCTGAGGGGTTGGGAAAAGCAGGTGACTTTCTTTTCTAGGGCAGAGTGGAAGACGTCATATTTACTCTATGTGATCCTTCCCCCATCCTGAAGCTTCTGTAGATTTGAACTGGCATCTTACCACAAGTGTGAACCCTGGTAGAATATTTACCCAGAAGCAGAATAGTCTCAGCAGTGGGGGAAACCCAGCAGAGGACCTTTTTCTACTTACTAAATCACCCACACTTGTCTCTACTTGTCCACAAAAAGTAGACTTGTTAAAGACTTATAAATCATTTTAGGGGTGGAGGTGGTGGAAATCTACCTTTAGGCCTGTGATTCTTTTCAAACTTGAAATCCCAATGTATATAACTAATCACAGTTGAGCTGCTCTGGTTGAACTGGGCAATTGGTGGTAGACCATTGTTTGGCTCATACACCTGCAGCCTCAGTGGAGCTCCAAAAGCACCACTACTTTCTTTGATTATTAATTTTTATTCAGGATTGGTTAGATATCATTTGGTATCATAGTGCTGGTTGTCAAAGACAACAGGCTTAAGATATTTTTATCTATAAAATAAGGGAAGAAATGTTTGTTTAAAAAGAAGGAGGGGGACTTCCCTGGTGGCACAGTGCTTAAGAATCCGCCTGCCAATGCAGGGGACATGGGTTCAAGCCCTGGTCCGGGAAAATCCCACATGCCACAGAGCAGCTAAGCCCATGTGCCACAACTACTGAGCCTGTGCTCTAGAGCTCACGAGCCACAACTACTGAGCCCGCATGCCACAACTACTGAAGCCCGAGTACCTAGAGCCCATGCTCCACAACAAGAGAAGCCACCACAATGAGAAGCCTGTGCACCTCAACAAAGAGTAGCCCCCGCTCGCCACAGCTAGAGAAAGCCCGTGCGCAGCAACGAAGACCCAATGCAGCTAAAAATAAATAAATAAACAAACAAGAAGGAGGGTGGGAGGAGTTAGAGTACCACTTCAGAAAATTTAACATCCAGATAGTAGGAGTCATAGAAAGGGACACAGAAGGAATGAAATTGCTCAAAAAGTTATTCAAGAAAATTTGCAAGAACTGAAGGGTGAACTTCCACGTGGGTTAAGTACAAGATCAGAAATCAAAATGGCTCTGGACTTCAACAAAAACAAAAGGGAGCATAGTAAAACTTATAAAACTCTGAGGAAAAATTACTTCCAACCTAGAACTTTTAACCTGGCAAACTGTCCTTTAAATCTGAGGGTAAAGATATTTTCCGTTATGAAGGGTCTCAAAAAATTTACTTTGCAGGCACTTTATCAGGAAGCTACTAGAGGGTTTACTTCACCAAATTGGGGAGTAAAACAAGAAGGATGAAGATTTGGGATACTGAAAATGAGGGATTCAGCTAGAGAGAGAGGTGAATAAAGGGAATCATCAAATTCAAGTTGAAAGAAAGTCTCAAGATGAAGGCTTTCCTCTAGGCATAGAAATCAACAAATCTAGACTTGAGCAAGTCAGAAAGGTCAAGGAGAGATTCTTCTAGGAAGATGAAATTGATAGAATAATTGAAGTGTCTCAGTGGATTGAGGAGTTGTAGTAATGATAATAAGAAATGAAACAAACAAGAAATTTTTTCAGGAAAAATGTTTTTCAGGAAAGGAAAAGGAGCCATAGTATATTATATGGCTCAGCAGTGAATAGCATTACGTAGTCATAAGAAAGTTAAAGTAGAATGCAAATCTAACCAAAAAATAGGATATAACTATATGAGGAGAATGGAGAGAATATAAAGGGAGGGGAGATTTTAAAGAGAGCTGAATCCTTATTTTGCATAGTGGGAAGACAAGTAAAACTGAAAACTCAGTAGTGGCAATATTAACATGTTATTTAGAGATACAGAGATAATACCAAAAAGAATCAACCAAAAGGGACTTCACTGGTGGCGCAGTGGTTAAGAATCCACCTCCCAATGCAGGGGACACGGGTTCGAGCCCTGGTCAGGGAAGATCCCACATGCCACGGAGCAACTAAGCCCGTGCACCACAACTACTGAGCCTGCACTCTAGAGCCCGCGTGCCACAACTACTGAGCCCACGTGCCACAACTACTGAAGCCCACGTGCCACAACTACTGAAGCCCACACTCCTAGAGCCCGTGCTCCACAACAAGAGAAGCCACTGCAATGAGAAGCCTGTTCACCACAACGAAGAGTAGCCCCTGCTCGCTGCAACTAGAGAAAGCCCGCGTGCAGCAACGAAGAGCTGACACAGCCAAAAATTAAAAATAAAATAAAAATAAATTTATAAAAAAAAAAAGAGGAATCAACCAAAAGAGCTGAAAATTGTTGCCAAGGTGAAGCAGGAAATGGGAAGGGAGGAGAGTAAGGTACTACTGTTTTTCTTAAACCTTATAAAGTTATTTTACTCATTAAAATGTAGATGTGTTATGCTTTGATTAAAAATAAAATAAAAACTAAATTAGGGTGAAAAGAGCTAGGATGTTGGACTTTCACATCAAAGAGACCTGGATTTATCTGGGTCTTCCATTTTCTCATTCGTTGAACTCAGGCAACGTATTTAACCTTTTGAAGCTCAGTTTCCTTATCTGGAAAGGGAACATTAAAATAAGGTAGTTTATGTAAAGTAGCAAGCAGTTTTTACCTCAGCAGGTGTCAGTCTCTACCCCTGTCCCTAAGGTTTCCCAGGAGGAAATAGGGAACCACCACCACTGTTGGGAAGCTTCCCATTCAATTATAAGACTAAGATTGTCCTTCTGGTTCATAGCTGTGTGCCTATTCGGATTGAAGGCATGGCACTGGGATCTATGCCCTTTCTAAACTATCTGTAGATAGTTAGAGAATTTAAATAGAATTGAGATGATTTAGAGTATTGGTAGGGGTAGAATCAAGTTATAAGGACTGCTTGGTGGGAGAACTCTGGTCACACTCAGATTTCTCTTTCAGCATGAACTTCAGTGCAAATGCCATTAATGGTGTCTCTTCCATTAATAGAGAAAACAGTTGTCACATAGACTGATGAACTGTGGAAATTTCATGGAATCAAGATCGACAAGAGTGCTGTTGCTCTGGACCATCTGCCAAAGTATCAAAATACCTTTTTTTTTTTTTTTTAAGAACATCTACCTTAGCAACTGCTATTTTTGTTTCTCAATTCTATACACTTCTTTTGGAACAGTTCATAAAGCAGATCACTTTAGAACAAAAGGACACTTTATGAAAGCCTATTTCCCTGCCTTGGTGCATATTTGTGTAGTGTTTTACAGAGTACAGTGCTTTCCCAGTTATGACTTGATCCCCTATGGCAGTGATTCTAAATCTTTCACACTTGCTTCTCCCTCTTCCTCCCCTCACCGCCCCCTCTCCACCAAAAAAAATTATGATCCAAGAAGTCTTGGACAGGGGTGGCTGATCTGTTTTTTGAAACTGCCCTGGATTATTCTAATGTACTGACAGGTTGGGAACCCATGTCCTACAGCATGCTGTACCCCAGACATTCTAAACTGGGACAGATGAGGGAACCGAGGTCCACAGAAAGGCTACAGCTTATTTACTCTCACCCATCAACAAGCATATCTAGACTGGACATGTTTTCTGCACTTCAACTCTGATTCTATCTTTGGTTGACTAGGCTTTTTAATTTTGATTCTCTAACTTGTATTAAGAGAGAAATTAACACATTTTACACAAGATGTGGTCTCAGTTAAAAATAAGATTTGGAATCTTATTTTATAGCATCTTTTTAATTTTTTCCAGATGCAAAAGGAAATGAAACAGAATCAAATTTTTTAATAAACTCTTGCTCCTCCACAGTAGGGTAGCATAACAAGCTAGACTTAACTAGATCTGAATATTCACATTTGGGATCTGGGACTTAACTAGATCTGAATATTCACATTTGAGGAAAACTGGAGTGGCCCTGAAAAGAGTAGAGATTTGGGTAATTTTGGCACAGAGGCAGGTTTGAGAAGTTGGTTTGTCAGGCTACCCAGGGATTTTTAGTCCTGTCTTCAGGAGTATTCAACAGTAGGAGTAAGAAAGTGTGTTGCATGGTATAAAAATACTGTATCTGGTTTTAAACTTCTATCATATTATACATTTAAAGTCACAACCTAAACATCTTGGGAATGACTAGGAATGGAGATCTGGATATCTCTGAAACCTTATTTATTTTCTCACTGGAGTTCTCTCAGTTACTTCTAATAAGACAAGTTGTGACTTGCAAACATTTGCCCAGCAGCCTCTAGGTGTCCTCAGGGAAATTAAAAGCAGCGATATGAAGAGCCGTAGAGTTCTGTGCTGGTAATTAAGAGCACAGAGTACAGCTTATAATTATGTAGGCTTTTGCCTGTTCCCATTTATCATTGGTAATATTCTCAAGGCTAAATGACTGTTCAGCGATTTCAACTGCGATTTAAGAGAAAATAGACCTTTTTGTGAAAAGGTCCTCTGTCTCCTGAAGTTTCATTCTCTTTTCATAGAAGAGCTCTCTCATTTCGTAGTGGTTATGATTTAGTAAATGACTCAGAGATGCTGGAGGGGCCCCTAATCTGTTAACTCATGAGATTTTAACTACTTCTTTTTCAAAAACAACTTTGCCCTTTATGAATCTGGTGCAACGTGTGTCATCTCTTCTGGTTGGCGGGACCTTTTTAAGATTACTGAAAATATTTTTTCACACTTTTTAAATTAAAACCAGAAGATAGGTACAAATGTTCTACTCTTGTGAAAGATCATTAATAATACTATTTCATTATCATAAATTTGGTAGAGTAGAAGAGAGAGACTTAAGAAAAATAACACATTCACTCTACCAGAAAGTTATTTTTCTTGTTATTTAACACTGTATAAATGTTAACAGAACAGAACGTTAGATAACATTCCTGTTTGGCTAATAATCTCTTCATATAAGGTAACAGACTTATACTAAAATGCCTTACTATTTTATGCATATCCTAGTTTTCCTTCTGACGTTGTCCAGTGGGCCTATCCTCTTTTTTGGTTTATATTTGGGAGAAAAAAAGTGTGCATCTTGTGACACAAAGTGGTACAATAACAAGTATTGCTTCTTTCTCCCTCCACTGTTTTCTTTTACAAAATGTAAGGGGTTTGTTTGTTTGTTTCTTTTTTGGTAAAAAGATTTTGGCCTGGTTGACTGTCAACCAGTACCAGAGGACATTAAAAACTTTAAGAATATAAGCAGGAGGGAAGGCATACTTAGCCATCATTTCTTCCTTTAGATTTCATTATCACTCAATTGGTACATTTTTCCTGACTGTTGTTAATTATGTCTCTGTTAGCACTTTTGTTCAAAATTGAATTCAATATCCTCTCCTCTCCCCCTCAGTATTTCTTCCTGTTTCTCTGTGGCTGACTAGCATCACTGTTTGCCTAATTTTTGAAGAATATGGCTGGTGAACTATCTTTAACAAAATAACCTGATTACTTTACTTATTAAAATATAGATTATAGGACTCCTTCCCAGGCCAACTGATTCAGAATTGCTGGGCCCTGAACGCTTCCTTCTTGTCTGTTGTACAGATCCAGTTGGCCAACAAATCCTATTGATTCTACCTTTAAAATGTCTCTTGAATTCATTCATCTTTCATTTTCCCTACTCTAGTTTAAGCCCTCATCTTTCACTCAGAATACAGCAGTAGCTTCTTATGGATATCTTCACTTTGTCTCCCTCATTTGTTTATATTCCCTGCTGATATCCAGTTAATCTTTCTAAAACATATCCATCTCCTGCTTGACAATCCTCCATTATTCCTTAATGTTAGCAAGTTAAAGTCTAAATTTCTTAAGAGTGACATTCAAGGTCTACTGCAATCTGGCCGTATCTAATCTGCTGTGTAGTATAGTTTATGTAGTTAGTGCACTCTGTAACTCTAGGGTGTAACTCTTTCCAATTATGGTCTACATGAACGGTACCTATAGGGATCTTTCAGTGCAGCACAATCACACATGGTGGCCCTGACTATGCACCTGTCTTAGCACCCTGACCTCTCCATCCTGTCTGTACATACACCTTACTTTCATAAATACAATACTCACCACCAGTCCCTAAATGCACTATACTAGTGATTTCTCAGAGCCTCAGCTCCTTCAGAGTGAATGTTCTTTCCCCTCTCATTCTCTACTTGTTGAAATCCTTCTCATATTTCAGGTCCCAGTATAAGCGTCAGATCCTCTGTGAAGCCTTCCACAGTTCCTCTCATGTTAATTGTTCCTTCTATTGAGCCTTTTTCCTGCTTATACTCTTTATTTAACAGTTCTTTCTTTTCTTCTTCTTTTGAGATAAAACTTAAATACAATGAAATGTACAAATCTTGAGTGAGCCTTTGGGTCAGTTCCTACAAATGCTTCTACCTATGTTTCCCAGATACCTATCAAGATACGCTTATACATTTTTACACATTTATAATTGATCTGTTAATATGGTTAATCATTTCCATGTGTTTCTGCCTTACTAAATTATAAGCTCTAATTAGAGCTTATAAGGCAAAGACTATGAGTTTGTCTCTTTCCCATGGAAAAAGGAGAACCTACTGTGTGTTCAGCACTGAACCAGTCTTGAATATTGTACCAGTTAGGATACAGCTCAGCTCCTCTCTTAAGAGACCCCCAAAGACACTGGCTTAAACAAATAAGACAGATATTTTATTTCTCTCACGTATTACAATTCAAAGTATAAGATGTCCAGAGCTGATCTGGCAGTTCCACAGTGTCAAGGACCTGTCATTCTTGTTGTTCCACATCTCCTTGTTCCACCATCCTGGAAGTGTTGCCCTCACCACAGTGTTTCGGGTGACTAACCACAATATTCCATCCAACTGGGAAAGGGAAAAAGAAGAGAGCTTGTCTTGGAAGTTATACTTACTTGCCGATGACCAGAACACAGTCACATGACCACATCAGCTAAAAATCAGGAATACTAGAAGAGGAGAGAATGGATATTGAGGAACAGTTAACAGATATTGCTTCATATATGATCTCAGTCTTCACAATAAACCTACAAACTATGTATAAGAAAACTAATGCTCAGAAAAGCTAAGTAAATGGCTAGAAAACTGCAGATCTGAGATCTGAACTCAAAGCCTGTACTTTTTTTTCATTCTACCTAGTAAAGTGTTAGGAGGGACTATATAATTGTTATGAAATAAAGAAAGTCATTAATTTTCACAGTGTTACATCATGTATTTTCATATCACATATTTTCACAGTATCATGTCTCTTCTAGGACATCCCACATAACTTTATTCCATACTTCTCATTATCTTTAAATGAATTACCATATCAACTGGCTTGTAACTTTTAAATCTATGATATCATTTATGAGGAAAAATCACTATATTTGCCAAGCAAAAGCTTCTATACTCTGTATTTGTTTAGAAATGCTGTCTAGTCATAAAGTTGAAGGAGATTGTCTTGTAACCCCTTCACTTTAAAAGCAAGGAAAATCGAGGTCCAGAGCAGATATAGGACTTGTTCTGTATTCCATTACTACCCTTGCTTCTTTTCAAGCATCATGGACAAGGACTAGCCTAATTAATCACTTCTATAAGTAACCATAATTGTTATACTTAAGAATTGTCTCAGGTTTGCAGAGTTGTCCTGATCTGGAAATTCAAACTGAACAATGCATAAGAAATGTGTGTAATCCTGGGCTGTTTTAGTGAAGAATGGATATTATCTAGCACAAAAAAAACATCTTTATAATTGTCAGGAACCTGTTTTAGAAAGGATGACTGCTATTTGACAGTCAAATAAAAGGAATGGGTGAGGTCATTCCTACCCATAATTCAAAACCCAAGTCAAATGCCATCTACCTCTCAAAGCCTTTCCTAAACCTTGTAAATTGATGTGAGCACTTTCCTTTCCAAACTCTAGCCTTTAAATATCTCCAGGTACTCATATATATTCTTTAAGTTACAGCTAATGGTGCCGTCGTCAGGGTAGGTTTCATGTCTGTTTTGTTTTCACTACATCAGTGGCGGCCAGCCCAGGCTTTGTTTTTTGTTGGCACTCAGTAAATGTTTTATGGAATGAAATATCCATCATGGCATTTTAGGAGAATACTTTGCAGCTGGCTTTAATAAACAATCCTTGAACTAAGAGTTTCAAAGATTTAGTCCCAGTCACTTGCTTATAGCTTTGTAGCTGTATGCAGGTCATTTAACTCCTCTGAGCCTTATCAGTCAGATTGGAATACGAGTAACAGGAAATGAAGAGCTGGTGAAAAACTTTGTAAAAGGAACACAACATTAAGGTGGCACTATCCCTAAAGCCCCTTGCTGCATCCCACATAGTGCCTTACATGTATTAAGCAAACAACTACTTCAGTTTTTCTAATTTAATTGAATCATAATGGTATATATTTTATTGAAATCAAAGTTTGGCCCTAGTAGTTGACACAGCTTTGTTGGAGCTGGGAAATTTTACCAAGGGAAAATAAAATTATTGGCCCTCATGCAGGCTGATTCTCCTATCCTAGAACAGTTTCGTTATGAACCAAGGATCAATGAAAGAGGAAGCAGCCTGATGCCCAGGGATTTTCTTAGTACTTCTTCCTGTGCAAGCACATGCTGGACCTGGGAGGCAGAATAGGAACTTGCCACCCTCCATTTTCCATCTTACAGGAACAACCCAAAGGAAAAAAGGGACTTCTGTCAGAGGAATAGAGGTAGGTGTGACAGGACTATCCTGAAGCCAGGATTACCCTGGGGGTGGGATGCTTTGTATTCTGCCCACCCAGCTATACTGTCTTGGGCATCAGTGAGTTAAGTTTTTCCTTGTGTGGTATGAGGAAACTAGTAAACCAAACCCAGAAATAAAGAAATTACCACGGAAGGCTTTCCTTAAAATACATTTAAAAGAGTGAAGCCATAACTAGAAGAATGTTTCCAAGGCAGAGCTGGCTCTAGCTTGGACCTCCTGGGTTTAGGGGATGAGAGTGGCCATTTGATTTGAGTTTGAGCATGTTTATTGTAAATAAAACCATTTCCCTGGAGCCTGGCAAGTTTTGCAGAAGACATACCAAAATGTAATTGAATTGTGACTGCCTCTTAAATTGTGAAATTAATTTTACACTTAACAAATGCTTTAAAAAATGAGGAACAAGTGGCTTTAAAGTTCAGAGTGTTAATATTTGAAATCTGTCCAATTTAATTAACTGCGTCCCAGAGACTGTTTCCTTTTTCTCTGGTCAGTGTCACTGATCTAACATCCAATTTTCTTCTTTGTTGTGAGAAAGGAATTAAATGCATCATTTATTTAGTTGTATTGACCTGAATCATATCTCCCCAGCATACATTCTTATTTCAGGAAATCGGATGCATCCATGTGGAATTTACTCAGTAACTCTTCCTAGTGACATTTGTGTGATCTAATTCAAGGAACTGAAATGAAGGCTGCACATGATTTACTTGCATATGATGCAGCTGTTTTTAGTACTGTATTTACATTTTTAAAAGCAAGAATGCACCTTCTTGATGGAACAGACATGCATTTTTAGATTCACAGACTCAAGAACCGTAGAACAAAGAAGTTTCTTAGAAATTGAATCCAGACATCTCTTTTTGTTTTGAAGAGGTAGAAACTTGAGTCCCAAAAGATTTAGTGGCCCTGAACTAAGCTCACAGGGTCAGCCAGTGATAGAACAAAACAAGAAACTAGATGGGTTCCCAATTCAAGCCTCTTGTCCCAGATAAATATAGGTGTGGTTTACATTGACAATTTGTTATGACATCTGCAGCTTATTAAGACAGTGATAGACAACCTAGCCACTTAGCTACTTAAATCATCTAATTTCTGCATGAGCATATTACAGTATACTATAGTCCCTTTAGCTACCTACCCTTATTTTTCTTTTCCTGCTTATATACTTATTTTTAATCTTGTGTTTTTTTAAGCCACCCTAAATCAATTTTTTGAATGATAATATCTAAATAAATACTCGAAGTGATGCTTTGTGTTCATGCTAATTACTCATGTTTCCGTAGTGTCTACGGTATGTCAGAGATCCTGGCAATGTTAATGTTATCCTAACAGTATTTCATCTTTTCCATCTATCAGAAGTAGCAGTAAAAACAAATTTCAAGTGGAGTGCCTAAAAAATATATCATTCTTTCATTGCTTCACAAGGTAAAGACACTGTAATCCTCATAATAAAATCCTTGAAATTGTTTTTATCAAGCCTAGAAAATAACTTAGGAGTGTATTTAGTATCTTAAAATGAAAGACTGGGCTTCCCTGGTGGCGCAGTGGTTGAGAGTCCACCTGCCGGTGCGGGGGACGCGGGTTCGAGCCCTGGTCTGGGAGGATCCCACATGCCACGGGGCAGTTGGGCCCGTGGGCCACAGCTGCTGAGCCTGCGCGTCTGGAGCCTGTGCTCCGCAGCAGGAGAGGCCACGATAGTGAGAGGCCCGTGCACCGCGATGAAGGGTGGCCTCCGCTTGCCACAACTAGAGAAAGCCCTCGCGCAGAAACGAAGACCCAACACAGCCAAAAATGGATAAATAAATAAATAAATTAAAAAAAAAAAATGAAAGACTGGCTGATGGGATTGAAATATTACCTAGGTATGTAAAAGGACATTGTGATTTATGGTAAACTGATTTTCAACAAGGCTGCCAAGGGCATTCAGTGGGAAAAGAAAAGCCTTTTCAACAAATGATACCAGGACAACTGGCTAGCCACATGCAGAGGAATGAATGTGGAGCCCTACCTCATACCATATTATACAAATTAACTCAATATGGATCAAAGATCTAAATGTAAAAGCTAAAATTATAAAATTTCTAAAAGGAAATGCAGGTGAAAATCCATGTAATCTTGGGTTAGGCAGTGGTTTCTTAGATATGATATGAAAAGCACAAGAACAAAAAAAAATAGATAAATTGGACTTCATCAAACTAAAAACTTCGTCAAAGGGCACTATCAAAGAAATGAAAAGATAATCTATAGAATGGGAGAAAATATTACAAATTATATATATATGTATGTATATATGAAAAGTGGGCAAAGGACTTGACTAGAGATTTCTCCAAAGAAGATATACAAATGGCCAATAAGCACTGTAAAGATGCTCAACATCAAAACTGTGATGAGGTATCACTTCATACCCACTAGGATCCTAGCATATAATTTTTAAATGGACAACAATTATTGGTGAAGATGTGGAGAAATTGGAACTCTTGTACGTTGCTAGTGGAAATATAAAATGGTACAGCTTCTGTGGAAACGTCTGGAACTTTTGTGGCAGTTCCTCAAAAAGTTAAACATAATTGTTATCTGACCCAGGAATTCTGCTCCCAAGCACATATCTAAGAGATTAAAAACATATGTTCACACAGATATGTATACACAAATTGTAGCTTTATTCAAAATAACCAAAAAGTGGAAACAACCCAAATGTCCATTAACTGAGAAATGAATAAACAAAATGTAGTATATTCATAAAATGAAATATTATTCAGACATAAAAAGCAGTGAAGTACTGTTACATGCTACAACATGGATAAAGGTTGGAAATTTTATGCTACATGAAAAAAGCCAGAGACAAAGGCCATGTATTTTATGACTCCAAACGTCCAAAGTAGGCAAATCCATGGAGTCAGAAAGTAGATTAGTGGTTGTCAGGGGATAGAGAGGAGATGTGAATTGGGACTAACTGCTAATAGGTACAGGCTTTCTTTCTGAGGTGATAAAAATGTTCTGTGATTAGATATTGGTGATGGTTACACAACATTGTGAATATACTGAAAACCACAAAAGTGTATACTTTAGAATGGTGAGTTTATGTTATATGAACATCTTAATGTAAAATACTGAAAGTTTTTTAAAGCATGTATACCTGACAATAAAATAAAGGTGTTATAAAAGGTTAGAGACGGTTATGAAGGATTTCTAATCATAAGGGAGTGAAATAATTTGGTACCCCCAAAATCCCCTATGACTGATAGAGAACTTTGTCTACTCTGGCTTTCAGAGGATTAAGAGAAAGGCTCTGTGGTGTGGTTTTTACAGCTTGACAGGAAGAATCAGTCATTAGATGACCCTCTGCTCAGAGTCAGGGAATGTCGTTAGAGATGTTATGCAAGTTGAGATGATAAAAATAAATTACCTCCACTGAGTAAATCACCTGTAGTTCAGAAATAGCAAAAAAGTTGGCAAACTAATAGAGCATAGGGGTAGGACTGATGGGATGTGATTTTTCTTTTTTAATGTAGAGTCCAACGGCAGCTCTCCCTAGATTTTGTGCTAAAATAAGAGCATTTTCACACATTTTAATTGCTCTGTGATAACAACAGTGTGAACTCCATCCACAAACATTTATCTACTTAATTTTGCTCTAATTTCAGTGTAGCAAGCATTTACCTTGTAAGTGGGAATAACTGTCCATTTAGTAAAAAGAAATCCGTTCTCACATTGCTAATCCTGTTGTGCATTTCTGTAATAAAGAGTAATAACAAATGGCCTTTTATATTTTTCCATTTTTAGCTTGCATTTCTAGAATACCATGTGCAAAGTAGGATCTTTATGAACTGGAACCCTAATTGCTCCTTAAACATTAGTAAAAAATATTTAAAAATTGTAGAAGTTAAGGTTTCACAATATATCTGATCAGGATTTTAAATGAGGCTTTTTTGCCTTTATAAAACTTGATAGTACTTGGTGCTATAATGTTCATGATAAACCATATAGAACTGTCTTTGAGGTACATTTTTTTTTTTTTTTCGGTACGCGGGCCTCTCACTGTTGTGGCCTCTCCCTTTGCGGAGCACAGGCTCTGGACACGCAGGCCCAGCGGCCATGACTCACGGGCCCAGCCGCTCTGCGGCATGTGGGATCTTCCCAGACCGGGGCACGAACCTGTGTCCCCTGCATCGGCAGGCGGACTCTCAACCACTGCTCCACCAGGGAAGCCCTGAGGTACATTTTTAAAGTGAGATTTATATAACTTAATAGCTATCTAAATTTTTCAATTATTTTCCAGACCTGTCATTTACTCCATCATTTATAGTGATGCTACAGGACAGAGAGGAATGGATAAAAACATTGGCGAGCAACTCAATAAAGCTTATGAAGCCTTTCGACAGGCATGCATGGATAGAGATTCAGCAGTAAAAGAACTACAGCAAAAGGTATGTGGTTTTGGTTTTGAAAGTTATTTACCCTGGTAAATGGAATTTGAGTCTTGTGCAATGGAAAATATTATATTGTTAGAAAGTGCCTTGAAGAACTAAAACACAGTGATATATTAATGGATGAAATTTGAGATTTTTATTTGTTATCTTTTTTAAAAACATTGTGACCTGTGGGAAGAATTCATTTTAAGGTGATTGTATTGAGGAAAGATAAGAATGTTATCTTCCATAAATAATTTTTAAATAAAATGACAAACTGAAAGTCAGAAGTATTATTATCTCAGCTAGTTTTATTTTTTTGTGTTTTTTTTGTTTTTTTTTTCGATACGCGGGCCTCTCACTGTTGTGGCCTCTCCCGTTGTGGAGCACAGGCTCCGGACGCGCAGGCTCAGCAGCCATGGCACACGGGCCCAGCCGCTCCATGGCATGTGGGATCTTCCCGGACCAGGGCACGAACTCGTGTCCCCTGCATCGGCAGGCCGACTCTCAACCACTGCGCCACCAGGGAAGCCCTTTTTGTGTTTTTTTTTTACATGGTTATTTGGCTGGTGCGAGGACTGTACAAATCTTAAAATATCCTGGAACTAAATTTGTTATTAATTTATAATAGTCTTCCATTCTTTAAATGTAACAGTTAAAAATCAACTATTTCAGTGAAATCTTTAGTGACTTACCAGAATGTTCAGCTTTTTAAAATTACTCCTGTACACATAAAACTTCTGTTTAGTGCTTTCAGTTTCAAAAGAAAGTAAATTGGAAGAAAGGTATACCCAGGCAAAAATTACTTGGTCTGGTAGTTACCAGACACATGTCTGTTATTTGTCCATTATAAGGTTTTCACTGGTCTACAGCAAAATGAGAATAATGTAATGAACTTCTTACAATGCTGAATTTATTCCGTTTAAAACTCTGTCCTTTATTCTGATATTGTTTCCATGTTTCTGTACTGTCAGAATAAAGAGCAAAATTTTATTAACATATATATTCATTGAATGATGATCATAGAGTTTTTTGTTTGCTTGTTTAATATCATTACTTAGTGTTTTGGGGGTCCCCAATGCCACCCACACATTCTGCGATTCTCTAGAAGGACTCACAGGACTTAGTATACTGTCATACTCAGAGCTAAGGTTTATTACAGAGACATTGTAAAGATACACAGCCAGATCACTAATGGAAAAAGACATCAGGTGGAGTCTAGAGGAATCTGTGTGCAGGCTTCCTACGCTCTTTGCCTCCTGTGAGAGGTCACACAGAGTGCACTGTCTCCAGCTTCAAAAATTCACTCAACACACTTGCAGTGTTTTGGCATGGGGAACTCCATTTGAGACTCAAGAGCTTGGGTTTTTTTTAAGGGCTGGTTACATAGGCACCCTCTGTCAACCAAAATTTCAGATTCTCAGAAGGAAAGTAGTTATTCACCATAAATCTCATGGTACAGTCTAAGTAGGCTGGCACAGCATTTAGAATCTTATCACTTAAACGTTTTCAAAAATCAAGTTCCCAGATGCTGTGAAGGGCCAGCCTTGCAAATAGGCCTTTCTGAAGATAAACAGCCTAAGGCCTGCTATGTTAAATTATTCCTGCACGGGCAGTTGAAAGTGGAGGATCTTATGTTGGTTCCCTCAATTAAAAAAAAAAATTTACTAGCCTGTGGAATTCTGAAGTCTAAGAAATATGCTAGCCATGCGGTTCTTAGTTTCTTCCATAAATATAGGAACTACACAATTCCCTTCCTCCTTTCCATTTGATACATCTACTATAAAACTAGCTGTTATACATACTTCACTGCATTCCTCAGAAATTATCATTATTCTTTGTGATTCTCCTTTTGATTTACTAAAGAATACTCACAGTTATATAGGTAAACTTAATGGGCTAGATGTCTTCATTAGGGGTGCACAAGAGAAACAGAGATGGGATAATGACAGGCACTTTCTCAATTTTTTTTTTTTTTTTGCGGTACGCGGGCCTCTCACTGTTGTGGCCTCTCCCGTTGCGGAGCACAGGCTCCGGACGCGCAGGCTTAGCAGCCATGGCTCACAGACCCAGCCGCTCCGCGGCATGTGGGATCTTCCCAGACCGGGGCAAGAACCCGTGTTACGTTCATCAGCAGGCAGACTCTCAACCACTGCGCCACCAGGGAAGCCCTTTCTCAATTATTGAAATGAAGTTTGGATTTCTTTTCCTTTCCAGTTTATGTATAAGGCATAATCACTTTTTAAAAAACAAAACAAAAACTCCCAGCTTTTATTCTTCTTATTTTCCCATTAGGTTCATTAAGAAACTTCAGCAATACTGTACTTGCTCTAGGAAAGTTAGGAAACACAGAATTAGGGAAAAGGAATATTGAGATATTCTTGGGTTAAGGCAGACACAGGGATTTCTCTGTCTCCTCTTCTTTCTGCACTGGCCAGTGGTAAGCAATTGAAAACTTTTGTAATTTAATCTCTTATCTGCCATGGAAGAAACTTTCACTCACAGCAGCAATTATCTTAAAGAGGGGAAAGGGAAATATTTTTTTACATTTCTCAAGAACAGGGGAAGAAAAAATATATACTATATATTCTTATATGTTAAACTCTAAATATTTTGATTTATTTAAGAAACATTATTGAGTGTCTGCTGTGTACTGGGTCCTTAATGAGGTTCTAAGAATACTGAAATAAAATATAGTTTATGTCCTTAAGGAACTTTCAATAAGTAAAAAAGGAAGATCAAGTTATTACCATAGCATATACTAAGTGCTACAGTAGAGATCTGTACAGGATAATATGTGAGCACAGAGAAGAGGCATCTATCTCAGTCTGGAAGGATCAGGTCATAAGCCCACTACTAAGCCCAACCCTTTAGCTAAGATTAGGAGGAGTTGGGTAAATTAGGGAAGACGGATCCTGCAAGCAGAGAGAGAATATTATATAATAAAATCTTGGAAGTGAGGAATGTATGGTATGTTTTATGTACCATAAGGTGATCCTATGGCTCCAGAAGGAACTATAGGGCAGTATAGGAAAAGAAGCTGTGAAGGTAGATTAGAGCCCTATCTCTATGATTATGATTATGTAGTTTGTACGTATTCTTATTCATTCAAAATTTATTGAAGGATTTAATATATGCTTTAGAAGGGTCTTCCTGACAGTGGGATAGGGGATAAATAGGATAGAGAATTCACTCAACAAACATACATTGATGCTAAGCAATGGTTTAAGATCCAGGAATATAAAAATAAGTGGCAAATCAAGTTGCATTGTAATATATATATATATTTCTATTAATATACGTATATTAAATACATATGTACATATGCTTCAATTTACAAAAGAAAGAATGAATGCAATCATTTCAAGCGATCAAAATGAGGACTTAAATTAAGCATTGGGAATAAATTTGGGAATAAATCTAAGATTTATTTAGGAGATAGAATGAAAAGCAGGTGGCATATGAATGTAGGCCACTTCTGAGGGTGATGGCATAGATTCTAAGATGATACCCATGTATCTGGAAGAGAAGACTGGATTAATAGTGGTGCTGATGAACTGAAACCAAGAATGGAGAAGAAGGTTCAGATTTAAGGGGTTGGGAAATAAGATGTATAATTAGGTTTTAGTTATTAGGTTTGGTTACCTATGGGACATGCAGGTGAAAATGTCCAATGGATGGTTGCAAATATGGACCTAAAAGCCTAGGTAGAGTTCTGAATTGGAGTTTCTAGATATAGGTTGTAGAACAACAGATTTCATCATAGCCTTGAATGTTTATAACATTTCTGAGTTATATGTATGGGGTGAAGGAATATATGAAGGACAGGAGGGTAAGAGGGAGAAAATAAGGAAAACCAGTTGGTTGCTGGAGATTCAGAAATAGGTTAAGGAATTTACTACGAACAGAGGAGAAACACCCATTCCTCTAAGAATTGGAGGGAACAAGAGAGAGAAATAGCTGCAAGTGAAAATAAGTTTGCAGATAAGGGGTGGAGGTGGCAGGAAGTTAAAAGGGTTATCATGAATCACTTATATCTGGAATCCAAAAAAAGTCAAACCTGTAAAAAACAGAGAGTAAAATGGTGGTTACTAAGGAATTGGAGGGGGGCAGATAAGACTGACGGTGTTTAAATTTGTAACAAGTAGTAAAGCTAGAGATCCAATGTACGGTATGACAAATATAGATAATAATATTGTACTATAATTATTTAATGTGATAAATATGACTACAACAATCCTATTACAATATATAAATGTATCAAAGTAACACACTGTACACCTTAAACTTACAAAATGTTACATGTCAAATTCATTCAATTTAAAAAAATCAAATAAAAAATAGTAGGGTTATCATATGAGAGTCCACTTTTTTCCTGTGAAATACAGGATAAGGTCATCTACTGAGTGAAATGATTTTAGAATATTCTGAAAGTGGTAATAAAGACTTGAAAGCTTCAGTTAAGAAAAGAAAGAAGAAAAATTTTGCATCCAGCCTTCACCATGAATTTTTGGTGGTGTCAATCCATGTTTGCTGGTTATTTTTTCATCAAGTTTCTTGATATAGAAGTAGAACAAGTGGGTGGCCAAATCCAGGATTAAGAGATTGTAGAGTTAAGAGTAGAAGAATTTCTGGTTAGGTGGCCAGAAAGTGCATACTAAAGCAATTGAAATTATGTGCTTTGCGATATAAGCTAAAATCAGAAAGAAGCTAATCTAGGAGGAATCTAACAGACTAAGAACAAAAAGAGGGTTTATGGCTGAAGTGTTCATGAAGTGAGAGAACAGATATAGAGGGAGTAGAAGAATGTGAGAGTTCAAAGGATAGGTTATTGTCAATGAGTAAATATTGATGTTTAGGATCTTCTGTCTTCATAATGAGTCATAAAAGTGGGTAGCTGGAATGAGATTGAGGAATTCAAGAAACTCTAAGACTAGAGCAATTCTCCTAGAATGGTGGTAGTTTTAGGAGCATTTAGAGAGACTGTTGTGAAAGGAAGAGCAAAAATTCTTGAATGTGAGGAAATGACTAGTATCTTGGAAGATAACTGTTTTGAGGAGAGACTGGTATAATTGAATGCCTTGTGAATGGTCTTTTGCTTAAGTTTAAATGAGTAATGGCCCAGAAGTGGCAGTAATGAAGCAAGATCATACTTATCTTTTTGTTCTCCCACATCTAACTCCATCACCCAACCCCTGTGGTTTGATATGACACTAGACAGCTTCATATGAGGGGGTTACAGAGGCATCTGTATCCTCAAGAGACAACATAATCATTCCCATTTTAATGTGAGATGCCAGGCTTGCTGAAATGCACATTCTTAACCACTGGACCACCAGGGAAGTAACATGGCCCTTTCAAAAGAACAAAATAAATTTCCAGAAACAGCTCCTGAAGAAAACATGCATCAGACTTAATAGACAAAGACTTTAAAATAACTGTTGTAAATATGCTCAAAGAGCTAAATGAAGCCAGACTCAAAGAACTAAAGGAAATCGGGAAAGCAATAATATGAACAAAATAAAAATTTTACTAGAGGGGTTCAAGAATACACTTGAACAGGCAGAGTACATAATCAGTGAACTTAAAGACAGGTCATTTGAAAAAATGGAGCCTGAGGTACAAAAAGAAAAATGAAAGAAAAGTTAACAGAACCTAAGGGACTTATAGGACACTATCAAGTGCAGCAATATATGCATCAAGGGAGAAGGAGAAGAGAGAAATTCTTTTGAAGAAATAGATTATTTGAATAAATAATAAAACTTCTCAAGTTTGAGGAATAACATGGATATACAAATCCAGGAAGCTCAACACACTTCATGTAGGATAAATCCAAGAGTCGTACATCAAGACAAATTATAATCAAACTGTTGAAACACAAAGGTAGAATCTGGAAAGCAGCAGGAGGAAAGTGACTCATCATGTACAAGGGAGCCCCAATTAGGCTGTCAGTGGATTTCTCAGCAAAAACCTTGCAGACCAGAAGACAATGGGATGATGTATTTAAAGTATTGAAGAAAAAAAACTGTTAACCAAGAATTTTATATCTGGCAAAACTGTCCTTCAGAAATGAGGGAGAAATTAAAATATTCCCAGACACACAAAAGTGGAAGGAGTTCATTACCCCTAGACCTGACTTACAAGAACTGCTAAGGAATGTCCAAGTTGAAGTGAAAGAGTGCTAGAGAGTAACTTGAAGCCAAGTAAAAATATAAAGTCCTCTGGGAAAGGTAAATACATAGACAAATATAAAAATCAGTATTATTATAATTTTGGTTTGTAACTCTGATTTTTATTTTCTACAGGATTTAAAAGACAAATGTATAAAAAATAATTTTAAGTCTATATTAATGGGTACACAGTATATAAAGGTAAAATTTGTGACATCAATAGCAAAGTGGGGGGCAGAGCTATAAAGGCATAAGGTTTTTGTATGCAGCTGAAGTTAAGTTGTTGTCGATTTGAGATAGATTGTCATAACTTCAGGATATTATATGTAATCTCAGTGATAACCACAAAGAAAATATAAAATATTCACAAAAGGAAAGGAGAAGAGAATCAAAGTGTGTCACTACAAAAAACCAACTAAATACAGAGGAAGGCAGTAGCAGAATAAATGAGGAACAAAATGCTATAAGACATACAAAAAATAAAGAACAAAATGACAAAAGTAAGTACTTCCCTATGGGTAATTACTTTAAGTATAAATGGTCCCACCCTACTCAAAAGACATTGATTAGCATAATGGATAAAAAAACTGGATTCCACTATGTGCTGTCTATAAGACTCACTTTAGATTTTAAAACATGCATAGATTGAAAATGAAAGGATGGGAAAAGACTCCGTGCAAATAGTAACCAAAAGAGAGCAAGTGTGGCTATACTAATATCAGACAAAGTAGACTTTATGTCAAAAATTGTTACAAAAAAAAGGAGGGACATTACATAGTGATAAAAGGACGGTATCAAGAAGATATGACAGTTATAAACATATATGCACTGAACATCAAAACTCAAAAATATACGAAGCAAACATTTATGGTATTTAAGGGAAGAAATAGATGACTCTACAGTAACAGTAGGCAGCTTCAATATCTCACTTTCAACACTTCCATTAATGGATAGAACAACCAGACAAAGATGATCAATAAGGAAATAGAAGACTTGAGCAACATCATGGACCAATTGGAAATAGCAGACATATACAGAATAGTCCACCCAGCAGTAGCAGAATTCACATGTTTTTCAAGTTTACATGAAACATTCTCTAAGACCATATTTTAAGCCATTAAAAAGGCACCATAAATTTAAAAAGATTGAAATCATACAAAGTGTCTTTTCTAATCACAGTGGAATGAAACTAGAAATCAATGGCAGAAGGAAAACTAAGAAATTCACAAGTATGTGGAAATTAAATAACACATTCTTAAATAACCAATGGGTCAGAAAAAAAATCATAAGGGAAATTAGAAAATATCTTGGAGACAAATGAAAATGAAAGCACAACATACCAAAACTTATGGGATGCAGTGAAAGCGTGCTGAAAGGGTGAAGAAAGATCGCAAATCGGTAACCTAACTTTACACCTTAAGAAATTAAAAAAAGAACAAAATAAACCCAGAGCTACCAGAAAGAAGGAAATAGTGAAGATTAGAGCAATGATAAACAAAATAGAGACTAGAAACTAATAAAGCCAATGAAACCAAGAATTGGTTCTTCTAAAAGATCAACAAACTTGACAAATCTTTAGCCAAATTGATTAAGAAAAAGAAGACTCAAATAACTAAAATCAGAAATGAAAGAGGGGACAATACTACCAAATTGGATAACCTAGATAACATCGACAAATTCCTAGAAACACACAACCTACCAAGACTGGAACATGGAGAAATAGAAAATCTGAATAGACCTATATCTAGTAAAGAGGTTGAAACAGTAACCAAAAATTTACAACAAAGAAAGCCCAGAACTTAATGTCTTCCCTGGTGATTTCTACCAAACATTCAAAGAAGAATTAACACCAGTCCTTCCCACACTCTTCCAAAATATTGATCAAGATGGAACACTTTCCTAACTCAGTTCTATGAAGCCAGCAACCCTAATCCCAAAGCCAGACAAAGGCACTACAAGAAAACTACAGGCTGATATGTCTTATGAATATTAATACAAAAATCCTCAACAAAATACTAGCAAACGAAATTCAACAGCATTTTAAAAGGATTATACACTTTGACCAAGTGCGATTTATTCCTGCAGTGCAAGGATGGTCAAGTCAATCAGTGTAATCAAAATTAGTCAATGTGGGCTTCCCTGGTGGCACAGTGGTTGAGAGTCCTCCTGCCGATGCAGGGGACATGGGTTCGTGCCCCGGCCCGGGAGGATCCCACGTGCTGTGGAGTGGCTGGGCCCGTGAGCCATGGCTGCTGAGCCTGTACGTCCAGAGCCTGTGCTCCACAACGGGAGAGGCCGCAGCAGTGAGAGGCCCGCGTGCCGCAAAAAAAAAAAAAAAAACAGTCAGGGTAATACACCACTTTAACAGAATGAAGAGGGGGACAAAAACCACAGGATCATCTCAATTGATGCAGAAGAGTTGATAAAATAACACCTTTTTTTTTAATAAAAGCGCTCAACAAACTAGGACTAGAAGGAAATTATTGCAACATAATAAAGGCCATATACGAAAAACCCACAGCTAACATAATACTCCATGGCAAAAGACTGAAAGCTTTTTCTCTGAGATCAGGAACAAGACAAGGATGTCCACTTTCACTACTTCTATTCAACATAGCACTGTAAGTCCTACCCAAAGTAATTAGGCAAGAAAAGCAATATCCAAATTGGAAAGGGAGAAGAAAAATTATTTCCATTTGTTTCCAGATTACTTGATCCTGTGTGTAGAAAACCCGAAAGATTCCATCAAATAAACTATTAGAACTAATAAACAAATTCAGCAAAGTTGTAGGGTACAAAGTCAACACTCAGAAATCATTAACATTAAACAAACTGAAAAGGAAATTAAGAAAATTCAATTTACAATAGTATCAAAATGAATAATATACTTAACAATAAATTTAACCAAGTAGGCGACAGACTTACACACTGAAAACTACAAAATGTTGCTGAAAGAAATTAAAAGAATAGGGAGTTCCCTGGTGGCTTAGTGGTTAGGATTCCAGGCTTTCACTGCCGTGGCCCAGTTCAATCCCTGGTCGGGGAACTGAGATCCTGCAAGCTGCACAGAGCAGCCAGAAGAAAAAAAAATTAAAAGAAGAAACATATGGGGGAAAGTCTGTGTTCTTGGGTTGGACCCTTACCTTTCACCATATACAGATTAACTTAAACCTGATCAAAGACCTAAATGCGAGAGCTACTATAAAACTCTTAGAAGAAATCATAGAGGGAGAGCTTCATGACATTGGGTTTGGCAATGACTTCTTAGATATGACACCAAAAACACAGACAACAAAAGAAAAATTAGGTAAGTTGGACTTATCAAAATTAAAACTTTTGTGCATCAAAGGACGCTATCAACAGAGTGAAAGGCAACCCAAGGAATGAGCGAAGATAATTGCAAATCATTTATCTGATAAAGGATTGATATTTAGAATATATAAAGAGCTCCTACTCTCAACAACAAAAAACAACTTGATAAAAAAATAGGGAAAGGACTTGAATAGACATTCTCCAAAGAAGTTACACAAATGACCAATAAGCACATGAAAAGATGCTCGACATCATTAGGGAAATGCAAGTTAAAACCACAGTAAGACACCACTTTGTACCCATTGGGATGGCTATTACAGAAAATTAAATTAAAGGGCTTCCCTGGTGGCGCAGTGGTTGAGAGTCCGCCTGCCGATGCAGGGGACACGGGTTTGTGCCCCGGTCCGGGAGGATCCCGCGTGCCGCGGAGCGGCTGGGCCCGTGAGTCATGGCCGCTGGGCCTGTGTGTCCGGAACCTGTGCTCCGCAACGGGAGAGGCCACAACAGTGAGAGGCCCGCATACCGCAAAAAAAAAAAAAAAAAAAAAATCAGTGTTGGTGAGGATGTGGGGAAATTAGAACTCTTGTACATTGCTGATGGGAATGTAAAATAGTGTATCCACTGTGGAAAATAAATGATGTTTCTTCAAAACAAAACATAGGATTACCATATAATCTAGCAATTCCACTTCTGGGTACATACCCAAATGAACTGAAAGCAGGGATTCAAAGAGGTATTTGTATGCCCTTGTTCATAGCAGCCTTATTTAGTGGCCAAAAGGTGGAAGCAACCCAAGTGCCCCTCAATGGATGAATAGATAAACAAAATGTGGTATATACATACAATGGATAGACTAGTTGGATTCAGAGAGACAGAAAGTAGTAGGGTGGTTCCTAGAGGCTGGGGGAAAGGAGTGGGGAATTAGTGTTTCAAAGGACAGATTTTCAGTTGGGGAAGATGAAAAAGTTCTGGAGGTGGATGGTGGTGATGGTTGCACAACAATGTAAGTGTACTTAATGCCGCAGAACTGTACACTTAAAAATGGTTAAAATAGCAAATTTTATGTTACATATATTTTACCACAACTTTCAAAAAAATCTATTACCAAAAAACAAAAATCAGTGTAGCCTAGATTCTCCTGCTATCTATGTTTTATTGCTGTTCACCTGTCATTCATCAGTTTGTACAGACTCGCCTGCCTTTTACCACTTAGCTGTCCATACTCCAAGTCAGTTCTTCTCACAGCATTTCTTCTAGTTCACTGCAGTTTAAGACTCAGAAGCTCCTCTTTGAAAAGTCAGTGTGCTACATCCATTTAAGAACATTCTGTCAAGCAAAGACATCTGAGCATTCCAAATCAATAAAGGAGACAAAGACAAATAAGGCAGGTAAGTGATTTTTTTAAAATACTATTGGCCAAAATTACAAAAGCAGCACATGCTTATTGAAAAAAATGCAAATAATCCAAGATACACAGAATATAAAGTGATGGTCCTCTCCCTCACTTCCCAGAGGTAATCATTGTTAGTAATATATGTATATCCTTCCAAAATATGTGAATCATGTTTTTTCAAAAATGGAGTTATGCTAATTTGAAAAAGGTTTTAAATTTTTTTAAATATCTTTATCTTCACCATCATCATCACTAAGATTTATTGAGGCTTACGTTTGCCAAAGTGCTTCACAGTCATCTGATTTAATCAGTTTACAGCTCTTATGAGGAAGAATTATCTTTCATATGAGGAAACTGAAGTACAAAAAGGGTGAAAAAACTTGCCCACAACCACATCACTAATAAGTAGTAGAACTATGATTTGAAAAAAAAAATTGCTTGACCACAGATTTCATGTCTATGACTTCTTTGCCTAAAATCATCCATAGTCTTTCAAGTTCACACATACAGAACTACCTCATTCCATCTAATAACTGATCATCTCTCTTGTACTACCTCTTACTTAAAGCACTATTTTTCTTTAACATTTCAGATACCATATTTGATTTTTCTCATTCCTTTTTGGGTTGCATTTCCTCATTCTTCTCTGTAGGTTTATTCTCTACTACCAGGTCACTAAACATTAGACTTATTCAAGGCCTTCTTTGCATCTTACTTTATATTCTTGTATGAGCTATTTCATCTTCTCCTATGGCTTCAAATACCTATGACAGTTACTCTTAAATTTATCTCCCTACTCCAGATTTACTCTCTGAGCTCTAGACTCATATATCTTTTTTTTTTTTTTTTTTTTTTTGTGGTACGCGGGCCTCTCACCGTTGTGGCCTCTCCCGTTGCGGAGCACAGGCTCCGGACGCGCAGGCTCAGCGGCCATGGCTCACGGGCCCAGCCGCTCCGCGGCATGTGGGATCCTCCTGGACCGGGGCACGAACCCGCGTCCCCCGCATCGGCAGGCGGACCCTCAACCACTGCGCCACCAGGGAAGCCCTAGACTCATATATCTTATTGTCACTTGGAAGGCACATTAAACTGAATGTCAGACCTGAACTTATATATCCACTATTTTTTTCCCACCTATACCATATTAATAGAGTAATGAGTTTTATAAGGTACCGTGTGGAATAATACTGCCTTTTATTTATCCTAAGTTACCTCAGTTAAATTTCAAAGGATGATCCTTCATACGGCTACTAATATCCTACTATTGATCGTCAAGTATATTTACTTTCCCTGGCCCCTAAGAGGTGTTCTTCTCTATACCAAATTTTCCATTGTTACATCTAGGCACTCCTACCACCATGACATTAAATTGTTTGTCTTAGAACCTGTAGTCTGTAAGAAAACATGACTATTTTTAGCTCTTCCTTACAGTTTAGCCTTTATTCTAGACCATATTAAAATGGCAGGTAATCCCAGAAAATACTGAACCAATTTTATCCTTTTCCCTCCTTCAATCCTTAAATTCATATTACTTCAGAAAGCAGAAAGGAGAATTAACTTTTTATGAATGAGTATATTTTACAAGAGTCACATACTTTATATGTAAATACTCCCAGCCCTACAAAGTTGGCATTGTTAGCCCCGTTTTCAAATGAAGAAACTGACACTCTCAGAAATAAGTTAATTTTTTAACATAAGTGGCAGAATCTATACTGAAACAGTTTATCTGACTCAAAAGTCCATATTCATTATACTAACCTAGTTAAATCACAGCCCATTCCAGGTTTTCAAACCGTTTTCTTCCCATTGCTATAAATAACCAAATATAATCTTCCCTATCCTTGGATAAATCCTTACTTTGTGATTTATACATCTCTTACTAAGAGAGCCTAGAGTATAAAGTTTGCCATTCATATTTCTTTTATTCATCCTACAAATAATTTATGATGTTCCAGGAACATAATAAATGCTAGGGATTCAAAGATACATAAAACATAAAATGTACCTTTTAAAGGATTCACAGTCTAATATGGCTTATTCTGTTTCTTGCTTTGTATAAGCACTTAGGTATACCCAGACTAAAAGGTCTTCTGACTGTTGCAAAGTAGAGGAATATTTTAATCACGGTAGCCCCTGACATAAACAACTTTTAATGTGCTTGAAGGATAAGAGAAGAGATTATTATATAGGGCAGTGATAGAGTTGGCTTGGCCTCTGAATTTTGTACAGATAGAATAAGCTATTGTTACAAAGAGATCAGGAAATACCATGCTTAAATAAGGTAGAAGCTTATTTCTCTCCCATGTAACAGTCCAGAAGTGAGTAGCCAGGGCTAGTTAGGCAGCTCATTCACCCCTAAATTACAGTTTCCCTCTCTGGAGTCACAGTGGCTGCTCTACTTGTTATCATTTCCCTGCCAGTAAGAAGAGAGAGAAGTGGGGAAGAGCAAACAACTTCCTTTTAATGATGTAGTCCAGAATTTGGACAGGTCACTTCTGTTCATACCCCGTTAGCCAGAACTTAGTTACATGGTCACACCTAGTAGTGGGGAAGGCCAGTAAATATATTCTCTAGCTGGATGATCATGTGCCCACTTAAAGGTCTATATTACTGGGCTTCCCTGGTGGCACAGTGGTTGAGAGTCCGCCTGCCGATGCAGGGGACACAGGTTCGTGCCCCAGTCCGGGAAGATCCCACATACCGCAGAGCGGCTGGGCCCATGAGCCATGGCTGCTGAGCCTGTGCGTCTGTAGCCTGTGCTCTGCAATGGGAGAAGCCACACAAAAAAAGTCTATATTACTAAAAGAAAGAATGAGAATGCGTATGTGGTAATAATTAGCAGTCTTTGCCATATCTTGTGACTGACTAGTTAAGTTGCCTAGGGAGTTTCAAATATCACAAGATTCCACAGTGTGGAATTAAATATTAAATCAGTTTTATTATACCAAGTTGCTTATCACTCATTTCTGCCACTGTCCTGTGGGAGAAACCAAATATATTTTTAAAAGACGTAAGTACCCTCTATTGTTTCTTTGACCAAGAGAAGAATCTTAATAAAGTAATAAAAACATCTGAAAATTTAAAATCTGATTGCCAATTTGAAAGTCAGATTACCATATTCATAAATGATTAAGTTACAGAAAACTTCCTGCGTTTGATCTGCTTGTCCCCAGAGCCTTTGTATTATGTAATCAGAAAATATCTTCTTGTTGAGAAAAGAAGTATTTGTCTCTTCTTGCCCAGTTCTTGATTAAAAGAGAAATATCTACAATAACTTGTATACAAAGGATGAAATTTTCTTAATTCTAAAATAGTTCAGATGCTGTGCTATAAACTGCTTTTTCTTTGTACTGATAAGTAAGTTGAAGGATATAAAATATTTCAAATCATCCTGTGTGCTAAGCAAAGAGCCTTATTGACTAACCAGTGGGTATAAGGTGAAAACCTCAAATAAGACTAAATTTATGCTGTCTTTTTATCATAAATTACAGTTCTAAATGTTTTTCTGACAATAAATGTAAAGCCATAAGGATTATGCTGTCAGATTGCTTTATTCTAGAGCTAGTCTTGACCCATGTGAAATGTAAACTCTCAAGGCTTATGTTGCCCATAAAAGCTTGTAAAACATGTTTTAAAGGAATGCATAAAGGCGTAACATGCCTTTATTTTATGTACTACTTTATTTTAAAATGCCTTTACTTTCACTTAAGATGTGAGTGGCCTCATTATTGTTTACTACTCTTCCTTTTTACCTTTCTTTGCTCCTCAAAACATTTATCTTGGTGTAAAGTGTCGGTAGGAATAAAGTAGTTCACTCTTTTTTTTTTTTCTACTGAAGCTACTGGTATTAGAATAAAGGTGCTTCTGGCTCTTTCTGATCGAAGCCTTATTTCTTCTATTGTACATTGTGAGTACTTTGCCATAAACTTGTTTTCCACCTATTAGAATTTAAAATGTTTGTATCCTTTGTTCCAGGCCTTAATTTTCAGAAATATGTCTTGTTAAAACTTTTAGGCAGGTATGCTAGGATATATATTCAAGAAGATTCATTAATAATTAGGAATATTTAAATTATGATACCCATTCAAAGATTATTTTGAGCACCTACTCAATGTATTGTATCAGGAACTGCTCTAAGTTACTGGGTCTACAATGAGCAGCAGAAATGCTCCCTGCTTCATGAAATGGTGGCACAGACTAGTTAAGCAGAGACTAGTCAAACAATCCTGTGAATGTAAAGTTTCAAACTCTGATAAGTATTAGGAAGAAAAGTAAACTGCTTTTAAAATGTCTGTTAGGGATTTGACCTAATTTAGAGAAGACAATTTTTATGAAGTGATTGTGGAAGGACAAGGTTGGGGGGCTTTCCAGGTACAAGCCCCATTGGCCTAAAGAACTGAAAGTATAAGGGAAATAATGCAATGAGAAGAGTCAAGGGCAAGACTTTGTAGAGTTTTAGAGGCCATATTGAAGATTTTTGGGTTTTTATTCTATAATCAGTAGGGAGCCATTTAAGGTTTTTTGGGGGGAGGGGTGGGAGGAGGAAAGAGTGGGTCTTATGATTAGATTTACATTTTGCAAAGAACACTATGGCTACAGTGTAGAGAGTGGATTGGCTGATAGATTTAAGAAGAGCAGTTAGGCTGTTGCAGTAGTTCATTAATGTTGGGTGCTTGAACTGTTATGTCTACATTGGAAATGAACAAGTGGATAGATTTGAGAGTATTTAAGATTAAAATTGACACTTGGTGGTGGATTGGCAATAGAACGAGGAAAGGTCAAGGATGGTTGTAGCTTTCTGGATAAATAGCGGTGCCATGTATTGAGAGAAGGAATGCTAGAAAAGGACCGATTTGGTGGGGTTGCGGGGGGTTTGAGGGGTTTGTTAGTTGGAGGGAGGAGATCATCGGATTTGAGTAAGTGAAATTTGAAATGCTTTTTCAGGAGCACTTGACCACATAGATATAGAGTTCAAAGGAGGGTTCTGCTAGAAGGAGAATTTGAAAGTCTGGGAAATAACCAACCACTGGGAATGAGATTGCCCGAAGGGAGAATATATAGCAAAAAGAGGACCTTGGTAGAGCTAGATAGACTCACATGAGTCTAGCCATGGTGCTTATTTAGGGTCTTGGGCATTGTGGTCAGGCAAACCTGTATTCAAATCCCAGCTCTACTACCTACTGAGAAACCTTGAGCAGGTTATTTTGTAACTCTTTGTGCCTCAGTTTTCTCATCTATAACATGTGGGAAATAATCTCAGAAGGTTAGTTTAAGGATTAAGTGAGATAGAGAAAATAAAGCTCTCTAATTTCTGGAGCATAGTAGTCAGTGAAATGATCATATGATGATGATGTGTTGATGAAAAATTTGGTTGCAAAACAGTTCACATTTTTAAAAAAAGATACATACACATGTACACGGAAGTTTTGAAAGGGCAAATGCCCAAGTGTCAGTAGTAATTACCTCTGAGGAGGAAAGGAGAGCAAAGTAAAGGAAGAGACTGTCACTTTTACTTTGTATGTATCTGGGGTTTTGTTATGGTGGTAATGGTGGACATTTTGTTGTTTTTTGCATTGTTTTCAACAAACGTGCTACTTTTGTAGTTTTTAACGACAATTTTGTTTCTTAATCATTTCTGAGCCTATTTTGTCTCTTTGTAAACTTTGAACAACCAGAGTTTGTTTTTTTGCTTGACAGAATGTTTTTGATTCAATGGAGATACCACACTGATTTCTTGAAGAGAAGCTTCTGAGTCCTAGATTACAGTGAACTAGAAGGACTGAGAAACTGGCTTAGAGCATGGGGTGGTTGTGTGGTAAGTCTGGTGACAAATTGCCTATGTACGGTGATAATCAGAGCTTTAGTTAATGGACATATGCACTACATGCTATAGTAATAGATATTATGTGGAAACGTTGTTCATTATTACAGGAAAGTAACTAATGTTTGCAAAGAGCTTATTATGTACCATAATAAGCAATCTCCTTCAATCCTGTAAGTAAATATTATTTTCATTTCAAAGTGAAAGAAACCAAGGCTCAAAGAAGCTGAATAAATTAATCAGGACCAAAATGCAATATTGTAAAATAAAAATAGTTTACCATTTGGCATGCAGAGAAATTGGTGACAGCACTGTCACTTAATAGTAGATAATCAGATTGATAATCTGATCTGTCAAATTGCAGATCTCCCAGGTGAGTCTTGGTATCAGGAAGGTGGGAGAGGGCAGGGTTTATAACTTCTTAGTTATAGGAGAATATAGCAGAGAATGGTTTAGCAATGAGCCGTGTAAACCATATCTCCGAGTTTTTAATCCTATACCGTCTCTTTTTTTTGTAACCTAAAATTGAAGTTGGTTTTTAGTTTACCAAAGTTTCAAGATAAGACAATTAGTTTGTGTCTGAAGTGTTATGTATTGGAATAATTAATATTTAATTATCTTCCTTCATGAACTGTGGAGCTCCCTATTGAGAGCTTTTGTGGTAGCCAAGCAAATCCTTCAATAAAGCTTTTGTCCTCTTTGTTAATCTTGGAACAGTTTGAAAGGTTTTTAAACCAAGGCTTTTTCTTTTAATCCATTCAATATTTACTAAAATTTTTATTCTTTCTATACTTAGAGGAAAAGAATGGTATGTCTCAGAATATTGGGATTAGTTCTTGAGGATGAGAAGAGATAATGTTTGACCTATTTAGAGAATTATGGATGACTTAAGGACACTTGAACTTTTTTTCCCATTTAGGAAATACGTGCTTTGGAAACTATGAAAAATGAGAATTTTCAGTATCAGCAGTAGGAAAAAATTCAATTTATAGAACTCTATATTAATATTTATGAAACCCATGAAAACTTGAGCAGCTGTATGTCCAAAATTATAGAGAATATGCTGCCTTAGTTTTGAAGATGGATTGAAATTTTGCCTGGATAAAGGGACATTTCTTAAGATAAGCTTTTTGCTTTATTTATGATAGTCGAGAGTATGTATGGACAACCATTTTTAGTAAATTCAAGATGTGTACTGTATTTAATCACCATTGTTTTAAGTTTTGCTTTTGAACACTGAGAAAGAATACAAAGTACATTCTGGCACCAAGTACCTAAGTACCTGTTTACCTCTTTAGATGCTGATAGACCACTTGTTTTGCTAGTCTTTGGAACTGGAAGGAGTGTCAAATACACAGAAGCCAGAGTCATCTCGGCCAGATGGTGTTTGATACAGATGGATGGTTAGTTGTCATGCAGATCTCCTAGTTGGTAACTTGTTGCTGCCATCTGACTCAAAGAATCATTCACACACACTGGCTGTCAAAAGCATCTTCTCTTCTGTCTGTTTTAGCTGTCATGTCTGTGCTCTGTACAGAAGTGTTGACAAGACATTGCTGTTGTACGTTTTCAATGTGGTTGTTAGTGATTTTTCTGTTTTGTTGGGTCTTTGGTAGTGCTGGAATGTACTTGCTTTTTAATTGTACTGTTTTTTTAAAAAAAATACTGTGACAGTGCAACAATTATCTGACCTTTTAAAAAGACTTTTCAGATAGTAAGTTTGTTAACATCTGTTCAGTGAACAAAAGCATTTACTAAAAAGAAAAAAAAACCAAACTTCTTGTTCCTGTTAGTTTCCAAACATAGCAAGTAAACTGAATTCTGCTGGTTATTTCCCAGTTTGATACAGTATCCTCTTCTGGACTTCCCCTCTCATAGCCTTGTGGTCAGAAGCTTTATACTATTTTCTAAATATGTATTTTCTCTTCTCAAATTAGTACGTTTTTTTCTGATAGTATAAGCTTCCCTTTTTTTCCAGAAAAAGAAAATCTTCAGACATGGCCTATTTTTTTTGCATCCATCTTCTGAAACTTAATTTCCTTTTGTCTTATTTACCTACTGACCTACTGTCTCTATTTTTCCTATTTTCCTTATAGAAATGTAAGCAAAACCTTATCTCCATTCCTTCAGGTTACTTCTGAAGGCATATCTATTTCTCTTATATTTCCTTATAAAACTTAGTTTATTTATTCGACTAATATTTATTGAGCATCTCAGTGTGTGCTAGGTACTCTGCTGTACTCTGGAGATGGGGTACTCAGGAGAAAATAGTCTCTGCCCTTGAGGAGGTCATAGTCTAAAGGGAAATCATACATATAAACATTTAGGCTAGACTACTGTAATTGATATAATGTAAGTATGTGGAAAGAACAGTAAAAGAACATGGGTCATTGCTGTTCTATTTCCCCTGCTATACTTCCAGAGTATTGGTTTTTAAATTATTACAGAATTTGCTTAAGTTTATAAAGTACTTTGTTAAGTTGTTTAAGAAATAGTTCGAAACTTCAACTTGAAATTATTGTTGATCTATAGATTTTTTTTCCAGCTAATGAAAACATTTTCAGCATTATTCATTTATTGTAATATGTTGTATGCAGATGTGCTAAAGTATATTTTTAAGCCAGAAACTAGAAGATGAAAATTACCTGGCAGAGGCTTTCTGAGTTGGTTCCAAAAGAAAATACAAGTCATTTGTTTTTTCATTAAGGTTGGGGGAAAATATATAGTACATGGAGAATGGACTGAGGCTTGAATAACTTATACATTTATTCTGGGCCCGTCTCTAACTTACTAAGTTTTTTGTACTGGTTACTTAATGCTGGATAGTAGAATATATATAGCTCTCAAAGAATAGTGAAAGAATGGGTAATTTTTCGTTGATATTTATGAAAAGCTTTGAGTTCTTTAGAGAAAGTTCTAAATACACAGAAGTAGGTAGTACAGACTGTAATATCAGCGTGTTTGCTGATTCCTCAGCCCTGGTGGCTCTGTGTAGCCAGGTAAATTTAAAGTATTACAGAATTTGCGTTAGAGGTTTAAACCCTTCTTACAGTCAACCTACCCACTCTTCCTAGGGGCTTGGATGTAAGTTTATGTAGGAATAAGAAGTCTTATTTGGGGAAGCCTGGCCCTCGACTGGAATTTGGTATCCAAGGTTCTGTTCTCAGACTCCTAGTCATAGGACATATGGTTCAGACAGATTCAAAAGACTCATTCTTTTATTCATTATAATAAAATTTACTTGGATTTTCTTTTAATTGGATTCTTTATTTCTTTTATTTTATTTTTTCAATAAGCATGTACTGAATTCCTCCTATGTGTAAGTTACTTTGCAGAGTTCTATGGGAGTATCAAGTTATATGATACCACCCTCAGGCAACATGCAAAGACAACACACCAGTTGGGTTATTTACCAGCTTTGTCAGTTACTCATGTGTGAAGTGTAATACTTATAAAATTTCACCTTTTATTTGGGAAAATGTGGTATTTTGCTTTCATTTCTTAAGCTAATTTACTTTGGGAATCTAGGAACAGCTGTGTATATAAAGAACTTTAGGTTTATAGATCTCTGAAAATAATAGAGCTTCATTAATTTTGAACTTTGATTAAGTATCAATTCAAAATAGTATATTTAGTATCTATTGAAGGACAGTCCAAGATTATTAGAACCCCATTTCATATTTCAAGGAATTTACAATTTAGTCATTTATATGTTCTTCTAGTGATAGAAATTGTTAAAGAATTCTCTATTATTCTTTGGTCATATATTTTTCAGACTTCGTGTTAATTTGATAATTGTAATGGAACGTTTTCAAATTTCGGGTTTGCAACATTTGTATTCTCTAATGCAAACTCCTGTTCTTCTTTCATTGCTTAATTCTCACAGCCACTGCAATGAAATAGTAAGGTGAATGGATTAAAAATATAAGGGAAATTGTGGTATTTAAGATATCCACTAGAGATTAACCATGTGTTCTCTTGACTTCTTAAAACTTAATCTTAGAAGTTTCTGATCAATATATTTTATAATTTGTACATGTCCCTTTGATTTTCATAGTGTTTTAGCTATAGCTACTTCCTTTGTGTTTTTGTACTCTAAAAGTAAATTCAAAAGTGTGTTTATTTAAAAGACATGAAATCTTCACTTTTTAAAGTTAGTGGGTATTTTTATAGAATAACTTTAATATCCATTTTGTCATTCATGCTTTTTTTGTTATTATTAAGGATTAAATTCTAAATTATAATTTTTATCCAAGAAACTATACGTTGAACTCCTAACTGAAATTTCTTTAAGAAGATTTTTAAAATTTTACAGTGTTTAAAGCATTTTAAATCACTTATGTGTAATGATTATAAATGCATTATTGGATCCTATTTTTAGCTCATAAATAAATGCTCCAGTACCTGGGAAATGGCAATATGGGTAACTCATATCTATATGTAATTATTAAGGGGCAGTAAATGTATGTACATGTCTGTCAGTAAATATCAGGCTAACTGGTTTTTATGTCAGCAGACTGAGAACTATGAGCAGAGAATACGTGAGCAACAGGAACAGCTGTCACTTCAACAAACTATTATTGACAAGCTAAAATCACAGTTACTTCTTGTGAATTCCAGTCGAGGTATGTTCATGTTAAATTTTTATTTATTTCTTAAACCTCTGGGAGAAAAGAAAGATGGAAGTTAAGTTTTTCTATTTTATTTCTCCATTGTTTTACAGTAGTTCTGATATTTTAATAACTGTGGTACAGTTACATTTATTTAAGAAATGAACAGTTGCAGGAAATGGGAAAATGGACATTCACATATATTATTTGGTGGAACTCTTAAGTTGATAAAACTTCCTAGAAGACAATTTGTCAATAAATAGCGAAAGCTTTTAAAATGTCTGTGCCTTTTAAACCAAAAATTCAAGTCCTAAGAATATATCATAAGAAGATATTTCTTTAAGTACTCAAGGTATATATGCAAGGATGCTCATCACAGTATAATTTCTAATAATGGAAAACTAGAAATAAATGTTCAACAGTTAAATTACAGTCATTTGTGTAGTGAACAGCTATGTAGCCAAGAAAAGTGATAATAGGTGTTCAGTTACAAACATGAGACATATTCATGACATATGGCAAACTGAGCAAAGCAAGATAAAAAATAAATGTAATTTTATCTATGCAAAAAAAAAGATTCTTTTGTGAATTTATATGTATTGGAAAAGAAAAATTCTGATAAAATATAAACCAAAATGTTAATAGGAATAATTCACAGATAATAAAAACTGTGGGTAGCTTTTATTTTTTTTATTCTTTTCAGCATGTCTGCATTTTCTCATTTTTTAATAATAAGCATAGAGTATTATGCAAATAATTATCATAAACAAGAAATGCATACCTGAAAATATGACTTAAATAAAAGTTTAATTACATTGCTGATGATAAGATACAAAGAACATACTTCTAGTTTTCTAAATTCTACATATTTTATATACTACTGATATTGGAAGAGTAGGGGTTTTGTGCGTTTAGTGGGAATGAAAGTAAAAAAATATGAATCAAATATGCCAAAATCTAAATGGGCAAATTGTCAAAGTAGCTATTATCTAAAGAATTTTTTAAATTCATAGTTTAAAATCTCTACTCTTTAAAATTAGGGATTTGGGTTTGTATTCTTTTTACTCTTCCAGGTGGTACCAAAAACAAGGATTTCCCACTTATGTCTACGAGGTTTTTGTCTTACAGATAACAGTTATGGCTGTGTTCCCCTGCTTGAAGACAGTGAAGCAAGGAGGAATAATTTCACTCTGGATCAGCCACATGATAACGTAAAATCACGAATACCAAAAGAAAAAGAATCAAAGGTAGACTGCGCTGCCAGTTTATTCCCTAAAGGAAATAAATGAGAAATCGGGCTTCTTGAATTATTTAGTCAGTATTCTGTCACATTTGGGATGGGCAGGAACGGTGGAGAATCATTCAGCTCTCTTCACCCCCACTCCAATTTCCGTTTATCTAAAACTGCTAGTAAACACAAGAAACTGTGCCACTGGAACATGTTCAGGTTTATTTTGCAAAAGACAAAATTCAGAAACAGTGATTCTGAGTTTTAGAATACAATTTTGTGATAGTGCCTGTTATAGTACATTTTAAAATCATTGAACTACTATAAAATGCTGACATAAATTTAGTGCTTAAGTAAATAATATTTGCAGACCATTTTCCTGTTTCAGAGACTTCTAAATGTCATGATTTATCATCAATTTTTAGTCAAAATTCTTATATTTATTCCAATTATAACATTTCTCTGAAAATAATAAAATATCTGCAGTTCAAGTACATAGAAAGTATTTTTGAAAGTAGCAGTCTTGATTAGAACAAAGGGGATAATGTGAAAGGCTCTAAGATATATTAATAATTTAGTTTATTTTGAATTTGGGTAATTTGTCATTATGAAAGTTTTAGAGTTTGTCAATTAGTGTTCAAAGAGAACCTTCAAACAGATTTCTTTTTTAAATTATGTTTGTTTTAATTTTGTAAGCTGTCTTTATGTCTCAAATATATATATATATCTGAACAGCTGGGCTGAAATTAAGTGTAAGTAACAGAAATGATGTCAAAGGTAGCTTATTTCCAAAAAATTAATAATGTTGCATCAATTATAACCTTATTTGTTGACAGACCACAAGAGGGAAAAATATAAAGCTCCAAGTAGGAAATAAATCTAAATTCAGTGAGTTCTCTTAATTATCTTTACTAACAGGGGAAAGATTTATTTGACAGCTACGTATTTAACTCTTTGAATAGCTCATCAACTCAATCTTTTTGTATTATAATAAAAATTAGCAGTTTTATATTTCAGTTTTCTAATCTTCCTTTATGTATCTAGAGCCAAAGTGCTAATGAGCACTAAACATATAAAGGATTAAAGGGAAGAAATATATTCTAAAAGAATGGATAAATTGGATTTATTGAGTATTTAAGAGCTGGCTATATATGCGTTACAAAAATTAGTCCTAATTTAGAAAAATACTGGCCAATTGAAATTAAAATCTTTTCCACTGGCATATATGTTGATCTGAGCTAATTAAGTTATAATTAAATACACTTTTAGGTAATACAATTGAAATCCTTTCCTGAAGGAGTTTGATTGGCATGGATATCATTAAGGTTTTTCCAAAATCGAAAAAATTCCATATTGGTTGCTTGCAATTTTGTCAAAGTATGCATGTATACACAAGACAAAACCTAGAAGGTAGTATGCAGAAATGGCTAAGATAATGGCACAATTTTCTGTTTTCAATATGCTTTTATTAGCCTTCTCAAAAACGAATTGATTTTATTTTTTTTACTGAAGTACAGTTAATTTACAACATTATGTTAATTTCTGCTGTACAGCAAAGTGACTCAGTTATACATATATATATATTCTTTTCCATTATGGTTTATCATACTGAATATAGTTCTCTGTGTCATGAAAAACTTAACTGATTTTAGAAATTACATTCCCAATCAGTTGGCCTAGCCTCTGTAATGAATTAGTGAGTTAATAGAAACGTTTTGAACCAACAACAGAAGGAGGCTACTGCTAACCACTCACAGTCCTTTCCTCCTCCTATTCGGTGGGTAGTTTGAGGACTGTTTACCTTGTTTGGGACTTGGATAGGTTATTTGAAAAGGGAAAGACCCCCAGACATTATGGCAAATGGCAACTATGGCTGCCTTGGAAAATGAGACACATAGAGTGGAGGAGAAAGGAATATGTTGAGGGAAAAGAGGACCTTTTAGAAAATTGTATTTGAGAAACATGAAACGTATAGTTTAGTCTGTTCATAGAAATCCTACACAAAGAGCATGCAAGAGTCCTTTGATTTCTAAAAGGACATAAAAAAGTCAAGGTCGCAGAACCTGTGTCATTGGATGACCCTTAGTATTCTGCTTGTAGTTTAGTGACATTAGAGGAGAAGTACTCAGTTTAATGGAAAACTTGAGTTTCACCTCTTGTACACCACTGTAGTTTGTACAGTATTTCTTGTTGAGATAGGATTCATTGTATTATCTATCATATAACAAAGTACCGGGCTTCCCTGGTGGTGCAGTAGCTGAGAGTCCGCCTGCCGATGCAGGGGAAACGGGTTCGTGCCCCGGTCCGGGAAGATCCCACATGCCGCAGAGCGGCTAGGCCCGTGAGCCATGGCTGCTGAGCCTGCGCGTCCGGAGCCTGTGCTCCGCAACGGGAGAGGCCACAACAGTGAGAGGCCCGCATACCGCAAAAACAAAAAAACAAAACAAAGTACCCCAAATTTACCCCAATATATAGCAACAACTATTTATTAATCACTTTTTGTGGGTCAGAAATTCAGAAGTGACTTAGCTGGGTAGTTCTGATTCAGGATCTTATGTGATTGAAGTCAGAATGTGGCCAAGGGCTTCCAGTCACCTGAAAGCTTAATGGTGGTTGGAGGATCCACTTCCAAGATGGCTTACTCCAAGATGGCTGTTGGCAAGATACCTCACCACATGGGCCTCTCATCACAGTGTGCCAGCTATCTTCCTCAGAGTAACAAAGAAAGAGATCCAAGAGAGCAAGGAGGAAGCCACAGTGCTTTCTACAAGCTAGTCTCTAAAATCACACCTTTGCTTCCACTTTATTCTGTTCATTAGAAACAAGTCACTAAGTGCTCCAGAGATAAAATAAGTTCTTCTTTAAAAAAAAAAAAAGATTATCAAAGATTTTGTAGACCTACTGTATTTAAAAGCATCACAGGGGGACTTCCCTGGTGGTCCAGTGGTTAAGACTCCGTGCTCCCAATGCAGGGGGCCCGGGTTTGATTCCTGATCAGGGAACTAGATCGCACATGCCACAACTAAAAGAGCCCGCATGCCACAACTAAGACCCAGCACAGCCTAAATAAATAAATATTTTTAAAAATAAAAATAAAAGCATCACAGGGATTGTTGATTGTGGTATACAGAAAAGGGTACCAAAAGATCAAGGGTGTGCGTGGGGGCAGCATAGTACATCACTTACCATATGATAAATATTGATGAGAGTTAAAGGAACCTGGCAGAATTTAATAATGAATTTGACTCACCTGAATCCTATTGTTATTCATCTCAGAGGAAAGAAATAATCATAGCTTATTATCTTGAGAATAATTTCAAAAATTCTAATATGAATATAGACTTTCCAGAGGAGATTAGCTGAGCAGTGCTTTAGAGCACCAAGAAACTGTCGCATGTTATTACTTTAAAAGTTAAAAATTGTAAGAAATCAAATAACACAAAAATGCATACACTTATTCTTGGCAAAGACTACTATCTTGTTTGCAGGACACCATTGTCAGACATAGTAACATATGTCATGATAGCAGTTATTATTTAGCAAATTTTATATTTTAATATAAATACAAATTCTGAGAAGGGATCGAACCCAGGCCCCCCTGCAGTGGAAGCGCAGACTCCTAACCACTGGAACGCCAGGGAGTTGGATCATTTTTATGATCTTGGAAATGAGATTTTTTTATAATACGGCTCTGGGAACCACTTCAGTTGCAAACTAAATGCTACCCTAGGTGTGTAGGGTGTGACAAAAGATTTTGTCATCTTTCTATCCCTTTTTTCGTGTGGAAGTTATACAAAAGTCCTAGAGTGTTTTGACACAAGAAAATATAGAGAGCAAAAATGGTAGAATACATAAAAGAATTTAGTGATGTTGGTAAATTTTCTTCACTCATTCATTCAATAACTCTAAACTGCCCTCTGATTTAATAACCAATATAGACGTTATTGAATGTTATAAAGTTTTTTCAGATTCTAGGATCCGAGATACAAAGTATATATTATATGAGTTTATTTGAACTTTTAATTATTTAGAGACCATGTGTTCATGTGTATAGAGATGTTTTTATGCTTTATTTCTGATTTTCTATATATAATTTATTCTTTATACATCTTTTTTCATCTGAGTTATACGCTTTAAACAAAAGTTTAAAAGTACAAAGAATGGGGCTTCCCTGGTGGCACAGTGGTTGAGAGTCCGCCTGCCGATGCAGGGGACACAGGTTCGTGCCCTGGTCCGGGAAGATCCCACATGCCGCGGAGCGGCTGAGCCCGTTAGCCATGGTTGCTGAGCCTGCGCATCCGGAGCCTGTGCTCCGCAATGGGAGAGGCCACAACAGTGAGAGGCCCGCGTACTGCAAAAAAAAAAAAAAAAAAAAATACAAAGAATGCAGTTGTTACTGAAAGATGCCAGTTAGACAGTTGGCAAATTTCTAATGTAGCTATCATTGTGATTAGATCAGCAGATACATGGTAGCTTTGAGGAGCAGGAAAGATTTTATAGGTTTAGAATAGTAAAACAGTAATGGAGCTGTGGAGCTGCCATCAGTGCTAACATTAAGGAAGTAGGATGTGCTGTACCTGTCAATTGCAAGTAAACATAGAAGCTCTGATATGTTTGAAGAAAGCTGATGTCTAAAAATTCGCTTGTCAATCAGTTAGACAAGAAGTTTTTGGGTTTTTTTTTAACATCTTTATTGGAGTATAACTGCTTTACAATGGTGTGTTAGTTTCTGCTTTATAACAAAGTGAATCAGCTGTGCATATACATATATCCCCATATCCCCTCCCTCTTGCACCTCCCTCCCACCCTCCCTGTCCCACCCCTCTAGGTGGTCACAAAACACAGAACTGATCTCCCTGTGCTATGCGGCTGCTTCCCACTAGCTATCTATTTTACATTTGGTAGTATATATAAGTCCATGCCACTCTCTCACTTCGTCCCAGCTTACCTTTCCCGCTCCCCGTGTCCTCAAGTCCATTCTCTACATCTGCGTCTTTATTCCTGTCCTGCCCCTAGGTTCTTCAGAACCATTTTTTGTTTGTTTGTTTTTTTAGATTCCATATATATGTGTTAGCATGTGGTATTTGTTTTTCTTTTTCTGGCTTCACTCTGTATGACAGACTCTAGGTCCATCCACCTCATTACAAATTACTCAGTTTCATTTCTTTTTATGGCTGAGTGGACAAGAAGTATTTATTGAACTCCTTCTATTTTCCCAGTCTTGCTAGTCCTTGATAGGAATACCAAAAAAAAAAAAAAAAAAAGAGTAAGATCTTTCCCCTTTAAGGAGCTACAATCTGGTTGGGGAAACAAAATTTGGAGACCCAAAGCAATTAGCAAGCAAATTAAAAGACAATGTGAAGTCCTAATTACATGACAAAATGAAATCCTAATTATCATTTTATGGTACAGATAAAACATATAGGACCTTAATTTAAAAATAAAAATTCCCAGTGAGCTGAAGGTAGGCTTGATCAGGCACTCAACATTTAGTTTAAGTAGGGGAAAGAAAACAAATTCTTAACTTGCTTATGTGGTAGTATGTGCATAGATATGTAAACTTAAATTTTGTGCAGCATTTTAATAGAAAAAGAATAATCTCTAGGCAAGAACCCATATTATTCCAGGCTACTTTGGAGAACATTAAATAAACTGAAAGCTACAACTGAGGGTTTTGGGGGCTTCCCTGGTGGCACAGTGGTTGAGAGTCCGCCTGCCGATGCAGGGGACACGGGTTCGTGCCCTGGTCCGGGAAGATCCCACATGCCACGGGGCAGCTGGGCCCGTGAGCCATGGCCGCTGAGCCTGTGCGTCCGGAGCCTGTGCTCCGCAACGGGAGAGGCCACAACAGTGAGAGGCCCGTGTACGGCAAAAAAATAAGAATAAAACTGAGGGTTTTGAAAGAGCAATTTCATTTACTATAACTTTTTAAAATTACATAATCATGACTTCAGAGGAGAGAGTGCTTCTTTTTGTTTCCTTATTCTTTATTTTTGTTTCTTTATTCTGTAGACGGTTCTTCAGTGAAAGGCATTTGCCCATGGTGTATTCCTCCAGTTATTATATATGACAGTTTTGGCAGACACTGTATGAACTTTAAGTTGTTCTGCTGTCTGGCCTTCTGTAGCTTATAAAATCCTAGCCTCACAAATCTAGGTCTTGGATGACATCTCCATCCATGAACTGTTCATATCTCATATACTCTGGACTTCAGGAGCAGCACCCACTTAGGTGGGGATCGCCATCTGAGTTTCAGGCCCCCATAGCTTCTTTCAACATCTAGATACTTTCTCTATTGCAAGTCTCTTAAACTATATTTATTTATAGGTTAGGTTTATTGTCAGGTACCTGGTTTTATATACATTGTAAATGCTTTAAAATAGAGTATCGTATACAGGTATATGATAAAAACACCTGTTTTTAAATATGTTTTTTATTATTTGAACAGAAGTTAGAAATTATATTATTAGTCAAGATATGTAACTATCAAGTGATTTCCTTGGCAAGGTAAAATATGGTTTACATTACCAAAACACATAGTACCTTTCCTGAGAGAGGAACTTTAAAAAAAATATGACTGCTTATGTTCTCACCTTTGTATTACTCACCTTTGTAAAAAACAAAAAAAAAAATTTATCCTTATATTCCTTTAAGGCTCGATTCTTTCTTTTCATCATCTCTTATTAGATAGAAATGCCCATTATACAATGACACATGACAGCCTAGCCTGGGGATTACAGAGGATTGGAGAAAACGTGTGTATGTAGCAACTTACCTTCTTGGTCAGAGCAAATGTCCCATTCCCCCTGGTTTTGTTTTTAGAGATTGGATCAAATATACCTTCTTTTTATATGTAACACTTCTATATTACTTTTCTCTAGAGATTAGTCTTTGTTTATAGACTCTCTGGTAGAATAATAATTAGAAGGAAAAAAGTTATTCAACAAGTTTATTCATTAAAATTCATAGTTTTCCCCAAGGTGTCATAATAAATATATCACAAACTCTAAGAAAATTGATATCCAAATCATTTTAATGTTTACATTGAAGCTTCTGTTGTAGAAATTGTTTCCAAATCTGAATTATTAATTCATCCTAACTCTTTCCTGTTTTGAGTCTCTGGTTTTGTTTTTGTTTTTTTTTATTGAAGTATTGTTGATTTACAATGTTGTGTTAGTTTCTGGTGCATAGCAAAGTGATTCAGGTATATATACATATTCTTTTTCATGTTCTTTTCCATTATGGTTTATTACAGGATTTTGAATATAGTTCCCTGTCCTATACAGTAGAACTTTGTTATTTATCTATTTTTTATATAGTAATTTGTATCTGTTATTCCCAAATACCTAATTTATCCCTCCCCCACCCCCTCTCCCCTTTGGTAACCATAAGTTTGTTTTCTATGTCTGTGAGTCTGTTTCATAAATAAGTTCATTTGTGTCATATTTTAGATTCCACATATAAATGTTATATGGTATTTGTCTTTCTCTTTCAGACTTACTTCACTTAGTATGATAATCTCTAGGTCCATCCATGTTGCTGCAAATGACATTACTTCATTCGTTTTTATGGCTGAGTAATATTCCATTATGTATATATACCACATTTTCTTTATCCATTCATCTGTTGATGGACATTTAGGTTGCTTCCATGTCTTGGCTATTGTAAATAGTGCCACAGTGAACTTTGGGGTGCATGTATCTTTTTGAATTATGGTTCTCTCTGGATATATGCCCAGGAGTGGGATTGCTGGATCATATGGCATCTCTCTCTCTTTTAGCTTTTTAAGTAACCTCCATACTGTTTTCCGTAGTGGCTGCAGCAATTTACATTCCCACCAACAGTGTAAAAGGGTTCCCTTTTCTCCACACCCTCTCCAGCATTTGTTACTTGTAGACTTTTTAATGATGGCCATTCTTATCAGTTTGAGGTGGTACCTCACTGTAGTTTTGAATTGCATTTCTCTAATAATTAGCAATGTTGAGCATCTTTTCATGTGCCTGGTGGCCATCTTACCTCTTCTTTGGTTAAATGTCTATTTAGGTCTTCTGCCCATATTTTGATTGGGTTTTTTTTTTTTTTTTCTGTTACTGAGTTGTATGAGCTATTCGTATATTTTGGAAATTAAGCCCTTGTTGGTCGCATCATTTGCAAAGATTTTCTCCCAGTCTGTAGGTTGTCTTTTCATTTTTTTTATGCTTTCCTTTGCTTTGCAAAAGCTTATAAGTTTGATTAGGCCCCATTTGTTTATTTTTGCTCTTATTTCTATTTCCTTGGGAGACTGACCTAAGAAAACATTGGTATGATTTATGTTGGAGAATGTTTTACCTATGTTCTCTTCTAGGAGTTTTATGGTGTCATGTCTTATATTTAAGTCTTTAAGCCATTTTGAGTTTATTTTTGCGTATGGTGTGAGGGTGTGCTCTAACTTCATTGATTTCTATCTAGCTTTCCCAGAACCACTTGCTGAAGAAACTGTCTCTTCTCCATTGTATATTCTTGCCTCCTTTGTCAAAGATAAATTGACCGTAGTGTGTGGGTTTATTTATGGGCTCTCTATTCTGTTCCATATGTCTGTTTTTGTGCCAATACCATGCTGTTTTAATTACTGTAGCTTTGTAGTATTGTCTGAAGTCTGGGAGGGTTATACCTCCAGGTTTGGTCTTTTTCCTCAGGATAGTGTTGGCAATTTTGGGTCTTTTATGTTTCCATATAAATTTTAGGATTGTTTGTTCTAGTTCTGTGAAAAATATCGGGGGTAATTTGATAGGGATCACATTAAATCTGTAGATTGCTTTGAGTAGTATGGCCACTTTAACAATATTAATTTTTCTAATCCAAGAGCATGGAATATCCTTCCGTTTCCTTGAATCATCTACAGTGTCCTTTATCAGTGTTTTGTAGTTCTCAGCTATAAGTCTTTTCACCTCCTTGCTCAGATTTATTTCTAAGTATTTTATTTATTTTTGGATGCAATTTTTTTTTAATAAATTTATTTATTTATTGGCTGTGTTGGGTCTTCGTTGCTGTGCGCGGGCTTTCTCTAGTTGCGGCGAGCAGGGGCTACTCTTTGTTGCGGTGTGTGGGCTTCTTATTTCAGTGGCTTCTCTTTGCTGCAGAGCACAGTCTCTAGGCACACGGGCTGCAGTAGTTGTGACACGCGGGCTCAGTAGTTGTGGCTCGTGGGCTCTAGAGCGCAGGCTCAGTAATTGTGGCACACGGGCTTAGTTGCTCCATGGCATGTGGGATCTTCCTGGACCAGGGCTTGAACCCGTGTCCCCTGCATTGGCAGGCAGATTCTTAACCACTGCGCCACCAGGCAAGTCCCCTTGATGGGATTTTAAAAGGGATTGTTCTTTTACTTTCCATTTCTGATACTTCATTGTTAGTGTAAAGAAATGCAACAGATTTCTATATGTTAATCTTGGTGAGTCTCTGTTTTTTAATTTAATACATAATTTTAGTTTTTGCTTTGTTATTACACTAGAAATAATTTTTGAGGGGAGAAGAAAACGAGAAGTGGCATATCACTTTTTAAATCCTCTTCTCTGGCTTCTAAGAAGATTTAAATAGCTCTAATATGGTATTTCTCCCCTTATTTCCCCTTTCTGTACCCTTTCTCACATTTCCCATTTTTCTTTTTTCTACTCTTCTCCAGAGCCCACTAAACAGAGTTACTGTATTCTGTTCTTCCGTGATTTATCTTGACCAAGGCCTGAAAGGCTGTTTTTTCAACCTCAGTAGGTTGGGGCTAGCCCTCCAAATCAATCTGGTTTCTCTTATTAATATATTATAATCTGTCATCCTAAAAGTTCTCAAAATCTGTTTTAAAGATATTTGTTTCTTCATACTTCCCTGGCGGTCCAGTGGTTAAGACTCTGCGCTTCCAATGCAGGGGGTGAAGTTTTGATCCCTGGTCAGGAAACTTAAGATCCCACATGCCGCATGGTGTGGCCAAAAAAAAAAAAAGATATTTGTTTTTTGGTTAGAAATGCTTTTTGCATTTGATCTGTTGTGATATGTTGTGGTGGGTGGTTTGGAGGGGGGCGGGTTGTGGGGGGTTTTTTTTGTTTGTTTGGTTGGTGGAATTACATGAAGAAAATCCAGCTTCACACAGATACGTAGTTGGGAAAGGGAAGAGTATTTTAATAACCTTTTTAGAAATTGTAGATATTTTCCTTTGATACTATACCAAAACTTGGCAAGTGGTAATTTCTTAACGTTAGCTGCAGTATGAAAGCTGAAACCAGTGAACTCTTCTGGTACATTAAAAGCCATTGGTCTGTCTTGTACTTCGAATGTGTCTTTTACTTATGTATGATTTTGTAGAATCATGAATTGGTCATTTGGAAAATACCAGTTCAGGGAGCTATGCACAACTTCCAAATATTGACTTATTTCATGATATAATATTTTAACTCACATTTAACATCATCACTGATCTCATCAGAAAAGTCTTTATACTGGGCAGCTGTCAAGATTATTATAACAGAAGTTTTCCAAAATTTGCACTTGAAAACTTAAATTTTTTCGTAAACAACAAATCTTTTCAGTTGTTTTCCTTAAAGTGGGAAGCTAGCTTCATTTGCTTTTGAGAAAATGTCTGAATAACCATAGCTTGCATGATAATCATGCTTTCAAGTGAAAATGGCATTCCATTAAAAAAGTGACTAGTTCAACTTGCAGCTCGAACACTTGCACAAGTGTTTTTCCCCCTGTACTTCAGTATGAAATAGAAGTCCTTTGTGTATATTTCACATTTTGTCACACAGAATACTAAAAAATGTTAGCTTGGGATCAAAATTCAATAAAGTTAATAGTTTTTACTATGTCATCATCAAGGATATTCTTAGGTGAAACTGGCTTCCTTTTTGATCGAGTATACGGCATTGAAGAATACAATGAGTACAGTTTGGTAACATGGCCTTGGTCATACCCAGGCACCAGCAGTTTTACTCACCATTGCTTTTGTATCATCAGTATAAATGCCAACACAGTAAAAAAAAAAAAAGGCAAATAATATTTAATACTACTGTGACAGTTGTTGACCCCATGAGTTTCAGGGTCTGGGGTTTGATTTTACCCTACCTACAAGCTAATAAGTTATAACTTCATGGATGGTGGAAGAAGACATGAGGCTCCTGGATCAGAGTAAAAAAGATCTCTGTTATTTATAGAACAGCAAGCAGCTAGAGCATTATATTTGCATTGGTCTCATGGTGGGGGACACAGGGTGGACCCAAATGGATGCCTGTGCATGCAAAGGGTTGCATTATGCTGTTAAAAGCTGGTGTGGTGCCTGATGCATTTCTTGAGCTATTCCACAGAACCCTAGACTTGTGAAATGTTGCATAGTATGTATTCTTCGTGGTAATTTTTAAAGGCACAAGAATGTATTATAGGATCCAAAATCAACAGTAAGAAAACTACTTAGCAGGAATTCCCTGGTGGTCCAGTGGTTAGGACTCCACACTTTCACTGCTGAGGGCCCAGGTTCAATCCTGGTTGGGGAACTGAGATACCGCAAGCTACGTAACGTGGCCAAAAAGAAAAAAAAAAAAAAAAAACTACTTAGCTTCATTTTACCATAAAATCTCTAGCTAGCACTTTTCCCAATATTGTATTTTAACAACTCTTATTGAATTTGTAGTCCCCTTTAAGATATTGCTAGAATTTGATGGGGGAGAGATGGGGAGGTCACACCTAATTTATCATTTGCACGTAATATGCTGTGTTCTTTCAGTGTCTTTGTTGCTTGCTTAAGGCACTCTTGCCATGTTATGAAAGCTTTTTTACCTGAAAGATTTTTTTTCTTTGCCAATTAGACATCTTTCCATACACTTGATACTCGGCTCTAAGATAAATAGATAGATCCTAGAATCCTGATAAAATTATTGTAAGGTAGTTCCCAGGCATTCTGTAAGTCATTAAACTATGATTTTTTTTTTCTTCTCTGGTAAGTTCCTTTTGGAAAACCAAATAATTCCAAGATGGGTATCTTTTATTTTCTCTCTCCTGTTATGCTTATCAATAGTGGTGTGATTTTTATATTCCTTATTGGATGGGTTTACCCACCGTTATTACGACCTCTAATTGCTCTTAACTATTTAACATTAAGGCAGCATGTTTCCCTCTACATTTCATCCAAATAATGATGTGCAGGAGGTCACTGACTTGTCCAGATTCCCTGAAAGTGTCACCTAGAATGTATTCCTGCTGGATGGCCAGTGGCCACAGTAAATGTTGCTTTCCTTCTTGCTCCTGCTGATTTGAACATTTTCTCTTCCTCCTCTTTCCCCATGCTGCAGCCACAGAATCCCTGTTCTTGTCCCCGGCTCTTGTTTCTCATCTTGTCCTGAGGACAGAGTGAAAACTTTTTAATAAAGCTGAATCTAAAACTCTCCCTTCGGGACTTCCCTGGTGGCGCAGTGGTTGAGAGTCCGCCTGCCGATGCAGGGGACACGGGTTCGTGCCCCGGTCCGGGAAGATCCCACATGCCGTGGAGCGGCTGGGCCCGTGAGCCATGGCCGCTGAGCCTGCGCGTCCGGAGCCTGTGCTCCGCAACGGGAGAGGCCACAACAGTGAGAGGCCCGCGTACCGCAAAAAAAAAAACAACAAAAACTCTCCCTTCTACTTTTTTGATAAATGTCCATTTCTCTTTTACATGAAGAAGATAATAGATCTTTATAGTTAGTTGTTTTTACTAAGTTTTTTCTTGGCAAAGTAAAAAGTTGGTAGCCCTTTATCAGACCCCTAGTTTTGTTTTGAATTTTGCTATTCTAGGAATGCTTAATCTCAGTTTCTTGAAGGTTTTATCTTTCCCTAAGAGTTTTTTATTTTAAGGAGAATGGCCTTGCATTAACAAAGGAAAATGAAGATTAGAAGTGTGAACCAGATTTGAGGAAGAGGTGATTGGGTTTATTTTTAATTTTTTTTAATATTTATTTTTATTTATTTATTTATTTATGGCTGCATCGGGTCTTCATTGTGGCGCGGGCTCTTTGTTGCGGCGCGTGGGCTTCTGTCTAGTTGTGGCGCGCAGGTTCCAGGGTGCGTGGGCCCTGTAGTTGTGGCACGCAGGCTCCAGGGCGCATGGGCTCCATAGTTTTCGTCACGCAGGCTCTCTAGTTGAGGCGCATAGCTTAGTAGTTGTGGTACGTGGGATAGTTGCCCCGCGGCATGTGGGATCTTAGTTCCCTGACCAGGGATCAAACCCATGTCCCCTGCATTGTAAGGCGGATTCTTCACCACTGGACCACCCGGGAAGCCCCTGATTATGTTATATTTTAAAATGTGGCGCTCTACTATAGACAGCAGAACAAGTGAAAATATATTGGATTGAAAGAGAATTGAGAGTGGCTATCAAGAGAGAGGGTGGGCCTGAAGATACAGACTTTAGGAAATGAATACTCAATAGACTTAACACGAGAATGAACAATAAGAGAAAGGTGTATAATGAGGGAAGAACAGTGTACCCATGTGTGAACCTTAGAGAATGCCTACATTTTTAGTCTAAGAAGAACAGGGACCAATGAAAACACCAAAACTCAAAAAGAAAACCTAAATATTATACTGGTAGCCAAAAAGGTATCAAGAAGGAGGAGCTGCTCACTACTGTGAAGTACTGTCACTAATGGGAGATTCCGAGTTTTCTGTGGTTTTGTCCTGAGGGTGGCCACAATTCCAGTGGCTAAAATTCCAATTGAAAGTCCACCACCATTCTGGCTGGAAGAAGCAGAAAGGAAAATGGTCCCAGAATAACCACAGTCACCAGAGAAGGAAGGAGCCCCATAAAGGAGAGAGCCAGAGAAAGTAAACCTGAAGTTCTGTGTTTAAACTCAGCCCGTCTCTGGCTCTCCCTAAAACCAAGGATGTGTGGGCAAACTGAAAGCAGTTTGCAGCTGAAGCATAAAGGAATGAACTGAGATCTGAGCTGCTGCTCTTCAGAGGAGTGACAGTTTGGAGTCTGAGTCTAACCAACTTAATTTCCTGCAAAAACAAAAACATCAACACTCTTTGGCACCATATAACCGAATATCTCCCCAACATAATATTCACAATGTTCTGGGTACAGTCCAAAATTATTCAACATATGGCGAGTCAAGAAAATATGACCCAGTTTCAAGGGAACAGATACCAACCCTGAGATGATGCAGATAATGAGATTATCAGACAAAGATTTTAAGTCAGCTACTATAACTATGCCCAGTCATCTATTAGGAGGTAGTTAGGAAGGCAGGAAGAGAATTAAAGTTTCGAGAGGATAGCATTAACAGTAAGGTACTCCACTGTCATGCTTTGTCAAATGGTTAACTTTTAATGACAAGTCTGAGAAATACTTAAACTGTGAAATTCTGGTTAAGAAGCTATTGCCAAATTGCCTCTGTTAACACGTAAACTGGTTTGGCAGAACTTGAGTAAGTCTATCTAGGGTGATTTTGGGGTGTAAATTTCCTCTTGGACATTCTTGAGCACAAAAAGGGCCATACCAAAGGCCATTCCCCAGGCAGTATTTAAACATCAAAACTTGGCTTATAACTATGCCTCACTGAGAAATATATTTGTTGTATTACAGACAGGTTTTAGAGCCTTAAAAGTAGTTTGCATTGGTGCAATGTGTAAATGTTACCCTTCTGTATCTTCCTCACCATGCTAGGTAACCCTACTACTTCACTTCTCTAGCAGTCGGGACCTGTAAACTGAGAGGTTAAGAGCCTGAGGCAGTAAGGCTTGGGTTCCAGTGGCAGCTACTCCACCTACTAGACTGTAGACAAATATTTGATCTCTCCAGACCCTTAGTAACTATAGTGAACTTTAAAATCAAATTAAAGTACTTAATTCACAAGATTATGTGGATTTAGTTAAATAATTAATATGTGCAAATTGCTTAAATAACAACTATTTTCATGAAGATATTTTCTGTTCACCATGGTAGTGTTATGACAAAAAAGTAGTAGTTAATGAAAAGGATTTTCCCAAATCATTTCATTTTAAAGTAGTGTTCAGAGAAGGGGTGAAGGAAGTATGGGAAACCTTACTTTTTAAAATTAGTCACTTACGTTATTTCTCTATTTTGCATGAAAAGGCATTCCCACAATTAGATACTTCTTCCTATTAAGAAAATTAATCAGAAAGATAACTTTTTTTTTAATGTTTTATTGTAACATTGAATTGATAGAAGTTTTGGGGGATTTACGTTAAACCAAAACCTTGTAAAGAACTTGGAAGTAATTGGGATATTTAATTTTATTTTTATATTGTTTATTTTCTTGCCTCTTCCTTCAGAACTCTGGGATGGATCCCATTTTGCCCTGGAATTGTTCCCGCACTGGCAGTGGATTTGCCTAGCACACTGTGTCATGCGGAACAGACAAGGCTCCTAGGATTTGTGTTCCTCTTGCTTTTCTAGATTTTCAGTAATATTATTGAGGGTGACAGAACCACAGATTTCACATGGCCATAAGTTCGTATAAATACAATTTCTGTGTATTTTTTTAAATTACCTTTTGTCCTCAAACTTCTTTTTTAATATGCTTTTATATTCTTATCAAATCTCTTGTAACTTTTTTCTGTTCCTATTTTCTACCTTAAGCTCTTCACTTTCTCAGCCCTTTTTTCACTTTCTCCCTAATTCAGCCATATTCAATGCTTGACTTCACTGTAACATTTTGTTTCAATATATCTAAAACTGGTAAATTCAACCTCAGTTTCTCCTTTAACATTTCATTCTTAGTTTCAAAAATCTAAGTGATACCTTATTTTCACTTTCTTTTTCCACTACTCATTTTTTCTTTTTCTGTAATAAATTTTATTAAGTTAGTATTTATAACTATTCCACAGTTTATATTACCTTTACTAATCCATGCCATTTCACCTGGGCTAACTTCTTGGTTGACATTGTTCCAAGTAAGAACATAGCTCTTTTCTGTTTTAAAAGCGTAATCTCAGAAATGAAATCAAATATTGGCTACACTCAGTTGCCTGAGCCACCTGAAAATAAATATTCCTTTTGCATGAAAGGATCTCAACTAAATTTTAGAGAGAATCTTTGATGTGAACCCTGGAATAAAGCGATAGTCATTGCTATAGGTTAAATATGTATCATTGAAGACTTACCACCTTTATTCAGTATTAGCCTTTTAAAGTTTAGATTCTGGAAAAAAAACTGGAAAAAATAACTAAGAGGTTGTTTTATCTTATATACCATAAAGAAGAGAACGTTTCTGTTTTTAATTTCCTTTTGAAGTATATGGCTTCAGGCAATCAAATAAATTGGTACAATGTCAAAATAAATAAATAAATAAAGTTTAGATTCCTTCCATATGAGAGGTATTAATGAATTTGAATTGAATCATCTTTAAAAGTTCCATAACTCAATTTAATTTTGCTGACTTTAGTTGCTTAAAATTTTTAAGAAAAAACATGATTCTGATTAAAAATTTTTATTGCATTTCTTCTTCTCCCCTAGCTTTTTGGAGCTATAAATTGACAAATAAAAATATTATATATTTACAATGTATAGTATGATGTTTTGATGTATGTATACATTATGAAATGATTACCACAGTCAATCTAATTAGCATATCCATCACTTCACATGGTTATTTTTCTTTTTTATTGTGGTAAAAACATTTAAGATTTATACTCTTAGCAAATTTCAAGTATACAATACAGTAGTATTAACTGTAGTTGCCATGCTATGCACTAGATCTCCAGAATTTATCCATCTGCATGACTGAAACTTTGTACTCAACATCTTCCCACTTGCCCTACCCCCCAAACCCTGGCAACCACCGTTCTACTTTGCTTCTATGAGTTTGACTTCTTTAGGTTCCACATATAAGTGAGATCATGCTATATTTGTTTTTCTGTGCCTGCCTTATCTTATTTTACATAACATAATGTCCTTCAGGTTCATCCATATTGTCTCGAATGACAGGATTTCCTTCTTTTTTAAAGCTGATGTGTTCGGCCTTAAAATATGTGTGTGTGTGTGTGTGTGTGTGTGTGTGTGTGTATACACACACAATATTCTATTGTATATATACCACGTTTTCTTTATCTACTCATCCATCATCAACTGACCCTTAGATCGAATTCATATCTTGGCTATTGTGAATCATCTCTGTATTTTTCACATTGATTTATTAAAAAAAAAAAACTTTCACTTTTAGTACCAAATATTAAAAAGGCAGGCATTGGGGAAAATATACATTTCTTTCTTAGAAATGTTGGTATCTAACAGATCTTGGATTCCAACACAAAAACATTTCCCATTATTGCTGCATTAAGAATAAGAAGGTTTTGGACTAATTAAATATTAGCCACTTTTTGTTTTTTCTCCTTCTTAAATATCATTGCATATTCAACTAAGTCTTGAACAGAACCTTTTTTATATATAATACACATCTATGAGAAGCTTAAATTGATTTACACTAAAACAAATTCTCCCAATTTACATAAGAGGAAATTTAAGGAATCATTTCACAACGTCTTCCAACTGCTTCAAATGGGTTTATCTTAATGATTTAGTTGAATGACTTATCCAGTGCCATACTGGAAGTGTAAATGAAAAGTACGACGTGTAAAACTCTTATTTCAGTATTCATTCCACAAGTTCGCCATTTCCAAACTAGTACTTGGAACAGTTTATAATGTTAAGTATTTTAAGTTTTAGTACCTCAAAATAAATTCATTTGTTGAATGATTTAATGTTAAAATCTCCTAAAATATAATGTTCAGAATTCTCTTGCTTTCTTATTTGAAGTTGTAATAACTTCAACTTCCTGCAGTGCGGGGTCCACCTGGATAATATTTGAAAATAGAAAAATACAAATTATCTCTTTTAACGTTTACTTACTCTCTGGGATGCTCAGCAAACTGAGTAGTCTTCATTAGGTAAGATCATTTAGCATTTAAAAGAAAGTCTGAGTTTCTGGGGAAAATGTTGGAGTTGCTGTTAGCTATACTAATCCTAAATCCTTTGAAAAAATAAATGATCTTTTTCAGAAAGTTGTGTTCGATTGCTACAGTGGAAAATAATATTAACATTCTATACCCATTTTAGATAAACCCTACTTCAAAATGTCAGAGAACTGCTTTGCTTTTTCTTGAACTAACATGTTATGGTCTCTTTCGAAATTTTTTCTTAGGTTGTGGGGACATAAAACTTTCATTTGAAATATATCAATAGACTTATTTGGTGCAAATGATAGAAGGTGCAGTGCATTGCTCAGTACAATCAGTAATATGTCTCTTCAATAATGATAACAAAAATGATAGTAAGCAGAACTGTTCCTAACCCCAAAGAAGCTTGAAGTCCTTAGTTTAGATACTTCATAGAAATTCCTCAATAAGTCAGTCCTCCTTTTACCCCCTGCCAACACAAGAAAGAAATCTTTTCCAGATAAATTCACCCACACCGGTTATGAAATCTTAACATCGCAGAAGTAAGTCAATACGTTATTTGGCGAGCCAGCTAAAAGTTATCATTCTTCTCCTGCCTTTTCCTTCACCTCTTTCCCACCACCCCCCCCACCCCTTAGTTTTTAGGCTTCTTTAACTTCAGAAGCAATCATTCCTACTTTATGTCAAAATCAGTACTTTGAAAATCGGAGTAGTCTTCATTACTGTTTTCTGTAACTATCTTCATTTTCAGACTAAAATTACAGAAGCACTTCTTTTTGGTTCTTTCTAGCTCCTAATAGAATATTTTTATTTCATGTTGAGAATTTCAAATAGTAAATTTTAAAAGGAGATTAATTACTCTATTAATCACTTGTTTTATTATTTATTTAATATCTTAAATTGTCAAATGTTTCTGTTCTCTTAATATTACTTCTTCTCTGATTTTGTTGCTATAGATTTAATATAATATAACCTTTTAAGAGTTTGTTTTTATACTTGTAGCATCCTGAATGATTGGTTAGCTTTAAAATGTTGCCTTTTTTCCTAGTCCACACTAAAATCCATTGAGTGTTCTAATTGCACATAACACTAAAGAAAAGCCTTGTCTACCACTTTTAAAAACAAACTGTGAATGTGAAAATGTCTTTTGATATGACTGCTTTATAAAGCTCAATAAAGCTCTTTTAATCCAGAAGAAGACATGGCTTAAATATTTGTCAGACAGAAAGTATGCAGCAGCAAATGATCTTTATTTTACCTAAGTCTAATGACATAATATATAAAAATAATTGTTTGGGTTGCTAAGATTATATTTTACTAATTACTGTAAAGTAATACACTATTTTAGAAATGGTAAGCAAACACTAGTATTTAGAAAAAGCTGAAAAAGTAGAGCAATAAACTGAAGAAATTGGAGAAGATACTAATTTTAAGAGAAACAAACTAGAATCAGGTTTTTTCCCTAAAGAACAAATAAGACTCTTAAGAAATTGAAAGAACCTTTTAAAAAGCAAGATTATAAGGGAGATGTACTCAGATGATAAAAAACAATGAAGTAAAATCATCCATTTTAGTAAGAGCTTAATGACCTTAACTGAATAAAATCTAAAAAGTCACCTAATATAAAAAACACTGGTTTGAATTTGAACTTAAATAAGACCCTACACAGTTTTGGCCGAATTATAAATGATTGATTAATATTAGGACTTCTTCAAATATTTGGATTTATCAATTTGTAGTTTTAAAAGGTACACAAAGTTCTCTAGGTATGACTGAAGATTTTTTAAAAATCTAAATGTTGACTTTTGTGTCATGATGAATGTAATACCAGTAGAAGCCACAGGGTGGTGGCAGGAACTTGTGTTAAAGGAGCTTAAATACATAATTGCACTATCTTTAAAATGTTTGTTAAATGCTAAGGAGCTGTAGCTTGGTTTTCTTTATTCCTCTAATACAGCCGCATTTCTCAGCAAAGAATCTATAACAAAATACAAAGACATTGATTTAAATGTATAGGCCAACAATGGAAAAAAAAGTAAACTCACACGGATATTTTTTCTTAAAGTTTGTAGTCATGTCAGATGCTTGGTGATCAGAGTAGCAATTTCATCAAGATATGAATTTGAGGAAATTTCTTGAATTAGCAATACTGGAAATAGTAATTGAAGAAGTTACCAGAAATACTTCATGTCTTCATCTTATTTTTCTACTTTCATTTTCCTTTTTCCCTGAATGTTCTCGTTGGGGAAAAAAAAATCTATTGTACCATATATATATATATATATATATATATATATATATATATATATATATATATATATCTGTAAGCTAACAAAACTTATTTTTCATTGAGGAAGATAAATTTTCTATTGTGTTTTCTGGTAACCCATTCTCATTTGAGTTTAGAAGCAATTTAAAGTGGTAATCATTTTATATCTTTAAGGTAAGAAGACAAGAGGTTTCTTCTCCAAGAAAAGAAACTTCACCAAGGAGTCTTGGCATTCCTTTATTCCATGAAAGGTAGTTCTATATCCTTTTTTGCCAACCCTACAAATTATAAATATTGAAATATATTTTTATGTACATATTTTAAATTTTTAGCAATTGTAAGAAAAAGCAGCCTTTCAAAACTAGAAGAGACCAACTCAAGGCTCCTCCATGTTAAAATGACCTAATTAAGTCATACAGTTAATAGCAAAGATGGGTCTAAAAACTGAATTCTCTGAAGTTCTCCTATATCAATAGAACAAGTACTATGGCCACATTGTTTTATATGGATGGCTCTTAATGTTAACCTTATCAAAGTGAGGAATATTTAATTTTTTCTATTTAAGATGTTCACAGAGGACAAAAAGTCAATACACTGAAATTTCTAATGTAAGAATGAGACAGCCAGCATAAGTGTGATATATGAATAAGTAGGTATGCTAGTCTTTGCTACATTTATGTATTAGAACTTTAATTTATCACTTACTTTGTACCTGGCTCTCCAAATATTAAAGTTGTTTTAGGAAACATTTTCTAGGAATTTTAAATGATTTTTCTTTAACTTTAACCTTTCAGTAATTATTTTGTGATACATTAAAAAGTGCTATGTAAATTCAATCATGATTTTTAAAAATTGAAGATATAGCCTTACATTTTAAAATGTTGATTTATTTTTAGAGGTTATATAGAGAAGACTTTCCGGGATCTGAAAGAAGAATTTCATAGAATATGCATGCTAGCCAAAGCACAAAAAGACCACTTAAGCAAACTTAATGTACCAGCCACTGTAACTGGTAAGGTTTGATGTAATGTACAGTAATATTAATTTTATTGGTTGAAACTGATTTATTTTTTATTGTGAAAATATTTCTAAATCCTTATTAAGTGCTGAGGATCTATAACTTGCGCTTCTCACCACTTATAATGGGTAAGTACTGTTTAAATTCTGTAATGTATTGCATTATATAATTATTGGCCTTTTCCCTATTTTATGTGGCACTATGTAGATTGAACTGAATGACATAATTACTAATCATCTTAATGAGAAGTCCCACCTTGGAAAAATAAATATAGAATATATCTCTCAAAGTCTTCAGTTGCTATTTGGGGGTCTTATTAAACATTAATTGATATATTAGTAAGCAACCTTGAAGCTACACTATCACATATGAGCTAAGTAAAATTATAGTATTAGGTTTGTTTTTAACTTCTGCCTAAAAGTTAATTGGACACCATGGATAGATTCTTGTAATTTGATTGAAGAAATAAACATTTCACATTTCATGAGGCCAGTTCTGTTGGACGTACAAAGTACAAATTAAGTATAAAATATAACTTAAAAGGAATATCTGTTTTACAGATATATTGCAGTGTGTTTTTTAGAAGCTCCACCCTTCCCTAAAACCCCAGACCGGCTTCCTGGTATTTGCCTCAGTAGTTCGATATGAATAGCAAAATACCATGGATTGAATCTGGCTACCATGTACCCCTGTAAACAAAAGGAAGGTAAACTGATGGTTTATAATGATAAATTCTCCTTTACCCTTGTGATTTGAGATATTCTACCTACAATTCCCAAGAGCTGTGATTTACAGTTTTTACTCTGAAAGATGTTGCAGCAGTGCTAACACTCCTTTAATTAAAGATCACTTTCCATTTCTTACAGCTCTTATAGCTAGGCTATTTAAAAAATCATTTTATAGGGTAAATTCACTTTTTGCTTACTACTACCGTTTTATTTTCAGAAAAGGTACACAGTATGCTGTTGGAGAAGCAAAACAATCTTTGTAGACAAACATAATTTACTTCTTCCCCTCCCTTCCCTCTGCTTCCCCAAAAGGAACTCTAATGTTTCCACCTTAATTTTTGTCATTTTCTTGAGAATTTGATCTTTTGTGCAGACTGAAGACACTAGGTACTTCTGAAGTACCAATAAAAGAATTATCTTTATTTAAAATCTACTAGCTATAGAGATGTAGTACCTACAATTAATCATGCTTTTTTGAACATCAGCGTAGTATCAAAACATTGTAATGGTGACGTATTCATTGTTACACAAAGAACCTACCCTGTTATCAATGGCTTAATACTTTGACCATTTTTAAATTGCACAAGTCTAAATCTGAGTATGTATTTGTCAACTAGAATACTGAGTGTTTAACTTCAATTTCCTTCCCACTAAAACTGCTTCCTAACATTATTCTTATGTTTTATATTAACTGTGTCACAAATAATAAATACAACATTATTCTTGAAATGTTTTAGGTCTTTTGTGCTACAGACTCCAGTGGAGTTTTGCTGGCTCCAAACAAACCACAATATCAAATATTATGCTTCTGACAGTAGTAGATCAAAGGGGGAAAGAAAGAAAAAGAAATGTTTTGGAAAAAGATGCCTATTCAGGTTTTTTAAGAGTGAACACTGCATTGAATACAAATGGAAAGGAACTATTTTAAATGTGATTTGCATAATACAGCTGGAAAGAGTTTATTTGACATTATTGGCCCCTGTGTTATTTTTTTGTTAAAATTTGATTTTTACTTTTAAGTAAACAGATATAATTCATAAATTGCTGAGTTAGTAGAATTGTACTTTTAATTTTTTTGCTTCTCATCCACATGACAGTAGCCTTGAGAAAGGACAAAGGTAAAATGTATGTTTAAGTAATTGTGGCTTCAAAAAAAAGTACTGTTTGGTCCATGAAGTAGGATCATATTTCAGTGGCGATCAGGAGACAAGGATATAGGACTAGAGGTTAAAACAACCCTCAGATCTTTTTCTTTTGTCAGTATACAAGGTAATTAAACTGAAAAGTCATCCAAATGGACAGCCTATACTTAAAATTTAGAAACCGAAAAAATTTTCTCATTTTACTTTTTTTTCCTTGCAGGAATACACGTCTTCACAAAACAAAACAAAATAGAAAGACAATTAGCTCACCTGATCATGTTTCTTAGTATAGTGTCAGAATGACAAGTGCTTTCATGCACCTTGTTTGATTTTTAAGTTTTCTAAGCTTGGATTTCTAGTAATCTTAGAAATCTTAACGTTTAAAAAAAAATTTTGTGTGTGTGAATAGTAACGCTCATTGCTTGAACAGATTAATTCAAAAGATTACTTTAATGTGCTGAGGTATGCCAGCTAGCTATACTAAAAGAAAATATATGCTTTATTCCACCTGTTTGGGTTTTCCATGTTTTGTTCACAAAGGGGATATCTACTACTGGAAGAGAAATTCAAAGCACATTTCTGTCATTTTGGAGACCCTTCTCTATAATTTAGAAACCAGCATGTTCAATTTATCATAATGGTTCAGAGCACAGGCTCTAGGCTGCCTGGGTTCCAGTTCCAGATCTGTCACTCATTCATTAGCTGTGTAGCCCTGGAATTAACCCCTAAATTAATGCACAAACAATGGTTATAAGTGTGTGGCACATAGAAGTGCTGTATATGTTAATAGTTGTCATTATCAGCAGCAGCAGATTCTTTATTCTCCTGTTCTACTGAAGAACATTTTGATAAGTGTTTCCTCCTTCTCAGGTGTTGTAATCTACAAAGAAAATACTGTTTCCTAGAATTTCCTGCCACTCTTATGTCTACTACCAGGAAAAATGACAGCAATTGAGCTTGGTCTCAATTACTGTACCACTCCTAGTTACAGACAGATTATCTAGTAAATGTACATTATTATGCTAGGCTCTGTGGGAAAGAGAACACAGATTCATTCAGAAGGCATTTATTGAAGGCATACTATGTGCAGGCACTGGGCAGGGTACTGGAGATAAGTGGGAAACAAAACATAGTTTAGGACCTCAAGAAACCTACTTCAATGGGAGAAAGAGGTATATTTGCAAATACAATGCAGTGTATAGTCCTCAGAGCACCCAAGAGTCATGGCTAAACCAGTCTTGGGAAACCAGAGAGAACCATCCAGAGAAATTAATGCCTAAGCCAAGACATGAAGGACAAATAAGAGTCAGGCAAAGAGTAATGGAAGGGGGAAGTTCAGGCAGTCTGCACAGCATGTGCAAAGGCCCAAAGACAAGAGAGCATGGCTGTTTGGACAACTGTACCAAAGTTCATTATAGCTGGAGTACGGAGTAGAGCAGATGTGGTGAAAGATGACAGCATGGAGAGGTGACAAAGGGCCAATCATGCACAGCTTTATGTGAGTTTTAGGGCTGAAGGTCTTGGAGAACCATGAAAAGGTTTTATTAAGAAGGTAACATGACCAGATTTGTATTTTAGAAAAACTAAGAGAGGGTTGGGGAAAGTAGTGTAAACAATAGAGTGGATATGAGAAAAATTTAGAGGCAAGGAAGTGGTTCAAAGGCTGCTGTAATCCAGTAAGAGAAGATGGTACATACTAAAGAGAGGTTAGTAGGCATATAACAGGGTGAACCAAGAAGTATTGTACTACAATCATGTCCAAACAGAAAACATCTGTGTTGAAATGTGCTGTGGCAAAAGAGAGAAAAGTGTCACAAGTCTGCAAAGACCAAAGGAAGGGAAAAGAACTGACATTTGTTAAGTGCCTACGAATCTGGACAGACACTGTGCGCAGTGCTCTGTATACCCCGTCTGCTCAAATAGGCATCGTTGGTTAATGTATAACTTCACTGATGACTACTTTTTTAAAGTGCTAGTTTAAAATAAAATGTTTACCCTTTGTCCATTTAATGAAAATATACACATTACCAACCTCCAACCTGTCTTTTTTTTTTTCTTTTTTTTTGGCTGTGTTGGGTCTTCGTTGCTGCCTGCAGGCTTTCTCTAGTTGTGGTGAGAGGGGGCTACCCTTTGTTGCAGTGCGCAGGCTTCTTATTGCAGTGGCTTCTCTTGTTGCAGAGCACTAGGCACGGGGGCTTCAGTAGTTGTGGCACGCGGGCTCAGTCATTGCGGCACGTGGGCCCTAGAGTGCGTGGGCTTCAGTAGTTGCAGCACACAGGCTCTAGGGCACGCGGGCTCAGTAGATGTGGCTCGAGGGCTCTAGAGCACAGGCTTAGTAGTTGTGGTGCACGGGCTTAGTTGCTCCACAGATGTGGGATCTTCCTGGACCAGGGCTCGAACCCATGTCCCCTGCATTGGCAGGTGGATTCTTAACCACTGCAACACCAGGGAAGTCCCTCACTGTCTTCTTGAAGTAACATTGTGGAATATAATCTAGCTTTTTCTAATGTCTCGGTATCATCAACATGGAGAGTGCTTTGATCATTGATTTTTTTGCATTGAAAAATGTAGCCCTTGTTCGCTCTACACTAGACTGTAGTGTTTTCTGAGTTCTTATATCTGATTTTTTGTTTCTCTTGTCTCCTCTCGTGCTTTCAGCTCTTACTGATATCTATATCTGCTTTCAACAATTCATATCCATACCTTGTAGTTTGTTGCTTGTTACCAGCTATGAACTAGGGAGACATCATCAAGCTTGTTAGAATAAATCTAAAATGAGAATAAGAGCAAAATTCATCTGTGGGCCTTGTGGCTCTTAGCCTGACTCCTGAAAAGCACTATTTACTTTCTAGCTTTTGCCTATGTCCTAGAGAGCTGAATTTGTTGGATAAGTGGCTTCTAGATAAATGAGCTACAGAGGTCCTGGTATCTACCTGATATCTACCTGTTATCTACAGAGGCCTTTTTCTAATAAGATGAGAAAATCATATATTCACATAGACCTTTCTGAACATGCATCCTAAAATTTCATCCTTCTTTTGCCTCCAGTCTTCTCTCTCCCAGCACCCGCCACCACCACGCCTTCACATAGTATTAAGAGTAGACAATGGCTAAGCTGATTGGTGATACACTTTGTCACACAGAGATATAAGGGGGAGTAAATGACCTAATTCATATAGATTCATAACCTGTATACTATATATGTGCCTGGTAAGGGTTTTTCCTTTTAATAACTTACTTGTCTAAGCAAGCTCACAGTTGCAGCTTCCATTACTGATAAAATGTTTAGATGTATACACTACAAGCAAATGTTTTTTAAGTATAGAGCAGTATAACTGAACAAGATGCAAGGCTTACAGCACAAGGACCTAGGAAAAGACAAAGTAGTTAAACTGTGACTAATAAGCTACGTTCCAATTCACCCACTGGAGACTGCTAATATTTCTGTGTAAGGTGGTAGCAAATGTAAAAAAATCCCAGTTGTCTTCAGTTGCTGTAAAAGCCAGTAGAAAAAATAATACTCATCTATCCAAAGCTAATTGAACGTTCAGATTTTTAAGAAGGATTGAAATGCAACTGTTTTCCTTTTGTTTTTTTTCCCCTGCAGAGACACAGTGCTCTGTGCCTATACAGTGTACGGATAAAACAGATAAACAAGAAGTGCTATTTAAGCCTCAGGCAAAAGATGATATAAATAGAGGTGCACCATGCATCACATCTGTCGCACCAAGAGGATTGGGCCAAGATGAGGAAGACACTTCTTTTGAATCCCTTTCTAAATTCAATGTCAAGTTTCCACCTACGGACAGTGACTCTACTTTCTTACATAGCAGTCCAGAAAGACCCAGTGTCCTTGGTCCTGCCGCATGTGAGGCTATGTGCCAGGATAAATTTAATATGGAGCCCAGAGACAACCCGGGAAACTTTGTCAAAACAGAAGAAACTTTATTTGAAATTCAGGGAATTGACCCCATAGCTTCAGCTATACAAAACCTTAAAACAACTGACAAAACAAAACCCTCAAATCTTGTAAATACTTGTATCAGGACAACTCTGGATAGAGCTCCGTGTTTGCCACCTGGAGACCATAATGCATTATATGTAAATACATTCCCACTTCAGGACCCATCTGATGCACCTTTTCCTTCACTCGATTACCCAGGAAAAGCTATCCGAGGACCACAGCAGGTAACTGTTTTGCATTAACAAATATATTAAGTGTGAACACACATTTTGCCATGCATGCACAGATATGTAGCTTTCAGATTATCAGACACCTTTTTTAAACTAATGACTAGCCGAAGTTAAGCTTTCAATAAAAATATCCAAGTCCTGTAATAAATGACATGAAATTTAAAAGATGAATATGGTGAAGCTCTAGTATAAAGTACCTTAAAATTTACGGCACATTTTAAAATACATGTAAACCTTATCCATATCTAGTGTGTGTCATTTTCTTACTTAGTCCCTTATTCAAAGCTTTTAACTCGGGATCATTGTTATAATAGGATTCTTTATTAAATTTCATTCTGTGAAGCAGATGGCATTTTTTTATCAAAAAGTTTGTGTGTATCATACTTATCTTTACAAGAATGCATGATTTTTTTTATAAGTAAATAATCACATTGTATGTTTCTATTTCTGAAAATAAGCGAACTGTCTTTCAAATAATACTTCTATTACATTCTCAGTTATACAGTACGTAGATCTGTAGGGTTTGGTTTTGGTTTTGGTTTCTAATCTGCAGCCTAATACATTTTTTAAACAGTCTCTACATATGTATGATTCTAATCAAATACTTTCATGTTTCTAAAGCTTGCAGACTACTTACAGCCCCCCACCCCAATCCACTCCTACCCTCCCTTTTATTCAGGTTCTATTACAAAATGATTCTTTAAGTTTAAAAAAAAAAAAGGTGTTTAATGCCTAAAGGCAAATGAAAATATGTAATTGTTACAATAAGCTCATAAAAATGCAGATTGGTAAAAGTGTCTAATATAACTTGCAGACATTTGTTTGATTTCTCTTTGCCTTGAGATACTTAATTTACCAAAAACCAAAAAACACCAACAACTTGATTAATCCCCTTTGGCTTTATAAGTACTTTTATAGGTTATAGACTTTTAAATCAGCATACAAAGAAGGCAGTAGTCAAGCTGTGGTATATTTTAGTAGTGGAGAAAACTAGGCATCTCTGACAATAAGCTTTAATTGTAAACTCACTTATGTTCTACATTGTACCTTATTTCACATCATAGTCACAGTTATAGTTACTACTTAATGAAACAGATTAAACAATTTTATTTATTTCAAGTAGAATTCCTGTGGAGCTGTGAAGTGCATCAGTTCTAATGCTTGTTATTTTTTTCTCCATTACATCTCTTGCTTGTTCTTTTACTAGTCTGTGCATTCATGTTTCAGTAGATGGCACCCTGCATTGTGCATTTGCTTTCTAGGCTACAGCAAGGGAAACAGCTGGTATGTGATTACAACTTGATGGAAAAGTATTCAGCTTAAAAAATGCAGGAGAATTGGTGTTGAGCTGTCACAAGACGTGGGGCATAAGGTTAGATAATTGATATTTTGGCAGAAAGGCAAAGAAATTTGTTTGTTTTGAAGGCCATGTTACAGTTTAGGATTCAAAGGATATTTCTTAAAATGGGTTTTTTAAAACATTTTGTTGTTTTATTTGTTTTAATAAAGCTATGAGAAATACAAAATTCTTGAGTTGTCAGTAATAACAAAGGGAAGTGAAATTTTGGTTGCATATTTCAAATTTTTACTTTTATCTCAATCATTACTACTTAGCACCTTTTTTTATACATTCAGCTATCATAATAAAGTCTAAAATATACCTGCTTATTTTTGCTCTATGTGATTTTCTTTTTTTCCTACTTTTGCTGAGTCAGTGATTGGGGTCCCAACTGAATTCTATGAAAAGCTCAAATCCGAACTAATAGCTCCTAATAGAGAAGGATAAGTATGGACTTTGAAAATAAATTGGCAGTAGAAGATTGGCTCATCCAATTTAGAAGCTAAATTGCTTCTGAGTCTATTACTATTTTATAGATCTTAATTTAAAGTATCTTTAACATAACAATCTTTTATTTATATCCGTATCAATTTCCCATTAGAGTGGTGCATATTAATCAATTGTACTTTTTGTTTAAACTGCCAACACTAAAATTTAAATCTAGTTAACTCTGTTATATACTCATAATTATTACTGCTTTTCTTTTATCATGGAAGAGAGGAAATTATTTTACTCCAGATTTCAAATATGTATTTTAATATTACTGTTTTTTGTAATAAAATTGCCACTTCTCACAAAAGTATCTGAGTCAGTGTTATTATACACCCTCTGTACTGATATTTGAATGTTATCTTGGTGCTTAGACAGACTTTGTATATTTACATCAACCGTACACAGCTGTCCACTAAAATGTTTATAAGAAGACAGTGATGTAGTGAAACCCAAATGCTTCAATTAGTAATATACTGTTTATGTAATGATTGGTTAACTAGGATGAAAGAGATTGGTTAAGGGAATGAAAACTAACACTATGTCAGGAGTTGAACTAGGTTGTTATTTTAAAAGCATATTAGTAACAGGAATACAAAGGGGTCTCTTTCAGTTGGCATTTCGAGGTGATTTTCCTCAAAGTGCCAGAATTTAGATATGTCAAGATAAGAAAGCAAATTTTAGAAGTAATTTGGTTTACAACATTTCAGGAAAATAAGATATTCCAGCCAACAAACATATATTGAGCACCTACTCTTGAACTAAATGCTTTTTCTGGCCCTTCTAGATATTTTTTAATAAGTACAGTTAAGAGTATGTAGGTGTTGCTTATAGTAATGGAGGTAGCTCTGTAGAATTATGCTTCCCATAATCCTTTAACTGGCAACTGTTGACAGGCTTCACTTTAGTTAGCCACAAGAAAGGGTAAGAAGGCCAAAGTATGCGCTTGTAACAGGAGCAAAATAAGAAGTCAAAAGAATGCATCCAATGTTGGACTTTGTTGAACGATTAAATATTTGAGGTTTCAAAAAACAACTGATCAATAGAATTTGTTTCATACTTTAAAAAAATTATTTTCAAAAATTAGAACTTATTTCTGTATGATTTATTCATTGTGTATTTGCTTATAAATAGTAGCGAAATTACATTGCTCTTGATCAAAATGCATGTACACACACATCATGTCTAGTATGCTGTGTATTAATAAAGGTCCTATAACTTAAAGTTCCAATATAAAATAGAAGAGATAGAATTTAATTTTTTTAAAGTCTCAATTATTGACTATTGTTCCAAAACTCCAAAACCCGTTGGGATAACGGGTATTAAAACATGCTGGTGTTAAAGCTGAAAGATGTTTTAATGTGTGAAGATAAAGTGCATGAATGTGTATTTTAAGTGATTCCTAAAGTTAAATTATGCCCTTTGTGAAAAAGAGAATTGAGTCATGTCCTCATGCCAATTCTAAAGGAAAGGTAATTCGCTTTCATATTAGGGAATTTCATATATACGCACATAACCCGTTCAAAAAATTTGAATTTGAAATTCAGTGCAAGTTGATTTTAAATACAAATAACAGAAGATGTTTTTATTTGTTTCCTGCAGCCCGTTTGGAAGCCCTTTCCTAATCAAGACAGTGACTTATCGGTACTAAGTGGCACAGGCTCAGAACTGCATATACCTCGAGTATGTGAATTCTGTCAAGCAGTTTTCCCACCATCCATTACATCCAGGGGGGATTTCCTCCGGCATCTTAATTCACACTTTAATGGGGAGACTTAAGACGCATTTGAAAACAGACATATCAAGTTCTATGTGATGATTCTGGGTTTGTAATATTATGTACTTGATTGCAAACTTAGCTCAAAATCATTTATTGAAAAATCCAGTGTCACAGCTATTTGAATTTTTTTCTAAACTTATGTTGTAACTTTCTTTTATTACCTTTTAAAAGATCATTCTGTACAAAACTGTAATTCATTGTATTCATGTTTACAGTGTTTATTGCCATAATTCAAAATTATGTATGTGACTTATGGAATTGTATAACAATAATTTATGTTTTTTTCAAATGTCTAAGCTTATTGCTTGGATTTCTAGTTAGATCTATTGAATTTGGTGATGTCAAATGTTTATAGGGTTTTTTTCACTTGTTTTCATTTAAAAGTTTAGATTATTTATGCTGTGGGTGTTCTTTTTGAATAAACCAATAATAGAGAATAGCAGACAAGATAAACATCTGAGTAAATACCAAACCTAAGACATTTGTTGCTCAGTGATAAGATCACTGGTAGGATTATTTAAACACTTTATTATTTTTTTTTAAATAATAGACATGGTTTTAATTTTTACTATACGTATAGCAACATGATGAAATTAAATATTAAAAGAGTTACTTATATTGTGATAATTAATGTGTTCTTTGTTCTTAAATAAATAAATAAATCACATTTGGGGGAAATTCATAAAATTCATGTTTCTTTCCAGTAATCTGATAGAAGGGTGATACCAGATCTGGTGACATTTTATTATAACTAGTAGATCACTTTGAATTTTAAAATTATTTTTCAAACTAAACTTACTAAAGAAACACATTTGTCTTTAATGGGAGCAAATCTAAAACCCTGTAAGGATTATCCATATTAATTAATTTATATTAGAAATGTTCACATTCTTGAGAAATTTGTTAATTCATTGGTAGCATCCTGCCTGATGACGAGAGGAAGATATTTAAGAAAGAGGATACCAAATTCAGAGGGTTGCAGAATTTTAAAATGAGACTTCCCTTTCATTTTTCTTCCCTATGATTCTTGTCTTTTAGGTTTCTCTTCCTTCCCCCACCCCACACTTAATTTTTAAAAATGGTCGAGGCATGGCTTTCATTTTATGAAGTAAACACTGATTTGCAACTCTCAAAACAGAAATTTAAGCCTTCTTGGGAACGAGTGTTGTAGAAAGCTGGAGGGTTTCAGGTAAGGGATTGGAACAATTTGTTCAGGTATCACCTGTGCCACAGTGAAGAGCCTTAACTTGTGGAAGAATGAGAGTGGTGCTTCGACTTCTCAGGGTGCCAAGCACATCACACTGACATCTTCCTCACCAAGGTGACATAGCCATTATTAGGCATTCACTGTGAAGGGTTCTGAGGCATGTACATCTTTCTTTCATTGCCGCTGGGGCTGAATGGAAATGCCTAGACAATTATCCAAGTCTCTTCCCTTCCCCCCTACCTCCCGCCCAGCCAGCCTCCCCTCTCGCTCACTCCTCCCACACACACGCAAAATTAAACATAAAAACTTCCCAGCGTGTTCCAGCCAGAATATACCACTGTACCTATCTCATGAAAGGGGATTCTTTTTCCTTCTCTTTTCTAGGTGAGGAAGAGTTCCTCTCACACAGTTGACATCTACTAGCCTGCTGACAACCAAAGGAAATTGTGGCCCAGAAAGTGACTCGAAGTGGATCACTGACTCCTCTTCTCCAGTCCACCCTTTTGACACCTCCACCACTTTTAGTAAGCGGGGAACTCTTGTTTTCTATTGGGTTCCAGTGCTACCCCAAGCTCCGGCTTCCGAGGGACAGAGGCCCTCTCGAGCCAAGGGACAGGCAGCCTGGAGAACAGGCTCCGGGCCCGCACTGCAGAGGTGGTGCTGGCTGCAGCTTGGAAAGTGGAGTTGGGCACCCGCTGGGTCTCCCCTCTGGCTCTTAGTTCCGAGTCGTGTAGGGGCTGCATCTTGGCATCTGCTACGCGTGGCCGGGTAAGAACAGTTTCCAGGTAAAAAAGCTGCACACGCGAAACGCTGAGTCTGAAAAAACCACCCCCGCCGAGGCGAGGCAGTTGTGAGCGGGATGCCTGAGAAGTGGGAGGTGAATGTCCTCGGGAGGGCCCCCCCGGTGCAGCTTTCCCCGGAGGCTGAGGCTGCTGCCAGCGGGGACATCTGCTTTCTTACTCTCCAGCCTGGCTCACCCCGCCCCCTCAGCCCCGGGTTGCGTGGTTATTTTACCAACACGGGGGGAGGGAGAGCTCGAGGAGGTAGAGAAGGGGTGGATGGAAGCTCGGGAGATGTTCTTCCCACTCCCCCACGTCCCCTCCTTTTTTCTTCACATCTTTTAACCTTCAAAGTAAAGACTATAAATATGAAACGATAAGCGTGTCCGCTGGCTCCCAGGCCCGCCTCCTGCTCGCGGGGCTCTCGGGTGCGGGGCCTTGCCCTCCTCTCCAGCCTCCCCGGAGGCGGCCCGGGTTTCGGTGGTTTCGCCGGGCGCAGGGGCAGGCCGGGTGCGCTCAGCCGGTGGCGCCTTCTCTCCCGGGCTGCTGCCTCGACAGCTGCTTGTAGCTACAGTAATTAGACTGTCAGTGCTTGTTAGAGGAGAGGGGGGAAACACGCTTATGACAGCAGATTCCGAGACTCCCCAGTTTGTTAATTTCTAAGAGATCTTTAAAGCATTAATTGAGGTCTCCCTAACTCTCCCCCCCCCGTCCCTCTCCTCTCCCCAACTCCTCCCTTCCCAAAAATATCTTTAGGGGAAGAGAATTCTCTCCGCGTGGAAGCAGTGTTTCCCGCAAAACTGCAAGCCCGCCCCCGACTCACGCACACGCACACTATTTTATATATACATCTATATGCACACATGTATACGCAGAAGGTTAACTCGGCAGAGGCCTCGTCCAAATAGGAACCAGGATTGCATTTAAAATAATAAATAAATAAATAAATAAATAAACTAGGACGGAAAGGGGGGAGGGAAGCAGAAGTCGGGAAGAAAAGAGAAAAGCAGCAGGCTGATTACGAGGTGTCAAAACTGCCAGGAGCAAGAAGGTGATAGCAATCAGGGGTGAGAAGAGTGCGGCATTCGTGCGGGGCAACTAATTATCCGTCTCATTTGAGAAGAGCAGCATTTGAGGCAGCAGCGTTCGCCTGCTGAACGGTGACAGATTGGCGCGGAGGAGAGGGGAGGTGTTAAAACAATGGAGCCGGGCGCGCGAGCGCTGCTGCATGCTAATCAGCCCTCCCTCCGCCTGCCTGCCGCGCTCCCTCCTTTCTCCCGGCCTCCCTCCTCCGCGCTCCCCCTCCCGCCTGCGGCGCTCCCTCCTTTCCAGCGGGCCCGCCGCCGCCGCCGCCGCCACCCGCTTCCTGCTCCCTCTCTTTCCCGCGCGTCCTTCCCGCCGCTGGCAAGTGGAACCTGGGCCGGGCCACCGCGTCCACCACGGCCCGGGAGCCCCTGCGCTGCCCACCGCGGGCGCCCTCCGGGGTCCGGGCCGCTCGCGAGCCGCTGGCGAGCGCTGCCCCGCGCGGTGCTCCGAGGGCCGGCCCGCTCCCCGCGCGCCTCTTGAGAGTGGGTCTTGGAGGAGAGGCCGGGGAGCCTTCATTCTCGCGCCCACCGCTTTCAGCTGGTGAATTGAACGCGGTGGGCAGCGAGTTGGGAAGCCAGGCGAAGTCAGGAAGGGCGAGGGGTGGGAAGAGAGTCGGAGCCAGGAAGGCGGAAAAGGTCCCCCGGACCGACGGCAGGCCCCCCGACTCAGCCCCAGCGCCGCCGCCGCCCCGAGCAGCGTCGCCGGCCGCGGGCGAGGTCACCGCCGGCAGAGTCTCCCGGGTCGAGCCCCGCAGACCCCAGCAACCTCCCCTCGCCAGCCAGGCCCCAACTGGACTTACACGGTTTAGTAAGCACCGAGAGGAAGACAAATACAGGGCCTGAGCGTTCGTTGTGCTTCCAAGGCTTGACCTCCTGACCCTAAGACTAGACTAAGGGGCTTCTGGACCCCCGGAGATCATACCATTCAGTCGTTGCGGGGGAAAGAAAGCCTTTCAGAAACCGGCCACCCGCGCCCTCCGCCGCGGTGACCAGAGGCAGGACCGGGCCGGGGCATCTCTGGCAGCCCAGCTCCCCGCCTGAATGTTCCGCTCCGCGTTCTTGCCTTGGGAAAGCTGGTCAAAACCGCAGGGCCGTGGCTGCCCCTGTACAGATAATCCACCAGAACCTGAGTCTCTGCTGGAAAAGGTCTCTTTATACCTGTTGACGCAGGCCCAGAACCTGAGGTTCTGTCTACTTTTTGAATTTAAAAGCTGATTGTTGAGCTTTTGCTTAAAATACACTTTTGTTCGTACGTTTTTACTACTACAGATTTACATAAACTACCCTTAGAGAATAAAAATCATTGAAACATTGACGTTCTTATGGCTTACGTAGGTTAAGTGAAACACAGCTACAGAGAACTGGTAGGAATTTGGACTGAAGGAGAATGTAATTTCTTCTAACTTGTTCCGTACTATTTAGTTAACCAGGTGCCTAAATTAACATAATAAAACTTCCTTCCCTCAAGCCAGACATGGAAAAGAAAGCAGTTGAAAGGTAATCCATGCAGTATAATTTTTGTTCTGCTGACCTTTACCATTGCATAACTTCACACACAATTGTTTCTTTAAAAAAATCAATATAAAATGTGAAAGTTTGATAAAACTGTCATATATATATGACGGTTTCATTTATATTACTCTCTCTACCCTTCTCTGTTTGAAATGTTTCATAACAAAAGTACAACACAAAAAATAAAATGACCTGAGTAAATTTTGGTATTTTCTATCTTCATCCCTGACCTAGTCCTATGAAAAACTACACAAACACACAGAGTGAATAATTTTTCCTTTTAGAATATGCCCAGGCATACCAATACAATAGCTGAATGCAAAATTGTTAGGATCTACTGAAATCATACAGAATGTTTAAAAGTTTTAAAACTGAAAATTCTTAAAAAGTGTTGTATAAAGAATTGTGTGTAAATAAATGTTAATGCTTTTTGGTTTCCACTCTTGGGAAAACCACTAAGTAGGCCTCTCTGCACTTAGTACATCACAGACTTTTTAGTGCTAGAGTATTAGCTGGCATTTGGAAAATTCCCTGGCATCTCAGTCTGTTAAAATATCAACCTATCTAACAGAAAAAAAAATTAACTTTACATTTCTTAATGTAAACTTGGAGATTCAGATGCTCCATCAGCATCAAAATTAAGCAATTTATTAACTATTCATCAGCCTTTTCTCCATTAACCAATTCTGTGTAAGCAAAGTGTCTCTCTCTGATGTGGTAAACCTATAAAGTACAAATAAATTTAGTTCAATTCCATGTTGTGTTATATATTTCTAATATATAATCAAATCCTTTACCTTCCAACAACTTGGTTATTATGGATTTAGTGTAATTTCTTCTCAGTCTATAGACTTCACAAATTTGCATGATTGTTTTAATGGTGTATTTACAGATAAGTTTTTATTTGCACATAAGGACAAAAAGGTGAAGTGAAATTTGGTCCCAATGGAAACCTGTTAGGTTCCCTGAACATATGGCTCATTGGGCTGTTACTTCCTTTTTGAGATCATTTTCCAAGATTTTTTAATATATACATCAATTTGACACCAGTTATAAAGAAAATATATTGGCTTTGAAAGTGCCTCCACCTGGGACATATCTCTCAATAACAAACCATGTAGTCAGGTGTACCTCTGAATGTACAGGTGTCCAGTCTCAAGAACAGGGCATCATTTGAATCTAGTCAAAACTGACAGTTGATTTTACACTGTCTTTGAAATTAGGTAGTTCTTTGTATTCTTAGAATGCCACAATGACTTGATTAATACAGTTTAGGGGTGACTACTTAAAACTCTTTTTAGGGAAGGCTGTGCATTTGGAATCCACAGTATTACAATGATTACTCTCAGTAAATACAAGTGATGTTAAGTTTCACTTATTGAAAGTGCGTGATGCCAGCTTAAGACTTAAGGGGAAAATCACAGCACTTTGAAAAAGATGTAAATGTTCAATTGGTATAAAGGGAGGGGGGGGGGGAACCGTGCTAAAACATGTGCCTATTTCCATTATGCTTAATTTACTATTCAAAACAAGTTTTTCCTAATAAGCTCTATTGTTTCTTTCTGTTTTGTAAAAGTTAATATGTGTGAGACAAAAACCTGATTCAGAATGTGAATGAAGTCTGTTTAGCGAAAGCTTGTTGGAGCTTACAGTTCAAGGAGGGCCTCAAATTAAAAGACACTTCACCTAATGACACTGATAATATATAAGGAAGCAAGTCTTATAGGTCATTTCTAGAACCAGTTACAATTAGACTGCTAATTTCCTCCTGTCTCAGAGTGAATTCATACACTTAAAGCGCAGCGAGCACTAGAATATTCGGAATGAGGATGCTGCGTATATTTATTAAATAACTTTAGCTTTTGCTTTATTGCAGTTCTCTTCTTTCTGAGGTCAAGGTTCCCAAATAGGACTGAAGTATAAGTTCTCAAACATGTTATCCCTTTGTCCTGTCTGTACAGGGTTGTTTGTCTTTAAGTCACTCACACTTTTCCAGAGTATTTGCACCTGATTATGCAAGCCCTTGATGTTGAACTGGTCTCCCTCATTTGAATATCCCCTTGGGATCTGGAATGCCCGGATAACCTGGAGTCTGCCCATGCTTTCTTTGTTGTTTAGGGCTATATCATGAATAAATTTTAAAAATACCTTGCTTATATCTTTTGGAAACAGTGTACAAAAGATGAGTTATTGCTTATTAATTCAAGGAATAATTATTTTAGAAATAAAATCTTATAGATTGCCTAATCCAACTTTCTTTTTGTGTGGACCAAAAGAAAAAAAAACAAGCCAGAAAACAGCAAAACAAAGCTGTGTCTAGAGAAAATGAATGAGTCCTTCAAACCCACTCAGAAAGCTAGAACCCAGCTCAAGCTCTCCTGCATTTCAATCCACTTTTTCCCATAATAATCCTTTACCTCAAAAAAGATATACTTTTTCATTGGCTTTGTACTTGACTTCATAGGATGCTTAAACTACCTTATATCTGGAATCTTTTGTACACAAAGATACTACCCATTATGCTAAACCACAGAGACAGTAGGTTCCCTGACAATGGGATGGAGTGTACTATAGGGGGATTATCAATTTATCATCACCCTAACGCAGGGCCCCAGAACGTGTCTGCTGGGAGAAGAAGCATCTTAGCGAACTGAGTGTTGAGATACCTCATGCCTGCTCCAATGAACAAACAGCAAGTGTTGGAATGTATTTTGCAGCGTGAGACACAATCTGAGGTAGGAGAGAAGGTAAAAAGGATTTGTACCTCTAAAGCATGGGGTTAAAACCTCACCGTGACACCCAAACCACAAGGCTAACCATTTAATAATCCAAATTCTAAATCAAAGGTTATAGTTTGTATGGGAAAGAAAAAAAAATAAACCAGTATGAACTGGAAGCGAGCCTATATATTTTCTAAAACTATTAATCTGGAACTAAAACATTCTCTAAAGCAGAGACTTCATTTTCTTCAAGAGGTGGCCTTCACTTGTCTTGATGGACCCGAGACTCACCAGGAGGTCTCAGCTTTACACTGTCTTCCCTAGAGTGTTGGTGAATCAACACTGAAAACAGCTCTCATTAGACAAATAGTTTCTCCGTTTGCAGTTGTTAAATAGCACTAATTGCTAGCAAGAAAGGGGCATCCTGTGTGGGTGTATTCATACAACTTCAAGCAACTGGCTTGAAAGGAAGGCAAGCTCACTAGGAATTCGAAGTATCAGTAAGGGTGATACAGCTTCCTTGAAAAAGCTCTCTCCAACCAGGACTGAGGAAGAAATGCAAGCAGCAGGCTTCCTCTGCTAAGCAGCTTTGTGACACACTTAAACACACACTTTCTCTCTCTCTCTCTCTCTCTCTCTCTCTCACACACACACACACACACACACACACACACTCACTCCAGTATCCTGAGGTTTTACCACTGGCATTTTGAAAGTCTTTTCCTTCAGCATCTACGGGGCAAGGCCTGGATAAGATCTACTTGTAGGTTAGAATGCTTGATAAATTTCAAAGCAGATTTTGCTCCACCCTCACATCTTTAAAGTTGTCAAGTCCCAACTTAGTTTCTTTCGAAGTACAATTAATACCAAGGAGTAATGTGGCTCTCCAGTAAGAGTTAGAAAAAAATACACGATCCCAATATGGGAGTGCCATTGTAAGTGACACTCCACTTCTAGGTGATGCTATGGTACCTTGGACTGGCCTGGAAAGGAGCCAGCCTCAGGGAAAGGACACTGGTCCATTGTCCAGATAAGAGTCAACAAGAGTAAAAAACTCTGCCACTTCCTCCAAAAATAAGGACGTTTCCAAGTGTTTCAGTCATTTCATCCTCTTCCACCCCACCATGTGCTTGGGAAAGTGTGCTGTGGGGATGACTCATTTCCTCTCCAAGGCAAAGTCCCATTAAAAATGTCCCGAATATCCTGATTAATATACATCGGAGAAAGAGCCTTGCTTCTCATACAGTTTTCCTCAATAAAGTATTCTTAGTTAAGATTGCCCGGTTTAGCAAATAAAAATACAGGATGCCCAGTTAAATCTGAATTTTAGATAAACAACAAATAATTTTTTTACTGTAAGTATGCCCTATGCACCCCTATTTGTAATATCTTGTTGACTAAAAAGATGTGAAGTCAAGTCTTACCTAACAGATTTTCCCGTACTTTTTCGCTTTTCTGTGCATGGTTGGGGGTAGGGAATTAGGGGTAGAGCAAATACCCTTATTGTGCCCGGAATTTTCTTTCTTGCTTTCTCATTCCACAAGGAGAGTCTCGGTGCCTCTTAAATAGCTCTCAGGCTTTGCTGTACACACTGCTCTCCTCGCTTTTGATTATACAATGTTTTGCGTTGTGTCGAAACGTGTGTGTTGATCTAGTCTCCTCCAGCATAATGTGAGCTTTTCAAAGGGAGAGAGGGCGCGTATTGCTTGGCTTCCTCCCTAACTCCTGGGTTCTCTGGAGTCTTGCTAACCTCTCCTTCCAGGCTGCCCAGGTGGGCGAGGAGGCGCAGCGGGAATTCTTCACTTCAACCTCTGACCCAGGTGCCAAGGGAAACTGAGACTCGGGAATTGGGCCCCTAGAAGCGTCGGGAAGAAGGGAAGGGAGAGGAGCCAGGAGCGCTAGGTCCTTCCAGGCCCTTCCCGGGAAGCGGTGAGGGCCCGAGCAGGCCCTTCCGGAGGCCCGGCCTGGAGGCCTTCTCTCGCCGCCCGGGGCCTGCCCGGGCCCGCGAGGCCTGGAGCCGGACGCCTGGCCCCGTGGCCCCTGTGGGCGGCGGGCGACGCGGGCACCGACGGCTGGGGGCGCCCGGAACCCTCGGCCCCCCAGCCCCGCGCTTCCCGGCCCGGTCGGCCGCTCGACGCCTCGCTTCAGCCGGGCGTTTCTTCCCCTCATTTGTTGCATTGTTTGCATTAATATGAATATCTTGTTCTGTTTGTTTTGTCTCCTGGGAGCCAATAAAGCTGTGAGTTTTTTCTTTACACCAAATGCAGCTCTACGGGCGATCAATCAATGGGTAGTCTTCGGATAATCTGTGAGAGTGAGAAATCTAATAAAGCTAGCGACTAGAAAAGGAAAACAAAATCTATTTTTCTCTTAGGTTCACTACGTCAGGATGAGTGTGTTCCACTTCTGCTGCTTGAGGTGGGTTTAACTCCATTTTTGGGGGGGCGGGCGGGCGTTTGCTTTAAACAAATGGAGTTAAATGTCAGATGGGAGGGGAAGAGATTTGAGGGGAGACTGAGAAGAAGAGGGATGTTTGGGGGCTTCTTACATTTTCTGATGATTGGGTTCTTCTGGCAAGAGGGAAGAAGGGACTTTCTAACCTCCCAGGAAACGAGAGACACGCACTTTGCATCTGATAAGACGCACTTTGGCAAAGAGGTCTTTCCTCAGTTTTCCAGGCAGACAGGGAATGTAAATTAATAAAGAAGTTTAGTAATGATAATAAATCCAGTTATTTTAGTGTCCTCTGCCCCCATTCCTGGTTTCCTCCTGCTAGACGCTAAACTCCCCAAATGCATTTTGAGAAGGCCCCTCAGCTACCCTGAGCAATGCAAGGAAGATGAGAAAGACTTGCCTGGCTGCAGCCCCCTCACAGCACAGTGCAACCCAAATCATTTATAAACAGATCAAAATAACCATCTGAATTATCTAACATTAACAGCAGAACTGAAGAGCCCAAGATTATGTGATGAATTGTTAAATTGCAGTAGCATTGTTTTGGATTGCTAATTAAAAAAAAATAAGCAAACCCCATGACTCTAGATATGACAACTGAAAATACCCACAAATTATTTAATAAATGAAGCGTCTAACAACTTTAACACTTCCTGGTCGCCCTGTTAATAAATGTAATTTGAGGTAGATTTTTTAAATCTTCCATCTAAACAGTGAATTCATTACGCGCCATTCAGATATCTGGATGCCTATGGACTTCTTGGAATTAGGTGTTAAATAGACAAAAGTGAACCAAACTGCCTTTAAAAGCACAGCATGACCATGTAATTCTTTTTCCAGTTTGTGGTAAAAAATGATGAAACTTCTTTCCAAGTAGCTATCACCCAGATTTAGTGTGAAAAGTAGTGTAATTGTAATTCACGCCATCAGGGTCTATCGCTGATAGACGATCAGCTGTTCTGTAGTGGAGAGAGGCTTTCTTTTCAAATAGGAAAGCTGCCAAGTGCTCTGCGATACCTCCAGCAAGCTTATCGGATTGAGTTCAGAGCCAAAACAGCAGCTGCACACATATGCAAATTGGCAATTAATAGTATAACATTCTGCAAAAAAAAAAAAAAAAAAAATGTTTAAAAAAATTTTTTTAAGAAAATGGAAAGAAGCTACCTGAACATTAACCTTAACTGTAACTGGGACTTCTAGGATGAATGACTAAGGTTTAATTACCCTCTGGAGAGGACTTGCTCTGTATTACTTTTTCTCCTACAGATCAAGTCTTTGTTGTCTTGCTGAGTTTTGTCTGTTTTATGGAACATAACAATAGACTCTAAAGGAAGAAGTTTAAAAATAACTAAAACCCCTTATATTGTGATTCCAGAAAAGGGTGGAAAGGAAGCCCTTTCCACTGATCATTCTTTCTCTGCACAGAGAACACAAAGCAAGAGCTTTAGCATCCTCGTGGAAAAGACATTTTGTTCTGGATGTCATCATCCCTTTCCACTACAGCTTGCAGTAGGAGCAGGCTTCACATCCTGGGGGTGCTGCCTGTCTGTGTCTTGATTTCTGTCTGTCTCTTCCTCCCATTGACAGGAATGCCGTTTGTGGGCTTCACGCAGCAGTTTGCAGAAATCCAGCAAGATTTATGGTTTATGTTGCCCAGCATGTATAAACACAACACTCTCAAATGTTTAAAGAAAAAAAAATCGTATGAATTTGTTAAATTTCTTAACATTCTGGTCCCCCCACTGCACCCCAATTCTCACACACAAGTACTCTGTTTCCCCTGATACAGTCATACAATAGCTGTGGCTGGGAATAGGTTGACAACCTAAACCCCAAGAAGGGCCTAACGTTTTCACAGCAGGCTTTTCCCAGTGCTTTGAGCCTTTCTCTCTAGCACGGGGGTGGGGTGATTAGCAAATGTTTCAGATAATCTGTGAATTCTTAATAGTCATATTTCCATGGTTGAAGATCTGCCTCTTTCTGGGATGTGGCAGGTTTCAGAAATGTTGGTGTTGGGGGTTTTACCGATATTTCCAAGTTCTGGGAGTTTGAAATTTGGGTCAGGATCCTGATTCCCTTCAGTGTGTAAGGGTGAAGTAGGTTTTATTTTGCTTTATTTTCAAGATGTCTCAGTTGGAGATACAGTCCTAACTGTAACATGTACCATAAATGCAGAATTGCGACCATTATTTCTGCCTTTTTCTCCTATCACCTATGCTTCTGGCATTAGTACTTTCAGTTTTACTGCCAATCAAGTGTGCCTTTAGCTTAAAAACACTCTTTTTCTTACACCCTGGAAACACTTCTTTTATAATCTGAGGCAAGTTTTGGATTATTAACTCTTGGAAGTTTGAATATCAAATTTTTAATAGGAACTTCACTCATGTGGAATTTAAATATGTTTGTTTATACTACTTGGATACAATTTTTGGATAACAGTCAATTAAACAACCAATCCCATTTCGGGTACAGAACATTTTTAGCCCTTAATAAGAAGCACACAACTCCTTTCCTCTGGGTCGGTAGATTGCACTTTTCTAAATGTTCATGATTAACAGAACTTTTTTGGTCTGATTCCAATAAAAGTATCCTGTGTTCTGAAGATTATAAGGTATAGGAGAAAAATTATCAAGTCTAAATTCTATTCATAAGTATTATTTTTCTTGACTTGTGATCCAATTAGAATGCATTCTTAGACTTTTCTGTTTTCTTATGACTAAATGAAAACTAGTTTAAAATGATATATAGTCAATGACAAGTTGCTTTTGAATAAAACAGAACAATGGGAATGCCAACTTTCTTTCCTTCTCCATAACTTCATTAACATGGTTGTATAGACATTTGCATGTAAAATGTAGTTAACAAAAATTACACAGAAGTAAATTTAGTCCTCTAGTGCGTACCTCTATGGTAAATCAGACCATTTGGCATAGTTTGAAGTCTTCCAAGAAGCCTGGTTTCCACCTGGAAAATAAATTACTAAATTTGAATGTGTTACTTTTACTATGATGAGTTGTCTATCTGTTACATTTTATTTTAGTACATATACTAGAAACTGTACTTAGAGTTTTCTAAAATTGTCATCTGTTAAGGTAGAGAATTATAATAATTATATAATTATACCCAGAAAAAGTGTTCTGACTTTATTTTCATACTGTTACAAATATGATGGATTTTTAAAAATTCAGGATGTTTGTCACAAATTCATGTTTCATTGTCAAATTTTGAGATTAATTTAGATTAGCTATAACTGTTTTAACCAAAGTTTATTTTCTTTGCATTTATTGATATACAGATCAAGCTTATATTTGGGCTTCAGTGTAACACATATACACAATTGCAATATCTAGCTGTACTTACTTTGCTGCATCTTTAAACGAAACTTCATCTCAAAATTTTCTGAGTTTGATAAATATAAAATACTTATTAAGTCACTGTATTCTCCATTCAATATATCCTACTATTTTAAATCATAAACAATTTGCATTATAAGAGCTATATTTATTAATCAAAATTCTATGTTGACAGAGCATCATGAGATGATTGGTGAGATGTCATGTACAGTGAAGATAGCTCTCAATTAATTTCTCCAGATAGAAATCCTGTTTTCTAATGCTTCAGGTGTGCACAGTGGGAGGAGATGGAGATGTGGGACCACGGCTCAGTAAAAACTCTTCACAACAGCCAGTGAGAAGTCTTATTAAAATGTGTCTGTAGATTTTTCTTCATCCTAAAGGAAAGTGCATTAATCTCTGAAAGAAAGCAATATTTCTTTCTGAAGTGTATATTTTCTCAGTTGAGTTAAATAACCAGAATGGGCATGGTTGTGGAATTCTATATTCTCAAGCCCAGAAACTTTATAATTTACTACAATATACCCAGATATGTCTAATTCCTATACCACCTTCATAATAATTATGTTTTATGTTTGACTTTTTTTTTAACTCTAAAGCACTTTGTGAATCCGGGTGAATATATAATAGACACCACCTTCTGTGGGAGTGAAAGGAAGAAAAACTTGATTCATATTTAAAGGTGCTATATTTGAACACTATGATGCTAAAATATTTTATCTTAGCACAGGGTATTTGTTTTGAAGAATCTATCTGGAGGACTCTATATAATAAACTGAATGAGGAGCCTTTACTCAACGTGCTAAAAGAATAATATTTTTAGAAAATCATGCCTCTAGGTAATCTACTTGGCCATTGGATTAATAGTCTAGGAAATTATGGTGATAGAATAATAATAATTTCTTGGTTCTCTGTACTAGGTACTTCACATACCTTTCCTCATTCAATCATAATAACCACCTTATGAGACAAGCATTATTATTTTACTGATGAGGAAAATGAGGCTAAGTTTAAATCAGATAGCTAGTAGTGGATGAGCCCCTATGGCCGTGGAACCCTCAAGTCTGCACTCTCATCATGTAAGGCACTTCCATTCTGATGTCTGAAAGATAGAGGCATGGAGGGTAGAAAACCATCTCTCTCCTCTTAAAATTCCATTTTTCCTTTACTAAATCAAAGAAAGTCAATGAAGTAGTTCAAGAATTTAGCAGTGTAGTCAAGGTCCATCTGATTGGGAAGTCTTTATATGACTAGGAACAGGATTGCTTTGGCACATGCATAAAGACTCAGGCGATCTACACATCCATCCTCAAATTTAGCAATTCGAAGCAGTTAGCTACACGGACAGTTTTGTATGCATTGCTAAATGCAGACACAAAAACTGCATTTGCAAAAAGAGGAAACCCAGTTAAACTAGGTTGCAAATTTGGCCCTAATTTAGCGTAGCATTTGTGATACATATAGGTTAGAGTGACATTTATATAATGGTGTGAAATACGAGAAAGTTCCAATGCTAGACACAAAGACTTTTTAAAATTGCTTTTGCCTACTTTGGTTAGTTTAAGAAACAGGAGGAAGAATTTGGTTTTTCAAGTGATGGGAAGCCTTTAAGGATGTTGGAACACTGTTCGGTCCCCTGGGGTTCTGCCTGCTGTACAATTTTAAATGTCTTTTAGCTAAAAAATTGGCCAACAAGGGAAACATAGAGATGAAATCTCTTCTCCCTTATCTGGGAAGTGAGAAGCTATAGGTGGCTAACATAATCCAATTGTGATAGTCAAATAAATGGTCAGCTTTGGCGATCATATGCCACAATCATTCATCCTAGTTAATATTTCTATTTAACTAGAGTAACTACCTATATATTAGAATTTACTTTGGAGGTTTTGTCCTTATGCTCGGTTGTAGACATAGGCTTCAGCTTAAGAAATATAGCCAGAGATGAGACTGGATAAATATTCACAATGTTTTACATGCATGCTGCAGTCATGGTACCTGAAACTATTTCCATTTTTCCAGTGAAGACCACTGGAGGGCAGTGTTTTCTCCTTTGGGACCAACACCAGTTTTCAGATGGAGAATGCATTGATGTGTTAAAAAGGCGTCTGGGTTATGGAAAATGAGTTGCACTTCTCATTCAGGCAGTGCTTGGAATTTACCCCCTCCTATTTACCTGTCATTCAGGTTGTTGCTTATCGTACTGCCAGCCAAATTAGTCATACCTAAAAATCAGAGCCTAAAAGAAGATCATGCACAGTATTTGCTATTTGGGAGTCTATATTAATTTGTCATTTGAGGATTGTGCAAAGTTTGTTTTATTAACATAAATAGAAAATGAAAGGGTATATGAGCAAGAATGGGTCGTTTTAACTATGAAGTTTTAACTATCAAGTGCTTTGCCCTTCATAATTTCAATATTTCATTAAGTTTACATTAATTTTATTTTCAGTATAATATATGTACATATGCTTGTCACAAAATCAGTTGTCAGCAGTTTCTAGAAAGAACAAATGAAGACTTTTCCTGGAAGTTATTTGCCATATTTTATGGTGTGACTTGTTCTCTAGCGATAGTAATGGAAAAATATTTAGAAATTTTTTATTTAAATAATGATATGCTACTGTCAAATTATAAAATTATACTTATTTGTGTTCTCATTAGTTAAAAAATGAAGCTGAATTACATAATATAATTTGAGGGAGAACCATTTAATCTTTATTTAAAGGCATATAATGCTAATTGAATTCTTTTAATTATACTAATTTGAAAATATATTTTACCTCTGAAAAAAAGATTCCTATTTTTTACAAAATCAGCATATAATTTTATTATAATGATTTATTTGATTTTTTTTTCAATGAAATGCCTAGAAGCTGGCGTCAGATCATGCCTAAACAACACAAAGCAACCCAAAACCACCAGTCTCTTGAGGAAAAACACAAATTTCAATGTCTACATCTTCAATAATTGTTTAATGTATCTTATTTGTGTAACATTGCTTCTGATTATAAAACTAGTAAGTGTTTATTTTGGCAATTATGGAAAATTAATATAATGAAATAAAATCACCCATAACTTAGCCAGTTAGAGAGAGAACCACTGTTAACTTTTTAGAGTATATCCTTACAGCATATTTTCCTATGCACTAACATATGTTTAAAATAACTAGGATACATGAGCTACACTTTTCACTTAAAATATATCATAAATATTTTCCCACGTCATTAAATATTTGTCAACAGAGTTATTTTGAATGCCTAACTAGTGCACCATAATTTATCTAAGTTCTCAGACACTGTACTTGGTGGTTTCTAATTTTCCTGCATTATAAACAATACTATGATGAACATCTCTGTAGACAATATTTGCATACATCTATAATTATTTCCTGTAAGTAAATTTCCTAAAAAAGAATTTCAGGGTCTAAAAGTTTGTTGTTGTTGTTTTTATTTACAAGTTTTGATACTTACGTTCAAAGTGTCCTTCAAAATGGAAATGTATGAGAGTGTCTACTTATCCATACCTTCACCAGCACTAAATGTTACCAGGTTTTTAATCTTCTTTAATTCGATGTCTGAAAAACATTTTGTTCGTTTAGTTTTTGTTACTTTGGTTACTTGAAAAATTTAATATATTTCATATGTTTATTTGCCATTTATATTGTTTCATTACAGCTTGCTTTTTCCTAAACCTCACCCATTTTTTTTTCTCTTGGGATGTTTATATTTTTTAATTAATTTATGATAGTTCTTCATATAATAAGGATACACCGACCCTGTTCCATACATTTTACAAATAGTTTTCTAAGCTAATATCATATTTTGTTACTGACTTTATTTTAAAATTCTCATTCAAATGTTTTTATTAAAATTTCTATCCTTGCTTATTACCTTTAAATAATATTCCTCACAAAGATTATTCACTTATATTTTTCTCTGATACATTTGATTACTTTGTTTTATATATGTTTTGTTATTTGCTTTCATTTCATGCATTTAATGCTTTAATCAATCTGCAATTTATTTTAGTTTATCATGTAAAGTTAGGATTTGATCATTTTTTCCAGTTGTTAAGCAATTGTCTCTGGATATCTATTGAATAATACTTCTTTCCTACTGATTTAAAAAGACTTTTTGAATCAAGATGAAAACTTTTATGTTCCAGGGTCCAATCCTTAGATTAATTTCTGCTCCACTGATTATCTTCCACTTTTATCACAATATTTTATTTTATTTGTTTATTTTTTTAATTTACCATACTGTTTGTGTATGTGTGTGTGTGTGGTGTGTGTGTGTGTGTGTGTGTGTGTATTGTTTGATTATTTTATCTGAGGGACCACATTGTGCTGTGGATGTATTTAATAGTATGTTTCTTTATTTATTTATTTTTTTTAGCCAAGCCGCGCAGCTTGTGGGATCTTAGGTCCCCAACCAGGGATGGAACCCACGCCTTTGACAGTGAAAGCGCAGATCCTTAACCACTGGACCGCCAGGGAATTCCCATAATATTTTATACATTTTTACATCTGGAATTGCAGGTCCCTCTTAAGTAGTTTTTTTTTTTTTCCTGAAAGTTTTCTTTGTCATCCTTGCCTATTTATTCTTTATATCCTTCATAATTACTTTACTAAGTTAAAAAATTCACTTGAGAACATATGTTTTGCTATGGAAAAATGCTCAGGATATATTAAGTGAGAATAGCAAGTTGTAGAACAGCGTATATAGTATTATCCCTCCTAGAATTTAAAAAAAAAGTAAGAAAGAGCATAGAAGGGTGTCTGCATGCTCATGTGTATGTGAGTACATGCCTTATAGATATGTACAAAATTTCTGGAAGAATAGACAAAAAAATTGTTAACAGTGATTACCTTTGACGAATGGTAATGGACATTGTGGGAAAGCAGAACTTTTGTTTTTTACTATAAAGTAGTCTTTTTTAAGCAGTTTGTATTCAAAAATTTACCTGAAATTCTAAACAGAATTATAATACATTAAATTTATAAATGAAGTGGGACATCCTTATAATATCGTCATTTTCCCATATAAGAACACTTTTCAAAAAATTTTATGTTCCTCAGTAAAAGTTTTGTAATTTTCTTCAGATGGGTACTACACAAGCCCTGTAGTTTATTAGTTTAGCCCTGTAGTTTATTAGTTATATATCTATAACTATATGTAAATTATGTATCTATAACTATTGATTGATATATAGAAATATAAAGCTATGTTTCATAAATAATATTGCATAATTGCCATTATTTGTAAAGTTAATTTGTCTCATGGAAGACTATTTTCTAATTGTTTTTTCTTTAAATGAAAGAAATGCTTGATTTTTAATTTTCTTGACTTTAAAAATAATCCTAAAGTAATGGGTCAGTTCAAGTTCAGGCTAAAATTATTGGTTTAGGTAGAAATATTCTAATTTTACTTAATATAATTGTTTTCATTTATATGATTTTTTGAGTCATAGAAACATGGCTTGAGAAAATACCAATTATGAAGAATCCCTTGAAATATAAACGACTGCAGAATATAATACCTGTCATTTTCTGAAAAGAACTGCAAAGAAGTAATGAACAAAAATGATTATTAGAGTATAGATAGGATTTCTATGAATAATTTATGAGAACCTAGACAAGGAAGAAACTATAGGTATGACCTATTTTGAGTCCTGTAGACTTTTTGCCCTATTTGTAGTAGAAGATACTGCTATTTTTCATATATTTTCTTTTCAAAAGTACAGTATTTTATTCGTTATTGCTAACTATAAATATTTAATATTCTCATTGTAAAAAGCATTCAAATATCATAGAAAAAATACTTTCTTTTTTTGAAGATCAACCATAACCCTATCATCCAGAAAAAAAACTACTGTCAGTATTTTCCCTAGGGACTTCCCTGGTGGTGCAGTGGTTAAGAATCCACCTGCCAACGCAGGGGACGTGGGTTCGAGCCCTGGTCCGGGAAGATCCCACATGCCTCGGAGCAACTGGGCCTGTGTGCTACAACTACTGAAGCTGTGCTCTAGAGCCTGTGCTCCACAAGAAGAGAGGCCACCGCAATAAGAAGCCCACGCACCCCAACGAAGAGTAGCCCCCACTCGCCGCAACTACAGAAAGCCTGCACGCAGCAACAAAGACCCAATGCAGCCAAAAATTAATTAATTAATTAAAAAAAATATATATATATATATTTTAACATCTTTATTGGGGTATAATTGCTTCACAATGGTGTGAAGTTTCTGCTTTACAACAAAGTGAATCAGTTACACATATACATATGTTCCCAAAAAATATATATATTTTGCCTACTCTTCAAGACTTAATTCTATTCATATATATTTCATATATTTATAAATGAGACCACACTATACCTACTGTATTATAGCCTCTTTTTTTCTTTTAATGTATAATCACTGCTGCCTTTTAATGTCCATAAATGCAGATCTTCATAATTCTTAGTGGTTACCATTGAAATGTATATTTTATTTCATGACGTTCCATAATTTACTTGATCAATCCTCTATTGAGCAACGTTTAGTTTTCAGTATTTTACAATGAACATTCTAAAACATCTTTTTACATTTGACACATTATTTCCTTAAGAAACAGAAATGCTAGATCAACGAGTATGCATAATTTTAAGACTTTTGATTTCATCCTGCCTCTGTTTCCTCCAGAAAGTCATAGTGATTTTATCTCAAGCCTTCCCAATACTGAGTGTTAATATTATTTAAAATATCTTTTATAATCTGATAGCTGGGGAATGGTATTTCATTGTTCTTTTAATTTCCAGAATTTGATTAGCAATGAGGTTTATCATTTTCTCATATATTTATGGTCTATTTTATCATGTTTTCATATGTTTTATGGTCTATTATTATTTCTATATTTGTGAATTAACTATCCTGATTCCTCTTTTTCTTCTGGAGTATATATATCTCACTGTTTTTTTTTTTGTTGTTTTTTGTTTGTTTGTTTGTTTGAGGTACGCAGGCCTCTTACTGTTGTGGCCTCTCCCGTTACGGAGCACAGGCTACGGACGCGCAGGCTCAGCGGCCATGGCTCACGGGCCCAGCCGCTCCGCGGCATGTGGGATTTTCCCAGACCGGGGCACGAACCCGTGTCCCCTGCATCGGCAGGCGGACTCTCAGCCACTGCGCCACCAGGGAAACCCATATCTCACTGTTTTGACCTGTAAGTAGTTCCTTAAAGAATGAAAATATTAATCTTTTGTTTGTGATATGTATTTCTTTCAGTATGTCTTTAGTCTTTTTATCTTGTTTGTGTCATTTTTGTCGAAGTTTTTTTAAGTAATCAAATTTACAAGGTATCACTGAATTCAATGTCTTTGGTATCAAAGACATTTCCTATGACAACATTAGTAAGAAAAAATTCTCCTGTGTTTTACTCTAACTGTATTTATGTTTTCATATTTTGCACTTGTATCTTTAACATATCTAGACTTTCTTCTCCAAGATGTAACCATATTTTTTCCCAAATGGTTAGTTAATATTTCCGCACCATTTTTTAAATAATTTCTCTTACCTCTCATTTTTTAAAATTTATTTATTTATTCATTTATTTAATTTTTGGCTGCATTGGGTCTTCGCTGCTGCACGCAGGCTTTCTCTAGTTGCAGTGAGCAGGGGCTACTCCTTGTTGTGGGGCGCAGGCTTCTCATTGTGGTGGCTTCTCCTGTTGCAGAGCACAGGCTCTAGGCGTGCGGGCTTCAGTAGTTGTGGCACACAGGCTTCAGTAGTTGTGGCTCATGGGCTGTAGAGTGCAGGCTCAGTAGTTGTGACGCACAGGCTTAGTTGCTCCGCGGCATGTGGGATCTTCCCGGACCAGGGCTCGAACCTGTGTCCCCTGCATTGGCAGGCGGATTCTTAACCACTGTGCCACCAGGGAAGCCCTCCACACCATTTTTGAGCAACCTACACTTTCTCCACGAAGTTCTTGGATATATTGTAATCTAGGTCCAGATTTTATCTTCTGTTTTATTCATCTGTATTAGCATGGTCTGTATTAGTGAGATTCTGAGAATGTTGTTCAGGCTTTGCTGCAATAGTGCTGTGTAACAAACAGTCCCCCAAATCTCTATGGCTTACAACAAACATTTATTCCTCTCTCATGGGTATCTGGGCCAACTGTGACATTGCAGGGTTCTGCTGGACACAAATGGACTTTGCTTGGCTCCAGGTCAGGTTTATGACATTCACGTGCCAGTTTTTTTGAGCTGAAGTAACAACAGCTCGCTAGAACATTTTCTTCTCATGATTAAGTGGCAGGAGTTCAAGAAGGCTGGTGAAAACTTAGCCACACTTCTTAAATCTCAACTCAGCACATTCTCTTTTCCATCCACACTCCATTGGTCTGAGAAAAATCACCTGGCCAAGCTCTAAGTGAGTAGAAAAGGAAAGTATATCGCCTTCACAGCTCAAGGACTTGGGGGAAATTGATGACTTGTAAACAAATGATACTATCTACCAGATTGGGCTAGTTATGTTTTTTAAGTCTCTGGTTCCTCACTGTTAAAATGTGGTTAATGTGAAGATTCAATGATATAGATGATAAATGTCAAACACATTGCACCTGGCAATCGCTAATTCAAAAAATGTATATCTGCTTCTTCACAGTATACTTACTATAGCTCTGCAAGATACTTTAATATGTGGAAAAGCATAATAGCTCCTATCTCATCACTCTTTCTTTTACAGGATTTTTTTGACTATTCTCTACCATTTTTTTCCAAATGAATAAACAGACTTTTGATTCCATCACATATATTCATCTCATTAATAACTGAGGAAAATATCTTCTCAATCATGCTACGTTTAGAATGATGAGCAAGTTGTTTCAAGGCCTTACCAAGAGAGGGCTGAGGGGTTATTCTTGGGACCCATAATAATCAACATATTTTCTGTTTATTCTAAAAAGTCAAAACTATACTGCACAAATTTTCAAATGATATTAAATTAATTGTGGTGGTTAGTATCCTGAAAAAATAAAATTGAATTTAGGATAATAATCATATAACAAATGATGCTCAGAAGAAGCAAATGGCCATAAATGTTCAGTGCAGTATATGATTTACAACAGTGTCTAGGCAAAAAGGACAGAAGAAAAAACTTTAATGTTAATCGACAAAGTACAAATAGTCAACAATGTGGGATAAAACAAACGTAATTTTTATGATTTCCTAAATAATCTTAAATAGGCAAGGGACAGTTTCTCCTATTGTCAAGTATTAGTTACACTTTTGTTTGAAAATTACTTCCTGTTTTAGATCACATTTTTTTTGTGTGTGTGTGGTGCGCGGGCCTCTCACTCTTGTGGCCTCTCCCGTTGCGGAGCACAGGCTCGGGACGCGCAGGCTCAGCGGCCATGGCTCACGGACCCAACCGCTCCGCGGCATGTGGGATCTTCCCGCACCGGGACACGAACCCATGTCCCCTGCATCGGCAGGCGGACTCTCAACCACCGCACCACCAGGGAAGCCCTCGATCACATTTTTAAAGGATGTGGGGAAATTTATGAGAGTCGAAAGAATAACAACAACAAAAATAGCTGAAGATCTAATTCAGGTCCTTCAGGAAAGCTAAGGAATTGCCATTAGTCAGTCTTAAAAGGCTAAGGTGTGACTTGCTTGGTATTCAACTGTAAGATTTATTTTCAGAGAAAAGATGCTGAGCAGGGGTTCTTCATGTCTAAATAGGAAAAAGATGTTTATTAAAACAGACAGTTTTATGTAACTTTTATAAGGAAGTATTGTTTATTAGGTCAAGGAAACACTACAGATAAATACCAAGAAAGATTTAAAATTTTCTATTTCTGGAAAGACAAGTATTCTATTTTATAAGTAAGAGAATAAGCAATTATCAATCTGGTTAAAACTGTCATTTGAAGGTCAGTGACAAACCAAATGAACTCTTCTGACAGTGTGAGCCTATGAATTTATCTCAAGTTGCCTAACACTTCTTTTTGTTTTAAAGAGAAAGATTTTTTTTTTAAAGCAAGACGTCATTTGAGAGGTTGTTGTTTTCAGTTTTTTTTTTTTTTGGCCACACCACATGGCATGTGGGATCTTAGTTCCCCGTCTAGGAATCGAACCTGAACCCCCTGCACTGGAAGCGCGGAGTCTCAACCACTGGGCCACCAGGTAAGTCCCAAGTTGCCTAACACTTTAATCTGTATTATTGATTAATGAATTAACACAAATATTTATTATATGGTTTCATCATAGCAATAAACTGACACATTTATGTACATTTTGAACATAAAACAAAATAGCACAGTTGTCTAATTTACTCTTATTTCCTCTTAATAAATAGCAATGAATATATTAGAAATACATCAGTTATGCTATGTGGATCATTTTGGGCTATTATACACAGGCATCCAATAAAATGCTGCTAAAACTATACCCATTCATTCTTGATTATAACATAGAAATACAGGGTTTTAAATGTACTTTTAAGCATCACTTTGAGGCTTAGAGCCATATATTCAAAGTTGTCCTCCAAAGACCCAAGTTTTGAAAATAAAATGCCCTCTTAAATGTTATTTGCTAGTCCTGAAATACTGAAGTTTGAAAGGGGGCATCTTCAAAGCATTTAAAAAGGGGTATGTAATATAAAACTGAAGAAATTCCCAGTAAAAAGGCGATTGGGAGGAGATGAAACATCCTTTGCTTTTAGTCTTACGAGGCACTGACTGTTTCTTGTGTGTGTGTGTGATATATATATGAGTTGAGAATTTTTAAGGAAGAATAAATGTCATTTTTCAAAAATATAACATAAACCTGTCAATTAATTTAGATCCAATCATAAGAAATGTGTTTTGGTAGAAAGCAAGAATGAAGTAAAGTTGTTTTGTTTTCATTTAATCATATGCCAATGATTCTGAGAAAAGTGTATATGTACGTGGAAAGCATACTAGTTTATTCCCAGGTCTCAGCTCAGTGGTGCAACCTTTGTGTAAGAAAGCAGTGTATTTGCATATTATAAATGGGTCAGTTAATCTTGCTCAATTTTTAAAAAATATTCTTTCCAAACTACTGATATTATTTGCCATGATTTTATTCTGGCCCAAGTGAAGGCCTGCTTTCATGTTTTACCACTTTACTCATCTCTGTCTGATTAAACAAGCTTGAAAGCCTTCCAGTGGGTTCCATGTTTTTTTTCACTGCATTTTTCCAACTATTGATAACTTCATATTTGCATAACTAATAGGCTGCCAAAGGGTGTTGATGTCTGTGTTAGTTTTGAATATCCCTTAAAGTTTTCTCTGCATTCGATATAGACAGATCAACCCATTTGGAGGACAGTATGTTCAAAAGTGATAGCCTTTCTCTCTTGGTCATAGAATTGCCAATGCATATGTATATGCATAAGTTGGAAATAATGTAGGATGCCTACTTCAATTTTAAAAATCAATTTAGTTTTATATTATTTTCTATTTTATTCAAACATTCATTCCTTTTTTGTAAGACAAAGGGAAAATTGCGTCATAGGACTCCACTGTCAGAACTGACTGTGATCTTAAGGGTGAAGATAATGTTTATTCTGCCTTGTAACTTACTGTCCCGCCACTAGCCTGCACCTGAGGTATGGCAGCACTCAATACATATTTGTTGCTTGGATGAACTAACGATGTAATATAATAGTCAAAACTGGCCCTTTGGTTCTTTGACCGTCTACACAACTTTGTTGTTTTTAAAGCTAGCATTTAAAAGTGTTTAGCTGGCATTTTCATTCATTATGGTCAACAATTGGCAGTGTTTATCAAAATTTAATACACATGCATTTGATCCAGCATTTCCAGTTCTGTGAATCTATCTTATAAAATACTCAAGCATACCCACAAAGATAGGTATACAAGGCTACTCACTGAATCATTGTTTTCAATAGAAAATATTTGAAAGAAACTGAAAGTTCATCATTGGCAGGGTTAAATAAATTGGGGTACATCTTTACTTTGGAAAACTATGCAGCAGTTTTAAAAGAAGGAGGTACATCTATATATAAGTACATGGAAAAATCTACAAGATGTATTGTTGAGAGTTAAAAAACCAAACAAGTAAAACTCTCCAAACAATTTATGTGATGCAAATACATAAGAATATGTTCTGAAATGATAGACACCACACTTTTAATCTTATTTCCCTCTGGGATAGGGAGGTATAGTGATAATAAAATGGTAAGTTTTAAAGGTGCTGAGAAGTGCTTTCACTTTTTACTCTAATGTATTGGTATATTGTTTTAAATTTTAACAATGAGCATGCACTTGTATATTCAATAATTAAATAAAACCTGTGATTTTTTAAACAATACTCTTTTATACAAAGAAACTTTTCCTTCTTAAACAATGGTTAAAGTATGATGTATTTATAATTATTCTCTACAGCTCTGTCTTTTCTGCCATTCCTCTCTTCACACATCCCACCCATTACAAGGCTACAAACAGTAAACAAAGAACAATCTCTTAAAAATAAAAAAGGGAAATAAATCAAGATATGCCTAGAAAATGCCTTGTACAGATTATGTTCCCCTCTTTGTTTAGAGGCAAAGTAACAAATTTCTATTTAATCCAATGGATACTATTCATACATGTGGTGTTGAGACTACCGTGAACCTAGAGTGTTGGTCCCTCCTGGTAAACTTCTAGGGAGATGCAGCTGGTCATTTCTACCAAGACTTAAAGATAGAATAGTTCTTTGAATGAGTAGATACATCCCATGTTAGGATTTTATCTGATTGTCTTATATTGATTAATATCTGAGTAGATTAATATTTTTCTTTAAGTCTATCTTACTTTGCTTTAATCCCACTAGGTATTAGTATTTATTAATGTATATTCCATTGTGATATATTATTTCCTATTTATTTGCCTCACACATGGTATTTATTGCTGAGACTAAGTCTTGTCCATGCCTTTGTAATTCAAATACAAAAGCATTACTTATCTCTTGTCATTTCTTATTCTCTACTTTTACATATACTTGTATACAATCTAATGTTTTGTTATAAAATTATTTTCCTATTTCTATATTATCATATGAGAAATATTTTAAATAATGAATAAGGAAGAGAAATTCTCACATATGAGAAATTGCCTTAGAAAGAAGGTAAACTTTTTAAACGTTATAAATGCTTAAACTTATGCTTGCTCTATGTAAACTCTCACTTAGATTTCAGCTACAGGCTTTGATCTCCACTTTTTAAAACTTCTAATATCTAAACCAAGTCATTCATTATTTTCTCTGAAGCCTAACTTAATCTGAACAGATTTCTGTCTTGAAAAGACGAAAATTTTTTCATGATTGAGGCCTGAGGTTGTCTCATTCAATGATCTTTTGAGCTGACTTCTAACATTATTAAGAAGCAAATTTAGGCATCACCTGTCCCCTTAGCTTCTACAGAATCTGATCTAGTCAGTAGAAGAACCACTAGCCAAATAATCATTTCATAAAACTTATCACTGTTTTTCAAATTAAAAGGCATTAAGGTAGTAAAATGATACAAAATCTAATGATGGCTACCCTCTTCTGCTCTAACTATTCAAATTAAGAAATAGCCACCCACTTTATCAAGAAGATAAGAATTTTAACTAAATAAGTAGAAAATAAGCTACTTTCATACATTTTTCTATTAAAACACTCCAAGGAAGAAAGAGGCAGGTAAAAACCCTTAAAGCAGGAAAATGCAGCAAGAAATAGGGTGGCTTTTTGCTTGTTTTTCATCATTCATATTATTTTCTTTTTTTTTTGCGGTATGTGGGCCTCTCACTGCTGTAGCCTCTCCCGTTGCGGAGCACAGGCTTCGGACGCGCAGGCTCCGAACGCGCAGGCTCCGAACGCGCAAGCTCCGGAGGCGGAGGCTCCGGACGCGCAGGCTCAGCGGCCATGGCTCACGGGCCCAGCCACTCCGCGGCATGTGGGATCTTCCCGGACCGGGGTACAAACCCGTGTCCCCTAGCATCAGCAGGCGGACTCTCAACCACTGCGCCACCAGGGAAGCCCCTTATTTTCTTTATTCTTTAAATCTACTTCTCTCTCCTCTCCTCCTAAAAGAGTTGTATGTCGGGACTTCTCTGTCTGGTGTTCCCACTTGCCGTGAGGCACGGCCAAAAAAAAAACCAGTTGTCTACAATCAGTGGAAAACTGAAGACGTTGTTGTAGACCAGGTAATAAGAGATATGTTAGTGATTTCTAAAAATATGGAAAATCCTACTGAGGTCTTTACAGTCCTTCAGGACATTGGCCTCTCTTACATTCTATTTTCTTACCTCCCTCCACCTCCATTTTTAATCATTACTGACCAAGGCCAGCAGAATAAGTGATACTGTGGGAACTATAACTTTCATTTAAATGTAGTTCAGATTTTGAAACAGTTGATGGTGTAACAGGATAGACAAGATAAGCCCAAAATGAATTTACTTAAAATAGGCTAGTATGGATTATTTAGTTATTCTAGTTATTTTTATAGGTTTGCTTCTTATATAGCTATTTATATACATCCATTACAAATACTATTACATATGAACACATGCACATGAAAGGAGGAAGTGGTCAATTGTTATGCATTAATCAGAAATGGGTTTTAAGAGAAGGGAACTCCACATATCTCAACGTACGGTTGGCTGATAATTTCATGCTTATGGAAAGTTCTAAGGTTATAATGGACCAAAGGACTACCTGAACTTTTTACTTCTAGAAATTGCAGTGTTGTCACAGGAATGATTGTTCCTTATGGAACAACTAAAAAATATATATTGAATGTATAGAAAATTATTATTATATACAATTATTATTATTGGCCTGTTCACCTTAAAATGAAAAATCTCCCTTCTTTGAGCTTTTTTTCAAAGTTTTGTTTCTAATGAACTGGAAATAATTTCACATATAAAGAAGAAAATTTTCTTTCTGTTTTCCATTTCTGTACACAGAACAACAAACATGCACAACAGACATAGACAACAGACAAACACAGTTTGATAACTGAATTATACTTTAGGACTGTTTTTCACACAAATCTAAATAATACACATTGAAAGAAATGTCTGTTGTCAGCTGGAATGGAAATTTTAAATTGTTTTACTAAAAATATAACCAGTCCTCATGTAACCTTCACTCAAAAGAGCCAAGAGCAAGATAAATGCATCCCATGTATTGAAACCACCATTCATCTTTCTAACATTGATGATTTTAGTAATTTTATACTTTAAAAAAAAGTAACAGACTGAAAGGATTATATTTCCCTGTACCTGTATGAAGAAATTAATGAGACTATAAAAATAATTTTATTTATTAGCTAGCATATGTTTCTATAGGAATTGAGCTCCAACAAATCTGGTCTTAATGATCTTTTTCCTTGTCCTTGTTGGGGTGAGTTGGGAAACCCTTCTGATATTTTTTGTACTGATGATACTTCTGTAGTACTTCAAAGTCCAAATAATCTTGAAGATCCCATCTAGCATAACTTTGGTTAAGGATATATTATCTACCTGTAACTGAAAGGCAAAAATAAATTTTTGTTCAAGAATAAGGTGGGAAAAGTATGCTGAGTTACATCTCAAACTTGGTCCATTTCTCTATAGGGTACACTGACTGAACAATTAAACAACTTTTTTCTCCCCAATTTTCTTGGTTAAGTGAACTTCTCACAGTAAAACAAGCCACCTAAATGGTTTTCTTTTGAGATATGAAGTCCTGCAGAGGCATTGGATTATTTTTTTTAAACATCTTTATTGGAGTATAATTGCTTCACAATGTTGTGTTAGTTTCTGCTTTATAACAAAGTGAATCAGCTATACGTATACATATATCCCCATATCCTCTCCCTCTTGCATCTCCCTCCCACCCTCCCTATCCCACCCCTCTAGGTGGTCACAGAGCACCGAGCTGATCTCCCTGTGCTATGCGGTTGCTTCCCACTAGCTACCTATTTTACATTTGGTAGTGTATGTATGTCCATGCCACTCTCTCACTTCATCCCAGCTTACCCTTCCCCCTCCCTGTGTCCTCAAGGCCATTCTCTAGGAGGCATTGGATTATTTTACCCAACACTTTTTGCCGTGACCAACACACGGTTACTTTCTGAACTAGACTGTTACATGCCTTTCATGGTCTAATTTTATAGGTTCTGAGGAATGGGACTTCCACTACTTTCCTGGGAAGACAGTTCTCCAGTGCAGTCCCTCTAATTATTTAAGGTAGGTCTTCATTTCTTTAAAAGAGCCGAGTTATTCAAGTTGGAAAAGCAGCTACTACGTAAGCAGCCTGACTTAAACTGACAAAAGCAAGGAAATTCTGGATCTATAATTCACCTTCCACCCCTTGACCTCGCAAGCCGCCATATTAGCGTGATCACACCAAAATACCAGCTTGTGTTTACAGTTTCATTCCTCCTGATGGCGGACGGGCGCGTGTACACGAGCACTCGCTCTGTGTGCACTGAATAGGATCACGATCCGGAGAGCTGAAAATGTAAACACAAGCTGGTATTATGGTGTGACTGGCGGTTTGTGGTTCTTTGTTTGAATACTTTAAAAATGGGCACCCTGGCAAGAACAAAAGAGGCAGAAAGCAGAACTGCTCTGAAATGGCTTCTCTCATCTTTGTCCCTCCTCAGGTACACCCAAAATAACTTATCCACTTGACGGGGTCTCCAGCAACCATTTGTTTTTGCCTAGTTGGCTACACTTCAACGCAACAGTTTTGTTTTCAAAGCCAGGCCGTTCATTCTTTGCCTTTCGTAATTTTAAATTAGCTTCTGAGTATTTGCAAGCACTATACTTCTGTAGTCATTATTTGCATCAAAATCTTCCACGTGGCAATTTCATGGCAAGGTTTGATGGGTTTAAGCAAGAACCTAAATGTCTTCTGTGGCCTTGTTTTCATATGTGCAAATCAGCAGTGGTTCTTTTACCTCAAATGAGGATTGGCATCAACATAACCCTATCAGACAACATATCTACCTACTGTTCTTGCTTATGCTACTTTAGTCATTGATTTTGAAGTGCAGAAGTTGACCTTAAGAGAAATGTAAAGGGTAGAAAAAAACCCAAAATTATAAACTTTATTTTAGCATAACATCTACTTGCATTGGTGGACCTTTAGTTTTCTCTGCAGTCTTTGTCATTTCTCCATTTTTACACTAAATATGTTCAATCATTGGCTCTCTGCTGTGCACTTTGATTCTGAAATAGATTTACTTGTGGGATGAAGAGATGATCGTATCATTTCAGAGAGAAAATTAAGACATATAAAGAAGGAAGGCTGAAAAAAACTCATTTCCTGAAAAATGTCAAGGTAGCTCATGATATGCTTGGTAAAGTACACTACCTTGTTTTTTAAAAAACAAAACTTTCTCTTTGGAATTAGGTATACCATCACTACCAAAAATCGGCAAGCAAAGGAACAGTGGATAGTGTGGCAGGTCCCTTTTCTTAAATAAAAATTACAGAATCTGATTTTACACCTATTGATGCAGCATTCGCCACTGTAAACTTATTTCTGACAACTGTTTCTTTTGGAATCTAATAAGTAATTGAAAAACAAAAGTGATTTTCTCAATATAATCGAAAGGCAGTTAATGCAAAGACGTAAACACAAACGACTCATGGTTGTAGACAGTTTTGATGTAGACTGCAATACTTAATAAAAGAATAAGAGGGATCCTAGCTTGGGATTTTTAATGAAATGCCACTCAAATGGAAGCAAGTGATTTCAGAAGTGTTGTCAGTCACTTTAGACTGAAAAGAAATAATAAGAAATAGCTTTTAAGATATCAAATAATTTGCACTCAAATACTGTACTATAGCACCTTGCCTTTGAATAAGCCAACAATTTGCCTTGTTTGTTTAAAACTTATTGTATTTGATCACTTCACGAAACTGCACAACTTGACTGACCTTTGCCATCTTGTCTCTTTCTTATCTCTCTCCATGTGAGAATGCTCACCAAGAGCGCTTGCAAGCATTCCACAAATTATAACAAATGAACCATATACACCAATACTGACAGATCTGGATCATCTTATTTTCACCTGATATATGTTCAGGCTCAATTGAAAACTAAATTATGGAATGAATAGATATACTGGAAGAGTGAGTTTGGCCTTATCTTACACATATGTTTTGAGAACAGCTGTATGAAGCTATTTTGGAGGTTCAATATCTATGGTAATATGTTCAGATATACAAATAATTAATGTACAAAGCATTGACATTTTCACAGATTTTATCCCCAATATCATATAATTTCATATCTTGTGAGCTGTATTTCATATTCTGGAGGGAAAAGTCTGTGCTACAGGATTTCATAGCTTTAAACTTGAGCTTTTAGTTTTATAGTTTTTTTTTTAATTCTTTTTTTCAAATATACGATTGTAATTTTACAGAAAGTTCAAAACGTCTTTGAGCCTGTAAACATTCTTATGACTCCTCATAATTTGTGTTGGCCCATCTACTTGCTAATGCGATCACTTTCCTTAGCTACCTCATGCTACTAGTATCTGTTGATAGTAAATACAAACAAACGCAGCCTTTAGGTTAGAAGGCCTTTGGCAAATTTATCTTGTGGAAGCCAGCTAAGGAAGGGAAAATGGGGGTCAGAAAAGCTGCAGCAATGGTCCAATTCTGTATCTGTAGCAATAAGGGTTAAAAAAAAAAAACAGGATGGAGGGTTGAAGATGGATGGTGGTCATGACTGTTCAACAACGTGAATGTACTTAATGCTACTGAACTCTACACTTAAAAATGGCTAAAATGGTGAATTTTATATTGTGTATTTTACCACAATAAAAAAGTAGAGGTTAAAATTGACTCTAATGAGAAATTAGGAACTGACTCTAAGAACCTACTTGCCCAATAAAAAAGCAATTTTACTGCGGAAAAAGACATATGAAAGCAGGAAAACCAAACTTTTCGTTCCCATTCATTGTAGCAAACACTTAAGAATTCTTTGCCATTGGAGTTTATTCAAACACAAATTATCATGTAAAATTGCCAAAAGTTGATATTAAAGTAAGACAAAGTTTATCAAATATTCTTTAGTCCCTATTCTATATTTTTTATGACTGGCCATCTTTTTTTTCCAGGTTATTTTATTTTATTTATTTATTTTTTGTGTGCGGTACGCGGGCCTCTCACTGTTGTGGCCTCTCCCGTTGTAGAGCACAGGCTCCGGACCCGCAGGCTCAGTGGCCATGGCTCACGGGCCCAGCCGCTGCGCAGCATGTGGGATCTTCCTGGACCGGGGCATGAACCCGTGTCCCCTGCATCGGCAGGCGGACTCTCAACCACTGCGCCACCAGCGAAGCCCTCCAGGTTATTTTTTTAAAGCCCATGCACATAAGCATATAACTTATCTGTATGACTATTTATAAAAATGAAAAGGAATGAAGTTAAAAGAAGTGAAAAATAACACTGCCTTAAATACTAATGAATTTTAAGTAGTTGAAATATTTAAAAGTAAACTATAAGTCATACTGTAGGGCCTACTTTCCTAACTTTTAATAGATTTCTAAAAAAATTCAAACCTTGAAGTGCATGCAATTAGAAACATGCAACAGTGAGGCTAGGCTTAGTCACAGTACTATTTCAATGCAAACTGCTTCTATTTTTGGTGTCCTACAGAGAAATAGAATTAGAATGTTCTAACCTCTGCTCATTCTGTAGGTGAGAGTATAAAGCTGACTGCTTAGAAAATTGGGGTGGGGGGAGTCCTTTCTAACCAATTCTTTCTCATGTTTTATGTATTAGGTGATTGTTTTACTATGATGTGGACGATTAAGGACAAAGGATTAATTTTGCATGCATAATCAACTCCAAACTCTCCTGGACAGATTGCCATGAATATGGCCTATCTATGAACATCAGAACATGGTTGATTCTTCGTATTTGTACTATCCTGCTGTTTTTTTGCCCTGCTGTATGGTTTTTAAGGCTAAAACAGAGCAGTGTTACATAAATGTATAGAATCTTAGGGTTGGATGAATTTCAAATTCATCCAGTTCAAGGACCCATTTGATACCTTAATCTCTTCAAGTGCTTACACAGCCTTAGCATTAATAATTCTAGTGATGGTAATGCTTACTTCCACTGGAGCATATATAATTGAGAGCAGGAAAACTAAGAAGTCAGGAATAAATTACAATTTCTTCATCTGTAGAGGATATATACAATTGAGGATTAAATGAAATAACCTATATGATCAGGCCTAGCACAGTGCTAGAAATATAATACATACTAAAAAATAGTTATATTTAAATTTATTTATATCACACTCACTACTCTTTATGTTTCAAGTGTCTAGTGCTTGGTAATGTCACATAATTTGGGGGGTGGTGGTACCTGGTTGTCTGTTATTATGTTAGGGTCACTGAAGTGTCATTAGACTAATATTATGTTTTTGGTTTTTTGTTTGTTTGTTTTTGCGGTATGTGGGTCTCCCACCGCTGTGGCCTCTCCCGCCGCGGAGCACAAGCTCCGGACGCGCAGGCTCAGCGGCCATGGCCCACGGGCCCAGCCGCTCCGCGGCATGTGGGATCCTCCCAGACCGGGGCACGAACCCGCATCCCCTGCATCGGCAGGCGGACTCTCAACCACTGTGCCACCAGGGAAGCCCTAGACTAATATTATGATATAGAACCAGGTCACAATTTTTTTAACATGAGAAAACTAAAGATACTTCTACTATACACTGGATTCTTGTTGTGTTAGGGTAATGGCTGTGTCATGTTATATTTACATAAATATTTACCTGTTCACTTAATTTACCTTACCACTCACTCACTAATGCTAAAATTTCATCATGAGATTTAAAGTTCACCAGAAATTTTATAATAGCCTCAATAATGCTTGTCTTCACAAATACAAGGTTGTTTTTTTTGCTTCATTCACGTCTTGACTGACTAGATATTGAGGAGTACAAAAACCTACTAACTTCTACATCTAAAATATCTCAGATGTCTGTTTCTTAATTTTATATTCAGATATTTTAAAAACCCACAAAACTGCCCTCTGGTAAAATTACATTCAACTACCTATTATCGTCTTTGAGCTATGTTTTTATTATTTTTTTTTAAATTTATTTATTTTATTTATTTATTTTTTGGCTGTGTTGGGTCTTCATTGCTGCGCACGGGCTTTCTCTAGTGGTGGTGAGTGGGGGCTACTCTTCGTTGCAGTGCGCGGGCTTCTCATTGCGGTGGCTTCTTTTGTTGCCCAGCACAGGCTCCAGGCGTGCAGGCCTCAGTAGCTATGGCTCGCATGCAGGCTCTAGAGCGCAGGCTCAGTAGTTGTGGCAGCACATGGGCTTAGTTGCTCTGCGGTATGTGGGATCTTCCCGGACCAGGGCCCAAACCCGTGTCCCCTGCATTGGCAGGTGGATTCCTAACCACTGTGTCACCCCCCTGCTATGTTTTTAAATGTTCCTAAAATTTTCTATTTTTATGATTATGATTATTATTATTAAAGCAATCTAAGTATAAGCAGTTTGTTGACGATAAATTAATTTAAATTATGAATATGTAACCTAAAATTTCTTAAGTAATTAGCAGCTCTGGTTTACCTGAAAGATGCAGTTATCAGGAGCATGTAGTTTAATATCAGCACATCTCTAATATCGATGTTATTTAAAGCCATACATTAAGAGTCATAAGCATCTGTAGTGACAGAAGAAGCATGCAACAAAGTACTGAAAAACTGGAATAGAATTAATTGGTTTTGGTCTACCCACTTCAAATTAGAAAATAGCAACAGAAAAAAAAATTAAACACTAAATGTATTCGTTAGGCAGGATCAGCAATCATGCTGCCCACACATGATCTGCAATTAATTTGTAAATAAGAAGATTCATCACCTGGAGGATAATAAACTCTAGTTTTATGGCCCAAAACACTAGAGTAAAAACCACTAATGAATGTATTATATAAACACAGGGGCAAGAATGTACATTGGTTGAGCAAGTGAGGATAACAAGGACACTTTGTTTTGTTATTAAAGTAGGACCAAAAGATACATGACACATATCTGGAGATTTTTCTGAAGTGTTAACACTGCTCAAAACAGGGTCACTTAAGAGACATGGAAAAGTGTTACTACAAGGTAAGAAGGGAAAGAGTTGATTTTTAGAAAGAGCATTTTTTAAAAAAGTAAAGATCAGTGTTTAAAATACCCTGAGATCATTATGTTAATATTAATTAATTTTTCATAACTGCATATTAGAAAGTCTTACTAATAAATAATAATCTGAAGTGATTTTAGTTTAGATCTTAGTTTAGATTTTAGCTTAGATTTAGTTTAGATCTTCAAATGTGACTTGGACTATGAAGAGATGTCTTCAAACACTATTTATTGAGAAAATAAGTATTAAATGGAAATTCCAGTATTGCCCTATTTTGGAAGAGGCTTTGATGTGAAAACTAATTTCCTTCCTGTAAGTTACAATTGTATAACACACCTTAATTTTGAATGCAAAATAAAACACTCAAGATTACATCCATTCAAATGAGAATTTCTTCTTTAGTGCCAGCTGAGAACTCTGAAAAACACAGAGCGGTAAAAGAATCAGTTGGGATGTTTATTTAAAATACAGAGTCTTGGTCTCCACCTCATACCAACTGAAATACGATCTCTGGAAGTGGGGACTTGGAATCTGTGTACAATCGTAGCAAAATCTCTAGTTGATTCTGATGCATACTAAAGTTTAAGAATGACTTTATTGTTAGTAAATATTTATTATCATCAAATATTTCCTTTTCATAAACAAGATTATTTTTTCAATAGGCATATGAAAATACTTTTCCAAATAGTAAAAACTAGACCTGAAATTACTTTTATGAAATAAGTTCTCAGACCTGGAGTCACCTTAATGGGATCAATAATATTATTAGTGCTAAAATTAAAAGGAGAAAGAAGTCAAGGGAAGTGTTATTATAGTAAATAGCATTCAAATTTTTGAATGCTCTACAACTCAACTATTAGTTATAAATATAATCAATATATTAAGATATATCACTTATTAACCTGCTTCAACTATCAAAACATCTCAGTACTCAAAACAGATGTCATAGACTATTCAAAATAGATGCCGTAAAACATACTAAGGTCTATGTAATTCATCAATAGCATTTATATTTGACCCAATTCTAATAATTTTATCTATCTGGTTTATTTGATCATAAAACATTAGCTATATTTCAAAACAAAGTTTGAGGAAAGGAGACACTTGCTGCTAGCAATTACTTTTAAGAAGTAGTATCTGGAATAAAGAAGACTAAAAGGCTTATTAAAAATTAAGCCCCCCAAATACCAGACTATACAAAAATACTGTGAAAAATGATCTCAAAAAGTATAGTTATCTGAGACCATTTAATATAGGGTTAAAACTAGAATAATCTGTATATGCTTGTGTAGTACTGTAACTGATGTTTATGATGATCACTGTCAATCATCAGGAAACAGCTTTATATGTTCTAGTTTAAGAAAGGAGAGAAATGTATAGCCAATTTTAGAAAGATTTTAATCTGGGTTGTTTAAAATGAACAATTCTTTAAATCTTAGATAAATTTCACCTAACATGAAAATTCACTAGTGGGATTTACCTCAAAGGAAGACAAGGTTTTTTCCAAATAGTTAAACTTAAAGAATAGATATTGTTACTTAGACATAGGCGCCATCTAGTGGCAAAAGACGGTAGTTTCAGGGTAATTGTTTTGTCATTGGATTAGGACAATATGGAACTGGCTACATATACAGGTTTTGTTAAAGGTTTAAAAAATGTCTTAAATTGTGGAGATTAAACTGAAAATTATTTATTTAATTTCAAAAGAATTCAGACTAATGAAATCACGGAGTCAGGAAGAGGTTGAAGATGATGAAAGTCGTGTCAACATAAACAGTAAAGATATAGGAATATAAAATGGAAAATCAACACAAATAGAGTTTAAGAAAAAACTTTATTGAATATTGATTATAGATATATTATTTATTATATATATACATTTTATGAAGAATGGTCTTCTTACATTCCGAGCTCTTTTTAAAAATTATTAATATGGAGTGGAATTCTCTTTTCTCTGATGAAAGTGGTTACAAGCAGCATCATTATACATTCCAAAATTAGCCCATTGTGAGGAAAACTGGATTTTCTGATTAATTATAATTAACCAACAAATATTTATTAAATAGGTATTCTACATAACTAAACACGATCTGGGGAATTAATGAGATTGAAAAAATATATAGCCTCTGTTTATAATCTAACAAAATACAGCTGAAATGACAAGAGATTAATTACAACAGCAAATATTTAGTAGGGAAATTAATTTTTAAAAGGCATTTAAAACCTGTAACCACTGTACAATCAAAGTTCAAGAAACGGCATACCTGCTTTTTCTGGTGCTTTGTGCCAGCCCAAGAGAGAACATCTCTATTAAAAGTTTATTGTGTGTGTTCATTACTTGGTCTGACATATATTTCTATAATTTCTTCTACTGCTATGTTCAAACGTAAATACTATATTCTCTTCTATAAAGAATTAATAATGCCAATTAAGTGAAACCATATATAATATTTCCTGGCTATGGTAGATATACAGTTCCTTTAATTCTTTGACACTTTAATACAGATAGGCAAGGCTAGTTGATAGTAAAAACTGAACAAGTACTGAAAGGAAATGTTTTAGATGGGGTATGATTAGACAAGGAAAGATTTAAGAAGTTTTGAGTAAGATCTAGAACACAGTGATAGGTAAAAAATGACAAAGAGGGAGCAAAAAGGCATATAAACTAGGAGCATAAAATTGAAAGTTAATATGATGTATTGATGTAGAGGTGCATGTAGATGTAGAGGTCAATGGGGAAAGTAAAAAGAAATAAAACAAGAATGTCATTAGGGTCATGTAAGGAATTCTGTCTTAAAGACTTACTTTATATGATAGGCAGTAGGGGAAACTGTGCTGGATATTAGGGTTATAAAGACTGATAAGATTAGGTCTCTGTACTGAAAAAGCACATAAGAAACTAAACGTTTGCTGGGTATCCAAAATTATTTTGAATTTTATTCAGTTTATTCATAAACGTATACATTTGATGTTTTTATTTCTCGTGTTAATTTTTAGATTCTCATGCACTAATCACAGGGAAAGTGTGTGTAGTTCTTTCGGTTGAATATCCCAGGGTGTTCCCTAATGTCAGCGCATTTTTCCTGATCCTTATAACTTTCAAGGTGGTTGTCAAGATGCAGTTTGACCATGAACGTACTCCTTAGATGTCATTGTTTCTTGTTTTTTTTTTTGCGGTACGTGGGCCTCTCACTGTTGTGGCCTCTCCCGTTGCGGAGCACAGGCTCCGGACGCGCAGGCTCAGCAGCCATGGCTCACAGGCCCAGCCGCTCCGCGGCACGTGGGGTCTTCCCGGATCGGGGCACGAACCGTGTCCCCTGCATCGGCAGGCGGACTCTCAACCACTGCGCCACCAGGGAAGCCCCAGATGTAATTGTTAATTCAGTATCCTACAGCAAGATATGCAATGACTTGATGAGGCTTGTGCTGGATATTTTCTGCTCTTCATCCTCTTCACCCTGCTCTCTGCCCTGAGGACTGAATCATCTGGAAGCCCGTCTTAGTCTGAGAATGCCTGGATTCCCCTAAGGCCATAGCTCCTGTCTGGTGGCTCCTCCCCGCAGCTAAAGCTCTCAGCTCAGCTCTGGTTACTACCACCTCCCTCCCTTCCCCTCAAGTTTAGGGAGAGTAATGGCTTCATGTTGGCAGGTGCTTCAATCGAGTGCCTTTAAACTGGCCCACGTCTCTAATTAAACTGTCGTTTAATGATATCTTTTGAATGTGTCTCTGTTTCCTGCTGGGATTCTGACTGGTATAAGGCTTCTAGTCAGAGTCCCAGCAAGAAGATTATAAAAAAGGAATATACACTAAGCAGAAGAGACTAGGCAGAAGAGGCTAGGTTTATGTTGTGGTAACGAACAAGAACTAAAATCTTAGTGGTTTCACACATAAAATATTACTTCTCTGTCACTCATAGATCACTCTCATTGACGCAGTTCTTCAGGGCAGCTGTCATTCGTGTGTCACGTAGCAATCTCATCTTCTTTGATTTTCTGGCTCCAACTTCTTACCACAAGACATCCACATTTGCCGCTGCAGGGGAAAAGGGAACTGGAAAATTGCATGGTGGCTTTTTACTGCCTCAGCCCAGAAGCAAAACACATCACTTCTTCTCTTAGTCTATTGACCGGAAGTATCAGATTGTCCTGGCCAACTCCTACAGGGCTGGGAACTATGGTCTTCTGCGAGCTCAGGAAGGAAAAAGGACATTGAATACCTGCCACTGTGGTATAATAAGCAATATATTTGGCCTTTGTCCATGGTTCCTGGCACAAGATTCCTAAAACCCATGTAATTTTCTGAGTGCTAGGAGTGACCTTTTTCATTCATCATAAGCCCCTTTTGGTCACACTTGAGTTTATGCCAATGAGATAACTTAGAGTAGGTCCCTAGATAGCCTCAGGATGGGACTGGTCACCAGAAAGGCCAAGTGATTAGAGGGTAGGAACTTTCACCCCCATGCACTGACCCCCAGGGAGGGGAGAGGGGCTGGATATTGAGCTCTTTAAAACTCCTGAACAATGAGGTTCAGGGAGCTTCCAGATTGATGAACAGATTAAGGTGCTGGGAGGGTGGCATACCTGGAGAGGGCATGGAAGCTCTGGGCCCTCTCTACCCTATGTACTTCATCTGCCTGTTCTTTTGTATCCTTCATAATAAACTGGAATAATAAGCATATCATTTTCTTGAGTTCTGTGAGTCATTCTAGCAAATTATCAAACTTTGGAGGAAGAAGAGGTTATAGGAACCCTGGAATTTGTAGCCAAGTTAGACAGAAGTATAGGTAACCTGAGAACCTGGTATTGGGCCTGATGTTTGAGTGAGGGCAGTCTTATGAGACTGAGCCCTTAAACCTGTGAAGTCTGACACTGACTCTGGGTAGTTAGTATCAGAATAGGATTGAATTATAGGACACCCAGATGGTGTCAGAGAATCAGAGAGTTGGAGAAGTAGTGTTGGAAAAGACTAAATGTAGACATTAAGTTAAATAGTCATGTTAAAATTTAAGGGTAGCAACTAAAAAAAGATAAAATATCATGTACAAACTAGGTCAATTGATTTATAGGTCATATGCAATAACTATAATAATAATAATTAACAAACACGTAATGTTTACCAAGTGCGTTACAAATATTAAGTCATTTAATCCTCACAACAAGCCTATTTAACAAGTAGCATAATTGTCCCCATTCTGGCTCTAGAATTCGTGCTCTCAACCACTAATGCTAATGTTTTATATATGTCTTTATTTGATTACAATTGCAATAGATGTCAACATATTTTACACAGGTGACAATAAAGAATAGTAAATGTGGCATGAAAAGATATACAAAATGCTAACAATTGGTATATGAAACTGTAAGTCTTCATAGTTTAAAAAAAAAAGGCAACCAATTGTTCTTGGCAATCGGTGGAGGATGGAGAGAGCTAGAAGCATCCCTAAAACTAAAGTACTGGATAATAGAAATAGATTTGATGATATGTGAGAACTTATCACAGGAGAAGGGTGGCACTTCACATCAGTAGGATAAAGACAAATTACTTAATAAACAGAGGAACAATTAGGTAGTAATCCTGAGAAATGAGAATTTAGAGACCTACTTTACTCCATACACAAAAATGAAATCCAGATAGATGAACAATTTAAATGTAAAAGTCTCTGAAGAAGGAAGATATGATTGTTTACAATTTTTTATGCTGTGAAATCCTTTTCTGAGTATATGCAGCCCAGAAGCAAAAGCAAAGTCAGCAAACTTTTCTTGAAAGTTTTATACAGCGAAAAATATAAATCTGCAGAGGGCTCCAGGTTTTCCCACCCACCACCTCAACAGAGCAGTTCTGCATTTATCTGTTTTATATATTGGTGCTCCATGTAAGGTTCCACCTGACAAAATGTTCTATTGCTAGAATAAGAAAAAGAAGAGGAAGAGGAAGAAGCTGAAAACCAGTCTCTAGTTGTGCACACTGAGGCCCAGAGCAGTTAAAGTCACAAAGTTAGCAGCATAATCTGGTCTAGACTTGGGCTGTTTTGTTGTTTGTTTTGTTTTCTTCTTTTTTCTATCCTTCTGTTAAGATTAACGAAACACTATATAGCCATGGAAATAAATTCTCTTTTGCAGTAATTAAATAGCCTATTGACTTTTTCCTTTCTTTAAAAATAAATTTATTTATTTATTTTTGGCTGCGTTGGGTCTTCGTTGCTGCATGCAGCCTTTCTCTAGTTGCGGGGAGCAGGGGCTACTTTTTGTTGCGATGCCAGCTTCTCATTGCAGTGGCTTCTCTTGTTGCGGAGCACAGACTCTAGGCGCACAGGCTTCAGTAGTTGTGGCTCATGGGCTTAGTTGCCCCGCAGCATGTGAGATCTTCCTGGACCAGGGCTTGAACACGTATCCCCTGCATTGGCAGGAGGATTCCCTGTGCCACCAGGGAAGCCCCTATTGACTTTTTCAGTTTGTTTAGTTCGTAGTAGTTTTGACTAGTTTTGAATCTTTCGCATGTGTCCCATTATTGATTATTTAATTACTTATTAGCTCTGTCTAATAAGTAATTAAATAATCTAAAAATTATGCAGATTAGAAAAAATTGAATAGACTTTTCAAAGAAATATATAAAGTGCTTGTTCCAAACAATGAAAAATTCATTAGAACTGCCTTAAAACCCCTTTTATGGTGTAAGCAAAATCCTGTGGACTCTGTTAAGGTTATCTTTTTCCTGTGCAGTTGTCAAGTGCGCGAGAGAACTACCTGTGATTATTTGGAGTTTATCTTCCTAACAAATGCACTTCATTACAAAAAAATTCATTAGAAACACTTACAACCTAATAAAATTGGCATAATGCCAAATGTCCAAAGTATCCTATTATAAAAAGGTGTCACCTTCAAGGCAATTCCACAGCACAGATACCATGGTTAGTATTACAACTCCAGCAAGCTTTTTTTTTTTTTCAGCAAGCTTTTTTTACATGCTAGTCTCATAAAGTTACTTCATATAAATACATATAAAATAGAATTTATATTGATATATGTGTATATATATATGATTTGATGTTGTGTTGCATGTGAATATTATTTTCAAAATTTTTTTGGTCAGAATGATTAATAGTTCACTTGTAAGTATTGATAGTCCAATCATGTTTTGAAGCATAAAATTAAAAGTTATCTCTCAGTAAGGAAAAATAATCTGCCTTTATTTAATTCTTAATCAAATTATTTGCACTCTCAAAATTACCACTTTTGAAACTTGCACTCAATGGCTGAGGTTTATTTAGAATGTTACCATCTACCTATAGAGAATTCTTGTCATTTGTGAATGAATATTAAATCCTTTTCATGAATGAGCTCATTTTCACCCGAATTGTTTGAAATTCATCTATTACACTAACATTTTAAGGCATTAAGGTTATTGCTTAATTTATTAAATACACAATAATTATAGAAAGCTATCACAAAATGCTAAGAAAACTAATATAAAGATTAATAGGATTTATAGTGAACTAATCTGCAAGTCAAATAAGCTCATTATGAAAATAGTTATACTCTAATAAAAGGACTCTTTATAGTACCAATTAATATCATCCAACAAAGATTATCTTGTATAAGTTACCTCATTAGAGGCTAAGAAAGCTTTTGAAGTGTAAATGGAGCAATATTTTCTGATATTTAACACATTTTTAATTTAATTATCCTATCTATAGGTGGATCAAGTTTATTTTATAAAAAGTTCAGAGCTTTATGTAAGTCCTAACCAACAATTCACTAATATTTTTACTCTTAAAATAGGAGCTAAGTGTCAGTTTTGGGATTTTATAAAATTAAGAAAAATTTTTTTTTCTAATTCTTAAGAGAATGAATTTTATGCAAACAATATTCTGCACATTGAAACAAATAACAAATGACAGTACTATGCTTCTTTTTTTAAATTTTTTTTATTTTTTTTATTATTTTTTTTTAATACTATGCTTCTTGAATCCTGGGATAGAAAAGCGGTTGAGTCTTTAGTAGTGATCTGATATAGCCAATTGCCTTAAGCGAGAATACACATATATAGTGTCAAAAAAAGGTCATAATCTAGAGATACTAAGCCATTAAGGTCTTCACTCTTCTACTGTATTTTGGGCACTCTGTACACCCTAACAATTTTAGGAGAGGAACTTTAGTTTCTTTCATTTACAAGCTCCCCAAGTAGTAAATGGAAGATAGGACATTATCAGTCAAAACATTGGGTACCTCCCTGTGCATCTTATTTTAAAGCTCTCAAGAACTTGAAATATTTGATACTATCCTTACAGATGATAAAGCCTTCTTTGATTATGGCTAATAAAGCTGTTCAAAATTGTCATTCTATGTCTTATATGGAATAGAGAACATTCAGTATTTTTCTCAAAATAACATTCAATTGAATTCATCCGTTAGTTTTATTTTCTAGGTTGAAAACCCCAAATTACTCTCATCTTTATTCACTCATTTTTCTATTATTAAAGCAATTATTATTGTTGTTTGTTCTTTTTCTTAAAATGTGATAAAAGCTAGATATAGGATTCTAAAAGGGGCCTAGTCAATGCCAAAAATAGGAAGAAATTACTTCTGTGCACGTGCTTATTTGAACAAGAATGGGGAGGGGAGGTTAAGAAGTATATAAATGAAAAAGATGGAAATTTTGGTGAGTTTCATAACTGTAGGTAGATGTAAGGAGCGAGAAATACATCCTAAGCACTGAATGTGCCCATGAAAATGGCCAGAAGTAGAACATTGTGTGGAAAGGGGCAGCTGAGAGAAAACATGATGAAGATTAATCCACCAAAACGGAAATTAAATTTTTGAAGATTAAAATTAAATTTATTATTTATCAGCCATTATACATTATGAATCAGCTTTTAACTGGATTACCATAGTCATTTTTTCCTGAGTATACTGGCAGAATTACATTACATGCCAGTTTCAACATCATTGAAGAAAGTCAAAATTTGGGAATATTTATACAAAGTTAATAACACAAAACAAGATAGGACATGAAAACTTTGAAGTAAAAAACAATGAAGAGATTTAAAAAATTGACCCAGGACTATGTAAAACCATTAAAAGGGGGTCAGGTAGTTTGGGTAATGGTTTTAAGGATTTTCTTGGGGGCATTTGTGTTGGGCATTTGAAGTATGATAAGCAGGATTCAATTTATTTATTTATTTATTTATTTTTTCTTGCTACAAAGTGAAAGGTGTAGACTCTGGAGATATTGTGAAATAGTGGTCACTAGATATTTAAATTTGAAATTCTTATAGACTAAATTCTATGCAAAATAACTCAATGTCATGCTAAATTTTAAAATAGATCATTTGCTTACACTTGTGTATTCAGCTTATAGACCACCATGGCTATTCTAAATATACTATTCTGAAACTAGAGCTTTTTCTTATAATTAATACTATCTATCACTTGAATTTGGGATTATTAGAAGTAAATTATTTTTTTAATTATTTATTTATTTGGCTGTGCTGGGTCTTAGTTGCAGCACACGGGACCTTTTAGTTGCGGCATGCAGGACCTTTTAGTTGCGGCATGCAGGATCTAGTTCCCTGACTAGGAATCGAACTCGGGCCACCTACATTGGGAGCACAGAGTCTTAACCCCTGGACCACCAGGGAAGTCCCAATGTTAAGGTATCCTAAAGCCAAAGTATTTGAGAATAAGAGAGAAGGTGTGAATCACTAGATAAGAATGACCTGGGCTTGAAACTTGGGTTCTCTAAATTCCATGCAAATCATTTGAAAAGTGATGGTGTTGAACTTTTGATAATATCTAAAGTTCTTTTAATTATATGGTTAACTATTTACTTGTTAACTCTTTGCTTGAGATAGTTGAAGCTCAATTTCATTCTAAGGCCCTAAGTATACAGTGATAATCAAAACGGATATAGTCCCTGTCTTATAGAGCTTGGGGCTGAGTGGATAAGAAAAGCTGACATTCTTTATACAGGCCCAGTACTGTGCTAAGTGCATCATATACACTATTTCATTTAGTCACATAATCCTACCAGATTGTTACTATTTTGATTTTACAGATAAGAGATCTGAAACTTACAGAGATTAGGTGACTTGCCCAAGGTAAGTAAGAGGTGGAACTAGGATTTGATTCTAGAACTGTCGAATACCACAGGCTGGATTATTGGAGTTGTATATTAAGTCTTAGAGTCAGGTAGTTTAAGTCCTTTACCTTTTTTTTTTTTTTCAAAGTTGTTCTGGTTATCTTAAGTCCTTTGCATTTCCATATGAATTTTATTTTTTTATTTTAATTTTTAAATAAATTTATTTATTTATTAATAAATAAATAAATAAAATTTATTAATAAATAAAATTTATTAATTTTATTTATTAAATAAATAAAATAAATAAAATTTATTAATAAATAAATAAATAATATTATAATAATATTATTATATATTATATATATTATATATATATAATATTATAATATTATTTATTAATAAATTTTATTTATTTTATTTATTTAATAAATAAAATTAATATATATATTATATATATATTATATATTTATATATTATATATTTATATATATTTATTTATTTAATAAATTAAATTAATATATATATAATATATATATATAATTATATATATATAATATATATAATATAAATAAATAATATTAATAAATAAATAAATAAATTAATATTTTATTTATTAATATTTTATTTTATTTTATTTATTTATTCTTCGTGGGCTTTCTCTAGTTGCGGCGAGCGGGGGCTACTCTTCGTTGCGGTGCGTGGGCTTCTCATTGCGGTGGCTTCTCTTGCTGCGGAGCACGGGCTCTAGGCGCATGGGCTTCAGTAGTTGCAGCACGCGGGCTCAGTAGTTGTGGCTCACGGGCTCTAGAGCGCAGGTTCAGTAGTTGCGGTGCACAGGCTTAGTTGCTCCACCTCTTGAGGGATCCTCCCGGTCCAAGGATCGAACCCGTGTCCCCTGCATTGGCAGGCGGATTCTCAGCCACTGTGCCACCAGGGAAGCACCTCCATATGAATTTTAGAATCAGCTTGGGGAGAATTGCTATCCCAGTATTAAATCTGGTCAGTTACTTAGAAGTACTTTGATCCTTTGGACCTACTTTTAGTGTATGGTTAATTATTCCCCATTACTGAAGCATACCATTCTTGGTGCTCTTACTGATGCTGCTTTAATTATGAGGTTTTTTCCAAGTCTAGCTCTTGGGAACAGGCATTATTATTGGCCCTTACGAACTGGTCACCCTTCCTTCTAATCCTTTCACATGGTTCTTTCCCGAGCCACACGCATGCACTGATCTCCAATCAACTGAATATTCAGGACAGTCTCTCTGTAGATCTCTGGCGTTCTCCCTGTGCATCTCTCTCTCCTTTCTGGTTCTCTGCCCTGTGAACTCTAACAGCCTGGTTTCTCCAGACTCCCACATCTGTCTCTTCAATTCAGGTAGGCCTCTGGGTTCTGCCTACGTTCTCCCTTCCTGTGCTGAGGCTTGGAAATTTTCTCCGGACAGTAAGCTGGAACAACTGGGGGAACTAGAGGGCTCCCTTCACTTGTTTTCCATCTCTCAGGGTTCATTGTCTTTTGTTGCTTGATGTCCATTGTCTTAAGTTCCATTGTTTCCTTCCTTCCCACTAGAGATGATAGTCTCTTTAGCCAAGTGTAAACAAAAGTGATATGTGTAAGTTCTCATTCAAGCTCTTAACCAAAAGCTGCTTGCCCCCCTAATTCCTCTTTCCCCTTCCCACATGCTGTAATATGAGAGGATGGCGGCACAGCTGGGTAGAAGGACCCCAGGCTTCTCAGAATCTCATGGAGCAGTGCCACTCTGACCCCCTCACCACCTTGATCTTCATGTGAGATAGAAAGAAATGTTATAACCTGTTTAAGCCATTACTATTTTGGCCTTTGCTAAAGCAACTAATATATTAACCAATACAGCCAAGGAAAGTAAATAACTTGCCACGTTCATACACATAGGAAGTAATGGAGTCAATTTATAAACCCAGATTTATCTATGATCATAATCATTGTCCAGTGTTTCCCAAATTTTGGTCATTTACGTGACTTTTTCACAATTTTTCCCATCCACTTACTATTTGCATTATTGTTTACTTAATATTTTCCTTAAAGAGGTGCTTTTAAAAGAAACTGAGTGTTATCTTAAGCAATAATAGCCATTAAATTAAAGGTCTGATATGCTCTTTATATATTTTTCTAGTATACATTAAAATAAGTACATACCTATTAATGTAAAAAATGTCCACAGACTGTCCAAAATCATCTTGGGTACCACCTGTGGTATTCATGATAAACGATGAGAAATACACTGTATTTTGATTTTACCTCTCAGTCACTTTTTTTTTTTTTAATTATTTATTTATTTTTGGCTGTGTTGGGTCTTCGTTTCTGTGCAAGGGCTTTCTCTAGTTGCGGCGAGCGGGGGCCACTCTTCATCACGGTGCACAGGCCTCTCACTGTCGCGGCCTTCTCTTGTTGCAGAGCACAGGCTCCAGACGTGCAGGCTCAGTAACTGTGGCGCACGGGCTTAGTTGCTCCGCGGCATGTGGGATCTTCCCAAACCAGGGCTCGAACCCGTGTCCCCTGCATTGGCAGGCAGATTCTCAACCACTGCGCCACCAGGGAAGCCCTACCTCTCAGTCACTTTAAACAATGAGTAGGTAGATCACAATGAGTAGAAAGATCAGCCTCATCTGGGGGTCTTTATTACACTACACACTTCCCTCATTCTATCCCCAAAATTTGAGTTTCCAGGATAGTTGTTAACAAATTTCCTAGGCTACTTGCAATTATAATGAACAGACCTATAACTTTTCAAGTTTCACTGTTGGGTGTAGCCTCCTTGGAGCAGCATTCCAATCTCAGTGGACTGCTAAGCCCATATATCTGCCTGGCTTAGAAAGGAGGTAGTCACATACAGTCTAAAGTGTCATAGAAATCTTATATTATATTTGTTTCTACTTAGAAAAATAAAATGATAACATAGAAGGAAATCACATTAGTTGCACATCAGTTGCTTTTCCACCAAAAAAATAAAAAATCACTGGTTACTATGAATTTGACTCTGCTACTTACTAGCTACATGACCTTTCCCATGCAGGGTATCCTCTTTGGGTTTCATTTCACTGAAGTGCAAAATGAAGAGTTTGAAAGTATGCAAAACAATAATAATAAGAAGAACTTCATAGTAAAGAATGTGACAGTCATGAATTGGCACTTCAGAAAAGAGTAAATATAAATGGACAACAAACATTTGAAAGATGTTCAACCTTATTAGTAATCAGGAACATGCAAATTAAAGCAAAGTGATATATCATTTTATTCGCATTAGATTGACAAAAATTAAGAAGTCCAACAAAATTAAATGAGAGTGATGATTTAGAGCAACAAGAAAGTTTGAACATTATATTGGATTACAATTTGGTATTATCAAGTAAAATTGACAACATGCATGCCTTAGAACCCATCAATTTTACTTCTAGGTAGATACTCTTGAGAATCTCTTGGTCAGATAGACCAGGGAATACATAGAATGTTTGTAGCAGTGTTGTTCATAATAGCAAAAAACTGAAAACAAAAAACTGGAAGCGACCCAAATGTCCATCAACTGGAGAATGGATAAATAGTGATATAGTCATACAACAATGAAAAACCTGGAGAAGAGATATGTTCAGACAACAGAAATTTGCAAGTCTTCAGAATATACATGGTAATTAAAATTTTCAGCCTGAATAAAATCATATATAAAGCCCTATAGAATGAAAAGAGAAATGGGTGGAGAATGGCAGAGGAAAAGGGATCAACAAATTCTCTTTTCAAAAGGCAGAGGAAACAAAGGCATATAAAACCTTTGTTTTAATTCTCATCTAATACCAATTTCCTTTTCCCATTATAGATTGTAATGCTATTTTCTGTGTCTTCCATATAGTTTCTTTCATTAGAAACTTTTTTTATTGTGCAAAATTATTTTGTAATATAAATACCCATTAAAATATATATATATATATATATATTTTTTTTTTTTTTGGCCCAGCAGCACAGCTTGTGGAATCTTAGTTTCCCCACCAGGGATTGAACCCGGGGCCCCTGCAGTGGAAGCATGGAGTTCTAACCACTGGACCGCCGGGGAATTCTCTCTCTCTTTTTTTAAATCTTTAGAATATACTGGGTTTCTGAACTTAAGGCACATCAGTTTGGAATCATTTGAGTTACTCTGTGTATTTTACTTACTTTGCTAGAATACAGTAAATTAAATTTTAGAGGCCTCTTGGAAACAGAGGTTATGCTTTTTTACCCAGGAGTAACTTGAATATAGACTCTGGATTCTGATTTATCCTTTTTTTTTTTTTTTTTTTGCGGTACGCGTACCTCTCACTGCTGCGGCCTCTCCCGTTGCGGAGCACAGGCTCCGGACGCGCAGGCTCAGCGGCCATGGCTCACGGGCCCAGCCGCTCCACGGCATGTGGGATCTTCCCGAACCGGGGCACGAACCCGCGTCCCCTGCATCGGCAGGCGGACTCTCAACCACTGCGCCACCAGGGAAGACCTATTCTCTCTCTCTCTCTCTTTTTTTTTAATAATGTGGTAACATGCCCGTTACTTTTTTTTTTTTTTTTTTGGCTGCGTTTGGTCTTCATTGCTGTGCACAGCTTTCTCTAGTTGCAGTGAGTAGGGGCTGATCTTTGTTGCAGAGGGCGGGCTTCTCATTGTGGTACCTACTCTGTTTGTGGAGCACGGGCTCTAGGTGCGCAGGCTTCAGTAGTTGTGATGCATGGGCTCAGTAGTTGTGGTGCATGGGCTTATCTTCCTGGACCAGGGATTGAACCCGTGTCCCCTGCATTGGCAGGCAGATTCTTAACCACTCCACAACCAGGGAAGTCCCTGATTTATCCTCTTTATGGCATCTTTTCTTTATAGATGCTAAAAAAATTCTTTGTTGAATTATTTGCTCAAAGAGCAATAAGGAAATTACTTGAGAAAATTAAATTTTATTGACACCAAGGATACTTAGGCCACATCACCAAAAAAAATTTATGGCAATATCAGTAGTGCCTTTTAAATTAAATGACAAATTGGAAGTGTTTAACAACATATGGTCCCTTTTTCTTGACATATATGGTTAAGAATATATCTTTTTATCAAAATGTAAAATACCATCTGGCAGAAGTAACGATTATCCTATTGGCTTTATACATTAAATTAAATCACTGTACTTTAAAAAGTAAATATTTTCCTATTTTTCTTTTTTCTTGTACTAGATCTATATTTATAATATTCAAAAACTGCATAATTCAAAAACTATAAGTAGGTATAACAATTAAAACTGATTTTGAACAGAAAACAATGTGTTTCTTAAATTTTTTCCAAACATTTCTTTAAAATTCAAATGGCAATAGCTGTTTTCTAATATTCATAATTATAAAGTTAGGCTATCTGAAAACCTACTGTTATAATTTCTTGTTAGACACATAGTTAGACATTGTATGAAAGGAGTTATATGTATATGCATGGATTGCTCTTTACAAAAAGGAAGGGATTTTTATAATAAGGTGGATGCATTTTGAACAGGTATGTATTCATGCTAATTGCCAGAGTTATTCATTCATTTGATGAACCTGTCAGGTTCAGAAGATACCAAATGAGCAGGAAAGTTTCTCTCTGACACATGTATATTATGTATTTAATAAGGTGAACTTTTTGGCGACTTATGATTTTAGGAAACATATCAAACAATTCACAATTCTGTGCATATAGTGTTCTCCAAAGCCACATTGGGACTAACCCAAACAATGAATGTTTTAGATATTAGATGTAATATTCATATCAGATATGTGGACTGAATTCTATAAATTTTGTTGTTTGTTTAACTTTAAAGAAGTGATTATTTCAAGAGGGACTGTATCTGCATTTTAAATGTTTCTGATCCTTTCGAGTATTCTTAGTAAGCAAAGTACTTGAACAAATATTACTCCAATATTCAACAACAATTTTTAGTACCTACTATGGCTAGGCCGTATCCACTGCTCTCAAGAAGCTTAACATTTAGATGCAAAGGCAGACAAGTAAAACAGGGATGATAGAGTAGGATTGTAGGGTAAGCAACATGACTAGTATTAACACTCCAAAACACTGGGGTACGGTGTGTGGATGGGAGACGGAAGGAAGTACATTTCAGACAGGAGTCATACTTTGATATGACTAAGGAAAGTAATAAACTAACAAATGTGAGGATTTTTTTCTTCTTTTAAATCAACTACATGGTAGTATAAATTATATACAATAAAATGTACCTGTTTTAAGTGTACAGTTTGATGAATTTTGATAAATCACAATAAAGAAATAGAACATTTCTGACAATCCAAAAAATTCTTTCCCACCCCATGCAGTCAATCCTCCCACATAACTCCACTTTGAACCCCCAAGATAATCACTGACCTGCTTTCCATAACTATTATATATATTTGATTTCATTTGTTTAGACTTTCATTAAAATGGTATTATACAGTATGTACTCTTTTGTATCTCACTTCTTTTCATCAGCATGATGTTTTTGCCATTGTTTTTGTTTTTGTTTTTTTTTTGCGGTACGCGGGCCTCTTACTGCCGTAGTGTCTCCCGTTGCGGAGCACAGGCTCCGGACGCGCAGGCTCAGCGGCCATGGCCCACGGGCCCAGCCACTCCGCGGCACGTGGGATCCTCCCGGACCGGGGCACGAACCCACGTCCCCTGCATCGGCAGGCGGACCCTCAACCACCGTGCCACCAGGGAAGCCCCAGCATGATGTTTTTGAAAGTCATCCATGTTGTTGCATATATAAGTAGTTTCCTATTTATTGCTGAGCGTTATTTCATTGTAAGGACATACCACACTTTACCCATTTATCAGTTGGGAAACATTTGGATTAATTCCACTTTGGGGCTATTGTTAATAAAGCTACTATGAGCTATCATGTTTAAGTCTTGGTGTGGACATATGTTGTTGCTTTTTTTTTTTTGCTGTACGCGGGCCTCTCACTGTTGTGGCCTCTCCCGTTGCGGAGCACAGGCTCCGGAAGCACAGGCTCAGCAGCCATGGCTCACGGGCCCAGCCGCTCCGCGGCATGTGGGATCTTCCCAGACCGGGGCACGAACCTGTGTCCCCTGCATCGGCAGACGGACTCTCAACCACTGCGCCACCAGGGAAGCCCATGGACATATGTTTTATTTACTTTTGGTAAGTATATAAAGTGGAATTGCTGGGTCAAAAGGCAATTTTATTATTATTATTACTATTATTATTATTATTTTGGCCGTGACGTGTGGCTTATGGGATCTTAGTTCCCTGACCAAGGATTGAACCTGAGCCATGACAGTGAAACTGCCGAATCCTAACCACTGGACCACCAGGTAATACCCTGGTAACTGTATTTTCTTTTTTGAATTTTATTTTATTTATTTTTCATACACCAGGTTCTTATTAGATATCTATTTATGTATATTAGTGTATATATGTCAATACCAATCTCCCAATTCATCCCATCACCACCACCCCCTGCCACTTTCCCCCCTTGGTGTCCATATGTTTGTTTTCTACACTGTGTCTCTATTTCTGCCCTGCAAACCGGTTCATCTGTACCATTTTTCTAGGTTCCACATATATATGTTAATATACAATATTTGTTTTTCTCTTTCTGACTTACTTCACTCTGTGTGACAGACTCTAGATCCATCCACACCTCTACAAATGACCCAATTTTGTTCCTTTTTATGGCTGAGTAATATTCCATCGTATGTATGTACAACATCTTCTTTATCCATTCGTCTGTTGATGGACATTTAGGTTGCTTCCATGACCTAGATATTGTAAATAGTGATGCAATGAACATTGCGGTGCATGTGTCTTTTTGAATTATGGTTTTCTCTGGGTATATGCCCAGTAGTGGGATTGCTGGGTCATATGGTAATTCTATTTTTAGTTTTTTAAGGAACCTCCATACTGTTCTCCATAGTGGTTGTATCAATTTACATTCCCAACAGTGCAAGAAGGTTCCCTTTTCTCCACACCTTCTCCAGCATTTGTTGTTTGTAGATTTTCTGATGATGCCTATTCTAACTGGTGTGAGGTGATACCTCATTGTAGTTTTGATTTGCATTTCTCTAATAACTAGTGATGTTGAGCAGCTTTTCATGTGCTTCTTGGCCATCTGTATGTCTTCTTTGGAGAAAAGTCTGTTTAGGTCTTCTGCCCCTTTTTTGATTGGGTTGTTTGTTTTTTTTAATATTGAGCTGCATGAGCTGTTTATATATTTTGGATATTAATCCTTTGTCCATTGATTTGTTTGCAAATATTTTCTCCCATTCTGAGGGTTGTCTTTTCATCTTGTTTGTAGTTTCCTTTGCTTTGCAAAAGATTTTAAGTTTCATTAGGTCCCATTTGTTTATTTTTGGTTTTATTTCCATTAATCTAAGAGGTGGATCAAAAAAGATCTTGCTGTGATTTATGTCAGAGTGTTCTTCCTATGTTTTCCTCTAAGAGTTTTATAGTGAGTGGTTTTACATTTAGGTCTCTAATCCATTTTGAATTTCTTTTTGTATATGGTGTTAGGGAGTGTTCTAATTTCATTCTTTTACATGTAGCTGTCCAGTTTTCCCAGCACCACTTATTGAAGAGACTGTCTTTTCTCCATTGTATATCCTTGCCTCATTTTTTAGATTAGTTGACCATAGGTGCGTGGGTTTATCTCTGGCTTTTCGACCCTGCTCCAGTGATCTGTATTTCTGTTTTTGTGCCAGTACCATATTGTCTTGATTACTGTAGCTTTATAGTACAGTCTGCAGTCAGGGAGTCTGATTCCTCCAGCTCCGTTTTTTTCACTCAAGACTGCTTTGGCTATCCAGGGTCTTTTGTGTCTCCATACAAATTTTAAGATATTTTTTTTGTTCTAGTTCTGTTAAAAATGCACTGGTAATTTGATAGGGATTGAATTGAATCTGTAGATTGCTTTGGGTAGTATAGACATTTTCACAATATTGATTCTTCCAATCCAAGGACGTGGTATATATCTCCATCTGTTTGTGTCATCTTTGATTTCTTTCATCAGTGTCTCATAGTTTTCTGAGTACAGGTCTTTTACTTCCTTAGGTAGGTTTATTCCTAGGTATTGTATTCTTTTTGTTGCAATGGTGAATGGGATTGTTTCCTTAATTTCTCTTTCTGATCTTTTGTTGTAATTGTATAGGAATGCAAGATATTTCTGTGCATTAATTTTGTATCCTGCAACTTTACCAAATTCATTGATTAGGTCTAGTAGTTTTCTGGTGGCATCTTTAGGATTCTCTATGTATAGCATCGTGTCATCTGCAAACAGTGACAGTTTTACTTCTTATTTTCCACTTTGTATTCCTTTTATTTCTTTTTCTTCTCAGATTGCCGTGGCTAGGACTTCTAAAACTATGTTGAAACATGGTGGCGAGAGTGGACATCCTTGTCTTGTTCCTGATCTTAGAGGAAATGCTTTCAGTGTTTCACCATTGAGAATGATGTTTGATATGAGTTTGTCATATATGGCCTTTATTATGTTCAGGTAGGTTCCCTCTATACCCACTTTCTGGAGAGTTTTTATCATAAATGATGTTGAATTTTTTCAAAAGCTTTTTCTGCATCTATTGAGATGATCATATGGTTTTTATTCTTTAATTTGTTAATATGGTGTATCACATTGATTGATTTGCTTATATTGAAGAATCCTTGCATCCCTGGGATAAATCCCACTTGATCATGGTGTATGATCCTTTTAATGTGTTGTTGGATTCTGTTTGCTAGTATTTTGTTGAGGATTTTTGCATCTATGTTCATCAGTGATATTGGCCTGTAATTTTCTTTTTTTGTAGTATCTTTGTCTGGTTCTGGTATCAGGGTGGTGGTGCCCTCATAGAATGAGTTTGGGAGTGTTCCTTCCCCTGCAATTTTTTGGAAGAGTTTGAAAAGGATGGGTGTTAGCTCTTCTCTAAATATTTGATAGAATTCACCTGTGAAGCCATCTGGTCCTGGTCTTTTGTTTGTTGGAAGATTTTAATCACAAGTTTCAGTTTCATTACTTGTTATTGGTCTGATCATATTTTCTATTTCTTCCTGGTTCAGTCTTGGAAGGTTATATCTTTCTAAGAATTTGTCCATTTCTTCCAGGTTGTCCATTTTATTGGCACAGCGTTGCTTGTAGTAGTCTCTTAGGATGCTTTGTATTTCTGTGGTGTCCATTGTAACTTCTCGTTTTTCATTTCTAATTTTATTGATTTGAGTCCTCTCCCTCTTTTTCTTGATGAGTTTGGCTAAAGGTTTATCAATTTTGTTTATTTTCTCAAAGAACCAGCTTTTAGTTTTAGTGATCTTTGCTATTGTTTTCTTTGTTTCTATTTCATTTATTTCTGCTCTAATCTTAATGATTTCTTTCCTTCTACTAACTTTGGGTTTTGTTTGTTTTTCTTTCTCTAGTTCCTTTCGGTGTAAGGTTAGATTGTTTATTTGAGATTTTTCTTGTTTCTTGAGGTAGCATTGTATTGCTGTAAACTTCCTTCTTAGAACTGCTTTTGCTGCATCCCATAGGTTTTGGATCATCGTGTTTTCGTTGTGATTTGTCTCTAGGTATTTTTTGATTTCCTCTTTTATTTCTTCAGTGATCTCTTGGTTATTTAGTAACGTGTTGTTTAGTCTCCATATTTTTGTGCTTTTACATTTTTTTCCCCGGTAATTGATTTCTAATCTTGTAGCATTGTGGTCGGAAAAGTTGGTTGATATGTTTTCAATATGTTTCAAATTTACCGAGGCTTGATTTGTGACCCAAGATGTGATCTATCCTGGAGGATGTTCTGTGTGCCTTTGGGAAGAAAGTGTAATCTGCTGTTTTTGGATGGAATGTCCTGTAAATATCAATCAAATCTATCTGGTCTATTGTGTCATTTAAAGCTTGTGTTTCCTTATTAATTTTCTGTCTGGATGATCTGTCCATTGGTTGAGTGAGGTGTTAAAGTCCCCCACTATTATTGTGTTACTGCCGATTCCCTCTTTTATAGCTGTTAGCTGTTTCCTTATGTATTGAGGTGCTCCTATGTTGGGTGCATTTTATTTATAATTGTTATATCTTCTTCTTGGATTGATCCCTTGATCATTATGTAGTGTCCTTCTATGTCTCTTGTTACATTCTCTATTTTAAAGTCTATTTTATCTGATATGAGTATTGCTACTCCAGCTTTCTTTTGGTTTCCATTTGTATGGAGTATATTTTTCCATCCTCTCACTTTCAGTTTGTATGTGTCCCTAGGTCTGAAGTGGGTCACTTGTAGACAGCATATATATTGGTCTTATTTTTGTATCCATTCATCGAGCCTGTGTCTTTTCATTGGAGCATTTAATCCATTCATGTTTAAGATAATTATCGAAATGTATGTTCCTATTACCATTTTCTTAATTGTTATGGGTTTGTTTTTGTAGGTCGTTTTCTTCTCTTGTGTTTCCCACATAGAGAAGTTCCTTTAGCATTTGTTGTAGAGCTGGTTTGGTGGTGGTGAATTCTCTTAGCTTTTGCTTGTCTGTAAAGCTTTCGATTTCTCCATCGAATCTGAATGAGATCCTTGCCGGGTACTGTAATCTTGGTGTGGGTTCTTCCCTTTCATCATTTAAAATATATTGTGCCACTCCTTTCTGGCTTGTAGATTTTCTGCTGAGAATTCAGCTGTTAACCTCATGGGAGTTCCCTTGTATATTATTTGTTGTTTTTCCCTTGTTGCTTTCAATAATTTTTCTTTGTCTTTTTTTTTTTTTTTTTTTGCGGTACGCGGGCCTCTCACTGTTGTGGCCTCTCCCGTTGCGGAGCACAGGCTCCAGACGTGCAGGCTCAGCAGCCATGGCTCACGGGCCTAGCCGCTCCACAGCACCTGGGATCTTCCTGGACTGGGGCACGAACCCGTGTCCCCGGCATCGGCAGGCGGACTCTCAACCACTGCGCCACCAGGGAAGCCCCTTTGTCTTTAATTTTTGTCAGTTTAATTACTATGTGTCTTGGGGTGTTTCTCCTTGGGCTTATGCTGCCTGGGACTCTCTGTGCTTCCTGGACTTGGGTGGCTATTTCCTTTCCCATGTTAGGGAAGTTTTCGACTATAATCTCTTCAAATATTTTCTCGGGTCCTTTCTCTCTCTCTTCTCCTTCTGGGACCCCTATAATGCTAATGTTGTTGCATTTAATGTTTTCCCAGAGGTCTCTTAGGCTGTCTTCATTTCTTTTTATTCTTTTTTCTTAATTTTGTTCAGCAGCAGTGAATTCCACCATTCTGTCTTCCAGGTCACTTTTCTGTTCTTTTGCCTCAGTTTTTCTGCTATTGATTCCTTCTAGTGTATTTTTTATTTCAGTTTTTGTATTGTTAATCTCTGTTTGTTTGTTTTTTAATTCTTCTAGGTGTTTGTTCTTTAATTCTTCTAGGTCCTTGTTAAACACTTCTTGCATCTTCTCAATCTTTGCCTCCATTCTTTTTCCAAGGTCCTAGATCATCTTCACTATCATTATTCTGAATTCTTTTTCTGGAAGGTTGTCTATGTCCACTTCGTTTAGTTTTTTTTCTGGGGTTTTATCATGTTCCTTCCTCTGGTACATAGTCCTCTGCCTGTTCATTTTGTCTGTCTTTCGGTGAATGTGGTTTCCCTACCACATCCTGCAGGATTGTAGTTCTTCTTGCTTCTGCTGTCTGCCTTCTGGTGGATGAGGCTATCTAAGAGGCTTGTGCAAGCTTCCTGATGGGAGAGAGTGGTGGTGGGTAGAGTTGGGTGTTGCTCTGGTGAACAGAGCTCACTAATACTTTAATCCGCTTGTCTGCTGATTGGTGGGGCTGGATTCCCTCCCTGTTGATTGTTTGGCCTGAGGTGGCCCAGCACTGGAGCCTATCTGGCTGCCTGGTGGGGCGAATAGCAGACTCCGGGAGGGCTCACACCAAGGAGTACTTCCCAGAACTTCTGCTGCGAGTGTCCTTGTCCCCACGGTGGGCCCCAGCCACCCCCCGCCTCTGCAGGAGACCCTCCAACACCAGCAGGTAGGTTTGGTTCAGTCTCTTATGGGGTCACTGCTCCTTTCCCTCGGTGCTGATGCAGACAGTACTTTGTGTGTGCTCTCCAAGAGTGGAGTCTCTGTTTCCCCCAGTCCTATTGAAGTCCTGCAATCAAATCCTGCTAGCCTTCAAAGTCTGATTCTCTAGGAATTTCTCCTCCCGTTGCCAGACCTCCAGGTTGGGAAGCCTGATGTGGGGCTCAGAACCTTCATTCCAGTGGGTGGATTTCTGTGGTACAAGTGTTCTCCAGTTTGTGAGTCACCCACCCAGCAGTCATGGGATTTGATTTTATTGTGATTGTGCCCCTCCTACTGTCTCATTGCAGCTTCTCCTTTGTCTTTGGATGTGGGGTATCTTTTTGGTGAGTTCCAGTGTCTTCCTGTCAATGACTGTTCAGCAGTTAGTTGTGATTCTGGTGGTCTTGCAAGAGGGAGTGAGCGCATGTCCTTCTGCTCCACCATCTTGAACCAATGTCCCTGGTAATTGTATTTTTAACTTTATTATTTAAAAATGCCAGAACAATTTTCAAAGTGGTCATACCATTTTAGTTACTGTTTGCATGGTATATATATTTTTCATCCTTATAGTTTCAAAATATTTGTGTCTTTAAATCTAAAATGTGTCTCTTGTAGATTGCATATAGTTGGGTTTTTTTTTAACCCATTCTGTGAATCTCTGGCTTTTTTTTTTTTTTTTTTTTTTTTTGCGGTACGCGGGCCTCTCACTGCTGTGGCCTCTCCCGTTGCGGAGCACAGGCTCCAGACGCACGGGCTCAGCGGCCATGGCTCACGGGCCCAGCCGCTCCGTGGCATGTGGGATCTTCCCAGACCAGGGCACGAACCCATGTCCCCTGCATCGTCAGGCAGACTCTCAACCACTGCGCCACCAGGGAAGCCCAATCTCTGCCTTTTAATTGGAATATTTAATTCATTTACATTTATTTATTTATTTGCCACACTGCTTGACTTGTGTAATTTTAGTTTCCCTACCAGGGATTGAAACTGGGCCCTTGGCAGTGATGGCACACGGGGTCCTAACCACTGGACTGCCAGGGAATTCCCTAATCCATTTACCTTTAATGTAATTACTGATAAGGTAGTATTTAAACCTGCCATTTTGCTATTTGCTTTCTAAATGTTGTATGTTTTTCTGTTCTTCTATTTCTCTATTACTGCTGCCTTTTGTGTTAAATATCTATTATATTTTCTAGTGTACCATTTTAATTACCTTGTTATTTCTTTTATTATATATATTTTGATTATTTTCTTAGTGGTTGCTCTGGGGATTACAATTACCAATGTAGAACAACATAGCTTGGATTAATACTAATTTGATTTCAATAGTATACAAAACTTTGCTACTATATAGCTTTATTCCCTCCCCCACCTTTATGCTACAGTTGTGATACAAATTAGATCTGTATACATAATATGTCTATCAACACAGACTTATAATTATTGCTTTATGCAGCTGTATTTTAAGTCAAATAGGAGAAAGAAGGATTATGAACAAAAAATATATTTATACTGTCTTTTATAATTACTTATATAGTTACCTTTACAAGTTTCCTTTATTCCTTCATGTGGATTTGAGTTATTTTCTAGTTTCTTTTCATTTCAGCCTGAAGGACTCCCTTTAGAATTTCTTGTACGGCAAGTTTCCCAGTGACAAATTCTCTTTATTTTTGTTTATGCATATATTTTGGAATGTACTAATTTCTCCTTCATTTTTGAAGGACAACTTTCCTAGGTATAGAATTCTTGGTTGACAGTGTTTTTCTTTCAGCATTTTGAATATGTCATCTTACTGTTTTCTGCTTCCATAGCTTTGGTTGTGAATCTTATTTAGGATTATGTGATGAGTAGCTTCTCTCTTGACACTTTTTTTTTTTTTTTTTTTTTGCGGTATGTGAGCCTCTCACTGTTGTGGCCTCTCCTGTTGCGGAGCACAGGCTCCGGATGCGCAGGCTCAACGGCCATGGCTCACAGGCCCAGCCGCTCCGCAGCATGTGGGATTTTCCCGGACCGGGGCACGAACCCATGTCCCCTGCATCGGCAGGCGGACTCTCAACCACTGTGGCACCAGGGAAGCCCTCTTGACACTTTTAAGATTCTCTTCTTGACTTTGGCTTTCAACAGGTTAATTATAATGTGTCCAGGTGTGTATTTCTTTGAGTTTATACCACTTGGAATTTATTAAGCTTCTTAGATGTGTGGATTAATGTTTTTCATCAAATTTGGGAAGTTTTTGACCATTATTCCTTCAAATATTATTCCTTTCCTTTTATATTTCTCCTCTCTAGAACTCCAATTATACATGGTATGCTTGATTGTGTGTGACAGCCCTCTGGGGCTCTGTTCATGCATATTTATTCTTTTTCTTTTTTTCTGGTACCCAGACTGGATAATCTCAAGTGACATATATTCAAATTTGCTGGTTCTTTCTTCTGTTGGCTCAAGTCTGCTGTTGAGCCCTTTTTTTTTTTTTTTGAGAGTTATGTTTTATTTGGCAGGAATTTTTAAGGCTTCCAGCCCAGGAGGTAGCATCTCAAGTACGCCTGAGAGAACTGCTCTGAGGAGGCGAGGAGGGAGCTAGGATATATAGGAGTTTTGGAACAAAGGGCAGGTAGTTGGAACATCAAAAGATTACTGTTAATTAAATAAACCCAGGTATCCCAAGTTAAGGAATTTAGCACTTTTCTATGTATGGGAAGATGCAGGAGTCTAGGTTCACTGAAATCATTCCTTTGATATGTACCTCAGTTATCTGGGGTCAGTATCCTGTGTTTTCATATCCTCAGTTTCCTCAAGGTGTTGAGCCCTTCTTATTTTTCACTTCAGTTATTATACTTTTCAACTCCAGAATTTTTGTTTCTTTTTTTTTCAAAACAATTTCTTTATTAATGTTACTTATTTGGTGAAACATTCTCATCATACTTTCCTTTAGTTCTTTAGACATGGTTTCCTTTAGCTTTGTGAACATATTTAAAATATCTTAAAGTCTTTATGTAATATGTGCTTCCTCAGAAATATTTTCTATTGATTGCTTTTTCTCCTGTGTACAGGCCATACATACATTCTTATTTCTTTGCATGTATCATCCTTTTAAACTTTTGTATTTTGAAAACTGGACATTTTGAATAATACAGTGTGGCCACTCTGGAAATCATATTCTACCCTCTCCCCAGGGTTTTTGCTGTTTTTCTTTGTTGTAGTTATTGTTGATTTAGTGAATTTTCTGAATTCATTCCTTAAAGTCTGTGTTCTTTGTTGTGCATAACCACTGATGTCTTTGCTCAGTTAGCTTAGTGGTCATCTGATGACTGGACAGGGATTTCCTTAAATGTCTTCAACCAATACGTTTCCTAGTCTTTGTGGAGGGGCTTAGTATGTGTGTTGGGGTGTGACTTCAACAGTCAGCCAGGGAGTATACAACTCTATTTTTGTATTCATTTCTTGCTTGTGTAGAGCCTCAAGGTTAGCCAGAGGTGAGAGCTTAGAGCCTTCTCAGGTCTTTCCTGAGCATTCACACAGCCCTAGCCATTCACACAATCCTAAGCATGCATATTACTTGGATTCCCTGAAATATGTCAGAGTTTTTCAAAGTCCCTATGGACATCACATTCCCCAGCTAAATAGTATGGCTGGAGCAACGGTGCTTCAAACAAAGATGAGAGTTTTTTTTTTTTTGGTACGCGAGCCTCTCACTGTTGTGGTCTCTCCCGTTGCGGAGCACAGGCTCCGGACGCGCAGGTTCAGCGGCCATGGCTCACGGGCCCAGCCGCTCCGCGGCATGTGGGATCTTCCCGTACCGGGGCACGAACCCGTGTCTCCTGCATCGGCAGGCGGACTCTCAACCATTGCGCCACCAGGGAAGCTCAAAGATGAGAAATTTTTGACCTCTGTATTGGATGAGGAGCCACTGGTGAAATTTTAAGCAAAGAAGGATCACAACTGTATTTGTATAGCAGAAAGAACCTTTGCCAATGAAGCGGAGAATGAATTATGGGCAGACAGACTGGAGGCAGAGAGATCAAGGAGACTAATGCAGTATTTTAGGAAAAGAGTAATGAAGGCTTGAGTTAAGGTTGGAATACAGAGAAAGGAGAAAGAGGAGTGGTGGATTGGAAAATCTATTTACAGATTAGACCCTTCGTGATTTCCAGGGTGTTTCATTGGGAGGCCAGTGCGAACAGGTAAATCAGAGGTAAGGTCTGTCTATTCTCAGATCTGATGAGGGAAATTAAATGGAGGATGGGGTCATCTACCAAAAAAAAAAAAAAAAGGGAGGAGGCACAGGTTTGAGAGAAAACATAAAGACAGGGATCCAAATATAATTAACATTACCTGTGATTGAAATAATTTATGTATTTTTTAGATAAAGATCTTTGAGTGGGAAATTCTGTGTAATTGTGCCACTCAAACAGTTTTGGATTCAGATGCCACAATCCTTCCTTTCCCTCCATCCAGTAGATTCATCACCATTCTTGATTTAGGAATGCTTTAAAGATGCTAGTCATTTGGAACGTATCTGACAAAGTGAGAGGGACTTGGTAAACGTGCTGCCCTAAACAGAAATGTGATATAAACTTGTCAATAGTTATTTCTTGGGCGGTTTTGCGCTCTGAAAACCTAGCAGATAATGGGTGAAACGTTATTGGTGATGATAATTACCTGGAGAAACGTGAGTATATGATTTCTTAAACCTTGTAAATTAAATTGGGCTTAAAATAGATGGTTTTACCACTAGGGAAATGGTTGTTTTCCTTGAAATTCAACCTTTGCAAATTGGTAAAGACAAGAAGGTGGGTAGACTGCACTATGGAAAAGAACATCCGACCGATTTCCACTCTTTTCACACCTCTCCCTTTTTTTCTTTTGCTTCTCAGATGACCAAGTTAATCTTAGTCCAAGTGAACCTTTTAGTTTTGACGTAGGGCCGCGGTGAACACTAAAACGAAGAAAGGGGTTCCGGTCTTCGCGTTCCTGCAGTTTCATCTCGGCGCCAGCCGGGCGCACAGAACTGGGGAGGGAGAGGTGCGGGCAGAGAAGGGAGGATGTCGGAGAGGCGGGAGCGGCCCTAGCGCTAACTTCCGCCCCACCCTCCAAGCCGGGACGCCTGAAGCAGGCGGCCCGCGTTGTCTGTCCCGGGCGCTCCTCCTGGGACGCCCGCTCGACTCCCGAGTCGTCTTCAATTGGCCGTCGGGGAAACGGAAGCCGAAGCGGCGCAGTGAACCCGGAAGTGCTTCGCGGCGGAGGCCTGGGCGACTCTTTTGAATGGAATCGGGCTGATTCATCGCAGGTTCGCGGAGCCAGAGCTCGGCCGAGTCGGAGCTTGCTGGTGTTGCTGTCGGTCTCGCCGCCGCCGCTGCGTCACCGCTGCTGGAAGACAAGGGTCCAGACCGCGGCCTCCTGCTCCGCCCGCCTTCAGGTAAGACGGGGAACGCAGGCCCCAGAGGTCCGCGGAGGCAGCCGCGCTAGGCCGCTGCCAGCGCCTTGCTTTCCTGAGTCACGTTGCTCAGCCTAGTTTCCACTGGGGTCCCGGGCGGTGAGGGTGGAGTCCAGCTCCCTTCGTCCTACACGCTGTCTCCCTGGGTCTCTGACTAAGTTAGGTCTGGATGTGGTCTCCTTCCTCCAAGCGTTTCTGCTCCGCTGAATTCACCACATCTTGGGAGCCTCTCCTCTCTATTCAGAGAGGACCCTTAGTTTTGGCTTCTGTTTGTCTGTGTTCTGTTGAAACTTACCCCTGTGTTGAAAAACTTCCCGCCAGACAGGAAACAAGGGCGAGAGAATAAAATTAACTTTCCCGTTGAATGTATGTTTGCTTTATCACTTGTGTTAACCTTAGGCCTTGACCCCTTTTCTCATAGTGTTAGGTTTTCAACTGCCTTCAAAACCAAACAAAACCCCAGAGGTGCATTGTTTTTTAACCTTGAAACTCTTTAAAACAAAGTATGGTTATTCCTGCTCTGCCTTTTAACTTAACTTTCAGTTTGTCCCACTTGAGTAGTTGTTGATGAATTGATTACATTTCCTGTTTTCAGTAAAGTAGAAATCTGCTACTGTGTGTTACATCTTGGAACTTAATTTTCCTGGGGGCACTACTTTGTGTCAGGCAAAGAAGAAAAATGTAAATTTCTCGAAAGAGTTTGAATATAAACCTAGTGACCTAAGGAAAAATTCTTGAAATTAAAATGGTATCCAAAAGTTGGGAAAGGCAAGGAAGAGGCTTTAAAAATTAGCAAGAAATGTACTTCTAGAGTGAAAATCATTTTTTTCATTGCTCACAAAAGTATTTAGTGAGCAGACTTAATGTTTGTGAGTAAGCAAGACGATAGCCACTGATAATGTTGCAATAAAAAAGAACTGAATACAGTTATAGTGGAGATGATTAATATAATGGTGGCCTTCTAGTCTTGTCCTATAAAGCTAGCAACTGGCTCATTTGAAGTTTAAATTATGTTTCTTTTAAACATATAAATTTAAATGGGTTATTGTGCATTTGAAGAGATTAAGATACGTGGTGGCTCAGAATTAACTACAAGATGTGTTTAGTGAAGTGGTATTTAGTGAGAAGCCTGAATATTGTCTTGAATTCGTCCCAGGACAGAATTGCATCTGGCCAACAGAAGAAAGTTTTGAAGTCATGATCTTTCAATGAAGCCTCACCTGTTGAGTTTGGGAGATTTTTTTTTTTCCCCCAAGGGTCTTGATAAATATTATATTGCTGTTTTAATTGAAAAGCTGGATTTTTAACCTGTTTGACATGGGTTTATTCTATTTTTATACTTGTCTGTAACCCTTGTGTTTAATATCTAATTTCAGGACCCATGTTTGAAAATCAATAACAAGGAGCAATTGTGCTTCTATTTAATTGTTTTAAATTTTATAGCAATGTTTGTTTCATAAGTCATTGTCTACCTGTGAAAGCCTTACCTGAATACTTGTGATTTAGTACTCATGAACTTGTCATATACCCGGTTTGTTGCACTCATTTGACACTCATTCTGTTTTCTGGTATTTTGGTGTCCCCATCTGTAAAGTGAGAATTGGATTAAATAATCTTTCCTGGCTCTAAGATAAATAACAATAACAACAGTTACTGAGTACCTATGAATGTTTCAGGCACTATATTAGGTGCTTTGCATTTTTTTCTTACAACAGACTTGCAAGGAAGATATTATTCTCATTTTATAGATGAAGTCTAGAGGCTAAGAGAAGGTAACTTGTTCACATCATATAGAGGGTAGGTGATGAAGCCAGGATTCAAATCTAGGTCTGATTGCCTCCAGAGCCTTTCTGGCTCAATACTACTATTCTTTCACTTTATGTTTTTTCTATGGGATTATATCATGCCTCCCCAGGTAGATTGTAAATTCTTTCAGTGAAAGTCACTAAATTCCTTAGTGGCTCTGTTTCCATATCACCTTATAAACAAGATAGTATTTAATAAATATTTTGCTTCAGTGCTGTAATTAAGAGCTAGCACAAGAAGATATTCATGATAATTCCATCCTCACTGTTCTAAACAGGGGGAATCTTACTTTCAAAACCTTATTTATATAATTAAGTTTAACGTTGACTCTTTCCATTTTTTCCACTGAAGAAAGCCCTTAAGAAAGTGAGAGAAAGAAGTTCCTAATTACTTTCCACAAATCAGACAGTAGAGGAATTAGAAATACAGTGAGATCACAAATATGGAGTAGTTAAAGGATTTAGCATCAATCTGAGAAGTAATAGTATATAACTGCAGCATGGGTTGAGGAGTAAAAAATGAAAAATGAGCTAGGAAACAGTAGAAAAACCTGAACAGATAAGGGCTTCATGATTTTGTTAGCTCAGTTGTGAGATGAAGAAGTGGAAAATCATCAGCCCTTTTTTTTTTTACCAATTAGGATTTTAAACATTATGTATGACATATTAGGCATAAACACTTTATTCATATTATCTCATAATGTTTTAGTTAATCATATCATGAATAAGCTGTTGAGTCCTCTGCTTTTTGATAGGTGTAAAAACTTGGTTTAGATCCATAGACCTTTTGCATTGCTTTTATTTCTAAGCACTGGAAGTATTCTTTTATGTTCTAGTGTAACACTTTTAATTTTTATGAACCCCTTTGCGAAGTTCTGCAAAATGCAAGTCCCTCTTCTCCAGTGTGATTCATTTAGTACTGTGAAATATGCCATGTTTTGAAATTCACTAAATGGCAAACTCTATGGGAAGAAGAACCCATGCTGGATGAACTGTAGCTATGCTCAGGATGGTGGTGCTGATGACAGCAGCTAGCATTCATTGTTTACTTGCTATGTGCCATCATTGTTTACTTGCTATGTGCCAAGCCTTGTGTTAAATGTTGTTTATGTTCATTATCTTATTTAATTATCTAAACACCTCTATGAGGTGGATACTATCATTATCCCTATTTTGCAGATGAGGAAACTGAGCCTGAGAGAGGAAACTGACCCAAGGATACAGAGCTAAAACGTGTTAGAGCCAGTATTTGAATCCTGGCACTTAGATTGCAGACTCATAGCTCTTAACCTCATATAGCAAGAAAAACAGTCATCACCATTTACCATCTGGGCCAGTAGACCTTTTAAAATTTCTTACACCTTTAAGTCATTTGAAGGTGTATGTACCTGAAATGGACAACATTGTTGGAATGTAATTAACTGCTCGTCATCCATCATGCATGAACCTGGAACATACCCATCTTATAAAGATCAGTTCCACATTTTAAATATGTGTCTAATAGGCCCCAGCTTATCTTTTCTTTTGGTTCTACTTGCACTCGCAATACTTTGTATGTGTGTTAAAATATGCCTATCATAAAATTTACCATTTTAACCATTTTTAGACATACAGTTCAGTGGCATTAAGTTCATTCACATTGTTGTGCAATCATCACTACCATCCATCTCCAGACCTTTTTCATCTTCCCTGATGCAGTACTTTTTAAAACAAGCTTATAATTTTGTTGAAGTGGAGATGTCCATCATCTTTGCTTATAAAACATTTTTATTTTTAGATTTATAAACACCAATTAGAGTTAATCCAATGATTTTTTAAAATTTCTACATTTTTACTCACCTTTGTGTACACTTCAGCATTTGTCCACTTATCAACTGTATCAACATCATAAAAGATAACAGAATATGTCATCTCTTTATCAAAACAGGTTCTTGTTGTAAAATAGTGTATAATGAAGTCCTTGTCGAATACCAACTGGATGAGAATGTCATATTTCCTTTCTGGTCTTAGAAATATATTGTTCAACTCATTGATCCTTTAAAAAGTAATTTTTCGAGGTAAAATTCACATAACACAAAATTAACCATTTTAAAGTGAACAGTTCAGTACCATTTAGTACATTCATAATGTTGTGCAACTACCCCCTCTATGTAGTTCCAAAACATTTTACATTCTTCTAAAGTAAAATCCCTTACCCATTAAGCAGTTTCTCCATTTTATTCCCTCCCTCAGCCCCTGGCAATCACCAACCTGCATTTTGTCTTTGTGGATTTATATATTTTGGATATTTCATGTAAATGGAATCATACACTATGTGACTTTGTGTGCATGGCTTCTTTCACATAGCATAATGTTTTGACGTTCATCCATGTTGTAACAGTTATCAGTATTTCATTCCTTTTTATAGTTGAATAATATTCCATATGTTCCATTGTATGTATATATAGAATTTGTTTATCCTTACCCCCTTTGATGGACATTTGGGCTGTTTCCACCTTTTGGCTGTTGTGAATAGTTATGCTATAAATATGCATGTACATGTTCTTGTTTTGAATACCTGTTTCAATTCTTTTGGCTATATACCTAGGAGTAGAATTTCTGGGTCATGTGGTAATTCTGTGTTGAGCTTTGTGAAGAGCTCTCAAACTGTTTCCAACAGTCATTAATTTTTAAGTTTGAGAAAATTGATACAGGATATTGTCAGTGGTCTGAGATTTTGTTTATATTAGTGGTTCTGAACTGGGATGATTTTGCCCTTCTAGGGGACATTTGGCAATGTCTGGAGACATTTTTTTAAAATTGAAGTATAGTTGATTTACAATATTGTGTTAGTTTCAGGTGTAGGGCAAAGTGATTCAGTTATATAAGTATATTTTTTCAGATTATTTTCCATTATAGGTTATTACAAGGTATTGACTATTGTTCTCTGTGTTATACAGCAAATCCTTATTGCTTATCTATTTTATGTATAGTAGTTTATACTGTTAATCCCATACTCCTAATTTATCCCTCCCCCACAGCCTTTCCCTTTTGGTAACCGTGTTCATTTTCTATGTGAGTCTGTTTCTGTTTTGTACATAGATTTATCTGTATTATTTTTTAGATTCCACATATAAGTGGTATTATATAATTTTTATCTTTCTCTGTCTGACTTCATTTAGTATGATAATCTCTGGGTCCATCTATGTTGCTGCAAATGGCAATGTTTCATTCTTTTTTATAGCTGAGTAATATTCCATTGTGTATATGTACCACATGTTCTTGAACCAGTCGTCTGTTGATGGATACTTGGGTTGCTTCCATGTCTTGGCTATTGTAAATAGTGCTGCTGTGAACATTGTGGTACATGTACCTTTTCTAATTATGCATTTTCATCTTTTCCGGATATATGCCCAGGAGTGGGATTGCTGGATCATATGGTAGTTTTATTTTTAGTTTTTTAAGAAACCTCCATATCGTTTTCCATAACAGCTGTACCAGTTTACATTCCCACCAACAGGGTAGGAGGGTTCCCTCTTCGGAGACAGTTTTGATTATCACAGCTGGTGGCATCCAGTGCGTAGAGGCCAGGGCAGGGATGCTGCTAAACATCCTATAATGCCCAAGACAACCCCCTACAATAAGAAATTATTTGGTTCTGAATGTCAGTAGTGCCAAAGAAACCTTGGCTTATGTCAATTTTGTTATCATTAGAGTGCTGTTACTTGTTTCTTTACATTCACCTTGTGATTCTCTAATAATTGTGAAACTTTTTTTCTCTGTCAGTTTTCTCTTTGCCATTATGGGAGGAAAATGAAGAATTCTGAATTCTCAACTGTGTTCAATGAAAGCTAAAAAAAAGACTACAAAGATGATGTCTCCAGTCTTTTATATCTTTTTGAAAGATGAAGCAGTGCTTTGGGCAGCACAATAAAAACTGAAGGATGATGCAATGGCTGTAATGTATTTCACTATTGCATCATTTAGGATGATTGTTACCATTCTTCCATTTTCTTATTATTTTAGTCTTTTTTGGCATAGTTGGGAATAACTGATTAAGACATGACAGAGTAATTCCTAGGATAATGAAATAACAAACCTTAAAGATATAGGAAAATTAACCACTTAGATTCCATAATATGTTATAGATTTCTAACAATGTACAATGAACCTATATGGTAATTACTCAATAGAATGAATTTTGTTCTATTTAAAAAATGAATAAATCTTCTTTGTTCTTTAAAACACCTCTAGAAAGACTGAAAGTCATGAAATGTCAGTCTACATATAATTAGAACAGCTCAAAAAAGAAACTTTAGAAACAAAATTTGGATACAGGGGCAATCACTATGCTCTGTAGCTCCCTTGGATGGTATTTCATTCTGTACTCTCAGGAAATGGTAATTAAAAATCAATTTTGATTTCTATTTTGTTTTTAGGAATTTTGCTTCTTTTAAAGCTCTTGGTATATTTCCCTCCTTAGTTCTCAAAATAATTACATCTTATTTTATTTACTTTTTTTTAGGAGAGAAAAAAAAAAAAAACTTGGGAAAAACTGTACCTGCCAGCATTAGCAAGAGCTTGAGTTAAGAAGAAATTTGTCAAACTCAACAAATTGAAGCTTAACATCACAAGAGTTGTAGTTACTGACCAGGTGAGCATTAAGAATATATTTTACTTTTATCTATCCTTACAGGATATGTCATAAAGATGTTACGAAAATGTATCAGTTTTAGCACACATGAAAAGCCCAGATTGAGGGGCTCATGAAAGTCATTTAGATAACTAGCAGTTTTGTCCTTGTCTGCTTTCTAGAAACTTTTTTTAAGGTAGTATGACTTAGAACATTTATCGATGTATTTCATTCCAAATGTTAGTATTTTTATTAAACCTTATTATCTTAAAATATTTAGTTTGTTAAATTTTTTCCTGTTTGCTGAGACATCTAATTTTGTTAAAAACACAAATTTGACCTGCCAGATTTTCTTTCCCTCTGCTCCTCACATTGCTCATGTATATTCACAGCATCTGGAGTCTGTGTAAAGTCATCAGAAACAACACAGGGGGAATAGATAAACTGAACACAGCTGGGAGTTGACTTTGGCCTGGAATGTATAGAATGTCTAAAGTTTTTTTTTCCCATTTGTTCTTTATGTTTGTAAGCTTGAACTAGGCCAAAAGAATTTTTTTGAAGGGGGTAATATATTGTAGAGGAATAAACGTATTTTATATTTTAAAATACACAGGGTTTTGTTTTGTTTTCAGTCTACAGCCTTTAAAAAGTGATATGTATCAATGCCATATTTGAGTTGAGGAATTTTAATGAGAATTTGATGGAGATTTTATTTGTAAATATTGCTATTAGGAAGGTGAGTTAAGGTTATAAAGTGGAAATTTTGTTTAGACTATCCAGTTTTCTTATATGCTTTTTCATTTTTTAAAATGAGTTTATCTGTTGTCAGTCTCACAAACTTGTGGAGTGAAACAAGCCAGACAACATATATTATTTTGTTTACATAAAATTCAAAAGCAACAGAAGTGATCTGTGCTGTTGGAAGTTGGAATTCTACCTTTGCAGGGTGGTAGAGACTAGGAAGGGGATACGAGAGGTTCTTAGGTGCTGACAGGGTTCTCTTTCTTCATCTTGGTGGTGGTTATGGTGGTGTGTTCACTTTGTACAGGTTCCATGGCTGTATCATTTGTGCACTTTTCTAAATATGGACTTGAATGAAGTTTGCTGTACCAACAGTGTTAAATATTCACAGGATTAAATTGTTTGCAGGATTCAACAAATATAATTAGGCAGTAATGATCATAAGTACATTACTGAAAAGTTTGTATATCTGTTCTAACTAGTAAAACAACATGGACAAATGACTAAAGTAATCTGTTAGCATTTAATTTAGAATATAGTTTGTGGTAATACCATTTTCTAAAGCATACACATAGGAAGAAGAGGAATTTTAAGGCATAGTAGCAATTTTTAAGTAGAAAAAAATGCTTCATTGTTTAGAGTATTTAGTTATACTAATATTAATTTTTATAATTTGATTACTCCTTTTTGTGTATTTGTGGCCATACTAGTACCCTTGTTGTTTTTTCCTTTGATTTCTTCTGTGAATTTTTCAAGCTTATAAGAATATCTTCTGTAGTTATTCCAGACATAAAAAACAAATCAGATTGATATTTCAAAGTTAATTCTCTTGGTACTGATTAACTCTAAAATTGTAATTGAGAACAGCAGCCAAATTTCCTTAGTGAAAAAGGTGTATATCTTTACAGTATCTGAAATAAGGCAAACTATCTGTGTGGATTCTAGAACACTATCTTAATGCATTTAATGCAATATTACTTTATATTTCTTTTAGTATAATGAGTTCGTTTTTAAAAAGCCTTTGATGCTAATTCAGAGATCCATAATCTGCTCACAATGTCTTTCACATGTAGTTTTGATGATAACTGACAAGCTGTAAGTTAATTAGCACAGAACTTACTAATGAGGATGTTAAAATTTAATTTAAAAGTGAGGACTTTTATTTGTACACTCTGGACAAATTGAAGGAAATTCAATCATACATATGATAAGCATTTCAGGCACTTTTTCCTCATTCAGGTACTTTATTAGGTAACAATAAGAAAATATAATTAACTTAATGATAGCAAAGTTTTGAAAGTATGCTAAGATTGCTTGTCTTTAAAACTGGGGATAACCCAAAACCAAAGCAGTAAAATAAGGTCTGTTAATTAGCATGGAAGACAGCTTCTTGAATTAATATGTGGTGTTAATTAACAGGAAGTCTGATGTTGTGTTGTAATTACCACCAATATTTTTGACATACTGAGTGACTGAAGGTGAATTATGTAGATAGCAATTGAGTAAACACTTTTGTGCTTAGGAACGTTTTTCTTTGTTTCTGTTTTCTAGAAATATGGACAGACTGCTTAGACTTGGAGGAGGTATGCCTGGACTGGGCCAGGTTAGTATATAGACTCTACGTGTTTCTTTGTGTGTAAACTATAAGCCTTTCACTAGTTATCCAAAGAGAAAAAAGTCAGTCCCAAGAAAATCGCCTCACAGATAACCTTATGGTAAGAAGCTTCCCTTACTGCTGGTTACTGTATTCCAACACTAAATAACTTGTGGAGAAAATGTTCTATTTTCTTAATTTAATTTTCTCCCAGGAATAAGAATTTTCTCTATTTGCTTTGATTTAAAGTTTTGGGATATGCGAGATTATCAAACTTGCCTATTGGTTAAAAAAAAAAAGACTCAAAGTATCTTATTTCTGGGTTTACAATGTAGACTTTAAAAGTAACACATGAAAAAGTAAACATGGCATACTCTTGGCAAGATCCAGAAAACCCATAGAATGTTTGTATGTACAGTCTTAACACTGATAAATTCCTTCTAGTAATTATGATGCATGGATGAATTAGTAAGTAATACCTCTCTTTTCTTTAAATTTGGCATATATGGTTCCTTTTTACATTCTTATTAAAATTAAGTGAATTTTCAGTTGTTTTAATATTATCATCTGTCTTGTTCCATACTGTTGGGGCAAATGGCCTCCAGATAGATTTCTATCTCAGGATATTCTATCTGCTTTCAGCTAAAGAAGAAATTTCTGCCTCTTTTGAATTCTACACTGATTATCTTTCCAGTCCAACATTTACAAAAGAGATGACTATGTTAGACTTGAATGTATTTTATGTCCAAATTTTGGGACTATTTTTATAACCCTCCTTAAGAACCCTTTTAGTTGTCAGCTGTTTCCTATTTCCATATCACTGTCAATGACTTTGTCTTCCTTTATTCAAAGTAGTCTAATATTTTGACTATTAAGAAATAGTTTTGTTTGAGATTTCATGAAATTTTCAATGTTTTGTAGGTTCTTTTACAAGGGTCTATCATGGTTTATGACTAATAAACCTTTTCCTTTTAGAAAGTTGAAATCATGTGATCCTATATTGCATCATTGCACAGACTTCAGTTATTTTTCGTTTGCTTTTGTTAGTTTTTTTTTTAAAACAGTGAGGTTCATTTATTTATTTATTTATTGGCTGCGTTGGGTCTTCGTTGCTGCACGTGGGCTTTCCCTAGTTATGGTGAGCGAGGGCTAGTCTTCATTGCGACACGTGGGCTTCTCATTGCGGTGGCTTCTCTTGTTGCAGAGCATGGGTTCTAGGTGTGCGGGCTTCAGTAGTTGTGCCGTGTGGGCCCAGTAGTTGCGGCGCGCGGGCTCAGTAGTTTGGCTCGCAGGCTCGAGAGCGCAGGCTCAGTAGTTGTGGCGCACAGGCTTAGTTGCTCCGCGGCATGTGGGATCTTCCCTGACCAGGGATTGAACCCATGTCCCCTGCATTGGCAGGCAGATTCTTTTTTTTTTTTTTTTAACAGTGATAAAATATATTTTTATTTACTTCGTTGAGTCAGAGGGTCATAAAAAAATTATTGCTAAAGTAGATACCAGGCAAACAGAATGGTGCTTTAGAAGTCCATTTACCTTGGAGTTTATTTAAACTAAGAGAAAAAGGTCATAATGTTTTCATGCAATACATACTTCGTTCTTTAAATAACAATTCTGACAAATAACAGAAAGAATTAAGGAATGCTGTATTTGTGATCCATACAAAACACCAACATTTTGGGTTATACATAATTTAAAGAAATGTCCCAAACACTTTTCAAAATACTGTAGTAGCCAATACATAGAGGCATGCCTTAGGTGGCCATAGGAATGCAGTTTAGAAAACAAAGAAAAAAATCACACTGTAACTACTCAATTCTTCAAAATCACTGAACAAGAAAAGCAACAATGAACTTCCATACTGATTTTACATAACTTCTATACAGTACCTTGACTTAAATCCAAGAGCAAAAGTTAAGCCTCTCCTCCTCTATTTTTGGTAAACAACTGCATGGTAAACTTAGATGACATTTCCCCCGGATTTTACCTGAGAGTGGCCTTTTAAATTTTTTATTTAAAAGAGGGCAGGTTTGGCACTTTTATACTGATGTCACCAATGTTAATATTTCTTGGGATCTCAGGAAGATTCATATTCTTTACAGCTGATACAGCACGGGCTGGAGCTCCCGCTAAGCCAGCCTCAGATTTCTCCAGTTTATTTTGTGCATCAATTTGTGTAACAGTCTCATTCATGTTGGTCTCCAATACCATTCCCCCCATCACCATTTCTGCAAGAATATTGTGAACCTTGTCTACATGGAAAATTAAATCCAGTTCACAGACGTTTTCAAAACACTTGTCTAATGTTTCCACAAATACTTGAATTAGATCTAAAATGCCAAGTTCACTTTCTGAAGAATCCACACAGAAGACAAAATATAATGTTGCATAATGTCTATAAATCAGTTTGTTGTCAGATCCTCCAATTAATAATCCTCCTTCTAGGAAATTACAAACATTTTCATCTCTCTTAAATACCAAATGGAATGTCTCCCTGATGATTTGCTGTTGTGTATCTTCACTGTAGGGCTGGTAGAACTTGGAGAGCCGCGGCTTCCCGTGGTTGTTAAAGATGAGGATCGCCTTGATCATGGCTGAGCCGGGCCGACCGGGTGGGAGCTGGGGGCCAGGGCGGGGGCGGGCGCGCGAGACTCGCCTCAGGATCTCGCTGGTGATCCTTCCCCACCCGCCCCCTCGGCAGGCAGATTCTTAACCACTGTGCCACCAGGGAAGCCCCTACTTTTGTTAGTTTTGAATATTTCTCATGTTCCTTTACTGTAAGCGTGTTTCTTCATGATTCTTCATTTTTGTAAGATCTGTGTAATACATTCTCTTAAGAGGCCTAAGCCTCTCTGAACTTGACCCTTCTAAAGCTGCTTCCATACATTTACAAACATTCTAGGTAGCGTCTACAATTTCCCTAATTCATTCTGAAATTAGCAATAACAATGTGTAGGCATATAAAAGTGTCAGAAGTGAACTGAGGTGGTATGTAGATACTGCACATTTACCTGCAAATTACAGGTAAAGATGTTGCCTTAGTAGAATTCTTAAGGGGAGTTGCATCAAATTTAAATACCAAAATAACTTTTTCCTTAAGTAGTAGATGCAATAAATTATATATCCATGCCAGAAATCCATGCTGGGAAATTGTTGGACATGAAATAATGGGTTGACTGACCACCAATTGAGTTACATCATATCTCAATGACCGCTGCAAACCTTTGCATTGAGTGGAAAACTAAGTGTTGGTTCAATAACCTGTCCTTGGTTTTGGATAATTTAATCAGCACGTATCCCCCCTCAGTTTGTATTCTATTTGAACTTAAAAATGTGGTGCCTGAGAATCTGATATTTCATGTGTTTCATCTTCCTGATTAGATGACAGACTCTCAAGAGAATGATTTATGGGGTTCTTATTTCTGTGTTACCTCCTTTATCAAATACTAGGTGTTCAATGATTACATTTTTTCTTAAAAGTTAATTTACTCTTGTTCTAGACTAATATGACAAACGGATATGATGTTACTTCTAAAACATGAAATATTAAGTGTATTATTTTTTAATAAACAGGAAAAAAGTTAAGTGTATTGTTTATTTTTTAATTTTTTTTGGCTGCGTCGCACGGCATGCGGGATCTTAGTTCCCCAACCAGGGATCGAACCTGCATCCCTGTGGTGGAAGTGGGGAGTCTTAACCACTGGACCACCAGGGAAGTCCCGAGTGTATTTATTTTTAATAAAAAGTCAAAGACCTTTGGATTGATAATAGCTACTCTTTCCATTAGATAATGCGTAGCAGCCAATAAAAGTAGAAAGGATGGGCTTCCCTGGTGGCGCAGTGGTTGAGAGTCCGCCTGCCGATGCAGGGGACGCAGGTTCGTGCCCCGGTCCGGGAGGATCCCACATGCCGCGGAGCGGCTGGACCTGTGAACCATGGCCGCTGAGCCTGTGCGTCCGGACCCTGTGCTCCGCAGTGGGAGAGGCCACAACAGTGAGAGGCCCGCGTACCGCAAAAAAAAAAAAAAAAAAAAAAAAAAAAGTAGAAAGGAGATAGAAGTTGTTTTACCCCTCCAAAAATCAATGGGAAATGTTACTATCTTACCATATAATATAAAAGTCAGAATTTCCTCATAAATAGGGGCAGGTTACTTGCTGTTAACTTTGCAGATGTCTCTTTTAAAACATGGGAATAGTAGCAGAACAGGGTTTTCCATCCATTCTACTGACTCAACTTTCTTTGACTAGAAATGACCTTTCTCTTTTCCATGGCTAATGCTTTGACTTATTCTCTGATCCCATCCTCTCTTGAACCCTTGCTCATCTCCACTGACCCCTTCCTCTGCCTACAAAGATGTTTAAGTGTCCTGTATCCCCAAAACAACAAAACTTCACTGCATTCTGCCATTAAACCTTTTCTTCCATTTATTTCAAGAATTCCTGAAATAATAGCTTATACTCACATATTCTACCTCCTTACCTCCATTGACTCTCATGAGATTATATTCTGGCCTCCTTCTTCATTACTGTACTGGAATTGTTCAAATTGCCAAGTCTATTGGCTTACTTTTAGTTCTTTTTTCACGAGACTTTAATATATCACACTGTTCACAATGTCTTTTTTAAGAATTTTTCTTCCTTTAGCTTTATCATGGTACTTTTTCCTAGTTCTTCATTATGGTATGCATACCTATAAAACAACTTAAAGTTTTTCTTAAATATTACACTTTTAAATGTTAATACGTGAACAGTAGCAGGCTAAAATCATTAAATCTGTCTACAATCCCCTACTTCAATATAACTTATCAGTAGTGAAGCAGAAACAGATGTTTTATTAGAACTATTAAAATTTGTAAACAAATAGCTTTTATTTCAAATGTGTGTTTTTATTTACTTTGCTAAAGTGCTTATGAACTTGAAACTACTGAAAGATGTGAGATGATTGTATTAAAAGTATTTACTGCTGTAATTTGACTGCTCAGTTGTCTTCATAACTATCCCAACTTAGGTCTTGGCAACTAAACTATTTCCAAAAGTAGTCAAGACTAAGCCCAACAGATGGGCCTAACCAAAGCATAGTCTGCAGCATCTAAAAGTGTTTTTTTAAATAGTTTAATGATAGTTATTTTATTTATTTATATTTTGGCCATGCCACATGACTTGGGGGATCTTAGTTCCCCAACCAGGATTCCAACCCGTGTTCCCTGAAGTGGAAGCTTGGAGTCCTGACCAATGGCCCGCTAGGGAATTCCATCTAAAAGTTTTTGTTTAAGTCTCTTGGTCCATTTTAGCTTTAGAAAGAGTCAAGATAAGCTTAAAAGTAAATGAGGGCTTCCCTGGTGGCGCAGTGGTTGAGAGTCTGCCTGCCGATGCAGGGGACACGGGTTTGTGCCCCAGTCCGGGAAGATCCCACATGCTGCAGAGCGGCTGGGCCCATGAGCCATGGCCACTGGGCCTGCGCGTCCGGAGCCTGTGCTCCGCAACGGGAGAGGCCACAACAGTGAGAGGCCCACGTACTGCAAAAAAAAAAAAAAAAAAAAGTAAATGAAACTTAAGTAAAATGTCAATGACATTTATTATCTCGTCTTGTATTTACATTCTTTAGGCCAGTATTTTGAGTTTTCATGTGTTGGGTGTTATGCTATAGGGAATACCAAGGTAAACAAGAACATTGTTACTTAATCTAGGGACCTAACATTCTAGTAGACATACAGCAGTTATGTTTCAAGTGCCTGGCACATATTAACTCTTCGAATTAGCGAATACCAGTGCTTATTGTAAATAATGTGATTTGTAGAGGATGTGGTACTTAATTTTTTTTCCCCAAAAAAGAAAGTGACACTGAGTTGAGGAAATGATGCTTGAGCTAAATTTTGGAATGTAGCCAACATATATTGAGAAAGGCCTGGAGAACAGGTGATGTGAGGGGAAAAATGGGAAAAGAATCTGGTAAGGGAGTTTGGAGTAGATTATAAAAGGTACTGAATGCCATTTTTAGTGATTTTTACTTTTTCCCTAGTAGATGTACTTTAATGAAGACTTTTTAAGCAAAGCTGTGGGATAACTGAATCTGTGTTTTTGAAAAGTAATTCTAGTGGTAGTTTGAAGAATAGGTAGGAGGAAAGAGTTTGAAGGTAAAGTCATCAGTTATATGAATATTTTTGTCTTTTAATCTTCTAGCTACATAGTAGGGTTACACTTTTCCATCTTTTTTTGTGGGTGTGTATGGTACGCGGGCCTCTCACTGCTGTGGCCTCTCCTGTTGCGGAGAACAGGCTCCGGATGCGCAGGCTCAGCGGCCATGGCCCACAGGCCCAGCCGCTCTGCGGCATGTGGGATCCTCCCGGACCGGGGCATGAACCCGTGTCCCCTGCATCGGCAGGCAGACTCTCAACCACTGCGCCACCAGGGAAGCCCTTTTCCATCATTTTTGAACTTAGCCTGCTCATGATTTTGCTTTGGCCAATGGAGTGTGAGTTGGAAATTAACAGGTCACTTTTAGGTGGAAGCTTTAAGAATCAGTGTGTGATTTGCCTGCCCTGGTAATCAAGGAAGCATGGAAATGGAATCTCTCTTAACTGAGAGAGAGTGACATACAACCTGCAAGTCAGAAATCCTATGATTTTTGTGTGAAATTCCCTAATTTTTTTAGTCTCTAGTTTTTAAGAAACATGATATAGGCCAAACTAAGCACAAACCAAAAACATATTTGTTGCCTATAAGTTATCAGATTGTACCTTTCTAACGCAGACCTCAGTAAATTTCAGATGCAAAAATAAGGGAAAATACTGTAGGTGAGTGGTCAGAGAAGGCTTTCTGAAAGTGGTGAGATGTAAGCTACATTTTGAAGGATTATTTCAGGTCGCTAGACTTAAAAAAAATAACTTCATGAATTGGGTATGATCTATTTTATTTGTTATAACTCCCAAATTCACACAGTATACAGATTTTATATTTATAACCAATAACTGTTTTTTTGGTCTTTGTTATGTGTCTTGGAATAGAAATGTTCTTTCAGTTATCTGTCTTTCAGATTTTGGTCTAACATTTTATAGAAAGAATTAATTTAACATAGTAATGGGGGGAAATGCCTGGAATAAATGAAGAAATAATAAACTTTCATGAATGATGAGTCTCAATATCACATGCCAGTTATCTTCAGTTAATCATAAATTCAATACAGTTCCAATAAAAATATCAACCAGAATTTTCATGGAATTAGAAAACTGATTCTAAAATTCATATAGGAGAAAAAAAATCCAAGAATAGCAAATAAGTTCTTAGAAAGGAAAAAGAAACTGCTCTACCAAATATCAAAATATATTTTAATGCTGTGTGACTCAAAGAGTGTTATATTGGTATAGAAATAGTCAGGTAGATCAGCATAATCAGATACAAAGTCCAGAAACAGACTCATGCATATATGGGAGCTTGATTTATAATAGAGGTGGTATTAAAAATTAGTGGGGAAGGAGAGGCCTGTTCATTAAATGATGCTGAAGCAAGTGGCTTTCTATATGGGGGGAAAAATAATATTAGATTCTTACATTATTCTGTACACAAAAGTGTATATCAGATGTATTGAAGACCTACCTGTGAAGATTAAACTTTATAATTTTGGAAGACACACCTATTAGGATGCCTATTATCCAAAAATATGTAGCAAATAAACAACTGTTGGTGAGCGTGTAGAGAAATCCTTGTGCATTGTTGGTAGGAATGTAAAATTGTGTGATCTCTGTGGAAAATGGTGTGGCGGTTCCTCAAAAAGTTACACAATTGCCATATGATCCAGCGATTCCGTGTCTAGGTATATACCCCAAAGAACTGAAATTAGGGAGTCAGGTATTTGTACAGACATTTCATAGCAGCATTATTTGCAATAGCCAAAAAGTGGAAGCAACTTGTATTTATTGATGGTTGAGTGGATAAACAAAATGTGGTGTATTAATACTGTGGAATATTATTCAGCCTTAAAAAGGAAGTTCTGACACATGCTATGACATTGATGAACCTTGAAGACATTATACTGAATGAAATTAGCCAGTCAGAAAAGGACAAATATTTTATGATTCCACTTAAATGAGTTACTAGAGTAGTCTGATTCAGAGAGACAAAAAGTAGAATGGTGGTTGCCAGGAGTTGGGGGTTGTAGTGGAATGGGGAGTTGGTGTTTAATGGTACAGAGTTTCACTTCGGGAAGATGAAAGTTCTGTAGACAGTTAGTGCTGATGATTGCACAACAATGTGAATGTACTTAATGCCACAGAATTGTACACTTAAATATGGTTAAAATGGTAAATTTTATGTTATGTATATTTTACCACATTAAGAAATTCAATTACCATATCTTTGTAATGAGAGTAACAATATCTACTTCAGATAGTTCTTATAAGGATTAAATAAACTAACCCGTGACCATGTCAGACATACAGTACATAGCTCCAAAAAATGTTTTTTGGAAGAAAATTTCGTCCTTTATGACCTCAAAATAGGAAAGCAGAACTCAAAAGAGAAGATTAGTAATTTGACTGCCTCAATTCATTACTAACTCTTGTCCTAACAAAGACAATATAAACAAACTTAAAAGACAAGTAGTAGAGCAAGAGGAGATATTTGTGACACGTCCATCCACAACACATTTAGTGGAACCATAAATCAGTAACACAAAAAAGACCCATGGGAAAAAAAGATCATGAAATGATAATCTGTAGAACAAGATTTGCCAATGAACATGAAAAGATGGTCAACCTCACCGTATATCAGGGAAATGAAAAGTAAAACAAGTATTAGATTGTTTTTTTAAACAAAAGTATGTTGTTTTAAGTGTTAATGAAGACTTGGGGAAGCAAGAATTCTCATGGAAGCCTTTTTCCTTAGGGTTGGTGTGGGTGTGGCAGTTTGGATTATTGAAAAATTGCAAAGTACTTAAGTGTCTATCTGTGCCAAGATGCATTATGATGGAATATTATGCAGCAGTTAAAATGAACTAGATTCTATATCTCAATATGCGTAATAGACCTTACAAACATATTAAGAGAAAATTTCAGGTTGTAGATATATACATACAATATGAAAGCATTAATGCTAATTTTAAAAACATAGAATAACTTTTTTTTAAGGGCATGTAACTTTAGTAAAAGTATTACAAGTTCTATAGCAGCACTGTCCAATAGAACTTTATGCTGTGAAGGAAATGTTCTATATCTCTGCTAATACAATAGCTATTAGCCACATGTGGCTATTAAGCCTTTGAAATGTGACTAGAACAAGTGAAAAACTGAATTTTAAATTTTATTTAATTTTAATTAACTTAAATTTTACAGCCACATGTAGCTGTTGAGTCCATGATAATGTGCCTAGTGTGACTGAAGAACTGAATTTTTAATTTTACTTAAACTTAAATAGTCACATGTAGATAGTGGCTACCATATTGTATAACACATGCCCAGATAACTCATACCAAATGCATGAGAAGGGAGGGAGACAAAAGGAATTTCCACTTCATAAATAATGTTCTCTCTTTTTAATAAACAAACACAAAAATTAAAGCAAAAGAACAAGTCAGTGAATAGCATTAAATAACATTTTCCTTTGGTAAAAACTTTTTTTAAAAAGCTGCCAAGTAAAACATAATCAGAAATTCATTTTATTTTTCAGTACTTTTTTTCATGCCTTACTTAGACATTCCATATTCTCCTTGGAGTTGAAGAGGGTAACACTATAGCAGTTGCCAGAGACTAGATCATAGAGGGCCTTGTAGAAAATTCTCTTCCAAGTGAGTTGGGAGGTTGTTAGAGATTTTTGAGGAAAGGAGTTATGCTCATCATACTTCCATTTTTAAAGAACCTGGATACTCTGGAGATGAGACTTAGGAATGGAAGCGGAGACATGAAGCTACTACGGTACTGTTTTAAAATAAATTACAGATTATGACTTATTTTTATTGTGTATTTATCTACTGGAGAGATTCTGGTGTGGCTTCAGCCACATTTGAAATAAAACCTTTATTTACTGCTGGTGCAGTAGCATGAAAATGAGCAGGTGTTTACAAAAGGCTTTTTATGAGTTCTCTTTATGTTCCTGAGCTCTTTAACCTGTCTGTATTGACAGTTTTTATATACTGATGGGTGCTTCTGGTTACCTTTTTCCCCCCTTTGATTCTTTGAGTATCCTGATGTGATCCTCTGAACATTTACAAAGAGCCTTTCTAAACACTGTTAGATTAATTTGGCCATTTTTGTTCCTATTGAGAAATAGGGAAGGGTCAAGAAATTTTAATTCTTTTATTTCTTTGCTTAACTACAAGTAAATAGTGATTTTGCTTTAGAAACAAAGGAAAAATACGAAATGCTTTTAATTTTTTTTCATTTGCTGCTCTTGTCATGTAATAATTTTATTATTTAAAAAAGTATAGTTCCTAATTATTCTATTCATATACTTGAGCTGATGTTTCTACTGTAGAAAATCAGAAAGAGGTCAGGTCAAAAACATGCTAATTAGAGCATATTCTTTCTAGGTGTCATTGTAGTATAATTCTTCTGAATAGTTATTAAACCCCATGAAAAATGTGCTCCTGAGGAGTCTCAAATCTGTTCTTGAGAGTTCTCAAGTAAAAGGGAAACAAAACAGATATCTGGTGGGTGCACTATAGTTAATCTGTGTTCTTTTGTTTGAACATTCTAGTTGTGACTGGGCTTTCAAGGGAAAAGGTGTTTGACACTTGTGAATGTTAAATTCTGTCTTGATATGAAATTACCGTAAATGACTTTGCTTGAATTCTTTAGAACATAAGGGGAGCAGTGACGTGTTTTCAATCATAGTGAAATTGTCTTCCAGAATTAATCACATTCTGATGAAATAGAAAATCAAAATCATGAGGAAAAATGAAATGTTAAGATTTTAAAATTAAAGTCAAGGATATGATGGATCCATGACAACTGATACTGCTTTTGGTAGAAAGGGTATATGGGGTGAGAAACAAGAAAAGATACCTCTGTCTAATATAGGAAACTGAGATGTTACAGCATAATCTTAATATTCCAAATGTATGGGATGTTATGGTCATAAAAATCGAATTTATGTCTTTTCCTTCCCTACCCTCAACATTGTTTTACTTGTTTGATTTACTGGTAACCATTCTCATTTGGTACACTGATCTTTGGGTTTCCTATCTTAAACTTGTGTTACATAGTTTCTAATTTTTCAGTTCATATGATCATTTGGACAGTTCTTTAGGTTATCGTACTCACTTGAAATGTGGACAGACATGGCCAGTGTTCCAGTGTTCTCTCCCACAACATACATTCAAGGTGGTTCTTTGTGGAATATTTTCTGGGTTGAGCATCCTGGAAGCATGCCACGAGAGCAGGGCAATGGTCTCTAGTGGGCAGCCTCCCAGTGCTGCTTTTCAAACTGTTGCCAGTGATTTCACAGGCTCTTCCTTCCAGGAGACTGAATGAATGCCTGTGTTGGGAACAATGGGAAGGCTTAGGGACAATAAAGAGTTAAGTAATGACTATGATAGTTATACTTTTCTCCCATTCATTGTATATTCATTTCCTCTGTTTTTACTTGATTACATATTCTTACCTGCCTGTGGTATCTCTCTGTTAACTATTAGTTCTTTGTTACCTAGTGTTGTAAACACAAGAGCCTGAGTAATTAGAAGCAAAATGCTTATCAAAAGTAATAGTAGAATGACAAAACCTAGTTTTGGAAAAGCACCCCTTTCTGTTATATAGAAAAGGTATTCTTTTACATCATGGGAAACTACTTATTTTATTACCTAGAAAAATACATTTTTGTTACCATTATATTGCTGTATCACTATAGGGAGTTAATTTTGATTTTACTTTAGCTTATAACTAGTTCCACAGTTTCTGGCTACTGTTTCCTTCCCACTTGCAGGTTCTGGTTACTATATGCATTTCCTAGTTTCTATTTTATAGGCTAACTGAGGTCTTCAAATATTTTATAGCTCAGTCTTTCTACAAGGATCTTCCTGGGGATTTCCTTGGCATCTATGAAAATTGTAGCAATATAGGGAGATAGCCAGATACTCTAAATAGGGAATGTAAGTTTCAGTGGGATCTGGAGCAAATGTATGGATCTGTAAAGAGAACTCACTTTTTTTTTTCTGCGGTACGCGGGCCTCTCACTGCCGTGGCCTTTCCCGTTGTGGAGCACAGGCTCCGGACGCACAGGCTCAGCGGCCATGGCTCACGGGCCCAGCCGCTCCGCAGCATGTGGGATCTTCCCGGACCGGGGCACGAACCCGTGTCCCCTGCATCGGCAGGCTGACTCTCAACCACTGTGCCACCAGGGAAGCCCAGAACTCACATATTTTGACAGTTGTATCAGGATTCCCCTCTAGAATTTATAGCAGTGGTGTGGAGAAAGGGATGAGAGCCAAATGGACGAATGCTGAGGGCTCCCATGTTTTAATGTGAGATGTTCTATGTATATAATCTCCTCGTTTAATCCTCACAACAATCCTATATGGGTAGGGATAATTATTTCCATATTATAGGGTCAAGTCACGGAACTAACAAGAAGTGGAGCTAGAGTTGGAACACAAGTCCTGATGCCAAAGCCTATCTACATCAACATGTCCTCAGGTAGATAATATCTATAATAATGTTGTCACTGGCTACTTGCTTCATAAATTAAAAAACCTTAAACAGTCTGGAATTTTTACTGCAAAATGTAGGTGAAGAGAAGATTCTTGCTTTACAATTCTTTAGGAAACCTAAAATATTTGAGAGGATTTTTCTTCATTATGACGTGTAATACTTGGCCAATGTTTTTAAAATATTTAAGGAATGAGTAAATATTTCATTCATTTTATTCCCTGTGACAATGTATATCTTGACATATTGATGAAGACAGAGGAAACAAATAGTACAACTTTTTAAAGAAGGTTTATATTTCTTACTCCTTTTAGTTTATAAAGCATTTTCATTACTGTTCATAAACTGATTAGTGCTCTAAACTAATTGTCAAAATGTGTGGTTTCATTAAAAAAATTATTTCTGGAAAGAGGCTTCTATTATTAAGCTAATTTGAATGACCAATCTTGTTGTACCTTGACTTGTAATAATGAAAGAAGAGGTACAGAGAGCTGTTTTATTTGAATAATAGACTTGCCAATTAGCCATCAAGTGCTTCCATCTGTGAAATTGTTGATCAGATGGGTTAGCTGGGATGTTTCCAGACTAGGGCATCATAAATGGCACTTGAAAACTGTCACTTTGATGATGAGGTTTCAAGTATTACACTGCTTGATGCTGTGGAACCTTTTTTTCCTTTTGCAGTACCATGTCTTTTTAGAACATACTGATCCCACTTATGAATTCTGTGGCATCAAGAGAACTTGGGAGACCTGCCACTGATGTAAAGTTCTGCCTAATCTGCTGCTCTGGTCTGTGCTGAGATTAAACCAGAGTATTAACAGCTTCTTTCATGGCCTTCACAGTAATGTTGGTTGATGATCTGACTGGCACAGGCAGGCAATGCTCATTACCTGTGGGCCATGGAACTGGCACATGTTGGCAAGTTTCTTTGCACTTTCCCATTAATATAAACTCAGTTTCAAGTGTCTTACTCCCTTAAGTAAATGGATAATAGTGTAAGCTATGTAAGTGTTGAGGTTTCTATGTAGCAATTGTATAAAGTGAATTTAACATCTGCACTATACATTTTTAAGGATTTAAGTTACATATTGGTAATTATTACATTAAAAAATTTAATAACAACTTGGAAATATAAATTTCTGGAAATAATTGTCATATGTCCTTCTTCACAATACTATATCTTTCTTGCTTGGTCTTATATTTTATAGGATGATTTCTTTAGTAAGTTGACTTCCTTGAATGCTTGTGGATATGATTAGCTATTGGAGTACCTGAATGACATTCCTGTCTGTTAGGCCTGTATCATGCTTTTCTTTTCCCATAAACCCAGATTCCTGAAATTTGGGCAGGCTTCCTGGTCACCAGTCTGTGTGGGGACAAATTCACATCCTTGTCACTTTGTGGACACCAGCTTGCCCTTCTGTCTGCCCTGGCACAGATCTCTGACCTGCCTAAACTCATTGTGAAAGGCAGTATGTTTTGGGCAATGCTGAAAGAAAGGCACGCTCTGGAGCTAGACCAGATGTAAACGGTGGCTGAGCTCCATGGAAGAGGAAGAGAATGAGAATGCTGTGTCAGCATGAAGGAAAGTGAGTGGTTTGTGATCTTGTTCCTATTCATTTTTCTTCCAGGGTAGATTTTCATAAATTTGAACCATCCTCAGGTCCTTCAGCCTCCCGGAGTGGACCATCTATCCCCCAATGAGAGAAAAGTATCAATTCAAATGTTTTGTTGTTTGTTATTTGGGAGTATCTGACCACTGTGCCTTTTTTGTTCTCAAAGGTTTGGCTGTTCCCTCTCCTAGGCAAAAATGTCCGGTAGTTAGTGAATAACATTGATTAGGCAACAGGTTTCTGTTTTACAGGTGAGGAAATTGAGGCATATAGCAATTCACCTGTTCAGTGTACTATATCGTTTGAAGAAATATGACATTTGGCAAAAAAAAGTGACTTCAAAGCAGAACTGAAAGGCTGTTGCTTTTAAGTGCTCCTCTGTAGAGCAGTAAATGGAAGTATAAGAAGAGAGATGTGACAGTGTGACCTGTGCCTTTCTTCCCAAAAGAATAGAACTTTCCCCTGTGCCTTTTGACCACAGTTACTCTTTCATACCTTGTAAGCATTTTTTTCCTGATGTTTTTTCTGTCCCTGTTCCATAATTCCTCAGAAATAGCAACTTGGTAATCTTTTGCATGGTATCCCAAATAATATTGTGAATAGATAAATGCTTAATGAAGTTAGGGTAGTGGGCAAGAGTATTTCTAAGAAGTCTTGGAGAGGTGATTTCTGTCCCTTACCCTCTAGCTGTTATGCTTTAGAACTTCTGAGCCTTTTATGCTTCTAAGAGCATAAATCAAGGAGTTTTTCTGAGAACCAAACAAGACAGTTTTTAAAAAAGGTAAATAGTTGTTTTAAAATAGGTGGTATATGACATGTTACAGAGTTAAGAAATTAACTGTGCGTATGTTGAATGTGTCCTTGCTGTTTCTGTCCCCTTCCCTAGAAACACCTGTTATCAGTTTCTTTCTGTTCTTCCAAAGATATTCTATATCAATGCTGTCTGATAGAACATTCCGTGAGGGTAGAAATGTATTATAGCTAGGTGCCTAATATGGTAGCCACTAGCCATGTAGCTATCAAGCCCTTAAAGTGTGGGTGGTATGACTGAAGAACTAAATGTTTAAATTTAATTTTAAATAGTTTAAGTAGCTGCATGTGGCCAATGCTACTACATTAGACAGTGCAGTATACATACTTAATAGTATATTCTGGAGATTGTCCTATTGCATACTTATACATATAAAGCTGCCTCATTTTCTTTAAATGATTGTTTGCTATTCCTTTTTATGGGTGAACCATGATTTATTTAACCAGTCCTCTGTCAGTAATGCTTAGGTTGTTTTCTATCTTAATGTTTTCACAAGGATATTTACTACAACATTGGCAGCTTTGAATTTAGGCTTCACCACTTACCTTGATCACCTTGGACACATTAGTTGATTTTGAGCTTCAGCTTGCTCATTTATACAGTAGGCGCAGTAGTATCCACTTCATGGGATTATGTGATTATTAGAAGTAATTTATGTAAAAGACTCAAGAATGGTCTAGGAGCTCAAATTAGGTGTAGTAGATAATAGCTTTACTGTTACTTATTATTTTAATAATGAGACCATAACAACCCCATTGGCTGATGTTTAGTGTTGAATTGTGGCAGAAAATTGAGAAAGCTTTGCTTAGCCCATTTTAGGTTTGTAAGTATAGACAGTCTCTACCTTTTATTCACTTGACTTCTCTGAATTGTACATAGCCATCTGTAGATTACTCTTCATATGCTAATTTAGAACTTTTGTATATCAACTGGCAAAATTGTACATTTAAAGCTCTTACATGGTGCCTTGCCTGTCAGCCAATGGTTAAATTTAAGCAAGATCACTGTCTTAATACAACATTGCTTGTGTTTGGATATTTTATGGTATATTTGAATATTGATGGAAAACAGGAAATTAAAGATGCTTATACTATTTAGAAGCAGCCATAAAATTATATGGATTATGGAAGTATATTATGAGTTTAGATATCAGTTTTTTCTTTAGTATTTTCAGTGATGTTGCTTATAAATAAAACCCTTAGAATTTTATTGAAAAAGTAAACTTTTTGCATTGTGATTCCTTGACCACAGGTGATTTTTTCATTCTTAATACTCTGGCAACTATTAATAAACTTGTTTTAAGTTTTCCTTGACTTCACTCTTCATAAACATTAAGATCTGTTAACAACACCTTTGCACTTCATGTGAATGGTTTTCTTATTCAAAGTTATTTAAAGAAAAGTTAGATTAATTTTTTAAAGGCAGTAATCAAAATTTTCACAAGTATACAGATTAAGAACCAATTTCAAGCATGTTCTGTGTCTGTGTATACTACGAAGGAAATGTGCTGGCGGGTTTTTGTTGTTTTTAATCTGAGTACCTAAATGGCATGTTTGTGAGTGAAACTCAGTTAAAGGAAAAACAAAGTATTAGCCTTTTTCTATCTAAATTTAGTATTTATTTCTAAAGCATATATATATTATATTGAAATTAGAATGGCTAGTTTGTTTGTTTGTTTTTTTGCGGTACGCGGGCCTCTCACTGTTTTGGCCTCTCCTGTTGCGGAGCACAGGCTCCAGACGCGCAGGCTCAGCGGCCATGGCTCACGGGCCCAGCCGCTCCGCGGCATGTGGGATCTTCCCAGACCAGGGCACGAACCTGTGTCCCCTGCATTGGCAGGCGGACTCTCAACCACTGCGCCACCAGGGAAGCCCAGAATTGCTAGTTTTTGATAGACATCAGTAATTTAAGTATTAAAAGTTTATCGTTAAAAGTAGTAGGTGGAATGATAGCAGCTGTGTGCCAGGCACTGTATTATTTGCAGTACATATGTTGATACCACTTAATCCTCATAGTAACCAGTACTGTGGGTATGATTAGCCCCATTTCACAACGGAAAGTGAGCCTTAGCTTTAAGCTGTGTAGTGAGGATTCAGCCTCACGTTTAATTTTTCTGATTCCGAAATATTTATGCTGTTTACAATATTTTAGTTTGGGAGGGAGTTTTATCAAATTGTTGATAAGCATCATCATCTTCCTTATATACTGACTTTATAGGAATTGCCCAGTTCAAATGGTTATTCTTTGTTCATGGTGATGGTCTCAGGGCTGCCTGTGCAGATGATTTTGAGCAGTAAGTAATAATATTTTTCAGTGTGTAAACAGTAAGGTACATTTGTGTTAATTGAAATGATGCACTGAATCAAAGGGATTAGACTGTGGGTCAGGAGATTTGGTTCTGACGTGTAGATTGCACCGTTGTTTAAATTATCTGTGTTTATTTTCCTGTCTGTTCCTATCTGTATGTTCAATAAAAGTGTGATTATACTTCTTTGACCACTTCGTTGTTTTATGGATCAATAAAAAAACGATGAGAGGATTTAAAAATGTTTTGCAAAGTCATACAGCACTCAACGAATACTTTAAAATATTGGCTGTCTCCAAGCACATAACGTTGTGGTGAGTTGTCAAGCCTTGATGAAGCATCCCTAAACTAGATTGTCTCCTAAGACCATAATTTCTCTTAACTTTTGGAGCTGTCTTTGGAACTACAAATTATGAGATAGGAGGTTTGGAAACTGCAGAGAGAAAGGGGAGTCAGAGAGGGAGAGAGAGGGTGTGTGTGTGTGTGTGTGTGTGTGTGTGTGTGTGTGTGTGTGTGTGTAAGTAAACACAGGTGCTGTAAACCAATTACATTGTAGGTGGAATCAGGAGTTGATTTTTTTTTTTGAAAGATAGGAAAACTGCTCTTAAGAAGTTTTAATTGGGCATCTTTGAATGAATGCTATTTTTGCCATGATGCCGGAATTTGCTGAATTGCTATGACAGATCGTATTATCTACCCTATTTGCAGGCCTTTTTTCAATTTTATGCTTACAAAAGAGATTTATTTTGTAGTCACTATTTTTGAGAAAGATCACAAGAGGAGGTACTTGGGCATTAAATAACTTTACAATATTCTTGAGTTATAAGAAGTTAGGATAGAAATATTTATAAGCCTTTTATTTTTGTTTTATTTTTAATAGCTTTACTGAGATATAATTGGCAGCCACTAAACTATACATACTTAAAGTACATAATTTGATAAGTTTTGACATGTATACATACACCTATGAAACTGTCACTACAATCATCATGGTGAACATCCATCTCCCCCTCTCCCCCAGATTTATTTATGCCATTTCGTAGGCCCTCTCCTTTCACTCTTCCTCATTCCTCAGGCAACACCTCATCTGCCTTTATACATTAGTTTTCATTTTCTAGACTGTTAAACAAATGGAATTTACAGTAGATTTTCTTTTTCGTCTGGCTTTCATTACTATATTTCAAGATTCTTCTCTGAGTGTTTATCAGTAGCTCGTTCCCTTTTATTACTAAGTAGTATTTCATTGGCTGGATATGCCACACTTAGTTTATCCATTCACCTATTCATAAATATTTTAGTGTTTTCTGGTTTGGGGCTATTACAAATAAAGCTGCTGTGAACACTCTGTACGTGTTTTATTTCTCTTGGGTAAATACCTAGAAGTGGAATGGCTGGATTATATGGTAGGTGTGTGTTTAACTTACTAAAATAAAAAACTGCCAAACTTCTCAAAAATGATTTACTGTTCTACATTCCCACTAGCAGTGTGAGAGTTCCAGTTCCTGCACATCCTGGCTAACATTTGGTGCATGGTATGGTTAATTTTTAAAATTTTAGCCATTCTAAAAGGTAGTGGTATCTGATTATACTTTTAGTTTGCATTTTCTTAATGACTTATGATGCTGAACATTTTTTCATGTGGTAATTTGACATTTATATATCTTTTTTAGTGAGGTCTTTATTAAAGTCTGCTGCCCAGTTTTTACTGGGCTGTTTTATTAATGAGTTTTGTGAGTTCTTTATCTATTCTAGATATAAGTCGTTTATCGAATACGTGATTGCAGATATCTTCTCCCAGTCTATGGCTTATTTTTTTATTCTGTTAGTGTTTTTCAAAGAGTGGTGTTCTGGGCTTCCCTGGTGGCGCAGTGGTTGAGCGTCCGCCTGCCGATGCAGGGGACACGAGTTCGTGCCCTGGTCCGGGAGGATCCCACATGCCGCAGAGCAGCTGGGCCTGTGAGCCATGGCCGCTGAGCCTGCGCGTGCAGAGCCTGTGCTCCGCAACGGGAGAGGCCACAACTGTGAGAGGCCTGCGTACTGCAAAAAAAAAAAAAAAAAAGAAGAGTGGTGTTCTTAATTTTGGAGTCTAGTTTATAAGATTTTTCTGTTATAAATTATACTTTGGTGTTATATCAAAGAGATTTATGCCAACCCAAGGTCACAAAGATATTCACTTATGTTTTCTTCTAGAAGTTTTATAGTTTAACATTTTATATTTAGTTCTGTGATCCATTTTGGATTAATTTTTATATATGATGCAAGATATGGATCATGTTCAGTTTTTAAAACTTTTTGCATGTGAATATCAAATTGTTACAGCATCAGTTGTTGATTATTTTTTTCTCTACCTTTGCATTTGTACCTTTGTTGGAAATCAGTTGTCCCTAAATGTATGGCTTTATTTCTGGAGTCTCTATTCTGTCCCATTATCTATTTATTTATCTTTTTAAGCCAGTACTGCACTGTCTTGAATACTGCAGTTCTATAACACGTGTTGAAATCAGGTTGTGTTAGTCCTCCAGTTGTTGTTTAACAGCATTGTTTTGGCCATTCTAGGTCCTTTGCATCTTCATATATGGTTAAAAATTAGGTATGTCAATTTCAGTAAATAAAAATCTGCTGGGGTTTTGGCTGTTGGTATATCAGACCTACACATCAATTTGAAGAGTATTGACATCTTAACTATATTGTGTCTTCCAACCCATGAACATAGTATATCTCTCTATTTATTTAGATTTTCTTTAATTTTTCTAAGTAATTTTTTGTAGTTTTCAGTGTACAGAATTTTTATATCCTGTCATGTTTATGTCTAAGTATTTCATATTTTTGATGCTATTATAAGCAGTATTTTTATTTCATTGATTATCTTGTCTGTGAAAAAGACAGTTTTAGGGGACTTCTCTGGTGGCACAGTGGTTAAGAATCCGTCTACCAGTGCAGGGGACACGGGTTCGAGCTCTGGTCTAGGAAGATCCCACGTGCTGTGGAGCAACTAAGCCCATGCACCACAACTACTGAGCCTGCGCTCTAGAGCCTGCGAGCCACAACTACTGAAGCCCATGAGCCTAGAGCCCATGCTCTGCAACTAGAGAAGCCACCGCAAGGAGAAGCTCACACACTGCAACGAAGAGTAGCCCCCGCTGTCTGCAGCTAGAGAAAGCCCACGCTCAGCAACAAAGACCCAATGCAGCCAAAAATTATTTTTTTTATTGAAATTTAGACTCAATGTGAGTGAATTAGTATATATAAAAAAAGGACAGTTATACTTTTTCCTTTCTAATCTGGATGCCTTTTATCTTTTGCTTTATTAAATTGACTGTAAATGTCAGTAAAATGTTGAATAGAAGTGGTAAAAGTCATTCCTATCCTGTTCCTGATCTTAGGGGGAAAGCATTTATTTCACTATCAAATATGATATTAGCTGTATGTTTTTTAATAGATGTTCTTTATCAGGTTACAGAAGTTCTCTACTATTTTTACTTTGTCAGAGTTTTCATCAGGAATGGATGTTGGATTTTGTCAAGTCTCTTTTCTGCATCTTTTGAGATGATCGTGTTTTGACCCTTTATCATTATATAGTGACCTTCTTTAGCCCTTGTAATGTTTTTTGCTATGAAATTGATAGCATCCTAGCTTTCTTTTGATTACTATTAATGTGGTGTATCTTTTCCTATCTTTTTCATGTTAATATATTTGGGTCTTTATTACTTCCTATTTGAAGTAACTTTCTTGTAGGCACTATATAGTTAGGTCTTGTTTGTTTTTAATCCACTCTGATAATCTTGGCTTTTTAATTGAAATTTTAAGATTATTTACATTTAATGCAATTATTGATATGATTAAGTTTCAATCTATTATATTGCTGTTTACTTAGTATTTTTCTCATTTGTTCTTTTGTTGCTTTTTCTACCTCTTTCATGTAATATTATATTACTTCACATGTAATATTATATTACTTCACTTGAATGTTAAAATAGTATATTTTGTATCTCCTCTGGTATGGTAGTGTTGCTATAATTTTTAGTCTCACCTGTTACAAAATTTGTAGTATGTTTTTATTATTTTTGTCTGAGTAGTCTTTTTTTTTTGGTGGCGGTGGTAAAATATACATAACAAAATTTGCCAGTTTAACCATTCTTAAGTGTACAGTTCAGTGGCTTTAGGTACATTCACATTGGTGTGCACTTAACACCACCATTCATCTCCAAAAGTTTTTCATCTTCCCTGTACCTATTATTAAACAATAATTCCTCATTCCCCTCTCCTCCAGCCCCTGGCAACCACCGTTATACTTTCTGTTTCTATGAATCTAACTACTCTAGGTACCTCATATAAGTGGAATTATACAATATTTGCTGATTTGTGACTGTCTTATTTTACTTAGCATAATGTCTTCAGGGTTCATCCATGTGGTATCATGTGTCAAAATTTCCTTCCTTCTTCCCTCTCTCCCTCCCACCCTCCCTCTCTCCCTCCCACCCTCCCTCCCTCTCTCACTCCCACCCTCCCTCACTCCCTCCCTTCCTTCCTTCCTTCCTTCCTTCATTTATGGTTGTGTTGGGTCTTTGTTGTTGCCAGGCTTTCTCTAGTTGTGGCGAGCAGGGGCTACTCTTCATTGCGGTGGGTGGGCTTCTCATTGTGGTGGCTTCTCTTGTTGCGGAGCGCGGGCTCAGTAGTTCTGGCTCACGGGCTCTAGAGCTCAGGCTCAGTAGTTGTGGCGCACGGGCTTAGTTGTTCCGTGGCATGTGGGATCTTCCCAGACCAGGGCTTGAACCCGTGTCCCCTGCATTGGCAGGCGGATTCTTAACCACTGCACCACCAGGGAAGTCCCTCCTTCCTTTTTAAGGCTGAATAATACTCCATGTACGATATACCACGTTTTGTTTATTCATCTGATGATGGACATTTGGGTTGTTTCAACCTTTTGACTATTGTGAATAATGCTTCTGTGAACATTGGTATACAAATATCTGTTCTAATCACTGTGTTAAATTCTTTTGGGTATATACCCAGAAGTGGATTTGCTGGATCATATGTTAACTCTATTTTTAAGTTTTTAAGGAACTGCCATACTATTTTTCATAGCAGTGCATTATCTTTTAGAGATTTAAATAATAAGAAAAAATCATATATTTACCTATGTAGTTATCATTTCCTGTGTTCTTTCTTTTGTGTGGATCTATATTTTTATCTCGTATTATTTTCCCTTTGCCTGAAGGACATAACATTTTTTGTAATGCAGGTCTGCTGCCCATTAAAAAAATTGGACTATTTTTCTTTTAATATTGAGCTGTAGAAGTTCTTTATATACTGTGGACTCAAGCCTCCTTATATGATTTGCAAATATTTTCTTCCAGTCTGTGAGCTCTCTTTTCACTTTCTTGATGGTGATCAGCCTTCTCTTTTATGATGTGTGTTTGTTTTTTTCCCCTTTGGCCGCACAGTGCGGCATGCGGGATCTTAGTTCCCTGACCAGGGATCGAACCTGCATCCTCTGCAGTGGAAGCACAGGGTTTTAACCACTGGACCTCCAGAGAAGTCCTATAACTTGTGCTTTTGATGTTGTACTAAGAAATCATTGTTTAGCCAGAGTTCATGAAGATTTACTCCTTTGTTTTCTTTCAGGAGTTTTATGATTTTAACTCTTGCATTTAGTTCTGTGATCCACTTTGTGCATGGTGTGAGGTCATGCTTTTGCATGTAGATATCTAGTTGTCTCGCACTTCTGTTGAAAAGACTCTTCTTTCCCCATTGAATTGTCTTGGCTCCTTTATCAAAGATTTATTGACCATAAATGTTGGGATTTATTTCTGAACTTTCAAATCTGTTTCATTGATCTCAGTATCTCTCCTTATTGTTCTGTAATACTTTAAAATTTTTTCTCTTTATCACTGGTTTTTAGTTATGCTATGCAGTGACATAGTTTTCTTCGTATTTCTTGTGCTTGTGGTTTGTTGACCTTCCCATATCTGTAGATTTATTATTTTCATCAAGTTTCAACAGATTTAGAAATTATTTTTTAAAATATTTTTTCTGTCCTCCTACCACCTTTCCCACCCTTTCAAGGATCCCAATGACATGTATATTTTTCTTACAGTAGTTGTCACTGCTGATGGCTCTGTTAATTTTTTTCCAGTATCTTTGGTCTCTGTGTTTCATTTCCTTTTGCTGTGTCTTCAAGTTCACTCAATTTTTTCTTGTGCAGTGTTTGATCGTTCATTAAACCTATCCAATATATTTTTCATCTTACAGCATTTTTTTCTATCTTTTGGCCACCCGTGGACACCCTAGAGATAGAGCTCCCCCAAGCCCCTCTAAATTCACCGCATATTTTATCCTGTTGCCACTGATGTATTGTGACATTCATCATAAGAAGTTTCATTTGGGTCATTTTTATGTGTTTCATGTCTTAACTTTTTGACAGTTATAATAAGATTTTAATGTCCTTGTCTGTTAATTTTAACATCTATGTTGGTTCCAGATTGGTTTCAATTAATTGATTTATCTCCTCATTGTGGGTCATATTTTCTTACTCTTTTGCATGCCTGGTAATTTTTTTTACTAGTGCCTGACATTGTGAGTTTTACTTTGTATGTTGGCTGTTTTTTATTTTTATAGAATATTCTTGATACTTGTTATGGGGTGCAGTTAAATGACTTGGAACCTGTTTGAATCTTTCTATTTTGCTTTTAAAATTTGTTAGGTGAGACTGGAATAGTGCTTAGTCTTGGGCTTATTATTTTACACTACTGAGGCAAGACCTTTCTGTCTAATCAACGCCTTGTGCATTTTAAAGTTTGGCTGATGGGAAAAGCATTATTACCAGTGCTATGTGAGAGGTACTCCTCCCTCTAATCTTTTTGGGTGTTCTTAACACGGCCTTAAGTAGTTTCCTCATATACCTGCACTGATTAGTACTCAGTTGAATATTCAAGGAGGACTCTCAGAAGATCCCAAGGTTTTTTTCCCTTTGCAGCTATTTTCTCTCTGGTAGTCTGTCCTGATAACTGTAGCTGCTTTGGTCTCCCAGTAATCTCAGCTCTTAACATCTCAATTTAGAGAGTCCAGTAGTCTTTGCCTGGTTTCCTTCCCCCTGCACTGCAGCCTGGAAACTGTCTCAAGGCAATAAGCCAAGGTAGTAGCAGGGTTCACCTCCTTTGTTTCCAGGTTCTCAGAGATCACTGTCTTTTGTCGCCTGATCAGTGTCTTGCAAGCTATTGTTTTATATAGTTTTATCTTTTTTATTTTCTGGTGAGAACGTAAACTTAGTCCCTGTTACTCTGTCTTGGACATAAGCAGATGTCTTTTTTACTTACTTTTTAATAAGAAAAATTTGTGTGGGACTAGATATTGTAGATGGATTCTCTTTTCTAGTGGAACTTTAGAGAGATCAGTATTAAAATTGTACTTAGATTTTTTTTTTTTTTTTTTTGCAGTATGCGGGCCTCTCACTGTTGTGGCCTCTCCCGTTGCGAAGCACAGGCTCCGGACGCGCAGGCCCAGCGGCCATGGCTCACGGGACCAGCCGCTCCGCGGCATGTGGGATCTTCCCGGACCGGGGCATGAACCCGCGTCCCCTGCATTAGCAGGCAGATTCTTAACCACTGCACCACCAGGGAAGCCCCTGTACTTAGATTTTAAGAAAATATGCTGACATTGAACAGTTAATTGAAACCAAATTAACAGAAAGTGCTGTTCTTTCTTAGCATTCAGAGGTAGTAAATAAACAAGATAGGTTATTGCTTTATGGACACATAAAATTTAATGTGTAAGGCAGGATTTCTTAAACAGGATAGATAGCACAAATACTAACGGGATAGATTGATAAATTTACATTGAAATTTAAAATTCGTTTTCCTTTATAAACGTGATTATAAAATAAATAGTTAATATTTGTGGAACACTTAGATGTGCCAGGCACTGTTCTAAGTACTTTAAATATATTAACTCATGCAGTCTTTGAACAACTATATGAAGTTGTGTTATTGCTAAGAGTCCTCATTTTTTCACATAAAACTGAGGCATGAAGAAATGTAAAAAGCAAAGTGGGGAGCCGCAGATCGGGAAAGATATATCTAACATATAATGGACAAAGCACTAGTCATCAGTATATGTATTTTGCTTCTACAAATCAATAAGAAAAAGGCATACATTTTTAAATGGGCAAAAGATAGGAACATTAGAAGAAGAAACACAAATGGTTTATAAACATGTATAAGCTAGTGGTAGTATACAGCCACCTTGTACATTTTGGTAAAATCTAGTAACGATGAAGATTTGCTTATCCTGGGCTTCCCTGATGGCACAGTGGTTTGAGAGTCCGCCTGCTGTTGCAGAGGACACGGGTTCGTGCCCCGGTCCGGGAAGATCCCACATGCCATGGAGTGGCTGGGCCCGTGAGCCATGGCCACTGAGCCTGCGCGTCCGGAGCCTGTGCTCCGCAACGGGAGAGGCCACAACAGTGAGAGGCCCGCGTATCGCAAAAAAAAAAAAAAAAAAAAATTTGCTTATCCTACACCCTAGGAGATCTTTTCCTAATTATATTCCCTAGGGAAAGTCTCCCACGTGGATGCAAGAACATTCACAACAGCATTGTTTATAACCCTTCGGTACTCCTTTCTTAAAGGGCTGGATAGTAAATATTTTAGACTTGTGGACCAAATGGTTTCTGTTGCAACCACTCAATTTCACTCTGCCATTGTAGTGTTAAAGCAGCCATACATACATAATACAAAATGAATGTGCCTGGCTGTGTTCCAATAAAACTTCATTTTTCAAAAACAGTCAGCTGGTTCTCCCACAGGCCCTAGTTTGCTGATCTCTAGTTTATAATATCAAAAAATTGAAAACAACCTAATTGTCCATCAGTAGGAGAATGTGTACATAACTTTGCTTAACAGTGGACTTTTGTAAAGTAGGTGATCTACATATATCAGCGTGATTAATCCGTACTAACATACTGGAGGAAAAAAGCAAGTGGAGGAATAATACATTCTAAGTTTTAATATACAATTTAAAAACATATAAATACTATAAAATATATTACCTACATGTACTTACATAGTGAAAGTATGAGGAAATGCATGATATCACCAAAAATTAGAATAGTGGGTACAACAGGGGGTATGGAGAAGATGCAGTCAATCAGGGAGGATGACACAGGAGCTTCAGCCTAACTTTTGGTGATGTTTTATTTCATAAGCTGTTTAGTGAGAGTATTATTTATTAGGTCTTTTGTGTCTCTTAAATATTTTATAATGAAGTTTAAAAGAAACAAAGTTTAAAAGAAATTAACAGTGGTTAGTTTGAAAAAAACATTTGTTGTTTGCTCTGTGGATAGTTGTCACTTGGCTCTCTTTTTCTCCCAACTGCTCACATACCTGCCTCATTGGCCTCTCTGACACCCAGGAAGGCAACTTTCTACTCTTAGGCCTAAAACAGATTAGTTCCCTGAACAATAACCCTTGTGTCCATGCTGCCTAGTTGGTTTACTATCTCAGTCTCTTGTTCTCTAAGTATACTTCAGGCATATTAGTTTCCTTTTCTCTAGCCTCTCATTTATTCAGCCTTTTGGATATACTTATCCTCCTGGAGAAGGGATCTAAAGTTCTTAACGGAGACCACATAAGCATAGGATTGCCTTTGGCATTTTCATGTGTGCTTGGCTCAGAGAGGCATCAGAATGCCTTGCTTGGCATGTTAGTGGGTGAGATAGTGATCAAAAAATAAAAGCCAAAACTGCATTTATTTATGAAGAAATTGAAGAGTTATTTATTGAGCATCTTTTTGTAATTCCTCGAGTGTCCCATGTCATTCTTCTCATTCATTCATGACTTTGTATAAGTAATTCTCTCTAAACGAATGTCCTTTGCCTCCATTGTTTGTCTGATGAATTACTAATTACTAATTACTAATTACTATGTCAGTGAGGAAGGCTGGGTTATGCTTTAGCAACAACCCTTAAACTTCAACCGCTTAAAACTACAAAGCTTTCTTTTTTGTTCACGCTGTGTCAGCTGGGTACTATTCTGTGGTATCATCCTTACTCTGGGACTCAAGCTGATAGAACATCATCACTGAGCACTGGCTCTTAAAAAGCTTTGACCGGGAATGACAGGTCACCTCTGCTTACATCTCATGGGCTAAAGCAAGTCACATGTTCACATCTAACTTCAATCAAGGAGATGTAGTTCTATTATGTTCGAGAGAGAAGGGCTATAGCAGTAATTGTCACCCATGATGTCTCCAAACCTGATTAATCTCTCCTTATTTCATATTTCTGTGACACTGTAAAACCTCTGTATTTCACTGAGTTGAAATGATAATAAAACCCTATAGTAATATTGAATGTGATATGTTTGGCAGTTGGCTGTAGACCTCTGAAATTCCTAGCCAGGTAGCTGGGCAGACTTACCTCAGTCATTTCATTAACCTTGCAATAAGGAAATCTTTGCTTTATAAGTTTACAACAGTGGTTCTCAACCTTGGCTGTACTTTAGAATCACTCACCCCAGAGCAGTTTAAATCAGAGTCTCGGATGGTGGGTCCAGGCATCAGAATTTTTTAAGCTCGCCAGGTGATTCTGAGGAATAAACAGGGTTTAAGAACCACTGGCTTCCATGTTCATTGCTTGTTTGCTTTTTGGGGAGGCTCTTTGAAAATAAGGCTTTATTTTTATTATATCCCCAAAGTTTATTCTCTTTCCTATTTTTTTGGTACCAAACCCCTATTACAATTATATATATATATATATTTTATATTTACTTGTATAATTATCTGTCTCCTACATACATTTTAAGGACTAGCACCACGTGTAATTGGTTCATCATATACCTAGTTCATGTCGCAGTATGTAGCACATACAGTTTCCCCAAGTCCTTTTCCTTTTTCTCTCCTAGCCATGCCCACAATTTTTGGATTCCCTCTACTCTATATGGTACTTTTTCTTATATAATACATGGTTCCTTGGTCTTTCTCTTCTTTCATTAGATGAGATAAATATCATATTTGAAAAAATATAAAGCAAGATGCACCCAAACAGGCAAGGTTATTAGTGTTCTGTGTTAATACCTCTAGGGCCTGGCTTTTATGGCTGCTTAGTGGCTCTAATAAGCTGGTCACAGTAGCATCCACTTAACCCTAAGCTCCTCTGATCAGTGATCCAACTAGTCTTGAACTCTGTCTTCTCTTCCAGGGATACCCATTGCTTGGATGTCAGGTAATCAGCTTTTTACAAATATTTGTTGAAAAAATATTTTATTTTGAGAACTATATGTTAAAGAGAAATAGCCCTTGGCCTCAAGACTATAAGTCAGATATAATATTTGTAGAACTTCTATAAACCAAAGATATACTACATATTACTATAAGCATTTTGTATGGAAAACACACCATCTTCTCTCTTGTCTTATAACTGTGTATTTCTTTTAAGCATGTCAGAGAACTCCAAACTGTTTGATTTATATTCTGAAGTGCTGGATATTTTTCATAAAAGGCAAAGTGTGGATAAGAAAAAAAATGACCTTTAAAAAAAGTCACATCCTCAGTAAAACACCCATTGAAATGGAAGCAGTATTGACTCATGTTTGGCTTCTTAAGAATCCATGCTTCAGTCAGCCCATTTTATTTTTTAAAAAGCTTTGAATGGTAATGTACAGGATGATTGCTGTTTCATGTCTTTGTGCCTTTAAATGTCAGTTTCTTTCCTTGCCACTCTCCTCTTTTTTTTTTTTTTTTTGCTTGGAAAAGTTATACATATTTTTCAATTCTTAGTATAAGGGATAATTGTATCAAATACATAGCTCTGACTTCTTTGCCCCCTATACATGCTTTTGTGGTGCTTTTATAGTTTTTCTTGCCTGCCTTCTGGTTTGTAAACATTTTGAGGACAGGGGCCTGTTTACCTTTGTATAACCAGTACGTGGCAGTGGGCTCTCAGGTCTGTGGTTGTTGAGTGAATAAATAAAAGCATGCATTCTTTGTATATGTGTGTGTAACATTCCATACATGACTTTGCATACTATACTTTAAAAGATGAGCTACTTAGTGAATTATGAATGCTTCCCAAAATAACCAGTTTATTTGTGGCTGACTATATTTTACATGTTTTATAATTTAAATACATAAATAGTTGAACAGTATAAAAGGAGAAAGGGCCACCGGTGACTGTAAGAACTTTAAAGTCAAAGCCAATTGTAGGGTCTGTTGTGGAACAGTTCTGATGCCTTAATGTTCTGTTGTAGGACTTTAGAGGTTCTGCTTGATTCCGGGACCCTATTTCCAGTATAAAAGATAGCATGTTTTAGCCACTCCTAAATGTTTGTAGTTACAGCTTCTGAAGTTTGACTAATCGAACCTCTGTGGATGATGCTTCTTTATAACAGAGGTAGTTTAAACACTGCTTGTTCCTCTCTCATTGCTGTGGGGCAGAGTGAAAGTCACCCAGAGTGGGAGACAGTAGGTCCTTGTTCTGGTAAGACAGATTTCACAAAAATGTCTGAAGTGGTTGGTGCTTATGGCATTTTTTACACACACACATACACACACATTTTCAAGTAGGTGAAAATGTTTCAAAGTGAATATCAAGGGTGGTCTTAAAGAGAAAGAAATATCACAGCATTGTTCACTAGGCCGCCAGCCCCTATGTTATTTTGATCAGGTGTCTTTTTAACCAAGTAATGGTGTCATCGCCCCTTCTCCCCAACTGTTACCTTGCCTTACCCCACTGCCTGTTCCCCACTGAAATTTTTATATTCTCAAAATATTGGCTCCAGGGTGGCCACTTAGGTTTGCTGTATTGGAGGAGCTGAGTAAGCCTAGGGAAAAAAGTCAGTTTTCAGAGAGGAGGAACTGAGTTTGTCATAATTGGAATGCTTGAAAGAAGGAGACGAATGAAAAGAAGGAGGAAAAGAATAAAGAATAGGATGTAGGAATATAGCATGTATGATTTCCATTTTTTGACATCCTCAACCATTAAATTTCCCATTATCTAAGCCCTTGCTGATCAAGTTTTTAATAAGCGTATTGTTGGTTATAGTTACTTGAGAGCTCAGCTATGTTACAACAGTGGATGAAATTATGTCTCTGTTGTCATGCTGGTAATTTTTTTATTGATTTATCACAAGGCATAATTTTAAGCATTATAGATTTTCTAATGTTTAGTTCTTACTCTGATTTTTTTTTTTTTGACTGCATTGGGTCTTCGTTGCTGTGCGTGGGCTTTCTCTAGTTGTGGCAAGAGGGGGCTGCTCTTCGTTGCGGTGCGCGGGCTTCTTATTGCAGTGGCTTCTCGTATTGCGGAGCACGGGCTCTAGGCGCGCAGGCTTCAGAAGTTGTGGCTCGTGGCTCTAGAGCGCAGACTCAGTAGTTGTGGCGCACGGGCTTAGTTGCTCCGTGACATGTGGGATCTTCCTGGACCAGGGCTCAAACCCGTGTCCCCTGCATTAGCAGGCGGATTCTTAACCACTGCGCCACCAGGGAAGTCCTCTGATAATATTTTTATTAAAGGAAATACTTCCAAGATTACTTAGTGATGAAAGATGTAGCATATGTATGTTAATTTTTTAAATTGTAATATTTAGAATGTTATTTATATAGTTGAGTTTTAAATATCTATAATGCTTATTATATGAGAATATTAGTATTTATAAATAAGGTATTTCAAAAGTAATGCATCATTTCAAAAGTAATGCATCTATTCTTATTCTTCTTTCCTTCTTTTTGTCTCTCTTTTTTTTTTTTAAGAATTAATGTGCCATCTGGAAACCTCTGAAATCATGCTATAAAAGGAATTTTGGCTTTTTGGCAACCAGTCATCAGGATATGCTGTGACTGCACCTTATCAGAATAATGAAACTTAATTAGAAAGGTGTTTATCTCATATATGTTCCAAAACATTTTCATAATGGGGATTCTTGTATGGACATTGTGGAAATAAAAAAATTATTACTACTCTATCCCAAGGTTAAGGTGGTTAAGTTATCATCATTAGATAGTCCTTGGATCTTAAACAGAAATGTAAATCAAAACCTATGTGGCTAAATGGTTCTGAGCTATTTTTAAACACTATATCCTATTTCTTTTTTCAGTGTTAAAGTAAGAATACATTTAGTTTATATGTTTTTCAGAGGGGAGAGTTGCAGTATTACCATGCAATTAGCTTGCTCTGTTCTTCTCTTCTGGAATAATGTAGTCATTGGAACTGTCAGCCAAAGGATCTTTTTTTGGAACTTTTTTTTTTTAACTCTAAAAAGTAACAAGTTTTTAAAATTAACTGAGAGAAAACAGCTGAAAGCATGCATTGAAAGGGTTAAGTCGACATGAAAGAATTCATTTCCACTTTAATGACCTAGCCTTGCTGGGTTAGGACTATGGGGAACATGCTTCTGACTTGTACTCCTATTGCCAATTAACACCTCCTATAACAGGTTGCCTCAGCTAGTCATTGAAGCTCAGACAGTAGAAATAGTTTACATGCAGCTTGTTTTTCACACTAGTTGTTTAATACTCACAAAATTAAAGTATTAAAAGGTTGTTTCTTACCTTGCTGGGTAAGAGATAAACAATACAGTGATAGTTATTTGTGAATGTTTGAATTTGCTTATTTTCTGTTCAGGTTTTTTTTCCCCTTCAGGGGTTATTAACTGAGAAAACTGAAGGTGGTGGTTTCATCAGATTTAAAATTTTTTGACAGAATTTGTCGAGGGTTATGTTGCATACCATAAATTAAGAATTATTTTCTGTCAGCTTTCCAATATATGTTTAGGTTTTATTTTGTTCTTAAAAATATAGTCACCTTCATTTGTTAATAAAACTTGCTTTCTGTTTGTTGAAAAATATTTTAACAGACCTCTAAAAATAATTCTATAATGCAGGACCAAATACCTTAAAACAGCCATTATAAAAATAAATAAGTCCAGGTAATATTTTAATCCTAGAACAACTTTTTAATAAATTTTCAAATGCTTTATGTCATTTCCTAAGGTAACTTTATATTTTTGGGTTTTTTTGGAGTGTTGCAGTTCAGTGATACTACTTATTTTACATTTCTTTCTAAGTGACACTTTGGTTCATGTTTAATCAGCAGGTACTTTAATAACATTATAAAATTGGCTAAATAATTGATACCAGTTCACACTAAGAGAAAGGTGGAGTAATATAACTAATAGTGTTAACATATTTGTTAAAAGGCCTGAGTAGGTAACACTTTGAGGCATTAGTTTTTATCCTGTTATAATGGCAAATGCCTTTTTTTTTTAACACTTAGTCAACAAGGGCTGCCCAAGTAAAAGTCACAGCCTTTTATGCTGGATCAGATTTTAACCTTCTAAATGGGGGGGGAAAAACCCACAAAAACACAAAAAAACAACTCATGTCTCATTTAATTTTACCACATTTAAAATTTGTGGACCTGGATGATAATTTCTGTTTTACTAAATGACGGATAAAACTCATTGTACAGAGGTAAGTTTGATGGCCTTGTGGGGTCCCTAATAGGTATTATATCACTGGTTAGGTAGATTTTCATGTATGTATAAAGGTCAGTCACACTGCTTGTGCCTATGGCTCACCTATTTTACCCTGCAGTTCTGTTAGATAGCTAACTTATATACTCTTAGTCAGTTTAAAGGTATGGATTCCCCCCTACCTCATTTTAAACAAACTTATTTTAAAGAGTTAGGCACTTACTTAAGTGATTTCAAAGTTGTGCCTGTAGGATTTGAGCATTGTGGATTTATATAGCAAAAGTAATTATTTCAGTTTCTTATTTGTATGAGGGGTATGTGCATTTTAGTTCCATGTTTTTTTACAGAAATATATAACTAAATCATATTCTAATTTTCAAATTGTTACATTCATTTAAGTTTTAAGAGTAGACTATAAAGTTGTAGAACATTCATATATTTCTTATTTTACTTATTTGTTGTCAGTGATGTGTGTGTGTGCTTTTTGTGAAATACAGACCAGTTTTCTTTAGTTTTTTATTTTATTTTTTCTTTTGCGTAATACCACTTTAGTTATAAAAGTACCTTCAGTTATTCTCATAGTTGTTTTTAAAGAACCTTGGAGTTTAAGTTACATCATGTTCAATCTTTAAAAAAAAATGACTTTCTGTACTTGTTTATTATGGTGGTTAGATAGTTGTTATAAGGTCAATAGAGTTAACTTGAATAGTTCAAACACCATGTAAGTTGGTAATTTTAGAGTTATGCTGTTGATTAAACATCAGAAACATTTTCTTCATTGTTTATTTTTTAGAATAATAACAGCCTAAGCCAATTTTTGAAATTCAAAAAATATTTGGGCCCAGGTTTTCATTTGATTTATATCACTGTATAGTTTTTTTTTTTTTTTTTTTTTTTGCTGTACATGGGCCTCTCACTGTTGTGGCCTCTCCCATTGTGGAGCACAGGCTCCGGACGCACAGGCCCAGCGGCCATGGCTCACGGGCCCAGCCGCTCCGCGGCATGTGGGATCTTCCCGGACCGGGGCACGAACCCGTGTCCCCTGCATCGGCAGGCGGACTCTCAACCACTGCGCCACCAGGGAAGCCCCCACTGTATAGTTTTTTACTTTAGTTTACCCAGCTAAACTAAGCATTTAGCTTAGTTTCTTTTTTCTTTAGTTTCTTAAACATAATAAATTCTCAATAAATGAAAGGTATTTGAAAGTAATTCAAATTCTGTACATTTATTCAAATTTTTTTCATCCTGTGAATGGAACACATGTAATTTGTCATTGTAAGTGATCACCATATGTCCATTTTAGTTGAATGTAAACATAGACTAACAGTAGTTGATTTAAATCTAACATTAAAGTTTGTATCACTTTCTACTTGTGAAATCTTTTGTTTCTCATTAAAGTCATAGGATTATAAATATGAGACATGAGGGCAGGGGTAAAGGGACGTGGAAACTTTCTGTGGGTGAGGAATAAAAACCATCCTATATCTCTTTTCCTGGGTGGCACCTCCCAATCCTGGAAGTCGCTTTCTGTGCCCATTACCACTTCATTACCCTGACTGCTCCTACTCTGTACATTTCTCCTCCTTGAATCCCCTGACTCACACGTGTTTTTTCTTAAGTTATTTAACATTTGATATAGAGCTATACCTCGATATCTTTATTTGCCTAGGGTATAGCCATCTTGCACCTCAAGTATCTTGAAAATTCTTACTTGATATCTCTGCTTCTGTAATGAACTAGTGTCCTACTTTTGTTGTTGTGCATATTTACTCAGTTCTTTAAAATACATTAAAGTGATACTCAAATAATTTGGTGTGCTGACATATGTACAACCATGATTTAATTGTTTGAATAAGGTGATATGTTTGTGAACTGTGCTTGCCTTATTATTTTTCTATCATTTGTATGCTGTGATTAAAAAAAAAAAAGCCCCAAATGTTGTGTAACTTGTTTCCTACAGTATATTTTTTTTTTCTTTTTTCTTTTTTTTTTTTTTTTGTTTTTTTTTTGCGTTACGCGGGCCTCTCACTGTTGTGGCCTCTCCCGTTGCGGAGCACAGGCTCCGGACGCGCAGGCTCAGCGGCCATGGCTCACGGGCCCAGCCGCTCCGCGGCATGTGGGATCTTCCCAGACCGGGGCACGAACCTGTGTCCCCTGCATCGGCAGGCGGACTCTCAACCACTGCGCCACCAGGGAAGCCCCCTACAGTATATTTTAATAAAAAGGCATATTTTTGTTTTCACAGTAGTGTACATACTATGTTATAAGTAAATTCAGTAGTGCCTTTTGGTCAGCCAAGCCCCCTGTGCCCATCTAGACTTCAGAAAATAAAGGGAGGCCCAGAAGTGTTCCCCGTTCTTAGTGGGCATACTAACTGCTTTTAGGTAGGAAGAGCATCCCAAGACTTATTTCCATTTTCTTTAGTAGGAAATGGCTCCAGGTGGAAGAGGATTCTAAAATTGTAAACAATGGAAAGGAACTAAGCTTCCAGAATAAAAGTATATTTGGGCATATGAAAAAGGGATGGTATGCTGTAGTGGAAAGGCCACATGGCTAGAAGTCAGAGACTGCATTTCAGTCGTGATGATCTGTGCCAATGTGTGTTTTGTCTGCCTTTCCATTTACATTATAAGCTTCTTGAAGCCTTCATTTAACCATACAGCTGTAGTACTAGGCACATGGTAAATACTTAAATATTATTTGGAGCCTGGGCTTGATCTCTGCCTCACATTTGAAAAATGATAAATTTTTTCAGAGCCTGAAAAAGAAAGTCCAGATTTTCTCTGAGAAGACCATGTGGACCATGGAATGAATTGGAAAACTTCAGGTTAAACAAAGACAAACATTTTTTCCACTCCAGAATTTTTCTTAGAGCCTCTAATATTCTAACATACAACATAAATTTGGGGGGTAGGGTGGATATTCATTATATCCCAAACTTACTTAACTAGGAGTGAACTCTATGGATGGTATTTTCTTGAAACTCTTTCCCCAAAAATGAGTATTTTAAAAATCTCTGTCACACTGCAGAATAACAAAGAATTGATAAAACTTGGTGATATATTGACTATAAGGACTGAAGGAGAGTAAATGAAAATTTTGCCTAGGTTTCTAGTTTGAGACTCAAGATAATTATAAGTTGGGAAGGTTAGTTTGTAGAGAAACATGGTGAGTTTGATTTTTGAAGATGTTTAATTTGAGATGTCTCCCTTAGGAAATAATATGATGATTGGTAGTATTACTAAGTGAGGAGGGAACCCTTAAAAAAAAATCATCTGATTTAATTAGTCATCAAATATTTGAACCCCTCTGTAACATTTACCCCAATATGAACCACTTATGTTTGCATAACTCCAGTTACAGGGGACTCATTAACTGGAGCTCTTCTTTAGATAGCTTGGACCAATACAAGATTTTTCTTACATTGAAGCCAAATTCAATCTCCCCATAGCTTCATTCCATTAGTCCATAGTTCTACAAATTATATAGTCTAAATCAGTGGTTCTCAAATTTTAGCAAGCATCAGAATCACCTGGAGGGCTTTCTAAAAACCAAGATTTCTGGACTCTGCCCCCAGAATTTCTGATTCAGTAGGAATGTGTGTTTATAACAAATTCCCAGGTGGTGCTGGTGCATCTGGTTTAGGGACTGCACTTTGAGAGCTATTAGTCTGAACTTTGTCTGACAGCTTTTCATATATTTGAAGACAGTTGTTTTGTATCTTGTCTTTTCCAAGCTTTATTAAGTTCTTTGGAATATTTCCTATATATCATGACTTTAAGTCACTTTTCCGTACTTGGTAGCTCAGATTCTGAGAGTGAAGAACTCTGGAGTAGAATCCTTTACATACAGTCAGGAGCCAACCATAAAAAGACCTCATGGTTCAGTGCTCTAAAATACTTTGCACTGGTAAATGTTGAAACTTGTGTGGTGTCTTATAGGTTAGTTCCTAATTTACCTCTGTTTGTTATCATGGCCTTCAGGATGGGAGAGGAATCTGCCTCCATGTGAATGTACTTCACAGCCATACTCCTTTTTATTAGCTTTCTTTTTAAATTAAGGGAAGTTTCCTTCAATATTGTAAGTTAAAAATATTCAATATAGCAGCAGGCTAGGGTACTTTTTTTTTTTTTTTTTTGCGGTACGTGGGCCTCTCACTGTTGTGTCCTCTCCCATTGCGGAGCACAGGCTCCGGACACAGGCTCAGCGGCTATGGCTCACGGGCCCAGTCGCTCTGCGGCATGTGGGATTCTCCCAGACCAGGGCACGAACCCGTGTCGCCTGCATCGGCAGGTGGACTCTCAACCACTGCGCCACTAGGGAAGCCCAAGCTAGGGTACTTTTAACTTAAGGTAATATTGCTGATTAAGATGGCTAGAGTCATCTGAGATCTCAGAGAAAGGAGCTTTCAACAGTATTTTTAAATTATTGGTTGTTATTTGTTCCTAGGTTTATCTGCATTATTAAAAGAAGTATCATGAATATTCTGGTTCAAGCAAACATCACTGTTTATTTACTTAAATAATTTCTAGGAGTGCAAAAGCGGGTTAAAAAGTTTGTACAGTTGTAATGCTCTTGATATACATTGCTCAGTTGCTTTTCTGATAGTTTGTACTAATTCACGTTTCCACCAGTAGTGCTGAGAGTGTCTCTTTTATCACACCCGCTCCAAAATTGGGCATTGTAAAGCTTGTTTGATAGGAAAACAACAGCAACAACAATGTCTTAATGTGTTAATTGGCATTTCTTAATTAAAGGAGGTCAACTAGTGAGGTTGAATATTTTTCATATTTATTTCATTATTTCTTATGTAATTAGTTGCTTTATATTCTTTGCCCATGTTTCCATTAAGATTTTAGTATTTCGTTAACTTGGGTATTGACTTTTTGTCATAAATGGGGCAACTATTTTTTCAGGTTTTTTTTTTTCCTTTTAACTTTTTTAGTACAGGTATACCTCATTTTATTGAGCTTCACTTTATTGTGCTTTGCAGATAATTGTGTTTTACAAATTGAAGGTTTGTGGCAACCCTGCATCCAGCAAATCTGTTGGTGCCATTTTTCTAACAGCATTTGCTCACTTCGTGTCTCTGTGTCATGTTTTGGTAATTCTCAATATTTCAAACCCTCCACCAGCAAAAAATTATGACTCACTGAAGGCTCAGATGATGGTTAGCATTTTTTTTAGCACTAAAGTATTTTTAAATTAAGGTATGTACATTGTTTTTTTAAACACAATGCTATTGCACAGTTAGTAGACAACAGTATAGTGTAAACATAACTTTTATATGCACTGAGAAACCAAAAAATTCATGTGACTTTCATTATTGTAATATTCATTATATTGGAGCGGTCTGGAATTGAACTCATAGTATCTCCAAGGTATGCCTGTATTCAGAAATTTTAGATTATATTGTCAGTTTTATATATTTTTTTTGTTCAGTTGGATTTGTAACTAGAATGTATTTCCTCGCCCAGGTCAAATTTATTTAATTATTTAGTTAGTTATACTGAAATATTATCCATTAGTAAACAGTAACTTTCCATACTCCCCTCCATGCAGCCCCTAGCAGCCATCATTATATTTTTCTGTCTTTATGATTTTTGTTTGTTTTGTTTTGTTTTTTTTGCGGTACACGGGCCTCTCTGCTGTAGCCTCTCCCGCCGCGGAGCACAGGCTCCGGATGTGCAGGCCCAGTGGCCACGGCCCATGGGCCCAGCCGCTCCATGGCATGCGGGATCCTCCTGGACCGGGGCATGAACCCGCGTCCCCTGCATCGGCAGGCGGATTCTCAACCACTGCGCCACCAGGGAAGCCCAGTATTGTCTTTTTTGATTGGCTGTTTGACTTAGCATAGTGTCCTCAAGGTTCATCCATGTTGTAGCATATTGCAGAATTTCCTTCCTTTTTAAGACTGAATAATATTCCATTGTGTATGTGTATACCACATTTTGCTTATCCATTCATCCATTGGTGGACACTTGGGTTGCTTCTACTTTTTAGCTATTGTGAGTAACGTTGCTGTGAACATTGGTGTACAGACATCTCTTTGAGAACCTGCTTTCATTTCGGGGGGTTATATACCCAGAAGCTGAATTGCCAGATCTTACAGTATTCAATTTTTAACTTTTTGAGAAACCACCATACTGTTTTTCACAGTGGCTGTACCATTTTATATTCCCACCGGCAGTGCATGAGGTTTTCCATTTCTTCACATCCTTGCCAATACTTGTTTTCTGTTTTGTTTTGTTTTTTATTAGTAGCCATACTAATAGGTGTAAGGTGGTATCTCCTTGTAGTTTTGATTTGCATATCTCTAATGATTAGTGATGTTGAGCATCTTTTCATGTGCTTACTGCCCATTTATATATCTTCTTTGGAAAAACGTCTATTCAAATCCTTTGCCCATTTTTAAATCAGGTTTTTGGTTGTTTTAGGAGTTCGCTATGTATTTTGGATATATAATTTGCAAATATTGTCTTGGCACCCTTGACACTCTTATTAAAAAATCATTTGACCCATATATGCAAGGGTTTAATTCTGAGCTCTCTGTTCAGTTCCATTGGTCTATGTGCCTGTTTTTATGCCAATACCACATTGTTTTGATTACTGTAGCTTTGTAGTAATTTTGAAATCAGGAAGTCTGAGTCCTCCAGTTTTGTTCTTTTTCAAGATTGTTTGGCTGTTCAGGGTCCCTTGAGATTCCATATGAATTTTAGGATGGGTTTTCTATTTTTGCAAAAGTTGTCATTGAAATTTTGACAGAGATTGCTTTGAATCCGTAGATCACTTTGAGTAGTTTTGACATTTGAACAATATTAAGTCTTCCAGTCCATGAGCATGAGATGTGTTTCCATTTATTTATGGCTTCTTTAATTTCTTGCAGCATTATTTTGTGGTTTTCATTGTATAAGACTTTCATCTTCTTGGTTAATTCCAAGTATTTTATTCTTTTTGATGCTATTGTAAATGAAATTATTTTTGTAATATTTCAGATTGTTCATTATTTGTATGTAGAATTGCATGGTTTTTTGAATGTTGTCTTTGTATCCTGCTACTTTACTGAATTCACTTATTAGATCTAATGTCCTTTTTGTGGATTCTTTAGGCTTTTCTTTTTTTTTTTTGCGGTACGCAGGCCTCTCACTGTTGTGGCCTCTCCCGTTGCGGAGCACAGGCTCCAGACACGCAGGCTCAGTGGCCATGGCTCACGGGCCCAGCCGCTCCGCAGCATGTGGGATCTTCCCGGACCGGGGCACGAACCTGTGTCCCCTGCATCGGCAGGCGGACTCTCAACCACTGCGCCACCAGGGAAGCCCTAGGCTTTTCTTTGTATAAGATCATATCATCTGCAAACAGAGAAATTTTCCTTTCTAACTTGAGTGCCTTTTATTTCTCTTTCTTGCCTAATTGCTCTGGCTAGAACTTCCGGTACTATCTTGGATAGATGTGGTGAAAGCAGGCATCCTTGCCTTGTTCCCCATCTTAGAGGAAATGCTTTCAGTCTTTCACCAACATGGGACATTATGTTCACTGTGGATGTTTCATCTATGGCTTTTATTATGTTGAGGTAGTTTTCTTCTATACCTAGTTTGTTGAGTGTTTTTTTCATGAAAGAGTGTTGAATTTTGTCAAATGCTTCTTCTGCATCAGTTGAGATGATCATGTGGGTTTTTTTTTCCCCCTTCATTCTGTTGATGTGGTGTATTACATTGGCCAGTTTTTGTTTGTTGAACCATCCTTGCATTGCAAGTTTTAATCCCACTCAGTCATGTGTATAGATAGTCCGTTGAATATGCTGCTGAGTTCTGTTTGTTAGTATTTTGTAAGGATTTTTGCATCGATGTTCATAAGAGATACTGGTCTGTCTGTAGTTTTCTTTTCTTGTAGTGTCTTTGGTTTGGGTATCAGGGTAATGCTGGCTGGCCTCATAGAATGAATTAGGAGGTGTTCCCTTCACCAATATTTTTTTCATGGTTTTGGTTATGATTTGATTTTTTTTTAATGTAAATCATTGATCTATCTGGGTAGTGATAATGTGACATGCAGAAACAAATTTAGTTTTAAATGTTTTCCATACTGAACAGTTAGAAAAGATAAAGTAGAATATGTTCGATTCTATGGTAATAACTTTGAATCTAAATGAAATGAAACTTTCTGGAACAATATAATATTCCATCTAGTTTCAAGACAGGTAACCTGAATTTATTAAAACCACTGCAGATGTTATAAAAATTAGCTCCAAAATCAGCATCAGAGCCAAATGTTTCATTAGTGAACTTGTCCAAATTTAAATCTGAAGACATAGATAATTTAGTATATATACATTGTATTACAACATAGAAAATGGGAAGTTGTAAAACTTTCCAATTCATTTTATACATCTAGCATAATGATATCAAAACCTGACAAATTTAACAGAAATAAGAAAATGTCAGGTCAGTCTCACTCATAATAATATATATAGTAATATAAATAAAAATTATGTATAAATACATTTTAAATTTTAGTATAAAAATAGTAAATTAAACTTGAACAATTTATCCTGGAAAGGTGGTTTAATACTAGGAAATCTATTAATGTAACACATCACTGAAGAAAGACAAGGTAAGTAAAATATAGTGGCCATTGTGGCTTCTTTTGCAAAAAGAAATAGCTATGTCACTGACAAATCTCACCAATCCTTTTGTTTTGTTTTAATTCTTATTTGTAAGCAGCATATACATGAATTTCCATTTTAAACCCATTATAGAAGGCCTTTAACAGGGGACTTTACCTCATTTATACCTCATTTATATTTTTTCATTTCATTTTCATTTCATATTTTTTATTGTCAGTGTTGTGTTAGCTTTTTCTTCTTCAGAGATTTGGTAAGGTGTATATTCAGTTTTAATGTTTATTGTGGTTACTTTAAATTTGTTCAAAAGACTCTCAAATCCATATTTCTGTAATAGTCTAAGTCAACACTTAAACAGATCTCTTTTTTCCCCTCCTATATGTCAAACAGAGAGTTTTGTATACTTCATTTCTCTCCATTGCCCTATATAGTTATTGGGTGAGATCTGTGGTTTTGAACCCTGGTTATTTGTGTTATTTAGCTCTCTCTGTTTTTAACTGCTTTCAGTGGTCTTAACAAATTGTTTTGTATAATGGCTTTTCCATTTTTAATTTTCTATTTTTCATTTGTGGGGTCTCAACTGGATCATTTATTCAAAAAGTTCTTTGAAGGAAGATACATGGAATCATATTTTCTGAGCCCTTGTGTATATAGTAATATATTTGTGGGCCTTCAGACATTTTTTTTTTCATGGAGTGTAATGTTTTTGACTCCAGAGGGTATCTCTCTTAAAAGTCTGAAACTTTGTTTCATTGTTTTCTGCCATTTAATGTTGCAAAGAAATTCAAAGTCAGCTGAGGTGCATTTTTTTCTTCAGGTTATGTAGTTTTTCTATTTGTATGGTTTTAGAAATTTTGCTTTATTCATGTAGTTAAGATTTACCCAAGACTTTACAATGTATATAACACTTCTCTTCATTGATTATTGCCTGACATTTAGTGATGCAAAAGTTGAATTGTTTTTCATTCAAGAAAGTTTTCTTCAGCTTTGTCTTATTGATGCTTTCCATTTCTTATTTTATTCTTAGGATCAGCTGTATTTCTTAGCTTACATCTCCTTCCTTTCTCCTCTAGTATTATATTTTTAATAGTTTTCATCTGTAACTTTTTTACTCTACATTCTAAGACATCTTCAAAAGTTTATGTTCTGTATCACTGAATTAAACTTGTCATAGTGTTATTTTTACCCTTGTTTACTCCAGTGTAACTTTAATTCTTAACTGTTTTTCATCTTTTCATCTTGGTCTATCCTCCAGTGTTCTATTTCAAAGATAAGAAATCGTCTTGTATTCTGCTGGTGCCAAATAGTTTTCCAGAATTTTGTATATGATTCCTATTTTTAAATGACTTTCCTCTCTTTGAATTATCTGAATGCTATTCCTCAGGAGTGTTTGCTGAAAGGCAATGTATGTAAATTGTACATTGCTCCACAGTTTTCTCAACTCAGGTCATCTTTGATCTACAGCTGTACTGGCTCTTACATAACTGTTTTAGCTCAGTTTCCAGGATATTTAATGGGGTTTTCTTCATTGCCTGGTTGTGTGCTATTCTGAACAGGTGAGCATGATGATAGAAAAATGATAGCATCTGCTCCAGAGATCCTTAACACATGTTCCATAGACGGTGTTTTACATGGGTTACTTTTTTTTTTTTTCTTTAGGTTGCAGTTCACTGCTACAAACCCTTCTCTACTTCTTGTCAAGTTGTTTTCTGGGAAATTTATTCTAACTAGATCAAGAAACAGTAGTAATAGAGTGAGAAGGGTAACAGGAAATATCACTGGCTGCTGTCTCAAGAAACAACAATAGAGAAGCCAGCTACATGGTTTTCTGTTAGTATGTTTCTGAACCAGAAGAACATAGTGAGAGAGGAGCTAGCGATCTTTGTACTTGCTTGCATATGGCTTGTTCTCTCTCCCAGGGTAACTGGTGGGTATTTTCCCTTCCTGTTCCATTGGCTTGCACTACCTTAACTTGTTCATTCTTTTTTTCCAACCAATACCTAGTGAGTTCTGTGTGCCAGGCACTTTGCTAGGTACTAGATATATATAATGCTGAACAAAACAGTGTTTCTTCTTTCATTGATGGCAGAAATAGTTTTTGAACTTTGTCAGTAATGCATTTTGGCAGAAATAGTTTTTGAACTTTGTCAGTAATGCATTTTGGTGATGATGTGATGTTTTATTTCCCTATTCTTTTTTTTCTTAATAAGTATTTCCTGGCACATTGAGAAAGGCTGTATTAATAACTCTAGCCTAGATATCAGTTTTAACTTTTGTCATGGGCATTTTTTAAGTTGTTCTGAATTAGGAAATAACTTTTATGAATACAGTGTTCATTATCCTGACCTTAGGGTATTATTTCCCCAAAAACATCTTGTGACAACTAATTTACTATTTCTTCTCTTTTTTCTTAAACTTTTTAAACTTTCTTAATTAGATGAATAAAATTGTAATATCAACAAAATTATCTTGTTTTATGTGGTGACCTCAACAAATGTTTTGGCATGATAGCACTTTAGCTTACCTTAGAATTTTCATATCTATTTGAAAGGCAAGCAGCAAAGCTGCATTAGGTGATAACAATGAAGAATTCGCTCCTTTTTAAATTTGTTATCTGACATGTATTTTTAAACATAAAATTTGAAGGATTGAAGGATTTTATTTTTCTCACCACTTTGTATATAAGGAAATAGAGGTAGTTTTTGTATGTGATGCTTATATTTAGAGAAAACTTATTCTAGAACTTTTCATACTCAGTGCTTCCAGTAAGTATTATGAGCTTTTAAACAAAACAAAACAAAACATCACAGAATTTGGCATATAAATAGACAAGAAGCACAAAGTACACACAGACCTATAAGTGTGAAATGTAATGAGTAAAGCAATTTTTTAATTTTAGTAATAAGCAAATCCATGAAAGCAAGATAGAATATTGACTTACAATTTAGATAGCTAACGTGTTCATTATGTAATTGTAATAGAGTTATTGTTGAGGAAAGGGAACTTTAAGCAAAACAGGACCTGGCAATTAAAAGTCACATCTCTCGGGCTTCCCTGGTGGTGCAGTGGCTGAGAGTCCGCCTGCCGATGCAGCGGACGCGGATTTGTCCCCCGGTCCGGGAGGATCCCGCATGCCGCGGAGCTGCTGGGCCCGTGAGCCATGGCCGCTGAGCCTGCAGCGTCCGGAGCCTGTGCTCCGCAACGGGAGAGGCCACAGCAGTGAGAGGCCCGCGTACCGAAAAAAAAAAAAAAAAAAGTCACATCTCATTTTAGTTTCCCAGGACTGCTCAGTATTAAAAAACAAGAAGCTTTCCATGTGCACTGATTGGGGCAGAATTAAGTTTATAAGATTGTAGTCATCTTGAGGGTAAGGACTATATCTAAATTACTTCGTGTGGCAGAATGTTACACTAAATAGTGGTTTGGTGATTTTGATGAAGAAGATAGAATCCTTAGGGGGAAACATAGTATCTTCTTAGGCTGTAATAAGATTAATAGTAATATTTGTTTTAAAGGTAGTTGTCAGGATTTGGAAGTATTTTCATGTTAGCTATACCAGTCTCAACCAGTTTGTTCACATCTGGGGCAGTTGTGTTAAATTTGATGTTGTATAGGGGAGGGGAACAACTTCATCAGGTGAAGTGAAGAGCATGTTGTTCACAGCTCTTTCACCTAGGGATTAGAAGTCTTCTCCGCCCCTCACCCCCCCCCCCCATACCTAAGTTTCTGCAGAGATCCCATAGCCCTAATCTACATGCTGTCTTTAGCTGAAAATCAGGCTCAGAGAATTTACTGTTCGTGTTGGTCCTTCAGTTAATCAGTTTACATTCACGTTGGGGTAAGAAACATAGCTAATTGGTGCATTATAGTTATTTTGTAGTGGAGGTAAATTAGCATCGCTGAAAGATTCAAGCATTCTGTCCATTGGACACTTACCTGAGTACTAAGTTTGATGTTTTCTACAGGTTTGATATTTACAAGCTTGTTTTGATTGTGTTGTAGCTGAATAGTTACCATGTTTCCCCTAAACTCTTTTAAAACAATCATGTTTAAATAACTTGTAACTTTAATTTTAAACTCATAAGTTCTTTGTATTTATAATGATTTGTATGCTTGTTTCTAGGGCCCACCTACAGATGCTCCTGCAGTGGACACAGCAGAACAAGTCTATATCTCTTCCCTGGCACTGTTAAAAGTAAGTGTTGAATGGAGTTACTTGCTTCAGAGAGTTCAGCTGCTTTCTCTCTTTTACTTCGGAATATTTTTCACGTTAACCCTCTCACACATAAGCTGTTGTTTTAGGTGCATGTATAAAATAGAGTGTTTTATTTCCACTGAAACACAATTAAGTTATTAATTTTAAAAAGGGGGGTGGGTCCAAAGGTCTCAAAGCTTTGTGTCTATATATCTTCCTCTTTACAGATGTTAAAACATGGTCGTGCTGGGGTTCCAATGGAAGTTATGGGTCTGATGCTTGGAGAATTTGTTGATGATTACACTGTCAGAGTGATTGACGTGTTTGCTATGCCACAGTCAGGAACAGTGAGTACTTTTTTGGTTGCCTGATGCAAGTAAACGTGTTTCTTTTCTCTTTTCTTTTCCTGTGTAAAATAACTCTCATCATATTGTAATTTTCTCTTTCTGATAGAAAAATTCATTATAAGATTAATGATAGAAATTTTTAGACTGTATTGAATCAAATCATTGATCTTTTAAATGCATTATGAATTCCCTGTAGATCCACAAATTGAGTGATGCTAACATTTAATCCCTTTACTTGTTCTTTTAGCTTTAACTAGCACAGTGTACTGGATTTATAAGTTAGTTACCTTAAAATAGTAGGATACTAGTTTGATTAGTTTGAACACTTGGTTCAAAAGATTTCAGAGACACTCTTTTTTTACGCGGGCCTCCCACTGTTGTGGCCTCTCCCGTTGCGGAGCACAGGCTCCGGACGCGCAGGCTCAGCGGCCATGGCTCACGGGCCCAGCCGCTCTGTGGCATGTGGGATCTTCCCGGACCGGGGCATGAACCGGCGTCCCCTGCGTCGGCAGGCGGACTCTCAACCACTGCGCCACCAGGGAAGCCCCCAGAGACACTCTTAATTAGAGTTTCAACTCACCTACATTATCTAGTCCTCATGTTTTGTTTTTATTGTTTTGAAATATCACCCTTTTTAAAATGTTCTGTGTATGGTGATAAATGACTCTTAAGCTTTTCCTATTCAAAATGTTAAGTTTAAAAAAAAAAAACAAAAAACCATGACAAACTTTAGTTCTTTTTGCCTTTTTCACATGGTAATTTGTTAATAGACGAACCATACTGCATACACATTTTGAAAGTCCTCTACTTTAATGCATTTAGAATGCATTGTTCTTTGTGGGAGTTTTTTGTTTTGTTTTGCTGTTTTGTTTAATGCATTGGGCTTGTAGATAGGTGTGTATTTAGATTTTTTTTTAATAGCCAAAAAACAATAACCATTTACTTACCTTCTGAAAAATAACACATATATCCTTCTCATCTACTTGCCTAAGAAAATATAATATGTATATTCGTCTGATGAATGTCCTTATGTGGATATCCATTGTAGTAAAGGGTTCTTAAGTTTTAATATCCTTTATTTCCTTGTACTACAAGTGCTTGTTTGACAATATAAAATAGAATATTTGATCCCCATGTTCATTCTCTGTAGTAGAGTTGGAAAGTTTTTCTTCTAGCCCAAGAGTTAGCAGACTTTTTCTGTAAAGACATATATCTCTGTCTCATATTCTTGTTTTGTTTTTTTTTTAAACCACCCTTTAAAAATGTTAAAAAACATTCTTAGGCTGTAGGCAGTAGATTGCATACCCCTGTTTTTGAGGATGCACTCTCAATTAGAATTCAAAATACTGTTTATTTTGGTGGGAAGAAGTGCTTATGTTAACTGGTTTGTTTAGGTAGATTAGACTTAAATTCCTGATGTTAGAGGAAAACCTTGAGGGAGCTATAATGGCAGTGATCTATCACTGGAGAGATAATATGAATGCCTTTAATTAACTTCCATGTCCTAAAATTTTCTTTTGGTTGAACTAGCAAAATAATGTAGCATTTAAAAGACTTGGTTGCAGATTGCCTCTTGTGGGGAATATTTTGAGAATGCTGTTATATTTGTGGTAATATTCAAATGTATATATTTCCCTCCAATTGCCTAATCTACCAAGTAGTCCTAACTAAAGCACTGAACATCCTCCCCTCCCAACTCAGCCAACCAAAAAACAAATAAAAACAACTCTGGGAAACTATTAAATTATTTTCCTTCCTCAAGGTGTTTATATTACTGAAGAAAAAAAAACCAACTTGAACTGTTGATTATTATAATAGCACAATATTTGTAGAACTTCAGATGAGATGGAAGAGGCCTAGTGCTTATCAGTTATCAGAGGATGACGTTAGGAAGTATGCTTGCCTAGACTGATCTAACCAAAAAATAGTTGGTTCACTTATTTGGTATTTCTGGTGTGTGTATATATACACACACACATTAGTCATGGCCATAAACTCTTTTTTTTGTTTGTTTGTTGTTTGTTTGTTTTTTTTGGTACGTGGGCCTCTCACTGTTGTGGCCTCTCCCGTTGCGGAGCACAGGTTCCGGACACGCAGGCTCAGCGGCCATGGTTCACGGGCCCCGCCGCTCCACGGCATATGGGATCTTCCCGGGCCGGGGCACGAACCCGTGTCCCCTGCATTGGCAGGTGGACTCTCAACCACTGCGCCACCAGGGAAGCCCCCATAAACGCTTTTAAAGGAGCCTAAAAACTATCTTAACTCAAAAAAAAAAAAAAAAAAAAAAACTATCTTAACTCATTAGCTAACAGCAGTATGGTACTTGGCAATTTTTTGGTTTTCTTGGTACTTGGCAATTTAAAAAGTTTTATTGATGTATGGTTTATAATTGAATGACATGAGTGGGTATCAAATATGGGTATCAAAACCTATTAACTTATTTTGGTATCCCAAAATAATATACACAGGTTTTTAGGCAGTAGCTTTTTGTTCATTTATCTTATAATATAATTTTTTTTCTCATTGTTATAGAAGCTAATCGTTTTGCTTTCTTTCTAAATCAGGGTGTCAGTGTGGAGGCAGTCGATCCAGTGTTCCAAGCCAAGATGTTGGATATGTTGAAGCAGACAGGAAGGTAAGTATTTCAAATGATCATATAATGGAATTATGGGAAATATTTTCAGAAATGTATCTCAGAATTTTACATGTTTGTGAATATCATTCTTAGGGAAAAAAAGCCACGTAATTAATGTAAAAGTATCACTGTCAGTGCTCTGCACCACCTATCTAGTATCTCTTTCCTCTAGAATCATAGAAATTTGCCAGTTAGGAAACTGCCTCATGTTAAAATTCTCAACTGTTACATAGTAAATTTGGACTGTAGCTTCCCACCGTTTAGCATATGGAGTTACTCTCTAGTCACTTATAATTGAAAGAGCTTGTATGTTCCAAAATTTGAGAGTTGCAGCTAAATAAAATTCTGAATATTTAATTATATTTGTAGTCATATTGAGTTTTAAAGACAGGGAAAGTACAATCCAAATATTGTTCAAGTTTTTTACCCCAGATTAAATCTCTCAATAGTTGTCATTCTCTTGCTCAAATTCTTCTACTGTGGAAAAAACTTCAAAATTAATGTTAGCAAAAGGCTCAGCAGCTGAGCAGAACAGTGCAAATTGGTTTTTGACTGAGTTCCTAGTTCTACTGCTGGTTTAATTGATATTTAATCCTTTCACAACAGTGGATCCTGGTGTCCATTGTTAAAAATGTACTCTGCCTGGAAAATCCAACTCCCAGAGCTAAGGAGTTAAAGAGTAGATATTTACTTGAATGCTGAAAGGGTAAAAACTGGCTCTGAGAAAGTGTGGTAACAAGGTGAAAAACTGAAAGCCTTATCTACCACTGCTAATGTGCATCTCTTAATGATAGCACTCCTTTGTCACACTTTTTCATTTCCATGTTTTCTGGATAATATGGTGTATGATTTCAGTGTTTCTAATGGTGCTTTTTCACACCTGTGTGTTTTTCATGTCTTCTTAATTTATACCCTGTTAGTTTGTTGTTTCTTTTCTATCATAAATGTATTACTTATTCTGTTCTGAACGGCTGAATGCCCTCTTTGTTTCAGGCCTGAGATGGTTGTTGGTTGGTATCACAGTCACCCTGGCTTTGGTTGTTGGCTTTCTGGTGTGGATATCAACACTCAGCAGAGCTTTGAAGCCTTGTCGGAAAGAGCTGTGGCAGTGGTTGTGGATCCCATTCAGAGTGTAAAAGGAAAGGTAGAGTGGATTCTATCTTTATTAGCATCTCCTGCCACATTCTATTTACAGATACATCACATAAAAATCTATTTTGTTTAAAGCATGATTCTTAATTACACAAAAGTACCAACCAAACAAAAAACTGTACCAGTTAATAAATGTGTCTTGGTATTATCATTAGCAATTTACCTATTTAGAGATTTGTTTCTACTTTAATTAGTCTAATTATAAATGTTTATCTTTAATTTTTATTTCATAGATTTAAGAATGTTAATCATACTGAAAGCCTTCTATACACATTTTATAAATATTTTAATAAACATTGCTGTACCTTCTTTTATTTTAAAATGGTGAATTTGGGATTGGCACATTTAAAAAATCTAAAGAGCTCTGTTTGCAGACATTGTGCAGGACATATTCTGCAGTTGTAGGTTCCAAATATTTTAGACAGTGAAAACTTGACCCAAACATTTGGTATCAACCGTTTGCATTTTTGGAGTGAGGACACAGATGAATGATTAGATATGCTAAATGATTCTGAAAAGAGATTAACTTGCAAAGCATATTGGGTTATAGTTGTTCTTTGTTGAAATCTTTTGTTCATGTTTAGTTCTTTTTTCCTTCTTTTTTTTCTTTTTTTCTTTCTTTTTTTTTTTTTTCTTTCTTTCTTTCTAGCCCCATATGCCATTTTCCTATTTCCTGCCTCATGACAGCAGGGAGCAGCTCTATTATCACCTTCACAGAGCTGTCTGCAAATGTGAGAGGCAATTCGATTTTGCTCAACCACAGGGAGAGTGGATTAGAAAAACTACAGAACATACAGAAATTGGCTAGGTGGTTACTGCTTTAAAATACTGCTGAGGTGTCTTGTTTGAGCATGTACGTCCATTGTAGTGTAGAATAATTGCTAAAATACAATCACAATACATTTATGGAATCCTTTTTATGAAGCTTTTACAAATAATTTTTGGAGCACTTAAAAATAAATATTAGCTTATCAGACCTGGAGTTTGATAGTATTGCAGATTACATTTACATCTGCTCACCAGCTCAGACAAACTAAATATGGCTGTTTAAACATGGAGTTTTTATCTGTCATGAATTTGAACACTTTCTGACATTATATAATTGTGATGAATAAAAATTGAGGTCTTTTCTAAATCATGATCCTATTAGATGTGATTTATCTTTTTAGAGGTAGAAACTAGCCACAAAAACAATAATAATAGAAACTGATAATACTAGGCAGTTCTGAATGGATAACTTCTGAGGCTTGCTATATAACTATACTTCAATTTATTTACTTTCTTTTTTACTAAGTGTATTGTTATTTAACTGATATAGATAAAAGGAGTTGAAAATCTTTGACATTTGTTAGTTTTATGAATTAAAGTACAGTATAATATTTAAGTTTAATTCTCTGATAATTAAGATACCTTATAAAAAAGTAACCCATAAGTAACTCATTTAAGTAATAATTATTATTTTAGAAATATAATAGAATTATCTGATTAAATTCCCATGCCACAATATATACTACTAATAATTGAAGCTTAGTTTTAAACATAATTAGAATTCTGTTTTGTAGTTTCAGTGTGATTTTTAGGATACTTAACTCATGTGATGGTGGCTGCTTTGAAAAGGAAAATATAAACTTAAATACAGTGAAAGAAAGCATTTTCAAAATAGAATGTAAATAAATGAATATGTGTTTTGGTTATCTTGTTTATAATATTTTAAATGGCAGTTTTAGTTTCCAAACCTAGTTTAGGTATTATATAACTGTGGAGTTTGCATTGTTTGTTTCTAATTAACCATGATTCAAAGAATGCATTTCATTAAAAAATATACTTGTATCACATGACTCTGTTGTCATGTGGTAAAGTGTAGTATTTAAAAATATATATCAAAAATTACTTTAGGAAATTACATGTATTGCTGTCTAGTTTTATATGTCATGAAAAAAATTATTTGGAAAAAATTTAGTATAAGCATCTATCACTGATGATTCGCATCACTTGTTGTACCTAACGAGATTCATACAATTATATCACCTCAAATAAGGATCCATTTTTTTGTCAATAATGTAACTTCATTTATAAGGTGTCTGAGTTTGGTTATAATTTATAGTTCTCTCAGTGTCTCAAAACTGAATTAAATTAGATGTTAGTAAGTCCATGGCCAGAGTGTTCTAGTTAAATCATTATACTTAAGAATATAAACTTACAAGAAAATGAAGAATAACATAGGACTCTCCCTTCCCCTTCCCTGCACATGATTTATCAAAGCTGTCAAAATATTTAGCAAGGCAATGATTAGATCAAGAGTTAAATGACTATATATAAAGGATTTAAGTGGGTGTCTGTTCTTTTAATACCTCTTTCCTGTATATTTTTGTATTTTCATTTTTGTAAGTCCCAGTATTATCTCTGTTTTTTTGAGTGATTAGGTAAAAATGGATTCTTTCTTTGTAATCTCAATTGATTCAAACTGGTTGATTTCCTTTTATAGTGACTTGACTTTATCTTTATGGAATTATTGCTATGTGCCAGGTATTACGGCAATAATCATTTGAACTTGTCTCATTTATTCTTTTTGATAATTCTGAAAATAGGTTCTATTATTCCATTTGTCAATGAAAGGGTATAAAAATTTAGGGTCAAAAGATTACTTTGCCCAAAATCATACTATTGTGTATTAAGCAGCAGAACAAGGATACAAATCTAGGTCTATAAAATTTCAGAACTCAAGCTGTTTACTGGCTCTTTAATATTAGACAGTTATGAACAATGTAATTAGAATAACTCAGGAATGGAAAATGAGTACCATAGTTATTGCAGGGCCTTCTCTTAATTTACGTGTTTAGATATCATTCCCTTCAACATAAGTCAAGAGGAAGGAGCTGCAGTTTCTCAGAGTTCTCGAGAGTTCTGTGTACTATTTTTAGTAGGTATTATATATTAATTGATTTTCTCATATAGTATTTTTCTATTAATTAAAAACAGTTTAGACAGACTCATGTCTGTCAGCTTTTGTGACATCCCTAGGACCAAACATTGAGACCAACATAAAAAATAAAATGTACTATATGATAAAGAATCCATATCACTCTGTATATCACATAATCTTGGAAATGTTTAAAAATGATACAGGCGAAAAATCAATGATAATAACATTTGTAATTTAAATGGAGTGTAAGCTTATAGAAATTACCAGCGAGCTCCACTCAAAACTTACCAGTGAAATAGTTTTTAAGATTCTGTTTTAGTTTACTTGTAAAGAAAACACATATTAAAATATTTTAAACTTCAGTTCTCAAGTGGTATGGTGGCAACCTCTTGCTTAATGTTTTGTTATCTTGTATATTCAACCTACAGCTGGACTTAATCCAGCAACAAATTTAGAAGTAAATTCAACTTGTAATATGACTATACTTCTTCATTAAGGCAAAAAGAACAGTCACTTTGTGCAAAGTCATAAAACTAGCCTACAACCATGACTACTTTTGAGAACTAATTTTCTTGTCAGGATTCCTGTCAGTAAAATGTTCACATGTTACCTGCTAACTCCAAACAATCTTTGTGTCTGTTCTCTATTTTGAAAATACAATCGCTAAAACCCCTTTATCTCAAATAAATCTTCACACTGGCTGGACTTTCTTGAAGATTTTTTATTTACTTTGATTGGAAATACTCAATGGGCTTCTGAAAATGTGGTGTTTAGTTTCAGATCAACTCATCATCAGGTATTTCTTAAGTGCAGCTGATATGCCTGTATGCTAATGGGGATACAAATTAAATAAAAAATGGTCTTAGTCTTTTTGAGAAGATAAGTCATATACATTTAGTGTCACTAGTGAGCCAGATAACATTCTGCTAGTTATGTGCTGGTAATCCTACACTGCATACTGATATAATACAAATTATACTGGTACTGCTTTGTTTCTGTAACTAAGTATTAAATTGGTTGCTAGTGACAAATGATTCAACAAATACTTATTTAGAACCTTTTATGTGTCAATATGCAATAAAATAGTACTTGTATAGCAAACATAGTAAATGCAGATTAAAAGTAGGCAGAAATCAGTGTAGACTGCATAAAGTAAATGAAGTTTGGACTGAATTTTAAGGACATCACTCTGTTATTGTTGTCTTTTAATCAGCGTTTTACAGAAAAGGTAGGGCTCTGAAGAGTAACTACAAAATATAGGAGGAAAGAATTAGGGAATGTATGTTATAGGAGCTTACCTTTTATTTTCAGATATCTAGAAGGTCATGTCTTTTTCAAGGTAAGGGGGAAAATATTTTACTTATCCAAGAAATTTTGTATTCGAAAGTTTTAAGATGGTGACAATTTTAAACTACTCCACTAATAGTTTTGTTTTAGCATTTTCTTATTGCTATTAAAAATTATATACCATAAAGGCTGGGCATAAAGTAAAGAGCACAGGCTTTGGGATCAGGCCTGTATTAGAATCCAATTTTTATCTCTTCTTTATAGCATGACCTTGAGCAACTTACCTAATCTTGAGCTTTCTCATCTATTAAACAGGGATTTTAGTAACTATCTCATAGTATTATATTATGAATATTATAAAGTGATATATGTAATCATTACAGTGCACATGCATATAGAAGGTGTGCAATAAATATCACTTTATTATTCTGAAGATTAAAATAATTGATACTTAACAGGAAAAACAACTAGCATATTTAAAAAAATAGAACGTGAGCATTTCTGAAAATGTTGTTAAGAACAAGTCTATAAATTAATTACTAACTTGCTCACTTTAGGAAGATGAAGGTAATAATTACAAAAGAAATGAAAACTTTCCCGTTTATATTTTGTATGTTCAGACTAATTTAGGAACACTCTTCTGATTCAGCTGATTTTTTTATTGAGCACTTACTGTTTTTCCAACATATTTCTCTGGGGCATGCTGATGAAAAAGAAAATGAATATATTACTTTAAAATTCTGGCCTTTGAAATGATTGATGTGATTAAAACCATTTTGTGTTTCATTCACCTGTCTGTATGTTGTCTCTCTCACAAGATTGGAGCTTCTTTTAAGGGAGAAATGTTTCCATATCTTGGAATTGATGCAGTGTCTGCAAAAAGTAGTTTTTTTAAAATAAATGTATATAAGGTAAAATCAGGAATGAATGTTTCAGTGGTCAGCTAGCTGTTACCAATTCAGACTTTTAGCATATAAGAAAACTGCAACTAATTTTGTGAGGTTAAGTAATTTGTATACATTAGCGGTGATCACTTATTAAATGAGTGAAACATGAGATTGACAAGGTCAGTGAGCCAGTTTGTTCATAGACATTAACCTTGATGAATCCGAGCCTTGTGTAATCAGAGTTAGAGTTCAAGTTTATCATGTCATTTGTCTTCCAAAGGTAGTGAAAGATATTTAGAATAGCTGTCATTCATAAGATTTTCTGTTGATCAGTATCCCATAAAGGTTAATTAGGGCTGAATAATTCTTATCTCAAATTGTATATATACACATACCTTTCCTTTGCCTAGTTTTTCAGACTGAAAGAGAAAAATAGAAAATAGGACACATAAAAATTCTATTTCCATTCCTAATATAGCTCTGTGAGCATACTCATCCAACTCTTGGAACAAGGTTAGTTACTATATTATCTTTTGTTTGTGTCCTGTTTTTTACTCCTAGTATCAATTTGAAGTTTTATAACACTCTTAGACAATCTGTGAGGATGTCTAAGAAAATATTTTAGGTGCTAATGTGCATGTACTATTCCTGATAGACTTAATAGTCTTAAATTATAACATTAATTTAGCTGATAAATCAGAAATTGTCAGCTAAGAATTTTAAAGCAATTTTATGTTTAAAATTCTAAGAAGCATAAATCTGATATAGAACTAACAGTTCTTAGTTTTGTTCTTTTAATTTAGAGCTTCTGTATTAGTAATATAATTTCTGAGCTAATTTATTATTGTTTAGTAATTGCTATGCATTTGAGTGATAGACATCTGCTTCAAATTAGTTTGAATTCAGCTGTTTCTGTAAAGATATAGGAAAACCTTTAAAACAATGTCCCATTATCTATAAGAATATTATTTATTGACTCTTTTGCCTCTTGAATGCTTTTCTTTCCCCAATCTTACGATCCCTGGTCATTCATTCAACAGACATTTATTGATCATTACTGTGTGCCAGGCATACAGTGGACACACAGGAGAGTAAGATCTACTCCCTGTCCTTAATGCCAGTGTTGTACCGGAAAATGGAAACTATGACTTTGTATAAAAGGCCTTTGCGTAGCCCATGTATATTAATTGTTTAAGATCATATTCAAATGATTTGACATTAACCCTTGTTAATTGTGAGGATGTTTCTGGGCCTGGGACTTAGTTTTGGCGGATTTAGTCTGTTGTTATCACTAATTTCCTGAAGAGGGTAGAAATTGATTATGGTGGTGAATTTTCTTCTAAGTCATAGTTGATTATTATTCTAATGATCAGTAATTATTCTTAGACTAGTAGTAAGCTTTTCAGTAGATGCCCACTGCCACTTTTTACATGCCAAATAGCTTTTCTGTATACAGTTTTTATTCCTAATTAAACACAAGTCAGTGCTTTGTGATGTTTGAGTGTTTCATGAATTCAAAACTGAGCGGTGGTAAGGAAATGGGAAGTATATATTTTGTAAAGCTAGTGATTAGATTTTTATAGATAATGAATTTGTGGGGGCATTCCGTGGTAAAACTTTATATAAAATGGTAACCAAAGGGACTTCACTGGCTGCCTAGAGGTTAAGACTCCGTGCTTCCACTGCAGGGGGTGTGGGTTAGATCCCTGGTCAGGGAACTAAGATCCCATATGCAGCGCAGTGTGGCCCAAAAAACCCCCCAAAAAACGTAACCAAAAATGCTTTCTTGGAGCTTTTCATTTTAATAGATATTTATTCTGCACCATATTAGGTGCCCCAGGTACTCTGCTGGGGAATGGATATTCAGTGGTGAATAAGACACAAACCTTGCAGCGAAGTAACTGAATCTAAGAGTGATCTTTTCTTGCATTTGTGTTAGGATAACTGTTACATCAAATAGCTTGGTGATGAAGAGTACTGGCTTTGGCATGCTGTGTATGTACAAATGATAGTGGTATCACTTACCTGGTTGTCATCTCATTTAATGTATTCAAGTCCTCGGAACCTCAGTTTCCTTATCCATAAATTGAGAATATTAATACCTACCTCTTGATTGTTAAGTATTAGACAATATAATTTCTATATGATATTTTAACAAGCCCAATAAAAATATGTAAAAGTGATAACATAGCAAAGTAATTGACCTTTGCATATTTTTCCTACAAAAAGGACTATATTTTTTGAGAGATGGCAGTCTGAAGGATATATTTGTATTTTTCTTTGAAGGTGATGTTAAAGCACAAGAAATGTATGTTAAGTCTTTTATTTCCCTTATCCCCTCCTTACTGCCTTTCTAACATGGGTGAGCCCTCGCCCTTAATCTCTAGAGCCTTTTATTCCTTTACTTTATGTGGGACTGTCAATAAGCATACCAATTGTGTTGCTTTCATTTGTCTACTAGAGGGGAATCTGAAGTCACTTGCTCATTTTATGTTGGCTTGACAGAGTAGCCACCAGATAGGATTGGTACTCTGAGTTGGTTATCTGACCAGTGACCCAGAGATGCTAGTATCTTGTAGCTCATTAATAGTCCCTGAAGAGTTCAGTTTTTAAGTTCACTGTTTATTCATCACCTATAATTCTAGAAATACCTATCATAGAGGAGTATCAAAATTCTAGGCATATTGTCATTTTTTTAAAGAGATAATATTCAGTATAGCTGTTACATTTTTTCTTTATTTTATTTAGGAATTTTCCTAGGGAAATATGTCTTTAAACGTCTCTCCCTAATTTCCTGTTGGTATTTTCATATGCCAAATGTCTGTGGATACCAAATTTATAATTCTGATTTGATTTTGAGGGTGGCTTTTTTCTAACTTTAACATTGTATTGCAGTAGCAGTATTCTGCTTAGTTTACTGGTCAGGTTGAGTGCTACAAGAAGCAAACGCCAAAATGGGATTCAATCTGTCTGACCGTGTGGAAGGAGAAAGAGAAAGTAGGATTGGGTAGGAAGAGCGTCAGACTGCAGCATGTTCCTAAGAAAGTTTCAGCCAGGCTGTTGGGGAGTCCTTGAGACAGTTGTCCTTTAGAAGAAGCCCTTATTTGGCAGGAATGGCTAGGTTTGTAGTACCCCTGCTGTGCTCAGACATTGGCTGGGAGTAGCCCAAGGGAGGTTTGACCTGGGGTGAACCCCCAGAGGATCCAAAAGTGTACCATCTGGAGTTTGTGAGTCAGCTATGCTCTCTACAGTAGGTTCTATTGAAAGGAGATCTGAGCTAGGCAAGTCCATGAGCACCATAGTTAAAAACACTGAGAACTATAGTGGTAGGTACACACATATTATTTCATTTAATCTTATCATTAAATGGTGTCATTCATGAGCAAATGGAGACATTGAGAAGTTAAATAACAGTTATCTTAGCTCAATAACTAGCAAGTGTTAGAACCAGAATTCTAACTTAGGCAGGCTTCTGACTGCAGAGTGTCTTAAGCATTTAAATACCTATACCATACTGAGTACATGCATACACTGTAAAAATTTTGCTAAATTTATTTTATGACATAACTATATTCTTTTTAGAAAGTTTCATGAATCTAAAAATGTTTAATTACCTTTCACCATACTAGTTTTTAGAGATCGATTTGTTTTTATTAAAGTATATATATCCAAAACGGTGGCTTTACTGTTTGCATTTTGATGCATGTCTTCACTTGTCAAAAAAAGTACGTTATGCTAGTTATACTCCATCCCCTTTTCTCCCAATATATTGAAGTTGTACTACAGATCTCTAGCTACAATAAGCAATTCTCCAAGGATGAAGAAAGAAAATGTACATACACATAGGAATTTCTTTTCCAGAGCTAAAATTGACATTTTATAAATAATTTCCATGTTGCAAAGTTGAGACTAAGAAATCACAGCAATTCAGTGATATGCATTTGGCATGAGTCAGTTTTAGTTCTTAGTGCTTTTCATTGGAAATGGCATAAAAAGTAAGATTTCTTTGAATTTTTTATGCCGTGGGCTTACAAGAGACATAAGATGTTTTTCTCTTATAGATGCCTGGCAGTGCACGGCAGCAGAAGTAACGAACTGGTCACAAACCCCAGCAGTACTTCCCAGGTCACATGCACCCTTAATTTTTAAAGAATCTAGAAACAACCTAAGCAGTTGATAACAGGTCATTTCTGGGTGATAAAGGGTATTTGATTTCCACACCTAGCATTTTTATAGTCATTTAGAGACTTATTTATGGTGGTGGGTTTATATGTGTTTAAATATGTAACCTAACTGGTCACTGAATTGTAACTCTTTTCTTTTCTTGATGTTTGACATTGATTTTGAGGTCTGAATTTTTTTTTTCAAGCTTTTTTTCTTCCAGCTCATTTTATATAAACACTTCCCATAGTCATTGACTTCAATATAAGGGCAGCTGGGAATGCCAAAGGCAGCTACTGTTAAACAAAAAAGGAGAGGGGGGTGGGGAGGGAGATAAATTATGAAGTACAGTATCTACTGCCAGAAGTGCTTGTGTATTTTTCTTTCAAATACCTTTGAATTAAATTAATTTTACAAGCTTTACTTAAAAATTAGTCTCCTTTGAATGTAAAAATTGGGAACCATACATTGGTGCTTTAGAAATTTAGTCTAGTCTTTCAGTGACCTAGCAGTTGATATGAAAACATGAATTTAAAAATAAATAGCATATTGGATAAACTGTACCATACTCATGAAAGAAGCCAAAAAATTATGGATTAAACTGAATTTGAAAATAATTACAGTTTTGTGTCCTAAACCAGATTCGTTGTTAAAATGAAATGATAGGTCTTTGACCCTTGGGTGTGCTTGGAATAAATGTGGAACACAGTATTGTTTTTAAAACTATTTTGCTTTTATAAGCTAAGACAGATGTACAAAAAAGATGCAGTTTTTATTTTGTATTGGCAGCTTCCAAATATTTAGTATCTATTTCCAAGAATTGCAATTAGTAAAGCAACCATGGTACTGAAATCTGCACATCCCACAAGCTAATTATATTTGCAAGGTCAGAGTGAATACATATTTTCAGAAAAATAAAGGGTTATATAAATATGTGTCTTCTACTTGGCTGTTATATCACAGTTTGTTGATCTGGGGTATAATGTGTACAATTCACAAATTTGTCTGATAACAGAAAGTGGTGTGTGATTGTGTTTATTTTACTAACCAGTATATTCACAGCAATCACTTCCAAATATCTCTCCAGTAAAGATGTGTTAATTACAAAACAGACAAGGTCTTCTATTATATTAAAGCTACTAACAAGAAGACAGCAGGAATCACACATGTAAATAGCATCATCAACCCCTATTTTAGTCCTCTGTTTTGATCTGTGAGTTGCGCATAGACCAAAGGTGCTATTAAAGACTGAGTGTATGAAATAGGCAGCATTATATGAACAAAATTTATTCAACAAGAAAACAGACCTTTAACATGAATTTAACAAGCCTGAGAAATTATAAACTATCATATGCTGCAGATTCATGCAGTGATAATAAACAAAAAAGGAAAGTAAGAGGTTTCCCTAAGCTAGCCAAACTGCTAATGGTTTTGTTATAAGCTGTCTACTGTTGCAGTGACCTCTGAAAAGTCTCAAGGCACTTGTACCAGAAAAAATTAAATGGTCAGACCGGTGAATGGAGATTCAATGTGGTGCGTAGGACTGCAGCATGGAAAGGAATTATAAAAGTCTAGCTTCATATTCCTGAAAATGTTTGTCATACTTTAGCTTGGAAGTTTTTGTTAGTACATATTAAGGGGTAGTTTTTGTGCAAAGTTTTTTGGCTAAATTACTTTTTGGATTTATAACCTTATAAGACATAAGCTGAACTGGTTTAATGTATATATACTTTAAAACAAACCATTTAGAAAATTCATATAGCCCCCAAAAATGAATTTTTCCCCTGCCCCACTCCCATAACTTAATTAATCCTTGGGGGTTCTTTGTTCAGTCTATTGTACCTAAGATTTCTGTTCTCATCCATGGAGTGACCACTTTGCTGTCATTCTGTTGCATCGTGCTGTAAATACATAAACATGGAGAAACGCCATCAGCCTATACACACCTCCAAGTGCTCACCAAGGCTTTTTCTTGAATCTTACTATGGCATAATTAACACCTTCTCCACCCATTGCTCATTAGTGCACTGGACATTAAGGAGTCTATTTTGATAGGTTGCTCTAAAGGAGAAACCCACTTATTCTCACAGCACAAAAAGCAATTATAAAATCGTATAGAAATTAAAATGTAGACTGTATTGCCATATTTATATTTTTATTGTGTACTAAATCTAATTTTGGTCTGCAGGTTGTTGAACATGTTAGTTTCCTTAAGACAGTTGCTATAGTGATGGCAGCAAATTCCTTTAATCTTGGTGTAAAGTGTTCATTTTCTATTGGCTTTCATATTGCTACTCAGAAATCGTCATTCTAAACATTTCATTTCATTTAGGCCATCATTTACTAGTTGAACAGTATATTAAATTCTTGAATTTTTCTCTTAATTTTAAATAGAATTAAAATTTCTAAATTTCAGACTGTTTTTAATTGATCATGATATCTCTTTAGATGGTATTTTTATTTCCCTTTTATGAAGTTTCACACCTGTTTATAATATTCCAGAGAAATATTACAGAGATTTTTTTCTTGTGTAAAATAGCTGGTCTCCTGTTCTAGTTTGGAAGCATTCAGTATAAAAAAGATATTTTGTGATATATTGTGGAATTTTCATAGTTTTGTAGAAGTGTTCTTTTTCTACAAATGATACAGAAATCTTTAAATGGAATCCAAGTATTCTAAAAACAACTGGACCAAAATGATGCTTTGCTCTTAAATATTTACTGCTATTGGTTAGGGAAGCAATTCTTAATTTTGTATTTATTTAAGTTGTACATCTGTCTATCAAAATGGTCTCTTTTCCCTTCTTTAGCCTACATTTTATCTTATTTTTATGTGCTTTTTAGTAGAAAATTTTACTTCTATATGTTTTTAAACAGTTGTTTGAAATTATTTATGATAATATCTGATTAAAGCATGTTTGATAGTAGTACTTATTACTTTATGAAAATGATTAGAAAAAAGTTTAAGTATAAGCAAGAGGTATAAACCTAGGCCATATTTATTTATACATAATTGTGAAAGTTAAGTCTGGATTATAGTTACTGTATAAAAAGAAAAAAGTTTTCACAAACTATTAAATCATGCATGTTCTGGGGATACTTGGTTTTATTTTAAGGCAAGAGGAATCTTTGGGGAAATTCAAACTGTTAGAAATAAAAGCAAAATTCAAAGTTTTGGGGCGGCGGCGGGGGGAATTGCCGGAGTAGATGGAGGCCTTAGATTGAGTCACTTGTCATAGTGCTTTGGTGTAAGTTTGTATTCATTAGTACCGTTGACCCTTCATGGCAGCTTTTTAGAAAGGGTGATTTTTCCTTTCTTTCTTTCTTTAAATCTTATTCTTTAGCATATAGCATTTAGTAATACTTACTACAGATTTTTCAGACTTGATTAGATTCCAGTTGGTTTATTTTGGAAATAAATTTTTTTTAATCCCTTAGTATCCTCAAACTATAATTATACAAATGAGAAACAGTCTAGTAGACAATAGATTTTAAAACATTGATAAATCTCAGTTGTTTAGCACTTTTAAAGGCAAATCTAGAAATAACTGTATTACCCTGCTTTAAGATATTTTTATGTGAAGAATGTATTGAGTTTATTCTCTAGGTAATTGATTTACATTCCCTGGAAGAGGCATCTGTCTTAAGATCCCCAGTTCTTTACATAAAACTTAACAACATTTAAAAGCTTTAACAAGTTCTTTCAAATCCATGATAATGAACAGAGAAAAGCATTCGGATAGTATGTGGTTCTTGTTCAATCTCTTAATATATGAGCTAAAAGATGATTTGTATCATGTAAGAATTTGAAGTGTTTCTCTACAGAAATATTGAGTACACCTAGGAAAAAGAGGATACCTATTGTTATTTCTTTACTATGAACTTAGGGCTGTATCATTCTATACCATGTTCCTGGCTTAAAGCACGGATGACCTTGGTTTTCTTGTATTGTGCCTCGTATTCTTGACAGTGGCTTGGACATTTAAGGCCATCAGACAAGGTACAAAGTCTTTTATAGTCACAAGAAGTAAAAGGTATCTGACTAGAAGAGAATACGTGGAGCAAGTGCCTTGCTGGTTGTAATTTTGTTGTCATTTCAAGTACTGTGGTAGTATAATTGATGTGACAGGGCTGGGCTTTAGATGTGGTCCCTTAGCTTGTGCTCACTTTCAGTTTTAGTTTCTCTTTGTCATTCATTTTGATTAGGTAAAATTTAGGTGACAGACATATGCGCACCAATGAAGGCTGTTTGGTGTAAGTTTAGTAATGACGTATTTCAATAATAAAGATGCAAAGTTAATATTTTCCTTTACTGCTTCATGAAAATTGCAATAATTGGTGTCACCTTACATTACAAGATAGAGGGTGGTGTGCTGATGGTGCAGTCAGCAGGAGGTTCTTTTTTATTAATATTATAATTAAATGATTTTCTGGAAATAGGCCAGAAACAGATGCAAGTTGATCATGCCTTGTCCAGTGTTGCTTGGCACCATCACTTGCTTTTTAAAAAAGAGATGACCTGACACCTTGTTTTTACAGGTTGTTATTGATGCCTTCAGATTGATCAATGCTAATATGATGGTCTTAGGACATGAACCAAGACAAACAACCTCAAATCTGGGTCACCTAAACAAGCCATCTATCCAGGTAATACCTGTATTTGATAATGTGTTAAAACTGTTTTACATTTTAAAAGCCTGTTAGAAATGACCATTTTAAGATCCAGTACTTAGCATTTTAATTTGTTTTGCAATTAATTTTTCTTGTGCTTTAAAAGGAGATTATGGAAATAGTGTTGCAAAAGTTAGATTTGCTCACATATGAGTCTGCTTTCAGTGAAGTCTTTAAACTTTCCTAACATAGTTTGAGGACACCCTTTTGGGGGGCATAGTAGAGCCTTAATCTTGAGAGTACCTTACAGCTTTGCACGGTTAACACTGTAGTAAAGGACTGATAGGGGTTTTAGGTGGAGTGCGTTAGGTATCATGGTATCATTATTGGTTTGGTTAGTAGACATTTCTTATAGTAGTAAATAATGGTAAATTATTGTATACTTTAAGAGGTCCCCAGAAGCAGTTCCTAAATAGTACTTAAATATTTTTACCTTTTTCTTTTTTCTTTTTTTGCCTTAATCCCTACTTTTAAAACAAATCATATAAAACACAACTACATATTTCTTTTGATTAGAGTTTATATCTTGTTCTTTCTAGTGATGTCAACCACCATTATTACAGTTATTCAGACACTTAATATCCTCCTGAGTGATTAATGTTTTCTTTGTATCATCCACATGCTTCATTGTTTTTACACAGATCTTTATTGTCTGCAAAAATTATTTTAAATGTGTTTTTAAATGCACCACAACCTGTGTCTATATAGTTAATTGCTTCTCTGAAGATTAATTAAAAGGACAGAAATACCGTGTTTGGTTAAATAGAACACATAGGACAGAGACATTATAGTAGCTATTGCTGCTCCCCTTCTGAAACCTTGCTCTGTCATATGATTGTCTCTGGGGAGTTGTGGCTTTGACAGTTAAACTAAGCTTGGTTATACTTTGATAACTTTATACTTTTAGATGCTTACTTTTTCAGCAGTCACTCATCTGAAATCTTCATCAAAGTGAAAAAGTTCTTTCAAAGGATTGAGGTGTGTTCCTTTTGAAAAAATTACTTAGAAGCCAGGGAAAACTGCAAAGTATAGTGAGTACGATGAAATAAGCTACTAGTGTTTTTGATTGGGTACAGACAAGCCCATACTTGCATGTTCCAAGAGAATATATTATTGGACCTGTTTAGCCTGTGATAATGACCTTTCTTATAACCCCCATAGCATCATACTGCTTCATTATTTTTTTGCAAATATTATTTTTTTTGTTAAGTAGCATCTCACAGTCTAAGATCATTGTGATTACTGCATGGTGTGTTTCTGCCAGAAGTTTTTACTAATTGCAAGTCAACAGCCACCTGTTGCAGATTTCATCTTTTAAATTTAAACACTGGTTTTTAACCTTAAAATTTGAGTTAATTAAATAATTAAAATCTGTTTCTTTCTACATCAGTCCAGTTTGTATTTTTACCTTATAGTCTGTAATTTAAGGTGAACCTTATGAAGCAGGTTCCAAACCAAAGTTAAAAGGACCTGTGTATATAACAGCTACAGCGTCATTGTTTTCCATTTCATTTTAGTTTGTTTTGGCTTCCAATTAAAATGTATATATATTTATTTCACAGTTTTTATAGCGTCCATCAGGAAAACATCTATCTGGGTGCTTTACAGTTTTGAGACAATTCCAATACTGAAACACTCAAATGGGATCAAGCCAAAAAGTGACGGAACAAAGGCACACCTTAAAACAATTTCTTAGTTTTCTAAGACAAGCTAGAAAGAAAGCATCCCAGAAGAACTGGAAGTGAATGGTGATATTCATAATAGAGTTTTAAGATGTGTTAGCAGAATCTTTACCTCAGGGATCAGAAGCCTTTCAGAAAGGCCGTGCCTTTTATTTTGAAGGAAAGTTAGTTTGTATTTAGAGGGATCTTATTCCTAAACCAGCTTATTACTGGTAGGAATAGGAACCTAACAGGTACCATCAGCACTCATGTGGGTGGTTACTAATGCTTTTCTAACACTGATTTTTTTTTACTATCATACTTAAAGTAGGGGGGGGAATATTAGGGTTATACTGTAGACTACTATTTAATATATTGAGGAAAGTTCAAAATATGTTAAGAAAAAGATTATAAAATCACATATGCAAGTTCTCCTTTTTGAAAATATATATTTTATAAACTGTGCCTATATATTTACAATATGATATTAGTATTGATTACCTTTAGGTTGTAGGGTTATTGAATTTTTTTTCTTGTTTTTCCTTCTCTATATTTCTTAAACTTTCTACAATGAAACATATATTGCTTTTAGAAAATGTTATTTTTAAAGCACTAATAGCAATATTGAAGTATCTGCCACAAGACAAAGCTAATAGACAACGTTTATGTGAACTTTCATGTTTTAAATGAGAGGTCATTAATAATCCTGATAGAGAGGGAAGAGTATAATGCCTGTACTGTAGACTTTTCTATTAATATATGTGACTTTGTATTATTTTGTTCTTGGAACATTTGACCATTATTGTCAAATGTATAGAATTGAGAGTTAGCAAGCATTTATTTTAGTAACTAAAAATGTAAAACTATTCCACTAAAAATTGTTCAACAACATTTCAGATGCTTAAGGGCCCCAGTGTATATGAAGACAGGTTGTCAGCTGAATGGAAATTTAGTAGCTGTTGATGCATAGATGCATTATACTAGGGTTATGAACCTCTAAGTGTAGCCCTGAGTACAACTGCATTGTCTAACACAGTTAAACTATTTGAAAAACATTGTTTTCGGTAGTTGTTAAACAGCTATAAAATAGTTGTACTAGAAGGAACCATTGTGATGATTTTGTAGGTGAGGAAACTGAGGCCCAGCAAGTTTGTGATTTGCCTAGCTTATCCACTGAGTTACTGTAGGAACTAGTACATAACCAGAGCTCCTCATTCTTTTATACTATATTTGGAAGTTTCATTAATTCATTAATTTTGGCATAGATAATGTATATATACAGCTCAAAATTCAAAGGGTATGAAAAGGTATTTAGCAAAAATTCTTGTCTTCTTTTGCCATTTGTGACCCAGTTCTCCACCCTAAAGGGAACAAAGCACATGTTTTGTTTCTTTCCAGAGCTATTATATTTATATAAAGAAAGATTCATTTTAAAGTATGATTTACTGGATTATATTTAGTACCACATTTTCAGTTTATCAATGTAAAATAATTTAAGGCAAACATATATCTTTAGATCTAAGTAAATATGCCTTTTTTAAGAGCATGAAACTTTTTTAACCTATCAAGAACCTATAAATAGGTTATTACATAGTTCATAAACTGTGTATTTTATAATATGCCTGCTTTTCCACAGCAGTGAGCAAATGGAGTTATAACTTCTAACCTCTTCTCAGTAGTCTGGACAATGCCAGTGAAGTATTATTTCACCGTAATGATTATTTGTGTGCTTTTCTTTGAATTTGTCATACCAACAAAATTATAAAGCTCTACTCTAAAGATTAGCTTAAAGAAACATAGAAATAACCTGGAAGTTAATCAGTGGGATCTCAAAACTCTGCTTTGTCTAGTTCCTCCTCCAAGCCACTCTTTGTCTAGAATAAATAGCATCTTAGACTGATAGTACCAACCTAGGAAGAACTTCCTACTTTGAAAGGTTGGCAGCCTTTGAGCAAAGAAAACAAGGGTCAGGATATCCAAGAAGCAAATAAGCTAAGTCCTGTTAGTAATTCCAAAAAGTATTGTCCCAGAAACAGTGCTCTAAAAGGTGGCTAGCTTTCCAGGTCAGTCACTGAAATATTATTTAGCCCACAATATAAACACTATAGAATAGAACCATGCTTTTTAACAGTGCTTCTATGAGAAACTGTTGCAGATTTCAAATAATTAATGAATGAGCTTCAGGACAATATCCTGTTTTAATGAAGAATTGCCTAAATTTTCCTAAATTCATCATATGTTTGTTAGGTGTAAATTTAAAAGTTAAGTATTGATGTTTTGAGAAATTTCCTGATTATGTAACTTCTTTGTCTGCCTGACATACTATGGCATTTGCTAGTATGTTATGTTTAATTTGCAATTTGACCCTGTCAAAAGGCTAGTCTCCCCCTTGGTAAAGCTAATCTTATATTTGGTGTATGCTGTCACAACTTGTAATTCAATGTCAACTAGAATGGGGAATTTGAGAGAATTTGTTTTTCACTGAGCTAAATAAAAGAGCCTGTGCCTTTGGGTTTATATGGAAGGAGGACTGTACATGGCCAGTTTACCTGTGATTTGGGATGAATGTACTTGGGGGCACACAGCAAGTGAGTAAGTGAAATTGGGAAATGGCTTGAGGATATCATTTGATTTAAATTTATATTTGTCTTATTATTGTCCCTGCTAATCTTTCATGCTGCCTGTTAGTTGTACTACTTCCATCTAAATAATGTAATTGAAAATCAAGTAGGTAGTGCCTTCAAGTTCCAAACTGTATATTTCAGCAGTACAGTTAATCTCCAAAATGTGGACCTATCTGTGTGCCCATTTGTCTGACTTCTGTATCTCTTGGCCATACCTGTTATTAGCTTTATGGCCACTATATAGAATTATATAGTTGAAGCACTGCATAAAGGTGATTGGATGAGAGGGCAGTTGGCACCTGAAATCTAGCCTAAACTTTGCTCTCCAGCCAGGCTGAGTTTGCTTGGAGCACTGGGCACCTTTTTCTAATTCTTCCACCCAGAGGATGCACTTCCTAATTTGCATAAAGGTGAGTACAGATTAAGGGAGGCACTGATTAGCTCCACTTTTTGATTCACACAGTACAGCATATCTAGGCACTGAAATTGAATTCACTATTCCTGATTATTATTGAAATGAATAAGGATTTAATAGATACTCCTAGTACTTTAATTTCATATAGCAACCATTTTATTATAGCAGATGTTAGGAATATAAGAATGGATTGTTGGGCTTCCCTGGTGGCGCAGTGGTTGAGAGTCCGCCTGCCGATGCAGGGGACACGGGTTCGTTCCCCAATCCGGGAAGATCCCACATGCCGCGGAGCAGCTAGGCCCGTGAGCCATGGCCGTGGGGCCTGTGCTCCGCAACAGGAGAGGCAACAGCAGTGAGAGGCCCGTGTACCACACAAAAAAAACCAAAAACAAAACTAAACTAAAAGGAATGGATTGTTATAGTACATACCTAAAACGGGTTAGTATTTGGTAGGGCGATTTTTGCTAGCAAAGTTTAAAAATAAGACTATGCTTTGTTTTCATTCTGATCCCTGAAGTACAAACACTTAATTTAAGAATTTCCTAAGATACATTGTAGCATAGTATGATAGAAAAAAACATGGGCTTTGGAGTCAGAAAAACTTGGGTTCAAATCCCAGCTTTGCATTTTATTAGGTATAAACTAGGACAAATTGAGATTTGTGTCTTATTTCCTCATCTGTCAAAATACAAATGGAACCAGCCTACCTTACTGGGTTGTTGTGAAGATTAGAAGACTTATTGTGTAAAGCAGGTGCAGGTGCTCATCAAATGTTTCCTTTCCACCCCTTCTTCTACCTCAACACCTTAAGACTACATTGTAAAAATCCAGTTATTAGTGTGGTGGTTGTTTTAGTTAGCTTTATCTTTAGATTCCTGAGAGTTAACCCCAAAGCCCTTTTTGTTTTTGTACTTGAAGATATGTCCAGGGTGTATTTCTGTACTTTAATGTCTTAGAAGGCTGACAGAGGGGTCCACAGAAACTGTTTTGGACCTCATTTGAACCTATGTAGCTAGAGTTAGACATTTGTGCAGCTGTGAATGGATTACAGCACATGCAGGATTATTGTTTCTTAATAAAGCCATGCCATTAGCTTCAGTTTTTATGATGATTTGAGTGTTTGTCTTGGTGATCAAGTACAGTGGAAAAATTTCTGCTTAGTGAGGTTGCCTGAGACTGGACCCACTAAAAAACAAACTCCATTTCGTTAATTTGGAGACATATGCAGACACAGTTATTTTTTTATTTTATTTTTTTTTTGCGGTATGCAGACCTCTCACTGTTGTGGCCTCTCCGGTTGCGGAGCACAGGCTCCGGATGCGCAGGCTCAGCGGCCATGGCCCACGGGCCCAGCCGCTCTGCGGCATGTGGGATCCTCCCAGACCAGGGCACAAACCCGTGTCCCCTGCATCGGCAGGCGGACCCTCAACCACTGCGCCACTGGGGAAGCCCAGACACAGTTATTTTTAATATGTTAGAACTGAATTAAGAAAAATGGAAACTCCAGATTAATGTTGTGGGTGAAGGAATAATTATATTATTATGTCTCTTTAGGCTTTTCTTTTGAAATAAGAAAGATCCCCCTATGTAGATAATCATAAAATCAGACTTAATAAATTATGTATTATTTATAAATTATGAATAATTATAGGTTAGATTATGATGAGGTCAAATCATATCTCTGACTCTGAGCAAGGCTACTAAAACTGTTGAATTTGTGCGGCTCTATGTCATGTTTTAAAGAATGTGTGCCCTGTACCTCTAAACCTCACTTCTAAACTCGTAGCTGAGAGAAAAAGTTTAATATTTACTTAGGATAAAAAGCTATTTTTAGAAGATGGTAAAGGTATTGTCTACAGGATATGTCAACAGTTTCAAACAGTTGTATTTATTTTATTAGATGAAAAATACTAATTTGTCCTTCTAATCATTTATCTATATAGGCGTTAATTCATGGACTAAACAGACATTATTACTCCATTACTATTAACTATCGGAAAAATGAACTGGAACAGAAGGTAAGCTTAAATTTTTATCTTAGAGGCGGAAAAAAATCTATTTCAAACAATTTAAACTATTACCTGGTATATTTGAATTTAAATTGTTGACCTCTTTCATTGATGCGTTCAAATATTTTTTCATTCCTGATGAACTGTAGCATAAAATAAAGGAATATTTTATTGGACAAATTGAGAGACATTTTACCTTATTGGTAGGCGCTAAAACAGGAGAGGAAGTAGGAAACAAACATTCCAGATTGGTTTTATGATGAATTATAAAAATCTTTCTTCTAGTTCTGCGATTTTTCTGATTAATTTATCTTCTCCAATAAAATGGCCTTTTGTTACTAAATTGCTAAATAAATAGCTTTCCAGATTTGAAAGGAATAAATTAGATTGTAATTGTGTAGTGCTTTTTAAAAAAGTACCATGGTTACTTAGGATAAACTAAAGGTGAGTCAAAAGGGAAATGCATTTTAAGGGTTTTCAGATATTTAGATCTAAATTTTTATACCTTTTTATAGTAATCAAATTTGATGACTTTAAAAATTACCTAGCGTCTTGGTAGATTAGCATTCTTTAGTTTCTACTGTTTTAGGATTACCTCAAGAACAGTTTTTCTCTCAACTAATTGGAAATATTTAAGTCTGCCTACTGCTTTTTGAAATTACAATCTGAACTGCTTTTTTTCTTTATTATTACAATTAGTCATCCTCCAAATAAGCTTCTTGTATTTCTCTCTGAGAAAGACTTAAAAAATTTGAAAGAACATGAGTACTGTTGACAGCCCCTAAGTTTTGATTTCTACATGCACGCTGAAGTCCAAACATAAGTAATCAGTAGTAAACAAGACCTTTCTTACTAGTTGAAAGTGTTCCCCACAAAGTCACCCTAGAAGGGATTCTAGTGATGGTGTATGGGAGTGGAGTTAGAGGGCTCTCCATACTACTCCCTCTTTCAACCAGATCATCTCCCTTTTCGGTCTTATTTATATATTGTGGGCAGAATGTGCTGTATAAGATTTTCTGAAGTTTGATAAACAATTGTTTTAAAAGTTCAAAGCCACCAGTAAACTCACTCAAAGGTCCTAGGTGCTTGAGCATGACTTTGAGTGAGGGGCTGCAGGGGACCAGTTCTTCCTTGACCTGAGGGGAGACACAGAGCCATAGTTCTTCCTTCTGCTTGCTTTTGTCCCAAAGTTCATATCACCTGTGGTAGATTTAGTTGATAGCTTGAAGTACATTTTCAACACTTATTTTAATTTTATGTAGAATAGGTACAGGCTGTGGGATAAAAGGGTACCACTCAGACATAAACTGAAAAATTCATTCAGATATATAAATATTTTATCAGTCTGACACCCAGCTATTTGGAAATATCCATCTAATTACATCAAATTTTCTTTTTCTTTTTTTCCTTTATGGTACCCCATAAACTTAGCCACCATCCTTGGTATAAAAAACACACATATAAATACTTACATAAATTAATTAATATTTTGTTTATGTTCCTAGTATAGCTCAGTTCAGGTGCTTTCTTGATACTCAAAGCCCTGCCTTTACTCTTATCTCACCAACCTGTATACTTAACTCCAAGTGTTACCTGAGGGGCCCAATCCAATCTTTGTCCAGGCATGGTAGAATTATTCTCCTGCTCTGTGGGAACTTTCTTTGTTTGCTTCTGAAGTGTAGAAAAATCCAATTCTCAACACTTAATTATAGGTAGTTTTATAGCATAGGTAGTTGCAGCTGCACCAAAATTTCTTGAGGATGTATTTTCTAAAACACTGTCACTGGCGAAGATGGGAAGCAATCCAAGAAATTCGGGTTACATGTGCAGGAATTTTCCAGTTTTTTTCCAAACTACTCTTGCTTCCATGGGCCCTAGGAGGGGCATGGAGGAATACGGATCTTTTGTGTCTTGAAAATTCTCATAGGTGATTTTGACATGCAGCTTATTCTCCAGCATAAGGAAAACTTTGTACCACTTTTAGCTGCAAACCTCTAAACAAATAATTGTTCTAAACTAAACTCATACACTTCCGACTATGTCTTTAGATCCTCATAGCTTGTGGATCTTACTTAAAGTATACTGGTTCTCATAGCAAAAGAACAATAGTCATTCTGTAGGTACCGTTTTTTTTTTCACATTGCATAATTTTATCAATTGTTTAGAAAACTCTTCTTATTCAATGATTATCCTCAACTGAAGGACATTATAGAGTAGGACTTTTAAGAAAAACTGTCTTAAGACTCTGAACTTGAAAACTTACGAACTTCGAAGAATACGTATTCAGAATTAGGAGTCCAGTTTGAGAAATAATGAACTAAAGTGTTTAGTTCCATGATCACTACTAATAGGGTCTGATCCCAGTTTGCTGATGTGATTGCAAAGTGGATGGATCTGTGATTTCCTTCCCAGTTTTACGACTTTTCATTCTGGTATAAAGAAGTTCAAAAATTTTAAATTATAGATGGAATATTAGAATTTGAAGAAAATTTAAAGATTATCTAATACAAGCCTTCAGTTCATAGATATGTAAACAGGGACTCAGAAAGATTGACACAGTCATTCAGTAAATGGAGGCATTTACCTCCTTATCTCGGCATTTGAGAGCAGGGCTATATAAACTATTAGAAATCCTGTGTGTAACATAGTAGTTTCATTCATTCAACATATGCTTATTTAGTATTTGCTATGATTAGATTATGATCTAGATTCTAGAATCTAGACCTTGGTAATCTTGAAATAAACAGAGCAGAGTCCTTGCCTTGATTTCTCTTTAATGGGAGAGAAATGCACTAAACAAGAAAACAAAAATTTCAGCTGTTTATAGTGTTATAAAAATAATAAAGCAAGTTAAGGAAAGAAAGATGTTTAGATGGTATGGGGTGGCTTTATTATATAGTGGTGAGGAATGGCAGCTATATCTAAGGAAGTGAGAAGTGTAAGCCATAGAAAGATAAGAAAAATAGCCTTTGAGGCAAAGGGACAGCAAATGCAAAGGCCATGAGTTGGAGTATTCCTTAGATTTTATTAATATAAATTTAGAAGGATACTTATTAGAGTTTATTTAAATTAATAAAATTAAACTTAAATTCACTAATTCCAAAAGTTGTTTGTAAAGTTGTTTCTCAAGACAAATAAAGGAAATTTTCTCAATACAGGAAAATAATTAATTTTTCTTTATATTTTTTAGATGTTGTTAAATTTGCATAAGAAGAGTTGGATGGAAGGTTTGACACTTCAGGACTACAGTGAACACTGTAAACACAATGAATCAGTGGTAAAAGAGATGTTGGAATTAGCCAAAAATTACAATAAGGTAAAAACTTACTTTCAACATTTATTTCTTATAATCTTTAGAATATATATGATTAGATATCAGGCATTGTATAAATATAAATAGTTAAGAGTAGAATGGCCTATTTTGTAGACCAGATAGTAAATATTTTAGGCTTTATAAGCCATCCAGTCTGTTGCAACTACTCAACCCTGCTGTTACAGTGTAAAAGTAGCCACAGACACTACGTAAAGGGATGAGTGAGGCTATGTCCTAGTAAAACATTATTTACTAAAACAAGCAGTTGGCTAGATTTGACCCATGGCTTATAGTTTGCCAACCCCTGTTGTAAATAGCTTTACAATTGAAATCTCTTCATTATTCAGAGGACTTTTTCTTGGAAGGGAAGGAGGAACAAGGAGATGTGAACAACAACAGCATTTAATACTTGATAACATATAACTTATTTTATGAACTTCTCTGTTTTTCATTTAATACGTATTTATTGAAAACCTGCTATGTGCCAGGTGCTGGGGATATGGTAAAAAAATAAGACCTATCCTCATGGAATTTATTTTCTGGTAGGGGAAACAGAAAGTAAACAAATAAACACAACATAATACATTGTAATTAGTGCTGTGAAGACAATAAACAGGATGATGTAAAGAGTAGCAAAGAGAGACCACTTCATATTGAGGATGTAAAAAAGTTACATTTTTCACAATCTCCTGAAAATATTTATTGTATGCTAAAGTATATGTGGCCATGATAACATTTTGTTTATAGATTTATGTTCTTTTACAATTCTGAAATTAAGAGAATACTTGACCAAGACTAAAATGTATCTTCTGTATTGTATCAGTTTCCTAGCATTGCAATCACAAACTACCATATAATGGGTGACTTAAAACAACAAATTTATTCCCTCACAATTCTGAAGGTAGAAGTCCAAAGTCAAGGTACTGATAGGGCCATGCCCCCTGTGAAGCTTCTAGTGGGGAGCATCCTTCTTTTTTTTTCTAGCTTCTCTTGGTCCCCAGGCATTCCTTGGCTTGTGGCAGCATAACTCTAATCTCTAACCAGGGTTATGACTTCAATGTATCCTTTTAGGGGGGACATGATTCAACTCATAACATGTATTTTTCAACTTTTTTGACCAAAACCCATATAAAGAATAGATTTTACATTTGACCCAGTACCTGCAAATGTATATGTATGTGTGTATATATATTGCAACAAAAGTTTTATGAAGCAATATTTACCCTTATTACAAGTGGTTATATTCTATTTTCTTTCTCATTTGACTCAATTTCATACTGTTTCAGTTATATACATACATATTATATACATCGACATATAGTTTGCAACCTATTAATGGGTTGAAAACCTGCAATTTGTAAAACATATACATACTATACAGTGTTATGCTTACAGATACTTATCAAATATCTTCTGTACAATTTGCAGTGGAAAACAGGGATCCTTCCTTCATTTTTAGGAAAACAGGGGCATTAAGAAAAGTTCATAACCAGAGTACTTGACCAAAATTCGTGTGTTTGATAACACCTTAGTATTCAGATTGTCCGCAGACCAGCTGCATCAGTATCACTTGGGATCTTGTTAGAAATGCAGGTGTTTGACCTGCTAAATCAGAATCAACATTTTAACAAGATTTCCAAGAGATTTGTATACTCATTCAAGTTAGAAGTTAGAGAACACTGCCATAGAGAAGTCCATGTGAAGTCCTGTAGAAGTTCAAAGGCTTTTGCTTTCAGCTGGTACAGACCCAGGATGATGTCTTTAGAGAATAACATTTGAACTGGACCTTAAAGCATGAATAAGATTTGGACGTACAAAGGAATGTTACCCTAGGCCAACTGAACATCATGAGCAAGACTAGGAGACAGAAAAGCAAGGGCATCTTTAGGAAACTGTGTTTGGCTAGAGTACATGAGAAGGGTGTACATAAAAGGGTGAATAGTGGGGAATAAAGATTTTTAAAGTTACTGAAGTCAAGTAACAGAGTTTGGAGAATCATGATAGAGTTATTTTTGATCAGGGGCATGGTATACCCAGAACCTGACTTTAGAAACATAATTTGACAAGGCTATAGAAGAAAGAGTGTTGTAAGAGGAGATTTGAAATGGAGATTCTATATTTAGGAGGAGCTTGCTATTACCCAAACAAAAGGTACTAAGTGTGTGAATTACTGTAGTGGCAGTGGGAAGGGAGGTATCAATAGACTAATAAAATAAAACATGGTGCCAGTTGGATAGATAAAGTAAAAGAAGAAGGAATCAAAGATGAGTTAAATGTCTCCTGCCTAGGTGACCAGAAGTATGTTGGTACCATTAACATTTCCAATTTAAGTAGAAGTGGAAAGATTGAGAAAGAAGATAAAGAGATTAAACAAGCAGGGAATTCCCTGGCGGTCCAGTGGTTAGGACTCTGCACTTGCACTGCCGAGGGTGCAGGTTCAACCCCTGGTCAGGGTACTAAGATCCCACAAATCATGGCTCGACCAAAAAAAAAAAAAAAAAAGTTTAAACAAGCAGTTTACTATGTGGGACTAAAAATTAATGGTGGGGGCTAGAGCTTTTGGAGACAGTTAAAGTTGATATTGGTTGGCACACACCAAAAAAGTAATATTTTACTTTTTAAATTAAACACATCTTACAAAATAAATATTAACCAAGGGACGGTGTATAAGATTTGCCAAGTGTTAACAACAAGCCTTTTGAGAGACTTGAGCTTTGAAAAAATGTTGATGGGCCCATACAAGCTAAATTCCAGCAGAATTAGGTTTGGCTTTGAAGAGCATGCCCTGATTTATATGTAGTGTTCCAGCTGGAAATTCCCATTGCTTCTAGATTGTAGGGAAAATATATATATATATTTAATCTTTCTAGTGTATGTTTTCATGCTGTGGAGATTAAAGAGAAAACAATAGTTCATCCTATTTAAAACAGTTAACCTTTTATAAATTAACCTTTAAAGAAATTTAAGTTATTATTCAGTGGACTGTAGGAATGGTTTTCATTTCTCTGTAACATTACAAGTTTAAGTAAATTCTTATTGGTACTACTGCCAGGAAATAACCTATTTATGGTTACTGCTGCCCATCCACAGAAGTTTTTGCTATTTTACAGTTTTAAAAAATCTCTGAAGTACTCAAAAATTTGTAAGGTTTGGTTATAAAGTGAAAACAATGTATAAGCTGTGATATGAAGGAGTCCAAATTTGGGGCTGTAATTCCCTCTGTGATTGAAAGAGAATGTGGTGGAGTTTTTAGTAACACTTAAAATATAAAAAGAAAGGCCCATACAACCAGTTCTTCATAGTATTCTTTTTAATTGGTTGGTGTTTTAAACTAAGGTAATTACTGTTACGTGCCAGTTAGCTCCTAAAGTGAAAGAAGGTTAGAAAATAATTAAATTCCTTTGTACCAACTTTTTGATTTCAAGTCTGAAGTCCACGCAGACGTTCTGCTTGATTATTAGTCATTGATTTCTCTAGTTACTGAACTTTAGCACCCACAACTCTTTTATTCCAAATCTCCTAGTTTATTCGTGCCAAGATGTATCAGTATTTTAATATTGATAACATTTGATTGGATATTTGTAAATGAATCTGCCAGTGAAAAAATGAATTGTAAAAGACTGTTTTAAGAATAGCATAGACACATAAAAGTTTGCTTTGTTTTCAAGCATGTAGCCCTATAAATTCAGAGATCTGACAGTTTACTTTTCAGGTAGAAAAACTGCCTACTTAGGAACCTGAAAGAAGGTTTGGATGCAACTTTTATGTAATTACATACAAAATATGTAATTATATGATTACATTTGGTTTATCAAAGTAGCTGTATTAAATAAGAAGGTCTTGTTTTGTGCTAGTGCAATAAGGTAAGAAAAACAAAATAAGATATAAATATTGGGAAACCAGGCCAGATTATCATTATTTAAGTATGATAGGATATGTTTGCAATCAAGCATAGAAATACATGAAACTAAACTAGAATACTATTAGAACTATTATGATTGAGAATTATGTAGCCATGCAGTTACATAGGCTGAAACCAGTTGAAAAATATAAAAGGCAGGGCTTCCCTGGTGGCACAGTGGTTGAGAGTCCGCCTGCCGATGCAGGGGACGCGGGTTCATGCCCCAGTCTTGGAAGATCCCACATGCCGTGGAGCAGCTGGGCCCACGAGCCATGGCCGCTGAGCCTGCGCGTCCGGAGCCTGTGCTCCACAACAGGAGAGGCCACAACAGTGAGAGGCCCGCGTACCACAAAAAAAAAAAAAAATATGTGTATATATATATATATATATATATATATATATATATATATATACACATACATATATATATATATGTGTATATATATATATATATATATAAAAAAGGCAAATCAGTTTACAGAAGCATCCAAAATTACAAAGTATTTAGGAATAACTACCATAAAAAATGTAAATGCATAAATATGTATATATGACTTCTTTGAAAAATGCTAAAAACATTGTGAATAAATTCCCATTTCCAAAAGTAAGACTTAGTATTTGTAAAGCTGTGGTCAAGCTTCCCAAAGGTTACTTTAGTGCTAGTAAGAATATCAGTGAGCTTTTAAATTTTGATAACTTGACAGTAAAGTTTACCTGCAATAAAAATAACATTTATTAAATGCTTATTAGGAGTCAGACTGGCAGAAAATATTTGTACCTATAACACAGAAAAGGCTAGTATCCAAAAAGTACATAACAGACAAAGAATTCCTATAAAATATAAAGAAAGGATAATAAATTGGACAACAGAGCTGGAAAATTCACTGAAGATGAATGGCATATAAACATGAAAAAGAATTCAATCTTATTAAGTATTCAAAGAAAAAAGTTAAAAGTATAAGATTTTTTTTTTCTTTCCAAATTAAAAAAAAAATGGTTTGGGAGAATGCGCCACTAGTAGGAAAATAAAAAAGTGATATATGACATTTTTGAAGGCCATCTCCCATTTTATCTTTAAATTTTAAGTGCATATAACTCTTTAAGCCAACGTGTTCTCTTTTAAGGATTTATTATGAAGAATGAAATTCTACAAGTACCAACTTAGAGAAATATTTAAAACTTGATGTTATGTGTATAAAATGAAATTGTGTAACAATATGAAAAGTCCCTACTATGTTACCTTCCCTCCATTTTTCAATGATACCTCTCTGTCTCACATATATCTCAACGTATTATGCTGTTAACAGTGTCACCTCTCAGGTGGAAGGTAGGGGAATTTTATACTTTATGTAAATCCTGGATTCTTTTTAGTTTTTGCACTAAGCAGGTGTTATTTATATCTATTGTGTTAGCTTGAGGTAGCAATGGCTTAAAGAGGATAGGAATGTACATCTCTTGCAGTTCAAGTCCATGTGAAACTTTGAAGTTATTACATTTACATACCCAGATATCTCCATCTTTTGCTCCACTTTCCTTGTATTGGCTTCCATCGTTTAGATCTCCTCATGATTCATGGTGATTGCTAAAGCTTTAGCCATCCCATCTGAGTTCCAAGCAACAGGAAGAAATGCAAGGGCAAAAGAGAGAGACCTCTCAACTAAATCAATTCCTGTTCAGGATCCTTCCTATAAGTCCCACCCAGCACTTCTGATTATATCTCATTGGCAGAACTTAATCACGTGGACATACTTTGCTTTGAGAAAGGCTATATAGTCTTTTACCTGTGAGCATTACTGCCTTTAATAAAATTAGAGCTATATTATAAAAGAAGATGTGTATTAGGTAGGCAACTAGCAGTAGACTCTGCCATAGAAAGTTTTTTCAACAGTCTAAACTGCAGTTTCTATTATACATACACACACTTGTATGGGCACACACATGATGTTTATTTTATATCTCTATTTTATATAATTATATTTTAAAATTGGATTCCTTATAATATTTTTAGAAGGAATTTACGTATTCTGGGTCACTTAATAAATCATGGGTTTGGCTTTATTCAGGATGTGTCATTAAAAAGTAATGATTTCCCGAATTGCCATGAATGTTGCTTTGAGGTCTTTGGAGATAGATAAGACTGTATTTAAGTCACAGTTTCATTGCTTATTGGCTGTGTGGCTATATTGTCCCCATCAGTTGGGCACACTCCTTTTTTGTATATTTCATATTGCATTATAATTTGAGATTTACAGGCAGGTAAAGTAAAACCCAAATGCAAGCTTCTTGAAGAGCAAGAACTGTCTTACTCATAGTGAGTACTTAATAGTTATTTACTGAATGTATAAAATGAGGAAAATTCTACTGTTGAGGACATACATAGAATGTACTAGAGCGTTATAAGCACTTTCAAAAGGAGAGTTAGAAAAAAAATTTATAGTAAAAGTATTGCTGGAATTAACATATAGGAGATAGTGCCTAATTTCTTTATGTAAAATGTAGATTACTTCACTGGGATGTTTTAAGGATTCAGTAAATTAATATGTACATGTTAATGTTTAATTACTAATGGTTGTAGGGAACCCACTTTTTTGTTCTCCATATTCACACCTGTAATACTTTCTCATATAGTTTTCTAATTGTTTCATGTTCGTTAATTTTGCTTTCCCAAGTATGTTTTATAAAAGCCATTTCTTTAAACTTATTCTCTATCCCCATAACCCATAATGTGATTTTCAGTTATATAGTCAATGCATTGACTTTTTATGAAAATCAAGAAAGAACTAAAATGCCTATATTACGTTCACTAGCAGTTTATGCAGAGATTGTTTAATGGTGAAAAAATATACCATATAGGTGATTTTACAAAGCATGTGCTTAAATGGAAGCATGGCATGTTGAGAGTGAACACTGCAAACATATCAAAGGGAAAAAAAGAAGCCCAAGGAATGGAATAGATATGACATATAAAGTGAAATAAGAGACATGGTGTCATGAAAGCAGAGGTTAAAGGATTAGAAGAGAAAAGGGGTATTGGAAAAGGTGTTCAGAAAGTTCAAGTAAACTGAGTCCATTGGAATTTGCCAGGTGGAGATCCTTAAAAGAGTACTCATGAAGTGCTAAGGGTCCAATCCATGTTTGTTAGAAGGTAAATAAAATGGTAGAATTTGAAACACAGATTTTCCATTTGAGAAATTTGACTCTTACCAGGAAAAAGATAATGAGGTTAATGGCTTTAGTAAAAGCCTCTTTAAGATGGGGGGTACATCTGAGGGGATTATGATAACACAACAGACCAAATTCCAGGAATTTCTTAGAACTGTGCAGACCGTGCATGATGGGATAGCCATCTGGGGGTCTTTGTTGATAAACTGTTAAAAACGTTTCTAGTGTGAATAGCCACAAACATTTTCAGTGCTTTTTTGTTGGTTGAGTAAACCGAAGAGCACGAATGCAAAAGCAAAATTTGATGCCAAATCACAGAAGTTGCCATAAACACAGAAGTTCCCCTAGTAAGGACACTGCCTGTGCCTGAATTTCATTTGTTTCTGCTGCTACCATTTCTTAATTTTTCCTGGTGACTAGCCAGATTAGAGCTATGAATGAAGGCAAACTGGTCTTGCTCAGATGATAGATGAGATAAAGGTAGCTGGAGAAAATATTTAGGGGTTTAATGTGATGATCTGGTCTATCTCAGAGTGTAAGAGATGTGCTTACTCTTTTGTCATGGGGGTTTGCAACCTTAGTATATGCCTAAATCTACAGCTGCTCCTCATTTTCCAGATGGCATCTATGGCTGGGAGTACTTTTTACCATCTGCACTTCTCAAAGAGTTTGTGAACTCTCTCTTTTAATTATAGGAAATGGAAAAACTAATTGGTAAAGTGGTTAAATGATATAAAAGATTTTTTAAATTGAGTTAGAGCTTTTTATATTCTGTTTAACCTTTCAAATAAGATCAATGCTTTAAGTGCTTTTTTACTTTCATCTTTGCATGTCTGCCATCTTTGATATTTGCAACACTCCAAAATACTCCATAATAACTATTTTGTACATGGATTGGTATTTTGAGCCAAATTCCAAAACCCTTACCTCCTTCCAGTACCGTAAAGTACTATTGTTGGCGTGTGCATAGAACTAACACTGAATGGATATAGAGTACAGACTTAACGTGAATTGTTCCATTTATCTAATATGTTTTCAGGTTGGTAAGGTATAGTGTCATGATTTGTAAAAGTAATTTAGAAAGACAAACTTTTTATGCGTTGCCAGTGTTTCTGTATATGTAAAACACTGAGATAGTAGGAGAAGCAATTTTCCAGTTAGAAGATACTTTTTTTAACTAGCTGCGAATAATAGGAGTGACATCTGACTCTGAAAATGAATATATTCTCTGTCTAGGGAATTCTAGATTTGGAGTGTTATTAACTTATTTTCCCCTTTTTAGTTTTATGAGTCATAAATGTATTTCCTAATGATGTGTTGTAAATAAGTATCCTATAATAATCAGTAGATGCAATACTTATTCACTGTCTTTTCTCTTTAGGCAGATTCTACTGCGGAAAATTCTCCAGATAGTTTGTCCGTTTATAAAATTAGATACTTGCCATCTTTGCTCATTTTCAAGTTCTCTGTTTACAAAACTATTAAGAAGGTGTGAAATGCAGCCAAACTTCCCAGTTTATGGGAAATGTCTGATGATTGCATTTCCTACGTGTTCATTGTTCACACATGAAGAAATTTGGCAGCTGCGAGATGATTAAGTTTAGAGTATCCAAATCTAACCCTCACTGGGATTTTGGTTTCCTGCTTTCTGCCCCTGTTTTCTCACTCCCTTTGTAACCATATTAAGTGCTATGGTATTACTTCTTAAGATTGGTGATACTTAAATTTTCTTCATTTTCCATTTATCAAATGCTGTGGATAAATCATAGACCAGGAGTTCACCTGATGCAGGGCCCTAGCTTCAGGCAGTACCATACCCAAAACTGTTATGAAGGAGGTTGCTTAAACTTAGAATTCTCAATAAAGAGGTTACACAGTGGTGCATTATTAGGGTAGAGGGCAATATTGGTAGCTAATCTAAATGCTGTAATTACTTCAAAATTATTCTGCTAGAAAATTTATGGTCATACGCATAAAAGTTTGTAGCTGGCTTTGAAAATAGTAGAAAGTGGTTTGTGTATATGGTTTGGTTGAATTAATTTTTATTTGATTTGGCATTTGTTTCAAGTAATTTTTTTGATGTTGAAAACTTCAGATTACTCTATTTCTTCATGATTATTAAAGATCATTCATGTGGAGAACTGAGAATTTTTTCTGAGTATATCTATTACTTTTACAGATTTAAATATGTGAAGGTATTAAGGGATTACACTACATGATTTGTTAGCTGTGGATCAAAAGTCAGTAGCAGGTCCTTTGATCCTAAGTGTTACTGATAGTTAGATACTGGGTATGCACAGTTTGGTTGACAAGAAAAAGGTGACAAAGATAATAGGAAGTTGGGGGAGAGCCATAGTGAAAGTAGGAAAAGAAAAAGGAGACGGAATGGGAGTAGTTAGTACCCCAGTGCCACAAGCAGCTCCCTTAGGGTCTTCCATCCTCCAGTTTGGCCATCCCTCAGATAATTCCGTAACAGTTTTCAAATGGTTACCACTTCCATTTGGTGGTCCAATTGGATATTTTCAATGTCTTTTACAAATTTCTTAAGTCTGTTTTCAAAATGATGGTGGTTATAGTTTTTATTACCCTGAAGGCTGTTCTGAAGATTAGCAGAATTACTTTTTTGTGCAATAAATTACTTGAATAAAAGGTTCTGTGAATGAAAATTATGATCATCATTATCTGATGATTATTCAGCAGTGGGAAAAGTACATTTAGAATTTGAAACTCTGTCCTTTGTGTTTCATTCACAGGCTGTAGAAGAAGAAGATAAGATGACACCTGAACAGCTGGCAATAAAGAATGTTGGCAAGCAGGTGAGGTGTACTGTAATAGGTTATGCATTCACATAATAACATGCTCTTGTAGAGTTAAAAGTATTTTGGAGCCTGTGTGATTTTTTTTCCCTGTCTGTTCACTGTACATTTTTCTTCTGTCATGTAAATGTGATGCTAATTTTAAAGGTCCCTGAATTATTTGATGTCAGATTCTTTTTGCCATCTATAGAGAAGTAAATCACAAATATACCTGTGAGATACTATTTTTAGTGAAAACAATTTTGTAGAAATAAAGTAGGAAACTTGTGTCCTGAGTTGATTTTCCAAGCACTATTTTTACTTGAAATAATATTGTCCATGAAGATAATAGAATGATAGGTTTATTTCATATGTAACAGTTTTAAAAATGATATAGTTTATCAATATGTAGGCTTCAATATATAGGTAATATTCCTGAGAAAGCTTAGAGCCCTGTTGGATTCTACTGAGTGAAGGGAAAGGGTTTTAAGTATTTGCTCTTTCACTTTTCCCAAGATGAAATATATATTTTAGTTCCTATTTTTCTGAAGGTTGGGGGAACACAGCAACCAATTAAAAGAATCTACAGATTAATTAGACTGTTTTTTAAAGAATGTTGATTACATTTTTTCATTTCATGGAACATGGTTATCATATTGCTGATGTTGGCAGAATCTTGATATTTCAGATGCAAGACACTAAGCTGTCTTTGCTTTCAGCCATCCTACCATATGCTCTGATCCCATCACATCTCACAAGCTATGTAGGTTTGGGCCAGGACCATTCTTGGATGGGAAATCTCTAAGAATCACCCAGCTGCCACAAGAAGTAATGTAGATAACTGAGGGAAGTGTGTTACCAATTCACCGCAAAACCAGTTATTCCAATAGAGCAGTAGGGGCAAGGGTCTGACTTAAGTATCATAATTGGTGAAGTCAAATCTCACTGCATTCTGAATATTACAGTTTCATTAACAAGAGGAACCCTCCAAAACCGAAAATGAGGTATAATTCATCTTATTCTCTCATCCTGTGTGATACAGTCACCCTTGTTGTCTTTTCCCACTACTTATTTTAGTCTAATATGTAATATTAGATCACCAACTTGGAGCCTAGCATTCAGTAACTATTTTTTGAATAAATGACTCTGATGCTATAGTTTCTTGATGTAGATTCTATTTAACAGTTAGCAGCAAAGAAATTAAAAGTGAAACTGAAAATATATATAATTGGCAAAGTTTAATAATCATCAGAATCATTTTTTAAAAATATAGTACTTCACTAGTTTGGCCTCCTTTGTGGCAAAAGCAAAACTGCCTATGATGGAATCAGACCAATATCTTTTTCTCCTGCCGGTCTTTCTTAGTCTCTGTCACCTAAAATGTCCTAAGGCTTATTTCTGAAATAAAGAAAATTTAGTGTTGTGGTCTAGTTATTTGAAATTATTTGTAGCGTGTTGTATCTCTGGGTATTTTAAAGAAATCAAGCGTATTGAAATTGTAGTTTAGAAAAGAACAGCCAAGAAGTAATTTCAGTGGTGAACATTTGTTTAAAGTTAGGAGTCTTGGTATTTTAGCAAAATACATATAAGAAAATAATGGTTTAGTTGAAAGTTTTTTATTGTGTGCAGTATCTATCCTTTATTTCAAAGCTTTCAAATTTAGCTGAACTATTTCAATCAGCTCAGCCTTAAACATAAATGTATATTAAGCATTTAAACTTAACCTCCTTTATTACAATGCAATTTTAAGTCTTGTTTTTAACTCAGATGTTTCAAATACAGATTTGATCAGGTTTAAATTAATGGATTGTACCTATATTCTTTTCTGTGATACATTTTTTCAAAATAGCTACACGAAATATCCTTAACATTTTAGAATTGATCCAAATTGTATTTAAATTTTTAAATTACTAACAGTGACTTTTGATCCAAGAATATTTCCTGAATCATTTAAAGCACTATTCCTGAAATATTAAAATTACATAGGAACTAAATTAAAATTACAGAGGAAGTGATGAGAATTCACATTGAACTCTTTCCTTTTGGTATGTCTGCTTTGAGTAAAGTACCCCCTCAGACATTCAGTATATATGAATGGCAGAAAGTATACACACATAATCAGGCTTATACACACAGATAAAATGCTTATGCTTTTTTTAAAAAATCAGATGATTTCAGATTTGTATAGAATTCCTTGTGACTATCATTTCTGCTGCAGAGTCATAACATCGATTGTGTAAATCGGTCTTTATTTTATCAGCTCCTTAACATTTTAACAGATTTAGAAATCCTGAAAATGTAACAATATATAGGGAAAGTTAAATTGTAAAATATATATAAATTTAGTTTTGGCTTTCTTTACCAATTTCATCAGCTACTGAAAAAAAATCTAAATAATTCATCTACCAGTAATATGGTTCTTTTTTCTTTTTCTTTCCTTATTCCTTTTTTCTTTTAGGACCCCAAACGTCATTTGGAGGAACATGTGGATGTACTTATGACTTCAAATATTGTCCAGTGTTTAGCAGCTATGTTGGATACTGTTGTATTTAAATAAAGCAATGCAAAAAGCTCTTAGTGATACTTTCAGTGTATAGTCCTCTTGTTCCTAATGCTCAAAATCAAGGGACCTCTGAAGGTGTATTTGGTTAAATGTAAGACATCTGGCATCATTTGCAGCACTGTAACACCTTCAGTCTCCGTTGTGCAATTACTTCTGTTTCTTTAGTCAGGGTCTTTGCAGATTCCAAAGTTGTATAAGAATACATCAAAGTGGACAAATTTTGTTAAGATCCCATTTAATATTTGAAGAAATCAGTAACACAAATATATTTTGATTGTTGCTTACAAAATAAAATACATTTACAGTCTATGTCTCCTGAGGTCTTTTTGGCACTGGGTGGAATTGACAGAATAACATTTGACAGTGCACTGGAAATCTCACACAAAAATATGTTTTCCTTTGTAATTTAAGATAACACATAAAACATCAGTGTGATAACAAAACTTCACAGATGTAAAATGACTGCCATTAAAGAGTGGCTACCTCATTAGTGAGTAACCCAGAAAAATGTTGACATATTTTATTAAAAATATTTGTCACAAGTTAATGTTGAATACTCAATATCTTGTTAACAGATTATACTTTCAGTATTTCAGAGGGGTACATATAAGGAGAAAAGGGAGGCAGTTTAAATTTAGACTTTGATGATTTTTTTTTTTTTTAAAGAGTACATTCCACCAACAGTGTTGCGATTGTCTGGGAATTGCCTGCTGCAAAACTTCACTAGACTTCCAGCTGAAACAGCCATAGAAGGTGTGCAGTGTCCTCAAAGCAAAACGAGAAACGTAGCCATAATGTGAATTGAATATCATGAGCACATAAGCAGTAATTTTGTTACTGTTTTCTCTCATCTTTCTTAAATTAACTTAGAAGTACCCAGTTTTCTGATAAAGACAAAAATTTGACTAATGGCAGTTTTCATAGATGACCTCGTCCCTCAACCTGTTTCTAACCTGATGTACATAAGTACTCACACATGGTACAGCACCATACTGGGTACACCAAAGAATGTGCAAAACGCATGGAGACAAAGATTTAATTGTCTCTCTCTTTGTGAAAAATGGTAAGAATGTTTCTAAGGCTTCATTAAAGAGGGAATTTACTTGGGGATTTAGAATTGAGCTTCAGCCTCTGATAGAGTAGTATGAATAATGTGGTGAACCAAATTACTCTCCTATTTGAATAATTCTAGGCTGTTCTTGGTTGCCTAATGAAAAGTTACCAGAAACTAAAAGTGGAAGTGGCTTAAATTCCCACTATGTTTCACAGTCTCTGTTTTTGGTGGAATAAGGTATTCTGAGCATTTCTTGATTGTCCTGTGGTTTCTTCTTTTAAATATAGTGATGGTATATTTTATATAGGACTTGTAATATGTATTAATTGTTGGGATTATAACAGCTAACCATTTACAATTAAAATATGAGTTGAAGTTTGTAGAAATTTTCCTTTTGCCTGATTTAAACTTGTGTGCAAGTGTTCCGGGTTTTTTTAATACATGATTTTCCCCTTTACATAAATCAGGTTCTGTGACTTCTTCACAGATAGTGTGAAAAGCTAGTCAAGATTATTTTTGTACAATATGTCCAAAGAAGAAGGCCTCAGTAATACAAGGGTTATTCTCAACATTGCATTGGAAACTTTTTTTTTTTTTTCTTTCTTTCACTTTAGTCCCCTGAAAAATAGCTCCTGAGTGAGTAAAGTGACTGAGAAGGCTTACACAAGGCCTGCCTTTTGCTCTTCTTGTTTGATCACCTCATCTTCCGGGACTTCCCACAGTCACATACCATGTTCTCCCACTTGGTTCATGTTGGAGACGTTCCCAATTTCAAAACCTTACCAGAATCCCTCCTAGCAAAAACCTACAGTTTTGTGGATTTGGAGTCAATCAGAATGAGGATGTCTTAAGAAGGCTCAGTGAACACCTTTCTCTTGGAATGCACAGCTATTTTAGCAGCAGCCTGATAACCCAGGCCGAGGCAGGCACTGAAACAACTTATTTAATCACAAGCTCAATAAGCCACTTCAGGGTGTGTGTGGGTGTGTGTGTGTGTGTGTGTGTGTGTGTTTATGTGAGCATCTTTACCGGTCTCTGCAGCACTAAAGCAGCACTAGAACCAAAACTCTTGCCTCTAATACAGAGATGTTCCCGCTTTCCACTTAGCCTAGTATGGGGGCATCAAAAGCTCCAGCCTCACTATTCAGTGCCATCTGCCTGTACCAGGAGCACCTGAGTCTTCCGGGAGCTCATTAGAAATACAGGCCTGCTGAATCCGAATCAAGAATCCTGGTGTGGTGCATAAGCACTTCTAAAGTTTGAGAAGACCAGCTCTATGGAAGTATGATTCAAGAGCTGATGTGCTGATTCTGAGAAAAGCCTGTTTTCCTTCTTGAGCATATATGTTAAAGACGTAGCCTGTATGTGAGGAATCACTGAATTCAGTACTGGTAATCTAAGTGAGAATGCACATTTATCTCCTAATCCAATTCCTTAGAAACTCTGAGGAGGAGGCACTCTCCCTTTCCTCTACTTTAACAGTCATTTTTAGCATTCTTCATTTTTTAAAAAGCCAGTTCAGGGTACCGGGAATAACAAAACCCGAAAAAGAGTCCAGGTAGAGTCTCTCCTTTCTGCGACACACTGAAGGCTCTGTCCCACCGAGGAGGGGGTGGAGAGGCATTCGGGGACAAAGAAGTGAATGATCGAAAAAGGGGAAAGCGAGAGTAGCCAAAACCAGGCCAAAGGCTCTCGGGAGAAATGGTGGTGAAAGGTAAAAGGCAAAGAAAACCAAGCGTCCAATAATGTCATAGCTGCTGTCCCCTCCCCCCACACCCCAACGCCTCAACAGTTAAGGCCCTGCTTGTTAGTGAAGCTTCCTGGCCACGAGCTGAGATTTGCTTTCGAAAGGAAAATGGGGTCTGGCTGTATTTTTTTTTTCCCAGTCCGGGACATCTGGGCACCAACCCTTCCGGCCCTGGGCCGCGCTCGCCGGGCCTTGCCACGCCTGGTGCCCTCTGCGGCCAAGGCGCCCGCCCGCCTCGGGGGCGCAGTCCGGGCTCAGCGCTGGCCGCTCAGCCCCCAGAGGCGGCGCTCTCAAAATGCGCCCGCCTAGGCGCAGGTCGAGTCGGGTTAGACCCTCTCTGCAAAGCGCCAGACCCACCCAATGTCCCCGGCGCCGCTCTCCCTCAGGGAGCGGCCGGGCCCGAGGAAGGCAGATGCACTCTCTCGGAGGAAGGTACGAGCTCCACCGGGCGGAGGCGCCCAGGCCGAGCCTCCGGCAGGGAAAGAGTGTGTGCCCCCGGGGTCCGCGCCAGCGGCCGCTCGCCCCGCGCTCCCCGGGTCTGTGGGCGGCTCCCTCTCGGGACCGCCAGGGTGCTGGGGAGCCTACGGGCACCTTAGACAATGGAGCCAGAGCGGGGCGGCTGGCCTGGGGCCGAGCGCCGGGCGCGGGGGTGGCTTCTCTCGCCGCCTGCCCCCGCAGTGCCCCGCGTGGAGCCGGCCCGCCAGTCAGCCAGCTCGCGGGGCCGAGCTGAGCTCCGGCGCTGCGCTCCTCCCCCTAGTTCCCGCGCGGCTCGGCGTCCCGGGAAAGCCACAGGAGGGCAGGTTGGCGGGTGCCGGCCACGGGAAGCAGCGTAGAGCGGTGAAGCCTCTTGGCCCTCTGGTTCGGGCGGAGGGCTGGGCTCCTCTGTAGACCCAGTACTGGGAGATTTCTTCCTACACCTCGGTGCTGCTTTGGGCCTCGTGCTATTGATTTGTGCCAACATCCTTTTAAACTGGTTCTTTTCTCTATTCCTCTTTAGATTCTTTCTCATTTTAAAATTACTGGCATGGATTCTTTTTCTCCCCTCCAGATTATAAAAACATTAAACACACACACACACACACACACACACACACACACAGTCTTCCGTAACGATCACTGCGTTGACACCACTTCCACTCTGTCTCCCCAGATCAACGCTTCTAGGGAACCCATTTGCGCGAGGACCCGGCCCTCTCTTTTCCTGGCGAGGCTTTTGAACCTGTCGCCAAGGCCGTACCTCAGAGAGAAGGAAGTGCAGTGGCATGCGAGGCATGCATGGCGCCTGCCCCCAGTTAGATGCTCTTCAGATAATCTGCAACCAAGCTCGCTGATAAAATATTTAGGGAAGACCTCGTAAACATCACAGCAACTACATTAAGGCACTTCAGCCCGACAGCTTATGATTATTTCAAAACTTAAAAAGGAGATCATTGATTGTCACTGTTTCTGTGCTCAACCAAGAAACCGAACCTTCCCGAGGTGGGTGGATGGGGGGGCTGAGTTGCTTGCCTTTCTCCCCCACTACTCCCCCTTCCCGCTCTCTCTCGTGGAGGTGGCTCTCAGCAGCAGTGATTTATTTATGTATGTATGTAGTTTAAAAGGTGTGCGTTGGTGGGGGTGTTCGTGGAGGACACACAGGACCTGCTCACAAAGGACTGGGTCAGGTGTCTTGTGCTTCTGTATTAACTGGAAAAGACAGACTCTGGAACTTTTACAGGGCGAGAAGAGGCCACCGGCTCGCGCTTTGTATACTTTGCACTTGAAATCGTTACATTCAACTGAATATTTGGCTCATTCAGATCCGAAAAATCTCCTAGCATCGTTGAATTCCCTCCTCCGCCCCTCAGCTCCAAAGGAGGGAGGTGGGGGGAGAAGGTAGGAAAATGTTTAGTAAATTGCACATCTTTGAATCTTCCTAAAGCAGTGGTCACAAAGCTTAAAGGTGACACAACAGTGCTCACGTAAAACTAACACACGTTCCCCATCCCACCCCCAAGCCAACAATAAAATCATCCCCTTCAGTTTGCCATGATCGCAGCGACCAGGAGCCAGGTGATTATCCTAATTAATGTCTATCTAATTAAATTACTGTCAGCAGTTAACCAATGGCAGGAGCCGTTTCATCGGCTGCACAAGCAGCAAGATCAAAAGTGAGCCTTTTCTGATTGCTGCATAGTGTCAATTGGCCAATCTCTTCTCCCAGGGAAAAAAAAAGTAAATCAAACCTTTGAGAAGCATTTGCTGGTTGAAGTGCTTTCTGTCTAGTGAGGGGGTCTGTGGATTTCTAGTTTATGATAAATAGGACTTTAAAAACCAGGGACAGGAGGGTGAGTGTTCAGGTTCCAGAGCTATGCAGCTGGAGCACTGCCTTTCTCCTTCTATCATGCTCTCCAAGAAATTTCTCAATGTGAGCAGCAGCTACCCACATTCAGGCGGATCTGAGCTCGTCTTGCACGATCATCCCATTATCTCGACCACTGACAACCTGGAGAGAAGTTCACCTCTGAAAAAAATTACCAGGGGGATGACGAATCAGTCAGATACAGACAATTTTCCTGACTCCAAGGACTCACCAGGGGACGTCCAGAGAAGTAAACTCTCTCCTGTCTTGGACGGGGTCTCTGAGCTTCGTCACAGTTTCGATGGCTCTGCTGCAGATCGCTACCTCCTCTCTCAGTCCAGCCAGCCACAGTCCGCGGCCACTGCTCCCAGTGCCATGTTCCCGTACGCCGGGCAGCACGGACCTGCGCACCCCGCCTTCTCCATCGGCAGCCCAAGCCGCTACATGGCCCACCACCCGGTCATCACCAACGGAGCCTACAACAGCCTCCTGTCCAACTCCTCACCGCAGGGCTACCCCACCGCCGGCTACCCCTACCCACAGCAGTACGGCCACTCCTACCAAGGAGCCCCGTTCTACCAGTTCTCCTCCACGCAGCCCGGGCTGGTGCCCGGCAAAGCGCAGGTGTACCTGTGCAACAGGCCCCTTTGGCTGAAATTTCACCGGCACCAAACGGAGATGATCATCACCAAACAGGGCAGGTAATGCTACGTTCTTGGCTGCCGCTGCTCCAGGCGCGGTCCGGGGGCAAGTGCACCCGGCTTGTGACCGCCGCGGCAGCGAAGATTCGGGGTCGGGAGCAGAGTGGAAGGCGCTCTGGCGCGTCCTAGAGTTGGCTGGTGTTGGAAAAACGGAAAGTGGAAGGTCTAGCCACCGCGGTGATGTCGGGGAGGGGGGTCCCGCTCTAGAAAGGTGGTCGGAGAGCCAGTCAGTGGCCGGAGAAAGGAGAGCGAGAGAGAGGGGGAGAGCCCTGGCCGGTGGCCGGGAGATGGGAGGGACGCATCAACGCCCGATGCACCGACAGGTGGAGATTCGGGTCGCCAATCTCGCTTTTCAGCTGGGCAGTGCTACCTGCCGACTCCCCGACTTCAGCCCCACTTCTTTCCCTCCGCCACCACCCCTTTTCCAACCCAGCAAACATTCGCTCATTGACGCTGAGAGAACAAGTTTTGCTTTGCTATCTGGCGCCTCGCTTCTTGCATTTAATCTTTAACATTTATGTTTTTCCCCCTTGTTTTCTCCCCCCTTCCTAATTTAAATAGGCGCATGTTTCCTTTTTTAAGTTTTAACATTTCTGGTCTCGATCCCACGGCTCATTACAATATTTTTGTGGATGTGATTTTGGCGGATCCCAATCACTGGAGGTTTCAAGGAGGCAAATGGGTTCCTTGCGGCAAAGCGGACACCAATGTGCAAGGCAAGTCCTTCCAATTAACACGTTTTCCTGACACTTATTTAGGTGAGAATGATTAATTAAAGCCTTTGTGGACTGGCTCGAGCGACTTTTAAAACGATCGGCCAATGACTTCTAAAAGCAAACAAGGGGGATAGGGGGACAGACTGAGCCGCGAGAAGGGGGAGGATTATGCAAAAGCAATTTTAATCATCCCAGTTAATAGGAAGAAAGCACGGCCTAAAAAGCCCCAGCTAATGGGCCTCACAGTGGAATAAGGGGTGTGCGTATGTGTATATGTGTGTGTGTCCTACGTGGTGAGGAGTTAAGACTGGGCAGTGCCCGGGGCACATGTAAACAACTTGTTTCTTTCTCTAGGAAATCGGGTCTATATGCATCCGGATTCCCCCAACACGGGGGCTCACTGGATGCGTCAAGAAATCTCTTTTGGAAAATTAAAACTTACAAACAACAAAGGAGCTTCAAACAACAATGGGCAGGTCAGTGGCTCAAGCGCTCATTTCTCTCTCTCCCTCTCTCTCTCTCTCTCTCTCTCTCTCTCTCTCTCACACACACACACACACACACACACACACACACTCACTTATACATACTCGTCCCTCCCTAAGATCCAGTTCATCACTTTAAACCAACATGAGAAACTGGACACGTTTCTTTGCTTCATTAAAAAGACTTCTAAAAAATTCTATTTCCATCCTCCGAAATTATATTAAACAATCTACAAAGTTGTTCTTCTCCCCCCCTCTCGCCCAATTCCCGAGTTCCCAACCTTCCCAAGTACAAATACTTGGTTGATTTTGAGAAGGAAACGCGCAGGATCTGCAGGTTGTGAAAATCTTTGCTTCTCCTTAAAGGAGGACAGGGAGAAGGGCCCTGAGGATCGGGCGGTCGGGTTTGGTTTTCCTCCCGTGCTCGGGCGATCCGTGCTCCCGGGCAGCGAGGGCTGGTCTGCCCCCGCCAGCCAGTCACCAGCCGGGCGAGGCCCGCTATCAGTTACTAGGGGCGGCGGGCTCCTTGCAGCCTCCGCGCGGCGGGCGGCGCAGAGCCCCGCGCACGCCGGCTGCGTTAACGCGCCGCCCGGCGCTCCCCTTTCTCTCCGCCGGACAGATGGTGGTTTTGCAGTCCTTGCACAAGTACCAGCCCCGCCTGCATGTGGTGGAAGTGAACGAGGACGGCACGGAGGACACCAGCCAGCCCGGCCGCGTGCAGACATTCACTTTTCCCGAGACTCAGTTCATCGCCGTCACCGCCTACCAGAACACCGATGTAAGGAGGCCTGGGGGCTGGGCGCGCGGCGGTCGGCACCGGCTTCTCCAGGCCCGCGCCGCTACCCTCGGCCATCCCCCGCTCTGGCACTAACGTCAGCCGCAGCTGGCTCTGCTGCGCCTTTTAGGCGTAGGGCTAGGGGCCTGCTGGGCACCTTCCCTAAACACCTAGCCGGTGGGAAAACGCTTCCTATTCGTCTCCGTCGCGGGTCACTCGGGCCACCTTTAAGGTGACCAGAATTTCTCGGGCCTCTTGGGAATTTTTATTTAGTTTTCAAGTATCACTTTCTGGGTGATCAAAAGAAACCCACATTCATATATTTAAAACCTACAATAAATTACTGGGGGCTACGAAGTGAGTTTTCTAGCAGTTTGAACTTAAGCATTTGCAAGTTTGCAGAAACTTATTTTACTACTGTTGATTTGACTACTAGAATTGATGGTGTTTTTTAAAAACTTAAATGAAAATATTAGAAGTTAAAAATATGCGTTTATTTTAAATCAAAACTGATTTTAAGATGCAGCTTGTGGGTTCTTCAAGTTGTGTATCAAAAGCGACCAATTTTAAAAAATATGATGAAACATTTAAGATACGCAACATTTTTTAGTGATGAATTCAAGTGCCCCTTAAAGATTTTTGCCTGAGTAAGGGCATTATGTAACAAGCATTTTAAAAAAATGAGCATTTGAACCAATTTAGAACACATGGGAGAGCTAATTGAAAGCAATTCTTTAGTTTTAGTCACCATTAATTTAAACATGTTCCTCATAACTTTCATCATACTTTCTTTTTTTTCCTTTCCACCCATTCCCTCAAATTTTTCAATTAGGGAAACTTTGCTATTTAATGAAATTGTGGGCCGTAAGCCCCCGTAAAAAGCGGCAGATGACATATCCTTAAACACCCAATCCTCTGTATAGAATGTAAAATCGTATTAATCTTTTTTTCTCTTTTCCAGATTACACAACTGAAAATAGATCACAACCCCTTTGCAAAAGGATTTCGGGATAATTATGACACGTAAGTAGTTTTGCACTTTCTCAAATTTGTGGAATTGGGCTTTAGGTCAAAGGTGCATTGCTTTGTACAAGGCTTTTGGAAGCTAGAAAGTGTGAAGACAGGGTTGTTTTCGAGGTTTTCCTTTCCTTTTTGTCGGCTCCCCTTCTCTCTGGTGACCTGGCTTAGTACTTCTGTGGTTTTGGTGAAAGGTTTCCTCTGCCTATTTTTAGCTTTTGCGTGAATTACAAAGTTGTTGGCGGGGCTCGGGGACTGGCTGGCTGGGGAAGCCGCCCTGGTTCCCGGGTGCGCGAGTTGTATGTGGCACTGCAGATGCTCAGCTCAGATTGTCTGTGTCTGAAACCACCCGAGTCTGCCTGAAAGTGCATGTGGCTCTGGCAGTTGTTACAGTCTCCTTGGCATATGTGACTTTTATTTACCCATTTCCAAGTTTTGTGTAATAGCTTTTCCTGTGCAAGTTTACTATGGACTGAATAAAAATGTGCACCCACTACAGGCAAGTTCACGAGCACAGCCGATATTGCAGTCACTTCAGGCTTTGGGAAGGACCCAGGTTCTGTTGCTGTGTATTATTTATGCTTCGAAAGAAAAATATTTCCTCTTATCGTTTTTATCTAGGTGCGTTTTAATTACATGTGTTGGTTCCCTTTTCTCCAGGCATCACTTACCTACTCCATGTCTTTTCTATCAAAATGCTGTCCTCTGGGGGCAACAGTAGGTGTAAACTGAATACTTCCTGGGCTTGTTCTAGCGTTCTTCCTCAGAGCCCAGGTATAGTGCCTAGGAGTTCAGATAGAGTTATATAGCAAAATCTAAATCTGGATTATGGTGATCCCTTCATTTTTTTCTTACCATAGAAGGGAAGAATACATACATTTTAATTTCATGGCTTGCATTAAGTGCTTGGGATAGAACTACAAAGTTGAATCTGTCTTTGACTAGGAATAGATTAAATTTGTGGAGGAGACAAGTGGCTATCTCCAGGTAGATACCGAACTTCCCTCCTGATATTTTTATAACAAATTGAAAAGACAGTCATGGATGGTACTGCCTGTAACTGCCATGTGCATCCCTCAAAAGTGGTCCAAAGGAAGCAAGCCTCATCAGTATGATTCCCCAGGAAAAAAAAACTTGGCTACTCTAGTCCTTCCTCACAATCTAAAAAAGGTGGGCTCAGCACAGTGGAAAGTGTGTGGCCCATGAGACCAGAGATATTGGTCTCTGTACTAGGGGGTCTTGTAGATTTTGAGCTTTTAATTCTGCTGTGAACATCTGTTCCAAAGCATTTATTTTGCACAAATCAATTCAGTAATCCCAAGTGGGTTGGGACCTGGATGGGCATATAAACTGTATCTTTTGCAGATTGTTGTTTTTTTTTTTCTTTTTAAAATATTGTGGTGGTAAACAGAGAAGGTATTTGCACCTTGCTGGTTATGTTCCCTTCCTGCCTCCCTCTACTTGTTCTTATTTGAGGCTGGACTTAAATTTCAGGAGGGAAATTTTGTGCAGTAAGCAAACTGCACCTGAGCAGCCACAGCATGACACTCACTTGCCCCTCTTCTGGCTGACTTCTGTTGGAAAAAAACACTCCATTTGGTTCTTAAATCACTATATATTTCTCATAAAAAGCTTCTTTAACTGTACAAGTGGTTATCTTAGACATTTATGGGTTAGAGAAGAGTAGAATGGTTTATGACACTCCCTTTCCACTGTTAATGTCGGTTATTTGGGCCTGGCTCACTTTTGGAGAAACAGGGAGAGCAATGAAGAGTTCAGGGGGGCCAGGGGGTTTGCTTGGCCACTCACCAGGGAATCTCCTCCCCAAAGGATTGAGGTCTGACAAGACTGAGGCTCTCTTTCAAAACAGTCTGTTGATTAAAGATTAAAACATTTATGTGTGAGCTAAATAAAAAGGGAGGCATGTGTGTATGTGTATGAGAAAATACTTCGACCAATCTTGATCCAATCTCTGGTTCCTTCTCAATTCGAATGGGATTTTCTAGGCCCAGGGCCTAGAGCTAATCTTTGACTATTTTCTTTAAGGTAATTCTTAGTAACACAATTACTGTATGGGGTTGGGCAAGTTATTTAACTTCCCTTTGCCTCAGTTTCTTCACCTGTAAAGTGGGATAATAATGGTACCTAACTTGGAAAATTGTTGTGATGGTTAAATAAATTACTGTCTGTACAGTCCTAGACAAGGGTGCCTGGTACACATAATCAAGTTGTATAAGGATGAGCTATTATTAGTGGGAGACTGCTTGGCGGAGGTTGATAACTGTACTTCAAGAGTTTGCCCCCCAAGTTGTTGTTGCTGTTGTTTTTAACCAGTAACAGATCAAAAGCTGGGGAAAGAAGGTCAGAGTAAAGAATGCTTTTTCTCTGCAAAAGAATTTTACTGATTGATGACTTTGTTTCCAAGTAGTAATTCTTGTTTGTATTAGTGGTCGGGAGCTGGGGGTTGAAAGATCACACGGGGAAAACAAGACAGTAAGTCCTGCGGAGGCTTGCAGCAGTAACCCTCCCGGGTCTCAGCAGACTGGCGAAAACCAGTCCGATGCTTGTCAGTACCTGGGCGGCCCGCGCGTGTGTCAAATGGAGGAAAGCGGTCTTAAAAGGGTGGAAGTGGGTGACTTGTTTAGAAATTTCGCTCAGAAACTCTCACCGAAGAAGAAAGGCCCACTGGGCAAATAACACCTTAGTTCCTGGGTAAATCTGCCATAATGTGTACACATACAGTGGAGAAGGGGGATGAGAATCCCTTGCTGTGCTCCTCTCTCGGGCCCCCTGTGCACCTGGTGAGAGAACGCAAGAGAGGAGGGAAGCCTTCTTCTTCACCTGTATCATTTTTAGGTCCCTGAATAGACAGATTGATTCCTTTATAATTTCACGATTTATTTTGGAGAGGATGCAGGTCTGTGACCTTTTGTCTGTCTCCATCCTGGACGGCGGCAGGTTACACGTGGAGATGGTGTGGGTGGGCAACCAGGGGTGGCCTTCCCTTTTGCCCCCCGAAGGGACCTGGCGCCACCCTTCGGTTCTCTCTCTCTCCCTCCCTCGCAGGATCTACACTGGCTGCGACATGGACCGCCTGACCCCCTCGCCCAACGACTCCCCGCGCTCGCAGATCGTGCCCGGGGCCCGCTACGCCATGGCCGGCTCTTTCCTGCAGGACCAGTTCGTGAGCAACTACGCCAAGGCCCGCTTCCACCCGGGCGCGGGCGCGGGCCCCGGGCCGGGCACGGACCGCAGCGTGCCGCACACCAACGGGCTGCTGTCGCCGCAGCAGGCCGAGGACCCGGGCGCGCCGTCGCCGCAGCGCTGGTTTGTGACGCCGGCCAACAACCGGCTGGACTTCGCCGCCTCGGCCTACGACACGGCCACGGACTTCGCGGGCAACGCGGCCACGCTGCTCTCGTACGCGGCGGCCGGCGTGAAGGCGCTGCCGCTGCAGGCGGCCGGCTGCACGGGCCGCCCGCTCGGCTACTACGCCGACCCGTCGGGCTGGGGCGCGCGCAGCCCCCCGCAGTACTGCGGCGCCAAGTCGGGCTCGGTGCTGCCCTGCTGGCCCAACAGCGCCGCGGCCGCCGCGCGTATGGCCGGCGCCAACCCCTACCTGGGCGAGGAGGCCGAGGGCTTGGCCGCCGAGCGCTCGCCGCTGCCGCCCGGCGCCGAGGACGCCAAGCCCAAGGACCTGTCCGACTCCAGCTGGATCGAGACGCCCTCCTCCATCAAGTCCATCGACTCGAGCGACTCGGGGATTTACGAGCAGGCCAAACGGAGGCGGATCTCGCCCGCTGACACGCCCGTGTCCGAGAGCTCGTCCCCGCTCAAGAGCGAGGTGCTGGCCCAGCGGGACTGCGAGAAGAACTGCGCCAAGGACATAGGCGGCTACTACGGCTTCTACTCGCACAGCTAGGCCGCCCCTGCCCGCCTCGGCCCCGCGCCCCGCCGCGGCCGGGCCCCCGCCAGCCCCTCGCGCCTCTCCCCCTGCGCCTCCTGCCCACGCCCCACTCGCGCGCCCCCTCAGTTTGTTTGACCCTCGAACACCGTCTGCAGCGGATTAGTACAGGTCTCCGAGTGTAATTTTAACCTTTTCTTTTTTTTTTTTTTGCACAGCAGTTTCCGCAATTAGCGCACCGACCTTCAACTTGGCTGTAAACCTTTTGGTTTTCCTACTTCCGAACCTTCTGTGAAGTTATCCTCCCAACAATTCCCCTTCCCCTCGTCTTTTTCTCACCCTCTCCTTCCCTTTCTGGTAATGAAACTCTTCACCTTTAGGAGACCTGGGCAGTCCTGTCAGGCAGCAGCTATTCCGACCCGCCAAATCTCGGCCTCCCCATTAACCGTAGGATGTTGACTCTAGAACCTGGACCCCCCAGCGCGTCCTTTCTTATCCCCGAGTGGATGGATGGATGGATGGTAGGGATGTTAATAATTTTAGTGGAGCAAAGCCTGTGAAATGACTGTATATAGTGTTAATTTACTGTAACGAATGGCTAGTTTTTATTCTCATCGTCAAGGCACAAAACCAGTTCATGCTTAACCTTCTCGTTCATTTCTTTTCCTTTCTTTGCCTTTTTCTCCACCCCCCTCCCCTTTAACATTTTTTCTGGTGGGATAATTAACAATATTCTAAGAGGCTCTGAAAACTTGAAACTTGAAAAACTAGATAATGATGGGTTTCTCACTTCTCCTCAATCCGTTGCATGAAATAATTACTCTGCCCTACTGCACACAAATAGCTAAGGAGAATCTGACCAAACACCTGTAAAGGATAGGTGTCTTTTCATAGGCAAGTCGATTAAGTGGCATGATGCCTGCAAAGCAAAGCTAACTGGAATTATATGTTTTTTACCCCTTACTTCTAAATAGAATAGCTCGACATCAGCAATATTATTTTGCCTTATTTGTTTTTCCCCAAGTGCCAAATCCATTACTGGTCTGTGCAGGTGCCACATATGCTGACAAACTGTTTCTGAGTATCTTTTCAGTTCCCCCCTCCACCTTTATATGCTGTAAATCTTTGTAATGAATATTCTACTAATGATATAGATGACTGAATTGTTGGTAACTATAGTGTAGTCTAGTGAAGATGAATTGTGTGAGTTGTATATTTTACTGCATTTTAGTTTTGAAAATGATTTCCCCGACACCTAGAAACAGCTGCAATTTGACTTCCTTGGGAAAACACTAGCATTAATGCAAGTAAGACTGTTTTTCCCCCTCCCACTAAGTCTTGTTATATTTGATAAGGAGCACTAATCCCCCTGAAAATAGATTAGTAGGATTTCTAATGTTGTGTAGCAAACCTATACTTTTTTTTTGTATTTTAAAATTAATGTGAAATATGCATCATACACAATATTCAATCTAGATTCAGTCCATTGGGGGGATTTTTTTTCCTGATAGGAATTCAGGGTCTAAACGTGTGTATATTTTGGCTCTTCTGTAAATCTAATGTTGTGATTTTTATATTTGTTTCGTTTTGTCTGTGAACTGAATAATTTATACAAGTACACACTCCATTGAGAAACGTTTTGTTTTTTGCTCGTTTGTATCGTCTGTGTATAACAAGTAAAATAAATCTGGTAAAATGCTATGGTGTTTGAAAGCAGTTTACAGTTTGAAAATAATTTAATTGTAGATGATTATTTTTAAGGGTTAAGGAAGAATAGCCTGTCCCTACTCCAATATGGGGCAGTCTGTTTAGTGGAAACTGCCTCCCGTTTTCTTCATAAATTTGTTTTATAGCACTACCAGTAATTACTTTTTTTCCTCTTATTTACAACTACTTAGTTCCCTGTGAGTCGTTTTACTTTGTTGCACTTTTTCTTTTTTTCAGGAAAATGTAGACACTTCCTTATATCTTTAAGTAGGAAATAACGTGAGCAGGAAAAGGAGGGTCTTTAATACGAAATTTAGAATTTCTTTAAATTTCACAAAGTCAGGAGGGAGGCTTTGGGCAAGAAAAGGGTGTGATTTAAATGCTTGTCAAAATAGGCTGTTGACCGCAGCTCTAGGCAGATGTCGAAAATTCCGGTCCTTAAATACGAGGCCTTGGAGTTGAGTGGTGAATCCGTAAATGAATACACAGGATGGCCTACATTTCTTGAGTGGATTGTTTTGGGGGGATTTGGGAGGGGTTGGAGGGGGGGAAGGACTCATAGAGCAAACTCGTGAAAGGTCGGTATTTAACCACTGAGCTTAAAACTTGCTTTAGGAGGTATCTGGGGGGCACCACTCCCGTCTTTTCTACAACGGAACTCCTGTGCCAGTCCTGCCCAAGCCAGATCCCCATCCCTTGAGAAAAAAAATACAGAAATGTGGATATTCCAGCTGGGGGGTCGCTGCGTCTTAGTCAAGGTGTCCGCAGAGCTCTGCCTTTACCTCCTGGAGAAGCGATTTTTGTACTTTTGTGTCCAGAGAAACGAGATCCAAGAAAGAGGTGGAGAATGGTTCAACTTTCTTGCTTAGTCTGGGCCAGTCTCAGGTTATGGGACGAAATTTACCACCACCCAGAGACGGTCGTGTATCCCCTTTGCAATTTGACAGATGCAAAGAGGCTTCAAAGTTCCAATTAAAGTGAAAATTGGTGGGGGGAACAAGACCGATTTGCCTTCCCTGGGCGATTTCGCCACTAGACGGCGTTCCGCGGAGTTTTGTCTGCCACATAGAACAGCGAAGACTGATTTTCCTTTGTGTTTCTCCGTTCCCACACCTAAGAACTAAACAAGAGGACAAAAAGCACAAAACAGGGGGCCTGCGTGGCGAGTGAAGTGGAGCAGTGTGTTCCTGCAATCACCCACTGGCCCTGCGCTCTTGCGACCTCGCTGCCGCCGAGCAGGAGGCGCACGTGCAGCCGGGAGGCCCGGGGACGCCCAGGCCGAGGGCGAGGGGTAGCGGGGGCCGCGCTGGGCTTCCGGGAGTGAGCCTGGCGGTCGGAGCGCGGCGCCCGGCCAGACCTGCCGCCCTCGGGTCAGAGTCACCGCGAACAAAGGAGTCGGTGTCATGTGCGGAAACGAAGCTCTTAGAAGCCGAGGATAGATTTCACAGGAACGTAGTGCCCGGTACTGAAAGACGCACTTAGCTGCTATTAGGAAGTACTTAAAAAAATTGGGGAGGTCGTTTCCCTTGCAGCTTTGCACCATCTGCTGTGTGGACTGAGTCAGCGTGAGGTAAATTTGCAGCTCCGCGCTCCTCTCGGAGGCAGTGTGCTTTCCTGTCCTTTGCAAGCATGATCATTTCTCCTGGCTTCCAAGGAGTCTTGGGTGTCTAGTGAAGTGACACTGTCAATGTGTCGGAGAAGCTGCTGCTATTCCAAGGAAATCAGAGTTCGTTTTGGGAGGGCCTGCGGGAACCAGAGTTCGCGTCCCGGGTTAGATTTCGAGTTGCCTTTTTACCTCCGTGAGGGTAGGAGTCAGGGGAGGGACGGAGAAGGATGACGAATCCTCCCCGTAAACTGCAGATTTCCCCAGTTTTCCAAAGTGTCTTTTCAAAAAGAGAAAGAAAGAAAAAAAAGGCGAGCGTGCGGCTAGCATTCTATTCTGGCTCCAGCCTTCCCGCCACTCGCATCCCTCGCCATCTTAGCTCCTTGCCCACCAGCCGCTTGGGGCCGAGCGCGGCGGGCAGGCGCCGCTCGAGCCCAGAGACGCTGCGCCCTGCGTTCTTCACCTTCGAGCTGGTGCCGCGGGTCAGGGTGGCCGACGGGCGGGCACAGAGCGCGCTGCGGTCGAGGGCGTCCGGGAGCCCAGGCCGGCGGGGACGGACATCCGCACGAGTTCGGCCGGCAGTGGGGCGGCTCCGAAGGCCTGGTCTGTGCCGCTGAGCCTGGGCCCAGGCTCTCTGGCTTCGCCGTTGGGTGGCGGTGGGGGGCGGCTGCGTCCTGGCTGTCCCCGCCGTGGATCCAGGCCGGGAGTCCAGGCGAGGAACGCAGGCAGGGATTCAGGCCGCGCGTCTAGACAGGGGGCCCAGCGTAGGTCCAGACCTGGAGTCCAGGCGGTTCTCCTGTCCCTTCAAGAGTCCGGTCCAGCGTGGCTCGCGGCCTTGACTCTGGCCTTGGGTGCGGCCCTCCCAAGCCGGGCAACCCACTAGGATTTAGGGCGTGAAAGCCTTTGTAGGCCTAGCAGAAACTTACTGGGTTTGCTCCAAAAATCAGGTCGTTTCTGTCTCTTTAGGACTGACTTAACATCCCCCGAGCTCTTAAAAATGTTGTAATTTAGGGTCTATGGAGAACTTTATGAACCATCTTACCTCCTGCAGTTACATTTTCTTATAAATCCTGTTGCTAAAACTCACTGTGACCCACCTTTTTTTTGTGATGCTAAGTATTTATCTTTTTAGGAGTGAGCTTTCAAGGATGTTGTACTTGCTGTTTAGGGTGCAGGCTAGGAACAAAAGCCTTGTTGAGCAGAGGCTATTTACATTCTCGGGGAATTTAAAATGCACTGTAGCAGTATTTGGGCAACGTATTTGTGTACATAAGTGATTTTTATAAAATGTTCTGCCTGTCCTCTGGTGCAGCACCTTTTCTATGCGTATATGAGTTATTTTATCATGTATGCGTTTTAGCCATGGAGATAGGAAAAATCGCAGAGCTTATGATCCTGTGTGAAAACAAACCAATCTAGATTCCTCCATAGGAAACAGTAACAATTATTCTCATTTTTAGGCAAACTTACTTTGAAGAAGTCAGCAACTTTAAAGACCAGTGATAAGCATTCAGTTTTTTAAATATTTAATTTACGCTGGTATGTGGGCAATTGCTTGGTTAATTTTAATATTTTAAAGAGTAAATGTTCATCCTAATATCAGTAGAATCAGTCTTTGAAAAGGTAGCTGAGAATTTTTAAGCAAGTTGAATCTCTTTGATTTATTGAATTTACAATTTTAGTGCAAGATTTACTTTTGGACAGTGAGTTTTTCTTTTGCCAGAACAAGATGAGTCAAGGAAGACAGAGACAAAGTAGGCAGTAGGAAGACAGAGACAAAAATCCTACAAAGTAGGATTTTAGGCATTGCATTATATTTGATTTAATTCAGTTGCTTTGAGATTTGTATTGTCTTCCTGGTTCTGGTCTTCAGCTTGTAAGTTAGGTTGCAACGTATTTAAAAATATATTCACTTGAAAGAAAACCCCACTGCTTTCACAATAAAGTAAACTTGATGGTGTACAAGTCACTGGTCACATCTGAGCTGATTATATCCGCCTTGCATGTATTTTACACTCACAGTATGGTTTGCAGTGGTGTTCAAGGCATAGTGTGAAAAATTTGATTTGAATAGTTCCATTAAAGCAATGGAAAAAAAAAACATGGCTTAATAGACCTTCTAGTGATAGATCCCCATCTTCCTGTGCTAACTCTGAAATAAATATGTGGTCTAGTATTAGGAACGTGGCATTTAGAAGACCCTTGCTGGTAATACTTAATTTAATAAACACACTAACTGTGACATTATTAATGCAATGAAACTTGTACCACAAGCTGATTCTTTCAGGTTGTTTGACCTATTACTTATCACTAGGTTCCTTATGAACATATCCTGTGATTTATAACTTGAATTTTATATTAAAATTATTTTGGATTTCAACTCTAAAAATATCTGCATAACAAGGCACTCATTTTATATACAAAGCATGTATACTTATGTATCTTGGCCAACCTTTCATGAGGAGGAAGATGGAATTTATGAAGGGAGAGCATCTCTAGGGATATGCCTCTGGTTATTTTGGCTAACATTTTGGCTAATATATATTTTGTTTCAATACTAGTAAAAAAAAAAGAATATAGGTTAACTTTAAGTTTGGGGACAAAAGTTATACTTACTTAGTATATATATGTCATATACATGCATTATATATGTATATACGTATACACTAAGTTTCAAGAAATGGCAAGTTAATTGAACTTTCTGGTTGAAAGGATATTCCTAGCTCAATTTTCAACTTTTAAGGTGTATTTCTCTTTTATTTTGTCATTCCTAGTATGAAGGGGAAGGCATTTTTCAATCTTAGGATAATTCAGAGGCAATTTTTTGGTTCTCAGTTAATTCAGTCTCATCTTAAAAGTTCAAATTTAGCAAAGCACATGTTCCCTTGTTCATGCCAAGTGTGATAAAAACTAGTCGAAAAATAAAACTATTGCAAACAAGTAGAGCACTGCACTTCACTGCATACTATACAGGCCACATCATTTCTAGGTCTGATGTCACTGCCTACTGGGCTGCCATTTGTGGGCACAAGTAAGGCCTCCTTTGAAAGTGGATAGAAGGCACTACCGTTTCAGATATGTGTGTTTGAATTGTGTGTGTGTGTGTTTTAAATATCCTTTTTGAATAGTGATAAGCATACTTGTGAGCATTCAAAGATTTGCCGTCTTCTATCAACAAAAGGTTATTCTTTTTAGGCTCTGGGATGTGTTTTTCTCACTCTGCATTGGAAGCTCTTTTCTTTGTATCTAAAACATGAATTAGCAAAATCATCTCTCCCCCTTTGTAATAGAGTCAAATTATAGGCTATTCTGTGTAATTATAACTTCTCAATAGTTTAATCTTTCTATTTACGGATGAAACTCACATATATATTTAAGTTTAACATCCTTGAACTTCAGTGAATGAAATACACATGCATGTTAGATAGATTCAGTTTAGGCCATCCGCAATCAACAATGATATTTTATGAGACCGTCTCAGTTATCATATAGATTCGTTATTTTGAATGGCTCCCTCAGTTGGAAATTTACAAAAGGCCAAACCATTATTTCTAATAAAAAATGTTTCAAAGGTGGTTAGTACTTTTATAACTGATTTGTTTTTTAGTTTGAATTGTATAATTTTGGATATAATTTTACCAAATAATAACAATGTTTACTACTCAGCACCTTCCTAAAAAAACAGAAGCTGTAATGAGGACTTATCCTTTCACAGTTTACCTACCACTGAATGCTGTGTATTATGTTCAAATGAAATCTTTTTTTTCCTACCTCTGTCTTAATTTGCTACACACCCAGCCACCCACACGCGCGCGCACACACACACACACACACACACACACACACGTGCGCACGCGCGCTTTTTTTTTAATGACTGTGTTCTAAATAATCCTTAGAGCTCACTCACCTTTGGGATTCACTCTCTTAATTTATGCTCACATTCTGCTTTGTTCCTGTGAAGAAAGTCAAAGAGACATACTGATTCCTCCTCAACAAATTTGTTCTTTCCTCCCCCCAGCTCTGCTGTCTCTCTGACACTCATTTTGCCCTTGTCAACTCTCTTGCCAACAACTTTTTTTTTAAACCTACTCTTCCTTCTCATGCTACCACCCTGAACCTGAGTCTTTATAAAATCTATGCCTGATTCATCAGTTTCTTTCAGATCAGAATTTTTATGCTTTCCTCAAAAGCAGTTGTAAAGTTTTCAGGACAAATATCAGATACAATATGTCTTTTTATTTAACTTCTCCCACATTGGTTTTTTATTTTGTGCTTTTTTCCCCTATATATTTCTAATCACTTCTCTCAATATTCACTTTATTCTCTTATCTTGGATTTTTTTTGTGTGAAAGGACAGTATTTTTCTTTTATTGGTATTTCTGTTCTCTTTTTTACCCCTAACATTCTTAGCTATGTGAGGCACTCCATTTATTCCCTGCCATCTTTTGTACTTAGGACCCATCTTTCAATGCTTTCTTTGATCCTTTTCAATTCAGCTTCCTCATTTGCACAGACATTAAAATCTTTTTTACCTTTACCAGTGTGCCCTTAACCAAATGTAATGGCCTTGTTATAGACTAATCTTTATTCTCTTAGCTATTTAAACATCATAATTAGCCCTTTGGCTAATTCTGCAATTAGCCCTTTGGCTAATTCTGCAGATTCTGCAACTCCTTCACTTTCCCTTCCTTCCTCCGGCTTTTCTTTCATGGGGCTCTCTGCTTGCTTATTTGTTTATGCAGTTTCTACGTTTCTATAGGGTTGCTTTTCACAGGGTATGCCCTCATATACCTCTTCCAAGAAAACTTGCTTGACATCTGTTATGGAAGAATGGGGTGGGAAAAAGAAGATCTGGTACTAGTTTTCCTAATACATACCTTCCACCCATTTGTCTAACAACCTTCACCTGCTTAATGGTTTCTTATTTTTTGTAGCCTGTTACATTTTTTTTAAAACATCTTTATTGGGGTATAATTGCTTTACAATGGTGTGTTAGTTTCTGCTTCATAACAAAGTGAATCAGTTATACATATACATATGTTCCCATATCTCTTCCCTCTTGCGTCTTCCTCCCTCCCACCCTCCCTATCCCACCCCTCCAGGCGGTCACAAAGCTAGCCTGTTACATTTTAATTGACATTCTGAATTTTTCTATCTGTCCTTCCTTGAACCATGTGATACAGACTCATGTTCTTCTTGCCTTTAAGTTTAACATGATGAGAATTGAAATGAATTTTAAAAATTTAATTTCTCTTAGTTAATATTAATGTAACCCCTTAAGGAGATTGGAATGTCAAGTATATGTGGCAGCACCACTAAGGAGGAAGGTTTTTTTTTTTTAAAATGGCTATACAATTGTATGTACTATATCTTATTTTTTTAACATCTTTATTGGAGTATAATTGCTTTACAATGGTGTGTTAGTTTCTGCTTTATAACAAAGCGAATCAGCTATACATATATATATATCCCCATATCTTGTCTCTCTTGCGTCTCCCTCTCACCCTCCCTATCCCACCCCTCTAGGTGGTCACAAAGCACCGAGCTGATCTCCCTGTGCTATGCGGCTGCTTCCCACTAGCTATCTATTTTACTTTTGATAGTGTATATATGTTAAATGACATCACTATCAGCCCTTTCTCTACATAGTTACAAAAAATAAAGTACCAAACCTAAGAGATTCAGGCTTTATAGATTATGAGAAACAGTTCTACCTGCGTCATCACTTTTTAGGAAACTCTTTGCTCTGGAGTTTAAAGTTACACAGATTTTTAAATTCATTTTCAATTCTTTTTACGGATTCTCTACAGTAATCTTTCAAAATATAAATGGGTGTGTGTGTGTTTGTGTATAACACCATAATGAAACGAGAGAACGAGAACGTAAAGTCAAGAATAATGAGTGGGGAATTTCTGACGCGCCTTGTATCCTGCATCTTAGGCACTGTCATAATCGTGTGCTTTATGACGATCTCTTACTGGAGCCTGAATATGTACCCGTTTAATAATCTCCTATCTATGAAAAGAATTCTATACTTCTGAGCGCTAGACTCAAGAGACTTTATTATTTAATTTGCACACAGTATACTTTGCATTTGAATAATAAGTTGGTGAAAATGCCACCGTGTCAAAGGAGTGTTCACATGATATGACTGAAAATCTGTAGTTGGTGTCAAAGCCAATGTAGTATGCATGATACTGCCTTCAATTTGTTTTGTAAGTATAGGTCTCAAAGGAACCTGACTCCTAAGGTATAGTAGAAAAAAATGGGACACAGAACATTTTATGTCTGTGATTTTCAATGTCCTCATTCGTAAAATGAAATGATAAGCAAATCTTTCAAGTATCTTCCAGCTTTAAAGAACTTTGTTTTTTTTGGACCTCTGATTTTCTCTGCAGTTTGAGTTCAGATGTTCTGAGCTGCAGTAGAACGACCTCTAGGGCAGTGTCTTTTAAAATTTTTCAATTGAGACTCGCAGTAATAAATAAATACACATAGACACATACAAGTGTCCCAAAACATTTAACTTTACCACATTCGATACACTCTAATATTTTTTCTTTTATGGTCAACTTTATTGAAAAGAAAATTTTGGTTATGACCTAGTAAATTTGACAGTGACTTGAAGTTTGAGAAGCATTGCCACAGTAATAGTGTTAACTTGACTAGCCTGTAACCTCCTCAGTTTCCTCTTATATCTCTGCATTTAAATATTTCTTTTCTAGAATCGCAGAATATATGGATTAGTGAAATAGAGTGAATCACTTCTTGTTTAATAACCTACTTGAATGTATGGTATAAAGCATGTTTTGATATAAAAATCGAGACACTCATTTACAGTATTCTTTCCATTATGATCTGCAATTTAAAAATCTTTTGAAGTTCTTTCTCTTTGAGACTGCTAGATTTTATTTAAGACTATTTTTTTTGGCATTTAACATTTCTCTCTCTAACACGCAAACATACTTACTCTAAGCATATTGATCTATTGAAATCGAGGTCTCTTCTAGTCTTTGAGATAAGCAGGCCCATACTTGCTGGTGTGGTTCTTTGTATGAACTGCCTCTTGCCCTTTCTTGACACTAACACAGCTGGATGCAGGAAGAGGCTATCAGCATCTCAGGTCCTTTAGGTCAGTGGCTTCGCAGTAGAATCCCCAAGGGAGCTTTTAGAAATTCTGTTGTCTGGATTTGCACCCCATTCCAAATAAATCAGAATATGAATGTTTGGTGGTGAGAGCTAGGCATCAGTGTTTTTAAAAGATTGCTTGGTGATTCCAGTGTGTAGCAAAATCTGGGAACCACTCCTCTAGGTTTTTTGTTTATTTGCTTGTTTTTGTAATGAAAGAGAAGGTAAAGTGTTTTTTGGTTTTTTTTTTTTTCTTTTTTTTTTTAAGCTTAGCAGCTATTAACCATGGTGGCAAACTATCTGTCCATTATAATTTCATGCCTAGGGACTCTGATAATGGTAACTTTCTTAAAAATAGAAATAAGTTCACAGATTTAAAAATAACTATTTTCAAATACCTTTCTATTTTTTAAAACATTGTGACAGTATGGTCATGTTTTAGAGGTTATCACCTTGACTCTAAGAGAAGAGCAACCTGAAGAACACTGTCTTCTCACTTTCTGTACAGAAGAAGCATTTGTACTCAAGCTTATCATGATTAAAATGTGGTGATTAGTGCTGTCTCTGGAAACTACAGACATCCATAAGGTAGCCCTTATCTACATACACGGAAGTTGGACGGTTGTCTGGAAGTATTGCATGTTTGACATCTATCTGATGTCATTCTCAAAAGAATAAATGCCAGAGTATCTAGAATAGTTCTAATCCATGGAACAAATACAGAATTCTAGGGTAGGAAGTCAGTATAGCCATGCCAGCCATATATCATATTTCTATTCGGTTATAGAGGGATTACCTCCAAAATGTGTTAGATGGAAAAATTTCTTACCCTTAATATAGGCTAGATACAAGCTGCTTACTCAGATAGCTTCATAGTCCATGGCAACCTCCCAATTCATTCATTTTTAAGTGGTTGCATCCATTTGAGTCATGATGTGAACATCACCCAGCAAACTGAGTCACAGGTTAATTTACATATTTGAGAAGTTGTTGTATTCAGTATATCGCAATAGAAATATCATAGAAATTTTGCTTTTTTCATTCAAATTTGGAATCCACTAAATTATGTTAAGGTTATTATTTTCTGTTATCTCTAGGAATAATAAGTTAGTTTGAATTGAGTTGTTTGTGTTTTACATAATATTTATATAGTGAAGCATTATATCATAACTAAAAGATAGGATGAAATGAAATCTGTTCATTTGCTGAGAAATATAATTTAGGATATGCAAATTCATCAGCTCTAGGACTCAAAATGGTTAAAACTCAAAAGGTTAAAAGGAAAAAAACTTGGTTAAATATATTTTGGGATTTCCTAAGCTTAAAGTATTAGAAGAGTTATAAAGTTTTTGTCATATACAAACAATTCAGTTTGTTCAATCTTTAGAAGTCTGCAGGCTCTGGGATTTAAAAATAAAAGAGAACCACAGCAATGAGAAAAGTTAAAGTTATTGATTCTACTTATTTTTCACCGCGTACTACCCACCTCTCCAAATGCAATATTTAATCTGTGCTGGAATTAAGTATTTATTAATGTTCAAGAAACTAGGCAGTCATCTGACCATGGCTTATTATAGCTCATTCCTAAATTTAAAAGTGTTTCCAGATTGAAAAATGGTGAAGGGAATAGAGAACAAATGCACAGCTTTCAGTTTACTCCTTGTTTTGGATTTTGTATATTTTTTGAAACTAGATTTTTTATCCTAATCATACTGTATTGAGCCTTTTAAGAGAGTGAAGTAAGATTGTGTTAGAATTTTTTGAGATCTGCAGATTTTATTTGTATAAATTATATTTCTTTTGTTTGTCCAATTAGCATACTTTCTAGAAATGATATACAATTTTAAAAAATTCAGACAATTTCCTATTTCTGAATTATCTGTGTACATTGCTTTTCACTTGCTTCCATCTGCCCATCTTTTGATTACTTTTACTCCTTATTTTTCCTAGATAACAAAAAAGGGAAATTTATGGTAAAAATGAAATCTGTTTATCAGTGAATGCAATTTGGCAAGAAGGAGGATAAAATATTTCTAAAATGAAATCTTTAGACCAATGGATTTTATTTATCCTTGTCCTTTTGCAGTCTTAAACTACAATTAAATGAAAGATTTTAGTTTATTTTTATTGCAAACTGAAAGCAACATTGTCATAGTTCATTTCCTAGAAATTCTAGTGAATATGTACTTCCAAGGTGAACTCTCTAATACTTGAACCAGAGCTCAGGATTTCTCTGCCATAATTTCGAAAGCCTCCCTGGTAGATCTGCAAACTGGCTGTCTGACTAGTCCTCATTTTTCCTGCGGATTGCCAGTTGAAAGAAGGGTTATAATGGACAGTGGTGCCACCCCCCACTCATGTCTCTGTTTAGGGTTACAGTAGTTTAGATAAATTTCCTTTCTCTTCTGCCACTCTTTTGTGTTCACAACTTTGAGAAAAGTATGAGCTCCTATTAAGCTCCTCTTCACAGAAAGATTGGGGAGTCTTTGTCTAAGATAAAACTGATAACAATAAGAACTTTCTATGTTCATCTGATTATTTTAGTATTATTTATTTATTTATTTGGTTGTGCCAGGTCTTAGTTGTGGTGTGCTCCTTAGTTGCGGTAGCATGTGGGATTTAGTTTCCTGACCAGGGATTAAACCTGGGTCTCCTGCATTGAGAGCATGGGGTCTTAACCACTGCGCCACCAGGGAAGTCCCAATCTAATTATTTTAATATAGCAAGCCCTTGTTGATTGCTGACTGTGATAGAGGCTTAGATAAGGCACCATGGAAACTGTAGGATGAATTAAATATGGATTCTCTGTGACTTGTGAAAGACTATATTGCATGATAAAAAGTGGTGAGTGATGAATTCTAGAAGAGAAGCACAGGTAAAAATCCTTTGGGACCACAGGAGAAGGTGTGATTACACCTAGCTGAGGGAATCTTGGAAGGCTTTATGGATGTGTTACTTGTTGAGCCTGGATTTTCAGAAGTCAGAGGTTGGAAAGGCATTTTGGATAGGAAGAAGAAAAGTCTTAAGCCAAGTGTAGGAGGTAGAGAAGCAGAGGCCTATTGGAGAAATAGGTAATAGATCTGATGCTTAGGAAATAGCATGTGTAGAGGAGGTAATAGAATGGTAAGTTTGGAGAGGCTGGTTGTCGTAAAATGGAACACCTTGAATGTTAGGTTAAGACAAACTGGGCTTCTGATTAAATGAAAATAACTCGATCTGATTAGGTTTAACTGACTTTTACTATGAATTCCACTAGAAGAAACCATGTGTACTGTTGTGCAACTTATATTTTTCATATAATAATATATTAAGGCTGTATTTCTAAATCAATACCTATTGATTGCATTCTTTTTAACATCTTTACTATTAATATTACATGGGTAAATTATACCTAACTTAACTAGTCCTTACTGATATACATGTAGTTGTTACTAGGTTTTTCTATTGTAAAAATGCTACATTATACATTTATCTCTGTGTTCCTGTGTTAGATAACTATTGGGTAAGTTTCTAAAAGTGGAATTTCTGGGCTAAAGGCTGTTGTCAATTTACAGTTACTCCATAGGTATATGAGAGTTTGTTTCCTCACCCACTTACCAGTTCCAACTGTGTCAGTCTTGACATAACTAAAAATTTGATTGTATTGATGAAATAGAAATTGACATCTAAAATAGGAAGGTATCCACTAGCTAGAGAACATATATCAATAATTTTGGAGGATGTGTAGTCCTGGGGTAGGGGATGGTGTGACAGTAGAAGAGAAGACTTACAGGAATTATCTTATGTGCCTTTCTAGGTTGTTAGTTTTACTTAAAGATTTGGGAGGAAAACATGTTATTTTCATTTTAAAACAAACTGAAAAATTTAAAGGTAGAATTTGGTGTTTATATGATTTTTTACTAACAAAAATGAATATTTATAATGTTTCATTATTAAATAATGTTTATGATAGCACTTTGCATATTGGAGCCCTATACAAATTTTATTACTGTGTTAGTCAACAACCTATTACAGGACATAAAATCTCCTTTCATTGCTCAACCAAGCCATCAGTATACAAGAAAAAGGGATGGCAAATTGTTTATTTCTTCAAATGTTCTGATAGAATAGTTGCATACACAAATCAAAAAGTGTCATAGAGTAGAATTTAGTTATAAACACCTACTTCTCTCTCTCTTTCCCTTTCAGTTTGTAAGCAAACTATTACATTGCCTTAACTAATTTTACTTATTTCTTATTTATTTTGCTTTTACTAAAAAAGTCACTTTTTAAACTTGCAGATATCAAATAATTTTTTATAGTCACCACATAATGTACACAACTCTCTTGACTGGTAGATGAACTGAAGGGCACAGAGGCTAATTCATATTTAAGGCAACACATTTAATAGAAAGAAGTACTAAGAAAAGATACTGACTTTTCAGTGTCTCTAAGGTTCTCAAGGAGGACGGTTGTCTTCATACTTAAAAATTCTTTAGCAACACAACTCTTTTTCAAAGTGCAGAATATAGATGTAAAAGTGGAGGTGTTCTGTTGAAGCAGGGTGAGGTCCCAGGATTTATGGTGACCAGGCCCCTCTCCCTCAGTTCCTCCAGTGACTCCTGAGGGTAGCTCCAACCTATCTAGGTTGTTGGGAACACAGTGCAGGAGCAATACCCTCCTAGGCGATTTTGGTGCCCTTGCTTTTTAGGAGCCACTAGGTGAAAGCCCCCAGATTACTCAATGGATTATTCTCTACTCTATTTTTGGAAGATAATAGGTCCTGAATATGCTACATGAAACTCTAAGGGTCCAGGTTTTTTGGCTGAAGCAAACAGGTCTTTGAATTTCATTTTATCATATTGTTTATTTGCATGAACCAGGTAACGATAGTAATAAATTAAGCTACCTCTGTGACCCTCAGAGAGCTTTCTTATTGTGATTCATTGATCCTTTCTCTATGGATTTTTTTTTTTTTTTGCGGTACGCGGGCCTCTCACTTTTGTGGCCTCTCCCGTTGCGGAGCACAGGCTCCAGACGTGCAGCCTCAGCGGCCATGGCTCACAGGCCCAGCCGCTCTGCGGCATGTGGGGTCTTCTCGGACCAGGGCACGAACCCGTGTCCTCTGCATCGGCAGGCAGACTCTCAACCACTGCGCCACCAGGGAAGCCCTCTATGGATTTCTTTTAAAACATAAATCTTCAGGGAAATTTTATACTTGGGCTGGATGCTTTGGGCTCTGCTCCTGACTTCTGGGCTCTCCTAAACCAAAATATTTTGGTGGAAAAGTTAAAAAAAGGACTCCTTAAATTTTATGAAAACAGTCTCCTTTAAATAATCATATATTTCTGAGGTATGTTAAGTGAGCTTTGATGATTGGCTCATTGATTCATTCTAAAGGTAGATTTACTCCACAAATTCTGCCTTAAATATTGTATTATAATAATACCACTTCTTTCTTTTTATTAATTAATTAATTTTTGGCTGCATTGCGTCTTTGTTGCTGTGCACGGGCTTTCTCTAGTTGTGGCGAGCAGGGGCTGCTCTTCATTGCGGTGCACGGGCTTCTCATTGCGATGGCCTCTCTTGTTGCAGAGCACAGGCTCTAGGCGTGCAGGCTTCAGCAGTTGGTGGCACATGGGCTCAGTAGTTGTGGCTCGTGGGCTCTAGAGCGCAGGCTCTGTAGTTGTGGCACATGGGCTTAGTTGGTCTGTGGCATGTGGGATCTTCCCAGACCAGGGCTCGAAGCTGTGTCCTCTGCATTGGCAGGTGGATTCTTAACCACTGCGCCACCAGGGAAGTCCGTAATACCACTTCTTTATCAACATGCTGCACGTAGCAGGAGATCTGTGACGTGTGGCAGATAACTAAAGGCACTAATGCCAGCACTGTACATTAAAACTTGTGATTAAACCCAAGAGGAGATTGGAGGTGTCATAAAATGCTCCTGTTGACATTCAAAAACTTTGTCTATGAAGTATGACCACAGATTGAACTGAAAAGATAGAAACTTTACAGAGATTTAATTTTCTTTTTCTTTTTTGTCAACATTCTTTGATAAATACTTTAAATTATTATGGTAGTTAACGACAATGAGCAGAGGACTCTATATAATCTGGAATATTCTAGATGACCCTCAGTATAATAGTGTACTGTACATGGCCATCAAACCAGTTTTCTTAGTTAATGCCATAGCTTGCAAAGGTATTAACTGTATTAACTTATGGATTTAGTTGAAATTTTAAAAAATGTTCTTTTTACCTTTGACTAATGAATGAATAAGAGAAAATTGATTGTTCTGCATTCTCTAATGGGGTTCATAGCTTTTTCAGTTCTGATCAGAATCATCTATTTAAATAACACTTTTCTTAAAGAAAATATTTATGAAACGCTAATCAACTATTAAGTGAACAGGTAATACAATATGTGATAATTGTTACACCCTTCCTACAGTGCATAAAATTTTAATACAAACTTAGTGTATACTTGATAACAATTTACATGTTTATTTTACCATCTGGTAAATGTGTAAACTATATTTTGAGAAGCACATTTCATATTCACTTTAACAACTTATTCTTGACAATATGTGCCCTATCTTATGTATTGACTGGAAGGATCTTGAAAATTTTCGAAAAAGATGAATCCAGGAAAAAAAATTCATGTCGTAGTTTGCTTGTTTTAAAAATATTATGGAGATTTAAGACTTAGTTTGTAGTACCAAAGTGAGGGATTGTGTTGTTTGCTGACTTTTACCAGACATCCTGCTAATTAGGGTAGAATAAGCAGAGCAGCTTCCAAACATAATATCATGTACATCAAATCAGTTTTCCTGCTAACACTATAGGCCACATAGGTAGCAATAATAAGGTAAATACGGTTCTGTGTGTTGTTGTGTAACAGTATCACATCTTTTTCAGAGTGTTTGGCTTGCTGTCGCTTGTGTCTAAATATGAGAAGATCATTTTTTCCAATGTGTTGCAGTGAACCTCAAGTGGATAGCTTTTATCGAATACTTGAACAGCATTTATGACACTTTGGCCTTCCGCCTTTTTTATTTCATTTTCTCTGTTTATGGGTCTCACTGGAATAAATCTCAGGGATTTAACACAAAACAAGCAAGTAGATAATTCCCTATTTAGTTTTGTTTTAATGCACTCTTTCTTAGCTGGTAATAATTTAAAAACCTTTGTAAAATTTCATGGACTACCTCTACGTACTAATTACCATCTGCCCACCTATAATGAAGAGGTTTGATAAGCAAATTACAGATTTTGGCTTTAACAGATAGATTCCTCATCACAAAATCTTTAATTTGAAATAAAAATAAAACTCAAAACCACATTTTTATCTACTAGATTTAGAAATCAATGTACAGGTGTATCTTGAACCAGTTACTTTTTTGTTTTTTGGCTGCATTGGGTCTTTGTTGCTGCACGCGGGCTTTCTCTAGTTGCGGTGAGCGTGGGCTACTCTTCATTGCTGTGCTCAGGCTTCTCATTGCAGTGGCTTCTCTTGTTGTGGAGCAGGGGCTCTAGGCGCACTGGCTTCAGTAGTTGCAGCACGTGGGCTTAGTAGTTGTGGCACACAGGCCCTAGAGCGCCCAGGTTTCTGTAGTTGCAGCATGTGGGCTCAGTAGTTGCGGTGCACGGGCTCTAGAGCACAGGCTCAGTAGTTGTGGCGCATGGGTTTAGTTGCTCTGTGGCATGTGGGATCTTCCTGGACCAGGGATCGAACCCGTGTCCCCTGCATTGGCAGGCAGATTTGTAACCACTGCGTCACCAAGGAAGTCCCACCAATTATTTTTTAATTTATTCTAAATTTATTGCATTTTAAACTCCTCAGATTATTGGTAGTTGCCTTTATTATGTTTCCTCATAGAATGCATATTTCACTTTTATGATTATATAACATAATTCTGAGAAATATTGTTATCTGTGTTCATCTTTATTTACAGCTATGATGTTAAACTACATTATTCCTAAGACTTTATAAAGCTTCTAAACGACTCTCTGCAACAACCCTGCAAGATGGGCATTGGCTTCATTTTACAGATAGATTGAGGACAAAAAGTTTAAGTTATCTTTCCCATGGGTATACAACAAGTAAATGTTAGAGCAAGAATTTAACCCCAGATTTGCCTTGCCTGAAGCCATGTTCTCTTCAATACATTATTGCCTCAAATTTTTAATCAGGAAGACATAGAATCTACTTTTATTGAAGTATTTAAAGGTCCAACATAGAGTCATTTGGTCTTGGAAGGATAAAGCTACCTGATATCAGCGTAAGATGGTAGGGATGGAGGTTGGGAAGAGAAGGGAAGAAATGCAGATGACCTTCTAGAATCCTTTCAGCACTTTGATCTTATACTTCTAAAATCTGCCTCTGTTCAAATTATTATTATCATGCCTCCAACCCTTATGTCAAATCAATGCACTTGGATTCAGTTTGTTATAAGATGGATTAGAAATTCAAATCAAGTGTTTAAGAATCAACTAATATTCAGATTTTTTAAAAACAAGCAAAAATAGTATTTCAGACACCATGGCAACTCTGGAAGAAAAATGATTTTTAAAAATACTAAAAATATTATAGTGATAATAGTAACAATAAGTACTTACCGAATGCTTACTTTATGACATTTGTTTTAAGGTATACTAACGAATGTATAATGTATATTCACTAATTCAATTCTCATAACAATCCAGTGAGATAGATACTTATTCCCATTTTTCAGATGAAGAATAGAGTCATTTGCCTAAAGACATAGTAAACAGTAGTTGAATCAGGATTTGAACTCAGGCAATCTGGTTTCAGAATAATGACTAGTATTAGCAGTGTTATTAAAATAAATGAGATGGTAACTGATCTCTCTTTCAGGACTACTACTGCAAAAGCAGTATGAAGAAAAAAAATTGGATCAAATAGGAGTTAAGAACTCAAGAAAGAAAGTAAATCTGCATTGGGTCCTTTAGAACTTTAGTTTATTTAAGGATGTAAATATGAGCAAAACAAACAATTTTCCTTTTTCAGAAAATAATATTTTATTTAAGGAGTACAGTATTCATTATTTATTCCAAATGGAATAATAGCATAGTATGTTATTTGTGAATCGCCAAAACTTTCCTCTTTATTGGTCTCTCATGATTCTTTATAGTTTCTAATAAGTAGAATGATTTCTAATAAGTAAAATTAAAGACAGTTTAAGCTATGTAAGCTTGTTCTATACATCATGAACTGAAAGGGTTTCAGCTTTTGTTCAAAATTATCAGTGTCTCAGTGATATTTTTGTTATATGGCTTCCTTTGTACAACAGAAATAAAATATATCTGGTAAAATAAAGTCATTATTTTGAATTAAAAAACATTTTCACCAATAAAATGCACATTTAAAAAGAAAAGAGAGTATTTGTAGAATTATTAGAAGCTTGTTAAATTTATGCAGAATCATCTAGTCCCTCAAAGGTCAGAACCTTTGAATGAGATTGAAAAGTTTTAATTGTTTTTTTGATGTTTTTTGAAACACAAGATTTACTAAAATCCTTACATAGAGCACATGGTAGGCCTAATCACAGGGTATTTACACTTAGAGATCAAGTTTTTTTTTTTTCTGTAACAGTTTTTGTTCTAAAGTTGGACATCCTCTATTTTATAAGCTTTATATTACTAATTTCACAATGTAAATCTTTTTGTCTTTTTCTTAAAAAAGGAGCAATTTATACAAAAAGGGAAAGAGGACATGTAAAAGAGAAAAATAGTAATGGTAGTATTTCTTTTTTACCTATGTGGCTTATTTTGAGTTTCAGTTAAACATATCTATGTGCAAATTGAGAAGTGTTTTTTCCCTTTAAAAATGTTTACTTGTGTGTTTTTATGAATGGACTTTTATTTTATGGTCTAAACTTTCAAATAAGAAGGCTATAAAAGTGAGTGAATACTTCTGAATTAGAAATTATTTTTAATAATTTAATCCATACCTTATTATGGAAAAACTCATTGAGCCTGTTTGTGAAGACAGACTCTACAAAACTCATTTCTATGTCTTTGGTGGTAAAATGATCTGCAACTAGATCTTTATACACTTTTGCCTCCAGAAGAACCCTTGTTTTTGTGTCTCTGTAACTGTGTCTCTGTTTTATATATTGCTTTTCTTCTTCCTCCGTTACCTCATATCCTCTTGCTTTCTCCTGTATCTATTCAAATTTGCTCAAATACTCTACCAGTGGTGTTTCTCAATCATGGCTACTCATTAGAATCACCTATCATTCTCCACTACTTCCTCCACACCCTACCCTTCCCCCCAAAAAACCAAATGCCCAGGCTAAAATAAGAATCTCTGGGGGACTTCCCTAGCCATCCAATGGTTGGGACTTCGCCTTACAATGCAGGGGGTGTGGGTTCGGTCCCTGGTCGGGGAGCTAAGATCTCACATGCCTCATGGCCAAGAAACCAAAACATAAAACAGAAGTGATATTGTAACAAATTCAATAAAAGACTTAAAAAAAAAAAGAATCTCTGTCATGCTTACAAACAAACACAAAAACAGTTGCCCAGGGCATTGATGTTTTTAAGAAGTGTCCCTGATAATTCTAATGATTAGCCAGGCAGATTCATGAAGAATATACTATCCTATTATTCCATTTGGAATAAATAATGAATATTATATACCTGAAATAAAATCTTAATTCTCGTTTGAAAAATAAAAATTATTTGTTTTGCTCAGGGATTAACCATTACATTAAATGATGAAATGTTTGTTTCAGGAATCAGCAGACAGGATGGAAAGAAGACATTTTGGGCCTGAGTGCCTTTCCTGTATGCTTAAACTTTACATTACATAGAGAGTGCCTCATTGGCTTATTCATAAGGCTAACCATGGTATAGCTGGTATCCCAGTGAGAATAGGCTGAGTAGAAGTGTGTATCTGTAGAATTTGCTTCATTTGTGTTTATCATCCCCAAGTAGCTGGTGTTAAGAAAACAAGAAGTAAAATTTATCTATACCTTCTCCTAAGAGCCTGCATTGCTAATTATCTTAATTTGACATTTTGAATAACAAATTATTCTGACTTAGTCTGTTCCTACCTAGTGTTCACAAAAAATTCAATATATTATGTAATGGGAATTGATGCTAGATTTGATAGCTTATCCATTACTCAAGTACCTTTGTAGAAGAAAATTTTTTAAAAAACACCTTTTTTGGATAGGTCAATAAATGACATCCAGAGCTTGATTAAATCTGGTCTCAAGCTCTAGCATTTAGACTAGGTGTTGTCTGAAACTTGCACAGATTAATCGATTTTTGTCTTTTTAAGATCTTACACTGAGATGCACCATAGTGGATCAAATACTTTTAATTAACTGAAATGAAAGCAGTATCCAGCACCTACCTATGGTTTTGGAAATTGTTTTGCTGTTTGGTTGAACTAAGATCGTTCAGACTATTTGATGGAACCTTTTCAGACTGGTTCTTGAGGAACTAAACTCATTTGAGGTGTCTTTAAAGTCTATATTACTTTGGATTAAGTAAGATTTTTGTAGAAAAATTAATTTTATATTGGGGAAGTAGGGTGTGGTATTGGGAATTACTTCTGTGTTCTGTAAGTCATTTAATTTTGTTGAGCCACTATTTCTCCACCAGCAATTCAGCTATAATAATGATTGCTCTGTACATACTTTAGAGGGATTTGGAGGCGGAAAATTTTGCTATAAATATATTAAAATTCAGCAAAGCTTTGTTGAATTCTGTTAATAAAATGTGTTGTGAAGATAGTGAATTAGAGCAATAAAAATCAACAGTCACAAATGGTGTATTTTGCCCCCAACAGGGCTTTGTATTGCCTTTTCTGTATAATGAGTTGCTTATATCTATTTCTCCTATTACGCTTAACTGATCTTGAGGGCAGGCGCTGTATTTGTCTTTGTACTGAGTCTAATATAGACCTTGGCACATAATAGTTTCAACAAATGTTTCCTCAAGAAGTATTTTTCTTATATATCTAGGATAAAAGTGTTAATTAAATTAAAATCATTATATCACTTTTTTATGTTTTGGGCGGATACTATTAGAAAACATAATTTTACTATCTCTGAGAGTATGCACATACACATGTAAGAGGAGATTCAGTGCTTTTGAAAATTCACATTGGACTGGGAAGTGAATTATGTTAAGTTGGAGTGACCTAGTAGAGCACTAGTTACTGTGTATAGTAGGTGGGCTGTGAGGTGTCAAGGAAAGATCATGAGCTTTGAAGCTAGACAGACCTGGATTTGAATCTGCCACTTTCAAGATAGGTGATTCTGGGGAAATTTCTTAATGTCTCAGCTTCAATTTCCTTATCTGTGAAAAAGGGTAATACTATCTACTTCATGGACTATTTGTTATAAGTAAGTAGAATCCTTAGTAAAGCATCTGATATAATGTCTGGACATAGTAGGGGCTATGATAGCTGTTATTATTAGATAAGCTAGCAAAAGGATTCTTTTCAGGTAGAAAATGATTTAAAGATGGGTTTTTCTTTTCCAAAGACAGACTTTTCAATTGAATAGGAATTTCTGCCTTTTTACTTTTTCTTTTACTTTAATTTGCTGGAAGTTAATTTCCAAATGTTTTAAAATTAAACACTGTGGAAGATTGCATAGAATATATTTTACTCCTTGCTCTTAAGGGATCTTGTACTATCAAGAGGATTACAAGGTGAGGCTAGGCTGGTGGTTTTCATTCTAGCCTCTGTTAGTCCCTGTCACCAAACTACCACATAATTTGGAGCATTTGCCAGTGTTGGCTCAAGAGAGGCCAGTCGAGACACTAATAGATGCATTTTCTCCATGAGTACACCCTTGGATCACACATAGAATTCCTATTAATAGCAATGAGAGTTAAACTTGTAAATCCCTTATGCACTGATGGGAGAATAGACCTTTTAGTTTACTTAGCCATCTTCCAGTTATTTGGCACTTTCCCCATCCCTTGTGAGTTCTCCAACATTTTCATTAAAGGCTTTTCTATTTTCTATTCTGCTTCATTCAGTTTGGGTTGTAATTCACGTTGGCCTGATGCCTTGGCAGCAATGAATAATTCTAATTGCCTCACTATCTATCTAGTCTGGCCTAATCATAAAGCCTTTCAACTTTTCATTCAAGCTTCCAGCAGTATCAACTTCATGGGTCACAAACTTCCCACTCATATCCTTTTATTGCATTTTAGCTGCTTACCTCTTATGTTTTTAAGAAACTCCAGAGAGTTCATCATTATTTCATTCCTTTTCTTTTATACCATCTTATCCTTTCTGTAAAATTAAAGCAAGCACTGCAGAAACCTAAAGATGCAGGGCGACTTTTGTCCAGACATTGTATCAGAAGAGCTAGATACCCTAGTTCTCATCTATTTTAGTTAGATGAGAAAAGTTTTAAGTATTCTTCCATGTCTATTCTGTCACCTCCACTTCTCTGTCTACCTACTGAAATACACATTTTTCTTTTCTGATCCTAAAGATCGATATAGTATGAGAACCATAATGGTATGCTGAAAACAAAGGTCCTGCTTTGAACTGTTGTGATTTTTTTGGCAGACAGGGAGGCTTCTCCAGTACTCTATATAGTAAGGGTGTTCTGTTTTGATTCTGTATAGCGATGCTTAATGCTTATTTTAGAGATTTTGCAGGAACCTTTCTCATATGGTAAAAAAAGAAAATTGTGTTTTAAAGATCCCCAAAAGGCTTAAAACGAAAGAAACACATATTCATTGATTATGAAATAATTTATTTTTCCTTCTTCCTTCTCCTTTAAAAAAGTATTCTAAACATTTTGAAATCTTATTGTTATAGAAAATTTCAAATATTTCATAATAGTATCTAATGAATTCCCATTTATGCATCTATTGATAGATCTAGGGGCTTTAACAGATTCAGGTTGGAGTTTTGTGATAAGACTAGTACTTTAAATGTGATATTGTGTACTTCTGTGATACCTGTTTGTCTCTCTTTAGTCAGTCAAAAGAGTTGTCTCTTTTGTCTCCCTTTATCAGCCAAGATGATTATTGCCTAGAACCATTAATTCATTAGAGTTTACAAAATGGGATTTTTAAAATTCTATCATTGCTTCATTTATTACCTAGAATACTTATATAAAGTATTACAGTCCCTTGTTTGGTTACAGCAAGGTAAATGAATCCTCTCCCTTTATTTGCCAGTTTTCAAAATAATAAGTTGGTTCATCAGTATTTTCCATAGGTGACCAGTGAGTTGTTTTCTTTTATCATTATAAACACGTGGATTTAAACTTGTTGATGTGTTACAATCTATTGTAGTTATTATCAATTTGTCCCATCTTTGCCCCATGAATGGCTTGTTCAGTGTAAATCTTGAGTGCTTTTGAAAGAACTCCTATAGCCTTTGATAACATCTTTTCCTTCCTTGTATAACAAGATATTTTAGTCTTATCTTCAATTCTAAATGGTTCATCTAAATTCCATTTCCCTCCCCTTACATGGAGTCAATTAGTTCCCTAATGAGCTATAGTTCATTTTAGTGTGAATTGGGAATTAGAAACCACAGACTGAATGCTAAAGGTGCTCATTGCTACTGGATTGGTCCTTTCAGGAGTCTGTGCTAGGGAATTTTATACACATGCACACACACACACACACACGTAATAAGAGTATAAAATAAAACACATCATGGGTTTGTACTAATACTTCCAATTTCAGTGAAGGATTGTAGCATTTTAATTTAACCATCTTTAGTCTTAGATTTGTAATGGCTTTCCCTTATACTGAAAACCTCTTTTCCCTCTCCTAGTGAAATCTCTGTTCCCTACCTTATTAACCTAATTATTTGCTTCCCCCTCACAATGTACTCACAAGGGTCTCATAATAAAAATACCAACAGCACTACTAACAATATGATCACTGAAAACAGTTTAAGATTTTATTACAGTTCTTTCCATCCTTAGAATATATCCCATTAAGTATGTCAAATCACTATGTTTTAAAGTCGTGTGGAATGTTCCTTTCTTGATGGTTGTACCATCAAGTGATGTGGTAGGCAGAGCAATGTCCTTCCTAAGATATCTATGTCCTAAACTCTGGAACCTATGAATATGTTATCTTACATGGCAAAAGAGATGTTACAGATGTGATTTTAAGAGCTTGAGATGGGGAGATTTTCTTGTATTATCCGGGTGGGCCCAGTGTAATTACAGGGGTCCTTAAAAATGCAAGAAGCAGAACAGGAGGCTGGAGTGATGTGATGTGAGAAGGAATCAACATACCCTTGCTGGCTTGAAGATAGAAGGGGGCCAGTGACAATATGTGGTATTGTTTTCTCATAACTAGAATACCCAGGTCTGGTAACCAAAGGCTTGAAGGTGTGAGCATTTTGCTTGTTGCAACTATATGTAATTGCAAGTTTTGGTACAAGGGAGTTAGTGTATATTGCAAAATATAGTAACCATGCTTATAATTCCAGGTTTTGGTACAAGGGAGGATTGATTGTTCATTTGAAGGTGGCATCTGACTCTTCACTTTTAGCATGGTTAATTGAACATTAAAGAAATTATTGAGAGTTTTGACTGATAATCAATGGTTACGGACTCTTCCCTTGAAACTTCATGTCTGTCAATTGGAGGGATTTTTCCGTTAGACTAGCTTCAGGCTCCATACATGGCTTCAGACATTTTCTCCCTCTATTCACCAGATACTTCCAGTGTAGGAAGTATCATCATGCAATGTGACTTCTGTGTCTGTGCCTTCATTGGGTGAGTCAGAACAACGTGGGGTAGAAGTATTTCTGAAAAAACATTCCTATAGTGGTGTGGCTAGCAATAACCACAGATATATCCAATTAAAAGTAATGTGTTCTTGATGCAACTTCCCTTTAGCAGGATCCTCAATATGCCCGCAACCACTCCAACATTACCCAACATGTGGTGGAGAATTTGGAGTGAAAAGAGACAGTGATCTTAACTAATTGTGGTTAAAATATATTACTTTTGCACATTTAACAAAATCTTATTTCCATTTGAACCCATTGCTAAAACCTCTTCCAGGAATTTGGAAGGGGTTTGTATTAGTTTCCTACTGCTGCAGTAACAAATTATCACAAACTTGGTTACTGAAACCAACACAAATTTATTATCTTACAGTTCTGGAGGTCAGAAGTTTGAAATGGGTTTCACTGGTTTAGAATCAAGGTGTCAGCTGGATTGCATTTCTTCTGGAGGCTCTGTGGCAGAATCGATTTCTTTGCCCTTTTCAGCTTCTAGAGGTGGGCTGTATTCTTGACTCCTGGTCCCCTTCTTCCATCTTCAAAGCCAGTGACATAGCATTCAAGTCTTTCTTTTTGACTGTCATCCTCCTGCCTCCCTTTTATAAGAGTCCTTGTAGTTCCATCAGGCCCCAAGACAGCTTACTATCTCAAGATCCTTAATTACATTTGCAAAGTTCCTTTTACCATGTAAGGTAGCATAGTCATAGGTTCTGGGAATTAGGGCATGGACATCTTTGGGGAGCCATTATTCAGCCTACCACAGGGCAGGTGCAGAGCCCTGAAAGTGAGGAAGCATTGTTTTTTTTTTAGTTTCACAGTAAATCTGTCTCTGTCCTTTAGTAAGTTTTCTTCATACAGATCCTATAGGGTCCTTGTTAAATGTGTTTTAACTATTCTGTATTTTATTGTCACAATTATAAATAAATAGCTTTTTTTTTTACCATTTCCATTTCTATATGGTTATGCGGGTATAGAGAAGGGTCATTAATTTTTATATGTTTCTATTTAAATATGGAATTAGAAAGCCATACCACATTTCCTTATTAATTCTAATGTTTTATTTTCATTAGAATCTCATATGCTTTATAGATGTATAATTATATCATCAGCAAAAGGATTGTTTTATCTTGTCCTTACCAATTATTTAATTTATTTTTTTTCTTATTGTATTCACAGTCTTCACCTAATGCCCAGGTCTTGCTGAAATATTTTCTACTTTAGTTTCAGATTATTAGATTTTTCATAGTAGTATGCCTCTTCTATTCCAAAACTCTTATTTAGCACTTACATTACAATTTTTTGTCAATTTGTTATTATCTAAATGAATAATTATAAACTATATTGATTTTCAACCTGGGGCCAATTTTGCACCCCTAGGGAACATTTGGCAATGTCTGGAGACGTTGATTTTCATGACTAGGGAAGGGAGATGCTACTGGCATCTAGAGGGCAGAAGCCAGAGTCATGCTAAACATCCCACAATGCACAGGTCACCCTCTCACCCCTGAAACAGATAATGATCTGGTCCATGTGCCCAAACTGAGAAACTCCGAGAGTATTATAAGGTTCATTGCTTACCTCTGTTTCTGTTCTCTTCATTTTCTTATACCTTAAGGTCATTATTCTGATGCATGTGTTGTTTTTAGATTACTATCTTAATTTTTTTTCTCTTGAATGGCTTATGTTGATGATATATTCTCTGCATTCTTATATATCTGCAAACATCTTTATTTTGCTTGGCAAGTGAATGATATAATTTTTTTCCATTGTAAATAACTTGTTTTTGAATGATATCTTGGCTGGGTATAGGATTTTTGAATTGCATTCCCTTTCAGCATTCTGTCAATGTTGTATTTTTTCTGCTTCCCAATGTTGTTGATGCCAATCTGATTTTTTTCCATTATAAATAGCATTTAGTTCTGAGGTTTGTTGTATAGTTCTTTTTATTTGTGAAACTTGAGATTTTTACTAGGATATGCCTAGGTATATTCCCTCCTTTCCTCCCTCCCTCCCTCCCTCCTTTCCTTCCTTAATCAGTGAACTCTTTCAGTTGTAGGCTTGATTTCCTTTTTTTTTTTTAATTCCAGGGTAAGTTTCTTCTTTAATTTCTTGAATTATTACCCCTCTTCCATTCTCCAGTTTCTTCTTCTGGGGTTTCTGTTATTTGTATTTTAAGATCTGTTCTCCAACTTTCTAAACTTTTCTCTCAAGATTTTTGTTTTTTTTTTGTATTTTTTTCTCTAAGTCAAACAATAAGCTCTTTTTAAATTTTAAAAAATAAACTGAGATATAATTTACATACAGTGAAATATACAGATTTTAAGTGCTCAGATGTGTAAGTTTTGACATATGTATACACACATGTAACCCACATCTTCTCAAGATACAGAACATTTTTATCATCCTAGACATTTCCAAGACATTTCCCTTCCCAGACATTTCCAAGTCACCCTGCCAGGCAAGCACTCTTCTGATTTCCTTCACCTTAGATTAGTTTTGCCTGTATTAGAACGGAATGTAAATAGAATCACACTGTCTGGCTTCTTTAACTGAGCAAGATGTATTTTGAGGTTCATCTATGGGTGTTGCATGTATCAGTAGTTTGTTTATTTTTATTGCTTAGTAGTATCCTGTATGGATATAATGTTGGAGATTTAGTTTATTTCCATTTTGTACTGTTATAAATAAGGTTCCTATGAACATCACTGTGAAAGATTTTTGTGCACATGTTTTTATTTCTCTTGGGTAAATATGTAGAAGTAGAATTGTTAGGTCATAGGGTAAGCACATGTTTATGAAAAACTTCCAGACCAATTTCCAAAATAGTTAGTGGGACTATAAGATGGTACAACCACTTTGGAAATTGCTTTGGCAACGTTATTGAAAAATCAGTTGGTCATATCATCATGGCTGTATTCAGAACTCACTATTTTGTTTCATTCATCTATTTATCTTTAATTTTTTTCTATATCTTTACATCAATTCCACACTGTTTTAATTACTGTAGCTCTATAATAAGTCTTGAAGTCAGGAGGGTAAGTCCTCCAGCTTTGTTCTTTTTCAAGATTGTTTGACTCTTTTAGGTTCTTTACATTCCCACTTGAATTTTAGAACCATCTTGTCAATTTCTGTAGAAAAGCCTCCTGTGAATCTATAGATAAATATATATTAATATAACAATATTCAGTCTTTCAATCAATGATGATGGTATATGTCTCTATTTATTGGCCTCCTTTAATTTCTATCAGATACGTTTTATAGTTTTCAGAGTAGAAGTCTTCTGCATATTTTGTTAAATTTATCCTTACATACTTTTTCTGTTGTAAATGGCATTGATTTTTAAATTTCTGTGGTTTTTTTAGATTTATTTTTTATTGAGGTAACATTGGTTTATAGCATTGTATGTTTCATGTGTACAATATGATATTTCTACTTCTGTATACCCTACAGCATGCTCACTACCAAAAATTTGTCTCCATCTGTCACTGTACAGTTGATCCCCTTTACACATTTCACTCTCCCCTCCCTTGTCCCTTCTCCTCTGGTAACTGCGGCTTTGTTCTCTGTTATCTTTGTGTTTGTTTTTGTTTGTTCATTTATTTTGTTTGTTTTTAATATTCCACATATGAGTGAAATCATACAGTATTTTTCTTTATTCATCTGACTTTTTTCACTTAGCGTAATACCCTCAAGGTCTATCATTGTCACAAATGGCAAGATTTCATAACTTTTTTATGGCTGAGTAGTATTCCATTGTGTGTATGTACATATGTATGTACATATGTATATATACATAAGTTTATGGGTAAAGATATTTTATATATTTATAAAATATATATTATACAAATAAAATTATAAATTTATATTGTATAAATATATATATATAAATATATAAAGCAACTTCTTTATCCATTTGTCCATTGATGGGCACTTAGGTTGTTTCCATATCTTGGCTATTGTAAATAATGCTGTGATGAACATAAGGGTGCATATATTTTTTCAAATTAGTGTTTTCTTATTCTTTGGTTAAATACCCTGAAGGGATAGCTGGGTCATACATGGTAGTTCTATTCTTAATTTTTTGAGGAATCTCCATGATGGTTTCCACAGTGGCTGCATCAATTTACATTCCCAGCAACAGTGTATGTGGGTTCCTTTTTCTCCATATCCTTGCCAACAGTTGTTATTTCTTGCCTAAAATTTCTTTTTCCAATCATTTATTTCTAGTAGATAGAAAACTATAACCACTGACCTTGTATTTTGCATTCTTGCTAAATCCATTAATTAGCTCTAATAGACTTTTTAAAAAGATTACTTAGGGGGACTTCCCTGGTAGTGCAATGGTTAAGAATCCACCCACCAGTGCAGGAGACATGGGATTGATCCCTGGTTCAGGAGGATCCCACACGCTGTGGAGCAGTTAAGCCCATGCACCACAGCTACTGAGCCTGCACTCTGGAGCCCGCAAGCCACACTACTGAGCCCGTGTGCTGCAACTCCTGAAGCCCAAGCGCCCTAGAGCCTGTGCACTCCAACTGCTGAGCCTATGCGCCGCAACTGTTGAAACACGTGTGCTCTAGGGCCTGTGTGCTGCGACTACGGAAGGCTGTGCGCCTAGAGCCCGTGCTCCGTAAGAGAAGCCACCACAATGAGAAGCCTGTGCACGCAATGGAGAGTAGCCCCTGCTTGCCGCAACTAGAGGAAGCCCGCGTGCAGCAATGAAGACCCAACGCAGCCAAAAAAAAAGAAAAAAAAAAAGATTACTTAGGATTTTTTGTGTAGATTATTTCAGTGGCAAAAAACACACTTTTGCTTCTTCTATACAATCTGTTTGCCTTTTACTTCTTTTTCATGTCTTATTGTACTTGCTGGGATCTTAGTACTATATCAAAAAGTGTTGCAAGTATTTAATTCTAAGATTTAATTCTAAGATTAAATACTTTTTCTTCTTTAGTCTGCTAAATTTTGCATTACATCCATTCAATACTGATTTTCAAATATTGAACCAACCTTATGTCCCTGGGATAAACTCCAAGTGATAATCATGCTTTATTATTTTTATTTCATAGTTCTGGGTTCAATTTGCTAATATTTTGCTAGTGTATTTTTGTGTCTATTTTCATAAATGATATTAGTTTGTAGTTTTCTTGTAATATTTTTAAAGGGCTTTGATGTCCAATTACATAGGAAAATACCATAGAAAACTTAGATGGAATAATAAAGGAAACACAATGATAGTGGCTGTCTTTGGTTATTAGGAATATAGGGTTTTTCTACTTTCCTGTATTTTCAAAACATTTATATTATTTATGACTTTTATAAAGTAATGTAAAATATTATTTTTTGTAATATAAAATTATTATTATTTTTCTTTTCTTGTAATGTTTTTATCTGATTTTGGTACTGGAGGAATGCTGGCCTCTTGAAACAACTTGAGAAGTACTCCTTGCCTCTCTATTTTCTGAAAAAGTTTGTGTTAAGATTGGTATTTTTTCTCCTCAAATGTTTCATAGTATTTACCAATGAAGCCATGTGGGCCTGGAATTATCTTTCTAGGAGGTTTTTAGTTATAAATAAAAATTTAAAAATACATACAGGGCTATTTAGATTTTAAAATTTATTCTTGTGTCAGTTTTGGTAATTTGTGACTTTCAAGGACTTTGTCCTCTTTCAGTTAAGTTGTTAAATTTGTTGTCATGAAGTTGTTCATGATATCCCATTATTATTTTTAATATCTGTAATATCCATAGTAATGTTTTTCCTTTCATTTCTGATATTGGTAATTTGTGTTTTTTTCTCTTCTTCTGTCTTGGCAGGGATTTATCAATTTAATTAACCTTTCAAAAAATCAGCTTTTCGTTTCATTGACTTTTTATATTATTTTCCCATTTTGTGTTTCATTACATTATTATTTACTTTCTTGTACTTTGAATTTTATTTTCTGTCTGCAGAATTCCTGGTTGAGTTTTTTTCCAGCATATAATAGATGTGATTCTGTTCTTTTCTAGCTTGCACAGTTTCTGACAAGAGGTATGAATTTCTTATGATGGCTCCTCTGTAAATAATGTCCTTTTTTTCTGGATGTTTTTAGGATTTTTTTTCTTTATCATTTGTTTTCAACAATTTGATTATGATGTGCTTGGTGGTTTTCTTTGTGTTTATTCTACTTAGGGTTCATTGAGCTTCTAGGATCTAACAGTTTATATTTTCCATCAATTTTGGAAAAAATTCACGCATATCTACTTAATTTTTTTCTGCCACTTTTATTCAACTCAAAATAATTTATAATTTCCCCTGTGACTGCCTTTTTATACACTTACTTAGGAGTGTGTTGTTCAATTTTGAAATACTTAGGAATTTCCTATTTATCTTTTTGTTATTTTTTTCTAGATTAATTCCGTTATGGTCAGAGATCATACTTTGTATGATTTCAGTTCTTTCTAATTTTTGAAGATTTGTTTTATGGCCCAGGATATGGTCTATCTTGGTAAAATGTTACAGGAATGTCGAGTAGAGAATTCTATAAATGTCAATTAGAATAAGGTGTTTAATAAGGTCTTCTATATACTAATTTTATTTCTACTTTTTCTATTGATTGTTAAGAGGAGTGTTGCAATCTTTATTATTTTAAATTTGTTTGTTTTTCCTTTGAGTTCTGTCAGTTTTTGCTTCATCTATTTTGAGCTCTGTTGTTGCTAAATACTCATCTAGGATTTTTATGTCTTAGTGAATTCACACTTTTATCATTATATAGTGTCCCTCTTTGTCCTTGGTAATATTTCTTGTTCTGAATTCTAATTTTTTTTTTTTCTGCGGTACGCGGGCCTCTCACTGCTGTGGCCTCTCCTGCTGCGGAGCACAGGCTCCGGATGCGCAGGCTCAGCGGCCATGGCTCACGGACCCAGCCGCTCTGTGGCATGTGGGATCTTCCCGGACCGGGGCATGAACCCGTGTCCCCTGCATCGGCAGGCAGACTCCCAACCACTGCGCCACCAGGGAAGCCCCTGAATTCTAATTTATATGATATTAATATAGCCACTCTAGCTATCTTTGGATTAACATTTTATTTTTCTACCCTTTTACTTTTAATCTATCTACCTGTTTATATTTAAAGTGGATTTTTTTTTCAATAGTACAAAAGCTGGGTCTTCCTTTATTTCCCACAAGTGTGATAAGATGATCTATGTCTTTTAATTGGTAGGTTTATACCATTTATATATAATGCAATTATTGATATGTTTAGATTTAGGTCTGCCATTTTATTATGTGTTTTCAGTTTGCTGCCTCTTTTTTTGTTTCTGTGTTCCCTTTCTCTGCCGTCTTTTCAGTTGTTTGGATATTTTTCAGTGTTCCATTTTAATTCATCTGTTGACCTTTCATTATATATACATATATATATTTTTTTGGCGGTACGTGGGCCTCTCACTGTTGTGGCCTCTCCTGTTGTGGAGCACAGGCTCCGGACGCGCAGGCCCAGTGGCCATGGCTCATGGGCCCAGCCGCTCTGCGGCATGTGGGAACTTCCCAGACCAGGGCATGAACCCATGTCCCCTGCATTGGCAGGCGGACTCTCAAAACCACTGTGCCACCAGGGAAGCCCTATATTTGTTTTTGTTAATTTTTTAGTGGTTTCTCTTAGGATCACAGTGTACATATCTAACCTTTCATAGTCTATTTAGCACTGTACTACTTCGAGTAAAATGTAGATATCTTTTATATTTTCTCAGATGGTTGTTGTTCCTTTATTTATTTTTTTGTTCCTTTATTTTTTAAATTTGGGTTTCCCTTCCAGCCTGAAGAATTTTTTTTTTTAGTATTTCTTTTCTTTTTTTTTTTTTTAGTATTTCTTTTACAGCAGGTCTGCTGTTAAAAAAAATTCTTCTAGTTTTTCTTCATCTCAGAATGTCTTTTTCATCTTCACTTCTAAAGGATATTTTTGCTGGTTATAGAATTTTGAGTTCACAGTTCTTTTCTTTCATCACTTTAAAGACGTTGCTCTACTGCCTTCCAGTTTCTATAGTTTCTGATGAAAAATTTGTAAATATTCAAATTGTTGTTCCTCTATAAGTATGGCCCTCTATAGCCTCTGTGGGCTATAGTTCTAATTTAAGTTTAGTTTTCAAATGCTGACTTAGTCTGTCTTGCACATGAATCATCAAAGGATTAGTTGGAAATTTGGGTGGTGGTCTAAATCTTAGTTCAGTTCTTAAAGCCTTTCTAGGCTACCTTTGGATTTGTCCCATACATGAACATTTCAAAGGTTAATCCATGATTTTGAGGTTCATATACAATATTTGAGGATCACCTTCTCTACCTCTGCCTTCTCTGGGAGTCTCCTTACTCTCTTTTCCCTAAAGGGGTTCCTGTTCTTTATTATTCTGGTCAGAAAGATGGAATTTATTTTGGAGTTGTGGTCAAGAAGCTCACCCTTTTGCAGGTTGCCTGTCCCAGTTTTGATCACTTTTTACAATCTTACTACTTTCTTTAAAATTAAAAAAAATTATTGTGGTAGTAAAACACATCACAGGAGCATGTGAGGGAGTGGCAGAGTGCACTGCTGTCAGGCCAGGCTGAGGGGCAGAGGCAGGGGCTGGGGGGCAACAGCAGTGGGAAAAAAAAAAAGAAAAAGAAAAACACATAACATAAAATTTACCATCTTAACTGTTTCTAAATGTACAGTTTAGTAGTGTTAAGTATATTCACATTGTTGGTTAACAAATCTCCCAACATTTTTATCTTGGAAAATTGAAATTTTATATCCATGAAACAACTCCCTATTTCTCCCTCTCTCCGTCTTGTCAACCATCATTATACTTTGTTTCTATGAATTTGACTACTCCAGGTAGGTCATATATATAAGTGGAACCCAGCAGTATTTGCCTTCCTGTGACTGGCTTCTTTCACTTAGTATAATGTCCTCAAGTTTCATCCATGTGGTAGCATGTGTCAGAATTTCCTCCCTTTCTAAGGCTGAGTAGTATTCCATTGTATGTAATACCACATTTGTTTATCCATTCATTCACTGATGGACACTTGGGTTGCTTCCACCACTTGGCTATTGTGAATAGTGCTGCTATGAACATTGGTGTGCACATGGATCATGCTTTTAATTCTTTTGGAGATATATATATATATATATATATATATATATATATATATTTATTTATATATCCAGAAGTGGAATTGCTGGGTCATATGGTAATTCTATTTTTAATTTTTTTAGAAACCACCATACTGTTTTCTATAGAGGCTATAGCATTTTATATTACTACCAACAGTGTAAAATGATTCCAATTTTTGCATGTCCTCACCAACACTTTATTTTAGTTTTTTTTGGGTGGTATCCATCCCATTCTAATGGGCGTGAGGTGATTTGCATTTCCCTAATGACAATCTGTCTGCCTTTGTTCATTTTTCATAGTTGGCAGATTTTTTTGGGTGTATTTTGTCTGGTTTGTTCTTTTGATATTTTGTCTGTAATCAGTGGGCGAGATAAGCTTTAAGGAGTAACCTTGCCACAGCAGAACTAGAACTAATTATTTTTAATTGTGAATTTTATGTTCTGAGTGATGGATTTGATTGTATTTCTTTAAAAAGTGTTGGACCTTGTTCTGGCAGGCTGTTCAATAATTGAGAGATCATCTTGCCCTTGGACGCTTGTTTTTAAACCTTTGTAGGGTTAATCTTGAGTAGCCTTTACTCTAGGGCTAGTTTAGCCTCAGTACTAAGGCATACCCTTCTCAGCATCTATACTGAATGCTTCATGTTTTCAGCACAATCTCTCTACTCTGGTTGATGGAACTTGAAAAGTTCCCAGCCATGAGTGAACTCTGGGAATCATGTAGCTTACAGTTGTCTGGAAATTGGTCTTTCCCTGGTAGCTGTTCTTTAACATTGTGGAGTTTCACCCTTGAGGCACACAAATTCGTATTCAGCCAGAAACTCAAAAGGGACTGTCTAAAGTCTTCTGGAACTCCTTCTTTGTGTAGCTTCCTCCTCTGTGGTATTACCCCACAACTTCTATACATCTCAGTTTGCCCGAACTCCAGGCTCTGCCTCCTCAACTCAGTGGCACTGCTGGGCTCTGTTTTGATTTTCCTTCCCTGTACCACAGGGATGCTGCTGCTGGGGTCAGTTGGATTGTCTCTCTTCTCTCAGGGATTATTGTCTTGTGCTACCTATTGTCTGATGTCTGAAATTAGTTGTTTTATGTATTTTGTCCTTCTAGTTGTTTATGGTATAAGGGTAAGTCCCAGAGCAGTTACTCCTTTGTGGATAGAAGCAGAAGTCTCTCTCTTTATATTTTGCTTTGGCTTTGAGATTATTTCTTCTTGGGCTTCTCATTTAATTTGTATTAATGATCACCCTTCTTTTCAATTCAGCTGCTGAATTTTGGAATTGGAAAATCATGATTAATTCTAAAAAGTCTTTTTTAATGCTGTAATTCAATCTCATATATTCTTTTTATTTGTGTCATTTATCTTTTTCAGTATTTCTATTTCATTAACAGCTTTTTCTTATTTCTTCATGAGGTGTTTGAATCCCCTTAAATGCATTGTTAATTAAAAAAAATTCCCTCCTATTTACTGTCAGGGCTCACAGCTTTTGAGGTACTTAAAGTAGTAGTAGTAAACCCATGAGTAGAAGGAGGGACAACAGTGTTTCCTCCTATGGCTTATTGGTGTATTAACTGGTAATCTGTCAGACTTTTGTCTTGCCAAGATAAAGACCAGAATTTTTAGCATGGTATTTAATGTCCCTGTCATTTCACTAACTCCTCTTTTCATCTTCACAAATGCATCCTGTGTTCAAGGCACTCTATTTGGAATTCCATATACAAACTAATTTCTTAAGCATCTCTGCTTTTGTAACTGCTATTTCTTCTGCCTGGTATACTTTTCTCCACTCTTGTCCTCCCAGTATATTCTCTCTTATTTATATTTTGAGATTCAGCTGAGTAGGGATTTCACCCCAAGAGGAGTAAGGCATGCCTGAGTGGGCTGGTCACATTGACAAGGCAGGATCAGAGAGAACACCCATTGGGCAGGTAATTCTGGAGTAGAGAGCTAAATAGTGTCTGTGCTATATATATGTATCATACTAATCATGCTCAAAAGACAAATATAGGCCCTGGGATGTAGGTCTCTTATCATATTTCCAGATGAATACTAATGAGAAATGGAGAAAGGACAGAGGCTTCTTTCCCAATACTTCTGAGAGGCCAAATGTTTCATTTCATAGGCCAAGGCAGGAACATGGAAGAGAAAGAGAAAATGGTTCTTCGTACAGTCCTGGTTCCCCATCTCAATACAATTTAGGATTTTTGATACCTGACTTAGAGTTTTCTCTATATTCTAAGTCTTGTCATCAGTCGGGAAACTTGAGTGTCAAAGTCCCATCCAAATATTCTCAACTTCAGTGGTGTTTATCTGCCCTCCAGATCCAAAAACATTTCCTCTGGTCATATGTGAAACTTGGACTGCACGTATCTGAAATCTTAAACTTCCAATCTTATTCTTTTACAATAACTTCCTGTTTTACTAGTTCTTATGTATTTCTACATATTATGCTTCTTTTGGCTCTTGTTGATACTTAAGAATTTTTGATGCTCCATTTTCTTTCAAAGTATCAGCACCCTTCTCGTTATATTATTGTCCAGCCTAGACATCAGGGTATGTGAATTCAACCCTCTTGTCAATACTTTCAACTCTCTTAGTATTTGTCATTTCACTGTATCCAGTCTTCACAGCCTCAAATCAGAAACAATCCAACAACCTGTCTTCTCTATTCCAACAAATGGGTTCCTGGAAAAAAATCACAACCATGAATATTAGTATTAAAAATAATAGAATAGTGCATGCTATTATTAATAATAATATCACACACTTATTTTTATTTATAATATAAAGCCAACCAATTCTTTAGTGAAACTCAAGTTTTCATGATACTATACCAAGACAAAATTTACTCCCAAAGTTCACATAGAGAATAGTTTATAATGTATTGAAAATATTGTAAAAAATAAGAGTGTTTTAGAACTGTATCACAACATACAATCAACAATATCATATGAAAGTTTATCTCCATAAAGATAATTAAAGGGGGACAGCATAATATGATCTAGTCACATTAGGGTAGTCAGTTTATCTAATTTAATCCATGGAACAGTCTTTATATCATTCAGTATTCTTGGTTGCAAATGAGAAGAGCAGCTCTGTCTAACTTGGAAGCAAAAACAAGTATCTGTTGGAAAGTTATCACACAGAATTAATAAAAGTTTGGAGAACAAGGCTTGAAAAAAGGGTGGGAATCAAGAAAGGCAAGGCCCAGAAAAGATCCTATCATAGGAGTCATCTGCTAAGGAAAATTATGTTGCTGCACTTAGGTAGACTCTTGCCCCCATTCCGTGATTCTCACTTCCGCTGCCACCACTGTGGCAAAAGATCTGATTTTCTCTGCATCTTTGCTTCCCTTTGTCACGATGTCATATCAAAGTCCCAGGGTAATAGATTGTCCAGTCAATCAAGCCTAGATCACATGTATACTTCCAGCTTCTAGAGCGTGCTCTTTGGTGTTTGTAGGGGGAAGCAGGACCCTGTCTCTTTTCTATCTTGGGATTTCCCCATTATAAGAGGGGTATTTATATGTTAAGCTGACAAAAATAGCAAATGTCCACTCTATCTGTCAAGCAGTCCTCCTTAAATATTGTTTATCTTGGCCAAGATTTTGATCGGTATTGGACAGCATGAGTTCAAGATTGTATTTGCTGACAACTACCTGGAGTGCTGCTAGTCTATGTTGCCAATTAAATAAAGACCCATATGCTTTAACAGACAGTTGAATTGGGAGTAGGATTGATATCCTCTTGTGAAATTTGAGTTGCCTAATATAGACACTCGGCTGACTAGAAGGCCACCCCCGGTGCAAGGCAAGCTGTGGGAGTACTCATAGGCATGGCCAAGAATCCGCTTTTAAAAATGATTATGATTTTCTCCAATGTGTAGACAAAGGGAACATTTATGCCCCATGTAGCAAAACCATAATAATGTTAGCCTGGAAAATTTTAAGAAATTATAACTGATGCCTCCTTAGCCATAAATATAAATTCAGTAAGGTCCCATAGAACAGAATACCTAGCTTTGAAAATTGCTACTGAGCATTGCTACTATCTGGTACATTTTTAACCAAAGAAGATATTTGAGAAATGTACTTGAGGATAACTGAAAAAGGAAACTTTCATGGCATTTTTTCTTTTGAAAAATGTGGATATGAAAAAAATTTTATGTTAAAATTTAATTTGAAGAGATAACATGGTCATGTGGTTCAAAAATGGTATGGAGTGTGAAGTCTCCTTCTACCCCATTTGTCCAGTGATCTCTCCCCATCATTTTTAACCACTTAAATTGGTTTTTGTATTTCCTTCCAGAGTTACTTTTATACAAATACAAGCAATTTGTTTGCGTAGTCTCGTTTTTCCTCATTTAAAAAATACACAAGTGGGTTTCCCTGGTGGTGCAGTGGTTAAGAATCTGCCTGCCAGTGCAGGGGACATGGGTTTGAGCCCTGGTCCAGGAAGATCCCACATGCCGCGTAATAACTAAGCCTGTGTGCCACAACTACTGAGCCTGTGAGCCTAGAGCCCGTGCTCTGCAACGAGAAGCCACCGCAATGAGAAGCCCGTGCACCGCAGCAAAGTAGGCCCTGTTCACTGCAACTAGAGAAAAGCCCGTGTGCAGCAACGAAGACGCAGCGCAGACAAAAATAAATAAATTTAAAAAAAAAGTTTGCTATCTAAAAAAAAAGAAAAAAACACAAGTAACATACTATATTCACTTTTCTGTACTTAAAAAAAAGTAGATATTGAAATCTTTCCATAGAAGTAAAAAATTTTCTCATTCTTTTTCTGTTAGATAATATTCCATTATGTAGATGTACCATAATTTTTAAAAACTAGTCCTTTACTGAAGGAGATTTGAGTTGTTCCCTATCTTTTGCTGTTACATACAATGCTATAATGAGTCAACTTGTACATAAATTATTTTGCACATGTTTAAGTTTATATGTAGGCTATATACCCAGAAGTGGAATTGTTGGGTCAAAGGGTATATGCATTTGTAACTCTGATAAATATTGATGAATCATACCTCTTTGTTCTTCTACCAGTGTTACCTGAGATTACCTGTTTTCCTACAGTCTAACAGTGGTTTTATTACACTTTTGAAATTAAAAAAAATCTGATAGTGAAAATGGTATCTAAGTATAGTTTTAGTTTACTTAATTGGTTCATTTTGCTTTGAGTGCGGTTGAGAATCTCTCCTATATTTGAAAACTATTTATATTTCCTTTCTTTGGACATAATTGATCTTTTGCTCTTTTTACTATTCAGTATTGGTTTTTTCAATTTTTATGAACTCTTTATGAATTTCTGAGATTAACACTTTGTTTATGATATGAGTTGCAAGTATTTTTTAACTGGTTTGTAATTGCCTAATGACTTTACCTATGGTGTTTTTTGCACTATTTGGAAGATTGACTTTTTATTTTAATTTCTTCTATGGTTTCTGGATTTTGAGTCATGGTACTATTATGGCTTGTGGATTTAAATCAATTTTAAATTTAAATTTTAAAATTGATTTTAAAATTAAATTTTTAATTTAATTTAATTTTAAATTTTTAAATAAATTTTACTTTATTTATTTTTAATTGAAATATAGTTGACATATAATATTATATTAGTTTCAGGTGTACCACATGGTGATTTGACACTTGTGTACATTATGAAATGATCACCATAAATCTAGTAACCATATGTTCCCATGCAAAGTTTTTACAATATAATTGACCATATTCCTTATGCTGTTATTACATCCCCATGGCTTATTTATTTTATATTGGAGGTTTGTACCTATTAATCTCCTTCACCTGTTTTGCCCTACCCCCCACCCCTCTCTGCTCTGGCAACCACCCATTCGTTCTGTATATCTATAAATCTGTTTTAATTTTGTTTGGTTTTTTAGATTCCACAAGTAAGATTACATGGTATTTGTTTGACTTATTTCATTTAGCATAATATCCTCTAGATCCATCCATGTTGTCATAAATGGTAAGATTTCATTTTTTATGGCTAATATTTCATTGTATATATATACTACATCTTCTTTATCTATTCGTCTATTGATGGACACAGGTTGCCTCCCTATCTTTGCTATTGTAAATAATGCTGCAGTGAACATTGAGGTGCATGTATCTTCTTGAAATAGTGTTTTGTTTTCTTTAGTAAATACCTAGAAGTGAAATTGCCGGATCATATGGCACTTCTATTTTAATTGTTTGAGGAAACTTCATAATGTTCTCCATAGTGGCAGAACCAATTTACAGTTCCACTAACAGTGCATGAGGATTCCGTTTTCTCCATATTCTTGCCAACATTTGTTGTTGTCTTTTTAGTGATTGCCATTCTGACAGATGTAAGGTGGTATCTCATTGTGGTTTTGATTTGCATTTTCCTGATGATTGGTGAGGTTGAGCATCTTTTAAGGTATCTGTTGGCCATCGGTATGTCTTCTTTTGAAAAATGTTTTTTCAGGTCCTCTGTCTATCTTTTAATTGAGTTGTTTGTTTCTGATGTTAAGTTGTATGAGTTCTTTATATATTTTGAATATTAACCCATTGTTGGATATATTGTTTGTAAATACATTCTCCCATTCAGTAGTCTGCCATTTTAGTTTGTTGTTAAGTTTTTGTCACTGTGCAGACCCTTTTTCGTTTGATGTAGTCCCAACTGTTTCTTTTTGCTTTTGTTCCCCTTACCTGAGGAGACAGATCCAAAACAAATATTGCTAATACCAATGTCAAAGGGTATACTGCCTATGTTTTCTTCTAGGATTTTTTTTTTTTTTTTTTTTTTTTTTTTTTTTTGCGGTACGCGGGCCTCTCACCGTTGTGGCCTCTCCCGTTGCGGAGCACAGGCTCCGGACGCGCAGGCTCAGCGGCCATGGCTCACGGGCCCAGCCGCTCCGCAGCACGTGGGATCTTCCCGGACCGGGGCACGAACCCGTGTCCCCTGCATCGGCAGGCGGACTCTCAACCACTGCGCCACCAGGGAAGCCCTCTTCTAGGATTTTTATGGTTTCAGGTCTTACACTTATGTTTTTAAACCATTTTGAATTTTTTTTGTATATGGCATGAGAAAGTAGTACAGTTGATTCTTTTGCATGTAGCTGTCTGGTTTTCCCAGCACCATTTATTGAAGAGACTTATCTTTTCCCTATTGTATATTCTTGCCTCCTTTGTCATGGATTAACTGCCCATATAAATGTGGGTTCATTTCTGGGCTCTCTATTCTGTTCCATTGATCTATGTGTTTATTTTTGTGTCAATACCATAATGTTTTCGATTGCTGTTGCTTTGTATTTGTATAGTATAGTTTAAAATCAGGAAGCATGATACCTTCAGCTTTGTTGTTCTTTCTCAAGATTGCTTTGACAATTTGGGGTCTTTTGTGTTCCCATACAAATTTTAGAATTATTTGTTTTAGTTCTCTGAAAAAATGCCTTTGGTATTTTGATAGGGATTGCATTGAATCTGTAGATTACTTTGTGTTGTATGATCATTTCTTCTAATCCATGAGCATGGTATATCTTTCCACTTATTTCTGTTGTCTTCAGTTGCTTTCATCAATGTCTTCTTATTTTCAGAGTACAATTCTTTTACCTCTTTGGTTAGATTTATTCCTAGGTATTTTATCCTTTTTGATGTAATTGTAAATGAGATAGTTTCTTAATTTCTCTTTCTCAGAGTTTGTTATTAGTGTATAAAAATGCAACAGATTTCTAAATATTAATTTTGTATCCTGCAACTTTACTGAATTCATTTGTTAGAACTAATAGTTTTTTGGTGGAGACTTTAGGGTTTCTATATATAGTACCATGTCATCTACATATGGTGACAGTTTTAATTCTTCCTTTCCAGCTTGGGTTCATATCTTTTTTTTCTTCCTTTGATTGCTGTGGCTAGGACTTCCAATACTGTGTTGACTAAAAGTGGTGAAACTGGGCATCCTTATCTCGCTCCAGATCTTAGAGGAAATTCTTTCAGCTTTTCACCATTGAGTATGATGTTGGTTGTGGGTTTGTCATATATAGCCTTTATTATATTAAGGTATACTCCCTCTGTATCCATTTTGTTGAGGGTTTTTATCATAAATAGATGTTGAATTTTGTAATTTTGTCAAAAGCTTTTCTGCATCTATTGAGATGATCATATGATTTTTATTCTTTGGTTTATTAATGTGGTGTATCACATTGATTGATTTGTGGATATTGAACCATCTTTGCATTCATGGGTAAATCCCTCTTGATCATGGTGTATGATCCTTTTAATGTATTGTTGAATTTGGTTTGCTAATGTTTTGTTGAGTATGTTTGCATCTATGTCTATCAGTGATATCAGCCTGTGATTTTTCTTTTTTGGTGGTGTCTTCATCTGGTTCTGGAATCAGGGTGATGTTGGCCTAGTAAAATAAGTTTGGAAGTTTCCTTCTTCTTCAATTTTTTGGACTAGTTCGAGAAGGTTAGGTATTAACTCTTCTAGAATTGTTTTGTAGAATTCACCTGTGATGTGCTCTGGTCTTGGGCTTTTGTTTTCTGGGAGTGTTTTTTATTACTGATTCAGTTTCATCATTGGTAATAGGTCCTTCAGATTGTCTGTTTCTTACTGATGCAGTTTGGGATGTTGTATGTTGCAGGGGATTTATCCACTTCTTGTAGGTTGTTCATTTTATTGGCATATAATTGTTTGTAGTAATCTCTTATGACCCTTTGTATTTCTGTGGGCTATGTGCACCCTTCTATTGTGGTGGGGCTCACTACTGTGGGCATGCTGGTAGGCAAGGCTGGCCCTTGGCCCAGTTGGCAGTGGGGTCCTGCCTCATGTGGTGACTATAGGCCCTCTGGAGGGTGGGATAAGTTTCCTGTGTGGTGGGCTGCATGACCCAGGTTGACACAGGGCTGCTGCTGGCCTGCTGGTAGATGGGGCAGGGTCCCTGAATTCTCTCTGCATGGCCCAGGTCAGGAGAGCTTGGGGCTGGTGCCAGCCCACTGGTGGGTGGGTAAGCCCCCCATACTAACATGGGACTTGTCAGCACCCATGTTAGTGTCATTGCAGTAGAACAAGCTCCCCAAAATAGCTGCCACCAGCATCTCCATGCTTAGGGGATGTCCCAGTTGGCTCCTGCCTCCTCTAGGAGGCTCTCCAAGATCAGCAAGTAGGTCTGATCCAGGCACATTTCAAATTACTGCCTCTGCACTGGGACTCGGGAACTTGGAGCATGTGAAATTTTGTGCACACCTTTTAACTCTTGAATCTCTGTTTCCTGTAGCCCCCTGGCTCTCCTGAGTGTAAGCTCCTCTGGTTTTTGAAGCCAGACATTCTGGAGCGTCATCTTCTCGGTGAAGGACTTCTGGGCAGGGGAGCCTGATGTTGGGCTTGGACCTCTTGCTCCTTGGGGTGGACCTCTACTATTGGGATATTCCTCCTGCTTGTGGGTCACCAACCTGGGGGTGTGGGTCCTGACTATACTGTCCCCTCCTACCTATCTCATTGTGGTTCCTTCTTTATGGCTTTAGTTGTAGAAAATCTTTTCTGCTAGTCTTCAGGTTGTTCTCATAGATAGTTAGTTGCTCTGTAAGTAGTTGTAATTTTGGTGTGTCTGTGGGAAGAGGTGAGTTCATGGTCTTCCTACTCTGCCATCTTAGTTAGATCCATTATTGATCAATTTTAAATTTATGCTGACAAACAGTGTGATGTATGGATACATTTTTTCCAGGTGATCAGCTTCTCCCAAGACTGTTGAATAGTCCATCTTGTCCCTTCTAGCTTTAGATGCCACATTTGAAATATACTAAGTTATTACATTAACTAATATTATACTAAAAATTAGTATATTTAGTAAAATATACTAAATTATTCTATTTTTATGGATTTATGTCTGGAATTTTCATTCTATTTCATTGATTTTTTGTCTTTTTATGCACTGTCTTTTAAAAATTATTGAGGTATTTTATTTGGGTAATGCTAATAACTATATTGAATAAAACTCAATTAAAGTGGTTTAACACAGTAGAAGTCTGTATCTCACTTTTGTAACAGTTCAGTAAAGTTAGCTCTGGTCAGTGTTTGGTTTCCTCTATTCGGAGCTTATATTTCCCAAGTATTCAATTTCCAAGTGCATATATATACGTTTTTTTCTAAGTATTCAGTTTAAATCATTTGCATTTTTATATGATTGCATTGGCTAGCACATTCAGTCCATGTTAAAGAACAGTGGTGATAGTAGCTTACTTCTTCATGTCTATAATGTCAATACTTTTAATGTTTCCTATAAAACATGATTAGGGATTTGGGGCCACAATAGAAGTATTTTATCATATTCAGGAAATATCTATCTATTTATATCTTGTCCAGTTTTTTTCTTTAATCAAAAAATAGAGTTTTTAAATCCTCTTCAGCACCTTGGAGATAAATTTTTTTGTTAGGAGAACTACTAATAAAATTTATATATTAATAGTTTTGAACTATTATTGCATTTATGAAATAAATCCCACTTGGTCATTTCCAATCATCCCTGCACTTCTGGAGCAAATCTTACTAGGTTTTTTTTTTTTTCCGGTACGCGGGCCTTTCACCGCTGTGGCCTCTCCCGCTGCGGAGCACAGGCCCCGGACGCGCAGGCCCAGCGGCCACGGCCCACGGGCCCAGCCGCTCTGCGGCATGTGGGATCCTCCCGGACTGGGGCATGAACCCGCGCCCCCTGCATCTGCAGGTGGACTCTCAACCACTGCGCCACCAGGGAAGCCCAAATCTTACTAAGTTTTATGTATTCATCTTTCAGTGTGCTGTTAGATTATGTTCAGCAACATTTTACTTAAGATTTTTGCATAAATTTTTAAAAATGATATTGTTTTGTGGTTTTCTTTCTTTGTGAAATCTTTGTCAGGCTTGGTATTACTGTTATTTCCTACAAATATATGGAAATGCAGCTGGGCAGTTTAAGTAGCATTGGGAACATCTTTCTTTAAAAGTTTTATAAACTTCTTGGAAACTATTGTTCTTTTGTGGGAGTTTGGATGGGTGGCTTGCTCTTTAGTAGTTTCCCCAATTGCTTCTATGGAAGTTGGTCTGCTAAGATTTTCTATATTTTTAGGTTCAGTTTCGGTAAATTATATTTGAATACATAGTGTTATCATTATAGTTCTCTAAAAATTTTGCTATTTTAGTTTTCTTTCTTTGACCTAACAGTTATTGTGCAGAGAGTTAAAAAATTTCCAGGTGGAAGAGTCTCTTTATTTTCTGATTTTGTTAATTTCCAATGGTATTACATAGTGATCAGACTGTTGCCTGTTTTATTTCTGTTTTCTGGAATTTATAGATAGAATGTAAAAGCATTTATGACAATCCAGATATCATCTATAAAGCCAGATATTAGCTATATTTTCTCTCTAAGCTACAGCAGCTTGAGATCTTTTTTTTTGCTCCTTATCGAAACTCCTGAAGTGAATAGTATATGCTTACTTAACTGTCATTCAGTCACGAACCACTACAGTCTGGCTTCCAGCTTTAATCACACTCTTGTTATGATTACTAGTAATTCTTACTTATTATTTTCAGTTAATGTCTTACATGGCCTCTTTGTAGCTTTTGACAATGCTGACTACTGTGTCTTGTCTTGGTTTTCTTGATAGTTTAGTATCCTGATTTTGTTCTCACCACTCTACTTCTGAATTTTCTTCGTGATTTCTCTTCTCTTTGTTCTGCTCCTCAGGAATAAAAATTATATATATTTAATTATCTTCTTTTTGTAATCTTCTTGGGAGAGCTCACCTATCCCTATGGCTTTAATTTCCATCTTAAAATAGCTCAAGGCCTTTGATCTTCACAAATTTATTAAAAATCTACAGCTTTAGCATAGCATACAAAATTTTAAATATCTGGCCTTTTCATTTTTTCATTGCTCTTGGAAAAATTATATATGCTCACTGTAAATAATTTTAAAACTATGTAAAGTATAAAAATTAAAGTAAAAAGTAGCCTAAATTCCACTATTCAGAAATTATCATCACTAACATTAGGCAAATATTATTCCAGATAGCTTTCTTTGTGTAGAACTTTGTGTGGATATCTTTCTTTCTAAATGCAAAACTGTATATATACACACACACACACACACACACACACACACATATATACACATATGTGTATATATAGGCAGAATTGTGGATATAAAGAAATAATGTAGGTTGGTAGACATAAAAAATTGTTTAATAAAAGTGGATCATTTTGTAGATTCTATTTTAAAAAAACTATTAAATTGGGCTTCCCTGGTGGCGCAGTGGTTGAGAGTCCGCCTGCAGATGCAGGGGACACGGGCTCGTGCCCTGGTCCGGGAAGATCCCACATGCCGCTGAGCGGCTGGGCCCGTGAGCCGTGGCCGCTGAACCTGCGCGTCCGGGGCCTGTGCTCCGCAACGGGAGAGGCCACAACAGTGAGAGGCCCACGTACCGCAAAAAAAAAAAAAAAAAAGTATTGTGAAAATCTAAGAAGTTGGAGAATTTTGTTTCATTAAATGAATGTTTTAATTTTAGAAAGAGTTGATTGACACTCTGCTATGAAAAGTGAGAATAATAGGTTTCTTTTACATCCTTGTGGCTTACCACCCTCCAACTTTTATATTATTATTGCTACATTGTCTGTGTTTATAATATGCACAATCTATTAACTATAACTCCTGCAGTTATTCTGTTTTTCTTTATTAGTTCTATATATAAATGAATTCACTGTTTACCACCAGCCTTGTTTATTTTTTAATTTTTTATTTGGTTAATCTCTTAGGTCGCTGATTAGCAAGATAGAGTTACGGCTTTTGTAATCTCTGTTCTTTAACATTTGAAGATGTCTGACTGTTATCTTTGTATTTGAATGACATCTTGACTCTTGTATTGGTCAAAGTTCATAATTGCTGGCAATGGAATCCACTTTAGTGAGTTTAAGTAGGAAAGAATTATTAAGCTCACAAAATTAGTGGGAGAGCAGAAATAGTAGATTCTAGGCTGAGCTTTGTTGCAGGTTGAGTTCTCTGGAAGTAGGCAGAATTTGGAGAAGAAAATGCTTATTAGGGGTTAACACCCGTGAAGGTAAAGGGGAGGAAGTGGGATTGTGCACAGTAAGAAGTCCAACTGCTTATGGAGATCAAATAAAGCCTAATCTCATTGGAGATCTGTATCTACCACAATTCACCCTTAACACTATTCAGATTCACTTTCCCATATATGTTTGGGAAGTAGCTCCATTAGGATTCTGCTGGTCCTTTCTTCCTGAGGAGAAACTTAGAAGAGGGAGGTTAGGAGGACAAGCTACAGTATCTGTCCCTGCAGTTGGTCTCTGTGCTGCGAATGATACTCATTGTTTCCTTCCTCCATTATCCAGTTTAGATTTCTCTAACCCTCACTAGCTACTCTGTTGGCCTCGAGGGCTCATTTAGTGTCATGAGCCAGGCCTTGATGGGTCTGAGACCCTGATCACCATGCCCTTCTTAGGTCAAGGTTGCTGTTACCTGTCTATTTATAGTGACAGTCTGGCAAGGGAGTACTAAGAGGTTCCCGAGAGCATTGTCTGTGCTCCACTGGTGTTCCTCGCTGCCACAGTATGTAACAGTAGTCCTACCTCCTTCTGATGACCAGGATCATTACCCCTTCCAAGATGGATGAATTTTCTTCTTGCCTACTGGAATAAGGATCCCAAAGGTGCCCAGGTTGCAACCACAGCTTATAATACAGTGGGATTCTTGCTATATCTCATGGTGAAAGTGTGCCTACTTTGAGGATAAGGACCTCTAGTTCTTCATATTCCAAAGCTGAAGTGATGGGAAACACAAAGTCCTCCAGTGGGCCATTAGTAGTCATGGTAAATAGAGCCGTGCTTGCTTCTGCCTTTTAGTTTCCAGGCCATATACTTTTTCTTTTTGGGCCATTGTTCTGTATAATGGTCTTTGATCTAGTAAGTGTTGTGCCTGAAGCGTGACACTCCGTTCTTGAAAAGTACTGTGTCTGATGTTCTAGCTGTGGCTTCACCAGGCCATTTCAGTGCTCTATCAGGCTGGTCACTCTTGGGTAGTATGCCACGTGATATGACTATGGGGTCCCATGATCATAGGCACATTCCCTGCACCGCTTTGCTGAAAATTGGGTCCCATGGTGTGCTATCATATTACCTGGGATCCTGTGCCACTGGATCAAACATGCCATAGGCCCTTAGTTAGTATGCTGGACAAGGCCCTGCATGCAGGAAAGGCAAAGCTATACCTGGAATATGTATCTATTTCAGTGAATATGAGCTACTGGCCCCCTTCAAGGTTGGAAAGGGCCCAATGTAGTTCACTTGCTTTGAAGAGGCTGGTTGCTCTCCTAGAGGAATGTTGTTGCAACAGGGACTTGGCATTGTTCTTTGTTGTTGGCAGGTTGGATATTTAGTGGTTGCACTAGCTATGTGGCATTAATGTGACCTTTGTGCCAGATCTGGGGTGGTTGGTAACCGAGACTTGATGACATCAACTGACAAAGTCATTTTGTATACTTGGTTGTTTTGTGCCTCTTCTGTGGTAGATGCTATCTGATGATTATTAACATGTGATACAAAGATCTTCATATTTTGTACCCACTCCCATATATCCATCCATATCTCTGTTCCTCAGACCTCCTTATTGTTGAAATTCCAATCTTTTTACTTTTAGGCACCTGACCAGCCAGCTAGTCCGTTCACCCATGCTCATAAATTTGTATATATTTCAACTTTGGGCTTCTTTTTCCACACAAAGTAGATAAACAGTTGCACTGCCTAAATCTCTGCTGATGGTGAGGATTTTTCCACACTGCTTTCTTTGTAGGCAGCCCTTGAGTGGTGCTGTAGCACAGCTGCCATCTACATTTGCATATTGAGCTGTTCCATCCATAAACTAAGAGGCTTTTCCCTCTTCCTTTAACTGTTTTTACGGGATCTCCCTTATGGGCACAAACTCATACCCGTGAGTTGAGGGAGGGGCGCTGATACAAGAGTAGTAAATGCCACGGGGGTCTGGACTACTTGTTCATGCATCCTACTTGTGCCCTCTGGTTCCGCTCGTGCTTTATTCTAAAAGTATCACCTCCCTCTTATGAAGGATTGTTGCTGGACTCACCTGCAACAGTCTTAGGTCTGATTGGACTCAGCGCACGATGGCACATTTAGCCACGTAATCATTTGGTGTTCCCTAAACGGGCGTTTCATCCCTACCTGGGCCAAGTAGTACACAGGTGTTGATTTTCAAAGACATATAATTCTTTAAGGCAGTTGGTAAGGACTTCCTCCAGTATTCCAAGGGACTTCAAATTTCTCCCACTTGAGACTACCACAAATGCCATATGGCATCTTTTCCTACCACTGATACTTACAACACCATGGGATGTGTTGGATTGTATGCACCAAACAGCAGAGCTGCTTGAACTGCAGCCCTTTCTTGCTCTGGGCCCCACTCAAAACTGTCATGAAGCATATGGGTAGAAGCAGTACTCCTAAAGTGTGGAATATGTTAGCTCCAGAACCTGAAGAGACCCACCAACTGTTGTGATTTCTTCTTCCTGGTGGAAGGTGTAAAATACACCAATTTGTCTTTTACTTTGGCCCTCGCCCTAACTGCTGGACTCCTAAAAATATACTGATGTTGCAGACTCCTAAATCTTCCTTAGGTTAACCTCCTGCTTTGGAGCGTATGTATTTTAGCAAGGCTTCCAGCATCCTAGCCACCTCTTGCTCATTTGTCCCAGTCAGTATAATGTCATGGATGTAATGGAACAATGTGATAGTCTTTGGGATATTAAAATGGTCCAGATCTCTTTGTACTATATTATGATAGACAGCATGAGTTAACATAGCCTTAGTACAAAACTATAAACGTATGGTGTCATTTAGTTCATGTGAATGCGAACTATTTCTCATTGGGTTAGAAAAGAACACATTCAACTTATCAGTGGCTTATACCATGTGTCTCAGGCTGAACAATCTCTAGCAAAGACACCACATCTGGCACAGAGGCTGTAATTGGGACAGTTCATTGGTTGAGTTTGTAATAGTTTACAGTCATCATCTAGGATCCATTCATTTCCCCCAGGGGCTAGACTGGTGAATTAAATGAGATATGACGGGCCCGACATTCTTTTACATCCCTAAAGTATTATACCTTTGGGGTGTGATATGGTTTTTCAGTTTTACTATCTTCGCTATGAGGGTGAGGAGCAGTTTCAGAGACTTCCACTTGGTTTTCCTCTCTATACTAGTTGCAACACCAAGAACCACTGCAGGGCTTTGGTCAGCTGCTAAATATGTTAATTCTGTTTCTTTTTTTCTTTTCTTTTTTTTTTTTTTTTTTTGCGGTACGCGGGCCTCTCACTGCTGTGGCCTCTCCTGTTGCGGAGCACAGACTCCGGACGCCCAGGCTCAGCGGCCATAGCTCACGGGCGAAGCCTCTCCGCGGCATGTGGGATCTTCCCGGACCGGGGCACGAACCCGTGTCCCCTGCATCGGCAGGCGGACTCTCAACCACTGCGCCACCAGGGAAGCACTGTATTGTTAAATTTATTTATTTTTGGCTGCGTTGGGTCTTCGTTGCTGCCCATGCGCTTTCTGTAGTCATGGCGAGCGGGGGCTACTCTTCGTTGCGGTGCGCGGGCTTCTCATCGCGGTGGCTTCTTTTGTGGCAGAGCACGGGCTCTAGGTGCACGGACTTCAGCAGTTGTGGCGCGTGGGCTTAGTTGCTCCGTGGCATGTGGGATCCTCCTGGACTGGGGATCGAACCCGTGTCCCCTGAATTGGCAGGCGGATTCTCAACCACTGCGCCACCAGGGAAGTCCCATTAATTCTAATTATACATTTAGACACCAGGAGAAAGACCAGTGCATGGGGTTATGCCTATCCACCTAGTGGATCCACTGGGAGTTGGACCTTGTCCAGGACTGATTTTATCGCCATATGCTCCTACTCTAATAGAGGAGATGTGATGATGTTTTAGACCTCCGAGTATTGGTGTCAGTTCAGACTCTGTACCCAACAGTCCTCAAAATCTCTGAGTATGCCCCCTTTCTCAATGTAAAGTTTCCAGAGTAAGTACCCATAGGACCCTTTGCAGAAGGATAGGGGACATCATTACCATGAATAAATTGCCATGGTGTTATAGGTTCTTTCATTTCTGTGGATTTGGCCACCTCTTCAGTTATTGAAAACCTGGCTTAGATCCTGAAACTGGGTTAGGGCTTGTTAATTCTTTTGTGCATCACCACTCTACTTAATTGATTCTCTTGTATTTTTGGGGGGGCTGTGCTGTGTGGCATGCGAGATCTTAGTTCCCTGACCAGGAATTGAACCCGGGCCCTTGCAGTGGAAGCACGGAGTCTTAACCACTGGACCACCAGGGAATTCCCTAATTTAGTCTCTTGGTACAAGCTGAATAGTACCCCTGTAGGATGCCCATCTAATCTTCCCCTAGTGACTCCATGTTCTGTTAACCATCTCTTTAACTCTGCACATCAAGACCCCCTTGGCTGCCATTCCTGCCTTGCTGGTCGTAACGATAATTATGATGCCCTGGCTTTTGGCAGTAAAATGCTCACCTGGCTTCTATATTTTGGGTCCTGTTATCCCCATTGTTATTTGTGAACCAGCTTCTCCTACTGTCATCCCAGGCCTATAGAGAAGAACCATCACTAAATTATGTTAGTGATGCTGTTCCCCTCACCCGAATATTCCCTGTGGCCTTGGTAAATTAAATAGTCTTCCAGTGGAACCTAATAAATTGGTGGGTCTTCCAGTTGCACATCTTTCAGTCTTCCTATTTCCCAGAGCTTTTGAATCCGATCCTTCACTGTCTGTCACAGCCATTCTGGCATTTCAACCTCAGTGTGAGTCATTACTTTTTCCATGTTTCTAGGAGCTGCCCTAGTGACAATTTGACGTTATCTCCTAGGGTTCTTACCAGGATGTTAAATTCTTCATCTCAAATAAGGATGCTGGAAGTGGGGAGATATTGGTCAAAGTGTACAAACTTCTAGCTATAAGACGAATAAGTTCTGGGGATCTATTGATAATAAACAACATGGTGACTATAATTAAGAGTACTCTACTATGTACTTGAAAAACGTTAAGAGAGTAGACCTTAAATGTTATCACCACAAAAAAGAAATGGTAATTATGTGAGGGGATAGTGGTTTTAACTAACCTTAGTGTGGTAATCATTTTGCAATATATATGCAAATATATATGTATCAAATTATCACGTTATACACCTTTAACTTACATATGTTATATGTCAATAATATGTTAATAAAACTGAAAAAACTTCTTAATCTTGGGAGAGTGCTTCTCTGAGTAAACTCTTCTTGTCCAACTTTATGTTCTGGTGCTCTAAATTAACCACCTTTACAACCTAGTCCCACATGTCCTTGCCAGGTTTTTGTTGTTATATACTGGTTAGACTTTGCAGCTTCCTTTAAGTTTAGCTCTTTTCTCTCTTATAAGGACCAGCACCTCCTTGGCTGGGTTCTGATGCCATTTAATCCTAATTACAGGTCTAGTAGATAAAAGGGGACCTGGGGCTAGGTCCTGAGGAAAGCACATGTTTTGCAGGGCAGAGGCCTCTGAATTATCTTCTAGCACCTGGAGCTGGGACGGGTGGGATGGATGGAGATGATGGGTGGGATGTGGGTGGAGGTTGGAGGTTGGGGATATTAACTCTTAGTGGGGAGGAGGTCATTTGTAAATACTCAGTAGGTTAAGAGGAGTCTAGGGATCTTTGGGAATATCCACCAAGATGCCCACATTCCATCTGTCCCAGTCGTAGGTTTTCCCAGCCAGGTTTCTGACCTTTACACACATCTGCTTTGGTTGCACGTATAATTATGAAATTACTCTGACAACTAAATCCTGGGTTTGGTGCTTGCTTTCTCTGCTCTCCCCTTGTGGGAGATGAGAATTTTCTGTATACAATTGAAGAGGTTATCTGGCTTTCACACTTGGCTTTCAGTGGACCGTTACCTTTTTTGCCTATTATCTATTGTAGAGCATCAGTAGGGTTTAGAACTACTAATCTAACTCCATTACCCTAATATTGCTATTTCCTACATGCTACTGCATTCCCTTCTACCAGTACTTCCTCCTAATTCCCACCAGGGAAGTTTTAACAACTGGATTGCCACTTGGTGCTATCTGCATTCCACCTACCCATCGTCAATGATGGGTCCTCATTGCCAGGCAGTGAAGTGCTCTTGCTCCAAAGTTCCATCGTATTGCCCGTTTTTTTTTTTTTTTTTTTTTTTTTTTTTTTTTTTTGCGGTACGCGGGCCTCTCACTGTTGTGGTCTCTCCCGTTGCAGAGCACAGGCTCCGGACGCGCAGGCTCAGCGGCCATGGCTCACGGGCCCAGCCGCTCTGCGGGATATTCCCGGACCGGGGCACGAACCCGTGTCCTCTGCATCGGCAGGCGGACCCTCAACCACTGCGCCACCAGGGAAGCCCTTATTGCCCATTTTTTGAGACTACTCCTAGCACCAACTTTTGCAGGTTGGGCTTTCTGGAAGTTGGCATTGAGATTGAATTTGGGGTGCAAGATGTTTGTTAGCTATCAGTTCCTATTAAGGGCAAGGGGAGCAGGCAGTATTGAGCAGAGCAAGAAGTTGAACTGTGAAGTAGGCCTGACAAAACCTTGGCCAACGCAGTGGGGAAGTCTAGAGTTGTCCTAGGTCAAAATTGCTGGGCCTTTAAATACCTGCCTGGCTCAGTCACTGCATGTGGGCCACTCTAGAAAACATGATTTCTTAAGAGGTAGTTCTCTGCAGCTAAGGCAGAGCTTGCTGGAGCTGACAGCCGGAGGTGGTCTGCTGGCCATTCTCCTTGTTGCTGGGTCCTTCCTATAAGGGGATCTGGGTGATGCATTTTGTGTTTTTTGTAAGCTTCTAGGAATAGGATTGCCAGATTTAGCAAAGAAAAATATAGGATGCCCAGTTAAACTGAATTTCAGATTAACAACTAATACTTTTTTATTCTTTTATTTATTTATTTAAAAAAATTGTTTTAAGTTTATTTTTTGGCTGCGTTGGGTCTTCGTTGCTGCGCATGGGCTTCTCATTGTGATGGCTTCTCTTGTTGCCGAGCCCGGGCTCTAGGCGTGCGGGCTTCAGTAGTTGCGGCACACAGGCTCAGTAGTTGTGGCTCTCAGGCTCTAGAGCGCAGGCTCAGTAGTTGTGGCACACAGGCTTAGTTGCTCCAGGGCATGTGGGATCTTCCCGGACCAGGGCTCGAACCCATGTCCCCTACTTCGGCAGGCGGATTCTTAACCACTGCGCCACCAGGGAAGTTCCTACTTTTGTTAGTTTTGAATATTTCTAATACTTTTTAAAAGTATAAGTCTGTCCCATATATTGCTTTGTAGGCACTGAATAAATAGTAGCCATTATCATTGTAACCTGAGTTTTTCCAAGGGTAAAGTTAGGACTAATGTTTAAAATTTCATTGGCTTTTGTCCCCACCTTCTTATGAAGGATCTGGGTACCCTCAAACTTTCCAGATAATCTTTCATATGTATTCTTAAAATAGAAACCTATTTCTTGCCAGATCCCTCTGTCTCATGTAAGACATTGCTGCTGTCCATTCAGGTCTCCGCTCCTGGTATACCACAGAGCTGCATGGTAGTTTGTGGTGAAATGGTGGATAATCCCTCCATTCCCTTAGTGATATATTCTATTAGAAGACTATCAAAGAGTGCCACCTGTGTTCCAGTGTCTTATAGTGAAGTGAAACAGTTTTTTTCAAATTTTGCTTAGAGGCCACTGCTCACTGCAAAAATCACTCATACTTTTGAAGGGTAAGTTTGGAAACCTGTATTGAGACTTACCCTTTTCCTTTGAACACTAAGTTTTTCTTAGTTCTTTGTGCCTCTCTATTTCTTCCTCCAGGCTGTGTTTTTCCCCCCCAGCATGGTCCTCATGGCTTCATAATAGGCTTCTGGGTAGTGGGGACTAGAATGAGGTGACTTATGCCAGCTAGAACTTCAGCCAGGATTCAGATATGTTCCAGCATGCCCTATGACCTGGATTGGAGGGGCACCAGAAGTCATTTTGTGCTAAAAATCTTTTCCTGAAGAAAGAAGGGTTTTGAATTTGTGCAAAGCAAGCATGTGAATGGAATAGTGCATTGTCTGTCTCAGGTATTGGTTCCATGTCCCGGCTCAGTGGACTCATATCAAGTTCTGGGCAGAGAAAGGCCGCATATGGTAACTGAAGAAGCTTTCATGAGACTCTCTAAGTTTATGGGTACAAGTAGCATTATTTGGGCTCAAGTGCCAAAATATGGCACAGAGTGGGAGCAAGGCTATTCTCTGACAGCTTAAAAATTGGTATGGAATCATTGGATAATAGCACCTTTGCCAGACACAGCAGTCATTTCATGGTGGGTACCAGCAATATAGCAAAACCTGGAAACCCTTAAAGTAGATTTAAGGCAGTGAATATGTTGAGTGGAATGGGAGAGAAAGAATGACATGCACTCTAAGGTAAATGTATTTGAAAAACTGATTCATATTCACATTTGAAGCACTCTTTGTTGGAGAGTGCATTACAGATTTAATGTTGTCATATTAGGTGATTATTAGGAGCTAATGTACTTGTGATGAGAATAACAAACCTGGACAGCAAAATTACCTTGTAGTATTATTGGAAGGAAAGCATTTAGATCATAGGTAAAATGCTGGTAATAATTTAAAAGAACATGGAAATGGAGGTTTAAAAAATTTTTAAAAGTCATAGAAAATACATGTTCAGACTCCCTGGGGCCTTAGACCCATTTTGAGAGACAGTATTATGCTCATTTCCGTAGCCTTGGTCTAGCATAATATCCGAATCATAGTAAATGCTCTGTAGATATGAAGGAACAAATCCCTTTATGGTTCTCTTGATTAACATTGACTGTTAACTTTCTTGGCAGACTACTTATTTTTTGTCAGCTTAATTTGGACTGTGAGGGCTTTCCAATGTTTCTTTTCTCCACTATTTAGAAGTAGTAGGTTTTTATCCCCCTAAACTGAAGTACTTTAGAGAATTGTTCCCCTTTTCTGCCTTTTCCACCTTCTTTTACAATCTGGTTTAAATTGTTACCACTTGGGACTAAAAGAAGAGTCAAGAACCAGGTTATGTCTCATAACTCCTAGCCCAGTGGTCTTTGCACTCGGCTGTGCTACAAATCAGTTCTGTGGAATTAGATCTGTCCCATCACCTCAAATATAAGTATCTGTGGATAGGAATATTATGCAAATTAATTATGCTTATATAATTAATATTATATAATAATTATATACATGTAACATATTGTCCTGAGCATGTGGAGTTGGTACTTGCCCACTTTGTGTCAATTGGACATATCTATGAATGAATTGCTTTGCAAATACCGTGTCTTACTATTTGGTAATCTATATACCTTGGTCACCTTTTCTGATGTTGATGAAATGGTGGGCCTTTTATCCAACACTGAGATATAGTCTGTGACCCTAAAGCAGAATTTGTTTTTTTTTTTTTTTCAGCTAATTGGTTATTATAGCAGTTGAACCCACATCCTTGTCTTAATTAGCATAATGTTTCTCAGTTATGTTTTAAGTGGCTTAGATATTTGATCCTAAAATATCATTGCAGGAGAAGATAAAAATGTGGAGATACGAAAAAGTCTGTGAACATGAGGCTATTAAAATGTTATATATGTGTTCAATATGTCTAAGACTTAAAGCAAAACACAGCAATCGTTTATTTGGAGGAGTAGAGGTGCAGAGTTTATCAATGTCATCCCACTGATGGCATGAGAAGAAAGGTCTTAGGCAGTCAGCTGGCTGGAATTAAGGGCCACATCGGCACGATGAGAAAATTTGCTGAAAACAATGACGTGTGAGATGAAATGATCATTTCCTTTCTGACAGTTATGAAGTTAGGATAGATAGTGTGGGAAGTGTAAGGGTTACAAAGAGGATTAGGTGTAAGAATAATAAGGCAGAGTGGGAGGACAGCTTTTAGTGCAGATGGTAATGTAATATATTGTGGCTATATTGTAGGGCACATTAAAACTGGCTAAAGAGATGATTATAAAGCTGGTAGAAATGAACATTTTTCAAATAATCTTTATAAAGAATGGGTATTACCCTTTTATCAAAATTAGGAATTGTTGACTCATTTATGAAATAAAACACACTTGACCATATTAAAAAAATGAGTGGATGTAATAGAGATTTATAGGTGCCTAAGTGAAGTGTTTGTACCTGTTTTGAGTAGATCTGTATAAGTAGTAGAGGACTAAGCATTGTACTCTCTTTTATTTATTTATTTATTTTATTGGAGTATCGTTGCTTTACACTGCTGTGTCAGTTTCTGCTGTACAGCAAAGTGAATCATCCACATGTATACATATATCCCCTCTTTTTAGATTCCCTTCCCATTTAGGTGAATACAGAGCACGAAGTAGAGTTCCCTGTGCTATATAGTAGGTTCCCATTAGTTATCTATTTTATACATAGTAGTGTATATATGTAAATCCCAGTCCCCCAATTCATCCCATCCCCCTTTCCCCCTTGGTATCCGTATGTTTGTTCTCTACGTCTGTGTCTCTATTTCTGCTTTGCAAATAAGATAATCTATACCATTTTTCTAGGTTCCACATATATGTGTTAATATATGATATTTGTTTTTCTCTTTCTGACTTCACTTTGTATGACAGTCTCTAGGTCCATCTTTGTCTCTGCAAATGACACAATTTCATTCCTTTTTATGGCTGAGTAATATTCCATGGTATATATATACCATTCCATTGTATATATATATATATATATATATATATATATATATATATATATACACACACACATTCCATATATACATTCCATATATATATATTCCATTTTATATATATATATATTTCTTTTTTTTTACATCTTTATTGGAGTATAATTGCTTTACAACGTTGTTAGTTTCTGCTGTACTACAAAGTGAATCAGCTATATGTATGCATATACCCCCATATCCCCTCCCTCTTGAGCCTCCCTCCCACCCTCCCTATCCCACCCTTCTAGGTCATCAAAAAGCATTGAGTTGATCTCCCTGTGCTATTCAGCAGCTTCCCACTAGCCATCTGTTTTACATTTGGTAATGTATATATGTCACTGCTACCCTCTCACTTCATCCCAGCTTCCCCTTCCCCCTCTGTGTCCTCAAGTCTGTTCTCTATGTCTGCGTCTTTATTCCTGCCCTGCCACTAGGTTCATCAGTACCAGTTTTTTAGATTCCATATATATGCATTAGCATATGGTATTTATTTTTGTCTTTCTGACTTACTTCACTCTGTATGACAGACTCTAGGTCCATCCACCTCACTACAAATAACTCAATTTCATTCCTTTTACTGACTGAGTAATATTCCATCATATGTATGTGCCACATCCTCTTTATCCATTCATCTGTCAGTGGACATTTAGGTTGCTTCCATGTCCTGGCTATTGTAAATAGAGCTGCAGTGAACATTGAAGTACATGACTCTCTTTGAATTATAGTTTTCTCAGGGTGTATGCCCAGTAGTGGGATTGCTGGGTCATATGGTAATTCTATTTTTAGTTTTTTAAGGAACCTCCATAGTGTTCTCCATAGTGGCTGTATCAATTTACATTCCCACCAATAATGCAAGAGGGTTCCCTTTTCTCCACACCCTCTCCAGCATTTATTGTTTGTAGATTTTTTTGTACTCCTCTCTTTTGGTAAGCATTTCTTGGGATAGCTTGGCCTAAAAAAAAGTAAACAGATTGTTGAGCAAGTTGGGTAGAGTGCAGAAGAAAATGCAATTTTCTTGATTAAATTGGCAGTGACACCATAGCACAGGTATTTATATATTTGAAAATTTCTCCCGTAAATTTAATAACTTCGTAATATACCTGTACTGCCTACAAACAAGTACTCCATATTAAGAAGTCTGAGTGATCCACACTAATTGCTGCTGTTACAACATGCTTCAGCAATGTATTTATTCCCAGAAACATCTAATAATAAAATGTTAGGAGGGATAGCTTTCTGCTGAAATTAAAGACCACTCTCCTATGGAGAGCATATTTGTACCCGAGAGGACTGCCTGGTTCCTTAACAAAATAGGCACTCAGTCATGCTTATTGAACAAATGTGTGAATGAATGAGAATTGCACACAATGGGTAATCCTGTAAAAAGGCTGGCAAGAGTCATGCAAGTGAAGTCATTTAAGGGATTTTAGGAAGGCCATTCTGCTCCAGTTCATTATCCCCATGATTATTATCATATTATCTAAAATTGCATATTTGAGGTTCTTGCTGTTGGGTTAAGGCACTGCTTTATACAGGATTCCTTATTTAAATGAAAAAAAGTCAGAAAAAGATAATAAATTATCTATAACACATCACAGCACACAGATTTATACGTTAGAAAATTTACACCATAAAAACTGAAGGGAAGTAATGAGGGTGAGGTTAGGGGTTTGGTCAGAGGGAGGGAGAGATAGCTTAAGTTTTTTTTGGTGGGGCGAAGAAAGGAATTTCCTAGGAGGTCTGGCCCTGTTTGTTACCTTAGGTAGGTGGCATGAAAATTTGTTGCCCTTAATGGGAAGAGAAGGAGTGAAAGAAACTAATTAAAGAGAAAGATCTAATTTGTTATTCTTATATTAGAGAGGAATCCACGTTTTTATACAAACTGAAGGGAATGGCCACAGGAGATTTCTTGAATAAGGCTTCATGTTTTATACCATGTAACTTGATACTCTGGCCATAAGAGACTGGTACCAGGGATTGATGCTATTGCCAAGACACCCACCTGGCTGTCTGTTGGGTGACCTGACTGGAATAGACACTCACTGTTGAGTGGTAATTAGACCAGGTGAGGAGCATCTCCCTCAGGAGTTTTGAATTCTTGACAAACAGAAACAGAGTCAGTAGAGGGAAAGGTGGACAGACACTGAATCATAAGAAGTAGTTAGTTCATTAAACAAATATTGAATATTCACTATGTACCAGACACCGCTCTAAAGTGCAGAAGATGCAATAGTGAACAAAAGTTTACCTTCATGGGCTTACCTTCTAGTTGGGAAGACTGGCAATGAATAAAGAATAATTATAGAATAATTTTTGGGGTAGTGATAAGTCCAGAAAGAAAAATGAATGAGAGAAGGGAACAGAGTCCTTTTTTTAGGGTGGTCGAGGAAGGCCTCTCTTAGGAGGCACAGTTGGCCCTCCATATGCATGGACTCCCTAGCCTTGGAGTCAACCAACCGCTGCTGGAACATATTCAGAAAAAAATCCCAGAAAGTTCCAAAAGTAAAACCTGAATTTGCTGCATGCTCAGCAACTACTTACATGGCATTTACATTGTATTAGGGATTATAAGTAATCTAGAGATGATTTAATGGATAAGGGAGGATGTGTATAGACTATATGCAAATACTACACTATTTTATTTAAGGGATTTTAGCACCTGGGTTTTTTGGTATCTGAGGGGGTTCTGGAACCAATCTCTTGAGGATACCAAGGTATGACTGTAGTTGAATAGAGAGAAATATAGATGACATGAAGGTGAGTGCCATGAGAGCATCTGGGGTAAGAGCATTTATAGGCAGACAAAATAGCATGCGGAAAAGCTTTGAGGCAGGAGTATGTTTGTAATGTTTGAGGAACAGCTAGAAGGCCAATGTTATTGGAGCAGTGGGAGATAGATAATGAGTTTGGTAGCTAATGAGATTGGGACATATCCAGGAATCAAATTATATAAAGCCTTACAAACCAAGGCGAAGCACTTTTGTTTTATATTAAATGTGATGGGAAGCCGTAAGGCAGTTTTGAACAGGAAAATGACATGATACGATACCCACTTTAAGAAGAACCTGGGCTGTTGTAGGGGAGAACTGACTGGGGGAGAAAGTGGAAATAGGCTGATGGGTTAGGAGGGGATTGCAGTAGGCTAGGAGAGAGATTATGGTGGCTTGAAATAGAGTATTAACTGTGGAGGTCACGAGAAGTTGTTGTATTAAGGCTGTGTTTTGAATCTAGAGCAGTCAGGATTTGCTAATGGTTTTGTCATAGTGTGTGAGAAAGAGGAGACTGAAGGATGGCTTCAAAGATGGCAGAGTAACTGTAAGACAGGCAATACATACTTGAGATGGAGATCATTAGATGAGTACGTTATCAGGGCCGCTAGTTGGTTACTAGAGCTGCTTTGGGGGCTTTAAAACTGCTGTTGTATCCTGAACAACAAGGAGCTATTTTTGCACTTCTCCATATTGTCTCGTTGTATAGCAGCTGAATCAGTTTCCTGAGTTTTCTTTCTTCCCCCATGATTTTTGCAGTAAATCTTTATCATCTTGGTACATCTATATTCCATGCAACATGAAAGACCCTAATATAGTTTTGCTGAGCACTCCCCAGGTTCACATAAATATTGTTGATGTTTAATAATGCTTAATACAATATCTTGACAGCATTATCAAGCATTATTTTATTATTATTATTATTTTTGTGGTACGCGGGCCTCTCACCGTCGTAGCCTCTCCCGTTGCGGAGCACAGGCTCCGAACGCGCAGGCTCAGCGGCCATGGCTCACGGGCCCAGCCACTCTGTGGCATGTGGGATCTTCCCGGACTGGGGCACGAACCCGTGTCCCCTGCATCGGCAGGTGGACTCTCAACCACTGCGCCACCAGGGAAGCCCTATTATTATTTTTTAATATTTATTTGTTTATTTGACTGCACCAGGTCTTAGTTGCGGCACACAGGATCTTCAATGTCATGTGCAGGACCTTCGTTGCGGCATGCGGGATCTTTAGTTGCGGCATGTGGGATCTAGTTCCTTGACCAGGGATCGAATCTGGGCCCCCTGCATTGGGAGCACGGAGTCTTAGCCACTGGATCACCAGGGAAGTCCCTCAAGCATTAAGCTTTAATTGTAAAAAACTTTGGTTTATTCCTAATGTTTCTTAATAATGGTTTTACAAAGCAAAATTTAAACTGTTTGAAATTTTAAAAAATAACCTGAAGAAAGGGATGCCATGACCTTTTCCAAAATTATTTAGTTATTTGAATAGTAGTATATTCAATATCCTCACAACAGAGTAACCTCCTTGAGAACTGGAACTATATTTGTTCTCTACTATATTATTTAATGCTTTGCCTAGTGCCTGACAAATAGAAGTACAACAAGTCTTATCTTGAGGAATGAATGAATTGGTGTATGCCTATATTTCATCTGTACTGTTTAATTTATATAGGGAGCCTATCATTTTTTTCCTGGGGTATTCTGACAAGTTTAGTGGTTTGGCACAAAACTTCTTTACTCTCAATGTAGTAACTGATTTAAAAAGGCTGTATAACTACAGAGGGTAGATTTCAACTTGTAGGAGTTGAGCCAGAAACTTACTTATTTGGGTTTAAAATGTAGATGTCATTTGTTTACTTGAACTCCCCCCACCCCAGTTTTGTGTGTTACATAAAAATAAGCATAACTAGAACAAGGAGAGGTTATTTTTGTTAACATCTGTGTACAAATTATTAGCACTGCTAATTCAAGAGCTTAATCATTGGCATGATACCTGTATCACCACCAGATGCAAGCTTTCTGAATCTAACAGTAAATAAATGACTTTGAATAATTTTAAAAGGAAACAAAAATGTAAACATTTTTTTCCCAAAGCTAGCTCATTGGTTCAAAGCTAGCCCATTTATAAATGAATATTTTTAAAATGTGCCATTTTTTTTCTAAATTACAGTTTTCCTTTCATATAAAACAAAAATAGATATCCATGAACAGTAGTTGTTATGAAAACAGAATTTTAGTGGATGTACCAACATAATTAGAAAAAAATACAGAAAGATTTTCAAACAAATTCAATCCTCAAGACAAGAAACTAACTTTTGTGAAAAATGGAAACCTACCACCAGCCACATCTGTCAATGAAATGTTTTGTAGACAGGCTTGGGATAAAGTAGGCTGTGAAGATTCAAATTGAACTTGTAAAGGTATAGTGAGTTAAGAATATAAAAAGTGCTATGTGGAGTTGGCCCACAATTTTTCTTGCTCACTATTTATTAGTAGAACCAAGGGGTAGGTTATAGGAAGGAAGGCTTTCTTTTCCTTATATCAGTCTCAAAAGGTTAGATTTAAAACATTGCAAATTTTCTTAAGTCATTATGACTCAATCATATTGCACTTTAAATAATTTTGAAGTTATTTACATGGTCTGTACTTCCTTGGGAGTAATAAATTTCATGTTGCTGCCTCTTACTGTTGTAATATTCTTTTTTTAAAAAAAATCAGTTATTCATTGTTGCCATGAAAGAAAATGTCTACCCCATCTTATACTTTGCCTCCTCTGTCTTGGCAGTAAGGTTATACTTTGTATTGACCTTGAAATCTTTTTTTTAAAAAAAGATTTATTTATTTATTTATTTTTATTTATTTTTGGCTGTGCCGGGTCTTAGTTGCGGCACACGGCCTCTTCGCTGAGGCATATGGGATATTTCTTTGCAGCGTGCAGGCTTCTCTCTAGTTGTGGCATGCAGGTTTTCTCTTCTCTAGTTGTGGCGTGTGGGCTCCAGGGCGCATGGGCTCTGTAGTTGTGGCGCTCGGGCTCCAGAGCGTGTGGGCTGTGTAGTTTGCGGCAGGCGGGCTCTAGTTGAGATGTGCAAGCTCAGTAGTTGTGGCGCGCAGGCTTAGTTGCCCCACGGCATGTGGGATCTTAGTTCCCTGACCAGGGATTGAACCTGCATTTCCTGCATTGTAAGGCGGATTCTTTACCACTGGACCGCCAGGGAAGTCCCCTTGAAATCTTATATAAATGGATTACCAATTTTCTTATTTCTAGAAATATTACCATAAGCAAAGTTGGTGTTACTGACTTATTATCACTTGAACATGGTCATGTGAACATTTTTTCTCTACATATATTTTATTATGACAAAATAGATATGAAATTCAGCATTTTAATCAATTTAGTATCCAATTAAGTTATATTTAGTGCATTTACAATGATGTACACATATCATAACTCTCTAGCTTCAGAATATTTTCATCACCCCGAAAGCAAACCACATACCCATTAAACAGTCACTCCCCATTGCTCTCTTCTCACAGACTCTGGCAACCACTAATCTGCTGTCTGCCCCTATGGATTTGCCTGTTCTGGATATTTCATATAAATGGAACCATGCAATATGTGGCCTTTTGTGTTTGGCTTCTTTCAATACTTCTTACATTTAGCTATTTGTTTTCTATGTGTCATATATTTTGTTTCTCAGTTCCTCCATTACTAGCTTCTTTTGTGTTTAATTGATTTTTTCTGGTATACCATTTTGATTCCTTTCTCACTTTTTTTTTTCTATATTTTTTAGTCATTTTCTTAGTGGTTGCCATGGGGATTCAAATTTATAACAATCTAGTTTGAATTATTACCAATTTATTTTTGATAGTACACAAAAACTATACTATTATACAGCTCCATCCCCCTTCATGTTTGCATTGTCCTGTGCCTATACATTATGTCTGTTAACATAGATTTATAATTATTGTTTTATGCATTTCTGTTTTAAATTATATTGGAAACAAAAGCAATTATATGCATAAAAATTATATTTTATGCATTTCTCTTTTAAATTATATTACAAACCAAAAATACAATACCACTAGTTTTTATGTTTACCTATGTAGGTACTTTTGCCAGTGTTCTTATTTCTTCATATGAAGAAATAAAAGTAACTGTTTAGCGTTCTTTCATTTGTGCCTGAGAGAACTCCCTTTTAACATTTCTGGGGCTGATCTAGTAGCAGTGGACTCCCTCAGTTCTTCTTTATCTGGAAATGCTTTAATTTCTCCTTTATTTTTGAAGGAGAGTTTTGCCAGATATAGAATTGTGGTTAACAGTATTTTTTTTTCCTTTCACCACTTTAAATAGCTCATCCCACTGCCTCCTGGCCTCCATGGTTTTTGATGAAGAAATTGGCTGTTATTCTTACTGAGCCTTCCTTACTTATGGCAAGTTGCTTCCGTCTTGATGCTTTCAAGATATTTTCTCTGATTTGTCATTTGACAGTTTGATGATAATGTGTCTTAGTATGATCTCTTTGAGTTTATGTTACTTGGAGTTTATTGAACTTCTTGGAAGTGTACATTCATGTCTTTCATCAAATTTGTGAAGTTTTCAGCCAATATTTCTTAAAATATTCTTTCTTTCTCTATTCTCCTTCTGACATTCCCATTTTGTGTATGTTGGTATGCTTGATGGTATCCCATTAGTCTTTTAGGCTCTGTTCTTTTTCTTCATTCCTTTTACTTTCTTCTTTTCAGGGTGTAATTTCAATTGTCCCATCTTCAAGCTCACTGATTCTTCCTTCTGCCTGCTCAAATCTGCTGTCGAACTTCTCTTGAGTTCAACCAGAGGAGCTATTGTACTTTTCAGTACAATACTGTATGTATTGTTTAACTATTGTACTTTTACAGCTCTAGAATTTCTATTTGATTCCTTTTTATACTTTTTATCCCTTTTTTGATATTCACTGCAGAATCATAAATTATTCTCCTGATTTCTTTTAGTTTCTTTGTCCTGTTTCCTTTAGCTGTTCAATATATGCAAAACACTAACTCAAAGTTATTGTCTAGTAAGTCTGGTATCTATGTTGCCTCAGGGATGGTTTCTTTCAATTTCATTTTTTCCTGTGAGTGGGCCATACTTTCCTGTTTATTTGTATGCTTTTAATCCTGAACATTTGAATGTTGTGATATGGTGACTCTGGAAATAAAAGTCTCCTTCCTCCCTTGGGATTGCTGTTGTTGCTTTTTGAAGGCTACAGCCAACTCTTTAAGGACTTTTCCAAACCATTTTTGCAAAACAAAGTATCATGCAAGCTCTTGTCATGCACAATCTTGAAGTCTCTGTTTCATTATCTCCATGGTCAGCCAATGATCTGGCAGAGACTTCCTTCAAAGCTTGGATCCAATAAGAAAAGAAATAAAAATATGTTCTGACCTTAGATTCTTTTGACAGACGCTTCTTGGGAAGCTGATTTAGGTCAACGGGGTTGAAATAATAGCCAGCTTCTGTGCTAGTCCCCTGGGAGGATACTACCAGGCAGATAAAAACACTTACCACAATTTTTGGAGGACAGGATCCCTATTGCCCCCCTTGGCAACATCCAGCTGCATCAAGAATATGGGCTATATGGGTTATATGGTGGAGGGATAGGTGGTAGGAGCTGCTATGCAAAACACTGAAATTCACAAAAATTTATCAGCCTCTTTCTTCATCAAGCACTCCCCTGAACACTACAAGTGTACCTAGACTCTGGAGTTTCCCAATAATTGATTTTGACAGCTTTTACCAGCTCAGTAGTTGACTCCATGGAGGGATTGATTCTTGGAGCTTACTACTTTGCCATCTTCTGTTACATCACCCTGGGCCATGTTTTAAAATTCATCATGCTAATTTTCTCTTACTTGGTGCATTTGGATCATTTACACTTAATGTAATTATTGATATGATCTGTTATTTTATTGATTGTTCTTTCTGTTTTTCATGATTTTGTTTCACTTTTCTTGCTTTTATGTTTGTTACTTGAATTATTTAGAATTTCATTTTAACTTATCTTTAGAATTTTAAAATGTGTTTCTCTGTATATATTTTTAAATGGTCATTCTAAGCACTATGTATACATGACTTACTGCAGTCTTACTAGTGTCAACATTTACTTCCATTTAGGTCCCTTTATACTCTCCCTTTATAACATAATTGTTTTAAATATTTTCCTTCATATACATTGAGAACTACATCAAACAATATTATAATTTTTGCTTTAACTGTCTAACATAATTTAGAAAACCCCAGAGGAGAAGGATAGTCTATTATGTCTACCCATATTTTTGCTCTTTCTGCCATTCTTTCTTAATTTCCTATGTTCAAAGTTTCCTTCTTTTATCATTTCCTTTCTGTTTGAAGAGTTTCTGTTAGCCATTCCTTTTGAGTAGGTCTTCTGGTGACAAATTCTCTTTCTTTCATCTGAGAATGTCTTGATTTTCCCTTCATTTCTGAAGGATATTATAACTGAGTATAGGATCTTGGGTTGACAGATTTTCTATAAAACTAAAACTGCTCTAAAAAGCCTATTTAAAAAAGGACACAGGAGATTGTTATTAAACCAAAGAAGTACTTCGAAAATTGTTAACTGGAGAGCAATGCTTAAGTATTTATTCTGTCTTTCCTGTAGGAACTATATTTCTGGGTAACCAAATTAAAAGGGAAAGCTCTATTTTAAAAAATAATATCACAGTTAAAAGAGAAAGTTCTATTTTTTCAAAATAATGACATAAGTTTAGAAAAAAAGCTAGAATTAGAAAATTACCATTTCACAATCCCTAATGAAATTATTGTTTCAGACAATGAGTATTGGTGTTAAAACTGTTAGATGAATGGTTGAAAATGAGCTGGACACTTGAATGGTGCTAAAGTAATATCAAAGAGATTCCCTTTTGAAAACAAGGACAATATACAATGGAGGAGTAGCATTGTCACCACCCTAATGAAGTGCTAATCTGGGAAATCAGTTATATATCTCCAGTTGTGATGCAATATGAACCACAGAGTCTCACTTGTAATGTATTTTAGCCACAAATGTTTAATTTGAATCCAGACAAATCTTTAGATCTAATTTCCAGTTGTTTTTTTTTTTGCGGTACGCAGGCCTCTCACTGCTGTGGCCTCTCCCGTTGTGGAGCACAGGCTCCGGACGCGCAGGCTCAGTGGCCATGGCTCACGGGCCCAGCCGCTCCGCGGCATGTGGGATCCTCCCGGACCAGGGCATGAACCCGTGTCCCCTGCGTCGGCAGGCGGACTCTCAACCACTGCGCCACCAGGGAAGCCCCCAGTTGATTTTTTTTCAGGAAATTCAGAGGATAGATAATAAACTAAATAATATCACAAGGAAGCAATCAGATAAATCTAGAAGATGAGACATTATGTGGGATAGATGTCCCAATTACTTCAACCAGTTGCTGTCATGAAAAGTGAAATGTTTAAAGTTTCAAGTTAGTGGCTGATGCAGTATGAGGTCCTGGGTTGGATCCTGTTTTGGATAAAGCAGCTGTAAGACATTTTGAGAGCAAGTTGAGCGGGTGGTTCATGAACTGAATATTAGATGATACTAAGGGATTTCTATTATGTTTGTGAAAAATGTTATCTTGGATATATAGAAAAGTCTAATTATATTAAGATAGTGTGGCACAGAGATAAATTGACTGATAGAATAGATTAGAGAATACAGAAACTGACTGAGGCATATGTGGAAGCTTGATATAATACCAGTAAGATATTTCGTATCATTAGGAAAAAGTGGTCTATTCAATTACTGGTCCTGAAACAACTGATTAATCAAACCAAAAAAAAAAAAAAAGAAATTGGATCTCTGCCTCATATCATATTTAAAAATCAGTTGACATAAAAGACAAATGTGAAAGGCAAATGTGCATAAAAGACAAATATTAAAGGCATATTAAATTTCTAAAATAAAATATAAGACAATGTCCTTATGGCTTTGGTACAGGGAATAATGTTTTTAAATGTAACTGAAAAATGGTAACCATATATACAATAAAATATTAATAAGTTTGATTGTAATAAAATTAAGGACATTAAAAAAAGTGAAAAGACAAACTGTATCCTGGGAAAAGATATACAGAAGACATAAAATTGGCATAGCGTTAGTATCAAGAGCATGCAAATAATTTTTATAATTCAATAAGAAAAGATAAAATATTTGAAAAAATAGATGGTGAACATTTTAGAGGATATATGAATGGCAAGTAAACCTACGGAAAAGCTGCTGAATCTCATTAGATTATGTCATTGTAATATATATCACAACAATATATCACTGATTACAATGAGATTGTATTTTATACCAGTTAGTTTGGTAAGATTAAGCTTGGCAATTCAAAATGTTGGCAGTATGTGGAGTAATAAGAACTTTTATATACAGCTGGTGAGGGTGTGAATCATTTCACTCCTTTTGGAAAAAGCTTTTAAATTCAAAATTGAACGCATGCATATCCTACAACCCACCTATTCCATCTAGGTATAGGTTTTACATAAACTCTTGCACCAGTATACCAGCATACATGAACAGAAATATTTATGTAACATTGTAATAGCACAAAAATGAAAATGAGCCAATTGTTATTTGATATACGAATGGATTAAGAAACTGTCATAGTTACACAGCACAAATGAATGTAGTACAACTTCACATAATAATATGGACGGATCTTAGAAACCTGATGTTGAATGAAGAAATCAAGCCATAGAAGACTATATGCAGTCTGATGCCATTAAAAAATAATTCTTTAAAAAGGCAAAACTAAATAATACATGGTTTAGGGATCCATGTACACGTGGGTACAACTTGTCCCCGATGCAGTGGACACGGGTTCGTGCCCCGGTCCGGGAAGATCCCACATGCCGCGGAGCGGCTGGGCCCGTGAGCCATGGCCACTGAGCCTGCGCGTCCGGAGCCTGTGCTCCGCAACGGGAGAGGCCACAACAGTGAGAGGCCCGCGTACCGCAAAAAAAAAAAAAAAAAAGATACTTTAGACTTTATGGTGGCTGTCAATTTCTAATTGTGTCAGGGTACTGAAGAATATTAGATTAGCAAACAAAACAAAACAAGGGATGAAGAGATCGTGTGTGTGTGTGTGTGTGTGTGTGTGTGTGTGTGTATGCACATCTGCTTGTGTGCTGGTTCTAAGCAAAACTGTAAAGTAGGCACAATTAGTGTTCCATGATTCTCCCCCATTCCTCCATCAGTTTTTAGAATTTGTTTACAATTTGTATTAGATTCTAGTTTATTCTTCCCGGGTTTCTTTTGCAAGTTAGGCAAATGCATGCACACACACACACACATTCTTGTGTCTCCTCCTTTCTTATGAAAAGGGTAGCATGTTTTGTGTCTTGCTTTTTTCACATAACATATCCTGGACCTTACACCATGGTAGTACAGCAAGCTCTTCTTCCTTCCTTTTTTGTGGCTGGATGCTATCAATCCATTTTATGGATGTACTATAGTTTAGTTAACCTGTCACTTCTAAAGGGTATTTGAATTGTTTTCAATTGTTTGGTATGACAAATAATACTGATTGGATAACCTTCTGCTGTGTTGTTTTGTATTTCTTGAACTTTATCTTCAGGGAAGATTGCCAGAAGTGGAACTGCTGGGTTAAAGGGTAAACAAATCTGTAATATTTTTTATATTACCAACTTCTCAATAGAGATCACATCATTTTGTATTCCAGCCATAAAATGTTTGAGAGTGCCTGTTTCTCTATAGCCTTGGCAACAGGGTGTATTGTCAGAGTTTTGGATTTTTGCCAATATGATAGGTTAAAAAATGGACCTTGGTGTGGTTTTTTATATTTTTCTTATGGGGTGGTAGAGTATATTTTAATTTGCTTAAGGGTTATTAGCAATTTTTCCTGTTTTTCTGTTAGATTTTGGTCATTTTCTTTGTTCTGGGCTGTCTTTGTAGATATCTATATGCACACATACATATGTATATATTTTTGCCATGCAAATTTATTTTGTATTTATAAAGTCAAACTTGTCAATCTTTTATTTTATTTTATGGTTTCTGAATTTTAAATCATAGTTAGAAAGTCTTTCTCATTCCCAGGTTATAAAGGTATCCAACCATAATTTCTTCTAGTACTTATATGCTTTCAATTTTTATATTTAGACTTCTGAGCCATTTGGAGTTTATTCTGTACTGATCCAATTTTATCTTCTTCCAAATGGTTATCCAATTGTCCCAGCATCATTTATTAAAAAGTCCCTTTCCCCAATCATCTGAGATGTCACTTTAATGATATACTATAATTTGCTATGTACATGGTTCTATTTCTAGACTTTGTAGTAATCTGTTCTATTGGTCTATTTATGTGTCAGTAAATTATAGAGGCTTTGTGGTGTTTTTAAGATCTGATGAGGCTAGCTATTCCCACCCGTATTACTTTTCTCTACGTGTAAACTTTAGAATCAACATATCTAGATCCAAGAATTTCGTGGGTTTTTTTTTGAGATTGTGTTAAATTAAACTTTAGGAGAATTGATAATCCCAAGAACAAGATATATCTTTCTGTTGCTCACATTTATTTTTATATATTTAATGAGAGTTTCATAGCCTTCTACATGTAGGTTTGCACATTTGTTTTTCAGTGTAGGGGTTTTCTATTATCTTCTAATTGGTTTTAATTTGTATATGAAAGCTCTTGATTTATGGGTTAATTTTCTACCCTGGTATCTTACAGAATTAACTTGTAGTTTTCCCATTGATTTTCTTGAGTTTTCCAGTTATATCACCATGTTATCTGAAAATAATTTTCTTCTTTCTTTCTAATTCTTGTTTCTTTATTTTTTATTTGATTGAGTTGGATAAAATTTCCAATACAGTTTATATAGTAGCGGAGAAGTTTTTCAACTTCTTCAAGGCTCCTTCTATGCCCCACCAGACCTGGACAGCCTCTTTGCACCAGGTCTTTCTCATCCATCTTCATGTCCATCCCAATCAAAATATGCTTTCTTTTGGCACACTTACTTGAGTGCCCTGCTTTCCCTTCTGATTTGCAACTTTGTAAATGAGGAAAATTCCCTTGTATTCAGTTTTAGTACTTCATCAGGCACTTTAAACCCAATTCCTATTTTTTTTTTTAGTAGAAGTGGACAAATAAATAGTCCTTTTCAGTATGAAAAAATTTCCTATGTTTTAATACCGCTGTTAAAATATCACTGTTCCTACCATACCGTAAGATAATATATGTTTTCTATGGGCAGTTAAGATACAATTAATAAAGTATGATTACTATCTCTTATGGTTCTTGGCTAAACTTGAATCTCTCTCTTCTGTTTTGTTCCAAGCATTATGCCAGCTGGCTAAGTGGCTTTAATCTCTAAAGTAGCCACACTGTATCATTGGTGTGAACTTCTTTAGTCTATAGAAGGTTGAATAGGATGCAGAACTATGGGACAAATCTTAGGAAGGTTGAACAAAAATGAGATGAGTCTTACTATTGGGAATAGTAAGATAATTTAAGATCAAATATAATTTTCTCTTTTAAATGTTTAAACTCAAATGTGAGTAGCATAACATGTTTTTACTCTTCATTAATTTTTCTGAAAAAAGCATATTTTACTCTGAAATTTTATCACAATACACTATGTACCAAATACATGTTTGACTCAATATGACACTTTCGATATATGAAAAGAATATGAAATATCAATCCCAAACAACCTGAAGTCTATACCAGAGATGGCAAATAAGTCTCATTTCATGTCAATTTTAATTGACTGGCTTAGAAGATTATGTTAAGAATGGTTCTGAAGTTACATCTGGGTTCTGTGGAAAGAGTGTTGTGATGTCTGCCAAGGGCAGGGATGGAGAAATAGTGGCATATATGCATATTTCAAATATGCATATTTGAAATATCTCATCTATGCTTCAAAACTCCGAGCATTCACGTGGGCACTTATGAACTATATTTTAGAAAATAGCTTTTAAATCTATGTTTAAAAATAAATTTATTGTCTGTAAAGAAATCTCATGCGTATTTTAATGTGTCCAAGTCTGAATTTCTAAAGGCCATCTTTTTCTATGGTTTAGACATGAAAATCACTGAACAGTTATGAAATACCTTGTAGATGTTCCAGTAGATCATTCATATGGATGGTAGTGTAGTTGGTCTCTGCCATGTGGGAACGATGGCAAACTATTAATCAAAGCCTTCACAAATTGTCATTCATTACCTTGGGATCAAGCCCTCAGCTCAGCAGACATAGAACCTTAATTTTGTCATTAAATTCAATCCATATGTCATCCATGACTCATAGTAACCAAACTCATAGAGTATATTTGTTAATTTGTCCTGAGAACTTTACTGGAACATGTACTAAAAAACCCTAGTCAGGCTGATTAGCTCAAGATGCTTGTAGTCAAGTTACTTGGGAAGCCAAATCTTAACCCAAGTATCAAATTATTGATTTATAATAAGATATATAACTGCTGTTAGAACTAGAATGAATACTCAAATCTACACACCTACATGGGAATTAAAGTCATAATGTTCTTTTCTGAGCACTAATTAGAACAAAGGGAGTTTGACATATTTTATTGGTCTTTTCAGTGAGTTTTGTTTGGCCCAAACAGATTCTCCCATGTACAAGTGCTTGCAAGAGCATTGCCAAAGTGTAGCTTTCTGAGACTTCCTTATCTGTGTATTTGATTGGCCAATTCCCCTTTTGACTGACATATTTAATAAAGCATGGTAATATAATTGCTCACATAGCAGCCAAGTCTTTTAGGCCTGGCTTCCATTTGCTTTTTAAGGTAACTTTGCATCTCTACTCTTGCCTATTAGGCATTCAGAGTTTTACACCCACAGGACAATCTTATTTCTCTAATTTCCATGTTCTTGTGGGAAGCCTCACTATCTCATAAGTACTTAGAATACATCTTACTAAAGAATTGTATTTAGGCTTATTTTTAGTGAGTAATCTGAGAATTATTTCATTATCTCAGTTGTTTAAAACAGATACTATAGAGTGAGGAAGAGGAAAGATGGCTAAAGGTTATGAGTTGTATGCCACACAAAGAAAGTTTTTAGTGAATGTTAGTATTCAGTAAAATATTTCAGAAGTGCACTGCTTTTCACACATTTTTTGCTGCATGCTCTAGCTTTAGCCCTCAGACCTCCCATGCAGACAGCACATATGTTCGATGGGGCTGGGCTGTTAAAGTTAGTATCTAATAATGTGTGCTATTAGTCTGTGGTAATGGCCTCACGGAAGCTGAGGTGGGCTCAGGTTGTTATTCATTGCAGACAGTACTGCAATGCTTACTTAAAAATGTATTTCTGTTTCTTTCCCCCATTTTATTTGAGATTGTGTTTCTAAAGATTTTTATTCCTATAAACCTCCACACTTCTCAAATTCTATTCTACTTAACCCTGGAAAACAAAAGCTGACCCCATTACCACAGTTTCATAATAAATGTATACTATTAAGCTTTACAGCAATAATTAGTCTTCTGTAGCAATTTCTAGTTGAGGAGCTCTAAACACTTCATAAACATAGCTTTCTCATCTTTCATTTAGTTGGAATTGGGGTTGAAAGGGAGAGAGGATGGCAAGTTATAACTTTATAATAATTCTGTGGTCCCTATGTGGAATTATAATTGGTTATGGTGACAACTTTTCCAAAAGGAAAACAATTCTTTTGTTTGAAATTATTACCATTGGGGTGAATTCATAGCTATGGCTTGGGGGCTTACTGCTTCTTCTCTAGAGAACGGGGCAGATTTACAAATAATTTTTATTTTGACTAGGAAAGATTTTATGGTATGTAGTAAGATAAAACATTACAAAACAAAATAAAGAAATGTTATTTTAAAATTAATTATTTCTTAGTTTGGGGGTAGAAGGTGACTAAAGGAAGACTTTAAGAAGATTGTATTGCACTTGAATCAGATTTGCTATGCACCTGAACATCCTTGGCAATGTTTCAAGGGGGAGATGAGAAAAAGAGACCCCAGCATTATTCTTTGTGATTTGAAGTTAGGGAAATCTTTTGGGGATGGGTAAGGAGTGTCTCACTAGGGCAGGTTAGAGAAGGAAATGGGACTGGTGGACAGAGTGAGACAGAAATGGAAGTGTGAGTAGATAGTGGAGGTGATGGTAGTCGTTCTGAATCTTTGAGGCAGTGGATTCTGCAACTGATTCCAACTCTTTGGGGACTAGTTTTAATAATGAAAAGAGATTGCGTATGTGTGAATCCAGAGCTGGGCCCTAAAAATGGAAGTATTTGGCATTTGAGCTTATTAAGAAATGACTCTCCCTTGGTCGAGCATACTTAGGGGGGCACCATTCTAATATCCAGAAAGAAGACTCAGGCTCCAATTCTGTGTTTCAACTCCTTTCCTTCAGGGATAGATCTTCAACTTCAGGAAACATTTTCTGAGTTTGGACAGCATTTTGCTTCCTTGAAATCTGTGTTTCTCACTTCAGAGACTTCTTACAGCCATTTTCTTACAAAAAGATATTGAGTTGTCCTTTTCCTGTTGACTAGTACTCAAAATTGAGCACAAGGAGGCATCACATAGCTAAAATAGCATGAAACAATTAGGGGCTAGACCCTTAACTTGCTCAGGGCTTATTAAGAGGTAAACAGGTTCTACTACTTCTAATCATCATCTCAGCACCAACCTTATCACTCTCCTCCCTCCCCTTCCTAGCTATGTAAGCAGAAGGCCAGAAGACTAGGGTGAGAGAAGGGACAAATGCTGCAGCTGAGTTATTAGCCTAGAGGGAGAGGGCTGTGGTTTTTCTTTTCTTTTTTTTTTTTTTTTCACTGAGGGGAAGAAGAGGGGGTTTTCAACCCACCTAAGCCAAGTGAGGGGGGTTTCCTTGTAAAGGCTTTTAAGTGCTGATTTGATGTCTGCTTATGCTGTAGACTTGCTGATCTGTCCAGTGGCTATTAGAACAGGAGTGTAGAAATTGAAGAGAGTGCAGGGTGAAGTGAGGGGCAGTGTGGGGCAGCCTGTACTCCGATATTAGGCCAATAATGGATGTGTGAGTTTGTGAAGAGTCAAATGGGAAGGTAGCTGGGCTTCAGCCATCTTGACAGAAGCCTACTCAAGAGAGACTGCCACCAGACAAGTATATCCTGGCAGAAGGAAGTTGTGAAATACAGCAGTCTCCAGGGGTGCAAACTGAAGGGGCATTGGAAGAGGACAAGCTGGAGACAGATTTTCTACCTCATGGAACCATGTTTGCCTAATGAAAGAGCGAGCAATTGGATGCCTACCACACAGAGCTCGTCAATACCCAACTCTGGCCAAGAAAAGGTAACAATGGGGATCAGATAAGAAAGAGCCACTTATCTCCAGCTCTTTCCTTCTTGCCACAAAAGGCCATGAGAAAGGGCCCCAGAAATGGGGCTGGTAACAGATCAGACCATTTTCTTTCTCTAAGTCTTTAAAGCCTGGATAGCACTGCAGGGGAGAGGATGAAGTAAGCTCCAAGTTGGAATTTTCATATCACATTGGGCTATTTTATACCTGAAAAATGATCCAGAAATTTCTGTGATTGTTCTGAGATGTCAGTAAGGGGTAAGAAAGGGAGAATTATATTAGTATATCTGAAGATAGTGATTGGAGAAATAGAAAACCCTTCAATATCTATATCGTATCTGGGTCAGACTGCTCTGCATTCTGGAGCTGCTTAGTCCTACGTGTTCCATACAAGCCACTGTTTCATAAAAAACAAAACCCCTCTTGATTCGCACCTGTGAGTCGTCACCAGAACCTGTCCCATCTTCACCTGTAGCACCATGTGAAAGTGGTTGAGGGAGGGGGTGAAAGGAACTGTAATCTAGTAGGTCCTGTTCAACTTAACTGGAGCCCGCTTCCTTGACTAGAACAATGGAACTGAGATTCTAGAAGAATTTGGTGTTGCCCTAGCACCTGTAGTTGTCAATAGGAGCAAGAGCGCTTGCTGTAGGGTCTGGCTTCAGTCCCTACCTGCCAAGGCCAATTTTTACCTGGAAGTAATATTCTTCTGTCACAGCCAGTGTGCCCAGATGGGATGGGCTCCCTAGACTCTTTTCCTAAAGGAACTGGGAACCTCTTGGTATCCAAAGAGGAAGAGTTTCTACAGCAGTGGGGGGTTGACTGCTTTCTCAGCTTTCTTGTTATTAGTGGCTTAGGCAAAGAAGCATTGCCCTCTGGGGATGTTTATTGCACTCCAAATTGTTATGTGATATTCTTTGTTTATATCATAAGTTTTTCATTTTTTCCATGTCATTTACATAGTCTCCACAGTTATTAAACTACTACATAATACATTCATTCCTCGGTATCTGCGGGGGATTGGTTCTAGGCCCCCTCCCCACCCCATACCAAAATCTACAGATGCTCAAGTCCCTTATATAAAATAGTGTACTATTTACCTATAACCTGTGCACATCCTTCCGTATACTTTAAATCATCTCTAGATTACTTATAATATTTAATACAATGTAATTGCTATGTGAATAGTTGTAAATACAATATAAATGCCATGTAAATAGTTTCCTGCACACCAGCAAATTCAAGTTTTACTTTCTGTCACGTTCTGGATTTGTTTCCCCTAATATTGTATTTGTGAACCCTTGTTGGTTGAATCTGAGGATGTGGAACCCGCAAATACAGGGGGCTGACCGTATTCTGTGAAGAATATTTGTCACACTTTCCGCAATTTTGGACATTGAGCTATTTTTTTTTCCTAATAGAAATGTTGCTTTGTGTGTGAACCTATTATTTTTCTTTTGTGGATTTTTTATTTCTTTATTTTAATTTAAATTTTTTTGTGAATTGTTTCTTCAACAGAAGAATTTATTGGGTATAGATGTTTAGACAGTTTTAAGAATCTTGAAGTATATCTGGATACATATTCTTGAAAAATATTTCAAAATTGTCATTTGCCACCTCCAAACTTTCCACATCCCTGTCTGATTAATCTTCCGAATACATGTTTTCTTTCATATCATTCTTGTGTTCAAAACTTTTAATGGTTCCCATTGTCTCTTAGTTTGTATGAGTTAAAACTTTTGACTCCACGATTTTCATTCCAGTCTGTCTGGTTCCAAAAGTTCTTTTAATCCTTGTCACCTACTACATTTATATGCGAAATCCTTACGCTCTCCTAACTGCTCTGCTCACCGTTGCCAAAATATACTTCTTCAACATCTTTGCTCACATCATTCCATCTACATGAATATGCCCTCTCTCCGCTTTTAGTTCTAAGGATAGTCTATCCATATATTAATGTGCACTTTTAAAGAACATACTATTTTTATAAAGTTGTACTTGCCCATTCCTACCCTGTACAAAGTTACTTTTCTCAGTTCTGAACTTTTTTTCCCCTCTCTTCCACCCCCAAACTTTTAAAGTATTTTTGTGTTAATTTTTTACCATCATTTATTTTTTCTGCCTTGTATTGTAAGTATAAAAGATTGCCTAGCATGAAATGCTCAAGACTGAACAAACAAAACAAAAACCAAACCAAACGCATAAGCCCCCCCCCCCCCCCAACATACGCATCTAGATGGGACTAGTAGAAACTAGAAAAACTGTTATTTCAAAATGGAAGCAGTCTGCCCTGCAAGAACAGATATTTGGGTAACTCTGAGCATAGACATTTGAAGGATTCTTTCAGTGAAGTGAAACCCAGCAACAACATATGTTTCTATCCTATCATGGTGCAATGGCATACCAGAAAAATATCCAATAACATTGCTATTTTGAGGTAACAGGACTTTTGCATACGATGAGTGTATAGCTGAACGTCTAGTTCTTTCAAACTTTGTGTATGTATCTGTTGAATTATGTAGAAAATACCTGCAAGAGGTAGAGCATTATGCTGCCATCTACAATTTATGCATGTCTAGGAAATGAGGTCTACAACTTGTGAGCATTGGGGAAATTCTAACGTTAACTTAAATCTTTGTTTGCAGGGTAGGGGGAAGTGTGCCTTACCTCTTCCCTCAAATGCCCAAGTCTGAATGGAACCTCTTTGGCATTGGCTTTTCATACAGTATCAGCTCAGCTTGAAACAATGAAAGTAGCGCATCTGATCACAAGCAGTTGATCCCCAGACATGTTTATTGATGGCACTATCAAGGAAAACAGCATACTGACATATAATACAAAGAAACTTGGCAGACTTTATAGTGGCAATTCAGTTTTGGCATTTATATTGGTAAAAACAGATTACAAGGCTTAGTGCAGCTCAAACCTTATTTAAGCTTGCAAAATGTCTGATTTGATCAGTTGGCATTCCACTGAGAGCAACACCTCTATCTCTAGGAATTCCTCTTCTGCAGTTTATACTGGTGTAGTGCCTGTACTTTGCTTTGAGTGTGTTATATAATCTAATCTCTTTTCTTTTCCCCTGATTGACCCCATTCAAAAAAGGAGTCACCATGCCCCTGTCAGTGCAGTTCTAAAATTTTTAACTGAACAGTGACACTTAGTGGCTAGAAATATTCATTACAGTGCTCTTCTGTAGGAATCTCCATTAACACGTCCCATGGTAATAAAATAAATGTTACCAAAATTTAGTCTTCTTGGCAAAGTAATATATAGTATTTGAAGTGTTGTTGGTTTTGCAGCAGCTGTCATTCCATACCAATCCATTTAGTTAAAAAGCAAACAGGTGGCTCACACATATTGTTTGTACTACATAAATTTTAAAATTTTCCTTAGTCCTACAGAAATAAATGGGGGCATTTTTGCTGTTGATTTCAATTTACCAGGAGAATAAATAACGCGGTGAAGATATTATTAATTAAGAGCACTGTTGAAATTGATTTCTTTCTTCTAAGCAGATATCTGTTGACCTGAAATATGAACAAGTGTCTTAAGCTAGACAAGTAATTTACACTTTACCCGTGAGACTGAAAAAAAAAAAAGCAGACAAAAAATTACTCTGTCCTTAATTAACCCCTCTGTTTTGGTACCATGGCATGTAACAAGTTAAATTATAGTGAGGTTTTTAAATGTTCACTCCAAGATCAAGAGGAGTTTATTCCTTTAAGGTCTAGGTTAAGTTTTCTCTCAATTTTTATTGTATTTATGGATTTATTTTTGACCTTTAAGGAAGGTTTTGGGACAATAATTAGTGTTTTATTTTCCTGTAAAATGAAAGAATGCTTTCTTGCCTGAGGTTAATGTGTTTTTAAGTCTCTTGAGATGCTGTGATTGGAAAGCAATTTAGAATATTGTCTTCTGCCAGTTTCACATACAACAGAGAGATGAGTGGAAAATATTTGATTAGTAGGTGTGACAATATATGGCAAGACAGTCATGGAAGTAAATGTAAACCATGCTGTTTGACTTATGTATTGGATTTAAAAAAAATAAATTTATTTATTTATTTATTTTTGGTTGCGTTGGGTCTTTGTTGCTGCGCATGGGCTTTCTCTAGTTGAGGTGAGCGGGGGCAACTCTTCGTTGTGATGTGCGGGCTTCCCACTGCGGTGGCTTCTCTCATTGCGGAGCACGGGTTCTAGGCACGCGGGCTCAGTAGTTGTGGCGCACGGGCTTAGTTGCTCCGCAGCATGTGGGATCTTCCTGGACCAGGGCTCAAACCGGTGTCTACGGCATTGGCAGGCGGATTCTTAACCACTGAGCCACCAGGGAAGCCCTATGTGTTGGATTTTTGTTTTTTGTTTTTTTTTTTTTGGCGGTACGCGGGCCACTGACTGTTGTGGCCTCTCCCGTTGCGGAGCACAGGCTCCGGATGCGCAGGCTCAGCGGCCATGGCTCACGGGCCTAGACGCTCCGCAGCATGTGGGATCTTCTGGGACCAGGGCATGAACCCGTGTCCCCTGCATCGGCAAGCGGACTCTCAACCACTGCGCCACCAGGGAGGCCCTGTATTGGATTTTTAAGTACCAAAATAAATACCATGAAAATAAATTTTTTGACAGAACTGATTTAGGGAGTGAGAGGAGAGAGGTGATACAGTAGTCTTTTACAAGAGTAGTGAAAAGTCTTTTTAAAGTAAAGTTACTTTACAAAGCAGGTAAATTAGAATGTGATTACGAGGTTTATAGAAGCATTTACCAAAGCCTTAAAGTAAGCCATGTATCATCCAAAACAATTATTTTATTTAGATACTTTCTCAATTGAGTAAGTTGAGTAAACAACTAACTTAATTCTCTAGTTTCTGGCTCTTTTGAACTCTTATTCCTCCTCATTGTACCCTCTCTCCCTACCCACCAGGAGGTGGTGCTCCTCTTAGGGCTCTCAGGGCATTATGGATGTGCTCTTAACCCTTAACATACTGTATTGCAATTGCCTGTAATCGTCTGTTTTTCATAGTTGGCAAACTCTTTGACTTGGGATTGTGTGTCTTAATCACTGTCTCTAGCATCTTGCACAGTGCCTGGCATGTAATAAGTACTGATTATTTAATGTTTGTAGGTGCCAGAATGTTGGAATACAATTAGAGGGCAGAGGCAAAGTGAAATTTCTTCCTGGTTTCTAAGGGGGTAGGGGAACCCGTTGCTTGTGGGGTTCTCTTTTGTGCTTTTCCAGAAGGGATGATGAGTTTCTAGGCTGTTGATGTTTCTTTTTGCTGTTGACAGTTTAGAGGTAATGGTTTGGGGTTCTATATAAAAGTGGCCATTCTGTTTCAGAGAGTGAGCAGTAAGAGTTCAGTTTCAGGTGGTGTACAGCAGATTCTTTATATAACTCTCCAAACAGACCTACTATCAAAGAGACTGTCTTCACTCTTGGGAAGTGTAAATCAAAGTACTGTGATGGAAAGAATATTGCATCGCTGAATGGGATCTTAGACCTAGTTCCACTATTAACTCTGTATTTAACCTTGACCGTATCATTTAATCTCTTTGATCCTCAATTTCTTCTTTTACAAAATGAAAGAGTTGGATTAGATGACCTCTAAGGATCCTTCTTATCTTTAATACTAAGCTTGCATTGCTCATGAGGATGTAAAACAAAGATGTTGAGTTTGATTTTAATTACCTAGAAGGTCAAGATAGGGCTGTCCACTAGGTGAAGTATAGGCCGATAGGAATTGCCCAGTCTTTCATTCATTCTTTGATTTAATACAGATATTCAATACGTATTTTGTCGACTGAGATAATCCTATTTCTTCTGGTTTTTTAAGCAAAAGTAATGTGTTTTATTTAAAAAAAAACTTTAAATTTTGTTGTAATTGCAGATTTACATACTGTTGTAAGAAGAAATATAGAGAACTCCTGTGTACCCTTTACCCAGTGTTAACATTTTGGAAAACTATAGTTCAAGTACAGTATCACAATCAGGACACTGACATTAATATAGTTAAGATACAGAACATTTCCATCACAACAAGGGTCCCTCACATTGCCCTTTTATACCCACACCCAATTCCCTTCTGACCCCATTGCTAAACCCTGATAACCCTAATATTTTTTCCATTTTTATAGTTTTGCCTTTTCAAGAATGTTATGTAAATGGAATCATACAGCATGCAACTTCTTGAGATTGACTTTTTTCTTGTATTACAGTTCTCTGGAGATTCACCTAGGTTGTTGCATATGTCAATAATTCATTCCTTTTTATTGCTCAGTAGCATTTCTGGCATGGATGTACACAGTTTGCTTAACAATTCACCCATGGAAAGACATCTGGATTGTTCCCAGTTTTTGGCTATTATGAGTAAAGCTGCTATAAGCATTTGTATTCAGGCTTTTGTGTGGCCATAACTTTGAGATAAATGCCCAGGAGCGCAATGTCTGTGTCATTTGGTAGTTGCATGTTTAGTTTTTAAAAGAAACTACCAAATTGTTTTTGAATAGCTGTACCATTTACTTTTCTACCAGTGATATATGAGTGATTCAGTTTCTCTACGTCCTCACCAGTATATGGTTTTGTCACTATTTTTATTTTAGCCAGTGTGATAGGTGTGATATCTCATTGTGGTTTTAATTTGCATTTCACTAATGACTAATGGTGTTAAACATCTTTTCATGTGCTGATTTGCCATTGGTGTATCCTCTTTGGTGAAATATCTCTTCATGCTTTTTGCCCATTTTCTAACTGATTTTTTTTAATTGTTCAGTTTTAAGGGGTTCTTTATATATTCTAGATACTAGTCTTTTGTTGGATATGTCATTTGCAAATATTTTCTCCCAGTCTATAACTTGTCTTTTTATCCTCTTAGCAAAATCTTTCACAGAGCAAAGTTAAAAATTCTGAAGAAGTCCAGCTTATCAATTTTTCCTTTTATGGATTGTGCTGTATGTGTAAAATCATAGAACTCTGCCTAGTCCTAGATCCTGAAGATTTTCTCCTGTTTTTAAAAACTTACTGTTTTAAGTTTTATATTTAAGTCTATGATCCATTTTGAGCTACTTTTTGTATAAAGGGTGAGACTTAGATTGAAGTTTATCTTATTGCCTATGGATGTCCAATTGCTCCATTGCACCATTTGTTGAAAAGTTTATCTTTCCTTCACTGAATTGCTTTTGTACCTTTATTAAAAATCAGTTAGGCATAATTTGTATGGGTCTATTTCTGTGTTCTCTGTTTTTATTCCATTGATCTATGTGTCTGTCCCTCCACCAATATCACACAGTCTTGATTACTATAGCTATATAAGTCCTGAAATCAAGTAGAGTGATTCTTCCCATTCTGTTCTTCTTTTTCAAGATTGTTTTACTATCCTAGTTTTTTGGCTTTCCCATATAAATTTTAGAATAAACTGTATGTATCTAAAAGATCTTGCTGAGATTTTGATAGGAATCACATTAAACCTATATATCAATTTGGAGATAATTTACACCTTTAATATTATTGAGTCTACCAATCTGTGATCATGGTCTATCTGTCTGTCTTATCTATCTATGTATCTATCTATCTACCTATTTTTTCTTTGGTTTCTTTTATCATCTGTATAATTTTCAGCATGTAAATTATGGACATATCTTGTTAGAATTATATTTAAGTTTTTCATTTTGAGCAATAATAAATGGTTCTGTGTTTTAAGTATCAGTGTTTATATGTTTTTTGCTCCCATATAGAAGTACAACTGATTTTGGTATGTTAATCTTGTATCCTGTGACCTTGCTGAAATCATTTATTAGTTCTAGGAGGTTGTGTGTATGTGTATAGATTCCTTGGCATTTTCTATGTAGATAATTATGCCATCTGCCAAAAGGAACAATTTTATTTCTTCTTTTTCAATCTTTTTGTCTTCTGTTTTTCTTTCTTGTCTTATTGCGATGGCTAGAGCTTCTAGCTCTATGTTGAATCAAGAGTGATCAAAGCAGACATTTTTGTTCTGTTCTCAATTTTAAGGGGAAAGTCACCATTAAGTATAATGCTACTAAGGTGTAGGTTTTTTGTAGATGCCTGTTTACCAAGTTGAGGGAGTGGGAGTTCCCTCTGTTCTTGTTTTTCAGATAGTTTTTTTTTTTTTAAATCATGAATGGATGTTGAACTTTGTCAAATGTTTCTGCATAGATTGATATGATCATGTGATTTTTCTTCTTTAGTTTTTAATATGGTGGATTACAGTGATTGGTTCAAATATTGAACTAGCCTTGAATCCCTGGAAGAAACTTCAGTTTGTCATGGTGCATAATTCTTTGTAACATATTGCTGAATTCTATTTTCTAATATTTTGATAAGGATTTTTACATCTAATTCATGGGGAATATTTATCTGTAGTTTATCTTTTCTTTCTGTACAGAAGGTATCAGTGTAATACTAACTTCATAAAACAAATTGGGAAATACTTCCTTTTTTATTTTTAGAAGAGATTGTATAGAATTGTTGTTAATTTTTCCTCAAATATTTGGTAGAATTATCTAGTGGAACCATCTGGGCCTGGAGATTTCTTTTTTTAAATTAAGAATTCAATTTCTTTTATAGTTATAGGGATATTTAAATTATAGGGATATTCAAATTATATTCAAATATTATTAAAATATTGTTAATATTGGATGATTGTGGTAGTTCGTGGTTTTTTGGGAATTGGTTCACTTCATCTAGGTTGTCAAATTTATGTATATAGAGTTATTCATAGTATTCCTTTATCTGTTTGGTGTCTGCAGGGTCTGTAGTGATATTTCCTCTTTCATTCTTGGTATTGGTAATTTATTTTTTCCTTGTTAGTCTTGCCTGAGGTTTGTAATTACACTGATCTTTTTAAAGAACCAGCTCTTTTTTTTCATTGATTTTCTGTTTTGTTTTTCTGTTTAATCATTGATTTCTGCTCTTATCTTTATTATTCCTTCTTTCTGCTTGCTTTGGGTTTATTTTGCTCTTGCCCTGTTTTCTAATATTTACATTTAGTGCTATAAGTTTCTATTTTAGCACTGCTTTAACTTTGTCCAACAAATATTGATATGTTGTATTTTTATTTTCATTCATTTCCATGTATTTTTAAAATTTCCCTTGAGGCTTACTCTTTGACTCATGGATTATTTAGAAGTGTGTGTCTAGTTTCCCATTTTTTGGCGATTTTCTTGTTATCTTTCTGTTTTTGATTTCCAGTTTGATTCCGTCGTGGTAAAAGAACACATTCCCCATGATTTCAGTTCTTTTAGATTTGTTGAGGTTTGTTTTACAGCTTAGGACATAGCCTTTCTTTGTATATGTTCCTTGGACATTTGAAAAGAATGTGCATTCTGCTCTAATTGTGTGGAGTGTTCTATAAATGTTGATTCAATTCTATTGATTGATAGTGGTATTGAGTTCTTCTTTCTTCTATACCCTTGCTGATATTCTGTCTATTTCTTTTATAAAATGTTCAGTGGGAGTGTTGAAGTCTCTAACTATAATAGTGTATTTGTCTATTTCTCCTTTCAGCTCTATTGTTTGGTGCATACACATTTAGGATTACTATGTCTTCTTGGGGGATTGAATCTTTTATTATGTCTTTCTATCTTTTATAATGTGTCTCTCTGTTTTTGGTCATTTTCTTTGCTCTGAAGTCTATTACTTTACCTGATATTAATACAGCCACTGCTGCTTAACTATGATTAACACTTGAATATTATATCTTTTCCCATCTTTTTACTTTAAATAGGCCTATATTGTTCTATTTGGAGTGAGTTTCTTGAAGACAGATTACAGTTGGGTCGTTTTTAAATGCACTGTGCAATTTTCTGTCTTTTAATTGGTGTATTTAGGCCATTTACATTTGATATGATTAGTGATTGGTTAGTACTTGAATCTGTCCTTTATTTTTTGTTTTATGTCTGTTTGCTCTGTTTTTTATTTCTCTGTTTTCTTTGTCCTGCTTTCCAGTGGATTACTTGAACGTTTTTCAGAATTCTGTTTTGGTTTATTTATAGTGTTTTAAGTATATCTCTCTTTATAGCTTTTTTTTTTTTTGAGTGGTTGCTCTAGGTATTGCAATATATATATATATATCCCATCACAATTTATTAGTGTCATCATTCTACATATGCGTGAAGTACAGAAGCCTTACCTCCATTTATGTCCCTTCACAATCCTCTCTTTATAATGTAATTGTCATAAATACTTTCTCTACATACATTTAGAACCACATCAGACAGCACTGTAATTTTTGCTTCAACTGTTTAACATAATTTAGAAATCTCAGAATGAGAAGGAAAGCCTATTGTATGTACCAGGTTTTTTTGCTTATTGTGTTTTTCATTTCTGATGTTCCAAGGTTCTTTCTCTTATCATTTGTTTTCTCTTTATGGAACTTCCTTTAGCTACTCTTTTGGGGTAGGTTTACTAGTGAAAAATTCTCTTAGTTTCTCTTCATCTAAGAATGTCTTCATTTCCTCTTAATTCCTGAAGGGTAATTCCACTGGATATAGGGTCCCTTGTTGACAGTGCTTTTCCTTCAACACTTGAAAAGTATTGTGCCACTTCCTTCTGGTCTCCAAGGATTCTGATGAGAAATTCACTGTCATTCAAATAGTTTCCTCACTATAGGTAAGGTTTCATGGCTGCTTCCAAGACTTTTCTTTGTCTTTGGTTTGCAGAATTTTAGTTATCGTATGTGTTGGTAGATTTCTTTGGGTTTGTTTTGTTTGGTAATCACTCAGCTTTGTGAATCTGTAGGTTTATATCTCTTGCTAAACTTAGGAAGTTTTCAGCAATTATTTATTCAAGTACTTTTTCATCCCTGTCCTCTTTATCCTCTCCTTCCAGGATTCCAATGACACAAATGTTAGATCTTTTATCATAATTCCACAGGTCCCTGAAGCACTGTTTTTTTTTTTAGTCTATTTTCTCTATGTTGTTCAAATTGAGTAATTTCTATTGTTTTCTCTTCCAGTTCACAGTTTCTTTCCTCTGTCTCCTCCATTCTGCTGTTGAGCCCATCCACTGAATATTTTTTCTTTTCTTTTCTTTTCTTTTTTAACATCTTTATTGGAGTATAATTGCTTTACAATGGTGTGTTAGTTTCTGCTTTACAACAAAGTGAATCAGTTATACATATACATATATCCCCATATCTCTTCCCTCTTGCATCGCCCTCCCTCCCACCCTCCCTATCCCACACCTCTAGGTGGCGACAAAGCATCGAGCTGATCTCCTTGTGCTATGTGGCTGCTTCCCACTAACTATCTATTTTTCATTCGGTAGTGTATATTTGTCCATGCCACTCTCGCATTTTGTCCCAGCTTACCCTTCCCCCTCCCCGTGTCCTCGAGTCCATTTTCTAGTAGGTCTGCATCTTTATTCCCCTCTTGCCCCAAGGTTCTTCATGACTTTTTTTTTTTTTTTTTTAGATTCCATATATATGTGTTAGCATATGGTATTTGTTTTTCTCTTTCTGACTTACTTCACTCTGTATGACAGACTCTAGGTCCATCCACCTCACTCCAAATAACTCAATTTAGTTTCTTTTTATGGCTGAGTAATATTCCATTGTATATATGTGCCACATCTTTTTATCCATTCGTCTGTGATGGAGACCTAGGTTGCTTCTCTGTCCTGGCTATTGTAAATGGACCTACAATGAACACTGTGGTACATGAATCTTTTTGAATTATGGTTTTCTCAGGGTATATGCCCAGTAGTGAGATTTCTGGGTCGTATGGTAGTTCTATTTTTAGGTTTTTAAGGAACTCCCATACTACTCTCCATAGTGGCTGTATCAATTTACATTCCTACTAACAGTGCAAGAGTGTTCCCTTTTCTCCACACCCTCTCCAGCATTTATTGTTTGTAGATTTTTTGATGATGGCCATTCTGACTGGTGTGAGATGCTATCTCATGGTAGTTTTGATTTGCATTTCTCTAATGATTAGTGATATTGAGTATTCTTTAATGTGTGTGTTGGCAATCTGTATATCTTCTTTGGAGAAATGTCTATTTAGGTCTTCTGCCCATTTTTGGATTGGGTTGTTTGTATTTTTGATATTTAGCTGCAAGAGCTGCTTGTAAATTTTGGAGATTAATCCTTTGTCGGTTGCTTCATTTGCAAATATTTTCTCCCATTCGGAGGGTTGTCTTTTCGTCTTGTTTATGGTTTCCTTTGCTGTGCAAAAGCTTTTAAGTTTCATTAGGTCCCATTTATTTATTTTTGTTTTTATTTCCATTTCTCTAGGAGGTGGGTCTAAAAGGATCTTGCTGTGATTTATGTCACGGAGTGTTCTGCCTACGTTTTCCTCTGAGAGTTTTATAGTGTCTGGCCTTACCTTTACGTCTTTAATCCATTTTGAGTTTATTTTTGTGTACGGTGTTAGGGAGTGTTCTAATTTCATTCTTTTACATGTAGCTGTCCAGTTTCCCCAGCACCACTTATTGAAGAGGCTGTCTTTTCTCCACTGTGTATTCTTGCCTCCTTTATCAAAGATAAGGTGACCATATGTGTATGGGTTTGTCTCTGGGCTTTCTATCCTGTTCCATTGATCTTATATTTCTGTTTTGTGCCAGTACCATACTGTCCTGATTACTGTAGCTTGGTAGTATAGTCTGAAGTCCGGGAGCCTGGTTCTTCCAGCTCTGTTTTTCTTTCTCAAGATTGCTTTGGCTATTGGGGTCTTTTGTGTTTCCATACAAACTGTGAAATTGTTTGTTCTAGTTCTGTGAAAAATGCCATTGGTAGTTTGAGAGGGATTGCATTGAATCTGTAGGTTGCTTTGGGTAGTACAATCATTTTCACAATGTTGATTCTTCCAGTCCAAGGACATGGCATATCTCTCCATCTGTTTGTATCATCTTTAATTGCTTTCATCAGTGTCTTATAATTTTCTGCATACAGGTCTTTTGTCTCCTTAGGTAGGTTTATTCCTAGATATTTTATTCTTTTTGTGGCAGTGGTAAATGGGAGTGTTTTCTTAATTTCACTTTCAGATTTTTCATCATTAGTGTAGAGAAATGCAAGAGATTTCTGTGCGTTAATCTTGTATCCTGCTACTTTACCAAATTCATTGATTAGCTCTAGTAGTTTTCTGGGAGCATCTTTAGGTTTCTCTATGTATAGTATAATGTCATCTGCAAACAGTGACAGCTTTACTTCTTTTTCAATTTGGATTACTTTTATTTCTTTTTCTTCTCTGATTGCTGTGGCTAAAACTTCCAAAACTATGTTGAATAATAGTGGTGAGAGTGGGCAACCTTGTTCCTGATCTTAGAGGAAATGGTTTCAGTTTTTCACCATTGAGGACGATGTTGGCTGTGGGTTTGTCATATATGGCCTTTATTATGTTGAGGTAAGTTCCCTCTATTTCTATTTTCTGGAGGGTTTTTATCATAAATGGGTGTTGAATTTTGTCGAAAGCTTTCTCTGCATCTATTGAGATGATCATGTGGTTTTTCTCCTTCAATTTGTTAATATGGTGTATCACATTGATTGATTTGTGTATATTGAAGAATTCTTGCATTCCTGGGATAAACCCCATTTGATCATGGTGTACGATCCTTTTAATGTGCTGTTGGATTCTGTTTGCTAGTATTTGGTTGAGGATTTTTGCATCTATGTTCATCAGTGATATTGGCCTATAGTTTTCTTTCTTTGTGACATCTTTGTCTGGTTTTGGGATCAGGGTGATGGTGGCCATGTAGAATGAGTTTTGGTGTGTTCCTCCCTCTGCTATATTTTGGAAGAGTTTGAGAAGTATAGGTGTTAGCTCTTCCCTAAATGTTTGATAGAATTCGCCTGTGAAGCCATCTGGTCCTGGGCTTTTGTTTGTTGGAAGATTTTTAACCACAGTTTCAATTTCATTACTTGTGATTGGTCTGTTCATATTTTCTATTTCTTCCTGATTCAGTCTCAGAAGGTTGTGCATTTCTAAGAATTTTTCCATTTCTTCCAGGTTGTCCATTTTATTGGCATAGAGTTGCTTCCAGTAATCTCTCATGATCCTTTGTATTTCTGCAGTATCAGTTTTTACTTCTCCTTTTTCATTTCTAATTCTATTGATTTGAGTCTTCTCCCTTTTTTTCTTGATGAGTCTGGCTAATGGTTTATCAATTTTGTTTATCTTCTCAAAGAACCAGCTTTTAGTTTTATTGATCGTTGCTATCATTTCCTTCATTTCTTTTTCATTTATTTCTGATCTGATCTTTATGATTTCTTTCCTTCTGCTAACTTTGGGTTGTTTTTGTTCCTCTTTCTCTAATTGCTTTAGGTGTAAGGTTAGGTTGTTTATTTGAGATGTTTCTTCTTTCTTAAGGTAGGACTGTATTGCTATAAACTTCCCTCTTAGAACTGCTTTTGCTGCATCCCATAGGTTTTGGGCCATCGTGTTTTCATTGTCATTTGTTTCTAGGTATTTTTTGATTTCCTCTTTGATTTCTTCAGTGATCTCTTGGTTGTCAAGTAGTGTATTGTTTAGCCTCCATGTATTTGTATTTCTTACAGATTTTTTCCTGTAATTGATATCTAGTCTCATATCATTGTGGTTGGAAAAGATACTTGATACGATTTCAGTTTTCTTAAGTTTACCAAGGCTTGATTTGTGACCCAGGATATGATCTATCCTGGAGAGTGTTCCATGAGCACTTGAGAAGAAAGTTTATTCTTTTGTTTTTGGATGGAATGTCCTATAAATATCAATTAAGTCCATCTTGTTTAATGTATCATTTAAACCTGTGTTTCCTTTTTAATTTTCATTTTGGATGATCTGTCCATTGGTGAAAGTGGGTTGTTAAAGTCCCCTACTATGATTGTGTTACTGTCGATTTCCCCTTTTATGGCTGTTCGCATTTGCCTTATGTATAGGTGCTCCTATATTGGGTGCATAAATATTTACAATTGTTATATCTTCTGCTTGGATCAATCTCTTGATCATTATTTAGTGTCCTTCTTTGTCTCTTGAGATAGTCTTTGTTTTTTTTTGTTTTTTTAAAATTTTTGAATTGAAATATCATTGACATACAACAATGAGTTGCAGGTATACAACATAATGATTCAATATTTGTATATACTGTTGTGAAATGATTACCATAATAAGTCTAGTTAACATCCATTGCCATACATATTTACAGAAAAACTTTTTTCCTTATGATGAGGACTTTTAAGATCTACTCAGCAATTTTCAAATTTGCCATACAGTATTATTAACTATAGTCACCATGCTGTACATTACATCCCCATGACTTATTTATTTTAGAACTGGAAGTTTGCACCTTTTGATCCCCTTCACCCATTTCACCTACTCCCCACCCACTACCTCTGGCAACCACCAATCTGTTCCCTGTATCTATGAGCTTAGGTTTCTGTTTGTTGGTTTGTTTGTTGAAAACTAATAAATCCTTTCTTTCTTTTTTTTTTTTTAACGTCTTTATTTTATAAATTTATTTATTTTTGGCTGTGTTGGGTGTTCGTTGCTGCATGTGGGCTTTCTCTAGTTGCAGCGAGCAGGGGCTACTCATCATTGCAGTGCTTGGGCTTCTCATTGCGATGGCCTCTCCCGTCGTGTAGCACAAGTTCCAGGCATTCAGGCTTCAGCAGTTGTGGCTCATGAGCTCTAGAGCACAGGCTCAGTAGCCATGGCACACGGACCCAGTTGCTATGTGGCATGTAGGATCCTCCTGGACCAGGGCTCGAACCCGTGTCCCCTGCATTGGCAGGCGGATTCCCAACCACTGCACCACCAGGGAAGTCCCTAGTCTTTGTTTTAAAGTCTATTTTGTCTGAAATGAGAATTGTTTCTCTGGCTTTCTTTTGATTTCCATTTGCATGGAATGTCTATTTCCTTCCCCTCACTTTCAGTCTGTATGTGTCCCTAGGTTTGAAGTGGGTCTCTTTTAGACAGCATATATACGGGTCTTGTTTTTGTATCCATTCAGCCAGTCTATGTCTTTTGGTAGGAGAGTTTAATCCATTTACATTTAAGGTAATTATCGATATGTATGTTCCTATAACTATTTTCTTTTTTTTAATTAATTAATTAATTTATTTATTTTGTGGCACGCGGGCCTCTCACTGCTGTGGCCTCTCCCGTTGCGGAGCACAGGCTCCGGACGCGCAGGCTCAGCGGCCATGTCTCACGGGCCCAGCCGCTCCACGACATGCGGGATCCTCCCGGACCGGGGCGTGAACCCGTGTCCCTTGCATCGGCAGGCGGACTCCCAACCACTGAGCCACCAGGGAAGCCCCCTATAACTATTTTCTTAATTGTTTTGGGTTTGTTATTGTAGGTCTTTTCCTTCTCTTGTGTTTCCTGCCTAGAGAATTTCCTTTAGCATTTGTTGTAAAGCTGGTTGTGTGGTGCTGAATTCTCTTAGCTTTTGCTTGTCTGTAAAAGTTTTAATTTCTCCATCAAATCTGAATGAGATCCTTGCTGGGTAGAGTAATCTTGGTTGTAGGTTTTTCCCCTTCATCACTTTAAATACGTCCTGTCACTCCCTTCTGGCTTGCAGAGTTTCTGCTGAATGATCAGCTGTTAACCTTATGGGAATTCCCTTGTATGGTATTTGTTTTTTTCTTTTGCTACTTTTAATATTTTTTCTTTGTATTTAATTTTTGATAGTTTGATTAATATGTGTCTTGGGGTGTTTCTCCTTGGATTTATCCTGTATGGGACTCTCTGTGCTTCCTGGACTTGATTAACTATTTCCTTTCCCATATTAGGGAAGTTTTCAACTATAATCTCTTCAAATATTTTCTCAGTCCCTTTCTGGGACCCCTATAATTCGAATGTTGGTGCGTTTAATGTTGTCCCAGAGGTCTCTGAGACTGTCCTCAATTCTTTTCATTCTTTTTCTTTATTCTGCTCTGCAGTAGTTATTTCCTCTATTTTATCTTCTAGGTCACTTATCTGTTCTTCTGTCTCAGTTATTCTGCTATTGATCCCTTCTAGAGAATTTTAAATTTCATTTATTGTGGTGTTCATCACTGTTTGTTTGCTCTTTAGTTCTTCTAGGTCCTTGTTAAACGTTTCTTGTATTTTCTCCTTCTGTTTCCAATCATATTTACTCTCACTTCTCTGAATTGTTTTTCAGGTAGACTGCCTATTTCCTCTTCATTTGTTTGGTCTGGTGGGTTTTTACCTTGCTCCTTCATCTGCTGTGTGTTTCTCTGTCTTCTCATTTTGCTTAACTTACTGTATTTGGGGTCTCCTTTTCACAGGCTGCAGGTTCGTAGTTCACATTGTTTTTGGTGTCTCCCCAGTCCTCTCCCTGGGATCTGACCTCCAAAGCCCGAGCCTCAGCTCCCAGCCCCCACCCATCCCGGCGGGTGAGCAGACAAGCCTCTTGGGCTGATGAGTGCTGGTGGGCACCGATCCTCTGTGTGGGAATCTCTCTGCTTTGCCCTCTGTACCCCTGTTGCTGTGCTCTCCTTCATGGCTCCAAAGCTTCCCCCCACCCGACCCCGTCTCCGCCAGTGAGGGGCTTCCTAGTGTGTGCAAACTTTTCCTCCTTCACAGCTGCCTCCCAGAGGTGCAGGTCCCATCCCTATTTTTTGTCTCTGTTTATTCTTTTTTCTTTTGCCCTACCCAGGTACATGGGGAGTTTCTTGCCTTTTGGGAGGTCTGAGGTCTTCTGCCAGTGTTCAGTAGGTGTTCTGTAGGAGTTGTTCCACGTGTAGATGTATTTCTGATGTATCTGTGGGTAGGAAGGTGATCTCCACGTCTTACTCCTCTGCCATCTTGAAAGTCTCTGTCAGTGTTTTTGTTTTTTTCATCTATATACCCAGGAATGGAATTGCTGGGTCATATGGTAGTTCTATTTTTAGATTTTTGAGAAACCTCCGCACTCTTTTCCATAGTGGCTGCACCAATTTACATTCCCACCAACAGTGTACAAGGGTTCCCTTTTCTCCACATCCTTGCTAACATTTGTTATTCGTAGACTTTTTGATGATAGCCATTCTGACAGGTGTGAGGTTATCTCATTGTGGTTTTGATTTGCATTTCTCTGATGATTAGCAATGTTGAGCATCTTTTCACGTACCTGTTGGCCATCTGCATGTTCTCTTTGGAGAAATGACTATATAGGTCTTCTGCCCATTTTTTAATCTTTTTTCTTTTGATGTTGGGTTGCATGAGCTGCTTATGTATTTTCATATCCAGGATTGTTAGTTGTACCTAGTGGTAGGAATATGGAAAAGTACCTCTACTCCATCTTCCTGGAATAATATGTCTTTTAATTCCTCAAAATAGAGATATTTTATTTGCTGCTGAGGTTAGGAGTTGTTGTGAACAAGAGTGGAATAGTTGTGGGGAAAGGAAGAGAATTTCACTGTGGTTTATTTATAGTGTTTTTGAATGTTTGAGTAGAGTAAAGGCAAACAGATTCTGCCACTCCTAAAAAAAAGTATGAGTACTAATTGAATATTGGTTCATTCATTCACCACTCAGCAAACATTTATAAATCAACATTGTATGCCTAGCAGTGTGATTGACGCTAGGAATACAAAGAAAGTAGGTATATTTTTGCCTATTAGGGGCTCAAAATCTAGTCTATTGGAGCCTGACATCCAAATAAGCAAATAAATACAACATCTTATGGTAAGTAAACTGAGTCCTAAAGGATGAGTTGAAGTTCTTTAGGTGAACTGGAAGAAGATGATCTAGGCAGAAGAAATGGCTTGCTTAAAAGCACAAAAGCAAAAAATTTTGTGGGTTTAGGAGAATGGCAAGCATCAATGTGAAAAGAATAAGGAGGTCATATAAGTGAGTGGTAGGATATTGGGCTAAAAATAGAGGTTGGGTTAGATTGTATGTCATGCTAAGGAAGTTTTACACTGTTTACAGGCAGTCGAGAGTAATCTTTAAGTTATTTGAGTGAGCATTTTAAAATAATGATTTTTGTTATGTTTATATATATATTCACGTGTATCCTTTAATATCCTTTTACATGTGTGGATGTACGGCTTGCCATTCTGACTTCCTCTTTCTTTTTCCTTATACTTTCCCCTATACGATCATCTGTGGCTAGAAATAGGTGAGAGAAATGTTCACTTAAACACCTAGAGTGATTTGTGTAAATGTAACAGATGCAGAGGTGCAGTTTAGGATGAAGCCGTTGTTTCAAACCTGTTCTCACAGACAGTTTCATTTCCACTAGTTGTGAGTGTGACTCTATGTGTCTAAATACAGTAGCACCACTAAGGGATGTGGGATGTTTTGGGGAGGTGATTAAATGTTCTAAAATTGATTTTGGTGATGGTTGCACAACTCATTGACTATGCTAAAACCACTGAATGGTATCCATTAAAGTGGTGACTTGTACGACATGTGGATTATATCTCAATTAAACTGTTACCCCAAAAAGCTCCCCCCTAAATAAATATATTAGCACCCAGTATTAATCTTAATAATCACCTCACAATCCCTTTACCCCCTCAGTCATTTCAGTCTACTTATCAACAGTGATTTTTCATAGAATCAAGTAGAACTGTACACTGATGGGGGCATATTAATTTTAGGAAATGAAAAATCCATATCTTCTCCAAGAAATGGAAATGTATGATTTAGCTCATTTTGAAATAGATAAAATATTCCTTACCATGCAGAGTGTTACATTAACTTTTCATTGTTTTCTTCTTAATCATTTACATTTATGGTCACTATTGCTTCTTGTCTTCATGTTTATTCTATTGGTATCCATAAACGTTTCCCCCTCTTCTGTAATAGCATATATTCAAACCTTATGGTATCCCTAATGTATTGGTATATTTTCAAAAATCCCATATACAATAACACTTTATTTTTATGCTGTCTAAATCTTTTATTTAAAGACATCTGGTATGCTTGGCTCAGCGGACAAAATATGACAGTGCTGAAAAGTAGTATTAGCAATTCTTATGACTTCTTACATATTTTAGGATGTTTATGGAAGAAATTACATACTGTAGTGGATAGAGTAGCAGACTAAGAAAAATTTATCACTGATATGCAATTGCTTACTTGTTTGCGACCTAGGGAAGATCACTAGCCTTTTCTATGATTCTGGTTTTTAATCACAATTTTATAGTTATGAAAGAGACAAAAATTGCCCAAAATATCTGTGTAATAAGAGTACTGAGATTTTAAACATAGTTCTTTTTTTTTTATGGTATTTCTATTTTTAATTTTTTTTTTTAACATCTTTATTGGGGTATAATTGCTTTACAATGGTGTGTTAGTTTCTGCTTTATAACAAAGCGAATCAGTCATACATAAACATATGTTCCCATATGTCTTCCTAGTTCTTTTTTTAATTTAGTATATTATATTGCTACTATTAATGTTCCTGAAGTGGCTCACCTGAATTCAGTTTCTTGTAATGATTAAAAACATGCTCTTTATATGGCCAATGGAAATTTTTGGCTTGAACTTCTAGATGAAGTATAAATGAAAATATAATATTCACCTGTACTTTTACTTGTTATAGAAATTCTTTAGATATTAAAATATTTTAGATATTAAAACTGAATTATTATTAAACTGAATTTGAAATATTGTTATAAAATTTCAATTATGTTTTGCTGCTTCCAGTTTTAATCCAGAGGTATTAACTGGCTAAATACTATCTCTGTAATGAGACCATGACAATAAAGCTATTTATTAGATATGTATAAGAACCAGATCATAGTTTGTGGTATTTCAGCTTGTGTGTACTGTCCTCTGCTGGATGGAAAATGTTATCCTAGTTCAAATGAGCAGCACCTTGCTTCCTTACTAGTATTTATTTTGCTTAAACTTTGAAAGTCTTTGTGTTACATTTACTAAGGGTAGGGTAAAGAAAGTTTCACAAGCCAGATTCCTTCAAATATGAGTGATTCTGGGAAGTTCTTTGGTTGTGGAATAATTTTGTTATAACATTTTCACAATCATCTGGGTTAAAATTGGTTAAAACGAGGAACTCAAGTTACTGTGGTATGCCTGTATTTACATATATCTATGTACCTTTTATTGAAGCCAAAGATCAAGATTCAGCCAAACCAGGGAACTCAGCAGGTCATTGGCAGTTTTTTGTATGGTGACTGGCATTGTGATTTTTGTGCATTTCTTTTTAAGATTGAAGTTACTTATTGTGCATGCTTGATAGAGGTGCATGAGAAGAAGAATGCTGGATTTTGATCTGATTCACTACACACATGCCAGATATATTTTGCTTTCCTGAAAAAGTTGTACTATCTTTACTCCTTCTCTAAATCTGTTGCCTTTCTAAGCATGATACCAAAGGCAAATCCTGAGGAGAAGAGTGATAGATTTTACTACAAAATTTTAAACTTCCGTCTGCCAAAATCCACTATAAACGAGATAAAAAACTGACAACTGGGAACAATGGGTGCAATACATATGGTGAACAAAGGGTTAAAATCCTTCTTTTAGAGAGTTTGTTTGTTTGTTTGTTTGTTTTTGTGCGGTATGTGGGCCTCTCACTGTTGTGGCCTCTCCCGTTGGGAGCACAGGCTCCGGACGCGCAGGCTCAGCGGCCATGGCTCACAGGCCCAGCCGCTCCGCGGCATGTGGGAATCTTCCCGGACCAGGACACGAACCCGTGTTCCCTGCATCAGCAGGCGGACTCTCAACCACTGCGCCACCAGGGAAGCCCCTAGAGAGTTCTTAAAATGTAAAAGAGCATGTAGTACATTCTAGGCCATCATTTCATCTGGAGAGCTAGGTACTGTTATTATCTTTACGTTATAGATGAAGAAATTGACGCTTGGAGAGGTCTTACTGTTAGTGATAGATTAAGGCTTCAAAACCTAGGTGGTGGGCTTCTCTGGTGGCGCAGAGGTTGAGAGTCCACCTGCCGATGTAGGGGACACGGGTTCGTGCCCCGGTCTGGGAAGATTCCACATGCCGCGGAGCGGCTGGGCCCGTGAGCCATGGCCGCTGTGCCTGCGCGTACAGAGCCTGTGCTCCACAACGGGAGAGGCCACAGCAGTGAGAGGCCCGCGTACCGCAAAAAAAACACACACAAAACCCCCCCCCAAAAACCTAGATGGTCATAGCCCAGAGCCTATTCTGTTAACCATTATACTACATGCCCTCCATTTCTATAGATGCCCAGAGACATGAACAAGCAATTCACAAAGAAAGACATCCAATAGCCAGTAAACATATAAAATTTATTTACTTTTTAAACAAATCAAATAAGTGAAAATGAAAATAAGATATTTTTGTATCTCAATCTAACAGGTTTTAAAAATGATTATGTTCATTATTGGCAAGATATAGAAAAACCACACAATTGATAAATCCTTTCATTGGGAAAATTATTAAAAAAAAATCCCTTAAAATTCTGTTTGGTTTTAACATTACAGTTCAATTTTTAGTTCTTTGAGAAAATAATTGTGTATGTATGAGATTTAGTTTCAAGGATGTGAACCCAATATTTGTTTATAATATCTACAGACTGGAGTCAGCCAAAATGTCCAATAGTATGGGATTGGTTAAAAAAATCAGTGTGAATTTATAAAATGGAATACCAGTAGTTGTTTAAAATGATATTTTAAAAGATTATTTAATTTTATATGTGTATATATATATATATATATATACACACACAAACACACACACACACATACTTTGTATTAAGAGGAAAATCAGGTCATTAAATCGTTAAGAGTCCATTTAGAACATGTAAATTTTTGCATTGATAAGACGCTGGAAAGGTTTAGACCAAAACATTAGTAGTGATTATCTCCAGTTAGTGGGACTATGAGTCGGTATTTTTAAATTTTCTAAATTTTCCATAATTTTAAATTTTTAAGAAGAAAAGAGTTACTGTGAAATTTCCTTTAAATTACTTCTTGTTGCGTGTAAGATTTTTAAAAGCATAGTCACAGATTTGCAAAATGGAAATTTTGATCTCTCTATTCTTTAATTTCTAATGAACAATACATGTGGATCATTATTTTGGTCTTAAAATGGATAGTTATCAGTAATGTTATTCCCAAGTAAACTTGAATGATGTTATTTTATTCATAATTTCCATGGAAATTTTTCTTTTTCTCATTTGCTGGCCAAATTTTAATTTTTTTATTTTCTTTAATCACTCCACATTCATATTTGCCTTTCTATTCCCTATTTCTTCCAATGTATTTTCTACTTTTTAAAAATACCTCTCTTGTTTTTATGTTTATTCTTTTGTAACACACTATTCTAGTGTTCATTCTTCAAATCCTTCTTATTCCCACGCAGTGAAGATTTTGCAAAATTGGTGTGGAATTTGTTGTGATAAATAGAAGATGCCTACTTGCTTATTTTATCTTATATTATTAAACATAATTAAGATTATGGAGCCTAATCCTCAATAATTGGTGTTTTAATTTCAGCATTTGTTTATAAACTCGCATCAGTGTTTTTATTTTCTGTTAATGTGTGATTTATTTATTTATTTGAATGTTTGGATTTTTTTCTCCCCTGAGCAAATGATCTCTCTCCCCTCTGTTTTCAGTAAGTCAATTCCTGAATTATATTTGGAGTCATGGCACAATACTAGATGATTCAAACAGAGAAAGAAAGAAAAGATCTCTGGCACTTCATTTTCCACTTTCCCCTGATCACAGTCCTAAAGGTATGTAGTATGTGCTCTTTTGCATTTTGCTCATATGTGTTAGGCAGAGTAAAGCAGGCAGGGTTTAGAGACCTTGATACGATGTCTTTAAATCGAAAGGAATTATTTTGAGGCTGCTGTGACAAATTCGGTGGTTTTGATTTGCTGCAATTCTATAATTTGAACACTGAGTGGCACTAAAGCCTAGGTCACAGATAAAATATTGTCGATTTAAACTAAGATTCAGGGGTCTACTGATGGGTATTGCTTTGGGAAAGTGCAAAAAAGATCAGTAAAAGGTACTTTGAGCTTAAAAAAAAAAGATAAGAAAGTTAGTTTGATAATCAGTTACTTTTGGGAACTCGAAGTTTACCCAACTCTATTGTTTGCAGATATTTGAAAACAAGAAGTAAACTTCTGTTAAAATGACCAAAGATGATTAACCTCACTGCAACCTATTCTTGAATATTTTCCCTTTTTCTTTGCAGAAGGGAAGTGAATCTATACTTACAAGAAAGTTTGCAGATAGAGTGCTCCCATATGTATGTTGTTAAGCTCCTATGCACCCATAGGTTGCAATACCCACAGTAAACATTACTTCTGAACCCAAGCATCTTTAGAGACTATTTAGTTGTACCTCTACATGTGTGTTCATACATTTGACTGAATTTGGGAAATGTCAGTGTCATTCCAGTTTGAAAAAATTAGAATTTAGTTACTTTGTAGGGGGAAGAAAATTATACTTATGTTTTATTGCTTCTCTAAACATTAAATTATTCATTGTTTTCTGCTAATATTCCATTGGTATAAATACTCCTCCCAGAAAAAAGTCATATTCTTAGCTCTTGAATTTTTTTCTAGCATGTATTGGATTTTTAGCTATATCTCTTTTCATTATTTTAAAATTATTAAAAAAATATTTTCTCTAGAATTGCAACACATGTACATTATAGTCTATTTAGGGTTAATATTTTACTACTTAATCTAGAACATAAGAATTATGCGTAATAGTCCATTTACCTGCATCTTATCATTATAGCTGTAATTGTTATTTATCTTTTATAGAAATTAAGAGGAAAGAGTAATCTTTATATTTAGTCAGATATTTACTATTTCTAATATTCTTAATGCTTTTACGAATATCGAAGAACCTTTTACAAAGAACCAGCTTTTGGTTTCATTGATTTTCTCTGCTGTTTTTCTATTCTCTATTTCATTTATCTCTGCTATAATCCTTATTGTTTCCTTCCTTCTGCTAGGGTTTTGTTTGTATTTTTAATTTCTAGTTCTTTAAGTTGTAAAGTTAGGCTGTTGATTTGAGATCTTTCTTGGTTAATCTAAGCATTTATAGCTATAAATGTCTTTCTTAGCACCATTTTCACTGCTTCCTGTAAGTTTTGGTATGTTGTGTTTTCATTTTCACTTGTCTCTAAGTATTTTAAAATTTTCCTTGTGAGTTTTTCCTTGATCCACAGGTATTTTAAAAGTATATTGTTTAATTTCCACGACTTTATGAAATTCTCAGTTTATTTTATTGATTTCCAGTTCCATCCCGTGTGGTAACAATAGATACTTTGTATGATATCTGTCTTTTTAAATCCATTGAGACTTAATTTGTGACCTAATATATGGTCTATCCTGGAAAATGTCCCAGAACAGTTGATAAGAATGTGTATGCTGTTTGGGGGTGGAGTTTTCTGTATATGTCAGATTTATGTGATTTATTGTGTTGTCTAAATCCTGTATTTCCTTACTTATCTTTTATTTGGTTGTTCTGTCCATTATTGTGAGTGGGGTGTTGAAGGCCCCAACTATTGTAGAACTGTCTATTTCTCACTTCAATTTCATCCGTTTTCGCTATATATATATATATATATTCTGTCATTAGGTGCATGCATTTTTATAATTGTTATATCTCCTTGCTGTATTGAACCTTTTATTAATACATAGCATCCTTCTTTGTCTCTTGTAATCTTTTTCAATTTAATGTCAATTTTGTCTGATATTATTATAGCCATTCCTGTTCTCTTTTGGTTACTATTTGCATGAAATATCTTTTTCCGTCTTTTCACTTTCAACCTGTTTGTTCTTTGGATCTCAAGTGAGTCTCTTGTAAATAGCATATAGTTCGATCATTTTTTTTTTATTGGAGTAAAATTGCTTTACAATGTTGTATTAGTTTCTGCTGTACAATGAAGTGAATCAGCTATATGTATACCTATATCCCCTCCCTCTTGGACCTTCCTCCCACCCCACCATGCCACCCATCTAGGTCACAGAGCACTGAGCTGAGCTCCCTGTGCTATACAGCAGGTTCCCACTAGCTATCCATTTTACACATGGCACTGTATCTACGTCAAACCCAATCTCCCAATTCGTCCCACCCTCCCCTTCCCACCCTGTGTCCACGTGTCCGTTCTCTACGTCTTTATCTCTATTCCTGCCCTACAAATAGGTTCATCTGTACGATTTTTCTAGATTCCACATTATATGCGTTAATATATGATATTTGTTTTTCTTGTTCTGGCTTACTTCACTCTGTATGACAGACTCTAGGTTCATCCACATCTCTACAAATGACCCAATTTCATTTCTTTTTATGGCTGAGTAATATTCCATTGTATATATGTACCGTATCTTCTTTATCCTTTCACCTATTGTTGGACATTTAGGTTGTTTCCATGTCCTGGCTATTGTAAACACATTGGGGTACATGTGTCTTTTTTTTTTCACACACACACACACACACACACACACACACACACACACACACTGTATTTTATTTTTACAAGAGATAAATAGACCAACACCAAGCATTGTAAATGGATGACCACAACAAAAGCAACAATGATTGCAGTTACCAAACATGAAACACACTCATACTATGTCATAATATTGACATTCAGTCCAATAATCCTCCACTGTAACAGCTCCTTTACTTTGCAGTGAAAATTGATTTGTATATTTTTTGCCTCTGAGTCCTTGTGGGATTTTTTATTTTTATTCAAACAGAAAGTCACAAAAATTATAATCATCCTCATCAGTTCACTCAGTCCCATGTAGTTAATTTTTTTTCATCCTGATCGTTTGTTAGCACTTTTATGAGTTCATCAGTTTTCCATTAGAGTTCTGAAAATGCTTATTCATTCAGTTCAGTGGTATAGTCAGTTACCAGAAACCTGTACTTGTCAGAGTCTTTTCCATGAATTCCTTGAAAATGAAACCCTTTTATAGGAACATTTTTGTGAAAGCATCAGAGTATACCCAGAACTGTCTGTAAATGACAAAAGACTTAAAAATGACCACGGTTAAAGATTTGAGGAAAGTTCATAGTAATGCAATTGACAAGGAAATTTAGTTATTTCTGAGATATACATTTTAAAGTAATAACTAGAATTATGACTTATAGCATTATACCAGGACATATAAGATTTTTAGAAATTTCATGTAATGTCTGAAACATTTATATTAACATATTTCCATACAAATAACCCAAAGAAAGTTTAGTATTAGTTGTTTTTTGTTTGTTTGTTTGTTTTTTTATACTGCAGATTCTTATTAGTCATCAATTTTATACACATCAGTGTATACATGTCAATCCCAATTGCCCAATTCAGCATTTGGGGTACATGTGTCTTTTTGAATTACGTGTTTTTATCCATTTTGCCAATCTCCATCTTTTGATTAGGGAGTTAATTCATTTACATTTAAAGTAATTACAGAAGGAGGCGGAATTCAGAGTAAAATGTGATTAAAAGTTCAGGTAGGTTTTCTTAGTCCCCATGGGAAACTTTTGAGTGTATTGGGGCAGAGGTGAGGTACTGGTTATATGAAATGGGAACTTGAGTCATTTTATTTGGATATTAAGGGAAAGGAAGCTGGAGCCTTTAGGGACATCCAAATTACAAGTAAAGGAATGAGTTACCTATTGGGGTAGGTGTGGGAAAAATTCTAGAATGGTAGCAGTGAGTTACCTATTGGGGTAAGTGTGGGAAAACTTCTAGAATGGTAGCATGTTCATGGAGGGTTGTGGAGAAAACACCTAGAATGACTCAGAGTAATGGTAAATTCTAGCTGATTTTGAGTATTAAATCTATAGGTTCAAGCTGGAGACTATAAATGAAAGGAAGGGATTCTTTGCTTTTAGAAGTCTTTTCAGATATTATCTGCTTAGGGAGTTTTTGCAGGGAGGTCAGAGTATAACCTGTTGGAACTTGAAGGCTACCTTAATGTGATGAACAATGATTCTTTTTTTCAAGCAGGTGTTAAACATTTAATTTTTTTCTCCATATGGTATTTTATATATTGGCTTGGCCAAAAAGTTCGTTCGGGGTTTTCTGTAAGATGTTACAAAAACCCGAATGGACGTTTTGGCCAACCCAATATTTACGTCTTCAAATGTATGAGTCTTTTCTTTATGACTTTTGTGCTTTGTGTTTTAGCTAGAAATTATAAAGAAATTTACTCCTCATGTTTTTCTCTCCTACATTCATATATGGCTTAATTATTATTATTTCTAATGTTTAAATCTTTATCAGGAATATTTATTGATATAAGAAGTGAAATAAGATTTCAGCTTTATTTTATTTTAATTAAAAAAATAGCTAGCCAGGAGTGATGTCATTAACATGGTGGAATAAGGGTTTTCTATTGTATTTCCCTCAAAAAACACCAGTTTAGATGATCACCCATGGACAGGAGAGCCTTTGTAGAGGTCCAGGAGTCCAATGGAGAAATTCCAGCACACTGTTGGAGCAAAAAAATCTGAGGGCTTCTCTGGTGGCGCAGTGGTTGGGAGTCTGCCTGCTAGTGCAGGGGACGCAGGTTCGAGCCCTGGTCTGGGGGGATCCCATGTTCCGCGGAGCAACTGGGCCTGTGAGCCATAGCTGCTAAGCCTGTGCGTCTGGAGGCTGCGCTCTGCAACAAGAGAGGCTGCGATAGTGAGAGGCCGGCGCAACGTGGTGAAGAGCGGCCCTTGCTTGCCACAACTAGAGAAAGCCCTCGCACAGAAACGAAGACCCAACACAGCAAAAATAAATAAATAAATTAATAAACTCCTACCCCCAACATCTTCTTTAACAAAAAAAAATCTGACATTGGATGCATTGAAGAGGGTAAGAGGAACAGTTTCACTTTACCCATGTCACCTCTTCCCTAAAATGGCGTAGCTCCGTGATAAAAGAGATCTTCTCAGTCCATGACTTCTCCCATGGGGGAAAGTAGAACATATGAGTGCATGCTTGCTTTCCTCAGCTGTTCAGAATGCTGCCAAAGAGACTGTCTTCTTTCTCACTCCATCTAGAATGCTCTGAGGTGTGCTATGTTACTAGGAGGCAGGAAAGCTAGGAGACCATCAGACAGTGCTCTTGAAGGGTATCAAAGACATGCTGATCCTACTGTGTCATGGACTCCATCAGGAAGCTCACCCATGACACTGGGGATCCTTGCTTGTGCATCCCCCCAACTTGCCCATGAACACACCCAACATTCTGCACACCTCATCCATGCACCACCTCCCCAGCCATGGCTGGCTCCATGAAAGCGAGCCTTTGTAGATGGCTAGTGAGAATGAGCAGAAAGTCAGACTGACTCTACAGGATTGGAAAAAATCACACTAACCTTGAGCATTCAGCACTGCCCTAGGGAAAGCAAAAGAGAGGCTGTCAGCACCTGTTCTGGCTTTGCAGGATTGAGAGGTGGCACGCAATCTTAAGAATTCCCCCACAAGAGGGAACAAGAAGTGTAGAGAAGGTGTATCCATAGGAAAAGTTTGAGAAAGCCTCGGAATTCCTAACAGAGTTGACAGAAGGTATTTCTCTTCTGAAGCCAGTCAGTAAAGACTGAAGGAGTTGGTTGCTTCTTCAAATTTGAAGACAGCAATGCAAGACTTCAAGGAACATCAAGAATCAAGGAAACATGACACCACCAAAGAAACTCAATAATTTTCCATTAGCTGACCCCAAAGAAATAAAGATCTGTGATTTTCCCAATAAAGAATTTAAAATACTTGTTTTAAGGAAGCTCAGTGAGTAACAAGACAACACAGAAAGACAATTTAATAAAACCAGGAAAATAATACATAACAACATGAAGTTTAACATAGAGATAGAAATCATAAAAAAGAATTGAACAGGATCTTTGGAGCTGAAGAATGCAATGAATGAAATGAAAAAATACAAGAGTGAGCAACAACAGGCTGGATCAAGCAGAAGAAAGAATCTAGAAGACAGGTCATTTGAAATTATCCAGTCAGAGAAGAACAAAGGAAAAAGAATGAAAAGAGTAAAGAAAACCTGAACATGAACTGTGGGATTCCATTAAGGGAAACAGTCTATGCATTATTGGAGTCCCAGAAGAAGAGAGAGGGAGAAAGGCATAGAGAGCTTATTTAAAGGAATAATGGATTGGAGCATCAAAAATCTGGGGAGAGATTTGGACATCCACATTCATGAAGTTATTAGGTTCCACTAGAATTTTGACCCCAAACAATCTTATCCAAGACACAGTATAATAAAACTGTCTAAAATCAAAGACAGAGAATTTTAAAAGCATCAAGAGAAAAGATATTCCTCACGTACAAGGGAATCCCCATAAGTCTATCAGTGGATTTCTCAGCAGAAACTTTGCAGGCCAGAAGAGAGTGCAATTATATATTCAAAGTGCTGAAAGAAAAAAATTGCCACCCAAGAATACTCTACTTGGCAAAGTTGTTATTCAAAATGAAGGAGACATAAAGACTTTACCAAACAAACAAAAGCTGAGGGGGTTCATCACCACTAGACCTGCCTTAATGAAGTACTGAAAGTTCTTTAAGCTGAAATGAAGGGCAATAGGAGCAAAAGGTGACTGTGCACAAGCCAGTGTTTTTTCTAACCTTAATATACTGTATACTGAAGAATCTCAGGTCTTATCCTATAATTTGCATTTTAAGAATTTGGTTTCTAATAAGCTCCCAGGTAATAACAATGCTAATGATCCATGTATAATATTTTGAGTTTCAAGAACTAATTCAGTGCACATTAAAATCACCTGGGGAGCTTTTTAAACTCCTATTGTGCAAGTCACAGCCTTACCATTTAAATCAGAATATAGAGGAGTGAGAACCAGGCATAAGTATTTTTTAAGGACCTAGGTGATTCCAAAGTACAGTAAAGTTTGGGAACTACTTGAAGTATGCTAAAATATGCTCTCTCCCACTCCCTTCTTATGAATACAAGGCAGCTTGTTTAGGCCATCTTCATTGTAATATAAAATGGAGATCCACCTGATTGTTGGGGATAGGCGAGTGGAAGATATCTATATATATGTATGTATTTGTATATCTATCTACATAAAATCAATCAATCTATCTACCTATCTATCTATCTATCTATCTATCTCTCTATCTACCTACCTACCTACCTACCTATCTACCTATCTATACGACATATAAAAGAGCTGGGGAGAGAACCAAAGTAGAAACTGAAGAAGATGACTCTAAATCACCCCAAGGTTTTGGTAGGAGGCACTTAACCCAGAAATGAAAGACGTTGAAATGTTTCATCTCCAAAGGGAAAAAAGCTTCCTTAACTCATCTTTGCTTACTCTCTATCCAAACGTATAACCTCAGTTAAACCTGATGAAAATATTTGTAACACGTACTGACAAAAAAATAGCATCCAAAGGATATAACAAACACCTAAAAGATGAAAACCCCAATTTTTAAAACACGAGTAAAAGACACAAACAGGAATTTCTCCAAAGATGGAATACAAATAGCCTATAAATATAGAAAGGCTGCTCAAACTTGTTAGTAATCAAGTAAATGCAAATAAAAATTACAAGATACAATTTCACATCCACAAGACTGGCAAGAAAAAATTGAATGGAATTCATCAAGTGTTGACAAAGATACGGAACAACAAGACTTTCATCCTTTACTGTTGGCCCTGGAAAATGATATGATCACTTTGGAAAACAATTTAGCTTTACCTACTAAAATTGAACTTCTTACTACCTAAAAATTCCGCATTCTATTGTAGGAATATACTTTAGAAAGGCTTTTGCACAAACGTACCAGAAAAAAATGTATAAAAATGTTTATGGTAGCAAAGTTCATAATAGCAAAAACTGGATATAACTTTTATATCTATTAACAGAACACACAAATAAATAGTAATAATAATAAATAGCGGGCTTCCCTGGTGGCGCAGTGGTTGAGAGTCCGCCTGCCGATGCAAGGGACACGGGTTCGTGCCCTGGTACGGGAAGATCCCACATGCTGCGGAGCGGCTAGGCCCGTGAGCCATGGCCGCCGAGCCTGTGCGTCCAGAGCCTGCGCTCCGCAACGGGAGAGGCCACAACAGTGAGAGGCCCGCGTACCGCAAAAAACAAAAACAAAACAAACCCTAAGAAGTTATTATTATTTTCCCAGCAATACTGTAAGGGCTTTCAACATATTATAAAATTTAATTCTTAACAGTTAAATGAGATCGGTACAATTATTATCCCCATTTTAAAATGAGGAAATAGAAGTTTAGAGAGAATTACAGATTTGCCCAAGGCAGTAACTGGTTGAGTCAGCGTTTAAGTCCAAGATTTAGCTCTTAACCATGCCAGTGGAATTGGGATATAGTAGCTTGTGCTTAAAGTGTGATCCCTGGACTAACATCATTAGAATCACCTGGGTACGTGATAGAAAGGGTGAGGCCCAACAGTTTATAGCTAAACAAACCTTCCAGGTGATTCCAATGCACACAAAAGTTTGAGAACCACTGGACATACAGGAATTGACTAAATAAAAAAGAGATGGTCATTTCAAATAGGAGAGGGAGTAGTCACTAAATGATAATGAGTTAACCGGCACATTTTCTTTCCTGAAACTTTTTTTAAACTTTTAACTTTTTCCAGCTTTAGTAAGATATAATTGACATATAACATTGTGTAAGTTTAAGGTGTATAATGTGATGATTTGATACACAATATACTGCATAATGATTACCACCTTAAGGTTAGGTAACACTTCCATCACCTCACATAATTATCTTTTTTTGTAATAAGAACATTTAAAATTTATTCTCAGCAGCTGTCAAGTATATAATACGGTATTTTTTTATTAAAATTTTTTTAACATCTTTATTGGAGTATAATTGCTTTACAATGGTGTGTTAGTTGCTGCTGTATAACAAAGTGAATCAGCTATAGATATACATACATCCCCATATTGCCTCCCTCTTGTATCTCCCTCCCACCTTCCCTATCCCACCCCTCTAGTTGGTCACAAAGCACCAAGCTGATCTCCCTGTGCTATGCGGCTGCTTCCCACTAGCTATCTATTTTACATTTGGTAGTGTATATATGTCCATGCCACTCTCTCACTTCATCCCAGCTTACCCTTCCCCCTCCCTGTGTCCTCAAGTCCATTTTCTATGTCTGCATCTTTATTCCTGTCCTGCCCCTAGGTTCTTCAGAACTTTTTTTTTTTCAGATTCCATATATATGTGTTAGCATACGGTATTTGTTTTTCTCATTTTGACTTACTTTACTCTGTATGACAGTCTCTAGGTCCATCCAACTCACTCCAAATAACTCAATTTCATTTCTTTTTATGGCTGAATAGTATTCCATTGTATATATGTACCACATCTTCTTTACCCATTCATCTGTTGATGGACACTTAGGTTGCTTCCATGTCCTGGCTATTGTAAATAAAGCTGCAAGGAACGTTGTGGTACACGACTCTTTTTGAATTATGGTTTTCTCAGGGTATATGCCCAGTAGTGGGATTGCTGGGTCGTATGGTAGTTCTATTTTTAGATTTTTGAGGAACCTCCATACTGTTCTCCATAGTGGCTCTATCAATTTACATTCCCACCAACAGTGCAAGAGGGTTCCTTTTTCTCCACACCCTCTCCAGGATTTATTGTTTGTAGACTTTTTGATGATGGCCATTCTGACTAGTGTGAGGTGATACCTCATTGTAGTTTTGATTTGCATTTCTCTAATGATTAGTCATGTTGAGCATCCTTTCATGTGTTTGTTGGCAATCTGTATATCTTCTTTAGAGAATGTCTATTTAGGTCTTCTGCCCATTTTTGGATTGGGTTTTTTTGATATTGAGCTGCATGAGCTGCTTGTATATTTTGGAGATTAACCCTTTGTCAGTTGTTTTGTTTGCAAAAATTTTCTCCCATTCTGAGGGTTGTCTTTTCTTCTTTATGGTTTCCTTTGCTGTGCAAAAGCTTTTAAGTTTCTTTATGTCCCATTTGTTTATTTTTGTTTCTATTTCTATTTCTGTAGGAGGTGGTATCTTGCTGTGATTTATATCATGGAGTGTTCTGCCTATGTTTTCCTCTAAGAGTTTTATAGTGTCTGCCCTTAAATTTAGGTCTTTAATCCATTTTGGGTTTATTTTTGTGTATGGTGTTAGGGAGTGTTCTAATATCATTTTTTTACATGTAGCTGTCCAGTTTTCCCAGCACCACTTATTGAAGAGGCTGTCTTTTCTCCATTGTATATTCTTGCCTCCTTTTTCAAAGATAAAGTAACCATATGTGCGTGGCCTTATTTCTGGGCTTTCTATCCTGTTCCATTGATCTATATTTCTGTTTTTGTGCCAGTACAATACTGTCTTGATTATTGTAGCTTTGTAGTATAGTCTGAAGTCAGGGAGCCTGATTCCTCTAGCTCTGTTTTTCTTTCTCAAGATTGCTTTGGCAATCTTTGGGGTCTTTTGTGTTTCCATACAAATTGTGAAATATTTGTTCTAGTTCTGTGAAAAATGCCATTGGTAGTTTGATAGGGATTGCATCGAATCTGTAGATTGCTTTGGGTAGTATAGTCATTTTCACAATGTTGATTCTTCCAATCCAAGAACATGGTATATCTCTCCATCTGTTTGTATCATCTTTAATTTCTTTCATCAGTGTCTTATAATTTTCTGCATACAGGTCTTTTTTCTCCTTAAGTAGTTTTATTCTTAGGTAGTTTATTCTTTTTCTTACAATGGTAAATGGGAGTGTTTCCTTAATTTCTCTTTCAGGTTTTTCATCATTAGTGTAGAGAAATGCAAGAGATTTCTGTGCATTAATCTTGTATTCTGCTACTTTACCAAATTCATTGATTAGCTCTAGTAGTTTTCTGGTAGCATCTTTAGGATTCTCTATGTATAGTATCATGTCATCTGCAAACAGTGACAACTTTACTTCTTCTTTTCTGATTTTGATTCCTTTTATTTCTTTTTCTTCTCTGATTGCTGTGGCTAAAACTTCCAAAACTATGCTGAGTAATAGTGGTGAGAGTGGGCAACCTTGTATTGTTCCTGATCTTAGAGGAAATGGTTTCAGTTTTTCACCATTGAGAATGATGTTGGCTGTGGGTTTGTCATATATAGCCTTTATTATATTGAGGTAAGTTCCCTCTATGACTACTTTCTGGAGTGTTTTTTTAATCAGAAATGGGTGTTGAATTTTGTTGAAGGATTTTTCTGCATCTACTGAGATGATCATATGGTTTTTCTTCTTCAATTTGTTAATATGGTTTATCACACTGATTGATTTGATTTGTGTATATTGAAGAGTCCTTGCACTCCTGGGATAAAACCCACTTGATCATGGTGTTTGATCCTTTTAATGTGCTGTTGGATTCCTTTTTTTTTTTGTAACATCTTTATTGGAGTATAATTGCTTTACAATGGTATGTTAGTTTCTGCTTTGTAACAAAGTAAATCAGCTGTATATATACAGATATCCCCATATCTCCTCCCTCTTGCGTCTCCCTCCCACCTTCCTTATCCCACCCCTGTAGGTGGTCACAAAGCACCGAGCTGATCTCCCTGTGCTATGTGGCTGCTTTCCACTAGCTATCTATTTAAAATTTGGTAGTGTATATATGTCCATGCCACTCTCTCACTTTGTCCCAGCTTACCCTTCCCTTCCCAGTGTCATCAGGTCCATTCTCTATGTCTGCATCTTTATTCCTGTCCTACCACTGGGTTATTCAAAACCTTTTTGTTTTGTTTTTCTTTTAGATTCCATATATATGTGTTAGCATACAGTATTTGTTTTTCTCTTTCTGACTTACTTGACTCTGTATGACAGACTCTACGTCCATCCACCTCACTACAAATAACTCAATTTCGTTTCATTTTATGGCTGAGTAATATTCCATTGTATATATGTGCCACATCTTCTTTATCCATTCATTTGCCGATGGACACTTAGGTTGCCACCATGTCTTGGCTAATGTAAATAGAGCTGCAGTGAACACAGTGGTACATGACTCTTTTTGAATTATGGTTTTCTCAGGATATATGCCCAGTAGTGGGATTGCTGGGTCGTATGGTAGTTCTATTTTTAGATTTTTGAGGAACCGCCATACTGTTCTCCATAGTGGCTGTATTAACTTACATTCCCACCAACAGTGCTAGAGGGTTCCCCTTTCTCCACATCCTCTCTAGCATTTATTGTTTGTAGATTTTTTGGTGATGGCCATTCTGACTGGTTTGAGGTAATACCTCATTGTAGTTTTGATTTGCATTTCCCTCATGGTTAGAGATGTTGAGCATCCTTTCATGTGTTTGTTGGCAATCTGTATATCTTCTGTGGAAAAATGTCTATTTAGGTCTTCTGACCATTTTTGGATTGGGTTGTTTGTATTTTTGATATTGAGCTGCATGAGCTGCTTGTATATTTTGGAGATTAATCCTTTGTCAGTTACTTTATTTGCAAATATTTTCTCCCATTCTGAGGGTTGTCTTTTCTTCTTCTTTATGGTTTCCTTTTCTGTGCAATGGCTTTTAAGTTTCATTTGGTCCCATTTGTTTATTTTTGTTTTTATTTCCATTACTCTAGGAGGTGGAACAAAAAAGATCTTGCTGTGATTTGTGTCAAAGAGTTTTCTTCCTATGTTTTCCTCTAAGAGTTTGATAGTGTCTGGTCTTACATTTAGGTCTCTAATCCCTTTTGACTTTATTTTTGTGTATGGTGTTAGGGAGTGTTCTAATTTCATTCTTTTACATGTAGCTGCCCAGTTTTCCCAGCACCACTTATTGAAGAGACTGTCTTTTCTCCATTGTGTATCCTTGCCTCCTTTGACATAAATTAGTTGACCATAAGTGCGTGGGTTTATTTCTGGGCTTTCTATCCTGTTCCATTGATCTATGTTTCTGTTTTTGTGCCAGTAGCATATTGTCTTGATTACTGTAGCTTTATAGTATAGTCTGAAGTCAGGGAGTCTGATTCCTCCAGCTATTTTTTTTTCCCCTCAAGACTGCTTTGCCTATTCGGGGTCTTTACTGTCTCCATACAGATTTTAAGATTTTTCGTTCTAGTTCGATAAAAAATGCCATTAGTAATTTGATAGGGACTGCATTGAATCTGTAGACTGTTTTGGGTAATATAGTCATTTTCACAATATTGATTCTTCCAATCCAAGAACATGGTATATCTCTCCATCTGTTGGTATCATCTTTAATTTCTTTCATCAGTGTCTTATAGTTTTCTTCATACAGGTCTTATGTCGCCCTAGGTAGGTTTATTCTTAGGTATTTTATTCTTTTTGTTGTAATGGTAAATTTGAGTGTTTCCTTAATTTCTCTTTCAGATTTTTCATCATTAGTGTATAGCAATGCAAGAGATTTCTGTGCATTAATTTTGGATCCTGCAACTTTACCAAATTCATTGATTAGCTCTAGGAGTTTTGTGGTGGCATCTTTGGGATTCTCTCTGTATAGTATCATGTCATCTGCAAACAGTGACAGTTTTACTTCTTCTTTTCCAATTTGTATTCCTTTTATTTCTTTTTCTTCTCTGATTGCCACAGCTAGGACTTCGAAAACTATGTTGAATAATAGTGGCAAGAGTGGACATCCTTTTCTTGTTCCTGATCTTAGAGGAAATGCTTTCAGTTTTTCACCATTGAGAATGATGTTTGCTGTGGGTTTGTCGTATATGGCTTCTATTATATTGAGGTAGGTTCCCTCTGTGCCACTTTCTGGAGAATTTTTATCATAAAAGGGTGTTGAATTTTGTCAAAAGCTTTTTCTGCATCTATTGAGATGATCATATGGTTTTTATTCTTCAATTTGTTAATATAGTGTATCACATTGATTGATTTGCATATATTGAAGAATCCTTGCATCCCTGGGATAAATCCCACTTGATCATGGTGTATGATCCTTTTAATGTGTGGTTGGATTCTGTTTGCTAGTATTTTGTTGAGAATTTTTGCATCTATGTTCATCAGTGATACTGGCCTGTAATTTTCTTTTCTTGTAGTTTTTTTTGTCTGGTTTTGGTATCAGGGTGACGGTGGCCTCACAGAATGGGTTTGGGAGTGTTCCTTCCTCTGCAATTTTTTTGAAGAGTTTGAGAAGGATGGGTGTTAGCTCTTCTCTAAATGTTTGATAGAATTCACCTATGAGGCCATTTGGTCCTGGACTTTTGTTTGTTGGAAGTTTTTTTTTTTTTTTTTTGTGGTACGTGGGCCTCTCACTGCTGTGGCCTCTCCCATTGCGGAGCACAGGCCCCGGACGTGCAGGCTCAGCAGCCATGGCTCATGGGCTCAGCCACTCCGCAGCATGTGGGATCTTCCCGGACCGGGGCACGAACCCGTGTCCCCCACATCGGCAGGAGGACTCTCAACCACTGAGCCACCAGCGAAGCCCTGTGGGAAGATTGTTAATCACAAGTTTCAATTTCATTACTTGTGATTGGCCTGTTCATATTTTCTATTTCTTCCTGGTTCAGTTTTGGAAGGTTATACCTTTCTAGGAATTTGTCCATTTCTTCCAGGTTGTCCATTTTATTGTCATAGACTTGCTTGTAGTTGTCTTTTAGGATTCTTTGTATTTCTGCGGTGTCTGTTGTAACTTCTCCTTTTTCATTTCTGATTTTATTGATTTGAGTCCTCTCCCTCTTTTTCTTGATGAGTCTGGTTAATGGTTTACCAATTTTGTTTATCTTCGCAAAGAACCAGCTTTTAGTTTTATTGATCTTTGCTATTGTTTTCTTTGTTTCTATGTCATTTATTTCTGCTCTCTTCTTTATGATTTCTTTCCTTTTGCTAACTTTGGGTTTTGTTTGTTGTTCTTTCTCTAGGTCCTTTTGGTGTAAGGTTAGATTGTTTATTTGAGATTTTTCTTGTTTCTTGAGGTAGGCTTGTATAGCTGTAAACTTCCCTTTTAGAACTGCTTTTGCTGCATTGTATAGGTTTTGGATCGTCGTGTTTTCATTGTCATTTGTCTCGTAATTTTTTGATATCCTCTTTGATTTCTTCAGTGATCTCTTGATTATTTAGTAATGTACTGTTTAGCCTCCATGTGTTTGTGTTTTTAATGTTTTTTTCCCTGTAATTCCTTTGTAATCTCATAGCATTGTGCTCAGAAAAGATGCTTGATATAATTTCAATTTTCTTATATTTACTGTGGCTTGATTTGTGACCCAAGATGTGATCTATCCTGGAGAATGTTCCATGTGCACTTGAGAAGAAAGTGTAATCTGCTGTTTTTGGATGGAATGTCCTATAAATATCAATTAAATCTATGTGGTCTATTGTGTTATTTAAAGCTTCTGTTTCCTTATTTATTTTCATTTTGGATGATCTGTCCATTGGTGTAAGTGAGGTGTTAAAGTCCCCCACTATTATTGTGTTACTGTCGATTTTCTCTTTTATAGCTGCTAGCATTTGCCTTATATATTGAGGTGCTCCTATATTGGGTGCATAATATTTATAATTGTTATATCTTCTTCCTGGATTGCTCCCTTGATCATTATATAGTGTCCTTATTTGTCTCTTGTAGCATTCTTTATTTTAAAGTCTATTTTATCTGATATGAGTATTGCTACTCCAGCTTTCTTTTGATTTCCATTTGCGTGGAATATCTTTTTCCATCCCCTCACTTTCAGTCTGAATGTGTCCCTAGGTCTGAAGTGGGTCTCTTGTAGACAGCATATGTATGGGTCTTGTTTTTGTATCCATTCAGCAAGGCTGTGTCTTTTGGTTGGAGCATTTAATCCATTCACGTTTAAGTAATTATCGATATGTATGTTCCTATGACCATTTTCTTAATTGTTTTGGGTTTGTTTTTGTAGGTCCTTTTCTTCTCTTTGTTTCCCACTTAGAGAAGTTCCTTTAGCATTTGTTGTAGAGCTGGTTTGGTGGTGCTGAATTCTTTAGCTTTTGATCGTCTGTAAAGGTTTTAATTTCTCCATCGAATCTGAATGAGATCCTTGCTGGGTAGAGTAATCTTGGTTGTAGGTTTTTCCCCTTCATCACTTTAAATATGTCCTGTCACTCCCTTCTGGCTCAACGAGTTTCTGCTGAAAGATCAGCTGTTAACCTTATGGGGATTCCCTTGTATGTTAATTGTTCCTTTTCCCTTCTGCTTTTCATATTTTTTCTTTGTATTTAATTTTTCATAGTTTGATTAATACATGTTTTGGCATGTTTCTGTTTGGATATATCATGTATGGGACACTCTGTGCTTCCTGGGCTTGATTGACTATTTCCTTACCCATATTATGGAATTTTTAAACTATAATCTCTTAAAATATTTTCTTAGTTCCTTTTTTTTCTCTTCTTCTTCTGGGACCCCTATAATTCGAATGTTGGTGTGTTTAATGTTGTCCCAGAGGTCTCTGAGATTGTCCTCAATTCTTTTTATTCTTTTTTCTTTATTCTGCTCTGCAGTAGTTATTTCCACTATTTTATCTTCCAGGTCATTTATCCATTCTTCTATCTCAGTTATTCTGCTATTGATTCCTTCTAGAGAAATTTTATTGTCATATATCTTGTTCATCTGTGTTTGCTGTTTAGTTCTTCCAGGTCCTTGTTAAACGTTTGTTGTATTTTCTCCATTCTATTTCCACAATTTTGGATCATCTTTACTATGATTATTCTGAATTATTTTTCCGGTAGACTGCCTATTTCCTCTTCATTTGTTTGGACTGGTGGGTTTTTACTTTGCTTCTTCATCTGCTATGTATTTCTCTGTCTTCTCATATTGCTTAACTTACTGTGTTTGGGGCCTCCGTTTCATAGGCTTCAGTTTCATAGTTCCCGTTGTTTTTGGTGTCTGCTCCCAGTGGGAGAGGTTGGTTCAGTGGGTTGTGTAGGCTTCCTGGTGTAGAGGACTGGTGCCTATGTTCTGGTGGATGAGTCTAGATCTTGTCTGTCTGGTGGGCAGAACCATGTCTGGTGATGTGTTTTGGGGTGTCTGTGAACTTAATATCATTTTAGGCAGCGTCTCTGCTAATGTTTGGGTTTGTGTTCCTGTGTGGCTAGTTGTTTGGCATAGGGTGTCCAGCACTGTATCTTGCTGGTCATTGAGTGGAGCTGGGTGTTAGCATTGAGATGGAGATCTGTGCTCCATCTCCATTATGAGATGGAGCGCATAGTATCAATGTGTTTTCGCCATTTGATATTACATGGGGCTGGAAGGTCTCTGGTGGACCAACGTCCTGAACTCTGCTCTCCTACCTCTGAGGCTCAGGCCTGACACCCGGCCGGAGAACCAAGACTCTTTCAGCCACACGGATTGTCTCCTCCTGTCAATTCTGCGATCTCTGTCTTAAATTTTATTCACTTAACACCTTTATCTTGGTCTGCACAACCTGAAGGAGTGTGTTACCCAGCGGCGCACCTCAGCGTGGGCTAGCACACCACACAGGACAGGCCGGGCAGGGGCTGGGGCCCAGGTGGGGGAGGAGGAACTTGGAGGCCAAGGGCAGTGGTCATTTGCCCAGCACTGAGGTGTCTCCAGGGCTACCTTGGTGCCCTCCTCAGACCTGCTTTGGCTCCTGGTGGCCAGATGGCCCTGGCACCTCACGTCCTCACAGGCTCGCCAAGCCAAGAAAGCAGGCTACAGTATTGTTAGTTATAGTCGCTATGCTGTATATTAGCTCCTCAGAACTTATTAATATTATAACTAGAGGTTTATACACTTTGACCATTATCTCCCCTTTTTTCCCACCCCCATCTCCTGCCAGTCACTGTTCTACCCTCTGTTTCTGTGGGTTAGGGTTTTTTAGATTCCACATATAAGTGAGTATTGGTCTTAATCTGTCTGATGTATTACACTTAGCATAATGCCCTCAAGGTCCAGCCATGTTGTCACAAATGGCAGCATTTCCTTCTTTTTATGGCTGAATAATATTCCATTATATATATACCCCACATTTTCTATATCCACTCATTCAGAAAATAGATAGGTCGTTTTCATGTCTTGGCTGTTGTGAATAATGCTGCAATGAACATGGAGCTGCAAATATCTTTTTAAGAGAGCGATTTGTTTTCCTTCAGATATATACCCAGAAGTGGGATGCTGGATCACATGGTAATACTATTTCTAATTATTGAGAAACCTCCATGCTGGTTTTGCCCCCCATAGTGGCAGCAAAGTGTTCCCTTCTGCTTTCTGAAAGAGTTTATGTTGTAGTCACATTAACTCTTTTTAAAATGTTTCCTGGAATTCATAGTGAAGCTATCTGCATCTGGGCTTTTCTTTGTAGGAAGATTTAAAATTACTAATTTAATCTGTTTTACTTGTTATATATCTATTCAGATTTTCTATTTCTTCTTGTTTCAATTTTAATCGTTTATGTCTTTCTTAAAATATGTCCATTTAGTATGTTATTAATATGTTGGCATAGTATTCCAACATAATATTCATAATATTCCCTTATAATTCTTTAGACTTCTGTACAGATAGTAGTGAGGTCTGCGTCTCTCTAACTAAAATGATTACTTATTCCTATGCCTTCTTGAAGTATGGAATATAGTTATAATAATTGTTTTGTCTTTATCTACTATTTCTGCTTATCTGTTTTATTTCTGGGTCAGTTTTTCATGATTGATTTTTTTTTACATCTTTATTGGAGTATAATTGCTTTACAATGGTGTGTTAGTTTCTGCTTTATAACAAAGTGAATCAGTTACAAATATACATATGTTCCCATATCTCTTCCCTCTTGCATCTCCCTCCCTCCCACCCTCCCTATCTCACCCCTCCAGGTGGTCACAAAGCACCGAGCTGATCTCCCTGTGCTGTGCAGCTGCTTCCCACTAGCTATCTGCCTTACGTTTGGTAGTGTATATATGTCCATGCCTCTCTCTCACTTTGTCACAGCTTACCCTTCCCCCTCCCCGTATCCTCAAGTCCGTCCTCTAGTAGGTCTGTGTCTTTATTCCTGTCTTACCCCTACGTTCTTCATGACATTTTTTTTCTTAAATTCCATATATATGTGTTAGCATATGGTATTTGTCTTCCTGTTTCTGACTTCACTCTGTATGACAGACTCTAGGTCTATCCACCTCATTACAAATAGCTCAGTTTCGTTTCTTTTTATGGCTGAGTAATATTCCATTGTATACATGTGCCACATCTTCTTTATCCATTCATCCGATGATGGACACTTAGGTTGTTTCCATCTGCTGGCTATTGTAAATAGAGCTGCAATGAACATTTTGGTACATGACTCTTTTTGAGTTATGGTTTTCTCAGGGTATATGCCCAGTAGTGGGATTGCTGGGTCATATGGTAGTTCTATTTGTAGTTTTTTAAGGAACCTCCATACTATTCTCCATAGTGGCTGTACCAATTCACATTCCCACCAGCAGTGCAAGAGGGTTCCCTTTTCTCCACACCCTCTCCAGCATTTATTGTTTCTAGAGTTTTTGATAATGCCCATTCTGACTGGTGTGAGATGATATCTCATTGTAGTTTTGATTTGCATTTCCCTAATGATTATTCATGCTTGATTTTTAAATCTTCACTATGGGTTGTAGTTTTCTGCTTTATTGCATGCCTTATAATTTTTTATTAGCTGCTAAACATTGTGAATTTTAACTTGTTGAGTACTGGATATTTTTTAATTCCTATAAATATTCTTGAGCTTTCTTTTTTTTAGGACACAGTTAAGTTACTTGGAAACAGTTTGATCCCTCCAAATCTTGTTTTTAAGGAACAAAGCAGCCTTTAAACTAGGGCTAATCTTGCCCCACACCGAGGCGATGCATTTCTGAGCACTCTATCCAATGCCCTGTGAATTATGAGGGTTTCCACTCTTAACTGATGGGAAAATGTAGAATTCCTGGCTATGTTTGACTTCTGAGGATTATTTCTCTACCCCTTTCAGGTGTCCACTCCCCCTTGCCTCAGGTAGTTTCTTTACACATCTTCATCTTTTTTTACACACTTAATCATTATCCAGCTAAAGACTGGAGGGGTCCCTCTACATATCTCCTTCTCTGTGCATCTCTTTCGTCTTTGGGCTGCCTTGCCAACTCTAACTATCTCGCCCCACCTAAGGTAGTCTGTACTCCTAACTTCATCTGTTCAACTTAAGGAGACCAGCAAGCTATGCCTGGAGTCCCCCTTTCTGCACTACAGTCATTCTCTAAACAGTAAGCTGGGACATTTAGGGAGTCCACTTTGTTTCCCTCTCTCAGGGGTCACTGTCCTGCATTGCCTTATGTCAAATGTACAAAAACTGTGGTTTCACATATTTTGTTCAGGTTTTATGCAGGAGAGTAAATCTAATCACTGTTCCATAATGACTAAAAGTGGAAATGGAGCTTATATTTTAGGGGAAATAGATAGTTAATAAATTAACAAAAAGATGACTAATGTAAATTAAGATTTGGGTTCTTTAGAAAGAGTGTTCAGGGAAAACCTCTTTGAAGATGGACTTTTAGCCTGAAATCTGAATGATGAGGAGAATGCCATTCAAAGATCTGGGGGAAGAGAATTCTGGCATAGGGTAAAAATCTGGCTAGTGCAAATGCCCTGAACCTAGAACAGATGATTTGAATCAACCCTATCTTTTTAACCTCATCATTTGCAATTGCCCTATTATGTATGACCTTATTATTCAGACAATCTGAGTTCTTTTCAATCCCTTATTTAAACTGCTGCTTTTCTTTCTCCACTCATGCCATCCCCTCAACTTAAAATGCCTTATTCTTTATTTCCACCTCTGGAAATCTTATTCCCTTGCTAACTAAGACTAGTTGCCATCTCCTTCATGGGTCTTCCTTGGTAACCTCAGTCAGAAATGATATTTTTTCCTCTGAATTCCTAATGTATGTATTTTTTTGTACCCAGGTTTCTAAACCTTAAATAGGTACCGATTTTGGTACTTACTATAGTCTGATTTTTGTTGGTATTTTGTTTTCTACTTTAGTGCCTAGAACACCTCCTGGCATAGAGTAGAAAATTAATAAATGTCTATTGGACAAATGGTTATATTACACTTATTTGTGAATATGTCTCTCTGAAATGGATGTTTTGATATAGCCAATCTGAAGTAGCCATTCTGATATTTGTAAATTGTAAAAATACTTAAAAAAAATTTTTTTTGGCTGTGCCGTGCGGCTTGCAGGATCCTAGTTCCCCAACCAGGGATCGAACCCATGCCCCCTGCAGTGGAAACTCAGAGTCCTAACCACTGAACTGCTAGGGAATTCCCTAAAAATACTTTATAGAATTTGTGTAATGTATTCAACAAGACTGGCTTTTATCCATGCATGAACCTTACCCTGTGGCTTGTTTCCATCCCATTCCTGACCCCTAACCAATCCTTTTCCTCTTTACTAAATGCTGCTTAAGTAAGTTTTGATCGGCTCAAAGATGGGATACAAATGTCTGTTGCACATTTCCTTGGTTGTTATAAAATTTTATATACACTAAGGTATCATTTAATATTTATTTCATTCTTCTTTAAAAGTTTCTCAAGAATGATTAATATGCTTTTTTTATTTCCCAGAGTGTTTAGTACTTTGCTACTCAAAAATGGGGTTTGCAGACCAGCAGCATTGGCATCACCTGGGAGCTTGTGGGAAGTGCAGAATCTAGGGCCCCACTTCAGACCTACTGAATTAGAATTTTCATTTTAACAAGATTCCCCAGGTGATTCATATGCACAGAGCACTGGTATTGTGTTTTATTTTACACAGTTGTCACACCAAATAAGTATTTGTCGAGTGAAGATAAAGCTTCCGGATCAAGTATGAGTTGTACCACAAGTCCTTTATTAACAAGTTATGTTGAATAGAAACTTTATGAGTTATGTAAGATTAGCCCATTTGCTAGTTCTGCAAACTCCTAACCCATTCATTGTCGACTCTTTTGAATATATTTTATAAATATACCAGTAAATGTCAAAATGCCCATAACATAGTAATTTCGGCACAGGGTAGTGGTTAGTGAAGGGACACTGGTTTTAGAATTGTAAGAGACAGAAATACAGTTTAAACTAACTTTGGAAAAAAAAGGGTTATTGGCTTTGGTAATCAAACCACAAGAAGTGTTAGACCATACATAGATTTGAGGGATAATTATTATTTGTCACTCATTACATCTCTCCTTGGTTATTTTCTGTGATTTTTGACTCATTCTCCTGCAGATATTTTTCTTACGGTGAGAGATATGGTCTCCATCAGCTCTAGAGCCTCAAATTTTCTCCACTAGAGAGACATGGAAACTAGATGTGTCCCATATATCAAGTTTAAGAACCCAGGGGAGAGATACTGATGCTGATTGGTTCACATTGGGTCAGATGCTCATCTCTGGACCAAAAAACTCTAGCCAAAAGGTTAAATAGGACATTTTCCAGAAGATAGGAAAACTAATAAATTCCCGATATAAGATCCAAAATATGACTATAAGCTTCCATTCCACAGATAGGGTGGTTAATTTTTTTTCTACTAGTTTCCTTTACCCAGTTAATGTCTGGGACTACCAAAGGAATTTTTATTTTTGCTAATATGTCTTGGTGGTTCTTTCTGCCCTCTACTAGTTGTTCACACTCTGAACTATTGTTATTCTAAAGATGTGCTGATAAATAAAGGTGGTCTTGAAGTTCTCCAAGCTATTTTTCCCCATATCAGTTTGTTCCCATGTGGCATCATGTGGCAGGTCAAGCTCAATCCACACCATAGAGAAATCTATAGAAATCCTGGATTTCAGAAAAGCTCCATTTCATGTCCAGTCTCAGGCCTGCCCCAGGATGACTGACAGAAAGAATCATCTGTTTCTTTTAGGGAAATTCTCTACCTTCTGGTGTGGTGTAGTCTCTATTACTCAGACAAAAAATAAAAATATTGAATAGTATTGAATAGTGGGAGACATTAATATGTATGTAGAAAATCTTTCTCTTGTTCTAGAAGGGCACATCGGTTTAAAGACTAATCCAATTTATATTGTTTAAATGATACACCTCTGAGTCTTCAACACCAGCATTCATATTTATGGTTACTTCACAGATTTCTTCATGATTATTCTCTTGAAATAAAGGTAGTCTTACTTTTAAGAACAGTAACTTTTGGAAGCCCCTAGTGCTTCTAAAACAGAGTCAAATTAATGTTTTTCTTTACCAGTGAGGTTAGTAATAATGTTTGGTTTGGATAATCAATATAGACAGCATATGCGTAGTATTTAAAGTGTTCTATATATGTGGTACAAGTAGAGTTAGGTGTGGTGGTTTTTATTGTAGAAGTATTAGTTGAGGCTCTTCCTGTGATGTATTGTCTAATGTTTCATAGGACTAAGGTGCTATTTGTTCATTTATTCACTTAACTAATTATTGCATGCTTTCATTCATTCACTTATTCACTAAAAATATTTGTTGAATTCATATTAGGCATTCAGCACAATGACAGACCCTGGGAAAACAACAGGGAAAAAGACAGATTTATTCCATACTATCATGGAACAGATTCTAGTGGAATATTTTGAATGAAGCCCCAAATCAGTATCTTTTTTCACTCTTGGAAAATAAAACAAAACCCAAAAAACTTCATGCCCTTATGAAGAGAGTCGCATTGTTGTTATCCCTGATGTCCTGACCTGACTCTGGAAATTATATTTAGTTTACCATAATGATTCATTCATTCATTCAGCTGAATGGAATTCTTTGCTTCCTGTCTCCAGCAGATCTATGTCTACCAGACCACAGGAATTAAAATTTCATGGTGAGAGAACTGATACCATGATACAGTTTAAAAATATTTGTGTACTTCTTATGTAACCAGAGATTTTAATAAAAGAAATGATTCTTATTGCTGATCAAACTACTAAACTCTTTTCCTAGTGAATGTTCCACCTGCCTTTCTGATGAAAAAGATCTGTTGCTTATTTTATACATGTTCTTGCAGTTAATTTGTTTGAGGAATTATTGTTATACTGTTGAAATTTGACTTGAATGAGTCCAATTACTTCAGTATTTTACTAACTTGCTGCTTATAGGGAAGGAGGCAAAACCAACAAAAACAAACTTCACAAATGAGATATGGTGAAATAATTTGAAAAGACAAGATTAGGTATTTATTTTCACTTTACCAGTCTAGTCTGCAAGGTAAACAATAACTGATTTCTTTTTTTCAGCCTACTTCTCCCTGCAGCTTCTGCTCTAATTCTCTGCTTTCTTTCCCAGTCTCCAGGAGTATAATTGTCTATGCTTCAATTTCTTTCCTGCTACAGTTTCTTAAATCGCCTCCCACCACTCTACGAACTGCTCTTGTGAAGGTCTTCAGTAACCTCCTTGTTAAATACCAGTGGGATTCTCATTTTTCATCTGTCTTGAGTAGTAATGGAAATGCTGTCCTTCCAGTTGCTCAGGCTAAAAACCTTGGCATCATCCTCAACTTCTCTTTTTCTCTTACATCCCACATTCCATCCTTCAGCAAATTCTGTTGGCTCTACATTCACAACACATCCAGAATTCCACCACTTCTCATCTAGTTCAGCCATTATCATCTCTTGCTTGGCTTATTACAATAGCTTCTTACAATAGCTTATTACAATAGCTTCTTACCGGTTCCTACACTTCCTCCTTTGCTTACCTGTCTATTCTTTGCACTTGTTCTCTTTGTCTGGAAAACTGATTCACCCAAATACCTTCATGGTCCACTACCTCACTTCCTTCAGGTCTTTATTCACATGTCACCTTCTTCATGAGGTCTTCTCTGGCTACCTAATTAACATTGGAAATCCAGATATGCCTTATTCTCCTTTCCTGCTTTCTATTTCTTCATCGCACTTATCATCATCTCACATACTGTATGTTTACTCATATACCTGTTTACTCTTTGTCTTCTCAATCCCTTTACACCAATCAGTATTTCTGAATTTTTTATTTGCCTGCTATATCCCCAGTTCCTAGGACAGGGATTATTCAGTATCTGGCACATAAAAGTACTCAAATAATTATTTGTTGAAAAGGAATAAATTTTGTTATAACTAGGATAATTTTCCATTAGGTCAGAAAGAGTCTGAATCAGTTTTTTTTTTTTTTTCTATAGACATAGTTTTTACAGACAGGGAGAATAGTTTGCTTTTGTGTTCAACTGTAATTATAAAATAAGAACTATACATTAAAACACCGTGTTAATCTCACAAGTACTCTTTGCTTTGTGTGATTTTAATTTACTTGGATTTGAATAGCACAAGTTTCATTTTTAGATCTTTTTATTAATGTGAGAATTGTTTTGGAATGGCACAGTGCAGATCAAGCTCCTTATCTTACAAATGTTTCAGCAGGCATCAAAGTAGAGTTAGAGCAGTGACATCTTGGGGTATGATAACTACTCACTTGTTAACCTAGCTGCTCGTCAGTCTTTTCTCATCATCTTCATTTCTCATTTGTTGAATATTGCTTCATCATTATGATTCTTTTGAGGACAAGCATCCCTGTCTTTGTGATTGCCCTTGCCTCAGGCCTGAAAAGCATCATTGTGTTTCCCGAGGAAGCTCTGGCATCCTCTTATTCTCTGTAAAGTGGAAAGGAAATATTAATAAGAGAAGAACATTTTGACAATTTAAATAAATGAGAACCTTAAAGCTCAACAGTAGACGGTTAGATTGTCATGTAGGAGGACTCTGACAGAGATTGTGGCAAGCAGTGCCACCAGACAGAAGCCATGGGACATGGTCTTTTTCAAAACCCATTTTGGGTCAGGTTTTCCTGGGACTAATACTGCTCATGGGTCCTAATAGCTCCTAAACAGGAGTCATGATTATACATGAACATAGAAATCATCAATAACTTTTCCATTATGTGTGGGTGGTATTTGGGTGTCAGTGAAGAAACATTTTAGTTTATATGTAGACCCCTATAGGGTCTTTTAGGGTATTACAGTTTTCTAGGGGAACTGAAATAGACAAAACATCAACACAGATTTATACAAATAAAAACAGTTTCAAGAATGTATTAAATATATGGATACTTCAAAAGAGTTGGGAAATGGTTTGATGTATTGGAAAAAAGGTTTCTAGAGTTATAAACTGGGACTCAGTAATAGTTGAAGCACATATAGGGTAATAAGTGGATCAGTGAAAAGTCTGGAAGACTTTGAAATATTGATATTTCTTTAGAGAGCTATTGATTGTGTTCTTCTAACTCTACATAACCTTTTAAAGAAACACAATCCTTAATCAGACTTTTCGCCTGGTCCCAAGCCTATATTGCCAACTCTTTTCTGATTTATCTGCCTTCAGACATCCTCCCACCACTTCAAATTCAATGGAATTATTTTAATAGCCACCATTTGTTGAGGAATTACTTACCGCTATTCTAAGTGCTTTATATGTGTTAGCTGATTTAAACCTTGGAACAATTCAAATTTTGAGTTGGTTCTTTTATTATCTTAGTTTTATGGATGGGGAAACTGAGACTTTAGGGAATTTAAGAAATTTGCCCAAGGCCACACATATTAAATGACACTTCTGAGTACAAAGTTACGTTCTTAACCACTGTTATTATTTTCAAAATAAAATTCTTTAGGTGTTCTCTCAGTCTGCTTCTTTTTACTGTTTTCCATATATTGTTGAATGTTGCCACTATCCATCAAGCCAGAGTCCTACACATATTTATCTTCTTCGTTCTCTGCCTCAGAATAATTAGTAAGTCAATGTATTTTTTCTCTTATATATCTCTTGGAACTGTTTCCTTTTATCCATCATTACTGCAGCTATCATAATTCAGGCTCTTATCATCTCTTATCAGCTAAGATAACTAGGCTCTCTGCCACCAGTCTTGCCCCAGCATCTTCCATGTTACAGATTTTTTTAACTGCTTGTCTTGTCATATCATTTTTCTGCCTAAGATCCTTTTCTGCCTAAGATCCTTAAAGAGCTTCCTATCATCTGTAGGATAAAGTCCAATCTTTTGAGAATGGCAACAAAGGCCTTTTATAATCTGGTCCGTGTCTTCACTTTCTTCCTTCTTTCCTGCTACTTCCTTCATATGTCCCACGTTTTAGCCATACAGAACTTCCTTGAGTTCTGGAACACCATGGTATTCCTCTTGTCTGGAATACTTTTACTCTCTTCTCCCCTAGAACCCATTCCATAATTTATTACATAAGTTATCACATGAAATGTTATGTGAACGTTTATCTTTCCCACTTCCAAGTACACTGTTAGCTCTCTGAGGGTTTGCTTTATGCCTTATTTTTCTTTATATTCTTTATATCTTTATACAGTTTTATTTATTTAGCACATAATGTAATTTATAATTTTTTATAGCATATAATGTACCTACTGATTTATAAACCATGAATCAATGAATAAATGAATGGACGAATACATAAATGAACATTAGTCGGTTTTTTTTTTTTGGCAGTATGCGGGCCTCTCACTGTTGTGGCCCCTCCCATTGCGGAGCACAGGCTCCAGACGCGCAGGCTCAGCAACCACGGCTCACGGGCCCAGCCGCTGCGCGGCATGCGGGATCTTCCCGGACCGGGGCACGAACCCGTGTCCCCTGCATCGGCAGGCGGACTCTCAACCACTGTGCCACCAGGGAAGCCCCATTAGTCGGTTTTTATTTGGTTTTGCCAATGAGGGAATACTCTTCAAAGACTGAGTAGTTGAGGGAAGTAGGAGAGACAGCTATCTGACTGGCCTGGTTAACAGTGAGATATGGAGTTGGAAGAGTTTCCTTTTAGATGTTCTTTGGAAATTTATGAGTATATGGCATGTTTAGAAACCCAGACATTTTTAGTGATAGCATTCAGAATGGTTTGGATACTTAGGCTTGGAGTGTTGACTGACTTGCTTAAAGCTTTTTCAACCAATTAGTTGCTGGGCTTGAATTTGAGTCAGAGTCCTCAATATTACCTATTTTAGTATTACGCTGGTGCAGAATACAACACATTTAGTCCAGCCTCTTATTTAACTAATAAAGAAATTAAAGGAAGTACCAGTGTGAGTAATCTGTCCATGGTTCCATAACTGCTAAGGGACAGAGATTTACAATTCCATGCCTTGCCCATTGTAAGACACAGTATAATGTAGTGGTCAAGAAGCACAGGGAAGCCAACCCGCCTGGACTTAAATCTCAGCCCTGCCATTTACTAGCTTTGTGATTTGGGAAAATTCAGTATCCTTATCTGTAAAATGGGGAAGGTATCTACGTCATAGGGCTAATGTGAAGGTTAAATAAGTTAATACGGGAAAGCCCTCAGTGAGTATCTGCAACACAGTAAGACCTATGAAGATATTACCCATCATTTTTTGATCAAAAAAGTGCAGTAATAATGCTTTCTCCTCCACTGTGTTCCCACTGAGTCTACATTGTAAGATCTGTCATGCTGTATTGCAATTATTCTCATGTCTGTACCCCCTCTAGACTGTGAGATGTTTAAGGATAGAGATCTTGCTCTAGTCAAGTCTCTAGCACTCGAGGCATTTAATAAATATATTTAAAAAAAACACGAATGAACTTTTTTATCCTTAGAAAATAGAAACTGGATAAATATTTCCCTGTCTTTAACACTAAAACAGAATTTATTGGAGATTTGTGAGTTATCAGGTCTGTTGAAGAGAGAGCATGGAGAAAGCATGCTATTTGTTACTTGGCCAGAGAAAGACTTAAACCACCTGGCTTAGGGCATTGCCACTGCAGGAATTCTCACCCTGACACAGTAGCTATTGCCCCAGTTATTTTCTGTCAGACATAGAATCACATGCTACCTACTCAGTCTTTTCTGAATGAACTTAAAGAACCCTAAATGTGAAGCAGAATTTGCATGTATCGTTGGTGACACAAATACTTCATTTTTGGCTTGATCAAGTTTACTCTTAAAATTTTCTGTCTATAGTACCAATTTTGAATTTGGATCTGGTGCTCTTATTCTTTTTTGTGGTAATTAAAATTGAGACAAACATTTCATTTGGCAACCTGGACAAATTAGAGATGGGTTATAGCATGATGCAAAAAGAAAATGCTTTGGAGGCAGATAGCCTGGGTTAGAATTCTGACTCTGCTGCTTAATAGCTGTGTAAATTTCAGTGTTATTTAACTTCACTTTGCTGCAGCATTCTCATATGTAAATAGAGGTTAAATGCACATATCTCAGAGTTGATATGAGGAGTAAATTAAATAATTATATAAAATACTTGGCATAGTATCTGATACGTAGTAAACACTAAATAAATGGTAGGTTTTTGTTAAATATAGATATTTAAGCCATTAAATATTATTAAATATTAAAAATCAATAACATAAAAATGTTAAGATGTTTTTCTTTTAGGAAAGATAAGGACTATAGTTAGAATAACATAAAGTATGGAAATCAATTTTGAAATAGGTGATGCACAGATCACCTGTATCAGTCTCTTGTTAAAAATACAGATTCCGTGTCCTCAACCCAATTTACTGGGCCAGAATCTTTGGAGATGGGACCTAGGAATCAAATATTTTCAGAAGCACCCAAAGTTATTCTGATGTAAATTGCCCGTGGATAGCTTTAAGAAATACTTGCCTATAAGATATGTTCTTTCTTGAGAATTGTTAACTGAGTTAAATATTTCATTCTTATATGAAGTTATTTCTACTGAGTTTATTTAGTCTCTAACATTGATGATGTAGTAAATGGAAAACTTCTTAATTTGTGAGCATCTGAGGTTATAGCATCTGTATTTTCTAGGTAGAATTTCAAGGTCATGTGAATTGTATTAATTCTTCTATTAACTCTATTATCAATTTTATTTGAAAAAAACATGCTTCTGATCATAGTTTAATGTCCAATTTAAAATAATATTTTCAATAAATCAAGTCGAGTATTTGGTTTCTTTGCCTGTGTTAATTATTTGATCTTGGTTTAGAGACTATCAACTTTAAACACCAAAACAAAAAACAAAAGCAAAAATAAAAACAAACCTAGAAACTAACTCCAACCTTCCCTTTCTCCTGAATCCTGCATTGAGCAAGTTACAACTTTATTTGTATGGCATGTGAACATAGTAATGCTTCCTATGCTTTTGTATATGCTGCTATGTCTACTAGTAATGGTATCCTAACTTTTTTTTTTTAAATGTGGCAAACCCTTTCATATGCTTCACAATTTATCTCAGAGATAATCTCCTTTGGGAAGTCTTCCCTAATTTCCCCTACCTCTGCTCATCTGGATTAGGTGCCCTTTCTATTTCTTTCATATATCTGTCACACTGTCACTGGAAATGTCTGAATGTTTGTCTCCCTTCCAGACTGTGAGCTCCTTGTGTCAGGGACTTTGGATTTCCAGTTCCTAGCACAATATTGGCCCATAGTAGGTACTTAGTAAATGTCTATTAAATGAATAAATCAATTTTTAATATATTTCTCTTGATTTATGAGGTGATTGTGTTCCTGAGAAGTGGCATTAAATTTAAATGCTTAAAGTTAATTTTCTTAACACAAATAAAAGCAATATTTTCAGTTGTTCAATTTTGCCTTGTTTTATTAATATTGAAGTAAGATAATCTTTCTTTATCTTAGTCAAGTTTTTTCCCCCTACATTTACTTAACTGCCTTATATATTTTTAATTTAGTCACTGGCATTTAATGTCTCAGGAATGAATGATGCAATAGAAAAGTCAATATTAAGTTTCAGAAGCCTAAACCCAGGTGGACACAATTTCCAAATAACAGCATTGTTAGAAAAGATAAAGAGCTAGGCTGTCCATAGCAGAAGATTCTCTGGAGTGGAGGAGGGGAGGAATTGGAGAGGAACAAGAGCTTTAGTTGCCAGTGTATATCAATGAGAGAGGGCCATGTATTCTTTCTCCAATAGTTTAGCCTTTGTTTGGGGTTGGAGGAGAGAGAGAAAATGACAGATAATTCAGATAGGTTTGTACTATTTGAAAGTAGAACTGTGTCCCATTCCCAAGTAGAGGCTTTGAAAGTTTCTCTAATTCCAGATGCAACATGGGAGAATAGAATAGATATATTTTTATACTAATAAAGGATCAAATTTAAAGGTTATTTGGATATTATGTTTTTCCTGATAAGGACTTCTGTTCCTTATGTATAATAGATAATTCCATTGTTTTAAATGTGATGGAAATAAAAAATAAACAGAGGGCTTCCCTGGTGGCGCAGTGGTTGAGAGTCCACCTGCCGATGCAGGAAACACGGGTTCGTGCCCCAGTCCGGGAAGATCCCACATGCCGCGGAGCGGCTGGGCCCGTGAGCCATGGCTGCTGAGCCTGTGCGTCCGGAGCCTGTGCTCCGCAACGGGAGAGGCCACAACAGTGAGAGGCCGCATACAGGAAAAAAAAAAAAAAAAACAGAGCTGGAGGAATCATGCTCCCTGACTTCAGACTATACTACAAATCTACAGTAATCAAAACAGTATGGTACTGGCACAAAACAGACACATAGCTCAATGGAACAGGATAGAGAGCCTGGAAATAAACCCATACACTTATGGTAATTAATGTATGACAAAGGAGACAAGAATATACAATGGAGAAAAGACAGTATCTTCAATAAGTGGTGCTGGGAAAATGGGATAGCTATGCATAAAAGAATAAAATTAGAACATTTTCTAATACCATATACAAAAATAAACTCAAAATGAATTAACGACCTAAATATAAGACTGGATACCATAAAAATTCCCAGAGGAGAACATAGGTAGAACACTCTTTGACATAAATTGCAGCAATATTTTTTTGGATCTGTTTCCTAAAGTAAAGGAAATAAAAGCAAAAAGAAACAAATGGGACCTAATTAAACTTAAAAGCGTTTGCACAGCAAAGGAAACCATTGACAAAACAAAAAGACAACCTACTGAATGGGAGAAAGTATTTGCAAATGATATGATTGACAAGGGATTAATATCCAACATGTATGAACGGCTCATACAACTCAACATCAATAAAACAGACAACCCAATTAAAAAATGGTCAGAAGAACTGAATAGACATTTCTTCAAAGATAACGTGCCGATGGCCAACAGGCACATGAAAAGATACTCAGTATCACTAATCATCAGGGAAATGCAAACCAAAATCACAATGAGATTTCACCTCACACCTGTTGGAATGGCTATCATCAAAAAGAACACAAATAACAAATGTTGGCAAGGATGTGGAGAAAAGGAAAACCTTGTACACTGTTGGTGAGAATGTAAGTTGGTGTAGCCACTGTGGAAAATGGTACAGAGGTTTTTCAAAAAACTAAAAATAAGACTACCATATGACCTAGCAATTCCACTCCTGGGTATATATCCGAAAAAAACAAAAACACTAATTTGAAAAGATATATGCACCCCAATGTTCATAGCAGCTTTATTTACAATAGCCAAGATATGGAAGCACCCTAAGTGTCCATCAACAGATGAGTGAATAAAGAAGACGTGGTCTGCACACACCCACACACAATGGAATACTACTCAGCCATAAAAAGGAATGAAATTCTGCCATTTACAACAACATAGATGGACTTGGAGGGTATTATGCTAAGTGAAACAAATCAGACAGAGAAGGACAAATACTGTATGATATCACTTATATGTGGAATCTAAAAAATACAACAAATAGTGAATATAACAAAAAAGAAGCAGACTCACAGATATAGAGAACGAACTAGTGGTTACCAGTTGGGAGGGGTGAAGGGCAATATAGGGGTCAGGGAGTGGGAGGTACAAACTATGGGGTGTAAGACAGGCTCAAGGATGTGTTGTACAACACGGGGAATATAGCCAATATTTTTTAATAACTGTAAATAGAAAGTAACCTTTAAAAATTGTATATAATTAAAAAAAATTAAAAACATTAAAAAAAAGTATTTACCAGTTAGGAAAAAAAAAGTAATTGCCATCCCACCCCCTAATTTTAAAAAGGAATCTATAAATAAAACATGCTGAAATGTTAACAGTGATTCTCTCTGGGCGGTAGGATTATGAATGTCTGTCGTTTTTATCTTTATACTGCTCTGAATTTTGAAAAACTTCCGGAATGGAAGGGCTTGTGATTTCACGTTGGTTTGCTTGGTTAAACAGTATTCATCCTTTAGTTTATGTCTTATCTTCCCCCTTAATCCTCAGTTGGGCAGTGTATCCCTAGTTGATACTACTTTAATATTCTGGACATCTCATTCTCCTATCACTATAGTACTTTGAAATAATCATGTTTCCTTTTCTAGAGAGGCAGGGATAATATTTATCTTTTCGCCAACATATATTACAAAATAGATGTTTCATAAATCTTTTTGTTGAAATGACTAATAAAAATTCAATTCAACAAAAATGATTTTATGTATTGCCCAAATTACAGTTTCAGATAAGGGTTTCTCTCCATTAGAAAAAAAACCTGTTTCCAAGTGAGTAATATGGAAAGATATGAATTGTGGAACTCTGAAAATTATAGTAAAATTAGGATACAAGTTCACGTTCTTAGTTAATGTAAGACCATGTATATAATGTATCTGAAAATCATGTATAAGATATATCTGAATACTGTCTTCACTAATAGTCTGGTTGCTTGTGATGAAGCTGAGAAATTGCTGTGAGAAAGAGTTTTCATAGTTTTTCTTCCCTTTTTCCTGTATGGCATTTGTCATCTTTTTTTTTTTTTTTTGACAGTGTAAACTCAGTAATAAACACTGAGATATTTTTCTTGTTTTTCATAATTTGAAAATGTATAGTAAAATTCACATGTGAGACACTGTGAATAATGATTACTTTAGTGTAATTCTGCATAACTTGGTATAGAAAAAGGACAAGTTAAGGATTATTTAGCTACAAGATTATCTCTGTAATAAGTGTGATAGTAATTATTTTCAACTTAGGAATAGAAATGATACATTCAAGACCATTTAACAGAGACAGTGATAATTAGGCTTAAAGGCTGATAATTGGAGAGGTAATAAGTTGAGGCATGCATATACTTCTTGTTTACATAACAAGTAAAGGAAAATTAGATTTTTTTCCACAAAAAGAAATTCCCTAAGAATTTAAAATCTCTTCAGTAAGGGTGAGAAAAATGCTATTAGAAGTTAATCATTTTGTCTTCTGGTCTGCCTCTGTTTTTTGCACATATAAAAATTTGTCAAATGATATTTTATTTCTTCTTTTCTAAACTATGACCTCTTTAAGTACAGGATTCTTGTTTTTTCCTGCATTGTTGCTAGCGCATGATAGGTACTCAAATGTTTATTGAATTGAGTTAAATTGGATTAAGATGCTACCCTCTAGTACTCAATTTAGAGAGTAGACCTTGCATCGGTTCCCCTGTCTGGCTAAATTGGGGCAAAGAATGAAAATCAAGTCTTTGTACCAATCTTTGGGACTGGAAAAACCAGTCATGAACTAAGAGAAGTGGGACTTGGAGGATCTCTTAAATCTGGACATTCGCCTGTCATTGGAATGAGCTTCCTAATTATTTCATATATTCCTTTTCTGATAGTTGATAGCTAGAATCATGACTATTGGTTGGTGGCCAAGAACATCTGTAAAAAGGAGTAATATTTGACACCTTTAAACTCTAGTATTATACATGAATTTCCTTATTGTATGGCAGATTTGGGAGTGGGAATTCTTACCCTTTTCCTAATTGGTCAAATGTCATTATTTTAAAGCTGTCAAGAAAGAGCATTTTTGTTATTTCTTGAGTTGGTTAAATTCAACTAAATACTTTTGGATTGATAAATTGGCCAGATCTACATAATGTGCTTTAAGTTATTCAGAATATTTGTATAGGTTCCAAAAGATAGAAGTACAAAGGGATAAACATAAGTAAAAGATATAAATAGTGCTATGATATTTTACATATGTGAAAAACAGTAAGCTTTCAAAATATTAATCTTAAGCTAGTAATATTATCACCAACATAGTATTAATGTTCAGAATATATTTCTGATCTTGTTGCCTACCTAAAGTTCAGCTCTTTTATACAAAAAGGGTTGAAGCAAAGGACTTTGAGATATAAGCCAGAAACCCAATACTACCAGAACTGAAAAGTATTTTCTTGAAATACTAGTGTTGGCAGTAATCTTTAGAATCCAGTGTCTCCTTCCAATACAACTACTATTAGATGGCTTCTTCTCTAAGATAAACATTGCATTAATGTGCATATCTTAACCCCCAGGCTTAAAATAGCAAAAGGAAGTAGGCACTGAAAGGACATTGGATGCATGCTGACTTGCATACTTGGGAGATTAATAAAAATTGAGGTCAGCAAGAGTCCCAGGATGCAGGACAGATCAAGGAAGGAAGCACACCATGGTGGTTGTGTTCCTTTCTTACTGGCCACAACATGAGCAGCTGGAGAGGAAGGTGGCCCTTGTGTTTAGTGTTTTCTGTAATTCCTCTCTGTATGGTTGGCTTCTGGCCGATCACTACTTTTATTTCATTCCTCAGAGAGGAAAATTCCACTTTAATATTGCTGGGTATAATAGGAAATAGCATCAGTAGCACAGTGCCACACACATAGTAGGACTGATTGAATGAAAATCAGACTATTGTCTCATTCCAGTAGAATGTCTGGAACGTTCAGTTCCTTGGACAAATTCAGCCTTGCAATATTTAATTTGGTGTTTGAAGTTGTGGCTGTCAAATTCTTCTAATAAAATCTCATTGGAATTCTAAATAAGAACAGGCTAAATAGGAATGCATTTTTAATCACCTAGGATCCAAGGAAACTTGACTATAGTGGATAGAGCTCTGGACTTGGAGAAATATGAAAGTTACATGGGAGTATTTTTCAAAAAGTATATTCCCAGCTACTTCTTCTTCTAGCTTCCACTAAGGACATATCAGCATCTCCAAGGCAGAATTTATGTAGTTGAAAAAAAGCTGATCATGCAATTTGGATTTCCTCTTCCCTGCCTTCTGTTCCCTTCACCTCTTGAGTTTGAAAATCAGTGGAGAAGTTGATCCACAAAAGCCTATCTGTTAAATTCTATGGTTTTGCTAGTAAAAATTCTACTACCTAGTGATGATTTTATTCCTCGAAGTTATCAATACTCCTTTACTGGAACTTGTTGGATGTATTCTCTCAGGTTATGGACCTTAATTTTAAAGCCTGGAGTTGTAAGATAGAGGTAGTGGATTAAATGAGGATCAGTTTCTCTTTCTCTATTTTTGCTAGGTTAGCCTTCAACATCTTGGATCAGAGACCTTTAGAGACACAGGCTTTCTTGATCTTTAGAAGTAGAACATCTGCTATTGAAACTCTGGGTAAGTCTTATTATACTGGTAGAAATAGTAGCTCTAGCTTATATTAAGCACTCAAGAAATGGTTGTTTCAACAAAGTGCCTATATGGTTTAATAATATACATTGTAGGAAAATACTGATTAAAAGTAACTTAAAATACTATCTTATTTTTTATTTTGACTTTTGGAAGAAAGAATCAGACTTTTTTCTAGTTATATTTAAATTCTTTTTGAACAAATATAAACTGGGTGACTTAGGATTTCCTAATGAGATAGAAATAATCTTTCTAAATAGAAGTTATTTTTATTCTAATCAGTTGTATGAGATTATCTATTATGGTCATTTGAGTGAGAAGGGAGCTTTTATTCATCCGTTCATGGTAGAAAGTCAAGTTCAGCCCCAAATTAGTAAATTCCTAATCAGACATCTTGTTATTTAAGTCCTTGGTATCATCTCAATGTGCTCTGCACAAAGTTGTAACTCAAATATATTAATCATTAGGCTTCAAGATAAAATATTTTCTTATTATAAAATAATAGAAGTTTATATTATAAGGAATTGTATTGAGAAGGAAAACAGGTATAAGTTGTCTATAATTCCACCTGTGATGAGCATTATGGAAAATTCTTGTGTGTTGCTGAAGATAATTTAATATTCACTCCTGTTGATGAAGGGTTTTAAAATCTGGTGAAATTTTTCTTATTTAAAATAAGCTATCTTAATAATTTTGTCATCATCTTCTAACCCCTGTCCATTTGTAACCTCCATACTCTTGGTCTGGGGTCCAGTGATATATGGCTTCATTACCTTAGCAAATATGTATAGTCACTCAAAAATCATTATCAACTACTTTTCCTACAAAAGAGCTTCTTGACCTTTTTCTCTTAGAGAATCCCCCACCTCTCTTTTGCTGAGATTTGTAAAGCAAAAGGGTATGTCCTTGGGACACTTTTGTTCAGATTCATTCTTTTCAAAGTTCTTTAGTATCTTTGCATTCCTATACACTAATGATGAAAAATATGAAAGAGAAATTAAGGAAACACTCCCATTTACCATTGCAACAAAAAGACTAAAATACCTAGGAAGAAACCTACCTACACAGACAAAAGACCTGTATGCAGAAAACTATAAGACACTGATGAAACAAATTAAAGATGATACAAACAGATGGAGAGATATACCATGTTCCTGGATTGGAAGAATCAATATTGTGAAAATGACTCTACTACTCAAAGCAATCTACAGATTCAATGCAATCCCTATCAAACTACCAATGGCATTTTTTCACAGAACTAGAACAAAAAAATTCACAATTTATATGGAAACACAAAAGACCCCGAATAGCCAAAGCAATCTTGAGAACAAAAAACAGAGCTGGAGGAATCGGGCTCCCTGACTTCAGACTATACTACAAAGTTACAGTAATCAAGACAGTATGGTACTGGCACAAAAACAGAAATATAGATCAATGGAACAGGATAGAAAGCCCAGAGATAAACCCACACACCTATGGTCACTTTATCTTTGATAAAGGAGGCAAGAATATACAATGGAAAAAAGTGGTACTGGGAAAACTGGACAGCTACATGTAAAAGAATGAGATTAGATCACTTCCTAACACCGTACACAAAAATAAACTCAAAATGGATTAAAGACCTAAATGTAAGGCTAGACACTATCAAACTGTTAGAGGAAAACATAGGCAGAACACTCTCTGACATAAATCACAGCAAGATCCTTTTTGCCCCACCTCCTAGGGAAATGGAAATAAAAACAAAAATAAACAAATGGGATGTAAAGAAACTTCAAAGCTTTTGCACAGCAAAGGAAACCATAAACAAGACAAAAAGACAACCCTCAGAATGGGAGAAAATATTTGCAAATGAAGCAACTGACAAAGGATTAATCTCCAAAATATACAAGCAGCTCATGAAGCTCAATGTCAAAAAAACAAACAACCCAAACCAAAAATGGGCAGAAGACCTAAATAGACATTTCTCCAAAGGAGATATACAGATTGCCAACAAACACATGAAAGGATGCTCAACATCACTAATCATTAGAGAAATGCAAGTCAAAACTACAATGAGGTATTACCTCACACCAGTCAGAATGGCCATTGTCAAAAACTCTACAAACAATAAATGCTGGAGAGGGTGTGGAGAAAAGGGAACCCTCTTTCACTGTTGGTGGGAATGTAAATTGATTTAGCCACTATGGAGAACAATATGGAGGGTCCTTAAAAATCTACAAATAGAACTACCATATGACCCAGCAATCCCACTACTGGGCACATACCCTGAGAAAACCATAATTCAAAAAGAGTCATGTACCAAAATGTTCATTGCAGCTCTATTTACAATAGCCAGGACATGGAAGCAACCTAAGTGTCCATCAACAGATGAATGGGTAAAGAACATGTGGCATATATGTACAATGGAATATTACTCAGCCATAAAAAGAAACGAAATTGAGTTATTTATAGTGAAGTGGATGGACCTAGAGACTGTCATACAGAGTGAAGTAAGTCAGAAAGAGAAAAACTAATATCGTATGCTAACGCATACATATGGAATCTAAAAAAAAAAAAAGGTTCTGATGAACCTGGTGGTAGGACAGGAATAAAAACGCAGATGTAGAGAATGGACTTGAGGACACGGGGAGGGGGAAGGGTAAGCTGGGACGAAGTGAGAGAGTGGCATGGACATATACACACTACCAAATGTAAAACAGATAGCTAGTGGGAAGCAGCCGCATAGCACAGGGAGATCAACTTGGTGCTTTGTGACCACCTAGAGGGGTGGGATAGGGAGGGTGGGAGGGAGATGCAAGAGGGAGGAGATATGTATACATATAGCTGATTCACTTTGTTATACAGCAGCAACTAACACACCATTGTAAAGCAATTATACTCCAATAAAGAGGTTAAAAAAAAATTCTGTAGTATCTTGATCGTTGCTACTCTCAAAATACTTTTCTTTCCCTGTTATTTTTGTTGCGAAATTGTAGAAAAATATATTTTATTTGTAACAGTGTGTGACTTATCTAAGTTTCTCACAATTAAAATATTGAAAGTATCTGTGTGCCGAATTATTATTGTCAACAATGACTTAAATGCTGATTTTTTTTTGTTAGTGCATAGTTCAGTCTCACTAAGACATATCAATTTTGATGTCATCTCATGTGTCTTTAAACACCCCAGGTACTCAGAGCAGTATATCTAGTAAGCCTATTGACGTCATCTTGTTTGAATTTTGTCTCCTATGGGTTTCTGGGAATAAAGTGAATTGTCTCAAAGTGTCAAAATCTGGCTGAGCTGGTTGGAGTCCACGTTGGACTAGTCTATATAAGAGGTTAGCATCTTATGAGAGATTCTTAGTGTCCATCAGACTTGCAGCATTGCAGACTGTACTTTATACAAGTAGCCAGGTGTGGGCAGTGATACCGGGCTTGGGAAATCTCTCTTACCGGCCCAGGGATCCAAAGCGTTCAGTGCAAAACCTGGCCAGCCGCCCGAGTGAGTAGGAGCCATGTGACTCTGGTGAGCTGGAGTGTGCAATTGCCTCCTGCTTCAGAGCTACCTGATCCGAATACTAAGCAGAGCGAGTGCCGGGCTGAGTGTAAGGTACTGAAGACACTGCAGAGAAAGGTGCTTATTCCAGAGGCATTACAAAGCATGGAGATTAAAGACCAGGGAGCCCAAATGGAGCCGCTGCTGCCTACGGTAAGAGACAACCTGCTGTCACGTAGATTAACAGCGTTTGCAGCGAAACCTGTCAGGCAAGTGGTCTGCTAGCCAGGTTCAGCGAGTGTACTTTTGGGGTGGTGGATAGCTCCCACGACATACGGACAGGGGTCTCCTCCCATCTCGGGTGACTGAAATGCATAACGCAAAGCACATGATTTTTTTCCCCCTTCTCAATATGGATGCACTACCATGATGAAATGTCTCATGTTTGCTGCTGTTTGAAGAGAGGGCTAGGTTTAGCAGCAGGGACAGCTGTGTGTCTCTTTCCCTGTCTGTTACTGCCTGTCTCTCTGTTGGGCTATGCAGTCAAGCCCCTGCAAAGAAGCCCCCTTTTTATCATGTTTCTTCTGTGGTAAATTTCCTCCCCGTGCCTCATCCCCCTGACAGTGAGGTAAGGGAATCTGCTGCTGTTGCAGCTCTAGAGATTTAGTCTCTGCAGAAACCAGGGGAAAGGAGAACTGAAGGACCATTTGTGTGTGTGTGTGTGTGTGTGTGTGTGTGTGTGTCTGTGTGTGTGTGTGCTGTCAGTTTCTCTCAAAGGGAAATGTTGTCACGGCTCACATACAAAGAAGGTATGTATTTTGGGGGGCAGGTACACAATTCAGTTTTGAATATCTGAAATGTTCCTGAACTGTCATTTAGAAATAGCCTGTTTATCTCTGGGTCATAAGCTGCCTCCCTAGATCTAGGGTGAGTTCTTGGGCGAGTAGTTGATTTGCCTCTCCTCTCCACAATCTCTGACTGGCTCACAGACTTTGTAGTTCTTCAGACACATCCTTTCTCAGCCTAGAGCAGCTGATGTTGCTGTATTCATGGAAAAAAAGAAAACAACAACAACAACATTTTCTTGATGCAAAAGAGATGCCACACGCTAGCTTCCAGCCATCTATCAGCGCTGTCACAGCTCAGGACAGCAGAAATCTCCTCCCTGCACCAAACCAGGCCAAGGGGCTGTTCTCAGCTCTCTGTTACTCAGGTTGGTGACCCACCTTGCAGACTAGAGACTGGCGGCAAGCTGTCCGTTTCTGAGTCCATTGCTAGGCTTTGAACACATCTTTCAATCAAATCATTCCCCAGGGGGTGTGAGCAAATTCTGGGCCACAGTATTTTTAGGGCCTTACCTCTCCTGCCGGGCTCAAAATCTGTAAAAGATTCCAGTTCGCGTCCCGGAATTGGCTGTGGCTACTGAGCATGCCCAGTTCTCCTCAGGACGCCAGTCTTGGGCAGGGAGGGAAGCAGGGAGATGAGAATAATGCAGGAGTCACCACCAAGAATGGAGCCTAAATAAAAGGCAGGGGCAGTGTCAGAGAGGGGGAAAAAAGGAAAGCATGCCACTTAGCTTGCCTGCTTAAAAGTAGAGACATTTCTTTACAGATCAAAGTGGAGTTATTTTACAAAAATGAGACTAAAAGATTTGTCTGTATTCCCAAACTTGAATAGAAACATAAATTAGGATTCTGTGGGTACTCAGAATAAAGAGTGTCAAGAATGTCAGAGTATTATTGTACCCTAGATGAGAGAGAGGAACTACATACACAGGAATTGGGGAATGGAGATTTAAGGAAGATTAAGATATAAGAAAAAACTCATTTTTATGGGGAAGGGGTTTGGAAGTTGTCCTAGAAAAGCAGGCTGAAGTCAGTTTGATGTGGCATATGAATTGCCCCTTGTGGGGAATATTTAAAGGGTTTAGGACCAAATGAGGATTAACTGGAAAGATTTAGAAGATGATGACATTATTGGGCTAGATGGGCAATCAGTTTGTGGCTTAAAAGAGTAGAGAAAATACAAGTTTGGCTGGAAAAGAAGGTCTGCAGTAAGTTGGATGGACATTTTTGAAGAGTCAAAAGTGTGCAATTCATGTGGACAATGGCCAGCACAAAATAATTACATAGTTTAATGGCAAGAGAGAATCATGTTAGCAGTTCATTATAAGGAAAATAAACCTGAGAGGCTAGAAAGGTTGTTGAATTAGTGGCTTATTTTTATACTTGTATAGTATTTTCAACTCCCTCAATTGCTTTTATGGCCTTTTTTTTTCCCCTCAAAAAAATCATGTTGAGTAAAGCAGATTTTATTGTCTTAATTTTCAGTATAAGGAATGGAGGCACAGGGAGTTTGAATAACATGTCTAAGTGATGAAGCCAGAACTACAATATAGGTCTTCTAAAACTAGTTCAGAAAAAAAAGCAGTATTTTTTTAACATTGCATTATTAACCAGGCCTATCATAATCAGATCCTCGGCTGGAGTTTCTATGCTTGGGAGAGAAAGGAAGAAATAGTTTAGGGGTCTTTTTTAGAAAATTAATCAGATGACTTTGCAAGTAATAATGTGAAAGGCGCTATGGCATAATATTTTAAAACAAAGTCTTGTAGGTTCCAGCACTGCTGTTTACATTCTGTATAGTCTTGGGTGGGTGATTAAGCCTTAGTTTCTTCAGCTGAAAAATGGGAAGGAGATGGTACTTATCTCTTGTGTTTTGTGATGAGTAAATAAAATAATCTATGGGAAGTAGCTGGTATTTAGTAAGTTCTCAATAAAGTTAGCTGCTATTTTAATTGTTGATGGAAATACAGGCATTGAGATAAATTCTAAGTTTCAGGCTTTTATGAAAGATGGCTTATCAGTACTATTTGCTAAGAAGGAAAAGTGGGGAAATGGAACACTGGAAAACACTGTACAGTGGAGGTGGAAGGTGGGATTAATTATAGCTATGGAAACTTTGTAGTATGGTTGGAAAGCCATTTAGAAAGGCATTAAAAACCAAGATTAGATATGGGGCAGAAGCAGTCAGAGGTAGGTAAATAGAGGAGTAAGAGAGAAATAAAAATTATAAGAATGGATAAGTATGCCAAGTGAGTGAATGTATTAATCCTGACCTAAGTGGTAGGGTGGAATAGATTCCTTTTAAGCCTCCAATGTTTACCTTAATTTAGTATACCTAAGGTACATCTTAAGAGTTTGTGTGAAGGAGGCGCTGACATGTTCCTTTTTCTCTCAGTCCTTTTTAGGGAGCTTTGGAGATTATTTTCTTTTGCTGGACAAGGCCTCATTGCATCTGTAGGCCCTAATCACTCTAAGGGTTAGGACATTCAATTCTTCTAGGCTCAGAGTACAGCCTGGTAGCACCTAACTGTTCTGTCTGAAGCAATGGAACAAGCAAGGTTCAGAAGATTCATTCACTTATTAAATGCCTGCTGTTGGCCAAACATGTTCTTGGTGATGGGGTTACAGCAATGAATAAGACAGAGAAAAGCCCTGTCCACATGGACCTCACAATCTAGCTAATCTAGAGATAGGGGTCCATTTAACTCTTTGAGAGACTGCTATTTTCTCTTCAGATATTTAATCATTGTTATAAGCTCTTTGAGATGGGTATATATGGAGACTGTATGTAATAGTAATGATGGTGACATCCTTACATCCTTTAGAACTCAAATATATTTAATTAAAAAAATTTTTGGCAAAAAAAAAAAAAAGAACTCAAATAGTCAGAGAGCATGGCCAGAAAAATAATCACACTTCCAATGTGTCATTTTTTCTAACCTTGGAATGAGTTGTTTCAGAAGTCTAAACTGGGTATAGATAGACTACAGTGCATTGCAAGGTGCTTCAAGTGAATGGAGACATGTGGGTGCCACTCTCAACCCCTTTCTCTATGTAGAGAAGCTGCCACTCTTCCCTTCTCATATCTCATAGGATACATGACACTTGATCATTTGGCTTTCTGTGAAGATACTACTTTCAATCTGTATAGTAAATAGTAGTTAAGTTTTAGTTATTGTTAGATAAATGTAAATTAAAGTTCTAATATATTCTTCCACTTGAAACAGTTGTCTCAGATACTCCTTGGGGGTGTGTTGCTCTTATTTAGGAAAAGGGAATAACTAGTATATAATGCATCTATTTTGGACAATCATATATGTTTTGGTCAGAGAAGGACTGTAGCAATCAATTGGAGACTAGATTTTCGACTGACTTCTTAATTTACAGATGATGAAACTGAACATCAAAGAGATAAGGACATGTATTTAAGGGCAGGCACTTATACTAGTTAATGGAAAAGCTTGGTCTAGAGTCCCCATCTTGATTCCCAGTTCATCATTCTTTCCACTGTCCTATTCTAGCATAGAGTAAACAGATGAGTACTGAATTAAAATAATGATGGTAATTAGACAGTCTTTGTGAAGTAGTAATAGGTATTGTCTCAGGCTTGTGCTAAGCACAAATATCTCTAGTCTTTATGATAATCCTGAAAGGTTGCTAATATTATCTAGCCTTGACAGATGAGAAACTGATGCTCAGAGGACTGAATAAGTTACCCAGGTTCACATAGCTAATAAACACTGAGCTAGGATTTAAAAATATTGCACCTAACGAAAAAGTGGCTCGATTCTTTTAAATTAAAGCCAGTTAGAAAATAAATAGGAATCACATTATAAAGTGGGCTTTCATATCTACCTCTTCAAAAATGAAAGTACTGTGAAACAAGGTGCTATAAAATGTAAGGCATTGTAGGCCATATATTGCATGATTCCATTTATTGAAATGTCCGTAATAGGCAAATTCTTGGAGACTAAAGTAGGTTAATGGTTGCCGGGGCTTGGGGTGTAGTGGAGAATTGAGAATGACTGCTAACAGCTATGGGGTTTCTTTTTGGAGTGATGGAAATGCTCTGGAAGTAGATAGTGGTGATGGTCGCACAACATTGTGAAAGTACTAAACACCACTGAATTGTGCACTGCAAAATGATCAATTTTATGTAAGAAAAAGTAAGTTGTTATTTAGCCATTAGCACTAACAGGGAGAAAGTTGAGGATCTAAACAATGCTTGTATCATTCATATTTATATAAATCAAGGAAAGGGCAAATAAAATACTCATAAAAGTTAAAAATAACTTCACACACACACACAAACACACACCGAGATAGTCTCTTCCACAGAATTTATTCTCTTTGTGATAATAATGCTGAGGTTGGCCAGGGTTTCAGCAAACTATCTGTAGACCCAGAGGTCTTTTGAAAATGTATCTTCAAATCTGAGTTAATAGAGTGTACGGCACATGTTATGTGTAAGAGAGGAAGAGAACTATTTAACTTGGGTCAAGTTGTTATTTCTTCTCTGAATCACCTTTATAAATTTCTCTTGATACTGTTTAAACTTTAACATAAGGAAAATCAAGCAACTAAGTTTCTAAGAAGCATTAAAGCTTATTTTGTGTTACTAACATTTTTTAAAGTCATTGTTGGTCTAGCCTCATAAAATATTATGTTACTGTATGGTATAGTAAGTCTAACTACAAAGAAAACATCAATTATTAACATTTTTTTAAACCTTTTAAAAAAATTTATTTGTTTTTTATTTTTTGGCTGTATTGGGTCTTCCTTGCTGCACGGCAGCTTTCTCTAGTTGCGGCGAGCGGGGGCGACTCTTCTTTGTGGTGCATGGGCTTCTCATTGTGGTGGCTTCTCTTGTTGTGGAGCACAGGCTCTAGGCACGTGGGCTTTAATAATTGCAGCACACGGGCTCAGTAGTTGTGGCTCACAGGCTTAGTTGCTCCAGGCATATGGGATCTTCCCAGACCAGGGAGCGAACCAGTGTCCCCTGCATTGGCAGGCAGATTCTTAACCACTACACCACCAGGGAAGTCCCAAAACTGTGCCATTTTACAATTAGCTGTATAAGGGTTTTGGTTTTGCACATTTTTGCCAACACTTTGTATTTTCTGGTTTTGTTTTGTTTTGTTTTTAGTAAATCCATTCTGAGTGTGAAGTATGCTGCTGTGATTTCGATTTGCATTTTCATAGTGACTAATTGTCTTAGTCCATTGGGGTTACTCTAACAAAACACAATAGACTGGGTGGTTTACTAACAACAGAAATTTATTTGGCACAATTCTGGAGACTGGGAAGTCCAAGACCAAGAATTGGCAGATTTGATACCTGGTGAGAGCCCTTTCCTGGTTCATAGATAGCCATCTTTTAGCATGTTCTCACTGTGGAGGTGGGAAGAGAGCTGTCTGGGCCTCTTTCATAAGGGTACTAATCCCAAAGGCCTTATCTTCTAATACCATCACACTGGAGATTAGGTTTCAACATCTGAATTTTTTGGGAACACAAATACCCAGTCAATAGCACTAACTTTTTATGTGCTTATTAGCCATTTGTATCTCTTCTTTGATGAAATGTCTATTAAATCTTTTGCCCATTTAAAAAATTGGTTATCATCTTCTTGACTTGTAAGAGTTTTTTTTAAAAATATATTTTGGATAAAGGATTCTTGTCAGAAATATGATTTGCAAATGTGTTCTCACTGTCTGGCCTTGTCTTTTAACTTTCTTAATGGTGACCTTTGAAACACAAAAGTTTTATTAATTTTGATGACGTGCAATTTATTAATTTTTTCTTTTACTGATTGTGCTTTTGGTGTTGAATTTAAGAACTCTGCCTAGACCAAGGTCACAAAATTTTCTTGTATGCTTTTTTCTAGAAGTTTTATAGTTTCAGCTCCTACATGTAGATGAATGATCCATTCTGAGTTAGTTTTTGTGTATGGTGTGAGATAAGAGTTAAGTCCTCTTTATTGTTTTTGCTTTTTTAAAAAAATATACAGATATCCAATTGTCCTAGCACCATTTGCTGAAAAGACCACCTTTCTCCGTTGAATTGTCTTGGGAGCTTTGCTGAAATTAAATCGACTATAAATATAAGGTTATTTTTTTGGATGCTGAATTCTGTCTGTTCATCTATGTGAATATCCTTACCCTAATACCACACTGTCTGATTATTGAAGCTTTATAGTAAAATTTGAAATCAGGTAGTATAAACCCTTCAACTTTGTTCTTCTTTTTCAAAGTTGTTTTGGCTATTCTAGGTCCCACATTTCCATATAAATTTTAGGGCCCACTTGTTGATTGCTATGAAAAGCCTACAAGGGTCTTAATAGCAACTGATTGCTTTGAATTTATAGATCAATTTGGGGAGAATTACCTTCTTGACAATATTGGGTCTTCCAAGCGTATATGTGAACTGTCTCTCCATATATTTAGATCTTTAATTTCTTGTAGTAGTGTTTTCTAGTTTTATTTGTTTTAGTGAGGACTTCTATGTACTGTATCAAGGATGACACAAAAATTCCTGAGGTGCCATTCGTATAGAAGTTTCTATATTAAGCTTAGGCCCAATTCCAAATCGTTCAGAACTCCAGAGGTTTTCTCAGATGGCAAAAATGGAGTTTAATCTACAGACTCGGTGGGATAGAGTGAGAATGTAATAATAGCCAAGGACTCTGTATAGTTTTGATTTAGTGATAAAGTTCTTATCAGTATCATCAAGAATTGCTCATTCATCATGAAAATTATGCTCTAAGGATATAATAAGCAAGTTTTGAAAGAATTTTCCCATTCCATATTGAATGTGTTAGGTTGCCTGGGTTCCTCCAACGTTTATTTGTACCTCTGCTTCTTCTTGCTTATCCTGCAAAACCAAAATTATTCAGAGAAGGCTATTGCTTCCTAATGACTATTTTCTTCTTTTTGACAATGAGGGTTTGATATCAGAGATGATGACCTAGTCAAATTCCAGAAAGCAAGTGCCATAAAAAGTAGTTAGATATATAACAACTACTGTAAAACACAGCTCTGCTTACGAAGCACCTTTAATTATCATGAGATTCATGCTGCTTCTTTCATAAATACAGTGGCGATTTTCTGTTGATATTTAAGCTGCTCTGGTAATAATCCTCTTCAAACCCTTTTTGATTTTCTCAGACACAAGAATATAGTTAAAAAATGAAAAAGAAATGCAGACAGCAAGACACAGACGTAATATATAATATGATTTGTGATTTGAGTGCATACTATGCACTTTATGTTTCATTAACACATAACTTCATAGTATAAATGCCTGTAAAAAAATCTGATTTTTTTTTCTTTTTTTTTTTTTTTTTTTTTTTTTTTGCGGTACGCCGGCCTCTCACTGTTGTGGCCTCTCCCATTGCAGAGCACAGGCTCCGGATGCGCAGGCTCAGCAGCCATGGCTCACGGGCCCAGCCGCTCCGCGGCATGTGGGATCTTCCCAGACCAGGGCACGAACCCATGTCCCCTGCATCGGCAGGCAGACTCTCAACCACTGCGCCACCAGGGAAGCCCCCAAAAATCTGATTTTTATGTAATTTTACAGAACATCTCTAGTAGATACAAAATTTTGATATTTTTCCCCCCCAAACCTTAAAACCTTAAACTCAAAGACCACTTGCGTCAGAATCAACAGGAGAGCTCATTAAAACCCAAGTTCTGGGTCTTACTCAAGCTTATAGGCTTAGAATATCAAAGGGGTGGTGCCAATAAACAAACAATTTAAAGAACTCTCTAGGTGATTCTTTTTTTTCTTTTTTTTTTTTTTGCGCTACGCGGGCCTCTCACTGTTGTGGCCTCTCCCGCTGCGGAGCACAGGCTCCGGACACGCAGGCTCAGCGGCCCTGGCTCCCGGGCCCAGCCGCTCCGCGGCATGTGGGATCTTCCCGGACCGGGGCACAAAGCTGTGTCCCCTGCATCGGCAGGCGGACTCTCAACCACTGCGCCACCAGGGAAGCCCCTAGGTGATTCTTATGATCATGAAAGTTTGAGAATCTTTACCTTAAAAAAATAACAAAATAAAAAATTATGTCTTTGAATTATTTTACTTGTGGGAATGCTAGGAGACCAAATTTTGCAATAAAATAAAGTGACCTTTTTTTAAATAAATCGTAATGGATTAGAAAATTAAGTTCTTACTGCCTGTTTTACTCATTTAGTATTTATTACATATTGCATATCACTTTGCAATTTATATATGTATACAAAACTATTTTTACTTATATATAAATACACACATATATAACTTGTTTCCTCAATTAGAGTGCTAGATTCTTAAAAGTAGAGTCTGCTTCAGACAATTTTGTGCTGCTCTCACAGAGTCAAGGGCATGGAAAGTCCTTTTTATACATATCATGGGTTATTAGGCAGCAACACTAGTAGACACCAGTTGTCAAGAACTGAAACTGAAGTCATACAGTTCTAACTCTTCTAATTAGTGGGTATGCCAACTTTGGCAAGTTGCCTAGCGGTTCAAAGCCTCACTTTTCTTATCTATAAAATAGGGATGATAACAATAATAGCATCTACCTCATGGGTTTGTGAGAATCAGTGAATTATGTACATATTACCTATATAATTAGGTACCCATGCATTTATATATATGTTATACCTTTAGGAGTAATGACAAAATAATAGCAATTATTGTTATTATTGGCTTAATATTTTTCCTTTTGATTGAAAATAATTACATCAAAGATTTTTATACCTAATATGCATAATTCATTCGATCATTGACTCAATAATGCTTATTCAATAACTTTATTTATTCATCTGACAGTAATAAGATGAATAATAATATAATCTGGTAAGTATATTTTTCCTAATTATAAAATTAATACTTATTTTTTAGGGTAGCTTAGAAAGCATAGAAAAATAAATATAAAAGAAAACGTTCATTTTGCTATTTTTTAGCTCTTTATTTTGAGATAATTTTGTACCTAAAGAATAATTGCAAAAACAGTACGAAGAGTTCCTGTATACCTTTTGTCCACCTTGCCATGTTAATATCTTACATAACTATAGTTAGTAATTAAATCCAGGAAATTAACATTGATACAATTCAAATACCCAAATATCTTTTAGGGTATCACCGGTTTTTCCACTAATGTCCTTTTTCTGTTTCAGGATCCCATTTTGTGTTCAGATATCATGTCTCTTTAATCATCTCCAATTTGTGAGTTACTCAATCTTCCCTTATCTTTCATAACTTGGACACTCTTGAGGTGTACAGTCAGTTTTTTTGTAGATTATCTCTCAATTTGTACTTGTCTGAAGTTCTCCTAATTAGATTGAGGTTATGCATTTTTTTTGTCAAGAATATGACCAAAATGAAATGAACCCTTCTCAGTGCATCATATCAGGGGATAGATGATATCTTATTTCTGGGGATATTAACCTTGATTACAGTTGGATTTTCCACTGTAAAGTTAAAAAGTTTCCCTTTGTAATGATATCTTAGGGGAGATACTTTGAGACTATGCAAATATCTTGTTTCTCTTCAAACTTTTGCCTACTAATTTTAGCATTCATCAATGAATATTTCCTGCTTATTACCTATTTATTACTGTGGTATTTGCTTAATAGTGACTTGTTATAGTGACTTGTTCTCTCATTCTTTTTGCATTTAGAAATTAGAATTTTTTCCTATAGGGAAGAGCTGTCACTTCTCCTCCATTTATTTATTTATTCAATTGCTTATTTCATATGGACTCAAAGATATTTATTTTATTTTATGGGCCATAACACAATACTCTCAGAATTCACTTTGTTGCTCAAATGGTTTCATCTTTGGACATTAGGAACTCCTTTCAACTGGCTCTCATCATTTCAATATGCTCCCATTCTTTATTTGAGCACTTTCTTAGTATCTGGGGCCATAATATTTTCCAGGGTCATCTTGTATTTACCCTGCCTCAGCCCTGGAATCAGCTGTTTCTTTAAGGAGCTACTAGGCTAAGTTTTGAGGCTATTTATAAATATTGCTAAATTTTTTTTCCAGAAAGATTGTATAACCAGTTTTCACTTTCACTTGAAGTTTCACTAGCGTTTTAAAAACGGTGACAATTCGCCTGGTAAACATTTTACCAACACTTTCTTCTGTGTTCCATTTCTAACTTTGTTTCTAACTTTGTAACTTTCTAACTTTGTTAGGTAGTGTTTTTCTGTGAAGTAGGTTTCTTTTAAAAATCACAGTTCAGAAGAAACATTGAACTATTTGAAAAATTCCTCAGTTTAGTTCACCTTGCTTAAGGTATTACTGAAATGCTGCATAAGACAATCACTAACATCTCTTTTATACATGGCTCCCTTGTACAGGGAAGGTATGAACCTCAAGCCCGTTATTACAGATCAGTACTAGATACCATTTTGGCCATGAGAATTTTCAGTCTTCTTTGAATGAATGAAATGGTTCGTCTACTTCCTCAAAAGCCACAGACATTATTTAAAAATTTTTTTTTTAAAGAATGAAGTTAAGATCAGTCCAGGGACTTCCCCGGCAGTCCAGTGGTTAAGACTCTGCCTTCCAATGCAGGAGGCGTGGGTTCAATCCCTGGTTGGGGAACTAAGATCCCACATGCCATGGGGTGCAGCCAGAAACATAAAAAAAAAAAAATCAGTCCAATTAATAAGGTGTTACAGTGTCTTATCCTTTTCCTCGGCCTTACTATTAGTCTATGATAGACTAGATATACACACTCAGATTTTATTAGTTGTATTAAGATGATTCTTATGTACAGTACTTTCAATTTTTTCAGTCCTTAAGATGAGTCTGTCATTCTTATTTGAGCCATTTAGAACCTTTCATGTCATCAAAACCGTGTTGAAGAAGTACTTGAAGATCCTGATAGATGGCAAACTTGACAGAAGTAAAATTTCTAGACCTTCCTATATATTGTTACTTAAATAAAACATGATTTGGACCCTGTGCATAATTCTCTGATTTAATAATTCTTTTTATCTTTATGTGGTTTGAAAAAAAATTAGTTTTTAAAAACTGGGATTAGGATTAATCTATTTTAAATCAAGTAATTTAGTGACAGATATACAACAGTAATTGTTTTATATTTGTCTTGACATTGTGAGTAAGAAAGTACTTTCTATTTAGGTCTTTCTTTAACATAAATTTCCATTATAAATGGTTATCATAAAAGCTAAATGATAACAATTCCTGAATATCAGTTCTCTTAGCCTGATATTAGAAGCTGTTTAGATACCAGTGCCAGTCTAATAAAAGAAGTTGGAATCTCCAGTACAGACCATTTCTGTAATGTAAGGTAACAAAATATTTTTCCAAATCTTTATAAGGACAAAAATGCAGAAATGGTGAACTTAGTATTGACTTTGTCCATTCAAAAATCAGTGATGCTTTATCGTAATTCAGGGAATTCTAACCATAGTATATTCACTTAAAACATATTGAGTCAGCCTTGAACCCAGCTTTAAAAAGATCAGCCTTTCACAAACTTGATTTTAGTAGCTTATAATTTCACTTGTTCCCTTTTATGATTTAAAAATGTTATTTCACTTGCTTTCACATCCTAAACTTCACTATCTCTCTTAGCTATATAATTCAGTACTCCTAGTCTTTCTCATCTAAACAGATTTCTCCCATTTGTAGATGGTTGCATGGTCTGGCATAGGACATAATGGGCTTATGCCTTTGATTCCCTAGAATAGTGATATATCTTGATTCAAAGTATCTAGTTAGCTCAATAGTTCTCTTGATTTCAAATAAACCAAATATTTTCGAATGAATTCTACTACCTAATTTAATGGTTGCATTGAAGCTTTTGACATTAGAATCAGTTTTTCTTGGAAAAATATACTTTCCTGATGTTTTTCTTGGTTCAGAAGATATCTTGAAGAGGGAATTGAAAGCCTTCAAAAGTTTATGGAATCTCAGATTCTTCCATAAAATAATAATTTGATGATGATGTTTCAATAATTTATAGACGCATGTTTATATTTATCTTAAAAGTACCTGCATATATAGAAAGCAAGAAGCAAGAGCACTTGACAAAATGCAATTGAACTTTAATACAAGTGTTAATATATAAATAGTTCATATTGTTTAATCTGAAATTTCAATCAATTAATTTACATTAATTACATTTATAGTAGCCCTTATATTGGGTAAGAATGGAGGGGGTAAAGAAGTAGCTTTGCTGTCTTTTAAGAAATGCAGCAAGGATTCTACTTCCTCGGGGAGGTATCATGAAATGTTCCAATCATGGGCTTAAGAAATATTTTGCACTGCTTTGATCATGATGTCTTTGTGCAGGTGATGTATGATAAAGGGAGAATAAGATCAGACAAATAAATAAGGCTCAAAGATAATTAAAATGATCTTTTTAAGTCAATAGTTTCAGTGTTCTGTGTTCTTTTATGAGATGGTCAGTCAGGTGCGGCCACAAGAAGAAACAGAGTAGAGGCTGAGGAAAATAAAATTTTCCATCCTTATCCAGTATTTTTCAAAGAAAAACAAACACACAAACTGAAAAAAACAAAGACAAAAACAACACTTGTTAAAACATTTCGAGGACTTTCTGGACTACAATTTGGAATGACCATAAGGTTAGATTAAAATTAAGTATGGATGGATCTTAATCCATCTAACGCTTCACAATAAGCGATTAGGCATGAGAGAGTAGAGGCCATTTGATTTTCAGAGGTAATAATTTAATAATCAGGAGCAATCGAGGAGGACATTATGCTAAGTGAAATAAACCAGATGCAGAAAGACAAATACTGCATGATCTCACTTATATGTGGAATCTGAAATAGTCACATAGAAGCAGAGAATAGGAGAGTGATTACCAGGGTTTGGGGAGAAAGGGAAATGGGGAAGCGTTGGTCAAAGCGTACAGAATTTCAGTTACGGAGAATAAATACTTTCTGGAGATCTACTGTAAAAAAAAGTGAATAGAATATATAAACATAATAAGGTGGGAGCACTTTTATACAAATTTTGTCAATATTGAACAAAAGATACGATGATTGAAACTATATGTCAATTGATCAAGTACTGATAAATATATCAAGCCAAATTATGTACGTGTCTGGAACAATATGATTACAAGTGACACAGCAAAATAATGAGATAAAGAAAGATTATTAAATAAATGATGCTAGGACACTTCATTATTTTGGAAATTAAGTTCAGATTCTTATTTTTACTTACTTCTGACTAAATTCCAGATTAAACATTGTAGAAATAGGTGTGTTGATCTGTGTATCTCTTTGGGCTATCAAGCTGTTTAAACATTAAAGAAACAGAAGATATATACATATCTATATCGTGTCTGTCTGTTGAAGCAATTGAGAATTGGAAGGGACTTTTATCTCTAAAAATAGAGTTTTGTTCTATGTTTTATGGTCAGTCAGTTGTGGAAGAGATATAGGAGAGGCTTAGGAAAACCATGTATATTATACTCAGAGGCCGTAGAGAGGGACTTGCTGCATGTTATCCAGGGTCAAGGGGAAGCACCAGGTTTTAGTCAAGTGGCAGAAGACAAGAGCAAGGAAAAAGTTGAGGCCAGAGCCTTTATTGGGGTTTCTGCAGGAAAGGCAAGTCAGGGTAAGCAGTTTAGAACTGTCCAGTTTGAATACTTCTGGCAGGCTTTGGCTATAGGGGTGGTCTCTAGTTGTCTGGTTACCTGTCCCTAGGATGATATAGGACAAGAGAAATATTGGCTTGGCTGTGTGAGTTAGATAAGGAGGAAGTTGAGGGTATAGACTTGGGATTGGTTGGTTGCATATGAAAGTCATGTTTCATATGTTCTTAAGTTCTTAATTTTCTTTAGAATTTAGCTAGCCCTGGAAGGAGCAGTCTTTCCCTGGGTCTGTAAGGTACAAACAATACAGAAACTAAAGTTACCATAATTGGTTCTGTGATGAATGGATGTCAAATAGATAAATACAGAATCTAAGAAAACACAGAACAAATGCATATCCTGTATTAATCTATAAATTCTCTTTAAAAATAAAATTAAAAAAGTACCTGTCAGGCCAGGTGTGACCAACCCACTTTATCTACTGATACATCCATTTGTGGGAAGGATTTTGGGAATTCCCCCAATAAGTTTTTCTCTCTTGGTTTTATATGCTCCAATGAAACTATGGACTTTGATGGAAATTTTAGTAAAAATTGCAGATATATCAGTAATATTTTTTATATTACATAATCTCGTGATATTTGCCCATAGCTAATGTACGTGTGTGTATATGTATGTATGCATACGTATATATAACATCAACAAAGAGAAATATATAGGAAAGACAACGTATAATTCTCATTAGCCTCACACTGATTTTTCTCCCTACCCTTTCACAAGTGGATTAGTGATTATTTAATGTTGATCTGACTTTCTAATTACATATTCCTTTCTGATAAGCCATTACAGTGGTTTTATATTACGTGAGTAAAGATACAGGATTTCACCTTTGATTATTTTGGATAAAGCCTGCATAAGAAAACACATTGTATTGTTTGGACTTTGATATATTTTCAAGAAGCTAAGATTTTTTAAAACAATGTAATACTCCCAAAGAATTTAGTGTTGGCTGAACATTCAAAATGAAAACCAAGTAAAGGAATTTTACGTAAGTCTGAGGGCCAGTTAAAATAAAGATCAATGAACATTTGTCAAATGCTGAGAATGTGTTTGGAAACTTTTTGAATCTTATTCATTTTTGTTCACCTGAATTATATACAAAAATCCATTTAATATTAATAAGCATTTACCTATGGATGAGGGAAAGAGACTAAGGAAAAGATTCATTACAGACAACTTCTCTGCTGCATGTGACTGTTCTATGAATTAAATCAAGCTTTTAAAAAAGTTTGACAGAAGTTTACATTACCACTGAATGTAATGGTTAACTAACTACATACGAAATTTAGTAATTGCCCAAAGTTTTCTTTGACAATTTTAGCTTCTAGTGCTAGTGACAGGTTTTTTTTTTGAAAGTCCGTGGTATTCTGTGATCTATTTGTAATGAAGCTAAACAGATAAATTGATTAAATTTCCATAAGAAACAGGTTCAGAATCAGGGTAGCAATGCATAAAAGTAAAATATGGTTATAGCTCATAATTAAAATGACCCTCTGTTTAGACCCCTTGGCTTAATCCCATTGAAGACTAGCTACACTTATTTTTGATAGTCTTCAATTTGAGCAGTTAAAATTTGTTTAAAAAATTCCTTTAGGGCTTCCCTGGTGGTGCAGTGGTTGAGAGTCCGCCTGCCGATGCAGGGGACGCGGGTTCGTGCCCCGGTCTGGGAAGATCCCACATGCCGCGGAGCGGCTGGGCCCGTGAGCCATGGCCGCTGAGCCTGTGCGTCCGGAGCCTGTGCTCTGCAACGGGAGAGGCCACAACAGTGAGAGGCCCGCGTACAGCAAAAAAAAAAAAAAAAAAAAAAAAAAAAAAAAAAAAAAAATTCCTTTAAACCAAATTGACTCTTAGGATGCAAAAATTTCTCTTCAACTCGTTTTTGCCAGCTTAAATTTGGCATCACAAATATATGGGAACTATTTTGATGCCGTGAAGCAAAAAACATCAGACTAAATTAATAATTTTCATAATGTAATTCCAGATAGTGTGGAAGTCTTTATAGCTACACATTAGAGCTCAGATTCATTCTTGCACAGACCACTAACTGATTTGGAATTTCTATGTGGGAATCAAAAGAGATTGAGGACATGTTTCCAGATGTCTAAATAAGTAAGTATATATTTTGTAATCAGCACTGCTGATAATGCTCTAAAATTTTAACCAGGATTTCTCCCTTGTAAATTCAATTAGTTGTGTCAAAATTGGACATAACCTATGCCACAGATATTTTTATCCTTGATATATTAACAAAAGCTTATGGAAAGCCTAGCTACTATGATATAAAAACATTTCACATTTGTTGAAATCCTTCCTTTTGTCTAGTTTTTATATGTATTATTTCTGGAATTTTCATTATCTTTGGTAAGCAGAATTTTATGACAGCATAATTTCTAACTTTTGCCTCATTTATTCATAATTCTAAAATAGGTACTATTCGTATAGGGTTGCATATCTTTTATGCTCAAAAATTTTAGAACAGACTTTTAAAAATTCATTCTTTTTCCGTAACAATTATACAGAATCTTATTAATTGAAGACTATTAACAAAATCTACTGTGGTTGTTCTCTCATTTGGAGAAATCAAATTACCCTGATTTAACTGGTTCCTTAAATGTCCTTGTAACCAAGTAGTAAGCAATATTTACATGACTATCATGTTTAATAGTGTTGTAATTCTTCAAACAATTGAACAAAATAATTTCAAGTATTTTAACATCTGTCAGGGCGATTGTCAAGGAACATACTTATTTTCATGTCCAAATTAGAGGTGATTAAACCATGAAGAATTTGAAATATTAATTGATAATCAAGAAGATATGTCCAAATCAACATACAAGTCTTATTTTTATGTACATGATTGTAAAGTAAATTTTTGATGTTGTGTTTGATCAATATTTTAGAGCATTTAACACAAAGTAATTTGTATTTTTCAACTAGTATAGACATCCACCAAAATTTGAAATTGATTTCAAAACCAACTTAGAGTAAATGTATAAATTATTTTGTCTAAGAAAAAACCTCTTGGAATATATCTAAGCACAACATAACTATGGGAGTGATTAGTTATATAATATAATATGTTCCTATTAGAGAAAAAAGGAAACCTACGTTGATTGAGCTAAAATGAAAGTATTAGTATGACATTATTGAAATTTATAATAATTCTCTTGAAAACTTGTTCTTTTTCTAGATTCAGTTTCTTTAAAATTAGAATATAGGTAATTTCTATTTCTGGATTTTGTACATTACAAAACTTCTTTCCATCATCCAGATGTCATATAGAGCAAAGAGTTTGGGTTAGAGGGGTAGGTCTAGTGTCTTGGGCCAGTTCTTCACTAAGAGCACTTGTGGCAGAGCGATGATACCAATCCAATCAAAGAGCATGATGACGGGTTTTTAAAAGCTCTCCAAAAGTTCTTGTGCTAGTATAGCATCTATGCATTTTTCAAAATATTATTGTATCTATAATCTCATTTCTGTCTCCTCCCCACAATCTCTATGAGGTTAGTAGAGCAGGTAGCATTATTTTCCAGAAAATATAATCAAATTCAATCTCAGGTGGGCATTTGACCATCATGCAATAAGTTAGTGGCAAAAGCAGGACTAGAATTCAGATGGCTTAAATCTTAACTTGGTCAATTTTCTGTTACTCTGTGAAATGGCAGAATTCCCTTATAATTTCCTCAGGTGAAGCTGCAAGTGTATTTTCCAAAACAGTTTTCTTCTGTAGTACCTCACTCACTAATTCACTAATTCATTCAGATATTTATTGAAGACATATGGTATGTACCATTGAATGGTAAGGACTTGGCTCAGCTGATTTCAGTTTTCCATTAAGCTTGGTACTTCCTTGGTAAGAACTTTGAAGGGATGATTGTGATATTTATTGGAGTACTGTTATTGCTGAGACTCTAATAATTGATAAGTAGGACTAAAATGTTCTTAAAAACAAGAAATTCCTAAAGCTTCAAAAATTAATGTAATTTCCTTTAAAAAATATAGAGGCTAAGATTTCAGTTGACCACCACCCTGAATGCTTGTACCCCTCCATTCTTCACAGAATTAACCTCTGTTTTCAGTTTGGTGAGTATGCTTCCAGACATGGCATGTAACCATAGATAATATATGACATTGTGAGTGTTTCTAAAAATGGCATCATACTCTTGCTTTGTAAACTGCTTTTTTAAAATTTAAGCAGTATGTTTTGGAAACCTATACATGTTAGATAATTGATCTACTACATTGATTATCTGTTGCATATTTCATAGTCCAGGTAACCATTTCCTATTATGGGCATACAGGTTGTTTTCAATTTATCTTCCCTTTATAAACAATGCCACAGTAAAATATTTTATATGTACTCTAGAGTACATGTACTCTAGAGTAGATATGGAGATGCCTGATAGCATTAAAATTTTTAACAGATGCTGAGAAAATTACCCTCCAACTTGGCTGATCCAATTCTTAGGTAGACTTTGAAATTTTTTTGTTAACCCATGCCTTCTCCCAAATGCGATATTGTATAAAAAGTTGTTTTTTGCTAAGCTAATGGATGAAAAACAATTTGTGATAAAGTAAAATATTTTCATTTCCTTAGAATATTTTTATCCAGCTTATGAGATTTTTTGTTAACCCTCACCTTCTTTCAAACATGATATTATAAAAAAATTATTTTGCCAATCTAATGGATAAAAAACAATACCTGATTATTTAAAAAATATTTCCTTTGAATATATTCTCAAGTTTATTGTCCATTTCTTCTTCTATGAATTACCTATTCATATTGTTTGTCCACTTAAAAAAATACTATCGTCTGTCACTGTTTGCAGATGACATGATACTATACATAGAGAATCCTAAAGATGCTACCAGAAAACTACTAGAGCTAATCAATGAATCTGGTAAAGCAGCAGCATACAAAATTAATGCACAGAAATCTCTTGCATTACTATACACTAATGATGAAAAATCTGAAAGTGAAATTAAGGAAACACTTCCATTTACCATTGCAACAAAAAGAATAAAATACCTAGGAAGAAACTGACCTAAGGAGACAAAAGACCTGTATGCAGAAAACTATAAGACACTGATGAAAGAACTTAAAGGTGATACAGATAGATGGAGAGATATACCATGTTCTTGGATGGAAGAATCAACATTGTGAAAATGACTATACTACTCAAAGCAATCTACAGATTCAATGCAATCCCTATCAAACTACCAGTAGCATTTTTCACAGAACTAGAACAAAAAATTTCACAATTTATATGGAAACACAAAAGACCCTGAATAGCCAAAGCAACCTTGAGAAAGAAAAATGGAGCTGGAGGAATTGGGCTCCCTGACTTCAGACTATACTACAAAGCTACAGTGATCAAGACAGTATGGTACTGGCACAAAAACAGAAATATAGATCAAGCCCAGAGGTAAACCCACGCACATATGGTCACCTTATCTTTGATAAAGGAGGCAAGAATATACAGTGGAGAAAAGACAGCCCCTTCAATAAGTGGTGTTGGGAAAACTGGACAGCTACATGTAAAAGAATGAAATTAGCACACTTCCTAACACCATACACAAAAATAGACTCACAATGGATTAAGGACCTAAATGTAAGGCCAGACTGTCAAACTCTTAGAGGAAAACATGGGCAGAACACTCTATGACATAAATCACAGCAAGATCCTTTTTGACCTGCCTCCCAGGGAAATGGAAATAAAAACAAAAATAAACAAATAGGCGGGCTTCCCTGGTGACGCAGTGGTTGAGAGTCCGCCTGCCGATGCAGGGGACACAGGTTCGTGCCCCGATCTGGGAAGATCCCACATGCCGCAGAGCGGCTGGGCCCGTGAGCCATGGCCGCTGAGCCTGCGCGTCCGGAGCCTGTGCTCCGCAACGGGAGAGGCCACAACAGTGAGAGGCCTGCGTACCACAAAAAATAAATAAATAAATAAATAAATAAATAAACAAATAGGACCTAATGAAACTTAAAAGCTTTTGCACAGCAAAGGAAACCATAAACAAGACCAAAAGACAACCCTCAGAATGGGAGAAAATATATGCAAATGAAGCAACTGACAAAGGATTAATCTCCAAAATTTACAAGCAGCTCAATATCAAAAAAACAAACAACCCAATCCAAAAAAGGGCAGAAGACCTAAATAGACATTTCTCCAAAGAAGATATACAGATTGTCAACAAACACATGAAAGGACGCTCAACATCACTAATCATAAGAGAAATGCAAATCAAAACTACAATGAGGGACTTCCTTGGTGGCGCAGTGGTTGAGAATCCTCCTGCCGATGCAGGGGACACAGGTTCCTGCCCCGATCTGGGAAGATCCCACATGCCGCGGAGCGGCTAGGCCCGTGAGCCATGGCCGCTGCGCCTGCAGCATCCGGAGCCTGTGCTCCGCAACGGGAGAGGCCACAACAGTGAGAGGCCCGCGTACCGAAAAAAAAGCAAAAAAACTACAATAAGGTATCACCTCACACCAATCAGAATGTCCATCATCAAATAATCTACAAACAATAAATGCTGGAGAGGGTGTGGAGAAAAGGGAACCCTCTTTCACTGTTGGTGGGAATGTAAATTGATATAGCCACTATGGAGAATGGTATGGAGGTTCCTTAAAAAACTAGAAATAGAACTACCATACGATCCAGAAATCCCATTACTGGGCATATACCGTGAGAAAACCATAATTCAAAAAGAGTCATGTACCAAAATGTTCATTGCAGCTCTATTTACAATAGCCAGGACATGAAAGCAACCTAAGTGTCCATCGACAGATGAATGGTTACACAACATGTGGCACATATATACAATGGAATATCACTCAGCCATAAAAAGAAACGAAATTGAGTTATTTGTAGTGAGGTGGATGGACCTAGAGACTGTCATACAGAGTGAAGTAAGTCAGAAAGAGAAAAACAAATACCATATGGTAACACATATATATGGAATCAAAAAAAAAAAGTCATGAGGAACCTAGGGGCAGGACAGGAATAAAGACGCATACCTACTAGAGAATGGACTTGAGGACACGGGGAGGGGAGAGGGTAAGCTGGGACAAAGTGAGAGAGTGGCATGGACATATATACACTACTAAATGTAAAATCGATAGTTAGTGGGAAGCAGCTGCATAGCGCAAGGAGATCAGCTCGGTGCTTTGTGACCACCTAGAGGGGTGGGATAGGGAGGGTCGGAGGTGGGGGGAGACACAAGAGGGAAGAGACATGGGGATATATGTATATGTATAGCTGATTCACTTTGTTATAAAGCAGAAACTAACACACCATTGTAAAGCAATTATACTCCAATAAAGATGTTAAGAAAAAAACCCTATTTTTTTATGTAGATTTTTATAGAATTCTTATGGAGTCTAATATTTGTCTGTTAATTACATTATACATTTTATTTTTCAGGTTTTGCCTGTTTATTTGTGGTATTCTTTCCATAGAAGTGTTTCATTGTGAGGTAGTCAAATTGATTAATCTTTTCATGTGTCAACTTTTTCTTTTTGTATTTTACTCAAGTTCATAAGTATATTTTCCTATATATATATTATTTAAAATTAGTTTTTGATCTTTAACTTAAGTAGACTTTTTTGGTAGTGATTCAAAACCTAAAGAATTTTAAAAAATAGCCATTTTATTTTGGAATAAATTGAGATTTATAGGAAAGATGCAGAGATGCGGGGTCCCCATATACCCTTTACCCAGTTTCCTCTAATATTAACATCATAAGTGGTACATTGTCAAAACTAATAAATTAACATCGGCATATTCATTTCAACTATACTTCAAACTCTATTCCAGTTTCACCATTTTATCCACTTATGCTCTTTTTCTGTTCTGGGATCTCATCCAGGATAGCACATTGCATTTACTATTCATGTCTCCTTAGTCTCTTCTGTCTGTGATAGTTTCTCTCTTTCCTCATTTTTCATGACCTTGATAGTTTTGAAGAAAATTAAACACGTATTTTCTAGAATCCCCTTCAGTTTGCTTTGTCTGATGTTTTTCTTGTAATTAGACTGGGGTTATGTGGTTTGGGGAACGTTACCACAGAAGTGGAGTGCTTTTCTCATTACATCATACAGGTGGTACATGATATCAACTTGAGTTATCACTGTTGATGTTAACCTTGATCACTTGATTAAAGTAATGTCTGCCAGGTTTTCTTCATTGTAAAGTTACTGCCTTATTCTTTCCATACTCTATTCTTTGGAAGCAAGTCATTAAGTCCAGTCCACATTCAAGGAGAGAGGAAGTTCTACCCTCTGGAAGGGAGTAAGTATTTACATACATTACTTGAAATTCTTCTGTAAGAAAGATTTATCCTTCTCTCCCATTTATCTACTTATCCAATCATTTATTTATATCAATATGGACTCACGCATAGTTATTTTATTCATTGGATTATAATCCAATACTATGTTATTTATTTTTTTGTGCAAATTGTTCCAGCTTTGGCTATTGGGAATTTTCAGTTTGGCACCTAATAACTATTTTTTATTGTTCTTTTGAGGGATCATGTTGAATTAAAGGGAAAAGACATATACATGGCATGGATTAAAAAAACTCAAAAGTAATAACACAAACAAATATACTTATTTTTCCAACATATTGACCTTTTGCTTTGAAAATACCTAGGACTTAAAGTGATATAGGACATTTCATTTCTCATGGTTCTTTTGTATTCTGATGCCTCTTTATAAAGTTGTTTCAACTTATTACTGTCTAATTATATTTTAGTGGCAGAGTATTAAATAGTGAATGACTTGTCCACTATATATAAAGGTGGGTAAATTAAATTTAAAATATTGGGTTTCCCTGGTGGCGCGGTGGTTGAGAGTCCGCCTGGCGATGCAGGGGACACGGTTTCGTGCCCTGGTCCAGGAAGATCCCACATGCCACGGAGCGTCTAGACCCGTGAGCCACGGCCGCTGAGCCTGCACGTCCGGAGCCTGTGCTCTGCAATGGGAAAGGCCACAGCAGTGAGAAGCCCGCGTACAGCAAAAAAAAAAAAAAAAAAAAAAAAAAAAAAAAAAAAAATTTAAAATATTCACAAACAAGAAATATAGGAAACAATTTTGCCTATCAATTGCAAAATGTTGTTTTTTAAATAAGTGAAGGTGTGTAGAATATATTAAAACAAAACTGACCACTACTCAACAATTACTTATTAAGAATTTTTTGAAAATGTCTTATCTTTGAAACTGCATTCTAATAATAAGTATAAAATAAGAGTATAACACATAAAATTAAATAACATATTTTTACACAAAAGTGGTGACTTTAAAATACTGTTTGGTGCATGAGTCATCTGTCATTCAAAAATTCCTAACTTGATGCTAATATTCAAGCCAATAGAACTTAGACCTCAGAATTGGAACATTCTTTTGTAAGAATTTTTTAAAAATATAATTTGCTTTATAAATATATTGTGAAATGCATACGTATTCTTAGTTAATATGGGTGTCCATTTAGTTTCATATGATGAAAACCAAAACTCATTTAAAATAAAAATTGAGAATGGTATGGGCTTAAAAATTGGTAACCTGAACATGAAAAATACATATAGTGTGATCAAATTTACAAAGATTTATAATATTCTGGATTCTAAAATATAACATTTCACATGATATTCAAGAAGTATTTGATGATTTCTCTTTCTACTTCAAACAGTAAATCTATCATTATTAAATGTTATCTAATAAGTGTTGCAAGCTATAATAATAAAAACAACAATAAATTTGCAGCATATAGAGTTAATGATGTTACCCTCTGAATATTTTTTGTTATTAATTAATCTATATGGTCACTGGGTGGGAAGATAAAGGACTCTGTTTTAGCTTACTCTGAACCTCAGTTTATCTATCTGAAAAATAGAGATCTAATAACAACTATTTTGCATGGGTTTTGTAGGTATTAATGAGATAATGTATTAGAAACATCTGGCGTTAAGCCTGGCACATAAAAATAGATCCACAAATGTTAATTCCTTCCTTTTCTGCTATACCATACAAAATTTATAAAAATAAAATATTTTATAGTCTGTTGATCCAGATTTTTTTGAGAGTTAAGCTATTAGTTGAGTAAAGTTATTTATAATATATTGCTTATATTTGATCTATTTAGATCACTATGGATACTTACAATGAATCAGTAAAAACAAAAATTTTATAGGCGTTATTTTTTTTTTTACAATGGGGCAGATGTTCATAATTGGCTGGGAACATGTTTTATCAAGAAATTATAACAACCACTTTTTGTTAAATAAGATATTGCCAACTAAAGAATGTCACTCACCATCCAGCTGTACAAGGATTAGGTCATTAGCCACTGCAGGAGCTGACCTTTAACACGCCCTGAAAGGAGTTTAGGGTGGAGATCAGGGATGAGGCACTCTGTGCTCTGGGAAAAGCTGGCAGAACAGGCATTTAGATTGGTAGATATTTTCGGGAGAAAATTTTATGAACCCAATTTCTTATGTCATATCATAACTAGAAAAACTCAGTAATGGAGACGTCTGCTCCTCATGACTAGCAGCAACCTTCTACTGAGATGTGTGCTTGACTGCACGTATTCCCTTCACCAAAATCATATATGCACTGACCTCCCCCACTGCCTCTTTGGAGCAGTTCCTCAGAGAAACAGCCTAAATGAAAGGCTGTCTCCCAGGCTATAGTCCTCAGTAAGCCCCAAATAAAACTGAACTCATAGCTCTCATGTTGTGTGTTTTATTTTTTTCCTCAGTTGACAATATGAAGATAGGCATTTATGGTAGATTTGATAAATTTATTAAAGCGCTTTCTGTTATTAGGAGATTATTACCATGGGAAGCAAATAAGATATTTCCATGAAATTAAAGAGCAAGCTTAAAAAACTAAAATAGGAAATTATAATAGACATGGGACCAAGATTCAATCCTCTGGGCAATGACAGTAAATGACAGAGTATTTTACTTGTTAATAACATTCCTTTTTTTTTTTTCTATTTATGGTGAGCTCATGCCATAATTATATTTTTTCTTTCCCTGCAAGCAATGTGTGGCTTTTAGATGTTAACTGACTTGTTAGTTTAGGAGATGGTCACTGTCCTCAACATATGTTTACATTTCTTTTAGGTTATCTGATTTGTTGACATATAATTATTTATAGTAGTGTCTTATGATCCTATGTATTTATGTAGTATCAGTTGTAATGTCTGTTGTTTTATTTCTGATTTTTTTTGAGTCTTCTCTTTTTTTCTTAGTCTATCTAAAGTTTTGTCAATTTGTTTATCTTTTCAAAAAGCCAGCTGTTAGTATTGTTGATCTTTTCTATTGTTTTTCAGTTTTCAACATATGTTTACAGATTCCTTTACCATCTCTGCAACTAAGAATTTACAGTTCTTAGCTGTTTGCTCTTTTTTTCTTATTCAAAGTCAACTGAGCTTCTTAAATCTGTGACTTGATGCTTTTCATTAGCTTTGGGAAATTCTTAGCAGTTATATTTTTGAATATTGCCTCTCTTATTTTTATCTCCTGTCCTCCTGGAATTTCAGTTCAATTTAAGTTAGACCATCTCCATATCTTTGATATCTCTTACTCTTTCTCTTGTATTTTCTATAGATTGCCTCTTTATTCTTCTTTTTTTTCTAGATATTTTCTTCTGACCTATCTCTCAGTCATTGAGGTCTTAGTTTCATTTATGATAGGTTTTAGTTCTATATTTAGTTCTTTCTAGTTGATTCTTTCATAAAAATGCAACGCTCCTTTTTATAGTTTTAGTTCCTTGCTGAAAAGGATTTTTTTAAAGTTAATTTAAAGGATTTTACAGTTATCAGTGGGAGGGTTGGTTTGAATTACCTAGTCTACTATTACCAGAAGTGCAAGTCCCTCTGTAAGGCCTGTATACATTGAAATTGAAAATATATCTGTAGGTATATATATCTTTGCAGAAAATATATCTTTGCAGGAAAATATGGACATAGAATTACAATTTTATTCTATATTGAAAATTAAAAACAAGTACCCATGACTGTTTTTTGCTGCTTGTTTGCCAGTCCTACTTGAGATCTATTCTTACTCAGAATGTCTGAGTAGATGACTACATGTAAATTTAAAGCTTTACAGGAATCTGTATTTCTGATAAATAATTAACTTTTAAGGCAAAGCATTAGTGAGTATGTAGATGGCCATGCTGTTTTGACAGAAATAAAATTTATAACACATGTTCAAAAGTTTGGGTTAGATTTGAAATCTCTTTTGCTCTGAAACTTTTAAAAGATGAAATAATGTTGTGTCAGAGAATAGCATTACAGTAATTAGATTATGTCTAGTAAGTAGATTTAAATGGTTAGTTCTTGTCTAATGTGTAAAATTTGATTTTACATCTTCCATTTGACTGAAATCATCCATGTACATTGTAAATAACATGTCAGTTATGATAAAGTGCTATGAAAAGATGTATTTAGTTGTGTATTTAAGTTTTTAAATTCAAAAACTTATTATTTACTTTATCATTTTTGTAGGTATAGGAACAATAAGTAAGAGTGAAGGAAATATTTCCTTAGTTGATGTTTGAGAGAATCCTATTCATTAGCTTTTAGAGGGAAAGTATCTTTAAATATAACTTCATCACTTAATGCCAAGCATTGTGCTCCTTTTTTCCCTCTCCTGGGTCACATGGTTAGCATATATTTGGATTTCAGTGGGATTTTGTGTTGAGTGCAACACTTATCTTCATTAGCAGAAGTGATTCTACCATGATTATATATGGCAGAGGCAAGCTAGTGAGCAGTATTTTGGGTAGGAAGGGGTTTCAGTATTGCTTCAGTTGCCTTGCTCATAGTACTTCTGTACATTATGTGCTTACAATGGAGACCAATAAGTAGGGAACCAAGTAGAGCATACAAAGAAAAGATTAGCAAATGATTATAATTTGATAAAATCTTAGTTGGTAGATACTTAGGCATCAAACAAACATCATTTCAATTTGAAACATCCTAAAACCCATTTAGCTTTTAATAAGAAAACATTTGCCTCTTTTGCTTTCTTTTTCTTTCTCCTTTTTGTTTAGAAAAAATATTCAGTTAAAAAAATTTCAATCCTATATTACAGATAATATAATTTCTAGAGATCTGAGGAGGACTTCTAGAACTAGGCAGTATAACAGAGCAATCTAAATCTCTATAGGGAAAAAGGAGAAGATAATGGTTTAGGAGGTTTGAAGGAGGAGTTAGAGGGAAATATGTAGCAAATAGGAAGAAGAAGTGTTTAAAGACAGCTGTGGATAGTACTGGAATTAGCAATAGCATATGAAAGGATAAGGAGAGTGGAGGAACTATGGCAGTCAGGTTTGTGTGTCATTTTTGCAGAATAAAGAATAACAGGCAAAGGAATATGCCAGTAGATCCTTTAGTTGACACTGTATCTGTGAATCTACTTTTTCAGGATTATAAAAAAAAGAAAGGACAGCATAGACTGTGAATAGAGAGCATTTAGTGACTGATGGAAGTAACTAGATGCTTGATTGTAGAAAATAGGGCTTCATCGCTGTTAGAGGACAGCTACAACCGGAGCTGCACGTTTTATTTTCCTTTTCTGCCCTTGGTTTCTCTCTGAAGTATTGTGGAAAAGATTATTGTGAAAAAGGTAGGAGGCCAGGCATCAGAAGGCCAAGATCTAGTCCTTCTTCTCTAATTGAGTGACAAGTCAACCTCTGAATGGTAGTTTCTATAGCTATAAAGTGGAAATAATAATAACAATTATACTACTCTCTTACGGTGTTTTAGTATAAGGAAGCATTATGTTAGGGAAGTGTAAATCCTGACACTCCCTTCTCCCCTTTGGCCTAGTTATTTAATCGCTCTGATTAGAAATATTCTTATTTATGCAATAAAGATACAATAACTCCACCTTACAGGATTGTGAGAATTAAATATGGCATTATTTGTGAAGAATCTAGTGGGGTACCTGGCACACAGTAGGTGATGAATGTGAGCCCCTTCCTTTCCATAGTGACATTAGAAATTTGCTCCATGACCTTTGGTCAATTTGTGTGGTTCTGTTTCTTTACTCATTATTTATACCTACCTCATTTACACTATGATGTATTTTGTTTTTATGTTCCTTGTAGCTTATATGCCATGTACTATATATAGTTATCTGTATATTTCTGACTCTGCCAATAAATGCTAAGCTGCTGAAGGATGGGAACCCATCTTGTTCACTTTATATTCTTCATCATACATAAATCATAGGCAATTTGTCAATAAATGTTCTATATTGGAAGGGTCACTATTAGGTTCCGAATGAAGCTTCTGTGCTCGATAGTGTCTTCACTTTGACTCTGAAGAATGGTTAACACTATAATACATAAGGATGATTATTTAGAAATTCAACCATTTATTTATTTATCTACTTTTGGATTTTGTCCTCATGCACATACATGTAAGCAGTTGTCTTCAGTCAACACTTGAGTAGCTGCTGGGCATCTTTGTAATGTTACTACTTCAAGACTGTCATCTTGGGACTTCCCTGGTGGCACAGTGGTTAAGAATCCACCTACAATGAAGGGGACATGGGTTCGAGCCCTGGCCCGGGAAGATCCCACATGCTGCGGAGCAACTAAGCCCATGTGCCACAACTACTGAGCCTGTGCTCTAGAGCCTGTGAGCCACAACTACTGAAGCCTGCGAGCAATAAGCCACTGCAATGAGAAGCCCACGCACGGCAAAGAAGAGTAGCCCCCGCTCGCCACAACTAGAGAAAGCCCGCTCACAGCAATGAAGACCCAACGCAGCCAAAAATAAATACATTTATTAAAAAAAAAAAAAAGACTGTCATCTCTAGATCCTCTTAGAGGCTTCATTTGATTAGGTCAGGCCTTCCCAGATAAACCTCCTTTTTGATTAACTTACTATTAATTAGGGACCTTAATTATATGTACAAAATCCCTTCACCTTTGCCACATAACGTAACACAATTATGGGAGTTACATGCCTTCATTTTTGGTTAGAAGCAATTATAGGTCCTGCCAACACTCAAGGGTAGGGGATTACACAAAGATGTAAATACCAGGGGGTGCGGATCATGAGGGCCATCTTAGAATTCTGCTTACCGCAGTGTTATATAAATTTGTGTCTCTGGTTGTAAATAATGCTAATAAACAAACAATAACTTCTATGACTTGAGAAGTTCTACTTTGTGAATCAAGTAAACTTTTGCATTAGTATCGTTTGGTTGCTTAGACTGAATCTATTACCTTTTAGATACCTTGGCCCAGAAGCAAAATAAAAATCAATTTAAAGAAAAATCCAGATGAATAAAAACATTTAGAATAAAACATGGTAGTATTTGCCTTGCTGTTTAATAGGTTCATGCCTTTTTAGTTTATTTGATAGAGAGCAGGAGATAAGAGCTTGTGAAAAATTCCTGGTTTTGCATCTCTTGAAACTTAAATCTGATGATCATTTTAATGGATAGTAATTTTGACTGAAGTCAATCAGCAAAGTATAAGTGGAACTGGAATTGTGTATAGTGTGGCAAACTTTACTTATATTTTATTGATGATCATAACCACCAAGAAAAGGTATTTGGCACTTATAAAATGTTTTTACTATGTGTTTAAGAAAATAATTTTACGTACCTTTTAAAAATGAGTATTCAAAAATGGAATTGCTAGGGAAAACATATGCTGACAGAAAAACTTGTACAAGAATAATTATAGGAACATTATTCATAATAGGCAAAAAGAGTGAAAACCCAAATGCCCGTCAATATAGTATATCCATATAATGAAATATTATGTGTCAATAAAGAGGAATAAAGTAATAATACATGTTACATGAACAAACTTTGAAAACATTGTGCTAATTGAAAGAAATCAGTCACGAAAACACCACATATTGTATGATTCCATTTATATGAAATACCCAGATTAGGCAATCCATAGAGACAGAAAGTAGATTAGTGGTTGCCTAGGGTTGGTGAGGGGAAGAGGGTTGGCAGGGGAAGACAAGTGACTGATAATGGGCACAGCATTTCTTTTTGAGGTGATGAAAGGGTTTTGAAATCAATTGTGATGTTGATTGCCCAACTCTGTGAACATACTAAAGACTATTGGATTGTACACCTTAAGTGTGTGGATTGTACTGTATGTGAATTATGTCTCAGTAAAACTCTAAAGAACATGGAATTGCATGGCATTCTAGCATTTTGATGCAACCAAATTATTTAATGCTATCTTTACCTCTCCTGACTTTGTTCTGAGCCTTTTATTATGTGGCAAGTTCAATCTGCTAAGACATGAGTATACAAAATGGAAAAATGTGATTCTGTATTAACAGATTTTCAGTAAGAAGCAGTGGAAGTATGTGAGAGCATTATTGTTGTCCAGGACTTTTACCATATTTTCTCAAAATCAGTATACAATCCACTTAGATGAAAATAAAGGACAACATTACATTGTATATTCATTAAATACTTCAGTACCTATGTCTACTAAATTTAGATATAAGCTCTGATTATATGAATAAGATTTCAGGAACACCCCAGATCACACGTTGTCAATTTAAAATTGTAGTCTTAACAGTTTTTAATTTATATTGTATAGTTTTCTTTTCTCACTGCTGCTCAGTAGGATACTTTAGTTTGTTTCTCTACTAGTGTAATCATAGAAAGTCAAACAAGAATAAGTTTAATGACAATATAGGTGAAACGGAATGGGTGGAAGTCTTTCTTCTGATTATATTCAGAGTAGAAGTCGTCAAGACAGTCTGGATACTTAGCTTCTGTTTGTAAATGCTTTATGAAAATTTCTTAGAGATATTCTTAGAATGCCTCTGAAATGTACTGCTTTGCCTCTTAGCATTGTTTGTTTATGGATCTCTGAAGAATTCAATAATATTTTTAGGCTTTCTGTTTCCTGGTTTCACTCCCATTTTGCAGATTGAATTATTCAAACTGCATAGTTAAAATGACTTGTCCAAAATTGCGTAGGTAGTAGAAGTGTTGAAACATAAGCTTTCAGCAACAAATTATGTGTTTTCACTATAAATGCATATTTTAGTACATTAGGATACTTTACTTCAGGCAACAGAATTTCATTTCAACTTGTAATATTCTTAAGCTAAACCCAAGACTTCATATCGGTTACTTTTAAAAAGTAAAAATAGAAGTCTTAAGAAGACTTTATGGAGACATTCTCCTTGTTAATAATGATTTTTAAAGTGAATAATATCTTGACTCTATGGAGTCTTTAATTTCTTCCCAATGCTATGACCTAATATGGTGTGATAAGTGGTGTGTACATTCTTGATATCATAGACAAGTGCTAAAGAGACCCTAAGAGATCATCTAGGCTCTTTCCTTATCTCTTGGTAGGTTATGTCAATTGTTTTAGAGACTGTTTTTTTCTATAGTAAAAAACGTTGCTGACGTGTTCATTTTTAAAACCGTATCTGAAATAACCAAACCTCTTTATTCATTGTTTTGAGGAGGCAAATAATGGCCCTCTAGCCTCTTTAAAATTATAATTTATTATAATTAGTTTGTAGTTAAAAGGAGATGCAATTTAAAAAAAAATTATCTGCCAATAATCCCTGTGACTAGAAATTATTCTATCCTATCGAAATAGTTAGGCTGTATTAAAAACATAATACAACAATAACAGTAGTAATAAAAACCAACTATTTTCCACTTGTTCCAAATTTCCTTGTTGTTTCCCTGCATTGTGCCCCTCAGATATCTTGACCCATGGTTAATCAGATTTCCATATGATTTTTTACTCAGGTGAAGATCTGTACAGTTAATATTGAAACCAGTACACTTCAGCCTTGCCCACAGTGGGACCTTTCAAAGCCATAATGCATTTAAAAGATTTAGCTCTAGGCCTTAGTAAGCCCATATTCCAGTTTCTTTTTTTTTTTTAATTGAAGGATAGTTGATTTACAATAGTGTGTTAGTTTCAGATATACAGTAAAGTGATTCAGTTATATATATATATATTATTTTCAGATTCTTTTCCATTATAGGTTATTATATGATAGTGAATATAGTTCCCTTGCTATATAGTAAATCCTTGTTGTTTATCTATTTTATATAGAGTAGTATGTATCTGTTAATCCCATATTTCTAATTTATGTCCCCCCCCCACACGCCTTTCCCCTTTGGTAACCATAAGTTTGTTTTCTGTCTGTGAGACTGTTTCTGTTTTGTAAATAAATTCATCCGTATTATTTTTTAGATTCCATATATAAGTACTATTATATAATACTTGTCTTTCCCTGTCTGACTTCACTTGTATGATATTCTCTAGGTCCATCCATGTTGTTGCAAATGGTATTATTTCATTCTTTTTTATGGCTGAGTAATATTACATTGTGAATATATATAACACATCTTTAAAAAAAATTTTATTGGAGTATAGTTGATTTACAATGTTGTGTTAGTTTCAGGTGTACAGCAAAGTGATTCAGTTATACATATACATATATCTATTCTTTTTCAGATTCTTTTCCCATATAGGTTATTACAGAATATTGAGCTCCCTGTGCTATACAGTAGGTCCTTGTTGATTATCTATTTTATATATAATACTGTGTATATGTTAATCCCAAACTCCTAATTTATCCCTCCCCCCTACATTTCCCCTTTGGTAACCTTAAATTTTTTTTCTATGTCTGTGAGTCTGTTTCTGTTTTGTAAGTAAGTTCATTTGTATCATTGTTTTAGATTCCACATATAATTGATGTCATATGGTATTTGTCTTTCTCTTTCTGACTTCACTTAGTATGATAATCTCTAGGTCCATCCATGTTGCTGCAAATGGCATTATTTCATTCTTTTTATGCCTGAGTAGTATTCCATTATATACGTGTACCACATCTTCTTTATCCATTTATCTGTCAGTGGTCATTTAGGTTGCTTCTGTGTCTTGGCTATTGTAAATAGTTGTGCAATGCACATTGGGGTGCATGTATCTTTTTGAATTATAGTTTTCTCTGGATATATGCCCAGGAGTGGGATTGCAGGATCATATGGTAGCTATATTTTAAATTTCTTAAGGAACCTCTGTATGTTTCCCATAGTGACTGCAGCAGCTTACATTCCCACCATCAGTGGAGGGTTTGCCCATGTTTTAATTGGGTTGTTTGGTTTTTTGATATTGAGTTATATGAGCTGTTTGTATATTTTGGAAATTAACCCCTTGTCATTTGCATCATTTGCAAATATTTTCTCCCAGCCCATAGATTGTCTTTTCATTTTGTTTATGGTTTCCTTCACTGTGCAAAAGTTTTAAGTTTGATAATTCCCCATTTGTTTATTTTTGCTTTATTTCTATTGCCTTGGGAGACTGGTCTAAGGGAATATTGCTATGATTTATTTCAGAGAGTGGTTTGCCTATGTTTTTTTCTAGGAGTTTTATGGTGGCATGTCTTATATTTAGGTCTTTAAACCATTTTGAGTTTATTTCTGTATATGGTATGAAGGTGTGAGGGAGTGTCTAATTTATTGATTTTATGTAGCTGTCCAACTTTTCTAACACTGCCTGCTGAAGAGACTGTCTTTTCTCCACTGTATATTCTTGCCTCCTTTGTTGAAGATTAATGGACCCTAGTTGTGTGGGTTTTTCTGGGCTGTCTATTCTGTTCCGTTGATCCTTATGTCTGTTTTTATGCTAATACCATGCTCTTTTGATTACTGTAGCTTTGTAGTATTGTCTGAAGTCTGGGAGGGTTATGCCTCCAGCTTTGTTCTTTTTCCTCAGGACTGCTTTGGCAATTCTTGGTCTTTTGTGGTTCCACGTAAGTTTTAGGATTATTTGTTCTATATTCTGGTGTCTCTACCCAGGAACTGAACCAGTTGAATATATGCTCAGTAACAGTTACTTATTGGTCCCTAAACTGACAAACTACTGTTACCTGTGTATGTTCTAAATAAAACTTCTTGAAAGTGTCTATTGTGTCTTGAAGTGGATATTTATGAAAAAGTAACTTGTTGATGAGGATGATTGTTATTTTTAGGTTGACAACACATTTCTCTTTAACTTCCAATCAAGAGGAAAGATAGGTGTGAACCTGGTAGTTTTGGTAGAGTGTGTTTCTTCCTCTGCTCAGCTACCTGGCCTTGTTGGGGTTCCTGTAGCTAATCTGATAATTTGCTGTTGCAAATTAGATGAGGACTACAATATCATGCTACTGCTCACAGTACCTCATTTGCCTTTTAGGAATCTCTCTATAAGTCAGTTTAACTATTTATATCTCATTTCATTTCTGAAGGCACTAAAAAAATGTTTTACAATACTGGAGCTAAGTTTTCCAGAGGAAAACACCCACATAGTAAACCAATTTAAGAGAAATAGGAGTATTCCCCCCTCCACAAAAGAACCCTCAGAAAACTGAAGTGAAGAATGAGAAGTTTATCTTTGCTTATTTTGTGCTTATAGTCACTCATCTTTTTCTTTGGTGACTTGGTGTTAGAGTTCCGTTTTCTCTACACAATTATTTTAGGTCACTATTTCCCACCATTTTTGTCCTTTCTGAGTCCTTGATTTACCTTTTAGAGACTGTATGTTAAGCTGTGATATGATATTGTAATTATTGCCTCCCATTAGAATGTAATATTATCTAGTACTTCCTTTTAACATATTTGAATCTAGACTTAATCCTTAGGAAATGGAGAAAGAAGATATAAAGTGGAGGAAAATGTAAATTATAAAACTATTTAGTTAAAGAAGGTGGAGACCAGGGAACTGTGGGGTGAGGATGGTAATATAGAAGGAGAAACAGAAAACTCTCTTTGAATATATGATTGCATTATCTCTGTTGCAAGGTATTACAAAGTTGGGGCAGTAATAAAAATTTGTTTTATCTGTACATTATTTTTGTTTCAGGTTGTTTCCAGAGATGTTGATAAAACAAATTAATCCTATTTAAAATTATTTTTCAAATTATTTCTATTCTATAATATGAATTTTCTTGATAGCTGTTGGTTTAGTCAGAGACCTTGATTTATGTAGAAATGTGGAGTTGTGTATTTCACAACTGAATGAGTTTTCTGTTAATAGATATTAATAACTTTTTTCAACCTACCAAGAAAATCTCTGAAGCCAAGGAACATGATCTTGGGGAGCATTTTGCAGTTAGATTTGCTTTATTGCACTGGTGAAATGTTAGGCTTCAATTAGGAAATATTTTTAATTGTTGCTGTTGATTGTTGGACTAGGAAAACTGAAAGCAAGAAGCTCTGGGATTCTAACTCTGACTCTTCCTTTTTGATCTTATATGTAATACTATTTTCTTAATAAAATATCAGAGTTCTGGCTGCATCTATGACTGTCTTAATCCATTTGGGCTGCTATAACAAAAGTACCATAGACTGGGCATTTATAAACAACACGAATTTATTTCTCACAGTTCTGTAGGCCAGGAAGTCTAGGATCAAGGCGTTGGCACATTCAGTGTCTGGTGAGAGCCCATTTCACAGTTCACAGAGAGCTTCTTTTTGCTGTGTCCTCACTTGGGGAGGAGGGCAAAGAGCTCTCTAGAGTATCGTTTACAAAAGCACTGAATCCCATTCATGAGTGTTTTGCCTTCATGACCTAATAGCCTCCAAAAAGGCCACATCCAAATACCCTGCCATTGAAGATTAGGTTTTAACATATGAATTTTGAGGGAACACAAACATTCAGTCTATTGCAATGACCATGTTACAAAAGTTGATATGAAGCAATGAACAGAATAGTTGAAACTTTTGTGCAGTGTTATTGAAATAATACTTAGAAGTTACCTGGGCTAGCAAATAATCAGAACAGCATTTGTGTTTAAACCTTGGTAAATTGTAGAATGTTGATAAATTGGATATTTGATATCTAATGAATGAACCAATAGGAAAGCATTTTTAGAATTGTAATCAGAGATAATGACCCACACAGGAGCTATTATAGATTCCATTACAGTGGCTTTGTGTAAACAAACTCTCTCTAGTACATTTAGAAGGTAGTGTATCCATTGCTAGACCAAATTAAATTACTTAGATATGCAGTTCATCTTTGAATACAGCCTTTTCCAACAATATTGCTCTTTTAACAATGAACTATGTAGAACATTAAGGATTTAAAAAGAGAATAAAAATATAAATGGGAAACATGGACATCTTATTGTCTAAATTTAGTAGGGATTTTTTTCCCCTTTGCTCTTTCTACTTTTTAGAGGAGTGAGTTAATATGACATCAGAAAATTATATAGTACCATACTTGCTTTTACGGGCAAAGTTAGGTGCTTTAGCTAACCTGCTTTTCATATTCATGTGGTTTTATATATACATATGGTTTTCTTAGTGGACACTTTTTTGTGTGAGAATTTGAAATTTTGAGAAATTGTCTAAGAAGAAGTGGCAACACCAAAAAATTCTATTTAATATCTTGACATTTATTTCACTTAAATGAATATACTACAATTAAAGTTTGAAATATATTCCTAGAAAAGTCTTGTATGACATTTCATATGCAGATTATTTCAGAAACTGAAGAGTGTATTTCTGTAAACAGAATTGCAGGAGTGTAACTGAAATATCCTACAAAACACAGGTTTAATCTAAAAATATTAGTAGCTTTTGATAAATGCTACTGTGGTAATTCCTTAGAATGAGGACATTTTCCCCTTAGGATTAGTGGTAAATGAAATGATCATGCACCTTAACTTTTCCAGTGAAGTTATTTTATTTTATCTTCTTTTACTTTTCAGGGTCCTATGTCTGAGAGGCTGTGTGGTATAATGATGACAAAGGTAGAAGATTAATATTTTAGCCTGGCCTATGGCATGGATAGAGTCATTTTTTATTGAAATATAGTTGATTCACAATATTACATTAGTTTCAGGTGTACTGCGTAGTGATTTGACATTTACATACATTATTTAATGATCACCATGAGTCTAGTAAGCATATATCCACATACAAATATTATTGACCATATTCTTTATGCTTGTATATTACATCCCTGTGGCTTAGTTATTTTATATCTGAAAGCTGGTACCTCTTAATCCCCTTTGCCTATTTTTCCCAACCTTCCACCTACCTCCCCTCTGGCAACCACCCGTTTTTTTCTCTGTATCTATGAGTCTTGTTTTCATTTTGTTTTGTTTACTTGTTTGTTTTGCCTTTAGATAGACTCATATTTTGAATGGAGCCAGCTGTTGTGTTCTGTTATCACTAGCTAGGTATGACACATATGTTCTAATCTTAGTTGAATCATTTTGTTTTATGTAGTTAAATTCTGTATGTAAGGTGGCAATGATTTTCACAGAAAGAAGAAATAGATGAAACAAGATAGGTTATGTCCTGTGAAAAAGTGAATATTGGTTTCACCATTCATGTTGGGCTCTGGGGATTTCAATTAAAGGCTAAATATATAGTAGTAGACACTTTGGACCACTTATTTCTCAAAAAAGGGCCAAATCCAAAGGTCTTTAACAGATGGAAAGAACCATTAATTTTTATTTTCATGAATAAACTTCATTTTAGTATAAAAAATAAGGATTATGCACAAACCTTCACATATAACACTGAGCCAAGAACATTCGTTTTGTAACTTAAATGGTCATATTTGAGGTAGCTGGGTAAAAAGTAGAAAGAGCCCAGAGGCCATCTTTTCATACAGTTTATGTGTTGGTGTGTCATGAGCGTCCAAATATTTTCTCTTGCTTTGTTCAAATTCAGGTCTTTCTTTGGAGAACTTTTAATATAGCCTTCAAAATGCTATCATTTAATAGGAAATTATTTTATTGAAGTGACACTATTTGTGATTTTTTTTGTCCTTACTTATAAATAAACACACAGTCTCTCAGATATTTTAAATTTCAGTGTAAGAAAAAAAATCCAAAGTAATAAAACAAGGACAGGCATTATATCCTTGTGTTATTGGCAGATCTGAATTGAGATAAAAAGCTGTGTTAGTCAAATAATAATTGCTAACAATGAAATATTTTTGAGAATAGCAAAATTAACATGTAGTTTTGTCATGACAAATATTGTACCAAAGAAAATTTTAGAAGCTTTGAAATGATACTCTTTTTGTCAGAGTGCCAGTTCCTTTGGTATGTGTTTCCTTTTGTCACCTGGGGCAATTTTTCCAACACGTAACACATGTGATGTTTTTTCTGCATTTGGAATAATCAGCTTTTCCCTGTGCTCATTAAGGGGGAAAAAACTGCAGCCAAGGTATTAACACAAAGCAAGGTATTAACAGTGCCCAATCTCTACCAAATACCAAGTTCCTTTGTCTACTACCTAATTAACATACTTTAATGAGTTCACCAAGTTTAATGAATACTTCGTGTAAAACTCAGCTCTTTCTACCTCCTAGATTAATCTGACACCTGATGTAACAGATCTGGCTAGATATTATGAATAATTCATGAGATAGTATTTCTCAAATAACAAATAATAAAGAATACAAAACATTTAATATGGAAGGAGTTCTTAAAGATTTGCTATATACTTACTTGAATATAATTCTTTTCAGCATCTATTGAAATGCATGTTCTAGTTAATAATAGATTGAAAGAAACAGTGTAATTTATGTAAATATATGTCTGTTCATGCTAATGATTTTTAAAATTCAATGAACCATTTAATAGTAAAACTGCTTATAAGTTATAGTCTGTAAATAGAGTTGGTTACTTTGACACTATTGGGTTGGTTTGCAAAGTCTTTTTTAGTTTTGTGATGTGAATAATATATGTTTCTTTCATTAAGAAAATAGACTTTTTGAACTGTTGAAGTTGGAAAGAGTATTCATAATAATTTTTATTGATTTGTATTGACATATAGTTTGTGGATTCATATATATGTGCAGCATTTCATTTACCATTATATTTGGGGGTATAATAGGCCTGAGAATTTTAAGTACCCTGTCTTAAGGTAATATCTGGATGCTAGGATCTATTTTCGTCCCATTTTCTTTAACCTACTGAAAAAAAGAGAGGTGGAAAAATATGGATAAGTTGTCTAATTGTATGATTTTTTGAAAATGTTAAGAATATTAGCAAGTATTACTGTGTTCCAGGTTCTGTTCTAGGAGCTGGTGAAACAGTGATGAAAATTAGCATCTCTGCCCTCAAGGAGCTTAGACTCTAATGCAGAAGACAAGTTAACAAATAATTGCAATACCCAATATGTATATTATGTACATACACTTAGCCATTTATGATTCAGCAACAAAAAGAAATGTCTAATTTGACATCGCACAAAGTGGAACAGGAAGACATTGTGACATCCCTACTTACTATTTCAGCATATGTTCAGTATAATCTATAACTGTAAGCTAATATGGATTTTTTAACATATCAAAATATAACTATTACAATGACTTGATGTCAGTTACTTTAAGAAAAAAATACATTTAAGTAATATTGCCGTCATTCAAACTATTTTTGCTCTTCTTTTTGACTTGTGTTCAGAGCCTATGGCAAACTGTTTTGACTGTAGTAGCAGATTGTCATACTTTGAGGGTAGATTTGGTTTTCCAAAAGAACCAGAAATTATCCAGAACAAAATATGTCAAATACAGTAGTTAAATAACAGTGCAAAATTATTTTTGTTGTTTAAAAATAATTATAAAATAACAGATACAACAGTCAAACAAAAGTGTGACTATGAGGCAATGAGTTTAATTTTCTTCTATACTTGTATACTGACTCTAAAGGCAGTTTCAAAAGAGGTATTATTAAAATATGCTGCACTGGAGCAGCAATGCTGGTACATGTTGCTTCGGTAACAGGAACTTTGTAGTTGCAGTATGTATACATTAGTTGACTAATAAATGATTCTGATTACAAACTTATAAATATTCTACTAGTTAGAGTAAGGAATATCAGATTTTCACGAGTCCCCTTCTAGTCTATGTACTTAGAGTTTTGTATTTAAGAGGAGAGCAGCAGGGGTTGAGGAGGAGGGGAAGAAACTTGAATATGCCACTAAGGAATGGGTGAAGGAATCAAGAAAATTTGGCCTAGATGGGGAGAAATCAGAGAAGATATGATAACTGTTTGAAATTGTCTGAAAGGCTTTCATGTAGAAGAATTAGATTTATTCAGTGTGGGCTAGAGAACACAACTAGAGCCAGGGAGTGCTTGTTACAGAGAAACAGTTTATCTTCACTGGAAGAGGCACCTTCAGAAGGAGTGAGTTCCTCATCAGTAGAAGTATTCAAGTAGAGAACACATGTTCAAATAATTATTTTGTGTGGGGGAATTGAAATATTAGATGGTAGTGTTTTGTCAACCCTGTGATTCTATCTATGACAGCTGAAGATTTTCTTTTCCAAAATAGCTTTTACTGGTGTAGGGAATCAATCCACAACTTTCTTTACATGCATTTCAATTCTCATATCTTGGAATATATTCAGGTTATAAGATAGTCTTTTAGAATGCATTACTTGATTTTGTTTTTCTTTTATCCCCAGAGAATATGGATATGTATAATTTCCCCCTTTTTAGAGGAGTCTTTTATAGAAGATTTCTAAGATTAATTTATCCTTATTCCTGGTTCTCTATCTTAAGTTTGTGCACAGAGAAATAAGACTGCATTTTCACCTTTCAATTTGTTTCACTTTGAACATTCCTCAAGATGCCATATTTCATTAAATAAAGCATTGTGTCATGCTATCAAGTTCCAGTTTTTCATGGTTTATGCTAAGAATTTTGTGTAGAAGTTCTTTCCCCCCTTTTGAGTGAATCAGTTTGTATCTGCTTCATGCTGAAGCTTGCTTTCTGTCAGTATTTGTGATAGAGTCTGAATAGAATCTGAAATACTAGATACAAGCTATATGACTATAAAACAGTTTCTATTATAGCAGATGAAACAATTTGTTTTCAGCCCACTAGGCTGACTATCTTATTTTTTGGTGGAGAAACAAGCTAAATTCAATGTCTTTGCTACCAAATTGGGATTATGGGACTGGGTAGGATTTGTGGCTTTTGTAGACAAACATTTCCTATTTAGAAACACTGAAAGATGTATCTGAGTGAAAAGGCACTTGGTCTGTTTCACTTATGTGAGATTATATATTTTGAAAAATACAGATTAGTGTTTTTTGGATTGCTCCTTTTCACGTCTAAGCAGATTAATTTGACAGTTAAATGTGGCATGGTTACTTTTGGTGCAGTTAATTTGGTACACAGCTCTTATTATATGCAATGCTAATGTGAATAACACACTTGGATTTAGAGCTCATTTTATAACGATGGGTACCTTTTATAGTATTAAATTTGTAATAAGAATATCATGTGATATATAAATATAAGGCACAGTTGCTATTTTAAAATGTGATTAACCCTCACTATTCCTCCAGAGTAGGCAGAGGAAAGTATGTTACTCTTATTGGTACTTTAAGGATGAGGCAACACATGCTCTTTGTTGCTGTCACTCTGTAAAATAGTAGTGTGGTGAGTCATAATTTAGATTACCCACGCAGGTCTTCAACTGGGTGACTCAGTGAAACTGACTAGACTCATTCTGAAGGTGTGGTTTGATATACTCTCCAAAGGCTGAGGAAAATGACCTCCTTTTCAGGGTTATAAGTGCAGGGCCTGGAGTCAAAAGATCTGAGTTAAAATTCTGGTTGTACTGCTTACAGTCTGTATGCGTCTTGCTGTTGCTCTGATCCTCAGTTCTTGTATCCGCAAATTTGTTATAATAATTGTACCTACTTCTTGGGTTGTGGTGAGGATTAAAAGAATTATTACATATACAGTGTTTATAACTGTGCCTGGTACAGAGTGATAAATAACATTATTATTGTTTCAGACTCTAGGGTCTTTCCCAGTATCTCTTTTTCTGAGAAACCACCTTTCAAGTTGCTGTTTCCAGTCTTCCCTCCCTCCCTCCCCTATCCCTCCCTACCTTTCCTCCTTCTTTCCATAAGCATTTATTGAGTATTTTCTATGCTCTAGGCATTGGATATGAAGGGAAGAAAATTTCCTTTCCCTTGTTTGTTAGGTTGAACAATTTGCTGGTCTAGAAGTCCTCTTGTTTTGAGTGGTTCAGCCATTCCAGAATGAATGAGGCAGGGGTATTGGAATCTTTGATACCCTCAGTTCTTCCTGTCTTTCAAGTTTTGAGCACTTTCTGCTCTTGGCTAGCTTTTATCTTACATCCACCTAATTTACTCCCCTATTAACTTTGCTTTCAGATAATAATCAAGGTCACAAAATTAACTCTATCTGCAAGCATTTCTACAGTCTGGTCCAACCTAATTTCTCTTTCTTAGTTTTGCAAAAATTATCTGTTTATTTCTCTTGAGGTCTCCACACCTCTGCTGACATAGTTCATTTTACTTGAATATAGCGTTTCCAGTAGTCAGAAAATTACATTATCAAGATCCCAGATCAAACCTCACTCTTCCATAAAGCCTTCTCAGATCGCTTTAAGTGTAATTTGTCTTCCTTCCATAAGAGCCTGTTGCTGAGTATCCTTTGGATGCGGGAATCATTTTAATAGTTCTTTGTATGCTTCCTTCCAGCATTTGATACTGAACAGGTACAATAATAATAAATCTTCAGTAAATATCAGTTGATTTCATTTGTTGACACAGGGACAGTTTCTTTGTATTACATATCTTAGTGTTAAGTATAATGTAAATTTAAAAATTGTCTGAAAATAATTGAACTATGTTAAATTTTTTCATAGCAATTCAGAGTTTAGGGAATTTTTAGCTTTTAGGTTATAACCATAATGATAGGTACGGGGCGGGTATGTAGATAGATTAGTATGATCTTTGATCTCAAGGTACTTGCAACTCAGAAAGGGGGAAAAAGCATTCAATCAAGGCAGAAGGAAACAAATTCTTAAGAAGTGGTATTGTGTTTTGCTGGTGTGGGGAAGGGACTATTTAATTTTGATTAGGAGAATGTTTTATCAAGAAAGTTGAGCTGAGCTTTGACTCCTGAAAGGAATTTGTTAGAGAATGGGGGTGTGGGCAAACTGTCATGATAGGAAGGTAGGGTACTTGGTGGGATGTGCTGAGAGGTGAGTGTGTTGATGTAGTTGGGAATCAGTTCATTAAGGTCTTGATGGCTTTTTAGAAGTGAAATAGCATGGGCCAAACTGTTTAAGCACGACAGCCCTGGCGGACTCTCTATTTAGAGATAAATGAGATTTGAATGATTTGAAAAGGGAATTTCAACTTTATTAGAAGAATTTTTCTGCTTTATGCATTTTTAGAAACTCGAGAAGTATCCGAAGAGTGTCTTTCAAAATTTAATGTTGTAAAAAAGCCCGATGTTTCTAATGAGAAATGAAGTAACAAATATCCAACCCCCTTTTTGTTTCAAATTAGAGACTGCAGTCTTTCTGATTAACTGAGTTTTTCCTTTGCCTTATTGATTTTCTGCAACATCTTTTACTTGAGGGGTGTTAGAAATGTGTTAGAAATATGAAAACATTTTATGCTTTTTGTGTATAGATTTTTGTTCTTTCAAGATAAACAAGCAGTTCACAATTTAGAAAAATGAATTGTGGCATTAACAATTGAGGTTATCAGGCATTAACCTCAGGATACAAATTATTGATCTAATTCTCAGTCACTATTAAATCCCAATGCTAAATTATACCAAAGTGCATATCTAATTTTACCCTTCTTTAAGTATAAAGAATGATATGAAGGGATTTCTGACTTTTTTCACTTAATTGTAGTTATTTTGGTTACTTTAAAAATTTGTGTTCAGAGGTACAAGGTAAAAGAAAAACATCTTGGAATGGTGCAGCTCCAGAAATGAGGACAGTTATTTTAGGTCATCAAAAAAAGGGCAAACCACTCTGGAGTTTTCTGAGTCTCAGACCAATGCTTATATCGTCTGGGTATGTTAATGTAGTGTTATCTCATTGGGAAACTGCCTTGGGAAGGGAGCTGAGGAATGAATTGTACACTAACTGATACACTAAACTATCCAGCTAACACTCTTGAAGCAATGGAATAACTAAGAATGGAATTAGCAACATGGAATTAGCCACAGCATTCTTGGATGGATGTTGAAAGCGTCTGAGTATCTGGACTCTTTCCATAACGCACTGTGTGACCCTGAGATTTCAGTTTCCTGACTTTAAAATAAAGCACACCATGCATTGCCTTGATTTCAGTTGGTAATGGATTTATCTTGAGTGTCAGTTTCATCAGGTAAAGGTATTCTTTGAAATGTTTGATAGAAATAACCTAGTGAAATAATAATCACTGTTTCCAACGTTGGTAGTTAACTTTAAAAAAGAGAAATTAACATTAATTCTGAATAAACTGCTGGAGTTGGGAGGGGGGAGGAGAAGAAGAACTATTTTTTCAAAATTATCTAAAAGATGCAACCTGGTAAGATTTTTCCTAAGAGCAATGAGTATGATTTACTTTGACAAACAGATTACACAAATAACACAACCTTTGCTTCTATATTTCTTTAAAATGACACATAAAAGTTTTTAAAAAGTTGCCTTGAAACATGAGAATCTTGGGTATAAAGCATTTAGATAGTAATGCACTTTTTGTTAATGAAGATTAGTTCATTGTTCCAGACATATTTGAAAAAATAGAATCTATATTTAAAAGTAGATACATTTCAGCAAGATGTTCACACTTATTATCAGCTGAAATGGTTAAAAAACATTAAATGGATAAATATTTATTAAATGTTTCCTAAGAAGGCAGTGGGGTGTACTGAAATGATGTGGAATGTGGCATTAAGCAGGTTTGAATCTGAAATCCGGATCTAATATTCTTGTGTGTGAGACTAGGAAAATATCTTGACCTCTCCGAACCTTAGTGCTCTTTTAAAAAATTTTTTTTTTATTTGAAGGATGGTTGATTTACAATGTTGTATTAATTTCTGCTGTACAGCAAAGTGATTCAGTTATACACATGTTATACACATAAAAAGGAAGTTATACACATCCTTTTTTTATTCTTTTCCATTATGATTTGTCACAGGATACTGAATATAGTTCCCTGTGCTATACAGTAGGACCTTATTGTTTATCCATTCTATATATACTAGTTTGCATCTACTAACCCCAAACTCCCACTCCATCCCTCCCCCACCTCCTCCCTCTTGGCAACCACAACTCTGTTCTCTATGACTGTGAGTCTGTTTCTGTTTCGTAGATAAGTTCATTTGCGTCATATTTTAGATTTGACATATAAGTGACAGCATATGGTATTTGTCTTTCTCTTTGTGACTTAGTTCACTTAGTATGATAATCTCTAGGTCCATCCATGCCACTGTAAATGGCCTTATTTCATTCTTTTTTATGGCTGAGTAGTATTCCTTTATATATATATATGTACCACATCTTCTTTATCCATTCATCTGTTGATGGGCATTTAGGTTGCTTCCATGTCTTGGCTATTGTAAACAGTGCTGCAATGAACATTGGGGTGCATGTATCTTTTCAAATTATGGTTCTCTCTGGATATATGCACAGGAGTGGGATTGCTGGATCATATAGCAACTCTGTTTTTAGTGTTTTGAGGAGCCTTCATACTGTTCTCCATAGTGGCTACACCAACTTACATTCCTACCAACAGTGTAAGAGAGTTCCCTTTTCTCCACACCCTTCCAACATTTATTATTTGTAGACTTTTCATGATGGCCATTTTGACTGGTGTGATGTGGTATCTCATTGTAGTTTTGATTTGCATTTCTCTAATAATTAGCAATGTTGAGCATCTTTTCAGGTGCCCATTGGCCATCTTATGTCTCTTTTGGAGAAATGTCTATCTAGGTCTTCTGCCCATTTTTCCATTGGGTTAGTTTTTTTGTTGTTGAGTTGTATGAGTTGTTTGTATATTTTGGAAATTAAGCCCTTGTTGGTCGCATAATTTGCAGATATTTCCTCCCATTCCATAGGTTGTCTTTTTGTTTTGTTTATGGTTTCTTTTGCTGTGCAGAAGCTTTTGAGTTTGATTAGGTCCCATTTGTTTATTTTTGCTTTTATTTCTTTTGCCTTGGGAGACTGACTTAAGAAAACGTTGGTACAATTTATGTCAGAGAATGTTTTGCCTATGTTCTCTTCCAGAAGTTTAATGGTGTCATGTTTTATATTTAAGTCTTTAGGCCATTTTGAGTTTATTTTTGTGTATAGTATGAGGGTGTGTTCTAACTTCATTGATTCACATGCAGCTGTCCAAGTTTCCCAACACCACTTACTGAAGAGAATTTTTCCCATTGTATATTCTTGCCTCCTTTGTTGAAGATTAATGGACCATATGTGTGTGGGTTTATTTCTGGGCTCTCTTTTCTGTTCCATTGCTCCTTACAGTCTGTCTCTATGCCAATACCATGCTGTTTTGATTACTGTAACTTTGTAGTACTGTCTGAAGTCTGGAAAGGTTATGCCTCCTGCTTTTGAACCTTAGTATTGTTACCTGTAAAATGGGATAAAAATTCTTCACAAAATTGTAAGAATTATGAATAGCACATTTAAAGTGCCTAGTACCTGGTAGGTACTAAATGAGTGATGTATTATAGCAGATATTTAATAGACGTTAACTACTATAAATATTTCTTCTACAAATATGTAAATAGTTTTGTTGAGCATGTACTTGACACAAGCTACTGTATTATGTCCTGGGGATATAGCAGTGAACAAGACAAAAATGCCTCCTGCTATTAAAGAGTCTACATTCTAGTGAGACAGACAGACATAAAGAGCTGGGGTTTTTTTGTTAAGTTAACTCAAACATTAAAAAAAATATATTAGAAACCAGACACCTTCAAGCATAACATTTCTCAAAGTGGGCAAGCATCTAGTGCTTGTTTTTCCTTCCAAGTTATAGCAGCTTAATGGGACTTTTAATAAAAAGTTCTTACACAGCAGACCTATCCCATTTCAATAATCTTAAGAAAATAAAATCCATTTCAAGATTAGAATTGTGAAGTTGCAATCGAACCAGCTTACTGTAGCTGTAATTAACTTTGTGTGACAGTGGCCTGTAAGGCCAGAGCCTGTATTATGTGATGAGGGATAACTCCCACTTGGCCACTGACTTAATTGTGCCCTTGAGGCCTTCTTGAAACCTCAGGAGTTTCCTCTCATTCTATTTTTGTATTTGATTGCCCTTAACATATGCTAAAGATGACCTTCATCATGGTGAATATCTTTCTGACAGAGGGAGGATAGACCTGAGGCCTACTCACAGTGTCTGCCCAGCTTAGAGGGCTCTGAATGTCAGCACAAACAGGGCACCCAAGGGTTCAGAGGACCCATGTCTTGCTCTGGTAGCTTTTTTCAAATAATAATTTTTCTAAAAATCAAAAACTCAGCTTCATTGCAGTTTTTTTATTTTGGAAGATAGTTATAGGATTTAAAAGGTTAAGATGTAAAAGTAAAGAAACCATAATATATGCCATACTTGTTAGCTATGTAACTTTAGGCAAGGCTCTTAAGCTCTTTGACTTTCCCTTTTCCTCATCTATAAAATAAAATGACTTGCCTAAATCTTTTCTAAGTGCTTTCCTAACTCCCAAAGAATTCTATACTTTTATAATTCCATGGACTCTTTTTTCTTATATTTTACATTTCTACATTTTGTCTATTTAAAATAAAATAGTTATTTTTTGCTCCAATTCACATTTACCAAAAAATCATGAAAAATGTGTAAAACATAAGCTCTTTATTTAAAAATTTTATTTCAAAATAAACACCATATATCTTGGCTTTGCTCTTCTATGGCTATTTTTAAAATTCTTCTGTCACAAGTATTTGAATCCCTCAATGAAATAATGTATCTTTTCTTTTGGGTTTTTATTCAAAATTAGAATTCTGTTTTTGAATTTAAGCAGGCTGGGAAAACACCCTCTATGCTAAACCTCTAGACTAGAACCTGAGGGCCAGAGAACATGGATTCGTTTCAAGGGTTCCATGAATCACTTGAAGTTGTAGGCACAACACTTTGTGGAAGTGCCTTATAAGTGTATGTGAGCAGAAAGCTGTCGCCAGATTATCAAAAGAGCCCATAATCCCCCCAAATTTAAGAACTACTTACTGCTTCTACTGCTTTGCAGGTAGACCAGCAAAAAGGTGTTATTTTGAGAGAGGGAGGCCTTTTTACTCATCTTCACCAATCTCATTTTCTATCTTGTCTCTCTTTCTCTGTGTATTTTAAAATGTTAACTTCAGACAGATTCATCTTTCCTTATCAACTGACTTCCTTTAGGCCCAACTGAATTTCTTTGAGGACTCAGTCTGGATGATTAGCTTAGATAATGAATCTGAGGGAGTTAGGAAGTGAGTGAATATGAGGTGGGAATACAGCATTGCATTCAAGCTCTGGATACCTCCATAGAGGTGGAGAAAGTGCTTTACCTACTTAAAAACTAGCTCATTTTTGCTTTTTAGAGAGAGGAAGTACCATACACATGAAGCCAGATGCTCATCAGTTCCCCTCAGATGTGACCATTTGTATTTATTAATGCCAAAATAAGGGATTCTACAGATATTTAAAATTTTTATTGAATTATAATTTACACAGGATAAAATGCCTAAATCTTAGGCAAGTGAATGTTTGCATATACATACACCTGTGTAACCACCACTCTGATGAAGAGACGCAACTTTTTCAACACCTGAGAATGATCCCTCATGCCCCTTTTCAGTCAGTTCCCTCTCTTACTCAGAGGTAACCATTATTCCAATGTCTATCACCATAGATTAATTTTTCCTGTTCTTTAGCTTCACATGCATTGAAATCATACAGTATGAACTCTTTAGTGTCTGACTTCTTTTGATTATCATTATGTCTGTGAGCTTCATCCATGAACTTGCATGAAGTAATATTTCACTCTTTTTTTAGTGTAGCATTCCATTACATGAATATATACATATATCAATTTATTTTTTACCCATTTTACTATTGATGGATATTGGATTACTTCAATTTTTAGCTATTTTGAATAAAATGGATATAAACATTCTTACATATTTCTTTTTTATAGGCACATGAACTTCTTTCTCCTGGGTATGTAACTATGGGTAAAATTGCTGGGTATGCATACAAAGTGATTTCACATTTCTACTGGTTACATATGAGAGTTCTAGTTGCTCCACATACTTGCTAGTTCTTGGTATTGTCAGTCTTATGTTTTAGCCATTCTGGAGACTGTTCAGTGACATAGTTCATGCCCAGGGAGGAATTTAAGACTTCTGTATCTTTTATTTTGTTTTTTAGTTCAACAAATACATATTTATTTCAAGCTTATTGTGTTCACAGTGCTCAAATGTATTTAGTCCAAGCTCATAGTCTAAAGTCACATTTTGCTTAATGGAGCATATAATAATTTATTCATTAAATATTTAGTAATACTTGCTAAGCACTTAGTAGTGTGCTTAGTGCTGAGAAGGATACAAAAAGTAAAAGTAGAAGCCTAGTGCTTGCCCTTAATCACTGTACCGTCTGTGTAGGGAGATAAAAACAATGCATATAAAATGGGAAATCCAAAATGAAATGATGGCATGTAAGTGCTAAGTTGTGTGCGATAGACTGTAAGTAGTACGGGAAGAAGGAATTGACATTGGTGTTCTTTAGGTAACCTCTATAAGCTCACTTCTTTCTCAATTGCCCATATTGAATCAATCACTAAATGCTATCAATTCTGTTTTCTAAATATCTGAAATCTCTTTGCTTCTTTTACTGCAACTTCAGGTCTACATTTTTGATTTGTTTGTTTGTGTGAGTGGTCTCTCTGCCTTCATTTTGAACCCCCTTTTATCCGTATACCCATCAGAATGTTCTTCCTAAAAGCTAGGTCTCATCACTTGAAGTCACTCTTAACTTAACATTCTTCAATTGTTTCCTGTTGTTTTTTGGGCAAAATCAAAACTCTTTACTGTGTTACCTAAGACTTTATCATACTGTAGCCCTGGCCAGTATTTCTAGCCTCATATCTTGCCACCTCTTACAGATATACATATAATTTTCCGTATACCCTGAATTTCTTCCATTTTTCTGAATCTACTATGATATTTCATGCTTTTGCATGTGGTATTTTCCTTTGTGTTTCTCTTCCTTAAAAACTTGGATGAAGGTTTACTTCTTCTAGGAAGCCATTTTTGATTGACCATTTATATCTGGTTTAAATGCTCCTTCTCTGTGCTCCATGTATTCAGAACTCTGTGTGTTCTGCTCGCAGAGTATTGTAATTGTTGGTTCATTTATTCAGTTTCTCTACTAGACTGTGACCTTCTTGAGGACAAGGCTGCTGTCATTCATACTTAATAGGCAGTCAGTAAATATGTAGATTGGCTGGAATTTTAGCCACTTACTATATAGGATTTTTATAGATGAACAGGATGGGATAAAATATTTTTGAGAGGTGGAACATATAGGAAAGATGGAGGTGGGAATTAACATTGTGTGTATGGGAAATAGGAGAAATAAGTGGAGAGGTGTATGGAAGAGTAGCCTCTACTGGACTAGAATGGATAGTTTATGTTGAGGAATAGAGGAATAGAGACTGAAAAGGTGGGACGAAGTCAGATTATGGAGGCCCTTGAGAGTCTGATAAAGAGGTTTATGCTTGATATGGATAGCAAGAGGAAGTCATTATAGGTTTTTGAATGGGGAATAATGTGATGAAAACAAGTTTTAAGGAATATTATTTTAATAGAAATCTGCAGAATGAACTTTAGAGGAGAGATTAGAGCCAGTGAGATCAAATATAAGGTTTTCAAGGTAAGTTAGGTGAGACGATGAGAATTTAGGTAACAGTAATGGCCCTGTGGATACAGAGGAAGAGATAGATACAAGTAACATTTTAAAGGAGATATTGATATGACTTAGCAATAGACTGGGACATAACTTCATTTCTCTTTAACTCTTTTCAGTTTAGTAAGAGGTCGGGAGTATTGGATTACCCTGTTTTACTTGAATATCAAATTGCAGCACTTTCCCTGCTTCATCTTGTGTGAAGTTGATGCCACTTACTTCAGATCCTCATTATCGTTTACTATCCACCCAAATCCATTTATGACACTCATAGAGAACATAATGGACTCACAATCTAAAAGTTAAAGACTTAATCATCGAATGGCACGAATCCACCTAGAATCAGAGGCTCACAGAATTCTGAAACCAGAAAGGACTGTACAGTTAATATTCATTTTGGAGGTGAGAATCTGAGGCCAGAAATATTACCTGACTTATCTGGTGTAACACAGCTAGTTACTTCTAAATAGTCCAATAAGCTTTTAATTATATCATAATGTATTTTCTAACCCTTAAATTCTTTGTTCCAAAACATGATTAGCTCTTTCTTAGATCAAAAATGTAATCGCTTTACTCCTTTATTCATGTACTAACTGAACAAGCTCCTCACCTTTACCAGGATCCCTGTCTTCAGGAACTACTTTACTCCATTAAACACCTTCTTACTACATATGACTGCTTGTTTGGTCTCTAGGACATTTATAGCTATTTTAATACACTCCTTACTAATATACTAAGCTTTCCTCACATTTTTAATCTTTTGATATCACTGTGGATATTTCTTTCTCTTCTCAACTTTCGTGTTTCTGCTCCTAGAATGCAAAACTAGTTTAGGAAACAAAGAAAAAGACTCATGCAATTATGCTGAGATGAACCACTACAATTTCAGGCTGTTGCTTCTTAATATTGTCGTACCTATCCCTATCTCTACTATGAGCTGATGTTTCTATTTTTCTCTACTTTTTATTAAAGTATAATATACATATAGAAAAATGTGCTTTTGCTTTAGACTTTTGAGAAAATAAAGGCCTTCAGGAGCAATCAGATTTGTCCTCTTTTCTTCTTGACCTTAACATGATGCTTTGTCCTTACTTTGTCCATTTTCCTAAAGTGTGTTTTTAAAAAGCGAGCCCCACCAAATACTTTGCGGAATTCAGAATTCCATGTCAAATATATTTTGAAAATACCCATTTTATATCTCTTTCTTGAATTCAACAGACTCAATAGCAAAGTCTCTAAAAAATCTAATAGTAAAGACAGTGTCATAATTTCATCTAATCCAGTGTTTTTCACTGGATTTATTTTTGTTCTAACATTCATTAATATCCTTCAGTACTAACGTACCATAAAAGGAGTGAATATAGATGATGTTTTTAGACTTCTATACTTGTAAGAACGGTAAGAGGAAACTTGAATGGGAGGACAGATGAATTCAGTTTTCAGTTTTTAAGACTGATAAACATATATGTGGAAATTTACAGGACTTAAGTTCAGTGAGATGCTGTTTTGTTTATCTAATTCTATATGACAAACCACCCCAAAATTTAAAAATCAATCATTTTATTTGCTCATGATCCTGCAGTCTGGACTGGGCTCATATTGATGAGCTGTTCTTGAGGCTTCTCATCTAGAGTTGGCTAGGAGCTGGGCTCAGCTAAGAGTCTGGGTGGCTGGGATTTTTCTCCTGTCCCCATGTAGTCTTAGGACCTCTCCTAATGGTGTCTTCTATAGGGTAGACAGACTTTTTACATGGCAGTTTATGGTTCCCAACAATGCAAAAGTGGAAGCTGCCAGGCTTCCTGAAGGCATTGGCTCAGAATTGGCACAACGTAATTTATTCTGCATTTTATTGTTTAAAGCAAGTCACAGGCCTAGCTCAGCTTCAAGGTGAGGATTACGGAAGGGTGTAGATACAGAGTGGCATGGCTGGGGGCCACCACACAACAGATTACCACAGATGCCAGGTAGCAAATAGAATAGAAAGTAGGTCCATTTGAGAAAAAGGTTTTAAAATTTCCCATCTAGTTGTGTTTCTCACACTAGAACATTGAGGCAACGATTGTATTTGGTTTACTATTGTATTCCTAGCTGTTTGCACAGTGTGAAGTACTTATAAGGAATTCAATAAAATTTTGTTTAATAAATGAATATGTATGAGGAGAAGAGCAGAGGGTTAAGTACTGAAAATATAGAAATGATTCACAGAGTGGGATATATAGGAAGCAGAGAATCCGCCAAAGGGACAGTTTCAAGGGAAAGGATGGTGGATGATAGTGTTCACTGTAGAAGTCAAGGAGAATTAAGGTAGAGAAAAGCCTATAAGCTTTTATTAGCATTCCTTGAAGCAGCAAGTATCATTCCTATTCTGTCTTCCTTTGTCGGTTGGTTGAAATGTTTTTAGAGACTTCTCAAATTTTTAAATCTCTAGTTTAACTAAATTTCATGCTTTTAGGCACTTTAAAGTGTAATGACCCCAGTGAATTTGTATTAAGATAATTAGACTGAAAGAGGAATAATGCTTGATAAGTAACCAAAACATTTTTTTAAATGTTATCATTTTGTAAAATCTTTTTTTTTTTTTTTTTTTTTTTTTTTTTGCTTTACGTGGGCCTCTCACTGTTGTGGCCTCTCCCGCTGCGGAGCACAGGCTCCGGACGCGCAGGCTCAGCGGCCATGGCTCACGGGCCCAGCCGCTCCGCGGCATGTGGGATCTTCCCGGACCGGGGCACGAACCCGTGTCCCTTGCATCGGCAGGCGGACTCTCAACCACTGCGCCACCAGGGAAGCCCTAAAATCTTTAATAATATGTAGGAAACATAAAAACTCGTAAGATTAGAAAAAGCAATAAACTCTAGAGTTACAATCAGAAGTAGAAATCACATTTAATTTTATTTTGTGGTAAAGTATATATAAGACAAAATTTACCATTTTAACCCTTTTGAATGTACAGTTCAGTGGCATTAAGTACATTCACATTGCTGTGCAACCATTATCACTATCCATCTCCAGAACTTTTCTATCACCTCATTCTGAAATTCTGTAGCCATTAAATATGAACTCCCCATTTTTCCCTCTCCCCCTCACAATTCCTGGTAATCATTATTCTACTTTCTTTCTCTATAAATTTGACTACTCTAGATTCCTCATATAAGTGGAATCATACAACATTTTCCCCTTTGTATTTGACTTATTTGACTTAGCATAATGTTTTCAAGGTTCACCTATGTTGAAACATGTATCAGAATTTCATTCCTTTATAAGGCTGAATAATATTCCATTGCATGTATATATTACAGTTTGTTTATCCATTTGCTTGTCAGTAGACATTTGGATTGTTTCCACCTTTTGGTTATTACGACTGTTTTTTTCTTTTTCTGCATGAGAATAGTAATTTTGCGTTTTTCTTTCCTTGAAGTCTATTTGAATTATCCATATTCCCTTTTTTAGTTCTGCTCACTCAGGAAATTTTCTGGAAAAGTACCCTGGAGAGAACAGTGAAAGACATATTCCAGCTGTAGATAGAAAACAGGGCCATACTTCTCTCATGGTTGGAGAAGGGCTTTAACAAGAAGATGATGATTATGTGTGGCGATAGGGTTTTTATAAAAAGAAAGGAAAATAATTTTGCCACTTAGGTAGCTGTGTGATCTTGGATAACGTATTTGGTCTGTCTGAGCCTTGGTTTCTTCAACTGTAAAATATGGGAATAATATTCATCTCACAGGTTTGTTGCAGGAATTAAATGAAAGTACGTGGCTCATAAGAGATTAGTAAATTGAATGAAGTTTCTGCATGGAATTTTTGTTGTTGTTCTGGCATCATGAATGGTGGATTTCACAAACATAAGCCAAATACCTGGGATGATATCACTTAAAATGTGGATTTGTTGCATAATCATTCAGGGGCTGGAGAAAGTGTAGTGAGAAATGGGTAATCATCTTCCAGAGATGCTGATACTGAGGTCCAAAAAGAGACCAGTTAAGGAGTCACATGGTATACATGTTAAGATGCTGTGGGAAGAGAAGATAAGCAACAGGTTTGCATATGGGCCCCATCCCATAGAGAAGCATAAGGGCAGACAGCCTAATTGCAGCTATTGACCTACAATTGAGTAGCTTATCACCTGGGATACTTAATTTTGCTAGACCCAGGGTGGTTACCAGCAGGGATTTATTTATTCAGTTATGGTTAATGATTCTTCCAAGCAACAGTAGGTAGGTCAGCTAAAAACTAATAATAGCTACCACTTATTGAGTGTTTACTATGTTCTGGACCTTATGTTAAGTGCATTACCTGTGTCATCTCGTATAATCCTCACAACATTCTGTGACGTATCTACCATCGCCAATTCCATTTTATAGATGAAGAATCTGAGGTTTACAGAGATTAACTGATTTGTCCAAGATTGTATACTAATAAGTGGGAAAGTTGGAATTTGAGCTCAAGCATTTTGTCTTAACTGAGCTTTTAACTACTGCACAAAAATGAATTTTCCCCTTTCTTTTTATATCCTGATAACTATCAACCAAAGTTATTTGACTTAATACCAATTACATTTACACAGAATTTATCTAGAAGATTCTCAATTACTAAGTTATAAAAGAAATAGGAAAGTTAAAATGAGAAAACAATCAGTACTTTACTTAATGTTAATTTTTAACTTCCTACATTTCTACAAAGAGAGGCACTATACATCAAAATGATTCAAGGGCAAAGATGTTGCAGTTAAGCCTGGAGAGGATGTTATGAAGTCACTAAATATGGTCTTTTCAAGTAATACTTTTATTATTAAGAAGTTTCCTTCTCTGGAAATTGTACCAGAGCAAAGGCCTAATCTTTCATTACATTCACCTGATAAGTATTTATTAAACATCTACCGGAAATTATGTACTTTCCATAAAGCCTTTAAATATAAAGGTTTAGGTTTGCAATATTAAGAAAGGAGTCTTGGGCTTCCCTGGTGGTGCAGTGGTTGAGAGTCCGCCTGCCGATGCAGGGGACACGGGTTCGTGCCCCGGTCCGGGAGGGTCTCACCATGCCTCGGAGCCGCTGAGCCGCTGAGCCGTTGAGCCTGCGCGCCCAGAGCCTGTGCTCCGCAACGGGAGAGGCTACAACAATGAGAGGCCCACGTACCGCAAAAAAAAAAAAAAAAAAAAAAAGAAAGGAGTCTTGCCTTCATGGAAGTGGTAGTCTGGTGGTGGGAATGGACTAACAAGTACTATAATGAAGTATTGATATAAGCTTCTGGGGGCAGAGAAGTTAGCCCTCAACAAGGAGGTGGAGAAAAGAAAGCTAGAGGAGAGACAATCAAGTGGAAGCTGAGTTGCCTAAAAGTTCAAGGGGAAATTATTAAAAAGAAAAAATAAAACTAAAAACCAAGTGACAAAGTTGGAAAAAGATTTCCAGCATATGTGATACAAAATATGTGATATTTTTAGTATATAAACCACTTTTGTAAACAATTTAAAAATCAAACCCCTTTGACAGGGTTTTGAGAGAGGAAGTTAACAAAGCACATTGTCAGTGTCCTTGTGGAAGAATAAAGAGAACAAGAAATTCTCAAAAGAATTACAAATGACCTAAATAGTAATAGGAATGGCAGAATTGAGATCTATTTTTTCAAATATCAACTTATTAAAAATAAAAAGATTGATAATAGCCAGTGTTGATGAGGCAAGGATAAGGGAAAGGGTACTACCATTCTCTTACAGACACAGATTAAATAGTTTCATGCTTCTTAGAGGATCCTTGGGCACCATGTATTGGGAGCATTAATTTCTTCTGTCAGAGAAATTTTACTTCCAGTAATTCCTTTAAAGGAAATAAATAATCAGAATTCTGAGCAAAATTGTGTGTAGGAGCTATATTGCAACATCGTTTACACCAGCAAAATAATTGGAAATCATGTTGGTTAATTGATTAGGTTTGTCTTTGTGACAGATTGATATCCTGCCATTAGCATTGGATTGTAGACTTTTAAAGAAAATAACAAAAAACATGCATAATGAATTCCTAAGTTAAAAAAGGTATATATATATATATATATGTATATTTTGATTCTTTGTGTGAATTTAAATATTGGCGGGACATACATCAAAATGTTTGCAGTGGCTCTCTCAATGTGTTAAAACTGCAGGTAGGTTTTTCTTCTTTGTGCTCTTTTTTTCCCCCATGTTTTCTGTAATAAACAAGTATATTTTAGTAATTAAGAAAAAATAAATGGACATAATTTAAAAACAATATCTTGGATTTGTAAATTAGAATGATCATATAAGTCAATTTAGTTAGTGTCAGTTCAGTTATATAATTAAGTAAATTATAATTTAAAAGTTTAATATAGCCTCTCCTAATTTCACTGATTTTTCTCTCTAATCTATACTTTTTCCAAAGAAAATGTCTTGTAGACATTCGTTAAGCAATGTCTTCATGTTAAGAGACACGGTAAGCTATGTTCATCTTTCTCCCAAAGCAGTTGTTCTTTATTGCTCATAAAAATAACAGCATAATTGTATTTCGTTCAGTTATCAAAGTAAAAGTTCTTAATTATAGTAAGAAAATCACTTATAAACGAAGTTTCAAAAAATTTTGTTTTTAAAGTAAGCACTAAATAGTGTTACCAAGGAAAAGCTCTCCATTCTCTATCTTATCTAAAAATAGGATAGAAGAGGGCTTCCCTGGTGGCGCAGTGGTTGAGAGTCCGCCTGCCGATGCAGGGGACGCGGGTTCGTGCCCCGGTCCGGGAGGATCACACATGCCGCGGAGTGGCTGGGCCCGTGAGCCATGGCCGCTGAGCCTGCGCGTCCAGAGCCTGTTGCTCCGCAACGGGAGAGGCCACAACAGTGAGAGAACCGCGTACCACCAAAAACAACAACAACAAAAAAATTAAATAAAAAAAATAAATAAATAAAAATAGAAGAGTCATCTGCTTTAGAAGGCTTAGGTGTAATCTTTACTGAGGCAGAATCATTTGACTTAATGACCTCTTGCTATTGCTTATAATTTTGTAATTTTATAGTTTTTAAGAAATAATATTTTCTTCTTTTTTTGTATATAGAATAATGAAAAGTATATCCTAGAATAATGATTATAAAGTTACTGAACCAAATAGAGTCTCTATATCTCTTGTGTAAAGTCTGAAATGCATTAGTACTCACTGAGGTTGGGTAGTTAAGACCACAACTGTTACATTATTTCACTCATTATTTCTACAAATTTATTAGGTAAAAACTTTTACAATCAAAGCTATAGTTTGAAAATTGTGCTTTGGAACTATTTCTTTCATGTTAAGGAATAATTTTTTTTTTTTATTAAAGAGTAGGAACTGACACCCTTTTTGGCACTTTTATGTTCTTTAGTCTTCCACTCACAGCTAAATAATAACTTGTATTCACAATGTTGTTAATGTAATTTAGTGGTTGGCTTCATTATTCAAGAAGGAATAAAGGGAAAATTATGAAAGTAAGTGGAGTGCTACCAGAGATTATTGATTTTCTAGTAATTAATATTTAGAATCATAGTCTTTTAAGAGCAAGATCTTTACAGATGTTATAATAAATTTTTTATTAATGCTTCTGGGCACCAAAGCTTTCTGCTAGTTAAATCAACACTTTGGTGGGCAAGTCAACTATGCAGTAAGTACAGCAGGCTCTTGGCAAAATTGTGAAGTAAAGCAAACACCTCTTTGGACCTTTCACCTCTTCTTTTGGAGCATTTCTATTCAGATTCTTTACATTCTTTTTGGCTTGCTCTGCCCTGCGTACTCCCATATTCTCAGACTACTGAAAACGTCCTCATTCTCCGAAGAAAGTAGTGGATTCATGACATATACTAATCTTCAAAATGAATTAAAAGTTCCATCTCAGTAACATAATTTCTTTTTTTTTAAAGTGTGCAAGTCATTGGTTTTTAGTATATTCTCAGAGTTGTAATACTATCACCACAATCAAATTTAGTTACTTCCCATTTCCCCCAAACCCACCTACTTTTTGTCTACTCTGTTTGCCTGTTGTGGACATTTCACATAGATGGAATCATGCAATATATGGCCCTTTGTGTCTGGTTTCTCTCAGTGTGTTTTCAAGGTTCATCCATGTTGTAGCATGTGTCAGTATTTCACTTTTTATTGCTAAATAATATTCCATTACATGGATATACACCATATTTTATTTACCCATTCATTAGTTGGTAAAAAATTGAGTTGTTGCCATTTTTTGGCTATTATGACTGATGCTATGAATATTGGTTTATGAGTTTTTCTATAGATCTATGTTTTCATTTCCTTTGGGAGTAGAACTGCTTGGCCATATGGTAGCTCTGTGTCTAACCTTTTGAGAAAATGCCAGACTGTTTTCCAAAGTGACTGCACCATTTTACATTACCACCAGCAGTGTATGAGGGTTCCAATTTCTCCACATCTTTGCCAATATTTGTTATTATCTATCTTTTACCTGTAGCCATTCTAGTGGGTGTGAAGTGGTATCTCACTGTGGTTTTGATTTGCATTTCCCTGTTGACTAATGATGTCGAGCAACTTTTCAGGTCTAAGTAACATAATTTCTTAATCCAGTAAAATATGGAATGACAGCTGATGCTGAGAATTTCAGATACTGCTGGCATTTTTCCTGTGTCTTAAATCCCAGTGTGTGAGCCTGCCCAATCCATCTTGGTCTGTTCCCTAATCAACTCATACAGAACCTTGCTTCTTTGTGTCCTTTCATACTATGGCAGGTGCTATTTGTGTACTAAAAGGTCTGGAGTCAGCACCATAGAATGTATTTTCTTATGCTGGAATTTGAAAGAGATGATGATCACATTAATGTAGATGTTAATTTTATTTCTGTGTGAATATACACTATATATACATGTGTGTATAGAGAGAGACTATATAAAATATCTTTTACGTTGTACTTTATTACCTGCAATCAGATATTATACAATGAGATAATAATATAAACTTGCATGGTACATTGAGAAAATAAAAAGTACATTTATGCATATTTAGCCCAATAGTTTATTGCCTTAAAAAAAGAAAGTTTAGAATTTAATTTAAACAATTAGAGACTATGTTTGTACAGATATATAATTAATCTTGTCATCAAGAAAAAATATTACCATGCACTTATTATACACTCAATTCTGTGACTTTAAATAATCATAAAATATGTTTCCTGCCCTAAGGAGGTTTATAATCTCATTGAGGAGATAGCCTTTTCTTCTTTGGTTCAGCAAACATTTATTGAATGTTTATATATATAATTAAAAATCCTTCCTCTGAGGAGTTTACAGGCTAAGGAGATAAAACATGCACATGAATTTTATGAAACAAGTCTTTGAATGGTAAACTGGCATAATAGACATTCAAATAAAATGTTATGGATTTGGGAGGCCACATGCATAAAAAGGAAGATGTCAATGTAAAGTAACATAGTCTAAATGCTAAATGAGTGAGGTTCATAACACAGAGTTTTAGAGGAAAGAGTAGTCATCTAGGTACAGGTAGTTGAAGAAAATTTCACTTATGAGGTAAGACTTAAATTCTCCTTAAAAAAACAAAAAATCCTAAGTAGAGCCTGTGGGGAGAACAGTCCAGAAGGACTTACAAACATGTGGTTCCATTCACTGGAATCTAATCCTTTGCCTTTTCATAAGTTAGCATTTTTCCAAGGCTTTAAAAAATTTTATGTTGGTATGTAGAAATATAAAATTATATTATTATGCAAATAAAAATATATAAGAATAATGAAATATTGTGGTACATTTTCCTGTGGGCTGAAATTTTAAATGTTGAATATATGTGACCCATTTCATTGTGGGAAAATATTCCTTGTCTGCATTATGGTAGAATTTTGTTCCAGCTTGTTGCACCTAAATTATTTGAATACAAGGTAGTGAGTGCCTTATGAGAATTAAACCTTAGAGCCAACACGTCATGCATAAAGATATGAAACATTGCTTTAAAGGGACCAAATGATTCCCAAACCTAAAAAAGCTTATTAAAAGCAATTTAAGTATTAACATTACTAAAGACTATTCAATCAGAAGGGAGAATAGTCAGCAGCTAGTAGAACAAGGACAAAAGAAGGTCACTGTGGCAAATTCTGATAGTACCCATGAAGTCAGGGTAGGGAACTGAGTCCTTGACCTATCTCACACCACGAAAGACCTATCTAGATATAGATGGGATGTGTTTAAACAATCAAACAATCAATCTAAGTCATCCAGATTTGATGCTACTCACTATAATACCTTTTAATTACAATTTGACTTTCCATGGTGATGTACTGGAGAGAGTACCTCTGCAGTCATATACTCAAAACTAATAAATCTTGGTAAACAAACAATATTGTATTTCTTAGAGTGCAAGTTTAAGAGAATTTCTCAAAACTTGACACAGTTGATAACATAATGCTAATCTTTGAGGACTATTAAGAGACTGTTGGCTTTTCTGGGTGACAGCCCCCCCTTTTTTCATTACTCATTTTACTTACATCCTCCATGTATCTAGGACATGTGTGACTTTGAAACACATCATTTATTAAATATGTCCTGGTATCATGGCATCTTAGTGTAAATAAACAAATAAAAATTGTGGGATTGGGGTAACAAGTAGTTTGAGTTTAGAGATTAACCATGAAAAACCTTTGAAGGGTTCAGACCCCTCGACTGCCAGAAAACTTGTATGTACAACTCATATGTTTGCACTATTCTTATCTGTGCACAGTTTTTTCCCAGCCAAATATACCTCAAATTGCCTAAGGTCAGAGACCATATTTTACCTCTTATAGACTTCATAGTGTTAAAGCATCATACCATAAAATGAATGAAATTCAGAAACTATGGCAGGTTGTTAAAAAAATAGAGCCTTCTATTTTTATGTGTACTTTTTTTTATAGAAAGGAATTTATAATAGAAGGAAAAGAAAAAAGCCATGGTAAGTACAAATGCTTTAACGAAAAAATATTGAGGCATAACACATTATTTTGTTTGTGGCTGTGGCCAGAATAATTCAGATTTTTGTTTGATTTATGTTCGGTGAGAGAAGTATGTTTGATAGGAGTTTGCTAGTTCACCTAATTAATTTAAAATAGAGTTAAAAATGTTCTTAACCCAATTTAAAACTTGAGAGGTAACCATCAGTCAACATAAAACAAATTTGCAGAATTTCTCTTCAGAAGGAATATCAACATTTCCTTCTGCAAGTATTTTATGCTTCTAATACAGGTAATTATTTTAGTTTAAAACTACTGCTGGAGGTAGATAATATTGAGATAGATTATTTTAAAAATCTTAGTATGTCAACATTGAATAAATGTTTCTATCTCTGTGTCCTGTAGTCAAAATCATTGCAGCCTTTAGATTAGATTTCAATAATCCATTGAATTCTCCATGTATCTTTACACAAAAAGGATTGAATGTGAAACTGTAACTAAGTAAAAATATTTGTGAATATGAATATGATGTAGCAATTACTTTTTGTTCTTAAAATAATAACAGTAAGATAGCTTGAGTTCAATAAAATGGAGACTGAATAAATATTATAACTTTCGAATACAGAGAAATTAAGAATCCTAGGGTCAATTGAGAAGTGATTGTTTTTCTTACTTTTTTCTGTCCTGTAAAACAGACTGAAATTGATTTTTAGGCACACTTATTATCAACATACATTTTGAATATTATTTACAAAGTGACTTTTGTTGCTGATGTCTCATTTATACATCTTCATTTGCTCTTATATACCCAATAGTGGTTGTTCTTGGAGGAAAAGAGATAAGAATAGTGTTGGTGATTCTTAGATTTCATTTTCTTGATGTCTTGTATCTAGTTTCATTTTCATCCTTTAGGAGGTGTGATTTTGGAGACAAGTCTTCCTTGGCCATCCCCTCAATCTAAAATCCCAGTAATGATAACTGTTAGCAATTTAATGTGCTTCCTTGAAGCAATTTAATATGCTTCCTTGAAGACTTTTACCTACACATTTATAACTGTATTTCACAAAACATTTGTTTACATTTAGAGCTTTTCCAAGCTTTTTTTGCTATTATAAATATTGATATTTTGGATATTAACTTATCAGTCATATCATTTGCAAATATTTTTTCCCATTCAGTAGGTTGTCTTTTTGTTTTGTTGATGGTTTCCTTTGCTGTGCAAAAGCTTTTAAGTTTAATTAGGTCCCATTTGTTTATTTTTGCTTTTATTTCCTTTGCTTTGGGAGACAGATCCAAAAAAATATTGCTACAATTTGTGTAAAAGAGTGTTCTGCCTGTGTTTTCTTCTAGGAGTTTTATGGTTTCTGATCTTACATTTAATCCATTTTGAGTTTATTTTTATATATGGTGTTAGAGAATGGTCTAGTTTCATTCTTCTACAAGTAGCTGTCCAGTTTTCCCAGCACCACTTATTGAAGAGACTGTCTTTTCTCCAGTGTATAGTCTTGCCTCCTTTGTCATAGCTTAATTGACCATAAGTTTATTTCAAGTCTCTCTATTCTGTTCCATTGATCTATGTGTCTGTTTTTGTATCAGTACCATGCTGTTTTGATTACTGTAGCTTTGTAGTATGGTCTGAAGCCAGAGACTGTGATTCCTCCAGCTCTGTTCATCTTTCTCAAGATTGTTTTGGCTATTTGTGGTCTTTTGTGTTTCCATACAGATTTTAAGATTATTTGTTCTAATTCTGTGAAAACTGGCATTGATATTTTGATAGGGATTGCATTGAATCTGTAGATTGCCTTGGGTAGTCTGGCCATTTTAACAATATTAATTCTTCCAATCCAAGAACATGGTATATCTTTCCATCTGTTTGTGTCTTCTTCCATTTCTTTCATGAGTGTCTTATAGTTTTCCAAGTACAGGTCTTTTACCTCCTTAGGTAAGTTTATTCCTAGGTATCTTATTCTTTTTGATGTGCTAGTAAATGGGATTTTTTTCCTTAATTTCTCTTTCTGATAGTTCATTTTTAGTGTACTGAAATGCAACAGACTTCTGTATATTCATTTTGTATCCTTCAACCTTACGGAATTCATTGATGAGCTATAGATCTTCTTAATAGATGAATTCCTGCATTCTACAACTATAACACTAAAGAGAATAAGAATTCAACAGAACAAACATTTTGTGACAGCAAATATATTTGCCACCTGACATTAATCATACTTGCCTTATTTGAGTCATCTTTGAAACTGCTCTTCTATTTGCCATAAGAGTACTGGTTTTGAAACAACTGTCCCAGAACAGAAAGGTATATTTTAAGTAGCCTGAAAAGTGATAATTGGATTTCATTTTTTCACTAATCCCATACATATTTTCAAGTACATATTAAGTTCAGGGAACTATATTAAGTGCAATATGAAAATGATCATACATAGATTTTTGTCTTACGAAACTTAATAATTGAGAATGAGAGATAACATAAGACCATATTATAACTCTAAAAGAAAGCACAGCTATTTCAGAGAAGCCAGAAAGGGTAACTGAGGATTAATTAAAGAGCTGTGAGAGAGCAAGGTAAGATTAAAGTCTTGTGGTCAGGGAAGGATTCATGGAAATGTGTTATGTTAACCTTCGATGAATAGATAGGATCTAGACCTGTGGAGATGAGGGAGAAAGGCATGCATTCTAACAACAACAGGTGTTAAGCATTTATTACGTTCTGGTAGGCACTGTGTGAATTAAGCACTTTATATTTTTAAACCATCTAATCCTCCAGGAACACTATGTAGATAGGTACTGTTACTATCTCTACTTTACTAATAGGGAAACTGAGGCCCATAGATATTTTATAACTTGTAAAATGGTCTGCAGTAATAAATGGCAGCACCAAGATCTGAACCACGATCAACATGTACTAGGGTGAGCAAAACTAGAGGCCTAAAGTACAGAATAATTATTGGGAATGGTGAGCTATTGAGTTTAGGTGCAGTATCAGACAACTCAAGGAGGGTACTGTTAATAACATTGGAAAGGTATGTCAAGTCAGTCCATGGAGGTCATCAAGTGCTAGACTAGAATATTTGTAGAGAGTTTCTGACTAGGTAGTGACACAGTAGTTTCCGATAAGTTGAAAATAATAAAGAAAAAATGGTTGCTGGATTTGGTGTCTAGCTGATCGTTAATATATCAACCACATTTATTCAGTGGTTACATTATGCCAGGATTTTGAGGCAAATGATGCCAAAGTTGAGAATAATGAGGGCAGAGATGGCCATTGCATATGGCAAGGAGAAAGAACTGGTCATCTTCCCTTATGTACTTTCCCCCTGTCTTTAGCTTATCAACTTTTTTTTTTTTTTTTTTTTTCGGTACGCGGGCCTCTCACTGTTGTGGCCTCTCCCGTTGCGGAGCACAGGCTCTGGACGCGGAGGCTCAGCAGCCATGGCTCACGGGCCCAGCCGCTCCGTGACATGTGGGATCTTCCCGGACCGGGGCACGAACCCGTGTCCCCTGCATCGGCAGGCGGACTCTCAACCACTGCGCCATCAGGGAAGCCCTAGCTTATCAACTTTTAAAATGATCTGTTGATTCTTCTCTTCACTGAACCAATAAACAATAATAATTATTATTATTATTTATTGAGCTTATATATTAGTAGACTGTGCTGATTGCCCTGTGTATATTCTCTTATTTAACCTTCAGGAAAATTTTATGAGATAGATAACATTTATTAAGTGTATTTTACAGATGAAGAAACTGAGGTTAGGACCTTAAGCAACTTGCATATGGTCACTAACTGGTGAATCTAAGATTTAATCAATGTTTGTCTGACTCTAAAACCACTATAGTGTAAAGGTTGTGTTATATGCCTGAATTTTTTTTTTAACATATTCTGCTTAACTAGATCTGAAGGGTCTACATTGCCATACTCAGATCTTTAAAACTCTACTCAATCATTTATATACTGCTGGTTGTTTCATAATCTTATTTTACACAGTTGTTTTTTCTTTTTCATTTTTTCGTACTATAACAAGCCTATAACTATAACTATATCTTTCCTGGAATGACAATAGCAAATATTTATTCAGTGATTCCTCTGTGCCAGGCACTGCTTTAACTTGCTTCATATGTATTAATTATATTTAATCCTTACAACAACCCTAGTAGGATTATCATCATTTTACCTATAAGGAAGATCCCAAGGTTATAGAACTAGGATCTGAACTCCACAGCTTGCCTCCATAGCCTGTGCTTTTAGCTATAAACCTGTAGGTCCTTTTGACAAATAAAGTCTGTTTTGAGGTATTTTTTTCAGTCTTTTTATTTTGCTGTAAATAAATAAATCGTATTTATTTTTAATCTGTGACCCAGTCTACATTAGAATCAAAAAGGACAAACATGTTTTCAATTTTTCATAATCATCCCTTTAAATACAGTTTTAGTACTCTCAAAATTGCATTTTAATTATAGCTAAATCTATCAGAAAATTCCACACAAAAGATCATTATTTTATTGATATTTTTAATGGCAAAAGCTTTTAAAGATCAAACACACTGTACGTTTTTAATTGTTTTTCCACCATTTACTTGGCACTGGAATGAATGGTGCTTGGAGAAAATAAACTTACACACACACAATTTTTTTTACACGTGGTATTTTGGGAGGCTTAGTGGCCCTCCTGAGTGGTTCCTTGGTTGAAGTTATATCTGCTATTTGAAAGATTTCCTAAGAATAAAAACTCTGTCTTTCTGTTTGTATGTTTGTGTGTTTCATATTTTGTATGAGTAAAATAGCATCGTGCTGAGTGATGGATTTCCCCTCTGTAGATTGATTTATTCCACACATGTCGCAGAGAAAAAAAAAGACTAAGTTCACATTTATAATTACGTTTGTTTTAAATTAGTCTTTGCCACCGTTTATTAACTTCTATTCAAAAGGTTGTTGTTTTGTTTTACAGTCCTAGGTATATTCCCTAAAGAACAGTGTTTTATCCTTATCCATAAGCATAGAAAGAGGAAAGTTTATTTTTTCTAGGTTTTTGTTGTTGTTGTTAGAAAACTTATAAAGATAACTATTTAGTTTAATTAGTTTAATTTAAGCCTTTGTCTTAATGTATTCTTAGTTTTCCTTTATTTTCATATTAACTTATTGAGACTACTATCGTACATAAAGTCTGTGTGATAATACCTGGTTCTGGCAAGACAGTGAGAAAAGAGGGCTTTTCTTTTGCAGAATGTAAATGGATATAGCTTTTCTGTAGGGTAATTTGGCAACTCTTATGTAAAAGCTCAAAAATGTGCATACTTTTTGATCCAGTAAGTCTATTTATTGGAGTTTATCCTAAGGAAATAGACAGTGTATGTAAGGCTACATGCACAAATATATCATTACACTATTATTTATAGTATTGAAAAATGGAAAAAACTGAAATCTCTAAGAGTAGGGGATTGGATAAATAAAGTGTGGTACCTCTATTTGATAGAGTACCATTAAACATTATTATAGAAAAGTTAATGGCTCAGGGAAATGTTCATAATATAATATTAGGTAGAGATGGATAGTTTAAGATAGTTTTTAATTGTTTATTAACCAAGAACTGGAAGCAAAATATCAATAATATCTGTACTAATTCTCAGTGCTTCCCATTGTCCTGCTGTTCGTAAAACTCAATTTAGATTATACCACAATGACGAGTTAAGACAAATAGTAACACAAAGTCATTCCACATAAATTCTTTCATTTTTTTAATTAACATTGAAACTGGTGTGAGAGCTAATTTGCCAGAAATAGTATATACCAGTGTGAGCCCAATATAAGTAGTGTTAAAACAAACACATGCCTAAATAGTTAATGACATAAAATTATTTTTTTAAGTATAGATAGCCTAGTAGAAGTAGATTTGAATATTTTCATTAAATTGGAGTAGAAATATGGGTAAAACGTTAGAAAGACTAAAATTTGAGACGTAATTTTTAGTGGAAAGAAACACATGGGAACAGGAGTATGTGTTCAATTATTAAAACAGTACTCAGAAACTATTTCCTATTTTATAGAAAACCATGAACTCTGCAGGTATACATTTGTAAGATAAGTTATATTGGGGGCCATCTTTTTAAATTCATATTTTGTCTGCTTTTTTCCATGTATATTTTACATAGCTGAGGTTGTACTACATAAATATATTGGTATTTTTGGTTTTCATTTAATATTCTATTACAATACACATTTTTCTTTGTCATTAACATCTTTCATTCAATGTTTACAAATGCATTGCATTTTTGTTGTCTCATAATTTAATTAACCTTTCTCTTATTATTTCCATTTTTTCCCTTCTAATAATGTAGCACCAAACATCTTTGTGCATAAACCTCAATCTGCCTTATTTCCTTTGTACAGATTCTCCAAACTGGAAATACTAGAAAGGCTTGAATATTTTTAAGAATCTTAATACATTTTGCCAAATTACTTTCAAAGGTGAACTGCTTTACACTTTTTAAAGAAGTATTATATAAAACAGAGTAGATTACTTAGGTTTTCAGAGGTATTCTCTGAAATAAGTTGTTCTTTGGGGAAGGGGGTGGGATCCGAGCCACAGGAGCAGCCGCAGCATGCTGCCCATCCGTGCCTTGGGCGCCTGCAGAGTCGCGTGCGTTTGCTTCGTGCTAATGAGCATGATGTAGAGGATGCTGCCCTGCCACTGGTGGTCCTTGCCCACCATGGCCCTCCAAGCCTGTAGCCTGGCTCTGTCTGAAATAAGTTTTTTAATTATATAAGTTTCATTGGTATAGCATTATAATTTGGCATCTGTATACACTACAAAGTGATCACCACCACAAGTCTGGTTACCATCCATCACCATACACCCCCTTCATCTGTTTTGCCCACTCCACCAACCCTTTTCACCCTGGTAACCACTAATCTGTTCTATAGATCTATGAGTTTGATTTTTTGTTTTATTTTGTTTGTTTGTTTTGTCTTTCACATATGAGTGAAATCATACAATATTTGTCTTTCTGTGTCTTATTTCACTTAGCATAATACCCTCTAGGTTCATCCATGTTGTTGCAAATGATAGGATTTCATCATTTTTCATGGCTGAGTAGTATTCCATTGTGTATATATACCACATATTCTTTATTCATTCATCCATTGATGGACACTTAGGTTGCTTCCATATCTTGGCTATTGTAAATAATGTTGCAATGAGCAGAGGGGTGCATATATCTTTTCAAATTAGTATTTTCATGTTTTTCACTTAAATACCCAGAAGTGGAATAGCTGGGTCAAGTGATAGTTCTAGTCTTGATTTTTTTGAGAAATCTCCATACTGTTTTACGTAGTGGCTGCAGCAATTTACAGTTCCACCAATAGTGTAAGAGGGTTTCCATTTCTCCACATCCTCTCCAACATTTTTCACTTCTTGTCTTTTTGGTAATAGCCATTCTAACAGGTGTGAGGTGATATCTCACCTCACACCTGTGAGGTGGTTTGGTTTGCATTTCCCTAATAATGATGTGATACTGAAAATCTTTTCAGTGCTTGTTGGTCATCTGTATGTCTTCTTTGGAAAAATGTCTATTCAGCTACTCAGCCCATTTTCAAATCAGCTTGCTTGTTTTCTTTTGTTGTTGATGAGTTGTATGAAGAGTTCTTTATATATTTCAGATATTAACTTATCAGATATATGATTTGCAAATATCTTCTCTCATTCAGTAGGTTGCTTTTCATTTTGTTGATGGTTTCCTTCACTGTGTAGAAGATTTTTAGTTTGATATAGTCCCATTTGTTTATGTTTGCTTTTGTTTCCCTTGCCTTTGGAGTCAAATCCACAAAAACATTGCTAAGACTTATGTCCATAAGATTACAGCCTACGTTTTCCTCTAGGAATTTTATGGTTTCAGTTCTTACATTCAAGTCTTTAACTCATTTTGAGTTAATTTTTGTGTATGGTGTCAGATAGTGGTCTAACTTCATTCTTTTGCTTGTGGCTGGCCAGCTTTACCAGCACCATTTGTTGAGGAGACTATAGTTTCTACATTGTATGTCCTTTGCTTTTTATCATAAATTAATTGTACATATATGTGTGAGATTTCTATTCTGTTCCGTTGATCTCTGTGTCTATTTCTGTGCCATTACCCATACTGTTTTTTGGGGTTTTTTAAAACATCTTTATTGGAGTATAATTACTTTACAATTGTGTTAGTTTCTGCTTTATAACAAAGTGAATCAGCTATACATATACATATATCCCCATATCTCTTCCCTCTTGCATCTACCTCCCTCTCACCCTCCCTATCCCACCTCTCTAGGTGGTCACAAAGCACCGAGATGATCTCCCTGTGCTATGTGGCTGCTTTCCACTAGCTATCTATTTAAAATTTGGTAGTGTATATAGGTCCATGCCACTCTCTCACTTTGTCCCAGCTTACCCTTCCCTCTCCCTGTGTCCTCAAGTCCATTCTCTAGTAGGTCTGCATCTTTATTCCCGCACTGCCCCTATGTTCTTCATGACTATTTTTTTTCTTTTTAGATTCCATATATATGTGTTAGCATATGGTATTTGTTTTTCTCCTTCTGACTTACTTCACTCTTATGACAGACTCTAGTGTCCATCTACCTCACTACAAATAACTCAATTTCATTTCTTTTTATGGTTTGATTTGGTTTACTAGTATTTTGTTAAGGTTTTTTGCATCTGTGTTCATCAAGGATATTGGACTGAAGTTTTCCTTTTTTGTTGTGTTATTATCTGGTTTTGGTATCAGGGTAATTCTGGTTTCACAAAATGTGTTTATAAAGTTTCCTTCCTCTTCAGTTTTTTGGAAGAGCTTGGGAAGTAGAAGTATTAAATCTTTGAATGTTTTGTGGGATTCTCCAGTGAAGCCCTCTGGTCCTGGACTTGTGTTGTTGGGGAGATTTTTGATTACCATTTAAGTTTCCTTATTAGTAATTTGTCTATTCATATATTTGTTTCTTCATGATTCAGTCTTGGAAGATTGTATGTTTCTAGGAATTTATTAATTTCTTCTAGGGTATCCAACTTATTGGTGTATAATTGTTCATAAAAGTTTCTTATGATCCTTTGTATTTCTGTAGTATCAGTTATAAGTTCTCTTCTTTCATTTCTGACTTTATTTATGAAAGTCCTCTACTTTTTTCTCAGTTAGCTAAAGATTTGTTAATTTTGTTTATCTTTTCAAAGACACAGCTCTTAGTTTCATTGATTTTTTAAAAAAAATTTAACTATAGTTGATTTACAATATGGTGTTAGTTTCAGATATACCGCTTCAGATTCTTTTCCCTTTGATCTTTTCTATTCTTTTGTCTCCATTTCATTTATTTACCCTCTGATCTTTGTGTGAGTGTATGTGTCCTTTTTAAAATTATTTATTTATTTATTTAAATTTTTATTTTTATATAATTTTTAAAGGTTACGTTCCACTTACAGTTATTACCAAATATTGGCTGTATGCTCCGTGTTGTACAATACATCCTTAAGCCTATCTTACACCCAATAGTTTATACCTCCACTCCACTACTCTATTGTCCCTCCCACTGGTCATAACTACTTTGTTCTCTATATCTGTGAGTCAGCTTCTTTTTTGTTAAAATTTATATGGAAACACAAAAGAACCTGAATAGCTGAAACAATCTTGAGAAAGAAGAACAGAGCTGGAGGAATCATGATCCCTGACTTCAGACTATACTACAAAACTATAGTAATCAAAACAGTATGGTACTGGCACAAACCAGACACAGATGAATGAAACAGGATAGAGAGCCCAGAAATAAACCCACACACTTATGGTCAGTTAATCTACAACAAAAGAGGCAGGAATATAGAATGGAGAAAAGACAGTCTCTTCAATAAGTGTTGTTAGGAAAACTTGACAGATACATGTAAAGAAGGAAATTAGAACATTCTCTAACACCATATACAAATATCAACTTAAAATGGATTAAATACCAAAATCTAAGACCAGATATTATAAAACTCGTGGAGGAAAACACAGGCAGAACACAACATAAATCACAGCAATATTTTTTTGGATCCGCCTTCTAAAGTAAAGGGAATTAAAGCAAAAATAAACAAATGGGACCTAATTAAACTTAAAAACTTTTCACAACAGAGGAAACCATAGACAAAATGAAAAGACAACCTACTGAATGGGAGAATATATTTATGAATGATATGACTGATAATGGGTTTAATATCCAACATGTATAAACAGCTCATACAGCTCAACGTCAAAGAAACAAACAACCTAATTAGATAATGGGCAGAAGAACTGAATAGATATTTTTCCAAAGAGGAAATGCAGATGGCCAAAAGTCACATGAAAAGATGCTCAACATTGCTAATTATCAGGGAAATGCAAATCAAAACCACGAGATTTCACCTCATGCCTGTTAGAATGGCTATCACCAAAAAGAACACAGATAACAAATGTTGGTGAGGTTGTGGAGAAAGGGAACTCTCCTAAATTGTTGGTTGGATGTAAATTGGTGCAGACACTGTGGAAAACAATATGGAGGTTTCTCAAAAAACTAAAAATAGAACTAACATATGACCCAGCAATTCCACTCCTGGGTAGATATACAAAACAAAAACAAAAAAAAACCACTAATTGGAAAAGATACATGTACCCCAACGTTCATAGCAGCATTATATATTTTTTATTTATTTTATTTTTACATCTTTATTGGAGTATAATTCTTTTACCATGGTGTGTTAGTTTCTGCTTTATAACAAAGTGAATCAGTTATACATATACATATGTTCCCATATCTCTTCCCTTTTGTGTCTCCCTCCCTCCCACCCTCCCTATCCCACCCCTCTAGGTGGTCACAAAGCACCAAACTGATCTCCCTGTGCTATGCAGCTGCTTCCCACTAGCTATCTATTTTACGTTTGGTAGTGTATATATGTCCATGCCACTCTCTCACTTTGTCACAGCTTATGCTTGCCCCTCCCCATATCCTCAAGTCCATTCTCTAGTAGGTCTGTGTCTTTATTCCTGTCTTACCCCTAGTTTCTTCATGACATTTTTTTTTCTTAAATTCCATATATATGTGTTAGTACACAGTATATACTTCACTCTGTATGACAGACTCTAGGTCCATCCACCTCATTACAAATAGCTCAATTTCGTTTCTTTTTATGGCTGAGTAATATCCCATTGTATATATGTGCCACATCTTCTTTATCCATTCATCTGATGATGGACACTTAGGTTGTTTCCATCTCCTGGCTATTGTAAATAGAGCTGCAATGAACATTTTAGTACAATGACTCTTTTTGAATTATGGTTTTCTCAGGGTATATGCCCAGTAGTGGGATTGCTGGGTCATATGGTAGTTCTATTTGTAGTTTTTTAAGGAACCTCCTTACTGTTCTCCATAGTGGCTGTACCAATTCACATTCCCACCAGCAGTGCAAGAGTATTCCCTTTTCTCCACACCCTCTCCAGCATTTATTGTTTCTAGGTTTTTTGATGATGGCCATTCTGACTGGTGTGAGGTGATATCTCATTGTAGTTTTGATTTGCATTTCTCTAATGATTAATGATGTTGAGCATTCTTTCATGTGTTTGTTGGGAGTCTGTATAACTTTTTTGGAGAAATGTCTATTTAGGTCTTCTGCCCATTTTTGGATTGGGTTGTTTGTTTTTTTGTTATTGAGTTGCATGAGCTGCTTATAAATTTTGCAGATTAATCCTTTGTAAGTTGCTTCATTTGCAAATATTTTCTCACACTCTGAGGGTTGTCTTTTCGTCTTGTTTATGGTTTCCTTTGCTGTGCAAAAGCTTTGAAGTTTCATTAGGTCCCATGTGTTTAGTTTTGTTTTTATTTCCATTTCTCTAGGAGGTGGGGCAAAAAGGATCTTGCTGTGATTTATGTCATAGAGTGTTCTGCCTATGTTTTCCTCTAACAGTTTGATACCTTCTGGCCTTACATTTAGGTCTTTAATCCATTTTGAGCTTATTTTTGTGTATGGTGTTAGGGAGTGTTCTAATCTCATACTTTTACATGTAGCTGTCCAGTTTTCCCAGCACCACTTATTGAAGAGGCTGTTCTTTCTCCACTGTACATTCCTGCCTCCTTTATCAAAGATAGATGACCATATGTGCGTGGGTTTATCTCTGGGCTTTCTATCCTGTTCCATTGATCTATCTTTCTGTTTTTGTGCCATTACCATACTGTCTTGATTATTGTAGCCTTTTTATATAGTCTGAAGCCAGGGAGCCTGATTCCTCCAACTCCGTTTTTCATTCTCAAGATTGCTTTGGCTATTCGGGGTCTCTTGTGTTTCCATACAAATTGTGAAATTTTTTCTTCTAGCTCTGTGAAAAATGCCAGTAGTAGTGATAGGGATTGCATTGAATCTGTAGATTGCTTTGGGTAGTAGAGTCATTTTCACAATGTTGATTCTTCCAATCCAAGAACATGGTATATCTCTCCCTCTATTTGTATCATCTTTAATTTCTTTCATTAGTGTCTTATAATTTTCTGCATACATCTCTTTTGTCACCTTAGGTAGATTTATTCCTAGGTATTTTATTCTTTTTGTTGCAATGGTAAATGGGAGTGTTTTCTTGATTTCACTTTCAGATTTTTCATCATTAGTGTATAGGAATGCCAGAGATTTCTGTGCATTAATTTTGTATTCTGCTACTTTACCAAATTCACTGATTAGCTCTAGTAGTTTTCTGATAGCATCTTTAGGATTGTCTATCTATAGTATCATGTCATGCGCAAACAGTGACAGCCTTACTTCTTCTTTTCCGATTTGGATTCCTTTTATTTCCTTTTCTTCTCTGATTGCTGTGGCTAAAACTTCAAAAACTATGTTGAATAAGAGTGGTGAGAGTGGGCAACCTTGTCTTTTTCCTGATCTTAGTGGAAGTGCTTTCAGTTTTTCACCATTGAGGATGATGTTGGCTGTGGGTTTGTCATATATAGCCTTTATTATGTTGAGGTAAGTTCCCTTTATGCCTACTTTCTGCAGGGTTTTATCATAAATGGGTGTTGAATTTTGTCGAAACTTTCTCTGCATCTATTGAGATGATCATATGGTTTTTCTCCTTCAATTTGTTAATATGGTGTATCACGTTGATTGATTTGCCTATATTGAAGAATCCTTGCATTCCTGGAATAAACCCCACTTGATCATGGTGTACGATCCTTTTAATGTGCTGTTGGATTCCGTTTCCTAGTATTTTGTTGAGGATTTTTACATCTATGTTCATCAGTGATATTGGCCTGTAGTTTGCTTTCTTTGTGACATCCTTGTCTGGTTTTGGTATCAAGGTGCTGGTGGCCTCGTAGAATGAGTTTGGGAGTGTTCCTCCCTCTGCTATATTTTGGAAGAGTTTGAGAAGGATAGGTGTTAGCTCTTCTCTAAAAGTTTGATAGAATTCTCCAGTGAAGCCATCTGGTCCTGGGCTTCTGTTTGTTGGAAGATTTTTTTTTTTTTCTTTTGCGGTTCGCGGGCCTCTTACTTTTGTGGCCTCTCCCGTTGCAGAGCATAGGCTCCGGATGCACAGGCTCAGCGGCCATGGCTCACAGGCCTAGCCACTCCACGGCATGTGGGATCTTCCCAGACCGGGGCATGAACCCGTGTACCCTGCATCGACAGGCGGACTCTCAACCACTGCATCACCAGGGAAGCCCTTGTTGGAAGATTTTTAATCACAGTTTCAATTTCAGTGCTTGTGATTGGTCTGTTCATATTTTCTATTTCTTCATGATTCAGTCTTGGCAGGTTATGCATTTCTAAGAATTTGTCCATTTCTTCCAGATTGTCCATTTTATTGGCATAGAGCAGGCTTGTAGTAATCTCTCATGATTTTTGTATTTCTGCAGTGTCAGTTGTTACTTCTCCTTTTTCATTTCTAATTCTATTGATTTGAGTCTTTTTTTCTTGATGAGTCTGGCTAATGGTTTATCAATTTTGTTTATCTCCTCAAAGAACCAGCTTTTAGTTTTATTGATCTTTGCTATCATTTCCTTCATTTCTTTTTCATTTATTTCTGATCTGATCTTTATGATTTCTTTCCTTCTGCTAACTTTGGGGGTTTTTTGTTCTTCTTTCTCTAATTGCTTTAGGTGCAAGGTTAGGTTGTTTATTCGAGATGTATCCTGTTTCTTAAGGTAGGATTGTATTGCTATAAACTTCCCTCTTAGAACTGCTTTTGCTGCAACCCATAGGTTTTGGGTCATCATGTCTCTGTTATCATTTGTTTCTAGGTATTTTTTGATCTCCTCTTTGATTTCTTCAGTGATCACTTCGTTATTAAGTAGTGTATTGTTTAGCCTCCATGTGTTTGTATTTTTTACAGATCTTTTCCTGTAATTGATTTCTAGTCTCATAGCGTTGTGGTCAGAAAAGATACTTGATACAATTTCAGTTTTCTTAAATTTACCAAGGCTTGATTTGTGACCCAAGATATGATCTATCCTGGAGAATGTTCCATGAGCACTTGAGAAAAATGTGTATTCTTTTGTTTTTGATGGAATGTCCTATAAATATCAATTAAGTCCATCTTGTTTAATGTATCATTTAAAGCTTGTGTTTCCTTATTTATTTTCATTTTGTTATTTTTATTTATTTTTTATTTATTATTATTTTTTAACATCTTTATTGGGGTATAATTGCTTTACAATGGTGTGTTAGTTTCTGCTTTATAACAAAGTGAATCAGTTATACATATACACATGTTCCCATATCTCTTCCCTCTTGCATCTCCGTCCCTCCCACCCTCCCTATCCCACCCCTCCAGGCGGTCACAAAGCACCGAGCTGATATCCCTGTGCTATGCGGCTGCTTCCTACTAGCTGTCTACCTTACGTTTGTTAGTGTATATATGTCCATGCCTCTCTCTCGCTTTGTCACAGCTCACCCTTCCCCCTCCCCATATCCTCAAGTCCGTTCTCCAGTAGGTCTGTGTCTTTATTCCTGTCTTACCCCTAGGTTCTTCATGACATTTTTTTTTTCTTAAATTCCATATATATGTGTTAGCATACAGTATTTGTCTTTCTCTTTCTGACTTACTTCACTCTGTATGACAGACTCTAGGTCTATCCACCTCATTACAATAGCTCAATTTCGTTTCTTTTTATGGCTGAGTAATATTCCATTGTATATATGTGCCACATCTTCTTTATTTATTTTGATTTTGGCTGATCTGTCCATTGGTGAAAGTGGGGTGTTAAAGTCCCCTACTATGAATGTGTTACTGTCGATTTCCCCTTTTATTGCTGTTAGTATTTGCCTTATGTATTGAGTTGCTCCTATGTTGGGTGCATAAATATTTACAATTGTTATATCTTCTTCTTGGATCGATCCCTTTATCATTATGTAGTGTCCTTCTTTGTCTCTTCTAATAGTCTTTATTTTAAAGTCTATTTTGTCTGATATGAGAATTGCTACTTCAGCTTTCTTTTGGTTTCCATTTGCATGGAATATCTTTTTCCATCCCCTTACTTTCAGTCTGTATGTGTCTCTAGGTCTGAAGTGGTCTCTTGTAGACAGCATATATATGGGTCTTGTTTTTGTATCCATTCAGCCAATCTGTGTCTTTTGGTGGGAGCATTTAGTCCATTTACATTTAAGGTAATTATCGATATGTATGTTCCTATTCCCATTTTCTTAATTGTTTTGGGTTCGTTATTGTAGGTGTTTTCCTTCTCTTGTGTTTCTTGCCTAGAGAAGTTCCTTTAGTAGTTGTTGTAAAGCTGGTTTGGTGGTGCTGAACTCTCTCAGCTTTTGCTTGTCGGTAAGGTTTTAATTTCTCCATCAAATCTGAATGAGATCCTTGCTGGGTAGAGTAGTCTTGGTTGCAGGTTTTTCTCCTTCATCACTTTAAATATGTCCTGCCAGTCCCTTCTGGCTTGCAGAGTTTCTGCTGAAAGATCAGCTGTTAACCTTATGGGGATTCCTTTGTGTGTTATTTGTTGTTTTTCCCTTGCTGCTTTTAATAAGTTTTCTTTGTATTTAATTTTTGACAGTTTGATTAATATGCGTCTTGGCGTATTTCTCTTTGGATTTATCCTGTATGGGACTCTCTGTGCTTCCTGGACTTGATTGACTATTTCCTTTCCCATATTAGGGAAGTTTTCAACTATAATCTCTTCAAACATCTTGTCAGTCCCTTTCTTTTTCTCTTCTTCTTCTGGAACCCCTATAATTCGAATGTTGGTGCGTTAATGTTGTCCCAGAGGTCTCTGAGACTGTCCTCAGTTCTTTTCATTCTTTTTTCTTTATTCTGCTCTGCAGTAGTTATTTCCACTATTTTATCTTCCAGGTCACTTATCCGTTCTTCTGCCTCAGTTATTCTGCTATTGATCCCATCTATAGTATTTTTAATTTCATTTATTGTGTTTTTCATCATTGCTTGTTTCATCTTTAGTTCTTCTAGGTCCTTGTTAAATGTTTCTTGCATTTTGTCTATTCTATTTCCAAGATTTTGGATCATCTTTACTATCATTATTCTGAATTCTTTTTCAGGTAGACTGCCTATTTCCTCTTCATTTGTTAGGTCTGGTGGGTTTTTATCTTGCTCCTTCATCTGCTGTGTGTTTTTCTGTCTTCTCATTTTACTTATCTTACTGTGTTTGGGGGCTCCTTTTTGCAGGCTGCAGGTTCATAGTTCCCGTTGTGTAGGCTTTCTGGTGGAGGGGACTAGTGCCTGTGTTCTGGTGGATGAGGCTGAATCTTGTCTTTCTGGTGGGCAGGTCCACGTTTGGTGGTGTGTTTTGGGGTGTCTGTGGACTTATTATGATTTTAGGCAGCCTCTCTGCTAATAGTGGGGTTGTGCTCCTGTCTTGCTAGTTGTTTGGCATAGGGTGTCCAGCATTGTAGCTTGCTGGTCGTTGAGTGAAGCTGGGTGTTGGTGTTGAGATGGAGATCTCTGGGAGATTTTCACCATTTGATATTATGTGGAGCTGGGAGGTGTCTTGTGGACCAGTGTCCTGAAGTTGGCTCTCCCACCTCAGAGGCACAACACTGACTCCTGGCTGCAGCACCAAGAGCCTTTCATCCACACGGCTCAGAATAAAAGGGAGAAAAAGAAGAAAGAAAGAAAGAAAGAAAGAAAGAAAGAAAGAAAGAAAGAAAGAAAGAAAGAAAGAAAGAAAGGAGCGAGGGAGGGAGGGATGGAGGGAGGGAGGGAGGGAAGAAGGAAGGAAAGAAAGAAAGGAAGAAGATAAAATAAAGATAAAATAAAATAATTAAAATAAAAAATAATTATTAAGAAAAAAATTTTTTTAAAAGAAAAAGAAAAAAAAAAAATGGACGGATAGAACCCTAGGACAAATGGTGGAAGCAAAGCTACACAGACAAAATCTCACACAGAAGCATACACATACACACTCACAAAAAGAGGAAAAGGGGGAAAAAATCATAAATCTTGCTCTCAAAGTCCACCTCCTTAATTCGGGATGATTCGTTGTCTATTCATGTATTCCACAGATGCAGGGTACATCAAGTTGATTGTGGAACTTTAATCCACTGCATCTGAGGCTGCTGGGAGGGATTTCCCTTTCTCTTCTTTGTTCTCACAGCTCCCGGGTTTCAGCTTTGGATTTGACTCCGCCTCTGCGTGTAGGTCGCCGGAGGGCGTCTGTTCTTCGCTCATACAGGACGGGATTAAAGGAGCAGCTGCTTCGGGGACTCTGGCTCACTCAGGCCGCGGGGAGGGAGGAGTACAGAGTGCAGGGCTAGCCTGCGGTGGCAGAGGCTGGCGTGACGCTGCACCAGCCTGAGGCGCGCTGTGCGTTCTCCCGGGGAAGTTGTCCCTGGATCCCGTGACCCTGGCAGTGGCGGGCTGCACAGGATCCCCGGAAGGGGGGTGTGGATAGTGACCTGTGCTCGCACACAGGCTTCTTGGTGGCAGCAGCAGCAGCCTTGGCGTCTCATGCCTGTCTCTGGGGTCTGTGCTTTTAGCCGTGGCTTGCGCCTGTCTCTGGAGCTCCTTTAAGCAGCGCTCTTAATCCCTCTCCTCGCTCACCAGGAAACAAAGAGGCAAGAAAAAGTCTCTTGCCTCTTCGGCACATCCAGACTTTTCCCCGGACTCCCTCCCAGCTAGCCGTGGTGCACTAAACCCCTGCAGGCTGTGTTCACACCGCCAACCCCTGTCCTCTCCCTGTGCTCCGACGGAAGCCCGAGCCTCAGCTCCCAGCCCCGCCCTCCCCGGCGGGTGAGCAGACAAGCCTCTCGGGCTGGTTAGTGCTGGTTGGCACCGATCCTCTGTGCGGGAATCTCCCTGCTTTGCCCTCCGCATGCCTGTTGCTGTGCTCTCCTCCGCGGCTCCGAAGCTTTCCACCTCCGCCACCCACAGTCTCCGTCTGCGAAGGGGCTTCCTAGTGTGTGGAAACCTTTCCTCCTTCACAATTCCCTCCTACTGGTGCAGGTCCTGGCCCTATTCTTTTGTCTCTGTTTATTCTTTTGCCCTAACCCAGGTACCTGGGGACTTTCTTGCCTTTTGGGAGGTCTGAGGTCTTCTGCCTGCATTCAGTAGGTGTTCTGTAGGAGTTGTTCCACGTGTAGATGTATTTCTGGTGTATCTGTGGGGAGGAAGGTGATCTCCGCATCTTACTCTTCCGCCATCTTCCCCAATCTCCACATTATTTATAATAGGCAAGACATGGAAGCAACGTAAGTGTCCATCAGCAGATGAATGGATAAAGAAGATGTATATATGCACAATGGAATACTGCTCAGCCATGAAAAAGAATGAAATTTTGCCATTTGTAGCACCATGGATAGACTTGGAAGGCATTATGCTAAGTGAAACAAGTCAGACAGAGAAGGACAAATACTGTGTGATATCACTTATATGTGGAAACTAAAATATACAACAAACTAGTGAATATAACAAAAATAGAAGCAGACCTCTCCTCTTATCTTTATTATTTCCTCCTTTCTACTAATTTTGGGCTTCATTTGTTGTTTTTCTATTTCCCTTAGATGTACTTAGATTGTTTATTGGGGATTTTTCTTGTTTTTTTGAGGAAGGCCTATATTGCTATGAACTTCCCTCTTAGAACCACTTTTGCTGCATCCCATACATTTTGGTATGTCATATTTCTGTTTTCATTTGTCTGTAGGTATTTTTTGATTTCTCCTTTGATTTGTTTGATGACCCAGTGGTTGTTCAGTGGGATGTAATCTAATCTCTATGTAATTTAATCTCCATGTTTTTGTGGGTTTTCCCGTTTTTTTCTTTATGATTGATTTCTAGTTTCATACCATTGTGGTCAGAGAAGATGCTTGATATGATTTCAGTCTTCTTGAATTTATTGAGACTTATTTTGTGACCTAATATGTGATCTATCCTGGAGAATAATTCATGTGCACTTGAGAAGAATGTGTTTTGTGCTGCTTTTGGATAGAAAGTCTATTAAGTCTGTTTGGTCTAATGTGTTATTTAAGTCCAATATTTCCTTATTGATTTTCTACCCAGATGACCTATCTATTGATGTAAGTAAGATGTTAGAATTCCCTATTATTATTGTATTGCTTTAAATTTCTCCCTTAAAGTCTGCTAATATTTGCTTTATATATCTTGGTGCTCCTCCATTGGGTGCATATATACTTATAAGTGTTATATCTTCTTGCTGGATTGACCCTTTATCATTATGTAATGCTTTTCTTGTCTTTTATTTTTCTGTTTTAAAGTGTATTTTGTCTGATATGAGGATAGCTACTTCAGCTTTCTTTTCATTTCCATTTGCATGAAATATCTTTTTCCATTCCTTCACTTTCAGTCTCTGTCCTTTCTTCTGAAGTGAGTCTCTTGTAGGCAGTATATAGGTGAATTTTGTTTTTTTATCTATTCAGCCACTCTATGTGGTGAAGTTTGATTGATGGATTTAATCTATTTACACTTAAAGTAATTATTAATAGGTATGTGCTTATTGCCATTTTGTTATTTGCTTTCTGGCTGTTTTGTAGTTCCTCTCTGTTTCCTACTTCTCTTTTTCTTGTTCCTTGTGTTTTGGTCGTTTTCTTTAGTGCTATGTTCCTTTTACAATTTCTTTTGTGTATTTACTATAGGCTTTTCTTTGGTTACTGGGAGGTTCACATATAACATCTTATGTAAATAGTGACCTCTTTTAAGTTGGTAGTAACTTAAATTTGAACACATTCCAAAGCTTTATCTTTTTACTTACTCCTCCACTCAATATTTTATACATTTTTTTTTTTTTTTTTTTTGCGGTACATGGGCCTCTCACTGTTGTGGCCTCTCCCATTGCAGAGCACAGGCTCCAGACGCGCAGGCTCAGCGGCCATGGCTCACGGGCCCAGCCGCTCTGTGGCACGTAGGGTCTTCCTGGACCGGGGCATGAACCCGTGTCCCCTGCATCAGCAGGCAGACTCTCAACCACTGTGCCACCAGGAAGCCCAATATTTTATACTCTTGATGACACATTTTACATCTTTTTTTAATGCATCCTTTGACTAATTATTGTAATTTTAGTTAATTTTAATACTTTTGCCTTTTAACCTTCATACTTGCTTTATACTTGACTCATCCACCACCTTTATTATATATTTACTTTTTCCAGTGGGATTTTTACTTTTATATGTTCTCTTATTATTAATTAATGTAATGCCATTTCTTTTCAGCTTAAAGAAGTCTTTTTTACCATTTCTTATAGAGCTGGTTTAGTGCTGATGAACTCCTTTAGCTTTTGGTTATCGGGAAAATTCTTGGTGTCTCCTTCAATTCTGAATGATAACCTTGCTGGTAGAAATTCTTGTTTGGAAATTCTTTGTTGTGCAGGTGCTGTGGCTACTTCTGCAGCAAGGCTTGCGGGCAAGGCTTGTCTCCAGACCGGCTATGGGGCCTGGCCATGTGATATAAGTTATCTTTAAATAAATATGAAAAAAGAATGCTTTATGATAAAAACTTTAATAAACAACTTTTGATTCTTATGGATATTTTTCAGAAATATTTACTATGTTTTTCAATCTAACAAACACATGAAACTGTTAAAATGAAAGTTATTTAATTACTAAAGAAAAAATATATTATTACAAAGACAATTAAAAGACAGTGATTTATTAATTTTTCATTAAAAAATTTTTTTGGAGTATAGTTGATTTACAATATTGTGTTAGTTTCAGGTGTACAGAAAAGTGAATCAGTGATACATATATCCATCCTTTTGTAGATTCCTTTGCCATATAGGCCATTACAGGGTACTGAGTAGAGTTTCCTGTGCTATACAGTAGGTCCTTATTAGTTATATATATTTTATACATAGTAGTGTGTATATGTCAATCCCAATATCCCAATTTATCTCTTCCCCACCCCCCACCTTACCCCCTGGTAACCATAAGTTTGTTTTCTACATCTGTAACTCTATTTCTGTTTTGTAGATAAGTTCATTTGTACCCTTTTTAAATTCATTTATTTATTTTTTTTATTGGAGTATAGTTGCTTTACAATGTTGTGTTAGTTTCTGCTGTGCAGCAAAGTGAATCAGTTATATGTATACATATATCCACTCTTTTTTAGGTTTCTTTCCCAATTAGGTCACCACAAAGCACTGAGTAGAGTTCTCTGTGAGTACCCTTTTTTTAGATTCCACTTGTAGGTGATATCATATAATTGTCTTTCTCTGTCTGACTTACTTCACTCAGTGACATAGTGATTTATATTGGGGAAAACCTTGAAACTAGGAGACAAGAATTTTGAATTCTGGCCTTGGCTCTGCTACTAGCTGGTCTTAGATAAATCATTTAACTTCTCTAAATTTCAGTTACCTCATCTGTAAAATGAGGACATTGGATTGCATAGTCCCTGAGACATAAAAAGTAAGAGCTAAATATGTGATAATTATTATAAAGCTCTTACTGTTTTTAAGATGCTGATCCTTTATTATTCAGGATGGTCTGATGTTCAGCAAATAATTGAATAGACAAAGTTTTTAAATTTATTTGACCCTTTTAGTTATTTCCTCATTCAAACCAAGGGGTTCTTTTGCTGTATTCTGGTTGTTCTTCATTGCTTTTAATCAGACCTTTGTTAGATAGACTTGTTAGGGAAAATGTAGAGGCATTGTGCCTTCCTCTTATGAGAGTACCTTAATAACATTGCTATGTGTAAGCATACTGTATGAATAAATATTTATTTTCATAGAGCAATAGTTTTCTAAAAAATAGGTGTCTATTAGTTTTAACTGGTTAGCCCAGGTTAAATTACTATTAATTGTTATATATATATATATATATATATTTTTTTTTTTTTTTTTTTTTTTTTTTTTTGCGGTACGCGGGCCTCTCACTGTTGTGGCCTCTCCCGTCATGGAGCACAGGCTCCGGACGCTCAGGCTCAGCGGCCATGGCTCACGGGCCTAGCCACTCTGCGGCAGGTGGGATCTTCCCGGACCGGGGCACGAACCTGTGTCCCCTGCGTCGGCAGGCAGACTCTCAACCACTGCACCACCAGGGAAGCCCTAATTGTTATATTTAACATATGTTAATCCATTACTTGATTAAAGAATTATAAATGAATTTTTTTTTGGTTTAAGTTGATTTTATCAACTAAATGGTAGAGAGATTAAGAGCTTCTTTGTATTCTGGTTTTCATTTTCATATTCTTATTGCAAAGATCAATTAAATGTGTTGGCAAGAAAACACTGAAGAAAACTAGATTGTATATATTAATTAATAATGTCCGGTAACTGATGTAAACAAAGTTTATATCAATGTTATGACACAATATATGAAAGAAAAGTATAATTTTTAGTTTATTTCTCATTTATTCATTTATAATAACTTTGCTCAAAGTTAAGCACATTATAAGAGGACAAAGAATGAATGTCAGATGGGTCTTCCTTCTCACAATTTTCTGGCTATTTTATAAAAACTAAACATATACACGTGAAATGGATTAATGACAATGCAACGGAGCATGTGATGAAAGTATATTGATTCGTCAAAATGAAATCTATAATAATTTAGGAGGTTATGAATAAACATTGACCCTGACATTTCTCTTTACCTCATTTCTTACATTTAGTCCCCAAATCCCATTCCTTCTAACTAAAAAGTATATCTGGTGTCTATCCATTTCCCTTCATTCCTACTGCCACCACTTTTGTTCAGGCCATCATTATCTCCTACCCCAAATTATATAACTTGTCTCTCTCCAGTTTTATTTTACTTCATTGATTCTCTACCATAGCCAGAATAATCTTAAACTACAAGAATGATTGTGTTGATAGATTACCATTCCCCTGAAGATTAAGTCCATACTCTTAAAATGGCTTCTGAAGAGTCCTGTGATTAGACCTTGGCTTACCCTTTTAGCCTCGTCTCTTCCCTGTGTCCTACTTAAACTTTATGGTCGAACCATGCTGTATTTAGCATTAGTTGAATATGATCTCCTCAGGATCTTCTCAGTTTTAACAGTACTTCCTTAGGAAGATCTTTTCTGATCCCTAGATTAGGGTCAGATGCCCTGCTATCACTCTTATATCACCTCTTAATTTTCTGTCATAGCAAAACATACTTGTTTAATTATCTGCTTTTGTGATGGCATATCTTACGTTGTCACAGATTTTCTAGCACAGTATCTGACACATAGAAGATGTTTAATATTTTCTACATGAAGAAATAAATATAGAAAGGGAGATAGATGTTAAGATAGCTCTTAAAGAATGAGTACCTATTTTGTTTACAAAAAGAGAGTAAATATTGCATATATAAATCATATTTGCCTACATATGATTTTCCATTCAGGTCTGTCATTGTATACATACAGCCAAAATACCAAACCCTTTGAACATGTGCAGTTAGAGGCAATAATTTCTCTAAGAGCGTAATGTGGATCAGGCTACTAAAGAAGACTAATTTCTTTCTACAAATAAAAATTGGATATATTTAAGGTATAATAATTTTCCCTAGATTTATTGAGATATAATTGACATATAACATTGTGTAAGTTTAAGGTGTACAACATGTTAATTTGATACACTTATATATTGCAAAATAATTACCACCATCGTGTAACTTTTAAGTATATAATACAATATTATTAACTATAATCACTATCCTGTTTAGATCTCTAGAACTTACTCATCTTATAACTGGAAGTTTGTACTTTTGACCAACATCTCCCTTATGCCCCTACCCCTCAGCCTCTTAAAGAAGCCCAATTTTTAAGACCCATTTTGACTAGTCTCCATGATAATACAAATTATGCTCATATGCTCATCAAATGTTGTGAGTGGAAATTTATACTGGTTTGTAATTAGTCTACACTTACCTGAAACATTTTCTGTATAGCACTTTAGCTATCATTAAATTTCATTTAGTTTATATCACAGGTATATAAATAAAGCATTCATAGGTATATAAAGAAAATATCCATTAATTCAGGCTATACATAATGTGAAGAGTGTTTTAGGGTAATATATTGTACTTGGTGTCCCAATTTTGCATTCAGTTAAATATATTATACTTTTAGTTTTTGTTTTATTTCTAAAACATAATCTTTTATCACATGGTAAAGAGAAAGTATTTACATTTATAATTTTAGAGGATATTGGTTTTCTATTATCAGATTATTAATCTTTAAATTCCTTGCTTCTACTCTTTTGTGGAAAAGAAAGCATTACAAGAACCCTGATGAACACAAATAAGATGCAATGAAAAATCACAATAAAAATGCCAATAATGTAGGCTTAATTCCTAGATTTAGATTTAACCATGCAGTTTTGGAATTTGATAATAGCATGTTGTCTTTTACATATTAAACTCTGTAGGAGATATTATACCTTTTATAATAGTGTAAAAGCTATTTTGATTTGAAGCATGTTGTTCTGAAGAATATGAAATATAAATGAAGTTCATGAGAATTAAAAAAGTGAATATGCATTTACCTATTTATCTATCTACTGTTATACACAATTATCAAAGATTGCCAGAATAAAAACTCATCATTTTTAGGGACTTCCAATTTTGATGGGTTGGATGAGTGACGATACACATGGTTTGGAGGGAAGAGTCCTTTTTCAGAGTATAATTTTGCTTGTTAAATCATTAAAGCTTAGTTATATATGGAGAAAACTGCCTAATAATTATGAACTAACATTTTAACATGGCATTTGCAACAGATACATTAGACAATTAAATAGAATGTTGCTTATTTTTAAAGGAATGACAAAAAAATCAAACTTCCCTTGACATGTGAAATCTTTATATTATCAGAAGTGGGAAATCTGAAAGACGTGGTTCATTCTCTGTTTGGATGATGCAGAATTGCTCTAAGCAGTAAGCTTACTGTTTTCAGACAGCATTAGCAGCTTCAGCAAATACAACTGTGTCATCCTCCCTTAATACGCAGTGTTTGTAACTGCAAAGGGGAGATGATAAATAGCATATGAGATCTGATATCTTCATGATGACTTAAACAGATACTGATGGGCAGATCTGCTGTTTGATGTTTTCTTCACTAGCCTTGAAGATGCTGAGACATAGAGATGGCTGTGATTATCTTTTGTAAGACAGGAAATGCAATCTTTAGGGGTCTCTGGAAATAGAAAGGTTATGCAGTCTGGAACCTGTGAGCCTTTTCAATCTCTAAGTCATCAGGTATGACGTCATGAATTATGATTATACCATTAGATCGTAGAGTTATTGCTTTTTCTAGCTCTTAGTCATTTACAACATATTAATCAATGTAATTGTTTATTATTAGATTTTCCTTAGGATATTTGAACAAGTAATATTTATAGTACTAGACACCAATTAAACAATATGAATTTTAGAAATGTGTGTGTGTTTAAGTTTGTGTTTACCGTAGCTTTTTATGGGGAAGTGGGAGGTAAGGAAATAGATTCTTTGTATGTGATTAAGGGCAAGGTTTTGGGCTCTACAGATTTTTCCAGATTAAACCTGAATACAGTCAAATTGCATCTTTTATTTCAAATGATGAAAATAGCATAAATTGTTCAAACTTATAAGGGTACACCATAGCTAGCTGCTTGTATATAGTGACATATTAAAATTTTTTATCTGGGATTACTTAAGCATAGAAATAGATGTTGCTACCATTGTACTGTGCAACCACACAGCAACCCAAGTGTGATGAGCAGAATCATGTTTATCAGCATCTGAGCTGTTTTCCTGAAATTTGTATTTCAGTATCTAAACTGTTTTAGAAGGCATTACTTTTAATTATTTCTCAGATCTTTTGAAATAATTATGCTCTTTGTCCTCTTAATGTAGAGATCTTCTAAGGTATTGCTTATAGATTAAAGTAGATGATAAATCTGTTTTTTGTTTTGGTTTGTTTTTTTACACAGAAATCTGGTGACATATAAGCCTGTTTAATGTTTTTGACCCAGAAATATTCTACATTTGTTTACTTTCATTTTCACAATGAAAAGACTTGACTACATTAAACATGTTAACTACAAAGAGTAAAAAATCATCACAGCAAAGAATTTAGATTTATATATCTATTTTATGCTGAAACTCTGTTATTTATTTTAAACCATTTTTCCCTATCACGTTTAGTTTTGTTTGTTATAGCATGTCCTCAGAATTACATGCTTGGGTAAGAAACTGTGCCTCTGTTTGACATTCAGATTTTGAAGGAAATTTATTGTGTTTTTTTATGTTATAATATTTCTGCCTCAGTATTAGGGGACTTGGCAGATTCTTGACAAGGCATTCCATATTAAACGAGCAAAAAGAGAGAAAATGTTGCAGCATTTCTCAGCAGAAAGATAGTTTTGTCTTCGTGATTCCATAGCTTGATTAGAAGTTAATGGCTCATCAGGGTAAAGTGATGTATTAAATATGAATATATTTATCAAAAGACTGAAGTGGAAGTCTGAAACAGTGATTTGATTCAGTTAAGGGGTCAGTTTCTCCTTTTTAATTAAAAGCACACTAAAAATTATACCTACTGATATTGGCTATAATTTATATGTTATTCAGGCTACTTAGTCAGCTTAGATTCTTATTAGCAGGGAAGACTGCCATATTCTTAAGCTTGATTAGTTTTGGAATGATTTGAATATACCTTTTAGTTGCTACAAAACCTGTTTAATCTGTTAGAATTTATTTCCAGTATTTGCATGTATTAGTCACTATGAGTACATTCTGTTTCTTGGCATTGCTTTGGGATTCCTCTAGGTATTGGTTTCACAACATTCTGCTAGATTTTTCACTGTATTTGTGACCTTTCAAGAGAACCAAACCATAAAAATTCTTAGTTACCTTCTTCAGTGGCACTTAAATGAGGATATCTCAATAATTCTGTAAGGTGAAAAAAATTACTGTCTTAGAGTTATTTCTTTTACAAAGTGGAGAAAAATTTCTCCCTGTTGCTATATCAAAATATATAACATTAAAAAGTTAAGATTGATTAAAATGTCACAGACATTTAGTGTAATGTCAACCTTTTTCCTGTACAGCAAGATGATCTTGACCTTTTGAATGGTGAAATTGATTGTACATCTGCTCAGTAACAATTGGTCATCTTCTTTTTGCAATGGTTGCCTCTATCTGTACCATTTTATACATGCGTTTCATTAGATATTGTAAAGGTTTCTGAGGGTAAGCTGTCTGTAAACAACTATTTGAGTAATTTGAGTAATTGTGAAATATGATCATTTGCACAATACTGTATTTGGGTGAGGAGAATACAGAAAAGAAAGAGTTGTTTCCTGCTTTCAAGATTATGAGAAAATGTACATAATGAGCTATGTTCACATTTTGAATTGACTTTTCAAAAGTGGTATGCTACAGTCAGTTTTAATTTAATTTATAAATTGGTGAATCTTAGGATGAGTTACGTATAATTCTTTTTTTCCTCATGTAAACCTCTTGATATTAGAGAAATAAAAGATTGGGTCGAACTGTATAATCAAGCATTTTGTAATTTTGATAACGCATTAACTTCTTTTATAACACATTAAATTCTTTTTATTAGGGCATTATAAACTGTGAATAAATAAAATAACATTGTAAGTTTTATAAGCCATAGTTTTCAATTTGAGAGTGAAGGGAGATCTAACCCATTGACAGGAGGCAGAAGCAGGGACCCCAAGAATCAGCTCAAAACAGGGATGTGACCAATCCAGTATAATTCCAGGCTAGGCGTAGGTCATTATGTATTATGGAAGGGGGTTTTGATTTAGTAGGGAGTAAACTTTGGAAATAAGGAGTAACAAGCTTGGAGCGTTTAATGCTAGGTAGGTCATTTATGGAGTACTTTGAATAAACTGGGGAGGATAGGATTCACCTTAGGCTCTGAGGAAGAAGACTGGGAGGAGCTAGTAGGGAAGTAGACCTTAACCAGCTGGCTGTTAGACATCCAAGCGCTACTCTCTTCTCTTTCGTATCAGTGTGCTGGCTGAAAGTAGCAGGGAGGTGGGTAGAGCAGATGCAGAAACCTTGTTTCCCTAGAATCCTAGACTGGCGCATGCTGCTCAGTAGTGCCTGTTTTCTTGGATTAGAGCAATAGAAAATTGATTTACAAATTCTTCTGGTTTGTATAGTATGTTAGTTAAGCATCCAGACTTCCGTGTTCACTAGGTTCAAATCTTAGCTACACCACTTACCAGCTGTATGATCATGGGCAAGTTATTGAACCTTTCTGGGTGTCAGTTTCCTCAGATGTGATATAGGGATAGTAATGGTGCCTACCTCAAAGAGTTGTGAAGATCAAGCAAGTTAATGTATATAAAGTACCTCTAAGAGTACTGGTATATACTAAGCACATTACTGCCAACATTATTTATTGGCAAACATTATTATGTACACTCTTAGAGCTAGGATGGGCTATTGGTAATGGTCGTCATGAATCTAATTTTGATCTCTCTTCTTCACTCAGTCAAAACACGTGGTACACTGAAATAAAGATGGTTATAAAAATGCAAACAAGAAAAACATGCTACATCTGACTAAATTCTAACATTGACTGACTATAAGAATTGTGACTTGAAAAATTTTGTTTAAAGTTTTTTTGCACCTGCTTACTAGCCTGATTTAAACTTCTATTAAGATTCTATGTGTATAGATCCTTTGCTTCCCTATATTTTACCAACTACTTCATTAGAGGAAAATTACTGGGTCTTTGGGAAAACTTAACGGCAATGTCAGGTCTTCTTTAGTAACAGTTGGAGATTAAAATTAAGGAGTAAAATCAAGGTTTAAATAAAATAATAAACAAGTTATATAGCTTAGGTTTAATGATCTGAGTTATTTTTTAAATCATAAAAAATGTCTTTGACAGAAACTTCACTGAAAATTATACTCAGCTTGTTTTAGTAATTTAAAAAATTATTTATTTATTTATTATTTATTTATTTATGGCTGTGTTGGGTCTTCATTGCTGCACGCGGGCTTTTTCTAGTTGCTGTGAGCAGGGGCTACTCTTCGTTGCACTGCGCGGGCTTCTCATTGCGGTGGCTTCTCTTGTTGCGGAGCACGGGCTCTAGAGCGCAGGCTCAGTAGTTGTGGCACACGGGCTTAGTTGCTCCGTGGCATGTGGGATCTTCCTGGACCAGGGCTCAAATCCGTGTCCCCCGCATTGGCAGGCGGATTCTTAACCACTGTGCCACCGGGAAAGTCCCTAGTAATTTTATTTGTTAATGAAAATTTTTATTCTAGATGAAAGACTAAAATTAAATATGCTGTAAATACAATGCTATATATGAATAAGACAATTCAAGTTCCTATTTAATAGAGTATACTATTTTGAAGTGCTGGTGTTATTTAATGTAAAAACATCAATTTGCTTAAAAATTGCCAAGCTCCTAAGTACGTGTGTAATTTGATATTTGGATGAAATCTAAATCTAAATCTTAAATAATCTTAAGTGTTACATTTTGTGACGTTTTTGCATTTCAGTTCTCTTCTCTTGAGCAATTTTCTCAATGTGCGGCTATTTCCCCAAATTGGCACACAGTCAATCAAATCTCAGCACAATGCAATTTGTTAAAACAAACAAAAACCCAAACATACAAAACCCTACAGTGTTCCAGTAAGCACAGTACTGGAAAAGGATATAAAGACCAATGGGTCCCTGCCTTCAGGAATTCATAGGTAGAGAATTGTAAGCACTAAATACAAGTAACTATAACGGAATGTGGAAAGCAGTGAGTGCCACAGAGATTCAAAAGAGATATGAATGAAGCATAAATTATTCTGCTCTGAGTTCAGTGGGCAGAATATTTCAAGCTGAGCGGGGAGAGAAGAAGAGAAGCTAGATGGGGAGTTGGGGAAGTATGGTAAGGTAGCATCTGAGTTAGACCTTGAAGAGTGGCCAAGATAGGGAAAAGGTCATTTTGGGCAGAGGAAACAACATGAGTAAAAGTTGGGAGACAGAAAGCAAATAATATGTTTGAGTAGTACAGAATAGTTCATTTTGGCTTATAACCTGTTGGGGTAATTCAAACTGTCACAGGAAAGATTTGTTGGGACCAGATAATGCAGAATCTTGAGTGTTAGATTATGATTACTAAACTGAGAACATTTCTGTGCTGAACTACTTATTCTTGGGAGAAAATAAAATAAAAAACAAAAGAACAGTACCTATATTTTGCAGTCATTTTCAGAGCTCTAACTCTCTTGAGACTTTGAAAATGAAAATTAAATTCCTGAGTAGATTTAGTAGTTAGTAGACAAGGTAGGGGGTAGAAGCAAAATGAAGGATTTTAATAAAATTCTCTATCAAAGTTGCACGTGAGAGCATTTCTCAGTCTATCCACAACCACTCAAAAGTCCTACATTTCAGATCCTAAGAGACCTCCTGCTTGTCCCTGATGTAAACTCTATTTTATTGGTAGGTAATCAGATTTAGCTTTGGCTTTATTTTTGACATTTCCTAGACCAAGGACAATCCAGAGGGATCATTTTAATACAATGAATATGCATGTCACTATGGTGAATATTTGGATAATAAGGACTTTGTCTTAGGAAAAATTGGAAGGAGAAATTGCTATTTATAACAATGGAAGTTAAAGGGATATTTAAGCTTTGCTCTTTGTTAATATAGCAATGATAAAGTAAACTGTCATTGCTAATACCTTTAATATCACCTTTAAATCTTCTACTCCACACACCAGAATTTAGTCAGTATTGTGTGAGGTTAGTAAAAAAGCTCGGTAACATCCAAGAGCAGATTTCCTTTAGGTGTGACATCTGGGATGTGACTTTTGTTATCGGGAGGATGATATTTGTGCATGGAAATTGTGAAAAAATTGGAATCGAATCCTCTCATTTAGTACATCATCCATATAAAGTATGTCAGAAATAAACTAATGGAATTCCACAAGTGTGAGTAAAAATGAAACCAGACAGAATTGCTCTTCTGGCCCTTTATTTAGAGCAATAGCAGATCCATATAATTGAGAGTACTGTTTCTTTCTGTAGAAGTCTGCATTATTTGAAAAACCCATTTTTCTAGCAGTTCTTGTGAAGTTGTTTTTATTAATCCTGTGACTTCACATTGCCTGGGAAATAACCATACATATGGTAGGGGCCCAATAAGTTTTCAACACTTACTTTAAAATCATAGATCCATTTCTGGGAGAAACTTTGGAGAACATTGGGCTTTGGGTTGCTTTAAAACTTTTAAACACTTTTTACCTTAGAAAACAGATAAAAGACATTTACTGAAATGATCCTTTCCTTATCCCAATCCTTTTTTAAAAATGATAATACAGGAATATAAGTAAGTTAAAAAGGTAATTGAATATTCTTTTATCAAACTTCTCTTTATAAAAGGCAACAGAACCTAGTTTCAATGAAGTACATTGCAAAATGTGCTGCATATAAATGGATACCATCTATTTCTAGCCATTCCTTTCTTTCAAATTTTATTCAAACTCATAATAATTTACTGAGTCTATTGTGTAGTATGGAGGGAGGCAGTAGAGCACAGTAGTTAAGAGCTCAAGTTAATAGAGCTGGATTTGCTTCCTTAGACCCCATATCCTCCACTTACAGACAGTATTTATTTCAGTAATATTACCTCACCTCTCTTTCTCAATATAGCCGTCTGTAAAATGAGGGTACTAATATGCTAATCTCTAGGCTTGTAATGAAAATCAATTGAATTAATGAATTAATGTAAGTAAATTGCTTCAAACAGTGACTATCTTAACAAATATTAGTTATTATAATTACTCCCCACTGGACTAGGTAAATTTGAGGAGAAAGGTACAAAAGATAAACAAGATATAAAACAAATCCACTCCTTCAAGGAATTTATGTTATAGTATATGTAAAGTATCACCTGTATATGTATATAAATATAAAATACATACACACACAAACACATACATATGTAGTACATATGTATGTATACATACACACACATTATACTTTAATCATATACAGTATGCTAAAAAGAAACGAAACAACTTGCCTAAGATCAAAATTGCCAGCAAAGGATAGGATGATATGGGGTTTAAACCAGGAGGTCTAGCTGTACAGCTCTTTGCTCTTAACCACTGTGTTATACTGCTTAAGGTTATATACATTCAAATTAGATACTAGATAGCCTTGTATAAGTTAGTATATTCTAAATACCAGATTGAGATGAGAGACATCAAGATAAACTGAACGTGCTGTGGAAGACTTCATGTAAGAGGCGTGTTGACTTTCATCTGACACATTCTTTTTGATTTCTCTTCCACTACAAATAACATGTATAAAGTCTTTAGCACAGTTTCTACCATAGGTAATAAATAATAGTTGTTGTTATTATTGTCACAATCTTTCTGATAATTGCTTCTAAATCTCCCCTAATTGGTGCAATGTGCTGTTTGAAAACCATAAATCTAATCTATGCTCATGACTTAAATTACCCATCCGTGATTCTTAATTGTAATTATGCATCAAAATCAAATTTTTAAAAACATTGATGCCCCAGGCTTATTTCAGAAGTACTAAAAAAAGCCTATGGATTTTTAGCCCAGGCTTCTATATTTACAAAAAGCTTTCCAAGTGAATCTGATGGGCTGCCAAAATTGAGAAATGCTGCTTTACATGGTGGTGAATTGCAAATCTACATCTTAACCTCTATCTAGTGTTCCAGGCTGCATCTCTGCTCATTTGTCTCATCAATATCTCAAACTTGGTATGCCCCAAGCAAAACATTATTTTATCTTCAAAACCTCTTTGTCTTTCCTAGCATGATGACCTAGTAATAATTTTCAACTTTTTAATCCAACCATAGGTCCAATTACTCACTAAGTTATGTAGACTCTTTCTTCCAAGTAGTCCAAAATTTACCTTTTCTTTCCATTCCCCATTGTCTTGATCTCAATGTAAGTTTGCGTTCATTTCTCACCTGGACTACTGTAGTCATTTCTTAATTGGTATTTCTTTTTTCTTCCCATTGCTCATCTCCAAAGCAACCTATTCACTCCTCAGCTACCAGAGTATTCTTTCTAAAATGGAAATCAAGAACAGGCATTTGCCTACTTAAACTCATGCTAAGGCTCCCCATTACCTTCATGATAATTTTCAGAGTTCAGATAATTGAGAAATACAATAGTTATCTTTCCCTGTGTGACTTATTTCACTTAGCATAATGTCCTCAAGGTCCATCCATGTTGTTGCAGATGGCAGGATTTCCTTCTTTCTCATGGCTAAATAATATTCCACTACATTTATTTTATTCATTCATCTATTGAAGTACACTTAGGTTGTTCCCTTATTTTGGATATCGTCAATAATATGGCAATGAACATGGGAGTGCAGACATCTCTTTGAGATAGTTATTTTATTTCCTTCAAATACTTACCCAGAAGCAGTACTGCTAGATCATATGGTAGCTCTATTTTTAATTTTTTGAGGAATGAGGAAGTGACATTTAAACTTAGCCATTTTTAGTTAAACTTAGTCTAAATTCTACTAGTTAGAGAGAGACAGCCTCTCTCAAATCTTTTAAAATGCTGTTCTCTTTGCCTATAATGCCTTTGGTCCCTCATTTCTCTTGTTTTTGCCTGGCTGACTCTCTCTTATATCTCAAGATTTATTTAGATTAAGCATTACCTCCTTTTGAAACATCCCCTCATCTCTTCAGAGTGAATTGGGTGTTTTTTCTATATCTTCTTCTGGATCCTAGTATTTACCCGAAATGAAGCACAATACATGCTGTACTGAAGTCATTGATTTTCCTGTCTTGACTGTGAACTGCTTAAAGGCAAAGTTAGTGTCTTTTACTTTTTTCAAGCCAGCACTAATATTCTTCCTGGCACACTGTAACTACTTAATAAATTTTTGTTGAATATCAAAATGGGTAATGAGTATGAAATGTTCATGGAAACATATGGCCTAGGTCACTTTGGACACCATTAGGAATTCATAGTAGCTGAGGTGTATAAGCAGGATTGGACCAGACTTTGAAGTGTTTAAAAGTTAAATTAAGGAATTTTAGATTTTATACTTAACTAATATAATATCGTTGCAGTATAGCATATTGATTAAGAGTATTGACCTGCTGGGACTTCCCTGGTGACACAGTGGTTAAGAATCGCTTGCCAGTGCAGGGAACACGGGTTCGATCCCTGGTCCGGGAAGATCCCACATGCCGCGGAGCAACTAAGCCCGTGAGCCACAACTACTGAGCCTGTGCTCTAGAGCCCGCAAGCCACCACTACTGAGCTTGTGTGCCACAACTACTGAAGCCCGTGCACCTAGAGCCCGTGCTTGGCAACAAGAGAAGCCACGACAATGAGAAGCCCACGCACCACAAAGAAGAGTAGCCCCCGCTCGCCCCAACTAGAGAAAGCCCCCGCGCAGCAATGAAGACCCAGTGCAGCCAAATATAAATAAATAAATAAATATTAAAAATAAAAAAGAGTATTGACCTGCCTTCAAACCCTGCCTCTGCCTCTTAGTAGCTAAGGGTTCCTGGGAAAGTTTCTTAGCCTCTTTAAGTCTCAGAATATTCAACCGTTTTGAAGATTTTTAATGAGTAACAGTATGTAAAATTCTTGCACTGTACCTGGCAGGTTGTAAGCCTTACAATATTACTTATTATTATTATTGCAATTGTATGCAACATTGAGAAAAATCAGACAGCTAAGGGACTAACAGTTTCAGAATGTAGAGTTAAAATTATCCAATGATTGACCATTTAGTTGGCAATCAGAAAACTAGAATTTTAGTTCTAGTTCTGTCTCTGCTATTGGCTTACTGTAAAGCTTGAATGTATCTCAGTTTCCTCATACAAAAAAGTATGTTAATGCTTTTAATGTATGTTAATGCAAAAGTAATAGTGTTAATGCTTTCCTCACCAGGATGTTGTAATCATTTGAGATGTCTAAAGAAAATAAACTGTTAAATTATAAAGAGTGGGAATCTATATTCTTTGAAGTCGTTGATATCATCATGCTTTTGTACAAGCTAAACCATCATTTGCCTGGAATGCTCTTCTTATTCACCTTGATAATCCTGTTTTTCCTTTAAGACCCAGTTTAAGCATCAGTTACTGGGATTAGGTGGTCATTTATATATCCCTTAGAATGCTAAGCCTACTTCTGGTATAACATTTACCATGTATAGCATTTGAAAAAACACCTACTTGTATGTCTTCTCTCATAGAACGTAAAATTCTAGAAGGCAAGTGTGTCTTATAATTCGGTATTCCCGCTGCTAGTACAGATTCTGGCACATGTTAAATTATTAGTAAATATTAACTCAAAGAATGGATTATGTTATATAAATTTAAGAATACTGAATTATGTTTTAAAGCAGCAAAACCGTTTCTGAAGCTCATTCAAAGGTTGTTTGCTGTGAACTGGAGATTAGAAAATGTGGTAATAGTTACAATGAACTATAATAATAGCAGAATAAATATTAACAGTAGAATAATAGCAAGAAGAAAATATTACCCTGGTAGATATTTTCTGAAAATATAGAAAGATGAAGGAAAATCAGGAGACTTTAGGTATAACTACCAGGTAGAATACACCCAGCTACATTTCCTTTCTCCCAAAATCCTATTAAAGAGACAATTAATGGTATTTCTAACCTTTTCTTTATACCAAAACTAAATTAGGGTGGGGAAAATGGGAGAGGAAAAAAAACAGTGACAAAATTTTGTGAGCAAAAAAGCAGAAGGAAAATGTCAAGTGACTTGGCTAACTGAGAAAACAGAATTGTAAACTAGCATTGGCAAAAGCTAAGAACCAACACAATTTATACTGAAGCATCCTGAAAGGCACCAGATACCTCTCAAAGAGAGAATCAAGCTACTAAAGTAAAAAGTATTGAATTAAAATTCAGTCACGTTTCCGGATCATCTTTCTCCTTTACTTCGGTCAACTAGACAAATATCCCACCTCTACTCTTAGCAGTAGACTGGAGAGGGGAAACGTCCGGAGCCTGTGCTCCGCAACGGGAGAGGCCACAACAGTGAGAGGCCCACGTACCGAGAAAAAAAAAAAAAAGAGGCCAATGTTTTTTTGGATTTGATATCAAAAACAAAGGTAACAAAAGCAAAACTAAGTGGAACTACATCAAATTAAAAGGCTGCTTCATAGCAAAGGAAACCATCAGCAAAATGAAGAGGCAAACTACTGAATGGGAGAAAATATTTGCATATCATATATCTGATAAGGGGTTAATATCTAAAATATGTAAAGAACTCATACAGCTCAATAGCAAAAAGACAATCCTATTAAAAAATGGGCAGAGCACCTGAATAGACATTTTTTCCAAAGAAAATATGTGGACAGCCAACAGGTACATAAAAAGTTGCTCATTAATTATCAGGGAAATGCAAATGAAAACCACAATGAGACATCACCTCACACCTGTTAGAATGGCTGTTATCAAAAAGCCAAGAAATGACAAGTGTTTGAGAGGGTGTGGAGAAAAGGGAACCCCTATGTGCTGTTGGTGGGAATGTAAATTGGGGCAGCCACTATTGAGACTCCTCAAAAAGAGAACTACCAAATGATCCAGCAATTACACTTCTGGGTATTTATCCAAAGAAAACAAAAGCACTAACTCAAAAAGATATATATCTATATAGATAAATATATATAGATCTATCTATCTATCTATCTATATATATATATATATCTCCATCCTAATGTTCATTGCAGTGTTATTTACAATAGCTAAGATAAGGAAGCAATCTAAGTGTTCACTGACAGATGAACAGATAAAGAAAATGTGGTGTATGTATTGTATAGGCAGTGGAATATTATTCAACCATAAAAAAAGAATGAAATGAACTCTTGCCATTTGCAACAACATGGGTGGAACTTGAGGGCATTATGCTAAGTGAAATAAGTCAGACAGAAAGACAAATACCATATGATTCAATAATGAATTAATTTTACATATATAATTATTTTTATTTACAATCCCTATTTTGCATATGAGGCACAAAGAACTTGCGCAGTCACATGGCTAAGTAAGTAGTAAGTGCCATAACTGGATATGAACCCTGGAGGTCTGCTTTTAGGGATTTCCTTAGGCACCACTCTGATTCCTCTTATCTTAGTGCCTATTGATAGCATGAATTTAATAAATGAGAGCTGTTTATAGTATAAGACTAGCTATAAATTAGTTTTGGCTGTTTCTTTTAGATACTAAGTAGAGGAGGAGATGAATCAAATATATTTCTTTTTTTTAATTGTGATACAACTTTTACATACTATTTTCAAACTTGCAAAATAATACACCATGTTTTCGTGGATATTTACATATGTGGTAACAGTGTAAAAACATACATGGAGATAACGTGCATACTGGCTATTTTTTTATGCATCTTTATTGGAGTATAATTGCTTTACAATGTTGTGTTCATTTCTGCTGTACAACAAAGTGAATCAGCTATATGCATACATATATCCCCACATCCCCTCCCTCTTGAGCCTCCCTCCCACCCTCCCCTCCCTATCCCACCCTCTAGGGCGTCACAAACACCAGGCTGATCTCCCTGTGCTATGCAGCAGCTTCCCACTATCTATTTTACATTTGGTAGTGTATATATGTCAATGCTACTCTCTCACTACGTCCCAGGCTCCACTTCCTGCCCTGTATCCTCAAGTCTGTTCTCAACATTGTCATCTTTATTCCTGCCCTACCACTAGGTTCATCAGTACCATTTTTCTAGATTCATATATATATATATGCGCATATATATATAACGCATATATATATATATATATGCGTTAGCATACGGTATTTGTTTTCCTCTTTCTGAATTACTTCACTCTGTATGACAGACTCTAGGTTCATCCACCTCACTACAAATAATTTCGTTCCCTTTTATGGCTGAGTAATATTCCATTGTATACATGTGCCACATCTTCTTTATCCATTCATCTGTCGATGGACATTTAGTTTGTTTCCATGTTCTGGCTATTGAAAATAGTGCTGCAATGAATATTGTGGTAAATGTATCTTTTTGAATTATGGTTTTCTCAGGGTATATGCCTGAGTAGTGGTATTGCTAGGTCATATGGTAGTTCTATTTTTAGATTTTTAAGGAACCTCCATACTGTTCTCCATAGTGGCTGTATCAATTTACATTCCCATCAACAGTGCAAGAGGGTTCCCTTTTCTTCACACCCTCTCCAGCATTTATTGTTTCTAGATTTTTTTTTTTTTTTTGTGGTACGCTGACTTCTCACTGTTGTGGTCTCTCCCATTGCGGAGCACAGGCTCTGGACGCACAGGCTCAACGGCCATGGCTCACGGGCCTAGCCGCTCCACGGCATGTGGGATCTTCCCAGACCGGAGCACGAACCCGTGTCCCCTGCATCGGCAGGCGGACTCTCAACCACTGCGCCACCAGGGAAGCCCTGTTTCTAGATTTTTTTGATGATGGCCATTCTGACCAGTGTGAGGTGATACCTCAATGTGGTTTTGATTTGTATTTCTCTGATGATTAACATTGTTGAGCATCTTTTCATGTGTTTGTTGGCCATCTGTATGCCTTCTTTGGAGAAATGTCTATTTAGGTCTTCCACACGTTTTTGGATTGGGTTGTTTGATTTTTTGATATTGAGCTGCATGAGCTGCTTGTATATTTTGGAGATTAATCCTTTGTCAGTTGCTTCATTTGCAAATATTTTCTCCCATTCTGAGTGTTGTCTTTTCATCTTGTTTATGGTTTCCTTTGCTGGGCAAAAACCTTTAAGTTTCATTAGGTCCCATTTATTTAGTTTTGTTTTTATTTCCATTACTTTAGCAGGTGGGTTAAAAAGGATCTTGCTGTGATTTATGTCATAGAGTGTTCTGCCAATGTTTTCCTCTGAGAGTTTTATAGTGTCTGGCCTTACATTTAGGTCTTTAACCCATATTGAGTTTATTTTTGTTTTGTATGGTGTTAGGAAGTGTTCTTTAATCCATACTGAGTTTATTTTTGTTTGTGTGGTGTTAGGAAGTGTTCTAATTTCATTCTTTTACATGTAGTTTTCTCAGCACCACTTATTGAAGAAGCTGTCTTTTCTCCACTGTATATTGTTGCCTCCTTTATCAAAGATAAGGTGATCATATGTGCATGGGTTTATTTCTGGGCTTTCTATCCTGTTCCATTGATCTATATTTCTGTTTTTGTGCCATTACCATACTGTCTTGATTATTGTAACTTTGTAGTATAGTCCGAAGTCAGGGAGCCTGATACCTCCATTTCCGTTTTTCTTTCTCAAGATTGCTTTGGCTATTTGGAGTCTTTTGTGTTTCCCAGATTGTAAAATTTTTGGTTCTAGTTCTGTGAAAAATGCCATTGGTAATTTGATAGGGATTGCATTGAATCTGTAGATTGCTTTGGGGAGCATCATCATTTTCACAATGTTGATTCTTCCAATCAAAGAACATGGTATATCTCTCCATCTGTTTGTATAATCTTTAATTTCTTTCATCAGTGTCTTATAGTTTTCTGCATACAGGTCTTTTGCCTCCTTAGGCAGGTTTATTCCTGGGTATTTTTTCTTTTTGTTGCAATGGTAAATGGGAGTGTTTCCTTAATTTCTCTTTCTGATCTTTTGTTGTTAGTATATAGGAAAGCAAGAGATTTCTGTGCATTCTTTTTATATCCTGCTACTTTACCAAATTCATTGATTAGCTCTGGTAGTTTTCTGGTGACATCTTTAGGATTTTCTACATATAGTAAGTATCATGTTATCTGCGAACAGTGATAGTTTTACTTCTTCTTTTCCGATGTGGATTCTTTTTATTTCTTTTTTCTTTGCTGATTGCCGTGGCGAAAACTTCCAAAACTATGTTGAGTAATAGTGGTGAGAATGGGCAACCTTGTCTTGTTCCTGATCTTAGAGGAAATGCTTTCAGTGTTTTACCATTCAGCATGATGTTGGCTGTGGGTTTGTCATATATGGCCTTTATTATGTTGAGGTAGGTTCCCTCCATGCCCACTTTCTGGAGAGTTTTTTTCATAAATACGTGTTAAGTTTTGTCAAAAACTTTTCCTGCGTCTATTGAGATTATCATATGGTTTTTATCCTTCAATTTGTTAATATGGCGTATCACATTGATGGATTTGCATATATTGAAGAATCCTTGCATTTCTGGGGTAAACCCCACTTGATCATGGTGTATGGTCCTTTTAATATGCTGTTGGATTCATTTGCTAGTATTTTGTTTAGGACTTTTGCATCTATGTTCATCAGTGATATTGGCCTGTAATTTTCTTTTTTGTGACATCTTTGTCTGGTTTTGGTATCAGGGTGATGGTGGCCACATAGAATGAGTTTGGGAGTGTTCCTCCCTCTGCTATATTTTGGAAGAGTTTGAGAAGGGTAGGTGTTAGTTCTTCTCTAAATTCCTATTAAAATTCGCCTGTGAAGCCATCTGGCCCTGCACTTTTGTTTGTTGGAAGATTTTAAATCAGAGCTTCAATTTCAGTGCTTCTGATTGGTCTGTTCATATTTTCTGTTTCTTCCTGGTTCATCTTGGAAGGTTGTACTTTTCTAAGAATTTGTCCATTTCTTCCAGGTTGTCCATTTTATTGTCATATAGTTGCTTGTAGTAGTCTCTCATGATCCTTTGTATTTCTTTGGTATCAGTTGTTGCTTCTCCTTTTTCTTTTCTAATTCTGTTGATTTGAGTCTTCTCCCTTTTTTCCTGATGTGTCTGGCCAATGGTTTATCAATTTTGTTTATCTTCTAAAAGAACCAACTTTTAGTTTTTTTGATATTTGCTATTTTTTCCTTCATTTCAATTTCATTTATTTATCATCTGACCCTTAGGATTTCTTTCCTTCTGCTAACTTTGGGGTGTTTTTTGTTGCTGTTCTTCTTTCTCTAATTGCTTTAGGTGTAAGGTTATGCTGTTTATTTGAGATTTTTCTTGTTTCCTGAGGTAGGATTGTATTGCTATAAACTTCCCTCTTTGAACTGCTTTTGCTGCATCCCTTAGGTTTGGGTCTACGTGTTTTCATTGTCATTTGTTTCTAGGTATTTTTTGATTTCCTCTTTGATTTTTTCAGTGATCTCTTGGTTATTTAGTAGTGTGTTGTTTAGCCTTCATGTGTTTGTAGTTTTTACAGTTTTTTTTTTCTGTAATTGATATCTAGTCTCATAGCATTGTGGTCAGAAAAGATGCTTGATACAATTTCAGTTTACCTAGGCATAGTTTGTGACCCAAGATGTGATCTATCCTGGAGAATGTTCCTCAAGAATGTGCACTTGAGAAGAAAGTGTATTCTGTTGTTTTTGGATGGAACGTCCTATAAATATCAATTAAGTCCACCTGGTCTACTGTGTCATTTAAAGCTTGTGTTTCCTTATTTTCTGGTTGGATGTTCTGTCCATTGGTGTAAGTGGGGTGTTAAAGTCTCCTAATATTATTGTGTTACTGTCAATTTCCCCTTTTATTCCTGTTAGCATTTGCCTTAGGTATAGTGGTGCTCGTATGTTGGGTGCATAAATATTTACAAGTGTTATATATTCTTCTTGGATTGATCCTTTGATCATTATGTAGTGTCCTTCCTTGTCTCTTATAAGAGTCTTTAATTTAAAGTCTATTTTGTCTGATATGAGTATTGCTACTCCAGTTTTCTTTTGATTTCCGTTTGCATGGAGCATCTTTTTCCATCCCCTCACTTTCAGTCTGTACGTGTCCCTAGGTCTGAAGTGGGTCTCTTGTAGATAGCATATATAGGGGTCTTGTTTTTGTATCCATTCAGCCAGTTTGTGTCTTTTGTTTGGAGCATTTAATCCATTCACATTCAAGGTAATTATCAATATGTATGTTCCTGTTACCATTTTTTTAACTGCCTTGGGTTTGTTTTTATAGGTCATTTGTTTGTCTTGTGTTTCCTGCCTAGAGAAGTTCCTTTAGCATTTGTTGTAGAGCTGGTTTCGTGGTGCTGAATTCTCTTAACTTTTGCCTGTCTGTAAACTGTTGATTTTTCTGTTGAATCTGAATGAGATCCTTGCTGGGTAGAGTAATCTTTGTTGTAAATTTTTCCCTTTCATCATTTTAAATATATCCTTCCACTCCCTTCTGGCCTGCAGAGTTTCTGCTGAAAAATCAGCTGATAAATTTATGGGCATTCCCTTGTATATTATCTGTTGCTTTTCCCTTGCTGCTTTTAATACTTTTTCTTTGTATTTAATTTTTGATAGTTTGATTAATATGTGTTTCAGTGTGTTTCTCCTTGGGTTTATCCTGTATGGGACTCTCTGCGCTTCCTGGACTTGATTGACTATTTCCTTTCCCATGTTATTGAAGTTTTCAACTATAATCTCGTCAAATATTTTCTCAGACCCTTTCTCTTTCTCTTCATCTTCTGGGACCCCTATAATTCAAATGTTGGTGTGTTTAATGTTGTCCCAGAGGTCTCTGAAACTGTCTTCAATTCTTTTCTGTCTTTTTTCTTTATTCTGCTCATTGGCAGTTATTTCCACCATTCTATCTCCCAGGTCATTTGTTTGTTCTTCTGCCTCAGTTATTCTGCTATTGTTTCCTTCTAGAGTATTTTTAATTTCAGTTATTGTGTTGTTCATCACTATTTGTTTGTTCTTTAGTTCTTCTAGGCCCTTGTTAATTGCTTCTTGTATTTTCTCCATTCTATTTCTGAGATTTTGGATCATCTTTACTATCATTACTCTGAATTCTTTTTCAGGTAGACTGCTTATTTTCTCTTCATTTGTTTGGTCTAGTGGGTTTTCACCTTGCTCCTTCATCTGCTGCTTATTTCTCTGTTTTCTCACTTTGTTTAATTACTGTGTTTGGAGTCTCCTTTCTGCAGGCTGCAGGGTCATAGTTCCTCTACTTCTGTTGTCTGTCCCCAGTGGGTGAGGTTGGTGCAGTGGCTTGTGTAGGCTTCCTGGTGGAGGTGACAGATGCCTGTGTGCTGGCAGGTGGATTTGGATCTTGTCCCTCTGATGAGCAGGAATGCATCTGGTGGTGTATTTTGGGGTGTCTGTGAGCTTAGTATGACTTTAGGCAGCCTGTCTGCTAATGGGTGGCATTGTGTTCCTGTCTTGCTAATTGTTTGGCATGAGACGTCCAGCACTGGAGCTTGCTGGCTGCTGGGTGGAGCCAAGTCTTAGTGTTGAGACGAAGACCTCTGGGAGAGCACTCACCAATTAATTTTCCACAGGGTCAGGAGTTCTTTGGTGGCCTGATGTCCTGGACTCGGCTCTCCCACCTTGGAGGCTCAGGCCCAACCCCTGGGCAGAGCTCCAATACCCTGCAAGCCACATGGCACGGAAGAAAAGGAAGCAGAAAAAACAAAACAAAAAACAAAAATCCCAAACAAACGAACAGACAAAACCCCAAGACAAATGGCAAAAGCAAAAATAAACAGACAAAATCACACAAAGAAAGATACACACACACACTCAAAAAAAGAAAAGAAAAAAAAGAGAGAGAGAGAAAACAAAGAAGAAGAGAGCAACCATACCAATAAACAAACCCCAAAATGAAAACAAACACTAAACTAACAAAAACATAAAACCAGAAATAAATCAAATGCAGAATCACATATATTTCTAATAATTGGCATTTGGTTCTTCTAAGGAGTGGAAAAAATTCTCACATCTCAATTATACACAAATTTAATTCAGATAATAGATAGCTTTTTGTTTTGTGAAGGAAATAAATAATTGAGGAAATTTCAGAAGTTATCCATCGTAAGTTTTATATATATTTTTACAACTTTTCTTTTTTCCTCATTTCCCATTTCAAATCTAATTCCATCTTTTCCATGTTTAAGATTTTTAATTTTCTTTCTCTATGTCCCTTGAATTTTGACATAATTAGAAATTTAAGAGCACAGATTTTTTTTTGGTTTGGTTTTGTCCTTTTTTAGATTTAAAGGGGAAAGTAAATAAAGTGGCCCTTCTCCTTTCCCTCTCCACATTTTTGACATGTGTATAATTAGGAAAATTGCTTTGTGTAGAGTTACTATTAAATGTAATAGAAGTTAATTTTTTTAGTAAATTGCATGACTACTCAGATTTCTATCACTTTACTAATGATATGATAAAATATATCACTAATAAACAATCACTGAGGCTAAAGAAAAAAATTATAGAACTGCCTAGACTTGCTTACTTTACTTTTTACATTATTTAAACACTATACTTTTGGTAGCTTAAGCATATACCTGAAGTATCTATTTTCACTGCTTGTTATCATTGAAGTTCATCTTCTAATGTTTTATTACTTACTCCTCAGAACAATTTTAGTTATGTAAAAATATCTTGAAATTCCCTTGTTTATTTAATCCATAATGCTTTACAAATATCATTTTATTATTCCTACTCTCTGACTTGATTTGTTTGATTTACTTATATTAGAAAACTCCTTTCTTTCTTAAGTTTGCAAATTATTGAATATTCAAGTCCAATTCACCTATAAATCATTAAACTACAGATACTTTGGGCTTATTTCAGTTTAAATAACTCATATAATTGACTATTGTGTATGTAGGCCAACTCAGAACTGTCCTAATTTGTGATAGGAAGGTTAAATACTTGTACAGTACTCTAATTTTGTAGATTCTTACAAAGTTGAAAAGAACAAGCGTTTATGCACAATGGAAAGGTTAGAAATTGACAATTTTACTTAAAAATGTGTCTGTATACTTTTATCCCCTTCCTATAATTGATACTTATGTCTCCTACAAGTCCATAGTATCTCAGTAAAAATATCAGGAATGGAAAAGTGTATTAATATATGGAAGGATTATAAATGTTATTATAATTCATTTTTATAATGTAAGCTGAAGTACAGATAGGTACTTAATACAGACAAAAATGACCCTTACACTGAAGTAGAAAACAATTGAATATAAAAAAATTCAAGTATTGTACAACTGGAAAGGATCTTAGATATCATGAAGTAATGTTTAAATTCATCTTATGTTTATTTTATTTTTATTTTGTTATGTCCTTCAGTTTCTTAGCTCAGGCTTCCTTCTTGCATCTCATACATTGTTTCTGGGATCACTCTATTTCTTTCTGAAATATATACTTAGAAGTTCCTTTAGAAATGATGCCTTAGTGATAAATTATCTCAGTTTCTGTTTGTCTGAAGTGCCTTTCTTGAATGATAGCTTAGCTTACCTCTAGATTAACAATTATTTTTTCTTAGTATCCTGAAGATATTATTTTACTGTCTTCTGGCTTCTATTTTTCTCATTCCTTTGTAGGTGTAATCTCTTTCTTTTTCCTTGCTGCTTTAAAAATGTGTCATTCTGCATTTTCACATGATATGTCTATGTGTGAATTGTCTTTTTTTCGTGTGGTACATGGGCCTCTCACTGTTGTGGCCTCTCCCACTGTGGAACGCAGGCTGTGGACGCGCAGGCTCAGCGGCCATGGCTCACGGGCCTAGCCGCTCCACGGCATGTGGGATCTTTCCAGACCAGGGCACGAACCCGTGTCCCCTGCATTGGCAGGTGGACTCTCAACCACAGCGTCACCAGAGAAGCCCCTGAACTGTCTTTTAATTATACTGTTTGTGATTACTGAATCTGAGGATTCATGTCTTCTATCAATTCTGGAAAAATTTTCACCTATTATTTTCAAGCAGTACTTCTCCCTCATTTTCTCTATTCTCATCTTCTAGAACTCCAATTACATACATGTTAGACTTTATCATATTATCCTTCATTTAAAAATTATCTATTTCATATTTTTCACATTGTTATTCTGTGATATATTCTGTATAATTTTTCAGATATTTTCCCCAGTTCCTTAATTCTTGTCTCTCCAGCCCACTGTTTTACCTGTTCATGGAGTTTTAAATTTTAAGAATATTATCTGTATAATTATTATTTCTCCACTTTCTAGAAATTCTAGTTTTTGCACATCAGGATTTTTTATCCTGTCCCAGGTTTTAGGAGACTTTTTCTTTCTAGGCATTTGCATTGTAATGAGAACCAAATTAGTAGTCCTGCTCTGGTCCTACTAACGTCTTTTTCCGTTATTCAGATAAATAGGTTTTTTTCTTGATATTTATGCCCAAACTACCACTTTGTCCCCTTGTCTGCCTTGCAAAGATATATTGGTCTTTTAAAAATCAACTGAAGTGTCTCTTTTAATGGAGTTTTTACTGACTTTCTTGGAGAAAAATAATAATCTTTATGATTGAGTTTCACCTGTATGAATTTCTTTCATGATACCATTGTGCATTGCACCTAACATGAAGCCTATAAACTCTTTGAGGGAAGGAGCTAGGTCTTATTGATTTTTGTGGCTCTGATAGTACAAATAATAATATAAATAACAATGTTATAATTAACATTTATTGAGAACTTAATACATGCTTGGCAAACTCAAGAACTTTACATATGTTAATAAATCACTCGAGATGCAGAGAGATTACATAAAATGGTGAAGTCACACAGCTAGGAATTAATTGAAACAGGACTTAAATCCAGGAGGTATGTGGCCCCACATACGAACCCTCAGTGTTTATCCAATACTGCCTTTATGTTGACCTCCTAAAGGGAGCATCAGCAGCAGAGGGACAGGTTATACCACCAAAACTTGTACTTGAGCTCCAAACAAGATCATGGGGATGTGGCAGATGCTTAGGGAAGGACACAGCAGGACAAATAAGGAAGGCCTACAAAGACAGGTGGAGCCTCGTAGGGCATTTTACATGCAAGCAATATGAACAGAGTAGAGACAGCATGAAGCAGCAGTAGGAAATTTAGCAGCAGTTAGCATCATTTTTCTGGGTACAGAATTGGGTTTATCTGCAGAAATGAGGCTGTAAGAGGACTCAACGACAAGGCAGGAGTCAAGTCCAGAATTCAAAACAAAACAAATCTGGAGGATCAGGTAGGCAAACAAGGTAGGAACTCAGTTATGAAGGTATCACTGCCCATTAAAATATTTTTGGCTAATTGAAATTGTTCTTAACTTCTCAAACACTTTTTATCCTTAAACCGTCAGATGTTAGGCCCCCTAGAAGGCCTGACAGGAGAGACAGTATTCTTTGGATCACAGTGGCAGTAATAAGTACAGTACTATATGTTGTGATGAAATTAATCCTGAGCCAGAAATAGCTTAGCATTGGAAGATTTTCACCACCACTGAGCTTTTCAGCATTTCAACATTTCAGTATTTCAACCTGACTTTGGAGTACTTCATTTCAACAGATTAACCCACCTGACATAAATGTGTAGCCCCAACAGGTCTTTAATGTTTGTATGGGTGGAGTTTTCCAAGTAAATGATAGAAGAAAAATCTTAAAATGTTTACATGATGGTTTAGTTTATGCCTTCTTATCCTTAGTCCTATGACAGAGGGTTTTACTCTCCAATTCTTATCTTCAGTTCTATTTTTTCTTGTATGTGTAAAGATGAAATAACACATTTACTTTGCATAAACAAATGAAACCTAATTGCCACCTCCCCAGTTAGACACTTTAGAAGCGGACTCACTTCTTTTTTATTTAAGAAAACACTGGAAAGGAGAAAGAGTGATTTATTGGACTACTTTAAATATGTTTCATATGAGTTAATTAATACAGTGTATAAAATAGATGGATTGAACTTGTATTACCATGAAATGGTATAGTCTATATTTTAAAGTAGATGCAAGATTTTCAATACCTAATTTCAAAATAATATGCTAGTAAAAATATATGGGTTCATTTATTTTATTAAACTATAATATACTAAGTGACACTCAAAGTTAGGTCTGACATACGCTTAGATTTCAGTTCAGCTAGCATGTATTGAACTCCTATGAAATGTTAATCTCTGAGCTGATGCTTTCACATCTATTGCCCTACGTAATACAGCATAATGCAATTACGAGTTAAACAGCTGACCTTTTTATATTTGTAAAATACTTTAGCTTACATGGAAAAATGAAAAAAATAGGAGGCCTCCAGAATAAATATGGATGCATATGATGAATATTAACATTGAATCCAAGTGTTAATGTTTAATTTTCTTATTTTCATTATTTAAAATAAAAAGTAATGAGGAGATGGGTACAATGAGTTAAAATTCTACATGTCTTTAATGAAACAGTAGCAACACATTATTAAAGCAAAGTATGAAAATAATGTGGTATGTGAGATGTTACCAGTTATTAACAGCATGTTTTAACATTACTGAAGTGAGTAAAATCAACCTTAATTTTCTGTGAAGTATTTTAACATTAATGAGAATTGACAAGTATGGAGCCCTTGGAAATAAACACTTAAGAAATGAACTCTCAGGTCATGTTTATAAAATACATGTGTCTAAATGTTTCTACTACTTCTTAAATCAATACTGGAAAATGTTTCATTAATGTTAAACAAGATATTAATCCATAGGTTGAGAGAGACCCTGTAAACTGAATAAAAGGTAATTTCTACATGGATCCTCATGGGTAGAAATATATACATATATCCCTTCAGTTACAGGGAACATTCTTCACAAGAGTTTAATACTTATATCTGATTAGTTACTCTTTTTCACTCCCTTATCACACATCCAGAAGTTTACTCTATACTCTACTTTTCATTTCTTTCAGAAATTAAGCATTCTTTTTTTAAAAAATAAATTTATTTTATTCATTTATTTTTGGCTGCGTTGGGACTTCATTGCTGTGTGCGGGCTTTCTCTATTTGTGGTGAGCAGGGGCTACTCATCGTTGCGGTGCACGGGATTCTCGTTGTGGTGGCTTTTCTTGTTGTGGAGCACGGCCTCTAGGCGTGTGGGCTTTAGTAGTTGTGGCATGCAGGCTCAGAAGTTGTGGCTCATGGGCTCTAGAGCACAGGCTCAGTAGTTGTGATGCACGGGCTTAGTTGCTCGCGGCATGTGGGATCTTCCTGGACCAGGGCTCGATCCCGTGACCCCTGCATTGACAGGTGGATTGGTAAACTCTGCGCCACCAGGGAAGCCCAGAAATTAAGTATTTTTGAGTTATTTATGCTATTGAGAACTCTTTGATGATTCAGAGTCTCTTCCCCACCATTTTATCCTCTACTCTTTATTCAACAGTATCTTTTTTTGTTAATCATAACATTTTTGAATTGTATTTTATTCTTACAGATTGTATAGAGACTATATTTGTAAAAATACAGAGGAGGCTGTATTTATTTATTTAGGTGTTTTTTCTTTACGGAATTATACTTGATTTACAAAGTTATATTAGTTTCAGGTGTACACAATGGTGATTCAACATTTTTATAGATAATATTCCTTTTAAAGTTATAACAAAATAATGGCTACATTTCCCTGTGTTGTATAGTATATCCTTGTTTCTTATCTATTTTACTGAGTGAACATGCTAAGTGTGTTTTTTTTTAATTTTTAAACATCTTTATTGGCCTATAATTGCTTTACAATAGTATGCTACTTTCTGCTTTATTTTTATTTTATTTTTTACATCTTTATTGGAGTATAATTGCTTTACAATGGTGTGTTAGTTTCTGCTTTATAACAAAGTGAATCAATTATACATATACATATGTTCCCATATCTCTTCCCTCTTGTGTCTCCCTCCCTCCCACCGTCCCTATCCCACCCCTCTAGGTGGTCACAAAGCACCTAGCTGATCTTGTGCTATGCGGCTTCTTCCCACTAGCTATCTATTTTACGTTTGGTAGTGTATATATGTCCATGCCACTCTCTTGCTTTCTCACAGCTTACCCTTCCCCCTCCCCATATCCTCAAGTCCATTCTCTAGTAGGTCTGTGTCTTTATTCCTGTCTCACCCTTAGGTTCTTCATGACATTTTTTTTCTTAAATTCCATATATATGTGTTAGCATACAGTATTTGTCTTTCTCTTTCTGACTTACTTCACTCTGTATGACAGACTCTAGGTCCATCCACCTCATTACAAATAGCTCAACTTCGTTTCTTTTTATGGCTGAGTAATATTCCACTGTATATATGTGCCACATCTTCTTTATCCATTCATCTGATGATGGACACTTAGGTTGTTTCCACCTCTGGGCTATTGTAAATAGAGCTGCAATGAACATTTTAGTACATGACTCTTTGAATTATGGTTTTCTCAGGGTATACGCCCAGTAGTGGGATTGCTGGGTCATATGGAGTTCTATTTGTAGTTTTTTAAGGAACCTCCATATTGTTCTCCATAGTGGCTGTACCAATTCACATTCCCACCAGCAGTGCAAGAGTGTTCCCTTTTCTCCACTCCCTCTCCAGCATTTGTTGTTTCTAGATTTTTTTTTTTTTTTTTTTTTTTTTTTTTGCTGTATTTGGGCCTCTCACTGTTGTGGCCTCTCCCGTTGCGGAGCACAAGCTCCGGACGCGCAGGCTCAGCGGCCATGGCTCACGGGCCCAGCCGCTCCGCGGCATGTGGGATCTTCCCGGACCGGGGCACGAACCCATGTCCCCTGCATCGGCAGGCGGACTCTCAACCACTGCACCACCAGGGAAGCCCCTAGATATTTTGATATGACCATTCTGACTGGTGTGAGATGATATCTCAATGTAGTTTTGATTTGCATTTCTCTAATGATTAATGATGTTGAGCATTCTTTCATGTGTTTGTTGGCAATCTGTATATCTTCTTTGGAGAAATGTCTATTTAGGTCTTCTGCCCATTTTTGGATTGGGTTGTTTGTTTTTCTGTTATTGAGCTGCATGAGCTGGTTTTAAATTTTGGAGATTAATCCTTTGTCAGTTGCTTCATTTGCAAATATTTTCTCCCATTCTGAGGGTTGTCTTTTGGTATTGTTTATGGTTTCCTTTGCTGTGCAAAAGCTTTGAAGTTTCATTAGGTCCCATTTGTTTATTTTTGTTTTTATTTCCATTTCTATAGGGGGTGGGTCAAAAAGGATCTTGCTGTGATTTATGTCATAGAGTCTTCTGCCTATGTTTTCCTCTCAGAGTTTGATAGTTTCAGGCCTTATATTTAGGTCTTTAATCCATTTTGAGCTTATTTTTGTGTATGGTGTTAGGGAGTGATCTAATCACATACTTTTACATGTAGCTGTCCAGTTTTCCCAGCACCACTATTGAAGACGCTGCCCATTTTCCACTGTACATTCCTGCCTCCTTTATGAAAGATAAGATGACCATATGTGCATGGGTTTATCTCTGGGCTTTCTATCCTGTTCCATTGATCTATCTTTCTGTTTTTGTGCCAGTACCATACTGTCTTGATTACTGTAGCTTTATAGTATAGTCTGAAGTCAGGGAGCCTGATTCCTCCTGCTCCATTTTTCGTTCTCAAGATTGCTTTGGCTACTCGGGGTCTTTTGTGTTTCCATACAAACTGTGAAATTTTTTGTTCTAGTTCTGTGAAAAATGCCAGTGGTAGTTTGATAAGGATTGTATTGAATCTGTAGATTGCTTTGGGTAGTAGAGTCATTTTCACAATGTTGATTCTTCCAATCTAAGAACATGGTATATCTCTCCATCTATTTGTATTATCCTTAATTTCTTTCATCAGTGTCTTATAATTTTTTGCATACAGGTCTTTTGTCTCCTTAGGTAGGTTTATTCCTAGATATTTTATTCTTTTTGTTGCAGTGGTAAATGGGAGTGTTTTCTTGATATCACTTTCAGATTTTTCATCATTAGTGTATAGGAATGCCAGAGATTTCTGTGTATTAATTTTGTATCTTGCTACTTTACCAAATTCATTGATTAGCTCTAGTAGTTTTCTGGTAGCATCTTTAGGATTCTCTATGTATAGTATCATGTCATCTGCAGTGACAGCTTTACTTCTTCTTTTCCAATTTGGATTTCTTTTATTTCCTTTTCTTCTCTGATTGCTGTGGCTAAAACTTCCAAGACTATGTTGAAAAAGAGTGGTGAGAGTGGGGAACCTTGTCTTGTTCCTGATCTTAGTGGAAATGCTTTCAGTTTTTCACCATTAAGGATGATGTTGGCTGTGGGTTTGTCATAGATGGCCTTTATTATGTTGAGGAAAGTTCCCTCTATGCCTACTTTCTGCAGGGTTTTTATCATAAATGGGTGTTGAATTTTGTTGAAAGCCTTCTCTGCTTCTATTGAAATTATCATATGGTTTTTCTCCTTCAATTTGTTAATATGGTGTATCACATTAATTGATTTGTGTATATTGAAGATCCTTGCATTCCTGGAATAAACCCCACTTGATCATGGTGTATGATCCTTTTAATGTGCTGTTGGATTCTGTTTGCTAGTATTTTGTTGAGGATTTTTGCATCTATGTTCATCAGTGATATTGGCCTGTAGTTTTCTTTCTTTGTGACATCCTAGTCTGGTTTTGGTATCAGGGTGATGGTGGCCTCGTAGAACGAGTTTGGGGGTGTTCCTCCCCCTGCTATATTTTGGAAGAGTTTGAGAAGGATAGGTGTTAGCTCTTCTCTAAATGTTTGATAGAATTCGCCTGTGAAGCCATCTGGTCCTGGGCTTTTGTTTGTTGGAAGATTTTTAATCACAGTCTCAATTTCATTGCCTGTGATTGGTCTGTTTATATTTTCTATTTCTTCCTGATTTAGTCTCAGAAGGTTGTGCTTTTCTTATACTTTATCCATTTCTTCCAGGTTGTCCATTTTATTGGCATAGAGTTGCTTGTAGTAGTCTCTATGATCCTTTGTATTTCTGCAGTGACAGTTGTTACTTCTCCTTTTTCATTTCTATTTCTATTGATTTGAGTCCTCTCTTTTTTTCTTGATGAATCTGGCTAATGGTTGATCAATTTGTTTGTCTTCTCAAAGAACCAGCTTTTAGTTTTATTGATTGTTGCTATCATTTCCTTCATTTCTTTTTCATTTATTTATGATCTGATCATTATGATTTCTTTCCTTCTGCTAACTTTGTGGGGATTTTTTGTTCTTTTTCTAATTGCTTTAGGTGTAAGGTTATGTTGTTTATTTGAGATGTTTCTTGTTTCTTGAGGTAGGATTTTATTGCTATAAACTTCCCTCTTAAACTGCTCTTGCTGCATCCCATAGGTTTTGGGTCATTGTGTTTTCACTGTCATTTGTTTCTAGGTATTTTTTGATTTACTCTTTGATCTTCAGTGATCTCTTGGTTATTTAGTAGTGTGTTGTTTAGCCTCCATGTGTTTGTATTTTTTACAGATTTTTTCCTGTAATTTATATCTAGTCTCATACCATTGTGATCAGAAAAGATACTTGATATGATTTCAATTTTCTTAAATTTACCAAGGCTTGATTTGTGACCTAATATATGGTCTATCCTGGAGAATGTTCCATGAGCACTTGAGAGGAAAGTGTATTCTGTTGTTTTTGGTTGGAATGTCCCACAAGTATCAATTAGGTCTATCTTGTTTAATGTATTATTTAAAGCTTGTGTTTCCTTATTTATTTTCATTTTGGATGATCTTTCCACTGGTGAAAGTGGGGTGTTAAAGTTCCCTACTATGTATGTGTTACTGTCGATTCCCCCTTTTATGGCTGTTAGCATTTGCTTGTTGTATCGTGGTGCTCCTATGTCGTGTGCATAAATATTTACAATTGTTATATCTCTTTCTTGGATTAATCTCGTGATCATTATGTAGTGTTCTTCTTTGTCTATTGTAATAACCTTTATTTTAAAGCCTATTTTGTTTGATATGAGAATTGCTAGTCCAGCTTTCTTTTGATTTCCATTTGCATGGAATATCTTTTTCCATTCCCTCACTTTCAGTCTGTATGTGTCCCTAGATCTGAATCGGGTCTCTTGTAGACAGCATATATACGGGTCTTATCTTTGTATCCATTCAGCCAGTGTGTGTCTTTTGGTTAGAGCATTTAATCCATTTACATTTAAGGTGGTTTCGGATATGTATGTTCCTTAACATTTTTTTAAATTGTTTTAGTTTTGTTATTGTACCTCTTTTCCTTCTCTTGTGTTTCCTGCCTAGAGAAGTTCCTTTAACATTTGTTGTAAAGCTTGTTTGGTGGTGCTGAATTCTCTTAGCTTTTGCTTGTCTATTAAGGTTTTAATTTCTCTGTCGAATCCAAATGAGATCCTTGCTAGGTACAGTAATCTTGGTTGTAGGTTTTTCCCTTTCATCACTCTAAATATGTCTTGCCACTACCTTCTGGCCTGCAGAATTTCTGCTGAAAGATCAGCTGTTAACCTTATGGTGTTTTCCTTGTATATTGTTTGTTGTTTTTCCCTTGCTGCTTTTAATATTTTTTCTTTGTATTTAACTTTGGTAGTTTAATTAATATGTGTCTTCGCTTGTTTCTCCTTGTATTTATCCTGTATGGGTCTCTCTGTGCTTCCTGGACTTGATTGACTATTTCCTTTCCCATATTAGGGAAATTTTCAACTATAATCTCTTCAAATATTTTTTCAGTTCTTTTTTTTTCTCTTCTTCTGGGACCCCTATAATTTCGAATTTTGGTGCATTTAATGTTGTCCCAGTGGTCTCTGAGACAGTCCTCAATTCTCTTCATTGTTTTTTTTTATTCAGCTCTGAGGTAGTTTTTTCACTATTTTATCTTTCAGGTCACTTATCCATTCTTCTGCCTCAGTTATTCTGCTATTGATCCTTCTAGAGAATTTTTAATTTCATTTATTGTGTTGTTTATCATTGTTTGATCTTTAATTCTTCTAGGTCCTTGTTAAACGTTCCTTGTATTTTCTCCATTCTATTTCCAAGATTTTGCATCATCTTTACTCTCTTTACTCTGAATTGTTTTTCAGGTAGTCTGCCTATTTCCTCTTCATTTGTTTGGTCTGGTGGGTTTTTACCTTGCTCCTTCATCTGCTGTGTGTGTTTCTCTGTCTTCTTATTTTGCTTAACTTAGTGAATTGGAGTCTCCTTTTTACAGGCTGCAGGTTCGTAGTTCCCATTGGTTTTGATGTCTGCCCCCAGTGGCTAATTATGGTTCAGTTGGTTGTGTAGGCTTCTTGGTGGAGGGGACTGGTGCCTGTGTTCTGGTGGATGAGGCTGGATCATATCTTTCTGGTGGGCAGGACCATGTCCGGTGGTATGTTTTGGGGTTTCTGTGACCTTATTATGATTTTAGGCATCCTCTCTGGTAATGTGTGGGGTTGTGTTCCTGTCTTGCTATTTGTTTGGCACAAGGTGTCTAGCACTGTAGCTTGCTGGTCATTGAGTGAAGCTGGGTCTTAGCTTTGAGATGGAGATATCTGGGAGAGCTTTCACTGTTTGATATTACGTGGAGCGGCGAGGTCTCTGGTGAACCAATGTCCTGAACTTGGCTCTCCCACCTCAGAGGCACAGGCCTGACACCCGGCCAGAGCATGAAGACCCCATCAAGCCACACAGCTCAGAAGGAAAGGAAGGAAAGGAAGGAAGGAAGGAAAAATAGAAAGGAAAGTTATTAAAATAAAAAATAAAAAAAAAATATTAAAAATACAAAAATTATAAAGTATTTAAAAAAAAGAAAGAAATAAGAGAACAACCAAACCAGAAATGAAATCCACCAATAATAACAAGTGCTAAAAACTATAGTAAACAAACAAAAAAATGGACAGACAGAACCCTAGGAGAAATGGTAAAAGCAAAGCTATACAGACAAAATCACACAAAGAAGCATACACATACACACTCACAAAAAGAGAAAAGGAAAAAATATATATATCTTTTGGGAAGTCTGAGGTCTTCTGCCAGCATTCGGTAGGTGTTCTGTAGGAGTTGTTCCACATGTAGATGTGTTTATGATGTATTTATGGGGAGGAAGGTGATCTCCACATCTTATTCCTCCACCATCTTGAATGTCTCCCACTTATCTATTTTATACATAGTATTTTGTATCTTCTTAATTCCATACCCCTATCTTGCCCCTCCCCCTTCCCTCTCCCCACTGGTACCCACTAGTCTGTTTTCTATATCTGTGAGTCTGTTTCTGTTTTGTTTTATGCATTCATTTGTTTTATTTTTTTAGATTTCACATATAAGTGAAAACACAGTATTTGTCTTTCTCTGTCTGATTTATTTCACTAAGCATAATACTCTCTAGGTCCATGCACATCATTGCAAATGGCAGAATTTCATTTTTTTTATGGCTGAGTAATATTTCTTTATATATATTATATATTATATATGTATATACCTATATATATATACATACCACATGTTTTTTATCTATTCATCTGTTGATGGACACTTGGGTTGCTTCCATATCTTGGCTATTGCAAATAATGCTGCTAAAGCAATCTTGAGAAAAAAGAATAAAGCTGCAGGTATCATTCTCTCTGACTTCAGACTATACTACAAAGCTACAGAAAACAAAACAGCATGGTAGTGGCACAAAAATAAACACATAGATCAATGGATCAGAATAGAGAACCCAGAAATAAATCCATGTGACTATGGTCAATTAGTCTATGACAAAGGTGGCAAAAAGCAATTGGAGAAAAGACAGTCTCTTCAATAAGTGGTGCTGGGAAAACTGGACAGCTACATGTAAAAGAATGAGATTAGAACATTTTTTCACACCATATACAAAAATAAACTCAAAATAGATTAAAGACCTAAATATAAGACTTGAAACCGTAAAACTCCTAAAAGAGAACATAGGCAGAATGCTCTTTCACATAAATGGTAGTAATATTTTCGGAGGGTCTGTCTCCTAAAGGCAAAAGATAAAAACAAAATAAATAATTGTACATAATTAAACATTCAACAGTATTTTTTGATAGATATTTCTTAGTCAAAGTTATGTATGTAGGTTACCACTTTGATTATATGTTCATCTCTATGAAACTTGATATCATGGTTTTTAGTCATTGAAATAAATGTGACATGTAAATCAGGGTCATAGCAAGAAAGAGATGGTCACTCAAGAAGGGTGATAAAAAGAATTTAATGAAAGGACTGATTGGGATTGACATATACACACTACTATATACAAAATAGGTAACTAATAAGGACCTACTGTATAGCACAGAGAACTCTACTCAATAACCTGTAATGGCCTATATAGGAAAAGAATTTTAAAAGAGTGGATGTATGTATATGTATAACTGATTCACTTTGCTGTACAGCAGAAACTAACATAACATTGTAAATCAGCTATACTCCAACAAATTTTTTTTTAAAAAAGTAGGCAGGATAAAGGGTAATCAGCGAAGGTTAGTGAAATCCCAGAAACCTGCAACAGTCAGAAACTGTCACTATTTCTAGGCCTAAAGGAGCAAGGTGGGGGAGCAGTTAATGCAAACCAGCAAGATGTATAGCTGTAGAAGAGTCACGTGACAAGCGCTTTGATGTTTGATAGAAGACCACAGCCATTGCCAAACTATGGCCCCAAATGGGCCATGTTTCTCTCCTCCCAACTCTGTAGTCTTCTGTCATTATCTCTCATTGGCTGAACTCAATAGGAAGCTAAAAGGCAAGGGGCCCTAGCGATGCAGTCTGTAAAGACACAGAGCATGGTGAAAGACACAGAGCACCTCATATTTACTTGCTCTTGGTAATAAGGGGGAAGGGAAATATTCTGCTAAAATGTCTTGAATAATATTGAAGTGATCATTTGAGCTATAGCCAAAGTAGAGGAATTTCAGTATATGTATTAACATTAATCTGTATCTTGGGAATTTTCAGCTGAAAATATGGAACATCCAGAGAGTATTTAAAGAGGATAATATGAAACTACAAAATGAGTCACTTACATTGAGTTATATTCATATTCTAGCTTCTAGTTCTTTTTCTTTTAAAGAAAAATTAAAATTAGGTCACTTCTGCTTGTAACCTGCATAGTAATTAAATAATCAGCTATTTCCTATTTAGATTCCATTTCTACTTCTGCTGCAAAATTTCATTTTCTCTCAGTATCTCAACATTAGCGATTCAACAGAATTATCTTTTGTACGTGGACAGTATACATGCTTTATATAAATAAGGGGAAGAAACATTTTGTATAAGCTGAAAATTATTTCAGGTCCTTGAAATCAAAATCAAGTATTTATTGTATAGGGGGAAACATCTTCATGTATTCTATATAGGCTTTCCATTTTGCAGTTGTTTTCAGAGACTGCCATTTTGAGTTATATTGGAATAGTGTTCCTTCTGACCTTTGAACAAGGATGCATGACTTAGTTTTTGGCATTCTTCCTAACAACACCCCAGAGGGCAGAGTTGTATTCTAGTGTGACATATATTTGAAAATGTCTTGCACAGAGGGTAAATTTGATCTGTAAATGTATCAAGAACAGATTCAAAATAGGCTGAAACTTGCATTTATCTGGTTCAGGAAAATTATAAAAGTCTCAACTTTAGTCTTTCTATTGCTATTATTGGTTAAACCAACAGATTTTCTTAAACTTTGCCAAACAGAAGAGCAATGGGTTCTGAAATTTATCTTCATTTTAATTTTTCTCTCATTTTCTCTCATTTATAGGATAAGTTTATCTAACTCTGATTTCAAAGACTTTACCCTGACTTGTGTCAGTACAAGTTGTCAGAAAGACAACAGGACTATAGGCTATAAAACATGTCCTTCTGCTGCATATTGTGCTGCATTTGAAGCATATGAGAGCTGATCGTTTTAGGCTGAAATATGTCTATACTCCTGCAGTTGAAAGTACTGATTTGTCAAACATGGAGGACAAATCTTTATTAAGATTATGTTCAGGAATTAAAAAGCTTTCAGAGAAGAAGCAAAAACCTTTTACTTTTCTAATAGTAATAAACTAGAATAGGCTTAGAAATAGATCTTGAAAGGTTTCACTCAACTTTAGTCTACCTTTTCATTTCTCCTTTTGTACTCGATATTCACTTTTAAGGCAATTTTTACCTGGGTGTTCACAGATAAAAGTTGTAAATAATTTGTGTTTCACTTCATTCAGTTTTCATATTTTGTCCATTCCTGCATGGTCAAAATGGATTATGCTCACACCTCCCCCATTATTTTATTGAGTACCAGATCACTGAGTATACTATTTTGAGTTATGTGTACAGTGTTCAGAAGACAAAGCCTATGCCCAGCCCTTCTAAATAGGTAAAAAAATCTATAGAAACTGAATGAAGGTTTAATGCACATGATTGTAATTTACAGTTTAGTTTGAATAAAATGCATTATACTGAAACAAAGTCACTAGAGTTTTAGTTTACCTAGTAATTGATACCAATTGCTTTCAAGAGATTAGCTCCCCCAACCCCATTTATAATGGCAGTGGAATTATTTCTCCCTGACATAGCACTAATGATTTTCATATTTTCCTTGTATAGTTCAAAATGTCATCTTGTTAACAAGAATTCTTTATCAGAGATAAAAATACATGTTACTGGGCTTCCCTGGTGGCGCAGTGGTTGAGAATCTGCCTGCCAATGCAGGGGACACGGGTTCGAGCCTTGTTCTGGGAAGATCCCATATGCCGCGTGAGCCACAATTACTGAGCCTGCGCGTCTGGAGCCTGTGCTCTGCAACAAGAGAGGCCGCGATAGTGAGAGGCCTGCGCACCGCGATGAAGAGTGGCCCCCACTTGCCGCAGCTAGAGAAAGCCCTCACACAGAAATGAAGAGCCAACACAGCCATAAATAAATAAATAAATAAAAATTAAAAAAAAAATACATGTTACTAAATTGACAGGATAACTGTTTGTTTTCTAGTTTTCATCTCACTAATAAATGATGCCAACTGGAATGTTTGACTGCCTTCAATTTCATGGAAAATCAAACGACATTCCTTCTCTGAATGTGTGGTCAAATTAATCTTAGTCTTTTGTAAACTAACACTTGATAATCAAATAGAATATTCAGGTACAAGTAGGTTTATGTTACTGAATTAAACCCCTAAATTATTAGAGCACATTAAAGTTTATTTGCTGAAATTAAGAGAATCTATGTACTATCATTTAGTCTTCTTTCTCTCTGCTCTAGAGAAATGATGAAGAGGCAGTTGTGGATAGAGGTGGAACTCGTTCTATTCTCAAAACACACTTTGAGAAAGAAGATTTAGAAGGTAAGACTATTTTGGTGGGGGGATACCTATTGGTGTTTCAAAGAGAAATGTGAAATTTGTTGCAATGTGGAGAACTGCAAAAGTTGATATCAGAGTAATAATGGTGGTGGTTGTGGGATGGATATGACTGTTTTGGTGTACCCTGGAGTGCCAATAGTCAGTCCTGCAAACAATGAGAAGCATTAATTCATTCAACAGATGTTTGTTGAACCTCTCCAATATTCCTGTACTGTGTTGTGTGCCAGTCTTTCAATAATCCTTCCTTCAAGGAATTACAATCAATTGGGGAATGAAAAGAAAAAAATTATGTCAGACCAACATATTGGGTGTTATGTGACAGGGGAGGACAGGAGGGGCATCTAATTCACCCTATGTTGTCAGAGTAGGCTGTCACTGGAAGGGAGTTAAGGACAATTGGTATTCTAGTTTTACTGAGATATATATGAGAGAGGGCTGGAGGCATCATTTGTGTGTATTCTCTTCAGTAGGAAGAAGGTCAGGTAATTCAACAGGGAGGTAGTATGGTCTAGCAGCTGGTAAAATATAGAGGCTCTGAAACCAGACTGTACTAGATTCAAATATCACTTCTGTCCCTTATTTGTTATGGAAGCTTTAGCTAATTAGTTAACTTCTATGCACCTGTTTTCTCTGTTGTTAAAATAAGGATAACAGTGGAATATATTTCCTAAATTTTTATGGGAAATAAGGGAAAAATAGAATAGTACCTGGCCTAAGAGTTACATAAGTATTGACAATTATTATTCCACTGCAATTTAATGTATACACGCCATTAGTTCATCTTAATTTTTTAACAAGAAATTATTACTAGTGAGATACAAGGTATGTGGTGTTTTTCATCTTTTTGTTGAAAAGTGAAACCCAAATCATCTTAAGTAAAACTAATCAGAGATAGCTCCTAATAATCTACAGCAGCTGAAAAGTAAGTGTTCATTCCCCTTAAGAATTATAGCCACTTAAATTATGGTTAAATTCATTATTATTGAGTCTTATATGTAGTTACAACAATTAAATAACAGAAGAGTTAACATACTATTTAGAGACAACTTTCAACAATTATACCCACTCTGTGTTTGACATTTTGCTTGATGCACAGAAAGTACCCAAGGTCTGGAAAGGTTATACTTACTGGGCAGGCGTAGTAATTTGCATGCTATCCATATTCATTACACAAATTGAAGGAAGCAGAAACTTGAAAAATCTAACCCAGTAATGTCTAATATAAAGCAAATTTTTCTTTAGATTTGAAAAGCAGCATAGTTACTGTCCTACTTATGTCATACCATGACTTAAGCTATGCTTATATTCACTAAACTCACACAAGAAAACCTAATAAATCAAGAATTTAGTGTAAAAATATACTCAATTCCAGAGAAACATCATCTTGGGTTTAAAGATTGTGATGATAATCCACACACAGATAATTAACAGTTAACAGTAATTTATAAATAATTACAGTAAAATACTAAATGGTCCCTTTGAATGGAAAATACATAATACAAAAATAAGATTTAATAAAGTTACTTTAATTGTTGTATCAACATGTATTACATACGTTTCTTTTTACTGGGAATACACGTAACAGTGTACAATGCTTCTTAAAAGAGATTTCTTGTTGGCAAAACACAGTTGGATAAATCAGATTTTGTTCTGTTTGCTGATGTCTATAGTGGGTATTTTAATCCCAGAAGTGAATACTGTGACTTAGTCACTGGTGATTGAAATTAACATCATAGAATGCAAAGGCAACATTTTAGAATTTTGAAAGAAAATAAGAAAAACCTTATTTATGTTGACTTTCTTAATATTTGTTCTGCTCCCATATCATATTAAGTAGATAAACATTCCAGTATTTGAGGATGCTGTGGAGGATTCTGTTGTGATGCATACAAAGAATTAATAGATCTGTTAGTGGTTCCCAGATTGATTACCCTGAATCAGAAAATAATGCAGGGGCAATGAGATGGATATCATGGTTCAGGAAAAAATCAACTGGTAGCATATAATATAATATAACGTAAGTGGGAGAGCACCAGAGAGAAAGGTGGCATTACTGAGGATAAGGGTGGTGGTAGCTTCTCCTTCTGTGTAATTAAAGAAAAAGACAAGGGCACCACTGTTTTTTTTTTTCTTTCATAATTTCCAAAACTTGAAAGCAACCAAGATGTACTTTAATGGATAAATAAACTATGTAGTATGCCAATGCAATGGAATATTATTCAGTGATAAAAAGATTTGAACTATTGACGTTTCTCTAAGGAAGATATACAAATGGACAGCAGGGTCATGAAAAGATATTCAACATCACTAACTATTAAGGAAATGCAAATCAAATCTGTAATGAGATATCACCTCGAACCCATTAGGATGGTTACTATTTAAAAAAAAAAAACAGAAAATAACAAGCGTTGGTGAAGACATGAAGAAATTGGAACCCTTGTGCACTACTGGTGAGAAAGTAAAATAGTGCAACTGCTATGGAAAGCAGTGTGGAAGTTCCTCAAGAAATAAAATTACCATAGGGCACCACTTTTTAAGAGCTTCTTTAGTAACATAGATAAAATATACCAATAGATATTTATTTTAAATGAGCTAGAATTTGGAATTGCTACCCCAGACATTACCTTCAGCTGAAGGGAGCTACCTCTCCTGTGGCATCTGAATTCAATAAGTTATCAGAGAAGGAGTATAAAGGCCCAGAGTCTTGCCTCAATTTGGTACAATTCTGAAAGGCTCTCTCAGCTTCAGAGCCTCCTGTGGAGTCAACTGAGGCCATTATTGCAAATATACCATAATTCAACTTCTACCAAATGCTGCAGCCCACATTTCCTCACAGGTGTTACTGCTGATAGCTCTCTTCAACAAACTCCCTGAACACAAATTTCTGTCTCAGTGTCTGTTTCCTGAGGAATCTGAACCACTCATTGATCATTTTCCTGTTCCCTGAACCATACCGATAGACCTACTTGGTAATTGATAGGACCATCACATTGGTTTTTTAGCCTGTGGGATTAAGAACTATTGTAGTGGGTGAGAAGGCTCTGAAAGTACTTGCCTTGGCGATGATAGTAAATGAAAATCAGTATTGCATATGACAGGAAATAGCAGAGATTAGTGCCATCTTTATAGATCTAAAGTATGTCCCAGTCTGGCCACTACAGAAACTTGTCAAAGTCTAGACAATGGTGGTGGACTACTGCAGACTTGGCCAAGTGGTAGCATCAATTGCAGCTACTGTTTCAGATGTAGAATCTTTTTAGAGCAGGTTAACATGACCACAGATACATGGTATGCAGCTGTTGATGTGGCAAATGCATTTTTTTTTTCTATTACTACCAAGAAGGTGTACCAGAAGTAAACATTCTCTTGGGAAGTACAACAATATACATTTATGGTCTTGCTCCACGGCTGTGTTAACTCTCCTACCCTGTATTATAATAGACTCCAAAGGGATTTGGACTGGGTGCGTGTTCTGCAGAGCATCATTTTGGTTCACTGTGTTGACCAAATGAACATGAAGTGGCAAGTATGCAGAGGCCTTGATAAGACAGATGTATTCCAGAGTCAACTTCTCAGTGAATCTGACTAAAGGATAACATTATAGAGTGTGCAACACTGTACTGAGCCTGAAACTCCAGGGTGGATGGATGGATAGGTGGGGTCAGTTTCCACATGGGCCTAATAAAAATAACCCAGTGCATCTTCAGTTCTTTTTTTTTTTTAATTGAGCTGAGTTCCCTGTGCTATACAGTAGGTCCTTGTTGATTATCCATTTTAAATATAGCAGTGTGTACATGTCAATCCCAAACTCCCTTATCACTTATATGCAGGGAATCTAAAACAATGATACAAATGAACTTATTTACCAAACAGAAACAGACTCACAGACTTAGGGAACGAATTTATGGTTACCAGGGCGAAGGGTGGGGAGCAGGGATAGTTAGGGAGTTCAGTTATTCTTAAACACCTCCATTCTCTCTTCATTGTTCAGCCGTGTTCAGCTTTTCTCAGAATGGATGCCTGAACTTTTAAAAAATTTAATGAATATTTTATTTTTTCAGATATGACGATTGTTATATTTTCTGCAGGCATAAGAGCAAATTAATAAGTTGCTAAAAATAGTATGTCATTAATTAAATGATAACAAAGAGAAGAAAATTAAATAGCTGAAGATGATATGTTATTATTTAGCCATTTTGACTGAATGGATCGATTTCCAGTCAAAGCAATTCTGCCCAACAACTGGATTGCTTTTTTAAAAAAATTAAAAAAAAATTCTTTTGTGGTAAAAAATTCATAACATAAAATTTATCAACACAGCCAATTCTAAGTGTACAGCTCAATAGTATTAAATATATTTACAATGTTGTATAAGCAGTGTCAGAACTTTTTCATCTTGGAAAACTGAAACTCTTCAACAACATCTCTCCATTTCCTTCTCCCCCCGGCAAACACCATTCTACCTTCTGTTTCTATGAATTTGACTATGCTACGTACCTCACAGAAGTGAAATCATGCAGTGTTTGTCTTTTTGTGACTGATTTATTTCACTTAGCATAATGTCATGAAGGTGTATCCATGCTGTAGTATTAGAAATTACTTTCCTTTTTAAGGCTGAATGATATCCATTGTATGTATATACTATATTTTGTTTATCCATTCATCTATCGATGGACACGATTGCTTTCATCTTTTGGCTATTGTGAAATAGTGCTGTGCTGTTTAGCTAGTGCTGTTATGAGCATGAGTGTGCAAATATTGCTTCAAGACCCTGCTTTCAATTCTTTTGAGTATATACCCATAAGTGGGATTGCTGGATCATAGGGTCATTCTATTTTTAATTTTTAGAGAAACTGCCATACTGTTTTTCATAGAAGATGCACAATTTTACATTCCTACCAACACCGTGCAAGGGTTCCAATTTCTTCACATCCTCACTAACACTTGCAGTTTTCCAGGTTTTCTTGATAGTAGCCATCCTAATGGGTGTCAGGTTTTGATTTGCATTTTCCTAATAATTAGTGATATTGAACATTTTCTCATATGCATGTTGGCCATTTGTGTATCATCTTTGGAGAAATGTCTATTCAAGTCCTTTGTGCATTGTTTAACTGGATTTTTTAATGTGTTGTTCAGTTGTAGGAATTCTTTATGTATTCTAGATATTAACTCCTTATCAGGTATATATGATTTGCAAATATTTTCTCCCATTCTGTAGGTTGCCTTTTTGATCTGTTGACTGCGTTCTTTGATATGCAGAAAATTTTAATTTTTTGATATAGTCCAATTTGTCTAGTATTACTTTTGTTGCCTAAGCTTTTGGTGTTATTTCCAGGAAATCCTTGCCAAATCCAATGTCATAAAGCCTTTCCCTATGTTTCCTTCTAATTTATAGTTTTGGGTCTTACATTTAGGTCTTTGACCCATTTTGAGTTAATTTCTGTATATGGTGTAGAATGCCTGCAATTTTATCCTTCATATTCCTTTGTTGTCTAACTTTACACTTGTTATAGCTTGCATTACTCCTTACAGGTTAAATTTCCCCCCAAATCACTGATATATAAAGAACTTCTTTAGTGAGAGAGAGACTGTTTGTTTTCCATGCTTTTAGCACATATTTCTAAAATAATACCTGCTATTTTTCTACAGTCTGAGGACATGGAAGATGCAATAAAACCTCAAGCATATTATTAAAAATTTTGTGTTCAAAACCTTTTTTGTTGCTCCATACCAAATTGGTGCCTTCTCATCTTCTCCACAAAGAATAGAATGTCCGTTCTGCCCATCCATTAGCGTTACCTGATCCCTCCTGGCAGAATAATTATCTTCCTCTTCCAGATCTCTCTTTCTGAATTTACATCATTTCTTATATTATTATTATGTATATATTTCTTATCATTCTTATTTGATTATAAGTTTGTTGAGGGACAAATCTTTGTCTTATACGTATTTGCATTCTACCATGGTATCGGTCCAGCAGTTTTTCTTAAACTAGATAGGTACTAAAAAATGTGTTGCATTGAATCTCATTTATATATAATTCAATAATATATCACTAATCATGTAAGAAGTTAAGTTTATATACTGTAATTAGGTGCATAATTAACACTCATCAAATATTGAATTAGCTTTCAAATATTTAACATATAAATATAGGAGTTTCTGTACTAAGATAAATAAATCTAGTTACATTTTAATCTGATATTCAGGAATTCATAAATTTAAAACTTTAATGGAAAAGTTAAACTAATATTTAAATCTTGGCTATGAATTAAATTAAAAAGACATTTTCTTTATTCTGTATTGCTTTTAGCAGAGTGTAAAATACTTTTAAGTCAGGAATTTAATAGAGAAAATTATACCTCTGTCTTGATATTTTTGCTCATTTTATTTGAGATAAAAAATTTTGGTTTACTAGTTCATTTCTTTTGGGGACCACTTAATATATCGTGGACCTAAAGTCCAGAGATACTGTAAGTAAAATACCTAGCACAAAGCTATCATATAACGTAATTTTATTAATGATAATACCCTCCCACTTTCTTCATTTCACCCAATGCATTCCTGAGCTCTTAAGTTTACTAAAATGCTTTTCTGATCATAATCATTGTAATGTCAAAAGTGTTTTTCACTAAAAAACAGAAGATAGTAAGTGCTGATCCTATAATTATGATGCACTATTTTGAAACCAAAATAGAAAATAATTTGAAAAAATAAAGAAAAAGCCAAAAATTAGGCTTAGATCTTTTTCTTTCTGATCTTTTATCTCCAAAAATTGCCATTAGAAGGAAAAAGTGAATTCTGCTGAGAGAAACAAAAGTTGGCTTCACAGAGACAGAGATGGGCTTAGAAGGATGAATGAGAGTTCTGAAGGCAAAGAAGGAAGGATCCGTTATATTCTGGGAATGGCAAATATGGTGTAGCTAACACATTGGGATTGTGTGCATGGGGGTAAAGAGTGACTAGAGATGAAGTTTAAACATTTGCATGAGGTAGGTCAAATAATGGAGAATGAATTAATTTTTGAAGTTACTCAGTGAGGTAAGTACTATTATCATCTCCATCTTACAGATAAGGAAACTAAAGCACAAAAGATTGACTTGCCTAGGCCATGACTAGCAAGTGTAAGAGCAGGGATTCAAACCCACAAGGGTCTGGGCTTTTAACAACTATGTTATAGAAGTAAACATAATGTGGAGCCTTGTTTTTTAGGTGACTGAATGGGGCAAGATGTTTATTAGCTGGAAGACTGGGGCATATTTACTCACTTAATCATGACTATTTTTAAAAAGTTGAGACTATCCTATGAAGCAATAATGAATTAGATAATTAGTACCCCTATTACAATAGTTTTCCAAATAATTTTGCAAAAATTTGAGATATTTTGCAGTTAGTAAATTCCCATTAGACAGATTCATTTCCACAAAAGGAAAAGCCTGTCCCACTGGAGACTAGTTTTAATAATAACCTCATGTTCTCTTATTTTAAATTCTTGTCTCTGCTGCACCATAGAATGAATAATCTTATTGTTTCCATGTTCCAAATGTCTTTTATTTGAAAAAGAAAAGAACTGTTTTTCCTGCTATTATGGGTTGTTAACTTTTGTGCAATTTACTATTGTTGATACAGGCTCAGTGTCACTTGATATGGCAATTCTAAGTGGTATTTGGTCCATTGGTAATAATTAGTGAAGTTAATTAATTACATAGGATCCATTTAAAATTGTACATTCTGCCTGCCAAACATTTTGGATATATTTGAGGATGGGAATTAGGCAGATAGACTAATACTGAAGATTCCAGAAAAAAATAGCCAGTAGTAAATTTTATTCCCTAATTGACTATCTTTGCCACCTATGCACATTTCATAATGAGTTGTTCTGTTTTTCTCCAGGGTATCCTAAAAATAAGAACCAAATAAGAGAATGTTTTTTAACAGTCTGTAATAATGGAATTACTTTTATTCCTAATTAACTCTCAGGTGAGCTATAGATCATGTTCCATGTTTCTTCATATTAATTGTTTCACATGATTTTTGTATGTAACCCACATCAATTTATTTTGATATATAAATTTATTCATGATATTTTGTCTATTTAAAGTGAGTGGTAATTGCTAGTTATTTACAGTCTGCTTTTAGAGTGTGTTGTAAATTTGAAAGATCTAAAGTATTCTAAATTTGGTTTATTAGACCATTTGCAAGTAGTTATAGACATGTGTTTGAATGAGTATAGTAGCAAATATTCTAATGTGTATATGTGGCTAAGAAATCCTGCAATGTATGGTTTCTTAATTTAGGGGTCCTCATTATGTATTTTCCATCCCTAGTTTAGGATGTCTGTTCTTAGGCAGATGATTTTAGAATAAGAGCCCATATTCTTAATCTCCCTCATCGTTCCTTATAAATCTGGCTCTATTTACTACTACTCTCTACCTATCAAAGGCACAGTACAGTATTTGAGGTATTTGCTATGTAATGTGACCTAAGACATATCCTTTGTGAATAAGGAGAACTGTATATTTGTGTGTGTATATGTAACATTTTCAATCAATTGCTATTTTAGAGATATATTAGAGGAAAAGAAATTCCTTTTCATTACATTAAATATAATCCTATAAATATTAAAAGAGGGTATTTTACAGCAAAGAATTTATTCCTTTAATCCTTCTATATTTTTCTTCGAAAATATTTAATACTTTGAAGACAAACCACAAATGGCCAAAGCTTCTTAATATGTACTCTGTAGGTTTATATTAACACTATACTTTTGTTTTGAGTTTTCCAGACGTCTGAGACTTAAGTGCGTTGATTATTTAGTTAGACAGTTTAATAGTATGGGAATCATACTATGAAGGTGACATTGTGAAGGAGATCAACTTAGTCTACTTGTTGATTAAATTCTTAAATCTCTATTTCAGCTGCTAATCTTTCCCCTAGAGCTATCCTACTTTAAAGCTCCTTGGCTATATGTGATCATAGCCTCCACAGGTTATCTCCTCACAATAGAAGCAGGGGTGGGCTACCAGTCAATTAGGGCTTCTCTTGTGAAGTCATCATCATTCACCAATATTAATTAAGTGCTAATGGTATATAAGCACTGAACAAAATTTGTTTTATATTCTTTATTCTCCAAAGTGGTTTACATACTGGTGCTGTCAATAGGGCACTTGAGTTCTAGACCTCCTTGGGAAAAAATAACAGTGGCCACCCGGCACATAAATGTTTACATTTAAATATCAATTGAGATAAATACTGATAATACTGAACAAGTTTTAAATAGTAGTTGAAAGAGGTGATATTCTTGATTTTCTGGATTACACACACCTATAATTTTATCAGTACTAGCATCACTGGAACCTTAATAGAATTAAGTCGATTTGGTGTACTGGTATTCTGAGGTTACTTTTTGGAATGCTCTCTTTTATACTTTCTGCCGGTGACATCGTTCACTACCCCATTCTATCCTCCCTCTTTTCTGGCTGCCTAGTCATCCTTACTGCTCTTAGTTTGTCAGAACTGCTGAAAGCACAATGAAAAAATCTACTTCTTTTTCCTTTCTTTCTCTATCATTTCTACCCCTAATGAGAGCTTCAGGTGGGAAGATAATATAGAAAACCAAAATGATTGAAATAATGATTAAAAGAAAGTAAAATTTTAATTTTCTGCTGGTAGATTAAGCTTTCGTCTTGTCTCTGCAGAAGGAACATTATGAATATCCTTTTCTTATTGAAGTATAGTTGGTTTACAGTATTAGTTTCAGGTGTATAAAACATATTGACTCAATATTTTTATAGATTATACTCCATTTAATGTTACAAAATAGTGGCTATATTTCCCTGGGCTGTACAATGTATCCTTGCTGTTTATCTATTTTATACATAGTGCTTGTATCTCTTAATCCTGTACCCCTATCTTGCCCCTCCCCTCTTCCCTCTCCCTGCTGGTAACCACTAGTTTGTCCTCTATACCTGTGAGTCTGTTTCTGTTTTTTTATATATATTCATTTGTTTTATTTTTTAGATTCCACACATAAGTGATAACATAGTGTTTGTCTTTCCCTCACTTATTTCATTAAGCAAAATGCTCTCTAGTTTCATCCATCCATGTTGCTACAGATGGCAGAGCTTCATTCTTTTTTATGGCTGAGTAATATTTCATTATATATATTATACATTATACATATGTATATACATATATATATATATATATATATATATACACGCACCATGTGTTCTTTATCCATTCATCTGTTGACATTTAGATTGCTTCCATATCTTGACTATGAATATTCTTTTTTGACTACTTTCAAAGCTGCTTCTAAATTACCTTTGGAGCATCTGTGCAAAAAGTATTACAGGCTTATTAGAAAAAGGATTTCTAATATCTAGCTAAATTATTTACAATTGTACCTATTTTTTCCTTTGTATAACTCAATTTTTTTCATGTAATGATAAATTGCTGTTTTGTAATTAGATGACAATATGGCAGGAAAGCATTTTATGATACCACAGTGATTAATACAAAAGAATAGTGTCTGCAACACCAATGCACTTAACAGTACTGATCATGAAAATGAAAGTCATGTTTACTAAGTTGAAATACTATTTCTCTCATGCTATCTTACTTTAATATTCTCTTAAGGTTTATTAATATGCATTCTATTTAGAAAGTGCTCTTAATTGCCAAGTATAGTGATCCCTGTTGTCAGCCCTTTTGAAGTCTCAGTTGCTTTTAAAACTTTTGACTATACCTTTGTTTTTAGATCTTCCTTCTCTTCTCTCATACCCCTCCCTTGGCTTCTCTTCTCAGGTAGTCTTCCTTGGTATTTTTTTCTATTTTATCCACTGGCCCCTCTTACTCTGCCTGACATTTCTATGTTTTTTTCCCAAAATTAAAATTGTTTTATTGTTTAAAACTATTTTAAAACAAAAAATTATTTTGAGTTAGAAAAATCCAAGAAATATAAAAAAGTATAAAATATAAAGAAGGCAAACAAAACAACCCCCAAAACCTACTGTTTAGAAGAAATACAATTAATATTTCTGAACAGAATTACAGAATTAATATTATAGAAGAATATAATTTAATTATGTATCATAAACAGATGTAATTATAACTAAATTACATATAAGTAAAATTATGGTACAATTTGTAATCTTTTCAACTACTCTCTTTTCATTAAAAAAATCAACATCATTCCATGTTAATATTGATATTGTCCATTTTAATTATGCTTAGTATTTCATTGCATGATTGTACCGTGCTTTATTTAACCAATTCCTTATCAATGGACATTTTATTTCTCATTTATCTCTTTTAAACAAAGCTGCTATGAATTATTGTATATGTCTTCTTGTGCACTTTACTGATATAATTCTCAGGAGGATTGCTGGGTCAAAAAGTTATACAGTTAAAAATTTTGATCTATGTTTTATACTCCCATTGACATAATATGAGAAGTTCCATCTATTTCTTCAAACCTTTGACAATTCTCATTTATCTTTTAACTGTTGGTTTCTCTCTATATCTATCCTTGATTTTTTTTTCCTCTTATTCTTCATTCTCTCTCTGAATGATTCACTTCCTGGAATGTTATTTCCACCTGTGAGTGTTGTAGGAGTCCATATGGGTGTATCCAAAATGTTCCATATGTGTCTTGTGGACTTTCACACAATGAATAAACCTAAGGTAGACACACTGAAGAAGATGAATATGACTAAAGTAGAGGTCATCCTATACAAATATTAGTTGAGGAAAATGCTAAGGGAATATGTTGAAAGAACATGACTGCTAACTTAAGAGTATATGAAAGATGGTTATATGGAAGATGAAATATACCATCATTTTATGTTACACAGAAATAGGAGAGTTTTGTATGAGGAAAATAAACTAAGATGTTAAAATTTCCCTATTGGGTATGACTACTTAGAAATGTTTAGTTTTAGAAATATTGGGATAACTTCTTCAACTACTGTTTATTTCACATGTGAAAATGAGAGGTCTGAATCAAGTGCTCTCTGAAGAATTTTCCATCTCTAAATTCTGTGATCTTTAAGTGAACTTCCAGAGTATGCTTTAAAATTTAAATTTCTTGTTAACTTTGCTTAATATTTAAATACCTTTAAGTTTTTCAGTTCTCTGACAAGAAAAGTTCATTAGTTTTGAATTTGAAAAGGACTGCTCGCTCTGTATAAATGGTTTAAAAAATGTCCTATTAATGATTCATGCCTCTTGAAAAGCGCAGAAACTTATTCTTTACCTTTCATGAGGAAGAAAGAAATTTGAAGTAGAGTAGCTGTGGCAAAAAATATCACCAGATATAAATTTCTTAATGGAAAGTGTATGTCTGGCTTTATCATCTTGAGATATAAAGTTAGGCCATATTTGGTTAACATTGACAATATAATAACCCAGAGGAACCACCTGCCTGGATATTCTGAAAGTATGACATTTGTCCTGGGGTTCTCCTTCCAAGGTTCCATAGGGTTACTTAGACTAAATGGTTTAATCAGTCCTTAATATCTCTAACCTCTTGCCACCCTCAGTGAGAATTAACGGGACTTCAGATTCCTTCATTCATTCATTCCTCCAACTCTATTTAATGCCTATTATTAAGTGTCAGACACTACTCCAGGTACTAGTAATACTGCAGTGAAAAAAAAAGAGACAAAAATATGGACCTTACAAACTAGATATGGCCCTCATGGTTGATTTCAACAAGTGTTTAATCCTGGAGAGCTTAGCCTATTAGTCTCAGTATCTTCTACCACCAATTAGAAGTCTGGTGGCATCCACGGAGTTGGGATGATGCAAGTTGCACTGGAGTTTGTGACTACCCACTATCATTTGGTGCAAGGCCCTGTCCATTAAAGCTGTTGATCCTTCCTGGTTTATCTGTACACGTTTATCCAGTCAGCTACACAACCTCCTCCTCCACATACATACCTACCAAAACCTGCCTTGAGCCTTAAGCGTTATACTTCAAGTTTTTTATTTCCCTTATTGTAAGGGCACACATGCATCTCCTTTCCCCATTCAGAGTAAGCTCCTTAGTACCAAAGTGACTTTGTCAAAAGGGCCTTTAGCATAAGTCACAAAATGGGCCATTAAAATCAGACACACACACAGACACACGCAGTAATCTAGTGGCTGCTGTTGAGTTTGGAAAAGGGTCCAGACCCTCCTCCCATCAATGGTGTTTCTTCTTAATGGGGAGTGGAAGTGGGGGGCTGTTATCCATTCCTGCTTGTCTTCATTTAGGGCACTATACTCCTTCAGAAATGATTTAATGATTTTAAATCTCAAAGCAAAGGGATTTGGGTTCAGCTTCCCTTTTTCCTAAGAGGCTCTTAGGATTCTATGTAAATGAGAGGATGAAAATGGATGCCCCTTAATTTCACTTTTCAACATCATCTTAGCTCTGTGGTTTTGCATTGCCCCAAATAATTATTTTATCCTCTTTACTCAGAAGTGGGTACTTACTAAATATCCATGTAATTACAGAACTGCACAAGTGGATCTTTCTAGAAAGTGAAGTCAGCCTTATTAAGGTAAATTGATCAGATTACTTATGGGTATATAAAATTGTCAACAACTTAAAAAACTAGGAAGTTCCATCTTTATGTACCCACCAGGTACCAGGCAGTGGTGTTCTGATAACCCTCCTTCCCTCTCTCCTCCCTGCTGCCTCCATAGTCTTAATTTGTAGCATTTGCCAATTTTCATGGCTGCTTTCACATTGCTGAAGTGTTTTCATTGTACACAGAGTTAGGAAGAGATGTGCACAACTAACTGGCGAACTGGTGTAAGCCAGTTCCAGCACACCGCTGCTGTCAGGTAAAGTCATTGTCTTCATCTAAAATTTCCTGTAAAATGTAAAAAAAAAAAGAAACGTTGTTTCTATAGCAGTATAAATGCATGTTTATTCATGAGCAATGAATAAAGCATTTAATGAATAAAGCATTCATTAAACAATAGATGTTTAAGGAAATAAAAATTCTGTTTACTTCCCGATAAAAACAAGGTACATATATCTGTGGACTCTCTGTGTGCTTGTGCCTCCCTTCACAAGGCATGCTATCTATTTTTCACTTGCCAGTACAAATCCTATCTTCCTCAAAGTTCTCTCTCCTTCTCTGAGCGAGTTTTTGAATTTTCCAGCCTACTCCAGCATAAAATGAGTAAAAAAGAGTTTGGATTTGTTGTCATTCATTTATTTATTCAACACTTATTGAGCTTTTAATATGCCAGGTACTGGGAATGTGAACATGATTAGACAGACCATATTACTGCCTATAGAGCCTATCATAGGCATTATTACCTGATTATACAATTAGCTATTTAATCAAAATTTTGAAAAATTTTATAAGGAAATGTGAGGTGCTAAGAGAATGTATAATGGCAATTGTATGTGATAAAATTAGATAGATTTGATACATCTGATTACATGGTGGCACGAAAGTCCCGAGAAGCAGTAGAGGGAAGAACCAGGGCACAAGCTCTCTCTAAGTCTTTGTATCACATGTGCTAATGTCCCAAAGATCAAGCCGGGGTTCAAGGATTAGAAGAATAGATTCTACCATTTGATGGGAGAAGCTGCTAAAATATTGTGGCCGTTAAAAAAATCTGCAACACTATTTATTATTTGTAAACATCTATGCAGAAATGCCAAGTATTTTCCATCTTTGCTTTCAGATGTTTTGTTTCATTCCTTCAGTTTCACTGTTGAATTCCATCAACTGTCTTCATGGAAATCTGTTTTTCTCCTCAACAAGTCTTCAGCTTTTCCAAGCAACCCTTCTGTCCTTAATTACCACAGTTCCCAGAATGAGCCACTTTCTATATGTGTCTTTCAGATTAATACAAGGCAAAACTAAATCTGGAAAATTTTACAGTTTTAAAATTTTGCTTATTTTCTACCTATTTCCCTGAAGCAAAGTGGCAGGGCTGTTCAGAAATCATAATTTAATTAAAATGAGGGTTGAGGAGATGGGGGGTACCACGTTGTCTTTTACACTCATTTTTTAAAAGTATCCCAGAACATATGTTGATGTCTTTTCTCCCTCTTCCTTGTAAAAACAGCAAGACATAAATGTTTTAAAATAATAGTGAAATTGCAAGCTTTTGTGATTATAAAAATACATGCTCTATCTCACCTTATTTTTCCCCTGCTCTAACATGCACCTCAGATTATCACCCAAAATTGTTCTTCTGTTTTTGTGCACATTATCTTCTTTTCTAGATTTCCTACTCCTCTGCTAATCCAAAACCTATTTTGTTTAAGACTCAAGTCCTTCTCCCTGAAACCTTCCTTAATGGCCCAGGTTATCTTTGATTTCACTCTATTTATTAACTCCTACAGCGTTTAATGCCTGATACAACACAAGAACATTAGCTTTAATGCAGATTGTTATTGTTTTCTGCTTCTCATTTGTATCATTTCGTGCTGTTTTCTTTGTTGAACTTGATTTTTGAGCAATTAAATGGCTATCTTAAGTGCAGGGGTCATATCCTATAAGCATTTCTTATTATCCTGTTTCTTGACTAATTTGTATTAGCCTCCCTTTGAGCACTGTAAACATCCAACATGGAGCTGTCTTACAGCCTATAAAAAAATGGGGAATTCTCCTGTCTTTTCTTTTTTTTCTTAGAAGATATATATTATTAGGATTCATTTAATCAAGAAATGTTGAGGCTTATTGTGCTCTAAGATGAAAAATAACACTGCTATTGCAAGATACACAGTAATTTAGTTACTATGTTTTGCTCAAGATAGTGTTATAAACTTATAAGAAATAGTATTTTTTAAAATATGCCACAGTATCTTCTAAACTAGTAAATCTCAGAACTATGGTTCCTTTGATGAACAACTTTAGTACTTTTAAGACTTTTATTTTCCGTATAGAATAGTCACAGTCATGTGGCCCTTTGTTTTGTAATAATTAAAAATACGGCCCTAGGGTCAGGTGACTATGACCGCATTGGTGTGACTTTTTTATTCTTTCAGCAAAATAACACAAGAAACAACAGTGCAGTAAGTAGCCTAATAGTATCTCTTGGCAATGCACACATACGCTCACTTACACCCTCTAGGTCTCTTTTCTTTCTCTCCATTGCTGTCCCTCAGCAGAGAATTTCTCTTGGACTTAGAGTTCTTTGATATGTTATGATAAATGATGCCTTGTTGTGTTTTCTGACTCTGTTAGAGTCTCCATGGAATTAAAGATCACATGCTTATTTGGCTTAATGTACTTGACCTTTTCCCATGATTGACATGTCTAAATAAAGGCTGTAGCAACTCAGTAATTATGCACCAGCTGTGTATATTCATTTCACAGAAAAAACACACAGTTCTCTTCAAGAGTAGATAGCTTGACCCCTTCCCTGCCAGCTAAATAAAGGAGAGTAATTACTATTATTATTAATCATAGTAAGATTCCTTTCCATCCCCAAATGCATCTCTTTCCTCACTGCATTTTGTAAACAGTATACTATGACCACAGCTACATAAAGTGTTGTTTCAGTACTGGTATTTCTTATACAATAAAAATATTTACAATAATTCTGGACCTGCTCGACAAGATAGTTCCACACAATTTGTGTCAAAAAATCCAGGATTTGTTAGCAAGATTTGTGTTCAGAAAGCAGTATTACCTTTAATGAACCCTTTGTTTTTCTAATGGGGAAATTGTATTTTCCCTCAACTGACATACAGGTAAATTCTGAATAAATTCTAGGGTTCCGTGCTTATTTCAAAAAAATCTTTTCTCTTAACAGCACATTGTTCCATTCTCACTTATTCAAAATATGTTCATATCTAAATTATCTGTATTTTTATTAATTTGGGTTTTAAAAAGTATGATATAAAGTTAATTCTTGTTGACCACTTTGACTAATTTAAGAAATGCTCATTTGAAAAGATTCCTTCTTTAAACTAAATTTTTGGTCTTTATTTACTATAAAATAAAAATTGTTCCCTATATAATCTTGAAAAATAATTCCAGTTAGGTTTAATAATTGTCAATTCATTTCAGAACCATGACATTTATCATTGTTTCTTGAATTCTTTATGTTCTTAAGTGACGTCTATTAAATTTTGGATATAATAGTGTAGGTAAATTTTATAACCTTAACCTGGAAATGTTATTTGTATACTGTTTTCCGCAGGATCTAAGGTGATTCTCTAATTCCTTAGGCCAGGGTTATTATAGTTGGGCTTAGAAAAGTTGGCAATGTATAGAAAAGCAGGAAGACAATGAAATAGGACAGGAAATTTTACTTTGCCTTCATTCTTCTTCAAGCCTCTGAAGGTGAGCAGCTTGAAGGGGGAAGGGAACTAACACAAGCGCAAGTGTCTATCATGTGACAGGCGCCATGTTCAATATTTTATACCAGTTATATTATCTCATATAATCTTTGTAGAAAATCTCCTAAACATATTGATAAATTTTTAATACATATATTTATTTAATTTGTCCTAAAAGCAAGGATGAGGTTTCTGGATCAAAGGAGAACTGTTATTATTTCTTACAGCAATAACCACATGCCCCATTCGTCCCCTTCAGGGTGATGTGATGAGAACTAGGAGGTTATAAGCACAGGAAGGGAGCCCCAAAATTATGAATCTGGGAATTTATATAGAAACTGCTATATAGCTGTCTCCTTTCCACCTTGAGAGGCAGGGCAATCTTTCCTCCCTTACGTAAACAAATAGCAGGGAAGACAAGGGGAAGGTCCCCAGTTAAAACCTTTGGAATACAAGCCGGTAGCTCTGGGGCCTTATTATCTTTTGAAATGTGAACGTATAAATCTGGGTGATAAGTATCTATCTCTTTGAAGGTCTCTATCTATTCAGTCAACCTTTAACTTCCAAAGCTTGTCCTTTAAACCAGGTTCCAGTTTTCTTTGCTTTATAAGTCTCTACCCGTACAGAAACATGAAAATATTTTCTCTGTAGTTTCATAGCCCTAAACTGTGGCAATTTCAGTATTGTTGCTATGAAATTTGTGGCCATTAGCTTTGTTTCCATTCTTAAGTCTCTTAGTGTATTTAGTAGCATAATGCATCATTACATCTATTGTCTATGTATTTTACTTAAAGTATCATCTCTGTGTGAAGATTTATATGCACAATAAAATTTTATTAAGCACCAAGAACTATCAAGCACTGTTCTAGATACTTGGGATACATCAGTGAACAAGTTAAAAATCGCTGCTGTTCTGAAATTTTAAAACTTTTGGGAGAAGGTAGAAATTAAACACTAAGCATAATAAGTAAAAAACTTACTATGGTAAGTTCCTGGGTGGCAGTGGGAATGCCAAGGAAGCCAGTATGGCTAGAGTGAAGTGGAGTGATGGGGAGACCAGCAGGAGAGTAGATGGAAGAGATGACAGGAATGAGACATGCAGATCGCAGAGGACCTCATAGAGCATTAGGGAAACCTTGGCCTTTTCTTTGAGTGAAATAGGGTAACATTAGAAGGTTTAGCTGAGGAATGACATAATCTGACTTGTCTTTTCAGAGGGCCACACTGGCTGCTGTGTTTAGGACAGATTGTAGGGGCTAATGTAGACTCAAGAAGACCTGTCTGGAGGCTAATGCACTAATTCAGGTTGGGTGTCATATGGCCCTGACCAGAGCGGTGAAGTGAAATAATAAGCAGACAAATTTTGGATATATTTTGAAAGTTGTTCCAACAGAGTTTCTGATGGATTGGTTGTAGGCTTAAGAGAAAAAGAGAAGTCTAAAGTGATTCCAAGGTTTTTGTTCTGAGTAACTAGAAAAATGTTTTATCATCAATTGAGGTGGACAAGATTGGGAGGGAGCAATTTATTGGAGGGGGTTGGGCTGGGTAAGATTAGGAGTTTAGTCCTGAACTTGTTGATTTTGAGATGTCTTTTAGACATGCAGTGGAGGTGTCAGGTAAGCAGATGGGTATGCGAGTTCGGAGTTTGGGAAAGAGGTTTGAGCTAGAGATAGAAAATTGGGAGCTGCCCACACATAAGTCATATTAGGGACAGATTTAGGCTTTGTGGGGCCTGAAGCTTATGCAATTTTGGGGGTTCTCTAAGAGAAAGAATTCAAAATTTGAATTCAAATTATGTACAAAGGTGAATATTTATTTATTTATTTGCGGTACGCAGGCCTCTCACTGCTGCGGCCTCTCCCGCTGTGGAGCACAGGCTCCGGATGCGCAGGCCCAGCGGCCATGGCTCATGGGCCCAGCCGCTCCGCGGCATGCGGGATCCTCCCGGACCGGGGCACGAACCCACGTCCACTGCATCGGCAGGCAGACTCTCAACCACTGCGCCACCAGGGAAGCCCAGAATATTTATTTTTAATGAGAAAAATCAAAACAAATACTTATTTGGAAACTGATAAATAGCACAAAATCATAACATTTGGAGAAATAGCATAATATTTTAAATAACTTCCTGACATACCTCTGTAACATAACTTCCTGACATACCTCTGTAATATTTTCCCCCTACATTATCGACCTTTAATGTCAAGGATTTTAAAATATTATTTTCTGTTGAGAATATGAAAAATTAATTCTGTCTTTATCTGATTAATTAAATTTTTTAATTAATTATAGTCTAGAAAGGTTTTTTTCATCTTTGCAACTTATTTACAATTTCATGAAAATTTTCAGAGTTGTCTTAAAATTTAAAACTTCTATCAAGCTTCTTGCATATATTACCTGAAGATTTGGAAGAATTTTCCAAAGACTAACTCTGGCCCTATGCAATTGAAACTTTGCTTCTTTTCCACTGTCCGCATATTTCCAATACTAGGCAAATTGTGATTCCTTTGCATATTGTCACACCACTTCAGCCCTGAACATTTGTGGCACAATGTCAGGTGACTTTATCACAGTGGGTACTAGACCACTGGAAACTATTTCTACTTTAGGATAGTCAGGATAGCTAACAATAATTTACTCATATATGGAAGTGATTGTGAATCACATAAATATGTTCCTTTAAACCCAACCTAAATATATCTCCAACTCTGTTTCCTCTTAGTTTCCCAGAAATGTTCACAGACACACAAGTGCCCCCACCACCACGAAGGTATCTTATATTTACAAATTTTCCTGAAATATATGACCATGAAAACACAGTTTTTTTTTAAATTAAAAGATTTTACTTTTTAGAGCAGTTTTAGGTTTGGGGAGATTGCACAGAAAGTACAGAGTTCCCACATGCTCTTTTTCTCCCCTGCACGTAGTTTCCCTATTATAAACATTTCGCATTAGTGTAGTACATTTGTTACCATTGATGAAACAATATTAATAGATTATTATTACTAAACTCCATAGTTGACATTTGGATTTACTCTTTTTTTGGTATTTCTATGGGTTTTGACAAATGTATAATATTTCATATCTACCATTACAGTATCATACAGCGTAGTGTCACTTCTCTTAAAATGCCCTGTGCTCCACCTATTCATCCCTAACCCCACTCCTTGAACCCTTAGAATCTCCGATATTTTAAATTGTCTCTATAGTTCTACCCTTTCCAGAACGTCATATACTGGTTAACATCTTAGAGTATGTAGCTTTTTCATTGACTTCTTTCACTTATCAATATGCATTTAAGGTTCCTCCATATCTTTTTTCATTGTTGTTTATTAATACTCCATTGTATGGATGTACCACAGTTTGTTTATTCATTCACCTATTAAAGGACATCTTGGTTGTTTCCCATTTTTTGACAATTATGAATAAAACTTCTACAAACATTTATGTGCAGGTTTTTGTGTGGGCGTTAGTTTTCAACTCACTGGGACAAATGCCTAGTGAGGAGATTAGTATTTAGATTAGGATCTAGACACAGATCTTACACCTTTCACAAAAATTAACTGAAAGGTAATCATTTACCTAAAGGTAAAACAAAATTATGCAACTTCTAGAAGATAACATAGGAGAAAATCTAGATGACCTTGAGTTTGGTGATGACTTTTTATATACAGCATTATACAGCACAATCCATGAAAGAAAAATTGATAAATTGAACTTCTTTAAAATTAAAACTTCTGCTCTGTGAAAGACACTGTTATAGGATTGAAAAGATAAGCCACAGACTGGGAGAATACTCTTGCAAAATATACCTAATGAAGGGCTGTTATCCAAAATACACAAAAAACTCTTAAAATTCAACAATAAGAAAACAAATAATCCAATTACAAAATAGGAAAAGATCTGAACAGACATCGCAGCAAAGAAGATATACAGGTGGTAAATAAGCAAATGAAAAGATGCTCAACATCATGTGTCATTAGGAAATTGCAAATTAAAACAATGAGATACCATTACACATCTATTAGAATGGCTAAAATCCAAAACATTGACATCACCAAATGTTGGCAAGGATGTGGTACAACAGGAACTCTCATTCTTTGCTCCCAGAATGCAAGATGGTACAGCCACTTTGGAAGATAGTCTGATAGTTTCTAACAAAGGTAAACATAAGCTTACCATATAATCCAGCAATTATAGTATTTACCCAAATGGGTCTTTACTTTTTAAGCAGCTCTGCAAGATTCTGCCTCAGAAAATTCCTTCAGGCTAGTCTTCCTTGCATTTAATGTTCTCAAGACATGAGTTCAGCTGTGTTGTCTTGGTATCCTCTTCCTATCTGAATATATTTGGATATAGTTTCAGATTGTTTATTTTTACCTTGACTTGGCAACTTCTTAGGATGTTACTTCTGGCAATTGCCCATCAGATTCACATTCCACAAACAAAGGCAATATTCACTATTCCCAAGCAGACCCTCTGGACTTGCCAGCCTGGTGCATGGTGCTCCTTACCTTTGTCTGTCCAGGAATGGTTATCTTAATTAGTAATTGTTAGAAACCTCTGCAATCTTTAAAGTTTAGCTCTAGGATATAGTCACTGTCTAAACTTCCTCAATTTTTATCCATTTCCCTATCCACTGAAACTGATCTCAAGAAAGTTACAGATAAATATTAATTTGTAACTGTAATGGCAAATTTTTAGTATTAATCTTGTTTGACTCCTTTATAGCATATAAACTGCTAACTGAACCCGTCTTAAAACTCTTTTCCTTTGGTTTGTTTAAAAATTTTTTAAATTGTGAAATGAAGCATACATCCAGAAAAGTGCAGAAAGCTTATGTACAAAGTTTAATAAACATTTTTAAAGCAAAAACTTGTATTATGAAACAGAACACTTTTAGCACCCCAGAAGCTCCTCATGTGCCTCTCCCCAGTCACAACGTCTATTCTTCTTTATGCCAGAAATAACAAATATTCTGACTTTTGTATTGAGTGTGCATGCTGTGCATGCATCCTTGAACAATGTATTTTAGTTATTCTATTTTTAAATCTTAAAAAAGGAATTATATATTTTTTGCTCAATATTATGTTTGTGAATATATATATATATATATATATATGTATATATGTATTTATGTATGTATCACATCTCTAGCCATTCATCTGTTGATGGACATGTAGTTTGCTTCCATATCTTGGCAATTGTAAATAATGCTGGTTATTTTTCTTTCAAGTTTTTCTGTATATATTTTAGATTGTCCAAGTTCTTTTAAAATAGTGATGTTGGAAATTTGCAATTTTGTTGAGTATATAGATTAATGCATGTCTGTTTGGGGGGATGGGTTCACATCTTCTCGCTGATTCTAATACATATGTCTAGAGGACACCCAGAGCAATATATCACACTGTGAATGCCACTTTTTACCTAAGTTGGAAAGGCTGAAACCTGCTGATTTGTAAGAATAAAATAATGTCTTATTCATATCTGTATCCCTGATACCTAGCACAGTACCACTCAATAAGTTGTTCATTTCAGTAAACATTTGTTAGGCATCTGCTGTATGCCAGGCACTGTGCAAGGTGCTAAAGATACAAAATGACTAACACATGGGCCTTCCCTAAGGAAGATTCATAAGAAAACTACTTGTAAGCAAACAACTACAATCAAGGGTTATTGTGCTTTGGTGTATATGATTAAGCACTAGAGGATCCTAAGCAGGAAGATGGTCAACTGTATTTAGACTGAGGAGGTATGCAAAATTTCATAGATCGCATAATCCTTGAACTGAGACTTGGGAGGTGAGTTAGGTATGCATCAGATGATCAGGAAAGTCAAAGATATTTCATACAGTTGGAAGAATAAGAGCAGCATTAAGTAAAAGAGAGACTTGAGAACACCTGGCAATTCAGGAATGAAAGGGCACACACTGGCTTATAGTATGTGTGGCAGAGTGGATTTAGAAGCCTGCCTGGAGAAATAGGCAGATGTCAGATATTGTTTGGCTTTATAGAGTAAAAAACTTTATCCTATAGGCAACAGAAAGCAATGAATGAGTTTAAAGCAGGGAAGTAATGTAGGCAGATTTGCATTTTGGAAAAAAAAAGCCATCAATATTCAGGATGGATTAAGTGGGACAAGAATGGAATTAGAAAAGATAATGCTAGGGAGAATGTTCTAATAGTCTTGGTGAGACATGAGGGTCCAAATTAAGACAGTAGCACTAGGGATATTGAAGAGAGCATGGATTCAAGAGATGTAAAAGAGGACCTAGTGACAAATTGGATGTGCTTTGAGATGACTGGATAGATGATGCATTTACTGAGATAGATGATAGTTACTTGGGGGACAAATAAAAGGATGAGTTCCATGGACATGTTGACTTTGACATGCCTGTGGGAAGGATGTTTAGGTAAATATGTCTAATAGGTGGATGGATGGATATATAAGTCTGCAGTCTAAGAAAAGGATTTGGTGTCAAGTCCTAGGGATCCCAATCTTGAATGAATAAATAGAAGAAAAGCCAGAAAAGGAAACCAATATGAGAAGAAAAAAAAAAGGAGGAGGAGGAAGACCAAGAGAAATTTAAATCGTAGAGAAAAGAATGGTCAATGGTATCAAGTGCCACAGAAAGGAACAATAGAGCTGAAAAAAACTCCTATGGGATTTGGCATTACTAGGACCTTGGTGAAATCTGTTTTATTAGAGATAGTGATTGTTTCACAGAGTTAACCGTGAAGGGAAGGGAACTGGTGCGATAACTAGTTAGTTGAGTGTAGGGAGAATATAGAACAAAAAAAAAATGTTAATGAAAGAAGTATAATTATAAACTATGGGGAATAGACACAGAGAGATTATTATGGTAGCTAATAAATTAATGGTGGTTATAAAATATAGTATAACCAAATAATTAGTATTGTAGGTGTTTATGATAGACCTGTGTACCAAAGTACAATGCCAAGCCCCAAGTGTATCACATTATAAATACTCAAAAACTATTTCCTGAATTGAATTGGATTGGGTTTCCATTAACATGTAAATAATCATCTTCTGTGCCTTAGAATAATTTAGAGTTTAATCTGTGTATTTACTTCTGATGAAGGTCATCGGACACTATTTATTGGAGTTCATGTGCCCCTGGGAGGAAGAAAAAGCCATCGACGTCACAGGCATCGTGGTCATAAACACAGAAAGAGAGACAGAGAGAGAGATTCGGGACTAGAGGATGGCAGGGAGTCACCTTCCTTTGGTAAGAATGTCTCTTTGTTTTAATTAAATTTATGATTGTAATATTATACTTGTTTGTACAATCCATAATTAGCAGTAATACTCATAAAGTTGTTTATACCTTTATAAAAGATTTGGGCAGATACCTCACTCATAAAGTTGTTTATAACTTTATAAAAGATTTGGGCAGATTGGGGAGAAGTGGGAGAGAGAATGTTTAATCTTTATTTTTCTCTTGTGCATCTGCTTTGTGAAGGTGAGGACTGGCTTAGTTTTGTGATGGAGGAAATACACTTAAGTAGTAGAACTTAGTTGTATTAACTCATGATAATTTGTACAAATAATAGTCATTGCTCTAAGTAGTTTGAAAATCCAAGGGGAAATGCCTTTATTAAGTTCCCAGTTACACTATTGTAGATGCTCTCCGAATTTCACTCTTAGGATGTGAACTTTCTACTGTTTTGAATATTCTTCCTTTAAAAGTATACAATTGACCCTTGAACAACACAGGTTTGAGCTGGAACGGTCTACTTATACATGAATTTTTTCAGTAGTAAATACTACAGCACTACATTATCTGTGGTTGGTTGAATCCATGGATGGTGGAACCGGATACAACTGACTATAAATTATACGTGGATTTTCAACTGTGAAGAGGGTCAGTGCCCCTAATCCCCACATTGTTCAAGGGTCAACTATATATAGAATATCAAAGTATAGTGATATGGAAGTTGTTAACAATTCCTGAGTGCCGTGAGAGCCTATGTACATGACATAATTAAGAACCTGACTTTCAGTTTCCTGACCTTCCCACGTCCTACGACCTCCTTCACTGCACCTTGTTCACTTACTCATTCATTTTGCTCTCTGACCACAACTTCACTCCTTACGTGCTTGTTCAACTACTTGACCTCTCTACTTTTTTTTCTATACATGTTATCTTTATTTCCTGATCCTATTCTGATTTCATACCCTGTAATTTTAGTAGTACTTTTGCTAATATTCTAAATACCTTAATTTCCCTGTTTTAGTTTTATTCATACCTTTACCCCCATTTTTAAAAACCAGATTTATGTTAGGTTCTTCCATGTCCCTACTTTCTCCCTGCCTTCCCAAGTAGGCATGCTCTGCAGGACATAGTCATTCAACAGGGCAGATTGTAACCATTTAAGTTCATTACTCAAGTAGGAATTCCCTGGCGGTCCAGTGGTTAGGACTTGGCACTTTCACTCCCGGGGCCGGGTTCGATCCCTGGTCAGAGAATTAATATCCCTCAAGCCTCATGTTGTGGCCAAGAAAGAAAAAAAAAAAACCAAAAAGTAAATAAATTAATTCATTACTCAAGTGGACCTTCAACACCTCCTCCCAATTCTACTGAATGTTTTCAATTTTTGAAATAAGTATTTTTCAATCTTCTTCACCATTCTCCAACACCCCCCTTTTCACAGTCACCTAGCAGATGCTTTCTACTTCAAAAGGAAAATATGTCACCAGAAAGAATTCACTCAACTTCCCTCCTGTTAAACATGCAAACATAAACATATGCCTACATCTGCAACTGTTTTTTCCTCATAATGCAATAAGGAAGTTTTCTTTTCAATTATGTTTATCTCCTATTCCCTCCCACCTTGAAATTTATACAATTTATAATCTAGTTTACTTCTTCTTCTCAACTGGATTATTCTCATCATCTATCCTTCCAACTGCCTCAAACACACATTTCCCCATACAGTTGTATTCAGGTATAAGGTAAGTTAGCATATGAAGTTTGGGGGAACAATTTTACTTTTAATACTCTATAGACATTGCTTTATTTAATATCTGGTTTTGCTAAGTATTGAAGAGAAATTTGTAGTCTCTCTGTTTTTTCATTTTTTAAGTTTATGTCTCTTAAGCTTGAATGCTTATAGACAATTTTTTGTGTCCCTTTATTTAAGAAAACTTGCTAAGATAGGCCTAATGGTGAGTATGTTAAAAAGCATTTCCAGTCTGCATACACTGATATTTTTCCACTGAGACAATATTTTCCTGTCTTATCTGATTCTGTTCCACTTACTTTGGTCTCTTCTTTGTGAATTATATCTGCATGTTGGATTTATGATATCTGCTTGTTGTCCTTTTTTTGGTAGCTTAAAGTTAGTCTCTCATTATTCATTTGATTATCTGCAGTATCGATTCTGCATTTTACTACTTCTATTAGGGGTTTTGATTTTGCTGTTGCATCTTTAGTTTTAAGTTTCTTTCTTATCTCATCTGATTTTCTTTACATTTCCTCCTGTCCTTTCCTAATTAGTGTTTGTTTTTCCTGCTTGATAGAGTCTGTGTTTTTAGTCTATTGATGATCCCCAGTAGTTCTGGACATTTTCTTTTGATTCTGAAGTAGATAATTTTCAGAGGTATCATCTTCTTTTGGGCCATAAAGATTATTTTGACTTTCCTTTGATTTATAGTATTTTTACAGGCTGCCAGTTTTTTTCTTTTTACTCACCAAGTAAAAGAAAATACTTCTTTTTACTTTCCAAGGCAAAATATATCCATACTATGTGTGTCCAGCTATATCCTAAGGCGGCTTAGAGAGGCACTGCCATTAGTGTGTTCTTCGTCTCCATCGCTGTGTATAATTATGGGCATCAAACTTCCCCAAATACCATGTACTTCTGCCAGAGGTAGAATGATTGATGGGAGTGTGTAAAGAAAAGTACTCTGGGTATCCTGCACCAGCATGATAGAAGGATGATCATCTCTGAGTCAGTGGGCAGAAGAGGAGGTGTGAAAGTGTCCCCCACATTTTCAGTGTTTTTTGTTTCATGAAGTAGAGTCTGGGAATATAACAAAGAGACAACTGGGTAGATTTCTCTTACTCCAGCTTCATCTGTTTATAGTTAGGGGAGATTCCCTCTTAGACTCTGGGAATGGAATATCTGTTGGAATAAGCTTTAATGGTTACTTTGAGTTTCTTAAATACTTCTAATATTTGAGAAAATAAGTGGCATTCACATGAACTTAGAAATATTTAGTAAACAAACAAAAATAAGCTTGTTCCTTCTGCCTCTGTCATGTTATTCTTTTTTTCCATAGCTGGATACATTATGTCAGTTTTTCTAGAACAGTGGTCCTCAACCTTGGCTACGCCTGGGAGATTTAAAAACATTTTGGTGGCCAAATCCCATACCAGTCAGAATCTCTGTGGGTGGGACCCAAGCATAAGTACTTTTAAAAAATACCCCAGGGCTTCCCTGGTGGGGCAGTGGTTGAGAATCTGCCTGCTAATGCAGGGGACACGGGTTCGAGCCCTGGTCTGGGAGGATCCCACATGCCACAGAGCAACTATGCCCGTGAGCCACAACTACTGAGCCTGCACATCTGGAGCCTGTGCTCCGCAACAAGAGAGGCCATGACACTGAGAAGCCCGCACAGCACAATGAAGAGTGACCCCCGCTTGCCACAACTAGAGAAAGCCCTCACACAGAAATGAAGACCCAACACAGCAAAAACAGATAAAATAAATTAATAAACTCCTACCCACAACATCTTCTTAAAAAAAAAAATACCCCAGGTGATTCAAATGTGCAACCAAGGTTGACATCCAGTGTTCTAGAAACTTTGCTATTCAAAGTGTGGACCATCACAATGCTATGAGACTAGGTATCAATTACAGGAAAAAAACTGTAAAAAATACAAACACATAGAGTCTAAACAATATGCTACTAAATAGCCAAGAGATCACTGAAGAAATCACAGAGGAAATCAAAAAAACCTAGAAACAAATGACAATGAAAACACGACGACCCAAAACCTATGGGGTGCAGCAAAAGCAGTTTAAGAGGGAAGTTTATAGCAATACAATCCTACCTCAAGAAACAAGAAACAGCTCAAATAAACAACCTTACTGTACACCTAAAGCAATTAGAGAAAGAACAACAAAAAACTCTAGAATTAGCAGAAGGAAAGAAATCATAAAGATCAGATCAGAAATAAATGAAAAAGATATGAAGGAAACAATAGCAAAGATCAATAAAACTAAAAGCTGGGTCTTTGAGAAGATAAACAAAATCGATAAACCATTAGCCAGACTCATCAAGAAAAAAAGGGAGAAGACTCAAATCAACAGAATTAGAAATGAAAAAGGAGAAGTAACAACTGACACTGCCGAAATACAAAAGGTCATGAGAGATTACTACAAGCAACTCTATGCCAATAAAATGGACAACCTGGAAGAAATGGACAAATTCTTAGAAATGCACAACTGCCAAGACTGAATCAGGAAGAAATAGAAAATATGAACAGACCAATCACAAGCACTGAAATTGAAACTGTGATTAAAAATCTTCCAACAAACAAAAGCCCAGGACCAGACGGCTTCACAGGCGAATTCTATCAAATATTTACAAAAGAACTAAAACCTATCCTTCACAAACTCTTCCAAAATATAGCAGAGGAAAGAACACTCCCAAACTCATTCTATGAGGCTACCATCACCCTGATACCAAAACCAGACAAAGATGTAACAAAAAAAAGGAAACTACAGGCCAATATCTCTGATGAACATAGATGCAAAAATCCGCAACCAAATACTAGCAAAGAGAATCCAACAGCACATTAAAAGGATCATACACCATGATCAAGTGGGGTTTATTCCAGGAATGCAAGGATTCTTCAATATACGCAAATCAATCAGTGTGATACACCATATTAAGAAATTGAAGGATAAAAACCATATGATAATCTCAATAGATGCAGAAAAAGCTTTCGACAAAATTCAACACCCATTTATGGTAAAAACTCTCCAGGCATAGAGGGAACCTACCTCAACATAATAAAGGCCATATATGACAAACCCATAGACAACATTGTTCTCTATGGCGAAAAACTGAAACCATTTCCTCTAAGATCAGGAACAAGACAACGTTGCCCACTCTCACCACGATTATTCAACATAGTTTTGGAAGTTTTAGCCACAGCAATCAGAGAAGAAAAACAAACAAAAGGAATCCAAATCAGAAAAGAAGAAGTAAAGCTGTCACTGTTTGCAGATGACATGATACTCTACATAGAGAATCCTAAAGATGCCACCAGAAAACTACTAGAGCTAATCAACGAATTTGGTAAAGTAGCAGGATACAAAATTGATGCACAGAAATCTCTTGCATTCTTATACACTAATGACAAAAACTCTGAAAGAGAAATTAAGGAAACATTTCCCATTTACCACTACAACAAAAATAATAAAATACCTAGGAATAAACCTACCTAAGGAGGCAAAAGACCTGTATGCAGAAAACTGTGAGACACTGATGAAAGAAATTAAAGGTGATACAAACAGATGGATAGATATACCATGTTCTTGGATTAGAAGAATGAACATTGTGAAAATGACGATACTACCCAAAGCAATCTACAGATTCAATACAATCCCTATCAAACTACCAATGGCATTTTTCACAGAACTAGAACAAAAATTTCACAATTTGTTTGGAAACACAAAAGACCCTGAATAGCCAAAGCAATCTTGAGAAAGAAAAACGGAGCAGGAGGAATCAGGCTCCCTGACTTCAGACTATACTATAAAGCTACAGTAATCAAGATAGTATGTTGATTTTGTGCCAGTAGGCACAAAACAGAAATATAGATCAATGGAACAGGATATAAAGCGCAGAGATAAACCCATGCACATGTGGTCACCTTATCTTTGATAAAGGAGGCAAGAATATACAATGGAGAAAAGACAGCCTCTTCAATAAGTGGTGCTGGAAAAACTGGACAGCTACATGTAAAAGAATGAAATTAGAACACTCCCTAACACCATACAGAAAAATAAACTCAAAATGGATTAAAGACCTAAATGTAAGGCCAGACACTATAAACCTCGTAGAGGAAAACATAGGCTGAACACTCTATGACATAAATCACAGCAAGATCCTTTTTGACCCACTTCTGAGAGAAATGGAAATTAAAACAAAAATAACACATGGGACCTAATGAAACTTAAAAGCCTTTGCACAGCAAAGGAAACCATAAACAAGACGAAAAGACAACCCTCAGAATGGGAGAAAATATTTGGAAACGAAGCAACTGACAAAGGATTAATCTCCAAAATATACAAGCAGCTCATGCAGCTCAATATCAAAAAAAACAAACAACCCAATCCCAAAATGGGCAGAAGACCTAAATAGACATTTCTCCAAAGAAGATATACAGATTGCCAACAAACACATAAAAGGATGCTCAACATCACTAATCATTAGAGAAATGCAAATCAAAACTGCAATGAGGTATCATCTCACACTGGTCAGAATGGCCTTCATCAAAAAATCTACAAACAATAAATGCTAGTGAGGGTGTGGGGAAAAGGGAACCCTCTTGCACTGTTGGTGGGAATGTAAATTGATATAGCCACTATGGAGAACAGTATGGAGCTTCCTTAAAAAACTAAAACTAGAACTACCATATGACTCAGCAATCCCACTACTCAGCATATACCCTGTGAAAACCATAATTCAAAAAGAGTCATGTACCACAATGTTCATTGCAGCTCTATTTACAATAGCCAGGACATGGAAGCAACCTAAGTGTCCATCTACAGATGAATGGATAAAGAAGATGTGCCACATATATACAATGGAATATTACTAAGTCATTAAAAGAAACAAAATTGAGTTATTTGTAGTGAGGTGGATGGACCTAGAGTCTGTCATACAGAGTGAAGTGAAAGAGAAAAACAAATACTGTATGCTAACACATATATATGGATTCTAAAAAAAAAAAAGTGGTTCTGACGAACCTAGGGGCAGGACAGGAATAAAAATGCAGAAGTAGAGAATGGTCTTGAGGGCACGGGGAGCGGTTAGGGTAAGCTGGGATGAAGTGAGAGAATAGCATTGACATATATACACTACTAAATGTAAAATAGATAGCTAGTGGGAAGCAGCCACATAGCACAGGGAGATCAGCTCGGTGCTTTGTGACCACCTAGAGAGGTGGGATAGGGAGCGTGGGAGGGAGACGCAAGAGGGAGGGGATATGGGGATATGTGTATACATATAGCTGATTCACTTTGCTATACAGCAGAAACTAACACAACATTGTAAAGCAATGATACTCCAATAAAGATGTTTAAAAAAATGAAAGACACTGGAGCAGGAATAGCACAAATACCTATTATGGTTGGACTCAAGTAGCAGAAGTAGGAGAACTGGCTGGACTAAAACAAAAGGGAGTGGTAAGGATATGATGAATGATGGTGCAAACTATGTAATGGCATTCATGGTCAAAAACATTTATACTACTGCTCTTTATAAAGAAAATAGGTCAGAGTCAGCTGAAAGGCTGGGACTCAATAACAAGGGATTAAGTAGAAGAAAAGAGAATTTTAAAATGTTCTTATCGAATAAAGAATGTTAAATTTTAAAAAGAAAAGAAGTGTGGTCCATGAGCCAGCAATATTAGCATCACATTTGAGCTTGTTAGAAATGCAGAATCTTAGGCCCCATCCCAGACCTCTTGAATCAGAATCTGTGTATTAGCAATAACTTTTGGTAACTTACATGCACATTAAAATTGGACAAACTCTAGAATGTTGCTTGTCACATCTTGTTGTATGTTAGACTCATCTGAGGAGCTTTTAAAAAATATTGATGCTCAAAGGCTTTTATTTAATTAATCTTGGGTATTTTCCTAGGTCATGGTATTTTTAAAAAGTATCCCAGGTGATTTAATATCCAGCTAGGATCAAGGGCCATTGATCTATCTTAAGAAAGTCCTGCCTCTTTATTTGGGAAACTTGGCAATAAGCCAGGTAGCCCAGATTCTGCCACTGATGTGTCAGCCACTATTTTTAGATGCCACCTTTTCCTTCCTCCACCAGCCATCTGAGTATCTTTATTGCCATTTAGACCTAAGATCTGTTTTATCAGGGACAAAGGTTTGGCACCCTAGTAGTCGCTAAGCAGTAGAACCTCCTATATTTCACTTTTTAAAGTTTCTTCAGGACTAATAATCTGCCTATGTTCCTATTCCACAGTCAGTTTAAGTGCCTTGATAATCAAGTACTCAGTTACATGCTGAGACTGAAACCATGTTATGAACACCATCCCACTTGATTTGGACTTTGATACTCAGCATAGTGTGAATATATGAGATTACTATGCTGAAGCCTTCGAAGAAAATTTCTGACAACTTAAGAAATACTTATTGTACTTGGAAAGATTTCAAAGAAAATCTTTGGAAGACATTCCTACAGGTGCTTTAAAATTATAAAGAATTCAACTTCAAAGAGGTATGAGATAGAGGAGAATGTAAGGAAGCATCAGGCTCCTCTGCTGGGATCCTGGAGCTTTTATATTGTAAACTGGAGTATGGGATTATGAAGACACGGAATAATTTGGACCCATATTTCTGGAGCAAGGATCAATTTAACAAAAAGATTTTAGTGTAAATATTTGAATTTTGGCACTCAAAAATGTCATTCCAATATATGAGAAACATCCACAGAATCCCACTTTATTATATGACCCAATCATGTAAGGCAGTGTTGTTAGGAACCTGGTTGTATCAGTGCTGCATCCAGGGAAAACTGAACAGGCCTTACTGTAGCCAAAGAGATTATGCTCATGTCACAGGCCTGCAATGGCTGGGTCTAGTCCACCAGATCCCGTGGTTGGAATGTGATTTCTAGGTGAGTCCAAAGATAGACCCAGCTTTTTTTCTTTTTTTTTTTTTTTTTTTTGCGGTACGCGGGCCTCTCACTGCTGTGGCCTTTCCCGCTGCGGAGCACAGGCTCCGGACGCGCAGGCTCAGCGGCCATGGCTCACGGGCCCAGCCACTCCGCACATGCGGGACCCTCCTGGACCAGGGCACGAACCCGCGTCCCCCGCATCGGCAGGCGGACTCTCAACCATTGCGCCACCAGGGAAGCCCAGACCCAGCTTTTTGACTGTGTCGTTATGGTGGTGGTGATACTTCAATTATACAAAACTTTTGATGCCTGCAAATAAGTTCAATCTACTTTTGTTACTGTGCTTAACAAAATTGTTTGTATAAGATTGTGATGATTAATTTTTCTTCCTACTGTAATCAATTCCCTGACAACAGAATACTGCTAAAACTTTGCATCTTGTTATTTTTAATATTGTCTTTCATTCACTTTATATAATTTTAAATTATATTTTCAACCAGGAACATGGTTGAGTTGTTTAAAAATAAGTTTGAAGCATTAGCTTGAAGTCAGTGAAAATATAAAAGATAATGAGAGAAATTCAGAACACTTTAATGTTAATTTGCTCCTCAGCCTCCCAACAAAGAATGTAACAGGAGAGATGACAACAGTATATAAATTATAATTAATCTATAAGCACTAGAAATAAATCTTAAAGACATCTACTTTACTAAATGCTTATTTAAAATATGGTACTCAAAGGTACTGTATAAATTAGCACAACCCTTGAATTAGACCTGGGATTTTTCCATTCTTAGATGATAAATTGTGTACACATTTTAGGAAGAATGAAGCAAATACAGAAAACATAACTTCAAATCTGTTATTGATGGCAGTAGCTTCCTGTTCCTATTTAACTCCCAATTGGCTGATATATAAGAATATCAATGAGTTTTTAAAAAAATTATTTTATGTAATGTATAACACAAGTATTTATGAATGTTAAAACATAGAAACATAAACGTACAACTCAATGATTTATGACAAAGAAACATCTGTGTAAATATTGTCTTGGCTAGCACTCCAGAAACCCCCTTTGTCCTCCCTCCCAGTCACTACTCTCTCCCTTCTCCCCAAAAGGATCTCTAGTCTGTCTTCTTACATTGGGTGTTTTGCCTGTTTTTGAACTTTTTATAAACGAAGTCATACAGGAGGGATTTGTGTCTCTGTTGTTCAACATTGTGTTGTTAGTGGGATTCACCAATGTTTTTAGCTGTAGCTTTGGTTTATTCATTTTCGTTATTGTACAGTGCTCATTTGTTTGTATATACCATGCATTCTACTATTAATGAAAATTTAGGTTATTTAATTTTTGGAGATACTATGAAGAACAGTGCTGTGAACATTTTTGTATATGTCTCTTGGTGCACATATGCATTTCTCATACCTAGGAATGAAATTATTTGTTGCTGAGTCATAAGATATGTGTATTTCAACTTTAGTAGGTAATGCCAAACAGTTTCCAAAATAGGGTACGTATTAACACTTTCACCAGCAAAGTGTGAGAGCATATGTTGTTTTACATTCTAACTACCACTTGACAATTTCATTCTGTTAACATTAACCATCTAATGAGGGGCATAATGGTATGTCATTATCTTAATTTGCATTTCTTGATTACCAGTGAGGTTGTGTAACTTTGCATGTGCTTTTTCGGCCATTTGGATAGCCTCTTCTATGAAGTGCCTATTCAGGTCTTATGCTTGTTTTTTTTTTTTTTAATTGGATCATTTATTCTTTTTGATTTGTAGAAGTTCTTTATATATTATGGACATGTCTTTTGTTGGTTTTTCATGTTTCAATTATCTCACATTTGTGGCTTATCTTTTTTTTTTTTTTTTTTGCGGTACGCGGGCCTCTCACTGTTATGGGCTCCAGACGTGCAGGCTCAGCAGCCATGGCTCACGGGTAGCTGCTCCGCGGCATGTGGGATCTTCCCGGACCGGGGCACGAACCCAAGTCCCCTGCATCGGCAGGCAGACTCCCAACCACTGCACCACCAGGGAAGCCCTGTGGCTTATCTTTTCACTCTTTTAATGGTGTCTTTTGATGTATCTACAAATTCCAGAAGAGGATACTAAGAGGCTGAGACCCTTATTCCCTAGTGCAGCTTTCTCCATGCTGTAATTTATTTCCATTATATATTTTACTAAATACAGAAACAGAACCTTATCTTAATCTGTCATAGTCTTAGCTACAGTTTGTATTACAATGATCTATGTTTTAAGTGGCTATCTTAAAAATAAGTAAAATACGTATCAAAATAGGAGAAATATTTATGCTTAGAAAAATTCTTTCTGATTGTGATATTACTATAATTTACATGATTTATGTCATACAATTTTAAGCTGCATAGATATTTAAAAAGTCATTGAATAAAACATTTTGAATATTTGCTGTATTGAAACATAATCTGAGCCTCTCTTTAAGACATTAAAAGTATGTTGATGGGATGATCATAAAAAGACTTTTGTGAGCATAACCTAATACCTATAAAATCATTTCTACTCTAAAGAATGAAAAGCCAGATACATGGAGGCATATGTTGTTTAAAAACCAAATACAATACCTCTTGTCCATGAATAGATTATCCTACGTTAATAAATTATTATTTCCTGTGCTGTTATCATTGTGTCTTCGAGAAGTCTTTTAAACATATGATGCCCTACCTCAGACTTTCAAATCCTCTTTATTCATAACTATGAGGGTCTTATTTCCTCATGTTTATTTAATGACTATGTTGTGATGAGTGATCCTCATGCTTTATTAGGGGAAATACTAATAAGTCTTAAATGCAAGCTTCCTGCACATAGTACTTGAGTTTGGGGGGTTGGATGCATGGTAAGTGTTATAGATACCCAGATTACTGATGCAGAGTAAACTGAAATAAGTCATTGAAAACAGTGATGAGAGAAATTGTTTCAAAAGAATGAGAAACACGGGCTTCCCTGGTGGTGCAGTGGTTGAGAGTCCGCCTGCCGATGCAGGGAATGCGGGTTCGTGCCCTGATCCGGGAGGATCCCACGTGCTGCGGAGCGGCTGGGCCCGTGAGCCGTGGCTGCTGGGCCTGCATGTCCGGAGCCTGTGCTCCGCAACGGGAGAGGCCACAACAGTGAGAAGCCCGCGTACTGCAAAAAAAAAAAAAAAAAAAAAAAGAATGAGAAACAATACCAATGTTGAGGCATGGCTACTCTGGGATTTGGTTTCTGAGAAGTGAGTGAGTTGTTAGAATAGGCTGTCATGAAACACAAAACTTCTATGTCTGGTCACACTGGGTAGGTCTAATAGAAAAATTTAATTGATTTCTTAGTGTAACTCTAAAATTACAACTTATGCTCTTTTTTACGGCTGTTTGAAGCATTGACTTTATTTATTTTTTTATTTATTTATTTATTTTTTTTGGTCCAGAAGAACCAGCCACAGAGGTAACAGGCTGTCAAGAAGCATTTCTTTTGACTCTGATGTGATTGGGTTTAGTATATATTACTATAATCCAGATAGTATACTTTTAGGAAAAATATAATACTAGCTTCTTATTTCAGATAAATTAAGTCATAAATGTATATGCTGCACTGTGATTTCCTTAAGCACATTGATATTTATGGAAATCCATCAGTCTCATTTCAAAATCAACATTCATGTTACATCTAGGAAATTGGCATATGCTTTTGAAGAGGTTGTTAAGCAGGAGACTTGGCTATTGACTCAATTCTTACTCGTTTTGCTATAAAATTTAGTTTGACAAATTTCTTAAAATATTTGGCAATAAACCATATCTCATATATTAACATTCTTAAAAGGAAATGCTTTACTAATGCCTGCAGCAAATATGCTATATAAAAGTAGTTTCTGTTTCCTTTCTTATAATTTCTTGAATATATGCAATCATATATAAGATATAGTGCTGCACATTGGTGGGAACAATTAAACAATTTAAAAACTGGGATGCCCTGTATTTTAAGACTTTATTTTTTGGCCCAGAGATAAACCCACGCACATGTGGCCACCTTATCTTTGATAAAGTAGGCAAGAATATACAATGGAGAAAAGACAGCCTCTTCAATAAGTGGTGCTGGGAAAACTGGACAGCTACATGTAAAAGAATGAAATTAGAACACTCCCTAACACTGTACACAAAAATAAACTCAAAGTGGATTAAAGACCTAAATGTAAGGCCAGACACTATAAACCTTGTAGAGGAAAACATAGGCAGAACCTTCTATGACATAAATCACAGCAAGAGCCTTTTCCACCCACCTCTTAGAGAAATGGAAATAAAAGCAAAAATAAACAAATGGGACCTAATGAAACTTAAAAGCTTTTACACAGCAAAAGAAATCATAAACAAGATGAAAAGACAACCCTCAGAATGGGAGAAAATATTTGCAAATGAAGTGACTGACAAAGGATTAATCTCCAAAATATACAAGCAGTTTATGCAGCTCAATATCTAAAAAACAAACAACCCAATCCCAAAATGGGCAGAAGACCTAAATAGACATTTCTCCAAAGAAGATATACAGATTGCCAACAAACACATGAAAGGATGCTCAACAATAGTACTCATTAGAGAAATGCAAACGAAAACTGCAATGAGGTATTACCTCACACTGGTCAGAATGGCCATCATCAAAAAATCTGCAAACAAGAAATGCTGGTGTTTGAGGGAACCCTCTTGCACTGTTGGTAGGAATGCAAATTGATACAGCCACTATGGAGAACCGTATGGAGGTTCCTTAAAAAACTAAAAATAGAACTACCATATGACCCAGCAATGCCACTACTGGGCATATACCCTGAGAAACCATAATTCAAAAAGAGTCATGTACCACAATGTTCATTGCAACTCTGTTTACAATAGGCAGGCCACGGAAGCAACCTAAGTGTCCATTGACAGATGAATGGATAAAGAAGATGTGGCACATATATTCAATGGAGTATCACTCAGCCATAAAAAGAAATCAAACTGAGTTATTTGTAGTGAGGTGGATGGACCTAGAGTCTGTCATACAGAGTGAAGTGAAAGAGAAAAACAAATACTGTATGCTAACACATATATATGGATTCTAAAAAAAAAAAGTGGTCTGACGAACCTAGGGGCAGGATAGGAATAAAAATGCAGACGTAGAGAATGGACTTGAGGACACGGGGAGGTGGAAGGGTAAGCTGGGACAAAGTGAGAGAGTGGCATGGACATACATACACTACCAAATGTAAAATAGCTAGCTAGTGGGAAGCAGCTGCATAGCACAGGGAGATCAGCTCAGTGCTTTGTGACCACCTAGAGAGGTGGGATAGGGAGGGTGGGAGAGAGACGCAAGAGGAAGGGGATATGGGGATATATGTATACGTATAGCTGATTCACTTTGTTATACAGCAGAAACTAACACACCATTGTAAAGCAATTATACTCCAATAAAGATGTTAAAAAAAAAGCCTTTAGTTTTTAGAGCAGTTTTAGGTTTACATGAAAATCGACAGGAAGGTACAGAGGTTTCCCATATACTCCTTGGGAGGTACAGTCACCCCCATTATTAACATCACTCAGAATGGTACATTCTTTTACCAAGGATGAACTTACATGGACACATCATAATCATGCACAAAACCATAGTTTACCTTAGGGCTCACTCTTGGTGTTGTATGTTCTGTGGGTTTGGACAAATGTATAATGACATATATCTGTCATTCTAATATCACACAGAGTATTTAAAATCCTTTGTTCTCAGCCTATTCATTCCACTACCACCCCCAGCAACCACTGATCTTTTTACTCTCTCCATAGTTCTCCAGAATTTCATATAGTTGAAATCATACAGTATGTAGCCTTTTCAGATCAGCTCCTTTCACTTACTAATATACATTTAAGATTTCTCCATGTCTTTTCATGGCTTACTGTCTCATTTCTTTTTAGCATTGAATAATATTTTATTGTCTGTGTGAATCATAATAGATTTGTCCATTCACCTACTGAAGGACGTTTTGGCTTCTTCCTAGTTTTGGCAACTATGAATAAAGCTGCTATAAACATCTGTGTGCAGGGTCTTTTGGTGGGCATAAGTTTCAACTCCTTTTGGTAAATACCAAGGAGTGCAATGCTCTACCATATAGTAAAAGTACGTTTAGTTTTGTAAGAGACTGCTAAGCTGTCTTCCAAAGGAGTTATACCATTTTGCGTTCCCAACAGCAGTGAAAGAGCGTTCCTGTTGTTTCACATCCTTGCCAGCATTTGGTGTGGTTAGTGTTCTGGATTTGGGGCATTTTAATAGGTGCATAATGGTATCTCGTTGTTTTAATCTGCATTTCCCTGGTACTATATGATGTGGAGCATCTTTTCATATGCTTATTCGTCATCTGTATATCTTCTTTGGTGAGTTGCCTGTTAAAATCTTTGGCCCATTTTTTGATCAGGTTGTTAGTTTTGAGTTTGAAGGACTCATTTATGAATATGAAAGAACTATGATCATTTCTAGGATTCTTGTAACTTTTATATTGACTGAACACTACTTGTGGGATTTAATTATAAAGTAACTCTATTCTGGCTTGTACCATCCCTTTGTAGTTACTCAGTGGATCTAATTGTTATTCTGCTCCTGAATGAAAACTCTGATGGGTTCTCCAGCCTTTCTAGTCACTCGTAGGTAACTTGAAGTCCTCTAATAAGTAATTAAAATATTTAGTCTCATGTAATAGTGAAAACTTTGAACTTGCTTTAACTGTAAGGCCTTTTGCCTCCCTCTCTTAACCAGGTGTGCTCCAGTTGAGAACAGAGAATGTAGTTGTTTTTTTCCCCTCCTACCTTGAACTTCTTCTCCTTCTTCCAGATGCTTCATCATCTTTCTAACTCTAGTTTCTGATCCATTCAGATCTGGAGCATAGGAAATGAAAAGAACTAAGTGGAATCGGGCAGGAAAGCTGTTACTTAGCTGGTAGTCTTACAAGCTGATGTCATACTCTCTAGGCTTAGCAAGAATTTAAATTGTCTCATTTTCTTTTACCTGCACTCTTTTCTGCCTTATTACTTATCCCCCAGATATTCGGCTATAGTGATAGATTCCCCCTGCTAAAGTCTTGTAATTGCTCCATGGCAGCCTCTTGGACAGCATCTAAGATGACCCCACATTCCACATTCTCTCTATCTTGCATATTCTCTCTCTCTCTCTGTCTCTCTGCTTCTCTCCGACTCTCTCTGTCTCATAGGTGCAGCTCAGATATGATTCACAGAAAACATGCACACACTCATTACCCTGGTGAATTCTGGAGTGCATGTTATTCACAGCAGCGATCTCAGCCATCGGCAGCTAGGCAGACTTTGTTTCTCTGGGAGGAATCATACCCCAGTCCACTGCGGGGAGACATGTTAAATTCATGATGCCCTAGAGCACTACTCAGTTGTCTTGAGGGAGAGGCAGACAGACTACTCCCCTCCTTTTGTAAGGGATTAAGGAAACTTGGGACTCACATTACAGCTTTCTTTGAAGAAATTCTTTCCAGAATGTGTCTGCTATTTTCAACTTATGATCTCTTTATAGCCTTAGCATGGGTAAAGAGTTAGAGTTAAATAACTAGGTTTTTAGGAACATAGTTTGTAAGTTCTGCATGTAGTCTCACGTCCCCTTTGGAGAGGAATGCCTGTTGGTTCTTAATGCTTCAGCTGAAATGTTCTTTTTATCAATCCATAACAAAGTAGACTAATTGGCATTAATAATAAATATATTATTTCAATTATAAAATGAATTAAAATATAGGAATCCAAACGAATAGATTATGTAGGACATTCAAATAACATGAGCAAAATTTTAAAGTTCAAATGAAGATGGAAAATAATACTGAGCTGCAAAGAGCCTGGAGACATCAACTTGGAACATTAAACTTGTCATCATTTCATGATTTCAGAAGATAATCTAAATATTGATTTATCTGAAATATAACAAGGATAAAGAAGAAAAGCACCTATAATTCAGAAATGCAAAATGGTAAACATCTAATGAATCTGCTTTCTTGATCTAAATGTCATTGTGTATGAAGCCTGTGGTTTTCATGACAGTAAGATCATATATGTAAAAGGGAATTTTCCAATTCACTTCTGTCATTATACTTGTTCTGTTGTTATAAGAAGTATATTTCTCAGCATATTTTTGACCATTCTCCAGAAAGGGCCTGAAAAATAGAGAACTTTTGGACAGGGTCTACAGAAAGGAGAGTATTTTCACTGATTATTAGGAAAAACGTATTTAAGACCCTGGTTAATTAATATGTGAGTAATTAAAGCAGTAGGAGTAACATAGCTAACAATGAAAAGATGAAAGTTTGCAAAGGAACTTGCTTATTTCCAGTTATGATTCTATTAGTGGCTTTCCTCAGATAACTTTGTAAGTTTGATTTTAACTAACCATTTGTTGAAAACATGGTCTGTATTCCAAAAGAAATATTGATAGTTTTTTTCTGATTGTAAAAGTAATATATGGTCTTTGACATTCCAGTGCTATTGAACATTAAGCTGTCCAAATCCTGTTACACCTAGTTCTCCTCATTGATTCTACAGCATCTGACATTATTGACTTCTTAATCTTCTTGAAATCCTTTTCTACCTTGACCACTGTTGTACTACTCTCTCATCAGATGTAAGCTTTATATGGGCAGAGGGTTTTTTTCTGTTTATATCTGTCTAATTCACCTGACCAATGGAAGGTGCTCATTATATATTTGTTTAATGTATAAATTCTTTTACATATCTACCTAATCCTCTTTTGACTTTTTTTTTTTTTTTTGCAATACGCGGGCCTCTCACTGTTGTGGCCTCTCCCGTTGCGGAGCACAGGCTCCGGACGCGCAGGCTCAGCGGCCATGGCTCACGGGCCCAGGCGCTCCGCGGCACATGGGATCTTCCCGGACCGGGGCACGAACCCGTGTCCCCTGCATCGTCAGGCGGACTCTCAACCACTGCGCCACCAGGGAAGCCCCTCTTCTGATTTTTTTAACTCTTCCTCATCCTAAATCTTAAACCTTATTATTCCCCTGATGCTGAGTCTTCTCTCTCTATTCTTTCATTTTTGAGTCCTCATCCATTGTAATCAAATGACTTCTCTAGTTAAATGCAACCCATGTCTTTACCTCTGACCCTGTCGTCTTTTCCAGAATCAAATATCCACCTTTCCTGTGACCATCTTTATATGTTTGAACCATAATCACCCGAAACTCAGCATATCTAAAAGATGCCTCTTGTGCTCAGCCTACAATAGTGGCTCCTCATTCTGACAAGCCTTTTTTTCCCCGAGTTTTATTGAAAAATAATTGACATACCTCACTGTATAAGTTTAAGGTGTATGGCATGATGGTTTGCTTTACATATGTTGTGAAATGACTTCCATGATAGGTTTAGTTAACATTCATCATCTCATATAGATACAATAAAAAGAAAAGAAAAAAATGTCTCCTTGAGACGAGTACTCTTAGGATCTACTCACAACTTTCCTATATATCATACAGCAGTGTTAACTATAGTCATTATGTTGTACATTACATCCCTAGTACTTATTTATCTTATAACTGGAAGTTTATACCTTTTGACCATTTTCCTCCAGTTCCCTGCCCCCCTCCCCCGCCAAAGCTGGTAAGCACAAATCTGATCCCTTTTTCCATGAGTTCGGTGTTTTTGTTTTGTTTTATTGTTTTGTTTCATCTTGTCCTTTTTTTTTAGATTCCACATGTAAGTGAGGTCATATAGTATTTACCTTTCGCTGTCTTATTTCACTTAGTGCCTTCAAGGCTTACCCATGTTACAACCCTCTTTTAATTAACGGCACTGTTATTTTCTCATTCTCCGCGCTTTAATTCTAAACCTCTCTATTTGACAGGCCTATATTTCCATTGTAACCATCCCCACTACCACTAGCATCAGCATCAGTCATCATTAATAATATTTATATAATGCTTTATAATTTGAAAAGTATTTTTGCATGCATAATTTCTTCTTTAGGGATTAGATCCTAATTCCTTCTAAGAGACTAATTCTGGCAGCTGGAAATATTTTCTATTTAAAGTATTTAATTTGTTATTGAACAGTAAATTTTAAATGACAATTGAGGTAAGTATAGCAAGGAGAAGTATAGAGTGCTGTGAGTTAAGATAACAGGTGCCTGACTTAATTATTGCATACGAGTGTGCTTATATGTGTGTTTGTGTTTTATGAGGCTGATTAGGTAGGCTTGCTGAAGCATATTACAGTGAAGTAGATGCTGAAAGATATACGGGAGATCTAGAGGAAACAGTATGTGCGATGGTCCTGAAGTGGGAAGGAGCATGGTATTTTTAAAAATCTGAAAGAAAGCTAAGGTACTCAGAATGGAATTGCAAGGGTAAGAGAGTGGCAGAAGGTAAGGCTAATAACATAGGCAGAGGCTAGGGCCCCATCACAAACATATATTGAACAGAAAGTATGACACTATATTATGTTTTATGTAATATGTATATTTTTCACTTTTGACTTCTGAAATCCTCAGTCGTGACTTAATTATAACCTAACTCTTTAAGTTACTGATTAATTGGTTTATTTTCACAAAGTATTTAATATTATAGATTTCAGTAATCACTGTTGCTTGTTACTGATTTACTCATTCTTTTGTGTTTTAAAAAATGTTTGAAAATACCAAATGTTTTATTGGAATAACATGGAATTTATAAGATGGTTTTCCACTATTGGGCTTTCCCATTAATATAAACTTGCTCATTTATTTAGGTCTACTTTTACATCATTCAATAAAGTTTTATAATTTTCATCACAAATGTATTGATTGAATAACACATTTACCAGGTAACCCAGCAATCCTACTCCTAGGTATTTGCCCTAGAGAATAAAAACTTATGTTCACACAAAAACCTGTACAAGAATACTTATAGCACTTCTGTTCATAATTGAAAAAATTGTAAACTAAATACCCTTCAGTAAATGAATGGATAAGAAAACTATGGTACATTCCTGCAATGGACTATTACTCAGCAATAAAAAGAAGGAATTACTGTTACATTCAGTGACACAGATAAATCTCAGAATCTCAAAGGCATTATGATAAGTGAATAACAACAGTCTCAAAAAACTATACATTGTATGTTTCCATTTATATGGCATTGTGGAAAAGGCAAAACTATAGCAGTAGGGACCAGATTAGTGGTTGCCAGGGGTTAGGAGAGGGGTAAGGTTGTGACTACAAAGAAACATCACAAGGGATTTCTTTGGTGAATTATATTCAGCACAGTTTTAGTATAAGTGAATTTTATCATAGTCTACTCTTATGAATATTACCATAAAATGTAGCATATGTGATGAAAGAAAATGTGTGTGTGTATAAAAGAGATGTAGAAATAGTTTCCATGATGTTATATGTAATCCAAAATAATCATCACATTTGATTTTATCTTTGATAATATAGATACATTACATATTTACATTTTACATATTTATGATCCCGCATTATACTAGACTTAATATAATGCCAAATTTAGTCTTAATTTCCCAAGTCTACTCTGGCTGCGTGCTGCAGTGTGGGGGGCAGGGGAGATGTGAGTTTGGAGTGGTGTTGAAGGCGGTGACCGGGACATTTCAAGCTCCAAGTCATGATAATGCATGTTCATGTCTCTAATTTCCATAGACACCCCATCACAGCGGGTACAGTTTATTCTTGGAACTGAGGATGATGATGAGGAACACATTCCTCATGACCTTTTTACGGAACTGGATGAGATTTGCTGGCGTGAAGGTGAGGATGCTGAATGGCGAGAAACAGCCAGGTGAGGATTTTTTTGTTGAAGGATGAAGGTATACTAAAGAATTTTCATGCTATTAGAAAGAGAGATATCTAATGCCACAATTTTGCAAACATCCATCAGTGCTACTGGTTTCTGAAATTGCTCATCTGGCCTGGGCATATCCTATAATGGGATATGGGTCAGGATGAAACCTGAAGGCTGTAATTATAGTAAACAGTGATGCAGAGCCAGCAGCAGCCGCAGTCTTAAACAGTAGCATAATTTGCGTGTCATCAGGAAAACAGTAGATATCTAACAGTAATTTATTTCTATCTTTTCAACTGCTAGGTTGTGCCCCAACTGGTGATATTATATGGGACTTTTTAAAAGAAAGGGCAAACATTATAAGAGACTTTAGTTGGTGTCCTGAATTTATTTACTATTTGTTGAGGGTAAAAATATTTTGTAATGTGTTTCTAGGATATATATACATTTAAACATAGTGGTTTTTAAAAATAATTTTTAAGAAATTACTTTTTCTGTCATTTGTAATTAATATTTCCATATTGCCATGTAATTGATGAATTGCTGTCATCCTTTCTTGCTTATTTACTCATTTATTTAACAAACATTTATGGTCTATTGTGTGCCAGGTGCCATGAATGTAGAACAACAACAACAAAAGTCTTAGGGAGTTCCCTGGCAGTCCAGTGGTTAGGACTGTGCTTTCACTGTCGAGAGCCCGAGTTCAATCCCTGGTTGAGGAACTAAGATCCCACAAGCCACACCAAAAACTAGAAAAAAAGAAAAAGAAAAAAACACCTTAGATCTTGCTTTTAACAACCTCACCTCTAATGCGGGATTTAGATAAGTAAACAAAGTTGTAAGTACTGTATAATGAATGCTGTGATACAGGTGTGCACTAGGAACTGTGGGCACGCCTAGGGTTGTCTTTTACCTGCTGCTTCCGAAATTTTAATGTGAATACATATCACCAGGGATCTTGTTGAAATGTAGATTCAGTAGACCTTAGGAAGAGAGTCTCAGGTCTAGCATTTAATCATTGCCTTAACTCTAGCCAGAGGTAGTGTGGAATTAAATGTTCAATCATGATAATATTATAAATAATACTGGCTTGGTTAATTCTCGTTTGATATAATTTAAGTGGTCTTTGTAGCTCTCTTTTATTTAAAATATACTAAAAGTAAATAGAAGAAGATAAAAATGGCTTTCACCTAGTTCATCCCTGTTAACATTAAAAAAATTAACTGCTGATATTTAAAATTCAAAAATCATAGAAAGGTAAAAAAGCAAGAACATTGCTCTACTCTTGTTCATAGTACTTCTCCTCAAAGGTAATCACTATTAATTGCTTCTTGTACATCTTTTCATAAAAATTTTAATGCCTAGATCTGCATGTAAATGTATGCCCTTTTTATATTTACATAAGAGGTATTGTATACTGCATTCATGCCTTGCTTTTTTCATTTAATATATTTGGATCATTTTTCATATTATCAATACAGATTACTCAATCTTTTTAATCTCTTTAATGACTGCATCACATTTAGTTATGGATGAACTTTCATTTATTTAGCCAGTCTTGATAGGGATTTAGATTGCTTTGTGGGTTTTTTTGCTGTAAACATTGCTGCAATAATCATTTACACATATATTTTGGGATTATTTTGTAGGTATTCATGTAGGATGAATTTTTAGCAGTGGAATTTATGTGTCAAAGAGAGCAAACTTTTTTTTACTTTTATAGATTTTGCAAAATTGCCTTCATAAAATGTTTTGGTAATTTATACTTCCCTCAACAATGTACGAGAATGCTTATTTCCCCCAAACCTTTGCCACACAAAATCATCAAACTTGTAAAAATTTCGGCTAATTTTGTAGATGCAAAATAAATCTCAGTGCTGTAATTTGTATTTCTCTAATTATTAGTGAGATTGAACATTTTTTCATATGTTTTTAATTTTTTCCTGAGAACTAACTGTTCATTTCCTTTACCTGTTTTATTTCAAGTCATTCATTTTTTTACTTGTGTTTTTTAATGCCTTAAACTGGTGGTATGTTATTCTGTGTGAATTACCTTTTTTAATGAAAAAACTACATAAATTAAATTCTTTCTGATGCTATTATAATATTTTAAATATAGAACTAAATTTGAAACAGTTTTTATATGACCTGGCAAATTTTGAGATTAAGAACCATCTACCTAATTTTTTTCTTCCAACTGCATCAAAAACCAAGTATTATTTTCAAGGATATAATATGTGTGCTCATCTTCTTTGATGACAGAAAAACAATATATGATAATATTCTCCACCAATTAGTGTTATACGTTTTGCTCTTTCATGATTAAAGAGTTGTTGATAAGGAATTTGAAGTGCAAACCTCCCTGTTTAAGGCTAGAGGCATCTGTCCTCAGCTGGTTCTAAGAAACAGGTGTTCCTGGCTGACTTGAAGGAAGGAGATCTGGTGGTTATGATGACTATACAGCTCTGGTTAGAATCTCTTTAATCAATTGCTGAGAAGTACTTTTTGGAAGCATTTCTTTTATATTTCTTTCTTCACTCTCATCCCTCAGAATAGAGCTGAGAAGTAAGATTGGAATATGCATTTTGACAGGAGTAACTCCCTTATTATGAAAATGACCTTATTATGAAAACTCCCTTATTATGAAAATGACCTTCCAGATCAAATGGTGATCTATTCCTTTTAAGCAGTAACTTCCTTGTAACTTTCCCACTCTCATCAAGCTAGGAGATAGCAGAGCAATGCTAGAATCTAACTCTTTTCTTGTCACAATTGAGCAGGTAGAATTTTATCATGCTCTAATGGATTAACCTGAACAACATGTTTATCCTAAGCCATCAAAATATGTTGCTGTTTATCTATAAAGAATGAGAGAGATGACCCAGTTACTTATTAATATTCTCTAATGTTGTTAGATAGGACCTGTGTTCTTAGCCCTGCTTCTGGAACCTTATGCACGGTGCAGGTATTTGAGGCTCGGGAGACATCTGATGAACAATCAAAATAGTAACAGACATTGAAGAGGAGAGTAGATGAATTTTGGCTGAGACACAACACGTCAGGGAAGAACAGAACGTGTTTACTGAGGACTTAGAAATGGAGTAGGGGGCTTCCCTGGTGGCGCCGTGGTTGAGAGTCCGTCTGCCGATGCAGGGGACGCGGGTTCGTGCCCCGGTCCGGGAAGGTCCCACATGACGCGGAGGGGCTGGGCCCGTGAGCCATGACCGCTGAGCCTGCGCGTCCGGAGCCTGCGCTCCGCAACGGGAGAGGCCACAACAGTGAGAGGCCCGCGTACCGAGAAAAAAAAAAAAAAAAGAAATGGAGTAGGTTTTAAAGTGGTGGAAGTAATTTTGTTCTTGATGCCCTAGTTCATCTAACAAAACTAAGTTTAGTTAATTCATGACTCCATCTGATTTTTCAAATACAATTTAATTCTAATAAATCATAACCATTTGAAGTACTTCTTTCTTTTGATTAGTATTCCAGGGGGATTAATAATTTTCTACCCTAATAGTAGAAATAAAAAGGATATTTTATCAGCACATTGCACCTGCCACATATCACATCTTGAATAATTCATGCCCACTGTTGTTGCCAAGTAAAACTTAAGCAAAGTTTTAGGTTTTGAAGCTAAATTTTTGAATAATAATTATTTAATAAATGTTTGTGAAAAACAGCTGTTCCCTTTTAAAAAACCCTAGAGGAAGCCATATGACAGAGCTAATGAAATCAACACAATTACAATGTCCTGCTTATAAATAACACATAATGTTATTAATAGAAAAATACCCAAAGATACCACAGCTGTGCAGTTGTGGAGACAACATGCTTGACTCACTGTGGTTGCCCTTTAAAAATGCTTCCCACAAATGAGCTCAGCAGAGGCAAAGAAAGGGATAGCAGTTAGGCCTCTGATACATACTTGGTAATGTGGAAAAAGATTTTTACATCAAAACAATTTTATTGATGATGTGAAGGTATTTGATATTTAAAATTGGTAAAGGGTCAAGTCATCAGGATTTTTCAGTGCAATGTGAGGTGTGAAAATAATATGAACTAAGAACAGCTAATGTCAATAAACTCTAAGTGTGGATACATTTTAATACCCCTTTCCTCTTGAAATAGGTACTTTATGATTACATATGTTAATCTCTAGCCCCCACTCTAACCATGTTCCCCCTTCACCCTCCATATCCTTAACTCTACCCAAAAAGGATGTTTTCTCTTGAGAATTCATGACTTCCCCCAGGACTATCATTTTGGATGATATGGTAACTCCTTTACTCCCTTTTTGGGTAGAATCAGAGAATAAAAATTATTAGAAAAGTTAAACTAAATTAGTGAGAATAAAATAAACAGAAAGAGTTAAATTCTATAGAAATCATCTATCTCTAATTTGCAGAAGAATTTTATTTTGTAGATTTCTAATATGAGTATTGTAGAGGAGATTATCATCAACTTAATCCTCAAAGAATTCAGGAAACACCTATTTTATGTTGTTGCTGCTTAGTAGAAAGAGATTCCAATGTGTTAATTATGGATGAAAACAGACACAGACATACTGAAGGAAATGAAAATAATCTCAACAGAGTTTAAATCCACCCCTCCCCCATAGAAAATGTCATGCAGTTGGCCTACAATTTCTTTTTTTTTCATTGTCCGTCACATCTCATTCATGCCTGTGAGACTCTTGTTTGCTTTGGTTTGCTATTCAAACAAATGTCAGCTGAGTTTATTTGAAAACTGGAATAAATTGCAGCACTTTAGGTCATTAACTGCAACCAGGCATTTTGTAACTGACAGTATATTCAGTGACTACAAATCTTAAAACAGGATTTGGTGTGTTCTTAGACCTGCTAATTTCTATCTTTGGAGTATGAAATGGAATGAAAAACAGAAAAGAGAGATATACTTATGTATCTTTAAAATATATTCATTTAAATATCTTTTAAAGCTTTTGGCATCATTCTGGAGTTGGCATAAAACACTGAATCTTGAAATGTTTAGTAACTTGATATTTGTAACTTGTGGGTTCCTTTTTATGGAAAGTATCTTATGTTTCCTCCTGTAATACTCATAAAACCTATGCTTATATCAAACCATCCATGCATATAACTTATATTTGGCCATCCAAACTGCTTGGAACTCACAAGAGTCTCCATTCTTGGTCTAAAAGATCAAGCCCCCAGTTTGAAAGAAATTATTCTAAAGGAAGGAGTTTTTGTTTTTAAAATGTCTTCTCAGATAGACAAGTAGTTCAATGGAACAGAATAGAGAACTAAGAAAAACTAACCCAAGTGCAGCTAACTGATTTTTGACAAAGGTGAAGGAAGAATTGTCTTTTCAACAAATGGTACTGGAACAATTAGAGAGCTACATAGAGGTAAAAAATATTAACTTCAATCTAAACTTCACAGTGTATACAAAAATTAATTCAAAATTAATCATAAATCTAAAACATAAAGCTGTACAACTGTTAGAGAAAACATAAGAGAAAATCTTCAGGACCTAGGGCTAGAAGATGAGTTTTTAGGCATGATACCAAAAGCACAATCTTTTGAATAAAAGAAGAAAAGAAAATATTCTTAAATTGGACTTCACCAGAATTAAAAACTTTTTGCTGTGAAAAATCCTGTTAGAGGATGAAGACAAACTACAGACAGGGAGAAAATATTCGGAAACCATATATTTGACAAAAATATTATATCTAGAATATGTAAAGAATTCTAAATGTTCAACAGTATGAAAACAAATCAATTGGAAAAATGGGCCAAAAAAAGGCCTTTCAAAGAAGAGATACACATGGCATATAAACACATAAAATGGTGTTCAACATCATTAGTCATTAGGGAAATGTAAATTAAAACCCCTATGAGCTATAACTGCACACCTAATAGAATAACTAAAGTAAAAAAAAAAAGTCATAATAGCAAATGCTGGTGAAGATATAGAGACACTGGATCTCTCAGCTATTGCTGGTGTGAATGTAAAATGGTAGGACTGCTCTAGAAAACAGTTTGATAGTTTCTTATAAAACTAAGCATGCATTAGTAAATATGACTCAGCAATCACAGTCTTGGGCATTTATCCTAGAGAAATGAAAACTTATGTTCACACAAAACCTCTACATGAATGTTCATAGCAGCTTCATTTGTAATTGCAAAAACCTATAAACAACTCATATATCCTTCAATGGGTGAATGGTTAAATAAACTTTGGTACATCCATACAGTGGAATACTTTTCAACAATAGAAAGGAACAAACTATTGATATATACAACAACTTGGATGGATCTCAAGGACATTGTGTTTTAGTGAGAAAATGTCTATCTCAAAAAGTTGCAAACTATATGATTCCACTTACATAACATCCTCAAAATGACAAAACTATAGTGATGAAGAACAGATTAATGATTACCTGGGGAAAGAAACAGGGTGAAGATTGGGAATATAAAGGAAGCTCATTTGTGGTGATGGAACAGTTTTGTATCTTGATTATGGTGGTGGTTTTTACACACACACAAACACACGTACACCGCCCCCCCATATCTTCTCAAGATTCTTAATCTAAATATTCCCTTTCAAAGGAACCAAGATAAAATGATGTAGATGCTTCTTTACTTATTTAATTATTTTCACTGTTATCTGTAATTAAAATTTAACTATAAATTCCCTTAGAAGAAGGGGTTGGATCATTTTGCGTAGATCAAGAAGCCCATGGATATTTAAAAATGAATTTATTATTAGCGTTATTACAACTTACAAACAATATTATTGTATGGGTCAGACTATAGATTTATACTTAAGTAATTAAGAAACAATATGGTTTTTTAGTAATGTATCAACACTCTTTTCAGGATTTCTTGAGTGAAAATTTTAAATACAACATTTTAGTAGCAATTCTGTATAGAAAGATGACAGAAAGTACCAGAGCTCCAGAAAAGAGAAATCTATAGTCCCCCAAACAAAATTACACCCTTTTATGACCCTAATTCTTCTTTACCACACAACAGACTGGAAACTAGATTTCAAATCTAACAAGGTTCTTCAGTCAAAATAACACCAGCATAAGTGATGCTGTAAAGACTCCCTTCTTTTATTCTTTTTGTCTGAAAAAACACGTCATATGTGAGTAGTATATAAGGTGACAGAAGATTTAATAAAAGTTGTATCCACTCTCTTGGTACACCTTCTGTGGATAACATAAGATGAGAGGGAGAGAACACAGAACATTTTTCAACTTGAGATTTGTTCCAGACAAGAAGGAAAATTAAATGTTAAATCTGTTGTTTTCACTATAGGCTTTAGCATAAGATATCTTAGCTAAAAAAGTCCATAAATCCAACTGAAGTAATTGTATTATGGTAAAAAATGGGCACAGACTCTGGAGAAAAACAAGAACAGTTGGAGTTGATCTGGTTTGACAAGGTTAGTGACTAGGTGATCCTGGACAAGTTTTGAATGTGTTGAATTTGTCTCATCATTTTACAGATGAGAAAACTGTGGCCCAGAGAAGTTGAAAGACTTTCCCCTGGTCACACAGCAATTTAGATATAGAGTAGGGCCCCAAACCTAGATTTCTTTTTATTCCCAACTAGTCCAATACACTTTCCACAGTACTATCCCATTTCAAAATGTCTGTCAAGAGGTTGATCCTTGGAGATATTGACATTCACAATGTTACCATGTCCTTACTTTTATACCTGGCAAGAAATACTAGATTATTATATTTATCAAAAGTATATTCACTCTCACCATTAATTCTAATTAGGAACTTGATGCTGGTATGAATTGCTAAAATTTGTATCAGGATAGGCTAAATTATGCTAGAAAAAATATGCTGTCATTTCAAAAGCTTAAAGTCACAAAGGTTTATTTATGGTTCATGATACATGTCCATCATGAATCAGTAGAGGCTCTGCACCACTGCACTAGTCGTTACTCAGGGACTCTGGATGATAGAACTGCCTACATCTTGAACATAGCTGGTGGCCACAGAGGGGAAAAAGAGCTCCAGAGGGTCTCATCCTAGCAATGAAAAACTCCAGTCTGGAAGTGGCACAGATAATTTCTGCTCACAATTCTTTGTCAACAGTGGCCTCACCCAGTTAAAAGAAAGCCAGGTAGTGATATCCTACTCTTTACTAAGAAGAGAGGGAGAACTAGTTATAGTTGGTGAGCAGTATTAATGACCATCCCATGATCTGTGATGCATTATGGCCCTGTAAAGGGCTGAAAATCATTAAGATTCACTAATATGAAAAAATTCCTAACTGTGTAGACAAAAATACTCTATAAAATTGTCACCATTTGAAGAGATACTGTCAGTGATTTGTGCTTAAATGTAAGTTTTTTCAACCTTCAAACATTCTCTAAACTTATGATAGGCATAAACATATGCCTGTACATTTTTGGCAGGCATAACTGTTCTTCCCTACTAGTTTCCTTTTTACTTCCTGACGTTTTCGTCCTTGAACTCTGAGGACAGATCCATAGCTGTCTTTATCGTTCTTGGAACTCTACATACTAATCTTTCTGACTAGCCCTTTTGCTTAGTTTTTTTAGCTGGCCGATACACTGGTTCTTAACTATACAAGATGTCCTCTGTTGGAGTTGGAGTTGGATCATTTGATTACACAAAACAGCAATAAAATATCATATAGATAGGAAATTTGAGTGATATTGCATGGAGAGAGGAAGTTAGTGCAAAAGTGACAAGGAGAGAAAATATGAGGAAAATGGTGGGGGATGGAGAGAGGAGAGGCATTTAGGCTAGGCTTCATTAGAAATGGTGGAATTAATATGGTTATCTACTAAGATTAAAAAGCAAGTCCCTAAAAGAATAAGAGATTTAGTGCTAGTGCCAGAGCAGTAAAATCATCGATTTCTCTTTATCCCTTCCATTTATCTTAGTTAGAAACAATCTCAGATATTACTACTCATTTCACTCCAAGAAGGCAGTGGTCTCCCATTTGGCACCGTGTTATCAAGGTTCTTCTATTCTCTGGCCCTGGCAGGAACACTCAGGGAATGGGGGCTGAGCTCAGTTCTCATAGATTTAGTCCCTAGGAAGTGACTACGATCACTAGATTTCATTCAAACAGGCCTAATAAGTGTTTTTCCTACAGAATAGTCCCCAAATTATACTAGCTTCCCTAAAAATCAAAGGGCAAAATTGTCAAGAGATTCAAATATTGTTTTAAGACCTCCCACTAAAAGAAAAATGAGTACTCTTTCATTTTCTTTTGCATTTTTTAACCACCGTTATCTTTCCACGTAGTGTACTCTCTTTATTAGTTCTACAACAGATTCCCTGTGACCACTGACTAAACATTTATATTGATATATTTTTTCAGTGCTAGAAAGATTAATTAAAAAAACTGAGTTTTTGTTTGTTTTAAACATATCTTTCAATGACAGAAAGAATGTTTGTTAAATGGAATTAAAATGAAATAAACCAGATGACTTGGGCTGGCTTTTACATACTTCTGAAATCCTTGAAACCAAGAAGTAATGGGAATAGCTTTATACTTCTACCTTTTATTGTTGGGATAAAGGTTCATTCATCTACAATGTAATATTCAATGTGCTGATAATAATATTTATTTGTAACTTGGGAAAAATTCAAAATTAGGTAATTTAATGCCTGAAGGGAGATCTCTTAAAGTGAATGCAATACATGTTCTATGGAAATATTTTTGCCGTAAATATCAGTGTCTTTATGGTAGTAAAATCATTTGTTTTATACTTATGGCTAAAATTCACCCCCCTTTCTTTTTTTTCATCTTGGAATGGACTTCTTTTAATGTGCTTTGTTTTAAGAATAATTTTATAGCAGGGTAGTAGTGAAATAAGAACGTGTTACAAATTTTAAAAAATTCTAATATTTATTTGTATAGGTGGTTGAAGTTTGAAGAAGATGTGGAAGATGGAGGGGAAAGGTGGAGCAAGCCTTATGTGGCTACTCTATCACTGCACAGCTTGTTTGAGTTGAGAAGTTGTATTCTGAATGGAACTGTGTTGCTGGACATGCATGCCAACACTTTAGAAGAAATTGCAGGTACATCCTTTTGTCTCCTTAGTCTATTTCACACTTATGGGTACAGCTGATTTTTTTAATTCCCTTTTTCTTATAATTCTATACACGTGTGACCTTTAGGAAATTAATTCTCGTGATCAGTGTATGAGACCTCAAAAATAACTTTGTTTTATCACCTCATTTAAGATAAAAGAAGTTGAATCTCAGAGAAATATGGTCTAACATGCCAGTGGCAAGTCTAGAACAAGAATCTCTTGGTTTCCATTTAGCATATATTGTTTTTCACCATCATATGTAATTAGACTGTCACCATTAGAAAATTGAAGGAAAAATCCATAAAGCTAGAGATTGATTTTTTTCAATATTCAAATACATGAAAAAGGCAAATGAAAAAGTTTCAGTAATTAGGAAAAATGTTAGCTTAGAATAGAACAGAAAGGTATGGCCATTTATTTTAAACTGAATTAACAATCTTGAATTCCAGAGGAGGCCAAGTGATGCAGTTTAGATTGGTTTATAATTAACACTATGGCTTGTGTCTGGGATGAATGATTTGTACTAGAAGTCTATTATGGCTATATCACACAAGCAGTTATATTTAGGAAGCATCTTACTGTTACTCTGCAAATAAAAGCAAAGAACTCCTATATCTTTTCAGCTGGAAGACAAACATTTTAGCAAAAACAAAATAATACAAAAAAAACACGGAAATGAGTTTTGAAAGGGTATAAACGAAATGGTTAATGGAGATTTTTAAAAATAAAAACAGAGCTAGGACTCAGGCAGTTTTAAAAATTCCTAGTTCAGAAAAACATAAAAGCAGTTCCATGTGGAATTTATTTGTGGAGTAGAAAGACTTCAGAGAGACTTCAGTGTCTTAATTATATTGTAGAGATGGGGAAAAAACCCAAAACACTCTGTGTGTTTTTGGATCACATAAACGAGAAAATATTGTATTAGAAAAATAATGTATCTAATTTAATCTTCAGAATAACCTCATAAAGTAAGTGCATTCCCATATTTCAATAAGAAAATAGAAATTCTGAAACTTTCATGGTTCCAGTTCCATTTAAGGGTCTCTGACTCTAAGCTCCATGTTCCTTCTATTACACTACAACTACTGTCTGAAGAAAGAGATGGCTTGAAATGGTTGTTGTTAATTCCTTTAAAATTATTTATTTGGCTGTTGGCGCTGACAGGCATACATACATTGCAATATATGTGAAAAAAAAAAGCATGGAGAGATATTTTGGCTCACAATATTAAGCACAAACAAAAATACACACACACAAAAAAACAGGAAAGATGAGCTTTCCTCCCCTCAGTTTCATACAACACTTATAAAGAGATTACCCTTTAAAATACAGAACGAGAGCCTAAACGACGATATAAAGTTAAATACAGTATACTTTTTGGAAGAACACAGGATACAGTAACAGGTCACACTAAATCAAGACTTAAAGAAATGACTAACATGGAAATCAGCAAACTTCCTGAGAACGCTGGTATAGTAGCCTTCCAATTCAATTTCCTAGCTTTACGTTATGGAGTATTGCTGATACCCAATAAAAAATTTTATGTTTTAATTATGAATGAAATGGCTGGGTTCTTCCTAGTACTTTGCAGTTTAGGAAGCTCTTTTTAGTAATTCTACAACTATCTTTTTGATATTCAAAACAAACTTGGGGCTTAGTATTATTATTGTTATCCTTCATAAATAAAGTGACTCAGAAGGTTAAAGGTCTTGCCCAAAATAAGGAGTTTATTTCTGCTACTTATGTCAGTGATGGCATTACCTTTGAAAATGGATTAATTCAAATGAGTTTTGGATTGGCTGTATGTAATGAAGCTGTCAAATTCCTCAACCAGGCAAAATTAGCCTCAGAAAATTCTCTTCATAGTTTTACCAGGCTTTAAATTTCTTAAAACATGTAATTTCTAATGCTTTCTTTAGGAATTTATTTCTACCAGGAAATATTCTCCTGTTATAATTTGACTAAAACTCTGTTGTTTATCACCTTAGCTTGGTTTTGTTGTCTAAACTTATGCTTCCTTTCCCTAAACCTGCCCTCTTCCCCAAGCTCAACTCTGTAGAATATGTAAAGGTTGTTAGCTCTGTTGAATCTAGCTTTTTAAAGCAAATTACATTTTCTAAGTCTATTCTTACAAATGAAAGTAGTTCAGTGGAAGTCTCAATATCCCAAATAGGTTTTTAGTATTCTTTCTTCTCCTCTAATTAGTCTGTATTTTTCTGCCTCCAAAGTAGACCAGCTTTTTTAATGTCCCATTTTCAGTGTACAACAGTGTAAACTGCCATTCAGAAAAGGTCAGTAGTTTAGAGTTAACACCACGTAGAAAAATAGGATTACAAGTACCTGAGTTGATCGTTGTTTCCTTAGGTTCCTTTTCAATCATTAATGAGAAGAGATTCTCTCTCTTTGAGTAATTTTAATTTGGTGTATTTAATCCAAAGGTATTTATTTCTGCCCTCAATAAAATCTCATTAATAAATTTTCTCTGATAGCTTGTAATTATTTTTATTGTTTACTTATTGATATTTTTACTTTGTGACAATTTAGCTGTATTACGAAGTTTGTAGTAAATGTTTTACATTTTGAAGACTTCTAACTTTGTATTTTCACATCCATTACTATATTTTATTATCACAGAAACCTTATGAGGTAGGGAAGAGACTATTTCCTACATTTTATAAACAGATAAATAGAAAGTGATACATTACAGGTAACACTTGCAGAGATGGGAATAGTTTCTTTTGATTAATCTATAATCATAAATTTTGTTTTTTTCTATTTCATGATAATTTGGGACCATAGTGATTAACTTTAAGATTTGGAACTTTTTCTTCACCTCTTATTTATCATACTTTTCTATATGTTAGGCAGTTGCTAATGTATTAGTCGCTAGTTTCTGTTTTGCAAAAGCTAGATATAATAGTTTATCTTTAAGGGCTCTAAGCCCTCGTCCTTTGCAAACGCACAGGCTCTGCAGCTTAATGTTTTCTAGACATTTCCTAGTAGAGGAATATGACCCAGATATTGTTTTAGAATGGTCAAGGATTTTTATATCAATGTTCTGATATGTTTTTAATAGACTCTTAAATAATTCTTTAAAGAGATTTTTGTAGACTTAGCAGGAGAAAATCCCATTTGTATCTGGCAGGTCTGTCAAGAATTTCTGGTGTAATTAAAGTAGGATTTTCTTTTGGATAAAGTTAATTTAAAAGTGTCTATTTCCCAATGCTTTAAGGAACTCAGAATAAATATAAACTTCTTCCTTCAAAATATTACTTAACTTTTCAAATCCAAAATTCTCCAGATATATTTTCTTATCCTGATTTATTCTGATATGTATATGTATAATTGTATTAAAAATGCTTCTCAATTATATTCATATAAATTATAGGAAATTTTACGGTTTATGTTAATCTCTTTTAAATTCAGCACCGTAAAGATTAATAATGGAAATATTACCTCTGTAGTGTGTCTACTTTAACCTATTGCTGTCAATGAGGGTAAGATATTAAAACCAAACCAAAGTTAGTACCATGGACAGATTAACAATCATAGTTCTCAACTCATTAAAACAACTCTTGCTGTTTAAAATCTTTCATCAAAGGAAAAATCCACAGTTTGCTCCACCGAATATAATCTGCAGATTTGGGAGTATGTTAATAGCCATATATATATATTTTAATGCCTATGCTATTACCATCCTTGGTCTGGAAAGTAAGTTTTCTTATGGTAATTTACATTTTTATTACATACACTCCTGTTAGTACTGTCAACCAAACTGTAAAATTTAGAACCCCCTATTGCCCACTTCTCCCCCAGCATCTTTGAAGACAATGGATTTTTAAGACAAAGCAATTATACGATCATCTTTAAAGAAGCGGAGATTTATATAGAGTCTGTAAAATCTCATGGTCTCTAGAGGCTTTCGTTCAATAGTCAAATGGATTGATCATGACAAAATAATTGCCTGATTAAGATGAAAAGTATTTTTTCACTTTCTGAGGTTTTTCTACACAAATACTGCTAGTTTTTCTGGAGGCTGTTTAGTGCTAGAAGACTGTGACCAATTTATCCCTTTTCTTCTTGCTTCTTCTCTTATCATCCAGATCCTGGCATTGAGCTTTGGCAGGCTGGACTGTATTATTTAGGCATCATAGCCTGCTGAGATTGTTGGTCTTGACTCTGGGCCTAAAGCCATTATGACCCATTATCCTTTCTTACTTTTCAAGGTTAATACTAATATATATTATAGTGGTGAAGAGCACAGTGTAAGTGATTAGTGAATCACACTCGCTTTGATACTTAAATTTCACCTTAGCATAAGTTATATTCTTAAGCAAGTTGATTAACTCTTCCAGTTCATTAAGACATTGCTTGGTCATGTTATACCTTAGAGGAGTTTGCTATGTATTTCCGCGACTAATGAGCAGATGAGTGTTCTTTTCTATTTATCTTATGTAACTGTTTTATACAAAGACGTTATCTCTGAAAAACTTTGAAGCTAGTGACTTATTTTTCGTAGTGCTTAGGCCTGGAAAGATTGTGCTTTGATAAGAATGAAAAACTATAACCATGTGCATGTTTTATTACATGATTAATTTTTATTCTGATTAGAATATTGAACTGGGGATACATATCATGGTTTACAGATGAAACTGCTGCATGATGGTATCCTTTTGGTGTCTGAATAATCTACTTTACAACTCCTATCATGAAGTATATAATGCATATTTTATATACATTTTTCCATCTTAGCAGGGTTGCAGTGTAAAGTCATGTATGTTGACAATTTATCATTTCCTTTATTTCAAACTAATCCAAGGGTTTTATAACTACTGATCTCAAAAAAACTGAGATATAAGTTTAAATATTCTACACTATCATACATTTTCAGAACTGGAAGAGACTTTGGAGGTAATTATAGTGGGCATTATGGCTGACTCCCAGACATTCATTCTACCTCTTTCCATTGTAAACAGCCAAGTGATAGAACAAAGTTGGCAAATTATGCTCTATATGCAAATATGGCCACTGCCTGATTTTGTTAGGCATGTGAGCTAAGAATGGTTATTATATTTTATATGACTGAAAAATAATAAAAAGAAAATCAATATTTTGCAACATGAAAATTATATGAAATTCTAATTTTAGTGTCCATAAAAAAGTTTTATTGAAACACAATTATGGTAATTTGTGTACGTGTTGTCTATGGCTACTTTCATGCTATAAAAATGGAGTTGAGTAGTTGTGACAGAGATTGTATGGCCTGCAAAGCCTAAAATATTTATTATCTGGCCCATTACAGAAAAGGTTTGTCTACCTCTGGTTTAGGGAAATGACTCCACAGTGGAGGGCAGTTCTTGATTAGTCTAAGCCAACTGGGGAGCCCATCTTCTTTGTCAGTGATTGGCTCAGCATAGACAGGACTATGTCAGTTGAGCTTAGAATTGTTCCTGGGTAGGGGAAAAAGGACTTTTCTTTCAAGAAAAAGTCACAAAAAGGCAAAGAATCTCTGATATGAACAAAGATGTGTATCTCCTTGTTGCTGCTGGCAGCCACCTTGTGACCATAAGGAAAATAGCCTGAGGTTAAAGCTCACACCTCGAGGAGGGGGAAGCTGACAAAATCACAGAGAAATGGAGTTAAATCCAACCTAACTTTGATTTTTCTGTTATGTAAGCCAGTGAAATTTATTGTTTTAGATAGTTTGATTTGGGTTTTCTGTTATTGATAAATCCAACTTTGCCTCTGCTGGATACACTATTATAAAATACAAATAAATGATTTAAAACCAGCAAAAAATTTAAACCATGAGCCCATAACCTACTTAAAGGAAATCGCAAAGAAAATCTTGTACTGGGAAATATTTACTGAGGGCCTCAATATTCCAATCAGTGCATTAGGTGCCTTATGTCCTGGCAACAATGCTGTTATGAGATAGCTATTACCTCTGTCTTAGAAATAAGGACACTGCGACTCTTCAACTTTACAAGGTCACACAGCTGGAATGTGGGACAGTGATCCAAGTCTGTTTCTCCAGTCGTTTCCTTTTCACACTGAAGGAAAACATTATTTGGAAAGGAGGATTCTGCTAATTTTCAAATCTTCAGTGTACTCAGTGGGGCAGCGGGAGACAATGCATTGTAATCTGTTTTGCATAAGGAGTTAGCACCTCAGAAAATCAAATAGAGTTAATATTTGATCATATGAACGCAGATTAATTACACTGAGGTTTATTGAGGTGATCTTTGTATTACCAAGAACTCATCTACTCATTTTCTAGGCATTTCTGACACATATGGTAAATATCAATCTGCTTAGTTATAGCCTTCTGAAATCTCACCTTTTATTCTTTGTTTTATGGGTATAGAAGGTTTTCTAAAATATAAACACATTATCAAGGAAGGTTTGACAGGACTGACTTTATATTAATGTGAAAGAATTGTTTACTCTCCAAATGCAACCAGCTGGGTAGTTGCCTAAGCCTCCTTGCATCAGATTTTAACCGATGGACTTAAGGAAGAAACATGGAAATTATTCTCTACTAGAAAAAGGGAGGAAAACCATATTAAAATATATGTATGAGGCTTTTTAATTTTAAACATGCTAATCATATTTATATTACTCCTGATACTATTCCCTCTCGTCAGTGTGAATAATGGAGAACATAAAGCACTTTGTTCTCGATACAAATATTCCTGTTTGAAAAATAAAACTCCATAAGATCATTACATATTTAAAAATGAATGGTTTATTTTCCCAAATCTTTCTTGTGTAGCATTTCTACAAAGAAAGACAAACTTCTGTTTCTAAGACCATACTTAGAGATTTTTTAAAGGAATTCATTCCTATTTTAAGAGGAATAATATTATCTAGGGTATGCATATTTGGACTCAGTGGTTCACTACTGGAACATTACAGGAAAGCTGTGCTCATTTTCTTTCTACCTCCACTCTTCAGATATGGTCCTTGATCAACAAGTGAGCTCAGGTCAGCTCAATGATGATGTACGCCACAGGGTCCACGAGGCACTGATGAAACAGCATCACCACCAGAATCAGAAAAAACTCACCAATAGGATTCCCATTGTTCGTTCCTTTGCTGATATTGGCAAGAAACAATCAGAACCAAATTCCATGGATAAAAATGGTAAATATTTCTTTATTATATTCTTATCATTTATTATAGTTGTCTGAAATATCAAAGTCCTTTAAAATATGTCTTACTTGAAAATGATCTATTGAAATTCAGATTGTTGTGGTAGAATTGTTTCTTTTCATATTCATGTATTGTTTTATTATCAGGCATCAAACTGTAGAAATTTTATTAACAAAGATTTAAAGTTTCCTGAAAGGCTCATGAAAGAATGCAAGGAAAATTTTATCTAATAAGAAGTTATACACTCAAATGTAGTAAACATAAACTGAATGTCAATTGCATCACAAATAAGGCTCTAGTCTTTGTCTCATAGCTTGAGAATGTAATGCAATGCTTTGACGTAAGGTCTTTTAGTTAAAATGAATGATGATCAACATTTAGTGATTGTGGAAAAAAAGATATTGGCTTCATGTTGCTCATGGTCAACAAATCCCTTTCTAGATTACAGTTGAAAAGAGCAGCTAGTGCATTACTTGTGTCTCTACATATATTAAGCCTGATTTCTAGTTCATGGGCTCATCGCTCTTTGCAGTACTACATCATCAATAAGAGCCTCCGCACTTACCATCTTGGCTCACCAACATAGATGAGCCATTATCATTTGATAGTAAACAACCATTGATAGGAATTGATAGAAAACAACCATTGTTTTCTAGCAGTCATTCATGACTTACTCCTTGGCAATCATGAAGCAAAAAGTGTTTCTAATTGTTTTATCCTTTCTTCTGTATTTTGTTCTCTCTTTGCATCCATTTGACCCTTCATCTTTTACATTAAGGAAGTTGCTTAGAAATCTCTTATCACTCATCCTTTCCATCAGTCTTGTGAAGGAAAATGAAGTTATCATGAGGATGACATGAATTGGTTACACTTCCGCTAGCTATAAAAGTTCCCAGTTTTAAAAGATACAAATTAATGAAAAGTAATTTCAAATGTTTTACTAGAAAGACTCCGATTTCCACAAATAGACTAAGCATGTGTATTGACAGCATGGACTTTATGTAATTTCACTCCTATTTTCAAAAGCTTCAGAGATGCTTTATATACAAATGCATGAAAATGAGGTTTTTTTCAGATTCTGCTTTATATGGGAATTTTTACCAGTTTTCATACTACTGAATCAAATATGCACACGTAGAATAAATACTTTAATAAATAAATAAAGATGGTTAGATGTACTGTTGTCTCAGAACACAGAACTAGTTCTAAATAATTTTTGAAATACTCATTTGATTTTTTAAAAAACCCTTCAATGACTGAATGTGTAAATCATTGTTATATTGAAGACTCTGTAGTTGTGGATATATTAAGTTCAATAAAAGTGTTATGAGTGCTTTATGGTATATACCAACTTGTATTTGTAGATCCCACTGGATATTTTGAGGATTTATAACTTGCTTTGAATTACATCATGTATTTAAAATATATTCATATTCTAAATCACAATTTGCTTTAAAATACGTTATATATGAAAATGATAAAAGGAAGCTTTTATATTCTGAAACTTACTATAAATATAGTACTTTTATTATGCTTACAATACTAGCATATATTTGATATGATGATATTAAGAAAACAGATTAAGATATTTACGAATTTTGACTATGGACTTATGTCTATGTGATTCTAAAGACCTTATTAAAATATTCTCATTAACTAAATCTCTATGAATGCAAGCACATTTTATAAAAATAAACTTCTGCCTTTATTTCATTTACCTTTACTGGAAATCAGACCATAAAATATATGTCTATGAGAATGTTATGTGTTTATTCAAAGATGCAAGGATTTTGGGTTGTGAACTAGCTGTATATCTCAAACTTCACTGGGGATAACGTTTACTATCAAATGGTTTTATTGCATTATGTTTTTGGAGGGAAGAGGGTACTGAATTCACTGGATGAATTGTTTTTTTTAATGTCATGTAGACCTGGACACACTGCTTGTTACAGCTCTAAACTTTCATTAAACATAAGAAGAGGTGACAGAATTATAGCTTTAAATCGTAAAGTCCACATATAGATACATATACATACAGAGTTTTTTTTTTTTTTTAATTTATTTATTTAATTTATTTTTGGCCGCACTGGGTCTTCGTTGCTGCACGCGGGCTTTCTCTAGTTGCCATGAGTGGGGGCTACTCTTCCTTGCGGTGCATGTGCTTCTCATTGCGGTGGCTTCTCTTGTTGCAGAGCATGGGCTCTAGGCACGCGGGCCTCAGTAGTCATGGCACGAGGGCTCAGTAGTTGTGGCTTGCGGGCTCTAGAGCGCAGGCTCAGTAGTTGTGGTGCAGGGGCTTAGCTGCTCTGGGGCATGTGGGATCTTCCCGGACCAGGGCTTGAACCCGTGTCCCCTGCATTGGCAGACAGATTCTTAACCACTGCGCTACCAGGGAAGTCCCCAGAGTTTTTCTGAGAGCCTACTTTTTGTCCTATTCAGGCAATTGCTTAGTTTTTCTGAAAACTAGAATATGAGTAGTTCTGAAATGATTCTGTCACCATCTGTACAATCAGCCTTTATCTGAACACATACAGATCCTTTTGAGGCATACATTAAGGTAATAAAAACTTGGAAACATTTCTAATAAGATTCATATATCCAATTAAGTATTGTTGTAGAAGTGGTTTCCTAAGCCTAGGCTTATAACACCTCCTTGTGACTCTGTTTTGCTTCCTCAAACACTTTGCATAATTATGTGTGTTAAGAATTCTGAAAATGTGAATAGACTTCACCAATTCAGAAATAAATCTCCTACCCAGAAGTGAAAAGAAGTGTGAAAGACCTTTATTACTAAGGTTCTCAATCTACTCATGAACTCTAACAACTGATAAACTCTAGATAAACAAACAAATCAAAATTCATAGCTGTAAATATAGATTTGACATTCTGCTTCAAAAAATGCAGTAGAGATTTAATCTTTTTGTGCAGTAGTACAGAGAGATACAGAAGGATTTCAATACATCCAAAATGGTAAAAATAATATTCCCATTATTAAAAAAAGAAACTCTTCAGTAAAGTATATCAGGCAAAAACTGACCTGTTTTAAAAATTAAGATTATAGATTAGGAATTAAATAGAGTGAGTATCTTCTAGAGACTTGAAAACAGAAAACATTTTCCTTGCCAAGCATAAGGATGGAAATAAACCCCCTCTTGTTTAATATACCTTTTACTTTAGAAATGAAACAATTGAAATTCCCTCAGAAAACAAACTGATGCTTATATACAGAACTCTAAAAGAGTCATATAGAATAAAGTTTCTACTTCCTTAGTTGACCTGTTCCTTGAACATGCTACCTTGGTAGTAGTCCCAAGGGTTAAGCATTCAGATATTTCAATCTGAAGACCAAATGGGGTTCTTTCCCATTTTATAGATTAGATTTACAAGATAGTGATTTTCTTGCTTCTCTCCTCCATCTGCACTATTTTGTTCATTACATTTTTAGTGCTTTGTGATAATTCGTCAATCGCTCCTCCAAATACGCTAGCTTAACTACTTTGTATAATTTTTTTCTTGGTGTACTGCACGTTCTCTTAAGGGCTAAGATGCCGGATGTGATGGATTCACCAGGCATTTTTAATGCCACCATGCTGTGTTTAACTTTCACGTTTCATTAAGCATCAAAACTGTGAGAATTAAGTGTCTGATTCTGATGTTTCAATAAAAAGTGATAGCTACATTTGGCAAAGGAACAGCAAAAAAATAATAGAAAAATCATATCTTCTTTAACATTAGAACTCTGAAAAGGATGTTGTGGAAACTACTTAAATATATCAAGAATATTTGAATAATTTCTTGAAACTAGAAGGACTTTCTAAAATAAAAATAAGACTTTTGTTTTTAGTGATCTAGAAAGCAAGGTATACCAGTATTTGTATTCATCATTTAGGTCATATATTCAATTGTATTTGAGACTTTGGCTTACAAATCTACTCTAAAATAATATTATACTTTTGATAACCTTTACATTAAAAAAATAACTTAAGACTCAGTTTCCTTAGGTGTAGGGTGTCTTCATTCCACTGTTTCCTTTAGTAATAATTCTAACTCTATTTCTTTTCCTTCACATATCTTTTCTCTCACCTATTCTGAGTACTTTCCAGTTGTCCCTTTTATTTAGGATCTTAAAAGGAGTTACAGAGCAGAAGGTGTCTGACTTACTTTCAAAACTACAGGTTACTGGAGAACATTTAGATTTGGAAGGATGGGATGACTTGACTCTTTAGGCCTGCATAGATTTTAGCCCTTAAAGTAATGTACACTTCTGTATTGTGAATGATTTTTATTTATGGCTTTTGAAAATCAGTTTTATGGGTTTATAATTGTGTCTTTTTACAAATGCGGTACTTTTTTATTTTCAGATGTACAATGTTTTATGTGTGTTTAGATATTTATATGCTGTCTTATTTTTTAAATACTGTGGTCTCATAAATAAGATATCAAGAGTTTAAAAAAGTATTCCTTATAATGTTTTATCTTGAAGAAAATAAAGCTCAAATAATAATTCTTAGAATTACTTGAAAGAAAACATTTAAAAACTCATGTAGATGATAGAATTAAACATTATATAATAAAGGTGTTTTCCATTGTTCCAAAAAAAAATCAGGATGACATTGTTGACACAGCTGGTGGGTCTGTTGAGAGACTGTATTGTTGCTACTGAGTTTTGGAATCTCAAGACTAAGTCTTAACAGCAAAAATATTTCTAGTATGATGTGTTTAAATTGGTTATTTCTTATCTTACATTAATTATTTTCAGGCATACCGGTTTTTCTCCAACTTTAATTGTGTGCATACTTTCATGTTTTTGAAGTATAGCTGACCTAATCGACATTTTCTAAATATTTAGCCTTTCTTTCTTCTTGTTTTCTATTCCCATGAATAAATGTATTGTTACACATGTATGTAACTTTGTCATTCATTTTTATATTTCTTTATTTTGCTCTGTCTTGTGTCTGTCTCTAACAGGCTCATCTCATCTCTGTACCTCCCTCATCTCCTACCCTTTGGGTACTCTAAATGCGTTGAAGGTTTCTGAGGTAGTGTAAACCAGCTTGGTCTCTAGGTTAATAGTAATGTACCTTCATGTCTTCATCCCAGTTTCCTTCTATTACACATGATTTTCAGTGGATTAAGCAGTAGCAAATACTGATATGCTTCAGTGGTATCTTATTCTCCTATTGATTTGAATTTGGCTAAATAGAAATTTAAAAGCTGCTGTTTTATAATACTTATATATGTAATTTATTTAAAGAGGAAGAAAACTGTAAGTAAGGGCTTGAATTAATGTAATTTTAATACATTTTTTGAGAACATATTTATGGTTGTCTTTCAATACTGAGATGCTTTAATGATACTGACACTACTTAAAGTAGAAAACTAATTCTGACATAGTCTCATGCTCTCCCCACAACTTTATGATGAGGAAAATGACTCTGCCAGTTTTGCAGTGGACTTGGTGAAAAATTTTTTGTGTAACAAGCAGAAAAGCAGAGCTTCCATTTTCTAGTTAGAGGTTGCTTGAATTACTTTCAGTTTTCTCCTGTGCTTGCCCAAATCTTTTATGATTTGCCTTGGAAAAGTACATGGCCTATAGTAACTTTATATCTAACTTATATATGATCCCTACATGGAGGTCCAGAGGAAAAAATGAATTCATGACTCAAAGGAAAATTAACTCAAGCAGTTGCTGATATGAATACTATATAATATGCACTTTAATTGATAAGATGTATAACAAATATTGGAATTTTGGATTTAAGATGGTGAACTCTTTGAGTTTAAAAGGTTGGAAAAATTAAAATATATGGTAAATATATAAGGATGATGTTAGGTTTCTCAAATGTTTACATTCATATAGTCATGAACATATCTCAATTAATAATAATAGTGTCCAATTTTCATTCATTTTTGAATAATTTACCCTGAATATAATAAAGTTTTAAGTTAATAAATGTCTCTTTTTGGATAATCATCTCAATTTCTCAAAGTTATTTAGATATTAACAGATGTGATTAAAAATTGTGATGACATTTACTTATAGAATATATTAGTATGGACAGTGATGAGTGGGCATAGTGAAGGCAATATAAAGAAATAGGCAAAAATATGTATGTTCAAAAGCATTGTGGCATATTGATGAGGAAAATTATCATAAAAAATAGCATTCATAAAACTTCCACACATATATGGGAATTCTAAATCCTAACTTTATACTATTTTGTCTTGGAGGGGGGAAAATCCTAGCAAATTCTTTGTTATCCCTTTAGGACACATATTCACTTTCTGGCTGAATGTAAAGTCCTGTACCTGAAAATTGTCTTCTGTGAACTAGTATTGTTTTAGGTATCAATGAGAAAATAAGAGATGCCCTTTCAAAACCTAAATTTACTGATTCTTCTTATGTAATAGTATTTGAGTTAATGAAAGTCATTTTGAAATCTAAGCCCATCACCTTCTTCTGAAAGGCAGTGATAACTGGACTAAACTAAAGAAATCTAAGTGTTTAGACAGAAAAAGATTATAGTTGATAACAGAATTATAAAAATTATAGTTTATAATTTTTTTATAATTAGAAATTTTTTTATATAATAATATATATATATAATAATATATATATAATATATATTATATATATATAATAATATATATATATATAATATATAATTTTTTATAATTAGAAAAAGATTATAGTTGATAACAGAATTATAAAAATTATTTAATTTATTATGAAATTTCCAGTAGTTAGACTATAATTCATGTGCAGGCTTTAGATGGATAGGTAGGTAGGTAGGTAGGTAGGTATATAGGTAGGTAAGTAGATGAAGCAAATAAAATTTTAAGCTTTATTTAAAGGCTTCAAGTTATTCAAAATAACCCAAACCAAACCTCTCAGTTTAATTTTTAAATAATAATACCTATGCATTTTTCAGGTTTTCAGTTACTGCCTTGAAAGTATACACATTAATGTGTTGTTTCATTTTAACAAATTAACATACACATTGAGAAATAAGATTTGGAGTACTTTTTAAACTTTGATGAGATTAAATGTATTTACTAATATTTAGCTATTATCTCTGAAATAAAAGAGATATCAAACTTGTGGTTTATATTCCTATGTCACAGGCTGGTAGTTTTTACGCTTTTTTCCTGCAGTAGCATACATTCTATGCACATACCTAGAATCTAGAACTAGCAGGGAAATTTCTGTCATCTCATATGTCTCCTGCTAGTTAAATACTCTCCACTAGGTCATTATCCGTATCACTTAAAATAGTCATAGAAAATATTTTTCAAATCCCTTCCTGATTATCAACTTTATGAGGTAATATTTTGTAAAATTTTCAGAACAAGAATAGCATTGAACAATAAATCTCAAATATATTAATACTTACAAGAGGAAATACAAGTGCCAATGTTTTAAACATATCTCATGAGCTGAAGGTAATTTATGAAATATTCTGCTTTTAAAGTATATATGTGAAAACATAGGCTATCCAATTTCTTCAAATCTTAAGTTACAGCATATTTTCTATCCAATGAAATCTCTTCAAAGTTGATGAGTTTGTACTGGGTTGACTATTTTTGTATGTTTGCTGATTGAGTTAGATAATTGTTCTTCCATGTAGTTTTATATCACATGAAATAAGTTATTATAAGAAAGCAGATATATGTTTATTTAATATAGCCATGCCTTGAATTTCACTGTTCAATTTTACAGAACATTCAGTAAATTTAGGTTTAAATATATCTAATGTTCTAACTCATGAAAATATGGAGAAATGATGTGAAACTGGTGATTGAAGACATCTGTTAGTAGCACAAATGCATTATGTAAAAGGTTTTTTTAAAACTACAGTTATTATTTTGAGAATGATATTAAATGGCTGCTAATGAACAGTTCACAGTCATAGCTGCACGCTGCAGTTAGAAATGGGAGAATGAAAATAAGTGGTGCAGCTTAAGTCTGTCACTTCTCTAAAGTTAATATATTTTTTTGGAATTCACTGTAATCAGAATTTGTGTTGCAATTATACTCCAATAAAGATGTTAAAAAATTATAACTTTTATATACTTATAAAATTATACTTTATATTGATAGGTGTGTCACTTTAGAAATTGTTTAGGATTGTATTACTCTCAGATTTTTATGTTCTAAATCTATGTCATTTATAGAAGTGTTGTATCATGTAGGGTCAATGATCAATTCTACTGAACTGAACTCCCTCTCATAGTCTAGGGTAAGACACTTCCCCTATAGGTCACAAAAGAGCAGAATATCCTTAAAAAAAAAAAAAAGAATTTGTGTGCATGGTTTAAGGTGAATTTGCTTTTAAAATCATTTGAAAAATCTTCACCAAATGTATTGCTTTACTTTGTTTAGTGAAAACAATGAAATATTTAAATTTTAGAAGAATCTTAAGCCCATTACTGTCTGGCAATATAACAATTTTAAACGATAAAAAAATTGTACCTATTAATAAATGACCCCTGCCTGAGAGGCTTAATAGTTCAAAAAGCCAAATTATGTAATATTTGAAAGTAAATTATCAGTGTTTTAAGTCACGCTTAAATTCTAGTTAACAAAGAATAAGTGGATTTCAAGAGAATTTAAAGAATTTAAAGAAGAGGTATTTGTATATACACTAGCAGTTTAGAGAAATTCAGTAATTGGAGAAGATGAAACTAAAGGTAAACTTGGAATAAAGTTGGGATTTAGGCAGGTAGAGGGAAGAGCTAGGCAGAGAGAAGAGTAAATATTCCCATCTAAGACAAATGAGAATAAGAGCAGTATTTTTGAGTCACTGAGTTATGGTTATAAAATATGGTCAAGGCTTCAAAGCTGGGTTGTCATTACTTGTATCACAGTAAAAGTAACAAGTGAGGTTGGAGAGAGGTTAGGGAAAAGAGAGATACATGTGAAATTAAGCAAGCATCGTTAACTGTTATAATTTAATTGCTAAATATGGACAGATTTCATATAAGTTGTGATTGAAAAGACTGTTTCATATTTAGTGAATAATGGAATGTAATTACCCTTGGTTAGCTGTTGTCACATTCTCAGCTGTACTGTCTACTTAACTAATATCATAATCTTTCTTATAATGGGGAAAAGGCTACAAAATAATTAAGTTGCTTGTTAGTGTTAATGGAAAACAAATACAATTCAAATTTATTGATCTCTTGTCATGCAGACCAATATCAGTATGCTTACACAATTGAATAGTGAGAAGCATAATATCATATTCACAGTATTCATAGTATATGAGGTAAAGGTATTTCTAACTAAACCTCTCATATAGAAATCTCTAAAAGTTGTTGCCAAAGAATTTTTTCTCTTTGGTTTGTTTTTTCAGATGCAGTAGAAGCTATAAATATGCTATGTACTTTTCACATAAATATTCGCCCTTTAAAAAACAACATTACATTTGGGCTTCCCTGGTGGCGCAGTGGTTGAGAGTCCGCCTGCCGATGCAGGGGACACGAGTTCGTGCCCCGGTCTGGGAAGATCCTACGTGCCGCGGAGCGGCTGGGCCCGTGAGCCATGGCTGCTGAGCCTGCGCGTCCGGAGCCTGTGCTCCGCAATGGGAGAGTCCACAACAGTGAGAGGCCTGCGTACCGCAAAAACAAACAAACAAAAAGAAAACAACATTACATTTAAAATTCTTCAGTCTGAGCTTAAATCATAAGAGTTGTCTATCTTGTCATATATACACATATGCATATACATATATATCCCAATAGTTCTGGATAAAATTTAGAAATCACTGATGTTTCAAACCCATGATTAGATTAAAATCTTTTTGTAGCTGTTCTTTCTTCATAAAGAATAACTATTTAGTTATAGAGTCTTAATCTGAGAATTAGTTTACATTTTCTTGACTGAATTCTCCCGTTTCTATCTGCAACTGATAAATAAGAATATTTGTATTTATATATATCTATTTATATTGACCCTTCATGCTTACTTCATTAAGAAACCTATGTTGGTTTAGTTTAATTCATATTTCACGCAATATGTCTAGAATTATGTAAGTAATTGTTTGTGTTCTGTAATAACAATCTCTTTTAGCAGGTCAGGTTGTTTCTCCTCAGTCGGCTCCAGCCTGTGTTGAGAATAAGAATGATGTGAGCAGGGAAAACAGCACTGTTGACTTTAGCAAGGTAAGCTTTTCTCCCTCTCATTTAAGGAAGCGTCTGAGTTATTACTAGAAATTATCAACCATTTTAAGAGGTGTTGACACAATTTTTTTTGCATGCACATTTGTTTTGTTTCTTATCCAAAGCTTGATATTGTTACAGATAATGTTAGCATTTAAGTTCACATGTAATGTTCTGCCTATTCACAAAACCAAACGTGTAAGTTTTATGCATAATCTTCAGGTTTCAGCCACTTGGTGTGATGCATCTCTTCCAGTAAAAAAGATAACTGGACTTCACAGAGAATTTAACAGAAATTTATTGTTTAAAATTTTGCTAGTTTTTTTTTTTCAAAATAATTTTTCCTCTATTTGTGGAAAAGCAAATCATGTAACTTAAGGCTTCACTGTCGTGATTCAGAGAAAGGCATTAGTATTAAGAAACACTAGAACATAGTAAGACTGAGCAGAGTTTTGAATAAAAACATAATAAAGACTGACTGTTGAGGGATCCATCTAATTGGAGACAATTCAGATGAAATCATTTATTTGAATGTATTCTAAGAAAATAACGCATGTGGAAATAATGTGCTTTTCTCAGCAAATTCCTGACATCCTATATGTGCTATTGCAGGCAGTGGCAAGCTAACACTTGATCAGGAAAGAAGAGTTTTAATATTGACCAAAAATAGAGTCAACACCTTTCTTTATCTGAGTGGCTGAAACAGTAATCACTCCCAGTAATTTGTTTTTCACAAGGTCCTTAGCACTCCCAAGGATTGTAACAGTGGGAGGAGGTGGGAATGGGAGGCAGTGTATAGGAAGTTGCCTGCATCAAGCTTCTGAAAAGGTTAATAGCGATCAGCTCCTTGCTGCTGTTTCAGAATCCCTCTGCCAGTGCCAAAACGGTCTAGGTCCAGTCCTGTGCATGCTCTCCCTCTGGTGCCTGGTGGAGTCTCTGTGGGAGCATGGTGTACCAGCTTAAGTCTGTTAATTATGCGTGCAGGGGCTGGGAGGCCAACAAAAGGGGCATGCTAGTCCATGTGGGATGAAACAAAGGCATGAAAAAGGACCTCCACACCAGCAAGAGAGAGAGGTGAGGGCACACTCGGGCTCTGTGTCTACAGTGGTTCAAAGCTCATCTCACTGTATGGAGGCATGTGATTCAAATATTAAGCCAGTTCAAATGTATTCCATTTCCTCTCCAAAAAATATCTTTTTAAAGCATTACATCTTCATTCATCTGCAAGTTGGAATAAAATTGTCGCAAACTGCCATACATTTATTTTCTGATGTTCTTCATTTGAAATAGGATCTTAAAAGCAATGACATAAGAAGTTTCTTACTTATTTGTGCAGGCATTAACAGTATAACAAGAGCACAGTGAACATTCTCAAAAACAGTGATAATAAATCCCATCCTTTCAAATAATTAGCTTTTACCTTTTTTTAAAGGATATAACCCTGTGACACTGAATTTTATATCTCAATATGATTTTGCTTTTAGTTGTCTGACCTAGTTTTGCAGCCTTCAAAAATGCTTCAGTACATTTGAAAGAAAATGAATATAGCCAATTGGAGACAGTAGTCTTATTTTCAGCGCTCCTAGAACAATTTGAACTATAGAAGAGTGAAAAATAGGGCTTCTTTTCTTTAATCCTTTTCTTCCTTATTGCATTTCAAATCACTGGACTGCTCCAGTTTTTAATGAGAAAGTTAAATTTCCACAGCCCTCTACTCAGTGCCAACCATCTATATTTCTTAGTCTCCTGTCCATAGCATGGCACATTGCAAAGAACATGCTTTTGAGAAGGAGCATGGGATCCTAACTCTAGCATTTATAAGCTATCTAATCTTGGAGGAGTTCTCTGACTCCATCTTTCTCATTTGTAAAATAAGAATAATATCTATTTATAATTTTGGGGGGAAGATTAAGTGAGAGAATATAGAGAGAGAGCCTGGCAGAGTGTTGGGCTTATAGCAGGTGTTCAATAAAATGTGGCTACTATTATTATTGTTGTTGTTGTTGATATCAGTGGGAACAGCAGTGTCAGAAGTAAACACTAGACCAGAATTTAATATGTTTTGGCCCCCACTGGATCTCCAGTGCCTTGAACAGTGTTTGGGATGTACATGTTGAGTGAATCCTATGAGGTTCAATATAATTTAAGCCTTCAACTCTGGACTTTTTGGGGTTTTTTTTGAAAAACAAAGTAATACTTCTTACCTTATAACCTGGAAGGACAGAGTAGTAGGACTTGAAAAGAGCTAATGTAATGCATCATTATGGAAACAAATTTTAGTGCCAGATTTTGCAGGTACATGAGTTAAGGTTTTTGAGCCTAATGATTTCAGTCTGGTAGTAAATTTATCAAAGTGAATCTATCAGTTAGTCTACAGATTACTTTGTTTATTTAAATATTTTAAGTTTTACTATGTAGATTCCAAACCCCAGTAGAATTTTGAGATGTTAAGGGAAAAAAGTCCTTTTTCATTTCATGTGACTTGGTCCTATGTTCTGTCTACATTCAAACTATATATTTTTAACCCTTCCAGTGGTTAGGCCCATCAAACTTATTCGTTTAAGGAGTGTTTGAAAACATGATCTGAACTGTCAGGTTTTTTGATTCCTATAATGCTTTTGAAAAGCAGATGTGTTATGTTCTTAAACTGACAGGTAGAAGATGGCTATTTTATTATTTCCCAAATGTTGACAATTCCTTTTATTTCAAATGACTTAAAGAAACTTCCACATTATTTTCTGTGTAGAAAGAACTCTCTTCTGCATCAATCTTTAGTATGTGAAATGTGAAGAGTTGCATTATTAAATCCTAGCATTGTAGGAAACCTTAGAAATCTCATTTAGAAAGTGAGAAAGCTGAATCCCAGATTAAGAGAGCTGCTCAAGATCACTGGTTGGTTAGTGTCACAAGACCATTTCTCCCCAAGGAATGTCTATTACTTTTCTTGTACTTTCTATAATGAGCTTAAGACTTAAGCTTTCTCCCTAAAGACCCATCTGTATTTCTTTCACATCTCACTGTGTAGCTTGTCCAGACACTTGCAGTTCCACCATGATCTTCTGTCTAAACTTGTTCCCTAGAGATATAATTGTTTCTCATCCACAACTTAAGTATCAAATAACCAGAATAAAGCATCTTTTCCTTCTAGCATAAAGGTCTGGAGACCCCAGAAGCATGAGTATAAATCCAGATCCATAAGAGTATAGCTTGATTTCTTCAAGATTCTGTTCAGAGGACCAGAAAAATTTCCTTATGTTTATTCCATATTTGAGTCCACCTGAAGACTGTCTTAAGGCTGTAGGTCAACCTAATTCCTCAGAGCTGTTTTTGATATTTGTAGTTTTATAAAAGGTTAAACTGTGGTCCTTAAATGTGATCTTTTGTTATATTAAAAGTTAGGTTGCCAAATAAGGTTCTTCATGAATCGTATGTTAACACAAATACAAATATCCAGGGCTATCCTAGGAATAATATAATATATAATTGTATAATATAATAATATAATTAGATAATATGTTATATAATCTATTACCCCCAAATATATGACTACTCCAAGAATAATATAATGTAATGAGTATAATATAATGACTACTCTAGATATATATTATTTAACTATAATTTATTACATTTTAAATCAAGGTAAATTTGCTAATCCTGAAATTAAATTCAGTATATTTAATGCATTTTTTCAGTAACAGATATCAATCAATGATATATTAGGTATTGTATAATGCAAAAAATAATATGTAAGGACCATGTATTTTCTTTTATAAAATTAAGCTATTTTAGCATACTGGTACTCCTTGATTTAATTACATTGAATCTTAAAGCAGTCATGTGTATAAAACCTGCCTGAGGTACAGACGCTAATAGTTAAGGCTATGGCATTTGTCAAGAAATAAATGAATTCACAGAAAGTTTTCCAGGTTGAACTGAAACTTCTCATTAGAGTTATGACCAGTGTTACCAATATGACTCACACTGATTATCAATTATATATTTTCTTAATAAGCTATTTTCTCATTTTAAATTTTGTTCCAGTGTATTAACATTGTATAATTGTTATTTCTATTGGGGGGGGAAACTTAATAGTTTACTTTTTTAGGTTCTGAGAGACTTATCTCCATAAGTCTTTATTATGTTTTTCTCACAGGGCTAATAGTGTATAAGTATTACGAGCTTACAAATTTGTATTTGGAAGCAAATTTTTAGGTTAAAAACTTTGGAATTTATAATCTTTTTCTTTAAATAGAACATTGCTTCTATTTGATATTTTTAGTGAAGTGCTGTGGATTATTTTTATATTTAATCCTTTTGATAAAATGTATACTTCATATAATGGGTTTCATGTTTTGTGGCTCCCTTATCTTACAGAAAATTAAGTAGTTATAAACCTTCAAACAAACCTATAAATAGCTGTGCTGTGGTCTTGATTTCAGAAAACAACAAATTTAATGTAGTCACTAAAGTCTGGCTATGGACATCCTAAGGTATTCCTCCTAAAAGTTTTAATTTTTCTTTCATTTTAAACTGCTGGGAAAAAATATTCTCAAATCATTAAATTTGCAGAAGAAATATCTGACCGAAAAAAAGGTCTTGTTGGCCTCATGGTATTTGCCAGAGCTCTTCTCTCTCTCCCTCTCTCCTCTTCTTCCTCCTGTTAATTTTCCTCTCCCTCGTCCCCTCAGCCCCCTCTCTCTCCTTCTTTCTCCTTCTCCTTCGTTTCCTTCTCTCTGTCTCTGTCTCTCCTCTTCCCACTTTGATCTTTGGTCCCCATTTCATTAACATGAGAGCATAAAAACAATTATTACAGCAGTTAAGCTATCATTCTCCCTGCAAACAGGTTTCCATTAAAAGCAACTCAAATGAATTAGAAACAAGAAATAGGCCTTGTAAAATTGACTTTAAAATCACTGCTTGGTTTTCACTGAGGCTCTCTGTATGAAAATTGATATTTATGCTTAAGAATATTTTACATTCATTTTCAGACTTCACCCTTTACTCCAAGCATTTCTTTTTTGTTAATGATACTTTTGTTTTGTGTGCATTCATTTCAGTCACAGACATTTCATATCAGAAATTCAACAATGGCTCTTCAGCAGCTCCAAATGTTAATATTTTTATTCTTGTTTCCTTTGCTCTGCCATATCTAAATTCTCTGATGAGAAATTAAAATTGAAGATTGATCAAGCCAAGTAGAGAATGTGAAGGATATAGAACAGTGAAGATAAAGTTGAAGACTAAAGTCACAATTTATACTATAAGGAGAATCATGATTATATTTCTTTTGAAATAGGCATATTTTGAATATTAATTCATTGAAATGTATTGTGCACAAAATTAAGATAATGTACTATGCAAATATTTAAATCTATTGACAAATGCTAGTTAAATTAAGATTAAAGTATATTCATTTAATTGAATACATACTCCTTTCTCCCTGAAAATTTCAAAATTACTCATGCTGAAAAAGAATCTTTTCAAAATATTGAATAGAGAAGCTAGAGTATTCAACGTATTAATGACAAATTAGAAAAATACGAGGTAAAAGAAAAAAGTTTTTTTTTAAAGAGCAAGTAAGATGTTTAACTATTTTTAAATTTATTTAAATTATATTTATATAAGCAATATTTATTTAAACTATATTTATTGATGGGTTACCATGTGTGAAATACTGTGCTAGGATATGATTTAACAAATTTTTCCAATTTTGATTTACCTTTTTTTACTTTGTGATGATCTCAGGTTGATCTGCATTTTATGAAGAAGATTCCTCCAGGTGCTGAAGCTTCAAACATCTTAGTTGGGGAATTGGAGTTTTTGGATCGAACTGTAGTTGCGTTTGTCAGGTTGTCTCCAGCTGTACTGCTTCAAGGACTGGCTGAAGTCCCAATCCCAACCAGGTACAAAGTATAAGAGCATCTTTTGCACTTTTCTTAAGCCATTTATTTGTGGGAAAAAAGGTGTAAATATAGTTTCCTCTGAGAGTTTTTTCTAGAAACTAAAGTGTAATCGACAAAACTATTGTTTCTTCTTGTTTGTGGAGGAGGGCAAAAAGTGCTTTAAAAATTATTCAGTCCTTTCCTCCTTCCTCTCAAATTTCTATGTTTTCTTTTAGGCATGCTCCTCATCTCTGACTACCCTGGTCTATATCACCATATAAATCCTTTCTTTCAATTTTGGTGAAAAGTGATAAAGTATTAGGCTTTTCTCAAAGATTGCATTAGACTGTGGGATCCTGTATATGAGTGTGATCGTACTTAAAAAGATCAAAGTTTTCAAGGCCTGCCTTATGCTTGACTGAGTAGGCCCTCAGAGTACATGTAAGTGCCGTCATTAGGATACTACCTGCTGTATCTAATGTACTGTAAGATTCAATCTTAGGCACAGTATACTTCACATACATAGAGTCTTAAGAATCATTGGTAGTAGCATCACGGTACTGTGGTTGAATCTGAATCAAAAGTACAAATTTAATTTGATTACCTGAACTTGTCTTTCATTCAGCTGTACATAAAAACTAACAACTTTACCACAATACAAACTGAATTTTGTTGTTTATTATTTATCTCTATGTTATAGAGATAAGACTGTCCATGGGCAAATTGAAAAAAGAATATTGTCTACAGAACATTAGGTTCCTACCAATTCCTCCAGGGGACCTTGTTTTCTTTCCTTCTCCCTCCATCAAATGCGATTCCTGTATATAGACAGCCTTTTACTCTGATCCTGTTCCTATAGCAAAACATATCTAGGTAGGGCCCCATTTCCTACGTGACTGCTGCCCTTTGTTTGATGCTATAATTATTTCAGATGCTGTTAATATGCCTCCTCGTCCAAACACTGAATGCCTTAGCCAAGTTAAATTGATGAAAAGTTCAGGTGCTGTGGCAACTGGGTTTGTAGAATGTTTCTTCTATGGACCTTTGGCCTTAAAACATAGCAGTTTACATCACTTTGTGTTTTGATTGTGGTTAAGATATTCCAAAAATATGGAATAGTTTAGTCAGGAGAGGCCTCATTTTATTAGAGCTCAGCTGACTGGAAGGGGATTCAGTGTTTGAGTGCCTCTTCCTGAATCTGTGGAAGAACAGATTTGAGGCAGGTAGCTAGTTACCAATTCAGGTTATAGAGAGAAGTGTCTGTTCATCCAGTAGAAGGCTACTGAGACTTCTGATACATACCAACTTCTATTAAAAAAGGGGAAGGATGAACTGGGCACATTAAGGTGGCCTCTGACTGTATGATCAAGGCTGCATTTTTCTATTTACACCCTGTAATCTATTCAGAGTTTCTGGGAATTTGGGATTCAGATTTAAGATGTGAAACTTACTAACCATAGAGGTACTACTTTAGTAGATTAAAATTCTTTTTCATCTTCCAAGCAGTGCATTCTTGTTCTACCACTTAGGAGGGTATCCGATGAACTCTGAGTAAATGATGGATATTTATGACAATGATAGCTCTTGTGTTTCAAAGGAAAGAAAAGGAAAATTCCCAGGAGTAGAGAAAAGCCATAATGGGGTTATATACCCTCACTTTGAAAACTGTAAGGTTTAGGTGACCTCATTTCATACTGACATAGCAAAATGTGTCTACAGAACAATGGAGGAAAAATTAGGGGCACAGTAGAGTCACTGTATGAGGAGAGATTTAAAAGACTAGACTAGCTTGGAAAGGTGAAAAATAGAAGAAGATTAGTTAGACAAATAAAATAAAGAAAGCCATTCAAGGTTCCTAATTATCCTTTCTTAGGAGGACAAAAGGGCACACCGTGTATATAACAGTAGCACCTAGTAAAAATGTCAGAAAATAATTTTAGGACTTTATAAATAGCCCATGGAATAGAAACCTGAAAAGTAGCAGGATGTACATAGGTTAGGAAGTTTCTTGAAAGTACTATACTTGATAAAGCATCTGCCACCACACTAAATTATTCCTGTTTTAAATGTATAGTAGACATTTCTGTATAGCAGAAGTTGACTTGGATTCAGTAACATCTGACACAAAAAGTTAATGTCACATCCTCTAAGACTGTGTAATATATGCATCATGTAAAAACACGTACAATCTCTAAAGTTTATAACTAAATGAAAGGTAGAATTGTAGTACCTATTTTAGCACACTTTAAAAAGCCATTAGTCTTCACGTTTAAGAGCAAGAACCATTTAACAAATGAATACTGTAGAGTTATATTACAGTATATAGGTCATCTTAAAATTCTCACAATTTCCCTGTAGCATTGACCTTTTCAGAGATAAGACAATTACTGGTCCTCCAAAGTTAAAACACATGTTGATTTCTTCAAAAGCTCCAGTTGTGATGATGTATTTGCTAGACTTTCAACCTAATTGAGATGGAATGTCACAGTTCAGCTGCTACTTTTATTCCTGCAGCATTGGAATTGATAGTTTTTTTTTTTATCCTAACTGATCTTTGATTCCCGGCAATCATTTTTTCTATTTAATGTAAATTTACGTACACCTACTGGTTTTTTGACCCTATGTTCTTTCATTGTTTATACTACTGTATTACCTTTTCCCCCTTCTAACTAATTCTACAATTTACATATCAGTGAGTTCTCTTTCTTACAATTCAGAAAGGTTTAATCAGATTTTACTTTTCTCAACTTTCTCCTCTAAGGATTATAGAATCCTAAAACTTCACACTAACAACTGTGTGGGCACGATAGGTAACTAAATGAAGGAAACAGAGCAAAGTAACCACGATTCCAATTGCTCAAGGATCTCAAGCATGAGTCATTTTGAAACATCATAAAATATTTGAAAACCTGTAATAATAACCTGTGGAAAAATATGGAACTATTTTACATCGAAATCCCTATCTTCAGTAATTCCTTTGAGATGAGTGATTCTGTACTACTAAAATTATTTTTTATTTCTACCTTGAAACATTTGTGTCTTTTTCTTCTTAATTACAGATTTTTGTTCATTCTTCTGGGACCCCTGGGAAAGGGGCAACAGTACCATGAGATTGGCAGATCAATTGCAACCCTAATGACAGATGAGGTATTTATTCAAGTTCATTGGGAACATTTCCCTTTACTAGGTACACCTAACTTTTGGAGTTCTGTATTCATGACAGTTTGCTGTGAATCAGATTTCTCTGTATTGAATTCACCTTCTTTTAGATGCTTGTACTATAAAATTTCCTTTGGAAAAATTTGTTGAAAAGGGGTAATAAATTCACACACATGAACATTTTGAAACCTCATACTCTAAAGAAAATTTGTTATTTAGTGACATTTAGAATGTATTTATTAATATTCCCCTTGTAGCATATGTGTTGCCAAAGTGATCACCATTGTAAATATCACTGCAGGTCTTGTTTGGGGCAAAATACTTTTAAGGTCTCAAAAAAAACCAAATACAATGTCAGTTTATCTGAATAGTATACATGACACCAAAAGCCATGCAACGTCTATCAACTCTCTTTATAATTGCCTAAATGTAGATGTTTTTAACCTGGGAGTCTTTTAACCATTAGAGGAGCTGAAGATTTCAAGAGGTCTGTGATCGCTGATACAGCCCACAAATTTTTCTATGTACAAAAATTTGTGTGTAGTTTTCTTGGACTGGAAAAAGCTTTCATCAGCTTCTCAAAGAGATATATGTCTCAGAAATGTAAGATCATAAAAATAAACATAAAAAGTAGTATCATATAACTGGTTTCTTGGATTCTACAACATGTTATGAAAATCTGTTTTTATTATTTTATTTTTTTTATTGTAAAAGAAGAGCATATGCAAAAATCACAGATGGGACATAAATTCAAAAGTCAGTAGTAAATAACAAAGAGATTATACATTTCTAGAATATCATCCAAATAATTTAATAATGTATTTATTGAAATACATGGCTTCTGATACTTGAAATCTTTGAAAAGAGCTAATTAGTATTACATATAACTTTTCCTAGTTTTATGAAATCTGAAAATTTGAACTTGTGTTTGGGGTTCAATATTAATTCTTCTATTGTATCTGTTCAAATTATGTTTACTGTTTTATATGAATTAGTTATTGATATTTACACATAGGAAACCAAAAGCTAGAAGAAAAACATTTTTTTCATCTGTTTCAGAAAGAACCAACTTAATGAGTGTATCAGTTTCCTATGCATAAAAAATTACCACAAACTGGGTAATTAAAACAAAAGTAATTTATTTTTTCATATTTTGGGAGGCCAGAAGTCTGAAGTCAAAATGTCAGCAGGGCTATATTCTCTCTGGAGCCTCTAGGGGAAAGTCTTTCCCTGTCTCTCCAGCTTCTGGTGGCTCCTGTCATTCCATGGCTTGTAGCAGCAAAATTCCAGTCTCTGCCTTTGTCTTCACATGGCCTTCTCCCCTGTGTTTCTGTGTGTCTTCTCCTTTTCTGTCTCTTTATGTTTCTTATAAGGACACATGTCATTAGATGTAGGGCCCACCCTAATCCAGGATGATCTCATCTTGAGATCCTTAATTACATCTGCGAAGACCCTTATTCCAAATAAGATCACTTTCTGAAGTTCAGGTGGACACATATTTTGAGAAGACACTACTTAGCCTACTATAAAGAGTAACATATTCTGTTGAGGAAATCTGGGAGAAGACAGGAGAGTGACAAAAGGGCTTCATGAGTTCCACAAACCTGTTCTAGTAGAACTCTCTATGAGAAGGCACTGACAGTATCTTTACTTTTAGTGTTTCCATATTGATTAATATTTTGCAATTTTTACAGTATTGAAAAATAAATGACACTGTGTCATAATTTAACTACTGTCACTTTCATGCACATATGTTTCATGGTATATTATGTTTCCACATCTAAGACATTAAGATATTACATTGAGATATCTCTGGGGCATGGGACATCTTATGTGGTGAGAGGAGCATATTGTGCATAAATACTCAAGTTATCTCTCTTCCTAACACTTCCTTTCCCCAATTAGGAGTCAAGATTTTCTGGAAAGAAAAGAGTCAATTCCAAAGTTATTGACTAATCAAGTAGACATAGAACAACAGAGAAACATGCATGGATTTAAAATTTTAGATTTAGAATGAGAGCAGAGAAAGGACTTCCATCTATTTCCTTGGTAAATGAGAACTACCTAATTTGAGAACAAGCATCAGCTCTTGAATGAAGGTTCAAACATGAATCCTTTAGACTTGAAAGTTTAGAGCTTAGCTTTGGGGCAATTTGTTTAACTCTCTGTGAGCAGTGGGATAGAGAAGCAGAAACTCAGCCAGAAAGTTACTCCAAAAATGAGAGCTGTTAATTGTAATAGGACATTTAAATTAAATTATGATAGTACATTCATTGAATATTAAAAAAAATGTTTAAATACTCTTAAAAGAGAAAAAAAGTTTTTATTGTTCAAAGCCCAGGTGGAGAAATTGTTCTGCTTATATAACTGCTTTGAAATACATTGAACAATTATACTCATTAAGAATAAAATTCAATATGTTGATTCTGGGCTTCCCTGGTGGCACAGTGGTTGAGAGTCCGCCTGCTGATGCAGGGGACATGGGTTCGTGCCCAGGTCTGGGAAGATCCCACATGCCGTGGAGCGGCTGGACCCGTGAGCCATGGCCGCTGAGCCTGCGCGTCCAGAGCCTGTGCTCTGCAACGGGAGAGGCCACAACAGTGAGAGGCCCAAGTACTGCAAAAAAAAAAAAAAAAAAAAAAAAAAAGTTGATTCTTACAGTTTACTTTAGTTAAGAAAATGGTGAATTGTATTGCCCTATTAAGCTGTAAATTCCATGAGAGCAGTTACCATTTAATATTCATTTTTGTTCCCTGATTTTGTCAGGTGCTCAAATAAATATTTGTTGACTAAGCTCTGTTTGTTCTTTTCCTGTCTGTACCAGGAACTTCTTGTAGGTAGACTGTCTTTTCCTTTTGTATCTTCAAACTTAAGGTAGTGTCTGGCCCTCAGTCAGGGTTCAGTAAATTTTTGTTTAAACGAATTAATGACTGAATGTTCTAGTCATCCTAGCAACACCTTATCTTGAGTCAGTGTAATCTATTTTCTTCCTTCCTGTTGAGCATTACTAGAAAGAAATCATATGATTTTGTTTATTGGTGCTACTACCAATTTATTAATCCTTTTATATAGTCTTAAAAATTATTAAGCATTCCAAAGAGCTTTTGTTTATATAGATAAGTATGCTGATATTTATCATAAGAGAACTGAAAACTGAGAATTTTAAAATGTATATTTGTGAACTTATTTTAAAATAATAGTAAAGTCATTGTATATTAACATAAATAACATAGTTTTATAAAAACAAAGGCCAAAGCAAAATCAAGGGATTATTTTTCTTTTTCTTGTTTTGGATTTTTGCACCAACAATTTTCTCTATCACCTAGCTCTTAAGTCAACACTGACTTGTTCTGTTCAATTAGCAAACATGCCCAACATATAGTAGCTACTTAAGAAATACATATGAAATAAAAGTCCAGGTTTTTCCCATCCTTAAAATTTCTTACTCCTTAACATAGCATGTACCACTGAAATGTTGAATGAATCTGAATCTCAACAGTTTTGAAAGACTGATCTCTACTTGGTCCTGAATATCATAACTTCATTTATCTCAGTGTGTTACAGTATGATTTTTGTCACCACCACTCTACTGAAACTGCTTTCTGTAAGGTCACCATTTACGAAATATACTATCCTGTGTTCAGTACTTATGTCACTTGATCTCTTACTGGCATTTGACATTATTGAACACCTCTTTTTTTTTTTTTTCTCTTGAAGAACAGCAAAAATTATGTGCTTTGTTTTGACACTAAATCTTTGAGGTTTGTGTTATTGCTTACCCTGAGGTAATAAATATATCCTTCTATATTCTGTCCAATGAGTTTAATACTTTAACTCTCATATTTAAGCTTTTAATACCTAGAATTGCTTTTTGTGTGGAATGTGGGTAAAGATCCAATTTCACTTTTATATAATTACTTGGCTTATTATCATTTATTGATTAGTCCATCATTTATTCAATGGTTAGCATTAGTTTATGCCACGGTATAAATATTGTTAAAATTTCTAATATATTCTATAAATTTTTATCTCTATTTTAAAGCAAGGGCTTTTTTCAGGAAGTTTGATTTACACATATTTAAACAATGTTTGCCAAACTTGAATCATTAATTCTAGTTTAATGAGCTTGCGTCTATCCTCCTTTCCCTTCTCTCTCTTTTTTTTTTTTTTTTTTGCGGTACGCAGGCCTCTCACTGTTGTGGCCTCTCCCATTGCGGAGCACAGGCTCCGGACGCGCAGGCTCAGCAGCCATGGCTCACGGGCCCAGCTGCTCCGCGGCATGTGGGATCTTCCCGGACCGGGGCATGAACCCGTGTCCCCTGCATCGGCAGGCGGACTCTCAACCACTGCGCCACCAGGGAAGCCCCTCCTTTCCCTTCTCTTACTCTTGCCACCAGAAATTTCAACATTCACCTAGCATTCTAAGAAAAAACAAGTGTGTGCAATCATAGAATAAACTAAGCTATAATATTTTACACTAAAAACTTCTTTAGTTAGAGCTTCTTGTTCAAATTGTTATAATCACATGTGAGATAACTGGGAGATGAAAACAAAGAACACATTAAGATTTTATAATTGTTTTTTATCTATAAATGATTATTTTCCTTCTTTAGGTATTTCATGATGTTGCTTACAAAGCTAAAGATCGTAACGACTTGGTATCAGGAATTGATGAATTTCTGGATCAGGTTACTGTTCTCCCTCCTGGAGAATGGGATCCAAGCATTCGAATAGAGCCTCCCAAAAATGTTCCTTCCCAGGTATGTATATACGAAAATACTCTTAAGACTACCATCATTTTGTTGTGTTTTTAATATATGTACTAAAATAGTATAACCAATCCAAAGATTCAAATGATTTAAATGATAACTTCTGTGATACTGTGATTTATAATATGAAACATGTATCTGGTCTTTGTCCCTATTTCTGGCAGAGAGCTCCTGAAATGCTTGGAATTTTCTAAGTGATGAAAGCAACAAAGATGTCTTTTGTTATGTTAATGAGGTTACTCCCTGGAAGTTACCTCCAGGGAGGTGAGAGGGGCTAGAGTTTGAGTTCAATCACCAATGGCCATTGGTTTAATCGATCATGTCTGTGTAATGAATCCTCCACAAAACCCCAAAGGGACAGTGTTCAGAGGGCTTCGGGGTTGGTGAACACACAGAGATTGGGAAGATTGGTGTGCCTGGAGAGGGTATGGAAGTTCCTTGACCTTTCCCCATGCCTTGTCCTATGCATCTCTTCCATCTGGCTGTTCCTGAGTTATATCCTTTTATAATAAAACTGGTGATCAAGTAAATAAAATGTTTCTCTGACTTCTATGAGCCACTCTAGCAAATTAGTTGAACCTGAGAAGGGATTCATGGGAACCCTCAGATTTATAGCCAGTTGATGAGAAGCACCAGCAACAACCTGAAATGGGGTCTGATTGGTGGGCAGTCTTGCAGGACTGAGCCCTCTACCTGTGGAATCTGATGCTATCTCTGGGTAAATAGTGTCAGAAATGAGTTAAATTTCCCACCACATTTGAATTGGTACCAGAACCTAATAAATCTCTAAAAAGGCAGGGATATGAAGTTGTAAGATCTTCCTTCTTCCTATTCAACACAGATTTAGTGTATTGATGATATTCTACTAAATGACAGTCTCATATGCCTAGAAAGATTTTAGACCCACCTTAACACATACTATACTGGAGGAAAATTGAAATTTTAATAAAAATAGAAAATATGCTTGAGAAAAAGCTCATTACCGTCTTTCCATATTCTGATACATCACTTTGAAATTGGCAAGTGTTAGGAAAATTCAAAGGCATGGTTTAGTCATATTGCATGGAAAACTCCCTGTTTCTGCTAATCACATTTATGATTTGAAGAATTTTTTTAAATAATTCTTTTGTTTCTATTACTTTTGTGTGGGCATATGGTGTGAAAATTGTAAAAATTCTCCCTATAAAAATCGAATGTGCATTTTACTTGTTATACAATGCAGAAAGATAGAAATAAAGACCATTGCTGTTGTTTGGGGTGAGATTCTTATTGCAGGCATGTCTTTGTTGAGAGTGGTGGCCAAATGTCTTAAGCCCACTCATATTGCCATCTCTATTCCTGTTGAATCTGCCTCCTCCAACTCTCTCTGCTGTCATCTACCCAAGCCTTGCCTTTGGCTCTTGTCCCTGTGGAGTTCAGCTGCCTTAGTAGTTGACTGTGCTGCCTTAGTTGAAGCAACAGATGGCCTAATTGACCCAGCTCTAGACATAGAAGCTTTTCTGGTTAGCCAGAGGTGGGTAAATGAGCAGGTGTACTACTTAACCATTTCAGGTGATCTACTACTAAAATAAAGTAAGTTGCTTAAAGAGTAATTTTAACGGTTTAAATGGTCTTATTTTTGTACTTGCATACACCTTTGCACTTACAGTATTAGCAAAGGCAGTATAATGCTTCTTGAAGTAATAAGAAAGAATCTCTTTAATTGATGTTATTTGGAAAAATTTAGTGAAAATACTAATATGTTGAATATGAGACCTTAAAATTCACTTGTTAACACCAATTTGCTTTTCAAACATTAAAACTAAAGTCAAGCATTTTTAAAAAAATTTATTTATTTTATTTTTGGCTGCGTTGGGTCTTCATTGCTGCGTGCGGGCTTTCTCTAGTTGCGGCAAGCAGGAGCTACTCTTGGTTGCGGTGCGCTGGCTTCTCATTGCAGTGGCTTCTCTTGTTGCAGAGCACGGGCTCTAGACACGTGGACTTCAGTAGTTGTGGCACATGGGCTCAGTAGTTGTGGCTCACAGGCTCAGTAGTTGTGGCGCACGGGCTTAGTCGCTCCGCGGCATGTGGGATCTTCCCGGACCAGGGCTTGAACCCCTGTCCCCTGCATTGGCAGGCAGATTCTTTACCACTGCACCACTACGGAAGCCCTAAAGTCAAGCATTTTTGAAGCACCTTCCCTTTGAGAAATGATGTTTCTGAGGCAAGTGGAGGCATGGGAGCTTTGTATTTTCAAAATTAATTTTATGAGACTTTAAAACCAGGATTAATTGTTGGATTCTGGGTATTGAGAGGCAGTAGTAGAAAGAACATTGAATTAAGAATCAAGGCACCTGGGTTCTGCTATTATCTATTTGTATGATCTTAAACAGATGCCATAACCTTTCTGTACTGGTGTTCTATATCAGTGTGTCCAACAGAACTTTCTGCAATGATAGAAATGTTCTATATCTATGCTATCTAATAAGCCAAGCCACTCCTGAGCACTAGAAATTTGGCTACTGCAACTGAGGAACTGAATTTTTAATTTTAATTAACTTAAATTTAAATAGCCATGTGTAGTTAGTTACTATAATGTTAGACAACACAATTTTATATAATGAGTTTGAATTAGATACACTCTGTGTTTTTTACAACATTAGTATTTTTTAAATGTATGTTGGAATTGAATAATAGATACTATGAAACTATGTTTTCTTTGATTAAAATGAATTGAAATAAATTAAGCACTCTGACTTCTATTCATTCAAATAATATTTTCCTCCATGGGATAATCTCCATGGTTTTTATTCTTCCAGAATGTGCAAATCACAGTATTTTTAAATACTTTTTACTTTCAGTTAAGAGAAGAATAAACAGTCACCTCAAGGGATACCCTTGAAAATACTGTTAGAACATTGTGTCAGTCATTATAATCACTCCCTTGTGTATACCCTCAACTTCCTTGCTTTTCTCTCATGCCATTTACTTGCTTGTCAAAACCACAACACTGTGTGAGTTTGTTAGACCTGCGCGGTCTCCTAGGAGTTTCGACTCGCCCAGGAAACAACAAGAGTCGGAAGTCGATGCAAAACGCAAGAGGTTTATTGAAGGCCGGTGCACCGGGGTTCCTTGGTCCTCACGCAGGAGGTCGAAGAAGGAACCCTTTTTGGGCGCGAATATGTCAGTTTTATAGGTTCCCACTTCCCTGTATGTAAATTATAGATTTGGTTGTGTTCTCCTGCTGATTGGTCCCGGCTTAGGCTCGGACCAGAGAGGGAACTTATCCCCAGCTGTCTGATTGGTCTTTGACAGACACCTATTTTGTTTATCTCCCTCCTTCTCGGGAGGGGGCCGGACATCCTGGAAATTCACCCATTGTCTAAGAAGCCCCTATTGTCTGGAGAGTTCTTAATCATTAGCTGGAACAATGTCCCTCGAGTCCCACATTTCCCCCTTTTTCTTGTGACTATTGATTCCAATCATGGAATCTCAACCTTCTGTTCGTAAACTTTGGTACTGTTGTCTTAACATTAGAACTTGTACAGTACTGATACGTTCTCTAATAAATGCTATCAAGCGATTTAGAACACATGGTCCAAAAGTTAAAATCAACAATAAAATAATAAGAGGTCCCAACAGAGTAGAGATTAAGGTGGTAAACCAGGGGGACTTATCAAACCATGATTGAAACCATCCTTTTTCGTTTTCTCTCTCCCTTTGCCTTTTATCTAAACGTTCCCTTAGTTTATCCATGGTTTTGGTAATGGTTCCTGAATGATCAATATAAAAGCAACATTCTTCTTTTAGAGCGGCGCATAATCCCCCTTCTTTAAGAAACAGCAAATCTAGGCCTCTTCTATTCTGCAACACCATTTCTGAAAGTGAGGTGAGTGATTCTTTTAGTTGAGTTATGGAACTTTCTAATGCTCGAAGGTCGATGTCTACAGCCTGTCTTAAACTTGCATAATACTGGGGTTGTTGTATGAGGGCTGTGGTTCCTGTTCCTATCCCGGCAGATATTCCTAGTCCTAGAAGGACAGCCAATGTGAGGGTTACAGGTTCTCTCTTCCTTCTTGTTTTTCCCTCGTATTCATCTAAGAAGGACGAATCTGAATGATAGATAAGTCTAGGAACTAATTGCACTAGCACACAAAAATCAGCTGAATTGTTGAGAACCTCTAGAGAGACACAAGGGGTGAGCCCCGTGTTACATGCCCACCATCCATCTTGGGGAGGTACAAGATATCCCGAGCCTGAAGGGAGGCTGAAATCATGACAAAGGTGTCGATGGGACTGGGGAGGTGTTCCTATACAAGTACCATTTCCAGAAACCGAAGACAGAGTTAATTTACTGTTCCCTTTCTGTTTCCATCGACAATGGTCCGGGGAGCTGACATTAGTATAATTAGAACTATATCCTATAGCATCATAATAAGGGGGAGGGGCAGCATAACAGAACCAACATGATTTTGTAGCCTCCGGGTTTGTAGCATTAAGGACCGTAAAGGCTGCCTGCACCAAAGAAAGCATCCTATCCTGAGGAGTCCCAGGCTTAACTGTGGGTTCTTTGGATCCAGAGGTTTCATTAGTCTCATTCTTTGTTGACGTAGTTGAAGGGGCCGGGGGAAGCAAAGGGGGGCCAAGTACGGGATTTGGGCCTATTGATATAGGAGCAGGGGTCTCAATCTTTAGCTTAAGGGTCATTAATATTCCCAAATCATATCCATTCTTGTAAAATCTAATGCCCCATGAGTGGCCATTTACCCATTTTTTATCTCTTTTTCCAGGATTACTAAAGGAAATTTTGAGGGGGTGGCACCATCCTGAACATTCGGGGGCGACGGGTCGGGGACCCCTATAAGAAGTATGAGTGTAGTTGGCTGTTACTGTAATAAAATCCCAAGTTGAGGTGGGTCTCCAATAAGTATCTCCTGTGGTTTCACATCCCCAGTTTTGGCAATATAAATTTTCAGTTCCCCCACATTTATAATTCAGGGATCGGGGGCGATGGAACCCGGGGCATACATAGAAGGAGAGGGTTCTGAGCCAACTTCTTCGGACCTGGTTTTTACAACCCTCTCCGGAGTAATCAGCTTTAGTTAGAAGTTGGGACGGAGCATTATGCTGATCATAATAACTCTCTAGATCCCAATAGGGAGCTCCTATGGCCAGTTTACAGACATCAGGAAAAAGGTCTGGCCACCAGGTCCAGGGAGGGGCAGTATGGCTAATGGACCAGGTTATATCTCCAGTTTGAGAAATTACCTGCCAAGTTAGACGTTGGGGCAGGTGAGGGCTAAAATCACTTACAGTCAGTAAAGGCAGTAAAACCAAAATTATAAGTCTTAGGTTCGTAGAAGCTTGAGTTTGAGCGGGTTGTCGGTTCTTTGGGCCTGCCATCCTGATGATGCCGCCGCTGGTGCAGCTTTCACGTGTGAAGCATGGATCCAGGCAGCGATGCCGTCCACTTTTATGGCCGTTGGGGTGGTTAGGAGGATGGTGTATGGTCCTTTCCATCGAGGTTCCAACGTCTGGGTTCGATGCCGACGGACGTATACGGAGTCTCCGACTTGGAAAGGATGAGTTTCTCCCGGTGTTCCCGGTTGGTAGGCCTTGGCGAGTTGGGACCATATTTCTTTCTGGACCAATTGGAGTCCCAGTAGCCTAGCATATAAGTCAGTGTTATTTTGGCAATCAGGTTTTATTTCTTTTCCTAAAGTGAGGAGGGGAGGCGGGGCACCATATAATATTTCAAAAGAAGTAAGATGGTATCGGGAAGGTGTATTTCTAACCCGGAATAGGGCCAATGGAAGGAGCACCGTCCAATCGGTACCGCCAGTCTCCAAGGACAATTTAGTTAGGGTCTCTTTTAGAGTCCTATTCATTCTTTCTACCTGACCTGAACTCTGGGGTCTATAGGCACAATGTAATTTCCAATCAGTCCCCAAATATCTGGCCACATCCTGACTTACCTGGGCGACGAAGGCTGGAACATTATCAGACCCTATTACCTTTGGTGCTCCAAATCGAGGAAAAATTTCTTCTAAAATCTTCTTGGCTACTACAGCAGCTGTTTCTTTCTTTGTTGGGAAAGCCTCTATCCATCCTGAAAAAGTGTCTACAAAAACTAAAAGGTATTTATTACCGTACCTTCCAGGACGCACTTCGGTAAAGTCCACCTCCCAGTAAGTTCCTGGGCGGTCCCCCCTGAGTCTCTTTCCAGTTTCAAGTTTCCCTTTGTGAGCGTTTACCTGTTGACATGGGACGCATTCCTGCACAATTTGTTCAGCTAATTTTGTCATTCCAGGGGTTTCGTACCCGGCTTTTTGTAACAAGGCTACCATCTTTTTAGTCCCCAAATGTGTCCATCTGTGCATCTGTTGTAACATGGATTCTGCTTGCTGAGGGGACAAAGTTCCTTTTGTTGTGGCCGGGATGATTTCTTCATCGCGGCCTGGTTTTTCAGGAACTTTATCTGACAGTCCTAGAATGACTTCTCCCGATGCTATTTCTCGGGCCACTTGGTCAGCCATATTATTTCCCCTAATTATTGGGGTATTTCCTTTTTGATGTCCAGGGCAGTGGATGATACTGACTTTAGTAGGAAGCATGAGTGCAGTCAACAAAGCCATGATTTCGTCTTTGTTTTTAATTTCTTTGCCACCTGAAGTTAGTAGCCCTCTCTGTTGGTAAATGGCACCGTGGATATGAGCGGTAGCAAACGCATATCTACTGTCTGTGTAGATGTTTACTTTTTTATTCTCTGCCATCTCTAATGCCCTCGTCAGGGCAATTAATTCAGCTCGTTGGGCTGAGGTCCCTTGTGGTAGCGCCGCTGCCCATATGACTTGTTTTCCGTCTACCACGGCTGCCCCAGTTCGACGCTTACCTTCCTCCAGGAAACTGCTCCCATCCGTGAACCAGGTGAAATCAGCATCAGGGAGGGGCAGGTCCATCAGATCTGGCCTACTGCCGTGTGCTGCGGCCAGTACTTCCTGACAATCATGTATGATGGTGGAGCCTTCCAAGTCAGGATCAGGTAGCAAGGTGGCTGGATTGAGTCCTGTGGCTGGAGCAAACTTGATGCGATCTGAGTTTAGCAACAGGGTTTGGTAATGGGTCATCCTGGCATTAGTTAGCCACCTATCCGGTGGTTGACGGACTACATTTTCCAGGGCATGAGGAGCTGTTATTGTTAGATTTTGTCCTAAAGTTAGTTTGTCAGCATCTTTGACTAGAACGGCCACTGCAGCGATTATCTTTAAACAGGTGGGCCATCCTGATGCCACAGGGTCCAATTTTTTTGACAAATAAGCAACTGGGCGATTCCAGGGACCCAATTTCTGAGTCAATACTCCTTTTGCAATGCCCTTATTTTCGGCCACATATAAATGAAAAGGTTTGGTTACATCTGGCAGTCCTAGGGCTGGAGCTGAAAGTAAAGCTCGTTTGATTTGGTCAAAAGCCCGTTGTTCCTTATCGCCCCAAACGAAAGGAGTGCTGTTTTTGGTTAGGGGGTACAATGGGGCTGCCAGCTTAGCAAACCCTGGAATCCATAGTCTACAGAATCCGGCCGTCCCCAAAAATTCTCTAACCTGCCTGGCGTTTTTGGGAGCCGGAATTTGGGCCACCGTATCCTTTCTGCTCTCCGTGAGCCATCTTTGCCCCCCTTTTAATAGATACCCCAGGTAACTGACCTGTTGTTGGCATATTTGTGCTTTCTTGGCTGAGGCTCTATATCCCAGGGTTCCAAGTTCCGTTAACAGTTTTTCAGTACCCTTGATACAATCTTCTTGGGTCTCAGCAGCTAATAAAATATCATCAACGTATTGGAGTAATGTTACCTGGGGATTTGATTCTCTATATAATGCCAAATCCTGATGGAGGGCTTCATCAAAGATGGTCGGGGAGTTCTTAAATCCCTGAGGTAGCCGTGTCCATGTCAGCTGACCAGACATTCCCGATGTTGGATCTTTCCATTCGAAGGCAAAGTAGGGTTGGCTCAGGGGAGAGAGTCTTAAACAGAAAAAAGCATCTTTAAGGTCCAAAATAGTATACCACGTATGTTGAGGTGGAAGAGTGCTCAGGAGGTTGTAAGGGTTTGGAACTGTGGGGTGGAGGTCTGCCACCCGTTTGTTTACCTCTCGTAGATCCTGCACCGGCCGATAATCATTTGTTCCTGGTTTCTTTACCGGTAGGAGAGGGGTGTTCCATGCTGATTGACATCTTATTAAGATGCCCAAGTCTAGTAGCCTCTGTATATGGGGACGGATACCGTCTTTGGCTTCTCTACTCATGGGGTATTGACGGACTGTTACTGGGGTGGCAGTTGCCTTGAGTTCCACTAGCACCGGGGGCCGATTTTTGGCCATCCCCATTCCGGCAGTTTCTGCCCAGGCTTGAGGGAACCGAGTTACCCAATCAGTAACATTAACTCGTGAGGATGAAGGCTGCTCGTATAATTTATATTCATCTTCTAATTTCATAGTCAACATTTGAAGTAACCTTCCCTTATTATCAGTTATGGTGGGACCTTCTGGCTGAAAGTGGATTTGAGCCCCTACTTTGGAGAGTAAATCTCTTCCCAGCAAAGGATAGGGGCATTCCGGAATAATCAAAAATGAATGGGTTACTCGTCCAATCCCAAGATCTACTGTCCTTCGTGTGGTCCATGAATATTGTTTATTCCCAGTGGCTCCTTGTACCCATGACCTTTTAGCTGAGATAGGACCTTTTGAGTGGAGAAGGACGGAGTGCTGGGCTCCGGTATCTACCAAAAATTGAACAGGTTCCCCCTCCACTTTAAGAGTTACCCGGGGCTCGGGGAGAGGGTTCGAGCCCTGACTTTCCTAGTCTTCTTTTTCCAATGTTAAGATTTTGTTTTGGGTTGGCCTTCCTCCATTCTTTTTCTTAGGACATTCTCTCGCCCAATGTCCTTTTTCTTTACAGTAGGCACATTGGTCCTTGTCTAATGGCTGCCTTCTGTCTGCCGTTCGCCCTTCCTGCCTATTTCTATCCCCTATATTTCTTCCTCCAACCACAGTGGCCAGTATCTTACTTAAATTCCTCTCCTGTCTCTTATCCCGTCTTATTTCACGGGCTTCCTGCTCTTTCTGCTTTCTTTCTTCCTTCTCTTCCTCTGTTTCTCTTTTGTTATATACTTTATCTGCCTCTTTTACTAACTCCTGAAGCGAAAATCCCTGCAAGCCATCTAGCCTCTGTAATTTCTTCCTAATATCAGGGGCCGCTTGATCAATGAAAGCCATTGCTACAGTAGCCCTATGTTCCTCCGAAGTTGGATCATAAGGGGTAAAGCGTCTAAAGGCTTCCATTAAACGTTCCAGGAACACAGTTGGCGATTCCTGGGGCCCCTGAGTTACTTCCCTTACCTTAGCCAAATTAGTGGGCCGTCTGGCCGCTCCATGGAGACCCGCCACCAGAGCCTGGCGATACATTTTCAGGCGCTCCCTACCTTCCGGGGCATTGAAATCCCAGTTTGGCCTGACGAGTGGGAAACCAACATCAATCTCATTAGGCAGCTGGGTAGGTTGCCCATTGGCGCCTAATACATTTTTTCTGGCTTCTAAAAGAACCCGTTGCCTCTCCTCAGTCGTTAGGAGAGTCTGAAGCAGCTGCTGACAATCATCCCATGTGGGCTGGTGGGAGAAAACAAGAGATTCTATTAAAGCGGTAAGGGCCTGTGGATTTTCGGAAAAAGTTGGGTTATGCATTTTCCAATTATAAAGATCTGCAGAGGAAAAGGGCCAATATTGGAGAGGTCTATTCCCTTGGCCGTCGGGGGGGCCATATTCTCTAAGAGGTAGGGCAGTGGAGTCCGGGGAGATAGCCCTCCGGCTCCTAGTGCCCGCTGAGGGACCCCTTTCTTCTTCCATCATGGATGGTTCCCTTGGTGCCGAGGGCAGTGGAGCTGGGGGTCCTCTAGGTGGTAGGGGATTTGGGGCCGGAGGATAAGGGGGTGGGGAATCCAAAAGAAGCAAATCGGACTGCGGGTCAGGATAAATCGCCTTCGGTGGATCCGGGGCGTCAGGTAGCTTTTCCGTGTTGGGGTTTTTCTTTAAGGCTAATATCTCCGACGCTGCTGATGTGTGCGCGGACGTACCTGTTGAGGAAACAAAGGGCCGGACCCACGGAGGTGGGGAGAGAATTAAATCTTCCCAGACCAAGACATATGGTACTTGGTCTGGATGTCCGTGGGGATCTATATTAAATATCTTAGACTTCAGCAGCTTAATCTTGTCTAATAAAAAGGATCCTTCGGGGGGCCATCCTATCTGAAATGTTGGCCATTCAGAGGCACACAAAGTCTGCCACTTTCCTTTCTTCACCTCTACCGAAAAATTATGGGCTCTGGCCCGAACTTCGGTCCAATGGCTTAGGGTAAGGGAAAGAGGAGTCGTCATAGTTTGTCCCATTGTCGTCCGTCAGAGAAGAAGAATAGACCACAATACAGAAACAGTTAAAACTCCACGAAACACATATACGTATGGGCCACCGCGAGCTCGCTTCAAAACCGAAACTTCTTCAGATGGCAGTTACCACCAAGGGAACTGCCGAAACCGAGTGAAGGGGAGACAGAGTTTGCCTCTCCTTCCAGATGAGCCACCAGGGCGTCCCCTAGGGCTCATGGACGCCGGCTATTAGCACGTCTGCCTAGCCAGAGGTCCGATACAGATTCCATAATAAGCCGATTCTTACGGCTTTCCTCCGATAATGGCCCACAAAGAACAAGGGACAAACAGACAATCAAGCTCGAGCTTACCTGGTACCTCCAACTCCCGATGTTCTTGTGGTCCGGGGCGAGTGGAATCCCGGACGAGCCCCCAAATGTTAGACCTGCGCGGTCTCCTAGGAGTTTCGACTCGCCCAGGAAACAACAAGAGTCGGAAGTCGATGCAAAACGCAAGAGGTTTATTGAAGGCCGGTGCACCGGGGTTCCTTGGTCCTCACGCAGGAGGTCGAAGAAGGAACCCTTTTTGGGCGCGAATATGTCAGTTTTATAGGTTCCCACTTCCCTGTATGTAAATTATAGATTTGGTTGTGTTCTCCTGCTGATTGGTCCCGGCTTAGGCTCGGACCAGAGAGGGAACTTATCCCCAGCTGTCTGATTGGTCTTTGACAGACACCTATTTTGTTTATCTCCCTCCTTCTCGGGAGGGGGCCGGACATCCTGGAAATTCACCCATTGTCTAAGAAGCCCCTATTGTCTGGAGAGTTCTTAATCATTAGCTGGAACAATGTCCCTCGAGTCCCACAAGTTCATTTCTTTGGTCTATACCTCCATTGATGCAGCTGAGAGTGGCTGAAGGAAAACATACAACTACATTGACTAATCTCATATAATTCATGACCACATACCTCAGGTAGGCCCTTTATATTACAAGTTCATTATACTCTACTTCCCAAGTTCAATCCATTCTCTACATTATTATCTCACACCTGTTTTCTCTCCTCAAACCTTCAGCACATGCTTTCTGACTTTCAGATGTTGACTTGCTTCCTACTTCCCTAAGAAAATTAAAATAATCAAAAGAGAACTTCTGTAGATTCCCAAAACCATATTTGTCTACTGCCAGCACCTACATTCTCTGCCTTCCCATATATCACTATTGATGAATTATCCAAAGTCAGCCTTCTATCTGTGCAGTAGATCCCATCTCTTCACACCTACTCAAAAACATTACTCCCCAATCCTCCTCTTTCTCCCCTATATCATCAGGTCTTTTGTTCTGTATTATATCATTTTTATTAGCAAACAACATTGTTAATTTGTAAATCTTAAAAAAAGAATTCTCAATGCCACTATCACTGCCAGCTACTCATCCATTTCTTTGTTCCCTTCTATAACCCAATGCAACAGAAAAGTTCTCTGTACTATCTGCCTCCAATTCCTCTCCTCCAATTCTCTCATTTTTTAATTGAAATATAGTTGAAGTACAATATTACGTTAGTTTCAATATACAACATAGTGATTCGATATTTAAATATATTACGAAGTGATCACCACAGTAAGTCTAATAACTATCTGTCCCCATATAAAATTATTACAGTGTTATTGACAACATTCTTATGCTGTGTAATACATCCCCATGACCTATTTACTTTCTAACTAGAAGTTTGTACCTCTTAATTCCCTTCACCTATTTCACCCATCCCCACACCTCCTCCCCTCTGGCAACCACCCATTGTTCTCTGTGTCTATGCCTGTTTTTGTTTTGTTTGTTTGTTTGCTTTGTTTTCTAGATTCCACATATCAATGAGATTGTATGAGTATTTGTCTTTGTGTGACTTATTTCACTTACCATAATATCCTCTAGGTCCGTGCATGTTGTTGCAAATGGCAAGATTTCATTCTTTTTTATCCTTCAATTCTCTCTTGAACCTACCTCCATAGGGCATTTGCCCCCATCACTTTACTAAAATTTACTTACATGAAGGTCGCCAAAGACCTTCACAATGCTAAATTCCAAGGTCAATTTTCAGTCTATATTTTATTTAGCCTATCAATCAGCAGCCTTTGACAGAATTGATGACTCCCTTTTCCTTGATATATTTTCTTTTCTTTGACTCCTGAAACCCCACACTCTTGGTTTTCTTTATACCTCACTGGTGACTCCTCAGTTTCATTTGCTGGTTGCCCCTCTTCTCTCTGATTTCTTTATATTGAAGTGATGCAGGGCTCAGTCCTTAGTGGTCTTCTCTCCTCTACACTCATTCTCTTGGTAATATCATCCAATCTTATAGCTTTAAATCCTCTCCCAAATTTATTTTTCACCTTGCACTTGCAAGTTACTTATCCAAATGCCTATCTTGTGTCTCTACTTGGGTGTCTTTTAGATATCTAAAATTCAACATGCCAAAGTTGGAACTGAATTATAGATTGCATTATTTCTGTACCTATATACATCTTTGCATTTATATTATAAAAGGCAATATAATGTTTCCTGAAGAATATAAGAAACTCTGATCTTTTCTCAAAATCTGTTCCATCTGTACCTTCCCATCTCAATAAGTGTTAACTCCATACTTACAATTGACCAAAACAGAAACTTTTATTCTTCTCTCTTATACCTGACTTCAATTCTGCCAGGAAATACTCTTGGCATTGCCTTCAATATTTATCCAGAATTATACGATTTCTCGCTGTTGCCACTGCCACCCCCCTAGTTCAAGCTACCACCATCTTTCTCCTGGATTACTGAAATAGCCTCCTAACCAGTCTCCTTGTTTCTACCCTTGGCCCCTAGAATCTGTTCTCAACACAGCAGCCAAAGTGTTAGGTCATGCTACTCCTTTCCTTGAAATCCTGCAAAAGCGCCTCATTTCATTGAGAATAAAAGCCAAATACTTACCATGTTCTACTAGACCTATAGAGTCTGGCTTCCCTTCACCTCTCAGTCGTCTTCTGTCTCTTTCTTACTCACTCCTCTCCTTGGCCTCCCGCCTCCTTGTTCTTCAAACCCTGCAGCCACACTCCTGCCTTAAGTCTATCCCACTGGCTGTTCTTTGCCTGGCTGTTCCCCAGTTATTCTATGGCTAATTCTCTTGACTCCCTCAAGTTTTTCTCAAATGACACTCCATTTGTAATTCCCAGTTCCTCCTCCCTATACCTCACACACACCCCCCTTAGTCTGCTCTAAATTTTTACTTTTCCATAGTTTTTATTTCTTTATTTTTTCTTTATTATATATTCTGCATTTGAAAAAAACCATTTGATATCATATCTCTCTATAGAATCTGGCATGTACATAATGCTACATGAATATGGACATCTCAAGGATCTTATTAAATCCACCAAACCTCTCTCAATCCCCAAAAGGAAGAAGCAGATCTGTTCAACGTTTCTTTCTAATAATTCACGTTGGCGATATCAGAAGAAACTTGGAAACAAATTTTATTTATTTATTTACTTATTTATTAAAAAAAATTTTTAAGACATCTTTTTTAAAAATTTATGTTTTATTTATTTTGGCTGCGTTGGGTCTTTGTTGCTGCACTCAGGCTTTCTCTCGTTGCGGCGAGTGGGGGCTACTCTTCGTTGCAGTGCACAGGCTTCACATTGCGGTGGCTTCTCTTGTTGCGGAGCATGGGCTCTAGGCACGTGGGCTTCAGTAGTTGTGGTTCGCGGGCTCTAGAGCGCAGGCTCAGTAGTTGTGGCGCACGGGCTTAGTTGCTCCGCGGCATATGGGATCTTCCAGGACCAGGGCTCGAAACTGTGTCCCCTGCATTGGCAGGCGGATTCTTAACCACTGCACCACCAGGGCAGCCCTATTTTTAATTTTTATTGAAATATAGTTGATTTCAAACTTGTGTTAGTTTCAGATGTATAACAAAGTGATTTAGTTATTTATATATATATATATATATATACACATATACACACACACACATATATATATATTCTTTTTTAGATTCTTTTCCATTATAGGTTATTACAAGATATTGAGTATAGTTCCCTGTGCTATACACTGGGTCCTTGTTGGTTATCCATTTTATATATAGTAGTGTGTATATTTTAATCCCAAACTCTCCCTGGTTTTTAATCTTCTTAACACACTATAGAATTAATTTACTTACATGTTTACTTGTTTACTGTTTGCCTTCCCCATTAGAACATAAGCTCCACAGGCCTGATTTGTCCCCAGGTGTACAGTGGTGCAGCCTAGAACCTGACACAGATTGCCTCCCAATAAGTGTTTGTTGACTGAATTAATTAATTGTTTAATTTGCCTAGTCAAATATCTACTCACCTATTGATTTTACTTAAAATGTCTGGGGAATTCCCTAGCAGTACAGTGGTTAGGACTCGGTGCATTCACTGCCATGGCCCGGGTTCGATCCCTGGTTGGTGAACTAAGATCCTTCAGGCTGCGCGGCTTGGCCAAAAAAAAAAAAAAAAAAAGTCTGAAAAACAAACAAACAGAAATTTCCTATATTTTCCTCGGAATATTCATTGGTACTATACATACACAATTTTTTTTTCAAAAACCTTTTTGCCTTACTAGAAGATGACCACTCCTTGAGAAAATTGTTACTTTAGAATGGCAAATATCTTTCATGGCTTATCACTTGCCTTATCAGTGTATAGCTCTTCCCACTGTAAAACAATGAATTAATTTATGCAGTCAGAGATAATTCCCCAGAAGAACAAATATCACTTGCCTTCTGAGGCTTGCTAAGAAATCTCTCCCTAGGTGATTATTGGGTATTGAGAGTACTGAGGCCCAGTATCACAGCCCTTTACTGTTGTATGATAGTTAATTTACCTGTAAAGGCCGTTCCTTCACCAGTTGACAGACATACTCTCTTTTATCTTTGAACTTCAATTCATTGTATCTATTTATATACCCAGGAAATTGCAAAATATTAAGCAATGAACTTTCTTATATTTTGTGCATTTCAAAATGTATTTTTTGTCATGTTTTAAATCTGTACCATTTTATCTAAATGTCCCATTGTAATAAGATCATTTGATAATTCACACTTGTTCACGTTTACACTAAACACAAAGAACATGTTTACACTATTTTGGAATGGCAGTCAAGTAAAAAGTTTAATTTCACCATTAAAGATTTTTTTATTGTCCTTTAAAGCACTTTTGGGCTTCCCTGGTGGCGCAGTGGTTGAGAGTCCGCCTGCCGATGCAGGGGACACGGGTTCGTGCCCCGTTCCGGGAAGATCCCACATGCCGCGGAGCGGCTGGGCCCGTGAGCCATGGCCGCTGAGCCTGCGCGTCCGCAGCCTGTTGCTCCACAACGGGAGAGGCCACAACAGTGAGAGGCCCGTGTACCGCAAAAAAAAAAAAAAAATTTATTGTCCTTTTAAGCACTTTTGAACACATTGGGGTGCTCCAAGATCACCAGTAGGTAGGATTTTCTGATTTTTTTTTTTTTTTTTTTTTGCACGGTAGAGGGCCTCTCACTGCTGCAGCCTCCCCCGTTGCGGAGCACAGGCTCCAGACGCGCAGGCTGAGCGGCCATGGCTCACGAGCCCAGCCGCTCCGCGGCATGTGGGATCTTCCCAGACCGGGGCACGAACCCGTGTCCCCTGCATCAGCAGGCGGACTCTCAACCACTGCGCCACCAGGGAAGCCCGATTTTCTGATTTTTTAAACTCTCTGTCACTGACAAAAGTGGGCGGAATAGACCTATGGGGAAACAGCACTTACATAACCTCAGTTAATTTGTCATTGGCTCAATTAGAAGCTTCCTTTTGCAATAGTCTTTTGGATCGCTTTGTGTTGGAAAGAAGCTTGGGTAGGAGGATCTGAGCCAGGATCAGAGAGGGAAATATATTTTAAAAATAGCTAATGATAACAGTTAATGCTTATTGAACAGTTGAACTAGGCCAGGGATATAACACCACTAACACCTCTTCACCTCGACCTATCTTAAACCTGGTCTCGCTCTGTCCCCATTTCTTACTTTATTTTCTTTGTATCTCTATCTCTACCTGACATTGTAAGTTTATTGTTTGTCTCCACTAACATAATGCTTTTTCTTGCTCATCTTTACATCTATAGCATCCCATAAAAATGAATGGCACACACTAGGCACTCAATAATTAGTTGAAAGAATGAATTAATATTCATCACCTTATTTCATTCTCTCAACCACACTGATAGGTACTGTTATTATCACCAGTAAAAGGAGGAGGGAACTTAGGCTTTAGGTGGCTAGATAACTTTCTAGAGGTCATATAACAAACAAGTAACAGAGCCTGAGTTCTTAGCCACTCTGCATATTATTGCCTCAAGGGAAAAAAAATTGTTTTTGTTATTTACAACTAGCACCTGAAATTCAAAAACAAAAACAAAACAAAAAAACTTCCCGCAGGAGAAGAGGAAGATTCCTGCTGTACCAAATGGAACAGCAGCTCATGGGGAAGCCGAGCCCCACGGAGGACATAGTGGACCTGAACTCCAGCGAACTGGAAGGTTAGTGAAAAGCCCTTGTATGGGACTTCAAAGACCGAATGATATATACCTTTTTTGTGTGTCGGGAATTGCTGTTTTGAGAACTAATTTGTTTTTATACTTTGGATACCTACTCTTTGGGGGATGAATATGCCAATTAATTTGATTTCTCTGTAGTTACTAATGATTGTCATTATTATTAAACCAGAACAGTGAATACACCATTCCATTTTAATATACCTAGTCTTTCGTATTGCTATGCATTAAAACACATTCACAGATTCTTAGAATGAATAAGAAAACTGTCAGTTGCCTTTTCCAAAAGAGCCTGTTGAAAACGTCAAGCTCAGGATGGAAATGAAAATAAATACCAAGAACTCAGTCTTATAGACCCTGTCTCATTACATGCAAGTAGGATGTATATAATAGTATTTTTTATTTTTACGGTAGTAATTTGAAAGAGTTATATGATTTATATTTCTAATCACACATCTTTGAAGAGATGAAAGCTTCCATTTATTTCTTAAAATGATTCTTTATGGTGTTTTGACAGCTTGTCTCTCTCCAAGAAATGTGTGAGCAGAAAATCAGAACCTTTGGGTGGGTCTCTCTTCAGGGAATGTGTGCACACAGCCTCCATTATAATTGAAGGCAATTGCAGAGGCTTTGCAGGATTGGTGCTCCTCTCCCCTCAGGGCCATTTCCTGTACTGCTTTCACTGTGTCCTCTAAGATGACTTTCCAGTTCCTGACAACTCTGTGCATTTTAATTCTCCTGCGTTCTTTCCCTTTATCTATGTTTTGTCTCTGAGGAGATGTCTTCCTCAGGCTCCCGTACCTAATTTGAGATGGTTCAAACAATTTTTTCCTTTTCCCTGTACTAGAAACATTGTTACTCCTTCTATTTACTTTCATATTTTCAAATGCTGTCTTTTTATTTCTGTTGTTTTTTTTTTTTCTCTCTCTCTCAGGTGTAACATGCCACATAGCTTAGATTTTTTTCAAAGTTCACTTTTCCTTACTGCTTCCTAAATCCTCCCAGGTCACCAATATCCGGTATCTTCGCTTCTCCAGAGTTCTTCCACAGATTCTGTTGCTGACATGACTTGAAGTATCCATTACTCATCTGCTCTCCTGGAGTTGCTGGTGCACATCTGGGCTGCTCTTGCACTGTTCTCTGCAATGACCTCCCACTTCCGGATTTAGATTTATGCTGCTAAAAGCACGTTTATGACACAGTAATATAACAGCTATTTAGACTAATGTATACCCTAATAAGTAATTAATTAGAAAAGAGTGGTCTAATAGAAAGTACTATCAAACCTATAAATATTAACTACTAAGTAATAGTTCATAACCACCTCAAATTCTTTTGGGGATTAGGTGGGGTAGAAATCATAACTGAATGAATAAATAGACTCGTAGATTAAATCTGTTCTGAATTGTGACTTTGGCAAGTTAACAAATCATTCAGAAATGATCCCCCAAATAAAAATTATGTATGTGTTTTACTAAACACGGGTAAAGGAATCTAACCTAAGATGATCTTTGCGTGTGTGAATTTCACAGGTTCTTTGCAAGCTTCTCTGAATTTTAAATGTCCTTTTTTTTCAATTGAAATTTCATCCTTCTCAACCTCTCCTACTCCACATCCCTCTGATGGAAACAATCACTAGAAAAACATAATGATTCTATCACTCACATAACAGTAAGATAGTTACTAATATGTTACTATTGTGCCTATATTAGGGCAATTAAAAATAATAGAATTTATTCTGAAGAGGTACATCTTTCAAGGCAAATCAGAATTTATTTCTCAAGAGAACAATCATTTTTGAGGTGATTCTTAGATTGCCAGATTATATTCCTATTTAGAAAATAAATAACAAGACTTTAATATTTTTCCATAAACCAAGTATATTTAGCATACTGGCAGTATGTTGAACATAATAGGTTTTTTTTAACCTCCATGTAGGAACTTAATCACAGCCTTATTCATTTTAATATGACATCTTTATCCCATAGAACACAAAGAGCTTTTGGTAGTCAAATGTTAAATCTGCATATTGTTATTAAATGTTCAAAGAATGAGAATAGCTGTTTAATGCTCTCATTCCTAACAGATTAGAAAGTTCCAGTCCTCAGATTTTAGGCAATGTTTCACAATTTAATGCTTCTCTCTTCCCCACCCCCCCCAAAAAAAATAATCCTTCAAATGCTTTAATGTGGTTTTTGGATATATTTAGAACATATGCATTTTTCCCAAATAAGGTCATTATTGTCTTGTGAATGATAGATGTTTGAATATGTTTAGACAATAGTGGATCAAAAGTACATTTATCTAGGTTGCTTATTGTAAGGTCCCTGTCTTAGTTTCCTAAAAATGAAAACAACTCTGGAACTTATGTCTCTCTACGAAGTATTGTCATCCATAAGGTCATTTAAGTGCCTGTCTGGAGTATTATTTGGCAAGGGTTTTTTTTCACAAAGAGAGTGGGTAACTGGAGCCATGGTTATATGCCACTTTTTCTCTCTAAGTTGATGTTCACTATTGGACTGTACAAAAATCAGTTTACCTTCCCTCCTTCACTCTCTGCTACACTAAATGGAATGTAAACAATTAGAAGATATTGCCAATGATTGAGGATGGTAGGCCTGATTTTAGGAATAGGTTATTGTAAAATGGCACAGAGATTAGAGTAATCCTTAACTCTCATTATTTGAATTTTGATTGATGAACAGCTGTGAACCTTGTTTGAGAGAACCTAGGATTTTTTTGGCTGTTGACACAATATTTGGTTAGGGATTGAAGTGACATAGTGGTACAAAGCCATTCCTGTAGATCATCATAGTAAAACCTAGCATGTTAATATGGGTCTCATCTCTGCTGATGGAAAACCTGTACTGTGACCTGGCAACAAAGCAAATGAGCATTTTGATTTATGTGATTTTTATATTTGTATGTCACTATTGTGTTTTCCCCCCTGTCTTAGGATTTTTGGGGGACTTATTTTAGATATCAAAAGAAAAGCTCCATACTTCTGGAGTGACTTCAGAGATGCTTTCAGCTTGCAGTGCTTAGCATCTTTTCTGTTTCTCTACTGCGCGTGTATGTCTCCCGTCATCACATTTGGAGGACTGCTAGGAGAAGCAACTGAAGGGCGAATAGTATGTATCATGCTTTTCTCTGAACTTTGAAACTTAATCAGCTTTTACGATTCATAGTTAGATGAGTCTGCATTTAATTTTGGTTTCCTTTATGAGGAGAGATTTGATGTATGGTCTGGCAGACAAAGTTCATACGAATTTCCTAGATGACTAATGGAACTGGTAATCAGGGAGTGGAATATCTCAGAACAACTAATTCTTATCTTACACAGGGTTCTGATCTCATCCCTGGCCCCCCAGTCCTAGGCTAGCTTTAGCCTCTGGTTCTTGCCTCATAAGAGGCCCATTTTCCTATTTATATAGGCCATGCTTCTGCCAGACATTTATTATGAATACATGTAAACTTTTAGTAAGCAAAAGAAAAGTGAGATAAGGAAGGGGGAGAGGACATATCCCTGTCCACTACCATTCACAGTCTGCTGACCGCCTGCCGCCTTTTTTTTATCCTCCTACCCCACCTCCTGCCCAAGGTTGCTAGGCCCTTCATAGCAAAGGGAAAAAAGACCCATGTATTTTACATATTTTCTCCCCGGTTATAATCGCAGCCTGCACAGCTTAGATAATGGAATCATTTATATCTCTACACAGAGTGCAATCGAATCTCTCTTTGGAGCGTCCATGACTGGGATAGCCTATTCTCTCTTTGGTGGACAGCCTCTTACCATATTAGGCAGTACAGGACCAGTTTTGGTGTTTGAAAAGATTTTGTTTAAATTTTGCAAGTAAGTGTTATATACTTTTGGCCCTCAGCCCCTTTCTATTTCTCTACTGTATTTAATCTTCTTCCAACATCACATTTGGAGATCTGCTGGGAGAGGTAGAAGCTGCTGATTTGATTCAGTTTGCCATTTTTGTCTCTCCATGGAAATAAAGGAACAGTAAAATATTGATGTATATTGTTATGTATTATTTATAAAACATTATATTCAGCTCTAAGCACTGAGAAACCTCTTTGAGTTTTGTACCCTTAGGTGTTCCCTTTAGACAAAGTCTTGAGTTTAGATACTCATGGGATGTGAAGCTTATTTACTTTCACTTCCTGAATTAGACTTACTTCCATCTACTTAAAATGGTGGCAAGCTGTTAAATGACCTTCTTTCCACTGTTCTTTTCCCCCTCCTAGAGAATATGGGCTGTCCTACCTATCTTTAAGAGCTAGTATTGGACTTTGGACTGCAACCCTGTGTATCATACTTGTGGCCACTGATGCAAGCTCCCTTGTCTGCTATATCACCCGGTTTACTGAAGAAGCTTTTGCTTCTCTTATTTGCATCATTTTCATTTATGAGGCCCTGGAGAAGTTGTTTGAACTCAGTGAAGCATATCCAATCAACATGCATAATGATTTGGAACTGCTGACACAATATTCGTAAGTACCATTTCCCCCGTTGGCTGTGGGGCTTTTCTTTCTACCAATATTGCTATTGTTATAAGAAATACGAGGAACTTACTCAGCAGATAGAGTTCCTTAAATTGATTCGTGACCTAAATCCCGGTCTCTCAGAGTTGAACAGGATTTTAAGAGTCATCTAATCAGCTGCTCATCTGAATACTTGAGTTTTCATTATAACATCCTTGCCAAGAATAACTTTTTGAAGTTTTATTTGTCGAGCATTCCCTATTAAGTAGATAATGAACCAAGATCAATTTTACTATACAGAGATTTTTTTTTCAAAATATTTTTGATTTTGGTCTTCCTTTAGGACCTTTTCCATGTAATGTAATCCAAAGAACACAGTAGTGAAAGATAAGATTTCAGATTTAAAGCAGTGAGATAAAAGAGACTCATTGGGGCTAAATTGCATAGTTTGATGTTTGAAAATATGATAAAGTCTTAAACAAAATATCACTGAATTGAAATGTATTTTTGCTTTTGGAACCTATGACATTTATGATAAAAGTACTCACATATTGCCTGTTGAGGGTGATATTACAGTTTAAGATTAAAGATGGGATTGTACCTATTACACGTTCTAGTTTAGTATGTCAGCAGTTTGGGATTTCTCTAAGGCTGTATTTGCAGAGTATATGTGAACATTATGTTACTCTTCTTTGATTTAATTTTAGGATTTTTTTTTGTTGTAATTATATATACATTTTAAACAGTGAATATTTGAAACAATATGTTCTTTACCAGGCATCAACCTGGCATTATAACCTCTGCATTAACTACCAATGCTCTTCTTATAAACTGCTCAGATAGGCCCTCAAAATCTTCCTTTGAAGATTTATCATCTTTATTTAATATTAGAAGTTGAAGTTGTTGAAATTAGGCCAAAACAGTGCAATATTATAGTCTTGTTAAGAATGATGTAATGATATAGAGTTGAAAATAAGACGACTTTTAGTACTTTGAATTTTTCTCGGTAATTAGAGATAGGTTTAACAGTGCATCCCTGTTTTAGAACAAAAAAAAATCAGAGTGGGATATAAAATAACTTCCCCAATAAAAGTAAATGGTGAGGGTGTTGTGAACAGGATTCAAGTGCAGATGAAGGAGGTGTCAGGGACACTCAGAAAGCAGGCAGATGGGAAGAACAATTTGATCAGAATGAGATGTAACATTGATACATGCCTTTTCATTTATCTTTAGTTGAAAAGAGAGCAGTGTCACCTAATTTGGGTATCTTTGCGAGGATATGCAATTACCTCTGCTTGAATTTTCAAACCTACTACATGCCAGGCACTGTGCTTGGTGCTAGGGAAATCATGAACAATATTCTGTTCTCAGTGAGCTTCCAGTTTAGTAGGAAATGTAGACAAACAGACAACACAATGGAATAAGTGCTGTGTTAAAGGATTGGTCCAGAATACTATGGTACTACATCAGAAGAGCACCTAACCCAGATTTCAGGTTCAGAGAAGACTTCCTGGAGGAAGTGGCATAGAAGACCAAAAAATCAGTAGGAATTAGGTGCTGAGGAATAGAGATGGAGAGTGGTTTAGATGGAGGGAATGGCACAGACTTGGATGTAAGGAATTTATTAATGCTTTGAAATATTTGTCCAAAGTTATATAGCTAGCGGTGAAACAAGAAATTAGACTCAGGCTTTATGACCCTGATGTAATTCTCAGTAACTGAAGTTACTGCTGTAATTTTAAAATTTCTTTAAAGTACTGTTTCTCAACCACTGATACATATACAATCAGAGAAAAGCAGACAAAGCTTAAATAGGCGGGAGGGTTTTATAATCAAGTATTCATCATAAAGTATTCTTCCAAAAACTCCACTGGATTTTTATGTCCTTAAAACTCATTATAAATTAAAAAGATGGTGAATAATAAATGCATGTAGGTATAATAAATAACTATAGAAAGTGGTGAATGATTGCTCTAGCAACTATCTAGCAATTTCAGTCTCTAAACATCAGTTAAAATAAATTCACTAAGGGGCTTCCCTGGTGGTGCAGTGGTTGAGAGTCCGCCTGCCAATGCAGGGAACACGGGTTCGTGCCCCGTGTCCGGGAGGATCCCACATGCCGCGGAGCGGCTGGGAATGTGAGCCGTGGCCGCTGAGCCTGCGCGTCCAGAGCCTGTGCTCTGCAACGGGAGAGGCCACAGCGGTGAGAGGCCTGCGTACCGCAAAAAAAAAAAAAAATTTTAAAAAAAAACAATTTTTCTTTTCATATAACAATTTTTCTTTTCAAAGTCCTTTTATGGTCACTTTATATTTAATGAAATCCTATGGAGCAGATAAGTTCTATTTTATAGAACAAGTTAATGATTTATAACTTACCAATAATCAAATAAAGCATAATGAAGAGTAGAACCCACTTTTCTTAATGTTATGTTTTCTTTATTAGAGGGTGTGACTTTGTTCTGCCACTCAACTTTATCTCACCTTTTGGGCACATTGCCATGAATTCTTTATCAGATTAGTGTAATGTCAGTGTTGGCACTTTGTATATGATAATTTGACTCAGAGTATCTGCCACTTCTGTTGGGAAATTTTAAGCAAATTATTCTCGTTCATGTAAACTATTGCTACATTCATTATTCATTCATTCATTTCTACTTTGCTAGGTATTTTAAGTGTCACCACTACATACTTTATAGTATTAGTCATGCTAAATAAATGCTTAGAGACATTGCTGTTAATTTGTTTTGGAGAAAGAAGCACTTCCCTTTAACTATGGAAATTAATATCCTAATTGTTCTGAACACTATTCCTCCTAGATATTTGTAGAACTAGTAAAATTCAGTTAGCTTAGCATATTTTTCTATTTATAAATGCAATTCTTGATAATATAAGGTGTTCAGCTTATGCACTTTACATTTATTATTTAACAAATAGGAAAAGATTGAGAAAAGAATATATACAACTCTGGGGAAAGAAGTTTACTTCATAAAACCATTCCTTAGTTAGAGCTCTCAGTTGCAGGCAAAATAGTTTTTATATACCACCCAAAAAACCCCTGTTTTTATAAATAAGTACTGTGCAAATATTATGTGAAGGGTAAGAAAATATGTTCTCATAAGTGAATGCTCATTGCTGGTCTCAGTGAAGTCTGTGTCCAGCTTCCACTCATTCCTCTGTGTAGCTCATCTCTTCTTTACGTGGGTACCTGGGGTCTTTTCGATATATCAAAACTTGCTCTAAAGATGATTAGTAGGAAGCTAATTTTATTTCTTCCAGAATTTTCATTTTGTTATCTAAAAGAAGGAAGGCAGAATTTTTTTCAATTATAAAAGCAGGTTTTTAGGGAATAAGAGAGATGGTCCTACTCATTCTGAAATCATATCCCTGGGTGTTGTGGGCTGAATTGTGTTCTTTCAAAATTTCCCACACACCAGATTTCTGAGCAAATCGAATGGCTCTCTATATAGAATTTGAAAACTTTTTAGCACCCTCTCTACCTCTATAATCTCTTGTCTAAATTATGACAATTGCCCTCCAAATGGTGTCCCTGATTCTACTACCCTTCCCTTCCACAGACTGTTTTCTATGAAGCAACCAGAATTATTCTCTTAAAACCCATCAGATCATGTCACTCTGCTTCTCAAAGCCCACTGATGACTTCCCATTACCTTCAAAGATGTTGTATGAGCTGTTCCTCACTGCCTGTCTTACCTTGTCTTCTACTTCCTCTTCTGCTGCACCCACGCTAATCTCCTTGCCCTTCAGCCTTCATACTTGCTGTTCTTTTTGCCTAGAATGCCCTTCTCCAGATATCTATGTGGCTTGTTCCTTCACTATCTTCAAAATCACCTGTTTGAGGACTTTCCATCTAAAATTTCAACTCTCTTCTCTCTCTTCCTTTTTTTAATCTAAAATATTATATAATTTATTTATCTTTTTAAAAGTAAGATTTATTGAAGTATTATTTACATACAATAAAATATGCCTCTTTTAAGTGTACCCTCAAATGAGTTTCAACAAATGAATAACACTATAATTGGAATATACAATATTTCCCAAAGTATTTCCTCACGGCCCTTCGCAGTCTCTCTCTCACCCCAACCCCCAACCCCTGACACTGATGTGATTTCTGTCTCTAAAGTTTTGCCTTTTTTAGAATGTCACATAAATGGAATCATAGAGTGTATAGCCTTTGGTGTCTGGCTTCTTTCACTTATCATATGCTTTTGAGATTTACTCATTTTGTTGCATGCATCAATTTATTCCTTTTTATTGTTGGTCAGTGTTCCACTGTATGGATGTACCACAAATTGTCTATCCAACCACAAGTTGATAGATGTTTGGGTTGTTGCTACTTTGGAGCTATATTGCTTCACATGCAGGTCTTTACTTGGCCTACGTTTTCATTTTCTCTTGGGTAAATACCTAGAAACAGGATTGCTGGGTTATATGAAAAGTCTATATTTTAACTTTATAAGAAAATTCCAACATGGTTGTACCATTTTGCACTCCCACCATCAATGAATGAGTGTTCCTATCGCTCTGCATCCTCATCAGCACATGGTATTTTGCTTATGTAGAGTGATACCTCTATTAGTCTAATTTATTGTGTGTTCCCCTCCTAGAGTGAGTTCATGAGGAAAAGGGATTTAGTCTGTTTTGATCACTGCTTTCCCAGTGTTCAGATCAGTTTCTGGCACAAAATAGATAGATGTTCAATGAAAATTTGTTGAAAAAAATAAATGAATGTTGAATGAATATCACCTCTATTTAGAATTTGTACTAAGGCTCAGAAGGGATTATGGCTTACCCAAGTAGAAGAACTTGAGCTAAAACCCAACACATCTAACATTTAGTCAAACACTTTTGACAGTGTACCACATTATAGGCCACTGGTTTGACCAAATTAATTTCTAGTATTAATATTTAGAATATGAGGGAACTTGGATAAATTTTATTTAAGTCTCTTAGATATTATCTTCAAACAGTTTAAATTTTATCACAGGAAATTAAAAATATAAAAATAGAGGGATTTAAAACATAAATATTTGAATAATATTAACATATGCAGTAAAATGGATTCTTATTTTAGAGCATAAAAGTGCTTATTTTGATTATAATGATTCCCTGTAAATAGGTATTTGACAAGAAGAGAAAAAAATCTTGGCTAGAGATGAATTTTGTTGTATCACATTGAAGCCCACTTCACCTTATTTTTAAGAAACTTGGTAATAATTTGGATTAAAAGATAGGAATCTATACCAATATCCTAGTTAGTTGCTTTGGGTAACTCCCTAAGAGCAGCCTTCTAGAGACAACATCTTAACCCTCAAAAATACACAGGAAGTACATGTGAAATATGTAGAGAATAAGAGCTCTGGGAGGGTACGTACCAAACTTATAATACTTTGGGGACAGAAGAAAAAACTGAAAAAAAAAGGCTTGTTCTCTTTGTATATTTTGGAGTGTTCAACTGGCATTGTGTGGATACATTATTTTGTAATTTCTTTCTAAGAATAAGTTTTATGAGAAACAGACCCACGGATACAGAGAACAAACTAGTGGTTACCAGTGGGGAAAGGGAAGGCGGGGGTAGCAATATAGGAGAAAAGGGTAAAAGGGGTTATTATAGGATTATATGAAATCATATGTGTGAAAACTTTTGAAAACTGTAAAGCACTGTAGAATTTAAACAATCTTTCATTCAATTAAAAAAAAGTTTTATTATGGGAAATTAAAGTCTTTTGACAAGCCATAGAATGAGGTAATTAGGGCCAGGTGGTGCTCATCAAATCAGTTCCTGTGTAAACAAATTTATTTTCCATTTCAGGAAAATAGCAACTTACAAAACTCAAAGGAAGAATAGAGCAAAATGTTTAAGGTATAATAAGTAGATTTGCCATTCTGTTCTTAAATTCTCTTATTAGGCTCATTCTTTCAACATCTATTGCTTTTCTCTGAATTGTGTTAACATTGATAGTGTGAAAATGAATATGGTCTCCACTCTAAAGGAGCTCAGTGATTAACAAGAAGAGACTAGAGATGTGCTTTGTACATAGTGGCTGCACACAGAGAATTTGTTGAATCAATAAATGAGGAGGGAGCTAGAGGCAATGCATAGTCAAATCATTGCAACCTGGCATGGTAAGTATTTATACTAGACATATGTTTAATGGTCCAGGAGAAGAAGTAAAAAACTACCTTAATTTATCACTCCATCTCTGTTGTACCTGTAACTTGAGTTTCTTATATATGGCGTATCTGTTTTTCTCTCTCTTCATTATCTCTGCATGAGCAGGTCATAATTAGAGTTGAGGGCACCAAGGTAGATAGATGAAATCCTGGGACCAGTTGGCAGAGAGTCTTAAAAATTGTAATGAGTTTTATTGTAAAAGATCATTGGGGGTAATGACAAAGCTCTGGGAATAATTATGTGATAATAGATTAGAAGGTGATCATAGGAGGTGGAGCAAAGAGCAATAACCTTGGTATGGAATGTTTAAGTCCTGATTATTGACTGAGACAATGGTAATGAGAAGAAAATAAACAAACTGGGGAAAAAAACAAAGAAGAGCAAAAATTGGCAAGGCTTTATTCATTCATTCAACAAGTAATTATGGAATGCCTTATAATTTATATGAGCAATAACAAAAATTTGCATACATGGCTTTATTTAAGCCTCACAATAATCTATGGTATAAGTATTACCCCTCAGGTGATCAATCTGAGGTTCCAATAAGTTAATTAATTTGCTCAATATCCCAGAACCAGTGAATGGTAAATGAGAGTCAAACTCAGGTATACTTTTTTTTATTAAAATGTAGTCGTTTTACAATATTATATTAGTCTCAGGTGTGCAGCATAGTGATGCAATATTCTTATAGATTATACTCTGCTTAAAGTCATTATAAAATAATGGCTATATTCTCTGGTGCTGTACAACATATACTTGTTGCTTTTTGTTTTCATTTTTGAATTTTATTTTATTTACTTCTTTATACAGCAAGTTCTTATTAGTCATCAATTTTATACACATCAGTGTATATATGTCAATCCCAATCGCCCGATTCATCACATCACCACCTCCACCCCCGCGGCTTTCCCCCCTTGGTGTCCATACGTTTGTTCTCTACTTCTGTGTCTCAATTTCTGCCCTGCAAACCGGTTCATCTGTGACATTTTTCTAGGTTCCACATATATGCATTAATATACGGTATTTGTTTTTCTCGTTCTGACTTACTTCACCCTGTATGACAGTCTCTAGATCCATTCACGTCTCAACAAATGACCCAATTTCGTTCCTTTTTATGGCTGAGTAATATTCCATTGTATATATGTGCCACATCTTCTTTATCCATTCATCTGTCGATAGGCATTTAGGTTGCTTCCATGACCTAGCTATTGTAAATAGTGCTGCAATGAACATGGGTGCACGTGTCTTTTTGAATTATGGTTTTCTCTGGGTATATGCCCAGTAGTGGGATTGCTGGATCACATGGTAATTCTATTTTTAGTTTTTTAGGGAACCTCCATACTGTTCTCCAGAGTGGCTATATCAATTTACATTCCCACCAACAGTGCAAGAGGGTTCCTTTCCTCCACACCCTCTCCAGCATTTGTTGTTTGTAGATTGTCTGATGATGCCCATTCTAACTGGTGTGACGTGATACCTCATTGTAGTTTTGATTTGCATTTCTCTAATAATTAGTGATGTTGAGCAGCTTTTCATGTGCTTCTTGGCCATCTGTATGTCTTCTTTGGAGAAATGTCTATTTAGGTCTTCTGCCCATTTTTGGATTGGGTTGTTTGTTTTTTTAATATTGAGCTGCATGAGCTGTTTATATATTTTGGAGACTAATCCTTTGTCCGTTGATTCATTTGCAAATATTTTCTCCCATTCTGAGGGTTGTCTTTTTGTCTTGTTTATGGTTTCCTTTGCTGTGCAAAATGTTTTAAGTTTCATTAGGTCCCATTTGTTTGTTTTTGTTTTTATTTCCATTACTCTAGGAGGTGGATCAAAAAAGATCTTGCTGTGATTTATGTCAAAGAGTGTTCTTCCTGTGTTTTCTTATAAGAATTTTATAGTGTCCGGTCTTACATTTAGGTCTCTAATCCATTTTGAGTTTCTTTTTATGTATGGTGTTAGGGAGTGTTCTAATTTCATTCTTTTACATGTAGCTGTCCAGTTTTCCCAGCACCACTTATTGAAGGGACTGTCGTTTCTCCATTATGTATCCTTGCCTTCTTTGTCATAGATTAGTTGACCATTAGGTTCATGGGTTTACCTCTGGGCTTTCTATCTTGTTCCATTGATCTTTGTTTCTGTTTTTGTGCAAGTACCATATTGTCTTGATTACTGTAGCTTGATAGTATAGTCTGAAGTCAGGGAGTCTGATTCCTCCAGCTCCAATTTTTTTCCCTCAAGGCTGCTTTGGCTATTTGGGGTCTTTTGTGTCTCCATACAAATTTTAAGATTTTTTGTTCTAGTTCCATGAAAAATGCCATTGGTAATTTCATAGGGTTTGCATTGAATCTATAGATTGCTTTGGGTAGTATAGTCATTTTCATAATATTGATTCTTCCAATCCAAGAACATGGTATATCTCTCCATCTGTTGGTATCATCTTTAATTTCTTTCATCAGTGTCTTATAGTTTCTGCATACAGGTCTTTTGTCTCCCTAGGTAAGTTTCTTCCTAGGTATTTTATTCTTTTTGTTGCAATGGTAAATGGGAGTGTTTCCTTAATTTCTCTTTCAGATATTTCATCATTAGTGTATAGGAATGCAAGAGATTTCTGTGCATTAATTTTGTATCCTGCAACTTTACCAAATTCATTGATTAGCTCTAGTAGTTTTCTGGTGGCATCTTTAGGATTCTCTATGTATAGTATCATGTCATCTGCAAACAGTGACAGTTTTACTTCTTCTTTTCCAGTTTCTTTCTTTTTATTTCTTTTCTTCTCTGATTGCCATGGCTAGGACTTCCAAAACTATGTTGAAAAATAGTGGTAAGAGTGGACATCCTTGTCTTCTTCCTGATCTTAGAAGAAATGCTTTCAATTTTTCACCATTGAGAATGATGTTTGCTGTGGGTTTGTTGTATATGGCCTTTATTATGTTCAGGTAGCTTCCCTCTATGCCCACTATTTGGAGAGTTTTTATCATAAATCGGTGTTGAATTTTGTCAAAAGCTTTTTCTGCATCTATTGAGATGATCAAATGGTTTTTATTCTTCAATTTGTTAATATGGTGTATCACATTGTTGATTTGTGTATACTGAAGAATCCTTGCATCCCTGGGATAAATCCCACTTGATCATGGCTTATGATCCTTTTAATGTGTTGTTGGATTCTGTTTCCTAGTATTTTGTTGAGGATTTTTGCATCTATGTTCATCAGTGATACTGGTCTGTAATTTTCTTTTTTTGTAGCATCCTTGTCTGGTTTTGGTGTCAGGGTGACTATGGCTTCACAGAATGAGTTTGGGAGTGCTCCTTCCTCCGCAATTTTTTGGAAGAGTTTGAGAAGGATAGGTGTTAGCTCTTCTCTAAATGTTTGATAGAATTCACCTGTGAAGCCATCTGGTCCTGGACTTTTGCTTGTTGGAAGATTTTTATTTTTTTTTGCGGTACGCGGGCCTCTCACTGTTGTGGCCTCTCCCGTTGCGAAGCACAGGCTCCGGACGCGCAGGCTTAGTGGCCATGGCTTATGGGCCCAGCCACTCCACGTCATGTGGGATTTTCCCGGACTGGGGCACAAACCTGCGTCCCCTGCATCGGCAGGCGGACTCTCAACCACTGCACCACCAGGGAAGCCCTTGTTGGAAGATTTTTAACCACAGTTTCAATTTCATTACTTGTGATTGGTCTGTTCATATTTTCTATTTCTTCCTGGTTCAGTCTTGGAAGGTTTTACCTTTCTAAGGATCTGTCCATTTCTTCCAGGTTGTCCATTTTGTTGCCGTAGAGTTGCTTGTAGTAGTCTCTTAGGATGCTTTGTATTTCTGCAATGTCTGTTGTAACTTCTCCTTTATCATTTCTAATTTTATTGGTTTGAGTCCTCTCCCTTTTTTTCTTGATGAGTCTGGCTTATGGTTCATCAATTTTGTTTATCGTCTCAAAGAACCAGCTTTTAGTTTTATTAATCTTTGCTATTGTTTTCTTTGTTTCTATTTCATTTATTTCTGCTCTGACCTTTATGATTTCTTTCCTTCTGCTAACTTTGGGTTTTGTTTGTTCTTCTTTCTCTAGTTCCTTTAGGTGTAAGGTTAGATTGTTTGCTTAAGATTTTTCTTGTTTCTTGAGGTAGGATTTTATAGCTATAAACTTCCCTCTTAGAACTGCTTTTGCTGCATCCCATAGGCTTTGGATCGTCATGTTTTCATTGTCATTTGTCTCTAGGTATTTTTTGATTTCCTCTTTGATTTCTTCAGTGATCTCTTGGTTATTTAGTAACATATTGTTTAGCCTCCATGTGTTTGTGTTTTTTACATTTTTATTTCCCTGTAATTCATTTCTAATCTCATAGTGTTGTGCTCAGAAAAGATACTTGTATGATTTCAATTTTCTTGAATTTACTGAGCCCTGATTTGTGACCCAAGATGTGATCTATCCTGGAGAATGTTCCATGCGCACTTGAGAAGAAAGTGTAATCTCCTGTTTTTGGATGGAATGTCCTATAAATATCAATTAAAGCTCTCTGGTCTATTGTGTCATTTAAAGCTTCTGTTTCCTTATTTATATTCATTTTGGATGATCTGTCCATTGGTGTAAATGAGGTGTTAAAGTCCCCCACTATTATTGTGTTACTGTCGATTTCCTCTTTTATAGCTGTTAGCAGTTGCCTTATGTATTGAGGTGCTCCTATGTTGGGTGCATACATATTTATAATTTTTGTATCTTCTTCTTGGATTGATCCCTTGATCATTATGTAGTGTCCTTCCTTGTCTCTTGCAACATTCTTTATTTTAAAGTCTATTTTATCTGATATGAGTATTGCTATTCCAGCTTTCTTTCGATTTCCATTTGCATGGAATATCTTTTTCCATCCCCTCACTTTCAGTCTGAATGTGTCCCTAGGTCTGAAGTGGGTCTCTTGTAGACAGCATATATATGGATCTTGTTTTTGTATCCATTCAGCAAGCCCGTATCTTTTTGTGGGAGCATTTAATCCATTTACATTTAAGGTAATTATCGATATGTATGTTTCTATGACCATTTTCCTAATTGTTTTGGGTTTGTTTTTGTAGGTCCTTTTCTTCTCTTGTGTTTCCCACTTAGAGAAGTTCCTTTAGCATTTGTTGTAGAGCTGGTTTGGTGGTGCTGAATTCTCTGAACTTTTGCTTGTCTGTAAAGCTTTTGATTTCTCCATCAAATCTGCATGAGATTCTTGCCAGGTAGAGTAATCTTGGTTGTAGGTTCTTCCCTTTCATCACTTTAAGTATATCATGCCACTCCCTTCTGGCTTGTAGAGTTTCTGCTGAGAAATCAGCTGTTAACCTTATGGGAATTCCCTCGTATGTTATTTGTCACTTTTCCCTTGCTGCTTTCAATACTTTTTCTTTGTCTTTAATTTTTGCCAATTTGATTGTTATGTGTCTTGATGTGTTTCTCCTTGGGTTTATCCTGTATGGGACTCGCTGTACTTCCTGGACTTGGGTGGCTACTTCATTTCCCATGTTAGGGAAGTTTTCGACTATAATCTCTTCAAATATTTTCTCGGGTCCTTTCTCTCTCTCCTCTTCTGGGACCCTATAATGCGAATGTTGCTGCATTTAATGTTGTCCCAGAAGTCTCTTAAGCTGTCTTCATTTCTTTTCATTCTTTTTTCTTTATTCTGCTCCGCAGCAGTGAATTCCACCATTCTGTCTTCGAGGTCACTTATCCTTCTTCTGCCTCAGTTATTATGCTATTGATTCCTTCTAGTGTAGTTTTCATTTCAGTTATTGTATTGTTCATCTCTGTTGTTTGTTCTTTAATTCTTCTAGGTCTTTGTTAAACATTTCTTGTATCTTCTCGATCTTTGCCTCCATTTTTCTTCTGAGGTCCTGGATCATCTTCAATATCATTATTCTGAATTCTTTTTCTGGAAGGTTCCCTATCTCCACTTCATTTAGTTGTTTTTCTGGAGTTTTATCTTGTTCCTTCATCTGGTACATAGCCCTCTGCCTTTTCATCTTTTCTATCTTTCTGTGAATGTGGTTTCTGTTCCACAGGCTGCAGGATTGTAGTCTTGCTTCTGCTGTCTGCCCTCTTGTGCCCTTGTTGCTTACTTATTTTTACATAGTAGTTTGTATTTCTTAATCCCCTATGCCTGTCTTTCCCCTCCCCACTTCACTCTCCCCACTGGTTAACCACTAGTTTGTTCTCTATATCTGGGAGTCTGTTTCTGTTTTGTTATATTCATTCATTTGTTTTATTTTTTAGATTCTACATATAAATGAAAACATAGAGTATTTGTTTTTCTGTGTCTGACTTATTTCATTAAGCATAATACCCTTTAGGTCCATCCATGCTGCTGCAAATGGCAGCATTTCATTCTTTTTTATGGTTAAGTGATATTCCATTATATATATATATATATATATATATATATATATATAAAATGGAATATCACTTAGCCAATTATATATATGGCTAAGTATATATATCTCACTTTCTTTATCCATTCCTCTGTTGATGAACACTTAGGTTGCCAATATCTTGGCTACTGTAAATAATGCTACTATAGATATTGGGTTTGTGTATATTTTCAAATTAGTGTTTTTTTTCAGATATATACCCAGGAGTGTAACTGCTGGATCATATGGTAGTTCTATTTTTAGATTTTTGAGGAACTCCATACTGTTTTCCACAGTGGTTGTACCAATTTACATTCCCACCAACAGTGCAGGAGGGTTCCCTTTTTTCCACACCCACGCTAACATTTGTTATTTGTAGGCTTTTTGATGAGAGCCGTTTTGACAGGTGTGGGTGATATCTCATTAAGATTTTGATTTGTATTTCTCTGGTAATTAGTGATGTTAAACATCTTTTCGTGTGCCTGTTGGCCATCTGTATATCTTCTTTAGAAAAATGTCTATTCAAGTTTTCTGCCCTTTTTAATCAGGTTGTGTGTGTGTGTGTGTGTGCACGTGTGTGCATTTTTTTTTTTTTTTTTTTTTTTTTTTTGCGGTATGCAGGCCTCTCACTGTTGTGGCCTCTCCCGTTGCAGAGCACAGGCTCCGGACACGCAGGTTCAGTGGCCATAGTGCATAGGCCCAGCCACTCCACGGCATGTGGGATCTTCCCGGACCGGGGCATGAACCCGTGTCCCCTGCATCGTCAGGCGGACTCTCAACCACTGTGCCACCAGGGAAGCCCCTGTGTGCGTGTTTTTTGATATTGAGTTGTAAATATAAACAGTTGAACTGTTTATATATTTTGGATATTAACCCTTTATCAGTCATATCATTTGCAAATATCTTCTCTCATTCAGTGGGTTGTTTTTTCGTTTTGTAGGTTCATTTGGTTTTAAAGCCCATGAACTTTTTTTCTATGATAAAAAAATAAAAATGATAGTAAAACCTCAATTTTATTATAACTCCTTAAAGGCAGTAACTGTCATATGTGTCTATGTATTCCCCATAGCACCTAGCATAATACTCTGTACAAAATAATTTTAACCTGTTAAATCATTGAATGAACAAAGAAGACTACATGCTATGTTCCAGATACTTGGGTGTAAAAGTAGCACCACAGATGGGTCTCTGCCCCAATGGAGCATATTATCTATTGAAAGACTTAGACATTAAATATTACACAAATAATTACTTAATTATACTTGACATAAATGTTATAAAGGTACAGAATGCCATGAGAGTGAGAAATACTTCCAAAGTTATTTGTATTTGGAGGCCAAGGAGAGCCTATAGCTATTTGAATGGAGATAAAATTCTGATGAGAAAAAGTTTAAGAAAAATTTCATGGAGCAAGTATTCATGTTTTTAGTTTTAGCTAGTAGTGGTGGTGTTTTGCAAAGTTATTTTGCACATTTTTGAAAAGCTTTTTTCTTCATAATATATTATAGCTATAAGTTTAAATAATTTATTAGAGAGAAAAGTATTAAGTACTTACAGAATCTCTCCTAAGAATAAAATCTGAAACATGGAAATAGATGTATTCATAGAGACTGTATTATTTAAATAGTCATCTTAATAGAAACAAATTAAAGGTTTAGTAATAGAAGAATGAGTAAACTATGCCACATCCATTAAAAATGATGCTTATGAAGAGTAATGAGCAAACAGAAAATACTTACATTATAGTTCTATATAAAAGAGATTAGAAATGCTCATATGCTCATAAAAATGTTGAAAATATACATAGGAATTACTGAAAGATATATACCAAAAATTACAGTTATTGGTGGAAAGATTCTGAGAGATTTCTTTTTCATTTTTTATTTTATAAATATTCTGTAGTGTGGTTTTTTTATTTTTGAAATTCAAAATACTTTATGAAAAAGAAAAATGAATAGGAATAAAAACATGTTTGGCTTCTATAGATACATCATAACTCTCGGATTTTATGCCTAATGTTAATACCTAACTTGCTGCACAGCACTCTTAAGGTGATTTAATCAATAAAGAGACTTAAAAAAAAAAAAAAGAATCACAAATCATTACTGTTCAGCGCTCACAGAAAGGTACTAATAATAACTACAAAGGCAAAAGCAGAGCATCTGCAACCTAGGGACTAAAATTAGTAATAATGTTGAAGGGAGTTCTACCAAATTATGTTTTCTAGAAGGCAGCCATAGGCTCTTCTTGTGTAGAGAAGACTGATCACCTCCATTAGCCTTGAAACAAAAGCAAAGACTTCTGGATGCAGGCATTTAATTATAATGTTTATCTAATCATTCTGTAGCCATTTATATAATTAAGATGGCTTAGAGCATACTTTTCTTTGGGGAGTAAAGGGTAGTAGAGGTTGTGTTTGGTGAAGAGTATATTTTAAGCCAAACAATCCAACACTAATTATGGCGTTTTATACTGGTGTTTCAAAAAATATAGAAAAAGTGCAGATACTGCCCATTCTTTTGCCTTTGGATTGTTGAACTTTCCAATCTATGAGCTGGTGGTAGCCACAATTGTAATAACCACCACAACAATGATGATACCTAACACCTAATTAATATTTACTTATGCTAGACCCTGTTCTAGGTGCTTTTACCTATATTAACTCATTTTTACCCTCATAATAACCCTATGAGGTTGATTGCTGTCACTATCCCGACTTTAAAAATACTAAAATATAGAGACACTAAGTAACTTGTCTAAGGTCACTCAGTTAAGTGCTTGGATTTGACTGATACAGGAACTCTGGCTGGAGAGTCCAAAGTCCAATGTCAGGCACCAGGCTATTTTATGCACCTAAAGATTTTCTTTTTCGCATTAATATTTCCATCTTATGGCCAGAGTCACTAAACATTATTTTGGAGACGTAAGTAACAGAAGAGCTTATTCCAAAAGCTTATTGCTTTCTCTAGTTTTTTTTTTTTTTTTCTTTTCTTTTTTGTAGTTTTAGATGAAAAATATTTGGACTAAGTTCATCAGTATAGGTAAAAAAGAGGAAAGTGGGATTTTTCTCATTTTATCTTGACTTATTTATTTAGAATATCTGCTTTTGTCATTTTAAGGACATAAAATCTCAGCCAAAGCCCTCTTTGATCTACCAAGGGTTGGTACAGAGATCTTTTTCAAACTTCCTGTACAAGTGTGCAGCCTCTGAGGACTATCTGCTGAGATTTCAAATATTAGAGGTGTGGCTTCAGGAAAGAATGGTGATTTGGTTGGCTATACATGATACCTATGACGTATAAATCTTTTAGGTAAAAAACATATTTTTCCTCCTTGGAATTGATTTATGGAAGAGGAATATTATTAACCAGAGATAGGCCTGACAAGGAGGCATAGACAACTAATGTCCACTTACAGACCTAACTCTCCAAAAAAAATGTCTCCCCTATGAGCTTGACATTTTTATCCCAAACTTCTTAATACTTTTGGAAAGTCACTGTTGAAATGTAAATACACTCCCAGGAATGGAGTAACACATTACGCCATTGTCCTCACTAATACAGTGCCAGCACATAGGAAAACAGAGACCATAGCCCTGAGAGAATGGTGCACACAGCAAGCAAAGTGAATGGAGAAGTGATACTAGCCCGGTGGCCAGGTTTACGTGAGGCTATGAGAAAATAGGAATCTGGAAGTTGGGCAAGGGTAGTGGTGTAGTTGTCATGATGTGAAGGCAGGGCTGCAGGATGTTTTGGGAGGAATATCTTAAAGGAGAGGGGTCTTGAAAGGGGAAGCTGAGAAGACCATACATTAATGGTGTATTACTTAATTTATTCTGGAGCCATCTCACTCTTCTGGCTATGCTAATGGAAATGGCACCGTTATATCTAGATGAAGCATATTATAGAGAAAAAAGCAGAAGTTTCAGGGTCAAGAAGACCTGGATTCAAATCTAATCACTATGACCTTGGATGAGTTATCAAACACTTAGTTTCCTCCATCTATAAAATGTAGAAATCAAACTACTAAACTAGAAAACAAAGTGCCTTCTGCCATGCATATGGTAGCTGTATGCATATCATATCTATATGCATAAATATACAGTAGCTAAAGAAAGCATATATATATATGTATACACACACACATACATTTATACGTAGATGTATTCATGCATCTACTATAGTGTTATCTTTCTCCCTTGTTGTGTTACTTCTGCAAGAAACTTGTCATATAGTCTCTATTTTACATTTTAGTTTCCTTTTATCATATGTAAATTTACTTTCACCTAATTTTCAGAATATTCAAATAATTTTCTATTAAACTATGGTGTTGGGCCTTTTTTTTCTGAGGTAAATTAGCAAAATGACCAACTTGAAGAATTTTTTTAAAAATTTATTTATTTTTGGCTGTGTTGGGTCTTTGCTGCTGTGCATGGGCTTTCTCTAATTGTGGAGAGCAGGGGCTACTCTTCGTTGTGGTGCACGGGCTTCTCATTGCGGTGGCTTCTCTTGTTGTGGAGCACGGGCTCTAGGCACGCGAGCTTCAGTAGTTGCAGTACGTAGGCTCAGTAGTTGTGGTGCCTGGGCTTAGTTGCTCAGCTGCATGTGGGATCTCCCCAGACCAGGGCTCAAACCCGTGTCCCCTGCATTAGCAGGCGGATTCTCAACCACTGCGCCACCAGGGAAGCCCTAACTTGGAGAATTTTAATCATTAGCTACCTGAAAAGTATTGGTGCTTGATACAGCAGATTCAGGCAATATATTACTAATCTACTTTAACAAGAAAGAGACTATTGCTTCTAATGAATGATATTAACTGTTTTCTTTTCGGCAGCATTACTGCCGAATAGCTAACTGTGCTATCTATGGCAATAGCTAACTATGCTATCATTATTTGAATTCATGACAAGGCTGGGTAACGAGTTGAGGCAGTTATTCTGTATGATCAGATGATTTAAGCCTGAGCAGAACATAAATGTATATACCTATGCAAATATCTAAAATAATTATTCTGATCTCTGTAGCAGTTTAAATACTTGTTATGATTCTAAAAAGGGGACTTTAGGGAGCATATGCCAGTTTCAAAAAACAGGCACATGTTCACACGGCTGTAACTTAGGGATCCCTGACCAATGAATTGTACACCATCTTTCAGCAGGACCTTGAAGTTTTAGCTGGCAGATCTCGGAGCAGCTTTCCAAGCCGTTTGCTGCTTCCTCACTCCCACATGCTTAGTTAGCTGGGATTCCCTGCTGGGAAGCGAAGGCAGGTAGCATTTTGACCCTCCCCTCACCACCTTCAGTATACTTTATTCTCAGAACCATGCCCAGAGATTTAAAAGCATCGGGAATATAAAAAATATCTCTTCCTCACAAGGTTGGAGGCCTTGGACCTTACCTTGAAAAGATTTATTTTTACATTCTTTCAAATTATGACAACTTATGTAGAAAAATATGGCAGATATCTGTTCTTTTTAAAAAAAAATTTTTTGCAATATTTGTTACATAACAAGAGTGTAAGAATAAAGTGGTTGATATGTATTTGTTTTCTGATTATAATTTGGAACACAGGTATAAATGTCTTGGTTTATGGATTAAATGTGTACCCTGTCATCTCCTAACCTACTAGATCTTTTTTGGAATAATAAAATGCAAACACTGGGGCCAGTATCCACAGTTCTAGAATATTCTTAGCCATCTGGTTCTGTTACAGAGTAAAGTTAGACAGGAAATAAGACAATGTTAGTAAAGGAAGCTTCCTTTGCCCACCCCATCTTCCATGGGCTCCATTTTTTGGTGTGCACAACATAGTGATTTAATGATATATATGTATATTGTGAAATGATCATCACAATAAGTTTAATAATAACATCCATCACCACACATAGTTAATATTTTTCTTGTGATGAGAACTTTTAAGATCTACTCTCTTAGCAACTTTCAAATATACAATTAAGTGTTGTTAACAATAGTCACCATGTGGTCCATTACATCCCCAGAACTTATTTATCTTATAACTAGAAGTCTGTACCTTTTGTTCACCTTCACCCATTTCACATTTATTCTTGATGAATATTTGACTAGTTATAGAATTCTGGATTGCCAAATGTTTTCTTTTAGCCTGTTAATGACCTCATTCCATTGGTTTCAATTTTAGCTCAGGAGAAGTCATTGTCAATCCTACTGTCACTCTTTAAAAACAATGTCTTTTTCCCTAGATGTTGTTAAGATTTTCTCTTTATCTTTGGCTTTCTTCGGTTTCAGTATATTTGGGCATATCCTTTTTTTTGTCTTCTAGTTTAATTGAGATATCATTGACATATAGCACTAAGTTTAAGGTATACAGCATGGTGGTTTGACTTATATACATAATGAAATGATTACCACAGTGACTTAGTGAACATTCATCATCCTGTATAGATACCAAATTAAAGAAATAGAACAAAACTTTTTTTCCTTGTGATGAGAACTCTTAGGATTTACTCTCTTCATTTCATATATGATATACAACAGTGTTAATTATATTTATCATGTTGTACATTAAATCTGTGGTACTTATTTATCTTACAGCTGGAATTTTGTACCTTTTGACTGCCTTCATCATCCCCACCCCCTGCCACTGGTAACCACAAATCTGATCTCTTTTTCATGAGTTTGTTTGTATGTTTTGAAGTATAATTGACCTACAATGCTATATTAGTTCCTGGTACAAAACATAGTGATTCAATATTTCTATACATTTCAAAATGGTCACCATGATAATCTAGTTACCATCTGTCTTCATACAAAGATATTATGTAATTATTGACTATATTCCCCACACTGTACATTTCATACCTGTGACTCATTTATTTTGTAACTGAATGTTTGTACCTCTTAATCTCCCTCACCTATTTCTCTCCTCCACTCCCTCCTCTCCCTTCTTGGCAACAGCCTGTGTGTTCTCTGTATCTATGACTCTGTTTCTGTTTTGTTATGTTTGTTCATTTGTTTTACTTTTTAGATTCCACACATAAATGAAATCATACAGTATTTGTCTTTCTCTGTCTAACCTATTTCACTTAGCATAATACCCTCTGGGTCCATTCATATTGTCACAAATGGCAAGATTTCATTGTTTTGTATGGTTAATATTCCATTGTGTGTGTGGTGTGTGTGTGTGTGTGTGTGTGTGTGTGTGTGTGTGTATATATATATATATATATATATATATATATATATATATATATATATACACACACACACACACACATTATCCATTCATCTATTAATCACCACTTAGGTTGCTTCCATATCTATTCACCTATTAATTGCCACTTAGGTTGCTTCCGTATCTTGGCTATTGTAAATAATACTGCAATGAATACAGGGGTGCATTTTTTCCAAATTAGTGTTTTCATTTTCTTTGAATACATACCCAGAAGTAGAATTGCTGGATCATATTGTAGTTCTATTTTTTTTTCCATCTCATTACTTTAATCATTTTGTCAAAATAATCTGAACATGCATAAATACTTGACTTGTTATAAGAATGTATAGCATAAAAGTCCCTGAGGCATATCCAAGAACGACTTGAAATGTATTCAGTGCAATTATTCATAATACTAATTGCCAAGGACTTGGCTCCCTTCCTAGATATTTAAGATATGTGACTAAAAAAAGATATATAATATATATTATATAATATTCATAATTATACATTATATATAAATATATGTATGTTTATTAATGCTAAATCAGAGTCTCCCTCTCCAATGCCTGATTTTTCTGCCAGTTTACTGATGCTGTGTATGAAGTCATTTCCAGACTGTAAGGAATGTACTTACCGAGGTAAATTAGTTCTTTAAGCCCTAGGGTGCCAGTTAGTAGAATGATGGCAGTGGAACTAGAAGGTCCCAAGAGAAGATGTTGTCCAACCCCCTCATTTTGCAGTTCAAGTGACAGAGGCTCAAAAGGTTTGCGACTTGCACAAGCACGGCTGGTTCTGCCACTATTACTGTAACCTTAGGCAAGTCCTTAACTGGGTCTGGACTTCTGCTCCCTCCTCTGTAAAATGGATTGGTGATTGTCACAGCTAACACCTTCCAGGTGCTTCCTGTGTGCCTGACACTGTCCTGAGTACTTTAAGTGTCTTTTCTAATTCTCCCAACACCTCCATAAATTATATATGATTACCTTCAATTAGAGATGAGAATATCAAAGCACAGACATCTTAAATAATTTGCCCGAGATAAGACAATTAGGAAATGTTACAAAGCTGGTCTAGTAACCCAGGAATAACTGCCTCCAAAATTCTCAAATTCCAATTCTTAAATCCCTTCTAAGAAAACCCCGTCAGATAGGTTCTCAAATTCCTTATATCTCTAAAAGTCTAGAGCAGAGTTAACAAGCTATGGCTCATGGGCCAAATCCAGGCACCACCTTTGCTTACAGAAATAGTTCTATTTCTAACTTTTTGAGGAATCTCTCTATTGTTTTCCATAGTGGCTATAGTGGCTGTATTTACATTCCTGTCAATAGAGCATGTGGATTTCCTTTTCTCCACGTTCTCACCAATGCTTGTTATTTGTTGTGTTTTTGATAATAGCCGTTCTGACAGATGTGAGGTGATATCTCACTGTGGTTTTAGTTTGCATTACTCTGGTGATGTTGAGCATCTTTTCATGTGCCTGCTGGCCATCTGTACATCTTCTTTGAAAAAAATATCTATTCATGTGCTCTGCCTATTTTTTAGTTGGGTTGTTTGTTTATTTGATGTTGAGTTGTATGAGTTCCTTGTATATTTTGGATATTAACCCTTTATTGGATATATCATTTTCAAATATCTTTTCCCATTCAGTAGGTGGCCTTTTCATTTTGTTGATAGTTCCTTTGCTGTGCAAAAGTTTTCTTAGCTTGATGTAGTCCCATTCGTTTATTTTTGTTTCCCTTGCCTGAGGAGACAGATCCAAAAAATTTGCTAAGACCAATATCTAAGAGTGTAATACCTAAGTTTTCATCTAGAATTTTTATGGTTTCAGGTCTTACATATAAGTCTTTAATCCATTTTGAGTTTTTTTTTTTTGAGTTTATTTTTTATATGGTGTCAGAAACCAGCTCAATTTGATTCCTTTGTATGTAGCTGTCCAGTTTTCCCAATACCATTATTGAAGAGGCTGTCTTTTCCCCATTGCATATTCTTGCCTCCTTTGTAATAGATTAATATAAATGTGGGTTAATTTCTGGGCTCTCTACTCTGTTCCATTGATCTATGTTTCTGTTTTTGTGCCAGTACCATACCATTTTGATTATTGTAGCTTTGTAGTATAGTTTGAAATCAGGAAGTGTGATAGCTCTAGTTTTGTTGTTCTTTCTTAAGACTGTTTTAGCTATTCAGGGTCTTTTGGGTTTCCATACAAATTTTACAATTATTTGTTCTAGTTCTGTGGGAAATTCCATTGGTATTTTGATAACGATTGCATTAAATCTGTAGATTGCCTTGGGTAGTATGGTCATTTTAAGAGTATTACTTTTTACAGTCCCTAAACCTGGTACATATTTTCATCTTTTTTGTGTTGTCTTAAATTTCTTTATTCAGTGTCTTATAGTTTTCTGAGCATAGGTCTTTTACCTCCTCAGTTTGATTTATTCCCAGGTATTTTATTTTTTGATGCAATTGTAAATAAGATTACTTTCTTAATTTCTCTTTCTGATAGTTCTCATTGTTAGTTTATAGAAATGCAACGGATTTCTGTATATTAATTTTGTATCCTGCAACTTTCTAAATTCATTGATGAGTTCTAGTAGTTTCTTCATGGTGTCTTTAGAATGTTCTGTGTATAGTATCATGTCATCTGCAAACAGTTACAGTTTAATTTGTTCCTTTCCAATTTGAATTCCTTTTATGTTTTTTCCTGTCTGGTTGCTCTGGCTAGAACTTCTAATACTATGTTGAATGAAAGTGACAAGAGTGGGCAATCTTTTTTTTTTAAATTTTGTTGAAGTATAAATGTTGCTTTACAATGTTGTGTTAGTTTCAACTGCACAACAAAGTGAATCAGCTATACGTATACATATATCCCCTCTTTTTGGATTTCCTTCCCATTTAGGTCACCACAGAGCATTGAGTAGAGTTCCCTGTGCTATACAGTAGGTTCTCATTAGTTATCTATTTTATAGTTTACATAGTATCAATAGTCTATATATGTCAGTCCCAATCTCCCAATTCATCCCATTCCCTCCCTTCCTCCTTGGTATCCATACATTTGTTTTCTACGTCTACGTCTCTATTTCTGCTTTGTAAATAAGATCGTCTATACCATTTTTTTCAGATTCCACATATATGTGTTAATATACGATATTTGTTTTTCTCTTTCTGACTTACTTCAAGGAGTGGGCATTCTTGTTTTATTCCTGATCTTAGAGGAAATGCTTTTAACTTTTCATCATTGAATATGATGTTAGCTGTGGGCTTGTCACATAGTCTTCATTTTGTTAGGGTGTGTTCCCTATGGGCTGCATTTTAGAAAGAGTACAGACCAGAAATCCTATGCCTACTAGAGACTTTCCATGGTACCAGCCTGCCACTGAGCTTTACTTTCTTATTTTTAAGTAGGGAGAAAAATACCTGTCCTAGCAGTCATAAGAATGATTTGTAAATTTAATGCGATTATATCAAAGTACTTTATAACTCATAACATAAACTTATATACTGTATTGAGCATCTACTAAATTCTAGGAATAGTACTGGAAACTTTCATATTTTATGGTGCCTCTTTTAAGGCTCAACATGATCCTGCACAATTGTTATAATTACATTTGATGTATAATGACTTAATAGAAGCTCAAAGAGGTTGTGTGATTTTTCAGAGGTCAAATAGGCCTAAAGGGGCAGAGTCAAGTTTCAGCTCAATATTACTTCCAAGTAGAGACTTTACTTTTCCTTGTACTCAGAACTAAAGCAACAGCATTATTTAATGTCCTTAAGAATGGTAGGTGGCATTAAGAAAGGAGGAAAAATCACTGAATAATCTACCCCTTAAGCAAAGCTGGCAAAGAAAACATCCTGATAAAATCAATGCCTGTATTTTAGAGCAGACCACCTGAAAACCCCTGGGCGTCAGACATTTTGAAAATAGTTTTTATGTATTTGACTGTAAAGTAAAAAGGGAAAATATAGATGTTTTAGATGCAAAAGGAATATGGTATGCCATCCTAACCAGATTCAAGCTTATATTTTTCATTAGTTTTATTCTGCTTATATTATCAAATCACAAATGATGAAACAGGAAAAACATAAGGGCTTCATTTACTTTTGGATAACAGATGGGAAACAACAGAAAATTCTTTTCAGAAATGCAGAAAAATAATTTTCTTCATAATAGGTAATATGCCTTCTTTAGGCATTAAGATACATTTCTGTTTATAATCTTAAGACAGCTATATTTTTACTCTTTATAAAAATCAAATCTCCCAATAATAAACAGGGTATTTCTGTACCCTAATCTTTAAATGCCATCATTAAAAATGTAGGTATGCACCCCAGTTTCTAAGCTCTCAGAACGTTTTGCACAATAGGTTTTAGTCATGGTAATGAATAATTGCTCAGGAAAGCAGCACCACTTCAGGCAATATGATTTGGTAGTCAACATTCTTGTTTTCCAATTAAAGGGAAATTTCATGAATAGAAACATTGGGCTCCTTGAGATTTCACCAATGAAGAGATTGTTTCTGAGTAGCTTCTGAGCAAATATCTCTTAACAGGTTGGTCGCAGATCTGGGGTCTTCATTCCTTATAATAGCACTGCCAGACACAATCATGTTAGCCACTGTGTTTGCACAGTTATGGAGAGTGTCATGATCTACACTTCACCATTAACCTCTCTGCCAAAAAACAGAAATTGGACCCTTAACTGATGAAACTTTGGCATCATATCTTGCATAAATTTCTGCCCTCCAAACCCAGGTTCAACTGGTGTAACCAAGGCCATATCTATCTAATTAGCCCATGGTGCCAAATACTCAACTGTCATTCCTAGTTTGATGGCAAGTCCAACCTTTGTCTCATTCTCCCAAATGTCTTTAATTAAGGCCCCTGGGTTCTCATATATATGGATTGACCCCTACTGCAGCCATTGGCTTTACCAACTGTTCCAGCCTAGAAACCATCCTGTGCATTTCAAAGAAAGGATCCCGTCATAGCTGCTTTTGGAGACTCTACCATAGGGTGACCAAAAGTGACACTGTGAACCAAATACCCATCTGTTGTATCCAGATGCAGATATTTGCCCCAGAGACCAGTGTCTAGAAGTACTCAGCCCCTGAATTGGCCAGGTTGCTGTTGAAGATGGATGGGCCAAGCTAACAGCTGGATACCATGGTACTGGTTTCCAAGAGCCAAGTTACATGAGTCCTCCAGCAAGATGAAGGGTTTATCCTGATTTCTTCTTCTTCTTTTTAAAAATGTGTTAGTACTTTAATCTTTGAGCAGTGACTAAATTTTCATTTGAAATAATTATTAATTTTCCCAAGTGTAAATCAAAGTGAAGGCATGAGTTATAGCTTTAAAGAATTTATTTTACAATAAGTTAGGTCTTAAGTTCACTTGCCTTTATTCAGATGAGTCAGAAATAGCAGTTTGCTTGGTTTTTGTTGCTTGAGTGGAGTAAGTTAACAGAAGAGCTGGCTAATTTAGTGATTTTGCTAAAATATGCAGATAAATAACTTCAAATATCCATTGATGTGCCCTTTGTTAGTAATATAAATGGGATCAAATGGCTAATAAATGTTTTTGTTCCCAACTTTCTTTCAAATAAAATTCTGTTATTTCAAATAAAATTCTTCCTTTTAAATAATATTCTGTTATATGTATGCATATATATATTTATGTTAGATGTATGCTTAATGTATACATCTACTATCATGCTAGTTTTCTCTTATTATATTACTCCTGTGAGAAATTTGGCATATTTTCTTTGTTTTGCATTTTAGTTTCCTTTTGTCATCAATACACTTACCAAATTTTCAGAATATAAAAAACTTTTCCCAAATGTTTTCCCTTCAAGCTCCTATGGTGTTAGGCCTTTTTTATTTTATTTTATTTTATTTTTTGAGGTAAAGTAACAGAAAAATTCATTTGGAGGAATTTCCCATCATGGGAATACACTGCCCCTTACTAGTGAACTGCCTTACAGAAAGACGTTGGCAAGTTCATATATATATGAACAGAACAGTAGCAAGACATTTGTAGGCCTGCAAGCCTTGCTTTTTCACCTAATCGTTTTTCATCTAATCCTGGCACAACTGTAAAATTGGAGCGAGAGATTTGGGACAAGATATTGTAGACACAATGGATCGTTTTTGGAGACTACTGTAGATGTTATCTCTAAGCCTCCATTTAGGGGAGGGTTCAAGATCAGTGTGGATAATTTAAGTCTTACTTTTTTTTTTTAAACAAATAGTCATCTTACTTCAGACTACAAGACATGCTGCCTGGAGCTCTATTGTTAATTTTTTGTCCCTAGACAAGTGTCTGGGTATCTTAGTTAAGTGTGGAAAGGTTATTCATATTAGAATTTGTCCTTGGATCCCAACCTGAAACTCAGAAATCATGTCTTGGAGTGACATGCATGATAACGTAGATTAGGTATCTGTGGTAGCTCACCTGATCTGCCACCTACACTTCCCTTGGTGAATGACAGATCGAGGACCTTTCCTACCACAATTCTCTACTATGTCCACTAACTCTTCTTGCAAGACCTCTCAGTGACCTGAGTACTTTCCTTTAATGTCATTCCTTGAGACCTGGAGCTACAATTGATCTAGATATGCCTAGACCTGATATTTTCAATTAACGAAATGAACTGTAAATGAGGGCTGTGTAACCAACATTAATTACAAAAACCAAAACAACAATGGGATTAAAAAAAAATCTTTCAAAAAATCCTTCAAAGGCTTCCTAGGGTTCTCATTTTAACATTCAAAATACTAGGACCCTCAATGCTCAGTCCGCACAGTCTGGGCCTTGCCTATCTCACAGTCCCATCCCCATCTCTTCCCCCCACTCCCCTTCTGTTTCAGCTATGCTAACCTTCCTGTGCATGTCTCCCTGACTCAGGCCTTTCTACCTGCTTTTTGCTCTCTCTAGCCCACCACCCGCACCACCATGCCCACATCATCATTTCTTACTAAATTTTGTTCATCTTTTAGATCTCAGCTTAAACCTTGTTTTCTTTAGGCACCCAGACTCAAGGTGTGGCTCCCCTTTTATTTACATTAGTGACCTAGACTTCTTTATGGTACATTTCACAAATGTATTTATATAATTATGTAATTGACTGTGTAGTATTTCTCTTTTGCGTTTAAAGAAAGCCACTAGGATCATGTCTCTTATTTAATACTACACTTAGCCTGGTGTCTTGCGTGACACTCGTTAACTTTTTATTGAATTAATTAAGCATCGTGAAGAATGCCTTATGACTAAGCTTTCAGTGAATCCTTTTTTCTGTTATCACACATATAGAACAAAACATACTGTATCCTCGGTTCCCCTGAAAGCACAGCCTAAGTCAGAGGCTTCCTTGAAGGTAATTGATCTTAAGGAGCAGGAGTAAAGAACAGTGAGGGACTGATTGCTATGGACTGAATTGTGTCCCTTCGAAATTCATATTTTAAAGCCCTAACTTCCATTTTGACTGTATTTGGAGATAGTGTCTCAGGAGGTAATCAAGGTTAAATGAGGTCATAAGAGTAGGGCCCAAATCTGATCAATTGTGTCCTTGTAAGGAGGGGAGGAGCTCTCTCATCTCTCTCTGCCATGTAAGGACACAGGGAGAGGGTGGCCATCTGCAAGCCAGAAGAGGGTCTTCAGCAGAACTCAACCATGCTGGCACCCTGGTCTGGGACTTGCAGCCTCCAGATCTGTGAGAAAATAAATTTCTATTGTTTAAACCACCCAGTCTATGGCATTTTATTATGGCAGCCTGAATAGACTAAGACAGTGATATAGGGAAGGAGATAAAGCCAGTAAGAAACTGTGTTACCTAGTTGGTCAAAAGTATAGGTGACTGATGCTTGATTTGATAGGATCTCTAAGAAGGCTTATGAAATGCAACTCACAAATGTTTGCCCTGGGGATGAAAAGGGGAAGCATATATCCAGCAACCTCTATCACCCATCATTAAGGATGGCAGCAGTATAAGAGCAGGAAGAAAGATACATGATGCAGCCTGAAGAAAGGCTTCAAGGGGTTGCACCTGAGAGTGAACAGTTGAAGTCTCTGAAGAACTGATCACTGCAGCAGAGACTAGAAGAAGAGGTATGGCTGATAGGATTTTAAGTGGTACACAAATTATCTGATACATAGACCACCACAAAAGTATCCTGTATTCAATATCCACAAGTAATCAAATTTGTATCATAATTTTTAAGCAATTCATGTTTTTAGTATTTCTACAATGCTTATTCTACATGGAAAAAGAAATGAGGCAGTTTTTACAAACTGAAGTGGAAAAAATTATGGCTACAAATAAGTGCTAACTCTGACATTATTATAGTGATCCTTACAAATAAAATCTCGAAACCTAATTTTTCAAGGTGCCAGAAGAAATGATAATGACTATTTAAGCATTGTTTATCTCAGAATCTTGACAAGATGGGTACGTTAAGTTAATGACCAAAAAGCAAGTTTAACATGTTTCTTTATCACAGAAGCAGTAAGCTTTGAATTACAGTGAAAATGACATTGAGGAATAACCTGTTTTAAAAGCTACCAGGGACAGATACTGCTAAAGATGATCACTTTTTGAACATTAGATGATGACATAAGTTGAAAACGATCCAAATAACTTGAGCATATAATTCTAATCAAGCAGGGTATGATATGTTTCAGAGAAATACTGGAATGGTTTCCCCATGATTGCAAACTTTTGAATTTTTTAAAGAGAGAAAATTAAAAGACAAAACTAGATACAGGAGGGACTTCAAGATAATTTTTACACATCAAAATAAGAAAGTAAATTTAGAGCTGCCACAAGGGGAACCAATTCTTTTTTCAAATACATTTTATTGTTATCAAAATAATCCATAAACATCCTGAAAAATGCAAATAGTAAAGAAAGATTATAATTAAAGCACCAGCTCACTGAAAGTGCTTTTATCCTAGATTTGTTTTTATTTTTGTTGGTACCTAAATATCTCTAAATAATATGCTTATGTTACTATTTGTTGGTTTACCAATATTAAATGGGACTGATTTACTTTTGTTCTTATGAATATGGATTTAGCTCACTTTCTACTCCCACCTCCAACCTTTCTTCTTGCTCTATCTCTCCTTCCAAAATAATTATATCATATCCTAAGTTTCATCATTCCAGTAACCTTTGTACATAAATAAACAAATAACCACAAGTAACGTATATAAGCCTCTATTTCTTGTTCCACGAGTTGTAGATAATTCTCTTTACTTTCTACTTTGTGTTGACCTAAAACAAATAGACTGCCAGTTATTTCTCTAGCAAAAATGGGTTTATTCAAGGTCAGTAAAGAATTGCAATTTGGGATCTGCAACCATGGCAAGCCACGTGCAAGCCCCCTGCGAAAATGAGAGAACTCTTTTATAGAGGGGAAAAGGAAATTGGGAGGGCCGTAGTAACCAAATAGTCCATCGTTTTCTATTGGCTGAGTTGTGACAATCTCATTGGATGAGTTCTTGCCAGGAAAGGAGAAGTCTTTCTTCTCCCTATTGGACTCTGCTATTGTCGTAGGGCATGAGAGCTTCCCCTCCTGACTCTATTTAGTTGAAGTTTCTGTTTATCATTTTTTTACATTTTCCCCTTTTCATCAAGATCTTTCTCTGAAAGCACTGCTGGTCAAGAGTCAGGTTTTCTGGTTTCAGTGGCTTTTTGGAAGCCTTTTGGTCCTCCTTTCAAGGAAGGACCTTACCTGAGTATAGTGTCCCACGTTGGAAGGAAAGTGCACAAACTTGAAACCTACTGAGGTCACATTTGAGTAACAAGGAGATGTAGGAGGAAGAACTCTCAGACACTTTTTATCTAAAGTCCGTGTTATCAAGATCACAGACACTGGAGATCATCTGAAGCACATGTCATCATCAAAGGTTTGGTGACAGACATCCAATAGGCCTGGTTTAGATATCTGGGAAAAGATGTCTCATCAGATGTCATCTCCTTCAATTCTGGGAAATCTTTACTTTGAGGTCAACAGATAATGTGCAAGTCCAATTAGATTTGGTGCTTTCTTTAGGTGTGTCACGTGAACTCGAGTCTATTCCCTGGAGTTTGGTGGCACAAGGGTCAGTTAGCAACACCTGATAGGTGTTCAACCTTTCCAGCAAGGTTGAAGAGAGTCCTTCTGGATGTGTCTTTTCCAATAGACAAAATCTTCAGATTGCAAGGTGTGATGCTCAAGGTCTTTGTCTCTTGAGAGTGCACTCTGAAAAGATTGCTCTACGAAAATACTTTTTTATTTTTAATAGAAGTAATTAGGCCTTTGCAGTATTGGAATATCTCTCCTTTTATCAGCTGTAGGTCAAAAGAGTTAGGAGCCACATGCATTGGGCATCCAGTGACTCTCTCAAAGAGTGAGAGTTTATGAATTCCCAAAGAGGTGGATCTGAGATTTTAAAAGACCAACAGCAATGCTTTTGGCCAAGGTATTTGGAGAGATTCTACAAGTTTTGCCAACTGAGTCTTAATAATGCCATTCATGCATTCAACTAAACCAGAGGATTGAGGGTGATAAGAACAGTGAAAGTGTTGTAAAACCAGCCAAACAGCACAGACTTGTTGAAGTACCTGACTAGTGAAATGGGATGGCTGTGAAGTTCAAGAGTTCTCTTACTGGGCATAATCTTTTCCAAAAGAACTTTAGTCACAGAGAGGCAGTAGCTCGTCTGCAAGGGAAAGCTTCAGTCCAGTGTGAAAGCATGCAGACTATGACTAAAACATACTTATATCCATGAGACAGAGGAAGTTGTGTGACGCCATTTGCCAGACCTCGAATGGTCCATTAGGCAGTTTAAAATGTCCAGGAGCAGTAAAAGCAGGCTTCCCTGGGTTGTATTTCAGACAAGCAGGACAAGTAAAGTAGGCACTTTTTGTGGCTTTGTTAGTGTTTCCCTACCAATATTTATTCATGAAAGCTATCATTTTGTCAGTAGACCAAAGATTTAATGCATGTACAGTGGTGAGGAGTGGGAATTTTAGAGTCTCCGGTAGGGCTAGGTTGTTATTTGGTCCAAACCAGAACTTTCTCTTTTTATCAAACCAACAATTCTTGAATTTCTAATCTTGTTTTTCCTTTTCTGAGGTCAATTGTTGGGCTTCTCTAGCCAGTTTTTCTAAGTTATCATTTGGAGAAATATCCCTTTGGACCGTGAAAAGGGTTGGCTGCTGTTGGTTCCTTTAAGGGCAGCATTCCTTGTGAAAATGTAAGCAAGGTAATTTTCCTTAGCTTTCAGAGAGTCAAGTCTAGAATGACCCAGAATACTGATAATAGCTAAAGTGTCAGATAAAAGTAATGCATCCAATAATCCCTGAACATAGGGGCCATTTTAAACTTTATTTCCACTGGAAGTAAGGAAGCCATATTGTTCCATAATATTAAAAAATCATGAGCTACTCTGAAAGCATATCTACCATGTGTATAAATATTGGCAGTTTTGCTCTTGGTTAAAGTACAAGCCTATGTAAGAGTGTATAATTCAGCCTTTTGGACTAAAGTAGCCAGAGGAAAAGATACTCCCTCAGCAGTATCAAAGGCAGTTGCAGTAGCATAGCCAGCACAATATTTGCCATTTTTACCTTTAAAATAAGAACCATCAGTGAACCATGAGAGGTCAGCATTACCAAAATGAATTTCCTGCAGATCATCACGAGGAGTCAGGAGGTGATTCACCAGCATTAAGCAGTTTTGAAAGACTTCATCAATGAAAGAGGAGAAAAGAGTAGCAGGGTTAAGGTTATTAGAACATAAAAGAGGAGGAGTTAACAGAAGGACTTCATAGGAGATGAGGTAGCCAACTGAGAAATGTTGAGTGGATTGAGACGTCAGGAGGGCTTCTACTGGATGAGGTACAAAAATTGTTAAAGGGGATCCCACAACATTTTTCTCAGTGGCCTTAACCAAAAGAGTGGTGTTAGTAATGGCTCTAAGGCAAGGGGGGGTTGTCCTCTTGCCACAGGATCCAGTTACTAGCTAAAGTACCCAAGGGGTCAATGGTGGTCCCATTGACCTGTTTTTAGATGAGTACCCTAAAGTCATTCCCTTCCCTTTCACATACACAAAGGAAAAGGGAATCTGAGAATAGGGATGCCCAAGGGCAGGTGGGTTTATCAAACTCTCCTTTAAGTACTAGAATATTGTATCATCTTATTCTTCCCATAAAATTGGGTCAGGGTTGTTATTTATCAAAAAATACAGAGGTTTGGCCATAAGAGAGAAATTGGAATCCAATTTCAGCAGTAACAAGCTAGCCGGAGAAAACCTTGCAGTTGGTGCTTAGTTTTGGGTTTTGGGAAACTTAGGACACCATGAAGCCTATCTAAATTTAAGTGTAACCCTTGTTCTGATATCAGATGCCCCAAATATCAAACCTGGGCTTGGGAAAACTGCAATTTTCCTTGGCAACCTAATGTCCCTTTAAGACTAAAAGCTTTAGCAAATGGATACTGTCTTCCTGTGAGGAGGCTTGAGACAGAGAGCAAAGAAGCAAGTTATCCATATATTACAACAAAGCAGAACCCCCAGGGAACTTTATGTCAACCAGATGAGCCTTCAGAATTTGTGAGAAATAAAAAGGACTCTCAGTAAAACCCTGAGGCATTACCGTCCAGGTGAATTGTTTTTCTTCCCAAGTAAAGGCAAAAAAGTATTGGCTAGCTTCAACTGGAATACCAAAGAATGTACCACATAAATCAATTAGAGTAAAGAATTTATTTCCAATGGGAATGGATGTTAGCATCATATGAGGGTTAGAAATGACAGGTTGTCAAGGGATAACAATATTGTATATTGCTTTGACATCCTAGACAAACCTCCACCCTTTTTTTTGCGGAGCACAGGCTCCGGACGCACAGGCTCAGCGGCCATGGCTCACGGGCCCAGCCGCTCCGCGGCATGTGGGATCTTCCCGGACTGGGGCACGAACCCGTGTCCCCTGCATCGGCAGGCGGACTCTCAACCACTGCGCCACCAGGGAAGCCCAGACCTCCACCCATTTTACCAAAGGGAGTTATTGTTGTAATTTTGTGTAAAACTTGTCTTTCCCCTTGCCTCAACTCTTTTTTCTTTTGTGAATAAATTAAGCTTGGTTCTTACTTAAGGAATAAACTCTCAACCCCCACCCCCCAAAATAGGAGTATCATAGGACCTAATACAAGGGATAATGCAGCCTTGAGCCTTGTAAGCTTTTATTATGGGCTTTATAACTTGAAGGACTTCTTTACTTATAGGCTATTGATTAATTCCAGGAAGAAGTTTTGAAGGATGTGTTTGAATCTTGATGAAAGTTGTGCTATGAATTTTGCCAATATTAGCTGGAGGTTTTCTCCCTGAGGAGGGTGGTAGCTGATTCAACAGAGAAAAATGATCAGTGTTTCCTGAATTCAACTCTAGTACCATCAGAGACAAAGCAAATAAAAGATGTCAAAGGGTCATTTAATTCACCTGGTTGGCTGCTTTAATGACTACTGTGAAGTCCTAGAATTATTTACTCCTTTCGGGAGAAAGAAATTCTGGCATGATACTTCTCTAAGAAGTCTCAGCCTAACAAATGCTTAGAGGTAGAAGAACTAAGGAGAAAAGGGTGTGTATCTCTCAAAGGGCCTAAACAAAAGGGAATAGGTTTAGAGACAGAAACCTCTTGAGGTTCATTAGAGATCCCCACTATTTGGACTGTTTTAGTACACCAAGGCAGGGGCCACTTTGTTGTAGTGGGGCTGAGCACCAAGAGTGTGGCTCTGTTGTCAGTTCGGACTGGAAGAATTTCATCCTCAATCTGGAGAAATGTTTCTCTAAGCCAGTTAAGAAGAAGATTGCGAAGAGCCCCTGTAGTTCTTCGGAGCCATGTCATTGAGAATTGAGAGGACATTGAAAAGCCATGTCATTGAGAATTGAGAGGACATTGGTTAGAGGACTGAAGGTACATTTGTACCGATCTCCTTTCTGATGTTCTGGCTCTTTGTAATAATAGCAGAAACTAGGAGGGTTTTGGTTTCATTTAGGGGGCTTACTTTGCTGGAGTTGAAGATTAAGAATTTTAGTGGTCTCCCTTTTACGTGACTCCTCTAGAGTGTGAGAGAGCTGGTTTGCCAGATTAACTAAATCTGGAGTGAACACAATTTCCCATTGCATCCTATTTAGTGAGCTGATCCAGGTTCAACCCACTAAAAAACATAGAGTTAAAAGCTACCTTGGTGAAACAACATCTGAAGGAAGACCAGAATTTTCTTAAAAACTAATCTGAAGTCGATTGTAATAGTAATGAACAGATTCATCAGAATTTTGTGTATAAGTCTGAATTTTGTTCTAATCAATAGGCTTTGGAAAAGCCCTAGAAATTGCCCTATGAAGACACCTAGCAATTTCCTGAGCCTGATCATATAATAAGTTAGTAGGTGGGTCTCTGGTTGTAATTCTAGAGATCTTTTAAGATTTTCCCAATTAGCATTTTTCATCCAGTGCTGAACCTGGCCTTCACTGACAAGTATATGAACTAGCTGATATGTCAGAGAAACCCAGTTGATAAATTTGACTGACTATATTAAATTCCTCAGCAAATCTGTGAGAATCTTCATTTACTCTGGCAAAATCTTTGACTATGGCTGGCAGTTCACCTTTAATCCAGGGAGTATAAGAAATTAAGGGTTTAGCCTCTGGATCCTCGAAAGGCTTAATTTTAAGGGACAAGTTCAGAGGAAAAGGGAGTGCGGAGTTTCAGAGAAAAAGGGAACTTCAGTGAGAGAATTAGTATGGTGGAACTGAGGGTATAGAGGAGCTGTATATGGCATAGAAGGAAAGGAGGAAGGTAGCACCAGAGGCAAAGCCTGAGATAAAGAAGCCAAAGAAGAAGAGCATGAGGCTTAGGAAGCCATTTTATCTTTCTTTCTTTGTTTGCCTCAGTAAAACTTAAAGTCCTATTTTGCAGAGAGGCGGTTTTAGGCTCTTGATAACATTTGGAACCCTCAAATTACCAATTGAAATATGCATTCCATTCAGTTTTGGAAATTTTAGAGCTATGGTTGTCCAATTCAGCTTTAAGAAAAGTTAAGTTTGGAGATATAAAAAGTTCCTCATAATCGCCATTGATACTGTAAATTGCCTTTGTTTGGGTCAATCCATTTAGTTAGAAATGTGCCTGAGGAAGAATCGTGGTTTTCAAACAAAAATTGTCCAGGGTCCCTGTAAGAGGGGGACCCTCAAAATATTTAGATAACTGGGATCCCATTTCTTGGAGGGTTTCTCTAGAGTAAGAGAATAATTTTCAAGGAGCTCAAATAGCTGAAATAGCTTAAACAGCCCAAATAACCTGCAGGTCTAATACCAGCCAGTTCTAAGGGAACAGTCTAGTCCCAGAGGAGCCAGGCCAAAAGCTGCTCAGCACAGTTCCAATAGAACAGCCCCTATTCAAAATGGAATTGGGCCAAAGGCTGAACTGGCACAGTTCCAATGAAACATCCCCCTGTTCCTGAAGAAATGGGCCAAAAGCTAGCCAGTTCCAGGAGGAACAGCTCCTGTTCCAAAAGGAATGGGCCGAAGGCTAGCCAGTTCCAGCTGGAACAGTCTGATTTCAAAATCATACCAAAGTGCCAAATGAATACTCACATACAGAGCAAGGCCTTAACCAGAAAGGAAGAAACCTTAAAATAGATCCTGAATAAAACCTGGAGAGCTTCAAAATGCAAAGTGGATGGAAGCTCAAATCCAGGAGAAAGACTAACCCTCAAAATCCAGGGTTGATGAAAAAAGCAGTGAGCAACAAGGGCTCAATGTTGGTACCACACCTGTTTGCTCACCAGCCTCAGAGTTGTTGGGGGTTTTCTGGGGATTCTCATAAGGGCCATCAAATTGTTGACCTAAAACAAATAGACTGCCAGTTGTTTCTCTAGCAAAACAAAACAAAACAAGGGGGGTTATTATTCAGGATCTGCAAAGAATTTCAATTTGGGATCAGCAAGCATAACAACGTGCAAGCCCCCTGCAAAAATGGAGAGAAGAACTCTTCTAGAGGCGGAAAAGGAGTTGGGAGGGCCATAGTAAGCAAACAGTCCATGGCTTTTCATTGGCTGAATTGTGACAGCCTCTCCCTGGATGAGCTCTTGACAGGAAAGAGGAGGAAGTCTTTCTTCTTCCTACTGAGCTCTAAAATTGTCCTGGGGCATGTAGCTCCCCCATCTGGTCTCCCAACTCTATTTACATGAGGTTTCCGTTTATTAATTGTTTATACTTTAAGAAGAGATAAATAATTCTACCTTTCCTTTCAATTCTCTGTTCTTCCTTCTATCTCCCTACCCCTGATTCTATTGTAGTGGTTGTTAACATATCTTTTATTCTCTAACCATAGTTAAGTGTTAAACAATTTGCCTAAAGGTTGATTCTAAAAAACCTTTTTAAAACCACATTTTAAAAACCTTTACATAGTTATAGCTATTTAAATATTTCTCACTCTAGAGTCAAGTAGTGTGCATAGGTTACATTTTCTTCTCTATGGCTCTAGTATCATGACTCCTATGGCATTCAGAAAACAACATTCTTCCAGAATGGTAGCATAAGGAACTCTAAGGACCCTCTCACTGGTGAAACAACTTTACTGGTGAAAGTCATTCTAGAAAACAATAATAGAAAGTCTCTGGAAATTGTTTTAAGAGCAGATAGCACTTATATGTGGAATCTAAAAAAAAATGGTACAATGAACATATTTACAAAACAGAAACAGACTCACAGACTTCGAAAACATACTTATGGGAACTTCCCTGGTGGTGCAGTGGTTAAGACTCTGTGCTCCCAGTGCAGGGGGCCTGGGTTTGATCCCTGGTCCAGGAACTAGATCCCACATGCATGCCGCACCTAGGAGTTCGCATGCAGCAGCTAAGGAGCTGGTGATCCACAACTAAGGAGCCCATGTGCTGCAACTAAGAAGTCAGCGAGCCGCAACTAAGGAGCCCACGAGCCGCAACTAAGGAGCCCACCTGCCACAACTAAGACCCAATGCAACAAATTAATTAATTAATTAATTTAAAAAAATCTCCCTGACCTACCTCACACCTGAAGTTCCTTTAATAGGAAACTACATTTAAAAAAAAAGAAGAAGAAAGAAAAGAAAGAAAACAAACTTATGGTTACCAAAGGGAAAGGTGGGGGGGGAGGGATAAATTAGGAGTTTGGAATTAACATATACACACTACTGTATTTAAAATAATCAACAAGGACCTATTGTATAGCACAGGGAACTCTACTCAATCCAGTATTCTGTAATAACCTATATGGGAAAAGAATCTGAAAAAGAAGGGAGATATATATATAACTAAATCACTTTGCTGTACACCTGAAACTAACACAACATTGTAAATCAACTATACTCCTGTATAAAATAAAAATTAAACTAAATTAAAAAAATAATGGAAGTTCTGGTGAAAAGCAATTAAGAGGAGGTAGGTAGCTTTATGAGAGACACAGGCTAAACAATAGGCCAGCTACTATACCAGAGAGAACCAGGAAAAGAGACAGCTAAGGAGAGTCCTCTTGGGGCCAGAAGAACCTCAAACAATGACCTCAACTGCAAAGGAGCTAGAGTTTAATTGCATCATACCACCAGAGCATTTTATGCCCCAGGTTTCTGTCAAAAACAATAGCACAATCAGCGAGCAATTAATGGAGCCTAATAACTGAATATATGTGGTAAGCTGTACAGCAACCACTAAGAAAATAACTAAAAATATATATAGTGAAGAATAAAAACCCAACAGTGTTCTTAACATCATGGTAAAATGAATCTTCTTTTTCAGCATTTCATGAGCTGCTCAAAATCATTATATATTTCAGTTTTCTTCCTCTTTGGAACATGTCTTTCTTGTAAAGCCTTTTATTTTTCCTGGAATTGCTGACTACCTTCTTTTGCTCTGGGCTTCTGTGCTTGAACGTCCTCTAGCTTCCCCAAGAATTCAATAATTCTATCCTGTTAACTCTTTATTAAAAGTTTAAGTGTAGAGTACAGCAGATGTTGCACAGCAGATCTCCAGAACTTTTTCGTAGTGCATAACTAAAACTCTGTACCCATTGAACAGCAACTCCCCATTTCTCTCTTCCCATCCCTGGAAACCACAATTCTACTTTCTGTTTCTATAAGTTTTACTATTTTAGATACCTCATATAAGTGGAATCATGCAGTATTTGTCCTTCTATTTCACTTTGCACAATATCCTTAATGTTCGTCCATGTTGTAGCATATGACAGAATTTCCTTCTTTTTTTTAAATGGCTGCATAATATTCCATTGTATGTATATATTATACTTTTTAAAATCCATTCATCTGTTGATGGACATTTAGATTGTTTCCACTTCTTGGCTCATTGCAAACAATACTGAAATGAACGTGGGAATGCAATATCTCTTCAAGATCCAGTTCTCTTTGGATCCAGAAATGGGATTGCTGGATCATGTAGTAGCTCTATTTTTATTTTTTGGTGGAACCTATAGAGTGTTTTCCATAGTGGCTGCATCATTTTACATTTCTAACAACCGTGCACAAGGGTTCCAGTTTCTCCACATTCTCACCAATGCTTCTTATTTTCTGTTGTTTTGTTTTGTTTCATTCATATTGGTCATCCTAACAGGTGTGAGATGATACTTCATTGTAGTTTCAATTTGCATTTCCCTGATGATTAGTGATGTCAAAAATCTTTTCATATACTTATTGACCATTTGTAGATCTTCTTCGGAGAAATGTCTATTTAGGTCATTTGTCCATTTTTATTTTTATTTATTTATATTTTTTATTTTTTTTTGTCCATTTTTAAATTGAGTGATTTGTTTTATTGCTATTGAGTTGTAGCTCCTTATATATTTTGGATATTAATGCCTTATCAGATACAGTTTGCATGTATTTCCTCCCATTCCACAGGTTGCCTTTTCATTCTGCTTATTGTTTCCTTGGCTATGTAGAAGCTTTTTAGTTTAATGTAGTCCCACTGTCTATTTTTGCATTTATTACCTGTGTTTTGGTGTCATATCCAAGAAATCATTGCTAAGACCAATGTAATAAAGCTTTCCCCATTTTCTTCTAGAAATTTTATAGATTTAGGTCTAATGTTTAAGTCTTTTATTTATTTTGAATTGATTTCTGTGTATGGTGTCAGATAAGGGTTCAATTTTATTCTTTTGCTTGTGGATATCTGATTTTCCCAGCATGATTTGTTGAAGAGACTTCAGCATTTCCCCATTGTGCAGCTTTGCCATTCTTGTTGAAGGTCTTTTGACTGCATGGGCGAGAGTTTATTTCTGGGCTCTCTATTCTGTTCTATATATCTGTCTTTGTTCTAGTACCATACTGTTTTTATTACTCTAGCTTTGTAATATATTTTGAAATTAGGAAGTGTGAGGCTTCCAACTTCATTCTTTTTTTCTCAAGATTGTTTTGACTATTCAGGATCCTTCATGGTTCCATATGAATTTTAGGATTATTTTTTCTATTTCTATAAAAAATGTCATTGGGATTTTGGTAGCGATTGCACTGAATTTGTAGATCACTTCAGGTAATATGGGTGTTTTTAACAATATTAAGTCTTCCAATTCATGAACACATTTATATCTTTCCATTTATTTGTATCCTCTAAGATATGAAAGACTTTTACACTTAAAACTATAAAAGTCTTTCATATCTTTGGTTAAGTTTATTTCTAAGTATTTTATTCTTATTGATGCTATTCTAAGTGGGGTTGTTTCCTTAATTTCCTTTTTAGATTGCATATTGTTGTTTATAGAAACTCAACTGAGTTTTTTAATGTTGATTTTTTTTTTTTTTTTTTTTTGCGGTACACGGGCCTCTCAACTGTTGTGGCCTCTCCCATTGCAGAGCACAGGCTCCGGACACACAGGCTCAGCAGCCATGGCTCACGGGCCCAGCCACTCCGCGGCACGTGGGATCTTCCTGGACCGGGACATGAACCTGTGTCCCCTGCATTAGCAGGCAGACTCTCAACCACTGTGCCACCAGGGAAGCCCCTTTAATGTTGATTTTTATCCTGCAACTTTGTTGAATTCATTTATTCTAACAATTTTTTTATATATGGAATTTTTAGAGTTTTCTTTGTATTAGATTATGTTATCTGTAAGCAGAGATAATTTTACTTCTTCCTTTCCAATTTGGATGCTGTTTTTTCTTACCTAATTTCTGTAGTAGGACTTCCAGTACTATTTTGAATTGAAATGGCAGGATTGAGAATCCTTGTCTTGTTCTTTATCTTAGAGGAAAAGCTTCTGGTTTTTCCCCAGTGATTCTGATGTTAGCTGTGGGCTTGTCATATATGACTTTTACCATGTTGAGATAATTCCCTTCTATTCCTAGTGTGATGAGTGTTTTTATCATGAAAGGGTGTTGAATTTGTCAAATGCTTTTTGTGCATCTATTGAGTTGATCATGTGATTGTATCCTTTGTTCCATTAATGTCATGTATCACAATGATTGATATTTGTTTGTTGAACCGTTCTTGTGTTCCATGGATAAATCCTACTTGGTTATGATGTATGATCCTTTCAATGTATTATTGAATTTAGTTTGTTATTATTTTGTTGAGGATTTTTGAATCTATATTCATTAAGAATATTGTTTTTTAGTTTTCTTTTGATGTCTTTTTCTGGTTTTGGTATCAGGGTAATTCTGGCTTCATAAAATGAGTTTGGAAGTGTTCCCTCCTCTTCAGTTTTTTGGAAGAGTTTTAGAAGGATTGGCATCAGTTCTTTAAATGTGTGGTAGAATTCGCCAGTGAAACCATCTGGTCATGGGCTTTTCTTTGTTGGGAAGTTTTTGATTACTGATTCAAACTCCTTACTAGCTATAGGTCTGTTCAGAATTTCTATTTCTTCATGATTCATTCTTGATAAATTGCATGTTTCTAGGAATTTATCCATTTCTTCCAGGCTATGCCATTTGTTGGCTTGGAATTGCTCATAGTAATCTCTTATAATCCTTTTAATCTCTGTGACATTAGTTGTAACATCTCCTCTTTCATTTATAATTTTGAGTCTTTATTTTTTTTCTTAGTCTAGCTAAAAGTTTGTCAATTTGTTGGTTTTTTAAAAAAACCAACTCAGTTTCATTGATCTCTACTGTTGTTTTTCTAGTCTCTATTTCACTTATTTATGCTCTGATGATTATTATTTCCTTCCTTCTGCTAACTTTGGCCTTTGTTTTTCTTCTTCTAGTTCTTTGTGCTTTAAAGTTAGGTTGTTTATTTGAGAATTTTCATCTTTTTAATATAGGCAATTATTGCTATAAACTTCCCTCTTAGTACTGCTTTTGCTGCATCCTATAAGTTTTAGTATGTTGTTTTTGTTTTCATTTGTCTTAAGATATTTTCTAATTTCTCTTTTGATATCTTCTTTGGTCCATTGGTTGTTCAAGGATATGTTGCTTAATTTCCATGCATTTGTGAATTTTTTAGTTTTCCTTCTGTTATTGATTTCTAGTTTCATTGCACTGTGGTTGGAAAGTATACTTAGTATGATTTCAGTCTTCTTACATCTGTTGAGACTAGTTTTGTGACCTAACATGTGATCTCTTTTGGAGAATGTTTTGTGTGTGTTCGAGAACTCTGTGTATTCTGCTGCTGGTGGGTGAAATGTTCTATATATGCTATTAGGTTCATTTGGTCTATACTGTTGTTCAAGTCCTCTGTTTCCTTATTCATCTTCTATTTGGATCTATCCATTATTTAAAGTGAGGTATTGAAATATCCTAATATAATTGTGTTACTATCTATCTTTCTCTTCACTTCTGTCAATGTTTCCTTCATATATTTGGGTGCTCTGCTGTTAGGTGCGTATATCTTTTTAATTGTTGTATCTTCCTGGTTAATTGACTCTTTTAGCCTTATATAATGTCCTTCCTTGTCTCTTTTGACAGTTTTTGACTTAAAGTCTATTTGTCTGATATGATTATGACCCACCCTGACACCTGCTCTCTTTTGGTTACCATTTGCATATAATATTGTTTTCTATACTTTAACTTTCACTCTGTGTGTGTTCCTAAATCAAAAGTCTCTTCTAGACAGCATATAGTTAGATCTTTTTTTTATCCATTTAGTCATTCTATGTCTTTTGATTGGGGAGTAAAATCCACTTACATTTAAGTACTTATTTATAAAGAAGAACTTACTATTGCCATTTTATTAGTTGTTTTCTGTCTTGTAACATTTTTGTCACCTGCCCCCTTTCCTCTCTTTTTTACTTCCTTTGTGTTTTGTTGTTTTTTTTTTTTTTTTTTAGTAGTGATATGTTTTGATTCCTTTCTTATTTTCTTTTGTGGATGTTCTACACAAAAAGGGATTTTCTTTTTGGTTACCATGGGGCTTACATAAAACATCTTATATTTACAACAATCTATTTTAAGCTGATAAAATTAACTTCAATTGCATACAAATACTCTTCACTTTTACTCCCCCCTTGTTACACTTTTTATGTTATTGATGTCAAAAATTACATCCTTTCATATTGTGTATCCATTAACATATTTTTATAGTAATAGTGTCTAAAAATACTTTTGTCCTTCAACTTCTATACCAGAATTAAAAGTGATTTATGTACCACCATTACAGTATTTTGTATTTGTCTATATACTTACCTTTATTAGCAAGCTTTATACTATCATATGTTTTTGTGTTGCTGTTCAGCGTCCTTTTGTTTGAACTTGAAGGATTCCCTTTAGCATTTCTTATAAGGCAGATACAGTGGTGATGAACTCCTTCAGCTTTATTTTTGAAACCTGGGAAGGTTTTATTTCTCCTTCATTTTTGAAGTCCCCCATTTTTTACCAGATATAGTATTCTTGGTTGGAAGTTTTCCCTTTTAGCGCTTTGAATATGTCATACCACTGCCTTCTGGTCTGTAGAGTTCAGACTGAAAAATCCACTGGTAGTATTATGGAACTTCTCTTGCACATGGTGGTTAGCTTTTCTCTTGCTGCTGTTGAAATTTTCTCTGTATTTGACTTTTAACAGTTTGATTATAATGTGTCTTAGTATGGATTTCTTTGGATTCACAATGGTTGGAATTCATTGGGTTTCTTAAATATGGATGTCATTTCCTTCCCCATTTTGGGGAAGTTTTGGGGCACTATTTCTTTAAATAAGCTTTCTGTCCCTTATTCTCTTTCTTCTTCTTCTGGGGCTCCCATGATGCATATATTGATTTGCTTATGATATCCCATGTGTTCCTCAGGCTTTCTTCACTCTTTTTCATTCTTTTTTCATTTTGTTCTTCTGACTGAATAATTTCAAGTGACCCGTCCTCAAGTTCACTGATTCTTTCTTCTGCTTAATTGAGTCTGATGTTGAACTCCTCTACTGAATTTTTTAGTTCAATTATTGTGTTCTTTAGCTCCAAAATTTCTATTTTGTTCTTTTTAAATATTTTCTATCTTTTTGTTGATATTTTCATTTTGTTTATGCATCATTTTCTTGATCTCATAGAGTATCATTATAATGGTTATTTTAATTCTGTCAGGTAATTTATATACCTCTGTTTCTTTAAGATAAGTTTCTGATTTATTTTATTCCTTTGTATGGACCATGTTGCCCTGTTTCTTCATGTGTCCCATAACTTTGTTTTAGGATTGGCACATTTGAAATAACAGCCACCTTTCATAGCCTTTAGGAACTTGCTCTTTGTGCAGAAGACTCTTATTAATCAGCTTGACTAGAGATTCTGGGGGCCTCTCTAACCCTTTCTTGGAGGGAAGGGGATGCAAATTCTCTGAGCCTCGTGTGTGCAATTTCTCAATTAGTATTGCTGGTTTCTTTTTCCAGGGGCTCATAATATTTTGCTCCCTCTGAGAACAAGGGATAGCAGAGAATCTTGCTACTGTAAAACCATAGAACTTACAGTAGCAAGATTCTCTGCTATCTCTTGTTCTCAGAGGCCTCCAGATATCTACCATATGATGAGTCCCCATCAGCATCCCAGGTTAGGTGAGACAGTTGCCATTTTATGACATTTTATGATAAGACAGATACCAGTTCCTCAGTAGCCCTCTGAAGAGCTGGAATGTCAGATGCAGCCTCTATTTTCTCTTCACCCCCAGTGTAAAAAGTGTAAGCCAGGGTATTCTCTACCACTGCTGAGCTGTGCCAGCTTAGAGGAGGGGCCGATGCAGTTAAAGTGAAATTGCTCTTCTTACCTGTTTGAATGTGGCTGTTCACAGCTTTGCACTCAGGTACTGCAACATCTTAACTGGATTCTGGAATTCTCGTCACAATATTTTGGTTCATATATTGTTGTTAATTGAAGTTTCTATGGGGGAAGGAGCACTGGGACTTTCCATTCAGCCATCTTGTGATTTCACTTCTTCCCTGGTTCACTCTTGGGCTCTACCATACATTTGTCATTCTGAGAGTTCTTTCACTGCTTTCTTAGGTTCGAAAACACTCTTTCCTTCATCCCAACATCTTCTCTTAGTTCAGACCCTTTTTGGGATTCTACTTGGCAGGCCAGGTCCTTCCTTTACTGCAGTTGGAAGGATATATATATATCCTATATAAATTTATAAATTTTATATGTATATATATTTATGTTTCTATGTAAATATTTCTATTTTTTTAAGTTAGTCATTAGGAGCAGACTGCCTAGGTTTAAATTCTGGCTCTGATGTTTCTAGCTGTGTAACCTTGGCCACATCACTCGTGCCTTGATATTTTCATGTGATTAATACTACCTATTTTAAGGATTAAACATAAAAGTACTATTATTGTTAGTATTACTCTTCTGTTCTGCTTTTACAAACATCCTGCTTTCATATGCTTTTCATATTCCATTTGTTTACATCTCTCTTTTGTTGATATTTCTCCTCATGTTTCTTTTTATATTATTTCTTTGGTTAATGAATTCTAGGTAATGAGAAAATAAACATGTGTGTTCAGTCCTCTTTCTTAAGCTAGAAGCCAAACCTGATTTTTAATTTTAGAAAATATTCAGTGATTTAATGGTTTTAGTGTTATTTTTTAATAATTTAAGATATTTTTAAATGAAATTATTCTCTCTCTCTTCATATATTATCTTTACCGTATTTGCCTAGTGATCTAATGACCTAGAGTCAAAATTAAACAGGAATTTTCTTTCTTTTGATAGATTCTCAGTGATAGTAGCAAAACTGTTTTAATGCTGGTCAGAATTTAATTCTCTTTAAAGCACTGGAAGCAAAATAAAGACTATCAGCATGTTAGAGAAAAGCCTAGTGTTTTTTTTGTATTACATTAATTGAAAGTTAACAGTTTTATTACATCTTATGAAAAACTGAAAAATGAACCAGAAAATAATGATGAGAACCATGATGATGATGGCAGCTACAATTTCAAAACTGCATAAATGTATACCAGGCACTTAATATATATCATGTTACTTATTCTTCATAATAGCTCTACAAGGTAAGCATTTCAGTCTGCATTTTATTTATGAGGAAACCAAGATTTAGAGTGCTTAAATAATTTGCCCCTGGCCACACAGCCAGTAAAGGACAAAGGCCTTTCTGACACATAATCCTGTGTTCTGGGATTATGTACAACTAATCTGGGACTTGAGAACCTATAGATTTGAAGAAATTGCATTAATGAATGACTATTACTGCATCTCAGGGGACTGTTTCCCTTTTGCTGTGTTTCCTCCCTCTGATACCATGGTGGTCACTGTAGCTGCTCATAGTAGCTAATACTGCCATGTCTCATTCCCTTAAAATCCTCATCAACAACTTTCTCATTGGAATCCTCTGTTTTTTTAGAGGCCCAGCCCCATGTGAGCCCAGGTGGGGAATACTCTAACATCTCTTAGTGAGAGCAGGAACATACCTGTCTGTATTGCCCAAGTTAAGGAGAGTTTCTTGTAATAATAGACACTCAGTACACTTTGAAAAATGAATGAGTGGTGGTAAAAAAAAGAACAGACTAAAATTCCTGACGTAAGAGACAGAAGAGAGGGCTTCCCTGGTGTCGCAGTGGTTGAGAGTCTGCCTGCCGATGCAGGGGACACGGGTTCGTGCCCTGGTCTGGGAAGATCCCACATGCCACGGAGCAGCTAGGCCCGTGAGCCATGGCCGCTGAGCCTGCGTGTCCGGAGCCTGTGCTCCGCAACGGGAGAGGCCACAACAGTGAGAGGCCTGCGTACCGAAAAAAAATAAAGAAGAAGAGAGACTGTTGCTTAGGCAGAGGAATTTATCAAGTAGAGACTGTAAAATATTTGCCTACAGAAATAATGGCACTTGGGTTCTACAGTTCAATTAATATCACTAAAACAGCAATCCAGCTAATATACAAGTTATGTAGTATATATGTGGCTTAATCTGAGAGCCCAACCACTATTTTTATAAAATGCTTCTATAAGAAAATGCTCTCTGAAGGGCAAATAATAGACTTATGAATGAATTTTTCAAACAATTTGTAAATTGAAGTTAACATCTAAGACAATTAACTTATTGATAATCTTTGCTTTTGTCTTCTCATTTACTTACAAAGTTATAAAGAACATGAGATCAAAAGCTGTTTTTTATTACATAACAGTACCACTTTGCCCAGCTTTTTCCTATTCTCTCTGCTCTTACCCCACCCAGCGTTCATCATGTTACTTTATATGTAGTAGCTATTCAAAAATCTTTTGCATACTGATTGTTTGATTTTTAATAGAACTATCCCTCATCACAAAGAAAGTATATCCTGAGATACCTAGGGTTCTTGCTTCAACCTAGCTTTAATTTTAAATTACATTGCAAAATTCTAAATGATCTCTAAAATATGAATTATAAACTCCAATTTTAATTGATATAGTTATACAGTATTAATAAAAATAAGTAATTATAATAATACATTTCAATGTTTATAATTTTTTCCCACTTGACTTATAATTTAGAGGCAAATGGTTATTGTAAGGTCTAGAAAGCATCTTGGTTTAAAAGGCCTCAAAAGCCCTGTGTTCTAACCTACACTTTAAAAAATTTCCTCTGATGGGGACAGAGAGGGAATGACCTCTCATTCCAGGAAACATTAGAAGTGATCTAATCCTAGCAATATATCTGTCCTCTGTCTGAAAATAGTGTGTTTTGGAGTTTAGGATGACCTACCTACTTATCTCTCAGATGGAGGAAGGCTGTGACTGGGGAAGAAGGACCCATCACACATTTGTTTTAAGTATGGTGACAAAAAGATACTTCACAAAAGACACTGTTTTGCCTTTGCAGGTGTAACTGTGTGGAACCACATAATCCTAGCAATGATACTTTGAAGGAATGGAGGGAGTCCAATATTTCTGCCTCTGACATAATTTGGGAGAACCTAACTGTGTCGGTAAGTGAAACATTGAAAAATAAGTCATGGACTTCCCTGGTGGCACAGTGGTTAAGAATCCGCCTGCCAATGCAGGGGACATGGGTTTGAGCACTGGTCCAGGAAGATCCCACATTCCACGGAACAACTAAGCCCATGTGCTACAACTACTGAGCCTGCGCTCTAGAGCTCACAAGCCACAACTACTGAGCCCGTGCGCATAGAGTCCATGCTCTACAACAAGAGAAGCCACTGCAATGAAAAACCCGCACACCACAACCCGCTCGCCACAACTAGAGAAAGCCCGCATGCAGCAACAAAGACCCAACACAGCCATAAATTAATTAATTAATTTTTAAAAAAGAAAAATAGGTCATACCTTGAATCTTATTACTATAAGGGCTTTTATTGACTTTTTGAATGAATTATTGCCACTAAGTTAAGTGTTTTAAACAAATACTATTATAAAAGTGATGGTTTTGATTTCATTCATTTCAAGTATGCATAAGTTTACTGGGGTTTTCTTTCATTATTAAGTTTTTCCAGTAGTTATTAGGCCTGAGTTACTCTGAAAGCACACATATATGGCATAATGTGACTAGATTAACTGAAAGCACATTAAATAAGAGTAGTGTTGACCTAAATGAAACCGTATGGCAGAACTAAGTCAGCCTTCTGTGTAAAGAACCCAGAATGCTTTTACTTTACTCTGTAATACTGCTCCAGCTGTTCAGAATATGTTAAGGGGGAGGGGATGTTTGTTAATATTTTAGTGTAAATATTGAACTTTTTGGAAAAACAAAAGTCACTTTTCTTAATAAAATTCTGGCACCTCCCTCAGGAAGATTTTCTTACTTCCATTTTCTCTTTATCCTCCATTCAAGAAATAGAATGGCAACATATTTTTCACCTATCAAAGTTAAATCTTATACCTTTAAAAATATTTTTGGCTTTCCTCTTTTTTTGTGGTATCTTTTTTCCCCCCTCGTAGCTGAATTTCTCAGTTCTTCTTAATCTCTTGCAATATTTGTGCACCTCCTTTTCCATCTACATTTGCATCCTTTACTTCTGGTCAATCAAATCTCATAATTGGAAAAATCGAAAGTGTTCTGGTTTTAATAAGTATTAAAATCTGAGTCATTCTAGTTTCTTCTCTATTCTTCCCAGTTACAAACATTACAATCCAAAGCTTCTGCCACTTTATCTACCCATGTAAGCTCAAATCTCATTATAACCATGGGCATAAAACTATATAAATTCTAGTTCATTTTATGAAAAACATATCATTTAGTAAGTGAACCAGTTAGTGACACATAGAAATCTTTTTTGTTGTACAAATGTTATAAAACTCTAAACATGATTCTTGTAAGAGCACTTGACCTATTGCCTATTTTATCAATTTTCCTCATTAAATATTTTCTTTCAGAATCAAAATCAAATTACTTACCTTCTGTTTAAAATTCTATCTTGATCTATATTTTACTACTTTTCCTCTTATGCTAGTCATTTGCTCTAAAATAAGCCTTCACTTACTTTTGTTGTTTTCTTCTGTTATGGTTAACATTTATTCTGTCCTATTTTTCTTAGAAAAAATAACATTACCAAACTGTTTCCTTTCAGAGAGCCATTTAAATCGATCAGTAAAAGAAATGATGAGCTGAACAAGAAAGAATGCTATCGTTATGCAGAATTTAGACATGGGATTGTGGTTGGTCCATTCAGCAGTGCATCTTCCACTTATATTTCCCTTTTGTAAACTATAAAGATATTATGTCTTGAGTCCCTTGCTTTTGTCCCTCATCTTGGTGTCCCCTACAATACAGTAACCCAATAATCTCATCTCTAAATTATTTAACATGATAATTTACTCTGTGTTTTATAGTCTTGAATAATTTAATATTAAATAATAATATTCATTCCATGTAGTAGCAAACCCTGAATCATAACTTTCAAAGAGACTCATAGCACAATTGATCTAGCTAGCCATGAGTTAGTTTTAAATATTAGAAGTTTTAGGGTCAAGCAGAGTACAGTGAAAAATATTTTGCAATCAAAGCAAATCTAGCACTGTGGTTTTTTTTCTTGAAGTTCTGTACTGGGAGTTAACATTCTGGCAGAAATTTTCATATTATTTTTCATTAGTTAAAAGCAGTTTTTGCAATAGGTAATTGCTAATCTTGACCAGAAATAGCATTTATCACCAAAGGGAATGCTACATAATGAAAAAATCTTACAATTTTTAAGTCAATGAGGGCCATAAAATTGTTTTGTCTTAATTGTTATTCTGGGATTTCTTTCCTCAGCATAACCATTAGTATCATCAAAAACATTGTATTAATAAAGCACTGTGCTAATGGCTATTATAACTAGTTTTGTAAAAATAGTCATGTGATATCTACTTTGTATATTATTCACGTGATGATTTTTAATTGAATTGTTACATAACTCATTAATTGTCATTTATACCTTGCTAACTCAGCAAGGGCAAAGAACTTTAGCTTTAGTTGATTCTCCCAAACAGCTGTATGCATAATAAGTGTTCAATAAATATTTAATGATCGTTTTGAAAAATAGTCTCAAATCACAGATTTACTATTTAATGTAAATATCTTGTTTTGGTTTATTTTGTTTTCCAGCTTTATTGAGGTATAATTGACAAATAAAAATTGTGTATATTTAAGGTATACAATATGATGTTTCGGTATATGTATATGACGTGAATGATTACCGCAATCAAGCTAATTAACATATCCATCACCTCAAATAGTTACCTTTTTTTTTTTTTGGTGAAAACAATTAAGATCTACTCTCTCAGCAAATTTCAATTATTTAATGCAATATTATTAACCATAGTCACCATGTTATACATTAGATCTTCATAATTTATCCTGCATAACTGAGAGTTTGTACCCTTCGGCCAATATTTCCCCATGTTTCCCTGTCCCCAGCCATTAGTAACCATCATTCTACTCTCTGCTTCTGAGTTTGACATTTTTAGATTCCACATGTAAGTTAAATCATATAGTGTTTGTCTTTCTGTGTCTGGCTTATATCAGTCAGCATAATGTCCTCCAGATTCATCCATGTTGTTGCAATGGCAGGATTTCCTTCCTTTTTAAGGGAATGATATTCTGTTATATATTTATACAACATTTTCTTAATCCATTCATCCATTGACAGACATCTAGGTTATTTCCATATCTTGGCTATTGTGAATAATGCCTAATTCAAGTGTTTTATAGCAAGCTAGAACACTTAGGTTTCTATGTTTATATATATTTTTAGCAGTATCTCAAAATCTGTCATTATAAAGGAATTCCTAGGCGAGGTTTAAAATATTCACAAGCAATTAACTAGCAATTGGTTAAGAATCGTTTTAGTGCCAGAATTACATATTTAGCTTATATATAAGTAAGGGGCAGGACACTAATGCCAACTTTAATTTCTTATTTTATCAAACTTAATTTTTACCAACTTATAACACTGCTGAAACTTAGAACGTGTTGAAGAATAATTAGTAGAAATGAGTTTGTCAACAAGCAGTTTTTCATTTTTGTAAGTGAAACCATATGTGAGACTCAAAATAAGAGAACAGGATTTGGATTTAGTTTTCTCTTCCAAATCTCAGTACTTGTTTTGTGTGTGTGTGTGTGTGTGTGTGTGTGCGCGCGTGTGTGTGTTAAAGGTACAGTTAGTATAAACCAGAAAATAAATGTAGAATTTAGTAGTTCACAATTTTTCCTTTTTAAATAGCATACTGTCCCCCTAAAAGGAAGAAAAAATAAATACGCTTTTCGAATTTGCTTTGAATTAAAGTAACTAGGCAAGCTATTGGCAATGTATTATAGATTATAAGACAGTTAAATGATCCTTTAAATGGTTTCTATGTTCCTAAGATTTGAGAACAAGACCCAGCCAAGTCCAAGACTTGGAGGACTTTTATATCTGCACAAAAGACTGATCACAAATATTTAGATAATGTGTTTACAACAGAGCTTCTAGCTCCTCTTTGTATCCATTCTTCTTAACCATTACTTTGCTTAGTAATTGCTATACTAGTATCTCTGGACAAGGGACAAGAGACCGGACTAAAAAATTCAAGGATTCATTTTTGCTACTTTATCTATTTTAACAGAGTTTTGAAAGAAGGAAAATTAAAGCTATAATTAAGGCCTGGGGGATTTTTCTTTGGTTTTTCAATTAGCCAAGTCATTGTGCTCTATATTAAAATAGATAATTGGAATTCAACTTTAGCTAGCAAAGAATGTAGCATTTGCAGTTAGATTAGAAAAGGGAATGGAATTGTGTTAGATAATTATAAAGTATACAAACAATATTTCTCAAGAATCCTAGCCTTAGGGGTAGCTGCCCCAAGTAGATTTTACTAGTTTGTTTTTGGATAACCATGTAACAATCTGTGATTTAGTCTAGAATCTTTTGAAGGTATTTGTTTTCTGCTATACAAGGACTCCAGGGCCTGAAACTTTGTTCATTGGACAGTCTCTGTTGGTGATCAGTCCGTCAGTCCATATTTTTCTCTAAGATCTTTAAGTATATGGCACAATTCAGTTTCTGTTCAGGTCCAGATATCTCAAGTACTAACAAGGTCACTGGATCACTTAAACCATTCTTTTCTCTGTTTTGAAATAAAAAATTAAAATTTAGTGTTCTAATCTTTAAATTAAAATAGTAAAAAGCAAAACGTTTTTAAAAAGTTTTAATTTCAAAATATTAATGTTTAAAATGCTCAGTTTTTTTCCTCCAAGAAAGGAAATTTTTTTGACTTTGCTGCCACCTCATGGCTAAGGCAGCAATTAGAAATGATCCTTCAGAGGCTTATAAAATATATACCAGGAAAAAAAAAAAGACCATGAAGAAGTCATAGTAAATATGAACTTTGCATTGCTTCTATACTTTTTTCTCTTTTGTTCTATAATTTAAATTTGAGCCCCATCTTTGACTTTCAGTTTCACTCCAGTAATAATGTATCATAGTTTTTTGTTGCTTTTCTCACCTTTCTTGGGAGCTTTTGGACTAGATAATTCTACAAAATCATTGTTCTTCTTTAATAATATTCCCACCAAAGGAATATCATGTTTGTATCACAACTCTGCTGCCACCCAGCAGCGGTGAGCCCATAGCCAATTACTTAACTTCTCTACACCTCAGTTTCCTCAGACATGAAATAGAAATAATAACAACTACCTATTTTATAGGGTTGATGTGAAAATTCATTAAGATGGTGATTGATAAATCAGTTAGTTTCATAGATTTAAACTTAATTTGAAAAGGCAAGAATTTTAGAAGTGGTTCATATTGCTCACTACCTATGCAACTAGGAGCCATAACTGAAAACTTCAGCAACTCAACTGCAAGCGATCTTAAGATGTTAGTTTTCTGAAAGAAATGTGTCCACCTTTTTTGCTTAATAGCTCCATTTGTTTTCCTTCCTCTGGCAGGAATGCAAATCATTACATGGAGAGTATGTTGGACGAGCTTGTGGCCACGAGCACCCATATGTTCCAGATGTTCTATTTTGGTCAGTGATCCTGTTCTTTTCCACAGTTACTCTGTCAGCCACACTGAAGCAGTTCAAGACTAGCCGCTATTTTCCAACCAAGGTACTTAGACTACAATTTTTCTGATCAAAACGTGAACCAACATAAAGCATGTTATGGAGTCATGTGTGTTTTAGGACAAAAGAAAGAGCTATTGCTGTCGTTAAAGGAGCCACGAAAAGGTTTTTGTGTGATTGAGCTGCCAGTTTAGGAGTGGGCATGGTGAGGGAGGTAAGAGAAAGCATTCTGTGATACAGTGCTAGGAGTACACATTCCCTCCAGGCTTATCTCCTAACTTCAAATCCCAGAGATAAACTCCCACTTTCCCACTTTCATTTTTGGAACTCAAAAGCACACACTGCATTACTGATTGTCACTTTCTTGCCCAGTGAACAGTGGGAACTATTCCAGCCTGACAGACACCTCATAGGAGTCACTGTTACATTCTGTAATTGGGAAAGCCCCTGCAAGACTCATTGGAACACTATCCTCTTTTTCATTTTTAAAGTGTCAGTCCCTCCGCCTAACCCACCACGTTTGCATCTGCATATTTGGAAAGGAAAGTAAACAGAGAAACAGCTTAGTTCAATATTTAACACTGCAAAGTAACACCTATAAGGTCTGACTCAGCCAAAAAAGAAGGAAGGAAGGAAGGGAGGGAGGGAGGGAAGGAGGAAGGAAGGAAGGAAGGAGAAAAGAAAAAGAAAGAAAAGAAACAAGAAAACAAGCTTTTTAGGGATGAGCTAAAAATTGTGATGAAAATTCTACTCTGGGAAAATGTTTTAAGAACTGCTGTTTGAGAGAAACTTCTGTTTTTCTTACCTCTTCCTTCCGTAACGTGGAAGATTCATTTCTTTCCCCCCAAAGCTTAATTTGATTAATATAGAATTATCTTTTTTGTATCAAACTCCTGCATTTTGTATGTGTTTGTGTGTGCGTCATAAAGGCAGCCTAATAAAAGGCAGATCTTGTTGATTATTGTTTAAGAATTTTTCTCAATGAAGGCTTTATAAAAGAGAAATGGCTTTAAAAACTGGCTTACATAGAATAACTTTTAAATTTGCTTACTCTGTTGTGCAAATTACCTGCTGCCATACTTGTAGCTCAGATAAACTAACTAACTTCAATAAAAATAGATAATTTTATTTTATGGTATTTCAGGTTTATGATATTAAAATGTTACCTACGTGAGAAAGAGTACTAAAATATAGCGAAATTCTAGCCATGCAACCTTATTCTGTGAAATAAATATTCACATACTGGAATTCATAATAAACTTAGATTTTTATCAGCACTGCTGATGTAGTGATATTGTATCATGCAAGATTCCCATAATAAACTTAGATTTTAAATGAAAACAGCACAATCACCATTGTAGCTATTCCATAATGCCTCATTTTGAAAATGTTGAGTGTGTATTCATCCTAATGACAGAGATACATAAATATAAATATGACAAGAGTTAGTAGTAATATTATAGTATGCGTAAAATATAATATTATGATATTATGTCATAAAGTGTTTATAACGTGTGATTCTAGATTATGTTCCTGAGTATTCTTCACTATTTATAGTTCCTTCAAGTGACAAGTGTTTTCATTATGTTTAGGTGCGATCCATAGTGAGCGACTTTGCTGTCTTTCTTACGATTCTGTGTATGGTTTTAATTGACTATGCCATTGGGATCCCATCTCCAAAACTACAAGTACCAAGTGTTTTCAAGGTGAAGTTATCATAGGATTTACTATCATCTCTCCATCTCTGTAGGTCTAATTTTTATTCAGATGATGGCTATAACCCTAGTTCTTGGGATTTTCATGAAAATATAAAGAATATAGATTAATATAACAGTAAATAAAATGCCCACAGCATGACTAAAATTTTGGCCTAATATTAAAAAAATAGAAATCACAGAAATGGAAACCTAGAGGCAGCTTGAAAAAAATTTCTGTCAATTATTCCAGTGGGAATATCTATATTCTTAAAAGATAAGGAAGCATTTTGAAAGTAAGGGTGACGCACAGTGGATAGGCCTTGAAAACAGATAAAATTAGGTCTGGAATAGAGTTCAGACCATGTTACTAACTATGCAACCTTGGGCCAGTTACTTTACCTCTCTGAACCTGTTTTCTCACCTATCAAAAAGAGCGAGGGGGCTTCCCTGGTGGCGCAGTGGTTGAGGGTCCTCCTGCCGATGGAGGGGACGCGGGTTCGTGCCCCAGTCCAGGAGGATCCCACGTGCCGCGGAGCGGCTGGGCCCCTGGGCCATGGCCGCTGGGCCTGCGCGTCCGGAGCCTGTGCTCCGCGGCGGGGGAGGCCACAGCAGTGAGAGGCCCGCGTACTGCAAAAAAAAAAAAAAAAAAAAAAATAGCTAGGGACTTCCTCAAAGAATCGTCAAAATGATTTCCTTTGGGTCTCATCTCAGGCACCAGCCATGTTTGAACCTTTCCCTGAGACCATGATGTGACCAAACGTCTTTTTGACATTATTACATAGTGACCTCGATACACGTCTAAAATAAGAGTTATACACAGTGGTCAATGTGATATTTGTAAATGTAAATAAATTTGCCAATCATAAATGATAAATATTAATATGATTTTATTTAATATAGGTATTGATTGAGAACACAAATTTGTGAGTCAGTTTGTCAGAGCTGAAATCCTATCTCCACCACTTACTAGCTTTGGGACCTTGAAAAATTTACTGAACCTCTCTATGTCTCAGTTTCCTTATCTGTATCTTCCTTAGACTGTTGTGAAGAAAAAAATGAGTTAAAATATTTAAAGCACTTAGAATAGTGTCTGGTACCTTATAAATGCTTTGTGAATATTATTATTATTAAATATATAATTCACTTGGCATATCAGTTTATAACTAGGGTTTTCCTGGTATTATCTGTAAGACAATTTGATTAGGTATTCATTAATCCAGTTAATAACTGTGCATTCTTTAATTTTTCACAGCCCACAAGAGATGATCGTGGCTGGTTTATTACACCTTTAGGCCCAAATCCATGGTGGACAGTAATAGCTGCTGTTATTCCAGCTTTACTTTGTACTATTCTAATTTTTATGGACCAACAGATTACAGCCGTCATCATCAACAGAAAAGAGCATAAGCTAAAGGTATATTTTAACCTCCATTTTAATGTAAATCATTGTGATTCAACGGATGTCAATTATACTTTATACTGATGTTTATTATATTTTGTATTCTATAGTCATTTGCATAGTGAAATATTAAAATATTTTCAGATTCATAATTTTATTTTCTATATTCATGGTACTTTGTCTGATGATAAGTTTAACATTAATTTATTAATTATTAATTAATTAATTTAATTATAGCACTTGGCTGAGCTCTGAACTCTGGAACCCTACCTCCAGGACTTAAAATTTAAAAACATTGGCAAAGTTCTAGCTTTCTTTACCATGTTTAACACACTGTAATGAAATAATCTATTTTGGTGAAGTGTAGCTTTACCAATTTGTCTTACGTCTGGGGTTCTTCTATTTCTCTATTTGACCTTAAGTATATCTATTAGATTGCATTCATTTTGGAACAAATTACATCTTCAAATAATTCTCATTTTCTTTAGTCGTTCCTCCATCTATAATGTCTATGACATTAAAACCAGTCATATTATAGTTTGTGACATCTTTGTTGAATTTTAGTGCAGATTCTAATGACTTTCTTTTACAAAAAGAATAAATATGAATGTATCTTATTTATTATATTCTGACCCTGCCATTTTGCAACTGTGAAAAATTAGCTGTCCACTGGTGTGCAGTTTGTCTGAGATGTGTAATGTGAGCACTATCATTTATAGGAATATGTTAAATAAAATCAGAAAAATCATTGAATGGTTAAAAGTACTCTGAATCAAACCTTACAAAAACAGAACAGGCACAATCTTGTTTTTTCTGGTATCATGGGATAATTGCCAGCTATCTTCACATACTCTTTAAACTCTAGGAAAAGTTTCATTGTCAGAGCAACAGAAATCATACTTTATAGAATTTTTAAGTATGTTTGTTAGAAAGATTTAAAAATCAGATTGATTGAAGTATTTGATGGGAAGTAGTAATGACATAAGTATAAGAAAGCACAGTTATTTGTAATAAATCTTACTGAAAAGGAATTTTGTCTATTATATTGGGGAGAGTGTGTGTCTCTCTTAAAATAAAGAGTATTCTTTATTCTCTTTGTAGAAAGTAACTTAAGCGTGCTCAAAAACCTTTTTTAAAATGAGTTCATATTCACTTCTTGTTTTGGTCAAAAAATTTTTTGATTATTAAAGATGTATTCTACCAAAATATCACATGAAGTCTTAGGAACTAGACCAGTGATGTGCTGGTACATGTTTAACAACCAGTCCTCTGTGTATAAAAAGAAATACCCTGATTTATAATGTTTGCCGATTTTCATGATGTCAATACTCCCATCGTGGCCCATTTCAAGCTAAAAGAGTGACATCAAAAAATTGGCAGGAAAATATTTGAAAATTAAACAATTGGTTCTTATAAGTCTGTATGAGCTGGCTCCAAAATACTGCTGAACTACATTATTCAATATTAGAAACTTTAAATCATTTACAGCTCTCAAAACAAGAAATTCAGATTTCCAAATTAGTAGTCAACTTATTTAATATCAATCATTCAAAAATATTATTTGCTTTTAAAATATCAACCTTCTGCAAAAGCAAATACCACCACAACTTAATTATTAAAGTTATGTAGTTGATTAAGTAGATCTATAAAACTGGTGTTAACAACTTAATGTTGAATGCTGTTAGTCTGCTACTCTCTAAGGAGTAGGAAAACATTTTTCCTAGACACCAGTTTATTTTTTTAAACTGAAAACATCTCTATTTTTCCCATTTCTGTTTTAATTATACACCAAAATTTGTATTTTCATACTACATATGTTGCTTGTTGTTTTTACATAAGAGCATTATAATGGTAATTATCCGATGCCAACAATATAAATATAAATCTGCATTATCATTTTTAATGGCAGTATATATATTTCCTTGTATGGCACATGTTTTAAAATGAACTAAAAGACTCCTGTTTTAGAAAGAAAGTAAGCTATGTAGTCATTGTTTCCCTTTCAAAGGAAGTTGTTTTCTTTTTTTTTGGCTTTTATAATTAGACAGAAATATCACTGATTTAACTGAGAAATTTTCCTTGTAAAATTTTTTTCTAAATATTAGTGGAATCATTAAAACAGAATGTGGAAGTAAATGAAGAATTGCCCAAGGTGATGTTACCTTTTTGGCTGTCCTGTATGCTTGCTGTTTCCAGATCTCTCCACCTTATAAATCACATATTGCTTGCTCCTTGTTCTTCATGAGCCCATGGTAGGCCCTTGACATTCACAGACTTTCCAAAGCTCCAGATCAACAAATATACTATATTTACCTCCCCTTTACATATCGTATAGAATAGCTAAAATATAATAAAGCATTCTTTAAGTGGTCCTTTCAAGTATCTGCATTTATAAAGTTAAATGTAGAACTAAAGCATTTAATATTTTTGTCACTGAGACAAACTTGAGACTATATTATTAAACTATATTACATTATTTGTACATTACTTTTTATTGTACAAATGACTATGTAATCAAAAGATTCATATTTTACCCCTTAATAGCCTGGATTTAGTAAACAGCAAATCTGGCTTAATCATAAATTTGCTACATTGCCGCAAGCAGAAGAGTTAGACTTTTCTTGGCCACTGTGAGTCTGAACACCCCATTCTCCTCCTTGGATATGGATATTTGCAAAGTAAGTTCCTTCCAGTGAAGACATATTTTATCTACACCGAACACTTTTTTTTTTTTTTGGCCTTTAACCCTTGTCTTCTCTAAGCTTCACTACAGTGTGGTCTGCTGCTACTGATTTTCCTGTTAATAACAGCAAAAAATCACTTTCTCAGAATGTTCTTTACTCAGAGTAATGGTTTGTTCCATAGCCGCTCTCCCGCCTGTTGCTTCCCTGAAGTGTTTGCACAGTCTCTGGCTTTAACTTGAACCACATTGTCACAAAAAGACACATGTTTCTTGAATATATCCCCAGACCACAAGTTAACCACATTTTCAGCTTTTACTTATTTTTTTTTTCTCCCTTGAAAACCCATTTTTGCCTTGGTTGGAGCATTCCCTGAGATAGTTTAATGAATGATGATTTCTAGCTTCTGTATCAAGCACCTGGTAGAGGCCACATCATGTATCTAAGTCTACATCACATATCCGAGTCACCTAGAAATTCATCATTTCATTCTTTATCTCTCTCAAACTTATATTTTAGATCTTTTCACTTTTTCTTCACTTCCATTACCAAATCCAGTAGTTGGTTTTCTTTTAGAGGATTTTTTCCTGCCAGTAAAAATCTCTTTATCGTTTTGTGAGTGTTACTGTATACGTAATAAAGCTGTGTTGAGATGAGGAGTCTAGCCCCAACTCACAGGCTAAGTGACTAACTCCTCCCTCAGAACGAAGAATTTCAAGATTAGCAAAACTCTAACTCACTGCACCTCATGATCCTTTGGGTCACTCAAACGTATCAGAAGTTGCAAATGTAAACACTTGAGAATGCAGATTTCATCTATATTGTATATAGACGTCAATTCATACTCTCTCTAGCATTTCTCATTTGTTTCTTTCTTCCCTAGAGAAGTGGAATAAGCATTGGTTAACTGAATCCCTTTGAAAAGCATTAAAAATATCCACTTTTTTAAAAAAAAAGTACATTCTCTAAAAGTGGATAGTTAGATATTATCTTTCAGAAAAGAAAGTTTCTGTTAAGATACAACCGTGGGCTTTTCTACATGTTTCTGTAGACAGTTCAGCCTTCTTTTGACATCATTTTTAATAAACAGCAATACAATTCCAGATCACTTGAGTAAATGGATGCATTTGCAACATTCATTTGGCACTACATTCTCTTGATGATTATGGCATTTGATATGTTCTTTTTTGCCCTCTTTGTCAGCCTGGTTCTTCATGTCAATCTATAGTCTTTTATGTGGTTAACTTGACAGATGCAGGAAGTTGCTGCCAAGCTTTGAGACGAATTTTTTCAGCAGTGGCATCTGGGTATCAGATGGTCCTCTTGGCTGGCCTCTTGTCTTGCTGCATGTTGGTTTTAGTGGGGTCTGGTGCAGCATCACCTGTTGCTATGCTCCCTTTTCCTCCCATATGTCCATTTCCCGTGATTCATGGATGAATGTGAGAATAGAAGCTCTGGTTCTGTCTTTATTTCAGAAAAAAAATCTACAGAAATATGTTAGAAGGTGCACAGTTCTCTCTCTGACAAAGGGATACTCCCCTTTGGCTGGCATGCCTATCAGCTAATAATATGGTTACAAAGACCATGTTTTTAAAGACATTTTAAATGAAAGGCAAGAAGAAGGATAATGACTAATTAGTGGAAGTGCCAGAACTGCTTTATTTCCTTTGATTCACATTAAATTAAGATGCTCCCATTGTTGTATAACATAATCGGGGGAAATTGTATTTTTGTTTTTATTATCTACTTGGACTTTACAAAGCTTGCTTTCTAAGTTTAAAAAGGAAATTATTCCCTCGGAAAGCATTATTTTGTCTGCTTCCTGCAATCTAGAATCCCACTGTTTACATTTGTATCATATTTTTAAAACACTAAGACAAGAGCTGTAGGAAATCACTCTCATGAAGGCCTTCCTCATATTATTAAGCCATAGGGAGCATGGACCCTGGGAGAGTCCAGGGTGTGCTGAACGCACAAGCCTGACTCTCAAGGCCCCGTGTCCTTTGCCCTCCTCTAATGTGTACCTCTCAGCTACTAGCACCTCTTCCATTCTCTCTTAGCAGTACCACAACTTTGCAAAACTGCCCAGGGGGCACCATTCACATTGTATTGCCTCAGCGATGGAGGCTTAAGGGTCAGGTCCTTCGCTGTTCTATATTCTTCACACTCCAGAGGTCCCAGGACAAGACACTCCTCTAACTGGTTAAGATGTGGTCCTTTAATGGGACTAAAATTTGAGTTCTATGCAACTACATTTTCCAAAATGTTCTGCAAAAGGACCAGGGGACCAGAGTATGGCCCTAGTGAAGCTGGTTACACCTTTTTGGTCATGCTGACACCAGGGTGTTTCTCTTCCCACCCTCCATCTCTTAATAATGAAAACCTCTCCTGAGTTACTAGCAAAAAAAGTTTCTAGAGTCGTATTCACAAGGGAAATTGAGTTTAGACATTTGGGTGAACTGGAGCATTGACCCAGCTCAGCTGACCCAAGGAGGGGTGCCACGGAATTGGTGACAATGCAGGAGGAAAAGGTCCTTATGTGGTATCTCTCATTTTCTCCTCGCTGTCATCTCCTACGCTTTTATAATTTGTCAGGGATAAGCAGAAAGGGAAGGAAGTACAACCGATTTTAAGGGTGTTTTTCTTAATAAAACAACAAAATAAAATAGCAGAAAGAAAACACTGCCATGACAAATACATGTCAGATACTCAGTATGTTTCACCCTCCAGGCTCTAATAGCTTTCAGATTAGCTGGAAACTGCTTGCAGCTTGGTAAAACTGCCTGTAAGAAAAGCCAAAATTATTCCTCTAGAATAATTGGTAATTTTTGCTCATGTTCATAATACTAATTTTAACAGCTATATTTCTTTTAAAATTATACCTGTTTGATTCTAAAAACTGTTTCAATAATGCATATTTCCTTTTAAAAAAGTCAATCTGTAACTTTATGATTGCTTATTGTATGTCAATGATTGCACTAAAAACTGAGATATACTGAGAAATTGTATGACAAGTTTACCTGCCCTTAAGAAACATTTATATATTTTTATTGAGGATCCTTGAAACAAGTGAGTACAAAAGAAAAATGTATTGTTCAACTGCTAGAATATAATAGCCCCTAACATTTACTGGGTACTTACTAATATATCAGACATTGTTCTAAATGATGTGCAAAATCATTTGCAAATTATTTAATTCTCACAACAACCCAGCAAGATGTCTCCTGTTATCATCACCATTTTTCAGACAGGGAGACAGAGGCACAAGAAGTTAAATGATTTGCCCAAGATCATTGGTTGAGCCAGCATTTGATTCCAGGCCACCTGTCTCCAGAACTTATACCCTTAAGCATTTTATTACACCACCTCTCATGAAGTAGTCATTAACAGTTGGAATGTAAAGTAGCATTTGCTGCCTCTGAGGCTTTACACTGTCAATTTCCTACGGGGGATGGAGGAAGAGGGTAACTCGGTTCTTCTCCATTCTTCAATTTGTCTCCTCAGAGAACTCTTAGCTAATCACCCTCTGCTAGGGAGCAGTCTCCAGGTCCCCACACCTCCACATGTCCCTTGCACCCATTTTTCCTCATTTACATTTCCCGCCTGGTTCAAGAAATCCTCTGGAGGCCAGTGATAGCACAGGAGGATCATAGAGGAGATAGAAAACACAAAAACTATCACTTTAAGGAGAGGCCAAATTTTTCCAGTGCTGAAACTGAAACAGATGAGAACAAGATGCAGTAGTAATATATATATATATATATATATTTTTTTTTTTTTTTTTTTTTTTTTTTTTGCGGTACGCGGGCTTCTCACTGTTGTGGCCTCTCCCGTTGCAGAGCACAGGCTCCGGACGCGCAGGCTCAGCAGCCATGGCTCACGGGCCCAGCCGCTCCGCAGCATGTGGGATCTTCCCGGACCAGGGCACGAACCCGTGTCCCCTGCATTGGCAGGTGGACTCTCAACCACTGCACCACCAGGGAAGCCCAGTAGTAATATATTAAGATAAAAATGAGTATATATGGAAGTTTAGGTTCTATGATATTATTTTTCCCAGTAGAAGTCAGCCATTGAGACAAAACAGGGCAATTGGAAACTGAGGGTTTAAGAAGAGTTTTTCTTCAGGAGATATTAGCAGAAAGGCTTCTTGGGTATTGTCAGGAAGTGGTTTCTAGTCACAACCAAGCCATTCTTAGCTCTGCTGTGGACACAGCCCATACTTTGTTTTCTCAGCCTGATGCCTGGTATATAATTGATGCTCAATATTCTTCATATGAATTAATGATGAAAGACTAGACATATGAATTGCAAATTAACCTGCCCATTTAAGGAACCAAAGTGAAGTGACTGTATTTGATAATGACTACCTATTCAATAGAAGTAGAATGGAAACTAATGTACCATTAAGCCAGAATTACATTAAACCTATTAAAATATGTAGAAGCCACTATAATCATGATTACAGTAGGAACACCTGCAACTTTTCTTTAAGTGGATTATATATTTTGAGACTGTTATCTTTTTAATTTATTTTGCATTTTAGAATCAGTTATACAAGATTCAAGATAGTATCTCTTTTCTATTCTTTACTATTCTATGGTGGTGGTGTCATTGGTCTCTATGCCAAATTCAGGTAGTATGAGAATCCTCTTTTCTTTCTCTTAACAGAAAGGTTGTGGGTACCATCTGGATCTATTAATGGTGGCTGTCATGCTTGGTGTGTGCTCCATCATGGGCCTGCCGTGGTTTGTGGCTGCCACTGTCCTCTCCATCACTCATGTCAACAGCCTAAAACTGGAATCAGAATGTTCAGCTCCAGGAGAACAACCCAAATTTCTTGGCATTCGGGAGCAAAGGGTTACTGGGCTTATGATTTTTATTCTTATGGGTTCATCAGTCTTTATGACCAGTATTCTGAAGGTAATGAAATCTGCCTTTATGAATTTGAGAGAAGGAAGAATATATTTATTATTGTTTAAGAAATTTCATTTGAATCTAAGCCATCATATTGTACGGCATGTGATGAAAGTGATGAATTTTTACCATGTTTATATAGCTTCTTAACAAGGGAAATTATGTGCTATATTTTAGAATCCTTAAATACATAAAAAAATTAAATCTGGCAGAGTAAAATTTGTGGAAATTATTATTGTAATTTTGAAATGAAAATCAGGTTATGGGAAAGAGTCACTCATCTCTGACTGACTTGTGACCTGAGTTTACTGTAGGCCTACACAAAATAAAGTTTCTATTTTCTTGTCAGTGGACAGATATATTTGCAATTAATATTACTTAATATAAGGTGGAGGTACAGAGATAAGCAATGCCATGGTCACGGCCACATATGCAGTTTTGTATTTTAAATGTTTCATAAAACTACTACATGAACATCATTATTATACATACTTATTTTTTATGTTTCAAGTAGTTGAATCCTGAACTTTCTGAATGTATTTGGGTTTATTAAACCCCATCATAATTTTACTAACAGCTATTTTTCTGTGTATAAAATTCATCTCAATTTATGAAATAAAGTATGTCTCACTTCTATCCTTAAAAAAATAAAATAAAATAAAATAAAATAGTTGAATCCATTTTAAAGCGCATTAAAGAGTAATTGTTTTGTCCTATAATTTTGACAGGTACTTCAAAGGTGTGTTCATTGTATTTTAAATTATAACTCATTTTAGTTGTCCATACTTCGAAAATTCTAATTGAATTATTTAATAATTTATACAAGTTTACCTTTATTTAATAATTTACACAATTTGCAAGAACTAATTTCTATGTTATATAAGTAATTATAGAGAAAAAAATGATGCTGAGGTATTCCAATAAAAAGAGAAAAATTGAACAATCCACATGTTTACAAGTATCTGGTAAAGTGTAGGAACAATGTCTAGATGTTAGCTCCATCCTTCACCTTTAATCTAAATATCTTACCATTGTGAAACAAAATTCAAATTTCCCTAAAGCAGCATAATAATAATAGTTAATATTTATTGTTTATTACGTATCATATGTGTTTTTATTGGTTTTGACCTATTAAATACTTATAACAGACCTATTATTATCCCTTTTTAGATATTGGGAAACTAAGGCACAGAGAGCTTAGGTAACTTACCTAAGGTAATGCAGCTAAAAAGTGCTTAGAGCTGGGATTTTAACCCATGTCTTCTGGCTCTGCCCTGTACTGCTTCTAAAATATTTATTTATTTTTCTGTGTTTTTCTTTGGAAGTGCAGAATATATTGACCACATTATATTTGAAAATAACTTGTGCCTTTTTTCTAATTGTTCTTTTACAGTTTATTCCTATGCCAGTGCTATATGGAGTGTTCCTTTATATGGGTGCTTCATCGCTAAAAGGGATTCAGGTAAATTACAGTAATACAAGCACATCTGTGATGACTTATCTTAAGGTCTGTTGATGCTGAGTCATGTGGTAGCTAAAAAAATGCCATTATCTGAGGAGCAGCTTTCAGACTACAATTAAATTTCTTCAAACTGGTTCATAATCTGAGGATACTTTTGTTTACTATGAGTATATTAAAACTGTAAAAGGTTTAGACTTTATAATCCTTTTAGAAAAAGATAGCAGTACATTTAAAAATATATCCAAATACTTTAGATCTTTGATACTGTGATCATGTATGTGGACACCTATCTATGAAAACAGAAAAAAAATTTTGCACAAAGATGTTCCTTGTAACACATATTATCAAAATATTGGAAACAACCCAATTATTCAACAGCAGTAAAATAATTAAGCTATCTAAGGAACATTAGTTTAAAATTGATAAATATGATGACTATAAAAATAACACAGTAAAGATGCTTATGACAAAGTGAAATGCAAAGTGAAAAAGTGGAAAAATGAGTTGTAGCTATGATAGGTTTATAAAACTGTGAGTGTGGGTGGATTAAGAAGGAAGGTAGAGAAATAAAGACAATTTATTAAGGTAATGAGCTCCTGGGTGATATTTTTTCCTTTTATGTTTGTTTTCCTGTTGTTATTACAATTGTCTTTATAGAATTATTTTGTAAATTAATAAGGAAAACCTTATTAATTGTTTAAGTATTGGTTAAATAAATATAGTTTTTGTATTAATTTCCCATTGCTACATTACAAATTGCTATAAAACTTAGTGGCTTAAAACAGTAAACATTTATTATCTCACGGTTTCTGTGGGTCATGAATTTGGGAACTTACTAGCTGGGTGATTCTGGCTCAAGATGTCTCACGTGGTTGCTATCAAGATGTGGACAAGAGCTGCAGTCATTTGAAGGCTTGAATAGGACTAGAAGGTGTATGTCCAAGATGGCTTATCATATATAGCTGAGAGCAAGAGACATTAGTTCCTCTCTGGCTATTGGTAGGAGGCCTCTCCATCAGACACTTAAATGTCCTCACACTAGAGAAGCTAACTTCCATCCCAGTGAACAATACAAGAGAGAGAATGAGGGCAAAGTCACTGTGCCTATTGACAATCTCCAAAGTTACGCACGGTCACTTCCACTTTTTTTCTATTTGTTAGAAGCAAGTCATTGTGTCCAGTTCGCACGCACAGGGAGGGAAATTAGAGTCCATCTCTTGAAGAGAATAATACCAAAGAATCTGTGGACACATTTCAAAAGTACCACAAGATTATTCTAAATTTTTACGGAGGCTGTTGACAAATTATTCCTGCTTATGTTACTGTAGTGGGTTGAATAGTGCCTCTTTCCACCATTCATATCCACCTGGAATCTCACAATGTGACCTTATTTGGAAATAGAGTCTTTGCAGATGTAATTAGTTATGGATTTCAAAATGAGCTCACCCTGGATTTAGGGTGAACCCTAAATCCAATGACTGGGGTCCTTATAAGAAGAGGAGAGGAGAGGACACAGAGAGACATAGGGAAGAAAGCCACATAAAGGTGGAGGCAGAGATTGGAATTTTGCCACTACAAGCCAAGGTACATCAGGAACCAACAGAAGCTGGAAGAGGCAAGGAAATTTTCTTCCCTACTGCCTTCAGAGGGAGCATGGCCCACCAACACTCTGATTTTGGAATTCTGGCCTCCACACTGTGAGAAAATAAATTTCTATTGTTTAAGCCACCAAGTTGTAATTTGTCACAGCAGCACTAGGGAACTAACACAGGTTTCGACTTAAATTTGCCTTTGAATCATCTTGTTTTATAACAACATTATTGTTCCAAAACACTTAAATTTTCTTGAAAAAGAGACTACTTTTGAGGATTATTTATTGTAACGTATAGTTTGTTTTTGTTGGCGAAAAGTCAATATAAAGTACCACGTTTTCTTTGACAAGCCAGACTCACTGCCATTCAGAGACCTACAGAGGAACAGTCATCTGAATAAGTGCTATGAATTTGTCAAATTAACACTTTTTAAGTGGAGCACAGGGTGCTGGATGGTGAACTGCGGTTCAACAACAGACCACAAGAGAAACTGAAATAGAGAAGTTTATCACTCACAGGTCTACACAGGAAGTACCTGGCCTTGAGGGGCCGCATGGGGAGGTCCAGACAAAGTGAAGACAGAGAGAGGGAGACAGGACTTGGGACACATGCTTTTATTAGGGTCAGTGGGTGGAGTGCTTTGGGGTTGCTGGGCTAAGGCCGAATTGGACTCTTCAAATCGAAAGAGCAGGGTTTTGGTAAGCTTTGTGGGAGTCTTATCTAAGGGGTGTATAAGGAGAAGGCAGTGGGGGGCAGGGGTGGTTGCTGATCACAAGGGCCGTTGGAGAAGCTACGTCAGGAACTTATATCTATTTGCGACTCTACAGGCAGCTAAGACGTACACTTGCATGAGGGGTTAGGGTAGTTTAAGGTCACCTCAGGCTGCTTGATCAAACAAAATGGATGATAAGGCAGCAACACTATGGAATAGCTTAGCTAAACTCTCAACACTGAGGGACAGGCAGCACAGGAACTCTTTTCCTGAATAAACAACTAACCAGCTTCTGCCTTTGGGAGAAGGAAAACCACTTTAGCCTTAGGATACTACTGAATGTCAGAACCGAGGCAAAACTTTAATATGAAGTTACTGTAAGATCACTGAACACCCAAAGTACATAGCATGACTCTGTTCAGCCTGCCACTGGGTAAAATTAACTTGGGAGAAGGAGATGGTTGAGAAGTGTTATGCATTTAATTTTACTCAAACTACATTTAATTTGCTCAGCTGTAACTTCATGTATGAAAAATATATTTTAAAAGAATTGGTTTGGTAAGGCAGATAGGGAAGAGTATTGAAAAGGTTTTGTTTATTTGTTTTGCTGGGTTTTTTTAGGTGTTTTTTGCCTTTGGCAGAGGTTCCATGAGTACTAATTTCAACCGTAAGTGAAAAGTATTTATTCTTAGTCCTCGGGCTCACATCAATACAGCAGCAGAAGTTTAAGAAACAAAGTAAAATCATTTTAATAGGCTGCAACAGGTTTTTCCCCCTAATTCCACTCACATGATTTTATACCCGTGAGGTTTGGAACTAAACAAGAATGTCAAATTTTGGAATTATTTGGGGTGTGAATCTTTCAAATGAAAATTGAGGAAAACATTATCAAAGGCCCATGAGAAAAGTACAATGAGTTCTAAATAGCACCAATGAAACAGCAAATAGGGTTTCACACTGAGAAACAGAGTTAGTGAAAATTTAAGTGAGCCCCAAACTCAGGGAGTTGAAATTCCTATTTGGTATTTTGTGGTTCACTGGATGGGGAAACGGGATACTGATATTAGGACAAGATCAAAGGCAAATGCAAAACTCAGAATACGTTTAGCATGATTATCATTACTTGAATAATAATAATTAAAAATGTGCCGAATATCAACCGTTCAGGAAGCATGTCAATTTGTTACCCTGTTTGTTGGAGGGCTCTATGTGTTACCTGTTCAGTAATATTAAGAAACTTATCTAGGCTTCTCACTGTGCAACATGGCAGAAAAAACAGATTCGTGTTCTCATGAATGCTGTTTCTGTACTCTGATATATAACCACATTTATATTCACTCCAGCACTTCAGGAATCCAAAGTAAAGCAAATGTGCCATTTAAGCAATAACAAGTGAAGCACTCACACACTGAAGTACATTTATGCAATAACATAACTTCACAAATGGAGAAATGGTGGCTGGGAAAAATTAGTTCTATAGAAATTGAAACATTCGGTTATAACCCCAAGGATTTTACTTTATTTCTTCCCTATTGCCACCTCCACCGCGCAGAGTTTTATTTATTTAATGACATGTAATTTTAAGACATATTTAGGTGGTAGAAATAAAAAGACCCAGTGAAATATTTGTGAACAATATAGAGATGGATAAACCAGAAACAAATTCAGCACTTAGTACTCTGCATAGAAGGTTTTCAACAAATTTTTTGGAATGTATAAATGAATATGAATGAATAAATGAACAGTGGATGGGCTAAACTATGTATGATTCTGGTTTAGAAGCCTGAGGGAAGGTCATGCTGCACACAGAAGGAAAGATGGGTTTATGTTGAATTTGGGATATTAGGAGGCTTTGGTAAAACATGATTTTTTTTTTAACATCTTTATTGGACAAACATGATGTTTTGCCACTAACACTTACTTGACTTCATGGGCATTTGTTCCTTGGCATATTAGAGTAATTTTGGAATATTTGATGAGAATTGCTTACAATTTTCTTATATAAAGTAGCTAAGGACTAAATCTGATATTACTCTTAAAATGCATAGGAGATATTCCTGTAGAAATGGTATGATATAGAACTGACTGATTGAAACTGTCATTTTCTGAATCATCGCTTCTTGTTGGAAATATTGAAAACTGCAAAATTTGGCCTGAGAAAAATTAAACAAAATGATCCACATAAAATAAAGCTAACATGCGGTACAGTTTGTTGATAAGTAAAATGTGATTGAAGATCAAATTTGATCAAGAAATTAAACGGAGTTAAAATTTGCTCTGAAAAATACTTTATTAACAATAATTCATCTAGGTTAAATCTTTATGGCCAAGATGTTTGTATTTTTAGAAACAGCACCGAAACCTTGTTGGGGATCAAAGTGGCAAGGCCAAAACAGCAGAGTCAAACTAAGGAGGTCAGGACATCCTACTCAGCAGCTGGTTGTGGGTTGAGAGCTCAAGACAGACAGAGCTGAAGTAGAGTTGAGGTCTGAAAGTCTTTAGCAAGTACGTGAAAATTGAAACAATGGGAACGGATGAGCTATTCAGGAAAGAAGAGTCCAGGAAACCCTAGTGCTTAAGGGGCAGGTAAAAGAAGAAATTGTGATGTGATGATGAAGAGGATGATGATAATGTTTTCTTTCAAGGCTATACTCTCTGAGGGAGCAACATTTAGCATCGGCTTTAATGTTATTAAACTCTTTTAAATTATAACATGTGTCCATATTCAAGAAAATGTGGGATATTATAAAACTGAAACTGTATTATTTCAGAGTGTACGCTTAACAATAGTATTGTCCTGATGTCAACTTAAGTGTGATCTACCATATATTGGACCATATTATACATTTACTTATCCTACTTCTATTGCTGTCTGTAAAAAGCAATTTAGTCTGTTTATCTTCTAGTTCTTCGATAGAATAAAGCTCTTCTGGATGCCTGCAAAACATCAACCAGATTTTATATATCTAAGGCATGTACCACTTCGAAAAGTCCATCTCTTCACAGTTATTCAGATGAGTTGCCTTGGCCTTTTGTGGATAATAAAAGTTTCAAGAGCTGCTATTGTCTTTCCCATGATGGTATGAAACTTCTAACTCAACTCTTTTTCTCCTCCTCTGATTTTCTGCTCTCTTTGAAAATCCATGAACAAACTGGATCAATAGAATAATTTTGAACAATTTTTGGAAATCTTGGTATAAACTTTAGCCACTAAAACTAGTAACTAAGATTGGGTTTCAGATTATATATGAATTTCAGTGATTCATACTAGCTTCATCTCTATCATTCTGAATATTAGCAGTAGTTTGAATTAATTGAAGTTGGGTGGAAGACGTAAACTTTCAAAATTTAACTTTACAGATATACTAGCAAATTTGAAAATGTAAGGGGATTTTTGAAATTAAATTTTTTTAACATCTTTATTGGAGTATATAAAATCAAATTTTATTAACTATTTTAAACCAGTTTCAAATACTTCAAAAATAAAATGAACTTGAATTACTATAAGTAATTTAAAATATCATCAGCATAGGTAATAATGATTTAATGTTCATTTAAAATAATGTAAACTATTAACTATGTGTATTTAAGGAAGCAGTCAAATATATAGTTTTTTTCATTGCTTCTTTAAATGACTTGTATAATGGGTAAAATGATAGCCATTATTCTGGAGATGTGGTAAGAAAAGGAAGTGAAGGAAGCAAAAGTACACTCAATATCTTTTATACGCACATATCTTCAGATTTCACTTTAATGTCAGCCCTAATTGAAGTTGACTTGTTTGTACCAAAAAACAAACAAATCTAAACCTTCCATTTATATTTTTTCCCTGTTTTAAACTGCTTTATTATTTACTTCAGGTGTTAGCTCTGGTATTTGTAAGAAAGTTGATGGACTTGCTGTTTACCAAACGGGAACTCAGCTGGTTGGATGATTTAATGCCTGAGAGTAAGAAAAAGAAACTAGAAGATGCTGAAAAAGAAGTAAGTCAGAGCAAAATCAGTATCTTATAAAGAAAAGAAAAAGGAACACTTGCACAGTAATAGCTCTTTGCAAAGCTAAATTTTTGTGTTTAGCTTTAGATAGTGACTACTAACAAACACAGGTGGACTATTTTGGAAGATTGATGTTTAAAATCATCAAGCTGGAACTTGAACAGAGAGAGGACAAATCTTACATGAGTAAACCAAACCCTAATGAAATATGCAAATACTTTGTCCTTCACTATCCTTATAACTGCAAAGTTTATTTTTCTGATTCCTCCCTTCAGGATTTCAGAAACTTATTGATGCTTAAATTTTTCCAAATTATAGTCATGCAATGATTGCTTTTTGGTTGAATATGTGAGAAGAAAAAAAAAAGACATTATTACTGTTGGTATTTTCCTAGGGAGCAAAGTTTTAATAAAAAGATTCTAATTCTAATTAAAAGATTAAATTAGTTATTCTTGAAATAGATGAAATACTTAAGAGGAAAACACGTTGATCTGATTTGCTTTCAAAGTGCTTTGAGTAAATGTTGTTAGAGAAACTTTGGGTATTTAATTACTTTCACAGACTGCTGATTTATCCTATTCTGTTTCATATGTTAAAACAATTGGTTTTAAGTTTTATGACTTATTTAAATTAGTGTATAAGCCTGGGTCTATTTTGAAGGCTAGTAATCATAATATTTTTAAAGTATGTAAAAACTAAAAAGAGTAAAAATGAAAAAAATGACAAGTTCATCATTTAGCAGAATGATCGGGTCCATAGATTGTAAAATATAAGAATAAAATTTTCATGTAACTGGAAATAAATATGAAAGAAAATACTTGGTGAGACTTACGCATTATTCTTTCCATTTTTTCTTCTCCTATACGGCAGTCAGTAAATGTATTCAGTTTCCTACCTGTGGTGTATTTTCTCAAACCATAGGTATATTCCTCTTTCCTTTGGGGAATTTGTTTGCAAACATTTCAATGGTCTTAGGTTTTACTTAGCCATTAGATGAGTCCAGATTAGGCCACAGAGTCTAATGGATTACAGATAAGTCTACATAATATGTGACTGTCTGGCATTTCTTCACTTTTCCATGTTGTCCTATTACCGACAACGGATTCCACATTTAAAGATTGATCGTAATGGTGTATCTTAATTCTATATGACTATTTCAATTTTCCCAAATGTTGTAGAAGTCATACTTAGTATCATACTTCTAGCAATACTTATATAATGTTAAAAATGTCATTATAAAATTATCATGTTTCTTTATTTTTGTAAGTTTGATATATTCTTAAGTATGAGAATTTTTTAAAAATAGTGCTTTAACTATTTTTCCAAGTTGATATATTCTCATTTAAGTATGAGAGTTTTTTTTTAATAGTGCTTTAACTAAGATATTTGGATAATTTCTGTTTGTTTTTAGGGCTTTAGGAAAGGTATGCTCTCATCCTCAGGTACTGTTCAAGAAGAATATGACAGAATTTGGTGTAAGATAAATGTAAATAAATAGACACAAGAATATAGAAACACTAAAGCCTTAAAGTATCCATGCTTGACATAATTAAAATTTATTCAGGTTGAAAACAATTTCTAAGAAGGTTTAAATTCCAAGGAAGACAACTTTGAATACAAAACTCATTGACCACAAGCTTCCGCATAGTCTTTCTGATAATGAGAATGTTAAGTATTCTGATGCAGTAACTTACAAATGTAATTTTGCTTTATTTTCCTGCTTTGACTTCCTGTCAAATATCTCGACTAATTCTGTAGGAATAAGCTAGCAACACCCCCAGGCATACAATCATTCCTTTTACAGCATTCTCCTTAGGCCATATCCATACCGTGGAACATTCTTGCCCTTCTAAAACTTTGTAAAAAGAAAAATAATATGTATATATAATATATTATGCTTAATATTCTTCCCTTTTTTCATTCAAAGAAAATTTCAGATTCTTCCTTTATATGTCTGTGAAATAGGAGAGAACAAATTTGACAGTAATCATAAATGTATTAGAATCTGCCGTTTCCATTGCCCAGAACCATTCACATAGCTACATATGTATGGTACTTATATGTATGTGTGCCATATGTCCATTTTGGAATTTATTAACTTCAGATAGGCAGAGATGCTATGTAATGAGCTTCTAACCTTTTTATATTATGAACCCATTGTACGCCAATGGGGTGTTGACTGTTTTCTGATTGTTATAAAGATTTTAGAAGTAATTAAATATTACCAAAATTCCTAGAACTCAAGTTTTCTAAAAGGATTCAAAAAGAGATTAAAGATTTATTGAGGCAAAGTTACAGCTGTATCCTTCGGTTCGGCGTATGAGAAAAAGTAAGGGAAAATGCCTTGTAATACATTAATCAGGCAGGTTTACAGACCTTTAAATTCTCAAATAGATTAATATGATGATACTTTAATGTGATCCTCAGTACATGGAAAGAAACAAGTAAACAAATAATACAGTCAAGAAATAATCCATAATTGAACATTAAAATATAGTCTGACCAGTGCAAAGAAAGAAAATTCTCCATCTGAGAAGTGTAGAGAGAAAAGTTAAATTAAAGATATTAACTTTCTAACTCGGAATTAGTATTAAAAGAATATGATCAGTATAGAGAGTTGGAAGATTTAAGAAGGATTACACTAAAACTTGGATTCTGGTTGAATTTCTACTTGGTCACCCAGATCTCGGTATTCCATTTGCTTGAGGCTATGGTCTCCACCGAAGGATGTGATCTTCTTACTTGGCATCTTATACCAAGGCTCAGTCTTCCAAGAGATTGTATATTAACATGGTAAATGAACAAGTTCTTCAAAAAGTGTTGCATTTCTGCAATTACTCAAATTAATTGCATAACTTTGATTGTGATCTGGAAAGATGGTAAAGAGCAGAAATGTCTCAGCTCCCTGAGACTTGAATTTAAAATAGTCTCACCTCTTGTCCTTTTGATGATAGTTACAAGCTTGTACCTTTATCATCCAAGGTTTTACTCTCAGTAGCCCACTTCTGGTCTTATGGCACTGAGAAAACATTAGTTTGACCTTAAAATTCAATAATGAGTTAAGCAGAATAAATAGCTACACAGGCCAGTCCAAGGTCGCAGAGCTTCTGTTCCAAATTTTCATGTACTTCATGCATATGCATATGCATATGCTTCAGTTTTTAGAAAGAAAGGATTATAATCAGGATAGAAATGAATATTGGAACCCTGACATTTTGCACATTGCTCTGTGTAAAGGGAAGACTGCAGAATCAAATTCTGGATGTCCAAATGTGCTCAGAGTACCAACACGCTTTCCTTCCTACTTCAGTATTCTCTAGGACATTGTACACATTTGACAAAAGAGCTGCTGTTAAAGCAGTAAGCCCCAGCAGAATGTTTGCTCCTCGGTGAGGGAGAAGGAGGTTAACGTTAGATAAATCCTGGAAATTCAACTCTGTGCAGTGATCATGATATTGACACCTCTTGGTTTGTGGGAGGTTCACTCTAACATATATGCTGTAGGGAAAAAAAGGAGGGGGGGCAAGTGGGACTTGTGATCTGTATGAAGCAGTCTCATGAGCAAGGCCAAGAAGATGGAAAAGCAATCTAAAAACAAGTGCCATTAAACAAATTAGAGAATGTGTCTTACTGCTCAGAAAGATCAGAATTGGTTGTGGATTTGGGAAGCATGGCCTAATGATTGCACAGGCAAATGTTATTTCTAATTGAATCTTAGAGCAAGCAGTGCTTGCTTCTTCCTCAAGCAGTGGTTTTCAAAGTGTAGTCCCATGACCTCTGCTGTATCAGCCGACACCTGTCAACTTGTTACAATCTGAATTCTAAACCTACTGAGTCAAAACTCTGGAGATAGGGCCAGATTCTGTGTTAACAAGACCTCCAGGTGATTCTGAGGTGTGCTAACATTTAAGGCAAGACCTTTCCTAAACCCACAGACTTTACCTCACCAGAATATAGTCTTCTAAATCCAAGAATTATTGTATTTTATAATAATTTAGATAAGTCAGTTAGAGAAACTGAATCAAATATTCTGATGAAAAAACATGTTGCATCCATGAATTCTGTATAGACTACTTCTCCTCCGTATTTTTTCTTTTCAGTTTTCATTGTTAAAGTGAGTTGTCGTATGTATTGGCTCTTCTACATATTGGAAATTTTAAGGAATACCTCTTATAAATATAACATTTTATGGTTTACAAATTATTATAAGTGTGTACGTATATGTGTGTGTGTGTGTGTGTGTGTGTGTGTGTGTGTGTGTGTGTGTGTGTGTGTGTGATGCTTGTAGCATTATCTATTCTATTAGTAATTGGGGAAGGAAATGATCAAACACTTCTTAGGTTCTGTAGGCCCTGTTGTCTTCTTGGGTAAAAATAAAGGGGTTAAACTTGATTTCTGAAGTCCCTTCCGTTTTTTAAGATCTATGAATTCTAAAACTGCTGAATGTTATCTCTCTCTAATACGATAGACATCTTTATGAACATTGGCTCTGTGCTGCTGTTGTTTGTACTTTGAGCTATTTGAGGGCTCCTACACAGATACAGACTTTACATGAGAAATGGATACAGTAACAGATGTTACCTATTTCATTAGGTAGAGCATTTGTTAGGTATCATAATATATGAATTGTATCTTTTACACTGTCACAAACTATAATTCAGATTCATGATGTAATTTTATATGTAAGATCGTATTCATCAAAACACACCACGATTTAACCCTGATTTTATTTTCCTTTTCTACTCAGCACAGGCCTTTGGCCCCAACCAGGCTAGTTGTTCATTGTCGTGCAAACATGTCCTATTTATTCCTACCTTTTATCCTTGACCCATATTGTATCTTCCCACCTAAATTTCTTCCTTTCTATTACCAAACTGATCAGATAAGACTGGCCCAGATACCACTGCCTCTGGTCCTATCCTTCTCATCCTCTGAGAGTAGAGTTTATGGCTTTCTTTTCATTGTTGTATACCCAGTACCTAGCAGATTACCTGTCTTGAAGATCATGCTTAATACGTATTTGCTGAATGGATTCATGAATAGCTCCTGGATTATTCTTTTTATTCACTGTGTGCCTAGCACATAATACATGCTCAGTAAATATTTGAGTGCTATTGAATAGATTTGTTTGTAAGCCTCTATTTTTCTGCCTTTTACTGGATATAGCATTAACTGTCCTTCACTTATGTAGTATCCGAACAATGCTTTGGCCCTCTCAATTAAAAGATGGTGTTCAAATCAGAATATGGACATTCCTCTAGTCAAATTGGCAAAACCCCTCAGGTGCTCTTGGGAAAATTTTGATCATCATCCTTTGTAAAATCTCCATGTTGTAGAGCTCAGCATATTTTTTGATGGACACTGTGTAAATGAAATGCTGAATGGAACTCATTTTAGGATACTTCAGACTTATAAAGTGAAGGATACCCAGTAAGCTTTTTTGCTTTCTCTCTCTTTTCCTGTATGATTGAGATAAACTAGGTTGTGATTGTCATGACGGCTGGTGCCTGGTTTGACTGCTCCTCCCCAGAAAGTCTCAATTTTTGGCTTCCTCACAGTGCTGCCTAGGATGCAGCCGGCCCTCTATCCCCGAGCTCTGGGGCCCACCCAGCTTCCTTCTGGCACTGAAGGCAGCGGCTGCTCTGCCACCCTTCTCTTCAGATAAGCATGGCTTGGAAATGCTATCTTTAGAGGTGATGAGTTTTTGTTTGGATAGAATTATGACTAGTATAAAGCCCACACATGCTAACAAGCCACAGAGTGCAAAATAATTATTGAAAGCAATTTGAGAGAAAAGTGGAAAATCATCTGAGGAAAAAACCAAAATTGTTCCCAAAGCTTTGGTCCAATTTTTTGCTGTTAGATTGAATCTCGAGCCTTAGTTTTCTGCTGCCAGGTAACCTAAGCACTGATGGCTTTTTTAGAATTTTACTCTTTATTAAACCTTTTCTACCTGACTTCTTGACATTTTATTCCAAGTTGGTCAGAAAAGACACTACATACCAAGCTTTCCTTTCAGTGGACAACCAAGGAAAGAATTACATTTTGTTTGTATTTGGTTTTACTTAAATAGTGTTTGGGGTTGCTGAATATTTTCTCTTTATGTTCCTCCATGTGCATTAAGATAACCTTTTCTTCCTGAAAGGATACATACGTTCTGCCCATGGCCTCAATGATGTGCATATAAATTAATATGGCACATGTATTATTTCCATATAGAGAGACTAACCCATTTGCAAGGCATGCATCATTTTAGACTACAGGTTAGCTCTGCTCTAATGCTTAATTTCAAACCAATGATACTGTCTACTCACCATGAATTAGTACTAATGGTATCTCCAAATAACATGGGGGATAGGCATAATACATAAGAAATAATGTACATCTGAGAGGTCTTAAAAGAAAAATTTTCCTTGAAAAGTAACAGGGAAAGAGAATAGAATGAATTCCTGTAATGCAAAGGGGTAACAGACACATGCCCATAGCACCGCAGAGTATAAATATAACACTGTGTTTGGGCGGGGGGGTGTAGTTTATAAGCAGAGAAGTGGCAGATCTCATACTAGTCCCCTGGCCTCTCCATTATTCACAGCATAGGCTGAGCATAGATTTTCTGTATGCAGTATGGCTAAGGTCCCAGCAGAGGGGAGCCTGCCTTAGTCACAGGTTGGATGTGTAGGGAGAGCACTTCAAGAGTAAAAACGAGACCTGCCCACACATTACGTTATATATTCATAGGTTAGCTGAAGAGACTGTAGAAAACACTGTTTCTTTAAGTAACAAGAAATATGGCAATGGTTCTTTAGACTAGGCAGCATGCAAGTTGAGGACCCTAGGAGCAGTCTTGCATGCCAGGAATAATGACATCAGCCAAAGGTCATGTGTTTCTGGAACCTGCTTTAGACCAGCCAAGCTACTGCTAAGCTACTGAAAGAGGGAAAGCAATGAGGCTCCAGGGCCTTCCCTGTTTTCCGTCTTCAGTTCCCATTTGGTCAGGAAAGTCACCTAGCTCTTCATCTCTACACAACTTAAAATTCCAGTTCTGGAACTAGAGCCAATAATTCTAACATTTTTAAATGGCCCCAAATAGTTCTCTAAACTTGAACATTCCTAATTGACCCACTTGAAAATAAATGCATTAAATAGGAGCTATAATCTGGAGATAACTCTGTTTATATTTTGGTACATGGAAAAAAGTTAACTATAACATTATTGAAAACTAAACCAGGACATGTCAGTGCTACATAAGATTATCTTCATCCCAAAGATATACTCTTAAAACATTATATATGAAGAAATGAATGTATGAAGCATTACCATCCTTTGGGGGAGGGTGGAATATTGTCATTGTAAGAAGAAATCTGAGACCTAAAACAAAAGCTTACGAGGAGTCTAAGTGGAAAGCACTCCTGTGTTTTGGTCCATAGAGAAAGATACCTTCTACTGTCTATTTCCAAGTCTCAAAGTATTGTCTTCAGACCAGCATAATCAGCATCACCTGGAAACTTGTTAGATGTGTTACTTGGGCCCTGCTCCAAACCGACAGAATCAGACTCTGGAGGTGCGGCCCAGTAATCTGTATTTTTAATAACCCCTCCAGGTGATTCTGATATAAACTAAAGTTTGAAAACCACTGCCCTAAATACGTCTCTCATTCCTTTCTAACAGAGCATTCTGGGAATGTAATTTCAACAATGAAAACGATTACATTACCCATATGTTTGCCCTTGTAAAATTTAGATTATTTTAAAAAAAAATCTTCTTGGAAAATAACCATGTTTTACACTGAGTGACATGAGGGAGGTTATTGTTAGCATTTAAATTACTTTGTGGTGTAAGACTCATTAATTACTTATGTTCTCGGTAGCTGATGCTTTATTGAAAAGACCTGTGCTAGCATTAATAAATGCAAACAAAGTGGAAGGTTCTGAGGTTAATGAGATAGTGAACCATTAATCTCTGTTTCTTCTTTAATGTAAAGTGGAGACTCATCAGGTTCACTTTGTATATTTTACACTTATCTTGCCAGGAAGAACAAAGTATGCTGGCTATGGAAGATGAGGGCACAGTACAACTCCCATTGGAGGGGCACTATAGGTAAGATATAAATGTAAGAACACACCAATATGAGTACTGGAATGTGTTGTTATACACTCTACTGAAGAATTTCGTATGTGTGGATTACTATAGAGGCTTGTTGACGTTATGTTAGAGTAGAAAGAACTGAAACTAGGTGTTAGATTACCCTGTCCCAGTACTAAGTTCTGCCACTAGATGCTGACTATAGCCAAGTTGCTTAAAATGAAGCGAGGCAGGGAGCTGTTGTCTGATGTCTTCTCCTATTTTATAATGAATACGAAAGCTCTCTTTCATCTTCTGTGAAAGTAGTACCTGAAGACAGGTCAAGATTTAATTCTGGGATAAATGAGCTAGGTATTTATTGAATTCATCACATGTAAATGAACTCGGGGAAAAACAGCGTTCACCCCTTCAAAAAGACACTTCCAAAGAGATAAGCCATTTCCTGAATTGAAGGATTCAGGGATACCAGCCGTTTTAGGAAATATTTATGTCACTCTCCATAAAGAAGATTGTGCTAATCTTCTTTATGCACAAAGACAGAGCAAAAAGAGAAAACAAGCAGACTCCTCTAAGTTATAATAAAACTTTTGAAAGTATTGGGCAAAAAATTATGTATATGATCTCAAAGTGCTTAAGGATAATATAGGGCCGTACCAGTAAAAGAGCATAGAAGACGTTTGTCTGAGGAGATTTTTCATAGTGTTAAAAAAATAGGAGTGGACCTTCAGGGTCTGACTGTAAGACCATATTCCCTAGATTAAAAAAATATAATTATCATCTACCACTTAAGAGTGAGCACAAGTCTAGAAGGCATTTTTCCTTTCTTTCTCTCTCTCTTTCTTGTTTTTTTTTTTTTTACAATATTTAAATTTTAAAATCCTGTTGATTGTTTAGTTGAATCAGCATATTCCCAACTGTATTCTATAGAAATCTACCTAGTCTCTTGTGGTACCCCTCTTAAAAGGATTTTGTGGTTTAATTAGTCTGAAAAATGTTCCATACCACATTTTAATTTAGAGATTCATAATGCACGTTGGCACATTAAAGACTCTAGTACTGGCATTAAAAAAAAAAGTTTAACTTTGTTGTATCCAGCATTTTCTAAACTCTTTTGCTCACAAGAGTCTTTTTCACATAATATCATGAAAAACTTATATTCTACATGACGCTCTTTTGGAAACTAGTTGATTTCATGCTTTGAGTTACCAAGGGCTGGATGAATTAGAGGTATTAAAGAACACATGTCCAGATTGGGCAAGGAAGGAGCCTGTGAGACCTGTTTTGCTTCAGACTCTCAGTGTTCCTCTTAAAAATTGAATTTGTTGCCCTCTTGTGAATGTCCACAATGAGCGGCATGTGAGGTCAGCTTAGAATTTCTGTAGAACATGACTTTTTCCACAGCAGAGAATCTTTTTTTACGTGTGGTAAGAAGAGCGCTGATTTCTCACCCAATGAAACTTTCTTTGACTCGGCCTGTGTTTTATCTCTGTTGATATTTGGTTGCCTTTCTAGCCCTGGGAATGTTTTAGAGAGTTCTAAATGGCACCTATAATTGGTGCAGTTTTAAAATGTAAAAACTGCACACAGCTTAGTACAGGCCCTGATATTACAGGCTCCCCCAGTCATTTGGAAAAACCTCTGTCAAGTACACAGGCTGCCTTCATTTATTCAATGAATATTTATTGAGTGGATACCAAGTGCCAGGCTCTGTCTAGGTCGTGGGGGAACAGCAGTGGACCAATGGGCAAGAATCCTTGTTCTCATGAAGCTGACATTCAAGTAGAGTAGAGGTGGGGGGAGACAGGAAATAAACAAATGAACAAGTCATGTAATACAGTATTTCAAATGGTGAAAAGTGCAACAAAATCTTAAAGCAAAAAAGAGGGATGAGGTTGCTATGAGACGATGGAAACAGAAATTTTAAATGGAGCAGTCAGCAAAGGCCTATCTGAGCAGGTGACATTTGAACTAAGGAAGGAAAGGGTTATACCACATAAAGGAATGTTATAGGCAGAGGGAAGAGCAAGTACAAGGCCCTGAGGGAGCAGAAAGCCTGTAGTGTCCCAGGACAGTCAGGAGGCCATTGCATTGTGGCTGGAGAGGAAGGAGCCAGGGGTGTAATAGCAGAAGGTGAAGTTAGAGGGTAAGGGTAGGGACAGGGCCTTACAGCCCATCCACTGGGCTTTTACTTTGAGTGGGTGGGAGCCACTGTCGAGTCTGAGCAGAGGGGTGAAGAGTTCTGCTGGGCTATGAATGTAGAGGCAAGAGGCCCAGCAATGAACATGCAGAACCTAAACTCTGTCATTTGAAATGGATTAGGAAAACTGTACCCCAAACCAGTTTCTATATAACTAGAATCTTTCATTTAGATTTTTATTCTTCATAATTTTTGGAGAGAGAACTATTTAATACTTAATTTTTAATTATCAAAAATACTGTACAGAGGCATAAGACTGTCCTATATTTAGTGTCTATCGCTAGATAACTGCAGTTTCTTATTTAATGTTTATTGTTTCATTTTGGGTAAACTCCTATCTAGAGATGATCCATCTGTGATCAATATTTCTGATGAAATGTCAAAGACTGCCTTGTGGAGGAACCTTCTGATTACTGCCGATAACTCAAAAGATAAGGAGTCAAGCTTTCCTTCTAAAAGGTTTGAATTCTAAAATAATGTGAATTTATAATGATCCCAGTCATTTAATGACATGAATCCGTTAAAAGAATAGCATTGGTTTCCATTGAACTTAGATCTAAAATCTTTCAGAAAATTCTTTTAAAAAGTGGATAGAAATCGCAATTATCACATTTGTTGGTATGTTTTCAACATCTCCCTTTCAAATTAAAAGCTCACTCCAAAACTCTGACAGTGGGGAGAAATGGTGCTATAAATGAGTCCCAATGCAGGACATTTTTGGACATTCATTTTAGCATACTCTTTTGCAGTAGGATTTTAGTGTATTCCCTCATCACCCACTTCTCAGGACCCCCTTAGATGTCTGACCACGTTTTTCATTCTCCTGTTGTCCTTTGTAAAACCCATATGGCACATGCAATGGTAATTTTGTATTTAGATTATTTCCAGTCCCTTATTCCAACCCCCTGAAAAACCTTCCCTAACCTTTTTACCCCAAAACTTTCAGTTCCAGAAAGTTTTATCCACTTTTTCTTCTCTGTATGCAAACATTACAAACAACTCCTGCAGTTGTGGATGATAGTTTTAAATGCATGAGGTGGGAAGAGTGTGTCCTTAAATATCAAGAGTCATCGCAGGATTTCCAACTGCATTTTCCAGAATTTATAAATAAGAGTTCAAACCATCCAGTCTTCTTAGATGTTGATCTGAAGAAAATCTCTGTATTATGCCGATATTTCTTCTTATTAAAGAGTGATTGAGGGATTTGGGACGGTGTTTAATTATTAATTTCCTTTATTTTCATGACCTTAAATTAACTTTTTCTACTTAATTTTTATATTACATTTTTGTCATAAGCTCCCCTTCCTAATCACTCTAGAAGCTGATTCCCCAAAGGTAAGACCCTTTCCCTCAAACCTATTCCTTGGTTGCATTTCCTTTTGTTAAATGGTGTCTTCTAGAAACCTGGTCAGCCTATGTTCTTTGTGTGAGTTTTGGGGAGGCAAAAGGCGTGGAGAGTCTTGGGTTTAGATCCAGTGTCACATTGAGTGTTTACAGTGTTCCTATAACCACTCAGCTCTTTAAGAGGGTTTGAAACTTGAGTAAACATTTTTCCCCACATGACTTATACAAATGCATCATATATAAATCAACAAACCTCTTAGAACTGTATTTAATAATAACATCAAATTTCTATATTTGATAAAGAAAATTTATCCCTTGAATTAAGAAATTGCAAAGCTGGGAACTTCCATTTACGCACCAGCATGCTTCCAAAACTGCAAGCTTTATCTTCATGAGAACTATCTGGAAACATGGGTTAGGAAAAGAGGCAATATTAGACAAGGATATCTCTTATTGATGGATTTTGTCACCCCAAAATGGCATGCTGCTTCAGTGTCATATCTATCTTAAACAGCATAAACAACACCAGCAGTGGATGTGCAGAGAGTCTAGGAGTCTTCACCCCATAAAGCTGGGGGATTACTTCATGTTCTCTCTCTTCCTTCTCCCTCTTCTCCCCCTCTCCCTCTCTTTCTCTCCTTCGAATACCTCCACCACTTGCTCCAAAAGGAGGTTAATGTAAGTTACTCAACAGGCTCTCTCAAAGACTTTTGGTTGATATTTTCTGTCTTTTAACAAGGCTTTAAAATCTTCATGTATTTCTTTGCTTGGCTCAAGCAGAAGTAATATTTTATTCTAAAGCGTGCTTTATCTTCTTTTCCCAAAGATCCCTGCCACAGTCTGATAGAGTCATCCTCACAGTAGCTCTGATTTGCTAGACGTCTTGGAAGAAAATCAGTCATGAGAAGGGCAGTTTCTCAAACCTATTGAAATATATGCTTGTGGACCCTTTCTCATTAAAAATATGGCATTTCTCTGATTTTTAAAAATGTGAACTCTAGGTTTACGAGCTCAAATTAAAATGCCAGCCATGGGAATATGTGTAGAATTTGAGACAATCAGACTTAGAGATTGCTTTTCTTCCTGTACTCTACAGATCCATAGTGAAAACTCTTTCTCTATTTTTCTTTGGTTCAAGCAACAGTTTTATGTCATGATATTTTAGGTACTCCTTAAAGTAAATAAGTCAAGTGATGCTTTTCACCAGAAAAACTCAATTGTTTAAAATATGTGTCAGATTACTTCTCACAGTAGACTAATTCTAGTGAACAATGTAGTGTGCCTAAAAGCAGATGCAATTTTAAATAGATCACCCTTTATATTTTCATATAACCACCTTTTTCTTATTCTTTGAACCTATGTTCCCACTAACATGAGATTCAAAACTATTGTGGAATGAAAGTTTACCCAGTTTTCTTTACTTTTAAGTGTGATAAAATCTGTAGCTTTCCACGTGAAAAATATCTCTCGGTTAGTCTTTCTTCTTCATAACAGAGGAAACTGGCAGAAAGAATGTGGCTTCCAGAAATCCTAAAACCACCAATACTAACAACAGCAATACTCTGCCCAAGCCACCGCTTTCTCTTGGTATCTGTTGAAGGCATTGAAGTGTGATGACCAGGAACTGTAAAAATGCTATACCTGCTAGCGTGTCCATTGGCAAAAAACGCCCTAAAGACCAGGTTCTCAGGGTCTCTCTCTCGAGACCTCAGCTGGTTTCCCAGCAGTCTCTGACACCCCACCCCTAGATGTTTTCATCCTATCCCCCACTATAGGCCCTAATGCCTATCAGAGAAGCCTAGATACCTTTTCTGAGTGGAATTTGGAATAGCAGTTATATTTTCTCCATTATTTCATTCGCTTTCTGTTGTCCAAAAAAATTTACCCAGCTTAGGGCTTCCCTGGTGGCGCAGTGGTTGGGGGTCCGCCTGCCGATGCAGGGGACATGGGTTCGTGCCCAGGTCCGGGAGGATCCCACATGCCACGGAGTGTCTGGGCCCGTGACCCATGGCCTCTGAGCCTGTGTGTCCGGAGCCTGTGCTCCACAACGGGAGAGGCCACAGCAGTGAGAGGCCTGCGTACCGCAAAGAAAAAAATAAAAAATAAAAAATTTACCCAGCTTAACTGAAAGAAGGATCTAAGAACTGACTACAGGCTTTACCACATCTGCAGGATGTCTAATTTGATCCTAGTTCAACAGCACTATACATGCATGGGACAAGCTCCTCCACAGCTTATTTAAATGAATTGACAGAAATAGGTCACATTAAAAACCACATCGCATCAGAATAGGTGAGCAACTGCTGTGATACGCTGACACCCAAGACCAGCATTTCTTGGGCAGGTACCTGGCAGCACTTGGCTTTGCCTTGGTGGCAGAGGCTAGGGTCTAGGGACCCTGCCCCTGCTCTCCTGTCCCCACACCCCTGCCCCCTTCCATGCTGGATGCTTCTTTGCTCTAATTTCCTAGGCCTCAGCCCTCTCATGACTGCTTGGTAAATGTTGTGTATATCAACTACTATGGTGTCATTGACAAATAACAGTTTCATAGAGTGCCTGGCAGCATGAAGGTAGTGGGTCACATTTTGCCCTCTCTTGAAATATTACTTCCTTATGTTTTGTCTCATCCATCTTGTGTCCCTTGGTCCTTACAAAGTACCTGGTGTATAATAGATATGCAATAGATATGCAATATCTATATGTATAATAGATATATGCAATAGATATGCAATATTTGTTTATTGTAGTAGCATGTAATAGATATGATATACATTTAAGAAATATATATTGATATAATGTATTGATTACAATGGAAGTTTAGAATTGATTGGCATCCTGAAAATGAATGTAACAGGGAATAAAGAGAGTAATAGCCATGCACTGAGAAGATTCAAGTCAGTAATATTTTTTCATAGACGTCTTGAGCTGGTTATAAAATTTCTGCTTCACTGCTGCAATCTGATCTGATACCAGAACCACCGGTTTTAAAGAGGGGGGGGGGAAAGCCCAATCATTTAATTGGTTATTGTTTTGGAACTAAACAACCAGTATGACCAAAGTAGGACATCAGGAGGAAGCATGTCTGTGAATGATACTGACTTCCTGAATCGCTTTTTTTTTTCACTGCCTGGTGGCTAATAGTGTCACTGGGAATTTGCTCACTCATGGAAAGGTTATGGAGCACTGTGCATGTGTAGAGACCAGTATGTCTCCGTCCCCACAGTCTCCTACAGATAGAATGTGCTTTGCTATCTTTCAAAAGTTAGAGCTTAGTGGAATTGAGACTTCCAACCTCAGAAATCTGACATTCAAGCTACAAGAAAATTTAGAGGCCATTTAGTCCAAAACTAATGTACAGATGAGGAAACCAAGCCCCAGAGAAATTAAACAACTAGTCCAGGGTCCCACAGCTCCTTCTTAGCTTCCTGAAGCTGAATGTCATCTTCCGACTCCAAGCCCAGGGCTTCCTCCACCTGCCGCCGCTGCCTTTTCTCATTGGCTTTGTTTGGCAGAAGACACTGGGAGCCAGGTAGCACCCAGGGAAAAAATTTGGAAAGTAGCGTAGCAGACACTTGTCATCTGAAAGGAACTTAAAGTAGACGAAAGTGAGTCATGCAGATAGAGGAGTTAAAAATACAGTTAAGCCTCTCAACACGTCATGTGCACACTGTCATCTCTTCTCATGGAAGGAGAACAGAAAAGAGGAAAAGTCGCTTTGCTCTGACCTGTAAGTACTGTGTGCTGAGAAGTGTGGCAGGCACAAACCCGGGTGCCATCGACACCCGCTCACACCAGCTCTCAGTGCTGGCGGCGCGCCAGAGATGGCAGAAGCTGCGGCGCTTCTTACCTGATGGCGCCGGGTGGTGGTGACAACTGAGAAGGGCTGTTTCTAGCTTGAATCGGAGGAAAAACAATTTAAAAAACACACTCTTAGAATGTGTCTATGTTATTGACCACTACGAAAGCTGCACAGGAGGTCCTGTAGGAAAAAGGGGGCTTTAACTGTCCCTTTCCTATTTGGAGAAGAGTTATATAAAACCAAGGGTTTCCCCACCATCAACTATTTCATAGTTATATTAAGAGCCAAAGTTAACAGTAAAAATGTGTGGGTTCTTGCAGCTCAGGGCCCCAGCGGCCGGGTGTGGGGTCCCCTCGAGTCGGCAGCAGCAGGGGCCCGGGAGGGGCCTCAGCGTTCGTCTTGGCCCGCGCCAGACGTGGCCGGGAGGGAGCAGAGCTGCCCCTCGGGAGCCTGCATGTACTCTTGGTGTGAGCTTCACGCGTGTCAGCGCATTATTTGAATTTCGCGTGAAAATTGTCAACTTGAGAGTAGGAAAAGTGAACATCGGAAAAATATTTTTAAAAAAATGATAGAGTCACATTACCAGTTTGCCCATTGATAAAGTTAATTGGAGAACAGTTAAAACAGAAGCCACTTGGGAATGAGTTTATTCTGGAAGGAGTGGGGTGAAACATGCTTCCTCTGATGGACAGGAGGAGGGTTTGTCTGTGAAGAGACGGCACAGGTGTTTGGAGGGCAGTGTGTGGGGTGACCGGGTCCTCCCGACCAGCAGAGGCGTGTCTGTCCTATGGACGACAACGCAGTTCTCACCAAAGATCAGAATCCAGTCTGTGCGCAAAGGATGCGCCACTTGCAGCCGGGCCCAGAAATACCTACTGCGACATCCATCTTGTTTATGTCATTCATAGTGTCAGTGCTATCTTAAGACAGGGGCATGAATGGCATTTTCAACAATCATCAGTGATTCATTTGCACAAATGAGGACCATGGTATTAATCTTGCATGCTTTGGGTACAGTTTTTAAAATGTCTGGTTTTTGTTTTTTAGTTTCTGTTTCTTGAATTTCCCTTTTTCTGCAGTTCTTGGTTTCTGTCTCACTGAGTGCAGAGGATTTTAATTGCTGCTATCTATCTATGCTTTGCAGCATGAAAGAGCAATGCCTAAGGGCCCTTGTGGTGCTTTGGGGTTGATGGGTTTTGTGTCTGAACCAGCAGACCTCCCAGTAGCCATGCTGGATTGAAATAATGCATTTCTCCTTTTTCCCCTGTAGCATTGAAAGCCGAAATGAGAAGAAAGCTGACTCAGGGAAAGGTGTTGACAGGGAGACTTGTCTATGACTTGATCTTCAATTTATTTTTTACATATATATGAGAGGAGTGCCACAATTATTCAGAAAACTGCTTTGATCATGTATTATAAATTCTGTCTTTCATCCCAAATCCACCTTCATACTGTAAGTAGTGCAATACTCGTTTCATTTCTGTGTTTAAACTTCTGAACGGTGAGACACCCTTGTGAGCATATACAATAGCTAATGCAAGAATCTCTGTTCCTTGCTGTATTTTAGACATTTGTAAACACTAGATTCTCATTGTCAGTTTTACGAGAGCAATAGCTTTCTTAAAGAGATAAGTCATATTACCTAGTTTGTATTTTCCTACTTAGAGACCTGAAGATACCTGATAATTTCATTTAGAAGAATTTTGAAAGGTAGTCTTACTTCTTTTTATTTTTTATAGCTTAGCATTAGTGACTTATTTCAAAAGACCCAAATCGAAAAGTTAGTTTGAAAGCATTTTTAATAATTGTATTTATGCATTTCCTTGATTTAATATGATACATTTAATACTTAAGAATTTGTATGTAACTAAAACTTAAAGTCATTTTGAAAAATATATATGGAAACCTATTCACAACTTGTTTAAACGAATCAGATACTAATGCAAAGAGTCAAGTAGTATTTGCTTAATATTCAGGTTGTGATTACATGATCAAATACTAGGCTTGTATGAAATGCTTTAGAAAAACTTCGTAGGTTTTGTGAGATTTTCAATATAAACCTTTACCAGAAATATGCTGTTAAATTTACCTCCCATTGACAACAAGTGTTTTCCAAATAAACCTATTATATACATACTTGTGGAATGCCACATGGTGAGTTATTGTACATGAAATTCCACTCCTGTACAGTTATTCCACTGCTAAAGGTCATGAACTGCTTAATGCTGCTTCTGAATCATGTTCTAATGTTAGACTGATAGGTCCCCAATTGTCATTTTTTCTTCTGCAGAGCTCTTTTCCACATTTTAATTAAATGCATGCTGTAGAAAAATAATCTTTTAAATGAAAATTTCAGATTCTGTTTGAGAAGCTTCTGTAGATATTTCAGTCTATATGAAATAATCCATCTTTACTAAGTTTATACAAGAGGAAGGAAAGTTAAGAATTTTTGAGCATTACTAAAAATACAGTATTTTATTTCACTTCAAGTGAATGTGAATTAATAAAGATGAAATCTCATAGTGCTCTTGTTTCCTAAGAATTACCAATGATCGTCAGCCTTATAATCGTCAGTGTCCAGTTTTACAATAATTCAGAGCCCTGTGGCTTTTCCAAACTATGAATTAATATTCTGAGTATAAGTGTACATGAAAAGTGAAAAAAAAAAAACCAAAACAAATCCTCTTGTGATTAAGCTTATGAAGGAAATAAACAACAAAGCCTCCACTGGGTTCAACATTTTGATGCCTTCTGTAAAATTCCCCCTCACAATCTTTCAAGGAGCCATTTCGTTTATGGAACATAAGCGTAAAAAATATAAGAAGAGTTTGTAGTTAATGAAGTCTGTGTTTATAAATGCCAAGGAAAAATACAGAAACTTTACATGCCAAATGCATTGCCTTTGTGTATTTTATAATACAGATACTACATGTAACCATTCCCATTGTTTTATGACTTAGACTAGCTGTACATGCCAGTCAGTCCCAAAAGCAGCCTCCTAGTGTTTTAATATATTAATAATTGTTCTGTTTAATATGATCATAGTGAATTAAAACCTTCACATGATCACCTGTTTGAATAAGCACTCATATCCAATGAAATTCTGTATTTCTGAGTATTTTTATAGGCATTTTGTTCTTGTGTGAATTTTAATGCTATCCCTATGTTAATCTTAATATTTTGAAATCATATAAAATATAAGAAAAATGTAGTGTTATATATTTCCTCCTAATTTCAGATTCCTGGTCAAAATTACTGAATATCTTGAATGTAATTTATTGCAAAGTTTAAGTAATGTGTAAATGTGACTAGGATATTGTGTTTTTCACAACTAAGAAATGTTATGTGGAAATAAATATTTATCCTAACTAATTTCCTTGCAAATTTTAAATTGTGATGCAAAGTGTTTTGTCTTTTTTTCCTTATCAATGTAGAACGTTTTGATTGAACGTAATATTTAAATTTAGACACACCCCGATGTTAAGCAAACTTGGTGATGTAGACATTTCAAGAGTATTCAAACAATTTGAACTTTATGAACAAACTATGATGAGAGCTATATTAGGACGTACCTCTTCAGTTTCCCGGAGAGCAGTGACTTAGATACAGATGACATTGTACCCATGACTAGTAAAAGCTTCTAAGATCGTTAGTAGGATTTCCCATTATTAGAACTCCTTAGGCTTCGGTTTTTACCCCTCATGGGAAAAGCATTTTCTAAAATTTGTCTCCTCCCTGTTTGTTACAGTAGATCAGACGGGACCAGTATTCTTTTGTAGCCATCTAGCAATATGTTATGGAGGTAACTGCATTCAGAACTGTAATGTACTGGTTAGTATTCTCCTCTTGACTCATGAGTTTACTTTGTAATTGCTATCACTTAACAGCCTTCAATATTGGGAAGTTTCTCCTAAATACAATTTGAGTATCTCCTTGGTGTAGTTTAGCCTTATAGAAACTCTCCACTGATGATTCACTAGCAACTTGTATTTCAATACAACCCCTAAATCTTTTAGGATTTTTCTTGGCTTTTAAAAGCGTGGCTCATTATTTTTGTAACCTACACTGATCTACCTCTGTTTCTACTGAAATTTAGCCTCTTTGCTTCTAGGTGTGGGACTATTTTACTATAATTGCAATTATTGCTCTCCAAATTTTCCAATATATCTCTCTTGTATATTCATACAATGAAATGAGATTACAACCAGTTGAACATTTTATGAGAGTAATTTGGGTAATATGATGATTCTCTAACTATCTACTTTGAAAGTCTGCTTGTAATCAGTCCCTTTGGAGAAGCCCAATATTCAAGGCTTACTCGTAATACTTTTAGAGAGCTCTTTCGGTGTTTTCCTTAGAAAACTGTAGCTCACGGACACAGCTGTCACTTCATTACAGTTTCTATTGGTGTAATGGCCACTACTTTTTGTGCTGGAACTTTGAAAATAGGACTGTGAGCCTCGCTTCTAAGGGCAGGGTAGACACATACCTGTAACATAATGTGATGTGTACTGAGTTGGTTGTATGATGAAAGTGAGTAACTCAAGGATGGAATTTTGAGCAGGGCTAAGTTTGAAGAAAATGTTATATAAGAGGTAGCGTATGAATTAGGATGGATATGGGGAAGGAAACCTACTCCAAGAACTGCAAATATCTCAAACATGTCAGTATTGAAAAAATAAAATAGAAAGTAAATATATGTGGTATAACAGGAGCCTGACGTATGTGATGTATGACATATTTGAAATCCAGCAGACAGCCCAATATGGTGGAGTGTTAGGAGTGTGGTCGGGACCTGTATGAAAAGGTAGGAATACAAGTTGGAGACATTATAAATGATGTTAAATTTTATGTTAGCGTATTTCAACTTTATCCATTAAGAGTTTTGAGTAATGGAGAGGCATGCATTTTGGGAAACATTAGTCTGGCAGCATGGTAGAAAACATAGTGGGGGAAAAGTGAAATTATTTCCTTAGGGATCCTGTACTCGGGATGACTCTCAGAGGCTCAAACCAAGCTCTCATTGAGTGGTCTATAAACTTTTATTATGATTGAAACAAAACAGGCTCAAGCATATTCTGTAGGTACTTAATAAGTAACTACAGGCACAAGAACTTTATGATAAATCCTTTCACATAGAGCATTCCTTTATATAATGTTTTGGGTTGTATTTTTCAAAAATGTTCAGAAAAACATGGTATCAGCAGTAATCCTGAGATGATTAAAGAAATCTAAGTGTAATACAAAATTCAGCCAATGGCTGGCTCATATGAGTCCAGAAACCACCCTCCCCTTGCTCACCTTTTCATCCCACTTATCTCATCCGTCCAATAGACTTAGCTTTAGAGCTAGGTACTTTTACCTTCAAGCATGTGTAGAGTCATAGATTTCTTCCATTTGTTTATAAGCTCCTTAAAGGTAAGGATAGTGTTTTATCCCTTCTTTGTAACTCTCCGGAGCCTAGTTCTTCCTGTGCTTTGCTGTTTATTCAGCCAGCAAAGGCTGTAGACAGAATCGTAAGAAAAATATATCGAAGATGTGGCCTCTCAGTTTATTAAGAATCATTAAGGATCCAGAAAGGATTCTCACTGACATGGCAACATCGGAACAAAAGCAAAAGCTTACTGAGCACCTTCATATGCCCAAAACCCGTGGACGCAAGACGCCTAAGGGGAGAACTGGTGTAACCCATGGAATCAGCAAACCAGGCATGGTGTATAAACCTCCACAGCAATGCAACAGGTATGGGAGGTAGGTATTTTGGTATCTCTTTCAAATTAAGTAACTGGGGTTCAAAGAGGCTAAGCAATGTTCTTTAAAATGTTCCTCACTGTGAGTGTCAATGCTGAGATTCTAACCCATGTCCGCCTAGCCTCGGCTGGAGTGCACTGACTGTCCAGCAGGAGGCAAGATGTGGCCGCCTTCCTCCTTGACCAGGCAGTCATTCTGGCTCATGCAACCAGAATTGGGTTGAGTAATATTTCTTCTCAGTATGTTACATTTTCTTTGTCACTCATCCTTCTGTGATTAACACTAGAAACCAAACCTACTCAATGAAATAGTATTTTTGTTCACAAGTCACAAATATCATGACTTTGGATAGGAGAAACTAATTGGAACAATGAGAGTTTTCGTTGTTTGATGGGTCACACTTTTCACCATACATGTGTTTTAAATACACTGACAAACTTGGGATGACTGCTCAGATGAAAGATTATTTAGAATAAGAATTTTGACTGAGTTTGCTGGAGTTCAATTCCAGAAAAGACACCCTTCTCAATTTGGCAGTAAGAAAATTATCTTTCTTTTTATTAATTCAAAGCCTTGAGTTTAAATGTTAATATTGTCACAGAAAGGTGACATTCAGAGAGATGATACATTTCTACTGAGCATGACATTGGTCTTATTAATCCCATGCTCTGAGCTTTTCTTAACGGTAGTGACATTATGCTTTATTACCCACATTCATCTCTCATTCTCAACCATCCGTGTCCCTCAGACATCCTGAATACACACTCCAGATCTTTCCGGATGTATGTAATACTGTTCTCGGACACTGCTGTCACAAAGTTGGAAGAGCAAAATTCTCTTACTTTACTCTGAAAAAACCTTCTTCTGTTTTGGTGTTGTTTTTCATTTAGAGCTTATTGAATCTTAAATATTGTACAAATCTAATACTTTTATAAATTGGAATTCTCACATCAACTTAGAGCAAAAGCAACAAATGCCAAGTGGTGAAACTACTAGCCTCAGTGACCACCTGTGAATAGAAAACACTCAGAATGACATACAGCCTGATGTGATCATTGATCTTCATGGTGGTGGCCTTGAGTCATCACGATGCATTGAATTATGGTCTATGCCGGTTATTTAAGAAAGCATGGAGATATGTAATCATTTCTGGCAAGATTTCCAATTTTAAAGAGTTCAAAAATAATTTATAAAGTGATTTTCTAAAAATCTTGATCAAAACTTTAAAAAGAAACACTGTATCCATAGAAGGGATGTGACAATTTCTCCTTTCCTTTGGCGCCTGTGTTCCTGGGCACCGGTGCACTCTAACAGGTTGTTTACGAAAGGATCTTAGCATCCAGGTGCCTGGTGAAGCTGAGACAGTCAAAGGCAGGCAAGTCTGCACATCTTACTGGTATGACTAGTTCCTGTGTGTTTCAAACCTACCCTCAGACTAAGTCTATCTCGAATTTGTCAATTTAACTTCCTTCCTCAATAAACTAATTTAAAACTCTTACTGGAGAGTAAAACTTGTCCTATGAGGGTCAGATGAAATTTACTTTAACTTCAGTCACATCATCACCATTTGCAACCCTCATTATGTGAAAAATACGTGCTGGGATTTTTTAATTACCTCTGGGCTCCAGAGACAACATTTTGAAACTAAAGAAACAATAAATTCATACAGTTTTGACATTGTACAATAGTTGTACAGTATCAGATATTATATAATCCTCTTAATATCTGTATAGTATCTGATATTGTACATCTCCTGTTGTAAAATTGTCTTATTAATATCTGAACAATACCTGATATTGCACAGTGTCTGGTTTCAATTAAGATAAAAGGAGAATTTTTACTTAATTTGCTTTATGATTACTAATTCAATCCAGGATGTGAACATATGACCTATGATTACTCTTTCTGGATATAGAACTCCGCAAAGATTGGTCCAGGTACTCACAATGATTGCACTCTATTATTAGAATTATGACAAGAGCCCTATAGGGTTTGAAGGTTGGCTTATGGTTCCAATGAATGAATGCTATTTGAGACTTAATTAAGACTTATGGTTCCAATGAATGAATGATATTTTGAGACTCAATTACTCAATGCCATGCGCTGAAAATACAGTTGAAACAATTTCACAATCTTCTGTTCATTCCTGTGCATGACTCACCAGTCTCATGTTGAATTGATAGATTTTTTTCCAATTCTTCCATTTTTAGATTTTTATGCTGTAACGCATTGTGTCTGGGACAACTTTTTCCAGCTATGTTTGAAACTATGTTTGAGTTCCTAAAATCAATTTTTAAAAATAAGGCCATTTTGCAAATAATTGAACAAAAATATTATGTGTCCTCAGTTATCTCAGCATCTTAAATGCATGGTTTCATTAATATAGTTATGTCAACCAAAAATAATTAAACACTTAAGTTGTTGACTTTTTTTTTTTAACTTCTACTGAGCCATCTGGGCTACCAAGATGATACTGTCGAGATTATCTGATATTATGAGCCTCATCGTAGTTCCCCGGAATAAAATGATATAGTATGTATTATATAAATAACCCAAACTATTTTGAGTTGATTTTTCAAAAGCTTATATATATGTATGATAACAGTAATTGTATATGTATTAGATAAAATCGCTATGAATTGCTTAATTTAACACATTTCTATGTATCTATTTCTTACAAAAACTGAACCCTCTCCATGTTTACGAGGCAGTTTGGGATAACAAGCAAAATAAACAAGAGCCTTTCTGAGTAAGCGTGTCCATATGCCAATGCAGTTTAGGTCTGATTCAAGACACAGAACTCATTACCTCTGAAAAAATGAAGGCACATTTATTACTGACCAGGAGAAATTCCACCGTATGTAGAATGGGAATCATATCACACACATTTGTAGCTAATTTTCAATTTTTAAAAACAAGTCCAAGGAAGTTAAAATATTCTTTTAATTAGATGCTCAAAGAAATGAAATAAGAAAAACTGATGCAAAGACTCCTTCAAGTTAGGATTTGCAATACAAATATTTTCATCTCTTAACAGGGCAAGCTGATGTGTTCACATCTCCGTTCCAAGCTGCCTCTCTCACTAGGAAACATCAGTATTTTTAAAGCACATTTACAATGCTTTCCCATCACCCTTGCTGTGTTTTTGTAGCACCTATAGCCATAACTGGCACCTGGGGGCCCTGCATTGTTGGCAGTTTCTCTCTCATTTCTTTGGAGTCTATTCAACTGCTGTGGTTTTATTCAGAAGTCAGTGCTTTTGCATATATGATTTCCTGAGACTGTTTGAATAGTCTTTCTCAGAAAACTGTGCCAGTCTGGCTGTGAACAGCTCTTCGAGGAGCTGATAGCAGCCTGGTTGGGTCAGCAGGCTTGGACTGGGGTTCACAGCCTCGCCCTGCCAGCTTCTCTCCCTACCCCTTCTTTTCTTACCCCTGCCTCAGTGATATCACGGCCCACATCCTGCCATTCCTTCCAAGAAGAGAACAAGTCTAGTCCAGTTAGAAAAAAAGGCTGCCCAGGGAACCTCTGCAAAGCTCCCATAAAAACAATTCTTATTTGTTGTTTCACTAACTGAGATGGAAGTGATTTTAAATAATAAACAAAACCAGACTGAATAATTCAAACTTCCGTAAGGTTGCAAAGACAGAAGTCCCTACCTCGGGTTATAGATATGAAATTTGGGAACAAAGGTAACCTTACATTTCTTGATTTGAGGGTACTTTTTTAACATCGTCATCTTGATGGTGCAGTTTTGAGATAATGAGAGCAAAAGTGGCTTTTCAGAAGCTTTAGATGGCATGCTGTTCCAAGGTGCTAAGGTAGCGAGAAGCATTGCTTTAGGAAGTGGCTCATGTGGGTGTAGATGTGTTGGTGTGCCGTGCTGCTGGCGATCCCATGGTCTTCATCTGTATACCACTGGAGACAGAAGAAGAAAGGTCAGAATTAGGAAGTCAGTTGTCTTTTTTTTTTTTTTTAAACCCAAGTGAGTTCTCATTAGCATACATGGAACAACAGGATGTTTTAATTCTTCAATCAGTTTATAAACTGAAATGTGATCAAAGAGGGTTTCTCATTTCCTCCCAGAGCTTTTCCAGGGCATGTAGGTCTGTCCTGCAGGAGTCTCTGATCGTCCTTTGCAGGTGCTGAGACAACTCACTGTGAATTTGGCTTCACTGCACAGTGCTTTAAGGATATGTACAGTTAAAATATCCAAGTCCGTTTTCCAATTTGACTCAAAGGACACTTAGAAACACATCATGCATAGGAGGGAATGTTTATCCTGTAAAGCCCACTTTAATTAAGTGTTATCAACTGTTAAATTTCTCCTACACTGCAGTAAGATAAACTATTAAAATAAATGAGTTTTTAGAAAGCAATTTTTCCTAATATATATCAATAAGGCACTAGAAAAAATCTATTTCAGTATTCCATATATATTTTTAGCATAACATATGAAGTCAAAAGTCAAATGTATTATTTGCAAACACTTTTTCACTGGAATTTCACTGGAATCTCTTATCTGCATGTCTGACATTTATGTAGGATGAGTTGATGACCTGAGGCAAAAATTTATCAACTCATCCCACCACGTGAAACAAGTGGGAAGTCACTGCCAGGCAAACATATATTATGGAGACATAAATTAACTTTCAAAAAGGGCTTAATGTATCACGTCTTTTCTTTGAACAGTGGAAGGATACACCCCAACCTCATAAGAATCTAACCCCCAAAATATATGCCAGGTTTTGTGGTATCAAATGACTGTCCCAGTTTTACACAGTAGGCGCTGTTTGAACTGAGCACGGAGCAAAATGTGTACGTTAAAAGAGAGTGAGGGAGAGCAGGCTTTTTAAGCTAATACAGACAAGAAAGGACTTAACACAAAAATATCTAGTGCAACACACACACATATATAATCTTTGTTTCTTCTTACTCTGAAAAGGTCTAGTGCATAAAATGAATTTGACTTAATACCTAGAAACATCCTCTGAATAGGCAACAACAGCTCTAGCCATTCCCGACTTTATAAAACCAGCCTAATTGTTTATAACCTGTGGTGTTCAACAGAAGATAACACGGAAGTTGCAAAAACTGAAGCGCACTGATTACTGACACCCCACTGTTGTTAGAAGGGCTAGTAACACATACTATAGATGGATTTGCATATTTGACCTGAGCTATTATCGTGCTGGTTTCACTTTAGAATTACTCTGCCACACGTTCACTGGCTAAGTGATTACTTTTTAATCAAAATAGGGAGAGACGGGACAATCACAGGACTAGGGTTTTGCCCCTCTCAGGATATGCAATATTGTGCTTCTCAACCCCCAACTGTATGATATTGAACATGACTCTCTTTATGACTCAAGGATATCACTTCTTCAACTTCTCATTGGAAAAATGACTCCTTTTGCTTCCGTCCCCCGTCTCCTGGAACCTCTGTGAGGAGAAGTAGTTCCAAGAGGGGAACCAGACCCCACCAGGAAGTTCCCTCCCCTTGCAGGAAGTTTTGCTATACCATTGACTGGAAATCCACTCCAGCATCCACCAGGGCTTTGGAGATCTGAGCTGACTGCTGAAAGTGAACGTTATCTGCAGGGAGAGAAAGGAAACATAAAGTAACTAAAAGCCCGCTCCACTTTTCTGGTAGGAAGGGTGGGAAAGGCACAAGAAGAAAGGGACTGTTTGAAGTTCTAGGATTCAGCATCCCATTTAGGCCAAGACAAGTGAGTTGTGGAAAAGCAACACTGTTTTATTGAAGTAAATGTAACAGTCTTGCCCCTCATGCTTTTGTTTTGTCAGTAGTGAAATTGCAAACCTGTCTGTGATACTAAAAAGTCTAATTAACTGAAACTCACCATCTGCTGTTCCATGAATAAGGAGGTACTCAACTTGTTTAAAATTTTCAGCTCTGCTCATGACTGTTGAATTCTGGAATTGGGAAAAAGAATGTCATTATTCAAAAAAAGATCTGCCATAAACTGATTTTTCACTTCAGTTTACAAAATAAAATGTTTTCAGCTGGGGCCCCCTTTGATACAAAATATAGCAAACCGATATTCAAGCAAATGCTGTCTCCATGCATGGCAGAATGTACAGCATGCCCTGTCCCTGTGAGACAGGACCGGAAAGGGAGGATGCCACATCTTCCCTGTACATGCAGAAGAGGGCATCTGCGCCCCCCCACCAGGCTGCATGCGAAACCCCTTGAGTCCCAGATCCCAGATTGGCTGTGTCCTATGCATTAGCACAGGGCAGAGTCTCATATTAGCAATGTATGTTCCATGGGCTTATGCTGTAGTTCAGCCAAAAAGTGTATTGCCATGGCAACCATGTGTCACATGGTGCCGTACATGCTACATTTCAAAGAGCCTGTACATAGCATTTGCAACTAAACATACTCTGCAATATGTCATATGAACTTTGGTCTACATTGCTAGGCTCTGAATGAGAAGCAAGTATTACCTTGTTTGGAACAGATGTTTAAAACCTAGGCAAATGTAACATACGGGAGGGGAAAGGGGTGAAAAAGATCAAGTATGGCCTTAGAAAATCAGTGGGTGGTTGTCTGCCTCATTCTGCATTGGGGAAAGTGCTGCTTTTGGATTAAGCCAGGGAATTAGAAAAAACTGGGAGGTCAGCTTTTTGAAGGCTGTTTCATGACCTTGGACAGGTAGGACTTCTAGAATGAAGGTGGAGTCCTTGGTGGAAAAGCTTTGAAAGTATAGAACTAGTCATCTGGTCTTAATTTGGAGATGTTTGCAGAGTTGGGATGAAGGTAAGAATGTCATAGACATTGTAGCAACTTTGGGAAGGGGTGAGCGGGACTCTGCTTCTGTTGTTGGGCAGAGGAAGGGCCGGTAGCCTCCCTATGGGTTTAAAATCAGCCGGCTTATCCTGCAGCATCTTGGTGAATCAAAGTCAACTTTATGAGAGGCAAGGTTTGTGTTTTACAGATATCTTTGTAGCTAACATCAGCTTAATATTTTGATGGGAACCCTGAAGGTCTGGCTGGAAGGGGATGGGGCTAAGGTCTGAACGTTTGTACTCTAGCCCCAGCTTCAACATCAGAGAGCTGTGCACCTAGAGACATGCTGCTGAGTGTTGTTTTCTTGGAAATGGGAGGAAGATTAACTCTTGCTCTCACTGAAATAGAAATCAAGAGACATGGCTTTTTTTAAGGTTAAATTATGGTGATGTGAGGATGGTGTGACACAGTGTTTCTGGAAAAAAGACATTCTGTCTACAACTTTAGGACAAAGTCACCCAACATATTTGTGTTGACTGAGGCGATCAAGGTGATCTTCTCCTGGAAAGCTTAGAGCAAAGGCCCTCCCACCCTTGTGCAGGCTGGGTCCCACTTGTCCTGACCATATGGCATTTCTGACCCAAATTGAGAATTTACCCACGAACTTTCAGAATAAACGCCCAGGACTCATTAAAAGTCGCACTTCTGTTTTACTTTAAGAAACGTGTTATCCGGTGAGATGTCCCAGATGAATCCATCCCTCCATCCCAACATTATACTCCGTTCATTCTTCCATCCATTCATTCATTCTTTCAAGTCGATCAATATTTATTTGTCATATACCCAACTAAACAATAAGATCCATGAGAAGAGGAATTTATATTGTTCATTACTCTATCCTGAGCATTTAACAGAGAGCTAAATATCAATTAAAGGAATAAACCAAAGAAATGTAGGCAATTATATTGTACTCTTCACTACATTCGGTCCTAGTTTTGCAGAGGCAAGTGGGAACAGCTAGGGGAGGTGGAATAAAATATTCTCATTCTGAAATTTACCAAGATATGTTTTGCCCACTTTCAATCCACACACCATGCCATCAGTAATGAGAGCCGATACTTATTGTGTACTCCGTGCCGGTCACTCTGCTAAGCATCTTAAAGGACTTATAAAAGCACTGTTCTATTTAATCCTCATGACATTCCTGCAAGATAGGTCTATAGCAACCCCACTTCTACACAGAGACAATAAAGTACACCAGGTTACATCAGGAAGAAGTCGGAGCTCTGATGGCAGAAACTCTTTTACCTCCTATGCTGTACCGAGTCTCCACTAAACTTCCAAGCTGCTCACGATGTGATCTTCCAGGAAAGATACAGGGAGAAAGAAATTGTTACTGAACTGTTCTGGGATTTGCAGTACACAAACACACTGGGTGTTCTTTGCCCCCTGCGTTCTCATGCCTTCTTAGAGTGAATTCATTGGAAGAGAGCTGGCTCGCACAGACCTTCGAGACTTGTGAGGCGTTTTGGACTGTGTGGTTGATGTAGAGCCTAATGAAGCAACAGAACCCTGAGCGATGTCCTGCCCTGGAGAGAGGAAAGGGTCAAAATCAATCTCCCAAAAGGCCAGTGCAGGATTCAAAGCTGGCGACAGCAGAGGCTGGGGCTGAGCCACCAACGGTGAACGTTGCCAGTCTGAGCCCCAGACCCGGCGCCCTCATCCGGGTCCTCCTGCACCATCCTTTCTGCGGCTACACGGCTGTCTCCTCCACCTTGTTTCTCCCCACAAGAAACCCAGCTCTTCGCGTGCCAAAGATAGTCAACTTTAGCACCTAGACGTGGCCCAAATATCCAGCTGTGTCACCTCCCCTCCCCTCCAGAAGCCTCTCGGGCCTTCCTTGCGTGGCAGAGTGCACAGCCAAAGCTGCTCCACGACCTCCCTGAGCCATGAGACTGAGAAATGTCGCTGAAACATAGAGTAATAGTTAGGAGACATATAAATACGCAGGACAGTTAGCAAGGAATGTGATAACTACTGGAGTTTGGACCAAAACAGTTTCTGGCTGCCTTTTTTTTCTTAAATGGAGTGAATACAGGCTGAAAGAAGACAATTTTTATAAACAAGTAAAACCCTGAGCCTAAGATAAATGTTGTGATGTACACACTGTAGCTGTGATGAACTAGACATGGTGAGAAATGCAACATACTGAGAAAAAGACGAAAACTGTGATAAAAGTGTCATGATGCAAATTGTTTTACATTAACAATATTACACTACAAAGAAAGAAAGACAAATACTTTAATGCAGCAAGGGAAAAATAAAACAAAAGCTTCCCCTGCAACCACAAGATAAGTGTGTCATTTCCAATGCACACGTCCCCCTGCTCGCTGGGAGTTGCGTCAAGAGGGACCTCGCAGTGCACGGGAGCCAGGCAGCCTCAGGCACGCACCCATTTCAGGGCTCGCAGGCTCCTGAGAACATTCTGCCCTCCTAGAAAGATGCAGCTGTGTCACCTTGCCTCTGGAACCACCGATCATTCCCTACTAGACTGAACATCCTGGCTTCTCAATCGAGAGAGACTCTTGACAGTCCGGCACACTTTAACCCATGAAAGACAGCCAAAGTCAGTGAAAGAAACGCATGCACTACGTTAAGGGAGAATTAATGACCAGAAATAATTCAATTGTGCTATTTCAACCCACCAAAACAGGATAATCCCCATTTGCCTATCGATGGAAACAGAAATAAAAAAGGAAATGGATGACTAAGTTAGAAGCCGAATAGTCTGTCACCAGCTCCTAAAAAGGAAGTTTAGAGTGATAAATGGGCAAGGATGCAATGGTGGTGCAGTTGGCACTCTCCCGAGGCTAGAAACTTCCGGAGAGCCCCGCTGCCAGCAACAGCCTGGCAAAGTGAAGTGGGAAGGATGGGTCCAGTGGCAGCGCTGATCCACGGCATCTCTGCGAGGAGCTTTTCCTTCAAGCCCCAAGAAGAACCATCTGTAGCTGCTCATTGGATCGTGCTGGTTCCTCAGTTACCTTCCAGCAAATAAATCTTTGTATTTTTGAAATAAAAGAGAGAGCTGATAAGAGTGGGGAAGGGCTGTGAGAAACAGAAGGTCTGACAATTTCTAAGCTACCCCTTGCGCCATCCAGGAACCATACGGACAATTTGCTTCCTGAGAATAATGGTGGCAGCCTCCATGTTTTTGTAAGCTTATTTCATGGCAGGCATAGGTGTCTCGTTTAATCCTTTCAATAATCCCATGAGGTAGCTCTGATTCTCCCCATTACTCAGATGAGGAAACAGAGGTTCAGAGAGGTTTAGTAGCCTCTCCTAGCTAATAGGTGGTGGAAACAGAATTTTAGCACAGGTCAAACTCAAAAGTCCGTGCCTCTTAACGTCATATTCTAGTGTCCCTTCACCTCGCAGCCAAACAACGCATTGTCATTTCCAAGCTCTGGTAGAGAAAGCAAACAGCCACAGGTGTAATGGACACCCTATTACTTCAGTGAGACAGTGCCCCGAGTGTACGGACTCACTCTGTGCATTCTTCCACTTGTGACCGAAGCCTCGTAAGTAATATTAAGTGAGGCTGTTTGGGGAAGCACCATTAATGCCACAACAGAGGCCACAGAAAATGTTTAAGGAAAAATTAATTCAACCCACCACATCAGATGTTTTACTTGTCCGTATCCATCAAACAACTGTACAGGTGAGATGCCAAGGAAAGAGCTCCCATCCGCCTACAGGGGGCCCTACCTCAGGCCTCACCCAGCAACACTGGCTTCTTTAAAGATCACACAGCAGTCAACATTTTATCAGCACTCAACAAACAAGTTAAGGTTTGGCTTAAATCTGAAGGTCTCTCTCCCTTTGGCATATTCTAGGATAATAGAACAAATGTCAAATCAGTACAAGATGGCATATTTACAAAATTGCACCCTGTTTTGCATAACCTAACGATGCAGCAGTTCTTAAGGATTGAACATTTCAAATCTGCTAGCAGAAGACTGCCAAATCTATGACTGTTTCATACACTTGCCAAAAGCCTATCAAATTCTGAGCAAAATGCAAAATAAATCTCCTCTACAAGTTAAATCAGTCCCTTCTGTGTGTTCCAGGCTGCCCTCTTCTCCTGGCAACGAGGCTCAGGACTTGGGCCCTGTTTCTCTTGCCCTTGATCTGACGCTGCTCTCTGGAAGTCCATTCCCTCCCTGGTCTCCCATCCTGCCTTATTAGCCACCATGTGGCCTGCTCCTCCCACATCCCTGCTCTGTGTCATCGCTCGGTTCACCCAACCTGCTTCACAGACCCCCAGAAAACCAGCTCTGCTTGCTGCCACTCGTGTGTCTACTGTGCTCCCCTGCCTTGTCGGTCCCTCTGGCAGCCTGTGGAGAGCACCTACGCTATTCCGCTGCATCTCCCAGAAGTCTTCCTTAACTGGCTCCAGATAAGTGCCCTCTCCCTTTCCTACCCCTCAGTAGCTACATCTTATATAACTTTTTGTGCCTCCGTTGCTGGGTCAATAAAATGGAGATAATTAGAGCACTTATCTCAGAGAATCTGAGGGAGAACTGAACCTAATAACCCATGGAAAGAGCTTAGAACAGTGTCTGGCCCTAGAAGCAACCACTTACTAAGTGAATTAAAAAAATGAATGAAATAAATGAAACCAGATCCCCGCCCTGGTTGAGAGGAGTGGGGGGAGGTGAAACCCTAACTTCTCAGCCACTTCCCTTCCCTCCCTACATGCTCAGAAGGCACAGAATTCCTGGGGCTCCAGAGTCACAATTTGGAACTACTAGTCTTTTCCATACATACTGGGCACTTTGTCATGTTCAAGTTCATGTTTTATTACTACTCTTTTTTGTTTTTTTTAAAAATTTATTTATTATTATTAATGTTTTGGCTGTGTTCGGTCTTCGTTTCTGTGCGAGGGCTTTCTCTAGTTGCGGCAAGTGGGGGCCACTCTTCATCGCGGTGCGCGGGCCTCTCACTGTTGTGGCCTCTCTTGCGGAGCACAGGCTCCGGACGCGCAGGGTCAGTAGTTGTGGCTCACGGGCCCAGTTGCTCCGCGGCATGTGGGATCTTCCCAGAGCAGGGCTTGAACCCATGTCCCCTGCATTGGCAGGCAGATTCTCAACCACTGCGCCACCAGGGAAACCCTATTACTACTCTTTTATTTCTCTTCAAAAATTTTGCCTGTATGTTTTGTCTCACCAACAAGGTAATCAACTTCTGAACAACTAAAACACCAGGCACCTTGAATGGGTGAATGAAAGTCTACCAGGTGTTAATATTTTTTTTTACAGGTTTGACTAAAAGACCTGTGATTGACCATAGAGAGACCATTCATCAATGTTAGTCAGGAACCCACTCCTCAAGGTGGGACCACGGTTGCTATCTGCTTATCGCTATTGGGGGTGAGGGTTGTCTCATTGTCTATCTGATTCTTTTGCTCAAATCTGTCGCCATTTCTGTCGGCTGTGGACTGAGACTCGGACTGAGACTCATGGCAGTGAGTCTGCTTATACTGCTTATTAGCTACACTGTCATCCCTCCACTCTGCCTGCCTACTTAGAGCTTCTGGGACCAGCTTCTCGGAGTTTCAGGGTGATGAACAGCTTCCTTCCTCTTTGAGTCCCTGGTATCCTTTAAACGTGCTCCTGCCCTGCCACTCGGCAGTGGGTAGGTGACTATCTACAAAAAGGGTCGTATGGAGTCACTGTTTGTGTCATTGCATTGTGTCCAAGCCTTAGTCCCAGGGTCTCCTAACTTATATGGCAGCTTTGTGAGAATAAGAAAAGGCACTCCCTCCGGATGGATGCGGCCCCAGAGGTGCACGCCTTAGAGAACGAAGCATAGACTAGCTTCCAGCAGTGCACAAGCTGAACAACTATACAGGACATCCCTGCCTGTTCCATTTGCATATATAAATGGTTCCTTCAACTTCCTTTCCTAAATAGTAAGTAGGACCTTTATTTCACAAAATGTGCTTCTCTTGGTGTGCTTGTCTAAATTCTTTCAAATCTGGGTCATCAATGACTTAAAAATGAATCCTCTCCTCATTTGAATTTTATTAAAAATTACGTTCTCTTCCAAAGGCTGTAATTCTGGCTACTGATAATGATTCTATAGCCGAAAAGGTGTACAACGATCACAGGACCTTGCTTATTACACACTTCGATCATTCCTATTCTGGATGTGCTGAAGAAAGTCAATAGTCTAGACTACCTGGGACTCATTTTCAAACTATTTCCTCCTGACCTACGGAAATGCACAGAGCAGCGAAAGCCAGTAAGGAATTGTCTCCTTTGTCTTTTCCAAGAGGGCAGAAGGAGGGAGGGAGAGAAGGAGAGAGAAAGGGAGGAAATAAAAACAACCTGGGAAAGAGATGTAAAAGAAGACAGGGGTCCAGAGGGGCAGCTGGGGCCTTGGAGGAAAATAGAATCTTTGAATGTGTTCCTGCCAGAGACAAAAGCACAGGCTCATTTAAAAAACAAAGGAAGGCAGCTTTCTTCTAAAGCCTGCTGTGCACCAAATATAGGTACTTAGATTCAGTTCTCCACTTTCTGAGGATGCAACTTACAGGGCAGAAACGATACAGTGAACGCATTTGCCTTACTTTCTCCTACCCACCTTAACTGTCGCCCACCCAAATAATTCCTCTGAGTAACACATTGGGAACCTTTAGCTCTCTGGTACTGGCAGTTTTAATGTGTCCATTGCCAGCAATGAATTTTGTGCCAAGAAAAACCGACTTCTGGCGTGGAAGGATTAAACAGTCCTCGGGTGCCATCTGTGCAGTGAAGTGAGACAGTGACTTTGTGCTCCCAGCGTTCGTGTATTGCCATCGGTAGGAGGAAGAGACTTCTATTTACATGACTACCTCAGGCAGAGACCATCTAAGGGGAGAGATGAAAATGGCCACCGCAGTGGTGGGTAGAGCTGGAGAAGAGGGGGATGGGTGTGGGAAGGAAAAGCCTATGGGAAAATCTGGAGAGAGATACAGGTTGACATGGCAGAGTAAAACGAATTATCCTCTAGGGGGAGGGCTGGTTGCAGAGGAAACACCCTGTTGGCTGATGTCCTTGAAGTGCAGTAGGGTAGGTGCTACGGACTTCCTTGGATGTCAAGATTTAGACTTGACCCTGTACTTCTAGGTTCAAAGGCTTTCAAAATGGGATTTTTAAAATGAACTTTTGACTCCTCATCCACCAGGTTCTAGAGTCAGGATGAGGGTCCTGGGCAGTACACCTCTGATGTTTTGGGGAGTTTTTAGTACTTTAGGATATTTGAGAACACCCTTTAGCCATGCCCCAAATATGGCTCACCACAGGAGGGATCCTGGTCGGGTCACTAGCAAGAAAATTCCAGCCGTAAAATGAGAGAAATGATGGAGACATATAATTTTTATAACAATGTTTCCCTTCAAAAAGTTTTAAAATTAACTCAAAAAAGGTTTTAACGTTTCTATTTCATACTGGGTAATCCAAAGAATACAATGTTGAGCAAAGCCTTGAATGACTAATAATACTGCAGAGGAGAAAAAGGAGTACAAACTAACAATGGGTCCAAGATGGATAAATTGAGGATTAAAGATATACAAGGAGGGGCTTCCCTGGTGGCGCAGTTGTTGAGGGTCTGCCTGCCGATGCAGGGGACACGGGTTCGTGCCCCGGTCCAGGAAGATCCCACATGCCGCGGAGCGGCTGGGGCCGTGAGCCATGGCCACTGAGCCTGTGCGTCCGGAGCCTGTGCTCCGCAATGGGAGAGGCCACAACAGTGAGAGGCCCGCGTACCACAAAAAAAAAAAAAAAGATATACAAGGAAAATGTCATGGGAGTCAAGAGAAAATGCTAGTCCTCTGGGCGAGCAGGACAAATTTCCTAGTGGATGAAGACAGAGGGGGAATGACATTCCAGGTCGAGGAACAGAGGACAAAGGCACAAAAGGGAAGGCCCAGAAATATTCAGTGAACATTCCAGGTAGACTGGGCCATTCTAAGAAAGGTGTTAACACCTGGTTAAAGAATGAGGGCTGGACTAGTTGAGTGCACAGGAAAAGTCCATGAAAGTGTTACGGGTGAGGCTTAACCTCACACCTCTGTGTGGTACAGGCTGGAGCGTAGAAAGATAAGCTAAGGGGGGACCCATGGGGTTACTGTTGTAGAAGGAGGTAGTCATGTGACAGCAGCAATGTGGTTATGGAGCAGGGAAAGGATGTCTAAAGCAGCTTATTGGATGTGGAGGAGAAAGAATGGGAAAAACTGAGTCCAAAGTATCATGTGGGACACTCAGCAGAAATAAGGACAACCTGATTACGGGACTGCTTTGTAGTGGAAGATGATTGGTACGTCACACTTTACAGGTTGTTACTTTTCTATCTTGACTGAAAAACAGAGATGAAAACACACACACACCCAGGCACAAACACACGCATACACCTCCCCGCCCCTGCCCCACAAGCCTTGCTAAATAAAACTGAAAGGAAGAGGTAAAACTAAACTGTCTGTACATATCTTGCAAAATTAGACATTTTATTTGCATTTTCTTGTGCTTTGATCAAATGGCTTCAGAACCAATCATAATGATGACATCTTACAAAAATGTACAAATATGGCTCAGAGCAATGTATGAATAGGAGGCCAAGGCATTGAGAGCTGTGGCGCAGATGAGGAGAAATTGTGGTCTTAAATTGTATGGGTTATTGTTTTTTTTTATCCTGGGAGGAGTTTTGAATATCCTCCAGAGAATGTAAACATCAGATGATTGACCTTGTCATCTGTAAGTTTCAGGGTTTTCAATTTACATGACAGAATCAGGAAAGTTGTGTTTTTTTCTGGTTGGGGGGCAATGTGTTGGAAGGATCCCTAGTACTTTGGCTGACACTTCCAGCTGCAGCAGGCTGCCACCAAAGAGAGGACCCTGGCTTTGCGGTGGCACCCACACTAGCAAACGGGGGCCGCCAATGATGGCTACACACAGACCATATTTCAGATGCTGTAGCCCATCTGCACAGCAACCTGCCCACTGACTCTTCCATCAGGCAACCAGCCCGTGGATGCTATTCAGTAATTTGGGTTCAAGGGCTTTTCAGAGTATTACCCTCCTGTACCTACACCTCACCTGCTTTACTCAAATCTTGTGTGAAAAAAACTGTACATATTTGGCTATGAATAAGAAAATTATAGGCTTGTCCATACAACTTAATTATGATAATACCATGAGAAATTTTAATATGTAGTTAAAGGTTTAGAGAGTCTTCTGGGCTCTAAAGGAATACGTTGAATTTGACATGTTTTCTGAACTGAAATTTTTATAATTAAAGTAATTATCTGGTGTTGCTTTGTATTTCCAAATGAACGCATATTGTGACCTATATAGCGTACGATAAAGGCTGTAATTATGCAGAATATAGTACGGGAAGCTATTGGAGTATCTCTAAACCACCTGTGTTATTTCTTTTTAACAAGAATTTCATTGGAAATAAAAAATATATATTTTCTGGAATAGATCCACTTAAAAATGTTCTTATACCACTTATAAATAGGTTATAAAATGGATCTAGTTCACCATCTCTTACCCTGTAATGGTCAAGGTTGTCTTCTGGAATTGGAAGACCCATGTAACGTTCTGTGTACACTGAGTCTGTGATGGAGAAAAGAAAAAAACTTAATTCATACAATAAAAACTTTTTTCCCTTTTTGGGGGGTTACTTTATATGCTTTCATATTCTTTACTTGTGCAAAGGTCTATAGTGTTACCCTCAGAATATCTCCTCCAGATCATCTCTACTTGGCTTTTTAAAGCAGCCAGACTCCTGCCTTTCCATACTCAGCCTATAGTCCATTCCCTTTAGCCCTTCCTGTGAGGGCAGAGGGAGACCAAACCAGGTGATCTAAAACCCAATCAACAACCCGCCTGTAGAAAAGTCAAATGGGAAGTGCTAAGTGATGAGGACTCTACATTATCTTCTAACCCTCTCAAAGATCTTGATTAGCAAGTCAGGTAATGTCTCAATTGTCTTGAATTTCTTGGTCCTGACATCAGTCAGTATATGCTCTACTTTAGGATACTCTCTTTCCTACTGGAAACTCCTCATAATTTTCAATTACTAGTTGCTTACTTAAATCATATATTGTTTTTGGTGGGGGGGGGGACACAGATCAAAAGGAAAGAAATCAGTTATCATTTATTTGCTGGAAAACCCTATAACGTCTCAGCTACTCCATCATAATGCAAGTTAAACATCTGTTTTCTCTCATTTTGTGGAGAGGCCTCAATTCTGATGTTATAACTATTGAGTATTGAGAAACAGACTACATTAGTATCTGTGCTGAAGCGACATAAGCTGTTTTATCTATAGATATGGCAGAAAAACATATGCATTGTTGGTTTGGTTATTTAAACATATTTTTGACCTAATTTTAAAAAATTAAATCATGTATCAAATGTACGTGTGTGTGTGTGTATATGTGTGTGTGTGTGTGTGTGTGTGTGTGTGTATGTATTTCCTAAAATATCAGTGAGAAAATTTACTGTGGCTGAATTCCAATATAACTTTAAAAATCTGAAATAACTGTTTTTGAAACATGACCAGGTTACAGTAAATAAATAAGTATAATATGTTTCCATTGTGCTACATAGGTTAATGGCTTGAATTTCACTATAATTGTACCGGTATTTCAATATTGATTTAATTAATTATTTAGAAAAATATATCATCAAAATAACAAGCTTAAACAACATCCTAACCCTTTGTGAATGACTGGAATTGGAGATTAAAAACTACATTGATAACTAATGTTAGTTGTTCCATGTGTATTGCTCATGCTTTTCCTATGGAAATCAAAATATTTTCCTCCAAAATGAGTAACAGCAATATTTTATCATTTTGATTAAAGTGAATACAGACTACAAGCAACTTTACATATCTAAAGGACACTAATATATAAAATATAGTATCTTAAAGTACACTTTTAAAGTATAAGATTTTCCTAAAATGCTCATCTTTTAACATTTAAATATAAATAACTTAGGTTATACATTTAATGGAGGGGGGTGGGGGAATAGCTTTTCAGGGCAAAATAAAAATTTCCCCAAACAGCTACAGTTCTTCTTGTCCTAGAACATAATACCCCTTTCTTATTATGCTAACCAGGTTTACATGTGTAAGAAGGTCTCAAATTTTAAAAATACTATTTAAAAAATGCTTAGTGTTGTGGTTGTAAACTTTTAGAAGTACCTCTTGCAATACCACTTATGTACTCCTTCAATTTGATTTTTGAGTAATATTGTTCAAATTTGCACACATATAAGAATTCTAGAAAGTTCCCAAGTGTTAGGTTGGTCCATATATGTTTAATAACGTTCTCTTCTTACCATTATGTAGTTCCAGACTCACAAAGGTTGTTTCTATTTTATTGACCACCAGAGGTCTCCAAAAACAAGGCTTCCAATAGAACAATTAATATTAAGCAGGAAAGAATTACCTGAAAGCAAATCTATTGTGTGAGGATCAATCCTAACTATGTTCTCCAGTTTTTTTTGGAACTAAAAGACGGTGTTGTCTCTTTTATACACTGGCTTCTCTTGACTTGGAGAGGCTTTAAAGAAGAGTTTTCCACAGGACTGGTACTGCGATATATTAGGACATTAAATATTTAATGAGCATATTCATTATGAATGATTCTATCCTTATACTGAATAAAGGACTTGGGATGGGGTAGGAAAAGATACAGGAAAATAATTCACCTTCTCACCACCTCTGGCTCTTCCCCCCTACCTAGTGTTTCACTGCTTACCTGCTCTCACTTGGGAATTATACCTTACATGTGTATGATAGAACAATACTTTCTCAGCAGTGAACAGGATATTCTAGAGTGGCTTTCACCTACTCAGAGACAGTGCAAACAAAACCCCCAGGAATTCCCCTGCCCTAGTCTCTTCTTTCCACCCAAAGTCCTACTTATATTTGACTTTTACCTGAAGGGAAAGAGATACATACTTCTCTTATTGTTCTAATATGCGAAGCTTCAAACTCAAGTTAGAATAAAAAGAAGGAAGGGTTTATCTCAAGAACTGTAGCATTGGGGATGTTTTAAAATGTGGAAAACTGAATTTGTTGATAAGACATTTAGAAAACAAAACTGGTTGGTAACTAAACGTGTAGATAGCATTTACTACCGTCTAACATTTCACAATGGCAGAATAAGTGAGACTGTTTCATTACAGGTATCCATAAAGTACTTCTAAGATGAATCCGTTTATTTACTGTAGAAACACTGAAACTCAAAAAGGAATGGTTTTGTCATTGGAATGTGAAGGTTCACACTCAGTAACTCTGTACCTGTGAGTGATCACTTACCATAGTACTCCCACTTTGACACGGGCGCCACGGCTATTCCACACTTGAACACGCCACTTCCTGCTCCCAGGACCATTGAGGTTACATACCCTCCATATGACTAAGAAATGGAAACAGTTATTTTTATGGAGGTAAAGGAATTAAGGACATATGGTAAGCAAGTCGCAGTTTCCACATTTCTCACATCTTTATATACTGTGCCTCTTTTGAGATAGAAAGCATGGTAGAGAAGGTTTAAATTGGCCTTAGTTGGGTAGTAGCTAAAGACTACACTTGCAGAGCCCTGGTCCCTCTTCTTGGCAGGTGTAAGGGGGAAAGTATTGAAAATTTGCTGGGTAGTACTAATTGAAGACAAAAAACGAACCAAAACCAAAACCAAAATAAAACCTCCCAAAACCAAAAAAGCAATAAACACTAAATCTTTACTGACTTGGACCCATGAGAAAAAGTCTCCCTCCTTCTATCCTTCTTTTCCTTTATCCCTCTTTCTCTCCTTTATTCTTTTTCTCCCTTCCTCACCTCCCTATCCCATTGTAATAAACAAAAGTGTAAGCCTGGGGGGACTCATCACCCAGAAATCTAAGACATTGGACCTTCTTAGATTGAAATGATTGACATGATTTTCACCTCCAAATATGTACAAACAACAGTAAATGATCCTGCTCTGGGTTATATTCACTAAGGAAGGTGTACAGATTCATCAGCCAAACTACTCACCCAGCCCCAAATTGCAATCCGTTTGTCATCCACAAATCCCATTTTTGAAAATTGTCTAAAATACATGGAACAAGTCCACGAATTAGTATCACACTGTGTATAGAAAACTAAGATAACTGCACAAATGTGAGAAACCCTGCCATTTGTTCTCTATTTCATTCTATTAGAAACAAAGATTCATTGCTGCCAGCAATCAAATAAACACCTGAGATCGATGTCTATCATTTTTAACTTGAGCCAGATGAACAAGGTTTACTTGTGTTGGAGTCCATAAAAAATGTGTGTGTGTGTGTGTGTGTGTGTGTGTGTGTGTGTGTTTCACAGAAAACAAATCCTGGCTGTTTTTTTCACAGCTTTATATAAAAATTTGCAGCCCAGATGCACTTTTCTTTACATAATTGAATTTCAATCTCTCCAGATGTTTTACAGTTTGAGAGAGGCCATCCCTGCAATGGAGAAGTATAGAGGTGTGTGGGACATCTGGGTAGGGCTTAGAAATGTCTCTGGGCCCCCTACCTGAGAACTTAAACATCATTCTCTAAATACATCCCTTCTTATGATGGGTGTTGATTAGTTAGCTCAGCACTATTAAATAAGAAGCAATTTTTCCTTGATGGATGAAGAAGTCTTTTTGTCATTAAATTGTGTTCAGGATTGGAATCCAGGTAAAGAAAGGAGAAAAAGGTTCTTTGCGTCTATTTCTTAATCTTACCCTTATATCAAAAGGTAATTTGTTTACATTAAAAAACAATCTAGCAAATGGGGCCCTTAACTTTGCAGTGTCAAGGGAGGAAGGGCACCCTTGCATTGACTTACATGTGACTTTAAAAAGCTTTGTTTTCAATTGATGATATATGTTTAGACTGCCCTGAGTTAAGCAATATTAGAAAAAATTCAATGTAAATAGTTTTCAACTCATTATCCTCTCCACGCAAACCTTTTAAACTTAGAACACATATGTACAGAAACGTGCACCACATCATGCCTGTACAAGCTGGTAAACTTTACAGAGTGAGCACACCTTGAACCAAAATACAGGGCATTACTATCACCCAGAAGCCTCTGTGTCATTTCTCTCTTTGAAAAAAGAAAAAAAGAAATGTCTTCCTTTTATTGGATTCCATAAAAATTTCACCTGAATTTGTACCAATATAAACTGGGTCGTGCAGGATATACACTTTTGTTCCTGGCTTCTTTCACTCAACAGTCTGCGAGATGCATCTGTGTTGTTGTGTATAGTTCCTTTTAGTTGCTGAAAAGCAGCTACTCATTACTTTTTAAATGGAGTTGTAGATTGTGGATAACACAATTCTATCATTTTAGACTTGAGAAGACCTGGAAATCATGCCCTCTCTCACAGAGGACCAATCTGAATAAATAAAAATGTGTTTGTAAAATATCAAAGCCTCACTCCTGAACCAATTTGTCCTCTCTCTTATCTAACCTTTTTTTTTTTTTTTACTTTCAAGGATAATAGCTAATCATTAACTTTGATGTAACAAACTTAGGGATACTTAATACATTGTCATCTTCTCTCCTCTTTCGTTGTTCCTCTTTTTAAAGGCCTTTTCCTCCGTCCATTTAATCATTCACAATTTTTCTCCATTTCCTAGCTTATGCTTTCACAACATTATTTAAAATCACTAACTTACTTTGCTTTCCAGACATCTATGCAGTTGGTTATAGAAACTCAAAGACTACATTTCCCATTTACCAGTCGAATGCAATTGAATGTAAGTTGGAGGGAGACCTAGTTTCAAATCCTGACCAGTCTTGGCAAATTACCTAACCTAAGAGCCTCCATTTCTTTACCTGAAGTGTAAGGTATGAACAACCACCTCTCAGGGTTGCTGTGCAGCTTCAATGAGAATGCAGGTAAAACACTGCATGTTACATGTGCATTCCAGGGTAACCATCATTCATGACTAAAACCTTTCTTAAGCCATATCACATCTATTTATAGTCTCATAACTGATGTCATTCATCCTTAACAAAGCCCTTATAATTGTGAGTGACAATGGTCGTGTTCCACAATTTTCCCAAATTGAGGGAGTAACCCTCGCTCAGTAGAATGTAGGAGTCACTCCTAGGACTTCATAGCTGTCACCCTCCTCCAAGGTAAATGTACACCAAACTCCTCTACTTATCCTTGACTACAGGTTGGCTTGCTTGTTTAGTTAGATGTTTACTCAGGGGTACATTTATTCCTCGGTTTGTCCATGTGTTTGATGAATTCTGAGTCCCAATTCCTAAAAGGTGGTAGCACATAGGTCAACTCTCTTTCTAAGTCTAAACATAATATCTTCACTAAAAATCCAGCTCAAGAATGAAAGATTCATCCCAGGACACTTTAAATTCTTTACACTTCACAACTTTAAAATATAAATGGAGGGAGAAAGAAATCAAATGACGTTTGAATTCATCTCCTAGTCACTCACCTGGTTGCTTCAATTTGATCTTCAACTTCAAATGTTCCCAGTCTTCTGTTGACTGCGTGCATGATCTTATCTCCTTGGTAACCACTTCCTCTGCCATCAAAGCTAGCTACTATAATGTTTTCTGTGCTTGCAAGGTAAGTAGCCCAGTTGAGTCTGAAGACAGCATCTGCTTTTTGACTACAGGGGCCTGCATATCTGTGAAAAATCCCAAACTGTTAGCCTTTGTGGTTTTCCTGAATCAAATGAGGAGTGCTTGCATTTCTATCCCCTGTGGACAGGAAGTGTACGTCTTCCTGTTCATGAGCCTGAAATCGTGCCAGCCACCGGGGGTGTCCACAATGGGTCCTCTAAAACTTGGCAATATGACTATAATGGCTGTGTGTTTCCTCCAAAGAGGCCCATCAGTTTTATCTTTGAAAACTGTTATCAAACACAGACTTCACAGGCCAACGGTTTCTAAGTCATATATATCTTGGAGATCAAAGAAGTAAATATTCTAACAATTGGGATAGGGGAGTTGTGTTATGAGAAAACAATGAGGATGACAATAAATACAGCTTTGAATATATCTTTCTGACTGAGCTTACAAACATTCCTAGACTACAAGTTTCCTTGGTTGGAACTTCCTTAAGGACTTTGACTGCTGTGGGATATGCGCCGCATGTGCCTCAGTGCCCAGGACGGTGCTGCTCACTAAGGCTCCACAAGGCACTGCGAATGGGCCAAAGTATGAATGAACACCATTCCTTAAAACTTCAGAGGAGAAACAAAGAGACTATATTGGAAGATGGGTATACTGTTTGGCATTCTATTCATTAACAAGTTTAACGCCCTCGTAGCTGCATTCTTCATATAGGCTATAACTTATCCATACACAGCTGTGTGTACAATCTCCATCAAGCCGTCTCATTTTCATTTGTTAATCAAGAGACACTCCCTACAGCTCATTGGATCTCATGTAAATACGTCTTCTTTGCACCATCTACAGGACTCCTGGACCCAGATCTTCTCCAATAAGTCTTCCCTCCCCAGACTGTCTCTCCTATTCATCTGCTCGCTCTTCCCTCCACAGGACTGGACAAGTCCTGCTTGGACCACTTTGCTAACATTTTCCTCCCTTTCCTTAGGGATGGCAGTCAAAAGAACTTTAGTTTTAAACAAAATATTATATGACTTTAATTTTACACTAGATTTTGCAACATTCTATCTTTAAAAAGAAGAAGGCATTCATGAATTTCTTGGGCAAGTAAATATTTTTTAACATGTGAAATGCCTTGGTCCTTTCAATGGTCTTATATTCGGTAGAGTAATAGCTTCCCTTAATATTAACTATGTATCAAGTTACCTAACCCTGTAAGATTAAACGTCATTTTTAAAAATAGAAAACAAAGATTTAGACATATATGAAAATGAAGAGGAAAGTCACTGAAAAGAATGGGCACCAAAGTTACCATATTTTTTTAACTTTCCTAATGAAGGGGAGATCTAGTCATTACTTACTGGGGAGTCCAAGAATATAAAAATATCACTTTTTTGTTTTCTAACAAACGCTTGTGTCAAAATATCACTCTTTTTTTAAAGGTAAAGGATCCTTGTTGTTTAGTATTGGGGCTAAGGCCCAAAGCAAGTGAGTGCTACTATAGTCAATATTTGACTAAATTAGGTGTAATGAGAATCAAATAGCATATCTGGAAGTTTAAAATACCTCTTTCTCTTTCTTTGAGCTTCTATGGAACAAGGCCGTGTCTGATGCTAGTATCTGTATCCCTTCTTTTTTTTTTTTTTTTTTTTTTTGCTAGTAGCAACAGGAAGGTATCTCTGAGTTTTCAGTTTTCCTTTCTGTATAATGGGCCCAACAGAACTTACCACATCGGCTTGCTGTGTGGACAAAATAAGGCAAATTACCTGGCATGCAGCAGGCACCCAGAACTTTTATTGGTTTGTTTCATTTTGAATAAAGGAAATGAGGCAAGTTGGGACAGGAAGAGTGGCATTGTGGCATTCTGTGTGAGGTCAGGGCAATTTTGGAAATATTGAAGTAAAATATGTTCCTAGTAATTATCAAAAATATTTTACAAATATTTATCCTTTATTTATTTATTTTACAAAAATATTTACAAAAATATTTTACAAAAATATTTTACAAAGATGCCATATTTAGACCTCACATGAGCTCTTATTTACTGCTCAAAGACTTGTAATTTCAGAACTTTCTCTAGGACTTGGAGAAGTTTGAATTATAATGAATACTTTCCTGTATCACATCTTCTCTTCACCAAAAAAGGGAATGGAAAATACCAGGCATATTTCAGGGACTAAAGAAAGAGAAACCTGACATTGGAATGAATTAAAGGCTACCAATGGGAGATGTTTGGGCAAATTTGGAGATAAGGACACTGTGAAGACTGTTAATACCCATCTATTGTTTGTTAAAATGTCCATGAGGTAAGGACAAACAAGGGGACTTGAGAATCTCTTTGGAATTCCCTTGGAGTTCAGGGGGGAAAAAAAAATCAAAACAAACTCCATATGCCATTATGATAGAAGAAAAGTATCTACCTTCTCCATTAGAAAGATGGTAGAAAACACAGGTTTGGATTTGCAATTGCAGAATGGAAGAAGAAATATTAAAACTGCTCTACAATGATTCAGGAAGAGAGAAAGGATGCATTTGGCTCTATTTTTCAGTAAGCTGCACCGGGCAAAAGATGGACAATGGTTAACTTCTAAATTATTCCCTTATCTTGAATACTTACACATCTATTAGCAGAGGATATTTCTTGGATTTATCAAAATGAGGAGGCAAGATCATCTGATACCAGAATTCTAAACAAACAGAAAGGTTAATTAGTGAATTAAGAACACTTATTAGCACGTGATTTCGGTTCCTTATCTTTGTCAGTGATAAATAACATGTAGAGTTTAGCAGTTTGTTAAATTAGAATAGAAAAAGAAAATGAACCGATTTGATCCAGCATGTTTTTCAGATATAAACATATTCTCTTTCAGGTTAAAATACTAGTTTAAGGTTAAAACAATAAAGTTGTTTCCAATGGATCTATTAAATACATTGGTGCCTTGTAAAATAAAAGGGCATCTTAGAATTGCTGATGTTTCGTTTTTATGATTCTGTTCTTTGGCATCTGATCTACTCATCTAGTTTGTTTATGGCTTATGTTTTAAGTTTTCCTCCAAAATGTTTTCCTCTTCTTGAATTTCTTTGAAGATGTTTAGGATTTTTAGTTGGCCTTAACTCTATCTTAAAATTCTGATTTAATAACATTTTTGTAATTCTTATTGCCATCCCAGACCGTAAAGCTGAGTTCCCATTTTCAGCTCTGTGTTTCACAGAATGAAATCGGGTTTATGTGGGGCAAACTGTTCTGTACGATCTTGTGCAGGTCTGTTTAATTCTCTGTGCTTGATTTAACTTTAACATCAGTTTAATAAAATTTGTTCCTAAATAATAAATCGGTTACCTTTGCTCCCAAATTCAGGCTAATTAGTTAGACTAATCTTTTTTTTTTTAAAGAGAGAGAGGGAGAGAGAAAGAGAAAGAGTTGTTTCATATTTTAATAAGATTATTTCCACCTTCAGTAGATTTAATCTGTATGGAAAAAAATCCTTATCTCTAGAGCTGTTCTTCCTTATGTTTATCTTTCTTTTGTTTTTTGTTTATTATAATTATTTTAGTTGAGGAAAAATTAAAAGTTTAAGAGTAAAATCTTTATATAGATAGATTTTTCTTCAATTTGTATTTTGCTGTTATTTTATGCCTTCTGACTAAATGTGCTTATGAGAACAAAAGTTTTAATCTTTATTATATTTGAGTAGAATGTCAAACTATCAGTTGATAATGATGTTTTTAATAAATATGCCAAAGTCAACACTTGATCTCCCCTTTGTTTGAATCAGCACTGGTTGATTGGAAATGTTTTACTTCCTGTCTTTTGGAAGATGCACCGTCTCTCCTTTGGCGGGGGGTGTCACATCCTAATATTTAATAGGTCATATCTTAAGATTCAACACCTTCTGTACCAGGCGGTCCAGATAGCTCTCCAGGACTGTCTCCAGAACTCTAAGCCCTTGCCACCTAAGCCAGATTCAAGGTCCAGCAGCACTGGCATCACATAGGAGCTTATTACAAACTTAGAATCCTGGGCCTACCCTGACTTGCTGGCTCCAAATATGCATGTTAATAAGGTCCCAGGTGATCCACAAGCACCTGCAGTTTCAGTAGCACTGCTCTAAGCTCTTCTTCAAAAGTACCCTCTACTCTCCGTGCTTTTCCTGCCATTTAAAATTGGACGACCTGAGTTTCTTCCATTATGATCCTATATTTTAAAAAGAATCTAAAATAAATCAATCTTGATGGATTCCCCCTCCCCTATGAGTTGTGAGCCCTTAATAGAAAAGACAAGCAAACAAATAAAAACAACAACAACAAAATTACAAGATTTCCTACTCAAAGAAACCCCTTGTTCTTAGTCGTCCCTGAACATAATCCATGATCAGGCCACCAGGCCAGGGCCTATCACGGGGAGGAGGTTAGCGAAAATTCAAGACTTCTGTCCTGAGATTGAAGTTTCAACATTTTATAGCCAACCCTATTTTTTTTTATACAAGTTATTTTAAATCTGTTTGGGTTAAAGGTAAAATATATTAGGATATCATTAAGTTAAAAACACAATTAATACTTAATAGTAGAATAGAGTTACTAATGGGATGAGACTGAACTAGCAATAATGCATTTTCTCCAAATATTTTCCTCTTAGAATAATATGTTACATAGAATGGTACTGTATTTTTTAATTAAAAGAAAAGTAAGACTAGTGGTTCTTGTGACAGAGCATTTCATGGAAAAATAACCTTACATTAGATTTACGTATAAAATAAAATACATATTGTCAGATAAACTTATATTTAGTTATATTTTTACTGGTGTTTCCATGAACAGTTATGTTCCAACAGAAATTTAACTTACTTGTTTTGTGCAAATAAATGAAGTCCAGTTTTTTTGAGGGCATCTGGACATCCTGCAGCATTTTATCCAAAGCTGAATTGTCTTCCAGGACTCTCAGTTCTAAACAAATAATTGAGACAGCAGTCATTTGCTACAACATGAAGAATATGGATTGTGCAAAGCAATAACAAACAAGTGGGCGATTCACTGATGGGACTACACGTACTTCAGGTTATAAGCCTTGTTTTCAAGTCATTGTTAAGACCCTCTAAAGCCAAAGAAAATCCCATTGTGCTAAGTACATGTTGCTTCTATTCACACACGCTTTCCTGAAAAGCAAACGAGGGTGAAATAAGAGAAAGTACCTTTATCATTGCTGCTGCTATGCAGAGTATAGAGGGGCAGACCAGGGCCTGTTAACATAATCGGGGAAAAGTATATTTTAGAGTTTTGTTTTTTTTTAAAGAAGATAACATACTTTTCAAAAATAGCGTTTGTTACCATTTAACTTTGATATAATTTTGACACCATTTAGCTTTGATAGAATGAATATCACAGTGGATAAGAAGCTTACTAAGTGTTAGCTGATTTTCCTTTTCCTTAAAATGAACGCAATTTGAGTGTAAGAAGTATTACCGGAGAGGCACAGGGCTCTGGAGAATGAAACAGAAAATGCACCTCTGACCCTGCTGGGCGCGTTGCGCACATTACTATGCCTGAGTCCAATTTCCTCATCTGTGGACTAAGCCATCCAGACCCAACGACAGCCGCTATCCTTCCCAACTCTTAACACCGAGGTCCAGCGAGTACCACAACCTCTCTCAGGCCCAGCCCCCTTAGGGTGGAGCTCCAGAGCCAGGTTCCCCGGCCCCCAAAGGGCAGATTTCCCCCCTGCTGCTGCCCCCACTGCGGAGTCCTGGACCAGGCGGCACATCTGCACTGTGCCTGACTTGGATAAGCAATTCCTTCCTGGCATGAGAAAAGTGTTTTTTCGCACACACTCAGATCGTCACTATTTATCCCAACTGTGGTAGTTGCAGAGTGGAAGGTAATGTATAGAAAAAGCTATCTCGTGAGCTATTTAATTTTGATACATTTGGATCATGATATTAATTTTTACATTTGATCAGAACCACAGTGGAGGCATTATAGGGACCTGGGTTTGAATCCCTGGCTTTCCTGCTTTGTGACCTAAGACAGCATATTTATGCTTCAATCTCCTCACATGTAAAATGAGGATAATAATATTTGCATTATAGAGTTTTCTTTCTAAAGGATCAACAAGATCATGAGTACAAAACTTGAGCACAGTGCCTAGTATATATAAAACAGGTGCCCAAGAAATGGTGACTGGAAACAGCCATAGTAAAGAACTACAAAGAAAATATATTAAAGAAAATGTGCCAGTGAAAAAAAGGTTCAGATAAATGGGTTGAAGACCTCTTTTCGGCGATTCACAGTTCTTTTTCAGAATATCCAGACTTTTTCTCTCATTTTGAGAAGTAATCTATCTTAGTGTTAATAGCAGAGGCCTGTGTTTGAATCCCATTGGGCCTCTTATTAGCTGCATGACCTGTGAAATCACATTGTCTCTCCTTGTCCAGATTTCTTCACTTATATTAAAGAAAACAATAATAACAATAGCAACAGAAGATGAAGCTGTGAGCAGGTTGAGTCACAGGCACCACCTACATACATTTTTCTCATTTCAAGGGGCAAGTGCATAAAATTATAATTTGGGTTAAAAAATGCACAACATGTATGTGTATAAGGATGAAGTGCCTCTGTCATACATAAGCTCTGGGATGTGCTTTCAGTCTAAAGCAAGGCTCTTGGTTAGAAGAGGAAGGAGAGATGGTTAGCTCACCACTTATACGTGAGTGAAGGGAATAGGACTTATATGATATCAAGAACTCAGATTCAATAGGAGAGAACTGAGCAGGGCAGAAACTGGGCACTGAAGGGAAGCCTTCAGGGATGGAGACACTGAGCCAGGAGGGTGGTAAGAAGGTTGTCCAGAGAGGGTAGGGCATGCAGGGAGCTACTCAAGAGGAATTTTGGGGGTACCCCCTGCTCTCCCTCCCTGTCCTTCATTCATACTTACCAGAGCATCTCAGCTGATAGTACTTCGCCTCTTTACTAAATGATACAGAGTAGTACTGACACCTTTCTGGATTCAGCTCACAACTAAGGCATGTCACTTTCGTGGGATAATTAAGTTGGATTCTGTAAAACCAATGGTGGAAGTTAAGTACTTGATGAAAGGGAAAATGAAAGAAGGAATTGAATAATGCTGTATTCTAGTTTCAAAGATATCAGAATGCCAAAGCAATACTCAGAAACTTTTAAAATGTGAAAAAAATGCATGGATTAATTCATATTAACCTCAAACCTCCCGTTGTCTGGAAATATCACAAAGCATCTAATAAAGTCATGCTCTTTTGTTGACATGTGGGTTGGTTTATCGAGGAATAAAAGCATTCGATAGTAGTTCCAATTTAATATATTAGGACTAGGCAAAAAATAAAATAAAAAATAAAAACACAAGAGCCAGAAATTGTTCATTAGCTAAAAGGTCAAGTCAACAACTCGATAAAACTCTTACTTATAAAGATTTCTTCCACCTGGCATTCCTTTATGTTCATTACTAATGTAGTATCTGGGAAGAAAACAAATGAAATATATTAATTCTGTTTTTAAGCAAAAGTCAAGTACACTCCATTTAACTCAACACCAAGCACTAGCGTTCACACAAGTGCATGTGCCTTTGTGCTTGCCCTTCCTTTATCATTCTTCCCTGCCCCTCATCCTCAGAAACCATTTGTCCCCCATCATCTCTAAATAGGGGATTCTTTTTTTAACAGACTAAAATATCTGAATATGGGGATTATTCCCTTAATTAGAGTGACAAGGAAAAACTCAAAGAAAGTCTTCTTTCAGAATAATATGACTGGACAACTAGTCTAAAGTTGACACCCCATTTATTTACACTGTTTTCCATATTTTCTGTTTCACAACACAAACCACTCAGTGGCAGGAGCCCCATCCTCCTAAGAGTGGCAGAGCCACTTCGAAACAGGACCTTCAAAAACTGCTTTGAGCAGTGGCAAAACTCCTCCGTGGTGAAACCAATAAAGAATTATAAAAAGTGCCTAAGATTCTAATGAAAAACAACACTCCCTATCCCATCAATTCATGCGTGGTAGCTGACAGCCTCTGAAAAGCTTTCCATTCGCCAAAGAGTAAGGCCGAGACATGGACAAATACAATAGCCTCTCCAAGCCTTCCAAAAATCCAGTATCAGTTGAAATTTAACAAAATGCCCCTGAACGCTAGTTCCGTGTTCCAAGACGTTTAAGAAAAAGAGGCTCCAGCTCTTCTAATGCAAAGCAGGTAAGAGCAAGAGGTAGAGCTGCTTGGTGGCATGGTATCAAGTCTGCTGAGCATATGTGAAAATCATTAAGGCTTCCGTATGTTAAAAAGAAAAAAGTCCTGAACACATTCCAAATAGACTACTCTTTATTTGTAGAAGATTTTTCCTTATTTCTGGGCAACGAATGGCATGATTATGACAAATATATTGATATACTACTGATTATTAGAATACTTACAGGTAATCACTGGTAAGAGCTTCTATCCCAATGACCTCCCAGGCTCCTTTTGTAATAAATGTGCAATTCTGATGGGATTTTTAAAAAAAGAGGTTTATTAGACTCTCTCTCTGATCAAAGTTAAGGAGAGGATTAAATCATTTACATCAGGAATTGGGATAATCTCGGTTCTTTTCCCCATCCTACCTTACTGCAGAGACCACTGGGGTATGTGAATTAGTCTGATTATTGGTACAGTGATCGACTTTACCAAATGATTTCCACTTCAAGTTAGTTTCAAAAAAAGGAGATCAACCCGAAATAAATTATTTAAAAATACTCACTCTCTTATCTGTTTGGAAGTGACAAATGTGTTTGTAGCCCTCTTCGTTGCTGATGATTTTGTAGAAGCTATTCCCGTCAGAGGTAAAATGAGGTTCTGCAGGCCTAAACTAGAGAATAATAGGAAACACGAAACATGTTAAAGCACATTAGCCTCATCTCAGTACAACTTTAGCTTCAGAAAGTCCTCCCAACACCTATGCTCAAAACCCGTATTTCAGTTACTTGCCGATTGCAATCAGAGGGTCTCAATAGAAAATTCTCCTCCTAGAAAATGTAGACAAAAGATCTAACTCCTAGGGAATTTTTGATGGGGAGTAAATGGAAGAATAAACATGAAGAGGCTTACACAGGACACTCAACACATAGCAGTGGTTATTGTTACCCTTAGGCATCTTCTGTCTATGGAGGATAACGCTATGGTGTCTTGATATGTGTGAGAAAATTAGCATTAGCCTTTCAGTTCTAAGAAGTCAATTTCCTCGATGTCACAATGTGCTTTCTTGAAACAGACTAATATTATTTTTGACTGTTTCTAGTTGGAGGTGGTTTGTAATTTGAGGGATTTCCCCCTCCCCCCTGTTTCTTATACATAATTTTTTTGAAAGTCAGACTTAGAAACTCTTTAATCATTTCTGGACTAGATACCATAAGGAATGTCTGTCGTATATTTCATACGGAAACATTCATATAGTTATCATCTCTATTATAAGCCTTTCCATTTTGCTAAATAGGATCAACAATTTACCCAAAAAAAATAGTTGTATGGAAATATAGAACAAAATTTCCATTTTTTACAGTTCGATAAAAGATAGTTCTCAGAACATAATGTCGTTTAAGCAGAAGAGGATCTATCCCAGCCTGAAAGGAATATATCTCTTTACGACTTCGATTTCCTTACTACATTCGAGAGCAGGTAGGAGATGGTCTTTTAAAACTGTTGGTTCACTTCACTCTCGCTGTTTCCTCGCTCATCAGCTCCCATTTTGGGAAGAAAAATGCTTCCCTCTTCTATTTAGTGATTCAAAACGAATGCATTTATGGAGCAAGCCGAGGCGTGCAGTACACTTGGTGTTCTCATTACAGAGCTCGGAAACACATTCCCCTCTCTAGACCTGTGTTCACAGCCTTATCTTTTTAATACATTTCCCTGTTTCCCCTGGATGGAGTTGTGCCTAGTAGAAATGTGTGAAAAGTGGCATCTGTCTGGTTAAATACAGAGAGGAAAAAACATATTTTTTTCAAAGAGTCGTGAGGAAGTGTAGCATGTCTCTTGCCATGGAGGAAACCACTTTTCATGTTGGCAAACCTCTCCCCTCTGCCCAATCAATGCCTGAACAAAAAGGACGTGTGAATGCTAGGGGGCTCCGAGCCCAGCTGGAAGGGGTCGCATTTCTGGACCAGGGGGCTGCACCTCTGTGTTCTGGGAGACGAGAAATCCTTACGTTTTTTTATGTCACTTTGTTTCCCTCTTAAAGGGGCTTAATAGAAGTGGTCATACAAATTAGGGGCGATTCATTCTTCCTCTTTCACACGAGGTGCCATGATGGCTGCAGTGCCTTCGTCGGTTTGCTTCACTCCACGGGCTTGTAGCAACGTGGCTGGTATAAGTCTGCACAAGGTGTAGCGTGAGGCATGGGAAGTCACGGAGGGTCACGTGCTTCCTTGGAGAAAGTTCTGCATCCAGGGTATAGTAAAGTGTGAACCCACGTGTGTATGATTCCTCCAGAGAGAGGTGCATAGCGGGTGTGGTGTGAGTGCCACTGCGTCCCTGCCGGGGGAAGTCCTGTCCCCTGCGTTTGTGCAGAGGCTGAGGGCGGAAACCATGTTTTCTGCCGCCGAAGCGCCTAACATCGAACGTGAGGTCAACGAAGACAACTGGTATCTTGGCTGCCTTTCAGCAACGGTTGCTTTTCAACTTTCCAGGAGCTAGAATTTGCCTAGAATATGTCTTTTGTTTTATCTGCTCTTCTCTTGAATTTTCACTTGTCCTTTTACTTTTTCCAACCAAGCATGTTGTATATTCTCTATAAAAAGACATCTCTACCGGGGACATTAAAATATTACGTTATAAAAGGTCAACTGCTGTCTCTATTAATAGCAAATAACATAGAGGCCTCGTTTGGTATATCTGCATATTAAATAGCTCTGAGTGTCTGATCCATACGACAGAGAACCCCATAACTCTTACAACTTACTCTTCCAACCCAGCCAGTGGTACTTATTTCAGTGTGCTGCTGTTCCTAGGGAGGGAAAAATACAGAGAGAAATGAGATATGAATTCTACGCTTTAGCTGCAATTTGTGGCAATATAAGCAAGATTGTACTTGTAATAAAATAAAGGAAAGCTATCTCCATTCACATATTTGTATGTATGATAGTACCTTTTACATAGCTACATTAGAACATTTACCTCTCTTGCCTAGAGCTCTGTCCTGGATGTGTACCTCGTAAGCCGTCCTGCAGGCTCCTCCACATTTTCAATTCAGCAAGTACAGAAGTATCTTTCCCTTATCCCCACCAGCTTGTTCTTACTCCTTCGTTCTTCTCTGGGTTAGTGGCACCATTCACCCAAGCCAGAGACCTGGGAATCACTCCAGACCCCTGCTCTTCTCACACGAACCCCCTCAGCCCCTGTCTTCTAGTCCTTTGACTTCTCTTGTTCTTCTCTACCATTATTGCCTTAGTTTGTGTCCTGTCGGGTTTCCCAGGTCCATGGCCCTGACCTCCTGGTTGGAGATGCTGCTGCTCTGCTCTCCTTCCAGTCTGCCCTCCACCCTGCTCAACCCACAGCTGACCTCATCAGGCAACAGATAGTTCTATCTCATTGTATTTCTTTCCTACTTAAAACCTTGAAATAGCTCTGAGTGTCTTACAAGGTAAGGTCAAGCTCCACAGAATGGTGCCTGGGCCTTAGCATATACCTCAAACCTCAGCTCTCATCATCGTGCCTCCGCCTCAACCCCTAGTCCTGTGTACCCCCAGACCCTGCAGGCTCCAAGCTCTTCACCCCAGATGCCTTTGCACAGCCTCTGCTCATAGGGTCCACTTGCCTTCATGCTGCCCCGAATATGACAACTTACCCCAGGCTGCTCTAGTCTCCTCCATGTCATCTCCCATCCCCTTCTGCCTCCCCCCAGGCAGGTTGATTATCTTCTTTTGTCCTACATTTCCTTTGTACCTTGCTTATACACTTTTAGAGCACATTATGGTGCTATTGAGATGATCTAATTGGCAGGAAGCAAAGAGCCTGGTGTTTTACTTTGGATTCTGGCTGTCGCTGTGAGCTAAGCAAGCTCCTTGACCCTACTGAGCCTACCTCCACAGTGTCTGGCTATTGTGAGTGTTCAAGAAATGGTAACTATTATTATTGATTTTCATAACAGTCTTCCCTACTAGAAAATAAACATTTTAGGGACAGGCATGCTGCCTAATTTTTTTTTTTTCCCTCCAGAGCTATGCACAGAACTTGGAACAAAATAGGTATTCGATGATTGCTATATAAGTAATGAATGAGTGCATCAAGATACAGGGGCAGGCGGCGGAGGGAAGGATTTCTGAGGCAAGAATCTGCCGTGTGCCCAACCAGGGTGGAGCAGGGAGAAGAGGCGTGTGGCCACAGAGCTCATTACCAGAAAAGGGCTTGTAGAGCTGTCCTTGACATATGCCAGCAAGCCTCCCCCAGGCTCGACCCCTCCTGAGGCTGTTGGTCCCAATGGGGCTTTAATTTTGATCCACGACCTATACCTTGAGGTCTCTGGGCTGGAAACGCCCCCAGCACTTCAAGGTTGGATTAACACTTGCTTTTGCCTTAATGTTGCCACCCTCTCAGCCTGGAAGTTATCTATTTACTTTCTAAAGCTGTTTACTGCTGAAAGATAGTCACAGTGTGGTAATAGATTTGTGGCCTCTAGATATTTATTTTGCTACTCAGCGAGTCGCTCCCCATTTCCTGAAACACGCTTCCTTGACCTTGCAGCCCCTGGCTTTCTCGGACTTTGTGAATTTTGACATCAAATTCTATTTTCTGGCTTTCCAATCACCACCACCCTTTTCCCAAGTGATAGTCTCCATAACTAAAACAGTATGACTAGTGAGAGCAGATGAACTAGACGTACCACCAATATCAAGTTATCTAAAAGTCACTCAAGATTTACTCACTGCCTCAGGGTCAGACACAGAGAAAGAATAGAAATTCAAGCTGTATTTCCTGATAACACTCTCCCTGTTTTCCTACAGCCCTCAGATCACATGTAGCTTTGGAAACAGAACATCCTGATTCAACTTTACCGCTGAGGAAATCCATCTTCCGGTGGTCTCATTGTAGTCACAGATATCCATCACTGAATAGTTCTGAATCCTCCGGATCCACTGCAAAGAAATCCTTTCTTCGGTCACCCATGTCACATCACACAAGTAGTAATCCCTGAAAGAAGGGAGGGAAGGAAGGATGGAGGGATGGAGGGAGGGGAGGCAAGGAGGAAAGGGAGGGAGGGGAGAAGGAGAATAACTATTTCCAGACCTTGGTACAAATAGACATTCTGCTCAATGCAATCAATCTTAATAGGAATACAATTGTAAATAGTTGTTGAAGCCATTTAACACCATAGTATTTTACCCTTTCTTAAAGCTTAAAGTGTAATTTAATTTTGAATGGAAATGCAAATATATCTGACAGGAAGAACAACAGCTAACATCCCACAGAGGTGTAACATACATGCCTCACGCCTCACACCATGCCTCACCATGGCTTTGCAAGTCCACAACTGGCCTTTGGTGGTGCCAGGGTGTCAGGGGTGATATTTTCCCATCTCTTTTCTGCTGTCTAGAGGGACCATGACAGGGAATCCAGGGACACTGGTTGAGATTTTATTCTTTTCTGGTAATTTGATACGTTTCTCTAAAACATCCTTCCTACTAGGGAGAAACTACAGTTGACCCTTTTCTCAACTTCATTTTCAAAGGGGAAAAAATGGACTCACATCTCTGCAAAGTTTGAAAACCAAATAATTATATCCTACAAATCTTTTCTCAAGTGTCAAAATATAAATCGTGTGAAGAAATTAAGGAAACTTTTGGTATTTTAACATAAATTTATATAAATAGAGATATCTCGAGCAGTACAGCCTCCTCCAACAAAAACCTTTAACAGTGTTTGGAACTGCATTTTGAGAGATGAGTGAGATGCATGGAATTCCTAATTTACCTTTCTGCTAGCCTCCCTAAATATTTGCTCTGGATAATTTATTTTATTTTATTTGCTCCCCACACCCTAGTGCGATTTTTGTATGACTCTTCTTAAATCATTCCTGTCCAGTGTGTGATCAAAACCTTGCTCCCTTTGGTCAGAAGAATTCCAAAGGAAATTTTTCGTTCCACCCCTTCCCATCTGACCCTATCCGTTCACCCTAACATGCTCCTTCGCTCTTTCATTCACGGGCCGTGCCCACCCCTCCTCTTGTCAATGCTCTCCTTCTTGACTGCAAACTCTCTGAGGCTGGGCCACAGCTGTCTGGTTCACAGGGTATCTCCAGGGCCTAGCAGACTACCTGGCACAAAGCAGGTGCTCACGAAAATTCTGTGGAATGTAGCACTGAACAGAAGGGGAAGTCCTGTCCCATCCTCGGGACCTAAGTAGCTCTGTCCTTCCTCAGAATTCACAGATCCCTTCCTGTCCCCACTCCCTTCACAGACACTAAATGAAACAACAAATATTTCTTGAGCGCTTAGGATGGATCAGGTGCTGGATAAAGCACTTTAAGCCCCTCACCACTTCACTATCTCCCTTTGCGGGGCAGGACAGTTACTGTGTTAATACGCCCAGGGGTACCCGGGCCTCCAGGCTGTCTCCGCTACAGGCACTGAAAGAAGACCAAAACCCCTCACCGAGCAGCAAAGCACCACCTTCACACAAACAGGGACTCCTCTCCATTTCAGTCCTTTCTCTTGCTTATTAAGAACTGTACACTGTCCAGTCTGCACGACTGGTGTCCCCTGAACACCCTATGAGGTTTTCCACATGCCTCCCTTTGTCAACCTGCCCTTCCGTCTGAAATGACTGTCATGCTTTAACTTCTTCAGGATTTACTCAAATATCCCCCGCCCGTGAGGCTTTCTTGAAGACCCCCTCCTTCTACACCGCTATCACGGGTCCCATGGTGCTTTTCACGAACCGCCAGGCTGCGGAGTCTGAGAGGGTGAATGCTGCTTCACCGGCCCAGGAGCAAGGGCGCCTCATCTAGTCTAACTGCCCGATACTGAGCCCAAGGCAGAGGCGTTAAGTGAGAAAATGGAAAGGCAAACCAGTCATCCCGGGGGGTAGGGGATAAATACTTGCAAAGGGAATGGAAGAATGAAACGCAAGATAGAAAACAAAAGGTTTTGAAATGAACTCTCTAGACCTGGGGTCAGAACAATTTTTCAGAAGAGGGCCAGTCAGTAAATAGTTCCAGCTTTGCGGGCTACATGCTCTCTGTCGCAGCTACTCGACTGCCTTGGCAGCACCAAAGCAGCCAGAGACAGTGCGTAACGTATGAGTGTGACTGCGTGCCAACGAGATGCTGAGATTTGAAGTTCATGTAAATTTCACCTGTCATGCAGTATTATTCTTCTGATGATTCTTCTTCCCAACCATGCACAAAGGTCAAAACCGTTCTTACCTGGGGGACCATCTAAAAATAGGTGGGGGCAGGATTTGGCCGGCAGGCCCAGGGGTGCTAAGCCCTGTTCTATACCAGTAGTTCTTATTGTTTTATGTACCTGTCTCTAGGGGGAAAAAGGGTAGCATGGAGTCTGCGGCCAGCGTCGGCAGGATGCCCTCTTCCCTGGGTGGTTCATTGAATTAATCACTCCACCGTATGCAGTTGCTCTTAGTAGTGGTTTTCTTTCCAGGTAGTAATAGGTACCTTATTTTAAGTACCTTTAATATACCCAAAGAAACATTTACACAAATTAGGGGAATTAATATCACACAACAGGCCTTTATTACATGCCTACTCTTTGCAAGGCAGCAGCCAGTTTACAAAGGGATACCCTGTGTCATATGACTCTCAAGCACAAGTCTCTCCCAGCGCATTCAAATATGATTTGCTTTATAAAATTCAGTTATTCCGTCTATATGCACTCTCGAGGAATAAATAGATTTCACAGAGTGAGGAGCTTTATCCTGAAAAGAATTAAGAGGGTGAAGCTAACCAGGAATGTTTACCGGAGGGATGGGTGGAGGTTCTACAGAGGGAACGACTGGGAGGAGGAAATCTGAAGCCAACTGCTTATTTTGAATCCTGATTCCAACCCTGTCCAGTGTGTGACCTTGAACGAGTCACCTAACCTCTCTACACTTCTGTTTACTTGTCTGCAAAACACGAACTCTAACATTCTTCCCGCATAAGGTGATCATGAAATTTATGTCAGCACTTAGATGAGTTCCTGGCCCAGAGCAGACTCCACATGGTGTGAACTCTCCTTATGTAGAGAAATTACTTCATTGCTTTAGTATTAAAATCAATCGTATTCCTCTTGGACTAATCCTGTTCCAGAAGTTAGAAGAGCTTGTTGAATCACTGTGCCTAACCTGGGAAAGGCAGTCAGTGGCTCAAGGGAAGGCCAGGCTGCCTCGTATGGTCCCTGGTTCCTCTTCCACCCCTCCCCCAACCACTCTAACCAGTCTATTCAGTATGTGCCTCTCTGTTTTTACAGAATAAAATTGGCATGTTGTGGAAAGTATACTTGACGATCCTGCTTGTTGGATTTTTCTGGTCTTAAGTGGGGACTTAAAACTTCCAGTAAAAACTACAATTAAGCTCTTGGTTTCCTTATATCTTTTTCATGACTCACTGACATCCTGGCCTGGTGTGATCGCAGCTCCAGGCTGGGTTATGCCCTCTCATTCTGTCTCCCCTCAATTCCAAATCGTAAAGAGAAACTGATTGAAGAGGAGCGTGTTTATATAAGAATTCAAAATTTAGAGCCCGCTCCACTGGTGAACCGCCTTTATGGAGCCCTCACAGGGTGCAGAGTACACCTCGGGCTGTGGAGAGTGACAAAGGTAGTGGAGGATACAGGTTCATGAACCTTTGATCTAGAAATGGGCAGGGAAGATGCCAGATGCATGTGAGTTTCCTGGCAGGCTTCCCAAATTCCATCGCTCAATGTTTTCAAATGGGGAAAAGTTACTTTTATATGGCTGATTGCTGAACCTAAAGCATAATTCTTGGCTCTTAGTAGATAAAGTTATTTAGTACCAGGAGACCCACTAATCATGTTAAAGGGTTTTCTTCCCACCTCACCTGCCCCTTTCCACTAGGTCCCTTTGAAAAGAAGAAGGCTATTTGGAGTCCACTTTCCTAAAACAACCCTTGGAAAACGTGTGCATGTGTGGGGAGAGCCTCATCTTCCTGTAGGATTTCAGCTGCTGGATGCTCTGTGATGAAAGGATGAGGCCTAAGGAGAAAATTAGTGATGGGTGCGCGGGCAGAGGAGGGCCTGGCTCCAGGAGCGAGTGAATTACTACGGGACAGAGCAGAAGGTGCTGGGCAGCCGAAGAGGCATAACTTGCCCGCATTAACTTGGCCCTGCTGATCTCTGCATGAGGCTAGAAAACGAAGCACCGCCGTGTACGAGAACATTTTTCTCCAGAGGGGCCCTCAGGCCTGGTTTTAGCAAAGCTGCAGCTGTACTGGTGCTAACAGAGACCAGAGCTGGGTTTGCAGTTTCATACACAGCACATTCCTGTAGCATTTCCAGAAATGCTTCTTTGGTGAAATACGTTCCCCAGAAAATACCCACAGTGAGTAAGGCAACCCTCACCATGAGTGTGGCGTAAAGAACTGCAAAGAACAAAGACTTAAGGATTCATTCATATAGGGGGAAAAATAAGTCCTTAAACTGCTTAAGTTTCCTGAGCTCCGAAATTCACAACTGTGCCTTGGAAAGTGATTTCTAAGTGGGAAAGATGCCATCTCTTCATCTGTGAAATGGCCGTGAAAATGACACCATAGGCAGCATGTGGGTAATAAATGAGACAACGTGAGCAGAGCACCAGGCACAGTCCCCAACATAGGAAGCACCCAATACACTTTAATTCGACTATTCTATTACTCTGGCCCAGCAAGTGTGGGCCTCTGTCCTACTCCCAAGCTCCCATGCTAAGTTGCTGTGTGATCTTAAGCAAATGGGTCTACTTCTCTGAGCCTCAGATCTCTCATCTGTGTCTCACAGAGGTGTTCTCAGTGTGCTCCGGAACCCCGGTAGGTTCTGTCGATTGTGAGACGCCTGGGAGAAGGAGAAGGCACAGGGGCTGGGCCTAGAACCTGAGCAGCCATCTGCCATTGGCTTACTGGCACCCCACCTCTGTTGTATCTCACTTGCACAAAGGTTTCTTGCTCCTTAAAAACATTTGTAAGGTCCAAAGCCCCTTCCAGATCTAAAATCTTTCAGCGTGGGAGCTCACGGCTCATCCTCCCTTCGGACAGATGTTGGGCGTATACCAAGAGGGCACGCAGGGCTTGCTTCTCTTCCCTGGGCAGCCCCGAGCTTGTGCACACTCGGTGATCCTTCCACTGCAGTCCTCCCCCCACCCCCCGCCCCACCGTGCCCTGTCCAATTCACTCATCCTCTGGGATGCTTTCTTTGATCCCTGGGGTCACAGAAAACCCATCTCCCCCTCCTCAGAATGCCTCCAGCCTTTTGTTTATGCCTCTGTCATAGGCGCTTTGGGAGTCATTTATTGACACGTTTTATATCCCCCACCCCATCATAAGTGCCAGAAGGGAGACTCAGCCCTACAGGACATCTATGAGTGTAAATAGCGGGTGCTTAATCAATGTTGATGGAAGAGATGGCTGGACGGGACCAAAGAGCAGATTTTAGAACCAAAAGAAATACTTTTTAGTTGACTGATAATTAATTTTCCCTAAGAATAAACAGGTTAATATAGATACTTCTGAGAAAGTAAATGAATTAATAACCACAGAGCAAAGCCTCCAGCATGCCTGACGTAGTAAATGCAACCCTGAGAAGGAAAATGCTTCCATATGGCTCTGATGATAACTTCAGGCATCTGAGGGCACCAGCTGAATTCACACAGAGGGAGAGAGAGGCAGCTCGAAGAAGAGTGCTTACGAGCTCCTTCTTTCAAGTCAGAAAGATTTGAATACAGCCCCCTACCGGGTCATTTTCTTAACCTCTAGGCCTCATTTTCTTATCTGTAAAAGAGCCATATAATAATAGTTGCTGGAAAGAGTTACTTAAAGGCTAATAAGATAAAGCACGTGATGCCGTGTGTCTGGCACACAGAGAGTGCTCAATAGAGGCTAGTCATCATTTAGAAGCAATGATAAAACCAACACAAGTAATGGAAAAGAAGAGAGAGCAACCTGATGGCCAAAAGTTTCATGTAGTTTGGTGTTTACAGGAAGATAAAGGAGGGGCTGAGAGTTTCAAACCACCAAGGATCATGCAAGCAAAGGACGTCTGGAGGTACATCGGTGTCGCGGGGGTGCCTAAAATTAGTCCACGGTTTCCCTGAATTACTCTAGGTCTTACCAGGCCCCGCAAAGCCCCGTGTGATCTGACCTTCCTCCCATCACTCCCCTCTCCACTCAGACGCTCCAGACTCTGTGGCCTCCTCGCAGGGCCTCCACTGCACCAAGCACGCTCCCTCTGCAGGGGCTTTGCACCCGCTCTTCCTCTGCCCGGATACTGCTCCCCCAGCTCTCCATGTGGCTAGATCTTCCCCTCTTCCTTCACATCACTGCTCACAGGCCTCTTATTAGAGAGACCTTCCCTGGCCTCCCCCCAACCATCAGCATCACGGCTGCCCTCCTTTGATCGTCTTCACAACATCTCACGTAACTTTATTTGTTTACCTGGTGGCTGTCTGCCTCCCCTACTTGAGTGGAGGCTCCAGGACACCAGAGGCTCTGGCTGCTCTATTCATTCTGCAACCTCACCCCTGGAACCATGCCCGGCATGAAGGCATGAAGTTGGAACTCAGCAGAGTGTGTATGGTCAGGCCCCCCAAGATGGCTGTTCTCTTGCTCTCTGTACATCCCCTGCTCCCCTGAGTAACCTTCCTACATACTTGCCCCAGGCTCCAGCCAGTGACTATTCTTAACAAAGGGAGGTGAGGGGCGTGCCTCTCCGCTGGTTTCCTTGGTAAATAATGAGCCAACCTGATGTAATCCTCCCTGTAACTGGCAATCTCCTCTTCCCCCTGGGAGCGAAGCCTGCTGCCTTGTCCTGCCCACTGTCCACAGCAGCACACTGTGTGGTGTCACTCCAGGACCTTGCTTCAGATGTGTAAGCTCCCGCATCCATTAAACCACTGATGTCTTTGTTGCTGACTCTGGGTTCTTTCTTTGGTCTTAAAGCTGGGCAAGTGCAGCCCAACAGAGTGGTTGAATGGAAGAATGAATGACGGGCAGGGCCAGGTGACACCATGAGATACTGCCATTGATTCTGCCATTCATTTTGAAAGTGTTCTCCCTGGGAGCTGTGGAACTGTTTACAACACAAGCATTTGGGTCAAGAGTCTTACCCTATTAACACAGAAGCAGGAGGAATGATTTGTTGGGAAGTTGCATTGATGTCTGGGCTGAGAGTGTTGGTATTTACAACAAAGAAATTTACAGTTGGGTTCACAGCTCCTGCCTAGGAAAAAAACAATCACAGAATTGGTATTGACAAAAGATATATACATAACAACATCACACAAGTTTAGAGCTGTACAAAAATGTCTGCATTATGGCCATAAACTTATAAACAATCAGACACTTTCAAACAATTTAATACAGATAAAATGAACATAAGGGAGAGTCATGAAATGCAACCTTCTCATGTTCAGGCAGAAATATATATATGACTCCCGTTTAAGTAATGAATGCTCATAATTTATGCACTTTGAGCAAAAAAGGATAAACTTGTTAAAATCAATTCTTTTAATTTGTAAATATACCCTGACTCCCGAAGACAAGAAGACCGATGGCTGACCACTAGGAAGAATACCCTGGGTTCAGGCAAAGACACAATCCCCCAGGAAAATTAGTTTACCTGAGCCGAGAGCCAAAATGCTAATTAGGAAGCCTTCACTTCCACTCCAAATTCAGGTTCAGTACTTTGGAGTTTTACAATCAATATTATGACAGAAATCTATAAAATCGTTTTATATATACACATAGATTTTCAATTGACAAATTAGTTAGAAATAATATGATATTTTTAGTGAGAACACTCTATGGTATTTCTTTGCCAGTTGCACTCTTCAAAAAATAACATTCCACTGAAAATACATCTCCATATTTAGTCTCTGATTTTTTTTCTTTTAACTTCCTCTGTCTCCCTAAAATGGCAGCTCTTCATAAAGCAAATTGAGGGAGTCAGTAAAAATAAAAATCCCTTCTCCCAAATTGCTTACAGCAAAAACACTTTGCTATTAGATTTTCCTATAGATGATACTGTGGCCATTGTTATTATGACACTAGTGAAGTGAAGAATCCTGGTTCCCTCCTAAACCTCCCTCTTCCTTGGCTTATACTGCTTAATAAGGCTCTTCAGTGTTCATAAACATGCATCCCAGAGGGGGAAACAGTCTTGAAAACCAAGACATGACACTATTATTCCAAATGTAGGACGGGTGAAATTTACATTAGTGCCAAATCTATAATAGAACTACTAAAACTCGTCCTGTATCAGTTAGTAATACAACCTGGTATATAACCCCGCTCTTCAACTTTATCTAGGGCACGAGCCAACGTCTACAAATGAGATGAGCTTGTCATTCAGTCACAGCCTCTCTTTTCCTCCTTTCAAACATTTTCATTCCCCCTACTTCTTTCAAAAGCATTTTCCCCATCTTTTTCGGCTTGTCATTCTTCAAAGTTTTTGGAGAAATTACAAAACCTTAAATCACACTCTTTCCTGGGATAATAAAAATACTTTAAAATTGCCACATGCTGTTGACTTCAGCAAGAGTAATCACACAAGCTGTTGAAGAGAGACTGACAATATTTTCATTAGCAGGAAAGGATTAAATGAAACCATTCTCTTCCCATCAAATCACGGAACCACTATGTAAACGGAGCACAGACCTTTGGATAAGGAATCTGCATGGTCTTTGGGTACTGCAGTGACTCATCAGAGTAGAAGGAGTATTCAATCAGTGGGACTTCTGTATCGTTAAATTGGGCATATGCTAAAAAAGTACCGTTTGGAGACCACCACAGAGCGGAGTAAGCACTGAAGACTTCCTCTGAAAAAAGACAGAAATTGTTCTGTTACAAGAAGTAGCTGATAAATTGGCTTTGGCATTCAAAATATTGTTCTCATTAGCTTTAGTAATTACAGTAGAGTTCAACTAATGAACCACTTTGCATTTGCTGGGCTTCCAAAATCAGAGTAATACAAACGAATAAAAATAAAATCCTCAAGGATAGAGCTGGATTGTAAAAATAAGTAACCCGTTGGACCATTTTTGAATATCTTAGCACACAATATTTAATATAAACTCTACATTTTTTCCCTTATCTTACAATCCTCTAAATTTATGCCACAAAACATACTAAAAGTAAATTTCACACAAGGGGCTGATTCTCCTTTCTAATTTTTCAAACAGTCACCATGCCAGCATACGCTCCCCAAGTGGGCTCAGTTTGTACTGAGCCCGCAGGGTACTGGTGGGTGGTGGGTGGCTCCAGGCTATCGAACCAATATGGTGCCCCAGAGTTTACTACTCTTGGCACAAAAGCCTTGAGAATGATGGATTTTGAATGGAAGGGAGCTCCATGAGACCCCTACCAAGAAACATCTCCTTTGCCTAGTCTAGAAACTGAAGACTCCCTTGGATTAACACCCTCCTCTGGTCTATCAGCTGATGGGTGAGGGAAGACGGTAAGATGGAAGCAAAAGGAAAGGAAAGGGTTTTCTTTCTTGAACAATGTTGCACTTGTTCCCAATTTCTGGCAAAGGTAGCTCCTTCCTATGTTTATTATGGAGTCCATTCATGGGACTTCCCATCTCTGCCTCTTAAAATGCCAAAACCTCTTTCACCAACTGGGAATAGAGGATTCAAGTAGACTTGATGGAGCCTCCTAATCCTTTGAGTTAATCCACACATTTCATGTTGTGCTGCGAGAGGAAAGGTAAAAGCAAAAGCATAAAAACGTGAATATTAGAGTAAGGAAATCATTTATCCCAATCACTTTTCTGATTCTTATGCCTTCTTGACAAGTTTCTTCCAAATGCTTGCTTTCAGTTATGACAATGGTAATGGTAGTAGGAGTAACAGTAATAAAAATAACAACAATAATAAAATATAATAATTATAATGATGAGCAGCTGCGATTTAATGCCTGCTGACCACACACTGATAAGTAACTGACATCTATTATCTCGGTTAATGCTCACAGTAACTCCTTGTGCAGATGAGCAAAGGGGCAGGCAGGCTTAAAGAGAGTAAGCAATTTACTCAGGAGCACATGACCAATAGTTGCTAAAATCAAGAATGAATCCAGATTTGTCTGGCTGGAGTCCATCTTCTACTGTTCCTTCCTGCCTATTTCAGCACTTCTAGTAACAGAAAACCTTCTACTTGATCAGGCAGCCTGCTCCCCCTTTGACTGCTTTATACATATGTCACTGAGTTACATTTATGCAGCAATTTAGAATTTACAAAACACTTATCTAATTGAACCCTGGGTAAGTCTATTCACAGGCTATTTTACAGAGAGGACAACTAAGGTTTAGAGAGATAGAGTGAATTGACAGAGACAAGAAGGCAGGCCTTGTGATTCTAAGCCAAGGAGGTTTCTCACTAAGAACTTCTTCATATACTGAGTTCATGTCTCATTCCTTATAGCTCCTACCCATTGGTTCTAATCTAAGATCAAGATGCAATTACATAAAATGAATACAATGACAGCAAGGTAATGCTTTGTAAAATCACTTTTAAGTACAGGTGGCAGGTAGGAGTCTATGTTTTGGATTAGTAGTTATTTAGAATACTGAACACTTTATCTATCTATCTATTTACTTATTTATTTTTCTTTTCCATTATGGCTTATCACAGGAGATTGAATATAATTCCCTGTGCTATACAGTAAGACCTTGTTGTTTACCCATTCTATTTATAATAGTTTGTATCTGCTAACCCCAAACTCCCAATCCATCCCTCCCCCACCCCCCAACCTTGGTGACCACAAGTCTGTTCTCTATGTCTGTGAGTCTGTTTATGTTTCATAGCTAAGTTCATTTGTGTCATATTTTAGATTTCACATATAAGTGATAGCATATGGTATCTGTCTTTCTCTTTCTGCCTTACTAGAATACCGACCACATTTTTCCATATCAATGATGTGTCAAAACCATTATTATAAAACTACACTGGTCAAACTCGAAGTCCTAAGAATGAAGGGATCATGGGTGAGGAGAAAGAAGAACAAAGAAAGAAGGAAAAGATATCCAGCCCTTCCTGAAGTTGGCTATGAACACGATGGGGGTCTATGGCACTCCCACCACCATCCTGTGATAACTCCCATCCTGCCACTTACTCTGAATTTCCTTAGGTACCCCTGGGACCTAGTTTCCTCCCTCTAATAGGATACTTAATTCACTCCATGACAGTTTTTGTTGGCTTCTTTGTCTCTCTCTGGGCTGAATTCCCTGAGAGCAACAGTTGGGTAGCATTTGTCTCTGTGTCCCCAGCACCTGGCACAGCACCTTGTAGGTGGTTGGCACTCAATGTGAATTGCACTGAATTAATCACAACCCCCGCCCCCACCCCTGCCACTGTCAACACTACTGCCTCAGGGGGGTAAGGAATGCTCCATCTCCCTAAATTATTTCCTTCTCTATCCCCTCATCTCACCAAAATCCGCATTTTCAGCTCTGGGTTAGGTAAACTACATTCATACTCAAAAGTGACTGTAACGTAATTAACTTCATCCTAGGAGATAAAGTATTATCCTTTTTTTTTGGAAAAAGAAAACACTTATTAACTAAAGTAAAATAATAATCAATTAGAAAATCATCAAATAAAGTGAAAAGAGAAAACTTGAGAGAGAAAGCTATTTGGGGACCCAGGGTGGGGTGGCAGCCCAAGTCCCAGAATATAGGCTCCTCTGTGAGTGTCCCTCCTCAGTGTGGCATGTGGCCCTGTTTAGACCTTGCAGCTTTGTTTGTCCATTTACTTATGAACCTACAGATTCTCAAAATGGACTCTCTTTTGATCCCAACAGGTCTTCATGGCTACAGCAGAGAGGGTGGCTCCAATAGGAAGGTGACCCCATATATGGAGAAGCAGGTGTGCCCTTTTCTAAGTATGGAGCACTTGTAAATGTACAAAACCAATTGTAGGAATTTCCCTGTAGGGACTAAAGTCCCGTTTTTAGAGACAGGCCCACATTGGAACTGTGAAGCCATTCTTCTGCTTGTGAATGGCTTAGTCATGAACAGGCAAAATGAGATCCCTCCAGCTATTATCTACCTTAGAAAGAACCTTAGTGTCGGAGTGTTTTTATCTTAGAGCTGCCCAGCTGTTCCAAGGAAGGGTCAGTCACAGCTTTGGGAAGAGGCTTTATCTAGCTCACGTTGGGGATCCTGGAGGTTGTGCTGTGCTGTCCAACAAGCGTTAAAGATGTTTTTCAATATCTAAGTGACAAGTGATAGTAAATTTCATTGTAAGTTTTCATCAAACACTTGTTTCTGGGCCATGGGAATTTATCTTTCTTTTAAAGTGTTTCCTGTTCTTATAATGTTATCCACTTAACTGAACTCGATTTGAACTAGTAAGAACCGAAATTGTCATGAAGAAAAACCTTTTTTTAATAAGTATGAAGAAGAAATAACAGGATAAAATAAGGATGAGTCTTTAATAAGCATGAGACAATCTTATGAAGGGTTTGGAATAGCCTCAAAATGCTTTTTACCTTGGCAACTACAGACATGAATAATGTTTTCCTAATATTTTCTAAAACTCTTTATCCTTAAAGAGAGAATCATTCTTTTTAACTTTTTCAGTTCTGTTTTTTGAACCCAGTTTTTCCTAAGTCTTTCTAATTATTTTTTTCTTCTTTAGAAACAGGAAATGCTAATTTGTTCAAGTTCCAATGAACACAAATCCTCTATAAAAAAAAAAGGCATTTTCTTACCCTTGACTCCCCAATCTCCAGACAATAGTTTGTCATCTTTTGGAATGTTCTGGGAGTATTTCGTTTTCTTTAGTAACTTCTGGGTTAGGTAGGCCCGGTTCAAGAAACATCTGATATCAATCTGGAGGCTTTTATGCCCCAGTAAAGCAGAAAAGCTACCTACACAGAAAGGCCCTTTTGTAGCAGTAGAGCAAAGACAATAGGGGCATTGACGAGACAGTGAGGATGTAGCAGCAGTAGCCACTGTGAAGAGATTCTTGGTCTATGAGATACCTAGTGTTATGAGTGCTAAAGGAGATTTGATGACATTTTTAAAATGCAACTTATTTTGAATGCCATTGAATTTCCCCCCATTTTAACTGTTTTTGAAAACGTACAGATTTTCTGATTTGAAAAAGCTTTAACGTCTCTACCTTCATAAACCCAGTCAGTTATTCCATTATAGATTACATCTTCTTTCCCAGTCCATGTGACCCTCTGACTTGGCAAATTTGGTTCATTTTTGACATAAATATCATTTTTCCAAACGTACGCCTAGAAAGATTGGAAAAAAAATATTGATACATAATATATTTTATTCTGGATTTTAAAAAACTTACCAATTATTTTATCCTCAAAAAATATTGGTATGCAATTGTAATGATTACCTAAGCGTATTCCATTGATCAGGAGGAAGAGTCATTTACTCCCTCCTCTCACATTCTTAAACTGTAAGTATAGATACAGAAGCCCGAGAAGCAGCTCACAACCACGCTATTTGGATACCAAAGTGTATGCGAAGCCTGGGAAGACTGACCACTTCTATAGCATGATGTGTGCTATGCATTTCTCTCCAGGGAAGGTGAGTAGATGTTGGGCAGCTGCACGCCCAGAGGGTGAGGTCAACTACAGATAAACAGTCTGTCTTCCTGTTTAGATTCTTCTGGACTTCTGACATTCTCCTAAGACTATAGCACATGAAGGTATATCTATAGTGACAACATAGAGAAAGTCACAGAACTATCAGAAAGCAGGAATGCCTCAACAAAACAAAACAAAACCCAAAGTGCAACAGAATTAGAATTCAAGATTTTAATGAACATTTTCCCAGTAAATAAACAATTCCCTAACAGTAGTTCAGAAACTTTCAGGAATTGTATTTACTCTGTTAGACTAATAAAATATTATTTTAGGCAATAAAACTGTTTGATAGTGATGTACTGGCTTCCTAAGTATCTGCTCTGTATCATGGTTAGCAGCTTCTGCATATGAGAGATTTGAGCCATTATTTTTCTGACAAGGGGAGAGACTCACTAACCAATTTATGACCCACTGGTGACCATGTGACCCACTGTGTGTTGTTTGGGATTCTCTCTTCTGTAATTAGCTGCCTGGAAAAAGATAAAGAGAAACATTTCCAAGTGAATAAATCACAGTGGAATTTCTTTTCTTTTTAAATTATTATTATACTAGAAAAGCATAACAGATTTTGGGAGGAAGTCGCTGACCTTTTATTTAAGTCATAAATGTCATACGAAGCTGTGTAGGAATGCCTCCATTGCTGCAAAAGAAAACAAACATTTCAGGCTTCTGTGATTCTTGGTAGTTTGACCACTTGCTATAGGAGCCCAGCTGAGAGATAAAGCCGTATAACATTGTATAATTCTCAAATTTTATATCTTATAATTCCCTATCTAGATTCTTAAAATTTTGGAATTAGAAAATATCTCAGAAATCATCTAGTACAAACTCCTCTGGATTTTACCTATAACTTTTCTCTGGCCTCATCTCTGCAAAGGAGACTTCCCAGGACCACAGTGGGCTGAGGTGCCGTTTCCTGTGGCAAACATTATTCTCAGCACTTACCACAGTAATGTTAAGTTCAGCTGTTTAAGAAAATGCAAATTTTCCCTTTTCAACCACCTTATTGGCAAAATATCTTAAAGAACTCTAATTCTATTGCTGGTAGTGATGGGGAGAGATGTTTACTTTCCTACACTGATCATGAAAATATAAAGTGTTACAGATTTTTTGAAAGCCACCTGGCAATATGTTTTAAAATTGAAATACATATACCATCAATATTTTAAATAACCATCTCAAGAATCTAAAACATGAAAAGCAACCAAATCCAAAGAAATTAGAAGAAAAGAAGTAATAAAGGTCAAAGCAGTAATCAAATAGAAAAAAATACAATAGAGAAAAATCCAACAAAGCTAAAAACTGGTTCTTTGAAAAGACTAATAAAATTACTAACACAGAGTAAGAAAAAGAGTATGAATGAATAATATCAGAAATGAAAAATGGGATACCACAATGGGCTCTACAGACATTAAAAGATTATAAGACCTTATTTTAAATGTTTTTTACCTATAAATTTTAAAAGTTAGAAAAAAGGACAAATTCCTTTAAAAGCAAGTTATCAAAAGTGAGACGAAAGAGTGAATTCTGAATAGTTTTACATCTAATATAAAACTGAATCCATAAAAAACCTCTGTACAAAGAAAACTCCCAGCTCAAATAATTTTACCAGCAAACTCCTTGTCATTTATCCAAATGAGCTGAAAACTTATACCCACACGAAAAACCTACACACAAATGTTTACAGCAGCTTTATTCATGTTTGCCAAAACTTGGACATAACCAAGATGTCCTTCAACAGGTGAATGTATAAACAAACCATGGTCCAGGCAGACTATGGAATATTATTCAGTGATGAAAAGAAATGACCTACCAAGCCATGAAAAGAAATAGAGGAAACTTAAATGCATATTGCCAAGTGAGAGAAGCCAATCTGAAAAGGCAACATACTGTATGATTCCAACCACATGACATTCCAGAAAAGACGAAATTACAGACACAGTAAAGATCAGTGGTTGCTAGGGGTTCGGGTGAAAGGAGGGACGAACAGGTGGAGCACAGGGGATTTTTAGGAAAAGTGAAAATATTCTGCATGACACTATAATGACAGATAAAAGTCATTATACACTCTACATTTGTCAAAACCCATAAAATGTACAACACAGAGAGTGAACCCTAATGTAAACTATGAACTTTAGTTAATAATAATGCGTCAATGTTGGCTCATCAATTGTAACAAATGTACTACTACATTTAATGCAAAATGTTAATAATAGGGAAAATAACAGGGGTGGAGGTGAGGCAGGGGGTGGTGGTGAGGAAGTATATGGGAACCCCCTGTACTTTCCACTCATTTTCTGTAAACCTAAAGCTGCTCTAAAAAATAAAGTCTATTAATTCAAAAATAAATGAGCTAGAGCCATAGCAGATGACTTGGAAGAAGTTCCACATGGTACCACTGAGTGAGAAATGCAATTTACAGAAAAGTATGGAAAATAGGATTCTATTTTTATAAAATAAACAATAACTAAAAAGAATCTCTATCTTCCTAGAATTATATGAATAAAGAAACAACTATAAAATATGGAGGGGTATACAATAGATTCTCAACATGGGATACCTGGGGAAAAGGCAGAGGGGTGAGGAGTAGGGAGTCAAGAAAAAATGGTAAAAAAATAAGACTGAAGATTTTTTAAATATATGATCACAGATTTGCATTTATGAAATATTATGTTTATATGTGGATACATATATAAATTAAAGATTTTTTTTTTCAAAATTACTTGTCTGTATGTCTGTTTTCCCTACCATACTCCTAGAGATAAGAAATTGTGTCTTATTCATCTTTAAATACCCGGAGTGTCTGGTCTAGTACAAGCCACATAGTAGGTATTCAAGAAACAGACCAAACTAAAATAATCAAAGTTTACCTATGAGGCTGAAATAGATGAAATAGGTAGCCCGAGACCCCCAGCTGTATTAGCAGAGCTAAGACCTGTCAGGTCCCTCATCTTGAAAAATATTTCCCACTTATCATTCATCACCCTCCTGTCCTCTCATGTCAACAAATATTTATTGTCTCCTCTTCTTTGCAAGTCATACATTCTTTTTTGAATCCTGAATTATTCTGACACACTCCATGCTTGTTTCTGGAAAACCTCTGAGTATAATACTCGCTAGAGCCAAAAGTTGTGGTACAGGCTAAAAATATTAAGAGATTTAAGAAGTTTTGAGATCATTTCAGGGTGACAGATCTATCATGGGTTGTAAAGGGAAATCCAAGATGTTTGTATATTCACTTAATCTTCCGAAACAGACTCATCAGTCTATTTAGGCTATAAACATTGGCACCTATCCTCTTGATTAGGCATTACTGGATAAGACAGGCTCCCTCTTTTTGAGGAGCTCATAGTTGAATGGGGGATATGGAGACATAAACTGCAAGAAAAGAATCACAGAGCATGCAATGGAGGTGGCTGGGGAAAGGCAGGAATCATAAATTAGGAATTGGGGAGGGAGAGAAGCTTATGGAAAAGGTGACTCTTAGACTGAGTCTCAGTGGCAGAGGACTGCCACACAGAGAAGGAAAAAAAGCATCATAGCAGAAAGAGGTTCAAGCACGAACATAGGAAAGATCATGTTTAAGAGCACAAACTTTGGAGTCTTCTAACCTGGATTCAAGTCTTGCTCTAGACTGAATATTTGTATTCCCCCCTTACCCTCAATTCATATGTTGAAATCCTAGCCCCCAACGTGATGGTATTCTGGAGATGGGATCCCTGGGGAGTGACTAAGTCACGAGGGGGAAAGCTCTCATGAATGGGATTAGTTTCCTTATAAAAGAGACTCCAGAGAAATCCCTTGACCCTTCTACCATGTGAGGACACACGGAGAAGATGGTCAACTATGATCCAGGAAGTGAGACCTTGACAGATACTGAATCTGCTGCCACCTTGATCTTGGACTTCTCAGCCTCCAGAACTCTGAGAAATAAATTTCTGTTGTTAAGCCACCCAGTCTATGATGTTTATAGCAACCCAAATGGATGAAGGCAAGTCTCCAATATGTAATATCAGGCAAGTTTCTTTCTAGACTTCAATTTTCTCTTTAGGAAGATGAGGATAGTGACAGAAACAATCTCAGGGGCACGAGAATGAACGTGAAGTATTTAGCAGGACTCCTGGACATTGTCAACAAGTCACAGACGATGCAACTATTATCATCGGTACAGCATTAAGCGATGAGGCGAGATGCTGAGAACATCCATACTAGGCTGTATGGTCCTTACTTATTTATGTTTTCTTTTTTTTTAATTAATTAATTTTTAAAAAATTATTTGGTTTTGTTCACTGACTCACTTACCTTTTTTTGTAGCTACACCTTAAAATTAAGAATTGATCTTTCTGAATGGACTAGCTCAGTCATGGAGAAACCATGCAGTAGGATCTAAAGAGCACTGGCAGTAGACCTCCAGGGAAATTGAATAAAAGTAGACTTTTCTTTGTTCTTGATGTGTGTCTTGAGAGTTGATTAGTCAACACATTTACGCTGTATAGAAAATTCTGCTGGATACTCCGGGAAGTAAAATAGAATATAGAGTTCTCTATTTCAGTAATCTTTTGATTTAATGCTCGGCAATAAAACGTATGAAGAAAGTAAGCTAATGTGATAGAGAGTGAATGTTGGGGGGGACAGAGTAGCATCAACAAAGCCTGGACCTGAATTACTAAAAAGGGAGAGCATATGATGAGCAGGGGAAGAAGGTGCCAGGGTGAAGCAATAGCAAGTGCTTTGGCCCTTAGATGGGAATGAAAGTGATGCTTGAGAAATATGAAGAGCTTTGCACTTAAAGGTTCTTAACTTTGGATCACTGAATCACTTGGGAGTCCTTAAAACTACCCACGCCTGGACCCCATCCATAGCTATGCTGAGTTAGTTGGTGTGCAGTAGGCTGTAGGCATCTGTATTTTATTATTTATTTATATTTGTTTGCGGTACGCGGGCCTGTCACTGTTGCGGCCTCTCCCGTTGCGGAACACAGGCTCCGGACGCGCAGGCTCAGCGGCCATGGCTCACGGGCCCAGCCGCTCCGCGGCATGTAGAATCTTCCCGGACCGGGGCACGAACCCGTGTCCCCTGCATCGGCAGGAGGACTCTCAACGGCTGCGCCACCAGGGAAGCCCCTAGGCATCTGTATTTAAAAAAAAACTTCCCCAGGTGATTGATCCTAAGGAGCAGGCAGGGGTGGGAAGCACTGGCCAAGCTTGGTGAGTGCAGAGAGGGAGGTGCGAGGTGGGTTCAGAAAGGCAGAGTGGCAGGATGAAGGGGACAGAATGAAAACAGCAGAAGCAGTTAAACGCACATGAAAACTCCCGTGATACAACAGATACAAATTACCAATGATGATTGTCCGGCTAAGGTCTACCAGTGAAATACATCCGTTAGTACACACCATATGGCACTTGTTGAACTTGGCTAAATAGCAAATTGAGCTGGTATTTACCTTGCTGTTTCTACCTTAACCTCATAGTCTTTATATGTTTGTCTTTAACTTGGGAAATTGTTAATCTGTGGTTCTCAACCCTGGCTGCTCATTAAAATACTCTACGTATTAAAAAAAAAAAACAAAAAAAGAAAACTGATGACAGCTTCACCCCAGAGACTTCAATTTATTGATCTGGGGATTGGACCTGGACACTAGGAATTTTTAAAAGCTCCTTAAATGATTTTAATCCGTAGACAGCAATAAGAACCACTGAATTAAACAAACACTAATTCATTAACTGGGAACAGATGTGTTAAAGTTGGTTTAGGCTTCTGATTCCTTCCTGGTGGATTGGTTTAGCAGAATATAGTCAGCAAGGCTTCATGTCCAGGAAATGGAGCCCAGCACAATGAATCAGGGCAAATATTACGAGCGGGAGTTACCATCCCAAAATGGGAAACGGAGTACGGGCTGGTCGGCATGGCCTGAATACAGGAGCGCTGGTGTGTGGGATAAGGTCACTCAGTATTTACTATTTATTCTAGAGAAAAAAGGCAGAGGTAGGGATCCCCAGCTTTGTATTTTGTTTTCAAGCAGAATCTCTCTACAGGTTTTTAATCTTTCCGGTATGTCTCAAAACTGCCTATACACAACAACCGTTGTCAAATCCATGAATAATCAGAAAGCTGCAGTGAAAGTCACTGGCGATCGGCAGCCACCCTAAACATGAGAAGGATGTGTGATTAGGCTGTAACCTTTCCCCAATGTGTGAGAATTTGATGTTGGGCTGGGCAACTGGAGGAAGCTGAGCGCTCCCTGCAGGGCACTGGTGACCGGTTCTGAGGCTGCCCCTTTGGAACGGTTTGTATATGGTGGGACCTGGGGGCTGGGAGGTGGACCGTGCAGAGTCTCTTCTAGAGGATGAGAAGTTTAACTGTTTTTAAAGCAAATGCTTGAGAGTTTTAATATATGTCGAACTGAGACAAAGGAAATAAAGGGTTCTATTACTGGATGTACAAGTCAGACATGTACACATACTTTTAAATTATAAGTTCTATTTTATTAACTTATGTTTTTAGTATCTATGTATAATATTACTTTAGCTTTTTAGTATTTGAAAACCCTGAAAATGAATTTCTTTTAAAACATTCGTTAGACTTATCTTTTATGAATGAGAATGACCATTTCTCCTTCTGATACCGAATTAATGAGTTTTTAGCGCCTACTCTTTTACTTAGGTATCAAGCCTAAATAGTCACAGACTTGAAATCAGTTATAAAATAACATACTCATAGGATTCTTTAAATGTCACAGTAAAAAAGCATTTCTTTTACCTTCACATAGTTGTGTTCGAAGAGAACATATTGTCTATCAGGAGATACTGAATAATCATTCATAGAAAATCCAAATTCATCCTGTCAATCAAGTAGAAAAAAGAACAATTGAACGATTCCATTTAACTGCCGTTATTGAGTACTTACTGTGTAGAGGGTACGGTTCTAGACTTGTGGCTGGTAGCTTGAGAGGTTCCGGTCTAGAAGAGGGGCACACTCCCTCACACAAATGACCATGAGGCAAGGTGGGTGGTGATCAGGGTTAGAGAATCAGGGAGGGAAGGATTTATTTTAATGAAGGAGAGATGGCTATGTGGGTGGGGATCAGGAACAGAGAGAGAACTTCCTCAGGAGGGGAAACAGCAGGAGTAAAAACCCAGATGCAGAAAGGGCATGCATATTTAGAGACTGCCTAAAGGTTAGTTGTAACCTGAATACAGTATAGGGTGTGTCAGACAAAGAGAAGACATAAAATTAGAAAAATAGCCAAGGCCTAGATATAAGAAATAGACCTATGAACTACTTTTTTTTTTTTTTGGCGGTACGCGGGCCTCTCACTATTGTGGCGTCTCCCGTTGCAAAGCACAGGCTCCGGACGTGCAGGCTCAGCGGCCATGGCTCACGGGCCCAGCCGCTCCGCGGCATGTGGGATCCTCCCGGACCGGGGCACGAACCCGCGTCCCCTGCATCGGCAGGCAGACTCTCAACCACTGCGCCACCAGGGAAACCCTGAACTACTTTTTGCACATGGATGTGATGGAATCTTATCTGGCTTTTACAAAGATGCTCTGGTGACCCAGTGGCTGAGATGAGATGAGAGGGGAGGGGTTACAGTAGCCCTGGACTTGGGCAATGCCGTGGTCAGATTTACAGAATGGAGAGAGGGACACTCGTTAGAATACTGTCACAAGATTAATCAAGGCTTCGAACCAGGACTATACCGTGGAAATGGAAATCCGAGAGACACTTGACGTTGCAAGGGAGGACTAATAGGTTTTGTTGAGTAGCTAAATAAGGGGAATGCCCGAGGAATCAAGGATTCTGAGGTTTCTAGCTTAAGTGACTTTGAAGAGGGCGCTATTTACTAAGATTGGGAACTCAGGAAGTGGACTATTATGCCTTCCGTTTGCTAGGAGAGGGAAGGGGAAATAACTAGTTTAGCTTGGGACACTGAGTTTAAAATGACTGCAGGCCATCCATGTGCCAGAACCGGCAAGCTGTTGGAAACAGAGGTCTAGATCTTGGGAGGAGGTTAGTATTACAGGCATGTATTTGAGAAGCACCTGTGCTGTGGAAGTGCATGGAATTCGCTGAAGGAGAGCATGCAAAGTGAGGAGGGAGAGTAGCAGTGAAGACACGGCCCTGCGGAGCACTTACACGTAAGAGTATGAGCAGAGGAGGAGGAATCGTCAAAGGAGACTAAAAAGTAGCCAAGGCAGGGAGCATTCCAAGAAGAAGAGAAAGATCCACTGTGCCATATGCTGCAGAGAGAGTCCAACAGGATGAGAAACGATAGTACTCATGATTTGAAAGGTTATGAAAAAGAAAATCCCCAGAATTCCCTTAAAGCATGAATTAATTATGTGATTAAACATACAAGTGTACTGTTCTCCAAGAACATGGAGCTGTTTCCATATTCAGCATTGAATAGCAAGATATTATTTTCTTGTTTGTAGAGATATTCATGATCTAAAGAGAGAAAACGGCCAGATCAGTATTTCAAGTTGCTTTTAAACATCTTCATAAGCTAAAAAACCATGCAATAAAAATTTAAGACAAATTCACACAAGTACTAAAAAGGCATTTCTAAGTTGGAAAAACATGAACTGATGAATATTACACTAGTATGCCTTCATTTTTCCATCATTATTGTAAAGGGTTCAATTTACATTTAACTTTTTATAGTACATATCAAAGAAATACTCAAGTTTCTTTCTGTCTATCCCCCTTTCCACACTTAAGTAGAAAAAAAATACTTCCCATACGGTTAAAAAAAAATAAGAATATTTTCTCAGTGCCATAAAAGTGCCCCACAACCTAACCAGAATGAAAATAACCATAAAAATCAGCCCCCTCTCCGCCAAAAATCCTTACCTGAAATCCATCGCAAGGTGTAGAACTTCACTCTAAAAGTATTTTTTAAATAATCGGTTAGAGTGTAGGTTCTGCGACTATCAGCTGTAGCATCACCTGCTGGTTGGAAAAAACAGCCAAATGTTCAGTAAGAGGGGATAACCTGTTTCGCATATAAAAAAAAAAAAAGGATATCTACAATATACACTAGTCACAAAATACAGAAATACACTGACAAAATGCAAAACACATTTTGAAAGAGTTCGGACTGAGAAAAAGGGTAAAAATGCATTTAGCTGTTAAAGTGTTTGCGAGAGTGTGTTTTTCACGGTGCTACATTAGTGAGCTTCATTTCGAAGGTCTAGATCAACAATGTCCAAGGGAAATATAGTGTGAGTACACTTTCTAGTAGCCATATTTAAAAATTTTTAAGGTGAAATTAATTCTAATTGCATATTTTATTTAGCCAGTATATCAAATATTTTATCATTTCAGTGTGTAATTGGTCTTTATATGCTATTAATAGATCTTTCACATTATTTCTTTTCATACTGTCTTTAAAACCTGATATGTAATTGATGATTACAGTGTATCTCAATTTGAATGGGCACCTTCCCAGTCAATGCAATCATGCAGTGGATGGCACGAGGCTAGATTATCCTTTCGTGAGGGCCTGAGGTCCACTTCTAAGCCCTCTTGCTCTGCAAAGACCTTTAAGATATACTGATCACCCAGTTCAGAGATCTTCGTTTCTATCATCATTTTTCCTTGAATTTGATTAAAGTTTACGTGAAGCCTTTCCCTTGGATTCTGTGACAGCCTCAGTCCTTCTCCTAACTCTCTGACCATTATTTTTCCATCTCCTACTTTGACTCTATTTTTCTCCACTGGCCTGTAAGGCAGAAATGCTTTGATATTAGTCTTCAGCTTTCTCCTCCTCTCTCTCTACAGTTTTCCTTCCAGGGAACTCCAGAGAATGTGAGTTCCAGGGCTTCAGGTATACTTACCATTTAGATGAATGACAATATCTGCTCTCACCACCTTAGCCTACCGCACCCACGCTTACATTTCCAGTGCTTCTTAGTTGACTTGCCCCACTCTAACCCTATACACACCCTGTCTAAAATAATTGTCTTCCTTCCAAAACTAGATTTCCACAGGAAATTTGTGTGGTTTTATACTCTGTTACTGAAGACGGCAATTCAAAGGCTGAAGATCATTTTGATGTCTCCCTCTTTTTTACCATCCCCTACAACCAATCAACCCTATTGACTCTTCCTACGAAATCTCTTCTCCAGATATCCCTGCCATCAGGTTCTCCCAATCCAATTCCTGCCCTGCACCGTCACCGGAATGATCTTTCTAAAATGCCACTATCATTCTGGTGATCTCTTCCTCAAAAGCTTCCAATGAGTCCCCACTGTCTACAGGGAGATTCAGACTGCTTAGCCTGGCAGTTGCAGCCCCACAGTCTGATGTGAGACCTTTCCAGGCTTATTTTCACTCTATCCCTGCAAGAACCTTCTAACCTAGTCACACTGATCTGCCTACTGAACCCAGCAGATCTTCTTAGGCTTGTCTGACTCTACTCCTTGTCCTAAGCCACTTCCTGGCATGTCCTCAACGGCTTCCCCATCTGTCACAAGCCTCCCTCCTCCATTTCCCACCTCTGTCATGAAGACCTCAATTCGGCCTCTGACTTTTGCCCCCATGCTACTCATTGGGCTCCTGTCACTTACTAACTGTGTTGATAACTATTTTTCCATGCCTGCCTGTGTAATCTGCTCAGCTGGGCCATGTATTCTTTTGAAGACAGGGCTTTGGGTTTTTGTTCATTGGTTTGGGGTTTTTGTTTTTGTTTTTCATCAACCTTAGCATCCAGCACAGTTGTATGGCATAAAAGACACACACAAAAAAAGTTTTTGTTGATTGGAGTAGGGCATCATCCTATAAGCACAGTCAAGCCAGTGTGATTCCTCTTCCTCAATCCCAGAGCCTCCACTGATGACAAATACCTTAAAGTCTTTTTCCAAACTCTCTACATTTTCCACGTACGTGTAAACATACACTCACAAAATCAGCCACTACCATAACATTCCTATAACTGCAGCTCTTTTCAGGGATTTCAAAGCCAGCAGTATCTTCTCGTGTTAATTTTTTACAGCCTGTGGAGAAGTAGATCTCGTACAGGAAATGCTCTTTCAAAAAGTGTTCTTGGGTTTCCCTGGTGGCGCGGTGGTTGAGAGTCCGTCTGCTGATGCAGGGGACGTGGGTTCATGCCCTGGTCCGGGAGGATCCCATGTGCCGTGGAGCGGCTGGGCCCATGAGCCATGGCCGCTGAGCCTGCGCGTCCAGAGCCTGTGCTCCACAACGGGAGAGGCCGCAACAGTGAGAGGCCCGCGCACCGCAAAAAGAAAAAAAGTGTTCTTAAGGTTTTATTTCTTTGGATTTGATCTGATAACATAGTTTTGTTTCTGCCTATAAAACCTTCAGCTTCGATAGATAAAGTTGCTACCCTTTATTTTATTATTTTATTGATTTTGTATAAGCCTAGTTTGTTAAGTAAAATATTCTTTTAAAAACTTTTGTTTTTCAATTCAATCCTGCATTTCTCCCCTGAAAGTTAATAAGATATTTGTGTTTATTAGCAAAAATATAGCAAGTGAGTAAAGCCAGTCCTTGAGTTTAACCTTTAAATAAGAAGTAAAGCCTTGTGCTACAGAAAATAATATTTGAAACTCATGTTGGACTACAAAATTACAAATCTGGATTTGTTCATTAAACACCCTCAGTTGTTTGTATTCATCCAATCATCCTATTATATAAAAATAGTTATAAAGTGAGTATCATTGTTGAGGATAAATACCCTGCTATCAAGAGCTATTAGTCTAAAATGAACATAAAACACATCCCCAAATTAGTACAAATCAAGGTATCAGTGGTAAGAAACATTCACAATCCTAATATTATCTGCTGATGTAGATGTTTAGATAGATCTGTAAATAGAAATAGATCAATTTATACACACACGCATATATTACAACCAACTGAATGTCTGTGTCCCCTCAAAATTCACATGTTGAAATCGTAACCGCCATATGATGGTATTAGGAGGGGGAGCCCTTGGTAGGTAATTCGATCATGAGTACTAATCCTCATGAGTGGGTTTAGTTCCCTTTAGAAAGTGACTCCAGAAAGCTCTCTCCCCACTTCTGCTATGTGAGGACACAGGAAACGGGTCCTCACCAGACACTAAACACCGAATCTGCTGGCATCTTGATCTTGGACTTCTAGCTTCCAGAACCGTGAGAAATAAATGTTTGTTGTTTAAGTCACCCAATCTCTGCTATCTTTATAACAGCAGTCCACACATACTAAGACATACATATCTATAACAAGACAGACATATCAACATAAAGTGTCTATCACTGACTCTTGATTTTGTGAGAATGAACTGCATACCTCCAATATAGATCAGATACAGTGCTATCTCACATGAGGGTATTTGCCCAGGTTTTAAAAGACAACACACTTCAATCTGGAATAATAAAATAACGGAGACAAAAATCCCCTGTGAGGTCACCTGCTGCCCTGCATGCCGCTCTTCCTTGCTGGGCACTTACCTCTCCTGCCTCTTCACCTCAAATGTCACTGGGCTTATCCTCTCATCAGGCCTCAGCCTTTCTAAACCCATCATCTCTGCCAGATTCAGACTCCCTTCTGCTCATAATGGGCTCAGCGTGATTTCGATCCATCTGCTGATGTTCAGATATCCATACTGATGCCAGGCCGTGTTCTTGCTATGGCCCAGGACATGGGTGCAAGGCCCGGGCCACCCTTGGCTTGTGTTACCCTCTCTCAGCTCCTTTACAACGACCTTCAAGCCGGGTTCCCTATCCTGGCTCCCCAGACCCCAAACACCACTGCAAAACTGGAACAAGCAGAGCAATAAATGTTCCTTGTTTTTTGCCTTGTCATTTGAAAAGCAGCGCAAACTGGAAGATGCTTTCGAAACATCTAGATAAGCGAGTTCTGCGAGACGTGAGTGCCAAGTCCAGGTTTTGACCTTTAGCAAGTTCATAGTTTACTGCCAAGTTACAACCTATTCTGTCAAACACCAGAGGACACGCCCACATTTCCCTTTCCTTGTCTGATTGCTCCCTGACTGGGCACCCGTGCAACAACAGATGAAGGTCTTGGGCTGCTAGTGTGGTCTTCCTGGTGGGCCTGGGACATATCGTTTATTTGACTTACCAGTTTAAAGCATTATGCTAGCCAAGCAGAGCAGCTAATCATGTTACCCATCAGTTTCCACAGAAACTCCTAGATTCATGTCTCCTTGAATTTAAAAATCAAAAAACGGTTAACAGCTTTATACTTTACTGTTTTGCTGAGACCAACTATTAGGTTGAACCATATGAAAATGCCATTTTTATCAATCAAAAATGGCAGAATAACAGCTTTTAAAATGGTTCAACTTAACAATAATTTCTCATCAAAGTGTATGGTATCTTAATGAGCCCTGGTTGTAGGATCAAACGCTTTTCTGAATAAAAGGAATTCCAGAATTCTAAGTAAGAGAGTGGTGTCGTTCCACAGAATAGTCTTGCTTTAACCGATGGTTATTTTATGATTACAGGATATTTTGAATTTTTTTATATTCATTAATAATAACCTTTTTTGGTCTGTATGAAACTGTGATATAAAATATTTCTACCTCAGAGAGAGAAACTGTTTGGGGAAATAAATGGCTAATGAAATGCAACTAAAAGGAGAAGTGCTGTTTATAGCTCATAAACTCATAAAGTTGTTAAACATGGGGAATAGATATCTGGTTATAGAGTTCTTGTGTTCCATATGCTAATCAGTTAATATTTTATATTGATGCTAAGGAAATAAAATGAGTGTTACTTTACAATTTGCTCTAGCAAAATAGCAGCCTTGACATTGGGACAGAGGAAGAGAAATCAAGAAGGCAGAAGAAGAAATTGACTGGAAAGCTGCTCACATCCTTTATTCTCCAGCAGCACACGCGGGCTGCTACCCATCACCAATGATTCAACAAATACCAATAAGGGGTTGGGTCCCTGGTGGCTTTGAAATCAGAGAGCCTGAATTTGAACCCAGGCCTAATTCTTGCACGGGAGTCTTAGGAAAGTTACTGAATCTTTCAAAACCTCAACTTTGTAATCTATAAAATGATAATAATAGCACTATCTAGCCCCTAGGGATCTGCCATGATGAAATGAGATAATGTATGCAAAGTTCTTAGCTCAGGATTTAAAATTTAGGAAGCCCTCCAGATAGGTCAAACTATTTATTATTATTTTGTTCCAAGCACGTGGTAGGCAATCAGGATAGAAAGATGAAAGAGTCTCTCCCTTGGAGTACCTAGCAGTGCTGCTGAGATGAGGAATTTCACTGCAATAAAATAATAGCTAATTAACTTTCACTGTGTTCAAATCCCAAACGATCCTAACAGGAAAGCATAAGAGCATCACGTTGAGAAAGCATCTAGGATAAGTACAATTGAATCATTTGCTAAGTACTGACGAGCATCACTTCCTCCTTCGACAAGTTTAATACCATCCACAGCGTTCACATGGAGGGAACATGTTGGACTTGAGAGGAATTAGAGGAGTTGTGAAAAGTGATACTTCTCTGATTACTATACACAGGAGACATTAAAATATAATCACTATCACCAGATTTCCCTTCTCAATAAGAGAAACATCCCAGGGACATCAAGTGCATCTGATAAATGCATTGCCATTGAGCTGGAGCCCTTGAACCTGGGGCTGTGTGCTCTAAGCATTTACTCAAAGATCAGAGTGTCAGATGACCAAACTTTTGTTGGGGATGTAATCGCTATATTTTCAAAGGTCTACTCTGAAAGGCCAACCAACTGGTACCATGCACATTTTCCGGAATAGCAAACATTTGGAAAAAAGGAAACAACGAGGGGTTGTCCGTGTCGTGACTCCGCCCTCCTTCTCCTCTTTTCCCTCCACTCCATCTGCTCTGGCCTCCCCACTCTTCCTCAGACACACTGGGCCCACTTCTGCCTCAGAGACTTTGAATTTGCTACACCCTCTGCCTGGAATATTCTTCCCCTCCAATGTGCCCAAAGCTTGTTCCCTACCTCCTTTAGGTCTTTATTTAAATGTCACCTTCCTTTCCTGGACTAACATTTACAACCCCATGGTTAAGAAATTCTCTTTGTATCGCCCTTCCTGGCTTGACATTTTTTTTCCTCAGCAGTGATGCCATCTAACGTACTCTAGTTTTTACCTGTTTATCATCTGCCTCTCTTGACTGTCTGTGAGCTCCAGGAGGATTGTGTTTTGTTACACACAATTGTGTTTGTTTGCTAGTTATCTCAGCACGGCCTAGATGGTGCCTGGCTGTAGAAGGCATAAATATTTGTCAAATGAAAAGATAAAAGCCAGACAACATAAACAGGAGAGCACAAACATGGGAACACAGCTCTAGATGTGAGCGTCGTGAACTCCAAGAGACTGGTAAGTAGGAAAGCAGTGCACTGGGCCAGCTGGGTCTAAATAGAGTGAGGACAGGAGCCTCAGGCTCCAGACTTCCACTCGCTGTCACCAGGCATGCTCACTTCTCTACGCCTGTGACCGTAATTTACCTGTTGTCTATCAGCTCAAACACACACATCTATCCTTTGCTCAGTAGTGCTGGGAAGGGGGTCTACAGCTGTGTTTCCCAGACCCCTTCCTCTGTAGGCTTCCTGTTAGGTCCTGCCGATAGGGAAACACAGAGGAGTGTAGTCAGTAGGACAGGAGGAGGGACTCCCTTTATCTTGCTGGTCCTGTCAGCAGGTGCCCCGAGGGAGCACCTGTCCCAGCCTCCTGCTTTTCTTTTTATACCTGAACCTGTTGCATCCTGCCTCTCAGTTGCATGCCTCACACACCTTGGAGCTTAGAGCCCAGAACTTCTATGTCCCTCTTCTCCTTTTTCCCAAGCCCTAGAGATAGCTTATTCCTACAGCTCCTGTCTCTCACTTACCTCATAATTTTTTCTTTTGCTCTTTAATTTGTGTAACCAATTTTTATATCAAATTTCTCTGCTGAAACATCTAGTGTGATTTCAGTGTTCATCACGTCTCTGTGAGGATTTACACAACTTACCTGTAAAATAAGAAGGTCTCTTTCGGCCGTAAGATAACAATGTCTAGACCTGGGGTTGGCAAACTTTTTCTTATAGGGCCAGATGGTAAATATTTTAGCTTTGCAACTCCTAAAGTCGGCCATTGTAGCCTGAAAACAGCCACAGACAACATCTAAATGAATAGAAAAGGCTGTATTCCGAATAAAACTTAATTTACAAAATTAAGCAGCCAGCCCTGACTGTAGCTTGACAACCCCATCTAGACATTCCTCAGAATGGTCAGCAACACGAAAACAAAAAGCTCCCAAGACCAGTTTGAAAGACAGATGCTGAGACTGAAATTCTAACTGCCTTGAAACAGTATGAATATCAACATAAGATTCCAATATATACGGCAGAGAAGTGAAAGTGGGCAGAATATTCATGTCTCAAACTTCAGGTCAAGATGAAGATGTCTACGGCCACTGGTGAAGAAATGCAAGGCCAAAGGGACTGCCTGAACTAAATCCAGTTCACCCTGCCCTCACCCCAGTGAAGAGCCAGGAGGTTCAGCGCATATAGGAAGCCAGCACTAAACAGGGCATCAGGATGGCTTTATTCCTTTTTGAAATGGAAATTGCCCAATTTTTTTTTTTTTTTCCGGTACACGGGCCTCTCACTGTTGTGGCCTCTCCCGTTGCGGAGCACAGGCTCCGGACGCGCAGGCTCAGCGGCCATGGCTCACGGGCCCAGCCGCTCCACGGCATGTGGGATCTTCCCAGACCGGAGCACAAACCCGTGTCCCCTACATCGGCAGGCGGACTCTCAACCACTGCGCCACCAGGGAAGCCCTGCTCTGTTTTTTTATTCTGATTATAGTTACTCCCTCACCCCTTGTTAGGACTCTTCTGGGAATAATCAGGACTGGATAATAGTGGCCATAATTACTATTGACAAGGCTTTTACACCCCACTATGTCCACTGACATTAAGCCAGTGTAATCCAAGGGGATGAGAAACAGCTGAAAGGTGGAAACGTCTTAACTGTATAAATAAATGACCCACAGGCCCGTGAAACAAGCAACTATTTTAGCAAAGGGCTAGTTTTTAGCAGTAGTAGTTGTAGTGAGACATCACTGGGAGGTCACAGTGCAAGCTAGAAATGATTAGTTTGGAGAGAAAACTGATTAGAGAACATCAGCATTTGGGGAAGCTGAAAGCTCTAATACCAAGTCACTGAAGAACTTTCCAGAAAGATTTACAGGCATTATCAACAAGGCTACTCTCTGTGACAACTGTTTGTCTGCCAGGAGGTGAGGAAAATGATCACTGGAAAACAAAACTGCCATAGAAATTGCCCTTTCCAGCATTCACCCAGCAGAACTTTCAGGAGTGTGAAACAAGTATTATTATAATGCCTGTCTCTGGGACTGTTAACAAAATGTTTTTTAATTAAAAATATATAAAAAGTAGTCATGACAGATACTTATAGAGACCTTCCAATGTGCTGGGCTATTCTAGGCATTGTACACTTATTAACTTATTTTCATCCCAATTTTACAGGTAAGGAAACTGAGATGCAGATAGTAACCAGACTCAAGTCTCATGACTAGTAAGCCCTAGGCCATAGGGTTCTGAAGCCTGCGGTTATAACCACTGCTCTGAACAACCTAAGTATGCAGCAGAGTGAGGTACATGGTAAATGCTTGTTGGCAGTTTTTGTGAGTTAGCATAGATGGATTAGACTTTCTGGAAGTGTCTGGATTCAATCTTGGCAAATAATCTAAACAGGCAGCTTGGTAGTATCATTTGGACCTGGGACAGTTGGTAGGTTACATAATTTGTTCTAGTGTTCCGAAATCAGAGGGGCATCAATTCTTTCTGAAAACCCTAGAATTTTCTCTCTGGAGTGTTATTAAGGATGGCAACTCTGTGACACTTTCTGAGAAAGAAGGTTGTACTCCCCTCCTCCTCTCTTCCATGGTACAACTGGTAACTCTCATCATCTTTTCCCTACACTCATAAAAAGTAGCCATGCAAGCTTTATAATAGGTTTCTTTTCTCCCCCCACACCTTTTTTTTTTCATGTTTCCTAGATCTTAAACATAAAATCTTGAATAACTCAGGCCCTGCAGTACACATTTTCAAAAGAGTGGGAACTTGTCCGATGAAAAGATTCAGCGATTCCTCCTTTAGAGCCACCACAGGGGCTTGTTTGTTACTCTGCTTTCCACTCCTGTCTGTCCCTTCCTCCACTCTCTAACCCTTCCCTCAGCACTCGGTGGCAGAAGCGGACCTGCCCCGGGCCTCAGATCCTGGCCCTCTTGATTTCTTAGGGGCTCTGTTTCATCTCTTCTCCCTCCATCTCCATCTCTTCTCAGTATCTTCATTTCGTCCATAAGCATGCACAGGGTGTACCCATATCAAATAAATACTTACTGACCCTGTGGGCTCCGGCAGCCATCTTCCCATTTCTCTTCTTGTATTTATCAGCCTACTTCTCAAATAAACAATCCGCATCTGTGGCCTTCAGTTTTTCATGGTCCCTCCTCATGCCTCTGGAACTACCCCTCACTCTGTACACTACACTTTGCTACAACAACATCTTCTTCAATGCTTATTTTCTATACCATATAGTTTGCCAATTAATCAAGTAATCTTCTATCATTAGGTAAATATTTAATCTGAACAGTCATGTCTCCACTGGTCTGTAAGTAAGCTGAAAGGATGAATTTATTTTATCAAACAGCTGCTGGCACTATACTCTACAAATAGGTATGCGTGATCTAGTAGTGGATGACTTGACCCCATAGTTAGGAATATAAGAATTTTAATCAGAATTAAAGTAACATTAAAAAATGTTCATCAAAAATATGTTTTTACATGAGCTCTAAGATAATTTCTTTAATTCACCAAATGTTTGTCAAGCTGTACTGGGTTGAATAGTTTCCCCACCCCCCAAAATTCATGTCCACTGGGAACCTCAGAAAGTGACCTTATTTGGAAATAGGGGTTTTGTAGATGTAATTAGTTAAGATGAGGTCGTACGGGATTAGGGAGTGTCCTTATAAGAAGGTCATGCAAAGATATGCTTTTGCTGACTTGGAAAATGAAGAGGACCATGTGGAGACAGAAGGGGAAGAAGGCTATGTGACAATGAAAGGAGAAATTGGAGTCATAAAGCTACAAGTCAAGGTGGTTGCCAGTAACCACCAGAAGCTGGAGGAAGCAAAGAAGCATTCTTCCCTGGAGCCTTCAGAGGGAGCGTGGCCCTGACGACACCTTGATTTTGGACTTCTGGGCTTCATAACTGTGGAAGAATAAATTTTTGTTGTTTTAAGCCACTCAGTGTATGGTATTTGTTACGACAGCTCTAGGAAAGCACCCACTCTGTTCTTCAATGTTCTGAGCACTAGAGATATGAGTGAACAAAACAAAAAATTCTTGCCCTCATGAAGCTTACATTCTAATGGGGGGGAGACATAGGAGCAAACAGTAAATAAACAATGCCTTTGTTAGGATGTTAAGTGTCACGGTTAAGTGCTAGAGAAACTCTGCTTTTTAAGGGCTCATGTGATTAGATCAGGCTCAGCCAGGTCATCTTCCTTTCTTAAAGCTGATTATGCCATCATATAATGTCACCTAACCACCAGGATAAAATCCATTATATCCACAATCTCAGAGATTAGGTAGAGATTAGCACACGGGGCAGGGAGGAAATCTGGGGAATCAGTTTAGAATTCTGTCTATCACAGTTTATCTTGCCAGCTGTATTGAGAATACACTGCAGGGAGTAAGAAGAGAAATAGGGAGATTTTTGCAATAATGCAGGTGAAAGGTGATGGCGTCTTGGACTAGGGTGGTAGTAGTGGAGGTGCTGAGATACGGCCAAATTCTGAAAGAACATGAAGGTAGAAGTGATAGGATTTGCTGACCGATTGGATGTTGAGTGTGAACAAGGGAGAGGAGTTGAGAACTGCATGCATTTTGGCCTCAGTAACTGAAAAACAAATGAATTGCTATTTGCTGAGACCAGATGTATTAAGGGAGGAATAAGTTTGAGGGGATTAAAAAGTTTTGGGAGATGTTACTTTGAGATGCTAATAGCATCAAAATGGAGATGTCCACTTAATAGTTGCACGTATGCATATAGAGTTCAGGAAAGAGGTCTGGTCTGGAGATATAAATTTGGGTGTTGTTGTCAGGTTATAGATGGTGTTTAAGGCCATGGGAGTAGATGAGATCACCTGGGGGAAAGAAAGAAGAGGTTCTAGGATGAAGCCTTGGAGTCCAAGGTCAGAAGTCAGACATGACACGGGAAGGGGGAAGGGTAAGCTGGGACGAAGTAAGAGAGTGGCATGGACATATATACACTACCAAATGTAAAATAGATAGCTAGTGGGAAGCAACTGCATAGCACAGGGAGATCAGGTCAGTGCTTTGTGACCCCCTAGAGGGGTGGGAGGGAGATGCAAGAGGGAGGAGATATGGGGATATATGTATATGTATAGCTGATTCACTTTGTTATAAAGCAGAAACTAACACACCATTGTAAAGCAACTATACTCCAATAAAGATGTTAAAAATAGAAGTCAGACAGGAGGAGGAGCCCCTACAGAGAATGGGAGGGAGCATGTGGAGGTGCAGAAGGAAAAATCTAGGAGAGAGTGGAAACACAGAGGAGGGGAGAAGAAGCATGATCAACTGACAGGGAATGGGAGACTCAGAGGGAGAACTGAGCCCTGGACTCAGCAACACAGAGGTTAGGGACTTTGACGCGAGCAGAGCCAAACATTTTAGTGACGGGTGAGGATAAACCTCATGCCAGTGAGTTTAAGAGGGAGCGGGAGAGGAACAGCAGACAAAGAAAATAGAAAACTCTTCCAGGAGTTTTTTGGTAAAGGGAGCAGGGCAAGGGACTGGGAGGTGGGCAGGGATGTGGGGTACAGAAAGGATCTTCCTCTCTCCCTCCTTCCCTCCCTCCCTCCTTCCCTCCCTCCCTTTCTTTCAGGATGTGAGAGATTTACAGCTTATTTATATAGAGAGGGGGAAATGACAGTGCAGTGGGCAGAGGAAATAGCTGCAGCCACATCTCTTAGTAAGTGAAAGAGGATGAGGTCAGTGTACAAAGAAGGGTTTGGCCTTGGGCAGGTGCTGAGAGGGGGCTGGTGGGAATTGAGGACCTTCTCTCCTAATAGCCTTAGTTTTCTCCTTAAAATAGAAAGCAAGGTTGGCTGTAAGCTGAGAATGACCGTGGGGAGGTGCTGGAGGTCTGGGGAGAGGAGACACATGAGTACGCGAGGGAGCAGCGGGGGAGCACGGGGTAGGGGTCGGGGCGTGGGGATCACCAGCTAGTACGAAGGGGCTGCTTGATTTTTGTGGAGTTCAGGATTTTCTTTTCAGTCCAGTCAAACCATTTTAATCTTAATGAAATGATTACCATGTAGATTATTTCAAATGCTACTTTCCTGGGTCAATTTTTACAGGTCTAACTTTTACCATGTATTTTTAAACTTCTTTACGTTGACTGTTTTCTTTTATGTTAACTGTTTCTGCCACATTTTCCCATTATGAATTGGATAAAATACAACAGTTTATATGAGAAAATTGAGAGCAGTTTCCCTCAGATGTTTCTGACCCCCTCCATTTTCTCAGATTTGTATCTTAAATGTTGCAAACTCAATTCTTCCCTATTCTCAATCATTTTGGATAACAACAGAAAGCAAGTGCTGGGCTCAAAATGCCTTCAGGACCAAAAAGGCAGCGTCAAAACACCCTGCTTTACAATAAACTCGTTTGGGTAGGAAGGAAAGTGAGAAGAGAGAGAGAGAGTTATATGATTGGATTCTTTGGAGATCAGAGCTGGCTTGACATCTATTTTCTTTTGTTAGTAAATTAAATTTTTCCAATGTAATGAAAAATGAGCAATCATAAACTATCTGATACACTTGCATAGACCTCCCATCTCTTCCTTTTAGAATCTCCAGTTCAACTTAGGTAATTCCCTTTCCCCTTCCAAGGGCTGAGGAAGGAGCTCCCTCCTGGTCCCAGAAAGGTGAGTCTTGGTTAATCTAGTCCAAGCTTGGTAATCCTTTCCCCTTGCCAGAGATGGGTTTAGAATAGACAAATGACCCAGATCTGGCCAAGGAGACACGAGGGAAAGTCTGCCTTGGGCCAGGGAACTTGTGGAAGTAGTTTTCCTCCCTGATAGAACAGACTATGAATGAGGAACAGCATCCTCCCTGCCTTGTGAAATGGCTGTGTGACAAATGAGGCATTGCAGCAGCAGTCATGCTCGACCTGAGAGGACAAGCTTGAGAACGAAAGTAACAGTGTGAGACCAGCAGAGCTGAAAGACGCAGACTCTGGGCGCTGGAGGAAGCTGTGGGACCACTGCGTTAACAAACTCTAGAACTGCCCTACCTCTGCACTTCCAATTACGGATGTTAACAATAAGAGTCTATAGTTTAAACAACTTTGGGCCAGGTATTCTGTTACGTGCAGCCAAAAGTATTCTCTCTGACGTAAACTGCATACAGAATCGGGGGTCGGGGCTGTAAACTGTTGAGGGCTAAACATGTAGGTGAACTGCATGCCTGGGAGCCAGTCTGATGGCTCCGAGATCGGAAAGGTTGTATTCAGGCCCATTAATTATTAACCCTTTAAGCTTGGTTGGTTTCCATATATGAACTTCCCTGGGCAGCATTTATCATGTTCTCTTTAGAGCTTCCACAGCACTTTGATCATTTACTAGAAGGACACTTAGCTCTTTTTATTATAGTTCATGTTTATGTTTCCTTTAAGATTAAGAATTATTTGAGGGCAAGGGCCATGCGTATTATTTTTATATTTCCAGGGACCAACAAAGTGCCTAACGTAGAAAATGTTCAATAAATATTTGCTGAATTAGAGAATTACCTTCTGCTGACATGCTGGGTGCATGATGTAGAAGGCCCTCCCCGAGACCTGCCTTGGAAAGAGGAAGTGTATCCAGTAGGGTGAGGGAACTGGAGGGACCACTGCAGATTAGCTCTTCTGGGAAGGATAGAGCCATGAGGGCAAGAAAAAGGTCTCCACTTGGGCTAGCCAGCCAACTGTTCAAGGAGTCATCCTTATCTCTGCTCCTTCCCGTGCTAACACCCTGTCCAAGCTGGCATCATCTCTCACCTGGATAATCCACTTCCCACCCTCCACCATTATCTATACCAGAGTCAGAGGCATTTTAAAAGAGAAACAAGATCATGCCACACTCATGCTTGAAACAGAGAGACTCCTTCTTGTGTCCCTCCATCCTCTTGACCACACTTTATTTTTGTCCTAGCCTGTATCACTGTCTGAAAGTACTCAGACAGTACTCAGCTTGCCTACTATCTGCCCGCCCCAGGACTGTAAAGGCCCATGGGAGCAGGCTCTTTGCCTCTACTGTTCAGAGCCTCATCCCTTGTACCTGCAACAACAGCTGCCATGCAGTAAGCATTCAGTACACACAGGAAAGTTCACAAATATCGCCTCTGGCCTTAGCCCTTCAAAGGCTTTAAATCTCATACAACAAGAGTTTCCTGCCTGGAATAAAAGAATAAAGGAAAATAATAGGGAAATGGGAGCCATCCATGATATTCATGGACCTGAGCAGGTCTGGCTTTAAAACAACTGAGGAAAATAAGAAGATGGGGTCCCAGCCCCACAGAGACGGTGTTAAGGATGCAGGGGCCACCCAGCCAGTTTGGCGGGACCCACAGTTAAGTCAGGGAAGGGGTGGGTGGTGTTACCCACTTAATATTCACCCCCCTTGCCCTTCTTTCTCTGTTGCACATCCTAAGCCACCTTGGCCCTCAGGTTGCTGGGAACAAAGTCCCTGCTGGCTTTGGCTCTGCCTTAAATTACCTTGGCTTCCTGGGCCTTAGATGCTGAAACACGTGACCTAAGCTCATGGGTCTACTTGCTTCCCCAGTGGACCAAATAATGAAGAAATGTGCTCATTAATGTGGACAGTTAACGAAAGCAAATGGTTTATCATTAAGTTTGAAGAAATCTCCTAGGAAGTTATAATTTTGAAGTACCATACAAAACTGCAAAACTAAAACAGCTAACACAGAAGTGCTAATTTTGTGGTTTCAGTTTGCTCTCTGAGAGACACGCCCTTTTGGGGAAGTCATAATGGACCTGTGAAGACTAAAGGTGAAAATATTTACAAGATAATTGATTTACAATAATGCAAGGGTTAGCATCAAGCCATAAAGCAGTGATTAATCTTTTTTTTAATAGGTTCCTTTTTTTTTTTATAAGATGTTGGGGGTAGGAGTTTATTAATTAATTTATTTATTTTTGCTGTGTTGGGTCTTCGTTTCTGCGAGAGGGCTTTCTCTAGTTGTGGCAAGCGGGGGCCACTCTTCATCGCGGTGCGCGGGCCTCTCACTATCGCGGCCTCTCTTGTTGAGGAGCACAGGCTCCAGACACGCAGGCTCAGTAGTTGTGGCTCACAGGCCTAGTGGCTCCGCGGCATGTGGGATCCTTCCAGACCAGGGCTCAAACCCGTGTTCCCTGCATTAGCAGGCAGATTCTCAACCACTGCGCCACCAGGGAAGCCTGATTAATCTTTAAGTTACAAAAGTTTCCACCAAAACATTTCTCTAAAACAGTTATTCATGGAAACCAGCAGACTCAGGGAAGGCTAGAAGTTACAAGATTTGAATTCCCAAGTTCTAGTACTTCCTCACGAAGCACTAAACTTTTATACCTCAGTTTCTTAAGGGTAACAAGTCAGGAAATTAATACCTCCTCTGACGTGGATTGTTTTGTGAGGATCAGATGAAATAACACAGTATACACTGGAAACAAAACAAGTGGAATCCAGTGCAAGTACTCAATCTGCATCTGCTACTGCCAGTGAAAACACTTAATAAGACCAGTCAAAAGAGTGGGATGTCAGTCCTGGGCTGGAAGCTGTTGCTCCTCTACAGCTCTGTGTAGGAATAGAGGCAACAGCAGGCACTTTTTCCCAGAACACTGGCACCCAGGGATTAGCGGTCATGAAATTAAATATAGGCATATAAATAGGAAGTTGTAACATTTATGCTAATATGGCCACATTCACTTTATACCTGATCACAAAGTACCAGCTCTAGAGGCACGGTGCCTTAGCGTGAAACGCCAACTCTGTGAAACTTTGAGCAAGTTCCTTAACTTTGGTAGCCAGCCTCCAAGATGGCCCCAATGATCTCCACCCCGATATTCATGCCCTTGTGTAACGCCCTCTCACTTTGTATCAGGGTTGCTTTGTGTGACCAATAGAATACGGCAGAAGTGATAGCACATCACCTCTGAGGCTAGGTCAAAAAAGCTCTGAGGCTCCCTACTCAGTTGCTGTCTTATATCCTTCATTCTAAGGGAAGACAGCTGCCCTGGCACCCTTTGGAAAAACCCATCCTTTACGGGGGACTGAGGCCTCTGGCTAACAGCCACATGAGAGAGCTTGGAAGGAGATCCCCCAGCCCTAGTCAAGCCTTCAGATGATATCTTGACTGAAGCAGCATGAGGGACCTTCAGCCAGAAACAGCCAGCTAAGCCTCTGACAGATTCCTGACCCATAGAGACTGTGAGATAACACATATTTGTTGTTTTAAGTCTGAGAACAATTCATTATGCAGTAATAAATAACTAAAGCACCCTCTCAAGGTTTCTGTAAATCTTCTGTAAAAGTGGAGACAATAACCTCTCTCAAAGCGTTGCTATAAGGATCAAAGGAGAAGTGTATTGAAAGCCCTCAGCCCAACACCTGGCACAGAGTGAATCCGTGTTGGTTATTATTACATCTTTGTGCCTTCTCTTCCTCAAGGAAGGGGGTCCTGCAGGTACTTACAGTTACATTCCTTAGGCTCAGCACTTTGTTAAGTCTTAAAATTTCAAGTACACTGATCCAGCTCTAGCCAGTCTCTTGATGTCATTTTTCTCTAAGCATCAGTTGGGCAAAGAGTCTTCCCTTTTTCTCTCTGATCGCTTTTAAGATGAGAGGCAAGATGCCTAAGATAGAGAAATTAAGGATATGCTATAGCTGGGGCACCAAAAGCCAAAATAGCTGGCCTGAAAAAGACCAACCCACTGACCTCAGGAGCACTCGGCAAAGCTTGATAACTGAGCGAGCTGGAGTCAACTCGAGCTTTTACAGGGCTCTCTGTTTAGAACCTGGCCTCTGAAATATACAAAGCTTTCATTCAGGCTCATTTCTGTGCTTTTAAACCTGGAATAGATCCTGGACTTCCTCAGGCAAACTTCATAGATGTTATCTTTTCTTTCTCTGATTATTCCTGTCTCCTTCACATTTGGGTTTTCTTTTATTACTGGTGGATGGCTAAGCAGTCAAATTTCCTATGTGCTGAAAGAAGGTATTGAGGAAATTTACTGCTACAGCAGTGGAAAGAACACAAGAAGAACAGATATGTCTCTGTCCCATAACAAAACCCAATAAGAAAACTCTCTTGACAAATGACAAAACTCAATAATGAAACTATTTGACAGTTATTTTAAAAACTCAGCCTAGGGCTTCCCTGGTGGCGCAGTGGTTGAGAGTCTGCCTGCCGGTACAGGGGACACGGGTTCGTGCCCCGGCCTGGGAAGATCCCACATGCCGCGGAGCGGCTGGGCCCGTGAGCCATGGCCGCTGAGCCTGCGCGTCCGGAGCCTGTGCTCTGCAACGGGAGAGGCCACAGCGGTGAGAGGCCCGCGAACCACAAAAAACAAACAAACAAACAAAAAACTCAGCCTATAATATGATGTAAAGAGGGAATTAAAGGGATCACAAATGCTGACTGAGAAGATTTTATTGCCTCTAGGCCAAGAAGATTTCTACAATTCCAATGTGAGTAAATTATTTTTATACATTTTATTGCTGATTCTCTGAGAAACTGAATGTCCAAATACGCAATATCCTTCTCTACTAGGTTACTTGAGGGATTTAAAACAAAATACGATCCTTTATCATATATACAGAAGGAGATGAACTTTTAATTTTGCTTTGTGAAATGCATAATTCCTGACCTCGAGGAGTTTTTATTCTAAAACAATTCATTAACAGTATTAAGCTTACACCTCCATCTCTCTCTGTCTCGGTCTCTCTCTCTCTACTCTGGGTGTGTCCAGAGTCCTGCTAAAGTCAGCTTTTCATACGGAAACACTTAACCTTTAAACCAACCTCTCAGGGGATGAGCCTGGGTTTGCTCATTTCTTCCTCTTTTTTTCTTAGCTCTTTATGTCTTTGCTTTCCACACAATCTAAGACGTTGTTTTGTTGTTCTATCAAAATCTTTCTTCCTTTCCTCCTTCTTTCTTTCTCTTCTTCCCCCCCCCCCCTTTCCTTTCCTTTCCATTTATATTTCCTCTCTCCCACCTCCCTTCCTCTCTTCCTTTCTGGTTTTGTTTGACTTGAAAACCTAGGTCGACAATATGAAGGACACTTCTTGGGTGATGACTCTGGATCCTTTGTAAAAAGATTGTCCCTCATGGTGGCACAGCCCAGGAATGGTATTGCTGATTTAGCAAAAATACTGCATTCCTGAGCTTTTATCTTTGTTCCTTATGATAAGGCTGGAGTTGAAGCAAGATAATTTCCCTTTTCTCCTCAAATATACATACATTCCTATTAAGAAATGCGAGAAGAGAAATAACTTATTGTGTAAGTGTAAATAAAACACACAGTGAAACCACATCTCCACCCAGTATTCCAAGAGTGGTTCTTAGCCACCCTACCCCCTTACTCCCTATGTTTCCAATTACGGAAGTCTAATCATTCACATTTCTGAGTAGCTCTATAGCTTCCAAATGCTGCTCTGTGCCATCAGTCTCCTGGGATACTTCCCTTCCTTCCTCTCCAGCCTTGCCCCATGTCAGCCCACCTTCCCACTGTCATGCCCCACAGTTCAGGCATGCTAGAGTTATCCATCCTCCTGCTGCTCACACTTCTCTCTTGCTAGGAGTCTCTAATGTTCCCAGATAGAGGATGTGATCTTGTGTCTCTATGATGACTCACAATTCATTCACGTTTTCTGGAAAAACTTATCTCCAGGAACTGATACTAACTTTTCAGGCCTCCCCACACACACAAAAAATCTCTTGTGAGAAGTCTTCCCACACTTTCCCAGAAGTGATCCTTTTAACCCCTGAGAAAGTTTGCTTAAGCCTCCCTAAATTTTCTCACTGAATCATAATAATAGTTAGACCTAGACATGTGAACCTCTCTGGAAGTCCCTGTCAAGAGAATGTCCTTGGAATCTTTGTTCAAATTTCCTTTGGAGAAGAGGCTAAGTATGGTTTAAGGGAAATGGGAAGATAACCCCTCCCAAGTCTGTATGCCCCACCCAGCCAAACTAAATCCCTGTCGTTAACTTAACCAAACCCCATGGAAGGCAGATAGATGACCCAGGCCCCTAACCAATTACATTGCCATCTTCAGTGGCTTATTTATCCAAGTTTAGTGTTCCTTTCAACTTTCCAGAGGGAAGTTCTGATAATTACACTTTTACCCTTTCTTCCAAGGATGCCTCAGCAATATATTAGAGACGAATGGATTATCCAGGTTACTCTGATTTGTTTGCGTATCTGTTTCCCACTAGATTATAAACTTCCTGAGGTCGGGGCTCTCTTTATTTATAAAATTTAATCTTTGGATTTGCAGCAACTAGCTCAGTTCCTGGAACATAATGTAGGTCATGTGAATATTTACTGATTGTATGGGTGACCCGTCCTTTTTCCACAGGAAGGCTTTGTGTGTGTGGTTGTTTAAATATACAAAGTACCACTTTATGAAAGCAGTTATATTTTAACAATTCACAACAAAGAGTCAAAAGAGTGGACAGATGCCTGCCATTTAATAGTCTAAACTGGCGGTAACCATGGCTGTCTTAAGTAACTGAAAATCATTATCAATAGGTCAACACACTCAGTTATTTAACCTCTGGCACCTTTGCCCTGGCCCTGAAATTGCCGGCCAAACATGATTTTTGATGGTTCTACAAACTAATTCTGAATGGTCACCTGAAATCTAGATAAGACCCCTCAGTATATAAGCACTGTCTACACATTTCCTGGTTGACTAGACCATCAGAGAACACACCTCAGTTGGTTGACTAGAACGTGAATACTTACATGAAAGTTACTATTTAAAAGGAAAGTAGGGCCAGTGGAGACCCAAACTAGTTATTCTCACTTGTTTGCATCCACTGGTGTGTATTTCATTATATGAATGTTTTATATTAAGAGCTAGGACTAAACTGGAACAGTGAGGCAAGCTAAAAGGAACCAAGGTGGATTTAAATGAAAGAATCCACCAAACATCATTGATCCCACCTCCTCTGAATATTACCATGGATACCAGCTTTATGATTTAACTCTGAAATACTTACTTCTATAAGTGGTCAAATAGTTATTTTCCGGCATCCCAACTCTCCAACTGATGGATTTCCATCATCCCTGAAGGAAAACCCCCTGGGCTCCCCAAGCACTATCTTTTCTCAAAACTATTTGGGGACTTGCTTTCTTATTTTTTTCCCTCCCCTTATGACATCCTTACTGCTGTTTGGGATTTTTGAACACTGCCTTTTTTCCTTTGAAAATCACAACCACGAAAGTTGTTTTTGGTTTTTTTTTTAATTTACATTCAAAAGGTACTAAATTCAAATTTAACATAAAGAAATCTTAAAACTTCTCTTTATTTTCAGGAAGTATGTATTTGCCATACACAAGACGTGGCAGGTGCAAGGCTCTCGTAGCCTAAACACTGGAGACCAACGAAGCGAATCTAGCGGCGACCACGCCAGCAAAGCCTCAGCGACGACCTGGCACACCGATCCCACCCAGTCCCCAGCAAAATCCCTAGGTCTCCTTGGTGTGGTAAAATAGAACCTGATCCCGGTCTCCAACTGTCTTATCTTTTTCAAATGTTTTAAACTTACTGCCTTTGTTCAGCAGAACCACAGGCACGGTGATGACGGTGACGAGCGCAGCGATCCCCAGCAGTCCCAGGAGCACCTTCCACGGTGTCTGCAAGCCGGGCAGATCACGTCCAGTTAGAGCCAGCCGCTTGGCCCCGGTCTGGGTAAGAGGGTCGGGGCCTGGGCTGCACCCGAGGCAGCGGGGTTTGCCGACGGGCGCGCACTGGGAGAGAGGCACCGCGGGATGGGAGGGTTTGGAGCGCGCGAGTCGGAGCTTGCAAGAGCTGTCTCCCTTGAACTTTTGGCCTCTGGACACTTTAATTGTTTGCTTCTCTAGGCCTACAACTCAGAAGCCAAGTGAGGGTTCAGGCGTGCGATTTGCGGGTGGCCCTCCAGGTTCTCCAAGGCTCGGTGCCTGGGTTGTAGCAGAAAGCCCGCGGGCCCGAGAGCCAGGCGAGAGCCCTGGGGCGTCCCTTCACCTGTCAGAGCGTGGCCCTGAAGCTTCCGCCTAATGAGAGCCCCTGGTTTCGACCCGGAAGCTTTGGGGGCAATCTGGGGAGAGTTTGGTGAAAAGGCACCTACAACTCGCCCCTGGGGCTGTTGGGACGGGTGGGTGGGGGGAGGCCAGCTACTCACTCACCTTCATGGTCGGCGTCTCCTCAGAGCTAAGCTTTCGGAGCGGGAGCGCAGGCAGAAGTCAGGCGAGCCTCCCGGACGCGCGTGCGGCTCCGCAGCTCCGGGCGCGCAGTCACTCGGCGCTCCCAAGTTTGAACCCCGAGTTAAACATTAGTGAGCGCCGGTCCGGCTGGGTATAAAGGGCCGCGGGCAGGCTGCGAGCGAAGGCGCGCCGGGCCCCGGCAGTGGCGTCCCGGCCGGGGGACGCCCGAGAGGCACCTCCCTACGGGCGCGCCGGGCACGGGATGTCTGCTGGGCGCGCAGGAGGGGTGTGACCGCCCGAGCAGCGTCTAGCCAGCGCCTGGCATCCGATGCCGAGCCCTGAGGCTGCAGACCTGCTGCCGCCCGGCGGGAGACCATGGTCGGCCTTAACTGAAAGGGACCTCTGCTCTCAGTTCCCGCAACCTCGCGTGAGCAGGCAAGGGGACCTAGCCCAGAGAGGGCACGGGGTTCTGCAAACACACAGCTCACTGCTGGCAGCTGAAGCTAAAACCCAGGCCTCAGTCCTTTGCCAGTGAATGATATGCTGGGGAGTTCTGGGGTGTTTAAAGCTTCTGGAAGGCCAAGAGAGAGAAAAAGTGATTGATCACTTGTGGGTGGCACTTAGAGGCTGTGTCTGGATTCATTCTCCGCAGGGGATTTCTGGCTTGTCTTGCAGGCTTACCTTCCCATCAAGATGCCAAAAATAATAACACTAACACTTATGTGGAACTTAACTTTTTCCCAGGAGCTGCTCTAAGCATTTATGTGTTTATTTTACAGGGAGGAAGCCTAGGCACAGGAGGTTAAGTCACTTGGCCAAGTCCAGGCTGCTAGGAAGTCGTGGAGCCTGAATTCAGAGTCCATGTTCTTAACCACTACTCCACAGGGCCTTTCATCTTTCAGTCCTGCAAAGAGGATTTTTGGGAAAAGGGAAAAGGTCAGGTGTGGCTTCTTCCTCCCTTCCTCCAGGATGCCCTGTAGGTTCCTTCACTCCTTCCTTTTTTTCTTCATTCACTCATCCCCACACCCTCCTATTTATTTCAGCCATTCCACAAATATCTGAGTGGATACAAAGTGTCAGAGTCTCATCTAGATGCTGGTGATAGAGAAGGGGGACCAAGATAGATGATATTTGTGCACTTGGCACTTTCAGTCTGAAAACCACAGGTGAACCTTTGCAGTTAGGTTCTTCCTCTATGCTTACTTCCTCTCTTGTGGATTAAGTACTCCCTAAAAGGCCTCTTCTGCTTGCTCACTCAGCTGCAAAACCTCTCTGTCCAAAGTTAGAGGTAAAAGGTTAAAAGTGCAAAGTCCTATGGAACATTAACACATGATTATGAATAAATTCCAGTTTCCATCCTTTATATCCAACCCAGACATTGCTTCTGAGCTCAGGGATCTTTTCCCCTCTGGCTACTAGTTGCTTATGACACACACCCTCATTCACACCGAGCTCCAGAGGCTGGAACTGAGCTCTTTCTCCTTTCCATCAGCCTCACCCCTTCTCTGATCCTCTCTGTCTTCATTATATGGGGATATATGTATCTGTATAGCTGATTCACTTTGTTATAAAGCAGAAACTAGCACACCATTGTAAAGCAATTATACTCCAATAAAGATGTTAAAAAAATAATAGAATAAAAATAAAAACACAGCTCAAAAAAAAAAAAAAAGTGACCCCATTCACCAGTTACAAAAACTAAAGGCTTGAGTCATCTCAGTTTCTCTTCTCCACTCTCCTGCTACATTCACGTGACCATCAATTCCTCTCTTCTGCCTTCACAAGTATTTCTCAAATCCATTTCCTCCTCCCTCTTACAGTTGCTGGGGAGGTGAGTCAATAGTGTTATTGTAGCATGTGAGCTGGGAAGAGAGGCTGTCCGACAAGGACAACAGGGAATGGTGCCACTGGGGGCTCAGTGTTGGTCTCTGCTTTCACCAGTTTCTATACTCAGCAAAATGCAGGAGGCAAGTCAGTACAGTTGAGTGCATGCTTGACCTCCATACTTACACCGTTGACACTATACTTTCCGCAAGCCCCCAGGAAGCTGGGGGAAGATGGCTGGCATCCATGGGGGCAGATCATCTTGTTCTCTGGAAAGTATTCCACAAAACACAACTGCCAACTTCAAGAGATTCTTTCCTAAATCCAACCCCCACCGCCCCCGACCTCTTTGTCACTAGTCTTTCAATCTTGTTTTCTTCAAGTCCCTAAGGTACCAGCTGGCCAACACATTAGCCGCCACCTATGAGTCAGTGTAAATCCTATATTAGGCCATCTCTTGTTTCATGAAAAATGGAAAACAGATGTACTACTCCAAGTTCTGTCTGTCAGGATGATTTCTCTTTCTACTAGATTTCGGAGCATGCCTGAGAGGGGCCGTAAGGTAGCAGCCATCACTTTTGACAGGTGCCAGCTTACTTTGCATAAGGCTGCCTCTTCCCTCCTCTGTTGCCTGGCTGTGGCGAACTCTTATGTAGCTATATGTGTGTGTTGAGGTAGAGACACCGAACAATGGGAGAAGCACCATGGAGTCTAAGTTCACTACTCATGGGATTTTTTTTTTAACTTTTTATTTTATATTGAAGTGTAGTTGGCTAACAACATGTATCTATTCTTTTTCAAATTCCTTTCCCATTTAGGTTGTCACAGAATATTGAGCAGAGTTCCCTGCGCTATACAGTAAGGCCTTGTTGGTTATCCAATTTTTTTTTTTTTTTGGTATGCGGGCCTCTCACTGTTGTGGCCTCTCCCGTTGCAGAGCACAGGCTCCGGACGCGCAGGCTCAGCGGCCATGGCTCACGGGCCCAGCCGCTCCGCGGCATGTGGGATCTTCCCAGACCGGGGCACGAACCCGTGTCCCCTGTATCGGCAGGCGGACTCTCAACCACTGCGCCACCAGGGAAGCCCCCATTTATTCTTTTATCTTTCTCTTCCATCCTTCTCTCTCTAGTGCCTAGTAAAATGCCTGGAACACATCAGTAGTCAATAAGTGTTGGTGGAATAAATGCAAAAATTAAATCAAATGAAGAAAAAGTAACATAAGATCTTTTCCTTCTTGCCTGCTGGAACTGGAGGCGAGGGGAAAACGGGATCTTGCTGCGTGTGGAAAGAAGGGAGAGAGGGAGGATGGTAGGGCTGGGGGGTTGGGACGAAGCTGAACAGATCTTACTCTTTGCCCTCAGCTCTGCAGGATAAGTAAAGGAAGTACAAAGGTATTTATTCTTTTGCTCAGCGCCCTCCTTGCTCTCCACCTAATCAGGGAAATCTGCCCACCTGTGTGGAAATGACTTTTTTAGCACGTCCTTTGGAGTCCAGATCAAAAGTCACTTCTTTCAGATTACCTTCAAAAATAGCCCCGTCTGTTTCCATTCCATTTTCTGCTTTCCCTACCAACCAGTGTTTGCAAGATTATTCTGCTTGTGTTATTTACAACAAAATTAATTTCTACCACATGATACAGAGATGATAGACAGATAATTCTATGGATTTAGACGTATGGAAAGAAGAGATTTCAGACCCAAGAAATAGCTACACGAAGTCTGACAAAGCTGGAGATCTTTAGGGAAAATCTATTAGTTTAGTTTCACCAGGAAATAGGGTTGGTCTTGGACATATCCTTCAGTCTTAAATTCAGTATTCAGTATGTACTAGGGAGCCACTTAAAATTTTTTCCAGAGGAAGGAACACAATCAGACTGAACTTTAGATATGAGAAGCAGGCAATAGCATAGGCTGGATAGCTGAGAAATGAAAGAACTAGAAATAGGATGAGAATCATAAACTTTATGTTGCAAAATTAATTGGGCAGGTGCTTCTCTGTGTGGAGCTTGTCATAAAAGAATTTAAATCATGTTGATTTGTATGTGTTTACATACAGATCTCTAAAAACTGTTTTCCAGCTGTAGTTTGGGGTGTTTTCCTTGCCCCAGTGATCAGTAATACCAAGTAAGGGGTTCTTCTTACACTCAATACCCAATAAAGTTCTCTTGCTACCTGTTAGAACAGACATTAGCCAAAGAGAGAGGAGACTTTTGTGCTCTTCTTTGATTAGCGTCCTTTGGCTAGTCTGTGGGTTTTTAAAAATGTCAATGATTTACTTGATTTACATATATTAGCTCCTGACTTAAGAAATAATTGTACGACTCTATGAGAAAATGTGTTTAAGATCCTTGGAGCTAGATTCTCACAAAATGGCTGTGGCTATGATGACATCTCCTTTTAGTGTTTTCCAAGCTGTAAATGTGAGGTGATGTGATGGTGGTGGTGTATGTGTATGAGGTTGGAGTAGTGGAGTAGTGGAGAGGCTGTACAGTGGTTACTCTAATTTAAGGAAAGAAGGAGCAAGGACCAGTAGAACAAGGCTAGGGACCTCTAACTAAACTGAGAGATCTAATTTGCCATGGGGGGGGACAACCTATTCTCTTTTGAATGGTAGATCACAGAATCAGAAAGTTATATGTGGAAGGGCCTTCAGATTCGTTGGATGCTGTTTTATTAAGAACAATAATAAGGGGGAAAAAAGGTTCATGCTTGGCATTGGACTAGAGTGAAAAATAAGGCTGTCATTTTTTAAAATTGTGGTAAAATATACATACTATAAAATTTACCACCTTGGGACTGCCCTGGTGGCGCAGTGGTTAAGAATACGCCTGCCAATGCAGGGGACACGGGTTCGAGCCCTGGTCCGGGAAGATCTCACATGTCTCGGAGCAACTAAGCCCGTGCACAACAACTACTGAGCCTGCGCTCTGGAACCTGCAAACCACAACTGCTGAGCCCGTGTGCCACAACTACTGAAGCCCGCGCGCCTAGAGCCTGCACTCGGCAACAAGAGAGGCCACCAAAATGAGAAGCGCGTGCACCGCAATAGCCCCCGCTCGCCACAACTAGAGAAAGCCTGCATGCAGCAAAGAAGATCCAACGCAGCCAAAAGTAAATAAATAAATTTATTTTAAAAAATTAACATCTTAACCATTTTAAAGTATACAGTCATTTCTTTTTTATCTAGAATAGTCCAAAGTTTGTAATGTAATTTTAGCAGATTAAACATACAGCTTAAAATTATTTATGTAGGATTCTCCTTTTTCTTGACGAGATGGTGGAATAAAACTTGACTACTCTCATAGTATATTTTTTAGATTAGCATCTGTTTACTGGGGCTTGATTTTCTCTTCTTAAAGGCGATATAGGATGGAAAAGAAGGACTACATGGGAATTGGATCTTTTTAGTGATACTACATGGGAGTCTTTGCTATGGGTGTACACAGAGACCTTTATTCTGGTGATATTCCTCGTGCTTTAAGAGAAGGGACAGTAGTTGTAGTATTTCAAACAGAAACTAAAACAACTAGGGAGAACTTTGAAAAGCCAGAAATTACAAGCTAAATGCAGTCCAAGAGGGATGGTCCAATGCTATTTAACTCCCTGGCTGAAAAGCACAGTTTTAGGTAGAAGTAGTTCCCTAGGCTCTACAGCTTGTTTCTCAAATGCTTTATTTCCTTATTCTCTACGTTCCCCCACCCTCACTTCTATTTAGATATTTTTTTCCTAACCAACACCCACATTCAACTCGAATACCACAGATATACTGTACATCTGTTTATGTATTATATGTTCTATATAAATCTGTGCTTTATACATCAGAGAAATATTTTTTTTTGCCCCCAAGAACCACTCCCTAGGGGAAGATATTGCCCTCATTGAGAGTGCAGGCTCTATAGTTGCACTGGTTCCAACATGAAGGTGGCAATTACTCAGCAGAATATAACTACTCTTTTCTTTTACTTTATTTTTTTGAATTTTATTTTTTTTTATATAGAAGGTTCTTTTTAGTTATAGATTTTATACACCTCAGTGTATACATGTCAATCCCAATCTCCCAATTCATCCCACCACCACCACCACCACCACCACCACCACCCGCCACTTTCCCCCCTTGGTGTCCGTACGTTTGTTCTCTGCATCTGTGTCTCAATTTCTGCCCTGCAAACCAGTTCATCTGTACCATTTTTCTAGGTTCCACATATATGCATTAATATATGATATTTATTTTTCTCTTTCTGACTTACTTCACTCTGTATGACAGTCTCTAGATCCAATCACGTCTCTACAAATGACCCAATTTCATTCCTTTTTATGGCTGAGTAATATTCCACTGTATATATGTACCACATCTTCATTATCCATTCATCTCTCGATGGGCATTTAGGTTGCTTCCATGAACTGGCTATTGTGAATAGTGCTGCAATGAACATTGGCGTATGTGTCTTTTTGAATTATGGTTTTCTCTGGGTATATGACCAGTAGTGGGATTGCTGGGTCATATGGTAATTCTATTTTTAGTTTTTAAAGGAACCTCCATACTGTTCTCCAGAATGGCTGTAGCAATTTACATTCCCACCAACAGTGCAAGAGGGTTCCCTTTTCTCCACACCCTCTCCAGCATTTGTTGTTTGTAGATTTTCTGATGATGCCCATTCTAACTGGTGTGAGGTGATACCTCATTGTAGTTTTGATTTGCATTTCTCTAATAATTAGTGATGTTGAGCAGCTTTCATGTGCTTCTTGGCCATCTGTATATATTCTTTGGAGAAATGTTTATTTAGATCTTCTGCCCAGTTTTTGATTAGGTTGTTGTTTTCTTAACATTGAACTGCATGAGCTGTTTATATATTTTGGAGATTAATCCTTTGTCCATTGATTCATTTGTAAATATTTTCTCCATTCTGAGGGTTGTCTTTTGGTCTTGTTTATGGTTTCCTTTGCTGTGCAAAATCTTTTAAGTTTCATTAGGTCCCATTTGTTTATCTTTGGGTTTTTTCCCATTATTCTAGGAGGTGGATCAAAAAAGATCTTGCTGTGATTTATGTCAAAGAGTGTTCTTCCTATCTTTTCCTCTAAGTTTTATAGTATCTGGTCTTAAATTTAGGTCTCTAATCCATTTTCAGTTTATTTTTGTATATGGTGTTAAGGAGCATTCTACTTTCATTCATTTACATGTAGCTGTCCAGTTCTCTCAGCACCACTTATTGAAGAGACTGTCCTTTCTCCATTGTATACCTTTGCCTCCTTGGTCACAGATTAGTTGACCATAGTTGCGTGAGTTTATCTCTGGGCTTTCTATCCTGTTCCATTGATGTATATTTCTGTTTCTGTGTCAGTACCATATTGTCTTGATTACTGTTGCTTTGCAGTATAGTCTGAAGTCAGGGAGTCTGATTCCTCCAGCTCCATTTTTTTCCCTCAAGACTGCTTTGGCTATTTGGATCTTTTGTGTCTCCATACAAATTTTAATATTGTTTGTTCTAGTTCTGTAAAAAATGCCATTGGTAATTTGATACGGATTGCATTGTATCTGTAGATTGCTTTCAGTAGTATAGTCATTTTCACAATATTGATTCTTCCAATCCAAGAACATGGTATATCTCTCCATCTGTTTTATCTTTAATTTCTTTCATCAGTGTCTTATAGTTTTCTGCATACAGGTCTTTTGTCTCCCTAGGTAGGTTTATTCCTAGGTATTTTATTCTTTTTGTTGCAATGGTAAATGAGAGTTTCCTTAATTTCTCTTTCAGATTTTTCATCATTAGTGTATAGGAATGCAAGAGATTTCTGTGCATTAATTTTGTATCCTGCAACTTTGCTAAATTCATTGATTATCTCTAGTAGTTTTCTGGTGGCATCTTTAGGACTCTCTATGTATAGTATCATGTCATCTGCAAACAGTGCCAGTTTTACTGCTTCCTTTCCAATTTGTATTCCTTTTATTTCTTTTTCTTCTCTGGTTGCCTTGTCTAGGACATCCAAAGTTATGTTGAATAATAGTGGTGAGAGTGGACATCCTTGTCTTGTTCCTGATCTTAGAGGAAATGCTTTCCATTTTTCACCATTGAGAATGATGTTTGCTGTAGGTTTGTCGTATACGCCCTTTATGATGTTAAGTTAGGTTCCCTCTATACCCACTTTCTGGAGAGTTTTTATCATAAATGGGTGTTGAATTTTGTCAAAAACTTTTTCTGCATCTCCTGAGATGATCATATGGTTTTTCTTCTTCAATTTGTTAATATGGTGTATCGCATTGATTGATTTGCCTATATTGAAGAATGGTTGCTTCCCTGGGATAAATCCCACTGGATGATGGTGTATGATACTTTTAATGTGTTGTTGGATTCGGTTTCCTGTTGAGGATTTTTGCATCTATATTCATGAGTAATATTGGTCTGTAATTTTCTTTTTCTGTAGTATCTCTGTCTGGTTTTGGTATCAGGATGATGGTGGTCTCATAGCATGAGTTTGGGAGTGTTCCTTCCTCTACAATTTTTTGGAAGAGTTTGAGAAGGATGGGTGTTAGCTCATCTCTAAATGTTTGATAGAATTCACCTGTGAAGCCATCTGGTCCTGGACTTTTGCTTGTTGGAAGAAATTTAATCACAGTTTCAATTTCATTACTTGTGATTGGTCTGTGCATATTTTCTATTTCTTCCTGGTTCAGTCTTGGAAGGGTATAGCTTTCTAAGAATTTGTCCATTTCTTCCAGGTTGTCCATTTTGTTGGCATAGATTTGCTTGTAGTAGTCTCTTAGGATACTTTGTATTTCTGCGGTGTCTGTTGTAACTTCTCCTTTTTCATTTCTAATTTTATTGATTTGAGTCCTCTCCCTCTTTTTCTTGATGAGTCTGGCTAATGGTTTAGCAATTTGTTTATCTTCTCAAAGAAACAGCTTTTAGTTTTATTGATCTTTGCTATTGTTTTCTTTGTTTCTATGTCATTTATTTCTGCTCTGATCTTTATGATTTCTTTCCTTCTACTAACTTTGGGTTTTGTTTGTTCTTCTTTCTCTGGTTCTTTTAGGTATAAGGTTATATTGTTTATTTGAGATGTTTGTTGTTTCTTAAGGTAGGATTTTATTGCTATAAACTTCCCTCTTAGAACTGCTTTTGCTTCATCCCATAGGTTTTGGATCATCGTGTTCTCATTGTCATTTGTCTCTAGGTATTTTTTGATTTCCTCTATGATTTCTTCAGTGATCTCTTGGTTATTTAGTAACGTATTTTTTAGCTTCCATGTGTTTGTGTTTTTACATTTTTTTCTCTGCAATTGACTTCTAATCTCATAATGCTGTGGTCAGAAAAGATGCTTGATATGATTTCAATTTTCTTAAAGTTACTGAGGCTTGATTTGTGACCCAGGATGTGATCTATCCTGGAGAATGTTCTGTGCTAACTTGAGAATAAAGTGTAATCTGCTGTTTTGGATAGAATGTCCTATAAATATCAATTGAATCTCTCTGGTCTATTGTGTCATTGAAAGCTTGTGTTTCCTTATTAATGTTCTGTTTGGATGATCTGTCCATTGGTGTAAGTGAGGTGTTAAAGTCCCCCAGTATTACTGTGTTACTGTTGATACCTCTTTTATAGCTGTTAGCAGTTGGCTTATGTATTGAGGTGCTCCTGTGTTGGGTGCATACATATTTATAGTTGTTATACCCACTTCTTGGATTGATCCCTCGATCATTATGTAGTGTCCTTCCTTGTCTTTTGCAACATTTTTAATTTTAAAGTCTATTTTATCTGATATGAGTATTGCCACTCCAGCTTTCTTTTGATTTCCATTTGCATGGAATATCCTTTTCCAACCCCTCACTTTCAGTATATATGTGTCCCTAGATCTGAAGTGGGTCTGTTGTTGACAGCATATATGTGGGTCTTGTTTTTGTATCCATTCAGTGAGGCTGTGTCTTTCGGTTGGCGCATTTAATCCATTCACGTTTAAGGTAATTATCGATATGTATGTTCCCATTACCATTTTCTTAATTGTTTTGGGTTTGTTTTTGTAGGTCCTTTTCTTCTCTTGTGTTTCCCATTTAGAGAAGTTCCTTCAGCATGTGTTGTAGAGCTGGTTTGTTGGTGTTGAATTCTCTTAGCTTTTGCTTGTCTGTAAAGCTTTTGATTTCTCCATCAAATCTGAATGAGATCCTTGCTGGGTAGAGTAATCTTGGTTGTAGGTTCTTCCCTTTCATCACTTTAAGTATATCATTCCACTCCCTTCTGACTTGTAGAGTTTCTGCTGAGAAATCAAAATCAGCTGTTAACCTTATGGAATTTCCGTTATATGTTATTTGTCATTTTTCCCTTGCTGCTTTCAATAATTTTTCTTTGTCTTTAATTTTTGCCAATTTGATTACTGTGTGTCTTGGCATGTTTCTCCTTGTATTTATCCTGTATGGGACTCTCTGTGCTTCCTGGACTGCGGTGGCTATTTCCTTTCCCATGTTAGGGGAGTTTTCAACTATAATCTCTTCAAATATTTTCTGGGTTGTTTTCTCTCCCTCTTCTCCTTCTGGGACCCATAAAATGTGTATATTGTTGCATTTAATGTTGTCCCGTAAGTCTCTTAGGCTGTCTTCATTTCTTTTCATTCTTTTTTCTTTATTCTGTTCCACAGCAGCGAATTCCAGTCTGTCTTCCAGGCCACTTATCCATTCTTCTGCCTCAGTTATTCTGCTACTGATTCCTTCTAGTGTATTTTTCATTTCAGTTATTGTATTGTTCATCTCTGTTTGTTTGTTCTTTAATTCTTTTAAGTCTTTGTTAAATATTTCTTGCATGTTCTCGATCTTTGCCTCCTTCTTTTTCCAAGGTCCTGGATCATCTTCACTATCATTATTCTGAATTCTTTTTCTGGAAGGTTGCCTATCTCCACTCATTTAGTTGTTTTTCTGGGGTTTTATCTTGTTTCTTCATCTGGTACATAGCCCTTTGCCTTTTCATCTTGTCTATCTTTCTGTGAATGTGGTTTTTTTGCCACAGGCTGCAGGATTGTAGTTTTTCTTGCTTCTGAAAGAAGGTATTTTCAATTCAATGCATATGGAACTTGTGCTAGTGATGGAGGGTCACCTGCAGAGGCGGGGGACAGCTGTGGCTCACTGCAGGGACAAGGGCACTGGCAGCAGAAGTTCTGGGAAGTACTTCCTTGGTGTGAACCCTCCCAGAGTCTGCCATTAGCCCCACCAAAGGGCCTGTAGTCCATAACTACTCTTTTAGAGCACTGGTTCCAGCATAGGATAGAAATACTGAGTTCACTCTGGGAAAGCTAACCTCTGTAATCTTAATGCTGAGAGACTGAACATGCAAAGAGACAATGGCCAGACAGTTGGATTCTCACTCACAACCTCTACAACAATCTGCCCAAAGTGGTCAGGACTTGGTCAATGATTGCCAGCTTTGCTATTTTTGCCCTTTCTTCCAACACAGAACCACTCAGAAAAAGATGAATATGCTCCATAATTCAATCTTATAAGATGCTCCACTTCTAGTTAGCCTGCCTCCTGTTTTCCCATACCAATAATCTCCAATTTGAGCATACTGGAAGCCCCACTTCTTTTCACTGTAAAGCATTTCCACTCCCCTGCCAGCCTTTGTGTCCAAATGTCAAGCTATGGTGGCTGACTCCCTTGCTATATTAAGCTCTGAAAAAATAGCCTTTGCTTGTTCGCATTTGGATAATCTTTGTTTATTTCCATTATATGGAATGAAGATTGCAGCCATGGAAGACCTTACATGCTTAAAAAGACACCATAGATAATAACCACTTCTCCATTCCAGTGTTTGAGTAGCATGAATGGCTCATCCATTGGTCTCTGTTTTCTTCAACCACCCCAAAGGCTGTTATAACATTCTTTATCTTTTCCTTTATCAGCACACTATTTAAATAATTCAAGGTTTTTTTGGGGCCATTTGGCTACAGCAGTGATAACATTCAAAGATGTCTGGAACTGTAGGCAGGTGCCAAAAGAATTAGGTAAATCACTCAATAGGAGTCTTATACATACAAAGACTCTATTACTTAGTTTCTTGAATAGTTATGTGTTAACTTGGATTTTGAAAAAATCCAAGACTCAGTGTTCAAGTGACTATTTCCTGAAGATTTTATTACAAATGTTTTCTCTTTAGAGTTAAGACTTTCTGTCACATCCACCAGTATATTAGCATTAATATGTTGCCAGATAAACTAAAAAAGATTTCAGCAGTAACAGAAAGATGAATTGTGAATGTTTAGAAGATTGATTTGAAATCAGGTCATGTGGTTCTGAATAACAATGCAAAGACCACCCAAAGTCTTTTAGATAGAAACTAGGTGATGGCCATGAATATTGAGAAGAAAACTTTATCAAAGTCTCCTCAATGGGTAACTTATGAGTCTGGCTTCTACTAATGGAAGACCAAAAAATTTCAATAGGCCAATTCTATTATGTAAAATACAATATATATTTTAGATTTTTATTTCATTACTTATTTACTTAGTTTTTTCATATCATTGTTGACTTCTACTTTAATTTTGTTATGATCAGAAAACAGTTTTTAAGACTTATTCTATGGCCAAGCATGTGGTCTATTTTAGTGAATATATAATAGGAACTTCAAGGAAATTGGGTATTTTCTAGTTAGCCAATATATTGTTCTAAAAATGTCACCTAAATCAAAGATTTGCTAAACTTGTTCAGATCTTTTAGACTTATTTTTTGTAATTTTATTTCATTAATTGGATGCTAAACTATTCTATTACAGATTTTTAAAAAATTATTTTGAGTGTAACTAATTATTTACATTTAGCTTTAATTCAATCAAGGTTCATACTTCTTGAGATGCTACTTTGCCAGGCAGTGTACTGAGAACATCACAGTCAGGTCCAATGGGGGATCACAGTGTTTACAAACAAGTTGATCATTGCGAATCCATCCAAGCTTGCTACCAAAACTAAGACCAAATGTCAGAGATGATTAAGCTTTACTGGCCCTCAAAAAGCATTCTGGTGGGGAGGCGGGGGAGATTAGACCTCCCAGGGGCCACGTGAATGCGCTGGGCTATGGATCTGATGTTTGGAGTTTGGTAGTCAGTCCTCTTGGCTCCTTCCTGTAAGTACCCTTCTTTCTGTTTCCCTCCCAGGTCTTGCTGTCTCTTCTTTTCCACTGTCTGTCTCTTCTGTGTCACGGTATCCCCTTCAGGAATATCTCTTTCAAACCAGTCCCCAGAGGTGAAGTCCCCGCCTCCCCACCTCTTTCTCCTCTCTCAAATTCCACCTATTCTGTAAACAGCTTTGACCTGAGGTTGACAGGATAGCTATATGCATTTTATCAGGACTTCTGAGGTCAGAAGCCTTTACTTGATTCTTAAAAGTTTTGCCAGATACACCTGGTGCATACCTTTGTCATTCCTCTTACCGTGGATGAAATAAAAATTCACATTCTAAGGCAAGTTAAGGAAAATTTAAGCATAATAGTTTTCTCGGTCCTTTGGTCACTTCTCTCCCGTCTACTGTGCACTGTACACCTGCATATGCATCAACCACAGTTCCCCATCCCCAGAAAATACCTGCTCAACCATAAAGAGCAACAATTTTCTAACATCAGTAAGATAACTCCCTAGGAGATAACCTCTTAATCTTGTAAGGGACCATGATGACCCATGACCCACTACTCACTTTGTACTTGCATATCTGGATTGTGCAAACTATCGACATTTAATGTATAGCCCTCTATCTCAAAAAGCAATACAACTGTGCTTTGACCTCTAATGGGAGGAACAGTTCTCGGAGCTTTCTGAGAGGCTGTTCCTGGTTTATAACCCTCAATTTAGCTCGAGTAAAATTCTCTATTTCTTTCTTAGATCAACTAACTAATGTTTTTTCATCGACACCATATTACATTGAAATGATCTCTTGACTTTCTGTCTCTCTTACGCTGCTTTGACTGTGGCAGACATGTGTTATTAATATTTGTATTTCCAGAAACTACAACAGTGTTGGACTTGGGTGAACTCAGCAAAGTACCAAAGCTATAAACACAGAAACACCAGCTTCTTCCAGCCAATCAACATACGACCTGGAAGGCAGCGTGGAGAAGAGAAATGAGCAAATATTTTAAAGTCTGACAAGCCTGGGTCTGTCATCCAATTACTATATGCCCTGGGTCTTTTTTTCTTTAAAGCTACTTCAGAGAGTTGTGGAGATTTAATGAGATAATAACTGAGTAATCTTGGCTACTCCCCGAAGCTTTCAGATTTATCTACATGCTGGTGTATCTCTTCAGTTGGGATCTCTATGCTGGATTCTGAGTCACCTGGAAGTCATCGCCTGGATGACTCAGAGGCCTATCAAATGTAATTTAGCCAAGAGTAAGTTAATTATTAATTATTGCTGGCGCTACCCCAGCTCATCCCTGACCCCCTCCACAAAGTTCCATCCTTTCCCTCATGCCCCATTTCAGTGAGAGGTATCGACACCATATTGCCCAAGTCAGAAACCTAGGGGTCCTCCTTGATGTCTACTCACTCCTTACCCCACACAGTGACCTCTTTAGCATCTGTTTTATTTGTCCACATCCCTCTAAGCTCACTCCACCTTTTTTTAGGCTTTCCTCTCTTCTGGTTCAGACCACCCTACCAGCATCCTCTGAACGGCCTCTTGTAATTTCACTCCAGTGCAGCCTCTATTACTTTCTTGTTTCAAATTAGTGGCTTCTCCTGCTGCAGGATAAAGTACAAATTCCTTATTGTGAGCTGGTCTCTGCTTCACCTTCCTTCTTACCTCACCTTCCCAAACTCCCAGCTTCACCAAGAGACTTGCATTTCTAAGCATTGCCCTTCTCTCCTTTGCTTCCAGATCTTCAAACACAATACTCCCTCTGCCTAGTATTCCATTCCCCATGTTTTTCATCTGGCTAAATTCCAATCAACCTTCCAGTCTCCAGTGTCATTTCTTCTAAGAAGCCTTGTCTACCACCTGTCCAAGTGAGTTGCTTTGCCTCTGTGCTCCTAGAGAGGCTTGTGTCTCACTTCTTTTTAACAAAACACTTGTCACTCTATAATGTAATTATCTAATGTAATAATAGCTAAGATTTATGGACACTATGTTATGTGCTGGATGTTCTTTTAAGTACTTTACTTGTATTAGCTCATTTAATCTCATGATAATCCTATGCAGTACGTGCTGTTATCATCCTCACTTTGCAGATGAGGACATGGAAGCACAGAGAAGTAAATATTTCTCTCAGTATCACACAGCCAGCATTTGAACCCAAGAGGTCTGACTCCAGAGTCCCTATGATTATCCACTCTGGATCTTTGTATCCAATAATCTCTGAGGATTTTGTCTATGTTGTTTACTGAGGTAATTCCAGGGCTAAGAATAAAGTCTAGCATGTAATAGCTGCTCACAAAGTGTTTACAGGCTCACTGAATAAGTAAATACTAATTCATTTGTGTCTCTTCCTTCTGAAGGGCCGGGGACTAGGTTTCATTCTGTGTATTCCCAACAGCTAGCCTGGTACCTCGTACATAAGAAAATCAGTAAGCTTGTCTCTGTGCATAGGTTCACTGCCACTCAGAGTTCCAAGATTCCACTTCTTTGTGCTTTTTTGAGACCTTGCATCCACCCTGCCACGCCATAGCACACTTTGCTGCATGTCAATTTTCAGTGTGTAGAAAAAAATCTGGTCAGCTGCTGCTTGACAGCTGGAAAAACAGAGCTACACTGGAGCCAAACAAGTTTGTATCTAAGGGAAGCGGCGGGGAGAACCTCCTACCTTGTGTGGGTATGTGGGTGGAGGGCTGAATCACTGAGTTCTTTGAATTCCTTGGAAAAAGATAACTCAAAGGAATATTACACGACATGGAGAAATAGGAAAGAATAAGCAGAAACATAAAAAGGATTTAAATGTTGAAAAATATGATCTGCAAGCTAAAAATAGTTGCAATCAAATTTGGAGAGAAGAAAGCTGGCGTCAGCATTCCAGTGCCCTGAGGGGCCATGCATGACTGAGAGCTCCAATTTGAAAGCTGCTGAGCAGATGTTCCCAGACCTTGCGGAGGAGAGGACTGTGCAACAGGCCTAGACTGACCTTGAGAGGCTGAGACAGGGGGAAAGGAACAACTTTGCCAGGGGAACGACAGCCTGAGCTTCTGCAAAACATTATAAAAGAATATCCTCGAGTTCTTTGTGACCCTACCCAGAAGGAAGGGAGGTGACAAGTAATGATCGTATTTCCTGGGTAGTAGGTATATTTTGCACTTTTCCCCCTAAATGAGCACTTTAAGATTCCAATTGATTTTTTACATGCATTGCAGAATTTCTCTAGAAACTTTGAAAACTTTGGGTGGAATAGGGGTGGGGAGCAGGTCAGACTTTCATGGTCATGCCACCAAAAACCCCCAACAATTTTCATGTCTTATCTCCGGCTCATTTGGTAGTTATTATATGAAAGACAAGTTGGGATAGTGAGAGAATGGTCAAGGGCTTACTCAGGATATGCCTCTTTGTCTTTTTTTTTTTAATTTCTTTTGTTTTGGCCTTACCACGTGGCATGTGGGATCTTAGTTTCCGGACCAGGGATGGAACCCGCACCCCCTACATTGGGCGCGCAGAGTCTTAACCACAGGACCACCAGGGAAGCCCCTCTTTGTCTTCTTTTGAGCAGCACTTTGCAAGCTGTATTGCAAAGATGATTAAAGAGGTATCGAAAATGAGTAACACACTTACGAAAGGGCAAGTGGTAGGCTCCACAAATGGGAGTGTGTTTATCATTAGTATTGTTTTTGACTAGCATTATTTTCTTAATTTTTCCAGCTAAGGTTTCTGAGGTATTGCCTCACCATGAGGAAAATTGAGTAAGGTAGATCAGAGGAGCTTATGATTAGAATGAAGACACTGAATTGGTTTCCCAGGTGGGCTCACTGGCTAAAAGGGGATTGTGAGAAGTGTGTTTTTCAAGTTTGTTCCACAGCCAGTGTTCGGGCTCTTGAGAAGGGAGGTACCATAAGTGTATTGTAATAATTAATGCCCTAAGGGAGGAAGGGAATTGTATGAGAAGATGTATTCTCTAATTCTTTTGAGTACAGTTCATCTTTTCTGCCCAAGAAGAATGGACACACTTTATGGGCAGGGACAATGTCTTCTAATTTGTATTTATAACCTTTCTTTTTCTTTCTCAGAGATTTGAGGAACTAAGAAGGGACTTACTGATAAGCCAAATCCAGAAATTCAAGTTACTTGTGTTGCTAAACATGTGTAGAATTTCATATAAATGTAATTCATAAAATTATATTTGACAAGAATTTGATATAATTGTCAAGAGTTTCTTTCTGTCCAATAATTTTGTGCAACACCTGGTATACCACGCATGGTGGCAAAATATAACACCCCTCAGCCCTGCAGAGACCTCTACCCTGCAGATGGAATCTCCTTCCTGGATCTCAGAGTTTCAAGGATGCAGTGTGCCTGCCGCTCTACCCCTGAGGTCCTGCGATCCTCTTCAGGCCTTACAGCTGCTTTGAGAGAGGTGTGGCCAAGGCATTCTCACTTTTGAAGGGAGTGAAATAAATCAACCTGGAAAAAACAGGTTCTCTGATTAAAGTCCATGTTTTCCCAAGAAGAGCCTCTGTTTCTCCCTGCACTACTCTGTTGAAGGCATTGCTGGTGGACAACTTTCAGTACCTTTCTCCTCTCTTTTGTTTTGAAAGGCGCTGTAAGAGATCACTAGTAAGAGATCGTTTATGTTTAGCAATTGCCCTTTGAAGTTTCAGTCAAACACAGAATTTACTATAAAACAAATTAGTCTTTATTATTTTAGTGAAAATCATAAACTTAACTCAAACATACACAGAATCGGATTTCTGGATCTCTCATCCACCCAGTTTTCCCTGTGGGAACTCTTATGGATGAGTGAACTACTTTTAGCAAGTGGTTAATGAGCTACGTGCTGTATAGATATGACTTTCTTTGAGCATTCACTTAATGATTGGGTGACTATTGCTAATTCCTCCGATAATGAAAAGGGGTTAGAAAACAAGTATGGAAAGATTAGATTTGAACCATATGATATTGCTGATCCTTGACCATTTTTGACCCACGTTATTCTGATTTTACATAATATAACTTAATATGTCCAGGGCTTATTCACAAAACAATACATTCTATACTATGTCCAATGTAAAACTAACATTCTAATAGTAATAGAGTACACTTCAAAAAAATTCAAAAGTTCAAAAATTGTTCTAAATACAGCTGCAAAATAGGAACATGATACCATATTCCATATGATAATAAACCAGTAGCGGATGAAAGAAGATACAATTATGTCATTTTATACCCAGTAATTAAAAATGAGCCTTATAATTATGAAAAATATATTAGTTTACTATAAACCCTTAAGTCAATAACATTTCGTGAAAAAACTCTTTATTGTGTTCTTTGAGTCAGAGGTTAATTGCGTTGAGGACGTTTGGGAAATCTTCCTTTATCTCACTAAAGACTATGTGTTTTTTTCAAAATGCTTCAGTTTTTTTAACTACTCTGTACTGAATACAATGTGCTACCACGTAACATTAATCAAATATGATTGATAATTTTGATGAATTATAATAATGGGAATTTCAAGAAATAGATGAAACATTTTGGGGTTGAAAAGTTCTGACTAATGTTCAAAAGTAAATCCCCTCCTTTATATTTTGGTCCCAGTACAATGAGAATTCGCAACTCTGAATTATGCAAAAGAGCTAATGCTCTTCTTCTGTTTGTGTGCATCGAATAGACAGTCTTAACCAAGGAGATAATGAGTATCTGAGGGCATGGTGCAGTGTAAACAGAAGGAGGAAAAACTAACAGGCTCACTAATCGTGGAGTACATCTTTTTATATGGAAAGCAAGAAAATGTTTCAAAATCATAGAAAGACTGCATCTTGACTAGAGAGGGAAGAATTGCTCCTTTCCTAATATAAGAAGTTAGATTAAGGCCTCTAGGCCCTTCAAAGATAAACACCTTAAAATTCTTGAGTCTTTCATTATTAGAGATATTCCCTCTGGATGCTGCAGTTTAAGGTTTTTAAAGGAAGAGTTATACTTTAGAGCTCCTGAGAAGTCTCCACTTTCATCCATGGGGAGTGTTCTTTTATAATTGTGTCCTATGGAGTTCCATGTGAGGGGAGTTGACCAGATTAATTGTCTTAGTTCTTTCCTCTCAATATTCTTGAGAAATTTAACAAACCTTCATGGACAGCCCACGAGGTCCTCTCCCTACCTCCCCACGAGTCCTCAGACTCCAGCCTTCTCACTTTCCAGTACCCAGAACCACTTCAGAGTGCAGGCCACCACCACTTCTCCTGGCAGCCCCCCATCCCCCTCCTCTCCACCAGCTGGCTAAACTCAGCTCAGGGAGATTGTCCTCAAATGCAAGACTGGTCCTTTCGCTTCCAATCCTTTGAACATTGCCTATAAATTCCTTTGTAACACCACTTCCCTTCCCCTTCATTCCTGCCACCTTCTCAGTGTGACCCTGTTATTCATTCCAGGCCTTTGGTCTTTCAGTACCCATTTCCGGGCACTCTCTCCGCAGCAGCATCTTCCATTTCCTGCACCTGGGTAATCCCTTCTTGTTTGTGAAGTCTCTGCTTAGATGCTGCTTCCTCTAAGTTGCCTTCCCAGAGCCCCCAAATGTGAATCCCCCTCGCATGTCTGCTCCCCTCTCCCTGTAGCAGTGACCACACTATATCACCATTGCCTTTCTGCTTTTCTGAACCCTCTATAGTCTGCAAGCTCCTTAAGGGCAGGACCCCTTGTCTGTCTTGTTCACCATTGTATTCCCAGGGCCAAGCACAGTACCTGGCTTAGAGTAGACACTGAATGTATGCTTATTGAATAAATGAAGGAAGCAGACAGACTGACAGATCCACAGTGGTGCTTTGTGCAGAGCTCCTGTCTTTGAAGAGCTTGTAGTCTGTAGTATTTCTGTACATTGAAAGACTATGTGGAATAACAAAAAGAACACACTTTTAATGAGATCTGGATTTATATCCCAGCATTACAATTTACCAGCTCTGTGAATTTGGATAACTTACCCAACCTTCTTGAGACTTAACACATGAATCAGTATAGTGATAAAAGAGGTCTACTTCATGGGGTTCTTGTAAGTAATAAAATAAGAGACATTAAACATGTACCATAATTGGTACTGGATAATGTTGGCTTCCCTTTTCTCCCAACACACAGCTGTGCTTCCATTTAACATAAATCTCTGCTCACCTTTCCAGTGGACTCAAGATGCTCCTCCCTCATGTGTATGAGCACAAGCTCACACGATTAAAACAATCATATTGAGAAGAGGGTAAGAAAGTTTATATTTATTACAAAACATTCATAAGTATAACACATTAAGAGAATATGTATATATCGAGGATTTATAAACGTTTTAAAGCGCTGTGTGTCAGATATCCTATCCTACTGTATAGGATAAGTAAATTTAAAATTAGATTTTAATGGGCAGAGCTCAGTTTTGGTGTGAGGCTCAAATTTTAGCCTGCTATTCAATCTTACAGTGCATTATTTTAAATATTGTTTGTAACTGAATAAACTCCTAAAATTTAAAATTTTGAATGTAAATTTTAAAAGACAATAGAATTGTATTTTTATACTTGGTAATAGTGACATAAATTTTAGATCAAAATTCTTCTCTAAATAATAGTATTTATTCATTTTACTTGACTGTGTAATGATTTAAGAGCTATGCAGAGATTTTTGAACTCCTTCACTGTTATTATTTTTTCAGTGAAAGCATATAACCTAAACTAGTTCACAACAGAATATGCTGAGATAACCTTATTTCCACAAAATTTACAACCCAAGGGCTAGTTTTATATGTTTTCTTTGCCGGCTGGATTGTGGCTAATCGTGGCCAAGTGTTTTGATGCTGTTGGTTTGGCTCTTAAATGAAACTGGATCCTGACAGCAAAGTTCAAGAATTATTGTCAGCTTCTCTGCATAACTTAGAAGCATCTTCAAAGGCATATGTACTATTGCCCTGGCAGACATATATACACGAGTACGGTATAACACCTCCATCCTCCATGCTTGGCAAGTTAACGTGGATGTTCATTTTTATAGCCGCTAACTTATTAGCTGTGGATTACGTTGTCACTCTGTGTGTTACATTTCCAAGCATAAGAAGTGTGAGTGAGTTCTAAGACATGTGAAATGAAGGATCAACTCGCAAAAGCTGGTCTTGAAGGCATCAGAGAGTAGGGATAAAGACTTCATCATGCGGTTCATAGAGCTTGCCAATTCCTTGATTGACAGCTCTCTGTATGGCAAGTCTTGAGGGATTGGGTATTTAAATCTTAATTACAAAAAAGTGTTACAGAATACTAAAAACCAGTCAAGGGAACTGGAAGGCTTGTAATGTAGCATTCTTCTATTAATCTCTTATACAGAATAAATTTGATTGACAAGATCATACAAATAGTGTAAAGGAACTTAGGAAATCAGTACAAAACTGAAGGGAAATTTTTAAACCATGTGCCATAAATGCGTCCTGTTTTATAAATTAAAATTGCTCCACAATCATATACACAAAAATAAAGCAGATTAAAATGGGCTTTATTATAAGATACAATCCTAACTGGCTTAAAGCACTAAAATCTCACTAACAAGATTCAAACAAACAAAAATACAATACACATAGCTGCTTTACTTAGGAAAAAAAAAATCACAAGAGCTTATTTTAGGAAAAAAAAAATGGATTCCAAAAGATGGAAATAAAACAACAACTGTAGAGAAAAAAATTTTAAATAAAAATTGAGGTATATTCAAGAACACCAGTGATGCTCTTAGCGTTCTCATCTATGTCATTCCCTTATTAATTCATCAATTCAATAAATACTTATTAAGAGATTACTGCGGTCCAAATCGTTTGGCAAGCGAAAAGAATATGGAGATATTAATGGCAGGGTCAGAGTCCAGTGGGAAAGCGCTCATGAAAACAGGTCATAGCAATGGAATGTCATTCAAGTATAAATAAAAAACCTGGATATCTTCTGTTCCCTCACCCCCATATTCCTTCTCTGCTTTGCATTTTTCCCTGGAGAGGCTGATCTGAATGGACTATATCAATGGGTTTCTTTGCCCTTTGGCTTCTGGTTAAGCTCAGCCAGTGGGGACCCCAGCAGCAGATCAGAGGAAGGGATAAGCATGAGGTGAGGTTTTGAATCCCGCTGCTCCTTCCACATGGGGTTTCCTGCATCTGTGGGCCGGTCACAGCTCCTTTCAGGAAATGTCCTCAAATTATTCTTTTTACTGTGCCATCTGTTTCCCGCCAGGCCCTACTGATACACTGTGGGAACACAGAGGAGAGAATTCTTTGGGGAATCCAGATAGACTTCACAGAAGAAATGGCATTTAAGATGGGTGTTTGAGGAAGAGGAGGAGTTCCTGAAGAGATGGGGGAGAACTTCAAGGTGGCTAGAACATGGGGCAAATGGATAAAGGGAAGAAAGAAATCAAGATACTTTTGGGATGGATTGTGAAGGACCTCGCGTTTCCTATAGAGGCGTTTGGACTTAACCCAAAGGCAACAGGTGACAGGTTATCTTGGTGGGTTGCTAAGTAGAAGGCAGTGTTTCTCAAATCTGATTATTACAGGCATGCTTTTAATAGAAATAGTTTGTGAGGACTTTTTCAGGATTGACTTACCTATTTTTATTATGATATGTACCCTATTATCAGCTTTAACTATATATAAATTCCTTTTGCTTATAATTTTTATACAACTAAAGAACAAAAATTGATTTATATAAGAAATAAAAACAAAACCATATGAATTCTAAAATTCAAATTATCATTAATTTAATGTGAAGGATTATGGTTTGCTAAAATTAATTCAGGAAAAAATGAATTTCTTTCATCATAAGAGAGTTCAACATGCCTATAATAACTCACGTTTTAAGATAATTCGATTCTTCCACTTCTTTCTGTTGCTCAAACTATTGTGCATATTTCATCTGTACCAAATGCTGTGAAGTCATTTGACTTTCATTTGATATAAGTTTCCCTCAAAACTTAGCTGTGTAAACAGCCATTTTATTATGCTGATAGATTCTGTGAGTCAGGAATTCAGACTGGGCTGGGAATGGCTTCTCTTTTTTCCAGGATATCTGGAGCTCAGCTGAGAAGACCCAAGGGCTGGAGAAAACTCGACATCTTCACTTGGCTATGCTAACTCATAGCGGGACCTCAGCTGAGTGGTTGACTGGAGTTTCAACACATGACTTTCCAGGCAGCCTTGGCTTCCGCATAGCATGGAACCCTCAGGGCAGTCAGCTTTCTTACATGGCAGCTCAGAGCTCCCAAGTGTCCCACATCACAAAGTAGAGATTGTCTCACATTTTCTGACCTAGCTTCAGAAGTCATACAAGGTCATTTCCACTGTATTCTATTGTACAGTGAGGTCACAAGTCTACCCAGAATCAGGGGGAGGAAGCATAGACTTCGTGTCTTAATGGGAGGAATGTCAAAGAAGTTTCAGCCACATTTGAAAACTACCACAGGCTATGAGAATAACACAAAAACAAACATGGGACACTAAAAAAGTATCTTTTGTTATATATACGGTGATCATCTGGATAATCCAGGATATGCTTATTCCTAGAATAATAACCAAGTTTTTTTCCTTAGGCTCTAAAACTAGCAGTTAAGTTCCAAATCTGAGGACAAATGGGTGGTAAGTGTCTCTCATTTTGGAGGGCTTACTGTTAGGCATTAGATACACCACTTAAGACTAAGGAAATGGCCAAAAGCCGTTGTTTTCTCCTTTCTCATGGAAAACAGAGTGCCATGAGGTCCCCATGGAGAAACATATAGCACTTGTTACTCTGCCACCAAATTGCACACTGAGCACGGCCAAGGTGGCACTCTGTTGTCTGGACATCTACCTGTCTACTTCACCAGCCAGTTGCAAACTATCCGTCCTGGACAAAGTGCCAATATTGAGCGCCAGTCACATTTTCATAGCAAATATTAATATCAGATTTGTTAAGGGAAAAATTGCCTTTTAGATGATTTGTAATTTCAGCTGTTGGAAATATTTGATTAGTTGCAAATAAATGATTTTAAATTTCTTATATCCTTAGGAGAATTAAGCTTCTGTTGATGTCAAATCCCAAGAATGTGAAGAGATAATCATTTCAAAATCTTATTCAGGGCTGGGGAGGAATGAGGAAGAATAGGGCGTGACTGCTGATGAGTATGGGGTTTCTTTGCGGGCTGATGAATGTCTTAAAATTAGATTATGGTTGCACAATTCGTCAGTATTTTAAAAGCCATGGAGTTGCACAATTTAAGTGGTTAAATTATAAGGCATGTGAATTATATCTCAATAAAGATGTTATCCAGGCATGACTAATCTATGAGGTTAGACGTCAGGATGACAGGAGGCGGTACAGCGCAGGCTCCGATGTTGGATTTCTATCTGGCTGCTGGCAGCATGGATGTTACACTTTATGAAAATCTATCAGGCACTTACAATTTGTGTGCTCTTCCGTATGTATGTTATACTTCAATAAATTTTACTTTCAAAAAATCACACAAAAGAGCCAAAATGGTATTATGTGGCAAGAGGCTGTGGGGTAGACCATTGAGAAGAGGAGATGAAAGCTGTGGACATTCTAGTAAATACTAATAAATGTATAACAAATGGCTCTCCAAAAGAAAAGAAGAATAAAGAAAACAGAACTGGTTTGTAGTTTTTGCCAATTTCTATATCGTGAATTCTCCCACCATGGCTGATCTCAAGCTACCATTTGGTTCTGGGAATAAGACATCTGATCCAACTCAACTTATTCCAATCCCTTTATCCAGTTGTCTGCTGGAGACAGCTCATACTGGCCAATTGTTAAATTTTCAGAAATTTTGTGAGCTGGTTGTTAATCCATTGCTCGACCCATGGCCTGAAACCTGTAGGACACAAGAGGACCTTTGGTCCTCACCTTTCCCTGATTATCTCTTGTTCTCTGGGAAGCACAGGTGAGTGGAGGAATAGGAGTTATGGAAAGGGATGACTGGGTCCTATTTGAGGATGCTGTTGTGGTTCTCTCTTGACTACACTGGTTACTTATCCACTCCCTCAATATGGCAGGAATCCAGTTGATGCGTCTTTAGGGGGACAAAGTGAAGTTCACTTCAGGTCACATGGGTCAAGCAGTATGAGCTAGGAGTGTGAGGAAGGGAGCTCTATGAGAATAGGGTTTTAGCTGGATTAAAATGGACTGAACTGGAAATTATCTGAAAGTAACTGGAAAGGAGGGTTTATCCTAGTACAAATGAACGTGGCAATTGGAGAAATAAACTGTTTCTGGTATAAACTCCTATCAAGTGCAAACTATTTGATAAATCAATTATGCTCATTATGAAATAATTTGAAGTTTATCATTGAAATAAAAACCAAAAAATTAATCTTCTATAGATCTCACAGAAAGATACTCTATGAATAGACTGAAATGGGGAGATGAGTTAGGAAATTATTAAATGTCAGAATTCAAAGTTGAAGATCTGATCTAAGGTTGCAGTAGATTGATGGAAGATGGTAGATGGATGGATGGAACTTGGATGCCAGATTCAAGAGGCAAAGTTACATGATTGGGTGACCAGTTTTTTATGGTGGGTAAGAGACAAAAGGTGTCAAGATTGATTCTTATTTTCCATCTTGGAAGGCTAAATATAGTTTCATGGTTTTTTTGTTTTTGTTTTTGTGTTTTACGGTACGCGGGCCTCTCACTGTTGTGGCTTCTCCCGTTGCGGAGCACAGGTTCCGGACGCTCAGGCTCAGCGGCCATGACTCACGGGCCCAGCCACGCCGCGGCATGTGGGATCTTCCCAGACCGGGACACGAACCCGTTTCCCTTGCATCGGCAGGCGGACTCTCAACCACTGCGCCACCAGGGAGGCCCCAGTTTCATGGTTTTGAAACTAAGAGTTTTAAAAATTGGCATGAATTTAGAAGACATTATTTTACATGTATGCTGAAGTTGGAAGAGTCCTCTCTGAATAATAAACTAAGATAAAGATGATGAATATGTCTCATAGTGTTACCATTTATTAAGATTCATGCTAATAACCTTGTTTTGCTTGTTTTAGAGCTTTATATAAATGGTATCATATTCAGTTTGGTGCTCTGGGACTTAATTATTCTACTCATTATGTTTCTAAGATTTCTCCACGTTCAGTTGTGTGCTGCTGTAGTTCATTCAATCCCACAGACGAGTATTCTATGGAGTGAATATTTCATAATTCAGTTATCTACTCTTTGTTTGATGGGTATTTGTGTTATTTTCAGTTCTGTGTTGTAATTATGTGTGCCACGATACGCATTCTCCTGGCACACATATCAGGGATACAACGAGAAAGAGGACAGGATATTCAAAATGTTTCAATTCTTAAGTTGTGGTGAAATTTTATTAACATAATTTATCATTTACATATATATGTATATTGTTTTGCATCAAATATTACATTTTAAAAGAATAAAATAGGACTATGGAGAAAATAAGTGGAAAGAAGGAATAGGGAATATTGTTTTAGAGAGGAAAGGGCTGCAATTTTAAGTGGGGAGGCCAGAGAAGGCTCATTGGAAGGGGCCATCTGGACAAGACTGGAGGGAGGTGAGAAAGAGGCGATCTGGGGAAAGAGTGTTAAAATACAGACATTATGTCAAAAAGTGAAAAAGAAGACTAACAGCTAGTAAAAGGAATCTTTGGGGAGGAGTGAGGGGCATAGTATCAGTTATAATGGCTGTTTCCATCTTTCCTTTTGAGTTTCTCCCCAGTTGTCCAGTTGGAGCAGCTGCTGCCAACAGGATTTTACAGCATCTAGAAACAGATCTGTTCCCTCGCTTCACCACAGTGAGAAAAATCCCCTTTCCTCTTAGTGTTTGAGAAACACACACACACACACACACACACACACACACACACACACACACACACACGGCTTTACTGGACCCTTAAACATAAAAACGGATCCAGTTACAAAGCACAGTTAATTTGTCCTGGCCTCGGTATCACTTCTGTACTGCACGTCAAACCTGTTTGGCAAACTGTACAAGTTCCTCTTTTGAATCGTCTCCTGTTCTAATTTCTATTCCTCCTCCTTTTCCTTCAGGCTTCACCCTCTTCAGGGCTAGGGCAAATAACTAAATTGTGGGCCCACTGCTTAGATAAACAGGTGCTTAGTGAGTTTACAGAGACCTTTCTGAAGACGGTATCTTTGACCACAAAAACATCAGAAATGTATCTTGGCTTTTCCTCCACATCTCCCCACATCACCTGCCTTGGTAAAGATATTTTTTCCAACCAGTTAACTCTTAAAAGATTGATACTTTAGGGTTTTCAATAAGCCTTACAGGAGATGAGATTTTAAAATAAACTTTAAAGGGGTTACTAAAATCATAATGGCTCCAAGAAAAAAAAGAAAGAAAAGCCAAAGGGTAAGTAATTTTCCATAAAACTGTAAGTGATACAGTTTTGTTTCCTTATAGATGTTAAAAATATCCTCATTATTCTCTTATAGCAACAGTGCTTCTGTTGATAATAAGATAAGGTAAAACGCATGCAGCTCAAAGTCATAATAAGGAGCTCATGCATTTGTTGTTGGTGGAAAACTACTTTTGGCAAGAAACCACCTGCTATGGCAAATATAATCAGTGTATTAAGTGAATAAAATGTAAACTGTATGTAATGTTTCTCAGGCCACACCAGCCTTGGAGAGGATGACCAAGTTGTATCCCACCCAGTGGGATTTCTGAGACCCTCAAGCTCCTGTCTCCCAGCTCCCAAGCTGACTCTTATCTTTGCCGTGAAATCTGGGGAACTCAGGATTTCCTCAGCAGCCATGGCAGCCACAGTTGATGTCCTGGTACAGTTCATGACAACAAAGGACTTTGAATATTACTTAAACTCAGCTGATAAGGCAGCAGTAGAGTTTAAGAGGATTGACTCCTATTTTGAAAGAAGTTCTACTGCGGGTAAAATGCTATCAGACAGGATTGCATGCGACTGAGAAATCGTTCGTAAAAGGAAGAGCCAATCAATGTGGCAATTTTCATTGTTGTTTTACCTTTAGAAATGGCCACAGTCACCCCACCCCTCATCAACTACCAGCCTGATCAGTCAGCGGCCATCAACATCGAGGCAAGACCCTCCACCAGCAAAAAGATGACTACTTGCTGAAGGCTCAGATGATGGTTAGCATTTTTTAGCAATAATGTATTTTTTAAATTAAGGCATTACATTGTTTGTTTATACATAATGCTATTGCACACTTAATAGACTACAGTATAGGGTAAGCATAACTTATATGCGCTGGGAATCCAAAAAATGCACGTGTCTCACTTTATTGTGATATTCGCTTGACCGCAATGGTCTGGAACAAAACAAGCAGTATCTCCAAGGTCTGCCTGTAGACTGGGGAACTTCCAACTGTGGGAGAGGGAGGTTGAGATTGGGAGTGGAGACCTGCCTACAACTCCTTCGCTTTTGGGGGCCTGCTGGAATGCCCAGAGGTGCTAAACAAATGCTGCCTTAAATGGGATGGGTGATCTTTCAGCCCCGGGATTTTCACTCACTTACTTTGTGCATCAGTCACCTTAGTCTAAATTATGTGACAGCAAGAAATGGCCCACAAATAAACATGGTGTTATTTCTTGCTCAGGTTACATGTTCATTGTGCTTTGGCTGTGGCTCAACTCCACACATTTGATCAATGATTCAGCAGCTACCTGGGACATGCAGGTCTATGGCAGTGAAAAGAGGGTAGAAGAATTGCTTTAAAGTTTGCATTAAGAATTGGCACCTCGGGGGTTTCCCTGGTGGTGCAGTTGTTGAGAATCTGTCTGCTAATGCAGGGGACACGAATTCAAGCCCTGGTCTGGGAGGATCCCACATGCCGCGGAGCAACTAGGCCCGTGAACCACAACTACTGAGCCTGCGTGTCTGGAGCCTGTGCTCCGCAACAAGAGAGGCCGCGATAGTGAGAGGCCCGCGCACCGCGATGAAGAGTGGCCCCCGCTCGCCACAACTAGCGAAAGCCCTCGCACAGAAACGAAGACCCAACACAGCCAAAAATAAATTAATTAATAAACTCCTACCCCCAACATCTTAAAAAAAAAAAAAAGAATTGGCACCTGGCCCTCTACTCACATTTCATTGGCCCAAGCAGGTCACAGCATCAAGGCTGATGTCCAAGATGTGACAAGATCTAATTGTACCATGGTGTGGGGCAGCCAATACTGGAGAACAATGATACAGCTTGATATATTACATGAACTTGAGCAAGGCATTTTACCTCTCTGAGCCTCAGCTTTGTCTCATGTATAGGGGATGACAATAGCATTTACCCCTCAGGGATTTTTTAGAAGGTAAAATGAAGTAATGCATTCAAATGCCATGTAAGTGTGAGAGCAAAAAGAATTTAATTGCTACCCCAAGATTGCTCTTTCTCAGATAGTATCATCTCAAAAAACTGTGCAATTTTTCCCTCTTTAATTTTTTATTCACTACAGAAAATAATCGTAAAAATATACATTTTTCAAAAAAGTTATCTGCACATGTAAAAAGGTGTCTTGTCAATATTGACATTTTTCCTTGTTTTACTTTCAAAACAGTTGTGTGATTTAGCTATTAATGTATGAGTCTTCCTACATCTTTTTCCCCCATTCCCTTCCTCCTATAGAAGAGGTTCAGCTGGGATTGCTTGTTGTCTTCTCTTCCTGTTGCCCACCAGGCATGTGGAATGTGGGTTGCAGAATTTGAGACAATTTCTCAAATGAGGACAGGCAGGTAGAGCCTCAGGGTCAGGAGGAAAGGAGAGGGTGGAATGATGAGAACCTTCCCTGTCATCAGAAAGGTAAGATGTTTTTCTCTTGGGAAAGGAAAGAAAAGCCTCTGGGGGCTGGGATTCTGGAGTCTACATGTAGGGAGGAGTTTTTCCTGGGGATTTTAGGAAAGGAAAATACAGAGATGTGGAACGTAAGGGATCGGAATTACTTAAGATTATGTTTGGCTGCAAGCAAAGAAAAAACTCTGAATAACAGTAGCTTACATAAAATAGAAGATTGTTCCTCGATCACTTTAAAAAGTCCAAATGTAGGTAGTTCTTCGCCTTCATGGAAGTTCAAGGACTTGGGATCCTTTTCCTGTGCCATCAGCCTTAGTGTGCTCTTCCATGGTCTAAAATAGGTGTTTCATTTCCAGCCAAATCATCTGTATGATTGCCCGCATAAAGGAGGAGGGAACACAAAAGGCCTGCCGACATTGTTCAAGGAAATTTCCCAGGAGTTATACCCAACATTTGTACTTAGTCACATGGCCACACCTGGGAAACATTTGATTTTATTCTAGGTGTCCAGCCCAATCAGGAGTTCCACTTCTAATGAAGAAGAGGAAAATGCATAGTGGGAGGGAAGAGTAGCAGCCATCCCGTAGAGAAAGGAAAGAGAATTTTAAGGTGGTGTTGTGGATTGTGTATTTCAATATTTTTAACAGTCCTTGAGATATGAAGTGAAGAATATGAGTTATTTTGAAATAAAGTCTTAGTTTCTGTATTGTATGTCATTGTCTGCGACCTAGATTTGAGGTTGAACCACATGAGCTATGGCTCAGTGCTCACTTGGCCACGATAGTCACCACTAAGTTTGTGATTCCGGTTACCATGAATGGGCTCCTCCCACTGAAATGCCTTCTTGTTCCCATCTATATAACCATCTGAGACAGGAAAGGACTTTTACACCATCATTATTCCAATTTATTGGAATCCCCAATGGACGGTCTTGCTCTCTTGTTCTTACACACTGTGGAGTCATATGTGTATATCATATTTACTCTTTCACTTTCTTTTATTCTTACACTCCTTTTTGCAAACATGGGACAAACTCTCTTGGAACTAGTTCAAACGGTATCACACAAGTATCATGGTCAAAGCATTTCTCTCCTAAGGACTTCAGAGTTCCAGGACAAAGCCAGGGACCTTTGGACTCTTTCCTTTGTCAAGATGTGGTTTCAGCCTCTAAGAGAATTTGGGAAATATCCTGTGGCTTTACTGCTCTTACATAAGACTGTGAACACTGAAGTCCTGGGAACTACACCCCTGGCCACCTTGTAGTCTTCATTTTCATTTTTTGCCAAGTACTACATTAGGATTTTTATGCTAATTTGCCATCCTCTATGATGGTTTTGGAAAGCCCAAGTCCCAGAAATAAGTATACAGATTAACTGTTCACTTTCCTTTTCTCTCAGCATGTCAGTTATAAACGTATTATAATTTTTATTATTAAAACAACACAGGCTCATTGTAGAAAATTTGTAAAAGTATAAAGAAGGGAAAAAAAACCCACTCATAATCTAACCACCTTAACCATGTTCACTGGACTCTTCCTGTTTCTATGAGTTTATATGTGTACACGTGTGTGTGTGTTTTAAGCAAAATTGAAAATATTCTACAAACTTACGTTGCTTATGTGTTCTGTTTTCCAGTGAACTCGAGCACTTTCCATCCATAAATATTCTTTGAAGGTATGGTTTTTAATCGCTGCATAGAACTTAGTTGTATATACCATGAAAAATTCACTTCAGTAGGGATTTCAGTGAAGTTTTTTGTTGTTTACTTTTTAAAGGTGAAATGGCTTTGACACTAACATGGCAAAGCCAAAATTAGTAGTCAGAACTACAACTCTTATTTCAGAGTGTATTTATTTATTTTTAATATTTTTTGAAGTTTATTTATTTATTTATTTTTAATTTATTTTTGGCTGTGTTAGGTCTTCGTTGCTGTACGCAGGCTTTCTCTAGTTGCAGAGAGCAGGGGCTACTCTTCATTGTGGTGCACGGGCCTCTCATTGCAGTGGCTTCTCTTGTTGTGGAGCACAGGCTCTAGGCACATAGGCTTCAGTAGTTGTGGCTTGTGGGCTCTAGAGCACAGACTCAGTAGTTGTGGCGCACGGGCTTAGTTGTTCTGAGGCATGTGGGATCTTCCTGGACCAGGGCTCGAACTTGTGTCCCCTGCATTGGCAGGTGGATTCTTAACCACTGCGCCACCAGAGAAGTCCTCGGAGTGTATTTAATGACTATAAGCTTCTGGAGGTTAGGGACCATGCTTGTTTACCTTAGCTGGTCTCTAAAGAGCACCCCCAACAAACCATACCTTCCTGCCTTCAGCATCTTGGTAGTGAATCCAAGCTTGTCCTGTGTAGCCAATAAAATTCAGTGAAAGTGACTCTGTATAACTTCTGAGGCTAGGTCACAAGAAGCCTTGCAGTGTCTACCTTGGTCTTTTTGTGCTCTGGAGGAAATTTATGTCTGACTACATGGGGCTGCCTGGCTGTAAGGAAGCCCAACTTGGCTACATGCATAGGCCACATGGTGAGAAAGACAGAGATTTTGAGAGAGAAACAGACAGACAGACATACAGGTAGACAGACAGACTTGGCCAGTTCCAGCTGTTCCAGACATCCAAAGTGTGAGCGAACAAATACCTTGTACTGGTCTGGTATGTCCAGACCAGTAAAGCCTTCATGTGACTTCAGCTCCAACCACCATCTGATTGAAACTATGTGAAAGACCTGCCTGACAACTGCCCAGCTGAGCCCAGTCAACCCACTGAACTATGAGACATCGTAATGAATTATAGTATTAAGGTGTTAAGTTTGGGGGTGGTTTGTTATACAGTAATAGATAATCAAAACGCTGTTATGTTAGCTACTATATCTTCAGCCCCTAGCAGGAGCTGGCATACTTGGTATACTCTAGATAATTGGAAAATACTTGCTAAGTAAGTAAATAAACTTACAAGATTACTTGCACACAAATTCACACACACACGTTTGTGTGTGCATAATTGCGAGATTTCCTTATAATTAGAATGCTAAAAAAATGAGTCCCTTTTTATTTTATTTTTTCAGCCCCATTTCTCACTGGACTGGCTCAGTGAAGATTGATTTGCTATTTGTAAAACAGAGTAAAGGCAAATGTCATAAATGGCTGATTGAAAATTTCCTTTCAGAATCACTTGTTTATGTGGTTTGGGAAACTTGTTTTTTAATAAGTACAATTTGGTTTTGCTTTGAAACTCCAAAATTAAAAAGAATTGAACATCCACATGGTGTGGAGACGGTGTCGTGTCTTTGCTCGTGTTTCTGTCACAGCTCAGGGAGGACGGGTGAGGTGGGACAGCAGAGGTCTCATGAAGCCTGTGCAACTATGGCAGGTGCTTAGACAGGGACATTGAACACGGGAAAAGGTGTGGTTTTTGGTGGTTTCTGGAACTTGAAGGAAGAAGGACAGAACTAGAATTGTTTTTAAATATTCTTTGCCCAACCCTACTCTTTACCCTCCTGTGGCCAAAGATGGGTTTTAGAAAAAGAGCCAAGAAAAGAAGGGTGGAGGAGGAGAGATGTAGAGAGATGAGAACAGGACGCTCTCTTGCAGCTTGTAGTTGCTCCAAGGAAGAAACCATTGCAGGCATCACACGACAAGCCAAGCACTGGTTCCTCTTTTCTCGCACTCCTCCCCTCCCCCATCACCAAAGTACAGGATCCACTCCTCGTGAGGATTGGCAGAATAAGGCAGGACATTAGCCTTCCCACGAGTTGTAGGAAAGAACCAGGACTCTGGATGAGGGACAGGAGTGTGTTTCTGCTGTGTCCTGAGCCAGGTGTCATAGGGACAAATTTGCAGGTGTGGCAATCAGGGTTTTGGTATTTCTGAAATGTGAAGAGGCAAACACAGAGCAAATACTCAACAGATCTTTTTTCCCTCTTGTTAGCGTTCAGAGTGTGGCACCCAAGAGCCTTGGCATGCAAGTAGTCAAACCCCACAATGTCCAAGGAGGTGATCTGCAAGTATGAAGTATTGAAAATAAGGAGCATCCTGTGCTATCGGATATCAAAGGCCCTCTGGATGTTTGAATGGGCCCTGTCATGTTGTAGAGGGCATCCCTTCCACCTTGAACTTGTGCTATCTCGCTCCAAACACTTAAAAACGTGCCAAGAATAAACCAACCTTAGAACTCCTACAACGTATTCCCAGGACTGCAAATTTTATCTGAAGGAAAATCTTAGTGGAAATTACCAGCACCCCCTTGAGACTTCTGTATGTGTTTCGACATGAAACACACTGAAAAAGTGAACCTACTGAGGTTGCTGCCAAGTTTCTAATTCACAAAGGGACGTGCTTTTCTCAAGATTCTCGTGGAGGCCTGGCTGCTTGCTGTGTACAATTGGAGATACCTCGAGAGGTTTCTTCTCACTTTAAATGTTTTCTAACCAACCTCATTCTGACGTTTGCTTTGATCAGATTATCTACTCTGCTCAGATTATCTACTTTAAACAGACAACTCTCTTCTCTCTTCTCCAGGGAAATGTGGGTGCTGAGTGGCTTTCTGTGGTATGTGCTACTTGGTCTCACCTGGGAGCAGAGACGATTTTGCCTTCTGCACCTCCAAAAAGCTTCTTTGATAAGGTGATTTCAGTTTCTTACTTAAATAGTGAACCATCCAGCTTATTATCACTTCTAGTTTGTTTTTAAATAAATATATTTTTTTATCACACCCACTAAATTCATCCAAAGAATGTCCAATTTCTCCTTAAGCAAATTAGAAAAGCTACCCAGAGTATTAGCTCCAGGAAGGCTGAGAATTGTGGTCAGATGCAATGATACCACACCCGTTCAGGGGTCTTGTACCTTAGTCCCACAAGGTCAGAATAGTCAGCTATGAGGCAACCTGTGGAGTCTTATTGCATAAATGAGCCAGATCATGTCCGGCTAATTCTGAAAGATCAAACTCAGCAGGCTCATGGGTGAAACAGTGAACCAACTTAAACAAATTATTTACAATGAATGAAGTGCTAGGTCAAACCACAGGGCAGCTGCTACTAATTGGGATATTCCATCATCCACAGGATATTTATTGATATTAAGCCAAATATTAGTGTTCCTTCAAGCATAGCTTGAGAAGTGCTGAATTAGACAATGTGGATTGAAACGGTTTCACTGGATTATCTCTACTTCAGGATTCAGACATGTATCACCTCCTCCAGGGAGCCCTGCCTGACTCCACAACCGTTTGCCTCTATTGTACCACTCACTCTGGAATGCATTATTCAAGTTCCCTGTCTGCTCCCCGCGGGACTATGTGCTCTTCAAATGTATTAACCACAAGTCTGGCTTTGAGGAGTTAATGAATGAGTAAATGGATGGATGAGTGCAGTGTCCAATGGCTGTCATGTTAGAATAGTGTTGTACACAACGAGTAGCTGTAGAACACAGGACTTTCCTCCAGTAACAGTGATAGTATCATCCATCTCGCATGGTTGTAGAGGACACAAAAAATGAGATAAGCAATATGATTTTATTTAACAAGCTTATAACTGAGTTCCACTTGGAGCTAAACACTGGAAAAACATTCCAAGTCCTTAAGAAAATGATATTGTTTCCATTTATATCATAACAGAATTTGGTTGGCCACTGGCTCTAACTGTACATACACCACTAGGCAGGGCATGTTTTCACTGTTCTCAAAAATCCTGTTTTTGGATTTTCCAGCAAGGACTTCACATTTCCTCATAGTTTACTGCTACTTCTACTTTGTAGTGCTATAACGATATGGATGGTCCCTTAGGGAATCTGAACTGTAAGCGTTTTGATACACAACTTTATGATCCTGCTTGGTTTAATTTGGACATGGTCCAGGAAAAAGAAAACAGAAAAAAAAAAAAACTTCACAGATTTGTTTTTTAATAGTGAAATATAATCCCTTAAGGATACAATGCCATTTAATTTTAATTCTTATTTTTATTATGCTTGGTGTGTTCCAAATAATCAGAGTGTACTTTGGGTGTGGAAAACAAATTTGATAAAAATCTGAATTTATGTTTGCTTGGCAACTGGATACCAAAGAGAAATGTAAGAAATCTTTTCAAGATTGGAGACTATTTAGATTTTTTTAAAGTATGTGTTATGTAAGTTGATGTTTACATGGCTTTGAAATGGTACATGCACTAATATATGACTGACAGGAAAAGTCAGGGGATAAAAGGCATCTTCACTAAGGAATGGCTAAATTTGGGAATTATCAAGAGTAGAGCAGACGGATAATTCACTAAGTTGTTGCATGGAATAAACTTACTATAGTAAAAACCCCATCTACTTTGAGAACATTCTTATATTTTTCAAAATAAGTCATGACATCATTTTGTACAATGGATGAGTTTTTTTTCTGTGGTCATGGTTCCATAATTTGTAAAATCTAAAAAATATTTAACCTTCCAGTTGGAATCTTTGTTTTTGTAGTTCTTTTCTAGAGTGCAATAACATTAAATTGCTTTGGGTTGAGTGTTTTAAATTCCAAGAGATATGGCTCCCAAAGGCACTCAGATAAACAGGCAGAATGACAGAGACATAGTCCTCCGACAGCTATTTAAGTCAAATAATGGATTGTATGTGATTACAGACTGGATTGTGGTTTTTAACTAACGAAAAAGTTAGGTTTCAAAAACTTTGAGGTTGGGACTTCCCTGGTGGCACAGTGGTTAAGAATCTGCCTGCCAATGCAAGGGACACAGATTTGAACCCTGGTCCGGGAAGATCCCACATGCCGCAGAGCAACCAAGCCCATGCACAACAACTACTGAGCCTGAGTTCTAGAGCCCACATGCCACAACTACTGAGCCTCTGTGCTGCAACTACTGAAGCCTGCACGCCTAGAGCCCATGCTCCGCAACAAGAGAAGCCCCCGCTTCCCGCAACTAGAGAAAGCCCGCGAGCAGCAATGAAGACCCAACGCAGCCAAAAAATTAAAAACAAAAAACTTTGAGGTTTAGGTCTCAGACCCTCATTTTCATAGAAACTCTGATATAAATATAAATAAAAGCCCCTGGTATAAGTTCTGAAGCCACTCCATTGGGCCAGTTTAATATACATGGTTGTTGGAAGGGTAACCCCATATCTGCAGTTGGGGAGTTTGTCTCATTGGTGAGTGTACCTGAAGGGCTGCCTGTGGAATCAGTGCTGGGTGGTGTCAGTGGTCCCCCTGTCCTGAGGCTGAAGCCCTGCGAAGGGAGCTACAGACCTTAATGTGGAGGATAATTAAGCTTTGATGCTGGCAAAGGTCCCAAAGACAGGGACGGTTTCAGGAAAAAGGGGAGGCTTGGGGTGTATCGCCACACTGTGGTGGTGGTTGAAGCTTTTTCAGCAACACATGGGAGGACTCTGGTGTCTGAAGAGACAGCTCATGGGCAGATGCTTCAAGAGCATAGAGAGGGCAGGTGTGACTGGGCTGCGTGTCTTTTATAAATCGTGTCTATAAATCATGATGTTGTAGTTACCATGGCTGTGTAACAACCTCCAAGCATAGTGGTAGTGGCATTAAAAAGAACTTTAGTAATGTTAATGGATTCTTTGGACAAGGCACAGTGAGGGCAGCTTGTTTCTGTGAGGTCTGGGGTCTCATCCAGAAGACTGGAAGGCTGGGGGCCAGAATCATCCGAATGCTGCTTCACTCACATGTCTGGTGGTTGACTTGGTTATTGGCTGAGGCTCTTTCTAGGCTGTCAGCTGGAAGAGCTACAAGTGACTCCTCCGTGTAGCCTGGGCCACCAGGTGGAGAGAAAGCCCAGGCTATTATTTTGCTTAAAATAAGTTTTATTTTATTATTTTACTAAAATTACTATTATTTTTTTTGTTTTGAATTTTATTTATTTTTTCATACAGCAGGCTCTTATTAGTTATCTATTTTATACATATTAATGTATACATGTCAATCCCAATCTCCCAATTCATCACACCATCACCCCCCCCACCACTTTCCCCCCTTGGTGTCCATACATTTCTTGTCTGCATCTGTGTCTCAATTTCTACCCTGCAAACTGGTTCACCTCTACCATTTTTCTAGATTCCACATATATGTGTTAATATACGATATTTACTTTTCTCTTTCTGACTTACTTCACACTGTATGAAGGTCTCTAGATCCATCCACGTCTCTACAAATGACCCAATTTCGCTCCTTTTTATGGTTGAGTAATATTCCATTGTATATATGTACCACATCTTCATTATCCATTCATCTCTCGATGGGCATTTAGGTTGCTTCCATGAACTGGCTATTGTGAATAGTGCTTCAATGAACATAAGTGCATGTGTCTTTTTGAATTATGGTTTTCTCTGGATATATGCCCAGTAGTGGGATTACTGGGTCATATGGTAATTCTATTTTTAGTTTTTAAAGGAACCTCCATACTGTTCTCCAGAGTGGCTGTAGCAATTTACATTCCCACCAACAGTGCAAGAGGGTTCCCTTTTCTCCACACCCTCTCCAGCATTTGTTGTTTGTAGATTTTCTGATGATGCCCATTCTAACTGGTGTGAGGTGATACCTCATTGTAGTTTTGATTTGCATTTCTCTAATAATTAGTGATGTTGAGCAGCTTTCATGTGCTTCTTGGCCATCTGTATATAATCTTTGGAGAAATGTCTATTTAGATCTTCTGCCCAGATTTTGATTAGGTTGTTGTTTTCTTAATATTGAACTGCATGAGCTGTTCATATATTTTGGAGATTAATCCTTTGTCCATTGATTCATTTGTAAATATTTTCTCCCATTCTGAGGGTTGTCTTTTGGTCTTGTTTATGGTTTCCTTTGCTGTGCAAAATGTTTTAAGTTTCATTAGGTTCCATTTGTTTATTTTTGGTTTTATTTCCATTACTCTAGGAGGTGGATCAAAAAAGATCTTGCTGTGATTTTTGTCAAGGAGTGTTCTTCCTATGTTTTCCTCTAAGAATTTTATAGAGTCCGGTCTTACATTTAGGTCTCTAATCCATTTTGAGTTTATTCTTGTGTATGGTGTTAGGGAGTGCTCTAATTTCATTCTTTTACATGTAGCTGTCCAGTTTTCCCAGCACCACTTATTGAAGAGACTGTCTTCTCTCCATTATATATCCTTGCCTCCTTTGTCATAGATTAGTTGACCATAGGTGCATGGGTTTGTCTCTGGCCTTTCTATCCTGTTGCATTGATCTATATTTCTGTTTTTGTGCCAGTACCATATTGTCTTGATTACTGTTGCTTTGTAGTATAGTCTGAAGTCAGGGAGTCTGATTCCTCCAGCTCCGTTTTTTTTCCCTCAAGACTGCTTTGGCTATTTGGGTCTTTTGTGTCTCCATACAAATTTTAATATTTTTTGTTCTGCATACAGGTCTTTTGTCTCCCTAGCTAGGTTTATTCCTAGGTATTTTATTCTTTTTGTTGCAATGGTAGATGGGGTGTTTCCTTAATTTCTCTTTCAGATTTTTCATTATTAGTGTATAGAGATGCAAGAGATTTCTGTGCATTAATTTTGTATCCTGCAACTTTGCTAAATTCATTGATTATCTCTAGTAGTTTTCTAGTGGCATCTTTAGGATTCTCTATGTATAGTATCATGTCATCTGCAAATAGTGACAGTTTTACTGCTTCTTTTCCAATTTGTATTCCTTTAATTTCTTTTTCTTCTCTGATTGCCGTGGCTTGGACTTCCAAAACTATGTTGAATAATAGTGGTAAGAGTGGACATCCTTGTCTTTTTCCTGATCTTAGAGGAAATGCTTTCTGTTTTCCACCATTGAGAATGATGTTTTCTGTGGGTTTGTTGTATATGCCCTTTATGGTGTTGAGGCATGTTCCTTCAATGCCCACTTTCTGGAGAGTTTTTATCATAAATGGGTGTTGAATTTTGTCAAAAACTTTTTCTGCATCTCCTGAGATGATCATATGGTTTTTCTTCTTCAATTTGTTGATATGGTGTATCGCATTGATTGATTTGCATATATTGAAGAATGGATGCATCCTTGGGATAAATCCCACTTGGTCATGGTGTATGATACCTTTAATGTGTTGTTGGATTATGTTTCCTAGTATTTTTTTGAGGATTTTTGTATCTATATTCATGAGTGATATTGGTCTGTAATTTTCTTTTTTTGTAGTATCTCTGTCTGTTTTTGGTATCAGGGTGATGGTGGCCTCATAGCATGAGTTAGGGAGTGTTCCTTCCTCTACAATTTTTTGGAAGAGTTTGAGAAGGATGGGTGTTAGCTCATCTCTAAATGTTTGATAGAATTCACCTGTGAAACCATCTGGTCCTGGACTTTTGCTTGTTGGAAGATTTTTTTTTTTTTTTGCGGTACGCGGGCCTCTCACTGTTGTGGCCTCTCCCGTTGCAGAGCACAGGCTCTGGATGTGCAGACTCAGTGGCCATGGCTCACAGGCCCAGCCGCTTCGCAGCATGTGGGATCTCCCCAGACCGGGGCACGAACCCGTGTCCCTTGCATCAGCAGGCGGACTCTCAACCACTGCACCACCAGGGAAGCCCTGTTGGAAGATTTTTAATCACAGTTTCAATTTCATCAATTTCATTACTTATGATTGGTCTGTGCATATTTTCTATTTCTTCCTGTTTCAGTCTTAGATGGTTATACCTTTCTAAGAATTTGTCCATTTCTTCTAGGTTGTCCATTTTGTTGGCATAGAGTTGCTTGTAGTAGTCTCTTAGGATGCTTTGTATTTCTGCGGTGTCTGTTGTAACTTCTCTTTTTCATTCTAATTTTATTGACTTGATGAGTCTGGCTAAAGGTTTATCAATTTTCTTTATTTTCTCAAAGAACCAACTTTTAGTTTTATTGATCTTTGCTATTGTTTTCTTTGTTTCTATGTCATTTATTTCTGCTCTGATCTTTATGATTTCTTTCCTTCTACTAACTTTGGGTTTTGTTTGTCCTTCTTTCTCTGGTTCTTTTAGGTATAAGATTAGATTGTTTATTTGAGATGTTTGTTGTTTCTTGAGGTAGGATTTTATTGCTATAAACTTCCCTCTTAGAACTGCTTTTGCTGCATCCCATAGGTTTTGGATCATCATATTTTCATTGTTATTTGTCTTTAGGTTTTTTTGAGTTCCTCTTTGATTTCTTCAGTGGTGTCTAGATTAGTTAGTAACGTATTGTTTAGCCTCCATGTGTTTGTGTTTTTTATGTTTTTTTCTCTGTAATTGATTCTAATTTCATAATGTTGTGGTCAGAAAAGATGCTTGATATGGTTTCGATTTTCTTAAATTTACTGAGGCTTGATTTATGACCCAAGATGTGATTTATCCTGGAGAATGTTCCATGCACACTTGAGAAGAAAGTGTAATCTGATGTTTTTGGATGGAATGTCCTATAAATATTGTTTAAATCTATCTGGTCTATTGTGTCATGGAAAGCTTGTGTTTCCTTATTCATGTTCCGTTTGGATGATCTGTCCATTGGTGTAAGTGAGGTGTTAAAGTCCCCCACTATTATTGTGTTACTGTCGATTTCCTCTGTTATAGCTGTTAGCAGTTGCCTTATGTATTGAGGTGCTCCTATGTTGGGTGCATACATATTTATAATTTTTGTATCTTCTTCTTGGATTGATCCCTTGATCATTATGTAGTGTCCTTCCTTGTCTCTTGCAACATTCTTTATTTTAAAGTCTATTTTATCTGATATGAGTATTGCCATGCCAGTTTTCTTTTGATTTCCATTTGCATGGAATATCTTTTTCCATCCCCTCACTTTCAGTCTGTATGTGTCCCTCGATCTGAAGTGGGTCTCTTGTAGACAGCATATATATGGGTCTTGTTTTTGTATCCATTCAGCAAGCCTGTGTCTTTTGGTTGGAGTATTTAATCCATTGACATTTAAGGTAATTATCAATATGTATGTTCCTATGACCATTTTCTTAATTGTTCTGGGTTTGTTTTTGTAGGTCCTTTTCTTCTCTTGTGTTTCCCACTTAGAGAAGTTCCTTTAGCATGTGTTGTAGAGCTGGTTTGTTGGTGTTGAATTCTCTTAGCTTTTGCTTGTCTGTAAAGCTTTTGTTTTCTCCATCAAATCTGATTGAGATCCTTGCTGGGTAGAGTAATCTTGGTTGTAGGTTCTTCCCTTTCATCACTTTAAATATGTCATGCCACTCCCTTCTGGCTTGTAGAGTTTCTGCTGAGAAATCAGCTGTGAACCTTTTGGGACTTCCCTTGTATGTTATTTGTAGTTTTTCCCTTGCTGCTTTCAATACTTTTTCTTTGTCTTTAATTTTTGCCAATTTGATTATTATGTGTCTCGGCATGTTTCTCCCTGGGTTTATCCTGTATGAGACTCTCTGCACTTCCTGGACTTAGGTGGCTATTTCCTTTCCCATGTTAAGGGAGTTTTCGACTATAATCTCTTCAATATTTTCTGGGTTGTTTTCTCTCCCTCTTCTCCTTCTGGGACCCATATAATGCAAAATTGTTGTGTTTAATGTTGTCCCAGAGGTCTCTTAGGCTGTCTTCATTTCTTTTCATTCTTTTTTCTTTATTCTGTTCTGTAGCAGAGAATTCCACCATTCTGACTTCCAGGTCATTTATCCATTCTTCTGCCTCAGTTATTCTGCTACTGATTCTTTCTAGTGTATTTTTCATTTCAGTTATTGTATTGTTTACCTCTGTTTGTTCTTTAATTCTTCTTGGTCTTTGTCAAACATTTCTTGCATCTTCTCTATCAGGTTTTCTTTTTTTTTTATTCCACCACGGAGTAAACAAGTAGGTGTCCCTCAGGCAGGATTATTTATGGGCTCACCCTACACTTCATAAAGTTTACGTGCAGACTCAACCACATGTGTGAGGAACATGTATCTTCTCAAGAAGTGCAAACTGGACACCACTTGAAGCCCCTTGGCCATCACCAAACCCTCTCAGAGGCCTTGGGAAGGAATTTGTTCCAACGGGACCAGGACACACTTGATTCCTTCCAGGGAAAGGGAGGGGAGGTGAAGAGAGCTACTTTTGGAGATGACCACTGCAAATATTTGGATTCAGGCAGGATGGAGGGCTTATGTCTCAACATTTCAAAGGAGCCAAAGAATATTTTCTGTGGACCAGAGAAGTGAGTCACTTGGGTGGGTGAGTCAATGTGAGTTTATCACTGGCTCTGTCTAATAAGGTCCTAAAGGAGTGAAGGACCAGAAGCCAGGTGTTGGAGTTGATACCAGAATAATGAAGGGCTACAGAGCACCCATGACTAGGGTGATCCACCATCCTTGTTTTTTTCCAGAACTGAGGGGTTTCCCAGGACATGGGCTTTTCAGTGCTGAAACAAGGACACTACCTAACAAACTGGAATGGTTGGTCACCCTACCCTTGACAACCCATAATAAGATGTATCTGCTCAACTGAGACAAAGGAATCCCAGGGGAGGCATCCAAGGAGAGAACCTACAGGAGACCTATGAAGGTGTCCCTGAAAGAAAGACTCACATAAACATTTTAAATATTTAAACAAAGCCAGTTCATGAGGGACATTTCCTAGTCCTTTTTCATTTCTCTCTCTTCTGGCTGTTGCTGTAAACCAGAAACTGGCTGGCAAGCTGTGGGGAGAGCACCAGGAGGGAGGAAAGAAAGCACAAGGTGGAGACATGGAGAATAAGCCACCCACAGAGAAGCAGCCCAAGCAAGGGAGCAGGAAAAGGTTTAGTGCTAAATCAGTTCTAGTTTCTGATTATGTAAGATATTCACATTACTGAATTTAACTCTGTTTGTTACTGAAGTGACTGCAGGATGTTCTTGTCCTGATATAGATGCCTGAGAATGTCTAGGAAAGTCGTGGGGTGTGCCTGAGTATGACAGGCACTTCCCTTTCAGGGACAAGGGAAGGTCAACTCCACTGAACACATGTGTAGTGGGAGTGGATCATAAAAACAGAGGTGCTGTGATTTCATCATGGATCATATTTGTTCAATATCTGTTACACTTGAAATTACATGACAAATTGAATGTCAAAGAAATAATTTGTCAATTCTCTGTTTGACTGTTCTCCCTAACCCAATCTCCTAATGACTACAGATACCAATGCAATTCCATTTCAACCAAAACTCTTCTCCCTTCTGCACTTACAGCAGTTCTACAGAGGAAAAACCAGGAGAACAAAGTATTCTAGAAGCCAGGTGAAAAAAATCTGTAGGAAGGAAAGAGTGAACAATCCTATCAAATGCAGATAATCAAGGAAGATGAAGACTGAGAATGAATCATTGGATTTAGTAACATGTAAGTTACTGGTGAGCTTGATAAGAACAAATTTGGGGGAGTAATGTTTACAAAATCTCAATTAGAGTAGGTTCAACAGATAACAGAAGGAGCTCAATTGGAGGCAGCAAGTATAGACAGCTCTTTCAAGTTTTGTTGTTGTTGTTGTTAAGGGAAGGAGAAGAATGGGAAATAGCTAGAGAGAGAAATAGGATGAAGAGAGTTTTTAATCAGTGAATATAGAAATAAAAGTTTGTAGGATGATTCCAGTAGAGAGGAAGAAATGGATGAGACAGGAGAGAGAGGAAGAATTGCTGGAGCAATGGCTTGAGTAAGTAGGTTAGAGGGGATGGGTTCTAGCACATCATTGGAGGGGTTGGTCTTTAGGAACATGGAAGGCTCAACTGTACTGCAAGAAACAAAGTGAAGCACAAGCACCCATTCAGTTGTGTGGGTAGATGTGAAGGGGCTCTTCTGCTTGCTATAGTTTTCTTAGTTACATAGGAGGCAAAGTCACCATCTGAGAATGAGGGTGGAGGAGGTATTGGAGTTTGAGGAGAGAGAAGGTAAACATAGTCACTTAGGAGAGTAGAAGAGTAAGTGATCCAGGGAAATGCAATATAATTGCTGGATAGTTTAATCACCCACATAATATTGGTGATCATGAATCTAGATTGATGTCATCAGTGGATTTTTCTCTAGGCCTGTTCATCTGTGTGTGTGTGTGTAGGCACAGAGGAGTCAGAATGTTGAATTTAACCAGGACGGGGCTTTATCCTAGAGAGTGTGATGAAGCAAGAGCAAGGCAAAGATGTTGGGGACAGATTTACAGGGTGATTATAATAAATGACGATGGAAGGGAAAGTGAGTGAGGATACAAGGAGAACCAGTAAAAGTTGTAGGATCAATGGATTGGAGGCGTTTGTGGAGTTGAGAGATTGTTGGAATTGGGGTATAGGAAGTGAACTGGAGGAAAAAAGGGTAGTTATTGGCCAGAAAGTAAGCTGTTTAGAACTGAGATTGTGGAGGGTTTGTAGTTATTGATATAAATTCAAGGCTACATCCCTGGGAATGAGTGGCCAGGGTGAAGGGGAGGACAAGATCATTGAAAGAAGGGAGGGCAAGGAATTGAGAGGACAGACATGGAAAGGCATCACCTATTGGATATTGAACTCATTGAGAAGTATGAGAGGAGTAAAATTAGAAAGAGTGAATCTTAAACTATCTTCAAAGAATAACAAGGGGTAACCAAGTAATGGTGTGGGGCAGTGGTGGGGTAGGGCTTCGGTAGATGACTTCAAAGAACCCAGTCAACTCTAGAATGACACACAGGTCTAGCTTAAAATGTTCTCCTAGTTGTTCCATGTAGTCAAGTGGACAATGAGGGAACATGTTTTATGCTAGTATTCTTACTCTCATCATCATTTTTCTGTTTCAGCTGAGTACATGAGTATTATAACAGAGAGAGGAAAGAATTTGGAGTAATGATAATTCCGTTGCTTTAATACAGCTAATTAATGAATTTCAAAGTGTGGGCTGGAATTCCTCAAGAACTTTTTCAGGTCATAACTTTTCGCTTAATGATACTAAGATGTCACTTGCCGTTTTCCCTTTTTGTCTCATGAATGTACAGTGGGGTTTTCCAGAGACTATGTGATGTATGAGAGCACAATAGATTGAGTTCAGAAGCAGACATGAGAATCCAATTGTCTTCTATTAAACTAGAAATTAAAGAAATTTCAAAAAATGTAAGACAACACCATTTTGGGGACTATTTTTTTTTTGTTTTGGAAAATTTAGGATTTTTTCTCCATAAAAATTGTTATTTATGTTAACCTGTAACGGGCTTTTTTTTTTTTTTCATTTTATTTATTTAAAAATTCACCAATTTATTAAACAGATTTACTGATTATCTACTGTATAATACATGTTGAACATCCTGAGATAATTTGTACAGCTCATTGGCTGATAGAGAAAACAGACACAGAAACAAATAAAGCTCAAAGTTATAATACTATGATAACTCTATGTGTATAACTACATTTCCCACTTTCTGTTTCTGCTTGCCAGAATGCTCCTCACCTCCATCTTCTCATAGCTGATTCTTTATCATTTGAGGTCTCAGAGAAAATATCCCCTCCTCAGGAAGAATTTTCCCCATTTTATCAGATAAATTATTTGAAGTATCCTACAGCCAGCCCCCTCCATAAACATATCTGAAGACACTAACCAATAGAATATGCCAAACGTGTGGGATATAGATGATTGTGTGATTCTCTTACATAAGACTGCAGTGCTCATTTTTCTGGAGGTGCTTGCTGTCTCCTTTGCTGGCTTTGAGGAAGCAAGTGGCCATGCTGGAGAACCCCATGTGGTGAGAAACTACAGGTGCCTCAAGGAGCTGAGGGTGGCCCTCAACCCACAGCCAGCAAGAAACTGTGTTCTGCCAACAACCTGAGTGAGTTCGGAAGCATATCCTTCCCCAGCAGAACCTCAGATGAGGCTGAAGTCTCAGACAGAATCTTTTGTTTTTTTGTTTTTCAGCTTTCTTGAGGTATAATTGACAAATAAAATTGTAAGTCTACAATGTGAATATTTGATATATGTAAACATTGTAAAAGGATTCCCTCATCAAATTAATTAGCACATCCATAACCTCACATATTTATCTTTTTTTGCTGAGAATATTTAAGTTCTACTCTCTTAGCAAATTTCAATTATACAATTACAGTGTCAACAACTAGAGTCACCAAGTTATACATTAGATTCTCAGATCGTATTCATCTTATAACTGAAACTTTGTACCATTTTACCAACTTCTCCTTATTCTGCTCACACTCCAGCCCATGGCAACGATTTCTCTACTCTCTGTTTCTATGACTTTGTCCTTTTTTTTTTTAATTCCACATATAAGTGATAACATGCAGTATTTGTCTTTCTGTGTCTTCGTTTATTTCATATAACATCTTCCAAGTTCATACATGTCACAAATGACAGGAATTCCTTCTGTATTAAGGCTGAATAATATACATATACGTATACACACACACACACATATATATATATATATATTTTTTTTTTTTTTTTTTTTTGCAGTACACGGGCCTCTCACTGTTGTGGCCTCTCCCGTTGCGGAGCACAGGCTCCGGACGCGCAGGCTCAGCGGCCATGGCTCACGGGCCCAGCCGCTCTGCGGCATGTGGGATCTTCCCGGACCGGGGCACAAACCGTGTCCCCTGCATCGGCAGGCGGACTCTCAACCACTGCGCCACCAGGGAAGCCCTATATTTTTTTTTTATAAATTTATTTATTTATTTATTTATGGCTGCCTTGGGTCTTTGTTGCTGTGTGTGGGCTTTCTCTAGTTGCAGAGACCAGGGGCTACTCTCTGCTGCGGTGTGGGAGCTTCTCACCGCAGTGGCTTCTCCTGTTGCGGAGCTCAGGCTCTAAGCACATGGGCTCAGTAGCTGTGGCTCACGGGCTCTAGAGCGCAGGCTCGGTTGTTGTGGTGCATGGGCTAGTTGCCCCATGGCATGTGGGAACTTCCTGGACCAGGGCTTGAACCCATGTCCCCTGCATTGGCAGGCGGATTCTTAACCACTGTGCCACCAGGGAAGTCCTATTTTTTTTTTCTTTATTGATTCATCCCTTGACAGACACTTAGGTTGTGTCCATATCTTGGCTATTGTGACTAATGCTTCAGTGAACTTGGGAGTACACATATCTCTTTGAGATATGATTTTGTTTACTTTGGATGTATAACCAGAAGTTCAATTTTCATATCATATGGTAGTTCTATTTTTAATTTTTTGAGGAAACTTCATAGTGTTTTCCATAGTAGTTTGTATTCCCACCAACAGTGTAAAAGTGTTCTCTTTTCTTTGTATCCTTGACAACATTTGTGATTTCTTTTCTTTTTAATAAAAGCCATCCTAACATATTTAAGGTGATAGATCACTGTGATCTTCATTTGCATTTCCCTGATGATTAGGGATGTTGAGCATCTCTTCATGTACCCTGTTGGCCATTTGTGTGTCTTCTTTGGAAAACTGTCTGTCCAGGTCTATTGCCCCTTTTTAAATTGGGTTATTTGATTTGTTGCTATTAAGTTGTATGAGTTCCAATATATTTTGGATATTAACCTCTTATTGGATATGTAGTTTTAAAATATTTTTATTTTGCTGATGGTTCCCCTTGCTGAGCAGAAGCTTTTAAGTTTGATGTAGCTCCACTTGTTTATTTTGGTTTTTAGTGTCAAACCCCCCAAATCATGGTCAAGACCAAAGTCAAGAAGCTTACCATCTATATTTTTTTCCAAGTGTTTTACTGTTTCAGGTCTTACATTCAAGTCTTCAATCTATTTTGAGTTGATTTTTTTGTATGGTGCAAGACAGGGGTCCAGTTTCACTCTTTTGCATGTGACAATGCAGTTTCTTCAACACCATTTATTTCAGAGACTGCCCTTTCTCCATTGTATGTATTTGGTTCCTTTGTCAAAAATTAATTGACCATATATGCATGGGTTTATTTCTGTGCTCTCTAGTCTGTTCCATTGATCTATGTGTCTGTTTTTATGCCAATACCATACTGTTTTGATTACTATAGCTTTGTAATATAGTTTAAAATCAGGTCGTGTGATGCCTCCAGTTTTATTCCTCTTTCTCAAGATTGCATTAACTAATTGAGGTCTTTTGTGGCTCCAAACAAATTGTAGGATTGCTTTTTCTATTTCTGTGAAACATGCTATTGTCATTTTTATAGGGATTGCATTGCATCTGTAGATCACTTTGAGAAGCATAGAAATTTTAACAGTATTAATTCTTCTAATCTATGAGCACAGAATATCTTTCAGTTTATCTGTGTTTTCTTCAATTTCTTTCATCAATAACTTAAAGTTTCAGTGCATAGATCTTTAACCTCATTTGTTAAATTTATTCTTAAGTATTTTATTCTTTTTCATGCTATAGTAAATGGGATTGTTTTCTTAATTCCTTTTTCTATGGCTTGTTGTTAGTGTATAGAAATGCAATTGACTTTGTATATTTATTTTCATATACTGCAATTTTACTAAATTTGTTTATTAGTTCTAAGAGTTTTTTGGTTGAGTCTTTAGGATTTTCTAAATATAATATTATGTCTTCTGCAAATAGAGACAATTTTACTTCTTTCTTTCCAATTTGAATGACTTTTATTTCTTTTTCTTGCATAATTGCTCTGGCTAGGACTTCCAATATGATGTTGAATAAAAGTAGTGAGAGTGTGCATCCTCCAGGGATGATCACAAACATTTCTTAGATGTATATTAAATTAGAAGGCTGACTCTCAGGCAGCTGCTTTCAAAGTCTGCAGGTGGAGCCCTTTTACAGAAAGACTTGGAAATGGGCATTTTTCCTTGCTCCCTCTCTGCTGAGCCCTGGGGAGATAGCTGCAGTGAGTGCTGGCCTGTCCCTTAAGAACTGTTTCTTTGTTTGCTGTAGTCTTGAGGGTCTCAAGGATGCAAGCCTCATTGGCTTTCAGAGCTAGGTGTTTGGGGACCCATCTCTTGGGTGGGAGTCTTAAAAACTGGAGCACTAGATGTGGGGTTTAAATCATTCACTCCTTAGGGAGAATCTGGGAGTTGGGAGTGCCCTCAGGATTGTATACGCTGTACCTGGGGTGAGGTTTATGGCGAGAGTGTGCCTCAGCCTTTCCTACCCAATTCAATGTTGGTACATGTCATTCACTTGATGTGTAGGGTTTCTGGAGTTCTTTCAGAGGTAATTTCTCTGCGTGTAGCTATACTTTCTGCATGTCCATGGGAGGAGGGCAGTTCAGGAGCCTCCTATGTCATCATCTTGGTCGACCTCTTCCTTATTCTTTTATTTTAAACGAATTAAAATAAATATGTAGAAATTTCTGTTTTAATTTTGAATATGTTGAATATTAATAGATATAACCTAAATAAACAAAATCTCTTTGGCATAGTCAATCATTTTTAAAAGAGTAAAGGGGCCTTGACACTGGAAAGTTTGAGACCCACTAATTTTTAACACTTACTAGAAGATGAAGACCTGCTCCCAGGGAAAGGTTGAAAGGTTGGACCTGTGCAAAAGAAGTCGAGGTGGAGAAGCTTTCTGGAGACTGTGACCTACAACTTGAGACAATGTCTCCACAGGAATAGCAGGGAACATATGGAGAAAAAGTATCACAAAGTAACTTTTTGAGCTGTAGGAGGCTTCTTTGAATACTGCAAGAATATTTCTATGAAAAATTGGTTAATAAATAAATCTGTATGTATAGATATAAAGAAAATGATATATCTTTGCAATCTCCATGAAATCTATTTGTTTTAAAGATTTAGAAGTTTTTTTTTCTGATTATGAAAGCAATACACATTCACTGTAGAAAATACAGAAAATTCTGAAAAGTGTTAATAAAATAGGAATTAGTTGCAATTCTACCTCTTAGAATGAGTTAGCATATATTCTATTTACTTCTGTCTCTATTTTTAAATTGTTATATGTATAATTTCATATCTACTATATTTACTTAACCTTCTATTATGAGCATTTTCTCATTTGACAATCATTTGAAATCACTATATGTAGTGGAGCAAAATATTCCATTGAGATAATACAATAATTTATTTAGCCCATCTGCTACAGTTGTACATGAGGAGTTATTTTTCTCCTTTTATAAATTATATTTGAATGTGTCCCTCTCTATGTAATCATTTATTCTGTACACACACACACACACACACACACACTTGCATAGGCCAAGAACTCTGCATATGTTCTTATCTACATCACTGGTTCAAAAGCATTCGTTATACTTAATGGAATAAATATTGCAAAGATGTAATCTCCTCCAAAATTAACTTCTAAATTTACTGTCAAAATTATTGTTAACTCCAATAAAAGTGCCAGTAATTTTTTAAAGACAATGAAATGATTCCAAATTTCATGTGGATAAATTAATGGATTAAAAAGATTTGGAGGGCTTCCCTGGTGGCGCAGTGCTTGAGAGTCCACCTGCCGATGCAGGAGACATGGGTTTGTGCCCTGGTCTGGGAGGCTCCCACATGCCGCGGAGCAGCTGGGCCCGTGAGCCATGGCTGCTGAGCCTGTGCATCCGGAGCCTGTGTTCCGCAACGGGAGAAGCCACAACAGTGAGAGGCCTGCGTACCGCAAAAAAAAAAAAAAAAAAAAAAAAAAAAAGATTTTGAAATTGAAGACACAGTTGAGGAGTAATGATGGTGATAAAAGATATTAAAATGTATTGTAAAACTAAAGTAGTTAAAACAGCATGGTGTTGTAATAAGAATTGACAGGTAAAATAATAAAATTGCCTGGAAACGTGTAGCACATATAGAAATTTAGTATATGATTAAAAATAGTATTACAAATAAGTAATGACACAATGAACATTCAATAAATGGTACCAAAAAACTATTAACTCTTTGAAAAACAATAGACAAAAACAAAAAGGAAATCCCATTTCTAAAAAGCTACTTTGAGATCAAATTAGAAGGAAAGATGTAGAATGCCATCTAGTGGTGAAATAGGTAACTGCATACATATTGCTTAACATAGCATCTATTGGCAGAAATTTAAAACAAATGCAGACTTGAGGGAGGTAAATTATTCATTAATAAAAAGGCTTATACCTTATACTTCACAAATTTAAAGAAAGTTTTCCCAAAACTGATAAGATGATTTTACTGTTTGGGAGAATATTATAAATGATAACCTATATAGTGATCCTAAGTTAACATGTAAGAAATTACAGTGGCAGACATTCACATAAACAAGCATGCCAACCTGTCATACTTTTTTTTAGTAACACGATGAAACAAAAGAACAATTTGAGTAAAAGTGTGCTGTTCGGAAATTCACATATGAGAGTTGAACCTGCCAGTAATTATAGTTTTGAATAAGAACACATTCCCAGAACCTGTTCTCCGGATTGTGGTGCTTGATGGAGGTCCAGAGCTTGCTCTGAGCTTGTGCCTCATGTGGCTGCATAGTTCCTGGAATTAACGGAGGCTTCATTTCCTCTCATTGACCCCAGATACAAGCTCCACATATGTCACAATGTCCATACTGGCTCTGCCTCCAGGTTTGCAATCAGTACATCTAAGTTGTAGTAAGGAAACTCAGGGAAAATCTGCAAAGCAGCCCCTGCGGTTCTGGGAACAAGCCCTCCTTCCCCATCCAAGCGGCTGCAGCACAGCTGCCCTGTTGTGATGTACCTCTGCTCCCTGGCACGGCTCTTTGGTCAAGAGATGAGCTCCTAGATTAAAGATGAGCCTGGAAGTCCCCTCCATTGGCATTTAGGATTTAGACATGGAAGCACTGGACCAGTCTGAAAGCTTAAAATTCAGGAGCTTTTGGAGACCATTAATGAAACTGGAGGAACAGAAAAAGCAAGTGGAAGGGATGAAGCTCAAAGAAGCAACAACAGGAGATAAATGAAGCGCCACTTTGCTCCCACTCCTGGCTCCGTAGCTCCCAACAAACATCTCTGCCCTTCGCTCAGCTTGGACGTTCAGTTCCTACTTGGATTCCTTATATTCCTAATATCCTTCAGAGAAACACTTCCTTTTGCTAAAACAAATGTCAGTATGTTTTTCTGTCCCTTGGATTTAAAACTGTACCATATGGGACATCCCTGGTGGTTCCTGTGGGTAAGACCCCGTGCTCCCAATGCAGGGGGCCCGGGTTCGCTCCCTGCTCGGGGAACTAGATGCCACAGGTGTGCCGCAACTAAGACCCAGCACAACCAAAAAAAAAAAAAAAAACACAGCAAGAACAAAAACTGTACCATAATAATGCTTTCGAAAGGACACACCTGATCTATATCTTTCAAGGGTGGCTCATTACCATTGCATAAAAGTCCAAATCCTTTAGCATGGTTATGAGGCCTCTCATGATCCCTCAAGCCTCATCACTGACTTTCTCTTGTTCTCTCCTTCTTCCCATCCACCGTTCACCCTCCTCTGCTGCCCTCCAAGCTCCAGCCATACGCTAAGACTCTCGTCTCCCATACCACGGCATTCTATCCGCCTCTTGGCCAGGCTCTTCCCTCTCCATGAAATACTCTCCACCACCCTCTCCCCCAGCAGCTCCCATTTATCCTTCAGATCCCAGCTTAGGCTGGGATTCCCTCCTGAAACCCTCGTAGGTCCCTTCAAACTGGGTTGGTTACTCCTCTTAAGTTTGCATCATGTCCCTAACCCCATTATAGCTTTTATCCCTTTACAGCAAAATGTCCTATTTATTTGTCTCCCCCAGGTGACTCTAAGTTCCATGAGGGAAGGACAGAGTCGGCCTCACCGTTGCATCCTAATGCCTTGGACATAACCTGGAATACAGTCAGCACTCAAATATTTGTTCGATGAACAAATGAACATACATAGAGAACTGTATCTGTTACTTAAGTGCGAAACACTGAGGCCCAAGTGAGCCATGAATCTTTTCAGAGCACAGTGTCCAATTGGTCTAATTTCTGCTCTGATGAGGTTCTGTACATTTTTCATAACATTTTAAAGAGCTACCACTTCAGATTTCAAAACCAGACAAATACTTCTAACATATGCAACTTCTTCTTATGTTAAATGAAAGCTGAATGCACGTGAATCAATGTAAGGATTATCTGTAATTTTGTGGACATGGGTGGTCCAGACACCCACGAGGAGATAAATAAATGTTTGAGGTGGGTCCTTCAATGATTTTTACACACAATGCCAATTTGGCAAGCTTGACCGGGCCCTACCAGTATGAGGAACCATGATTTTGGTATGATGTTGGGGAATTTGTGGCTTCCATCTGCTGGTTATCTCACAAAATGTGGAGCTGAGAAAAATCACATACTGATTAAATCATAGAATCCCACACTTGGAAGGGACTTCATGAGATGATCTGGGCCCGCCTCCTGAAGGTCAATGCATAAATCATCTTGTGCAGATGGCTGTTTATACTATTTTTAAAGCTCTTTAAGGATGGAGATTACACAGCTTCCCTTGGTAGTCTGATCTTCATGGTCAAGAACTTCCTTTTTTAAAAGCCCAGCTTCTCACTGCGGTTTGGCCCATTTCCTCTTTTTCTCAGCTCTCTGTGAATATGGAGAGTACAAGATCAACCTTTCCTGCTAAGTATCTCGGGCTCACACTCCATACACCCACAATTAATTATTAAGATTTATGCTACCCCCCCAAGCCACACAGTTGCAATTCGTTTAGTTTTCAGAAGACTTACTTTTTTCCCTCTACAATGATTTTTGTGATTAAGATTTTTCTCCTTAGAGCCTAGTCTATACCTCACTATATAAAACTGGTAATGGCATTTCTTCTCAAATCCAAGTCAGCTGTAGATAAACAGCAAAGTTTTCTTCTTATCTTACCCCAGCATCGTATTTGCTGTTTAAATTACAGCATTTCCTTTTTGTTTCTGGCATAGATAAATCTCAAGCCTTTTACTGTCAAACTGCTGTTTTTTATATGTCATATCTGTATAATTTGTCTTGGGTTTTGTGGTAGGCTAACGAATGTCCCCGCGAAGATGTCCGAATACTGATCCCCAGAACCTGTGATTATGCTACCTTACATGGAAAAGGGGACTTTGCAGATGCTATTACATTAAAGATCTTGAAAGGCAGAAGTTATCCTGGATTATCCAGATGGACCCAATATAATCACAAGCGTGCTTATAAAAGGGAGATAGGAGGATAAGGCGACTAAAAAGATATGACGGGAGCACAGATTGGAGAGAGACACTTTGAAGACAGAGGAAGAGTCAGGAATGCAGAGGAATGCAGGCAGCCTTTAAGAAGTTGGAAGAAGCGAGGGAACAGAGTTTTCCCTAGAGCCCCTGGAAGGAGTGTGGCCTTGCCAATACCTTGATTTCAGCCTATTGAAACCCATTTTGGGCTTCTGAACTGCAGAAGGGTAAGATAATAAATTCATGTTGCAATGAGCAACTAAGCTTGAGGTAGTTTGTTACAGCAGCAATAAGAAACTAATACAGCTTTATTCATGAAAATATCTGTGCTTGTCTTGAACTTCATGGTTTTACTTAACAGACCACTTTTGGATTCAAAATGGTTATTTAGTATTATGTTCCCATCACCCAAAGCCACAACAAAACTAGTGGGTATTTACTAGACTATTGATAACCTTAACTTCTTATCAACTGTTTTAAAATAATTTATGTAATAGAAGATTCCATTTATTGAAAGGGTTCTATTTGCCAGGGACTACAGCGTGAGCTTGGAACGTGCTGTCTCACTTAATGAGGTAGGGATTATTATCCTCATTTCATTCACCGATAGAACTGACATTCAAGCCTCAGTATGCCTCATTTTAAAGCCCATCTTCTCTCAACTCCACCACGTTGACCTGCCACTGCCTTCTGCTCCATTTCTCTAGCTGGGGTATAAAATTGTTAAGAATGTGAAGCACCATGAAGTTTCAAGGAAGATGTGTTACTCTAAATGTAACTTTCTTGAAAAAAAAAAAGAGAGAAAGCTAGTTCCCTAGAAATGCCATGCGTTTGTTCCAGACGTCAGATAGAAACGATTTCAAACATCAAATGAAATGATAATTATTGGAAAAGTGGGAGGGATCCCTCAAAAACATTAGGGGGGAAGGCAAGAACTCTCTCTGTCTTGGCAGGGACATGTGATTTCCCTGGGGAAATAGCATTTGTAAAGAGAAAAACTTCAGAACTAGTTTCAAGCAAAGTTATTGTTTAAACTCATATTCTGCCCTATGAAAGTCTCTGAACTCGTGTTGTCCTTCAGTCGTTGTTTTTGGTTACCTACATAATTTGACATGTTAGGCTATGAAGGGTGGTATTTTATCTCTGTGCACTGTTCCTTCTCTTACTTCTCTCTGTTTGAAAGAGAAGAGAGTGCAATTTCATTTGAATAGCAACCTTCCCCAATTCTGCTTTCCATGTGGTCTGCCCAGGCTGGGAGGGAGGAGATACAAATTTCTTCTCAAGTCATCTCATCTTAACAAACCAACCAACAAATATTCAATCAACAAACAACCACTCCTTAGTTCTACTAACCATCCCTCTCTCTCCTCCTTTTTCCATCTGAACAACTGGTAAGTTTTCTCCATTCTATATAAAACATTATGCAAAGATAGCATCAAATCCCACCCGTCTTCCAACCATACTGTTCCTATGTCCTTCTTATGTATAAACATTACAGCTGTTCCTATCCTTTTCCTTTTGGACAAAACTCGAAAGACCACAGTGGTTTATACTTGGCTGCAGCCCTCGTTTTCTTGTCTCTTCTTAATCCACTATAATTCTGTTGCTCCATTACTCTTTGGTGGGACAAGTTTCAGTGGGTTCTCACGGGGTAGGAGTGGGTGTAGAATTCAGCTGGATATCTTTTATATGTTCCAACTAAACCCACTGTTTTCTCTCCAGTTTCTAAAACCTGCCCCTCAGCCAGTATGTACTCTTTAGTGAAGGACACTACCTAGATGCCAAACCAGAAATCTAGAATGCGACTCTATTCTGTCTTCTTATATTCATGCCACCTCCTTAAGATTTTGCCTACATCTTCCTTTCTATTCACTATCAGTTCTTCAATTCAAGTCTTCAGCATTTTTCAACTGAATTACTGAAATTCTCTTCAACCTGCTGCTTCCCTCTAATCTTTAAAGTTGTTTTATGAGATTCCAGTTCATTCCTGATAAAAGAAGAAAACAGAGGGCATTGCTAATGTGTAGGAAACATAGATATCTGTGTCAAAAGCCAAAGACATCCAGAGCAATAAGATGGCCAAAGGAAGAAAATAAGGAAAGAAACTGAAATTAGACAGAAGATGTGGGCTAAAATGTGAGGGTCACAGTGACTGCTCTAAAATACATGTGAGCTAGTGTGCTCTTAAACACGCCTGTGTCCCGGAATATTATGTCTAATTGGGCATGAGTAGATGAAATATAGTCTATGTATGCATATATTATGCAGTGAGAGTTGTTAAGGTGATGAGAGGAGCTCAGTTTATAGAAGTGTAATCAGAATCACCAGCCATGGCTACAAAATTATTGTTATTTATTTTTATCATTATTTTGTCTTTATGGGTATTTTATTGAGAAGTTAGAACACAATAGCCTTTCCTTCTCATTCTCTTTCCTTATCATCATTTCCTCTATAATTTATTGTGACACTTTTAAGACATTTAAGAAAATATGAAGGCTAATGAACACCAATATACTCACCACCAACCCTAAAATATAAACTTCCAAATTCCACAAAAATTGAAGTACTATGCTCAATCTCTGCTTCTTTCCCTTGACTCTTAACCAGAGGTAACCCACTCTTCTAAAATTAGTATTCTTTCATTCCCACATGTATTCACTTTTAATGCCCAAATTACAATGGCTCTCACTCACCTGATGTAGCATCTCGGCCACACCACCCAATCGCTGAAGATAAAAATTGAAGAGTAATCCTTCATTCATCACTTTTTCTCATCTTGTGGAATGATGCTCTGGGCTCGTACACTGGGGAGTAACAATAGTGCACATTTCTTCCCAAATCCATGTTCAGTGTGAGATTGGCCATAGTGGGGGTACTCACACCATGAACACTGGCAATAACTACAAATCAAGTGTTTCCTCCTCATTCTCCTCCCACCCCCTAAGAATGGGCCATTAAACATTTACCAACATGTTACTGTTCATCTCAGAGGTGGCAATTTTGGGTGTGAAGGAGATGCCAGTGAGGGTGGAAGGAATAACAGGGGAACAGGGTCTCTCATGGATGCATCAGGAGGGAAGAAAGGCTGTAATCTAGGACACTGAGCAGGGAACACAGCAGCCAGAAGTCCCTGACCTTGGGATCTAAGCAGGCCAAGCTAGGGGTGTTTTGAGGAAGCACCTTATTATGGCTAGTACGGTTTCGAATACATTGTTTGGCTTGACATTGAGGTGAATGATGTTTAGTGCTGCCAGGCAGTTGGCAGGAGACTTACGGTTTTGCAAGTGTTTTGACAGACACATGGTTCTCAGGGTAAACAGTTAGTTATTTCAGAAAAATAGTATTCTACAGGGTCCTCTAAGCTGACCAACTGGAATCCTAATGTCTAGTGAGGTTGAGGTGTGTTGACTGAGGTGCTCTCATCTCCAATGGTGACCTCGTGGGCTGGGGTGACATCCTCTGAAGCGCTGGTGTCTTGGGGGTGGTGAAGGCCAACTTGGGGGAAGGTGACTTTTCTGGGTGGGACACATGAAGGAGTGGCTGACTGCTGTCAAGTTCTAAGTATAAATGCTAGAGGCCTATCTCAGGATGAAATTACAAGTACAGGATCGACTGCTAGTTGAGCAGATCTCAGTGAGCTCTGTAGGATCCTCAGGGGCTCCTTGCAAAGGAGTGTGTGATGTCTATGATGGAGGTTTGTGCGGACTCCAGCTATGACGCACGTAGCTTCTGGGCATATTGATGGGCTAATTGTAGGAACGTTTTGTGGATGGCAGCTTTAAAATCCAGAGATCGCCCTGTTAAGACTATATAGTGGAACCATTAGGGCACAAACCTGCCAGCCAGATGGGTCTGATTTGATTACACTGGGAGGCTATTCTGCCTGGGATATAATTTGAAGCATGGTATAAGGTGGGAGCAGCTCATTTAAGTATGGCTTCCATTGGAGACATTTAATATAGAAGGAAGTGAGCTCTGAGTCAGAATCCACTCCTGGTGGCACGCTGGCCGAAGCCCTTCCAACAGGGCCTGTCACTCAGTCATCCTCCTGTGCAGTTGTTCACCTGGCTGGTATTCCCACACATCTCCTGGGACAGGATTAGGCCTGCGGGGTCCACTAGCAATTCTATCATCCAGGCTGTACACAATTAAGAGCAATAACCATAATAAAGGAGAGTATTTGCATTGGACTAGCTTGCTGGGGCCTCCTTCAGAGCAAGTAATCTGGATACTGATCAAAGGTAGAGTTGCTTTGGATCAGTAGGTTGTTTCCTCCTCCCCCAAGGTGCTGTGGTGACCTGGATTCCAGGGTTCCTTTATGGATTTCACTTCCTAATGTGACTGGCATCCATTAGGCAGAGGGCCTGTGTTCTTCTCTCTGAGACCCACACAGTTATTCACTAGTGGCTTCTGGAGCTATAATTTCCATCTCTTGTAAACTTTTTGATGAATTTGGTTTAATTAACCAACTTTTATTACCTGAATAGTGAGGCAGAACCAGTGGCCTGAACTTCATGTCTGGTACTGGGCCATCATCTGGGCCAATGATATCTGTATAATCATGATTTCTAAACAATTTTGTTCCCTTGGTTTCTCTGTTATAAGAGGGTCATATTGCACAATCCACCCTCAGTTGGGTTGCCAGTATGTGGAAGATGGCGAGATTATTGAAAAGTCAAAATGGCAAGGGAAGCATTTATCTGTAAGCAGTCTTGAATGACCTCCTCTCTGCTATGGAGGGAGTGAGAGTTCCCTGTAAGTACCAGCAGGGAAGTCTTTGGAGAAGACTGTCGGTGATGTGAGGGGTTTGGAGACTTGGAGTCCAGGAGTTAAGGAGTATGAGAGCTTGGGGTAAAAATTTTGTCTATTTGGGTGGTCATTTATTGTTTAAAAGCTTGAGGAACATGTCTTTGAGTAGGCCATTGTCCTTCTCTATAAGTCTGGTCACTTGGGGTCAGTAAGCTAGGTGGAAATTCCATAAGATTCCATGTTCTGGATGGATCTTAGCTAGATGTAGGGCATGATTGAACAGCTTGGGAAAGTGAAATGGTACCTTGATCTGACTCTACAATGTCTGGTGGGCCAAAGTGAATGAGTACCTGCTTAAGAAGGAGATTACACAATGTGAAGCAGCATTTCAGGAGGAAACAGCCATTAGGAGTCTGTCCCCTAATATGTCCCCTAATACTATGTTGCTTGTCCAACATATGGACCAGGGAGTTACAGCGACTTTCGAGAAATATTATTTATGTCACACTTTCCTCAGGCAGTAAAGGTGAGTGATGAATCAAGAACAACCTTGTGACAATTTTGGAAGGACTATAACATCTACAAGGCCATAAAAAACCTTGACTTTGCTTGGAGTGAGGTTATGGCAGTCACCATGGGGTGAATGGGGTTTGGAAGAACCTTTGCCCGCAGCTTGTTCATGATTTTCTTGGATATAGGAAGGTGGATGACGAGTCCAAAGAGGTCTTCAGCAACTTAGTGACCCTCAGCAAGAAGCTGGAGCTAGATCTGCAAGAGGACGACTTCACTGAAATCCTTACTGTGCAAGACGAGGAGCTTACTAATGAAGACCTGATGGAATTGGAGGCCCAGAGAAAGGACGAAGAGAGAAAAGAGGAAGAAGAAGTAATTGAAGAACTGAAGAGATTCATGATGCAGGAAATGGCGAAGGGATTTTGTTTATTTGATGAGGCACTGTTAGTTCTTGAGGCACAGGACCCAAATGTAGAACAGTACATGAAGGTTGCAGTAGTCGTTCAGAATGCAATCCAGTGCTACCGTGTCATCTATGATGAGAAAAAAAGAGCTACAACCCAGACATCACTGGATCATATTTTCAGGAAGGCAGATAGGATTGAATCCAGCAAGGAACCAGAACCTGTGCCATCAACGTTCAGGCCTGAGTGAAACTGCAGCTTGCCCTCCGTCTCCTATTGCTGACGATCCTTCAGCTCTACCATCTCCCACCTCCTCTCCCTCCTCCAGTCAGTAACTCTTCTTGCCTGTTCACTCGATGCCAGCCCCTCTATGCCAGCTGCTGTACTGTACTGTAAGATTTAATATGTTTTCTTTATTTTTTGTTTGTTTATTTTTTATGTATTATTTGGGTGAAAAGCATTATAAACCTATTACAGAACAGTACTATATAGCCGATTGTGTTAGTTGGGTACCTAGGCTAGTTTTGTTAGACTACGAACAAATTGGAGTTACGAACACACTCTCGGAACAGAACTCGTTCGTATGTAGGGGACTTACTGTATCCACAATGGTGGTTTCATACCTACTAGCTCCAGGAGAGGGCGGTGGCCGTCAAATAAAAATCATTTGCCGGGCTTCCCTGGTGGCGCAGTGGTTGAGAGTCCGCCTGCCGATGCAGGGGACACGGGTTCGTGCCCCGGTCCGGGAAGATCCCACATACCACGGAGTGGCTGGGCCCGTGAGCCATGGCCGCTGAGCCTGTGCGTCCGGAGCCTGTGCTCGGTAACGGGAGAGGCCACAACAGTGAGAGGCCCGCGTACCGCAAAAAAAAAAAAAAAAAAAATCATTTGCCATAGCAGTAGGGTCTATTGCCCCAGGGAACACACCCCCACCTGGGAGCCTCCCAGAGTTTTGTTTGGGAGCAAAGGGGGCAATTATCTGCCACCATTTTGTCTAGAGCCTGGGTGAAGAAGATGCTGTGCCTCTTTTCCCAGTCAGTCACTACCTGATGTCTTGATGTGATGTGGTCCCATTCTGCTAGTGGGTATGGCATCTCTGGAGGAATAGTTGTTTCCGGGGCTATGTCTGGTACTCTGGGGTGCGGCTCATGTGGGGCCTTGGAACAGGTGTGTAACTTGGATAAAGAGTCTGCAATGCTATTATAATGTGCTTTTGGTGTTTGTTTATGTGTGTGTGTGTGTGTGTGTGCGTGCGTGCGTGTGCAGAGATACATAAGTGACCACAATCGACATGTGTGAGCTGCCTATCTCCAGATGGAGGCATCCCCGAGAGGCTTTCCTTGAATCATAAAATTACCCTTTTGCCAGTGTCCAGGCCAGGCTGTGACAGGCCTCCCCAAGATGTGCTACTTTGGCATGTGGATTATTTTGAGCTAAAGGCAGTGGAGACCCTATAGGCTCAAGAAAAACTACTGTCCCTCCCTTAACTACCTAGAAGAATTTAGATTGGAGATTTTCCCCAGTAAAACAGTTATTACCAAGAATCTCTCATGTATGTGGGGTTCCTGCATGTATGAAATGAAATTTGATTTTCTCCTGTTAATCTAATGTTAACTTAATTTTAGACCAGCCAGAAGAAACTAGAAGAGCAAAGGAAAATTTTTTTCTTCCCCAACAATTACGCTAATACTACTGGAAACAAACCTATCTTTATGAACTGAAACTCATTCTTCTTCTTTTTTAATGGGTATACAGTTCCCTATTTCATGGATGTATCTTGATTCATTCAACTAGTATCATATGGGTATTCAGGTTATTTCTAATTTTTTACAATGAATAATCAATATCCACAAACAATAACTTTGTACGTAAGTAGATTTTTATTTTTTTAAATTTTATTTATTTATTTATTTATTTTTGGCTGTGTTGGGTCTTTGTTGCTGTGCATGGGCTTTCTCTAGCTGCCATGAGCGGGGGCTACTCTTCGTTGCGATGCGCGGGCTTCTCATTGTTGTGGATTCTCTTATTGCGGAGCACGAGCTCTAGCCACACAGGTTTCAGTAGTTGTGGCAAGTGGGCTAGGTAGTTGTGGCTTGTGGGCTCTAGAGTGCAGGCTCAGTAGTTGTGGTACATGGGCTTAGTTGCTCCATGGCATGTGGGATCTTCCCCAGCCAGGGCATGAACCTATGTCCCTTGCATTGGCAGGCAGATTCTTAACCACTGTGCCACCAGGGAAGCCCTAGATTTTTATTTTTTAGTGTGTAACTTTAGGGTAAATTTCTAGAACTGGGGCTGTTGAGGAAAAGGGCAAACGTCTAAGTAGTTCTGGTATATTGTCAAATACTCCTCCAGAAGGGGTAATGACATTTTGTATGCTCATCTGCAGCGTTTGAAAGGTTCTGTGTACCCACATCCTTGTCAACAGAGTGTATTGCCAAGCTTTTGAGTTAGAACTAATATCTTAATATAGTTTTATTCATATAGATTTTGCATATTTAAGTTTATTTATTAAGGCACAATTTATACACAGTGAACTGCATAGATCTCAAGCGCACATTTTGCCAAGGTCTGATAAATATGCATTTCCATGTAACCCACATCTTAATCAAGAAATAGAACATTTCCGTCATTTTCATTTTCTAGGAAGCTCTCTGGTGTCCATTCTACTCAGAACTCCACACCTCCCTCCCCAGAGGCAGCCATTAAGCTATTCTACCACCATTGCTTAGTCTGTGCTGCTCTTAAGCTTCTTATAATAGAATCAAGTAGTATGTTCTATTTTGTCTTTGGTTACTTTTGTGTAACATATTATTTGTGAGATTGTCTTGTTGCGTGTATCATCATAATAATTTGTCCTTTTTATTGCTGTGTAATATTTCATTGTATGAATATACCAGTTTTTCTGTCCATTCTTCTGTTGATGGACATTTGGGTTTCCAATATTTCGGCTATTAGGAAAGTTACTAGAACATCTTTGTTCAAATCATATACATACAAATACACATTTTTTTAATGGCTATGCAGTTTGTCCATTTTGTCGAAGTAACTTGATTCCTTCAACCAGTATCCTATGGGTAGATGTATGGGTATTTAAGTTGTTTATAATAATGTTTCTTTTGGTAATATATATAGGGTACATATGTGTTTAACTTTATAACAAATTGCCAAACAGCTTTCCTGTGTACTCATCTCATTTTATACTATCATCCAGAATATATGAGACTTCCAGTGCCATATCTTTGCCACCATTTTGGCTGTTGCCTTTTACAAATTTGATATAAATGTGTAATGCATTAATTCCATTTTATATGCAGCATGTGTGGAGATAATGATAATTTTTTTCTTTTTAGATCTCTTAATATGGTACATTATATTGACAGATTTTCTAATATGGAACCCCCTTGATAATTTTGGAATAAATTACATTTAATCATAGTGTATTAATATTTTTAATATGCTATTGAATTCTATTTGCTGGGATTTTTAGGATTTGTGTGTGTGTGTGTGTGTGTGGTATGCAGGCCTCTCACTGCCGTGGCCTCTCCCCGTTGCAGAGCACAGACTCCGGACGCGCAGGATCGGCGGCCCTGGCTCACGGGCCCAGCCGCTCCGTGACATGTGGGATCTTCCCAGACCAGGACACGAACCCGTGTCCCCTGCATCGGCAGGCGGACTCTCAATCACCAGGGAAGCCCGATTTTTAGGATTTTAAAATCAACTTCATAAATGAAATTAGCTCACAATTTTCTGGGTTTTTTTCTTCTATCTTTATCAAACTTAAGTATCAATGTTACACTCACTTTATAAAAAGAATTAGAACATTGGTCTTCTCCTTTTCTCCCCTTAGCCTCTGAAATAAGTTAGGAAGTATCGTAATTACCAACTTCTTTGAAAGTTTGATAGAAGATCCATGCAAAACCATCTGGACCCGGTGACTTTTTAAAAAAATAAATTTATTTATTTTATTTATTTATTATTTTTGGCTGTGTTGGGTCTGTTGCTGCGTGTGGGCCTTCTCTAGTTGCAGCAATTGGGGGCTACTTTTCATTGCAGCGTGCAGGCTTCTCACTGCGGTGGCTTCTCTTGTTGAGAAGCATGGGCTCTAGTAGTTGCAGCTTCAGTAGTTGCAGCACGTGGCTTCAGTAGTTGTAGCTCATGGGCTCTAGAGTGCAGGCTCAGTAGTTGTGGTGTGTGAGCTTAGTTGCTCCGTGTCACGTGGGATCTTCCCAGACCAGGGATTGAACCCGTGTCCCCTGAACTGGCAGGTGGGTTCTTAACCATTGCACCACCAGGGAAGCCCCTAGACCTGGTGACTTTTTATGAGATGATTCTTTGATATTTTTGTCCATTTCTTCTATGGAAATTGGTTTATTTAAGCTTTTTTAATCTCTACTAATGTCAACTTTTATAACTACATTTTCTTTCAAATTCATCTCTCTCTTCTAGGTTTTCAAATACATTTTATTCTAATAAATCATAGACATTTTCAATAGTCTCATATTTGTTTTAATTTCATTCGCTTCAGTGGTTGTTTTCAAATTCATTTTATTTTATATATTGTTGTTTCTTCTTATTCTTTGTTTGTTCTGTAATATTTCTTTTATATATTGCTAGATTTGATTCATCAATGTCTTATATAGGATTTTTTTACCTATGTTCAGTCAGATTGTGTTCCTTTTCTGTAAAATCTTTGTCAGATTTTTGTATCAAGGTTATCCTGGTCTCATAAAATGAGGTGGGAAATGTTTTATATTTGCTCCTTATTTTGAAGAATTTATGTAATATTGGTGGTTTTTTTTCCTTAGATGTTTAGAAGAATTCACCTGTTAAGCCATCTGGGCCTGGAGCTCTTTTCTGGAAAAGTTTTTAAAATAACAAATCCAATTTCCATAATAGACAGAGGACTATTAAGATTTTCCTATTATTTGTGTCTATTTAAGTAACATTTTAAAAAAGAATTTGTCCACTTTAACTAATTGTCAAATTTACCAGGCATAGAATTTTATGTACTATATACTTATTATCATGATATTGTCTGTAAGATCTTTAGAGATGTCCCCTTTTATTATAGGTATTGGTCATTTTTCCTCTTTTTGTCCTTGCCTAGTCTTGCTAGGGATTTATTAATTTTATTAATCTACCCAAAGCACTAACTTCTGTCTTTGTTAATTTTTAGTACCAATTTTTAACTATTTCATTATTTTCTTCTAGTTTTTTAAAATTTCCTTTCTTTTACTTTCTGAAATTTGCTGTCCTTTTCCCCCCAGCTTTTAGAGGTAAAAGCTTAGGCTATTGATTTCCAAACTTTCTTCTTTCCTAACAAATACATTTAAAGCTATGTTTTATTCTTAAATACAGCTTTAGTTGTATCTTTCATTGTATTTATCTTATTTTCATTATAGTACAGTTCAAAAGTATTTTTTGATTTCCTTTATGATGTCTTTGACTGATGGGTTATTTAGAAGTGATTGCCTAGTTTCAAGCAGTTGTGAATTTTTAAGCTATCTTTTGTTTTTGATTTTTAACTTGATTCCACTATGGTCTGAATGATTCCAGTCTTCAAAATTTGTACAATTATTTGTATAATTAAGGTTTTCTTTGTGGCCAACAATGTGGTCAATTTTTGTGACTTTTCCATTCCATTTTGAAGAACATGTATCCTCTTTCATCAGAATTCATAGTTCAGTTTAGATCTATAAGATCTACCTTATTGATTATGCTGTTTAGGTATCTGTATCCTAATATTTTTCTTCCCTGACTCTATCTTGAGTTAAGAGAGGAGAGTTTAGATTTCTTTTTACCAGTGTATTTCTGACTATTGCTTCTTGAATCTCATGTAGTTTCTGCTTTATGAAAGTGGTTGATGTGTTATTGGGTGCATAAATGTTAACAGCTGTTATAGATCTTCATTAAGATTCAGAACACTCAGCATTGTAAAGTGTCCTTCTTTTCCTTAATATTTTTTTGCTGGAGTTTTAACTTTTGGTGCCAATAGTTCAACCCCTGCTTTCTTTTATATTTATATCTGCCTGGTTCATTCAACATGACTGCTTTATAGTCTTATCCTCATTATTTAATCTTAGTTCTATAATTAAAGATATAAAATGCTTGTATGAGTCTTATCTAAATGTTCTACAGTAATCTTTGTTGGATGTTTTACTTTTATCACATTGAATTCAGAGGGAGTCCAGGGTTTGGCAAACCTGCTTGGACTTAGGCCAATGAAACTTCAAACTACAAAGGTGGCACTCAGTAAAATGTGGCTTGGGCATCTCAACCCCGACTGTGGCAAAGCACCACTTGATTCTAATTTCATACATATATTCATTCTCTTACCTTTCCTTACTAATATAATCCCGTTTTGTATGGGCTGCAACATATTCATCTGAAAGACAAAATTCCCTAGCCTCCCTTGTAGCCAGGATGAGGTCATGCGACACATTTCTGGCCAAAAAAAAAAAAAAAAATCAAAATTCTTCTGGAGATTCCTGGGAATGTTTTGCTTTTTCAAAATCTGTGCATTCCGGGCTTCCCTGGTGGCGCAGTGGCTGAGAGTCCGCCTGCCAATGCAGGGGACGCGGGTTCGTGCCCCAGTCTCTGGGAAGATCCCACATGCGCAGAGCGGCTGGGCCCGTGAGCCGTGGCCACTGAGCCTGCGCATCCGGAGCCTGTGCTCCGCGACGGGAGAGGCCACAGCAGTGAGAGGCCCGCGTACCGCCAAAAAAGAAAAAAATAATAATTTGTGCATTCCCTTCCTGATTGTCAGTTCTCCTTTTAGACTTATTCTCATTTTCCTCCTCTTCTTCTTCCTCTTTATCCTCCTACCCATCCTTTTTTCCTCTGTATCTTCCCTAAAAAATGGACAGGAAACTGGGAGATGGCTCAGTCCTTTTTCAAATTTGAGGTGCCTGTGAGAGGAAAGCCATTTGCTAATGATGGCAAAGCAGAAGAATAAAGAGCAGGTGTTATTGCTGATATGCTTACTTTTGGACTTCCTGCTTCTGGACTTCTTGTTTTGTAAAAAATATATATCCTCCTATTTAGTTCAGTCTCTGTGACTGGTTTGTATTACACACAGGTAAACATAATATGTAACTAATATATTCAACTTCATTTCTAGGCTTGCAGTCCCCATCCTTAGCTTTATTTCCCACTGTCGTCCCTTAGTTTGCTTTTTAAACCTAAGGGAAGATTAATCTCTGATTTTGACCTTTGGCATTATTTTGGACTTGACTCACATTTGCTGTTTTATGCTTCCCTTTTCCATTCACTCCAGCTAGGTGTCAGTTTCCTTAGCTGCCTACCTCCTCTCCTTTGTATCCCTGGTTCTGAAGGCTGCTGCTTAACTGGAGTGGGCATGGAGGTGCTCTCAAGCTTTTGACTTGGTGTCACAAGAACACATATCTGTTTAGTCTCTAAACCAAACGTCAGTTCCAAATGGAGCCTGTTATGTCACCTGTGATACATTGGTATCAGAATAAAGGCAACAATTTGCATAAAAGAAACCATGGTGGACATCGTAGAACAACCTTTTTTTTTTTTTTTAAATAAATTTATTTACTTATTTATTTTTGGCTGCATTGTGTATTTGTTGCAGCATGCAGGCTTTCTCTAGTTGTGGTAAGCGGGTGCTACTCTTCGTTGCGGTGAGTGGGCTTCTCATTGCGGTGGCTTCTCTTGTTGTGGAGCACGGGCTCTAGGCCTGCGAGCTTCAGTAGTTGCAGCATGTGGGCTCAGTAGTTGTGGCTCGTGGGCTCTAGAGCACAGGCTCAGTAGTTGTGGTGCACGGGTTTAGTTGCTCCGCGGCATGTGGGATCTTCCTGGATCAGGGATCCAATCCGTGTCCCCTGCACTGGCAGGCAGATTCTTAACCACTGCGTCAGCAGGGAAGTCCCATAGAATAGCCTTGAGCTTGTTAGCTCAGAACTGTGAAAAATACAGTACATTGAACTTATCAGTTGAATGCCTTAACAATCCATAAAGCCATCCCCTACCTAAAACATCAAGCAAATATACGAACAACAACCCTACTCGGAAAGAACTTGTGCAACCTCTGAGCCTTCCCCTTTCAGATGCTTTGGAGGAAAACATGTTAGTTTTGGTTCTGGAGAAGCTGAGTGACATAATCTTGATACATACAAAGGTAACTTCTGCCCTGAGTAGCTCCATAATAATGATCTTAAGATGTATACTTCAGGATCCTATTATTACTGAGAACTCATTGTAAGACAAATACAGAGTTATAAACAAAGACTTCTGAAAGATATGGTGGTGATTAGGCACTTTTAATCTAATTTTTTCTCACAAGGAATTTAGGCCCAGGCAGCTTAAATTACCTGCTCAGGCTCCCACAGCTGGCACTAAACCTACTTAGATAATGCTAATCTTAAATTTTCTATCCAGATCAGGAAAAGCTTGTCATTATGTAAATGGGTGAGAGGATTATTACAGATATTACTCCTTTTGGTCAAAGTATATAAGTAATTTATAAACTTTGGAAACTTATTGGTGGGTAATTGGGAAATTCTGGCTTACAGGCACTTTAGAGATAGAGAAAGAGGATCCAACTCAAATTGATGTCGGCATCATTTTGGCATAATACGTTCCTCCTTTCTGTCCCCTTTTTAACAACCAAAAACCAGCATCCATTTATGAACAAAAGCATGTCTATAGAGTTGTGGGATCAAGCACCATATGTCAAGGGACCTGGAAGGAGTCTCTCCCAACTGTGCGTCTGGCAAAAGGAAGACAGACCTTTGTGCAGTCTGCGAACCAGCAGGAGCTGGTGAACCTGCCCCAACACCCCTTGGCGGCAGTTGAGGAAAACCTGGAGAGTGCTGACTTGGGCAGCCATCCAAGATAAGAGAGACTTCGTAGAGGTCTAGCCTTCCTAAGGGGCTATTCCAACACTCCATCAGAGCAAAAACAAAAACAAAAAACAAAACCAAATTTGGATGCTTTGGAGAGGGTGAGAGGAACCACCCAGCTCTGTCCCTCCCCCAAGGTGACACAGCGCAGGGCTGAACTAACTGGTGGCAACCTCTCTTGGGGGAGAAAAGGTGAGTGGTGAACGAGTGCCAGGTTACCCCAGCTGTATGGGAAGCTACTGGAGAAACCCATTTCTCTCCAGCTATACCCACAATACTGAAGCGAGGACATCCATGACTGGATGATGAGAGGAGATGAGGAGAGAGGCAGATAAGAATATCAAAGGGCATTAGAGAGTCCTGCTGACTGCTTTCAGGACTCCACAGGAAGCCCACCTGAGAGAATCCCCCCCATCAGAACTGCAGGCATCCTCAATGCCCCAATTAGTAAATGCACACCTCACCCCACTCTTCTGCTGGCTCCTTGTGTGGGCTCCCAAGTGTGGCAAATGGAGTGTGCTCAGAAAATCAGACCGAAGTCTGTGGGCAAGGAAGAAATCACAAACTTGAGCTGTGGCACTACTTTTTGGAAAAAAGAGATAGGTTTCCAGCAGTTCGCCTGGTGAGTAGTAAGAACCAGAGAAGGCATAAAAGCTTAAGAATTCTGCCACAAAGGGGGGCAAGAAGTGTGGAGTTGGTGTATCCATAGAAGGTCAGAGAAACCCCAGATATAATAGGACAAAGGATCAATGTATCTAACCTGACGGGAACTAGTAAAGATTTGTGGGTGATTCTGCTGCTTCAAATGTGAAATCATCAATGCAGAACTCCAAAAACATGAAGAATCAAGGAAATTTGTCATCATCAAAATAAAACAATAATCTCCAATTACCAAACTCAAAGACATGGAATTTTGCAATTTACTCGATAAAGAATTCAAAATAGCTCAATGAGCTACAAGAAAACACAGTAAGACAATTTAACAAAATCAGGAAAACAATACATGAACAAAATGAGAAATTTAACAGAGATAGAAATCATAAAAAAGAACCAAACAGAAATTCTGGAGCTGAAGAATCTAATGAATGAAATGGAAAATGCAATAGAAAGCATCTATAGCAGAGTAGCTACCATAATTTGTTAACAAACACATAATATAAAAAGACATAGCTTGTGATATAAAAAATATAAAAGTCGGGGAGTAGAAGTGTAGAGTTTTCATATGTGATTGAAGTTAAGTGGCTATCATATTAAAATGAACTTTTTCCATAAGACGTTTTATGTAAGCTTCCTGGCAACCAGAAAACTAAAACCTAGAGTAGATTTACAAAAGATAAAGAAAAGGGAATCAGAGTGGGAAATCAAGAAAAGCAGTCAGAACAGAAAAAGAGACTGAGTCTTGCTTAATCCAGAATGACTACTCTGATCTTTGCTATTAAGGAAAATGGAGAACCAGGCAGCCGTGTGGCTTCTAAGGAGAGACTGAAGCTGGGGTCTAGGACTTCAGTCAAAGTCTTAGATGGGAGATCTTGGGTTTCAACATCACATGTTTGCAAAATGTTTGATTTTCCAACAGCCTTACCTAAAGCCACCAGAAAGTCTTTAGGAACTGTCAACAGAGCTACAAAAAAAGTCAGTAAAGACTAATAGATGCCTCAGAGACAAACTTCTCTGCCAAAAAGATGACCAAAAGCACTGTTAACGAAAAAGCTCTGTTCCTGCCTCAAATGATACCTATCCAGAAATAGAGACACATTTTCCCTTCAATCCTCTAGATTTTGAGGGTTTTGACCTGCCTTAAAAGCACCAAATTGGACACCTCCCCTTGGATGGAGTGTCTCTCATGATTCTTAGTGAGGAGAGGAAACTTGAAAAGTTGTTATACCTTGGCCCCTCTTCACCTTTGAAGATTCCCTCTTCATCAGGGGGAATTTAATCTGTTGCAGTTTCTTTCAAGCAATTTGTCAACTCTGGATGTTGAATTGCCACCTGTTTGCTCTGACTTAGATATTTAAATTTCTTATCGCTTTATACTTTGTGTGTGCTTTTGTATTAATAAGCAATTTTTTTGTTTAACAAGAAGAAAATGGAAAATCACTAATTTAAAATGGTAAGCAGATACAGAGGAAAAAAGAAACAACGGAACTACAAAACACCCAAAAAGCAACTAATAAATGACATTAATAAGGCCTAACATATCAATAATTACTCTAAATGTAAATGGAATAAATTCACCAACCAAAAGTCACAGAGTGTATAAAGGGATAAAAAAACAAGACCTAACCATATGCTGCCTATAGGAGGCTCACTTCAGCTTTAAGGATATACATAGGCTCAAAAAGAAAGGATGGAAAAAGATAATCCTTGCAATTGGAAACCAAAATAAAGTGGGGGTGGCTATACTTATAATAGACTTTAAGCCAATACAGTAACAAGAGAAAAAGAAGGTCATTATATAATAATTAAGGGGTCAATTTATCAAAAAGATATAACAATCATAAAAATATAGATACTTAACAATGGAGCAGCTGACTATATTAAGCAAATACTAACATATCTGAAGGGAGAAATAGACAACAATATCATGATAGCAGGGGACTTCAATATCCTACTTTCAGCAATGGATAGATCATCTAGACAGAAAATCTAGAAGGAAATGTTAGACTTGAACTATATATTAGACTAAAAGGATCTAACAGATATTTATAGAACATTCCATCCAACAGCAGCAAAATACACATTCTTCTCAAGTGCACATAGAACCTTCTCAAGGATAGGTCATATGACAGGTAACAGAATAAGTCTTAGTAGATTTAAGAAGATTGAAATCATACCAACTATCTTTTCTGATAACAATGATATGAAACTAGAAATCAACAACAAGAGGAAAGCTGGAATGTTTATGAGCATGTGGAAACTAAACAACACACTCTTGAAGAAACAATGGTTATCAGGACCTAGAGGGTGGGGAAGTTGTTATTAAAGGTTACACCTTTGCAACTAGAAGATGAGTGAGTTCTGGAGATCTAATGGGCAGTATAGTGATTATAGTCAATAATACAGTATTACATACTTCAAAATTGCTAGGAGACTAGATCTTAAATGTTCTCACTACAGAAAAGAAATAATTGTGTGACCTGACAGAGGAGTTAGCTAAAGCTCTGGTGGTAATCATATGGCAATATACAAATTGACATGTTCACCATAGACAAACACAAAGTTATGTCTTTATCATATCTCAATAATAAAAGAGAGAAAGAGAGTTGGCAATGCTGTCTGTATACAGCAAAGAAATGTCTCTGGCACGGCAATGAGCATCAGACTGGCCCAAGATACTGGACACTGCAGGACAGGGAGATGAGAGTACAGGGTATGATAGACAAATTTAAATGTCTGCAGGTGCCAGACAAGTAAGATGTATAAATAAAGTGGACTGGGGAAAGCGGCTACCTGTGTACATTATCTGGTTGTGAATGTATAACATGCACAGGTGTGTGTGTGTGTGTGTGTGTGTGTGTGTGTGTGTGTGTGTAGGGGGCACAATAGTGAGCTGAAAAGCATGTGACCATTCAGAAGAAGGCAGCTGGCTCTCAGCTTCAGAAAGATTTGTTTTGTGGGTCTAATATTTCCTGAGGACCTAATTTTTCAAGAAATCAACATTTTAATGTAAAATACCTTGATTTTTCAATGTTGGCCAAAAACGTTAAAGCACTGTGTGACAACTTAAAACGTGAAACCACGGCTGGGCATCGAATTGGCTTATGGGCTACCAGCTTAGGAAGCAGGGGTATTTGGAAGGAGTAGGAGCACAAAGAAGAGAGAAAACAGACCATGGTGAAGAAGCTTGAAATTTTTATTCAGTCTATCTTTTATATATTGAAAGCTGAGCATTTTTATGACAAAAGTTTTAAGAAGAAAGTTCACTTTCAGTTTCACAACTGTGGCTACCAGTCCTTCCCTTATCCTATTATTATAACGCAGATATGTTGTGATTGGAGTAATTTACATATACAAACTATATCATAGAACAACAATTTCATTGCTCAGTGTAAGCAGGTTAGGGTACTTCATCCAAAATAAGAAAAAAATAAGAGAATTCTGCAGTTTTTTAATTTTAAAGCTGACATTTTAGCACTATTTTGACAATGGTTCATTTACTCATGATCTTTTGGTTACACAATATTAAAAGGAAATTTATTTATTGGCATGCAAAGCAATATGGCTTTAGAATACACCTCTTAAATTTACAGAACTTAAAATTTCAAACATCCCACATGGCTGGCAGGTGATATTGTGAAGATGAACTTGAGTAATGACACACTTACTTCCTGGAGATTTAAAAAAAAGAGAAAATGACTTAACATAGTATAATACACAGATGATATAGTTAACTTATCCAGGAAATATTTCAATGATTTATTTTGATCAAAGTTATTTATGTCTTTTCATCTTATATATCCCTTTGTCTTCTGGAGTTTTCAAATATTTACATTTGAAGATGGCTTACCCTAAAGTGTCCCTATCAAGATATATAAAACGTATGAATAATTATAAAAAAGGCAATTACAACCTACCAAGATAAGTGGTTACTTTTGGCATTTAAATTTTTACTGCTATGCTTATTACATTAAGTATTTAATACCATATATACTGGCATTTTACTTTGTGCTAAAATTTCAACATACACAGCAATTTGCAATGTGTTCCGAATGCCTTGTCCCTTATTGACACTCAGGAAATGTGTTTGGAATAAATGAGTGAATGGATAAAATTGTAATGACAGAAAACAAACATAATAATGTACTCTTGAATGATTATAATTTTGATTATATATCAAGAGAGTAAAGACTCTCTCCCCACATAGAAACAACCTGTAGCAGTATGATAATATTTATGAAAGTGTTGATGGTTTTCAGAATAAACTAAAATAAATCACCTGTCAGTAATTTTTGTCTGAAGCAACCAGTTTATAAAGTCTCGAGTGGCAAGATTATCGAGAACTGTGTTCATCTCATCAGAGAAAGAGCCATCGGCGTGTCTGCGGCGGAGTTCTTCAACAATGGTGACTTCTTCTGGGAAACTGAGAAAAAGAGAGGTAAAATCAGTACTTGGTTAAACGTTTCAAATAAATGCTTATTGGTTGCCTATCACTGGTAACATGTGTAAGCATCGCTGAGAAAACCATATGTTTCTATTTACAGAGGGCCTATGACGAAAAGCCTCATAGAAACTTGCATATCAGAAAGGGATTAGGTAGAATAGCGCAGAGCTGGGACCTGAAACTAAGGCCTTTTCCATATTCCAGCTGCTTCAAAGATTTTAGTGTATTGCCAACACAGAAGTTATTATTGAGACTATTAATTTGTTTATAATTCATAAAAATATATTCTAGCCTATAAAACTAGTGATTATCAAAACAGCCTTGCCAAGTGCAGTATTAAGGGATTAAACCTTAGTCTATATCAGATTTTCTCTTCGATTGATTTATTTAGCAGAATTTTTGGTATGCCTTTAAAACACTATAAAATAGCGTCAAGTGTAAGTGACTATTTTCCCACTGATTTTGTAAATTTGATTGTTAATGTTTTAAAAATCAGCAACAATACTAGTTCCCTTTTGCCTCGAGAGCTCTTTAAAGTCTCACTAAAAATAAAAATAGAGTGGAACATGAATTTCCTGCTTCTCATAATTCAAATGTCAATCAAAATGGTCACAAGAAAACAGGATGGTTCAGGGGTCTGACTGGTTGTGGTAAGATCCAAGAAAGTACCTAAAGTTCTTGGGCGTATTTTCAGCTGTGATAATTTAATGGTTATCTTTATGACAGTCCCTAAAAAATGGGCACGTTGTTAAATATATGGGTGTTGCCACATATCTGTATTTTGAATGTCATTTCATTAAGCGTCTTAAGTTTAATTCCTTTCAGTCTTTATCACATTTTTACCTCAATACTTACTAACACATTACTTACTAACACATAAATTATGTAAATATTTAAAGTGAAACTAAGTTTTCTGCATTATTTCTTCTTTTCCTTTATCCCTAGTTTTCCTGGACAGTCCTAGTTTAAGCTTATTTTCCTGGTGTAGTTATCAAAAGCACTCTGTTTATTCTCAAAAGTGTCCTGGATTGGCAAATTAATACCCTAATTATAATACAACTATAATGGGGGATAAAAAGTCACCTGTTTGACTCTATTAATACTTGCTAACAGAGATAAAACAGATGAGACTTTTGTAAATTGTCTCCCACCAACAAGAGTTATTTCTTTCCTCTGTCAGACTATACTAATGGCTTCTGTAAGGCAGATCCATATATAGATAACCGTATTCTGAGTTTTTCACATCAAGCAAAAAAAAAAAAGAAAAGTTGAATAAGAATGTACAGACTTACTCTCGCCTTCCTCGGCCTTTCACCAGCCAAGCAATGAATTCCTTGGCGGCTTGGCCTTCCAGATAAGAACTTACATCACTGGTAAAGGTCCCTTCAGCATGTCTCTCAAATTCATCGTGACGTTTGGCAATGTTATTCCTGAAAGAAATGTGAAAGTTAAATTGAAGATCTGTCTCTTTAGAAATATGATTCTCACCTATAAGCAAGCAGTGGCAGCTTTGGGTTCGGGATTCTGTGTGGTTTTGAGAGATGAGGGTGGGTAGAGGACTTGTCTGGAAGCTACATTAATTATCTGAAGTGAAGGTTGATGGAGGGCTAATAAAAATTATGGGGAGCTAAGCTCCCTCACTCCACCTAGTGACCCATTTTCACCTGCTTATCTGTGCCATTGACTATTAAAGCAGCATTTTCTTCCATCTCAATGTATGGGGGCTACCCACTGTGCTATGCTACCTGCAAACAAAGCAGCAGCTTGTCATTAGTACATATGGGGTCAGAGTTAGTTAACTGAATCAAGGGAAAGCAAAGGTGCATCTCAAAATGTCATCAAAAGACCACATGATATTGGATTAAAGGAAATGTGTGATGGGCTAGCAGTGAGGAAAGCTAAGAAGATGACCCCGTATCACCCTCAAATGTGTACTGTGCTCTGTGGAGGTGGTTGACCAGATAGACGGTCAGTTGCTCCATCATATATTAGCCCTGGAAGGTTTCATCTTAAATACAACAGAAACTGCCTGGGAGCTAGGATTGTTTTACATTAGTTTACCAAGTCATGGCATTCTCTTTCTAGAAATGAACATAGTTGTTTGCATTTTTTCAAATATGTGATTTCTCCCATTTCACCAGTGGCTTCATTTGTAATCCTTAACGAGGACTTCTCGCAGTGTCTTCTCTGACCATGACTACCATCTTTCCTGTACTCTCCAGTTTAAGGATTTTTGGTCAACAGCTCTTTTTTATTCTTCTTGCTGGCTCGTCTCACTCTGTCCCCCTTCTGCATTCTATCTGGACAAATTTATTCCCTTTTCCTGATTTTTAGATTCCTTCAGCTACTTTGTGTGTATAACTCCCTTCCCCTTGTGGGTCACCCTCCAAAGTAATTGTGAAATTCCACCATCCCTGTGAAACTCTTGCAGCTGATTTCGTCCAGTACCCTGGATGCAGCAAAAAATAAACAAAAAAAACCCCCGAAACTGTCAAAGGAAATCCAGCATTAAAATGTATGCCTTGCGATAGGCTTGTGTTCTTATATACCTTCTTCTCTCTTTATGCTGTGCAGCTAGACTGTAATTTTAAATGTTTATCTTGGATTGTATTCTACAAGAAAAAGACTGCATCTGTTTCCATTCCTTACCATGACTAACTTGGCTAGAGGATACTTTGTGATCATAGTCATGAGTTTGAATCCTACAAGGGAATGTTGAATTTGCTCTTATCTTTTGGTCAGGATTAGATTTCTAATCTTGCAGGTCCACAAAAGTCAGCTTTCAATTTTAAAGGAAAATGGGCATGAAGTGAACATTGCTAAGACCACAGTTGGGAAAATTTAAATTCTATGTCCCATTGGAGGGCGGGTAAGAGTTTTGGAGGGATGAGGGGTGGGACATTCAGAGGCACATTATGAAGGATAGCATCACCAACCTTGAAAATCATCAAAATTGAAAGAGCTTATGGGCACTATTTGATAGGCACAATAACTTAAGAAAGTCAGGAGGAATTTTAGACATATTTAAGTAATACATTTGTGTGCAAATTTCTGATCAGGTTCAGACTCTTACTTATTCCTCTTGGTGTTCATCAACCACTGCACAAAATCCTGGGCGCGCCTGGAGTCCAGATACTTGCTGTAGTCACTGGTGAACGTGCCCTGCGAGTGGCGCTTGTCTTCACTCATCTGATCTGGGTCATTGAGCGGGTCGGTCTGGGGAGCTGGGAATGATCTGTGAAGAAGAGTGACTGGTGCGATTAAATCTCTCCTCAAGAGTAGCTTCACTTGAGAAGTAGCTTCTCTCCAAAATACAGAACCACATGAAGTTGGAAGGCAGGTTCCTTGAGTATTTCAGTTGGCAGTTCAGAAAAACCTTAATTTGCCATGGGAATCCCATGGTCTTACCAGAGTTGAATACACTCCGATTTGGAATTCTAGCAATTGATTTTACAACTGGCTTCTTTTTTCTGAAATAGGATTAAATAAATCTTTTTTTAACAATTTCATCTACTCGTAATTATGTTAATAATGCCAGAAGAGAGCAACGCCTTGAATATTTTAAAAGAGTGAAGAATACCAAACCGTTTTTCGGGGGGCAGCAGATTTATGTTCCGAATTCTGTTTCGCATATATTAATATAAAAAAGTAGCTCCATTACCTGGCTATGTGGTAGCTAATGGTGAAGGAAAGACAATTAAAAATTCGAAGAAAGGCAAGAAAAAGCCCACTTGCTAATTTGAAACTGTGTAGTGGATAATCCACATGCCAGTAATCAACAGTTGGTTGGCACGGCTATGTGGGGAAATATTCAATATGATTAAAACTCAAAAATAGAAATGAGATACTATTTTTACCTATCAAATTAGCAAGGATTAAATACCGAGGAGGATATTATGAGAGGAGTATTTCTATAATGCTGATGGGAGTGTGCATGTGTATGACTTTTCTGGAAAGCAAGTTGGCAAGATAAAACATTTAAACTCATTCAGATCCTTTGACATGATTATTTTACTAGAAATAAATACTAGAAATAAATCCTCAGAAAAACAGTAAGAAATGTAGGGAGAAATGTTATTTGCAGCATTCTTTGTGGGAAAATTTGAAGAACCCTTACGTATTCAATAGAGCAGGAGTAGCTAAATAAATATTGTATATTTATGAGGTGGAATAGTATGTAGCCATTAAATACCATACACTTAATAGATATTTGTAATGATATAATAAAAATAAGCTAACAATACAATGCTAAGAGACAGAACATAATACAAAGCTGTAACTGATCGGGATATATTTATATACAGTACATGCATATTTTTATAATGAGCACGTATGACTTTTACAATTAGTAAGAAACAGTGTTATTTTTTAGAAAAGAGTAAAAGAGGAAAAGTTGGTGTGAATAATTAAAATGACCTACTCTGCAGTGTGAGTAATGAATGAACGGGGAGTATTAGCTGAAGATTTCAAAGAGCTATAATTTCCCATGTAACATATTTTTCAACATTGCCCACCTCTTCGGTTATGTAACGACATACTCTGATCTGTACTCTAGAAAAGCCTTTATCACAATGATACTTTACACATTTGAAAATTGTGCAGAGTATTTACTCCAAATTACGGAGACCTATTTACTAATCACAGTTATCTCAGGCTGTATTCTAACCATAGTGCTATATTAGTTCAAGTCTAACGATTTAATACCTGGATTTCTCCTCTGTGTCCTGAAGGGAACGTTGCCAGCTGCCTTGGACCAGCATTACAAGCAATCCAGCCACAAAGTAAATGCTTTTCATTTTTGCTGCCTGTTGGAACACAGAGTCAAGGGAAAGATAGAGACCCTCAACCATATTTAAACCGGTCAGACTAAATTAGTTCAATTTTGACTAAGTAAATATTATAAATAGAACGAAAAGCTAGTCATCAATTTTATTCTGATTATATTTTGAGTAATTTCAAATATTAGATTATATTTTTCCTGCAGTTCTTTTTTATTTTTTTTGGGTGGCTAAAAAGAATACAAAAGATGTGTAGCACTCTGAAGCTTTTTCATTAGTGTAGGACACTTCTGTTAATGATTAGAAGGCTCATTTCCAGAATTGAAATTAAAAATGTCCACGATAAACATTGAAAATACCCACTGTAGATGATATGCTACATATGGTTAGCCTGAATGGCGCCTTATCCGTAATGCCACCCTCTTCACTATCAGTCTGGCTTTCAATTAATAGTCCTTCACTTCCAAGCATTTACATTATACTGCATTTCAACCATCTTAAAGCAGCCTCAGGCTACAACTTGGCATACCAGCTGTCGGTTCAGATGTATTATTCATTTATATTTTAAATAGTGTAACTTGGTCTAGACTTTGTAATTATAAAGCGGCCAACAGATTTGAGGTATTTTAGGGTGCTTTGACCTGTTCTAAATTAAAGGAAAAAAAAATCATTTTAAAGACAAGCAATTTGCAACAAGAACTAATGCTTCTGGCAACTTGAACAATCACAACTAAGAAACTAAGAGATCACTGTCAAAAGAAAATTAATGCTTGCTTCTGAAGTCTTGGAAGTCCCCTGGTTGTTTTATAATTGGACTGAGTCCAGGACGTGTCATTCACTGCTAGTGACACCCTAGACCAGGTTGTAGAATACCTCGCATCACAAGCAGATGCCTCATGAAGCCATGGGATGCCAAGGACATCATGATGCAGTGTGGATGGGCGGGGTGGGACCAACATGAATGTGGCCGGAATGTTCCCACAGGACAAGCACCCCTATTTTCTGAATGAAAACCTCAAGTCCAGTGTTTGTCATGAACTTCCCTCTGCTACTTTCAACTGATCGTGTTTACTTTGAGAAGTGGGGATTTCAATCCAAGTTTGATCATGCTTATCCATAAAATATTTGAATGAGTATTTTGAGCAAATGGCATTTGGTTTGAAATAAGTATTTTATAAATATTATCATTTTAAACTATCAGTCTTTTCTTTAACATCTTAGCCACACTTACTATCGGTCTTTGGCACTAAAACATGGAGACTGTAATACCTGCGTGATATTTTCTTTCCTTTGAAATATTAACTCTTTTTAGATTAAGAGGTCAGTTAGACAAAGCCACACAATAGGCATTACATATTCATCCTTCTTCATTCATCAACATTCAATTACTAATATGGCATTTTGCTGTGCTTCAGTTTATCTGGTTGGCAAACTTTGGAAACCTTGCCAAATATATAGGCAGGGTCTTCTGATTATAATTTTTAATGATAAATTTATGCTTTCAGAAACTTAAAAATTAAAGCAAGCATCTCTCTTTAGGATTACTAAAGAGTCATTGTTGGAAAGTCAATTGAGAACTGTAATTCCTTCCACACAATGTCCCTAACGGTTTTACAGTATCTTCTATGACGTCCTCTGGAGGCAGATACGGAGCAGGTGGTTTTCTGCCCCTGAGAGAGCTGGTAGAAGAAACAACCATACAGAAGAGAATGTTCGAAGTCCTCTCCAGGCAGCAGAATGAGCTCTACTGAAAGAAGTAACTGATTTTTAAAATTGTATTTATTCATTGTGTAAAAGTCAACAGAACTGTGAAAAATGTAAGAATAAGGTTGTTTGAATACCACGACTTGAGAAAGCAAATATTTGCGTTATTTTGGTATCAAAATCTTATTCAATAAGAGAAGACTTTCCAATTACTTCCCACCCCTGCTTTAGTCAGCCTACAGAAAGAATCTGCAGTTTTACAAGAACCTTACATTTCCACTCAAATTTAAAAGGAGATATGGTACCAATAGTATTTCCTGAATAGAAAGTCTTTTAGAAAGATTAATCTTTGACCTAGACAAGGTGACATACAGTATATCCCTAAATATATTGGTGCTTTAGGCCAAATGCTTTTAAAACTGGCTAGATCATTTCCTCTCACAGGTGTTAATTAGTATGTGTGGAAAAGAAACCATACCACGTAATCATTTACCCATTGAGGATCTTCATAAAAGTGTTCTTTATCCTTAAGAGCTTAAGTAGGTACTTTAGGACATCTGATTTTTTTTTCTAATGGTATTTACTATAATTTCATTTTGACATGTAAACATTTTAGATATTTTATTTATTACTATTGGTCCTCAATACATAGTAAGTAATTATTAATCTATGCGTTCACTCAGCTCCATCCACAGAATTCCCAGTAATCGATGATATTTGTTCTCTGCACAAAATATGCTATGTCTTATTTACAAAGAGCTGATTTCATGGACTTTGAGTTTTTGATAGCCTTATCAGCCTTATTTGAATATTTGAATGATGATGTTGATTCTGCGCTTTTGGAAAACCATACGTTTTCATTGGTAAGGAGCCATTGCTGTTATAACCTCTCTAATGGACACATTTCTGCTGAATTTAAAAGGCTCCTTCTGTTCACAATAGTATACACATTTATCAAATCCAAAGAAAAATATTTGTTTTTCAAAATGTTACCCCTCATTTTTAAAATGCAGTTCTCATAACAGTTAAATCTTGTAGTAAGTGCATTGATTTGAATCTTTGCTTTTCTTTCTATTTTGTATCTTTGCACTTTGTTTCTCTTTCATTTTGTATCTTTGCATTGAATTATTTCTTCAACTCACTTTGCGGCTACAGTATGTTGAAGTTTATGTAAATGCATTTTATATCATTTTTTCATCTCAACTCTGCCCTGTGTATTATAGTAATAAAGTATAAGATGAAAAAACAGCACTATAATTCATAATACTTTGCCCCCTTATGAAAACTGTACCCCAAACAGGATTTTCAGTCTTACAATCTGTCAGTATTAATCTTACCTTCTGACACCAGGAGGTGGAACAGAGCAGGTAGAGAGAAAGAGAGCCCTCTTTTTGGGACTCTGGTGTGCAGTGTCCTGAGCTCTGTAGTTCTGCACCAAAGCGCACTGCTTTTATATCCTCTCCAGTGTTGTTTAGCCTCACAGATATTACGCTGACAATATAAATTTTTCATCTGTGAATAATGGGTTTTTGTTACAAACAATTTCACTCGCTCACTCACTTTGCTCGCCTGCATTCTACGTTTATATTGGGTGGGAAGTCAGAGACCAGGAAACTTTTTATTTACTCTTGTCTTTTTTTTTTTTGCTGAGAATGATGGAAAGGGCAGCTTGGAGATTCACCTTTCACTCTTGGTCAGGCATGAAAATCACTTAAGTACTCTAAAGTGAATTTTTATGCTGCAGACAAAAGAACGTGAAATTACATAGTCCGTGGCCAACCCACTTTGAGCATAGCCTTATTCGAGGGTCTGATAAGCCCCTCTTTGCTATTTAGTTACGATTAATTTATCTTAGTATAATAATCTATTCATCCTTTCATCTACCCAAATAATAAATCACTCACTCAAAACATACTTATTAAGAATCTTCTCATCTGCACTATACAAAATTAATTTGTATTAATTACTGTATTTCTTACTGTATTATTTGGGTGGGGAAGTTTAAAGAATATCAATTAAGACCTAATGTGTCCTGTTGTTAAAAATGGGATTCAGGAAGAAAGGGTAGAGCAAAGTGAGGATTAAACACCCAAGATAGGTGATGCTAATAAGACAGGGTCTAGTATTTCTTTTTCCTTCTAATGGATATTTAAAGGCTAACTCTGCTGATAAGAGAGTTGGACACTAATTTACAAAAGAATGAGTTACTATGTATACTGTCATATTTACTGAGCTTTGTGACCTGCCACTTAGGACTTCAGTGACCTATGGGATTTAGCAGATATGAGTCTGGTCACCTTAGAGAAAGAGAAAAAAGGGAAATGATCTGGACAGACAGCATGAGGACAGTGTTGGTGTAATTAGATTTTATAGTTTGGCTGCTATAAACAAGCTGTGTGGCCTCCGTCAAGTCACATACTCTCTTTACGCCTCAGCTTCCTGTTTGGAAATGAGAGTGTTGGTTAAATGACTCTTCTAAAATAAAAATTTGTTTTCATTTGACCAAATCATTGCAACATGTGTTAACTAGATTCCAATATTCTAATATAATCGACTGCATGGTGAAACTGGTACAGAAGTAAATCATTGAGATAACTGTAGAAACAGTCCCAATGAATTTAAATTGTTCACTTTGTGGATTGGACCCACTGTTGGATGTAGAGCTATTTAAAGGCCATAGAGATCAGTTCTCTGTGAAGCTGGGGGACCTCAGGAAGAAGTGTTTGTGCTGGTGATTACTGACGGTATATCATTAATGTTAGCCTTGCTAATCAAAGTGTGGTCCAAGGACCAACACCACTTGGGAGTTTGCCAGAAATGCAGACTCTCAGGCCCAAGCCCAGACTTAGTAAGTAATTTGCATTTTACCAAGATTCCCAGGCAATTCATATGCATATTAAAGTTTGAGAAGCACAACTGTGTAAAATACATATCTCATTTTCCTCACCTTCTCCCGGTGCTTGCTCGTGTTTCGACCTGAGGATGGCTTTCACCAGCAGAGGGGGTGAAAGAGCAGAGAACTGTGGCACACCTCAGGGCTGTCTGGATTAACACTTAACACATGCTGTAATGATTTGAGAGTGTGGGTAAGTTTACTATATGATCAAATTGTTCTTCTCTCTGGCCTCAATCCTCATGAGTATATTGGATATATTTTTATTAAATTGTTCGGCATTCAGTTCTATTTTTTTCCCTCTGCCTATTTGAGTAGATGTTTCTTCCTCTCTTTCTCTGGCTCTGTCAGTCTCTCTTTCCTTTGCAGATGCTACTTGTTTGTGGGAGCAGCCTGAAGAAGAGGGCTCTGCAATGACGTATATAAGGGCATTAACATGGCACCTGGCATCTCAGTAAATGCCCTCTCCCAATATATCACGAAAAAACTTCTTTTTTTCCCTCCACTCCACTTGCTTTCTATTATTTCAGAAGTGACTATCTCGAGATTTTTCAGGAAATTTCCTCTAGCGTCATCTCCAGCCCAACAACACTGATTCTTGGGGTTCCCCAATACCATTAATGATAAGCGTTCTGAGAGTGCAGAAACACTAAGAGTGCCACTGAATAAGGCACTGCTCTCCTCCCTTGGAAGGGGAAATCAGGCTCCCTAACAGACATTGTATCATCAGAAATCAAGACAAACAACAAGTACAACTTGGACTAGTGGATCTTCTTGCAATGACTGTCCCAACGTCAACATCCACTTGGCCTTCAGTTCCCATCATCACAGTTATTCAGTTATTTAGACGTGAGGCAGCGAAAGTGGTGGCCCTGCATTTATATAACTAGGGAAGAGATATGGGAACATATGTATATGTATAACTGATTCACTTTGTTATAAAGCAGAAGATGACACACCATTGTAAAGCAATTATACTCCAATAAAGATGTAAAAAAAAAAAAAAAAAGCTTGTCTGGGAGCAGGGAAGTTCTGGGAGAAGTCATCTAGAGTTCTCCCATCAGGCTGTGTAGTGGCACCTGAGGTATGGCCACGTGATAGCTATGATATGCCTTCCTGAAAGGTCAGTTTGACTTGATAAGGGTAATTTAAAACATGACTATTATATGGAGTGGAGTGCAACAACGTACATCACATTTTAAGGTAAAATAAGTTCCTCCTCAAAGCTCTCTTACTTTCTTTACAGGGCCGCATGCTTGCCTTAATGTTCTACTCTCACCATCTTGAAATTCTTAATAAGTTTTGAACAGGGACTCCACATTTTTGTTTTTTACTTGGCCGCACAAATTAAGTAGCAGATTCTGCTAAGGACCTCACCACACAAAATCATAGGGTGCCGGGGTTTTGCACGTTTATTTTCCTCAGCTGTTCAGGAAACTTGAGTTGAAATGCTTGAGAATGGCAAAGATCCAGGTTCACAGTGCACTCTGGTAGCAAGACTATGGTTGAGGGGAACGCTCATGCATTGCTGACGGGATTACAGCATGTCACAGCACGTTTGGGGCACAATTTGGCAACATTAACAAAATTACAAATACCTATCACCCTTGGCCTAGTAAGGCTAAAGCACCATTCTGGACATTTATCCCATCTATATTCCTACATATATATGTAATGATGTAGGTAAAAGTTTCTTCATTGCAGCCTATGTATAGTAGTAACAGGTTGGAACCAATCCGAGGGGCCATGGATAGAGCAGTTTTTATAAAAAGAATGAGGAACCTATTTATTCACCAATATGGAAAGTCTCTAAAATATGTTGTTAGGTGAAAATAAGAAGGTGTATTATGGCTATATAGTAGGTTACCTTTTGTGTTAGAAGAGGGAAGGGGACAAATGTATGTTTATTTACTCATCACTGTGTTTAAAAAAATTGGAAGAATGCACAAGAGATTAATAAAAGTGCTTACGTAGGAGGCAGTGTGGAGCAGTGGGCTAGACAGGAACAGAGTACAAAGAATACTTCTTAATATATATTTGTTATGCCGTCTGGAATTTTTTACCATTTTATTTAATTATTTATTCAAAATGCTTAAAAATGCAATTTAAAAAGGGATGAAAGTTTAAGCTTTAAAGCTAACTGTACAGCTACACTTTGACCTAGTAATTCCACTTCTAGGTGTTTTACCCAAAAGAAATGAAAACGTATATCCATGAAAAGACATGTATAAAAATATTCACAACAGTTAAAAACTGGGAAGAATCAAGCTATCCATCAACAAAAGAAAAAATAGACAAATTGTGGTATGGAATTCATATAATGGAATCCTACTGAACAATAACAGATACTGGCAGCAATATGGATGAATTTCACAGATATGATGCTGAGTGAAAGAAGGTGGACACAAAAAACTGCATACAGGGGCTTCCCTGGTGGCGCAGTGGTTGAGAGTTCGCCTGCCGATGCAGGGGACACAGGTTCCTGCCCCAGTCCGGGAGGATCCCACATGCCGCGGAGCGGCTGGGCCCGTGAGCCATGGCCGCTGAGCCTGCGCGTCCGGAGCCTGTGCTCCGCAACGGGAGAGGCCACAGCGGTGAGAGGCCCGCGTACCGCAAAACAAACAAACAAAAAACTGCATACAGTATGAATCCATTCATAGAAGTTGCAGAAGCAAAACTAAGGTTAAATAAAACGCAGAACTGTGGCTGTCTCTTGGAATAGGAGTATAGTCTGGGGGTAACTTTCTGGGGAGATGGAAATATTCCATATCGTGAAAGGGGTGTGTTTTACCAAGGCGTGTCCAGTTGTCAAAATAGTGCAGCTAAGATTTGTGATTTCAATTTATGTAAATTTTAACTAAAAGAAAAAAATAGTAAAATTAAAAGTGGTATGGAGAAGCATGGCAGAATATTGATAATCGTTGAAATTGACTGATGAGTTATTACCATGAGGTTTTATTATGTGATTCTACTTACTTTAGACACGTTTGAAATTTTCCAAACTAAAAAGTTAAATTAAAGCTATAATAAAATTAATGTGTGGGTGGGCCATTAGCACCAATTAATCAGTTACTCTGGAAGCTAAAGAGTTTGACCCTTCAGTTACCAAGGATGAGCTAGATAAGGTAAATGAAGTTCAGAGACACATGGGGGCACAAAGCTTGGAGGTAAATTGGTAGCACAGGGTCAGGCCTGGGTAATGGAAAAACAACTTCAAGAAGGCAGGGTGTGAGAACCACCATTCAGAGGTATTGGAATAGTGATCACAGCTCCTTCTCCATCATTTTCAAGGCCTGTCCCTAGGGTACGCCTCCGCCCTCACGTAAGACTTAATAGTGACCACTAACACTTTCCCGATGAGTTTGAGGTCCATTTTGGTTTCTTGGAGGTAATCCTCTCAATATGTATGCTATTCCTCTTCTCCATAACAAGGGTCTTCTGAAAATAACCCACGAGCCTGCAAAAGATCACCCCTCCCCACCCCAAAAAAATTGTCTATAGCATGCGAGAGAAAAGTTTACATTAACTCAGGTTTGTTTTTTTTTTTTAACTTGGAAGAAAAAAAGTAGCAAGTGATTTATCGAAACCCTTTGAAACTGTAAAACTCAAGTACATAAAACGTAATGATCAGATGCCTTTCACATCTCCTGAGTGTCTTGATGAACGCAGGGGTCCAGAAGCAATAAAAGAAGAACTTCCAAGGCGAGTTCTGAGTTTGCCAGAGGATGTGAGATAGATTTTTACTGAGAGATATTTAAGAAACAGGTCATGACCCTTTCATCTGGAATGATTCCAAAGAAGCCTGCTGGGTGAGGGGAAATTCCGTAATAAGATCAGCGGACAGTTTTCCCACCCTGAGGCTCTGAGACCCTGTAGACAGCGCAGCTCACAAGTCTGAGGAGGGGACCGTGCGGCATCATGGCTTTGCATATGTTGATTTTATCTCTTGCTAGATCCCTGGTATAATGAGATGTTTAAAATTGTTCTAAGTTTCAGTTGTTATTTTTATTCATAAAGGGAACAAGAAAGAGAAAGAAAACAAAATCACATTGATACAAAATAATCGTATCTCATAATTTATAATCAGAATATATATTTATATGTATAAATACATATATATCATTGAATACGTGTGTTATGCTTCTATTTTTTGCATATTGTGACTATAAAAAACAAACCATATGTCATTACATTTATCCAACCTCTTGCTCATCTGGAAAGACTTTTTTTCCCTCAAGCTTCTAAGAGTCTTTAATGTGAACAATTAAAACATTGCAATTTCTCAAAGGCTTCTGTAAAAAGAAGTAACCTCAGCCATTAGAATATTTAAAATTTGAAATCTGTATCCTAAAAAATGTTGAAAATGCAAAATGGAGTTATGAACACTTTTTTTTATTCATGATGTCTTATAATCAGGCTTGCCCTCTGCCTGAAGCTTGCTCAGGGCTGGTGCTACCACATCATATTTTATCAGAGGTATTGCAAAGATATGCCCAGTTTTTTGGTGATATTGAAATGATATAATCATAGACCGAAGTCTAATTTATAAAGCCCTCTAGGCTATTATCGTATTTTTAAGTAGAATTTTATCTAATTTAAAACAATCCATTGGTTGACTATTTTATTCTTCAAACATAGAGAATTAATCTCTACAATTTCATTTTGTAATAAATTACCCAAATAATTTATTTCTGAACTCAGAAACAGTTCTATGGCCTCAGTAGTGAGTTCTAATCCTGACTCCTTCTGACCGAAAAGTAAATTGTTTCTTTGTTGGAACGCTGTCAGAGGAAGTAAAGACTGATTTTTCACTTCCATTTTAATAAAAATCTTTTTATCCTCATAGAGCACACCAGAGTATTAACTGTGAGCCCTGTCTAATGCTGAAGAAAGGTAGATTCTCCCTTTCTTTCTCATAAATCTAGTGCATGGTCAGCCCCATAATCCTCCATAAACACTGATCAGCGAACTCTAGAAGTCAAAGTCTGGATATTAGACCTTTTTCTCCACTGCTTCCTCTCAACACTAGGCATAATGCATAGCAAAAAAGGCAACTCACTGAATATCTTAAATTTGGCTTTGATTTATTAAGCAGCAATTTGCATCTAATGTTTTTCTGGACAGTTGTCCTACATAAATGTATCATTTAGGACAGTTGACATTAATGAAAACAATCGAGTATAAATTATAATTTCAGGGCAACGTTTGACTTAGCACATGGATGAAAGCGTAAAGCCATTCATTTCAGTGGGTAGCACGTTATACCAACCACCTGATTAGGTGATTGCTTTTTTACATTTTCATCTGTGATTCATATATTGGCTTAGTTATAGGCAACCAATGTAGAAAATATTTGAGGAGCAAGTGCTCTAAGATAATTGAGATAGTTACCATTTATCATTGCCTACTAAAAGCAAAACTCTCTGAATATATGATTGTTTCATCCTCATAATATACAGTGAGTTAAATATTTTTTCCTCCATTTTACAAATAACGAAGCAAGGGCTTAGAGCAGGTAACCAAGTTGCTTAAAGCCGCATCTGGATCTGAATCCAGATCCTACTGCCTTTCTAGAGGAAGGCTCTACAAAGCAGTGGTGGGAATCCCGGCAGAATCTCCTAACCTCCTCAGAATCTGCCTTGACTTCTGCCTGAATCCATGCACAGCCACCAGATGGCTAAGATAGCAAGAGGACTAAAAAATAAACAATTGGCAATTCCAGGTATTTTATAGTTTAGCTTTTAAAAGTGTATGATTTTTGGTTTATTAACAATGTTGTATAACCATCACCTGTCTACTTCCAGAACCTTTTCATTACTCTCAAAAGAAACCCTGTACCATTAGCAGTTATTCCCCACTGCCCCTTTCACAGCTCTTGACAACCACTGAAGTACTTTCTCTGTATATTTGCCTATTCTGCGCACATATCATATAAATGGAATTGCTCAATACATGTGTGTAACTTCTTTTACTTAGCATAATATTTTCAAAGTTCATCAATGTTGTAGCATGAATCAGTACATCACTGCGTTTTATGATTGCATAATATTCCATTATATGTATACATAACATTTTTGTTTAACTATTCATCAATTGATGAACACTTGGTTTGTTTCCACTTTTGAGCTACTGTGAATAATGCTGCTCTAAATAATTGTCTGGACTATGCTTTAAATTCCCTTAGGTAAAGTAGAATTCTAGAAGAATTCTAAAGAAGAATTCTAGAAGTAGAATTGATGGGTTATGTTTAACTTATCAAGAGACTACCAGAGTGCTTTCTAAAGTGACTGTGGAGATTCCATTTTTGAAGAATCAGATCCATGAGTTTGGGAGATGTCATCCAATTGACTTTTCACCCTTTCCAACAGCTACAGATTTCACTTTCTGATGAAGAAGCTGGAACATTGAAAGAACATAGGATTGAGAGCAGAGTAAGGGAATAAGACAGGTCTTGGCAGAGAGTTTGTTCTTATAGTTTTCTCTAGATTGATGTGAAAACAGAATGCAAGGAGCAAAAAAGGAGGCAGCCTGAGGTTGGGTATTGGAAAGAGTCATTTTGGAAGAACTGCTATACTGAGTGCGGTTGAGCAGGAAGTTGGAAGAACAGAATTTAAGAGGCAGACAAGCGAATATCTGGTATTTGAAAAGTCTGTTATGAATGCTCATGAGGTGTCAGGTATGACTCAGGGGGTGAATTCTATGGGTTTTTCTGTCCACATCCAGAGGTGTGATGGTGTGAATGACAACTGGTTAAATAAGTATAACAAATTTTAATTTTTTCTTTAATTGAGAATAAAAATATTCCTTTTATTGGCAATGAGGATGGATCAAAATAAATATTTATAAAGCACCCAAGAGCCTAATTTCCTCAAATATACCTTTCTTTTAGATTAAAAACTTGAGTCTACTGATTCTAGAAGGGTGCCGTAATTATCATAGATTACTTATGCTAAAAATATTTACAAATAGAGTTTTTAAAACTAGATTTTTAAAAAAATTATTACGATTAAATTCACATAACAAAACCAAACTGTTTAAAGTGAACAATTCAGTGGTATTTAGTACATTCACAATGTTGTGTAACCACCAACTCCATCTAGTACCAAAACATTTCAATCACTGCAAAAGAAAATATGCCTTCTCCATTAAGCAGTTTCTTCTCATCCTCAGGAAGCTACCAATCTGTATTCTGTTTTGTGGACTTATTCTGGATATTTCAAATAAATGGAATCATACAGTAGCCTTTTGTGTCTGGGCTTCTTTCACTTAGCTTGTTTTCGAGCATCTGTCACATTGTAGCATCTATCAGTACTTCTTTTTATGGCTGAATAATATTCTTTATGTGTATATACCACAATTTGTTCATCCATTCACCCACTGATGGACGTTTGTGCTGTTTCCACCCTTTTGACTATTGTGAATCAGTGCTGCTATGAACATACATGCCTATACATGTATTTGTTTGAGAACCTGTTTTCAGTTCTTTCAGGTTACAACTAGAAGTGAATTGCTGGGTTGTATAGTAATTCTATGTTTAACTTTTAGAAGAGCTACTAAACTGTTTTCCACAGCAGCTGAACCATTTTACATTCCTGCCAGCAGTATATGAGGCCTCCAATTTATCCATATCTTTGGCAATACTTTTCTTTTCTTTCCTTTTCTTTTCCTTTCTTTTCTTTTCTTTTCTTTTCTTTTCAATAACCATCTTTGTAGGTGTAAAGTGGTACTTCATTGTGGTTTTGATCTACACTTTTTCTGATGACTAAGGATGTTGAACATCTTTTCATGTGCTTGTTGGTCATTTGTATAACTTCTTTGGGAAAATGTTTATTCATGTTCTTTACCCATTTTTTAATTGTGTTGTTGAATTGTAAGATACACAAGGCCACACTCAGCTGTATCAGTTGGATCCTGGAAAGTTCAATTCACCCATTTTGAATGGTCACCTAGAAAAATATGATCTTAACTGTACAACTTTTGGAAGATATATTTCACTGGCTTATTTTTGATAACTCCAAGTTTACAATCTGAATTTAAAAAAACCAACCAATCAAACGTTCAGGGTTTGAACTTATGATCTATCTGATCAGGAGATAGAAATAGTGTAAAGCATGAGTATCCTTGTTTTACAATGTGAAAGAAACCTCTAGTACTTGAAATATATTAATTAAGTGAAATATATTTTTAAAAATACTTAAAAAAAATGAAAGATACTAAAATAATCAATAGCATTCCAGAGACTTATCTGACTTTTTTCAGTCTCAACATTTTGTGCTGAACTTACCCAGTCCGCGAAATCATCTAGGGGCAGTGAGAATCAGGGGTATGTCCGTGCAGTAGGCTGGTTTCTATTTCCTAACCCAAATTATTTTTTGTTCCAAAGACCAACTTCTTTTTTTTTTTTTTAAGGTACATTCTCAGAGATTACTTTTTTTTTTACTACTTTTTTTAAAAAATAAATTTATTTATTTATTTTTGGCTGCGTTGAGTCTTCATTGCTGTGCGTGAGCTTTCTCTAGTTGCAGGCAGCGGGGGCTACTCTTTGTTGTGGTGCGTGGGCTTCTCATTGCGGTGGCTTCTGTTGTTGCAGAGCACGGGCTCTAGGCACATGGGCTTCAGCAGTTGTGGTTCGCAGGCTCTAGAGTGCAGGCTCAGTAGTTGTGGCGCACAGGCTTAGTTGCTCCACGGCATGTGGGATCTTCTCAGACCAGGGCTTGAACCCGTATCCCCTACATTGGCAGGTGGATTCTTAACCACTGCGCCACCAGAGAAGTCCCAAAGACCAACTTCTTAGACCTCTGGCTAAGATTCATGTCCTCCCTAACCCCATTCTCTTGACTGTGGATCACCTGCTGCTCAGAGATTTCCTTCTTTCTCTTCGCTTTGAAGGGGAAAAGGCAAGTTTCTATTACATACTCATTTCCAGAAAGGGTGAGATCTGTTTCCACTGTGAAATCACACATAAGGATTCTAGTTTCATAGGCCTTCCTATTGGCAAAATGTGGGAATACATTCAGCAAATGTTTATCAGCTTCTTCTACCTTATTCCAAAGTCTATCAAGGCCCTGGGTGCAGAGAGGTGAAATGACAGATAGGGTCACTCCTTATAGAGAGCTTATATTTGAGTGGGAGAACTAAGTACCAAGCACATATCTAAATAAACATGCTTTATAGTGCTATCAAGTTATAAGTTGGTTATAAGTGCTGTTAAGCAAACAAAATTAGATATTGTGGTTGGAAGTCTCTGCCTGTGGAAGAAGCAACAGTAAATCCAGTGACCATTAAAGCTAGAGAAGTTCTCTCTAAAGTGCTGACACCTGGGCTGAGACCTCGATGGGCAAGGACACAGCCAAATGAAAACGTGAGAAATCCACATTTGAGGTCCTGAAGCAGAAATAAGCTTGGTCTGCACAAAACACCAGGAAGGAGACCAGTGGGGCTGGAGTTTGGAAGGCAGTGGGTGGAGACAGAGACAGAGCAGAAGGACCCGTGTGGTGCTTTGTAGGTTGTTTTGTGAAGCTGGGTGAGGGAACTGTCCGTATCCTTCAAGCACACATTTCCTTGGTGGTCTGTCTTCCCCCAGGGTGTTTCTACTACTACTGTCAAATATTGACAATATTACTATTGTCAAATGATTCATTCAGGGTCGATGAGTTTCCTCATCGTACTGGTTCTTCTTAAAAGGCCACATTGTTTCAGAAAAAGACAGAGATTCTTTTTTTTTTTTTTTGAAGATGTTGGGGATAGGAGTTTATTAATTAATTAATTAATTTTTGTTGTGTTGGGTCTTCGTTTCTGTGCGAGGGCTTTCTCTAGTTGTGGCAAGTGGGGGCCTCTCTTCATTGCTGTGTGTGGGCCTCTCGCTGTCACGGCCTCTCTTGTTGCGGAGCACAGGCTCCAGACACGCAGGCTCAGTAGTTGTGGCTCTCGAGCCTAGTTGCTCAGCGGCATGTGGGATCTTCCCAGACCAGGGCTCGAACCCGTGTCCCCCGCATTAGCAGGCAGATTCTCAACCACTGCGCCACCAGGGAAGCCCTCAGAGATTCAATTTTAAGTGATGGATGATTCTCATACTTCTACTAAACTCACTGATATGGGAAAGAAATGATTGGCTTCAGATTAAACTATTAATTTCTTGAGAATTAATTTACTGAAAATGCCAATTAAAAAGTTGGTTTAGTTTATGTATCTAGGCAGACCCCTGCAAAATACTTACTATATGCCAGACACTATGAACTCTATGAATAACAACTAATTTCAACCTCCAAATCATGCTATGGGATAGGAACTATTATTATTCCCCATTTCACATATAAGAAAACCGAAGCAGAAAGAATGTATGAACACTCACCAAAGTTACACAGCTAGTACGTTGCTGAGCTGGGGTTGAAACCACGTAGTCTAACTTTAGCATCTGTGCCCTTACCTGTTACAGTCCACTGCCTTTAAAATAAGTTATAATGAACATATTATATTTAAAAGAATTGGCACGTGAGCTATCTTGTATTTCATTTGAAAGGGAGGCATTTGCAATATTGCAAAGTATTGCTTTAATCTTCTAAAGAAAATGAGAGAGCAGCGTTGTCTCCTGTCGGTATATAAAAGTACTTGCATATAGTAAAGCATCATCTCTTACAGCTGGAAATTTAGCCAAGTGTCAGTGTGTTACAAACAAATTTTACCTAAAATTTTCTATTATGTCCATGAATATCTGAAAGGATGTTTCAATAACAAACGGAATCATGAGTGAATGAATAGTAGCTTTTTAGCAAATAAATAACATTTATATCCTTTTAAATGATTTGTTAAGACATTTATTTCAAAAATTCACTTTCTGTAACAATGAGAAAAATTCCTACCCCCAATAAACCATGGCTAGCAAAGATGCTCCTGCCTTTGCTTGTCAATGACCAGTAATTATGAAAGTAGGAACATGAGTTGTCAAACCATGGCAGCATGACCTCAGCTTGATTACCCCTCCCTCTTATGAATGTGATATGGACTCTGTATAACCACAGAGCAAAGGCTGTACCACTGCACCAACGAATATGTGTTAAATCATGTATTGTCAAAGCCACTTTTAAAGTGAGTACAGTAAGTAATGGGGTATTAACTAGAGGCCAATAGAATGAAATCGTACTGCTCTAGCTTGCCAACGACATACCTGTGTGTCAAAAAGAAGTGTCTGTGACCAGCACGCTAGTATTGCATGCCAATAATCTGAGCAGGTGGTCAGTAGAGACTTTTGCCAGGAGCCAGACCTTTTTCCCCATGAATAGCTCGGTAAGGTCCAGGCACTCATTTCTCCCTGAATTAGAAATTATTTCACTTCAGATTGCTAGGGTACCTGTTCATAAAGCCAAGGAAGTGTTTTTAGCAGTTCTTTCACAAGCAGAGAATGACTTACTGTGTTCAGAATTTTTAAATCTGTTTTATTAGATAAACGCAAAATATCTACTTTACTGGATACATCTAAAATATCTGTTAGGTGCCTTCTTTCTTCTTTACAAACAGGATAATTGAAAATGTTGTTTTGGTGGAATCTTCTCAGAAGACCACAAAATCACCGTTTAAATTAGCCCTACTTCATTTCACATTTGCTTATTTTACTGTTGTTTCCCAGAACTGTATTTTTTTTTACAATTAGAACATCTGAATTTTAATTACATTACCATCAAGAAGCTCATTAAAGTCACTTAATTGGCAACATTTCAAAAAAAAACCTTAGCTGGGTTTAATATATTTTAAAGAGTTACTGTCAAAGTATAATTTCACCATTACAAACAGCTTGGCAACAACATTTGCATAAAGATCTGTCAGTTTCTGAAAAATGCTTAAATGTTGGGAAAATCAGATTCGTTAAGTTGCCTTTACTGAAACAGTCTAGAAATGGAGAACCTGTCACATACATTCATCTTTGTAACCCCTGCAGTACCCAGAATACTTCCATGCACAGTATAGGTTCTCAAAAAATGTTTCTTGAAGGAAATAAATCATACATTTTATACTTTGGAGAAGATTTTTTAAAAATTTAAACCTCAATCAAAATTCCCTCATTTGTATTAAATTTAACAAGATACCCATTTTTTTGCTGCTTTTCTCTCATTCACTCTGACAAATATTTGATGATCATTTAGAATTTTGAAACCTTTAAAAATAGCTCTAAGGCCAGCATTGCAGGGTTGACATTTGAGGTTATTTTGAAATGGCATCATTTCTTATGGTTTTCCTCTTACACCTACTAGAATCTCACCCCCAGAGTACTGATGTCATTTGAACTTGCATTGTAGTTACTCACATTCATATCTCATCTTCACAAGCCTTAAGCTCTGCCCACAGATATGCATACTGTTTAACATACATGTCATCTGCGGGGGAGGGTCACCTATAGTACCTGAGTCAGTGACTTGCAATTGCATTTGTTGAATGAATGCGTGAAAATCCCTAGTTTGCGATATGTGAAGGATGATTCTACCCTGCAGCATGAATTAGGATGTTGGGACAACCTCCTCCCCAAATTACATATGAAAGAATAAAATGTGGTAAACAATAGTTATTATTATAATTCACTTCCTACAAATGGAAAAGGTAAGACGTTTAATCATCTCTTTTAATTTCGTATTTTCTACTAAAATCTTTGTACTTTATGTACCTCTTATTTTCCAAGCCAAAAGAAAAATCTAGTAAAGCTGTACAAAATGTGAATGTTAAAAAAAAAATTAAAAAACAACCTTGCCACTCTAGTTGCTGCCTTACTCTGCACTATGTCCTCAAAGCCTTGTCAGGTATACAGACAGTCTCAATAAATGGTTGTTGAATGGATGAATAAGTACATAAACACACACTGATAGTCCTGAGGCGCGCCTGAGGGGTCAGGGGAGGCTGCCTCAACGGTGATGTAGAAAACCCGAGTCTTCCATGTAGACAGAGTCGTTCAATCATTCACTGGTTGGCGAGCTTCTACCATATGCTATGTTCCAAGATATGGTCTGTGAAGATTCCTCTAGGATAGCACCATCGAATAGCACTTTCTGTGATGATGAAAATGTTCTACATAGAATATCTACAATGTTATTTTACAGACCATGGAGAATCCCTGGAGGTTTCTACTTGAGAAAATGACGCAGTTAGATCTGTCTTGTAGAAGTTGCCTCTGTGGCAGTGGGAGCCAAGGCCTGAGGCTGGAAACCACTTCTTGCACATTGATATTAAACACCAGGTTTGCATATTCCACAAAGGCGGAAGATAAGCTGGGGTAACAAGACTTCCTTATTATACAAATAATAATTACAAAATTGCCCTGCTGTCTCCCTTAACAGAGTGTTAGAAAAGGGCTGTTGGCTCGTCTCCCCTTCCTAGCTGGGGAGAGCGAATGGGAAGAAAACCATGCAGAAATCTCTTGGGCTTGCTTCACAGGCTGCTCCTTGTGGAACAGAAAAGGAGAGTAGTAGCTTCCCTCTGACCCTGAGGGCATCAGCAGTTGTATGGATGTGCAGAGGAGGGGCTGTGGCCAGTCCTGCATCTGTGAGGGTATTGCCCGGGCTCCCTGACCTCCACCAAGTACCCTTCCTGACAGGTGAGGTGGGTGGGACTCTGTGGCCCGAATGGGAGCATGATTTCAGAAAGTCATAGGAGAAAGAGTGCTGGACTGAGAAAGGTCTGAAAACTCTAGAAGAGTCTGTGGTGTATGACCTTTGAGGTCCCTGCCTGGACTGGCTCTTCTAGTTATACAGCATGACGGAAGGTGTGAGGGTCTTCTACCTGACACTGGGAAGAATCAAACCAAGGATGGGGAAAAATCATCCAGGGCAATTGAATGCTGGGAACTGCGTCAATGGAAAGTCCTCTCGGCAGCGGCTTCATAATACTTTCAGCATTCATTTAAGACATCTTCTGGTGATCTGTTGTGGATCTTTTTAATTCCGTGGCCATCACAGAGATGGCGTACTGCCTGTGTTTCTAATTGATGGGGACAGTTGTTGACAGAGCATTGCCTTTGGGATTGCTGGCATTATGGCTCTTTTTTTTTGTTTCTTTTCCAAAATAAACCCTGTAACATAGAACTAAAACCCCAGAATAAGCTCCAGATGTAACATTTTCCTTCTCCAGCTGTTGAAGTCCATTTTATCTGATTTTTTGTTTTATTTAGTTTGGTGTGGCTTAGCAATCAGAAAACAGTTAACCATTACTCATTCTAAAAAGGGATCCAAAATAGGAACATTTCCAAATTTGAAGCATTTCTTAAAAGGAGCCTGGATCCAAAATTCTGACTTTATCTTTATCAGATGCTTTTGGCAATGTTGAAGAAATCTTCTGGGAGAAATTTAATAAACATTTCTTGGAGGGACAGCACAGAGTGCAAACGTCAGGGTGCCTCTACAAAATGTATTGCCAACCTGATTTCTGAACAATGCTTTCGCACACTCTGAGCTGTGTGTTCCAGCATTTGGAGTTCTAATTACAAAAATCCAAAACTGCTTCTAGATTCTTCTCCTTCGTGACCACCCTAATATTATTCAAGCACTTGCCTAACATAAGCATTTCTTTCTATGATAGAAACGGGAACCTGAAATTAATGCACACTGAGAAAATCATAGCATTTTAACTTCTGACTTTATTCTTTTTCCCCTCAAACGAACAGGTGATAAAACACTGTCTGTGTCCAAAGCAAAAGGTATGGCCTCCTCTTCTCTTCTTTCACAGAGTGCCAGAAAATGTAAACAATATTTAGGTTGAACTTCTGAGTCCTCTGAATTTTCTGTCAGCCTTCAGAACAACATTCGTTTGTTTGTTTACACCAACATTTAACAGCATAAAGAGTAAAACAAGCAAACAGTCTGAGGCATTTATAGGAAGTGTTCAGATTGTGATACAGTCTTGTATCTGCATCGTTTTTACTCTGACAAAGAAAAACATTGCTTTAGGAAGTGGGTCATGTGGGTGTATAAGTGCTTCGTGGACAGGCCGGATATGCCATGGTTCTGGTCTGAGTACCACTGAAACACAAAGGGAAGAAACCTGTTTTATTCCTGCAGACACACAATGCATCCAGCTTTGGCTTTTTGTCCTCTCAGGACCTGATAATTTTTCTAATATTATGGCTGGAAGTCTACCTCAGAACACTTGCATAAATAAAATAGGTTACAGGTAAACATTTAGAACAGGAAGATTTAAAGCCTTTTTATTAACCTTCACTACTGTTTCATATTTTTCAAACTTCTATTTTGAGATCTCGGTGGCTGAACTTCCACGGCGGCCAGCATCCTGGGTTCCAGAGCTGGGGCGTTAGGTCCGTTACTTTGCTTCTCTGGAGCTTGGTTTCCTCATTTGAAAAATGAGGGGGTTGGATTTGATTTTCTCTAAGGCTCTTTCTAGCTCAAAAATTCCATGAATCTAATTCCTATCTGTTGCAGAAAATTCACAATACATGTAACTGTAAACACCCTCCATAGGAGATGGTATTACAAATTGAAACTTTATTGCTGGAGAGTTGCCGGTAAGATTATTGCTTTCACTGAATAAGGTGGCTAGTGGTTATTGATGTAATGCTATGTACTTATGAGTTGAATTTACTTTAGGAGTCACAACTTCAAAAACGGGTGAATGGGGTAAAAAAAAGATCAGAAAAATCCCACCTCACCCTCTTTAAATTATTTTAAGAAACCAAATTTCCAAAAGATGGGGGTTTCCTTTTGTAGGTGCTTGGGCAACATAAGCAAGTGAGGGAGAATTTATGTTCCCTGAAGAGGGGGAACAATAGCCACCAGGGATTGTGTCCCTTGCTTTGGCTTTTGCCTTATTTTCCTCTCTGTTTCCATTTCCCATTCTTCATGCAACCGGATTTCACAGCTAGCTCATTTATTCATTTACTCAGTAAAAGTATGACCTTCTGTGATGGGCCGACCACACGCCAGGCACTGAGAACACAGAGCTGGAAGGATTCTCTAACTCTGTGGAACCACCTGATTTCAGGGAGCCTCTGAGGTCTCATAACATTCTGCGATTGCTTCTTACTGAATAAACAGAATCTTCTAGCTTCTTTGAGGCTCTCAGATTTTACAGGGACTCTAAGCACATAGCTACACTTAATACGTAGGACCACAGAACTATTGGATGTTTGAGCTAGAAGATCCTCTAAGCTTGTGGATGCCTTTATTTTATATATGACTCAGCTGGGATCAACAGAGGTGACGTGGTTTGACTAGTGTCCTTCAGGGAGTTCATGAAAAATCCAAGAGTCATTTGCTAATGTTCTGTCTATTCTACCTTAACAGCCTCCTTGTCAGGTTTTAGTGTTTAAAAAAAAAAAAAAAGAAGCGTCCTCCTTTTAGCTTAGGGGTCTAAGGCCATGAACATGAGTGAAACAAAATTATGTACCATTGCCTGGAAATCCACTTGTGCATTAACCAGAGCTTTAGCAATCTGTGCTGAGTTTTGAAAGTGCACATTATCTGCAACAAAGAGAGAGAGTTAAAGTGCTGTTAAATACCAGAAAGCACAGAGTGACAATGTACCGCCTGGAAATGAACACCAACAATTATCTAGTCATGCAGTTGACATTGTCAGCAGTGAGTAATCACACTCGCTTATGGAAATGTCCCTGACTCTTAGGTATTGACCCTGAGCACAGGCATAGGAGGATGCTTAATGTTTCTTAAACAAAGTGATGCTGGCTCAGTATTTTTATGTGTAAGAGTCTTGCTTAAACCTCACCATCTGCTGTTCCGTGGATGAGAAGATAGTCTACATTTCTGAAATATTCTGCTCTTGCCATCACAGTTGAATTCTGGAAAAGGGGAAAAATTAACATTTTAGTTGCTGCAAGTTCTAATAGAAAACTAGCTAAATCATTGTGCAATGGACTTAGCACCAATACTGAAATTATGTATTGCTTTGGTTGATAAATATTTAAGAGTCAGAGCAACACATTTTCATCATCATTTGCATTACTTCCATCTGATTCTTAGTTTGAAAAACTGAAAGTTTATGTGTCATATGTTACATATGAGTGAGACCTTAGGCATAAATGATGCCCGCTCAAGCTGTGTAGGAGTAGGGGCTGGGGAGGGGGATGAAGAAAAGGGAAGTTAGGGAAGGAGGATGGGGAAAGAAAAAATAGAATCCAAAAGGAGTCAATTCCTTTTTAATGAGGTGTTTTGCAGCTGACAAAAGATCATCATACTTGCTTTGGGGACCCAGCAAAACTGTAAACTCTGAATGACTGCTTTCCAATTATTTAGCACATTTGAAATAAATTAATGACCTAAATCAAACAGAAAATGCTTACTTTATAATGCTCGAGATTATCATCCTTTGTTGGGAGGCCCATGAATCGCTCTGTGTAGATAGATGCTGTAAAACATATGAGTATATGAGTGTGTTGTTTGCATGTGATATGTGTCATTTCATTAACCAACCAGAACCCCCCACCCCCGAGTTTGATAACTGCTCATCAATCTCCCAGGTGGAGCTGCCGAGGAAGGTTCTTGCTGCCCTTTACTGTAACGCTCCACCCAAGTCATTGGCTCTGCAAGTTGCCTCAGTAGGGCTGGAGAAGCAATGCAGGAGAAGACTGTGGAAACAGGAGCAGCTAACGATAGAAAGGGCTGCTCTTAAACTTTTTCACTTCTACCCAAAGTTCTTCAGTGGGGGGAATGTTGAGCTAGGAATGACCTCATTATATTTTAAAAGAAATCACAAATGCAGCCACCTCTTGTACCTTTATTGGTGTCTTAATTAATTTGGGATAGAACTTTGTCCCCCAAGTCCTCCCCCAAAACACACACACACACACACACACACACACACACACACACACGTTTTTCTCTGAATGGAGATTTCCTACAAGTCACAATTGTCTCATTTCCACCACAACACAGGGAAGAGGATCTGATGAAAGCTAATTTTCGTGCATTTATTAGAGTTATTTCCAAATAATCATCCTGCATTGATGTTGATCATAAAAATAGGCACACACGGAAGGTGTACTTCTTGAACAAATTTTTGTTTCTTTGATTTCTAGAGCAATGTAACAGGCAGCTGCAAACGGTGGCATGGCGGTGATTTGCTTGGTCACGTCCTGACTTTCCCTAAGATGTGCTTAAAAACTAGTTCAGCTGCACCTGTGTGTGTCTGTGAAAACAGGGTTAAGTCTGATTTTAAAGATTTGGTTCATCAGGGGGCACATGGTTTCTGGAAGAGAATAACTTACGTTGGGTTTTGGAAGAGTCCTTCCTCGTCTTAAAATTGCTGCGATTATTGCAACATGATTATAATGAATCATATAAACAATCTCATTTATAGATTATATTTTTCCCAGTGATGCTGGGGTGAATTTTACTGCATAATTTGTTTTCCTAGCAACCTTAAATATAGAGTAATTATGTGTTAAATGTTTTCGTAGCAACATTTATGCAATGTTTCCATACCGTAATATTCCCAGCTGGAGACTGGAGCCACTGCGATTCCACATTTGAAAAGACCACTTCCTGAAGCAAGGGCCAGCGATGAAACATACCCTCCGTAGGACTATAGAGACATTGTTACAAGTCAGTCCCAGATTGACTCTTATAAACTCTCTAAGGTATTTGTATAGCAATTCTACTCACAATAAGTGCTGGTGGGAGCTGGGGAATACGGATAGGGTAGATAAATGTCTATCTTGAACTCTTGGTAGAAAACTCCACCAGACATGACAACAATTTCAGCTTAGTCAATTACAAATACTTGGTGTGCTGATCCAAACATGGTGTGGGCAGTTTAAGAGATACTATAATTGCAATTTTTCTGCAAAATTCTTTTTTTCCCCCCTTTATGTTTTTCCAACCAGGACCTTGCTATGGCAAAAACAGGATTTTTACTTTAAAAAAATACACAAAAAAGAAGATCATTCCCCAAAAGTAAAAGCAAGATACTTCCCACAACGTGCAAAAAACTCCTGTGAGGCAGCACTTATATCTGTATATTTACTCATTTATTTTCATAACAGAACAGCAAGGAGAGGACTCAAGAACCTTTTGAGTAGTCTAAGACACGGCCAGAGTCTGTGTATAAGGTAGTGTTACGTATTCTGTTTTGAGGATTTCTGGCATAGCAGCGCAAAGGAGGAAAAGCCACTGGTGTCTTAAAAAATCTTACATGCCCCCCTCCCCAACTTAATGGAAAAATGAAGTAATACAAAAGGGGATACAAATTGCAGAGTCTGGAGTAGGTTTAGCACTCATCAATTTTCTTCCCCAGGGAATTGGTAGGTGATTCAGAAATGTGACCCTCATAACAGAAGGAGATGCGTGCCTGTGTCACTTGAAAATTTGAACCTTTTCCTAAAAATGAAGAAATGAACAGAGTGTCACAGTAAAGCTCATCTCTCCCTGGAAGGCAAATTTTGTCTGTATTAACCTGCTGGGAGAGAGATGCTTCCTCTAGGAGCATGGTCTATGTTCTGGGACATAGACCCTCCTCCCCCCTCCCCTCTCCCCGCCACCCCAAATGTGTGCGCTAGATTAGGAAGTGACTCTCAGGGCTTATTCTTGCCCCAACACAGGAACATCCTTACAAATCAAAAGAGGACAGTGTGACTCTCTAACTAAGGGTGTGCCTTGCTTTGAGGACTTTATTGCCACAAACTTCTGGGAATCATTTGCCCTCCGGTCTGGAGAGATCCTATCATCCTTTGCTACAGAAAAGTCAGTCTTGAGAGAGGGTGAAAGAGAGAGTGGGAGTGAGAGCCCTACAGAGCAAGGGAGAGACAGGAGACAGATGTGGTGAAATCAGGCAGCAGGTCAGTGGCCTGGGTCTGGTCTTAATCCGTGAAATACATGGCCTGAGGGAATAAACTAAACCATCTTGCTGAATTCAATTGTTAGAGAAAGAATGCTAACTAACTAGTTTACAGTCTTATGTTTCCAACTCTGGGGAATCTTATTGAGGACCCTTGGCTACAAAACACAGACTAAAAGTGGCAGCTCCAATTATACCGTGGCCTCCTTTCATTATACTTGGAGGAGAACTAAAATGTGTTTTAATAGAGGAAAAATATATTTTAAAATAGAAGGAACATGTGGGTTTAAAAATCATTTTGATAAGTGAAAATTCTCTATCAGGATCAAACTTTCACTTAAAACATAAGAATAATCTGTTTTGATCAGCAGGTTAGTAACAACTATTACTGAAACAAAAGATTTCTTCTTCCTTCTTAATTTTTGGTTTAAATGAAAGTAGAGTAAGCCTGAGTCCTTTAGAAATATGATTACTGTTTATGGTTTTATTGGAAAAGTGTGATCACTGCAAATTATAATACTGGGTTCTGCTTCTCCCCTCCTATGCCCCAGAACAGAAAATAGCATGGAGTGACATTTGAAATTAAAGCATTTGCATATAGTAAAAACGGTTTTGAACATTTCTGTCCAAAATCTTAGGAATTATAAAAATATTAACTTGTATCTATTCAGTGATTAGATAATAGGGCAGTATGTAAATAAAATTGTCATGCTTTCAACATGAATACAAATTGCCTCTAGGAATTTGTAAAAGCAAACGAGTGTAGCAGCAGCACAATAAAAGAAGGTGTACTTGAAATTCTCAGGCAGCTTAGAAAAGCTGTTTCTATTGTAGAAAAAAAGAGGAAAAAAACCACCCGAGCTGACTTTTTTCTGCTCTCCCATGGGTGGGGCTCCAAGGCAGAGTGGGTGGCTGCAGAAAGAAAAGAACCCACGGAGCAGATTGGCCATGAGAATTCTAGAATTTTGTCCTTTGCACTTAGATGCCTTGCCATTTTGTTTAAATGAAGGATATCTTTAAAAACATTCTTAGAAGGGCACAGAATTTTGAGGGATTTATGGAATAGTACTCTGATGGGAGCTATAATGCAGATTGGAACATTTCACCTACAGACAATAATAATAACTAGCTAATGTTTGTATGGACAAGGTCATTGCAACAGTCTTTGTGGTCCCACAGGCTCTGTGTCCTTTCTCTCCCCCCTCCCACCTCCTCTGGCTCACTGGCTCTCTTGATGTTCTTTTTTTTTTTTTTTGCGGTACGCGGGCCTCTCACTGTTGTGGCCTCTCCCGTTGCGGAGCACAGGCTCCGGACGCGCAGGCTCAGCGGCCATGGCTCACGGGCCCAGCCGCTCCGCGGCACGTGGGATCTTCCCGGACTGGGGCACGAACCCGTGTCTCCTGCATCGGCAGGCGGACTCTCAACCACTGCGCCACCAGGGAAGCCCTCTTGTTCTTTGAACTCTCCAAGCGTGATCTAGCCCCAGGACTTCTGCAAGTGCTGCCACCCTCTGCCTGGAATCCTCTATCCCCAGAAATTGGCATGGTTCACTCCCTCCCATTTGAAGTCTTAACTCAAAAAAAAAAAAAAAAGTCTCACCTGTCCTTCTAATCTAAAATTGCACCAATCCTGTATGATGCTCCTTGCTCCTTTCTTGCTTGGTTTTGCTTTTCTCCATCGCACTGATCATTGTTTAACATCCTGTATATGTTACTTATTTATCTTGCTTATTGCCTTTCTCCCCAACCATTCCCAACTCGATAAAGGTAGAGATTTTTGTCTGTCTGGTTAATGAATGTCTCCCTAGCACTGACAATACAATCTGAAACACAGTGGGAATAGAATAAATATTTGTTTAATATATGACTTTCCTATTAACTCATCTAACTCTCACACTGACTTGATGAGGAAATTATTGTTGCATTTCGTGATGAGGAAACTGAGGCTCAGAATAAATTTAGAGTAAGCGGTGGAGTTGAGACTCAACTGCAGGATGCCTGACGACAAGCCACTTCCTCTATAGCCCTACATTAGGGCAACCTCTTTGGGAAGTTTTAAGTTCAGAGTCTAACATAGTTTCATTAGAGGTGCATTTGTCCTACTTTTACATCGTTGATCACACATAGCAATTCAAATTGCTTATAATTAGTCACTGGAAGAGAAGGGAGCTAAGATTAAATCACGAACTAATGCTTATTCAACACCACCTGGCTAGGTCTATATTAACAAAGCAAAGCCCATAAATGAGGTTTTTATTCTAATAATTTAGGCAAAACCCCTGCTGCTCTTCAATTGTCAGAATAATTGCTTCAATTTTTCTTCATATAAATTAGGGTTGTTCAACCTCAGCACTATTGACTTTTTGGGTTGGAGAATTCTTTTTTGTTGGGTGCTGTCCTTTGCATTGTGGGATATTTAACAGCATCTCTGACCTCTACCCACTAGACGCTAGTAGCACTCCCCTAGTTCTGACAACCAACGACGTCTCCAGACATTGCCAAATGTCCCCTAAGGGACAAAATTGCCCAGGTCAGAACGGCTGTCATAACAGACACTTCCTAGGCATAATGCTGTGTGCACAGTGGATGTCTAAGAGGAAGCTAAAAAACAGGCTACTGGACTTTAATTTGGTGCCAGAAAAATGAAAGTGTAAGATAAAAAGATAAAAATGCCTTCTCTCCCCTTCTTAATCTGGATAATGGAGGGAAATGTAAGATTTGCAGCTTATTGACCAATTGACCAAAGAAAAAAATTGCGTGGCTAGTTTTAGAGTATTTCTCAGACCACTAAGGTAGCTAATACTTCGTAGAAACAGGTACTTATGGAACACAGTGATAGCTAAACAAACCCACATGGTCATTCTCAACGTCCTTCTCTTTCCCTTCTCCAATTTCCCATAGGTCTCTGCTTATTATACTATAAAAGAGCACTCAGAGCTATGACCTATTCCTGTCCCCTTCTTGACTGCCTAAATTCAGGCCCTTGGTATTTGTTGCCCGTATTACTGCTCTCTTAGCCCTTTGGACCACTCTCTCCCCCAACATCAGGCTGCTCTTCATTCTGCAGCCAAGAGTATCTTTCTAAGACTCCAATTCCACTTCCTACTGACTTCAAGACCACTTTAAAAGAGGCACCCATGGAATCAAATACTTTTTGGTAATACTGTATTAAACAAAATTTAACAGGATTCTTTACTATAGGGGCTATATACACTATTATATAGACTTCATAGTTTACCAAACTATTAGACCAGAGAACATTTCCCCCAAATTTCCTGATACTAACATGACACCTTTGGGGGAACATTGACTTACAGGATTAAACTCATTTTAAACAGCATCATAGATATGTGAGATGGACAATATTGCGCTAAATATTTGAGAAACAAAGTTGAAGAAAGACAAAGTCCATTCCTTGATTCTTGTGAGAGCAAGCAATGCACAAACAAGATAAAGCATGGCAGTTCCTATAAAAGTAGTATAAAGAGCTACTGGAGCACAAAAATTCATATCTGAGTTGGGTCTTAAAGAACAAGTAGGAATTTTGTGTTTTGGAGAGAGGAAGACATGGGGAATGGGAGAAGAGGATGGGCATTGCCGGTGTAGGGAACAGGACTGATCAACACATGGGAAAAAGGAAGCACAGACATAAAACAAATTATTCATAAAGAGTGGGGAGGGCTTCCCTGGTGGCACAGTGGTTGAGAGTCCGCCTGCCGATGCAGGGGACATGGGTTCGTGCCCCAGTCCGGGAAGATCCCACGTGTCGTGGAGCGGCTGGGCCCGTGAGCCATGGCCGCTGAGCCTGTGAGTCCGGAGTCTGTGCTCCGCAACGGGAGAGGCCACAACAGTGAGGGGCCCACGTACCGCAAAAAAAAAAAAAAAAAAAAAAGAGTGGGGAGAAGTGGAGGGAGAGAGACTAGAAAAGTACGATGCAACCAGATTGCCAAGGGCCTTGCATGCAAGGAAATGTGTTTGGGCACTAGGCTGAGGTCAACATGTAGCCCTAGAAAATATGTAAGCAAAAAGGCAACATGGCAAGAATTGTGTTTTGGAACAATAACTTCATTAGCAACATTGGAGTTTGTGAGACCAAAGCAAGGAGGCTAGTTAAGAAGTACTGGAATAGTTAAACCTGTACCACCCAATCTATGGTCAATGTAAGTGGACCCTCAGACTCCACACTGGAGTACTGGTCAGGGGGGTTGCCTGGAAACTGTTTTAACACGTTCTCCAGGTGATGCTTATGCAAGCTAAATTTTGAGGAGCTCTGATTCAGATTACATATAAAGAAACTTGAACTAAAGCAATGTCAGTGGGGATGATGAGAATAGACTCAAATGTTTGAAGGCAGAATTGATCGAATTTACTAATCAACAGAGTATTGGAGTCAGGGAGCAGGGGAAGCTGAAAATAGCTCTGAACTTACTAATTTGGATGACTAGGTGTGTGGTGAGGTCCTTATTAAAGATGAAGACTTGTTTTAAAGTAGACTGTAATACGTGTAACTTGGGCAAGTTAAGCTTGAGGCCTCTGTAAGACATTTGGGAAATATGATCAGTAGCCATTTGAAATGTGGAGCTCAGAAGAGAGAGGAGGGGGCTGGTGGCAGGCATCTGGCAGTCATCATCATCTTTGAAACCACATGGGTTTCCCCAAGGAAGTGAAGAACAAGAATGAAGACCAGACCCAGAAAAACACTGACATTTAAGGAATGGAGTGTAATGATCACAGAAACATAGAAAAATAAGAAGAGAAACATGTTACAGAGCCATGGATAAAGCTCACTCTCCTTCATGTGATGAGTGGGTTTTTTAAATCATCCCACACACATGGTTCTCTACCAAACCACTTATACCTAGAATGTTCTAGAAGTGAAGTTAAAAGGTGGCTTTCAGTTATTTCAAAGACTGAAGTAAAAGCAAAGTGAAACTCTAAGAGAAATGTTAATATTATACGTAAGTGTTCAGCTTGAAATGTGAATCTTTCAAGGATTTACTTTAGGAAATTTCATAAAAATGGATGGTAAGAAAGGTCTTATCTGAAATATTTCACTATAAAAATATTTCATTTATTTCCACCCATTTGAATTCCATTCTGTTTAGATACTTAACATTTGATAGTTTTAAGAAGGACCAAATGGCTTGAAGTAACAACTTTCCACAAATTCATAACAGCTCTTCATCTGGTCACTGAGCTGAGAGATGAGTGGAATCCTGCAGATTCCCTTCAATATTGGGTTTCATTCCCTCCATCTTGTGCAGGCCGCGCTCCGAGAAAACAGCCAAGAAAAACAACCCAAGCACAAATGGCTGCAAATTGACTTGCAAATGTACAAACTCAGACCAAAAAGTGAAACAGGAAATCTTCTTTGAAGGGTAATTATCATAATTTATAATGGGCAAATCTAAACTCTTTCCCATATTTCTCTAAACTTTCCAGTGACTTCATTGCCCATGACTGATAAATGTTGCCACTTCCTTTTAATGTGTTTAAAAAAACCTGTGTAGCTCTTCAAACGTGGGAAATTATCTCCAAGATCTATAACTAGTAATAAATAATTATTTCTCTCCAGTTAGCACAGATTAACGTTAGGTCTGGTAAAAGAATTTGATTGCAAGAAAAAAAAAAAGAATCAAAACAGCCAAGATATATAATTTCAAACTTTATCTTAGCTTTTCATGAAAACGAAATGATGACATATAAAAGAAAAGGAATATATTAACCCTAAAATAACAAAGGAAATTAAAGTTCTGATGAATATGGTTCAGTTCAGTATACTCTAATACCAGAAATTAAGTGAAAATGTGTCAATTACGAGTTAATTTGCTATACAGGGAAGAAACTAAATGATTGAAAAAAAGGAACAAACACTTAAAGCCACCACTTTGAAGCCCAGATTATCCAAATCGACTGTTTCCATTGACAGATTAAATTATGTTGCAACATTAACATTTCATGAGAAACCTTATAAGCGAACACTTTAGAAAATGATGAACCAAATAACAGGCATAAAACATACAAAACAACTCACCCAGCCCCATATGGCTATTCTTTTTTCATCAATGAAACCCATTTCTATGAATTTTCTAAAGGAAAAGAAACAAATTTTTAGAATTTTAAGTGTGTACACATGACATTTACTTCATTACACAAGCATATTTAATCCAAAGATTTAATAGAAACGCTACATTTTCTTTGTTTAAACACTTGCATAATCAGACTGCATTTACAAATAGTTAAAAGAACATTATCATGCTTACTGCAAGGGGTAAAAGGATCCTTTAGACTCTATGGTACATCTATTGAGTAATATTTTCAGGGCTGTAAGGCCTTCTACCCTAACTGTGCTGGTGAGCTACTTGGGACTCAGGTTAAGAGACAGGCTCATACTCAGCAAATGAGAATAGACTGAAAGGGGAAAATGTTTTTTAATGCAGTGAACAAACAAATGGTTAACTCAGATTCTAACACTATAGCCACATGTTTTTGAATTTACTATTAAATGCACTTAAGATATTTTAAAGAAAAAAAAAGAGAGACTGGCTCATAGTAACACCAGAAGTAATAGAACCATGACTAGGACCAAATTTCCAAATCTCCAGCTTTTGGAAAAAAGGGTTTCATTACTGCTGTTTTAAAATTTATTAATTCTTATGATTTTGTTTGCTTAGATGTTAATGTAAAAGAATTTCAACCTAAAATGGGACTGAAGAATATAAATGAAAAATTGCACACATGTGCCCTCAGGAGTGAGAGACTGATTTCCATATATGCCTGATTTCCATAAAACTGGTCATATTGAAATTTTCTTAAATGATAGAGAGTTAGTCAAGGGTTGCCTCATATCAACCTTGGGAAGTTTTGCTTATGGTTTCCAGAGGTGTGAACAAGAAATGACCCAAGTTGGGTTGGTTTCTCAAAATATGCTGAATTGAGCTTTGTTTGTAGGATGGGATTGGTTTTGTCTGCCCAGGGAGTAGTCAAAGCTGGTCTCTGTTTGTTTCGATTTTAATAGACTCTCACTGAACTCTCCCCTCTTTCATTCCCTCCCTATAAATACAGCCTTCCCCAAACCCTCAATGGATGGGCCCATAGCTTGCTACAGTTTGTGAGTCCAGAATTTCAATTCCTCTGCTATTCCTGAATAAACTCATTTTTTTGACAATTTTGAGCTTGCCTTGTTTTAACCCTTTATTTAGGTTGACATGCATTATAATCACTGTCTCATTTTTGGTCACATCCATCCATGGAAACACATCCATCCCTCTCCCATTTCACACTTAGGTACCCTCAGTTCATCATGGTTTGGACAATTGTATGCATCTTTCAGGATATGAACATTATTCATTCAATTTCCCTCACAGAAATTGAGGGAAATCCATTTAAAAATGAGTTTGAAAATAAATCTATCCTTAGGAGCAAGGGACCATGCTGAAAGACAACCTTCAAAAAAGTCCTGGGAAGCCCTCAGAAATCTAACTACGTCATTGGTACAAAAAGAGAGTGTTTTAGGCTAATTTATTCCATGCTTCCTTGATGGCTGGTGTTCTAGAGCAATTGTGATTTATTTGGGGAGCGTTTTAATAAAAACTCAAGAAACTCTTAGAGAAGCAGAAGCAGTGGAAGAAAAAAGCAAAGTGGATGAGCCATTATAGAGGCCTGGATGGGACAGTGAAGGAAAAGAGGGGAAGAGCCAAAAGTGACACTCATGACCCCAGAAAAATACTACTTTTTTGGTTGCCTTAAGTGACGTTAATGCCCTTTCTCATTATTCTCTGGAACTAGGACCGAGCGATTTGCATTAGTTAAATAATGGAATTTCTTAAAGGAATTTCACAGCAACCATTTTGCTCGTTGCATGGATTGAAAATGCATGTTTCTGATGCATAGAGGAGTTGGGCAGATGCCCGGCACAAACAGATGGGAAGAAGCCCCGTCAGTCACAGCTTACTCGACACTGATTCTGAGGGACACTGAGGGGTCTACAGGGGAGAAACGCAGTAGCAAACGGAAAGTTGCTACCTGTGTTGACGCTTGGTCACGGTAAAGTAGAGACAACGGGCAGCAAATTGCGGCATTTCGGCAATTCTCCCACAAACTTCAAAAGCCAAGTGAAAGAAAAGAAGGTTCACTTTCTTTGTCAAAAAAATGATCTTGCTGCTAGTGCTTGAAGCCAGTTCTGAGCCATAAAATCAATCGTGATTTTATGATCTCCCAGAAGCTAGCAATCATATTGCCTTGCATTTGGGGTAAAAGCAAATAACAGGTGATACACGGGAACAGGAAATTCTTAACAACTCCCTTCCTAGGTTTATTCCGAAAGGATGACATTTACAGGAAATGATAGTGCAATAGTTAACATGGAAATGAAACATTAACACTTACTGTGGAAGGACTAGGTTAAAGGTTAGCTAGATAATCTGAGACCAACAAGCCTCTATAAAATTTACCTCCAAATTCTGAAGAGCTTCCAGGAGGGTTATCAGAGATACTGTTGACAATGTGGTTAAATCAACAAAATGTTAATAGCAAGTGAAAAAGCATTTTTTCTAATTTTGGAGGCTGGACTGGACTTTACAACTTTTTTTTCATAAAAATACCCTAAATCTAAGGTCAGTTCAAAACCTTAGTAATCAATTACTATTATTCTATTTTGGAAATGTTCTTATTGATACCATGTATAACAGTATGATATATATTTTTTCTCATATAATCCTTCTTTACTGCTAACCCTGAAGTTATATAAAATTTCAAAATTGTGGGAATGTCAAAAATGCCAAACCTACCCCAAATGAGCATATTTGATCCTATAACTACTGAAATTTTAAGGGTCTCACATATGAACCACTTGCAGAGGAGCCTGAAGAAAGCAGGTCTCAGTTTTCCTTAAGCTTTGACCTCACAAGCGTATCTTTTGGGGCTTTCTCTTATGTATAGTCAAAATTTGTGCGGTTGTAGGGCCTCTCTTTTTTTCCTGCTTTGCTTTGCTTGACTCTGTTTCTTGACCCTGACTAGTATTTACTGTTGTTTCCAAATATGTACTTATGATATTTTTTGGTATATAAAAAATTTAGCCAGATTGCATTTCATAAGAGATTCCAGGGAAAAATTTCACTCTTTGAGGGGAGGTAATTTGAGGACTACCATAGAGGAATTGCAATCCCAATTCCTCAAGTCAGACGTTCAGTGTCTGATTACTAAAACACTTCTCAGGAAGTTATGTGATTGAATTATTTCTAGAATTATCACTATAAGTCTATTCTTTTAGCTTTTGTTTTCTCAAAGCATAGGGTTTCAAGGCTTCCCTTTCCCTTTTGCAGGATAATGGTTTCAAGCAAAGCCAAGGCCAGTCCCAACTGGCATCTCCACTGCTGTATACGTGCTTTGCCATACAGCTGCCCCTGTTCACTAAGGTGAATACAAAAAGTTCCATCTAATAACCATGTTCCCTTGAGTGCATGTGGTTTATTCACTCTTCAAAAACTGTAAGTGCACTGAATGTTGAGATTGTAAATTGCACAATTTTATACAGAGTATTGTAATAGCATATACTAATATTTCATCTGTTCTTGAATGGCTGAGTCAATTAGCGAACATATGCCTGATCTATAGTAGGAAGACATTCTTCAGGTTCCATCCTAAAAATGGCTCAGAGAAGGTAAACGTAGCCAATTACCGCCTCTGGTCCATCTTCCTTTCAATTCTAAATGCCAAACACATTTATATTATTGTGAAAATCAATAGAATTTGCGGCTTCGTGTCCTATATGTTGGACACCAGAAATAACAATTTTTGTTACGGTCTATACATGGGTTTCATGTTTAAATTTTCATTTCATCCAAGGAAAAACATTAAGAAGCTATCAGTTCTATCTGTTCTGTTTCTTAAGGTATCCCTCTTAAATTTGAATGCTGCATTTTTGGTGGTAAATAAATGCACAAAAATATAATGATGTATGATGTTAATGATGATTGTTTTTTAACCAGTGCCAAAACAAACCATTTTTAGCTCTACCAACTTTGGAAAGTTGAATTACAAACCATAATTTACATCTCTGTCTTTTGATGTTGTCCCAGGATTACATGTCCTTGGTGTTTATTGCATGGTTTAAATACAAATAAATGTGACCCGACCCACAATGCCAAAAACAATACCGTAAAGGATTAAGTCTATAATGCTGACAATTGTGTTAATGTTCTTAAGGCGTACCACAGTCTTTACATGAACGATTGAATCTCAGAGTTTTTCTTTGAACTATCTTTTCTATGACTCTCTATCAGGCCGAAGACTCCCTCAAGAATGTTAAAATAGTGGAAAGGCCAAAAATCTGGATCAGTAAGAAAGACGGAGCCTCCTAGAAGTTAGGTGTGAATGATGCCTACAGATTGTATAGTGTTATTTAATAACTTATTTATCAATTTTTCAGATTTAACTCAAATCGACTTTGTTTTTCATTGAATGTTTTAGGTGTAAGTGTGTGTATATTACTGTTCACAGAATGAAAGAAAAATTTGAAAGCATATGGGTTATGATTACTTTTCTATTTAAAAAAAATAATTACTTGTGAGTCAAAATTCTTCTGCTTTGATTAGAGACAAAAAAATACAGAAAAGTGTTGTCTGGGCCTGGCTCCTAGTTGTTAAATATAATCTGTGTTGTGTGTGCTGCATTGAAATCAATAACTGCTGATGATATTAAGATGATAAAAGAAACATACTAATTAATTTTCTAAATTGCTCTTTGCTGTGAAACAGTGTTTGACCTTTAGACATCACTCATGCACATATATCCATGACTAAGAGTACAGTCAGCCTGTGTTAGCTTTTACATTTACAAACTAGTATTCCCCAACTTCACCTACTCACATCATAATAACAGAAACCCAACAACTATACAGAAATATCCAGAAGAATCCTGCACAGTGTTTCCAAATTAGGAACAATTTTGGTGACTCTATTCTTTTTGTTTCAGGAAGAGATGATTGAGCCATAAGTTGTGGTTGAGAATGTAGTTGGGAAGAAGAACTCAGATTATAAATCTGTCTTTCCCCTACATGTTTTGGTAGATTTCTGTTATGTAAAAGAAATTTTTTGTCGAATGAAAATAGGAAAACACATTCTTGCTAAAATAGCTAGTTTAATTACAAAAGAATGCTAATATCTATAAGTATATAGTGCTGATGAAATCTTGAGCCATTTCTAAATTTATGAGGTAGAATCCACAAGGCTTGAGCAAATTCAGATGTCTGGTTTCCTACAGACCATCCCTAGAGTTATACAAAGTTTTCTGCTAATTGTGAGCCATGGTAATGAAAGTCTGTTAGAATGACTGAAACGTGGAAAGAGAGTATTTATCATCTTTCACCATAAATCCTTTTTCTTCTCTCTTCTGTGAATAATTTTTTCTTATATTGGGTAAAAATATCACTTTAAGGTTAATGATAGCTTTAGATGAAGTTAGGAAAATGGACAAAAAATATTTAAGACATTAAGGATGGGGAAACCCGAGAATGACTGCATGACTTTTGCTGACATCAGTTTCTGTTTGAATGAGAAGGCGCTCACCTGACAGCTGTGATCTGGTCCTCAACTTCATAAACACCCAGCTTTCGATACACTGCATACAGAAGTTTGTCACCTTGGAAAGCTGTTCCTCGACCATCCACCAAGGCAATGACTATCCCTTCCTTACTTGCAAGATAAGATATCCAACTAATAGAGAATACAGACCTTACACTCTGACTGCAGGGACCACCATACCTACAGAAAAAAAGAAAAAGATAGAATCTCTGATTCCTTTGTGAAACTCAACTTCCCATCATGGCCAAGAATTGCCTTTAGTATTTCCCAGTACATTTGTATGATAAAATTTCAATAACAGTGGCATTAGAACTGGCTCAAAATCAAGAGAGGACCAGGCTTTTCCCAGAGGTTTGCTACAAGGAAGTTGTTTTGGGACACAGCCTCTCCTATTCCCCAAAACGGATACATCTAGGGTTGGCATTTCAAGGAATATGTGTGGGTTTTTCGTCATTTCTGCCACCTGCCACTTGCTAAAAGCAGGCATAAGATATACTAAAAAAAATGCATGGTGTTTTAAGCAAATTGTGTGTAGGTCAGCACTGATTTTGGGTGTGATTCCACAAAATGTATTCCATTCCCTTATTTCATTTCTAACTCAATTACATAAGATGTTAAGATGATTTACAATATTTTTTGGCTGCAATTTCTCTATCTCAAAGGTATTCTGACACATTAGGCAATTTGCCATACAAAGGAAATTCAAAACAGTAAATGCAAGCAAGTCCATCTAAAAATCTCAAAATTTTCTCAGGCTATTTTAAATAGCCATATTTTATTTACTCTGATTAGTTGGGGGAATATATAAAAACAGCATCAATAGGAACTGTTACAGAGGAGAATGGTTCATTCTATCTCACAAATGTGTATTTAATCCAACATATTTTCAGTAAATAGTTTTTAAACCAAAGAAAATATTACATACACTTGAATTAGCAAGGGATACTTCTTTGATCTGTCAAACCGAGGAGGAAGAATCATCTTGTACCATAAAGCTTGAAAAACAAAAATAGAGAAAAATCTTCATTCCACTATACTCATAGCATTATTTATTTTCTTTAATAACAACATATAACATAAAATCAATTTATAACTAGTAAATTGTTAAGAACAAAAACTATGTTTTACTTGATTTTTATTACATATTTTTGTCCAGTTTACAAATTGCTAGAAATGTTGAACTGTTATTTTTCTAGAAGCACACATTTTAAAATGAGATAAACTCTTTTTAAAAGTATCAGTGTTGAAATGGAGCTATAGAAAAGTATAAGATCAACCTATTCACAAACATATGAAAGATATTTCATAAAAATTTAATGTGACAGTAAGATTTTTAAAATTAAGATCCTGTAATATTGTAGAGGTTGGATTATAATATTTACCCTACAATTTTGTTTTAAAAAAGCAAAAGCTGATAAGTGTTCAGCTTCATATCTATTCATGAGAAATTTTTAAAAGGTCTTACTAATATCATCCACTTCAAGTTTCTTAATTTCCTCTTTAGGCAGCTGGATATTTTTCAAAGCATTTTCCAATTCCTTGTTTTCTTCCAGGATTTTAATTTCTTTAAAAAAAATAAAATGTTCATTTTTAATTAATAGAAATTCCATAGGAAAATTCTTTCTTAAAATGTCTTTGGCTTTACTATGGATGAAACTGAAACTGTATAAGGATTGCTTAAGGAGTTTCATATTGACAAGGATATTTTTAATCCAGCCTTTAAAGCAGGGATGAACTTATGAAGGACATCAGTCATTGTCTCTTAAACAGACCCTGATGGCATCAAAATACATTCTGAGCAGAATCACAGAAGTAACAATGTTTATTCAGCCACATTTTCCTGTTTCTAACTTTTCTTTTACAACATGAAGCCATGACCTGCGTAGGTGACATTTAAAAAAATATATTTTTACTGAAAAAGTGGTAGAAGCAAAATCTATATTGCTGAAACCTCAAATTTAAAATAATTAAGTATGTATTATAGTTACAAAGTTTGTTTTAAAATCTTCAATGTGTAAGGTCAAATATTAATTCTGTGATTTTTTTATATCTATTTCTTTCTTAAACTTTTCCTGCTGTACTTGCTTAATATAGGATCTTCTTCCTCTTTTTTTTTCTTTTTGTGATATTCTTCCTTTTTTTTCTTTTTGTAATTGAATTACTGTGCATCCTATTCCTTCAAATCCTTTCTTTCAAGGTAGTTATATATCTTAAAAGAACAACAGTATATACACACTATAATTTCTGTCTTTCACCTTAAAAGATCTCCTAAAAAAACTGTTGTTTATCTTTGAGTTTAGTTATGTTTCACACTTTAATTTTTGTAACTGAACAAATATATTGATCTCCTGATGCTGAAGATCAGTGATACATTCGAATGGGTTTCTAGCAGTAGAGGACTTTTTGTAAGCTTTGTTTTGACCTGGATAGATATTAGGTATCGTCTAGAGAGAAGTTAGATTTTTGTATAATAAGTGGAGTTTGTGGCTTTATTTTTTTATTTTTTGCGATACGCAGGTCTCTCACTGCTGTGGCCTCTCCCGTTGCGGAGCACAGGCTCCAGAAGCGCAGGCTCAGCAGCCATGGCTCACGGCCCCAGCCGCTCCGCGGCATGTGGGATCTTCCCGCACCGGGGCACGAACCCGTGTCCCCTGCATCGGCAGGCGGACTCTCAACCACTGCGCCACCAGGGAAGCCCATGTGGCTTTATATTTTAAAAGAGGGTCTGGATGACTTCTGAGATATGCCAGTTCCGTGGTCTCCTTGTTTTTGTGCCTTTTTAAAAAAGTGGTCCTTGAAGATGGGGAGCTGGGGGGAGTACTTGTAACTACACTAAGTTTGCCAAACCACTTCCCTTGTAACTCTCAGCTTTCATATACTCATGGCATTTTGCTCCAAAGTGTTATATTTAATCTTAGAACAAGTATAGATGTTTTAGTATGAGTTGTATAAGATACATAATACATTTCATTTTAACTTTGGACAATCTATCAGGAAAGAGATACTTGTGGCAACTTAAAAGTTACAACTAGAAAAAGGGATAGCAGGGGGCGGGGAGAAGGATAAATTAGGAGTTTGGGATTAACATATACACACAACTATACATAAAATAGATAAACAACAAGGACCCTACTGTATAGCCCAGAGAACTATATTCAATATATTATAATAACCTATGATGGAAAAGAATCTGAAAAAGAACATGTATATATGTATAACTGAGTCACTTTGCTGTACACCTGAAACTAACACAACATTGTAAATTAACTATAATTCAATTTAAAAAGTTAAAACTAAAAAAGAAAATAAAATGTATGCTCAATTATAACCACAATGCAGCCAGCTCTTCCTTCTTGTGTGGGTTCTCAGTGTGGAACTGTCAAGGATAAAGGGAATCTATGTGGAGTAAGCACAAAGAATGGCTGCAATATTTATTTATGTAGACCATGTTTATCATTCTGTAGACAGATACTGGAAGTCAGAGACAACACGCAGATGTTGCCTGGTTGGGTTGACCTTGATTCCTTTTCTATTCTGTTCCTAGCTACTGAAATTTTCTGATTCATGACTTACTGAAATGACGAGTTGAATGGAAAATCTTATTAAAGCTTCTACAGTCCGGGGTTGCATTTTTATAGATAGTAAATGTGCAATTTTCCCACCCCTTGGAGGCAACATGGAACTTCGTAGGTCTGTGAGCAGAGGGAGGGGTGGCAACTGGACTTCTCTATGTGGCTGTGCATTAGCAATGCATAATGTGGCGAGGAGTGCGACAGCCCAGACTGTACCTTTCACCTTCTTTCACTCATCATTGTATACTCAGCACTCAGCATGCTCAGTACCAAGTGCATGATATGTAGTATGTGCTCTCCAAATGTTTGAAGACTCTTCATTACAATGAAATCAAGTGGTAAGAATGATGAATCATATGTGAGATTTTTGTTTAAATCATATTAACTATGACATATTGTTCATTGATTAAATTATGTGAAGAATCTGCAGAAAATCTGATAAATAAAGTTATTCAATCAGTTAGGTAATTTTAATGAAGATCTGCTCTGCCCGAAGCAACTAAGCCTCAACTGGGCCCTCCATGTCAAGTGTCAACTCTTCTGGGTTTTTATAGCATCTGGTTCAAGTACTATCTGTTATTTTCCAATGACTTTACCCCACTTCGCAGAGAAAATGAAGCCACTGCACTGTTTTCTACAAACTTTCATATAATTACATCGGTAATTTCCTCATTCTCTCTCATCACAGTGCTGGAGATTAATGTCCCCACCTGTCTCTGGACTCCACTTTGCCCACCTTCTCGGCGACCTCCCTCCTTTATGCCTTCAACCCCTTTTGGTCTCCAAATTTCTTCCATCAGCATTCAACCATGTTCAAATGTTTATCAGCTTTCAAAAACTAACTTAAACCTCTATCAGTCTCTTCCAGTCATTATCCCACCTCTTTGCTCATCAGTCAGACCTACTGAAAATAGTCTCTTTTTATTTATTTACCTCCTATGCAGACCTAAATTTGCTTCAGTCTGGCCTCTACCTCCACTGCTCCAATGAAACTGCTCTGACCAAGCTAATGCTCATCCTTATTTCGCTAAGCTCATTGATTTAGAGCAGGTCTTGCTTCACTCTCTGAAGCACTTGACACAGATAAGCACTCTCTTTTTCTTGAGACCCTCTCTTCCCCTGCCTTTCATGACTCCATATACTCTCAAGGTTGTCCTCCTTCTTGTTCCCCCTTGGTCTCCTTTACAGGTTCATTTTTCGCTTTGCATTTCTTGTGTTGGTTTTCTGCACAGTTTTACTCTAGGCTCACTTTCCACTACCCCTGCCCACCCTCATTTTCCCCACTCTGCTGCATCATCCATTTCCATGGACTTAGTAACCATGTATTCCATAAATGAATGACTTCATGATCATTCTCTTCAGTTCAAACAATCCTCCAACATCCAGTTCCAAAACTATGTCACTCCAGGACAGCTCTTCTTAGTTATATGCCATCAGTACCTCAAACTCAACATTGAAAACAAAATTCATCCTCTCTCCAAAATGTTCTCTGCACTGTGAATCCCATCTTTCAGTAAAGAGTATCCATACCAATCCACTTGAGCAAGCTAGACATCCAAACAGCATCAATCCCTCCTTTATATTTATGAGTCTTAAAGTCGATGTAGCTATCATTAGGAAACATTTCCTAAGCCCCCTACCCCAGATGAGGTGCCCTGCTTATATGTTTTTATGCTATCTCTATTTCCCCTATCTTAATACCTTACCCCACTGTGTTGTAACTGCCCCCCCCCATTCACACGTTTGCATTCGCCACTGATCTATAATCTCCTTGAGGACAGGGACCATATCTAACCCAGTATCTGTTCATTTTAAGGATCTAGTATCTAGTACAGTGTCTGTTTTAATGTAATAGTGCTTAATAAATATCTATTGAATGAAAATTTGGGGCATCAAATGCAATGGAAAATGGCTGAGAAAACTAGAAATAAATAGAAGAAATATCATCGGCTCTAAAAAGCAACTCCAAAACTTATTTGGGGATTTATTAAAAATATAGATTCCCTAGGCCAATATAAGACCTACTGAACTGGAATTTCTGGGGACAGCCTGAGAATCTGTATTTATAATAAACCTCTCCAGAGAATTTCATCATGAGGCAAGTTTGCAGAACTGTGCTGTAAAAGACTTTGCATTATGTTTTGAGAGTTAGAAAACAGATAAATACATATGACATATATGAGACTGACATGAACACTGTCCCTGTTTTGTAAGTATTGGGTGAAGTAACAAGGCTTTGCAAGCAGTACAGAAATTTGTATCTGGCAAGAATATGAGAAGGATAGTAAGAAAGTAGAAACTCATTGAAAAAAGGAAGCTGACCTTTATTTTGCGGTCATGATAAAATGAGAATTATACATTACAAATTCCAAAGTATTCTTGCTTTAAAATTTCTCTCACTGCAGGTTGCAATGAGAAATACAATCTATTATTCTTAAAAGTATTTCATTATTAGACACAAGGTTAAAAAAAAATGCAAAACTTCAAACTGAAACTAAATTCACAGTGTCATTATTACAATGCCTGTCCTGTCCTGAGCTCCTGAATCTACTCTGTTTTTCCTCATTTTCTTATCTTCACCTATACTTAGGCCATTGGGCTGGCAGCCAAACCAATTCCAAAGCAGAGTACTGAAGTCCCTCACTGTCCCTAGACTCCATCAACTTCAACCCTATAATGTTTAATAGTAAATCAAAAGATAACAGAGAACCGCAGGAAGAGTCTCAGGGCAGTTATACACTTCGGTATCTCCGTTGAGAGCAAAAACGGTCATCTTTGAGCTGTGAACTATTTTGAACCAATATCTCAAATCGGGATGGAGGAGTTCTGTCTTGATAGAAATTGAAAATGGAAAGAGCCTCCAAATTTCAGGGCTCTCATACGTGGCAACAGTGTGATATAGCTGTTAAAACAAAAAAGCTAGCGTGATAGTCACCCTCTGCTTCGAACTGGAGTTATATCTGGAACTCTTCTCCAGTTTGGGATGTTACCAAAAAAACAGGTCTTCTTATTTGGGAGGGAGATTGTACTAAAAATCTTAAGTTTCCTTCCAATTCTAAGCCTCTGTGTTTTTGATAAGGGTGATTGGGGAAGACAGGATTAATCCCTCTTAGATATTTGCATTATGCCAGGTTCTTACTGCAAATAATTATTAAATTTCATATGATCAGGTTTGACTCAAAGAATAGGCTGATCTATATAATCATAAGCTATACAATAAGTGAATCCAGCACTGTTCCCCTTGTTGATGTGGGGAAACTGTCTTGCTTCCTCTAGTGTCATAAGAGTCCAGGATTTCTTAAGACAAGATAACAGCATGAGAGAGAGAGTACCTTGATCAGTGTGGCCGTCATGAAGGGTGGAAATTGGGAGGCCTGGGCCTGTGCATAGGATGAAAACAAAAACATGGGTTAGTTTTAAAATAACATTTAGTTTTCAACAAGAACTTCTGGTAGTATTTGTGATTACTGTCAAGCTCAATTACCTCTTTTAATTCTGCAACTATTTTTTTTCTCCCCATAGAGAAGTAAACATCACCTTTTAAGTTACATTGAAAGAACACATGAGACCAGAGCCCAATCAAAGGACAGACATAAGAGAAGAGTTGCCTGTGCACTTTTCCAAGAGTGATCCTAAATAGTTAAGATCTAATTACACAAATGGGTCCCAGAAGCTGCAGCGATAAACGGTCTTCTGGGAAGATATGCTGTATGGGCCAGTTTTAGCTGTGTTTTTATTATCAAATAACCTTCTCAGTACCTAGAATGTATTTTCAATCTGGCTTCTTGGTTTGATGTTCAGTTTATTTTGGTAGGTAGAACCCAGCATCTTTTTTTCTTTCATTTAATTACTATATGCAGAAATAAATTTATATAGAAAATATTTCCTGTTCAAATACGCTGTGATGGGTCACATTCTCCACGAAACAGACCCAGAAGGAATTTTGTGCACCAAAAGTTCATCTGGGGTGTGGTGTTGACCTCAGCCAACCCCATTGGGAGCTCTGGAGATGTATGACCTGCAGAGTTGTCTTGAATGGGGCCAACTGAGCTGGCTTTTATACCCCAGAATGAAGTGGTAATTAGCTGTGGCCTGGGATGAGAGCAATCTCTGGGGTGGGAGTGGGGGTCCCAGCTGGGAGGTGTCTGCCACCAGCCCTCTCAGCAGCTAGAGAAATGAGTGATTCAGACCTGAAGATGGGACGTCTGGGTGGCAAACCACTGTCCACCATATATTCCAACATGAAATTCAGGTTCTCTGTGCAGAAATTGGCCCTTTTAACAAAATCTACAAATATTAAACACTATCACTTACTGGAGCTATAGAATAAATAATACTTGGAAATACATTTTTAAAGGGTAAATTTGCTCAGGCAGCCAAGGAGTTAAAAGCAACAAACACGGAGGTTGGGAGATGTTCATTTGCACTCCTGATGCTTCCTCCTCTGTGGCAGGAGTGCCATTAGAGCATCCTTGGTCCCAAGCAAGGAGGGGAGAATGACCTATGTGGTAAGTTCTGAGAAAACCGGAGTATGAGAAGCTCCTTCTTCTACCTTGCTCCTGGCATCTTTCAGCCTGCAGAGACAGGACTGTTTTGATCTGTTCCGGTGCTGTAAGTGTGACAGTGGCCAGCCCCATGGGCGAAGCCAGTGGCTGTCTAGTTGTACCCATATTTGTGTGAGTAATTGTAATTCTGGGGTGCAGTATTAGGAAGCTTCACACCTTAGCCACATTTTCCAATTAACCTTTACAGGTAATAAAGCTAATATTGGTTTCCTTCCTGACTCTTCAGTCTAACCTGAGAGCAAGGAGAAGCAATATCGTTTATAAGACTCCCTCAAAAACCAGCAGTCCTTTACTGTGTGGAGTCTCATAATTTTACAGAATTTAATTTCAGAGATTTTCATTTTGGTTAGCTTTCCTTCAACGTTATTAAAAGGGACAAATACACATTATATTTTTTGTTAGAATGTAAGGCAGTGAGACATGAATCTGAATTTCTAGACTTTAGTCAATCCACATTGACCTTATGGAATTTTCATGGGTGTGCAGTTCCAATAGAGACAACTGGCATATATATCTCTTTTGCCCAAACTATGAGACAAACTAATGACTGACCGCCCTTGACACAAGTGGTCTGAGGGTGTGGTCCTAGTGGCATAAGCACCCTTTGCATTGCTTTTGTTCCATCAGCATCATCAGTATGACTTTACCTATTTCAAAATCCTATTATCTGGGATTTACTCACCATCCCTTTTGGAGAGTTTGAAGTTACATAATGAAGCTTTACTCTTAGTCCTAAAGGGAAAGATTTCAAGGTTTTTCCTATGATGGTGCAGTGACTCATTTTACTGGAGCTTCAAAAACACCAGACGATGTGATGCTTCCCACACAGTATATTTTTTGCTAAATGGGAAATTACCATACTGCCGAGGAAGAGTGAGTGTGGAAAAGTCAGGCGATTCAAGTTCTAGAAAGGAGTCTTTCACCAACTTTTGATGAGAGCTTAGTCCTTGATTCCTTACTCTTCAGGGGGCACTTAGGCTCAAGTAGATCTCAGGAAAACAAAGTGATATAAAAAGTGGTATAGCGCTTTCAAAAAGCATTAAAGCACTGTACAAATGCAGAATGCATATAAATATAAATGCATGTTTCTATGTGTAGGGTCACTGATGTCGTTATCAGTAAATATATCAGCATAAAAATGAGGTTTTGGGTACACTCTGCAAAAGGCAGCAATGTTTTGATCTTCCCTAGAACCTATGTTCATTCCGCAAACCTTCAATGTCTATTATGCACTCATCATTCTTTTTGGCCTTATGAATATAAAGATGAAAGGAAAGCAGATTCTGCCTTCAGAAGAGAAAATAGACCAGATGACTCAGGACAGTTAGTTCAATGATACTATGTGCCTGGCATGTAAGCTTTCAATATATGCTGCATAAACACATAGCTTGGGATGAAAAATGTTGCACAAAACTTGAGAGGGACATTTAATGTATACCTTGAAATGCCATAACCACAATCAGCACATATGGTCATGAAAAACAATCTTTTGACTTTTCAGAGATGCCACTGACCAAACCTTTTGTGAAAATGTTGTATTAAACTGACATCTTGTGCCATCTTGAAGGGAGCGTTTGGATTAAAATGCTTACTCATTTCCATGGCTGGGGCTGAGGTTCTGGGCCCAGGTGATTGGACTGAGGAAGTGGCATATCAGGGTGGTCTTCCATCTGGGAAGTAAAGAAGACCTCAGGGTCCTCTACAACTGAGCAGGGATCTCAATCAGTCAAAGATTCTATTTATTCTCTGAGCTGCCCACCTGAATATGGGGAGTTAATACCAGAAACAGGAGAGTGGCATATGTTTGGTAATAACCCCCTTTGTTTTCTGTCCCCCCTCAACTCCCATGGAAACTCAGGGATTAATGGGGGTAGGGAGGTGGTGTCAGGACAGAGAATGGAGGGGTAGATATTTTACAGGTCAGTTTTCCTAATCCCCATGATGACTACCAAGGTCCTAATGTATCTCATTGATCTACTGATGGCCTAACCCAACTTTACTACGTGTCCAAGATATAGATGAAAGGTTACACATAAAATGAACTTATCTGGATAGAAAGTATTTGCTAAATGGACATATAGCCTAAACATCCAGGAAATGTCTAGTATATTTTATTACTTGTTTATTTTATACTTGAATGAATTACTTATCATGTTTCCCAAATTTAGAAAGAACGTACTAGGTGACAAAAGCTCATTTTCCATCTGCATTGAAGCTATAGTTCAAAGAATTGCTGGCCTCCAAGGCAAAGAGCTCAGGTTTCTTTCCCTGGCTATAGGAGATTGACATTTCTGCAGGTAAATGGGGCTGAAGTCCAGCAACCATTTTATCAGAGGACACTTCTTTTTATGATATTGTTTTGGCAATACAACATCATGGTGCTGTGGCACTTGGTGGTAAGAGGTTGGGATTTACAGCCAAAGGACTCTTGCTCCCATCTGGCTCTCACGCTTACCAGCAGTGTGGACCTTTAACAGAAGGTCTGTTTCCTCAACTGCAAAAAATGGAGATAATAATCCCTTCCTATCCTCCTTATATTTTTCCCCATAAGCATTAGATAAGATAACCCAGATCAGTTCCTCACATATAACAGGTGCTCAGTAACCTGTAGCTAAGGATTGATCAGATAGTGATGACGAGGACAAAGAAAGTGGCAGAGGAGGGTAGAGAATGCGTTAGGTCCGTTACCTACCGTAGCAGACGAGTGCATAGTACTTGGCATAGTCGCTGAAACTTGCTGTGTAATATTGGCACCTTTTTCTCCTTAGATGGCAAGTAATGCACTTCTTGCTTGGAGGATAGCTTCCAATGCTAATTCTAGAGGAAAATGAAAATAAAACTAAGCTGAAATTTTGAGATTGTATTTATCAAAATGTACTACTCCATGTAAAATGACTAATTTACATATTGACATCAAACTCACTCTATTTTTCTGTTGCCAATATCGTTTAAAGTAAAGGGGGAATCACAGGATCTTGATTTGTCTGATTTTCAGTCCATCTTTGCCTGAATAGGCACAGACTTTGAGAGAGAAGCCCTCTGTGGTTTTCCTGCGGTGTGAGAAATATCTAACACCTCGAATGGGAGCCAAGTAGTCACTTCTCCTAACCATCACTTTCTTACACTTTACAAAGTGGTTGAGAATGCATAGTTCTTCCACGTCCCATCTTTCTTCCTGTGTTCCCACAGCAAATGATACAATGAAGATCTGACAGTATCACCAAAAACAGGGGTCCCTGTCCTTATCATATATCTAGAAGGGGAAATTAGTAATAAGCCAATTGCAAATAAGAAACACGGTTCTAAGTAGCTCCTGTGGCTTTCATTTTATTTGGCAGGAAATTTGGGCTCATGGAAGCTCTTCCTGGAAATGTTCCCTCCACACATTCCTACACAAGCCAACCTGTACCTACCAAGCTTGGGCCCACTCTCTGGGTGACTGGCTTTAACAAACAGCCTCCCAGACTTTACCCCAAACGCTCAGAGTCTCATTTGGGGATGACCAGGTGGAATTATGCCAGGATGGAAGCACAGTTGGAGTCCTGCTGTGGCTAGTAAGGTTACCTGTGGCCACTGCAGTGTTCCTTCTGCTGCTGCCCCTGACCTTGCCTTGGGCATGTTAGAAGGTGGCCAGAGCTATTGCTATCATCAGAGAGGGAGTCTTCTCAACAGATGAGAAGCCATGATCCAGGAGGGAACAGAGGAATGCAGCAGAGGGAAAAATTTCTTATTTTCTCAGCTACAGTTAGTAGTATTCATGTTCATATTTTGGTGTGACCTTGGAAAACATTAGGTAGGCAGTTAACGTAAGGAGTTAAGGTCAGCATGCCCAAGTATAAATTTTGGCTCCAACAATACCACCAACCTCATAGAGTTGTTGTGGGTATTAAATGAAATTACACATGTAAAGCAGATAAAAATGTGCCTATAGCAGACCACCAGCCCATGGTAGCTATTGTTTTTGTTTCCACATCCAGAAGGGGCTTTAAAGGGCACCATTCCAGCCACCATGGGGGCCAGTGGACTAACTTAAACACTAATTTAGGAACAGAGGTGAATTCTTTCCAATCATAATAGGTTTATGACAAAGCAAGTCACATTAAAAGAAAGCACACATTATAGGAATAAATACAATGCCTGGTACACAGTAGGAAAATGAATTTCCTCAATTACCTCTAAATTTAGTTGAAATGTTTAGACCATGTTTATATCAGCATTAAAATTTCTTGATTTTTCTTTTTGAAAACAAACATTTTGAGTCAGCTAATATGTTGGGGGGGTGTATATTTTTATACTGATGTGGTGTACAACAGTCTTAATATTTTATTTTAATTCACAAATTAATTTTATTACATTTCAGCCTTTTAAAAATATTCTATACATTCTGAGGACTCTGACAGATTTTTATTTAAATTTCAATATATAAAAATACTAGAATAAATTGATATAAATTACCTATAGATATTTCGTCTTCCAGGGTAGCCTTCAAATTCATTGCTAGAATAAAACCTGAAAATATATTCAGAAGTTAGTAAATAAGTATTGATGACTAAATGGTGATAGAATTGTTAATACTAGTACTAATACAGTAAACAATATAGTCCAATGTTCATTTATGAAACAATTAATTGGCACTTATGTACACAAATCCCTGCTGTTCATACCTCTGAATTTTGTGTTCTTACTCTGACTTTATAAATTATAATTCATATATAAATATATTTATAGCTACATAAAATATTCTTATAAATATGTTTATAAATTATAGGAGAAAAATTATGTTGAGTACTCTTTTTTCTTATATCTATATTATACTCTGAGGCATTAGTTATGAGTCACACAAAATAAACTAGGATGTTTGATCAATATCACCCCTTTCATTTCCATAATTAACAGCCTACTGATTTTTTATGCTACACTATTTAATTTTGTCTATGATTCCAAACATCTTTAGAACTTAGTTTACAGAAGCACTGACAGTAGATAACTTTTCTATAAATCAGGAAACTCGTCCACCCAGGGATACCACACAAAGGGCCAAGTGAATTTAGCCAGGAGCAGAACAAGTCACAAGAGAACACACTTGTTACTTAAGTATCTGGGTCCCGGTTTTAACCTGTTTTACTGTAGCCACGAAGTGGGAAATCCAATTTAGTGGCATAATTTTTCCTCCTCTGTGAGTTCATCTGAATATCACAAAGTAACTGACTTTTAATTTTTAATTTTTATTTTTAGAACGAGCTCTATTATTAGAGTGTTAAAAGTTTGGAATAACTTAGGTTTGGTTACTAATTTTTAATTCTCAGAACTTTTTATTAACCCAGGTACTTGTATATCCTCACTGAAATAAAAACCTTGTTATCCCCAGTAAAAGGAAAAAGCAACAGAATACACCCTACTCCTAGTATTAATTTTACCTTTTAAACCAGCATCCTTCTAAATGCCTTTACTGACTTCACAGGACTCCAAACATCACTTATACTTGCCTTTCCCACATCACCTCAAACTACCTGTGAATAAACTATTCAGTAGCTTTTCCAAACAGCCTCCTGCAGTTTTCTTGCCATGTCAAAGTTTTCACAGTTGTCTTTATCTCTAACACTTAGAACAGAGTCTACTTTCTCTTTTTCCTTTTACTTTTCCCTCACAGCCATTGACCCACCAGTGCTGTTCAGCCTCTCTCTTCACTATCTGTCTACTCTTCCTTTCATTCATTTGACAGTAGTGTGCCAGGCATTATATGCCAAGTTCCAAAGATGCAAAAAAGAGGAGGCATAGTTTTCTCTTGGAGTCCAGGTTTCATGGCTACTTTTCTAGTTCAGTCCTCTGTCACCTCAGGCCTAGATTATGACCATACCTGGGTCTTCCTGCGCTCAGTTTTCCCTTATCTCCTAAACATATTATTTCTGAACTGTCCCATTTGTTTCTATCTTGTCACTCCTCTTACACGCGCGGTTTTAATGGCTGCCCCATGTAATGTCCAAACTCCTTTGCCGACAGTTCAAAGAATTCCATGGATTAGCAATAAGTTTCTAAAGAGTTTTTATCCAGTGAGGTTGGACTAATGATCCTTCTCTTTTGCTCTTAGAACTCCAGCTAATGGCAGGCAGGTTACAAGAGAGTGCCCTGGATTTGGACTTTATTAAAAATAAGGGGAAGGAACTGCACATTCTTGATTAGAGATGTTTGCTCGTAAATGCTTATTTTAAGAAGATTTATTTACAGTACGCAGGATGGACTGAAAAGGAAAGACCTGGAAGGAAGAAGCCCCATGTTGAGGTTAATAATAAGAACCTTAGATTTAATGTGTTTTAGGTTTAAATCCTAGTTCTGCCACTATGTAGCCTTGGCCAAGTTAATTAAATTTCCAAGTATCAGTTTTCTCGTCTGTAAAACTGGGATCATCATTTCTACTTTACAGTACATTGTACACAACAATCGCTCAATAAATAATAGCTGTTATAGATAATAATCTTAAACTTATATAACAGTGAATCACTACAGTAACATTTCTATATCAAGGGGCTGTCATCATGGACTTCTGAATCTTGCTTATTGCTTCAAGTGCTAGGGGGGAAATCTATCTTTAGAACCAGTTACTATTTTAAAATTTTTATACTTTTAATGTAATTATATACCAAGTGCCAGAAGAGAAATAACCACCTACTAAATCTTCTTTCCAAAAGGAAATCATGTTGACTAGTTATTAAAGAATATGCAATCTTAAAGAAACCACAGCTGTCTGAACTAAACTATAGAATAAGTAACAAAAATGCTCTTAACTGAAAGAAGTGGTGCTGTATCCTTTGTATGTCCATCAGTGCCAATTAAAACCTGAATGGTGCATCAAGCTTCATGCAATACTTACAGTGAATCCTGTGTTACTCTGAATATATTTATGGCCTCCCACTTGCCACTTGTAATTTGAATAGCATTTTCCTATAAAAAGACAAACATTATGTTGTGTGAAGCTGAGCGTTATTTGAGCAACCTCAAGTGAATGATCTTTGAGGAGATAAATCTTGGAAGGAACATACCACAGTGTCTTTGATATAGTGAATATGTTTGTAGCCATTCTTGTCGCTAAATATTTTGTAGTATGAAATGGCATCATAGCTGAAAACTGGTGTTGAAACAAAGAACTGAAAGAAATGAACAGAGGTTATGTTCAGAAGACAAACCAAGCTATAGATTCTTTTAAAGCCATGTGTAGTTATAATTATCGGGACCAGAATGCCTTTCTTCCCCTCCTTCCGTCACTCACACCTGAAATTCCATTCTTTCAGATGGACAGATTTTCTGGTGCTTCTAACAAGCACTTACATATTCCAACTACTACTTAATTGCTACTACGTACCCGTGGGTTTATATTGTTTAGTTTGATTGAATTTCTATGTTCTGAGATTATGTGATTTGAAATTGAGTTAAACGAATCACAAATGAATGTTGATGTTTAACCAAGTCAATCCTCAAAATGTGGCTTTTGGCCAAAGTGACTCTTCTGAAGCTCTTTTAACTCTTGATTTGTCTGATGCCAAGCACTTAATGCTAATGCTACAATAAAGACATTTTAAAGATTAAAATATCATGACCTGCTAGCCACAGTTTTTAATGGCAAGAAGAGACTTCTGGACTTGAGAGAAAAATGTAACGCACGACAAGCCAACAGGAGGATTACTCCTTGAACTCAGGGAGCAGAGCAGACCTCATTGCTCATCTCTGACCTCTTCCCAGGGCCCATGCTCTCCACCTGCTGGGAATTTCGGATGACCTAAGGAGTCCCTGCCACAAGTCTAGTGTGACCTGAACAGAGCAAGCCACGCCTCAGCATCCTGAAAGGTACAGATAACCAAAGTCCTGCAAATGTCCTCACACCAAATTTTAGCTAGTAATTTCTCCCTTAAAAAAAGAGACTCATTTTACATCTGCTGGTTTCCTTTTTTTTCCCGGTCATTGGGTTGGGGAAGGATGGTAATGTGATGAAAGTGTCCCATGAGGAAAGAGCTATTCCACATCACGCAGAGCAGAGAAGAGTAGATATTCCTACAAGTTATCCCAAACCAGCTCTCTTAGCTGGAGTGCTTCCACATGACAGCAAACCAAGACTTTCAGATTCTTTAAAACTGCCCAAGCAACAACAGCCAAAAAAGACTACTGGTATCTTTTAGCTACAAATACCTATTTTGCTGATACCATCTTGCTGGGACCCACTTCTGAGCAAAAAGAAAGCAAAGGAAGTAGCTGTAGGCCTCTTTAATGATGGTCCTACCTGTGATTTGATACTTGATGCTTTTTGATAAAAGTCATAATTAGAATTTCATGATATTAAAATGCAACTTATTTGACGTGGTGTTGGTGGGGTCTAAATAGTGTTCCCCTAAATTCTTTTCAACCCAATCTCAGAAGATAACTGTTGTGGACTGAATGTGTGCCCCCAAAATTCATGTGTTGAAACCCAACCCCCCAAAAGGATGGTATTTGGTATTAGGAGGTGGGGCCCTTGGGAGGTAATTAGGATTAGATGAAGTCATAAGGTAGAGCTCTCACGAATGGGATTAGTACGCTTACAAGAGTCACCAGAGAGAGGGTTCTCTCCGCTCTGCTCTCCGCCATTGAGGATACAACAAGAAGTTGATGGTTTGCAACCCAGAAGAGAGCTCTCACCAGAACCTGACCATGCTGGCATACTCATCTCAGACTTCCAGGCTCCAGAAATGTGAGAAATAATTTTCTGTTGTTTATAAGCCACTCAGTCTATGGTATGTTGTTATAGCTGCTCAAATGGCCTAAGACAATGCCCCTATCTGAAAATAGGGTCTTTGCAGATGTAATCAAGGTAAGAACTGAGATGCAATCATAGTGGATTAGACTGGGCCCTATATCCAATGGCTGGTGACCTCATAAGAAGAGATGTGGACTCAAAGAGACCCAGGGAAGAAGGCCATATGAAGATGGAAGCAGGGATTGGAGCTGGTGGAGTTCTAGCCAAGGAAGTCCAAGGATTGCCAGGGGCCACCAGAAGCTGAAAGAGGTGAGGAAGGATTCTTCCCTGGAGACTTCAAAGTATGGCCCTGCTAACCCCTTGACTTTGGACTTCTAGCCTCCAGAATGATGAATTTTTGTTGTTTTAAGCCAAATTGGTGGTAATTTGTTACAGCAACTCTAGAGAACTAATATAGTGTCCTAAGTCTTATCTATTTGGCATAGAATTGATGTTTTTAACAAAATGTAAAATGGAATAATGAGAAACTGCTGTCTCCTTACGTGATTCCTTTATTAGTTTCATTAATAATAAGACCAGCCCTGGTAGGATTTTGTGAATTGAGACTCAGTGAGATTGAGAGCCAAGAGGCCCTGGAATAGGAAATTCTGATTTGCAGTTTTGCCGATGGAATTTCATTAGCATAGGTCTGACAAATCACTCTTTCATCTTAGAATGAGGCTTTACCCTCTTAGCCAAATGAGTACTTACTAGTAACCACTTTACAGTGTCTCCCTCTCCCCCCCCCACCCAAGATGAAAGACAAAAACTGGCTCCCCATTGTCTTAACCACTACAATGGAACTGGGGTCACAAAATATTATAAGGTGTCCTAGTAAGAAAAAATACTCTCTTTACATCTGCAGTTAGTTAGGGAACTCTAAAAAAAAGATTTAGTTCTAGATTAAAACTGAAAACTTAATTTTCATTGAAAATAAAAAATAAGAGGGCAGAGTGTTATGTTTTAAGATATTAGAATTGGGCAAACAGGAAGAATATTTTGCTAGGCAAAGACTGTTATCTTCTCCCCTTTTATTGCAGACATCCAAGACAGCTGCTTTAGATGAGCAGGTAACTTGGGTGAGGTAAAGAGAGTGTGAAATATTTCCGCCTTCACTTTGCCAGAGTGAGGTCCATAATGCATCCTGAGTTAAGTCCCTCTCGAGGCAGGTCACGCCTGAGCCCTAGATAAGCTCATGTCACTAGGTGGGCCTCAGTTTTAACAAGTCCTCTTCACAGGTCCCTTTATCATGCTTAGATGTGCTGGTAAATTCCTCACCTTTATGTGCAAAGCCACTTAAAATATTTTTCTTGGAAGGTAAGGTTATTTACCACCAGTTAATTTCTTGCCACAGTTGGTAAATAGCCTGAGGAACTACTTATCTAAGGCTTGTGCCTAAACTGAGTCCACATGCAGTTAAAAGCACAGACTTTCAAGCATCAAGTAGAACATCCGTTTTTCTGAGCCAAAGGATTTTGCCAACCGCCTAAAGGAAGTGTGGTGTGTTGCTTAATTACTTTAAAATAATTTAAATGTGGCTTTGCAATCTAAGCATTATGTTTTCAGTGTTTCTTCTTCACATTTTAGTAATTAAATATTAGATTCTTTGATTAAATCTTCCTTTTTGCCTGTTCTCCACAGGGTAAAAAATATATACGTATTCAAAGTGAATTTGTTGCTGTTATTTTTCTAATCAAATACCAAAGAAGAAGTTATGGTACTTCCCCCAAATTAAGACACAATATCTCATGCAGGAGGAAAGGAAAGTGACAAGTAAAGTTCTTAAGAAACTACTTGCTAGTTCTGTGCCTGAAACTAACATGTTAACTACTTTTAGCAAGTCATTTAATCTCACATTTCTAATTCATAGGTGATCTCCAAAGGTCTTTTTCAATTTAAATCTCTTTGATAAATACTAAAGGAACAACTCCTCTAAAATTGCTCTTTAAATTTATATTAATATGACTAGCCTGTACACTTTATCCAAAACCCTCATAAATATTATTTGAACAAATGTCTGAAAGACAAACATTTCTAGGTTATTTCTGGGCACTTTTATTAAGCCACTGGTTTGATTATAGGTCAAAGGAAGCTATGCAGCATATTACCACACATGAGTTATAACTAAATAAAGTCATGAATTCAAAAGATGTGTCAGAACTTATAAAATCTAATGACTGACCTCTTGAAAGCAGTTGCCTTGGGGAAGTGTGAACTTACTCTTGAAAGCTATCATTTCAAAAAAAATTTGACAATTCCTCTTCTGATATTCAGAAAGTTTACTGACTATTGGATACATTTGAAGAGATTGAGATTAGTACACAAGAAAAATAATTTTCCCAATAGAATTCTAAAGCTACAGATATTAAAATGATCTAGTGCAAAATCATATGTTGCAGATACACGTTTCACTTATTCACTAGATTTATGTTGGCATGGCTTTTGATTTAATGTAGAGACATCATCTTCCCTCAAAGGACACATATGTGCTTCCGCTGAGGGTATTTAAAACAATATTCTAAAGCTTTAGAAGGCAATTCATTCATTCATTCATCCATTCGTCCAGCTACTGTTTGCTGAGATTGCAAGGCTGGTGCTATACAAACTATAAAAATTGATAAGATACGATTGTTTTCCTCAAGATGCTTATACATAGGAGATTTCCAAAGATGCATTCTAAAATAGTTCAGTGTGTTTTGAATGGTGGCACTATTTTCAGAATAAATGTGTATGGATTCTTAGATCATGTCTTTGATAAGGTTGTTGGTATCGTTATCTATTTGTAAAATCACATCATTCATGTTACTTTATAGAAACTCTAGTTATACTATCTTCGTGGAGAACACAGCTAAAGGGCATATTCAAGTGTTCTTTCTTCCCTCATTCTTTACAGGAAATCTCTATAATGGCAGTAAACTCATAAATTAATTTTTTCCCTTTCCTCAAGTTTTCAAATGCTGATCTAGTAATTATCTTTCTGGAAGGTGAGCTTCTGATTGACCAAGAATCCAAAAAAATTATAAAATCCTGTTCTTTCACTGACTACTTCTCATTTTTCCTGTGTTATTTAGTACAGCGTTGAAGAGTGAATTAAAATAGGATTTTCAGGACTTCCATGGTGGTCCAGTGGTTAAGACTCTGTGCTCTCAATGCAGGGGGCCCAGGTTGCATGCTGCAACTAAGAGCCCACCTACTGCAGTGAAAAAGATCCCGTGTGCCACAGTTAAGTCCCAGTGCAGCCAAATAAATAAATAAATATTAAAAATAAAATAAAATAGGATTTTCCTTTTTTTCTGAATTACACACTTATCCTCGTTACCTTGTTATTTTAGAATGCAATGTACATTTACTTATACAATTAATAAAGTAATAACTATTCTCTAGTTAATGAATAAAACGGAAGTATCTTTAACTGAAGACAGAAAGTAAATATATGTAAGCTAAAATTGCTGAATCCAAGAAAGTATACAGAAAAGAATTTTGAATATCTGAAGATTTTTACTTCACTTCACATCCCATCTTAATTTAAAGTTTTACAAGACATCATCTTAGAATTGATTTCTGAATTCTTTATCGTCCCTTGTCTTGGGTTAATGTGTTAAACTAGTTCTTAAGAATTTCTTTTTTCTTTGCATGTGTCCAAATTTCAGAAGAAGCAGCCTTTTTTTCCCACCCAAATGCTAGCTGAAATCAACCACATGTGTGTGGTAAATGGACCATCCACACAGCATTCACGTATTATCTGTCCTATTTTGTATTCTCCATATAGGATATAAGATACAATTGATATTTTCCTAAAACATGATTTATTTTTACACAAAAAATCCTTATAAATCACTGAATAAAACTATTCCAAAAAGACCCAGATATATGTGATCACAAACCATAACAAAACACACACTTCCCTATTTGATACCACTTTACTTAAAAACTAGAATGAATATGCATATATATGAAATACATCTAATCATTTTAATTTATATAAAATTTAATAAGCAGTAGGTTGTCTCTAAACCAAGGATACCCAATGTAATTATTTTCCTTGGATTCAAATGGCTAATAATTATTCAGATTATTTTAAGCAATTCGGGGATTGTATTCTCTTTTGAAAACTGATCTTTATTGTATTTTTAAAGAGGTAATATTAATTATGGATATCAGAGAGTTGATTGAAAAAGTTAAGTTTGGAACATGAGGTATATGATTTATTCTTAATAGAATTCTAAATATATACACATTAAAAATTGTCTGGGGCTTCCCTGGTGGCGCAGTGGTTGAGAGTCCGCCTGCCGATGCAAGGGACACGGGTTCGTGCCCCGGTCCGGGAAGATCCCACATGCCGCGGAGCGGCTGGACCCGTGAGCCATGGCCGCTGAGCCTGCACGTCCAGAGCCTGTGCTCCGCAATGGGAGAGGCCATAGCAGTGAGAGGCCCGCGTACCGCAAAAAAAAAAAAAAAAAAAAAAAAAATTGTCTGGCACAAAATTACTGAAGGGATCACTACCTTTGTGTTTTTTACCTTGATATTTTTCTATAAAAGCAAGTAGTGCCAGTTTGGATACATTTCAAATAGTCCTTTGATAGCTGAGAATTTCATTAAAAGATAAGGAAAAGATAGCAATCATACTCCACCAGCCCATCCAGTTCTGCTTTCTTCTATATGTTCCTGGGTCTAAAAGAAAAAAAAGATCAAATAAAGCATAGTATTAGGAGGACAGTTTTCCCTAAATATAATCTGGACATTTGAACAAGTTAAGCTGCCTGGTCGGAGTATATTATTGCTAGTCAACTAACTTCACACTTGAGTTTAAGATGACTATATTCAAAATCTAATACAACACCACCACTGCGTACACAAGGATGATCTAAGGGCTGTATCTTATTGCAAACCATTCATAATTCTGGTTAAATTTTCCATAAGGCAGTGACTGGAATTATGACAATATCTATGGAGGCCTAGCACAAGCCAAACCCTTGGTGTCATGTAGGTAAAAAGGCATTTCACAGAGGAGTTTAGGTTAAATTTTTTCTTTTCTCAATCTTATGAAGCAGCTAGAAATCTTAAAATTTGCACTGAATCTTATTTTGGTATATATTTTAGCATAGTACAATCAATCATTTATTGAACAAATATTTAATAAGCCTAAAAAAATGAATAGACTTTTCTAGACAATTAGAGGATAAACATTCTAGATAGAATGAAAAGCATAGAGACAAGGCCAGCTTAGAAAACCACAGGTGGCTCAGTATGGCTGAATGGAGGGTGACTGTGGGAAAGAGAAGATGAGAAAATGTATAGGGATCAGCAAGATTGTAGAGAAAATTTTATTCCACCCTAGGAAATTTGGATTTCTCCTGTAGGTAAGTCCTTTGAAAGACTTCAGAATCACAATTTAAAAAATATAATTGGGAACATGATACAGAGAATGGATTAAGTGGGTAGGATAGAGGGAAGCACAAAGAGCCATTAGAAGGCTACTGCAATGTTGGAAAAAGGATGCTGAAGACCCAAATCTACGTGCGGTAGTGAGGGTGGAGCAGAGAAGATGTAGCCAGAGATACATAAAAGTTCAAATCCTCAGAATGAACTTGTAGGGCAAGTGGTAATTGAAAACCTCTAGTATTAGATAAAAATCACCTAGGAGAATAATAGAGTTGTGACAGAGACTGTAGGATAATTAGTAACCATTTCCTGTTTTTGCTAGGACTTCAGGTAGGCTACATTTTCCAGGCCCCCTTCCAGTTGGATGTGGTCATGTGATAAGTTCTAACCCGGGATATGTGAGCGGAAGTGACCCGTGCTGTTTCTGCACTTAATCTGTAAGACCCTCTCACATGATCCTCCATTCTTTTTCCACCCGCCCTCCCCCCCGCCCCGTGAATGTTGATGACCAGGTTTGAATAACCTTGACCATCCTTAGAAGCCACTAGATGAAGATAGCAGAAATGTTATCAACCTGTGTTCCTGAATGCCTCTGTTAAGCAGGGGACCCCATCCCATACCCTCACCATTCCCCACTTACCTGGACTCACTATTAGATGGTTACATGAATGTGCAAAAACTTCCTATTGTATTAACCCACTGAAATTTTGGAGGGGTTTTGTTGTTGTAATTGTTATAGCAGTTAGCCTATCTTGCAAATACATTAACTTGGAAAATAATAAGATTTCTAGAGAAGTCAGAAGAGGAAGAGCTGGAAAGGAAAAGAACAGTCAGTAAAGTAGAAAGAGAACCACGAGAGAGTACTGTCAAAAAAAGCAAGGGAATAATAAATTTTAAAAACACAGTTTGGATTTTCTCTTACAAGGATTAGGCCAGTGTCTCAGAGAGAACAAGTTAAGACAAGACTTAATAAAGCAAAACTTTTTTGATTCATTATTTCTAGTTATTAAGATAAAATTAATTTTAATTCCCTTTTCAGAGAAGAAAGAATACTATGATGTCTCTCCCCCAAACTACAAATTTCTTAATAAATCTTATTAATATAGTTATATTAAGCAATTATTGTCAGTTTCCTTTGCCTCTTTGTTTTGGGTATGACTCCCAACATGAATAAAGTGTAGCCGTCACTTAACCTTAAATGTTATTTGTTTTCAAAACAAAACACACACACACACACACACACACACACACACACACACACACCAGTCATGAGTATGGTTACTGGAAAATTCAACCCTGTTTTTCTTAAATCTGAAAATATGTTCCATGAACTTACCAGACTATTTTGAAACAGAGGTTGTTTTGAAATTCTAAGGTTATTCAAACCTGGTATTCTAAACTTAATCATTGATTTTGGCCATAAAACTGAAGCTTATATTCCAGGGAATTCCACATCTCATTGAATGAGCATCTTATATGTTCTGTCAGTTTGGATTAAGTTGTCTCAGATTTGATAAATTAGAATTTCAAATTCCAAAGCAATCACAGTTTTAAATGCCTAGTTTTAAGAGCTAAAAATTGTATCTAAATGACCAATCTTATAGTTTTAAACTAGTAAAATTAAAGCAATAATTCCTAGTATCTAGCTTCAATGAAAACATTAAAGTTATATTCACCCAAAGCTGACTAATCAGACTGATGGCTTTTAATTAACTAGAACAATCAAGTTTATTCTTTTTTTTTTTTGCCTATGATACTGCATTAAAGCCAAAAAAATCTTTCTGCTTTGTATATCAAACTATAAATAAGATAAAAATCAGCTCTAACATATTCCATCAAAATTAGTCAAGCTTCTTATAGACACAGTAGTGATTTAAAAATATTTTTAGCCTGAGTAATGTTGACTATTATAGTCCTGATATACTTCCAAACAGATTCATATGACTTTTTTCTTGCAAAACATAATGTCCTAATTTCTAGATGGAATTTAGTGTTTTACTTTGATTGCTTTGTGCTTTTTTTCTTACTTTATAAAATAGGTTTATTCTATATTTGGTTTAATGAAACATTTCTTCATAATTAGATGTCTCATGAAATGTACCCATAAAATTTCCTATTTAAAGAAAACATTTTGTGTTTCTTAGTCTCTAATATGAGTACTTATGAACAGGCTTATTTTGAAGATTTTTCTATTGGTGAAGTAGTTTTCTGACTCATTAATTCAACAGATTATGTTTGGATTTGAGCAATAAAAACAATTAAAACTCAACAATAAATCCGTGCCTAGTTTTTAAGTTTTTTCTCCCTAAAATTAGCACAGTATTGAGCACTCTTCTAAGATAACAGGATAGCAAGATAATTTGATCTGTTTCATGTCATTCTTAGTTATCTACGTTTGATTTTCAAATGGGAGTATTTGGCTTTCCTTTGATAATATTTGTTTACTCTGGAGTTTTTATTTTTCAGTTTTGACATTGAATAGAACATGTTACCATTTGCTAATTCTTTTGAATAGAACACATCTATTTCCTTAATGGACCCATCTTATCTTTTCATCTTCATTATTTTGCTTTTTTTGACTGCCAATCTTATAATCTTAAAAGGATGGATTTCCATCCTAATGGAAATTTCCATCCTACTGATTTTCCCAGTATTACATTGTTTCATTTAGCCTTTTTCTCTATTCAGTTTCAATGCTAAAGTCTTTCAAGAAAGCAAAAGGTATCTTATTTATTTAATAAAAATAATGAAACTTTGAATAGAGAGGTATTTTTGCAATTGGGAGTTGAGTGCAGTAATTCTGCTTTATAATATAAAATGTTAGCTATAAATAAGTCACCACTCTTGTACTTTCATCTTCAGAAACACACCTCTATGGTTTTAATACAACTTACCTTTGGACAGCTCCATGTCTTCCAGTCTTCCCTGAAATCACATATAGATAAGACTGAAACATTCTGGATTCTTTTCAGCCACTGCAAACATATTCGCTCATCAGTAACCCATGTAAGCCAACTGAAATAATAATCACTGCAAACAAATCAAAACAGACAGTCACAACCATAAACCAAGATCACATTCAAATAATTTCTTAATTTGTGCTTTCTAAAGGATGTATTTTATTATCTGAAATATTTATTCCATAGATAAGGAAGGCAAAACATTCCTTTCTCTGCAGAGAAAGTTTAAATATACCTGCTGACTTTTAAAGAATATCTATAAGAGAGTTCATTCATCTAATAGAATGAGTTTACACTTGAGTTTTCTCCCAGTTGGGATTTTTATATCTCAGGAAAAAATTTAAGACGGAAGGCCAAAGCTACTGGTCAATCTAGAGGAGAAAAAGCATTAAACTGGCTATTTTCCCATAGCTAAACTCAAATTTTCGCTTCTTAACTAGTTGAAAGAGAGCTAAGTGGGTAAAAGATAGGCAGGCTTGTGTTGGAAGCCGAGTTTTAGCTGTGACCATGGTCAGGGGCTGAAATTCAGGTTAATAAAATGGAGATGATGTATGCAAAGTAACTCAAACAATGCTTGGCACAAAGTGGATGTCAATGAAAGGCAGCAATGGTTACTTGGCTCTGAGGGTGAACTTGTAGTTAAGAGAACAGCAATATAAATGAACCACAGAATGTTGGACATTAATATAAAAGGAATCACAGAGCTAGAAGGGGTCTCTGGCTCAGATTCTGGCTTTATCTCCTACTAGTTATACTACCTTAGGCTAATTACTTAACATACCCAAGGCTCTGTTCCTATATAAAATGGGAATAATAATAGTACCAGTTTTAAAGCTTTCTGTAAAGATCTACTGAGAACGCTTAAAGTGCTTACAGACTATGCTCACTACATAGTGAGTGCTCAAAAAATGTTAGCTATTACTATTGTATTGTTAGTATTTTACAGATGCTTAAACAAGCCTCATGACTCCATACATGATGCTCTTCCTATCATTCTGCTTGCCTCCTAAGGAGAATGACACATAAAAAACCAGATGTATTCAGTCAAGTTTTCATCAACTAGATTAGGGTGGGGAATAATGGATAATTTTAAAAAGCCATTTTTGATTATCAGAGAGGGGATTCATCTTGGCAAAGCCCAGCAGAGGTCTCTGATGAGGTTTTTTTTCCTATTAGTGATCAATCAACTGGCCCCGGTGGGATAGGGTGTGGGAAGGGGTAAGGAGGGCCACCAGGCAGGGCTTGCGGACCCCTCCCCTTTACCCACTTCAACCTGAATGACCAGGACTAATCAGACAAGATGTACATAGGGCACCATGCTGGGGAAGTGAATGCTTCTGTCCCTGTCTGCCTGCAGTTAATTCCAAAACAGATAATTCTACAACCAGACCGTTTCAAATAGACTGCATCCTAGTGAAAAACGCTAATATTTGGAGAGAGTTGGCGTATCTTCTCCTGTTTGTCATACACATGTGATAAGCATGATCTACAAACCCTGGGGAAAAGTAGGTCAGACTTGGAAGAAGCCAGGATGAGGATATATATGAATTTTACTATCTCTCTGTTTGTCTCTAGCTTACACTCACACATCCAGAAGTAGCACTTAGACTGAGCACCATGGTCATCTTTATATGTGTGAAAAGGGCTAATATTTTCAAATCAATTTAAGAAAATTATTTGTGAATTTCGATTTTGCTATATATTTAGCTGGGCATGCTAATTTTATTTATTTATTTATTTTTGCTGTAGCATATACATCATAAACTCATTAGAAAAGAAATGTAAACCTTGATGAAGAAATTTCAGTGTTAAAATTCAGTTTGAAAAATGGGAAGCAACAGAGATGACTATACCTTGAGGCTATCATTGCTGGAACTGGCGCTTCTCTGGGACCTACATGCTCAGGGTAAGTGGCATCAACAATAAAGATCCGAACAATGGGATTCTTAGCTCCAGCCTGTGAAGAAAATGGAGATATATAAGCTCATAAAATTCTAATTATCACCAACTTTTTAAAGACAGTTTAGGAATTTAGGCATATTTTTATAAGCTAACTATGTTAGGTATATTATTGTTGAAAACATTCTAATTATAACATGACCACGAATTTCACAGCAGTGCAATTACAAATCTTGTGCAACCAGAGTGAAAACACATATTCTAAGTGATTAATGAGGGAGCCTTGATTCATAGGGAAAAATATTTGGGCTATAAAAATGCAGTTCCGTAAGTGATATTCTCTTTTCTGACTTTTAAGACAGATATTTCCCATTATAATTGTTATTAGGATAATTAATCATAATAATATTTCTTCACGTGCCAAGGGGAGTGCCGAGGGGGATTGATTTGGGGAAGAGAGGGTAAAGAATAGATAGTGAAAGATACCTTTTTCTTTTACCCTGTAATTTGGTCTAGGACAATTATCAGACAGTCTACTAGCTGGTTACATTATTACTGCTATCAATACTCCCAAATTAGGAAAATTCCACCTCAAAATAAAGTGTCATGGGATTTACGCTGTTCTTGCTTTGTGCTTTACGTGTTAGTATATGCCCTAGATTTACATGACAGTATAGTTCATGCCCAGACATCTTCTTAGAGTTCTGTTACTTTACCACAGAAAAGAGAATCTTATAATTGTCAAACAATTTAAATCCACAAAATTTAGATATATAGCCATAAATGGCTCCATGCTATTTGGCTTTATCTAAGAAATTGTCCAGGCTCTCCTCACACCTTCCTGTTTCACTCTGAGGTTTAGGTGGGACTTTCTGCTTCTTTCAAGTTGTCTCACTTCTCAGTTCAATGTCAGATGTTTCAGCAACTTCAGCCTTCAAAGAAACATGAGAATTTGGGTCCTGACTTCTCTGTCCATGTGAGTTTCTCCTCAGTTCTAGATTTCTTCATCTCTTTCTGCACCCTACCACCTTCTAAAGATCCAAGTCCTTTTACATCTTTTGGGTTCCAAGTATCATACCTCTCACTTCCAAACATCTTAGCTTTCAGACTTTATATACAACCCTGAGGGGTCTCTTACCTAAAAACTCATCTCCTACCCATTGCCTTTTCTCAAAAGACTTTTAACATAAATTTTAGACTATCTGGAATTTCTATTTCTCTCGCTATGGTCACTTTGAATTGCTTTGGAATCCACTTGTGTGTATGCATATCCATCCCGTCTTTGTCACATATAGGGACCCATTGGCTCCATCTATGACAGTGTTCCCCTTGGCAAGGGAAAACAATCACGACTTAAGAACAAAGAGCTAAATCCTAAAATCACTTCCACTCCTTGTGCAAGAGGAGAATTTATGATTTGATTCCCTTTCAGATTTCTTGTCTAAATTAAATTAGGATACGACGTTTCTCCACCGTGACCTGGCCATTCTTCTTTTGCATACAGGTTGACTGTCTTGAGACATGGGACTGCATGTGAAGTATGTAAGCTAAGGATTCTAGAATGTTTATACGAGAAACTGAGGGCTTACACCATGTCTAATTCCCTCAAAGAAGAGCCTAGGCTTATAAACTTAACCTACCATGTATGTCCAGAAAAGACCATAACTCAGGCTTACTTCGACCTGACAGGAGCACCACATTCAACATTTTAATTTCCCATTCTACTTTGAATTTACATGAGAATTCAAGAGGGAATTGCAAAACAGAACTTTACCCGAATTTGGAGCATGAAATATGAAAAAAATTAAAATTAAGTTAAGCTTGTTTTTCCTCCATGATCTAGACCATATGTTTTTCAAAGACTCTGCAATGGTTTTTGCAAAGACTACTTCATCCAGCCCAACCAGATGTCCAAAGCAACAGATGTCCACATAAATAATAGAGCACAGTACAATGTTTGCCTTACAATGCACCAGGATAAGAAGCTCTCCAAACTTGTTGATCCCACCTCTATTCATGGTATTGGTTGCTCATTTTGACACCAGGGAAATGGAAGCATCTGCTAAAAGTATTCCACATACCTTTGGGTATGGAATATTTATTGTTCTAGGATATTGTTCATCGCCATAATAGGAATAGGCAATAACTGGTATCTCTGTATCATTAAATTCTGCATATGCCAAAAATTTTCCATTAGGAGACCACCAGAGAGCATATTTTGTAGCAAGCATTTCCTCTGAAAAATAAATACTACCATATTAATTACTATGACAGTGTACTGTTAAAATCATCATAAATACTTCAAAGTACATTGTATATAGCCATTTATTAACTGAAATAATATATTTAATGTGGATATGACATATGCCATGCTTTGGTTATCAAAAGATAAATGATCTAGGTTTAGAGGAATAGTTTAACTTAATACCCCATATCAAACATCAATTAGTCTTCTGGGGAATTGACATTAATCAGAAATGTAATTTTTAAAATAAATAGTAAACATTTCAACAATAATTAATTTTCCCTTTGGGGGCCACTTCTGATTTTTACAGTCATCTAAATTAGCCAAAACAAGGAGAACTGTACTTATACTACAGAGTGACATTAACTTGAAAGTTGACTTTCTCTCCTGGGAATATTTTTTAAAAACCAGTTAATTCAGTTATATACATTTTTAATAAAGGCAAGGACTAGAAGACCTTTTAAAGTCCAGTTAATTCCTAGATACTACATGACCCAGAAAGAGGACAAAATTCATGAGAGCACCAAGAGCCGAGAATATTTTCCTGCAAAATAATACAGCCAGTTGTCTAGTTTTGGAAAAAAGGTTTATTTTGCAAGAAAAAAACAAACCCGAGAAAATGTACTAATACAGCATCTAAGGACCATATACTTCTTGGAATATAAACTATTGCTACCACTTTATAATGCTCATGAAAATAAATTCTGCAAGTCAGATAACAAGATTTTGTTCTTTCAGAATTTGCACGTCCTGTTCATAACCTGATAACAGCTTTCAGAAATGCCACCATTCATCTCAGTAACATACCACTCATCTAAACGTTACTAAACGTGTGCGATTATTTTCAATTAAAAGCCTAACGGCGGCAGTAAAAAAGGAATACACGTACCTTCATAAACCCAGTCTGGGATTCCATTAAATATTTTATTTTCTTTTCCATTATATGTTATTTGAAAAGGTGGGTCTTCTGGTCTTTGTTTCAGATAGATATTGTTTTGATAGACATATGCCTAGAAGTGGTGGTAAGTTAGTTAACAAGGAGAAATTTCATAAGAAATACAATAAAGCCTGCATGTTTGTGTTAATCGTTCACCTAATACTTTTAAAAAGAGCGATAATCCAGATGCAAAAAGGCTCACAACTAAGATATCATTTCAATAGGTCAAGAAACCCCAACCAACTTATACTAACATTATGATTTTTAACATAACATAAAAATTATGATTTTAAAGTCTATATATTAAATAGAGAATAAAGTCTGCTATTATATTCATTGCCTTTATTACCTAAATAAATAATTGTGTATATTGACAGAAAGTCAAATAAATCTCTGAATATTAATAGCTAGCCAGATCTAATCTTTATTTAGAGTCCTTAAATAAGAGCTTGGACAAAATTTCATGTTGTCTGAAGCTAGTCTGGGAAACTTGTGAAAACCATATTTTTCCTGAGCTTTCTGGCACAACGCATTCTGGCTGAGTATAAGGATAAAGTTTTTGACTGCGATATTTAAAGAAGTCTATCCATGAGCTTGAGATTTTACGGAATTCTCAGATGGGTTTCAATTTATCAAAACTCTTCCCGTTTTTAACCACTTAAAATAGTCATAAATGTATTTTTTTTTTCTTTCAGGCATGGAAATTTAACAAAGGCCAAAATCAAATGGCTCCTCTTTTATTTGAATGATTAAACACTTCTATAATTTAAACATTTACTAATTTACTCCCAACAGGCGACCAGCATAAATATTGAATTGGACGAGGAAGCTCATTTCTTCTTATAAACTCTCTAGAAGAAAAGAAAGAAAATAAATAAATAAACTTTGCTGTTCAATGCAAATAACAGGTATAAAAAGAAAAAAATAAACAAACAATAAACATAAAGCATCATCGTTTCTGCTTCTTCAAACCTAATGGAAAAAATGTGACAACATGGGACAGAGGACATGGGGTAGTAGTTGGAATTCTTCACTAGTTACTTACAGGTCGTTTAACTTCTGACCTTTTATATTGAGATGAGTGGATTAAAGGGTTATAGACTGAGAAAGTGGGAATACCTCCAGAAATTACCTAATGGAACCCCCCTCATCTTATAGAAAATAAACTTGAGGTTAGAGAAATGATATGACTTTTTAAACATCATATCACTAGCTCTTGGAAGACCCCTCATTAAACTCAAGCCTTTTAACCCTCAGGACTGTAAAATGTGTACACACCAGGCTGAGATGGTTGCTGAAGCCTTCCAGCTCTGAAATTCTATAATTGTGCTGAAGTTTAATATGTACTCTTCCACATTTTCATTCACAACCGCCATCTCTGTGAATGCATATGCATTTCAAATTTTTGAAAATAAGATGCCATTTGACAATCTCCCCAGGGATCTGACTTGAAATCAGAAAAGGAAAGGAACATCTGATCTCAAGCTAAACTGAAAAAACAGATCATATACTGGGCAGTATGCCTTAAGCTTGAAAGTCCTCCACTCCACCCATGGGAAAATTTCAAATATATTATTGACCAAAAATCTCACTTTGATGCTTAGAGTCGCCCTGCAAATATTCAATTGACTGACTTGCACTGTGGAGTTTCTACAGTTCTTCAGCAAGAATGTGTTCAGAGTTTTATAAGTGTTAAAGAGTTGTAGGATGCTTAAGTTTTGACTATTATCTTCTTGAAGACTGTATGAATAGTTTCATCAAGAATGCTTTTGTGGAGATGCAAAACAAGACCTGCCTCCAAAGTATAATGTGAAGAGCTTGAAGGAAGACTCCTTGTCTGCCCCCTCCAAAAAAAATCTCTCCAACCTGGACCTAAACATATGCTTGATATTTCTACTTTTCCCATTCTTTTAAATTTTGGACACCTGTGAAGATGTGCAGCACACGTCACCTTGATTTAACTTATTAGGTCATGAAGTACGAGGCCTAGCGACCAATGAGGGAACATGGCACTAGACAGATCAGCTTTGACTGGAGAAAGAGTGATGTCCCCGGAGGAAGGAGACTATTGGTGCTGCAGTGGGAATCCTGATTGCTGGAGGGCAGTTTATGAGCACCAGGCCCCTGGGAAGTCTGGAACAGATCAACATACGAGGGCACAGGCAAAAGAACGTCCCAGAAGAGAAGACATTCATCCCTCGTTTACAATTCTCTCTCAAACCAGTGTCCATGTTACCTTTGACATTGTAACACTGCCTTAGGTTTCCATATACCATGGAATCATCTATGCAAGCATGCAGACAGCACCAAGCTGAAAATCTCAGTGCATAGTTTCTTCATGGCAAGCGGGTCACCACAGCTGCCATTGTCTGTGTTTTACAGTATGAGAGAAAGTGGAGGAGCGTGCTTTACAAAGGCTGTCATCTCCTCCGTAATCCTTCCCTTGCTTGAAATCAGAACTATCTTCATTTTCTCTATGGTAGATTTTTTTATAAACCTTTTGGAGGCACATAGAAGACTTGGAATGAGTGATATTCCGTCTTGCCTTGAATCTCAACAAATTTGTCATTCTTCACTCCTTAAATTATGGTATATTTACCTGACAAAAAACCAATCTGGCAAATTAGATGGTTGTGCAAGAAAAAAACAAACAAAATAGTGGTTTGATTAAATTCACTGCACAAAAGCTAAATATTTAAAATGATTCTAGGCCATAAAGCTTATACAAACCATGATTGAAATATTAGTATTGTCATCTTCTTTTGGAGTGCTGTTTAATTTGGTGAACCTCAACATAGGTAGGACGTGGAGAATTTCAAAATGATTAAAAGAAAAACAAGGAAATTCTACTGAAAAAGTAAGGTTTCCACTTCACTAGTCTAAAGGTTTCTTGAGAATAGGGTTGGTGCCTCAAGCTCATTTGTGTCTCCCCACATATGCTTTTCACATAGTAAGTGCTCAATAAACACTTCTTGAATTTGGTAACAATGTGGTACAGAGAAAAAGACTCAGAGTGCATTAGATGGATTTAGAGTCTACGTTACATTGCAGTTCCTATTTCTTGATTTGACAGTTTAAGAAGATCAGAGTTATTCTTTTCTGGACATTTAAAAGAAGTAGAAACATAAAGTTCAAAAAAATTTTTGTGTTCTTACTAGACAAAAGGGGAAATAGACCATAAGATTTTTCAGTGCCTCTTCAAGCCATACAATTATTTTCACTTTTATATAACAGCAAATAGGATATCACATTAAGATGAGTAATTTAACCAATTCATTGTCCATACTTAGAAAGATTTTTCTAAAGTGCAAATCTGATCATGTCATTTCCCATCTAAAACTGTTCAGTGATTCCCTATTGTCATCAGAATGAGATCTAAACTATTCTTAATGGTTTCCTCATTATTATTTGGTCCATGATTTCTGGCCTCAACTCCTTCCTAAACTTACACCACCTCCTACTAGTAAGCATGCCCTCCTCCAATTTCAACTCAACTGACCTACTTTTGAGTTTCCCCAACACTCCGTGCTTTCATTTCCTTTTGGGCCTTTACATGTTGTTCTTTCTGCCAGGAATTCTCTCCCTCAGTCCTTTGCCTACCTACTCATTCATTTAATTTTTTTTCTTTTAAGCTGTAAATATTTCAAATAATTAAACATAAAGATAAAAAAATAATATAATAGATGACAATTTAACATCTAAATTTAAAAGATATTAACATTTTACATTTTAAAAAGCAATTCGTTTAAAATCAATTAAATTTAAATTTAATGCTGCATCTCCCTCCCTTCTGCTTCCTTCCAGTGAAGGAGCCCCCTCTCCCCAACATTTTGTATCATTCCCATGCATTTTTGGTACTTTTATAAATATGTGTACTTTTATAAATTATATATTTATAATTTGGTGTTCAAAAGTAGGAAAAGTAAAACTATAGAGTATATAAAAATGTAAGATATTAGTCAAATAAAAAGAGGTGAATATTCCAAAGGAGTATTTCTTTGAATTTCTTAAGTTGTATAGGTATACATATATTGTAAAGAAGTAAGAAATTAAGACCAGAAACAAGGGAACGCAGTCTTAATCTCAAATCAGAGTCTGGAGTGAAAAAGTCTCTATATGAGACTTAAGTAGTGTTAATAAAAAGACATGAAGTTTTACCCATTTGTAAGGTGGTAGATGTGATACGTTGCTGTGTAAGAGTATCTCCAAAGCTGTCAGGAAGAAGAGGCAAAGACAAATCATGATTCTTAAAAAGCTCAGGGCAATAACGTATAATCATAGGTCACTCAATTCAAGGTTCAGAATTATAAAAGGACTATCTTCACAAAGCACTAGGAAAGACATGTTTCAATTCTAAATGAGTCTCATTTAAAGAGTTTTACTGTGGACTTTTGTGCTGTTCATCCAAATTCCAGAACTAATCTCAGCAGTGATTCAACCCTCACTCCATAAAAAGCATATCCAAAGACATTTCTTAACATAAAAAGCATTTCTCTGACACACTCTACCCTACAAAATGTTCCCCTTATGCTTTACCTTGATTGAAGTAAAACCACTATAATTTCCAAGTCCCATAAAGATTACCCTGCACCTGGGTAATTATTATGATAATAACCCTTTAAAATTGGGTGAAGAGAAGTTATTCAACATATAGTTTTGTTGCAAAATGCTTGCTTTTCTTTGAGCATAGTTTTTTAAAATAGTAGAGACTGAAAAAATAAATAAGAGATATATAGCATATAATTCCTCCAGAAAAAAAAACTGCTCGGTTCTCATTAAGTTTATTTGTGCTGTGGTTAGTGAATAAAGCAAGTATTATTCTGGATTTTGTTTCCTAAAGGGCTTTCAAACTTTTGGCAAGGAAGCTCCAGTGGATTGAAACATATCTTTCTGAAGATTGCAGGTGACCAAGACCTGGTCCACTGGAAAATAATCAGCTGTCTGAACAATGCGGGAGGGGCAAGCTTGACTTTTCATTCTGTGTATTAAGGGAGTTTTGCATCTCAAGTAGAATATGAAAAATGGCAGTTAAAACAAAAGGTTCTTGATCTAAGAGTAACTATTAGAAGTTGAATTTGATAGTAAATTCTTCTTTCCTTTTACCAGCATAAGTAGAAAAAATAAGGTGATTATCTTCCATCCACAACTTCATTCAGGAGGGGGAACTTAAGTAAGGCCTAATAGTCCAGCTATGTGGGATTCTCCTACACTAGGCTTTCGAAGACACAGATTTAAACCCCTGGTCTACCAGGGTTAATTTATATATATATACTGACTGTGGAGAAAAGGGAACCATTTTGCACTGTTGGTGGGCATGTAAATTGAAACAGCCACTATGGAGAACAGTATGGGGGTTCCTTAAAAAGCAAGTGAATTAAATAAGGTATATCTTGATTTTTCCATTTTCAATAATAATAAATATCAACAAGGTTAAAATATGTGAGAATTGACTAATGATTCATGATACCAAATAACTTTTTTCTGATGAATATCAGTGCCCCCAAAATAAGTTTTTCCCTTAAGATGAAAGTAGTTTCTACTACTTGATGATAACCAGACAAGAATGCCAAATTCTGAATGATTTGTATATGTTTCTGTTATGCTTTGGGGTCTCAGCTAGAACTGCATCAATTTCTTGAATATTTAGAGATAAAGATAGACTCTTGCTTCCTCTTACTTTTATAAACCAATCTGTGAGCTAGTAGGAGATACAATCAGATAAACCCAAATTAAATAGTCAATACCTTTGAATAATCACTTTCTAGATATGCAAATTGCCGATCAGGTGATAAACCATAATTTGAAGCATTCACACTTTTCTGAAATTATGAAGAAGTTGATTAGAATACAGAAAAAGTAACAGAGCCATATAAATTTGTAGTTCTAAAAGAATATTATATCATCCATATACTCCAAAATATACATTCAAAGCAATTTTTTTAAAGTTTAAGTAGTACCTACTGTATACAAAGAAATTTACTACACATTAGGGGATGAGGATGTGATAAATAGGATATACTTTGTGATTTCAAGAAGCTTATAATAGTAAACTTCTAAATAAATAACATTACAATTTAGAAAATTTTATAAAAGAGATATAACATTGCAAAAGTGTTAAACAGGAAGTGATTGAATGCAAATGATAAGATGGTTTGTTGCACAGAGGAGAAATAGCTGAGCTTGACTCTAAAAGATTACTAGGCTCTTGAAGGTAGAGAAAGTAGGAAGTCTGAGAGTCCAGGAGGACAGAATAACATGTTCCTATGTATCATAGGACCAGTCACTGAGCCTTTATTAGGTACTATCCTAAGCACTTTCAAATGATACTTCATTTAATTCTTATACTAACCCAAAGAGGTATTATTATTCCTACTTTACAGAGGAAGAACCTGAGGCATGATGAGGATGGAATAATGTGGAATCTTACCCAAGGCTCCATAACTAGTAAATGACAGAGCCAGGATTTGAACCTCAGTTTGCCTGACTACAAGAAATGAGTTTGTACATTTTATCTCGTAGGATACCTGTTCCACAGAGGAAGGAAAATGCTAGGTGATTTGAGCGGGCAAGGGCAATAATCTAGTGTGACTAGAAGAGAGAATGGGAGGATAACTGTGGTGGGGGATGGAGCTGAGAAGGCAGGTTGGGTCCAGATCAGGTGCTCAGTTGTTTGGACTCTGTTCTTTGGTCAGTGAAGAGCTGACAGAGGTTTTTGAGGAGGAAGATAATGGAGGATACATACCATGGTGGTATTACTCAAAATAGTATATGATTCTCCTGTTTCAATATTATAAAATACTATATTATTATCTGTAGATTGATGAAGATATTCTTGTCCTTTAAACAAGAAGGAAAACAAAACTTGAAATGATCTCCCTTAACAGGAAATACATTTATAACAAAGAGAAACCTCTCTTATTTCACATACTGACTTTCTTTTTCCTCTCTGTCTGGTACATATTGCCTTGTCAAATTTAAAATATGATAGTAAGTTGATGGTGGAAGGGAGGAAAGGGTTGTTTTTCCACATTACACAAAAATGCCATATTTACTAGTAGGAGCCTTATTCTAACCAGTTCAGGGTGCTTAGGAGTAAATTTGGACTTTTTCTGTGTTACAAAGAGAATAAACCAGTTTAAAATTGTATGTTTCTTCTGCAATAAAAAAATATATATTCCATTTAGGCTGTGTTTGACTTAGTTAAAAACCTATTTTATATGGTTATTATTTTCTAAAGAGAAAATGAAAATATTCTATTGTGTTTAGTGGCACTTTAGATATAAATTATATATAATATAAACAATTCAGTTGCTCTTACCGCTTGTTTGATTAGACTCTTTTGACAACATACTATTTTGAAAAACTATATGTAAATATCAATTTTATGGACCTTAAAGGATTTGTCTTCAAGTTAGGATTTGTTCATTTCTCAGATTATCTAGGTTAACAATGGAATTTTTCTTTTGGTAAAATTCTCATGACCTCTTCTAAATAGGTGCTTATTTCCCATTCTGAAAAGCTCTATCATATGATCAGTTTTTTCTAACAGTGCACTCTCAGATTTTACTGTTCTGCTAAAGCTACTACTGTATTGGCCTCATTACTATTGGACAAACCCTGTCTAAATAGTTCTGTGAAAAAATGTTTTGTTGGCCACTTGACTTATCTAAATAATTGCTGTTTTTATCCATTTCAACTAAGATGGCTTATGTTACCATAGAGAATTGTTGGCAATAAAAATAAAAACCAAAAATCATACATTTAAAGAAAAACAAAAGGTAAAGAAATAATTCACTTACCTGAAATCCAGTTTGGAAAAAATGTTTTATAAGAAAATGTCCCATTTAAAATATCCTTCAGTGTGAGTGCTCTTGTTGTCCTTCCTTCAGAGTTATGAACTTTGGGGGAGGAGGAAACATATTATTACTTAAAAGAAGATGAATAACTCAAACGTCTTTCATCTGTTATTCCTCATATAATGAAAAGATCTGCCATTGCTAAATCCTTGTTTAACTCTTGTCTTAATAGCTCTGAGTAGTATTTCCTTTTTGATAGACAAGCTAATGAGGCTTAGAGAAGTAGTCTGACTGCCTGGAAAGGGACACTGGTGGGAAAATTTGAGGAGTGTGATGGGGACCACACTGAGAAGCAGGGACATTATTCTTCAGACAGTGAAGAATTTTCAGAGATTTTTAAGAAGAAAGATGAGATGAGGTTCCGATAACTCTAGGTCTTGCAAAGCTGGGATTGCAGACCATGCAGGTTTCACTAAAAACTTTGCCTTTTAAGCAGTTCATTGTAGTTCCTCACATATGCTTGGCTTGGATTTCTACTGATTTATCAGTGATATATTTTAGCATCCCAGTTGATCAGATGACATCATCCAGAATCCTTACCTTCAGACATCTCAAGAGAGGCATTAATGAAGGTAGATAATTTCTTATCCTGGCTAGGGGTTTTTATAAAGAGAAAATGGACCAGAAGAAAAGAAAACCACATCATCTATACAAATGATCTTGGAAATTCCAAGAGTAGAGGTTTTCCATATAAAAACTAACCTAAAGTAGCTCACAAACCACAAGCAAATTTCTCCTGTGTTTGAGCCCTCCAAAACAATTTTATGTTTCAAACGTTGATTTCCATTATCAGAACAAATTCATTATAGAGCCCTGAAACAGTCAGATATACCAGAAACTGCGGCAACCAACTTCCAAACCTTCTTCAATCCATATTCCTGTTCTCCATCCCTCCCACCTTACCCCTTCTCCAGGCCATCACTTACAGAATCAAAACTTAGAAAAGTGTCCTATACCTTGAATAGCATATATGAATCTGGTATTTGTTCATGTAAAAATAAAACTGTCAAAGATGAGCTATACATTTATATCTTCCTGCTAAACTCTTCCACAGCTTTCTATGACTCTTAAGATAAAGACCAAAAATGTTAGTCTGGACTATAGGCCCTAGCTGGTCTGGAATGGTCTACCTCTCCAGCCCCTTCTTGCCCCACTCTCACTACTTTGTAGACTCCAAACATGCTGGGCTTTCTGTTTCTCAAATACTGATTTCTTTCTCCAGGGCTACTGAACCTCTTCCCACCCTCTCCCTTCTCCTTATAACTTCTCTTCAGCCTTTAGTGCTTAATATAAGTGCCACTTTCTCTGGAAAGCCCTTCCTGATCCCCTGGTTTAGGTCTGGTTCCCTTCTTATATATTACCATAGACCAGGTTCCCTTTTTTAAGAACATTTGTCTTGGTTTGTAATCTTGTATGTATTTGAGTGATTATTTTATTCATATTTCTTCACCTCCCACTGTGTTCTCAAAACAGTCACCATAGGCCAGAGACCATGTCTAAGTTTTCCTCACCGCCACATCCCTAGTGTCTAGCACATAATAGGCATTTAATAAATACTTGTTGAATGAATGAATTCATGAAATGAAGGATTGATGGGTGGATGGATGAGATTTGTGCCCTCTTCTTTACAGAATGGTTCTACTACTAATTTCCTATATGACTTAAGTAAGTTAATCTCTGGCATCACAGCTTGCTCATCTATAATACAAAGGACTAGACTAGAAAATGCTGATAATACCTTCCAATTTTACCACATTAGGTTTTGAAATTTGAGACACAACATGCTCTATTAACCTTATAGTCACATAAATGCACTGCCATGTGATAAGGTCGAACTGACCAACTGGATAATAGCATCTTCTGCAGTTTTAACTGAGTCACACTGATGTATGTATGCTCCATACTTTTGATTAGGACCATGAGTTATTTTCTCAATTTACTAAAACTTATCCTGTAGCTATAAGAACATAAGTGACTGATGAACCCCTAAGCAACCAGGCACTAAATACTTAATAACATTAGATTATTCTAATAATCATCTTTGTACAGGTTCTTTGCATCCTAAGTAAGGTTGTACATGCCATACAATTATTCATAATGAAAGTGTTTCTATTTAGTTAAATGGTCTTGTGCAAAATTCATACCACTGATTTTATAATTCCCATTCTATGAATAAAATACTACCATTTTACTGCAACAGCATTAGTACAATTGCTAAGTATTTTAATTCAATTTTATTTAACTCTCTTAAGAGCAAATTGTAATCTGTTTCTAATATAGTCAAGGGGAAATTCTAACACTATTTACAATGGAAATTATTTTCCTTTTGAGATATATTTAATTTGTGTCCTCACAACCTTGAACATATAGATGAAAAAAATTTTAATTTAGAGAATTCCTGTATTGTGAATACCAAAAAACTAGGTAATTTTTTTTCTTTAAACTTTTTTCAATATTAATTCAATAAATGAATATAGTCTTGGTGATATCTTTTTTTGTCTAGCATAAATAATGGTTTGATTATGGATAATGACTTATATAATAGATTTTCCTATTTAAGTATCCTTGCATATAATTTTCCTTACTTGCAATTATGTTTAATTGAGAAATTCTTAGCTATAATTAATCTTCATTTTTATAGAAGGTTAAATTAAGTGAGCTAATTCAAATGAAACGTTTAGCTCTATGCTTGGCAGTCAATAAATGTTAGCTTTTGTTATTGTCATAGCTTATCAGTAGTCTTCAAATAAATATATATTTTTTTGAACAAATATTTTTGATCATTGTTTCTCAAACTAATTTGACCACTGGGATTTTTTTTTTTTTAATATCTACTAAAATCACAGTATGGGAAATGCAGTTTCAGATTAAGCTATTAGTATATGTAATTAAGATTAACTTTTATTCTAATATAATGGAATTCATCAGTTATACTTAGAACATCTTGGTCATCCTAGGGTTCCATAAGTGAAATAGTCCAATTATGATCATAAATAGGGTTAGTACTAATATCCCACATATGAATAAATAAAATTTATAAAAAAACAAGAGTTTCAAATTATTTAAAAAATTCCTACTCATTTTCCTTTTTCAACATTAATGATCATGCTGATCCTTATCAGATTTCCCAAAAAGATTTCAAGGGTTAGTTATTTGCTCTTTTTAACCTCTAATTTAGATTATCCTCAAAAGTTACATGAGATTATATTTCATATTACTTCCCAGTTAGTCATTTATTTCAAATGGGTGCATAGTAGCTATAAATACCAATGATCTATATAGAGAACTTAACATATGTCATATTATAACTCAATATCTATAAAGCAGTTTAAATATATATTAATTGTACTACTAATTACTGTCATGATAATAAGCCCCACCAGCGCCAATGAAGTGATAAGGGAATATACAGAACACATCCAGAGGAGCCAGCTGTGTTTATGCGGAAATAGGCTTGTGGCACAGATTTGGGGTAGGTGATTACTCCTAACCTCACATGGGCTCAGAAGGTGTGATTATCCTGGCACCAGGCTGGGCTCAGAGTGATACCAAATCAAATGGGGAGAATTTAAATTAGGCATTCTTTTCTTCCTGCTGAAAATGACCACATGTTCATAAATGCAATAGAGTAATGTATCTGCTCTAAGACAATGCTTTAGGTCACATATTAAGAGTTATAAGACATGTACTTAGAATTTCCAATCCAAGTTCTGGTTCTTTGTACCAGCTAGGACAGTGCTCGGCATACAGTGGAAGCATGATAAATATTTGTTGAATGAAAAAATAAATCAACTGGACAGAGTTTATTTTAGTTTGTTTTCAGTAATTCTCCCCCGAAGATACACCTGCCCTTACTCTTTATCCTCCTGTCCATGTTGTAAATTTCATGTATAATTCTACCTGGACATGCCATCCTTTAAATATGTATCAAAATTTTGTCCTTCGAGTTAGCTGGAGTGCTTGTTTGAAAAGCAAGTTTCCCAGTCCTTATCTCAAATCTACTGATTCAGAATCTCTGGGGATACGGCCCAGATTTTCAGTTTTTACCAAGCCCCACAGGTGATTCTTCTGCAAAGAATCCAAATTTAGTGATTTCACTGAATCTATTGTACTTGGTTCAATGTTCTCCTGTGCCTGTTGGTGGAATTGCTCCTTGCTTATAAACCCCTGGTAGGTGGATGGGTCTGGCCTGCGTAGCAATTCACACTTCATGGACAGGCCACAGCTAATGTTAATCATGGCTTTCAAGGAATGTTAACGGTCGCCTGTAATGTTTATGTCCCTATTCAGTCCTCTTGCTCATTGTCCAGATGGACTCTTCCTTAGGTACATTCCCTCCTCTGATCCTTGAGCAGTGGAGAAAGGACAAAGGGAGTGATTCTGCCCCAGATTAGATTTAAACAAGATAACAGGGAAAGCACTGGTAGGGGAATGGGTCATTGTTTTCTAGTGTTTTGAATGTGTGTATGTGTGTGTGTGTTTCTGTGTAAGTCAGTATAAAATGCATCTCTATGGCATCAATCACACTAAACAAGTTCTAGTCACCTGAAAAATATTCCACTAATAATTACTGAATGAATACGTGGATTTTCATGCCTTTTTCCAAATAATGTTTTAATGTTGAATTATGATCTTTTGATTATTTTGGAAGTTTAGTTTTGGCATCTATAATTTTTAAACTCTAAGTAGCTGAGCAGAAGTAGAAAAGAATTCTGAGAGCATATCTCTCTTCTATACGTAACTGACACCACTTAACACTTAATTCTTGATAGAGCCCCTAGAGTCAATTTAGCTCATCTTTAGCACAGTTATTTATACACTGCAAAACACTCCAATTTACTATAGTTTAATTATTTGCATTTTCAACTTTTTAAAGCACAGCTGGAAATTATTTCAATTATGAATCCAAGAAATGACAATTCACAGAAATGATTCCCAAGTAAATAATGATTCACTATTCTCCTAATTCTTTCTTAAAACTTTGTATTTATTCTTTATTAGGGTTCTATTTCTATTTCTGCCATTTAATTTTCTAGTCCTAAAAAATTACAAATAAGTATCAGAACAGAGACATCTGATGTCAGCTCTAATATTCAGCATAAATTAAATGAGAAAATATGGTTTATTAAGTTAGCACACGAATGGCTGGTAGGTCTTTTTGTTCTCACTTTCATACTTGTTTTGGAACTGATGCTTATGAGGCCACTCCAATGAAAGTGACGTGGGCTCCCAGGCACACTGCACCTGTCTCTCTGCTGGCTCTGCAAAGATGTTGTCCTCAGATAGGCAATGTCTCCAGCCATTGCATCAACTCATGTTTGTTTTTGGAGCGAGCACCACAGGGGCAAATGTTGGAGATATTTGGTTGGGAAATAAACTATTTAAAACTAATATTATATTTGGGCAAAGACTGACAACTTTGAAAAACATGGAAGTGAGGTAGCTTTAGACCAGTAATAAGTGTTATAATTTACTAAGTTCTAATAAGTACCAAGCACTCTGCATGCGTGGTCCTGTGAAACACTCACAGCAACTCTCTAAGTATTATTATTAACACCATTTTACAGATTAGGAAATGGATATTAGAGAGTTAAAGTAACTTGCCTAATACATAACAGAGCTGGGGTTTAAATCCAGCTCCATCTAATTTTAGAGACTGGACACTTTACCACTACCTTTTGATTTAAAGTGAAAGCATACGTGTGATATAACAAGACAAAACAAACACAAAAATAAGGTCAAGAACCAAGCAACACACAAGGGGGGTTGAATAATTATACCTCAAAATGAACGTTAAGAGAAAATGAGACCATTTGAGTTTTGTCAAAACAAAGAGTTCGCTATAAGCTTTCAATGTCTCACTGAAGAATGTAGTAGCTCTCAGTTCTGAAAGAATTTCCCATGGTTCTCTCTACAGGTAGCACTGATCAACATATGTTATTCAAAGTTATTGTCAGGTTTAAGTTCATTTTGTGTATTATGTTATTGTTGTGCTATGTTAATTAGGGCTATTTTTTTCGTGATCTCTGAAGCGGTAAAGGTCATAGGGTACGGTCAACATAATGCACAAGAACATGGTGGTAAATGCCAAATATTTTGGTGACCCTGAAGATGAAAATAAACCTCGTCTATATCTGAAGGCCCACTCAGTCTGCTTTGCCAGCTCATCTTCCTATAATCTCTGCTTTAAGTTGTGGTGTGGCTTATATTCGTTTTACTTGGGACCTCAGAAAGAGTCACCTTCCTCAACCATTTAATTCTCCCAGGGTTTCTATCACATCTTCTTAGCTGGCTCACACCCACCCCCACTGCCACCCCTCACCCCTCACTGGATTCCTTCTCTGAGATCCAGACGATATATTAAACTTCCTCTTTAACACCTCCACCTGCATATCTCACAGGCACTTCAAAATCAGTATGTCTAATAGGTAACTAATGAGAACCTACTGTATAGCACAGGGAATTCTACTCAGTGCTCTGTGGTGACCTAAATGGAAGGAAATCTGAAAAAGAGTGGATAGATGTATATGTATAACTGATTCACTTTGCTGAACAGCAAAACTAACACAACATTGTAAAGCAACTGTACTCCGATAAAAATTAATTTTAAAAAATCAGTATGTCTAAAGCTAAGAAAAAAGGAATTCCATGCTGTCCCTCCAGATTTCTGCAAGTCAATGCAACTGTCGTCCATGTAGTTCCTCAATTCAAATACTTGGGAGTTATTCTTAAGCTCACTCTTCTTTTACTGCTTTTGTCCAGCACCCAGGTTTGACAATTCTATCTCCAAAATCTCTCTCAACTCCCTGCACTTCTACTGAACCTCCAAGGCCAAGCCATTTCTCACTAGGCAGGCTGTAATGGATACCTATTTGCTACACCTGTAATTTCATTCCTAGTATTTCATTGTGGTTTTGATTTACATTTTCCTAATGACTAATAATGTTGAGTCTCTTTTCATGAGCTTATTGGTCACTTTTATATCTTTTGGGAGGTAAATGTCTATCCTTTGTCTATTTTTTGAATTTGGTTATTTGCCTTTTATTATTGATTTGTAAGAGTTTTTAAAAAATATATTCTGGATGCAAGTTGCATATCAGATGTATGTATGTGCAAACATTTCCCCCCCATTTTGTGGGTAGTCTTTTCACTTCCTTGATGATAGCTTTTGCAACCAAAGTGTTAAATTTCAAAGAAGTCCAATTTATGTACTTTTTCCTTTGTTGCTTGTGCATTGGGTCGTATCTAAGAAACCACTGCCTAATCCAAGGACAAGAAGATTTATCCCTAGGTTTTGTTTTTAAGTGTTTTATAGTTTTAGCTCTTACATATACGTCTTTGATCCATTTTGAGTTAACTTTTATGTATGGTGTGAGGAAGTGGGTCCAACATTTTTTACATGTTGATATCCAGTTGTCCAATTGTTGAAAAGACTTTCTCCATTAAATTGCTATGGCATCCTTATTGAAAATCAATTAACCATAAATGTAAGGCTTTTACACTTATTTCTGGGCTCTCAGTTCTATTTGATTGATTTATGTGTCTATCTTTTTTTTTTAATTTATTTATTTTTGGCTGCGTTGGGTTTTTGTTGCTATGCTCAGACTTTCTCTAGTTGCGGTGAGTGGGGGCTTCTCTTGTTGCAGAGCACAGGCTCTAGGCGCATGCGTTTCAGTAGTTGTGATACGCGAGCTCAGTAGTTGTGGCTCGCGGGCTCTGGAGCTCAGGCTCAGTAGTTGTGGCGCACGGGCTTAGCTGCTCCATGGCATGTGGGATCTTCCCAGACCAGGGCTCAAACCTGTGTTCCCTTCACTGGCAGGTGGATTCTTAACCACTGCGCCACCAGGGAAGTCCCTATATTTCTATCCTTATGCCAGTATCACATGGTCTTGATTATGTAAGCTTTGTAGTAAGTTTTGAAATAAGGAAGTGTGATTCCTCCAACTTTGTTCTTCATTTTCAATATAGCTATTATGGATCGCTTGCATTTCCATATGAATTTTGGAATCAGCTTGTCAATTTCTGCAAAAGAAAAAGTCATCTGGGATTTGGATAGGGATTGCATTTAATGTGCAGATAAATTTGGGGAGTATTGCCATCTTAAACATATTGTTTTCTGATCTATAAATATAGGATCTCTTTCCATTTATTTATATATTTTTTGTATTGTTTATTGGTAATGTATAGAAATCCAAATGATTTTTTATATATTGGTCTTGTGTTTTGCAAATTTTCTCAACTTGTTTGTTAGTCCCAATATTTTTTGGTGAATTCCTTAGGATTTTCTATAAACAATGTCATCTGCAAATAGAGATAGTTTTACTTTTTCCTTTCCAGTCTGGATACTTTTTATTTCTTTTCCTTATCTAATTGCCCTGGTTACAACCACCAATAAAATATTAAACACAAGTAAGAGCAGACATGCTGTCTTGCTCTTGATCTTAGGGGAAGAGCACTGAATCTTTCACCCGTGTGGTGTTAGCTGTGAGGTTTTTGTGGATGCCCTTTATCAGATAGAGGAAATTCCTCCTATTTCTAGTCTGCTGAGTGTTTTTACAATGAGAGGCTGCTGTGTTTTGTTAAATACTTTTGCTGTGTCTATTGAAATGACCATGTCATTTTTGTCCTTTTTTCTATTAATATAGCTTATTATAGTAATTGATTTTTGGATATTAAACCTTGCATTCTTGGGATAAATCTCACTTGGTCTTGGTGAATAGTCCTTTTTATACATTGCTGGATTTGACTTGCTAGTATTATGTTCAGTGTTTTTCCATTTATATTCATAATAAATACTGGTCTGTAACTACTATTGGTCTGTAACTTCTTTTCTTGTAATGTTTTTGACTATTTTTTGTATCACAGCAATACTGGCCTTACAGCGTGAGTTGAGACGTGTTCTCCTTTATTTTTTGGAAGAGTTTGTGAAGGATTGGTAATAATTCTTAAAAAGTTTGGTAGAGTTTACCAGTGAAGCCAGCTGGGCTTGGGGTTTTCTTTGCAGGAAGTTAAAAATCACTAAATCAACTTCTTCAGTTGTTATAGTTCTATTCAGGTTTTCTATTTATTCTTGAGTGAATTGTGGTAGTTTGTATCTTTCTAGAAATTTGTTCTTTTCTTCTAAGTTATCTGATTTTTTGACAGTCTTTCTATCCTGTTCCTTTAAGGAGTCCTATCATATCAGTTTTTCTACCGAGTATAAAAACCATAATCAGTTTGAAAAAATTTTAATTTAGATACTAAGCAACCCTATTTTTTTTATTGTTAACAGGAATAAAGGTTAATAAAGATTGTAAATGATTCTGTTTTTACTACATAATTTTGGTTAATTCACAAGGATAATAAAATGAAAAATAAATTCTTTGCTCTATATATAATAACCAATAAGTAAGTAAAAGACTGATTAGTATTGATTATCCCATTGAAATATTATTTTAATTTATGCCTAACATGTTGCTAGATTTTAAGGCTCAGTTTGACTGTCTCTGGTTCTTAAGAACCTTTAGCCTTGATTCCACCTCCCCTATTTGAACTTTAGAACATGTTTTTCTCAAGGACTATATGTGACTAGATATTCTTGTGTAAGTTGTAACAATTTGCTTTGGAAATCAGAGACAGGTAAACTCCTCTGCATAATAGGAGTCATCCAAAGACTTGGATTATTTTCTAAATTATTTAGAATTTGACAAAACTCAAAGAATTTTCCAAGATTCGCCTTCTGTGATTTTAAAATCCAAGTGCAAAGTAGAGAAATATAATCTGCAAGGTTGATGTGTTTACACTCAACTCAAAAGATCTGTTATGTCCATGAACTTTCTGAAACTTTTCCTCAGCACTTTAGACTTCCCCATATTTCCTCCAAAAGAACAGTGAATAAATAAGCTTAAAACTCTTAAGATATTTGAGGGAATCTGTTTCACAGTTCTGAATGTTGATACTGGGAAAATTTTAAGCCTTAAAAACATATTCACATCTCCTTTGATGCTAATTTGGTCTCACAAATATCTTATTTTATAAAAAGTGGTTGTTGAGGTTATAATAGTAGTAATAGTAACAATAATGATAATAGTAACAATGGTTTTCTGCCCAAAATATAGACATTCTAAATGATATTTATTCTTATAAAATATTGATTTATATTCTGTCTAAATCATCTGTGACTTCAGATATATTCTGAAATAAATTATATAAGGTATTACTTACCTAAGTAAGCAATCACTATAAATTTTACATATGTGTGTACAGTCATAAGTACATATGTATATATGTATTTTCCTGTGTTCATTTGTTTACATAATTTTGGCCTCACAGCTATCACTTTCCTTTTGATTCCTTGAACTTCCCAAATATACTTTCCTGCTTCAGAGCCTTTGTATCTGCTTTTCCCTCTGCATTGAGGGTCTAGACCCCAGCTTGCGTCCTTCCGTCCTTAAGGTCTTGGCTCAAATATAATCTCAGAGAAGCCTTCTTTGACCACTTCTGTTATGAACTGAATTGTGTCCCCCCAAAATACATAAATTGAAACTCTAACCCTCAATGGAACTGTATTTGTAGATAAATCCTTTAACAAGGTAATTAAGATTATGTAAGACCATAATGGTGGAGCCCTAATCTGATAGAACTGGTGGTGCCCTTATTGGAAGAGGAAGAGACACCAGGAGTGCACATGCACAGAGGAAAAGCCATATGAGGACAAAACAAGAAGGCAGCCATCTACAAGCCAAGGAGAGAAGCCTCCAGAAAAACTAAACCTGACTATACCTTGATCATGGACTTCCAGCCTCCAGAACTGTGAGAATATAAATTTCTGTTGTTTAAGCCACCCAGTCTGTGATATTTTGTCATGGCAGTCCTAGATGTCTAACACAGCCTCCACTCCAGTTGCTTTCTGTAGCACTTTTACGAATTTGAAATACTCTATTAATTCACTTATTTACTTGTTTATTATCAGATTGTCCTTTCCTAAGGCCAGAGACCTTGTCATTCATGCCTTATACCTGTGCTTAGTAGTTAGAAGGTGCTCAATAAATAATTCGTTGAACAAATAACCAAAGTATCCAGGAGCACAGTGGACTGGGTATTGTGGATAATGGATAACTATGGATGCTAATCTCTGTTTTTTCATATTCAGTAGATTGCTATTTTCAATCTCAGGAAGAATACTACAGCTTCTTCAGTCCAAAGGTTAAAAATCCAAGTGTTTATAGGAGTCAAGCAGATGTTGTAAGTGAATATGGTACCTTGTGTAAATAAAATAGAAAATATTTTCTATTTTCTATTGGGGTACGTAGCAAACTGGAGAATTCACTGTCAATCTAAAGACAACTGCTTCTCAGTCAACTATTACCTTGGGCCCAATGTTGCCAGATCTAATATTTAAAAAGAAGCCAAAAATGTACATTTCTATGTGAAATCTTCTGATTTTAAAAAGTTGGCAACTAATACAAACTTGTATAAAACACTGCAGGCCAAAACCACCACCACCAACAACAACAACAATAAAAGAAAAAGTGTGCAAAGGTAGACAGGAGGACTTCAGGGAGATCTGAGGCTAGGCTAATGATGGTTCTCCTTTCACAGCAGATACTAGAGGTCCTCCCTGCCCAGGAGAACCTGGATTTCTCCACACTACATAATCTCCCTCTTCTTTCTCTCTCACTCAGTCTTATTCTGCATCCTCACCCACCTCAGCTTCCTTTATCATATCTCTTCCTTTTTTCAATCTTGCTTTTGCCTCAGAGCTGCCAATGTCCTTTATGAGGGCCTTGCACACAAAATTTCTGAAAAAATATTTGTTTTTGATCCAAGGAGGTGGGGGATAGGAACAGGGATGCTGCCCAGGGATAAGTACTCCCTACTCTCAGACTTAAGAAGAGCATTATTGAAATCAAAATACATCACACAGAAGGTCTAGTTGCCATCTTTGTGTGCTATGATGGAGAGCACAATAAAATGGTAGCTACCATTTATTAAGCTGCTACAAAATGTTAGAAATCTTAGAAAAAATAGTTAGTGTTTATTGAGTGTTTGCTTATCACCATGTAGGGAACTCTATGCTTGACAGAAATCAAGAAAAGTGCAGATAGCTCCCACAATTCCTTTCGCAAAGGTCCAGGAATTCAGAAACTATTAATCATGAAGCAAGGCCATATAGAATTTACTTGCAAAATTCTGTAGCTTCTGTTACTTTCCAATTCTAGCTTTTTGTGTGTTTGGTTTTTGTCTTGTCCCCTCTGTATATCTCTTGAAACAAAAAGTTCTGTATTTATCCTTGGGGTTGGCGAAAACGAGGAAAAGGCGAGGAGCTTAGTTTCCACTCTTGGTTTGGTTGCATCTTTACACAGGAAGAGGAGTGATGCTTGGGAAGAAGAATCTCAAGAGAAAAAATAGAGACAGGAGAAAAGAAAGGGAATCGGTTGAAGGAGTAGGCTGAGGCCAAGGAGGACGGCCTGGGTCTAAGGGGTGGAAACTCATATGTGTTTCCCATTCAGTGAAAATAAAAAAAGGAAAACTTGGCAGTCCCAAAAAAAAGTTGTCTGTTATTTTTATGATTATGTGAGTGAGCTAAACGAATCTTTCTCATTTCACCATTCCGTTGCCCTATTTGTTCCTAAAATCCTGCCTGATTCCTCCAAAGCTCTTTTAATCCTGAGATTGGTGTTCCTGGGACTTGCTCCCTCCTTGGAAAAGCCCCTCTCTCTTCTTCTTTCACTTACACTCAGTGGTTTAAGTGAGCCAGTGGTCTAAGTGAACTCCTGATCTCATATTCGTGGTGACAACTGAGCATCCAGACTGGGTGCTTACCGTGCTTTCAGAGGAAAGTCTAAATCGCAGTATCTTTGTTTCCCCAACTAGCACAATGATGGGCAGGTGGAACTCAATTCACTGAGCGGGACTAACTAGTGGGACTTCATTTGTTATTATATAAATAAATGAATGAGTGTTTCATAATGGGGTCCTTAAGTTTCTCAAAGGAAGACTGTTCTTAATGCTGGTGCATAAATCCTGGGTTAGGAATACGAGGGCGCTTAAGGCAAATGGGAGGTAATCGGATTTCTGATGAAGTGTGAAAAGAAGGCTAAAGAGAAGCTTGTTTGGCTCTGAATTTTCCATTCTTCCTTCCCCTTTCTCCTTCCCTTCTCCTGCCTTGCCACCTCAGATCCTCCCTCACCAGCCGCTGGGCAGATGTGAGACTGAGAACTGGACCTGAAGTTCCACACTGGGGATGGCTGAGGAGCAGGGTGTGAGGAGAAAAGAGGGAAGTCATCAGGGCACACTTCACATCAGGGCTGCCTGGACCACTGACTCAAGGCAAGAAGAGTCTCAACCCCGGTCCTGCTCAGGAAAGTAGATAAATGAACTGTCCCCTGTACAATTTACTTAACATTCTGACAAGTTCTGACATTCTGATAAGTTCTTCAGCAAACTTAGAATAGAAAAAGAATGGTATTATGGAAAAAAATAGTTCTCAGCTTTTTTATGATTTTCTGTTGCTGAAAGAGTACTAAAATTTCATCTGGGACTTCCCTGGCGGTGCAGTGGTTAAGAATCCGCCTGCCAATTCAGGGGACACGGGTTCGAGCCGTGGTCCGGAAAGATCCCACATACCGTGGAGCAACTAAGCCCATGCACCACAACTACTGAGCCCGCATGCCACAACTACCGAGCCCACATGCCACAACTACTGAAGCCTGTGCGCCTAGAGCCCGTGCCCTGCAACAAGAGAAACCACCGCAATGAGAAGCCTGTGTACCGCAACGAAGAGTAGCCCCCACTCACCAAAACTAGAGAAAGCCCACGCGCAGTGAAGAAAATAAATAATGCAGCCCAAAATAAATAAATAAATAAAATATTAAATTACTTCCAAAAAACTTATAATAAATAAATAAATAAAATTTCATCTGAAGCTTAAACTGATTATTTCACTCTATCTGAAAATTACTTTGCTCTGAGAATCTCCTGTTGGTTGAAACAGAAAATTAGCTTATAAAGAACATAGGACTTTTATAATATATGTAGATTATAACATATATCTATGTTAAACTTGGGGAGAGGGTAAGGATTGGGATTATATATAATTAGACAAATATCTATGAATGTGTATAGTTATATACTATAACTGTAGTGTATTTCTTATTAGAAATTATGACTCTATAATTCCAAAGTGCAAATGCAACCCATCCTTGCCTGTAGACAAGGTGCAGGCTCACCATAAAATCCACACACTTTTGTTCTCAGAACATTTGTTTCTGATGGAGCAAAGTGTCCATTTCAAGGATTGGGGAGTTTTCTTTAAAATTCAGGAACTAATTTTGAATGTATTAACATCCAAAGGGCCAATAGGAACTAATTTACTACCTGACAATTGCTGGTGTGAGGAAAATATGGCCCCCAAACGAGGAAAGACACCAGTCTGAAAATAATTTTAACTTGAAAAAATATAAAAAATGTGAACTCAGGCTATCTCAACAGCCTCAGAATAATCTTGTGCTAGCAGAGAGGAATGAGGACTGAAAATCAACACTGAAAATACAGGAACATTGCCTTCGTTTTATTGGTTAACCTCTTCATTTTGTAATTCTGTGAAAATCCCATGAGCATTTTGAATTTTTCAAAATATTTTTCTATATTTCATTTTTTAAAGCAACAAATCATTCAGGACTCATACTTTCTTTAGCTAAAGGCTTGTCATTGATCTTCCTTTACTGTCAGTTAGCTTTTAACCAAAGATATTTTCCACTTTAGCTATCATAAGATTTTAATATTTGCTGATACAAACTTTTTTCCTTTCCCTGGACCCCAAGGCAGAAGACCTGTTATTATTGTACATTTTTCCTGTTTAGAACTTGAGCTTCTTTTCAGAGTTTCATAAAAATCTATTTCTCTAATATCACTGAAATATTTATAGACAGGGTCTTAATTTAAATCCAAACTAGCCCCCAACATCAGTCTCCCAAGTTTTAGCAAAGTGAGATCAATCTTAATCTAAGCTTTTCTAAAAAGGATAAATTTATAACTAAACATAACGCTTGCTTAATAATATTTAGTCTTCTAACTTGATTTTCTTGGCTACTGCATCTAGAACAACAATTTCACTTTTTCTATGCAGCTATTCTCGAGATCTCTATTCTTGACTGCCTCCCTAAATTTTTGGAAAGACTCATAATAAAAATTTCCATAGGTTCTGTTTTAACTTTTCCATTCTTACTCATCTTTACTTTCCATGAGGCAATCCAATAACGAAAGCAATGTTAGTTAAAAATATTGTCTCTAAAGGCCTGTCAAAGCTTGGAATTTAGCACATACTTTGCAGAGATGTAGGGGTGATATAGAAGAGCACTCAGGTTTTTCTATTGCTGAAATAATGCTGGAAACCTCTTCCTACCCATGCCTTAAATTCCTCAGTATTTCTGGTTGCTCAACAACATATCTGGGAGCTTATAAGTCTTCTTAGAAATAACAGATTTACTTTGGAAAATAAGCACTTAGGAAATGTTCGATCACTTGTGACCAAGCACTAGTGCATTTTCCGAAGTATTCTAGGCAGACAGAGCAAATTAGAGAAAATTCTTACCTCTTGAAGGACGTAAGACAATGCACATCACCAATAAGGCAAGCACAGCAGAAGTGGCAACTCCAAGTACAATTTTTAACCATGTCTGCATAAAATAAAGAAAATTAGACATATAAATGGTTTCTGCTAAATAGTAGAATTGGCAAGCTTTTGTTTACACCTAAATCCTCTTTCTCCCTCCCCATAAAGCTTTTGATTGTCTTCCACTGATCTGGCTATAATTGCTGGAATTCTTCCAGCTCTGCAAGGAGAAATGTTTCTACAGTATATTTAGAACAAATTTCCCAATCCCAACCCACTCCAGGAAGTACATACTTATGTACAAATCCTCACCTTCTAAACGATAGAAAACTCTGATTGCGCTCAATTCAGCCAGCCCCCATGCTTTAGCAAGTATCTGAGGCTGCATATACTAACCTTCATTTTTTCCAGATGTTTTTGAAAGTTAGCTAATTCTGACTTCAGAGCGTGGGTCACCGGATCTGTGAAAACCGTTGAAAGAAGTAAGTCTGTCTTCGTAGTTGGAAGCCGAAGCTAGGGCAAGGGTTTTTTTTTCTTTCCACAGACTTTTGAATACCGTGCCAAATTTCAAAAGATTTCTGTAAAATCAGAAACAGATTTTGGGGGCGTTCTTGGCCTTGAAATGAACTGTGAGTGGCTCAAGGGAGGTTTTATAGCATTCTCATCCTTGTAAATTCTACACCAACATCTGCTTACGTTGCCACACAGAAGTTTTTTTTTTAATTATTTTTTACAAGTTTAGGTTTCTGTTTCATTTTCTTCTAGAAATCACTTACAGATCACATTGGCAAGTCATTGGGTTTTGGATAACCTTTCTATCTGCAACCAAAAGAAGAATTTAAAATAATATAAATTCCAGGTGTGTACAGTACACATATATCTCATTTTTAGCAGAGGGAGAAAATTAAAGTCACATAAGATTTTGTGAGAAAGACACCACATTACTGCAATTTCTTTTCTTCCTCTGGGAGATTATGAGGTACTGCAGACAGAAATGTTTTTCTTTCAGCACAATTTCTTTGTCCATATAGCACCATATGCACTTTCAGTAAATACAGAAGTTTAAAAATTCAACTGTCTAAACCCACGACTGCTTTACTTTAAAGAAATAAAATGCCATCTGGTGAAATTTAGGATGGGTTAGGTGTGTATGCACAGGCCAGAAAGATGGAAAGATCAGTAAGAATAATTTACCAGCAGACCTTTGAAAGAATGAAAATGGCTTTGCAAAAGTGATATTTTTGCTTCCCTCTCAGAATAGCTTCTGAGAGAGGAGAACAGTTAGTAATTATAAAGCCTTTAAAATAAATAAAAAAGCATTTGAGAAGAGAAGTAAGTTGTATGTACAATTTCATTTTGGATAAATTTACATAAATCCAAGGCAATTGGTCAACTTGACATCAGTAAAATGGTAGTCTGAATTAAAACACACACATACACACGCACACACACACACACACACACACACACACACACATACACACCAGTTTCTTGGAGTATATCGGCTGGTTCAATGCAATTCATTTGGATAGATTCTGTTGTTCCACATAAATACGGTTGTTAACCTACTGTCTTTTAGTTCTTCCACTAATGGTTTTCTTCTTCGGACATTTGTACTGGTCTCAACCTGACTAAAACAAACTTCATGGTGAGCTTTCATGGATTTTTCATGAAAAGTAACGAGGAAATGTTCCTGAAATCTTTTGCTGTTTGCTTTATTCAACTGGTCTGATTACCATGGGAGGCTTTCTCCAGCAAAGAGCAGGACGGTGGCTTATGAACTTCCTCTTAGACATTCTCCAGACATCCCTCTCTGAATTCCAGCCTTATGAAAATTCTGTTGAGGAAAATGAGTCATTAAGCACTTACTGGCAGAGAGATGTAACCACCCTGAGTTAGAGAGGAGCCCCTCCTTCCTTTCCAGTTGATGGGGTCAGCTCTTTACAAACTGAAGCTAGCATTAAGATAAACATCCAAGTCATGCTATATGCTTGTGGGCATCTCCGTGTGATTGTGAGATCCTCAAATGCAAGATAAAAGCCACCAGCCAGGTCCCAAATGGACTGCTCCCATGTGGGTCCTCTGGGACTGATTGCCTTCTTTGGAAAATTCACACAACGTGTTCTCAGAAGTTCTGTCCCAGCCTGCCAAAGCCTCAAAGTCCGCAAGTACTTTTTAGTGAGTTATTCCCATGACTTTACATCCTGAAGAGAAACTGACTATAATAAATGATTAGGGCATGATTAAAATGGTTACTCTTGGCTTTAGCAATTAAAAATGCACTGATGTGTGTGACTGGTCTGAGTACCACTTAGGACTGCAGTCAAGTGTGGGTGTCTGCAAGAAAATCATTTTGACAGGATCTAAGGAGAAATCAGGGTGCTTTAAGAGGGAGAAATTTAAATTGAAACTGTTAGGGAGAAGGAAAATTATAGGCTAAAACACATTTCTTTTGTTTGCTTTTTCCTTGGATGGTTGGGTGATTCAAACTGCAACTTCTGGAAAATTCTGACTGGTTTGAATGGTTTCAAGAAAAATGAGACTGACTGCAGAAATAAAGATGTCAAGATTTTTTCCATCTGATTCCATGAGTTAGGGATACATTGCTTATAACAGAACTGTAAATGTCCATCTCTTTGAGATAATGTGTAAATGCTCTAATTTTCATCCAAACAAGTACTCCCACAAAAAAATTTAGATTCTTTTAATTTTATAACATCTTCACTGACTTTTTCTTCTTCTAGAGTCAAAATGAAAATGCTTATACTAACATTTTTTTAAACATTGAGGAAACTGACTAGTATTCTTATTTTAGACAGTTAGTTAATATCTAATCAACATTTTTGTTGGGAAAACAAATATGAATAAGCCACAGTGTGCATCTTCAGGAAGCTTGCATTCTTCTACAAGCTTGGCAAGTAAGTCCTTACATATTTGTTTCTTTTCCCTCTCTGGAGCTCTTGCTGAGAATGAGCCTGAATCTAAGTTTGTGCTTAGTAGAAAAGAACCTACTTTTCTGGGTTTGTTGACTGCTGCACGGACTCAGAAGGAGAGACAGAAAGTAAACATGGCTCATGTTTGTGATTCTTAATTCAAGTCCTATTTTTGCCAAGACTGGGACTTTTCTCAGAAAGCAACTCTGGATCTATTCATTGCTCCGGAAATAGAAAGTATGACTTTGGCCTGTAAACAATTAAGAGCAAGAATTAGGACAGTAGTGGGCTTTCCTGGTGGCACAGTGGTTGAGAGTCCGCCTGCCGATGCAGGGGACACGGGTTCGTGCCCTGGTCCGGAAGATCCCACGTGCCCTGGAGCGGCTGGGCCCGTAAGCCATGGCCGCTGAGCCTGCGCGTCTGGAGCCTGTGCTCCGCAACGAGAGAGGCCACAACAGTGAGAGGCTCGCGTACCGCAAAAAAAAAAAAAAAAAAGAATTAGGATAGTAGAGGCTCAAGTGAGCTTTTTCCAGAGATGGACCGTATAAGGCTTAATTTAGAATATGACTGCATTTTAGTAAGCCCACTGGATAAGTTAACTATAACATAAATCCTTAGCTTGCTAAGAGAGCTTTCTAGAACTATTTAGTAATAGCCACTGTGTGTCTGCCAAAAATGATTTTGATTTAGATGTTTTCCGAGAAAACACATTCAGCTATATATTCCTACAGTGTGAAGGTTAAGATGACGCTGAAAGCATAAATAAGGATGTTGTGTTTTTAGTTGGGGGTAGGGAGATAAAGAGACATGCATTCATTAACCAAAAGCTAAAATAGATTAATTAAGTTTGAGTGATACTCTAAAATAAAAATTTGCTCCAAAGAAGGCCATGCCTGCCCATTTGATTCCTCAGGTTTGGTAAAAATTTCCTGTCAACTGTTTTATACAAAGTGTTTTAATACATTTCATTTAACTCATACCAAAACTCATTTTAATGATTAGGAAACGGAGCCCTGAAAAATGAGGTAACTTGCCCAAGATTCCAACAGGAACCAATGTTACTATGTTATATTGCTTCTTTGTGATAATTCCTGAAGCTGATTCCAAAGTAATAAATATGTTTTTAAAAATAAATAAATAAAATTTTTAATTAACATCTCATTGATTTTCTTTTGAAACACATCTTAAGGGGGTGATGGTAAAATAATTACAGCTAAAATATGCGTAATCCTCACATCTTCAGAGGACATTGTTACACATGACTCAAAAGACCACAGTCTTACTGTGCAGGGACTGTGTCCAAAATGTTAACTTGGTTAGAGTTTTGTTAGAATTGAGGTCTGATAATCAGAGCAGTAGTTATATAGTACCTGGGGTGAGAAGGTCTTCCTCCAGGGACTTGTTTAAATTAAGGGATTCATCAGAATACCCAACATCAAGGATATTTGAGACCTAAGTCAAGAAAAGCTAAGATTGGGACTTCCCTGGTGGCACAGTGGTTAAGAATCTGCCTCCCAATGCAGGGGATGCTGGTTCAATCCCTGGTCAGGGAACTAGATCCCACATGCCTGCTGCAACTAAGAGTTCGCATGCCACAACTGAGGACCGCACAACCCACAACTAAGACCTGGCACAACCTAAATAAATAAATAACTAATAATAATAATAATAAAAAGAAGAGCTAAGATTGTCAAAGCTCATAGTAACTATCCCATAGTTATTGATCTGGAAGACGTGACATAACAGCATCAATGAAAAATGATACAGCTTAAACTACTTTCGAATCTGATTTATTTCCTAAAACCCCAGTTGTTACAAGAGGGAGAATATGAAGCAACATGCCTCCTAGTTTGTAATTGATACCTACTTTCTTAATAGATGTTATAATTAGATGCCAGTGGTTTATTATCCTCTAATAATTAGGGCAAGGTCTCCTTAGTGGCCCAGAGAGTTAACAGTCAAGTTGGATTAGAAAAGAAACAGTACGGAAACAACCTGTTTCTTTGGGTGTTTTGATGTAGTTTAAAAATGCAAATATTGGACTTCCCTGGTGGCTCACTTGTTAAGAATCTGCCTGCCAATGCAGGGGACATGGGTTCGAGACCAGGTCCAGGAAGATCCCACAAGCCGTGGAACAACTAAGCCCGTGTGCCACAACTACTGAGCCTGCGCTCTAGAGCCCACAAGCCGCAACTACTGAGTCCGTGTGCTGCAACTACTGAAGCCTGCGTGCCTAGAGCCTGTGCTCCACAACAAGAGAAGCAACCACAATAAGAAGCCAGTGCACCACAACGAAGAGTAGCCCCCCTTTGTCGCAACGAGAGAAAGCCTGCATGCAGCAATGAAGACCCAACACAGCCAAAAATAAATAAAATAAAATAAATAAATTTAAAAAAATAAAAATGCAAATATTACATTTCCTTAGAAGTAGTTAATCGATAGACTTGATCATATTAAATAGTTTAAATTGAATGTGTAAGCGTTTTATATACTTTGATAAAACTTATTAAAGACACTGCTACTTCACTAGTATTTTAGAGTAGAGAATATTACTACTAATAGCTAATGCTTACTGAACACTTTTATTAATCCTGACATTTTTCTAAGCACAGTACCTGTACTCTCTCATTTCATCTTCAGAACATTAGTACCATTATGATCTTCATAATGAAACATAAGGACATGGATGCACAGAAAATTTAAGTAACTCCCTCACAGTCATATAGCTTATGACTATGTGTTCATGAGCAATGTGGGCAGTAGCAATGGCACATGAACCCAAACAGTCTTATTCTATAACACGATTTGATTGGTCCATGTTTAAGTTACTGCCAAGAGGGTATATAGTGATGGGATGTGTAATCGAGACTGGATCTAGGAGGAGGTAAAGCAGAAGGAAGATATTAGATGGGCTAATAAGCTGGATATCTTGATGAGGCCAGTGATAAAATAGGAAGTAAAGAAGTTGTTACCAGAAAGGAGCAGGTTTCAGTTTAAGATTTCAGTTCAAAGTGCTGACAAGGTCTAGGTGTGGATCCAGAAGTAGTGACTGAGGAAGAGGAAAGAAGGGAAGGTACCTAGAGATATAAATAGTTGTCAAAACAGTGAGAGGCAAGGGATCATTTGAGATGTATATCTGGGAACTTAATTTACCTCAAATTATGGCAATACTTGTGGAGGGGGAAGAAATACACTGACTCACATTCTAAGCTCTTTATAAAAGATTTGGAGAGATTCCCAGATCAAACTGGTAGAATGAACATGTACATCAATTTCTTTGCCTTCTGAAACACCATTAAACTGATTGCAAAAGGAAGAAAAGGATAAGGCATGTAACAATGGAGAGATGGAGAGAGTATCACCAGTGGATAAAGCAGAGCAGAAATAGCAACTGCCTGGGACACATCTAGAAAGAAACTTGCATGGAACAGTTCCAGAATTGAAATGGCATTTACCACTGAGGGCAAGAGAGAGAAATGGTGCCGGAAAAAAGGAGGCTAGTTAGACATCCGTATACAGACTCTTCATCTCTGGATGCAAAACAGTCTGCAGCTGAGCATTTACCCCAGGCAAAAAACAAAAGATTAAATTTTAAGAGATATTAAACTACTGTTGTGGAGTACCAGAGGAGCCAGCTGGGAGTCAGTGCAACAAAGTAAATTCAGTCCTCCAGCTCAAGGGCTTCCTGACCTCTTATCCTTAAATAAAACCCACCAGCTTACAAGCCCCACCTGCATAACAGGGTCTCTCCATTCTTCACTCATTCTTATGTCTGCTACAAAAACCAAACATCAGTAGACAAGGATAATATTTTTTTAAAAAAAAGAAGAATCCAAACCTTAAAACATGAAAGAAAAGTAAAGACACTAAGAAGGACAAGTAGGAAAAAAAAAAAAGACACTCAAGAAAAATGGAAAAAAATGACCAGGAAGATAATTATGAGAACAGAAGACAACCTTTAAAAAAGCTTGAATTTAGCAATCCCACTTCTGGCTCATATCCAAAGGAAATGAAGACGGGATATCAAAGAGATATCTGCACTCCCATGTTCATTGCAGCATTATTCACAATAGCCAAAATATGGAAACAACCTAAGTGTCCATCAACAGGTGAGTGGATAAGGAATTCTGGTATACATATACAATGGAATATTATTCAACCATGAGAAAGAAGGGATCCTGTCATTTGTAACAAGATGGATGGATCTGGGAGGCATTATGCAAGGTGAAATAAACTAGACAAAGAAAGACAAATATGTCATGTTAACATTTACACATAAAATCTTTAAAAAAATGTCAAACTCATAAACACAGAGTAGAAAAGTGGCTGCTGGGGAAATAGGGAGAGCTTGGTAAAGGGTACAAACTTTCAGCTATAAGCTGAATAAGGTCTGCGGATCTAATGTAAAGCATGGTGATTACAGGTGATAACACTGTATTGTACAAACAAAAGCTGCTAAGAGAGAAGAACTTAAATATTCTTACAAAAAATGTGAGGTGATGCATGTATTAATTAACTCAAGGGGGGTTCCTTTCATAATGTATATGTATATCAAATCACCACGATTTACACCTTAAATATCTTGCAATTTTACTTGTCAGTTATACCCCAATAAAGCTAAAATTTAAAAAAAATTTAAAAGCTTGAATTAGCATCCTCACTGTGATTCAATAAGATATTGCCACAATTTAGACAACAGGTTATGAAAAAGTAATATTAAAAAAGCTCTTACATATTGAAAATAACGATTGCCAAATTTTTAAAAATCGATATAGGTTTTGGGAAATGAAATTGAAGAAATCTCTCAGAACAGAAAGATGAAGATGGATAATATGATGAAAAAGGTAAGACCCATAGAATATGAACTCAGAAAGTCCAACATCCAATTAGTTGGAGTTTGAGAAAGAAATGTCAAAGAAAGCAGAGGGAAAGTATTATTATAGAATGAAGGCAAGAGAATTTCCCAAAGATGAAGAAGAAAATACATCTTCTGGGCCTACAAAATGCCCAGGGCAAAATATGAGAAAAAACTCATACAAAGACATATAACTGTGAACTTCTAAAATATTAATTACAAAGAGGAAATTCTAAATTCTTCCAGAGAGAAAAAATTGCCTACAAAAGGAGCAAGAATTAGACTGACAACAAATTTACCATCTGCCAACTAGATGCTGCAGAACAAAGGTGGAATGTTTTTAAAGTTCTGAGAGAAAATGCTTGTCACGCTAGAATCTACTTAGTCAAGATAGGAGTCAAATATGAGGACAAAATGAAGATAGTTTCAGATGTATGAAAACTCAGAAAGCTTACACCCCAGATATCCTTTCTTAGGAAGGAACTTGAGGGTGTATTTCAGCAAAATGAGGCATGAAAGTACTGAAGTCATCATTCAGGGGAGAGAAAAGCTGAGCCAAGAAAGAAAGAATCTGGTCTTTGAAAACCCGATGCTAGCATTTTGGGAACCCCCGTCTCCAGTCTTTTCTAAAGACAGATCTATTCCTTTGCATAACTAATTTTTTCTAAGTTTGAATTGTTTTTCATGCCACTTGTAAAGAAGAGTCCCAGTAGTCACACAACTGATGGAAGTAATTGATGGTATTGATGTAAAGTAGGTAAGTAATTGATGGTATGTAAAAGTAGGATCTTACAAACATTCTCTACTAAGCAGCATGAGAAGTTCTGTTAGACCCACAGAGAAAGAAATGTAATCCTGCTAAACCATTTAGCTCAAAAGCAATACTTACCTAGTCACAATAGTTTGAGTGTTTATTGGTTTTACATTTTTACAATTCATGTAGACAAATCACAAAAGACTATTTTGTAGTCAGAAATTATTGATCAAAATGATTTATTTATTATTTATATGTTAATAAAATTAAATGTATAGCTAACAAAGTTGGAAAGTGGAAGGGGGGTGAAGAAACACAGATAGATGGACAAGAAAACACATGCCCTCATCTCCCAAAGCAGGCAGTCAAGAGATCTCATCCATGATGAACAGAGTAAGAATTGGAAGTACACATAACTGTCCCTGCCATGTCATCTCCAAATGGTGTTGAGGGCACAGTGTAGGAAGGGAATATTTACCTTAGTAGAAATATAGAACCATGTGATTTTTCATATTGTTTCAGAAAGTTTAAAAGATAAATCTGAAAATTCATATGATGAATTAGCAGGTCTTCTTCACTAAGTAGTCTCATACAGTAGGTGACATTTGTGGATTTGCCTGGGTAAACTGCCTGTTTCTACCATTTACCTATTTTTTTCTATTGTGCTATGGAGCAAATGTGTCTGGCAGACGGTGTAGGGAAAGATGATGATAGCAAAGTAAGATTTATGGATGAGAAAATAGGAAAGACATTACCAACATGGGCTCAAGTTTTTGCTTGTGTCACCTTCTCAATGGGGCTCAATCACTCCCTTAAAATTGACCCCCCTCCACCTCCAGTTTTTCTTAGCTTACTCTTCTTTTTTTCCATAGATTTTGCCACTTCCCAATATCCTGGAATATATATGTATGTATTATTTTTATTGCTTATTCCTCTTTACCTCACATACTATCTCCATTTTTGGCTTGTTTCACTCATATAGCCCAAGGACATAGGAACAATTCTTGGTGTAAAGTAAGTGCTTAATAAATATTGTTATCTGAATGAATGCACGAAGAAGAATATAGAGGATTTGGTGCTCGCTGGCTGCTCACTGTGGGCCCAAGCTAGATATGGCTCAAAGAGAGCACCTCCAGGTGTGACCAGTAAAGGGCCAAGCTCACGATTATTAAACAATCAGATATTAACAATTGTTGTCTTAACAATTATCACTTAATCCTTGTGTTACTGTTTCAGGGTGCCTTTCAACATGAATTGCAGTTTAGTTCATTATAACATGGAGAATTAGGAATAGGAGATTTTACTGCAGATATTCAGTTATTTTTTCCTGAGAACTGAGGAAAGATTACCAACTATGTATGAGAAGTATCTGTTTTATGGATTAGTCCAGTGAGAATTAGTTGAACTTCATGTCTCCTTCCCTTGACATTCTAATTAGTGAAATTTCAATTAATACATAATCTAATCAATTCTGTGCTCCACTCTGATAATTTTTCTAATGTTGACCTGAAATAAATAGACTGCCAGATATTTCTCCAGCAAAGAGGGGTTTATTCAGGATCAGCAGAGAATTGCTATTTGGGGTCCGTGACCATGATGAGCCAAGTGCAAGTTCCCCTGCACAGCAAGCAAAGGAGAATGCTTTATAGGGAGGAAAAGGAAGTTGAGAGGGCTGTAGTAAACAAAGAGCCCATAGCTTTTCATTGGCTGTGTCCTCGCCAGGAAAGAAGAGTACTTTTTCTTCTTCCTGTTGGGCGCTGCTATCCTTGAAGGGCGTGAGAGCTCCCTCTTCTGGTCTCCCAATTGTATTGATGCTTCTGTCTATTAATATTTTACATCTCCCCCTTTTGATCAAGATCTTTCTCTGAGGGACTCCCCTAGCAGTCCAGTGGTTAGGACTCCGAGCTTCCACTGCAGGGAGCACAGGTTCTATCCCTGGTCAGGGATATGTCACATGGCACAGCCAAAAAAAAAGTCTCTGAATGCATTGCTTATCAACATTAAGTTTTCTGGTTTCAGTGACCTTTTATCTTTTACTGTCAGGAAGGACCTTTCCTAGGTATAATATCTTATATATCATACCTAGTGTCCAGATTAGAAAACTATTAAGGTCACATTAGAGGAACAAGGAGGAGTAGGAAGGAGAACTCCCAGGCATTTTTTATCTCAAGTCCATATGCTATCAAGATCATAGACACTGGAGATCATCTGAAGCATAATGTCATCATCAAAGTTTTGGCAACAAACTTCCAACATGCCTAGTCTGGATATTTTAGGAAAGCTGTCTTATTGATGTCATCTACTTCAATTCTCTGAAATCTTTACTTTTAGGTCACCAGATGATGATCTAGTCAATGTTTGGTGCTTTCTTTAAGTGTGTCTTGTGAATCCAAGAGTCTATTCCTTGGAGTTTGACAGCACAGGGGTTGGTTAGTAGTACCTGATAGGGGCCTTTTGAGAAAGGTTGAAGAGAGGTATTCTGGAAGTGCCTTTTCCAGTAGATGAACCTCCAGGTTGCAAGGTATGATGCTTAAGGTCTTCATCTCCCAAGGGCACACTGTGAAATTATTGCTCTACCAAAGCATGATTATTTTTATTAGAAGCAATTAGGCCTTTGCAATATTGGAATATGTCTCCTTTTCACAGTCGTGTGTCAAAAGAAGCAGGAGCCAAGTTCACTGGGCATCCCATGACTGTCTCAAAGGGTGAGAATTTGTGAGTTCCAAAAGGGGTGGATCTGAGATTTAGAAGGACCAATGGCAATGCTTTTGGCCAAGGTATTTGGGGGGCCTTGACCAATTCTGCCAATTGAGATTTTTTAATAATGTCGTTAATGCATTCAGCTAAACCAGAGGATTGGGGCTAGTAAGCGCAGGGAAAGTTTTCCAGATCAGACTTCAGGATTTGTGAGGAATTAGGACTCTCAGTAAAAGCCCAAGGCATTACTGTGCAGGTGAATTATTTTTCTTCTCAAGTGAAGGCAAAAATGTATTGGTTAGCTTCACCAACTGCAATACTAGAGAATGCACTGCATAAATCAGTTACAGTAAAGAATTTACTTCTGGTGGGAATGGATGTTAGTAATGTATGAGAGTTAGAAAAACAGGGTGTCAAGGGATAGCACTGTTGTTTATTGCTTGGAGGTCCTGGACAAACCTCCACCTTTGGCCCTTAGTTTTTCTCACAGGTGAGAAAATGGGGCTAGTATGAGGGTTAATGGGGCCTTGAGCCTTGTAATCATTTGTTATGGGCTTTCTGCGTTATAGGGTTTCTTTACTTATAGGGTATTGATAATTTTGGGAAGAGGTCTTGAGGATTCTATTTGAAACTTGTTGGGAGGTGCACTGTGAATTTTGCCAACTTCATTTGGAGATTTTGCTCATAAGGAAAGTGGTAGCTTATTCAATAGGGACAAAAGATCAGTGTTTTCAGAAACAGCTCTAGTATCTTCAGGGACTGGACAAATAAATAATGTCAAAGGGTTATTTAATTCACCTGGTTGATTATTTTGAGGACTACTGTCAAATCTCAGAATTATTTTCCACTTTTGGGAGAAAGAAATACCAGCATGATACTTCTCTAAGAAGTCTCAGCCTAATAAATGAATAAGGGTGGAGGAACAAAGGAGGAAAGGGGGTGTATCTCTCAAAGGGTCTAAACACAAGGGAATAAGTTCAGAGACAGGAACTTCTTAAGGTTCATTAGAGATCCCCACTATTTTGACTGTTTTAGTACTCCAAGACAGGGGCTGCTTTGTTGTAGTGGGGCTGAGCACCAAGAGTGTGGTTCTGATGTTATTTAGGACTGGAAGAGAGTCATCCTCAGTCTAGAGAAATGTTTCTCCAAGCCAGTGAAGAAGACTGAGAAGAGCCCCTGTAGGTCCTTGGAGCCATGTCATTGAGAATCAGGAGGATATTGGAAAAGCTGGTTAGAAGACTGAAGGCGCCTAAAGTGCTTAAATTTGCAATAATCTCTTTTTCAATGTTCTGGCTCTTTGTAACAGTAAAAGAAACTAGGAAGGTTTTGTTTTGTTTAGGACACTTCATTTGCTGGAGTTGAAGAATTTTGGCCGTATTTTTTTGAGGTGACTCATCTGGAGTTTGAGAGAGCTGGTGTGCCAGATTAGCTAAATCTGGAATAAGCATAGTTTCCCATCCCATTCTGGTCCTTTTTACTAGAAGGGAAAGGTCACAGTTCAGCTCATTAATAAGCATAAAGTTAAAAGCTACTTAGGTAGAATCAGCATCTGAAAAAAAAAGCCAGAATTTTCTTTAAAAATAATCTGAAGTCGATTGTAAGAATCATAACAGATTCATCAGATTCTATGTGCAAACTTGAATTTTGTTCCAACTAACAGGCTTTGGAAAAGCCCTAAGAATGACTCCATGAAGGTGCCTGGTGATTGCTTGAGCCTGATCAAATGATAAGTTAGGGGGCTGGTCTCCCATTTGTAATTTTAGAGATCTTTCAGGATTTTCCCAGTTAGTGGTTTTCATCCAATGCTGGGCTTGACCTTCACTGACAAATATATGAACTAGATGATATAAGTCAGAGAAACCAGGTCAACAAGTTTGAATGACTATATTAAATTCCTCAGCAAATCTGTGAGGACCTTCAGTTACTTTGGAAAAATCTTTGGCTGTGGCTCGCAGTTCAGCTTTGCTTCAGGGGATATAAGAAATTAAAGGTTTAGCCTCTGAATCCACAGAAGGCTTAATTTAAAAAGGACAATTTCTGACAAGTTCAGAGGAAAAGGGAGTGGGTAGAGTTTCAGAAAAGGGGAAGTCTGGCAAGAGAATGAGTATAAGGGAACTGAGGGTATAGAGGAGACGTGGGTGGTGTAGAAGGAAAGGAGGAAGATGGTGCTGGTGACTGGTGCCTCAGTTAATCTTAAAAATCTTATTTTGCAGAGAAGCAATTTTAGACTCCTGATAATGTTGAGAAGCCTTAAAATACCAATTGAAATAAGCATTCCACTAAGCTCTGGAAATTTTTGAGCTATTGCAGTCCAATTCAGTTTTAAGGAAATTAAATTTAGAGATTCCGAAAGTTCTCCATAATGGCCATTGATATTCTAAATTGCCTTTGGTCAGGTGGGTCCATTTTTTTGGAAATGAACATGAGGAAAAAGCACAGCTTTTAAACATAAAATTGACCAGAGACCTTGTAGGGGGACACCCTCAAAATATTTAGATAACTGGGATCCTATTCTCAGAGGTTTTTCTCTCGAGTAGAGAACAATTTTCAAACAGCTTAAACAGCTTATAGCACAAACAGCTCAATTCAAACAGCTTGCAAGCAGTACCAGCCAATTCTAAGGAAACAGCTTGGTCCCAGAAGAGTGAGGCCAAAGGCTTTTTCAGCCAGTTTCCAGAGAATAGCCCCTTCCAAAGGAATAGGCCAAAGGCTGAAAACCAGCAGTTTCAGAGAAGCAGACCCTGTTCCCAAAGGAATTAGCCGAAGGCTTTTTTAGCCAGCTTCAGTTGAAACAGACTGATCTCAAAATCAAACCAAAATGCCAAAAAGGTACTCATATACAGAACAAGGCTTTAACCGGAAAGACAAAACCTTAAAATAGATTTCAAATAAATCCTGGAGAGCTTCAAATGCAAAGAGGATGTGAGTTCTGATCCAGGAGAAAGAAGTGCTTTCAAACTCCAGGGTTGGCAAGAAAGGAGTGAGTGACAATGGGCTCTATTGTGGATACTGCACCTGTTTGCTAACCAACCCCAGAGCTATTGGAGGTCTTCTCTGGTCCCAGTACAGGTCAACATTTTGGTAGCTGGAAATATTTATTTGGAAATAAATAGATTGCCAGATATTTCTATAGCAAAGATAGGTTCATTCAGGATCAGTAGACAACTGTAATTCAGGATCTGCAACAATGTGAGCCACATGCAAGTCCCCGCACAGCAAAAGAAGAACTCTTTTACAGAGGGGAAAAGGAAGTTGGGAGGGCTATAGTAAACAAAGAGTCCATGGCTTTTCATTGGCCGAATCCTTGCCAGGAAAGAAGAGGAGGCTTTCTTCTTCCAGTTGGGCTCTGCTATCCTCCAGGGCATGAGAGCTCCCCCTTGTGGCTCCCCAACTGTACTTAATTGAGGTTTCTGTTTATTAATTTTTTACACCAGCAACTTGTAGTTTAAAATATATACATATAATAGTATCAGAATATTATAATTAATTATAAGAGCAATCATTTGATCAAATTCTAGAGAGAGAGAAAAAAGTCTGTGGAGTTCATGTGCCACATTTGTGGGACTTTAAAAACTTTTTATTGAGGTATAGTTGATGTACAATATTATATAAGTTTCAGGTGTATGACATAGTGATTCACAATTTTTAAAGGTTATACTCCATTTATAGTTATCATAAAATATTGGCTACATTCCCTGTGCTGTTCCATGTTCATGGTGGATGACTTGGTGTAACAATCAGTTTGAATGGCAAGGCTTAGCTAATGTGGTCAAGGAGTCGTATGGGAGCCTGTGGGATCCAAAAAGACTGTGGGCTGTCTGGACCATCTGGTGGCTAAGGGATTGTGCTTTTCCTCTAATTAGCACCGACTCTGATGCAGCAAGTTCTCCCTTTCATGCTGCCTCCTCAGAGCTCATACTGATGAACTGTCACAGGGGAGGAAGTTGTGAAGAAGGATAAAGGAAACAGCAGGCAGGAGAGAGGAAAAGCAGATGGTGGACTCTGTGGAAACACGCAGTCTGGTCAGGCATGAATTTGTTGTCCTATAATGTGATGCCACAACTGGTTACACTGAGGCATGAGTGCAAACCCACAATTTCTCTCTTGGCGAACACTGAAGGTCAGAGAAATTACTTTTGTTGTGATACAGAGGCATGGCCTTTTATTCTGTTGTTACCCTGTTCCTACTGTAACAGGAAAAAGGAACAACAACATTGCCTTCTCCCATATAAACTCCCATTTCCTGATGGAAGGTAAAAGAAGAAAATCCCCTTTGTTGAAAACAGGAGGGACCATGCTTGACTGCATGAGGACTTGCTCTAGTTTTGCTTTTATTCAAATAAAATATCCAATGTGCATTACTCGATATTTTCAAACGTAATCTTACAGCCTGAAGTACTATTTATGCCAGGATCTCCTTATCTGTATGATGCACACAATTTGTCCTTCGCTAAATGTAGGGTCCCTCCTTTGAAAAATCCATAGTCACTGACCTCTGGGTGCCATTACAGTATCAGCCTAGTGGTAAGCCTAATATTTCATAGAAGCACAGAGACTTCTATGGTTTCAGTATTTCTAACATGGTCATATCTTAGTTATAGACGAGATAAAAATACCCAGAAAAAAATATTTTTTTCATAATACTTCAGGAAAACATCCACTTGCTCTAAAATTCTTTTCTACCACCCCTCTGAATGTTTCCAGGACCAAAGAGGCAGCAAGGTTTTTGAGGAAAAGACACACTGTCGACCTTGTGTAAGATTTTATCCAATCTTGAATTTGTGGGCTAGAAAAGATTTGCAGGACACAAAACACTTTTAATCATTATTTTGCTACACTCTATTTAACAATTAGGTAATAGAATACTCCAGACATTAAACCAGTCACAAAAGCTTTGGTAAGAGAAAAAAATCAGATGGAGAACCAAGAACTAAGTACCTCATCTTATTTAGAGGACTTGAGGTATAGGGGCGGGGAGGGGAAAATGATGGGAATGATGCCTTCCTTCTTCCACTTCCCTAGATCATAATGGTCTTCTCTGTAACAATAATCAATTGATTATGACTTGGTGAGATCTGGAAGAAAGCCATCCGAAGTGCTGTGCAGAACAAACTGTCATTAACCTGGACGAGTGTGTGTGTATGTGTGTGTAAGACAGAGATATGAAGTCATCCAAGAGGGCTAAAGGTGGAATAGTAACAGCCAACAATCTCCAGGAGAATAAAATCAGATGTTTGCGAGTCACAGATCTGTGTGGCAGACAAGCCCACGTTTTAAGACAAGGGAGATCTTGATTTCCCCCTTCAACAGGATTGATTTCCCCTTTCTCATGCTTTGACCCAGTGCTGATTCATCCCAGTTTTGACCATACCCTTTACTCAGTTGTCACTTTGGCCTTTGGGAGACAAAAGATACAGGAAAAAAGATAATAGGAGTGAACAGACATATAGAGAGGAAGGGTAAGAGAGGGCTCTAGCCTTGTTCACCTAAAGGTTAAGTCTAGTTTAGTACCCGGATATCAATCAAAGCGTGCCTCCTGCTTTTTCCTCACTTCACTTCAAACAGTGCCTATAATCTTGCTTTTGTAGAATAAAGATGACTTTATCTTCTCTCTTTACCTGGGTTCCCTGGAAACAGATTCTGAGATGGAGAGATGCAAGCAAGGTTTGTTTTGGGGGTGAGATCGAGAGCAGAAAGATCTCTCAGCAGATCCACCAGTAGGCAAGTGAAGAGGGCAGGATGGGGCAGTGAAAGATGCTGACCAGCAGTACGATTGCAAAGGAAGCCTCAGGAACTTGGATGGCCCTTCAGAGTGTTCCCAAATGAAGTAAGGGAGGAGAGGCTTGTGTTCCCTCATTCATCAGTCATTGGGTTCAGGCCACCCCAAAAGGGCATAACCTTAGGGGAGAATGTTCCCAGGGCCTAGGGTAGTACCAAGTGAGGGAGTCAGCTGTGGGCTCTTGGGAGCCATATTCCCAGGGCTGGGCCTGGGGGTATCCCCGTCCTGAAGATGGGATCTGAGCAGAGAACTATGGTGTCCATTATGTTCTCTCACAAGTAATTGTTTTACCAGATTAAAAAAATATGCAAAACCAGGAAGATAAGACTTTGGAGAAAATAAGAGAATTCAAAGTTGGATAGTAACTTGCAAGGAGCAGATTGGAACTTCACATTTAAGCTGAGTTTTATCTATGTCCTTCTTAAAAAATAAAATGTCTAAAATGACACTATCCACTATAATGACAACTAGCCACATGTGTCGATTGAGCCCTTGAAATACGGCCAGTCCAAATTGAGATGTATTAGACGTGTAAAATGCACGCATTTTGGAGACTTAGTGGGAAAAAAATAATGTGAAATATCTTATTAATAATTTTTACATTAACATCAATATAATATTTCTGTTGTAGTGAGTTAAATAAAATGTTATTAAAATTAATCTCACCTGTGTAACTTTTTCAATGCAGCTATTGGCAAATTTTAAATTAATTATGTGTATCATATGTGTATTGGACAGAGCTGGTCCAGAATAATCTTAAATCTTGACAAAGTGTCATGATCTCAAGCCACAGCCTAAGACAGAGCAGCACCAAAAGGGCCACAGAATGGGGAGTGCAGAAACCATCTCCCCCGCTTACCAGAAATTCACTTCCCGCAGCCGCATAGCACAGGGAGATGAGCTCGGTGCTTCCTGACCACGTAGAGGGGTGGGATAGGGAGGATGGGAGGGAGACGCAAGAGGGAGGGGATATGGGGATATATGTATATGTATAGCTGATTCACTATGTTATAAAGCAGAAACTAACACAACATTGTAAAGCAATTATACTCCAATAAATATGTTAAAATAATAGATAAATAAATAAAACAAATTCATTTCCCTGGCCTTACTAACACGGGAACTCCAAAGCGCCTTATTTAGCTCTTGAGAGACCAAGATAGCACCTGGGTCATACAACCAGTTGGGCCTCATTTGTAGAGTGGGAGTGGATGGAGGAAGTAAGCAAGATTCATTGTGCCATCCTCTTTGGGAACCAGAGCCTCTGGCAAGTAAAAGGTTTTGCTTTATTCACAAATCAACAGATTCTGACTCATTTCAAACCTTTTCCTCAGGACAAAGGAATTGTATCTGCCACAGCTCAGTGATCAGTTTGGGTGGACCAGGGAACAGCTGGAGCCCAGTGAGCAAGCTCTTGGACGTAGTGAAACAATTACTCCATATGCCAGGAACATGACCACATGCGGCACTAGATGACGACCAAACAGAACTGAGTCACACTGAGAGCAAAAATAAGGTAATGTAAAGAAGTGACTTGTATTTGTTTCTATCACCAACTGTGCAGCAGTCCTTTTGTACTGATTTTGTTGATTGCCATCAATTCTATGCCAGCCGTGTTTTCCCCAGCTCGTGATTTTATTTCAACATCATCCAGAACCACTCATTTCTCTCGCTCTCACTGCCAAAGACCGAGTCCAGATTTTCATCACCTCAGCCCGAATGACTGCAACCAGCTCCTTCCTTAATCTTTTTCCTTCCAAGTTTTCTCTCTTCAGTATGATTTAGCTTGTTAACTCCTTGTAGACCATCTTTTCTAAAACGCGTCACTCCACTGCGCAAAAAACTAGAATGACTTCATTTGTATTGGTCACCCAGTCAAACCCAAGCTCGGTCTGGCATTCCAATAGATGTGCAAAGCACATTCATTTCTCTTCTTCCTTCTTCCTCATTACCTCCGTTTGTAATGTATTTCCTACTCTTTCCCTTTTAAGATTATTTTAAAGAACTATGAACATCTATTATACACAAGGTATTATTCAAATTCCTTATTTACTCTAATTCAGAAGCTTTTCTCAATCCCTGGCTTTTCAGAACTCTACAATACCTATACCACAAAATTATTGTACACTCATATTTTTCCTGATAATTTTGTGCCTATAATCTTTGAACTCTCAACCTATTTAACTCCCCAAGGTCAGAGATTACTCCTTATCCTTCAATTCAGGAAAGGAAATTAATATTTATTGAATGCCTTCTTTGTGTCAGTCACTGTAAAATGTGTCCAACATTTGTTATCTGCAATTTCTCTGTATCCACTTTTCCTTGTATGTGTGCTTTCCCTTCATTGTTTCCGTATTTCCCTGCCAGACTGCCCCAGTGCCTGATGCCAAATAACACCGACTCAAGTAAGAAGCAGATTTACTTGTGTTTTGGGACAAACGATGGTAGAATTTCCACCGGTAATTTCTACTTGGGCTGCAGCCTCCTGCCTTGCTTCCGGGATTCCCTCTCTCTTCGACATTTTCTCCCTTCCTCTTTAGCCCCTTCTAAATAATTCTGTTTTATGCAAAACATTTAAGCTATTTCTTTGCCTCATTACCAATGCCGTAAAAAGGTCTCATCTTCAAAAATAAGCACACACATTAGTGGGGGCATTCTAAAACCAAGGTATTTCTCTCTCTCAGAGTTATTCTGCGAGTTTTAGTTATTTAAAAATATGTATATATCATACACACATTTTCTTGTTTCATCCTCTCAACAACTCATTTCATGGTCTTTCATGTAAGATAGGAATTTGGGGTTCAGTTACTGGTATTATAAACCTGATTTTTTGGATTCAGAAAATGAAATTATTTAGTGATAAAATACATTCTGTCCTTTTTCTAAATTTTTTGGTTAGAGAATTGGTCAGATGCATTTGAATCATTTCCTATGTGAAATTCAATGCTTATACACAAGAGAACATAGTTGGATATTTGAAAATTATAACTTCTTATGACTAATTCTCATATTCCTTTAGATATTACTGTATGAGTCTGAGTTCAATCTAGTTGGAGAAACCACAGAGTAATTTGAACAAGTAAATTTTAATATAAATAATTATTAACTACGATGGGATTGGAGTAACAGAGCATTAGCTAAGAAGAAGTAAAAAGAACCCTAAAGAATATCGAAATAGCAGACATAGGAAGCAGCCACTTCCCTTGTGGCTGAGATAGGGCACCCAAGGCCGATTCAGACCTTATTGGATAGGGCAACTGCAGGTTACTGGAAGCAAGGAAGTTGCCATGGTGCCACCAGAACTTGCCGGAAGTCTGTCTACCTTTTGGAGCATGCTAGAAATGTGTTCTCTAGGGACCAGGGAAAGCTGTTCCAGGGGAGGTGTCTTACTGGAGGTGCTCTACACAAAACTGCCTGGGAATATGCGGTTGCTGGTCACTGAGTGCTGTGGGCTGCCATTCAAGACCCTGGTGCTGGAGAAAGCCATGTGTACTGCAGGAGCTGGGTGCTAGAGAAGCCACTCAGGCTGCCGCTGCCGAAGCCTGAACCAGGAAACAAAACCGTTTCTTTCTGCACTGCCTCTCCAGCACCCTCTACAGGCAAACTTTAATGTCATGCCCACAGGCAAAGCAAAAATGTTTAAAGGGCCCAGATGCATCTTTAGGGAGCAGATAAAAAGGTTGAATTTGGAGATCAAAAGCAATAAATTGATAATTGTCACTGTTATTTTCTGATATTCCAGGGACTAAAAATGTTAGTATGGATATTCACAAAAATACCCCACCTCCCAGTGCACACTTCCAAGGTGGAAAAACCCTTTGTGGTTCAGGCATCCATCAAGCCTAGGATAATGAAGGGAGAAAAAGAAATGAACACAGTAAAACAATACTAATTTACATTAAAAGGAAGAGACTGGGAGAAGGAGTAGGGAAGATAAAAAGCAATACAGGATGATATAGGGAGGTAATTTTGAGGAGTTTTGAAAAGAGAAAAAGAGGTGGTGAAGTAGTTCTCATGCATAATGTTTTTGTTCTCATGTATAATGTATAATGTTCTCATGTATAATGTGTTTCTTTGGGAAACAGAGTTTAAAAGATTTGAAGATATTTTTATAATATGCAATTTCCATTTGGATTTTTTTTTGCATGCCAGAAAAAATATTTAAATTAATTTTTAATTAGTCTGGCTGTTGATGTTAGGTTTCTTGTAATACAACTTCATGCTGAGAGAAGCTATAAACAGAGCCAGCTATATTTGGGTTACACTGACCATAACATTTTAAAGCCTTGTGAGTCCATCAGATTTTTAAACATTCAGATTTTTTTCCTTTTACACACCAAGAATAAACATAACAGAACTTAGTCTAATATCCTGCACATAAATATTTATTAAAGTATTATTTCTACATTTATTATTTCCAGTTAGGTTAGTCCTGATACTGTGTGGCAATCTTTTTCTCTGTTTCTAATTAGTCAGTTTGCCTTCATCAAAGCATGTTTAAAAATCTTTACTACTTTCTTTATGTCCCCAATGTCCATCCTCAAATCCCAAACCCAACTCAGCAGATAGCCTAGTGATTGATGCCAGTAGAATAATTCCATCAGCCTCCTACTTCTGTACCTTTAAGCTGTATCTTTTATTCATATTTATGTTTCTCCTGCTTTAGAAGCAGCAGCAACTATCCTTCCACCAAACTTAGTCTTTCCTGTGCTCTTGGTTTCATCCTCTTTCTTCTCCCCCACATTTTGTTTCAACAATTATGTCCTCATCTCTCCCTCTTGAATCTTGACTCTCTCCTTGTTTCTTGACTCTAACTCCTTGGCCTGTACACAGGCTTGAAACTTTGGATTCCCTTTCAAAATTTTTCCCCCATCTCTTTCCTTCTTTTGATTTATTTTTTTACAATTCCCATTTAAAGATCATGTATGCTTATTACATCCATTTCTTCACCTCCCCAAATTCACTCTCTGTTGAAGAATATCTACCAAGCTCACTTGGTATAGGTCAGTTTTCCTTAGCCCAAACACATAGTGCAGTCAAATTGAGCACTCATTTCAAAGCTTTCTAAAGAACATTTTTTAAGTATCCTAATCATTGGATATTGTGATTAAAGATGTACATGGCATCAACTATCCATCCCTCCATCCACCACCTTGGTTCCAGAGCAAACTATGATTGTCTAGGCATTCTTTTCTTCACACTGTTTATGAGGTAATGACCTTACCTGGGCCAGAAGATGACTCTGCTGGGCCAGTTGCTAAGGCCTTTGTCTTGCAGAATGTTGGAAAAATAGGATTGTGTCTCAAGTTATCTTTTGAACAGGATGGATATGATCAGAGCACAGGCATCTTACAATTTTCCTGCTGTGTCTAGCTTCATTCAGAGAAGTCCTGACCTCTCCCCATGACTGTTACATCAAAAGTTGACATCTTCTTTCATCAGTCTAGTCCTTTTTCAAACCGTTACAGAGGAGTTGAATCTTTTTAATACTATTTTATAATTACTTAGGTAGATAAAATGATGTTTTTAAATTAAATGTTATGTTATCTACAAAACTCTCATCATTTGTTCTGGTCATTTTAGCGTGATAAAAATCCTTACATCTTAGTGAATTAAGATCATTTCCATGCCTGTTAAGAGATTCAGAATGAAAGAACTAACAATCCAACAATCCATTCATCCTATGTGTGTACAATAAAATACAAGCACTCATTAAAACAAGCAGATGGCAGAGTTTGAAGGAAATATTTAAGCTGAAAAAATGCTCATCTTTGGTTCATTATTATTTTATATATATATATATAACTGAATTAAACATTTAAATTTCTTTCATAAATGTCAAAATAATGTCCAGTTTTTAAATTAGTATGTAAAAATTAATATATTTCATCAAATATATTCAACTTAAATAGTGGTTCAAATGTATTCTAACAACTGCATGGTTAAATATTACTTCCTATAAACAGTCTGTTCCTCTTCTCACCTAGAATGTGGCCTTTAATTTGGATTTTAACTTATAAACTAATAGGGCTCAGCACTATCTAATGTCATCCTCAAATGAGATGCTTATGAGATGATTAATTTCCTGTAAAGAGGGACTTGGTAATACTCTGTGTAGAAAATATCTAAAAATTTTAAAGAATATCTGCAATGCTTTGCTTTCCATATATATTTCATATTTTATAACCTATGATCTGAAAAAAAAAGTTTAGAGATTTAGAAACAAATAAAAAACCACCACCATTTGTGCTGGACATAAATTACTGTTTATATGCTACAGTGGAATCTGTCTCTCTCTCTCTCTCTCTTATCATGCAATTGCTGGCCTGCTCAGTATAACATTACTATATTATTATTTTTTAAATTTGTATACAATTTTAAAGGTTACTTTCTATTTACAGTTATTACAAAATATTGGCTATATTCCCCGTGTTGTACAATATATCCTTAAGCCTCTCTTACACCCAATAGTTTGTACCTCCCACTCCCCCACCCCTATATTCCACCCCCATCTGCTGCTGGTAACCAGTAGTTTGTTCTCTATAGCTGTAAGTCTGCTTCTTTTTTGTTATATGCACTAGTTTGTTGTATTTTTTGTATTCCACATACAAGTGATATCATAGTGTATTTGTCATTCTCTGTCTGACTTATTTCATTTAGCATAATGCCCTCCAAGTCCATCCATATTGCTGCAAATGGCAAAATTTCATTCTTTTTTATAGCTGAGTAGTATTCCATAGTATATATATACACCACATCTTCTTTATCCATTCCTCTGTTGATGGACACTTAGGTTGCTTCCATTATTATATTCTTCTTGAAGATGAAGACAGACTCTAATTAAAATTGTATCTACATGACAGACCTACTTAAGTCCTACAGCCACTTAATAAAAAAGTGTTGATCTTTCTATTTATATTGATACCTATCTTTGTATTGCACCTATAGAAGATCTGAACATTAAATCCTTCCTCTAGCTACACCGCATAGCATATTCATAGCAATCATGTTTCACCACAGCTACTACTTACTTCTTGAGATAAGCCCTCTAGGCTAAACATTGAGTGTTTATAATACTCATAATCAAACATAGGTCTAAAATTTACTATTATTAAGCTATACCCACAGCTGTGCTTCTAATACTGCTTCTGCTTTTCTGGAAACTCTTACTAATATATTCTATACATATATTATATTGGGAAATTACGCAAGAAACCAAATGCATTTGACAACTACTGGGTGTGTTTCATGCAGTATCCAAAGTCTCATGACAGTTCCTCAAGGCTGTTATTAACTTCCTATAGTCTCAGAGAGATTAAATAACTCAAGTCACAAAGCTGGTGGGGATCCAAACCCAAGTTTGTCTCACTTCATGCTCTCCCCATAAAAACAAAGATATAAAATTGTATATCTAGTACGACTAATTAAGGAGAAATTCACAAACTGAAAAAAGACAAGCATTCACTTCAAATTAACTTCATAACTCTTAGAAGAAAATAAAATAATTTTCTTGTTTTTTCTTTATTGCTATGATTCATGTAGTTGTTTACCAGATTTTGGAAATGAGCACTTTGTTATGCTCAGGGTGCGTGAACATTACTTTCCAGGGATGTGCTCTCCGTTCTAGTTCTGAAAACATGAACTATGCTAGATGCTGGGAAGTGACACATGGATTTTGTCTTTGAAAAACAAAGGATGTCTGCTGAAGAGGTGGCAAAGAAGGACTTATACCTCTGTGGAAAAGCATCAGGGTGAGAAAGGATCAGGGTGACCAGAAAATTCTGTAGCAAGAATATTTGGTAGGAAATATCAGTAACACCCAATAAGCAATTTACTTTGGGGCTGAACATTGCTAATTTTCTCACTTCCTGTAGTTCTTTCCCATTAGCACCTAAAAGTGTTCAAGTCTCTCACAGCTTAAAAGCAACGACAACAAGAAACACCAAATCAATCCTCTTTGGCTTTGGGTTCAACCAATTGAAAACAATGCCAGAAGCCTTCCTTTCCCTAAGCCTTCCTTTTCTGCTCTGATATAGGGACTATTAAATTGCAGGGAGGAAAATATTCACCTCTCTTATAGCGTTTTTCACTTTCAACAATTGCTTGTGACTTGCACTGATCATCCTGTGGAAAACCATTTCTTACCCATTTTTGTGTTGCCTCAATGCCTTATATTCAAAATATCGGTATAAACTATAAGTTACTGTATCTTAATTTCATATGGTCTGAAATGATTTCAGATTTTTGGTAGTAAGCCTTTACATTTCTTATGCCCAAGGTTGGCCAATGATCTATTGGCTTGGAAATGCTTGTTGTTGTAAAATTTCCTGACCCCTTTGGGCCTTTCAAACCTGCCTTAAGGCGCATGACTCCAGCCAGTGTACCTGTTCTGTGAGACCCCTGCAATGCCCTTCAGCAAATAGGAGCTACCTTCAAATGTGTAATGTATTCAGTAGATATTTAGCCCACAGCTGATACTACCACAAATCACTAAACAGGGTCTCCATATGAAAGGAGCCAGGGAGCCAGAAGCATGAACTATGAGAATGCTAGCGTTGTAAGGAAACGTTGATACCATTTAATACAATCTCTGATTTTCCAGGAAAGCAAACACAAGCCCTGTGAAGTGAGGTTGCTCAGTCACCCAACTAATAGAAGGTTTTTGTGGGTACTGAAACTCAGGCATCTAACAGGGTGTCTACCTGTCATGAGCATATTCTGTTAAATGACCTTAAAATGTCATGAGTATTAAACTGTTCATTAACAATCGAAACGTTAGAATGATTACAATTGTTTTTGAATGCATCGTAGTTTGAGTTCTCAAGTACAATTGCATATTAAGTTTTATGCTACTTGAAACATGTATTTCAAACCTTTTCAGTAGAAATAATACCTCTTTATTGAAAAAAATTACTAGAAAACATAGATGAAAAAACCCTGATATTTGCTGACACCTTAAAAACAGTCTACATATGTTACGGTAGTATATTTAGCTATTTTATGCATTTGGTTTCTTGCATAATTTCCAAAATGTTCTAGAAGACAGCAATACTTTAAATGGAGTCAGCTGGAGTTTTAAAAAGTATTTTAAGAAAACCACAATCATCTGTCCTCTTGACAGAATGTTCTAGAAGACAGCAATACTTTAAATGGAGTCAGCTGGATTTTTAAAAAGTATTTTAAGGAAACCACAATCATCTTCTGTCCTGTTGCATTCTGAAGAGCTCTGACTGGTTAATATTCATCTTTGCTTAGGTCTTAATCAAAAGATTCAAATCTACTGTTAGATTGAATTTAATTAATCCAAAAACCACAGAAGAATTTACTTTTCACTCCCTCCAACATTTTGTTTCTCCTTAGTCATAGGAGGTAACTTTCTCTGGAGCAGACCATCTGTGAGACGGGGTAAGTGTGGGTTAAAATGGTCAGCTGTGGTTCTGTCTTTATCATGTGGTTCTTCCATGACAAAAGAGGCTGTTTATTTGCTGGGAGAATGTTCTGTTGTACTGGGCCCTGTGTCTATCTCCAAATGATCACACTTAGTTCAGGAATGCTGACAACGTCCCAGACACAGAGAGGTTACTCTTCTGCTTAGGACTAGGGAGTGGTAGAGGTAGGCATTTTCTATTTATTCTCCAATGATCCAGCATCTGCTGCCTGCTCAACCCTGTATGAACCCTGGACATCTCCACTGACACAGGAAATCTTCTGTGTATTCATAACTAGTCTAGGATTTAGCCTCCATTCTTGTTAGGTAATTTTTGAGCACAGTGTTATGTTCATGGAGGGAAAGCTGTGGAAGTAAGCCTTGACCTGCCTGATGGCTGCTTCTCAATAATACCTTGCCTTTCATGGTGCTTCATATTTTTCAAAGTGCTTTCATATATACACACATATGACTTAATCACAAAAACTGGGAAGCAGAATTCTAAGAAGGCCTCCAAGATCTCCGCCTGCAGTGTATATTCCCTGAAAATTCCCCCGACCTTGAGTGTGGGCGGGACCTGTGAGTATGATGGGATTACAGTTAAGACTGCCTTAGCGGAGTTGAGAGAGTCTCCTGCTGGCCGTGAAGAAGCAAAGAGCTGTGAGAGTCCCCGTGAGCAGGCCACGTGGTGAGGGTGCCCGTGGAGCTTAGAATGATCCCCAGTAGACAGCTAGCAAGAAAACAGGAATCCTAGTCTTCAGCTGCAAGGAGGTGACAGCCAGCAAACTGAAAGAGCTTGGAAGTGATTCTTCCCCCAGTGTATCTGGATGAGAACATCATCTGGCTGACGCCCTGATTTCGGCCTTCTGAGACACTGAGCAGAGGACCCCGCCTTGACCTCTGGCCTACAGAACATATGCAATAATAAATGGGTGTTGTTTTAAGCCACTAAATTTGTGGTAATTTGTTATGAAGCAATAGAAAGCTAATAAAAGCAAAGGCAGATAATACCATAACCATTTCACCAACAAGGAGACTAATTCAGAAAGATGAACGGATTTGCTTAATTTTATTCTTAAAATTAGTGACAGGACTGAGATTAGTACCTCAGATCCACATTTATACCCGAGCATTCTTTCCACTGTACTATAATGCTCCACACTAATGAGTTTTACTGGTAGCTTTTCTTTACCTCTGCCCACTAACAAGGTAGAAATTGAAAGTATAAGATATTGTCTTCTTGCATACAGCTCAACACAGAGTAAAGCAATGATTTTTATTAATTCTCACATCAGTTCTGTAGTATAATGAAAACAATCATCAAAATCATGTTAAATGTTAAGTTGATAATATTTTAAAAGAATCTTGAATCAAATGTCAATCTTCATCACTAAACAAACAATATTCTGAATAGTTAAGATCGGGAAATGTTATTGGTAATTCTACCCACTTTTTGTATTGTTTCCTAGGTAAATTATTTTTGAAAACGACTACAAAATTCTTTATTTTGAGACAAGGCAAATCTAGGCCTTTGTGCACCATCATCGTTCCCCAAGCCTGGAAAACAAAAGAGAGAACAAGAGGAAAAATTAAATGCACATTCATGGACTCCCCTGGTGGCACAGTGGTTAAGAATCCACCTACCAATGCAGGACACACAGGTTCGATCCCTGGTCTCAGAAGATCCCACATGCCCTGTGAGCCAACTACTGAGCCCGCGAGCCACAACTACTGAAGCCCGCGCACCTAGAGCCTGTGCTCCGCAACAAGAGAAGCCACCGCAATGAGAAGCCCGCACACTGCAACGAAGAGTAGCCCTCCCCCGTGCACAGCAACGAAGACCCAATGCAGCCAAAGATAAATATATAATTTTTTTTTAAGAAAAGCACATTCAGTTAAGAATTCCTTTCGGCCAAAGTAAAATTAAGCCCACAGCAATTTACTTACTTGGCCACATTCTTTGCAGATTATCTCTCCATTTGTTTGATAGTCAGCAAACTTTGTTTGCAGTGCTTTGTTTCCTCTCACAATGTACAGTTTCCTAAAATTATCAAGGAATCAGAATCACCCCTGAGAATTCACACAGGACCAGTATGCAGCACATGGTACGCATTGCTGGGCTTGCCACTTGTCCACATGCGTGCACCAGCCAGCACCTCATCCCTTCTTCCAGATCAGCAGGCACCTCTCAAGGGGTATGTGGCCTTTTGTAGCTTCTTTCAAGTCTGCTGATTACTTTAACTAGACTTAAGTTGTTCAAGAAGTTGAGAACAAATATGAGCATTCACAAACTGATGTGCCTTGGATGAAAGTGGCTTTCACTTCTCCTTTCCTGCCCCAGTGCATATATTTGAAAACTGTACACGAAATAGGGTTTATAATTTGGGGGCTGAGAAAGGAAAGTTCTGAAAAATAATGAATCTCATTTGTACTATTTTGGAAGAACATTTACAGTACAACCTGCTTCATCCCTTATAAAGAAATTTAAAATTAAGTCTTCCTGGACTTACTTGAACTCTGGTGTCATACTGACATGGTGCATCTTTTCAATTACGTGGATATCTTCTCCAGAGCAGGCTAGCACATTACAGTTTTTACAGAGAAAACTTATTAATGATGGGTTGTCCTTGAATTGCTTTGCAATACTTCTCTTGATTTTCATTTTCTTTTCCAATATACTTTGCATCTGTAATTCCAAAATCTGCATCAAGAAAAGAATATTCAATGTGGTCTTTTTCATCGTTTCACTGAAGTAAGTCTCCTGGAATTCAGAGATCTTAGACAGTTATGAAAATGTACACTTGACTCATGAAATTCTATACTTGGTCTAGAAATAGAAGTAATGAGGTGATGGCCCCCAAAGAACTTAGTATAGAATCTTCTCCTGTAATCACAGAAATATGGAATCCTCAGGTGTTCAGAACACAGCCCATTCCATTTTAGAAAAGTTCTGTTGTGAGAAAGTCTTTGGCAATATTAAAAAAAAAAAAAAAATCTCTCTAAGCCCCACCTCCGTTAGTTTTAATTCTGTCTCATAAAATAAGTCTAATTTTTCTTCCACATGGAGTCTCTTTAAAGAACTAAACACTGTTACTTCATCACCCTTAGTCGTTTCTTATCCATGATAAGCCCCCGGTTTCTTTCATTTTTCTTCATATGTTGTAATTTCCAGACTCTTAGCTATCTTTATCTCCTCCATACATTTGTGACAGAAAATACTAGTTTCCCACTCAGCAGCCATTCTTCATAGGAACAGAACTACAATTTTATTCTGAGTGGAAATATGCCAGCTAAATGAGGACATTTCCAAGCCAGTGGCCTTTGAGACATAAGAAGATGTTGAGTGAAATTTCCAGGAAAGTTCCTTAAGTATCAGATAGTTGGCATGGGCACTGTTGCCTTTTCCATCTTGCTCTTCCTTCCTTCTTAGAGTGAACATGCAGCAGCTGAAATTCTAAAAGCTTTGACCTTGAGAATGGAAGCCAAATAATAAAAGGGCAGAGAAGAGAGACAGAGGAGTTTTGGCTTCCTCATGACGTCATGGAGCGATTGTATGGGTCTAGATTGCCCACTGCCCACATTCTTTATATGAGAGAATAAGTCCTTAAATTTTTCTATCCCCCATTCTGTGGCTAGTAGAGAAACGTATCAATATTTCATAACAGAGAAAATATAGGTTGTGAGAGATATAAAACTTAGGTAGGGACTGGCCATTTCTCATACCTATACAATTTCACAATAGAAAACCTAGTTCTCAAATAATTTACCTCCAAACTAAACCTCTCAGAGATGACAAATTTATATTAAGTTGTGGAGGAAGCCATTGTTTTCCTTAAGATCGAAGGAAAGTTTTCAGTAAAAGTAAACTACCAGTGCTGAGGAGCAAAGCTGAATGGCCCATCTCTTTGGCTCTCGCCTCTGTGTTTTAGACCTTGATTTGAGGCAGCCATATTTAGCACAGAAAAGAGAACAAAACCTTGCAAGTGAGCCTGCAGGCTATGACATAGTTTAATCAGACAAGTATGAAGACTAATTTCCCATGTAAATTATAACAATGTAATGAATTGAAGTATTCTGTTCTTTAAAAGTTTAATTAGGTTGTTCTTGCAAGCTATTTACAGGTCAGGGAGCTGGTGCAAAGATGATTTGGCATACAGGAACAGATACATGTGGGCAATTAAGAAACAACTATGAGCTTGACAGAAAAAAAGGCAGCAAAACTGAGGTCAGTGTTTGGAAATGTAATCAGGACACCGGAAACCAAAAGAGTAGCTCTAAACTAGTAAAGAATATGAAACAATTAGAGGGGCAAAAAGAGAAAATAAATCATAACAAATATATGGGAGGCACAGCTATGATCAAAGCCCAAATAAAATGTAAAAATGTGGCAAATGTTGTTGGGTGAAGGCCAGGGAACATGTTTAACACCTTCAACTTGCTCCCAGAAGTCTGATTTGATTGAAGAAGCTTTTGGTTATGTATAAACTCAGTATAGGACATGGAAAATAAACCTCCCCTTATGTGTCAACTCTCACCATTGATTAGTGGTTGCCTGAAAGTTGTGTTGAGGAAGTTCTTAAATCAGAAGAAAGGAGTGCTTTGACCTGGTGGCAATGGGTGCTGGGGGCTTTGTACAGAGTAGTGGTGGCATATACCCCACGCCATTGTCATCCCTTCTCTGGGGTTGTCTACCTGGAGTAGTTTCAGGAGAGTAGGTCTCTTAGCCAAAGGAGACCTAAAAATATAGTCCATTCCAGGGCCCCCAAAGGGACTGGGTCTCTTTCTAGAGATTATCTGGAAAAATGTGACTCATAAACTCCAGAGATGGTTCTAGAGTTTATACAGAACAACAGGTCTTGAAATATCAACCTTTGAAAACATCCCACTTGACTGATCTATTTAGGACTTTAAATGTAAAACAATAACTTTCCAGGGGTATTATATGGCCACAAATGTTTGATCTGACGCCACAAAATGTTTGGTTTGCCTTATATTTAAAGGGGTTTTAAAATATAAATTCATGTAGAAACCTGGCCAGGAAACCTTGGAGTTGGTTATAGCAATGCACACCAATTTGAAAGCATCCCTTTTGTGAAACTCTATTTAGGGTAGAGCCAATTCCAATGTTAAGAAACTAACATTCACACCCATATGCAAGGGTGTGAATTTTCTTCTAAATGGATTGTTTGCTATTATAGTAGTTACAGTCTTTAATTCAGTGGTATGGGGGATTTCCTGAAATACTGTAGAACTACATTCTTCCTTCACTGCATTCCTCTCACAACTCAAATGACTCCATGTTAGTAAACTGAGATGCAGCTAGATGATATATGATGTATTTTCTTACCATTCAGGGTTAGCCTCAATGTCTCTCCCTCTAAGAAGCCTTTCCCAAACACCAAACCTAAAGTGCTCATCTAGAAGCTTGTTTCACATTGTCCTGTTCTAATTCTCCAGCTCTTCTTTCCATTCGATGTATAAGTTGCCTTATTTCTGTTTATTGTTTCCCCTCCTCAAATCTCACCATGTACGTACTCGAATATAAGTTTCATGCAGCAGGGGTCTATCTGCGTTGCTTGCCGCTATGTTCTGTTTCTACAATGTTGCCTGACACACAGTAGGCAGTTCACAGATATTTCTGGAATGAAAAAATTGTGCCTGTACCGATTAGACCCGACCAAAATGACCAGGTGTGGTTGAACGAGTGAGTTGCACTAGTCTTTCTGGATTAGGGACAACCTAAATTTATATTATCAAAGTTTATAGAACGGCTCCCTGACAATTTCTGCCCACCATGGATCTTGATTCTTTGTATGTGAATCTGGACTCAGCACAGCTCATCAAACTGGAATTTATAATTCAGCACAGTTTCTGTCTGGAGACTTAGCCACAGAGATAATCAATGGTAACCACAGGCAGCCATTTTCAAGGGAAAACCAAAATTCAGAGCTGGCCCAAAACAATACCTTACGAGCATACTCCTCTGGTTTCATATTTTGAACACGATCTATAGCTTTATACATCATTTTCTCTCGGAAATCATTAACTGTCTCACGTTCAATAACTCCTGAGCCTCTTTGGGCAACCAGGACGTAGGTGCTCTCGTCAGCTCTGGCTCGACCACGACTCTGAGAACAGAAAGAAATCAAGTCAATGAAGGACTATGCCTTGCTGTGAATGCTCCCATTTTTGTCCTGGAATGATATTCACTGCTCAGTCTCCCAGTCCTCCAATGATCCCTCTATTCTCTGTAAAGTTAATTATTTTTCATTCTTTATTAGTCTGCTATTTCAAACTCAAAATGCACCTTAATGCAGAAAAAATGTTCTAGAATGAGGGTGGTTAAGTCCCCACACCAGCCCTCAAAAGCCTCAATAACACAAGACTGTCCTGTCCCGCCTTTCTGTTCCCCGGGGCACCCCTCTCAAACCCTGTGAACCATCATCAGTGGTTTGGGCTGGGGAAGTCCCACTGCCCCCCACCTCGCAGGAGGGATGAATGGGGACAAGGGCATCTCTGACCTTGCCACCAGACCTGTGGAGAATGCTGCCCTATTCCTGGCATCCTACCTTCAACGTTGAGCACGTATTTCCATGAAAACATGCTCAACATGGTGATACATTTCTATAGTCTTCTGTATAAAGTGATAATATTTAGGTACATTTTCAGTAAAAGAAAATGTTATGGCCTTGCCCAGGAACCTCACTATCAACTCTAATATCATCCTCATGAAAAATGCATTCTGAGTAGTGAGGCACTGAATAACACATGGACCCCTGAAATCCAAGTATTTCTTAATTTGGTGGCTGTCTGGTTATCTGGTTGATTTCTATTTTCGTAGGAAAACATATATTTTTAAAACTATGTGTGCTGTTTTACTAAAAGAAAACAAAACAAGAACACAAAATCAAAAATTAACATAATTGAGGTATTTGAATGTACCTGGACCATGGCTATTTCGTTAGTGACGAGACCATAACGGATAACGATATTACATTCTTTAATATCCAGACCTTCTTCTGCCACTGTGGTAGCGATAAGCAGATTTATTTTTCCCGTGCGAAATTTACTAATGACTTCTTTTTGTTCATTCTGAAGAAACATTTTAGTAAATTAAATGTTGTAACACTAAACACATTAAAATCTTCTAATTAGGAAAAGAAATATTAAATTGCAACTGGTCAGTGTAAATTAAAGAATTAAATCATACACGGATTTGCTGCCATCTGTTTTTGGCATTGAACAAAGACGTGATGGTGAGACAACATTTGAATTCCAATCTGGGATTACTATACAATGACAAAAATATTTCCATCCTCCAGTCTGGAGGTGGGAAGGCCATCATTTATGCCAAGGAAATAAATTGATGGGTGACTTGGGAGGAAGAAAGGAGATGCTTTCAGTTGAGAAGAGGATACAGCAATGAGAAACTAAAATAGGCTTTGCTTTTTACTATTGATACATTAATTTCAGACTCTTTAACAGAGGATAAGATGCAGTGACAGTTTTAAAGATATAGCTGGATTTTGAGTCACAGAGAAAATACACACGGTATACTGCATTTGGTCATTTTAAGAGACATTCAAGCAAAAAAAAAAAAAAAAAAGAAACATTCCTGGAAGAAACTGAAAACATTGGCTGCCTCCATTGAGGGGAGCTGGGAGACTGGAGGACAGTGGTACATCCTGTACCTTATTAATTTTGAAAGAGGTAAATATATTATCTGTTCAAAAGGATATAAATAAAAATGAAAGATGTTATTAAAAACATAATTAAAACAGCTATATTTGTGGAAAAATCTGAATTTTGAAAGTTAATGTAGGTAAAGAAATCAAATATGCACTCTGGCCCTTGCATAGGAGGAATGATTGAGCATAATTCTAGCTCGACGTGGCCAGTAGAGTTTTATTTTCATAACCATTCTTATCAAAGCTGTTGGTCCAGTGGCCTTTGGTGCACATTCACCCTATCTTTTGCCCCCAAACATTAAACAAAAATACACCTGTCAGACAAACGTATGTTCTCCTATTCCCATCCCTTTCTTTTCAGAGGCAGCATGTCAGGTGTCTTTATTTGACTCCTAACTGCTGGAGAATCCTGCAGAAAGATCGCTCTCCAGTCTTCTCTGATAATTTCTCCGTCTTGCACTCATATCCACTGATAAAAACTTACATGTTTTTGGATTTTAGCAGATGTTTTTGCCTTCATTCACAGGAGTAACTTTAAAAAGGAAAATTTCAGACACAGTGTCAGACCCTCAAATCATATCACATAGATGCTTAACTCCTCTTCCAATGAGTCCAGCTCAGTTTACAGGTGAGGATGTGGGGAGTGAGGAAGGGGGCATGTTCTAAATTTTGGCATGCAGCCACCAAGTCTGAAATGGATAAGGAGCAAAAACTAGCTTTGAATGCATACCTTCCATTTGTACCCCATCTCTTTTCAAAGAGGAGCTGAGGCCACATAAAATCAAAGTCTTAACACTAAAGCTAATAGAATAAAAACTTAAAAACAGGACCAAAAATGAAAGCGTATAGGTATATTACTTGCAAGGATTAACACATAGGCTGAGAAAATGAACTTCAATTTTACCTGTGAGTTTCCTGGAAGCTAGGGCAAAAAGGGAAACATATTAAGTAAACCAGCTCTCATCATAAAAAAGGATGTAAACTCCTTACCCAACAAGGAGTTTGTTTTTTGAAAGAAAACAGTGCATTCTCTGGCATAAACTTTAGAGGCAACTTTAACATGAGTACATGTAGAGAGTATACTGAGAGTTATGGTAAACAATTTCAAGAATGACTATTTTTCAGCAAACATTAAAACAGATTTAATTTGCTCCAGTGGACCAAATGATGATGAGCATAACAGAACTGAAGTGTCCCCTTGTCCAGCAAGACTGAGGACCAATATGACTTCAGAACATTTTACTCTAACAAGCTATCCTGGTTTCACCCATGCTTATAATCTCTATGACTGTCTTTTTTTCTCTCCCAAGTGTTTTTTTAATACTGTGCACAAAAGTAGTATAATGAATTGAAAACAAAACAAAACAAATCTTAAAAAGGAAAAGAAAATCTCTCATAGTCCCAAATCTCTAACACATCAAATGTCTTAATTTTTCCAAATTCCCTTAAAGATCTCATTCTATGCAAACATATTTTACATAATTCTAATTATAATGCACACATTTTTGTGGGAATTTGATTTTTCCACTTGATATTATATTGCAATTGTTTTCCCATTTTGTTACTAAGTTTAAATGTCAATCATTTTTTGCAAAGGAAACTCAATCTAGAAAGTTCCTCCAAGACTGTGGAAAAAATGATTCCTAGAACAACGGTTAGCCTATCAAATACCACAGATTGATTGCTATTAAACAATCTTCTTTCAAGAACAAGTGTTTCATTCCATTAAAGTATTGGTGGGTTGGTGGGAAGATTGATGAACAAAAGACTACAACTAAACTGGGAAGGGAAATAACGGCATAAGGAAAAAAAATCCAAAAGGATGTTTTCACCTGTGTCATGGGCTTGAACTCACTGCTGTGTCCAGCTCCAATCAGATGGTGGGCTTTGACTCCTACTTCTGCAAATTTTTCATTTTCAGTAATCCACTGGGAAAGGGCGTATGCACTTTGTCGTGTTTTTGTGAAAATTATTCCTCGTGCTGATTCCTCGGCCCTTGTATATTGTTCCATTATGGTGTTTCTCAATTTGGTCAGCTTTTCATTTTCATGTTCTGGGTTTACAGCCAGCTTTTTCAACATTTTCTTATTTTCTTTAAGAAATAATTAGTTTATTTATTTTCTTTTTTATTGAAGTATATACTTGATTTACAATGTTGTGTTAGTTTCGGGTGTACGGTAAAGTGATTCAGTTATATATACATAAGTATTATATATATTCTTTTTCAGATTCTTTTCCATTATGGTTTATTACAAGATATTGAATATGATATTACAAGATATTGAATATAGTTCCCTGTGATACACTGTAGGACCTTGTCACTCATCTATTTTATAAATAGTGGTTTGTATATGCTCATCCCAAACTCCCAATTTATCCCTCTCCCACTACCTTTCCCCTTTGGTAACCATAAGTTTGTTTTCTATGTCTGTGAGTCTGTTTCTGTTTTATAAATAAGTTCCTTTGTAGCATATTTGAGATTCCACATATAAGTGGTATCATATAATTATTTGTCTTTCTGTCTGACTTACTTCACTTAGTATGATAATCTCTAGGTCCATCCATGTTGCTGCAAATGGCATTTTTTTCATTCTTTTTTATGGCTGAGTAGTATTCCATTATCTATATATATCTATATCTATCTATCTATCTATCTATACCACATCTTTTGTATCCATTCATCTATTGATGGACTTTTAGGTTTCTTCCATGTCTTGGCTATTATAAATAGTCCTGCTATGATTGCAGTGTTTGCATCTTTCAGAATTAGAGTTTTCTCTGGATATATGCCCAGGAGTGGGATTGCTGGATCATATAGTAACTCTATTTTTAGATTTTTGAGGAGCTTCCATATTGTTCTCCATAGTGGCTGCACCAATTTACATTTCCACCAGCAGTGTAGGAGGACTCTCTTTTCTCCACACCCTCTCCAGCATTTACTATTTGTAGACTTTTTAATGATGGCCATTCTGACTGCGTGAGGTGATACCTCATTACAGTTTTGATTTGCAAGAAATAATTAGTTTAAATTAGTAAAATATGTGAATAACTGGAAGATTTTATATAATGAAGTACTAAGATGTTCAACTACAGTTAGTCTTGTGCCATATCTAATAATTAGGCTAGTCTTTAATATAAATTTATTGCAGTCATCTTGACAATAAAACCAGATGACCAAATGATTAATTATGATCATACAGCTCATGGCTACTTAATCCCATCAATCAGAAATAGCCCCAATATGAAGGGGATTTCTTCTTTCACAATGAAAGATTATTTTAAGAGGGACTTTTGGAGAGCTCTTGAGAAGCAGTGGGTTCATGCTAAAGAGGTAAATGCATAAGACCATGCAAAAATGTTACACTGATTCTTACCCCAAAATAAAGTCATGAGAAATTCATCTGTCTCATCCAGCGTCAAAGGTTTCTTTTCATCACCTGCATCTCCATCATCATCACCATCATCATCACTCTCATCACTGTCATCTCCTAGGACTGCAAACTTCTTTTCTTTCTCATCATTGTAGAAAGTTTCAAGGTGATTATATGCATCAATCATTCGGATTGTATCATTAATTTGTAGGGCCTCATTGTACTTCCTCAGATGTTCTGCACAAACACGATCTTTGCGATTTCCTTCTCTTGCAGCTATGAAAAATACGTTATGTGGAGTGAAATAATGATAGAACACCCCCTCAACTGTGCTGTGGACTTGAATATGTTTATGATACTGACTCGAAAATAGGCTTCACCATGTTTTTGAAATGAGCAAATTAAGGCTCAAAACGTGCCATGAGCACTAAAAGGGGGCAAGTTTTTTGACTCCTAGACTTGCTACTTGTATTCTGCATCAGCAAGAAAACATACTTGACTCATGCTGACTCAGAGGAATGGCATGAAAAACATATTGTTTGCGTTTGCATTTGGAAACAGAGATACTAATATTTATCTTAATATTTTAAATATACAATAAGTGAAAGACTCTGGAGATAAAGAGAAAATGAATTGGTGCCTCTTTCCTTAGATAAGGAATTAGAACGTGTTTATCCCTGTCCTACTCAGAACACAGAAATTCCATTGCCTATTACACTTACTTTCGGTTTGCTTGGGAATATGTGATCTGGAATCATGGCATAAGCATGGGATAAATTGTGTTATGTCAAAACCCAAATTACCTTGTTTTTCCATTTGAATGAGCCATTGTTCATAGGGTTGAGTTCCAAAATCTGACATTGGACTAATTTGGCAAAAACTTTGAATCTTTGTCATTATTTCTAGAAGTTTATCTTTAAATGGATCCTAAAAACAAATTATACACTTATTCTTACATGTTTATATTGCTGAATGAATAACATTATCTTTGTTAAAATAATCTCCATGTTATAACAAATTTGATTCAGAATCTTTGTCTAGACAAAGTAACAAGTCACTCTGATCACCTCTTTGTACACTGATTTTTTTATCAGCTTCTCTTCTACTTCCAGCCTCGAGCCACACCACACCAATACCAGGTATCCCTGCTGGAATTTCCAATTTAAAAGTTTACAAAAATAAAATTAATGAATGATATACACTTTGAATGCTAATAGTAATTTTAAAAATATATATTAAAGTAATGCACCAATTATTTAGAAAGCTTGTAATTTAATTTAGAAAGCATTCCTTTTTGAAGAACTGGTTTCAGTATTATTTCTACCAAAATAAAAAGTTAAAAGGTAGAGTTTTGAAAAAAGCCAGACACAGAAGAGTACATACTATAGGATTTCATTTATATAAAGTGCAAAAGCAGTCAAAAGCCATCTTTGGTGTTAGAAGTCAGGATAGTAGTTATCCCACGGCGGGTGGGTGACTGGAGGGGAGAATGCGATGTTTTGAGGGTTGTGGCAGTGTTCTGTCTCTTGATCTGGATTTTTCTTTTTTTGGCCGCACTGCGCAGCATGTGGGATCTTAGTTCTCCAGGAATCGAACCGGAGCCCCCCTGTATTGGAAGGGCAGAGTCTTAACTACTGGACCACCAGGGAAGTCCCTTGATCTGGATTTTGGTTATACAGGTGTGTTCAGCTTATGAAAATACAGCAATCTGTACACTTACGAGTTTGAACTTTTCTGTACGTGTGTTATGCTTCAATAAAAAGTATAACCAAAGTTAATTAAGTTAAAAGGTAAGATGGCAAATTCTTTTAAAATATACCCTGAGGGGACTTCCCTGGTGGTTCAGTAGGTAAGACTCTGCACTCCCAATGCAGGGGCCCCGGGTCTGATCCCTGTTCGGGGAACTAGATCCCACATGCATCCCTCATGCATGCCGCAACTAAGAGTCCGCATGCTGCAACTAGGAAGTCCGCATGCCGCAAACAAGAAGTCTGCGTGCCGCCACTGGGAGCTGGCACAGCCAAAATAAATAAATTAATTAATTAATTAAAAAATAAATAAATAAAATAAAATATACTCGGAGGATGTTGTGGATTTTTTTTTTAGACTGAAGGTCAAATATATTCATTATCACATACATATAAATGAGATAAACATACCAATTAAAAGGTAAAATGCTGTGAGATTTAAAACTCAGGTATGTCCTACATACAAGAATCAAACATTTATAACATTCTCAAAATGAAAAAATAATATACAAGAGATAAATTATATAGGAGAACAGATTAATAACTATTACTTTGCTCTTTTATTGAGATATAATTGACATATGATGCTATATTAGTTTTTTTTTACATCACTTTTTTTTTTCACACACGCACACTGTATTTTATTTTTACAAGAGATAAATAAACTGACACCAAGCATTGTAAATGGATGACCACAGATGTTGTGGATTTTTTTTAATGATTACGATTAGAAACATGCATTTAAACTTATCACATAAAACTGAATAAGTAACAAAAAGTGAAGAAAAATAAAGTACATTCAAATGTGCTACTTCAGCTGGAATAGATAGTGCTGTTTTTCAGAATTTCCAAAAAAGAATGACCTATGGCAATTGGTTGCTAACGTTAGTTCAGTTCCTACATTTCAAACACAATGTTATCTGTTATGCATAATTCAACATCCTTATGAGGTAGATTTGCAAAGATTACACTTATTATCAAGTACACACAGCTAAAATTTATGATGCTTTTTATATTTTACAAAAGAAAGTACTGACATAATGTACTGGTTATAATGTTCAAACTGACTCTCAGTTGGTTTTTATAATCAGTGAAGGTGTTCATCACAAAAATACCATTAAATTAAATATTTCACTGCTTTACTGTAAGTATTTTCATAAGAAAGTAAATGTGTCAGGTAGGTAGGATTCCCATTATCATTGCCAACTGTAATCTGTTACCTCTCTTCAATGTCAGGAAATCAATTCTGGAATTCATCAAGAAAGTAAAAAGAATAAAAGAAACTATGGTGATCTCTCTAGTTTAGCCTTACAACCCTCCTCATCCCCTCCGCCACCCCTACCCCATCGTGGCTCATATGCAGTCAACCAACCACTGAGCTACTCTTCATATAAACTAGAAAGCTGAACGAAGAATTGAAGAGAGACTTCACAGCAGTGCTTTGTTGCCCAATATCAATAAAAAAGGAATAACACTGTAACTTTTTTGCTAAAAATTTAAAATAACATTCTTCACAGGGTCAGTATAAATAATCTTTGCATCGTTCAGTTGTGAACCATCAAATGAATATAAAAATTTAAGCACATACTTCTTTGGTGTCATCTGCGATTACGAACTTTTTACATGGCTCCTTTATTTGGTCTTTAAGTTGATCCGTATTTTCTTTCACGGTTTTAATGGTAAATGCATCAAGATTGGCACATATCTGAAAAAGAGACATTTTTCAATATTCAAATACTTTTCCCTTTCAATTGATTCAATGTAGAATTCTTTCTCATGTAAGAAGTAAGTAGCATGATTTGCTAAACATAGCATTTTAGTATTGCTTTACTGTGGATCTGACTAACCAAAAACATTTATTCTGATAGATTAAAAAAAGAACTTCTAAATCAAGTTGGTGAAAAATTCCAGAAAAAAAAAGTATTTATTTTCATTCCTTACATTCCATTTTCCAGCTGGAAAAATTGACAAGGAGAGAGTACAGAAAATTGCAGAGATGGGAAGAGAATGGTTATGAGCTAACCATATTACATGAGGCATTTTAAAGGTCATCTTGACATCCATGGATCATATTACCACTTTCTTCTACATATAAAAGCGGGCAGTGCAAAGACAGGAGCAGCCAGAGCCCATGTGCCTGGATGTGGATTGGAGTTAGTCCTTAATGCTAGTAATAAATTATATGTTGGAACCAATAATTGTGCTCTTGTCTACTCTACGATTTTTACTGACCTCAACTTAAAGGGACTTAACATACAAATGCAATGCCTTGGTGCCAACATACTTTGTGAGTTACTCTGAATTCATTCAATGCTTGAGATCAACAATAGTACTTTATGTGTTGTTACCATTTGGGGGCAGTTGACAAGAAATACACCTTTAATTAAAGGTTCTCATATCTCCATTTTCCTATTTAATTTGAACTGCCCAGAATCCGAGTATCACACAGAACAAAAAAAGGCACAGAAGAAAATATACAATTTAGAAACTCAGGGAATGTGTATAAAAATTAGAAACTTTCATAGTTTATGCATATTTCTATATCAAGTAGATCATTAAGTTTAACAATAGGGGTAGATATTTAAAAGAAGGTATTTCATTTGTCCCAATTTTTCACTAATTACGTTTGCTTTCCACAATTTTTTTGATATTGTTCTGTGTCATAGTTGTTTATTAAGGTACTTACTGTTTTGTAGAAGATTGAGTGTATTTACTTTGAAGTGTATAGATTTCACTTAAGTGATGATCATGGAATACCATCTTTCATGCGCGCCATGGCACTTGGACTTGATCTTACCCAAGAAGCACTGGCATTTCCTTTAACTTTGGTTTTCTTGGTTATGCATAAAGTTAATGATTTACTTACTTTTAAAATGTGTTCTTCAGCTTTGGCTTGCTTTCTGGCCCCTCCAACACCTGGTGATGCTGTCAGTCCCAGTATCTGAGGTAAGGGAATCACTGGTTTGTCTTCTTTCTCAAGTCTGTTGTTTTTCAACTTCTGGTTCAAATAACGCCTCATGATGTTATTATAGACTTCTTCTTTGTTGGTGTGATGGCATTCATCAATAATGATGAGAGAAAAGTCTTAAAAGAAAATTCAAATGGTTCATTTGTCCATCTTGGCAAGGTACAGTGTAAAAGTACCTTTAAGCTAGGAAACTGAGCAGCCAAGCACCTTTCACCTTTTAAGGGGAAATGTAACTATCCTAGCCACCTGTATATACAGATGTTTGTGTATATTAATCATGAAACTATCCCTGTTAGACACTATCCCCACTTAATAGATGAGTTTTAGAAAATTTATAGATCTAAAAAGTGTTACGGGATGGACTTCAAACCCTGGCTTATTCCTCAAAACTCTCAGGATTACATTTTTGTTCTTTAAAAAATATTTAATTTTAAGTTGGTGAATTTTATTTTCATTCTATCAAATGAAAAACATGATTTAAAAAGGAATAATTTTACCTTGTTTTAACATTGCATTTAATTATTATGATTATATATACTTCTTTCCTTACCTCTCTCCTACCTTTTCTTCCCATCCCCCACAAAATAGAAAGGATTGTATTTATTCTATGGAGAAGAAGGCATATCTTACAGGATCCACTAATATGTAAAAAGAACTTGTCGGTAATTAAAAATACGGAGTGAATGAAAAGTCCAGTAAGTGTTTGATTTAATAATTATATTCTTATGCAGAATAAAGTGATCTAATTAAAAACGTACCCAACTTTTTGTTTGCTTCCCTAAGGAAGAAGGGTTTGAATGAAAACTTAAGCAATGGAAGACAATCTAAATCAAAATTATCAAGTGGGAGGTTAGGGTTAGCAGATGTAAGCTTTTATACCTAGAATGGATAAACAACAAGATCCTACTGTACAGCACAGAGAACTATATTCAATAACCTACGATAAACGATAATGGAAAAGAATATAAAAATGAATGTATTATATGTAGAAATGAATCATTTTGCTGTACAGCAGAAATTAATACATTGTAAATCAAGTATACATCAATTAAAATTGACAAAAAATAATAAATCAAAATTAATCAACATTTTAAAAATTATGTAACTAATACAGCCTCTGTTACTACCTTTAGTATTACTAATTCTTTTTACAAAAATAAACATTTCAACCAACCTGACAACTGTACACCATCATCTTCGCCTTCTTCTGAGTTTAAAAGGGAGTTTTCAAGGATTTGAGCTGTACTGATAATAACATCATGAGACTTGACAACTTTTGGAAATGTTATTTTCAATTGGGTATCACCACTTAATCTAGTAACATGATACCATTTCTTCAAAAATGGTTCGAACTCTTTGCGGAAGAGCTGTTCAACTAATGGTACCTTTAAAAATGCCAAAGTTAAAAAGAGAGAAAGAGCATTGTCAAACAAAAGGAGTACTGCTCAAAGGCCTACTATGTGTCGAGCATTAACAGAGGTGTTTGCGTTATCAGTTAATTAGGTGTAACAACCTATCCATCATTCCATTCATTCACGTGTCAATAAGTATTTATTGAATGTCTATTAGGTGTAGACATTGTGTCTGGGACACAAAGATGTTTAAATTATGGTTCACAACTGTCAGGAACTCATTCTAGCTGAGCACATGGACCAAGAATCAACAAAACAAAACAAATTATCACAACACAATGTGATCATTCTTCCATGGAAACACACAGAAAGTGACAGCAAAATGGAAGAAGCAACTGACCCCTCAAAAGAGGGGTTTAGGAGGAATTTTAATCTTGTAAACCATGGGTCAGTGAAGAGATAAACTGAAACTAAGGCTGAATAAGAAATAAATTTTGAGATTGTAAAACAGGGTCAAGCTATAAAGGGCTATGAACACCAAGCAGAGTACTTTAAATTTTGTATAACAGTTCATAGGACCCTTATGAATTGTTCTGTAGAGTTATTTTTTGGGAATCAGGCCAGAGGCAACCTGCCTAAGGAATTGGAGGAAGCAGAAAACCAAAGGTGAAGAGGCAAGACATTGCCTAAGGGAAAGGATGGCGGTGAAAGGATGGACTGCTGGACTAGCTTTGGTGGCTGAGAAAGAACAAAATAGCAGGTTCCTTAAAAAATAAAAATTCAGTAACCATATGATTCAGCAATCCCACTCCTGGGTGTATATCTGGAAAAGATGAAAACCCTAATTTGAAAAGACACATGCACTCCAGTGTTCATAGCAGCATTATTTACAATAGCCAAGACATGGAAGCAACCTAAATGTCCATTGACAGATGAATGGATAAAGAAGATTCGGTATATATACACAATGGAATATTACTCAGCCATAAAAGAGAATTAAATAACGCCACTTGCAGCAACATGGATGGACCTGGAGATTATCCTACTAAGTGAAGTAAGTCAGACAGAGAAAGACAACTATTATATGGTATCACTTATATGAGGAATCTTTAAAAATGATACAAATGAACTTATTTACAAAATAGAAATAGACTCACAGACATAGAAAACAAACTTATGGGAGTTCCCTAGTGACCTAGTGGTTAGGATTCCGGCCTTTCACTGCCATGGCCGAGGTTCAATCCCTGGTCGGGGAACTGAGATCCCACAAGCTGCATGGTGCAGTCAAAAAGAAAAAAAAAAAGAAAAAGAAACAAACTTATGATTACCAAAGGGGAAAGGCGGGGGAGGCATAAATTGGGAATTTGGGATTAACAGATACACACTACTATATATAAAATAGATAAATAATAAGGACCTACTGTATAGAACAGGGAACTATGTTCAATATCTTGTAATAACCTATAGTGGAAAAGAATCTGAAAAAGAGTATATATAATATATATATATATATATATATAAAAATTGAAGCACTGTGTTGTACACCTGAAACACTGTAAATCAATTATACTTCAATTAAAAAACAAAACAAAAACAAAAACACCAAATCAGTGAAAACTCTTTCAGAGAGGCTGTCCAGTGAGTGCGTTGGCACTGAGGTGACTCCACCTGATTTTTGACTCACAGTATTTTCACGTTTGCTAACAGGTCAAAGTGCAAATCTCCATGAAGACCCTGACCTGCAGGACCATCACCCTGGAGGAGGAACCCAGTGATTTCATGGAGGATATAAGTGAAAGCTAAAATCCAGAATAAAGAAGGCATCCCCACTGGCCAGCAGAGCTCCTCTCTACAGGCAAGCAGATGGAAGATAGCCCCACTCTATCTGACTACAACTTCCAGAAAACATTGCCCTTGCACCTGCTCCTCTGTTGGAGGGGTGGCTGTCAATTCTTCAGTCTTTCATTCACAATGCCCAAATGATGGCATTACTCTTTGTTCTACCCCAATTTACACTTAGAAATTACCAGCTTCGGTAATAGCTGAACCTGTTCAAAGTGTTAATAAAGGTTTTGTTGCATGTAGGGAAAGAAAGAGCTGACTCTCTGTATGTTGTAGTGCCTGCTGAAGGTGGCTGAGTTGACACCTCAAGGCTACACATCACTAGTCATTCAGAATAGCTCCTATACTGGGGAAAGGAATAACCAGGCCATCTTGAAGGTAATATCCTAGGAGAATTTGTACAATGGAAGCCCAGGAGCGTACAGTGTGGCAAATAGAGTTGGCAGGAAGAGTTTCAAGGCCAAACATCAAAGAATGTGCATATACTCCTCATAATTTAATTACCTGATAATGTGATCAGTGGTTATCTTTCTGCAAGGTATGCATTATTCTTTTTTTTTTTTTTTTTTTTTTACCTGAGATGAACTCCACTTATGTGAAAAATAAGGGCTGGCTGATCCTCCTGGCTGGAGAGAACCGTGTAGGAAGAACACATCTTTGTATTATTATTTAGTAGAAATGTTGAGGGCTTCTAAGAGTGAATGTGGAGGGGAGGAAGGGTTAAATGGAATCCATGAATTCCAAGGAAACAAAGTGAATCAATAACCAAGTTTGGTAAGTGAAAGAGCATAACACAGGGTAGAAAGAGAAATTTTCAGTTAGTGGTTCCCGCCTACCCACCCACCTCCAACCCCAAAGTGAAGTCTCTTGTCTACTTGCCACAAAATCAATTCAGAGATTTGGAAAATACAGACTCCTGAGCCCCACCCAAGAACTACTTAATCTAGGGACCGACCATCTCTGGGGACTGAGTCTTAAAGCTTGTGCTTCTTTTTTTTTTTTTTAATTAATTTATTTATTTATTTATTTTTGGCTGCATTAGGTCTTTGTTGCTGCGCGTGGGCTTTCTCTAGTTGCCGCGAGCAGGGGCTGCTCTTCGTTGCGGTGCGCAGGCTTCTCATTGCGGTGGCTTCTCTTTTTGCAGAGCACGGTCTCTAGGCGCGCGGGCTTCAGCAGTTGTGGCTTGCGGGCTCTACAGCACAGGCTCAGTAGTTGTGGAGCATGGCTTAGTTGCTCCGTGGCATGTGGGCTTTTCCCGGACCAGGACTCGAACCCGTGTCCCCTGCATTGGCAGATGGATTCTTAACCACTGAGCCACCAGGGAAGCGGAAGTTTGCCCTTTTATGAAGCTTCCAATATGACATTTAGTTCTTTTTAAAATTTGAGAACCACAGCTCTTATCTTTCTTCCACAAAGTCATTTCCAATTCACTTTTCTAGAACTATTCTTTTCCTTCTACTTATACAAGAAAGAGGAAATAATCTAAGAAGGAAGTCAGCAAAAAAGATTCTGGGGAAGAGAAGGAAAATTAAATTTAGTGGAGATAGCATGCTCCAGAGGAGAGAAAGTGAGCTCTGAAAACAACTGCTCCAGCTACTTGCTTATTGTGTGACCTTGGACAAGGCTCTTAATCATCTCGATTTCCACATGAATAAAGTCAGGAAAATATTAACCTGTGGTGGAATTGTTATGAAAATTAAATTAAGTAGAGGCTGACATATTGCCAGTACTCAGAAAACTTCCCTGGTATTTCACCATCCTTTTATTCTAGCAGTGGAGAATGACAGAAGGGAGGACCAGTTCACTTCAGAAGAAAAGCATTCAAGTCTCAGCTCTGCTGCTAATTGGCTGGATGACCCCTGACAGGCCAATCAAAGCCTCAAAGCCTCTGTTTCCTGATTGGTAAAATGGAGATAATTATGGTTACTTCAAAGAATAGCTGTGTGGTTTTAATGAGATAATATAAAGTGTAATACAGTATTTATTATTATATTAATACATATCTCTCATTTCCTAGACTGTAGACTCCTTGAGGGCAGGATCTGCATTTGATTTGTCTTTAAATACTCTCATGTTGTTGAATGATTGAAGAATCTCTATACTATGGAGTGGCATAAAAACCTGAGGTTCTGCCCACGAAGGGTGGGCCGAGATCTTCCAAAGAAGCCGCATCTTCTGGTCTACAGAACAAAAAGACAGTGTCACAGGTGGTAGCAGGTGTTGGAAATCCTGAGACTCACTTTGGGTGGTGTTGACTCCCTACTGAAGGACACAGAGAGAGCCAGATGCAAGCCTGACATGGCTAACTGGGAGGCATGTGGGCCTCTGGGAGCCTTTTCCTGAGGTGTGACAGAGTGCCTGCCAAGACTAATCAAACCCAACTGCTACCCACTTCTGCTGAATCATATGGGGCTGCATTATAGCATCTGAAGGAACCTGGGACTTCTCTCTCATGATGTTGAAGCCCTAGATAGGAAATAGAAAGTCTGGGAACACAGGTGGTGTTTTCATCTTTCCCTGCCTGTAAAGGTGATAGCTTTGGAAAGGATGGAGGGTGATAAAAGTAAATGGTGTTAGGAACAGGATTTCTCCTTCCTAGATCAAGGGTTATAATACCTTGCCATTGGGCCAAATACAGAATGCAGGTTATATTGACTTATTGGGTCTGAGATTACCTGACTCAATCAAAAAGAATTAAAGCTGAAATTAGTTTAAAATTCAAAGAAATGGGATAATAGAGTAAACGATTATGACATAGATGGAAGATCTAGTGGAGGGATTTCTAATAATTCTTAGGGAAAAACAACAGGGAAACAGATCAGGAATTAGACCCATGTCCTTAAATGTCTACACAACAATGCAATGAATATGAGTAACTAATGAGGAGAATTTAACATTTAAACATGGCTGCAAATGTGCATTTGTAAGTATCACCTTGATCCAATGGGACGAAAGATTCGCAACCAGACTACAGCACTGAGAGGATAAGGAGTTATACAAAAAGGAAGGTGCGTGAGATGCATACAAAAACATGAGACCTGAAAAGATCAATCAAGATGAATAATATGAAAAAAATAAATGTAAGTATTTGCATTTAGGCTCAAAATTAACGGCAAAAAAATAACAAGAGAGGCCTAGTTTCACAGATTTTCAAATGAAAAGGAGCTGAGGATTCTTAGGTTATAGAAAACTCCAGATGAATCTGTGGTGCCAAAACTGGTGACAAAGACAAACCCAGTCACGGATCAAATGTCACATCTCATCTCTCCTATACTCTGCACTGAGACTATATCTATAGTATTTTGTCCAGCCCTAGACACTGTGTTTTAACAGGGTTTTAGATAATGTCTGGAAAAGTATGAGCTCTCAGGATGATGAAAAGTCTGGAAACCATGTTATATGAAGAACATATAAAGTAACTGGAAGTATTTATCCCAGGAAACTAAGAGAAAAATCACTTTAGGGTCACATGATGCAAGCCTTCCTTCTCTATGTGAAGGGCTGTCATAAGGCAGAAGAATTAAGGCTCAGCTTACTCTGTATAATCACAGAGGAACGAACGCTAACAAATCAGTGTGTATTCCAGAGAAACATATTTTGATGAATGCAGGTAGGGCTTTCCAGCAGTGACAGTTGTTCAAAGAATGGATTGAGCTGTCTTGTTAGAAGGAGGACCTCCTTGATATGAGAAGTTACTCAGCAGAGGTGAGAGAACCACTCAGCAATGGATAAAAACTGGATCTCGAAGGAGTCTTTCAACTCTAATAGTCTATGATGCGGTGACCCGATGAGGGAAGAAAAGGAAGGTGATGAATCAAAAATAATTCATAGGTTTTGAGGCTATGTGCTTCGGAGGAGGTAATATAACGAACAGAGAGACAGGCAAGTAGGGAACGAGAGCTCTTTGGGAGAGTAGATGAAGGGAATGAGTTTGAGGAAATGGCAGAATGTTCAAATCGTATCAAGAGCATCAGCTTAAGTGGTTTCAAATCCAATTAACTTTGTTCTCTTCTCTGGACCTGGCACTTAAGGCCCTGCTCACTGGTTAAGGAATTCCACTTTATTAGTTATAAAGGAAGAAGGGATGGAAGAAAGAACTAATATTTACTGAGTCACTCTTAGGCTTTAGATAGATTATCTAATTTAAACTTCCAACCCTGTATAGGGTAGTATTCTTTTATTCACTTTACAGATGAGGAAACTAAAGTAAGAGAAGTTAGTGATTTGCCCGAGATCAAATTACTGGTAGGTAGAAATTGTATTAACACCTGGATTTCTTTTATTCCAAAAGATAATATCCTTAATAAAGGAAATACATGAAAAGCTATGGAAAAAAATTCTAACGTATCACCATTACCACACACACACACACACACACACATACACAAAAACTGTTCTAATAGTGGGCATGTAAGAATAAAGGAGCAATCTTTAGGCTTAGCATGTACATACAAAGTACATTTGGAGCTACATGACATAAATCATTAAGATAGTGGATTCTGAGTATGTTTCTTTAGTACTGAAAAGCAGGTTGCAACTAAAAGTTTCAGCATAATAGAAATCCAAAAAATAGAGGAAAGTTACATACATAGTCTATTACTATAATTTCTATAAAGGAGTAAATGAGAATCTAGTTACCATAAGTAATGGGAAAAAAGACTGTTTCTGGTCATGGAAAAGTGTACTCAATTTTACTCCATAAAATGGCAAAGATTAATATCCCCAATTTGCAAATTTATAAATTAATAAACTCTGATGTATCTGAATAAAGCTCAGGTAACTAGATTTTGTTTAAAATGAAGGAGACCTATACCTGTTTATGAAGATAGGCTTCAAAAATCCTAAGATATAAACACTAAAGAAAATCTCAGTTGCATTGAATGATACATGTATATATTTACATATACAAAATATCTGAAAATTATTTATCGATTTAATTTGATATAAATCAGCCAAATATTCACTTAATTTTCTCTTCATCTTCAAACCAAATTGCATATATTCTGAATAAAGAGACTTGCCACTTTTGACTAAGGGTCAGTGGTTAAAGAGACTCTAGAACACAATGTTTAACCCTAGATTCCAGGGATATTTTGAGGTCATTTATGTTCATATGCAGTGATAAATTAGTCCCAGTTCACCTTAAAGAAAATCTGGGTAAAATACTCTTTATACCTCAGTTACAGCCATTTAACTTAATGTTCTGGCTTAAGAGAAAAAAAATCGACTTTAACAGCTAATAACTGAGATATTACATATAGCTGGAAAAGCAAAGATTTAAAATAAATTACTTATTTTGACATTTTTCCTAATTAAACTAAATGTGTGATCCATTGTTACAAATGTCACTATACAAAAGCTTCAGAAAAATAAAATGAAAATAAACCATGTTCTATTTTTGTGCTGTTTGAATACCTTATTGACAAGGACTATAACTTTTCCAAGTTCAGATGCTTTTTTCTTCTTGTCCAAGTGATCCTTGGCAATGTAAACGGCCACTCTGGTTTTCCCACTCCCTGTAGGGAGGCATATAATGATATTCTTCCCCTCCAGGGCTGGCTGGGCCACTTCCAGTTGGTAAGGCCTGAGATGCATTTCTGGCTCAGGGGACGCTCTTGGTACCGCATTCTCTTCATCTGAAGGAGGTGAAAAGGAAGAAAAATAAGGAAATAGGCAACAAAATAACTAAGGCTAGGAGGCCTGAAACTGAACACAAATATTGTGGCTTAAATTCCCTTTCACGTGTGGTCCAAACCAAATTTCTATTTCCTGTACCAAATGCGTGTCAGCTCTCTGCAACTGCAGGATACAACCCAAGCGCTATGGAAGTGGCCTGGGGAGATGGGGGAACAGAGGGAATGAATTAACAGGATGGAGGCCTAGGAAGGGGCAACACAGAAGAGTCTTTTCACAGAGTGGGCAAAGCCAAGTGGAAATGACTGTGGTGCAGACTTGGCAGTTTATGGTTCTTAATGCATCAGACTTGCCATTTCTCTGTGGAACCATTCTGCCCCACTTTTTTCTCTTATCCTTTCCACCAACAGATCAAGAGGAACTGGGAAAGTAGGACTCATTAGTCCTCCTTGTTCTGTATTTCCCTTCACTTTTTATTGCAGAGAAGTATTAGAGCTGATGCTACTTTCCTTCATTTGAAAAACTTTACCTGACAAACCAAATACCAAAGAGCACTTCTATCTATCTATCTATCTATCTATCATCTATCTCAAATATCTAAAAATGGTCTCCCCCAAATCCCATTTTTGCCATTTAAGACAAACAGATTAAACAGAAGCAATATTTAGGGAAAAGGAAAACCTCCCGTGCTAGCCTTTAATTTTTATGTTTTCACTGAAAGATGAAAAACGATTTTGTTGGTTTTAACTGAGTTGTAACTAATTTTGCCATTTGGTTTTGAATGTGATTTTTATCACTTCTTTATAAGTATGTCTCCACGTATTCATATTTTCCTGAAACTCAAAGCACAATATATTAAAAATATTTCCAATTAACATAGATTTCTAAATTTAAAATACTGACAAAATAAGTACTAACATACATTAATTTTATAAACATTAGAATCAAATCATTATAATATATCTTGGTTTAAATATATTTTGTTTAGAAGTGACCCTATTTATCTAATCAGTCAGGGGAAAAGATCTAAAAATGTATAACTTACCATGTGGAATGCAGTAAAATAAATATTACATCAATTTAAAAGCCCATCTTATGCTTTACGTAATTACAGAAAAAATGAAAGGACAGCACTTATCAGTATTTCATTACACGTGAAGTAAGCGTTCTTTCTCTTATCAATGATTGCAATAAAACTAAACTAACATAATCCCATTAACTTCAAAAAAGTTGCTGATTGTTCCGTTTCAGGAACTGGATGATTCTATTTAACTGGGTTTTAACTTGTTGTTATAGCACTATCTGAACAGGTAGGAAAATTCACACCAAACACCACTTAGTAAGGGTCATCTACTAACCTGGCAGGAAATTTGTCTTCTGTATGGATGAGTAAACACATGCAATACATTTACGTTATCATTGGCTCATCTGCTGATTCATTTCCTATGACTGTCAGGAAAAACTCATTCAAGATCACCAGCTTTTAAAAACATACATTGACAAGTTTTCTTTCCATGCTTGTTTTGAACTCTATAGCAATTATAATTCATCTTTATTATATTTATGTAAGATTCAAGTTGATTTAAGAATATCATTATTTCTCTAAGTGGCTTTTATAGATTATCAAAATTCTAATATTCCACCTATATTTTGAGCATTTGCCACCTAACTTTTACCAAAGAGCCAGTATGTTTGCAAAGGAAGATGTACTTTAAATTGTGTTTTAACACCAAGATCCAGGAATTTACTTTTGCTAAATTGCCATTTGAGGCAGGAAATTTATTAAAAGATATTAGCAAATTCTCCCTATTTAATTTCACTCTAGGTACATCTTTTCATAGATTTAAGAAAATAATAAAATTCAGCTACCCTCAAAATAGTTCCATGTACTTTTTTAATAATCATTTTCCCCTTTTCTTTTTCATGCTTACTACTATATCCTTGGGTAACAAAAATTAAAAAGAGAAACTGAGACCAATTTTCTAAGTCTCTTTTCCAGGAATCTAAAATGATGTCAAATGAGTAAGTCATCAATATCCCTCATGTATATTAGATATTTGTTGTACTAATACGCTTAAGAAGAGTTAAGAGCTATCGTGCTCAAAATTTAATTCTTGAACCAAATGCATGACGTTTACTGTTACTTATCTAGTCATGTACCACTAATTCATTCCGAAGTAAACATTTACTGGGTGCCTACTAAATGCCAGGCACTCCCAAGAACACAGTCCTTGTTTTCAAGGACTTCAGAGGCTAGGGCACTCCACTACTGCCATTGAAAATATCTGGCTAGTGGACAGCTCAATATCTTTCATATTTTTTTGAGTCAAGTCCAGGAAACTTGATGGGTGCCCCCAAGTTTAAAAGAGAGGCACAGAGTGAATATGGAAAAATTAGAGCTGGATTCATTGTGAGGATAGCATCCAAAGAAAAAGAGCTGGGTGAGTGCTAAATATTCAGCCTGATTCTTGCCTTATCACATCCTCTGACATAGGGATGGAAGAATGTATCCACATAAGCAACGAAAAGAGAATTTTCTCCTCTCTGCCACCAGAAGGAGAGAATTGGGCTGGTATCAAGAAGCCAGGAGCCAATTTCCTTTATAAAAAAAAAAAAAAATGTTTGGGTTTTGTTTGTTTGTTGTTTTTGGCTCTCTTTGAAAAGCAAAATCAATTAAATGCAACAACGAAAATGGTATTTAAAATATGCACAGTCTTTGAATAACATTGTGCCCATCCTCTACGACAAATATTAATCAAAGATCTTAAAGTTATACTATACCATACAAATGGTCAAAAAATGAAATCAAATAGGGCTTAAATAATAACATTCTATTGGAACTACACCATGTGGCAAATTTCATTCTCACATTGATTTTGACAGCTGAGTTATTCTTGGAGAGAAAAGGTCTGTCACTGCATGTGTTTGAAATCGACAAAGTATTCCTTTACCTATAGTATGTAACCCCAGAAAAATACACCATTCCAGCTGGAGAAATATTAACAGATATTACCTCGAAATAGTAAGGAAACACTTTTTATATATCAGGCCAATGTGCACTGCCAAAAATATTGCCACTTTGAGAGAAGCAGTACATCTCTCTGAGAATGAGAAACAGAAAAACAAAAAAGCCTCCCATAGTATAATTAGAATATTTAAACTTTAAAAGTGCCACTAATTATGCTTTACTAGGGCATAATAATATTTCTAAGAAGGAACTTAATGTCACGTCCATGATCCTTATGGCCCATCATGTAACCTCTGAAGGTGGACAAAGGGCATGTGGAATAGGGTCCGTTTGATGTCAACCTCAGAAGTTAAAACATAATCCCAAACACAGCAATGCTTTCAGTGATTCAATATGTGTTTAATAGTTCACAGTTTACATAAACCTGTTTTTGAATTGATTTCCACTTCAGCCTATATCATGCACCTGAGGGAAAGGAATTTCAGAATTTTATAATTTCAGAATTTTGCTACCCACTATGCAATTTTATACCCACTAGTCTTTGTTCCTAAACACTGACCATCCAGAGCTTCAATGAGTGCCCTTTAAAAATGTGTTTGTCTTCAAATGTATTTGCCTTTGAAAATGTATTTGCTTTTTAAAAGTAGGCTGCATTCAGATTTATCATGTCTTTCATGCCACATTGAAGACTGAAAATCAGTAAATAGTTACATTTGCTAACAGCTCTAAACTGACAAAATTCCCAGCACATAGAGAATATCCATTAAATATTTATTAAATGAATGAATATTGTTGAAAAGCCCTTACTTAGACAAACAAAAATTAGGATGAGGTTCAGAAGCTTAAAGCAACCATAAAGATGTTAAATATTAGCTAGAGTATATTTTGAGTTCTAGCATCAATAGCATTTAATAAAAATGTTAAATATTAAATTTAACAGTTGTATAACAAGCATAGAAAAAACAAATACAATCTACAGAAATATGCACATGGCAAGAACTTAATAAACACTGACTAAATTGAACAGAAAATTAATTAACCCTTTTTAATTAACATTAAACTTATGACTGACATTTGGTGAATTGTGTTTCCTCAAACCAACTTGTTCTAAGAGATTCAGTGGTGTTACTAAGAGAAAAGGGCATTTAAATAAAAGAGGTGATACATTCCAATTGGGAAAGCTTTTAGGGCAGATGGCCATCTTTATGTAAACTGTTTTGCCCCTTTAGGCCTATTGTAGATGTAAATTTCTAGAATCCTTCTGACAATGCAGGATAATCTAAAGTACACAATATTTTCTCCGTGTTTTCTACAACTCAATCACAGAACGAATGAAGAATGAAGTAATTTGTTCTTAATTTGCCATTTTGCTGCTGCCTCTTAGCTGGCCACATTGCAAAACATTGTTTTTTGTTTGTGCTAATTTGTTAAGTTTAATTATAAAATATTTCAAACATATAGCCAAATATTAGAAAGTTGTGTAACAGACATCCAAGGACCCATCATCCATTCTTAAAAGATGTTAACATTTTACCTCAGTAATAATAATGGAAGTGCACATTCAAAGAACAGAAAGAAGAGATTTGAAATCGATCAGACGGACAAAAGTTGGGGAGTCTGATAACAGGAAGTCTTGCTAAAGTGTGGGGATTGGGAAGAGGCACTCTTATTTATTGCTGGCGGGATATTCAACTGATATGAGGAACAATTTGGGAAATACCTAGTAAATTTCTCATTTAGTGATGAAAATATTTTGCAAACTCAATTAAAGAGGTGTTCATACAAATTGAAATTCTTTTAACTATATGTGTAAATTCTAGCTCTTATTTTAAGAAGGACTCATTATATGCCATTAACTACAGTCATACTCATCTTATTGATAGTATTTTTTATTTATAATGTATTTTAATTTTTAAAAATTAGGGGTTGGAAATAAATGTACAAAATTGAGTACATAATTTGAAAGCAGTCAGATTAATTGAAACAGATCACATAAATAACATAGATTACATGATTCTATGGAACGTGGCATATGCCAGACCAATAAGCTATGTGCTGGATCAAAATTAGAGAGCTTGATTCTAAGACTTTTGTAAGTTGTACTTTTAAAGAAAGTGAATGGCAAAGTTCCAAAACTACTTCAACTGTAGAAAAGAATTGCTTTAATTGCATAAATACATTAGGGAGGGTATGAACAGCCCCCATGCTTTCCACTATATGGTGTCTTATTTCACACTTTTTAAGGTTTACACAACAGTTAGGCAGTACCTGAATCATTTCCCATGGTGCCTGAATCACTGCCCATGTTGCTGTTATGTCCAAGACTTTCATCTAAGCAGCTGACACTTCCTTCTGCCAAACTTGTGTCTGATTCTGCAAAGGAAAACATTTTAAAATATTTTAAAAATATTTCTGAGAATAAACGTATTTTAACTGCACACCTCTACAGCACACACTACATACAGTTCAATGCAAGTGGAGAAGGCACACCCAGACGACTACGAATAAAAGGTAAGAGTTTCTGGCAAGCGACGTTTAAAAACTCCACCATGGATGAGCAGCTGTCGGGGACTGAATCAAATACATATATCTACCTACTTAAAGCACCATTCATCCAATATGAGAGGTCATGCAAATTTGTAAGGGTTTATGACTTTTGTCGTCCCCCTATGTGTACATTTTGTCCAAAAAAAGAAGATCTAGGCCTGATAATGTCATTTAAACAAAAGTACTATATAGAAACCATTGAGTCATTTTCATGTAAAATGGTAGAGAATTAATAAATTATAGAAAAAAATTAATGAATTAATGAAGTACATGGTTCTACTGATAGGTTATGAAAACAGCAGTTCAGTGATACACATAAAATCTCACAAAGAATTTACTCAGGAAGAATATCATGAAAGCCTGGCATTGCAGTGGCACTAGGAGCTTACGTGAAGTTGGAAATAATTTTTTTTCTTTACTGTACGTAAACTAAGCTTCCATCAAAGAATTACAATTAATATGAGGGTCAAGGGTACGTCTTTCACTTATTAATCCTGATTTTTTCTTTTCAGTACTCAGTATCAATTCCTTTTGAAAACCTTCCTTCCGTCAAGGGAAAACTTCCCTCCTTACAGTTTATTTCCAAGGATTTATGCAATCCCACCCGCAAGGATCAGAACTATTGCTAAACTGGTAAAAATAAATGAAGGATGGTTACAGATGTTGGTTTTGGAATTAGAAAGACTTGTGAAATTTTCTGTTGGCAATGCTGTGAGCCTAACTTCCTTCCCCTTATTTAAAATGGGGCCAGTAGAGGCACAGGCTATTATAAAATAGCTTATTACAAAATAAGCTACAGGATGTATTGTACAACACAGGGAATACAGCCAATAGTTTACAATAACTATAAACAGTATAACCTTTAAAAATTGTGTACTCCTGTAACTTATATAAATATTGTGCATCAACTATACTTCAATAAAATAACTATAAATGAATAAAAGAAAAAATAAAATGGAGCTGGCACAATTTATCTCACAGGATTTGACAGCCATGGAGTAATATTCGGTACAACAAGCTCTTTGCACTTTAATTACTGGTGATTGGAAAATGAAATTAAATTCAAGTAGTTGGTGGATTACTAGGGCAAGATGTCATTTAAAAATCTCTTGGGAATTCCCTGGCTGTCCAGTGGTTAGGACTCCGTGCTTTCACTGCTGGGGCCTGGGTTCAATCCCTGGTTGGGGAACTAAGATCCTGCAAGCCATGCGGTGCAGCTTAAATATATATATATAAAATATCTTTACAGTTAATAATATTTCATAATATTTATATGTGTTAGATAATTCTTATTTTATGCTAAAGCTTCAAAATGCACTAAATAAATTATATTAAAGAAGGCTTAAGCTCTGTAAAACTAGTCTGAGTGTCACATATTTAAACTGGAAATAGAAACGGGTGAAAAACAGACAGATAGTATGTTATCAATAAAATGTCTCTGGAAAGGGACAACATACAACTCCTTAAAACTACAAGTATCTTCTTTTTCTTTAACTGGTTATTTCATTTTTTAAGTCAGGTATGTTGAGGTATAATTTCCATACTGTAAAATAATCACTCTTTTTAGGTGGATAGTTTGATGAGTTGACAAATGTATAGTTTTGTAACCACCATCACCATCAATATTTTTCCGTCACCTCAAAATCCCCTCAAGCCCCTTTGTTGTCACTGCCCTCCTGCGGTCCCCTGGCAATCACTGACTTGGTTTCTGTTCCTAGAGTTTTGCCTTTTCCAGAATATCATATTAATGAATTCAGGCAATATGTAGCCTTTCTGTTTGGCTTTGTTAACTTAGCATAAGACATTCAAGATGCATCCACATTGCTGTTTATATCAGTAATTTGTTCCTTTTTATTGCCGACTACTATTCCATTGAGCATCTGTGACGTGTGTCTGTGACATCTCCCTTCCAACTTGGATAAGCCCATTTAGCTTGGGAAATATAATGGAATTACAGCCAATGCCAATTAAATATGTAAGATAGCTTTCTTAAAAGTTAAAAGAAAGCTTATAAGAAATTTGTAAAAAAAAAATTGTCAATGGACTTACATACTGTTTAAATATATTAGCACAACACAAATATACTCATGTGAAAATACTGTGCTTACCAGTTGTCGTAGATTAGCTTTGAAACTCAGATTTGAGGAATCCCTTATGATCACACGGGAAAGCCTGTATATCTCACTGAGAGATTTTAAATATGGCACGTTGCAATTCCCAGAGGTATGCCTTGTTAGGAACTCAGAGGCGAGTGTGGGATAGAACTGTCAAGTAGGAGAGCGTTTTGGGCAGATGTACTGATGAAAAGAGAATATGAGTTGTAAGGAAAAGGCAAGGTGTAAAATGAGATGGGGAAAATGTCACTGCAAGGATAATTCTAGATCTAGAAAGAGAGACCAAGATTTTTAAGGCAAAAAAAAGTGAATTTTGACATGCTTTTCACTTGTTTTAAATGTGGTATTGAGAACTGAAGACAATGCCAAAAACACTGAAAAACACTAACAAATATTACCTAAAACTGAACACTGTATCTTTAAGTTTTCCACTAAGTATAATCCACATGGAAATTGATTTTCATTTCATTTTCTAATCACTAGCAGTTAAACCACTATCTTAGAACTCCTCTGTGTATATGTAAAGTCAGGATTTTCCCCAAGCTTTGTTCCAACATACATAAGGTTTGGGAGAGCTGCTTAATGCAATGTGCGTGAATAATTTACGAATATTAAAGAAAGTTACTACCAAAATAGGGTATTATTAATTAAGTTTATTATCTGGATTATTCTGATTTAGCAGACAAATCTGCAATGTGTCAGAGGACACTGAGCTCAGTGCTTCCACAGATGTAATGCAAGTGATATTTTAAGCTCTCAACATCCTATGTGGTAGATACCTATTATCACCTCAGTTTCATAGGTGAGAAACCAAGTCTCAGAGAGGTTAAATGATTTATCCAGATCACACAGCTAGAATGGAGCAGAGCTGGGAGTCTCATTCTGAATCCAAGTCTACCATTCCACTGTTTTTTTTTTTTTCTAAGCAACTTAATAAAGTTTATTTTCAAAGTAACAAATGAAAACTTTTCATGGTTAAGATGAGCAACTCCAGTTTTTCTCTTCCTGTGACTTCTGAGGTTTGTTTTTTTAAATAGATGTTTATTGGAGTATAATTCCTTCACAATACTGTGTTAGTTTATGTTGCACAATAAAGCGAATCAGCCATATGCATACACGTGTCCCCATATCCCCTCCCTCTTGAGCCTCCCTCCCACCCTCCCCATTCCACCCCTCTAGGTCATCACAAAAGCACCAAACCAATCTCCCTGTGCTGTGCTGCTGCTTCCCACCAGCCAACTATTTTACATTCGGTACTGTATATATGTCGATGCTACTCTCACTTTGCCCCAGCTTCACCCTCCCACCCCACGTCATCAAGTCCATTCTCTATGCCTACCTCTTTATTCCTGCCCTGCGACTAGAGGCCAAGAGGCACATGAAACGATGCTCAACATCACTAATCATTAGAGAAATGCAAATCAAAACTACAATGAGGTATCACCTCATGCCAGTTAGAATGACCATTATCAAAAAATCTGGAAACAATAAATGCTGGAAAGGATGTGGTGAAAAGGGAACCCTCCTGCACTGTTGGTGGGAATGTAAGTTGATACAACCACTATGGAAAACAGTATGGAGTTTCCTTAAAAAACTAAAAATAGAACTACCATACGACCCAGCAATCCCACTACTGGGCGTATACCCTGAGAAAACCATAATTCAAAAAGAGTCACGTACCACAATGTTCATTGCAGCACTATTTACAATAGCCAGGACATGGAAGCAACCTAAGTGTCCATCAACAGATGAATGGATAAAGAAGATGTGGCACATATATATGATGGAATATTACTCGGCCATAAAAAGAAATGAAATTCCAGTGCTTTTTGCCCAATGCATAGCATGGCTGATGATCATTGTAAAGCTTTGTAAACAAGAAAACAGTACTGTATCCATAGTGTTAAGTGAAATGAAAGGGTTTTTTTTTAAGTTTTCACTGTAATGTCAAGTTTTCTATCAATCTTGAAGTAGCTTATCTTTCCAGGAAAAAAGTTAGAGATTATTTTATTTTGCTAACTAACATCTCTGATTTCACCCACAAACTTTCATTTACTTTACTTTTAAACATCCACACTGTTTTTTTATAATTTTTATTTTATATTGGAGTATAGTTGATTAAACATCTGCACTAAGTTTTAAACATTTTCTGCACACAAATAAAAGAAGAGCATTTCTATCCTTCTTAAAAATTAAAATTAATTGCAATAATTCGGCTAGAGATCATTATGAAAATGAAAGTGAACATATAGAGGTCTATTTCTTTGTCATTTTAAGGGTATATAAATCTCCAGTTTCTCAACACAAAAATAATTTTGTTTCCTTGGCAGCAAATTCTTATTCATTTGATATTTTTTTGATTTCATAGAAATAGAAGTACTAAAGGAAATAACTCTAATAATTAAAGAAAATATATTCTCTCCCATAACATTGAGAATACCTTTCCCAGAGATTTTCTTCCTGCATTCACCTAAAGAAATCATGTTACACACACACACACACACACACACACACACACGCACACACACCAAAAAGCCAGATCAAAAATGTGTTATGTGGGGCTTCCCTGGTGGCGCAGTGGTTGAGAGTCCGCCTGCCGATGCAGGGGACACGGGTTCGTGCCCCAGTCCGGGAAGATCCCACATGCCGCGGAGCGGCTGGGCCCGTGAGCCATGGCCGCTGAGCCTGCGCGTCCGGAGCCTGTGCTCCGCAGCGGGAGAGGCCGCAACAGTGAGAGGCCCGCGTACCGCAAAAAAAAAAAAAAAAAAAAATGTGTTATGTGATGACAAAATTAAACCAACCTATTGAGTTTATAAGCCAAGAATTCCTACAATTGATTATATAGGATTATCATGTTTCATTCTTTGTATCAATATTTTTCACAGTATCAATCTGGACTTATGTCCTAATGAATAGTCATGTGTCTATGATTTTAAAATAGATCAGATAAATAGTCAATTGGAGACTGGGTGTTCCCATGAAAAGAACATGTGCTGTGGAGTCAAACAGATCAGTCTCCAGATCTGAGCTCAGCCACTGCTGACACGTGACTTAATCTTTAAAATTTTTAAAAATATCGATAGCAGTTTCTACTTTCTCCTTTATCTTGAGAATGATTCTGTTAGATCAAGGAAATAAATCTTTAAGAGAAACAAATCTTAAATTCTCATGAAGTTGCTATTTAAATGAGCTTTGAATATTAGAGTTAGATTATATAATAAGTTTAGTTAACTTTTAGATAGGTGTCATTTCCTCTAGGAAAAATATCAAAGCTAGCTATGAAACAGATTAGAAAACACTGGTGATTCCTGTTAAAGAAAAGCTGTTATTCCTATCAAAATCTATTGGAATGAAGAAAAACAATTCTCATCCAGTTAAAAGATAGGATTTCTAGAATAATTTTGTAAACAACACAATACAGAACAGCTTTGCTTACAATAATAGTGTCTAAGACCAGTCCATAAGCCATGGAAAAAAACTGCCTCATTTTATAATCACATCTTGAATAGCTTACTAATATGGAAGAAATATTAACTTGAATCTGAGAAATTTTATATTTAACATCTTCTGGAACTTTAAATACTTTAAAATATTTTTAAACCATTTAGAAGCCAAAGAAAATTGAAATTAAAAAATTTCAATTGAAAAAAACCTCTTCCTTGAAAGCCTTTTTAGATCTATTCCAATGTAAAGTATGCCCTCTGCTGGAGAAATGCTATTATAACAATTAGTTGATAAGTATACTGTTTATTCAGCCCAAGAACTGAGTGAGTTTCACTAGATAAGACATAGATTGGTTCTTCTACCCCTACCAGGTAGTGTCCTTCCTATTTTCAGCCTAAGATGCATGTCTAACTCCACAAAAGATTTCTCCTCTTACCCCTCGCCTCAGGCTCTCAGTCTCTTTGCTGGAAAATCGTTTTGCATTACATTAGGAAGGGGGCCAAGCCTCTGTGCTACTGAGAAAGAGGAAGGGCACCAACAGATCCATTCTTCTGAGAGGTAGTGCTTACAGGGTCTGCAAATAGTCTACTTTCACTTGCTAGATAATGGTATATTTATTCTAGTTCTGACCTCGTGACGCACATCAGCTTCACTCCTTCAATTATCCCCACCTTCCCTCCAGTTGCATAATCTCCACAGTCTGGAACAGCAAAGACCACCTCTAAAGCTTCAAACACATGTGCACGTATGGGCACAGACTCATGAGCTTCTTAAGTGTGCTTACTGTCATACTAATAATACCTAATTCCTTTCCTTTTGAAATAATCTTTTTTGAGAGGAGATAGAGGACTTTTATTTTCAGCTCTATGTATGTGGATTTGTGTGTGTGCACGCACACACACACACACACACACACGCTAACATTTTGGTCTGTCAGACTCTGCTCTCTGTGCTGGGGAACATGTGTTCCCACAGAATGGAGAGAAGCCACCTCCACCCACCTTGCATATTCTCTCCTGGATCCAAGCTTCTAGGAAATGAGTTCCCCAAAGAGAGAAAAAAAAAAAAATCTCCTAGAGCCAGAGGCCCACGTCGCTATCCATGGAGCTCCTGTGCGCCTGTTTATAGAATTCACACTGCTGAAATGTTTCAGCCAGAATTAAATTGGAATTGTGTATATTGATGTTGGCTGAAATGTATCATCCATGCCCTTTAGCCTTTGGACTTGGGTCTCAAAGGGAAAGATGATGATTCAAGTACAGGGTTGTGGGGATAACCATACCCACTAGAGTGACCCATTCATTCATTGCTAGTCAGCAGCAGAGGCAAAAAGTCCAAGAGCAGAGTCAGTTAAGAGTGATAAGCCTGATGACCACATGGGAAGTAAGTCTTGGCAATCCAAGGTGGCAAGATAGAAGATCATGAACTGGAAACCTCTTTGGCTGGTAGGCACCCTTAAGGAAGAGCTATTCAAGTTAAGTAGACCTGAGGAAAGTATGGGGAGAGATTTGTTTAAAGGTATCCTGGTAAATATTCAATAGCAGCTCTTGGGGAGAAAAAAGCAACAATTTTAAAGTGTTTGCCAATATTGCTGGTATTCATATTCCCACCATGGCTGATTTCAAGCTACCAGCATGACGTCACCAAGTGGAACTGGGAAGACACTTGCACACTGGGCTCCTGCAAGCTGGAAGGAGCCCATTCCAGCACCCTGATGGATACATCCCTCTAACTAAGGACATTCCCACAAACGCCATCTGAAATAATCACACATGCTTTGGGCTAATATTCCATAATTGTCCAAACAACGAATGATAAACATTTAAGTATTGTTTTGCCTTAGGACAAGGCTTTGTAAAAATCATAGTAAGAGAAACCCACTAATTCTCATTGATCCTAGAAGCCTTCTCTCCAGCCACCCTCCTCCATAAATGTTCCCCTCTGATCCAACTGTTTCCCTACCCACACTTTTTATAAAACTTTGCTATGTTTATTACAGCTGGATTTTGATGTGTTTATTATAGCTGGATGAATTTTTTATAGATTTTCTTTCCTAGAATTTTAGTTTTGCAGCAAAATTGAGTGGAAGGTAGAGAGATTACCCATATCCCCCCACTCCCACATAGGGATAGCCTCCTCCATTATCAATATCCCCTCAACACACACACACACACACACACACACACACACACACAAAACACATTTTGAACTTCCCTATACCTGCACTTTTGCTCATGGTGTCCGTGTAACGGGAAGTGTTGGCTACCACTTCTGTTTACAGGTCCAACACAGGACCTTCAAGGTGCAGATGAACTGCCTCACATTCCTCCTCTCTGGTGAGCTTTCTCTAAGTCTTCCTTCTTTCACCAGGCTTCTCCCCTCATCCTTTAATACTTTCTCTTTTGCTAGAGATAGATTACTGTCTCTCTTTGAGGACATGAAACTTGTTTTCTTGAACGGGATTATAAACTCTCTGAGGGTGAGGACAATACCCCAGTGCTTGGTTTTCTCAATAATATGACCTGACCAACTCATTCTTAGCTTCTAGCTCTCAGTCATATGCCAAAATAGAGAAGGTAAGGTCTAATGATCAAATTAAAACCACTGCTTTTGTTAAAACTCTGCTAAAAAAGCTTTAGGCTTGTAGTCATAAAAAGATGTCATGAAAATAAATCCAACATGTATTAGCTGCGCAGTAAAGAGGTTTCTCTCCATCAAAATACTTACATTCTCACTCCTGAGATATGAACAGTCACCCTCCTAGAACTATTATGCAATTTGGAGGTCATATAACTACCCTAGACGGCTCTTGGTGGGTTTCATATAAAATACAAACCTATATTATCCTTTAACAAACACCAATAACAGCATCTGTAACAGCATCTCTTCCCCCCCCCCCTCTTTCTCAGCTCATAATAATATTTGCCTTTTGGATTGCCATAGTAGTATTTCTACTTCCCAATAATTAATGTAACTAAATTTAGAAAAAATATAGATGTAAAGGAGAGCTATCTTAATTCAGAGCAATCCTGTAACAGTATGGGCGATCTCCCACAGTATTATTGCAGACCGCTACATCAATTATCTTTCCCACTAAGCTCTCAAGGTCTATGTGGTATGTATTTCTAGAGATTCTAAAAATCTCTAAATTTCTAGAGGTTAGTATTATAGAACATTATTCTGGTCCTCAAGTGCAAGGATAAATTTTGTGGCATTTTTACAGAGATTACTATAGACCAAATCTAAGATTGGACTTCGGTCTATAAAAAGGGAAAACAAAACAACAACAAAAAAAGTGCACTAACAGATTGGGCCAGAAAGAAGGAGGCTGTTTTATAAAGGTCAATTTTTAAACCCCTCCTACAGAAGATGATCTATGCAAAATATATCCACAATATATTCCAAAGCATAATGTCACCGGATAAACCTAAGGAGTGGAACATATGGGGGAATATGAAAAAGAAGGTACTAAAGTCTGAAAACAAGCAGGTTGGTAAGCTCATTAGCTTGGGTGGAATTTTAAAATCTTCACGTGAACGAATATATAAATCAAAATATACACATGCACTCACAGTCATGCGCACTGTGTATTCACACATGGCACACTCACCCTGTACGTTATAATCGTCCACCCTGGAACAGTGACATTCCATTCTCTTTATAAATGTCAAAGCGCCCTCTTCTGGCCAACCTGCGGTACTTGCATTTTCTAGTTTCATAACAGGGAGATCAACAAAGGATGATAAAAGAAATTTGGGGGATTTTCTGTGGAACTCTGCATAAAAGTAAGTTCATTCCAAATACAGTAAATTTTATTATTTCGTTTTGCTTTATTTTTTATTTTATATATGTCATTAATTCCTAAAATAGTATATTAAAAAAGTCAATGTAAAATAACCACTCACTTATTTTAACAAAGCAACAGTAGCAGACAATTAAAAATGATTGCATAACCAATTTTACTGTAAGCCTATAGGATTAACATAAACCAGATAACTGTGTATTTTCTATAATTAAAATATTTTTAATAGAAGAAAATGAATGTGGGCATTGTGCCCCTCTGATGTTTTCTAGGGAAGTGTGGTCTAGAGAAACACCAAAGTTTTCCAATAATTTCTTGTTAGAAAATGACCAGTGACCTCAGAAAGCAGAATTATTACATCCAGCAGTAAAATTCTATGAATAGTCTGAGAACTATTCAAATATCCTTTATAAATGGTTGTATTCGTGTGGAAAAAACAAATTTAAAAAAATGGGGTATATCTTAATTATTAACCACTTTTTAATGGGAAGAAGTTGAAAGGAGAAAGGAAGAAGAAATGCCAGCCTCCGATGTGGAGGCATGACAAAATCCCTGTCCAGAACTGTCCACTAGGGAATTCTCATCTATCAACCCAGGCTGAAGGAGAGATTAAATTTGGTGATTAAATCAATGATTTAATCACTGAAGGAGTGATTAAAATTGGTTTCAGGGTGGGTCACTATTACTAATACTAGTGTGTCTTACCTGTCAGGCGTGTTAAGGAGTAAAAAAGGCTAAAAACAATATATAAAGAATCTTTGCATTAAAACTATAAATAATTAACATTTGTATCCACAAAGACTATTATGCACTGAAAAACAATATTTTAGAAACTGATGTGGAAATAAAAATTAGAGAAGTCTTAATTTAAAATCAGAAATAATTCAAGTCACATTTTTTTGCCTATGAAAATTCATATTTATAGAATGTGTGTAGCTTAAGTAATAAGTTTCTTTCAATGCTACCTTGGTAACTGTATTTGAAATCTAAACCCAATGTACTGAAATTCAAAATAAAGATTATATATTGTAAATATCATTAAGATACACACAAAAAATTATGCAAATAAATATTACAGATTATTGAATATTATCTTATTTATTTTGATGGTTAATCCTGTAAAAGAATGCCAACGTAGGCAAAATCCTTCTACAGTTAATTTTGCAACAAAAACTTCAGTCCAAAGAACTACAATAACTTCTTTGGGTTAATGATACTTTACAAGTCATTTACATCAGTAATTCTTAGTTCCGAAGAGCAGCAAGAAAAGAAATGAATACCTGGAATGATCCACAACATCTAGCAGAAGAAGAGGCAAAGGCCTAAAGCAGAAGCACTCCATTTTCATAAATCAGATACCCTTTCTTACTGCTCTGGAAAGGACTAGAATGCATTGGACGAACCTGTTCCCAAATCCACATGAGAAGTCCAGACACCACAAGAACCTTACAGACTAGAAGACTGTTAAAGTCTGTGAATCGGATGGAGTCCTCAGATTACTGTACAGTTTGTTGTACTCTCACATGTTCTCAGACTAGCACACATTTTAATAGTCTGTACTTTTCTTTCACAGCACTTACTGTGCAGCTATATAGTGACTACCGTTTGACATGCCCATCATTTGAAAGCTCCGTGGGAGCAGAAGCCACATCTGGTTTGCTCCACCACAATATTTACAGTGCTGAACACTGAACAGTGCATGCCTGGCACATGATAGGAGTTTAATAAGATTCGTTAAATGAAAGAAGTGAAAGGAAGGGAGGGAGGGGACCTGAAGAGGGAAAAACAAACCCCTTTCTGTCCCTTAAGGCCATTATTGAGATCCAGATTTTTTTCACTTGATGCAGCTTTAAGTTCTATATTAAATAGTAAGAAAACAGATTTTTTTTAAAAAAGGTTTTGTCTTTAATTTTGTCCTTGTTGAGACTCAGAATGCTCCACAGATAAATAAACTACAGGCTGACAAGATGCATTAGGTTGGCAACCTTGGATGAAAAACCTTCATTTGAGATGCAGGATCAATTCCCAGCCTCAGTTCTGGCTTCAATTCTTTCCAGTGCGAATTTAGAAAATAGCCAGGAACCCACAGAGATGTCAGGTAGCCTACCAAGGAAGTTTATTAAAACGTGAAAAACCCACATTCAGGTAGTGGTTTTGGCATTCCTACTCAATCATGATTTCTGAAAGAAAGCGCAGCTGCTCAAATGAAGAAAAAGAAAAAAAGGTCCTCTAGAATTCAGGGTTAAAAGCTTTGCTATTCTGCACAGTAAACCTTGCTACTTAAAGTGTAGTCCAAGACCAGCAGTAGCAGCATCACCTGGGAGCAAGTGAGAAAGGCAGAATCTCAGGCTCCATACAGAACCTACCGAATCAAAATCTGCGTATCAGTAAGACCTCCACTTCCAGGGGACACATAAGCACACTAACGCTTCAGAAGTATTCCACTAGAAGAACACCTTAAACAAGGCTAAATAGCAGGCAAACTATAAAAGATCTTGATACTATTTTATGACAAAAGATTGCTATCCTGTATATTTAGCTAATTCACATAAACCAGCAAGAAGAATATAAAATACCCTAATAGAAAAATAGGCAGTTAGCAACAACAAAAAGAATGAACATGTAAAAACATTTTTCGTTAGAAAATAATTCAAATTCAAGTAGTAAAATACCAAATTGGCAAAGTTTAAAAATAATATTACCCACTCTTATAGAATAGACTTCAGGGCAGTAAGTACTCTCCTGTACTGTTAGAGCACATGTAATTTGGTACAAGTTCCTGGAGTGAAATATAACATTAAGTATCAAATGTCTTAAAACTGTAGAAATCATTGATCCAGAAATTTCAATTATGTAATATGTTTTTAAGAATTAAACTGGGTGGGGTAGGAATGGATTGGGAGTTTGGGGTTAGCAGATGCAAACTGTTATATAGAGGATGGATAAACAACAAGGTCCTACTGTGTAGCACAGAGAACTATAGTCAATATCCTGTTATAAACCATAATGTGAAAAAGCATGTATATATATAACTGAATTACTTTGCTGTAGAGCAGAAATTAACACAACATTGTAAATCAACTATACTTCAATAAAATAAATTTTAAAAATTAAAAATAAATTTAAAAAGAATTAAACTGAGACATAAATATGAAGACAGTTATGCAGCATTATTCATGATGTAGAAATTTGGAAACATCCTACATGTTCAACAGTTGGTTAATTAATCACAAAGCATCCAATGGATAGAATTATTATTCAATTGTTAAAAACCATGCTGTAGAAGAACATCTAATGAATTCAGGAGAAATGCCATTATATATAAACATCCAGGTATGTAAACAAAACGGGATACCCAAATGTGAAGAGTAATATATCTTACTGTAAAAGTGTGCGCGACTTTTTCTTTGTAGGTTTCTATGTTTTCCAAATCTCCTGCAATGCAGCTATATTACTTTTCTGAGTCGAAAATAGTATACTTTGTAATAGTGTGATGGAGTCAGCTCATATAGCACAAGAACAATTGTTAAATTTTCTAGAATTTCATGAGCCAGTTGTTAATGTTAAGTGCAGGCAATTTTAAAAATTAAATTATATGGACTTACTAAAAAAATTATATTAAAACAAAGGTAAGGAATACTTAAAACTCATCAATTTCTAATCATTTTACTAGATTTTACAATCATCAATGATGTTGAGGCTATTTAAGCCTATTGTTTCCGTATAATGGAAATGGCAAATAGTGGTGCGCTACTGCACATCTCTTCCTGACTTAGTGTTCGGTGACATTATGTGGGCACTTGAAAGTAGCCTTAGTGGGAGTATTTACACCATGAAGATTGGCATATGCTACAAATCAGGGCTTTCTTCTTTTCCTCCGAGAGCCACTTGGTAAACATTTACCAGCACACCAGACTTCAACCTGACTATTTCTAGTGAAAAATGAATGTGGCCATTTGGGGGACAGAGGGAAGGAGAGAAGGATTCTCCTATTATGAGCAAATTAGGGAGGGGAAATAATTAAATTAGTTTGATTCTTCCAGGGCTGTTTCATATCTAAAAGGCGGACATGGTGGATCTAGTACCCACACCAATTAGTTACTGAAATTCAAACCAACTCCTGTTTAGCACTCATTCATCTTCTTTTCTAAAGCCTTGGTTTTGATCTCTATAACCCAGTTGAACCTCTCTGTGACACGCCAGTCTGTAAAAAGGGGAAAACGTAATGGCCTCATTTAATTCTCAGAAATTTGAATGAGTCAAACTAATTCATGGGGACTACCCTGGTGGTCCAGTGAGTAAGACTCCATGCTCTCAATGCAGGGGCCTGGGTTCGATCTCTGGTCGGGGAACTAGATCCCGCATGCTGCAACTAAGAGTTCACATGTTGCAACTAAGAAGCCCACATGCCACAACTAAGAAGTCGCATGCCACAACTAAAAGATCCCACGTGCTGTAACGAAGATCCCGCGTGCCACAGCTAAGACCCGGTACAGCCAAAATAGATAAATAAATAAATAAATCTTTTTTAAAAAAAACCCACTAATTCATGTATTTGAAAGTACTTTGAAAATCATGAAATGCAGGACTTGCTTATGATATTTACCACATGACAAGAACCGTGGATATCTTATAAAATAAAATTAGAACCCAGTGTGCTCATGTTCGTAACATATTAATATTGCATTAGTTTTAAAACATTTTTAGACACAAAGAGCAATTATTTTCATTTAATCTCCTCCAGAAATATTATTTTAACATAAATACTCACAAAACCCTAAAGCCCCAAATTTCTCCCTCTGTTTAATAAATCCTAATGTCATCAATGCAGCAACTGATTTTTCCAGAAGTAGTTAATTAGTGAATGTAAAAGTATGTGTGTGTCCCAAGTACCTGAAGCTACAGAAGAATCTGCAAAAGACAGTTCCAATGAATTATTCTCTATGTCCCAGGCCTCCAGACTGGGCTGATCTGTGGCTAAAAGGAGGGGCTCCTTGACCTCAGAACCATCTTCTGGTGATAGATTCTCAGACTCTGTGAATAAAAGTATTAGAATATAAACAATAGTGCCATGCAAGTTTTTATACAATATACATAACTGTCATTGTTATTTTGAAAACAGAATAGGGGTTCCTAATAGAGATTAACCTGAATATACTTAAATACTTTGAAATTCTAAACAGAATGTAAATTGTATTGCAATGCAAGTTTTTATACAATATAAAGAGCTGTTATTTTTATTTTGAAAACCAAGTGGGGTCCCTAGTAGAGATCTGCCTAAATATACTACAATACTTTGACATTTTGTAAGGCTTGGAACATGTTTTTATGTTGTGACAAAGTATTTTTATTTTTTTATATGAACACAGTGAGTAAGTCTTTTGTGATGACTAAATTTTATCTAAAAAGCCAATATAATAAGTATTATGCTAATCATAAGTGTGACGATTTCCTATCTGACCATCAACTTTAGGAAGTAAGCCCCTTGTTCAGTGATACAAAGTCACATGTAAGGCTGCATTAATGAAAATGCAAACTTGGTGGTAGTTTTTCTTCAGCTTGTGCTCTAGCCTTTTTGTTCTCTCACTGCGTGTTCTACACGAGATGTACATATGCTTTAATGTCAGCCTACATTCATGTATTCTGAATTTCTGGAGATTTTTTTTAGAAATTTAATGAAATATTCTGAATCCTTCCTTTCTCCTTCCCACCATTTCTTCCACCTAACATTTTTTTTTCTTCAGCCAACATGTATTGAGTGTTTTCTTAAGACTTTTGAAAGAAAGTTACAAAGAAAGGCAAGAGTTTCTGCCCTTCTGAAGTACAATGTGTCAGAGACTGATGCCATAAAGAAAATTTCTTAAAGTATCATTTTCGATTAACCCATCTTAAAGAATAAAGAGAAAATGTGTGCTGTGTATGGAGAATTTCCTGAAGAAAACTGTTCTGACTTTGGAGTTTGTCTTTAGACAAGATGATTTTATAATATTTGTAGGTACATATTAAGTATGTTTGGGGTTTATAATAATAATAGACAATTTATTTTGTGCTTTACAAATGTTAAATCTTTTAACCCTCAAAATAATCCTGGGTAATCAGTAATATTATTTCACAGAGGAGTAAACTGAGGCACAGAGAGGGCAAGTACCCAGTGAAAGTCACACATCCAGGGACATGAAGGAGCCAGGACTCATTAAGTGTCAGGATCCAGAGCCCAGGCCCCTGTGTTAGTCAGCATGGGCCAACATGATAAAGTACCATAGATTGAGTGACTTAAGTCACAGAAAAGTATTTTCTCACAGTTCTAGAAATAGGAAGTCCACGATCAATGTGCCAGCAGGTTGGTGTCTGGTGAGAGCATGTTCCTGAGGTTGCAGAATGTCACCTTCTCACTGTGAACTCACATGGTGGGGAGAGAGAAAGAGACAGAGATCTCTCTTCCTCTTCGTATAAGGCCTCAGTCCTATCAGATTGGGACCCAACCTCTGGATCTCATTTAACCTTAATTACCTCCTAAAGACCTAGCTCCAGATACAGTCACATTGGGGGTTAAGGCTTCAATATATGAATTTGGTGGCAGGGGGGCTCGATTCCATCCACAGCAGCTCCTACCACAGCTAACTTTGAATAATGACAGCTAACTTTGTTCTGGGCATCAAGACCTGCTAGAAAAATGGTTAGATTCCCTTAATAATATGTACAGGTTAGCAAACAATATTTAAATTCCTGACTCCCTTGATTGGATTTTCAGTGGAGGACATGAGAAGTAAGCCCTACTTATTTGGAATGAGTTGGTCAGAAGCACCCTGACTGCTGGTAGGGGTAGTGAGAGTGTAAGGATGCTGAGTTCCAGAAGGGGATTGCATCTTCCATCCAACCTTCAAAAGAAGCTTAGAAATCCCTTTCTACTGGGCTCCCTGTCTTTGTAAGAGCCCACATATCTGGGGTAACAGCCATCATCACCCACTTTGGTTGAAAGAAGGAAAAGCCCCAAATGTAAGAGGATCCTGTCAGGGGACCAGGGAGGGCGAAAAGGATGATGGATAATTGGTGCCACTTTTTTCTTTTCAGGAGGGCTTTATCCCTTTTATAAAGTGTTTGGCCTTGGCCAGCCGACATTATGTGCACAGGCTAGGAGAGTTTGGATAAACTAGTCCCCAAGCCATTCTGAAACAGACATGTAAAGACTTAATCATAATACGAAGTTATGGCATATTATAAGGAAAGTAAAGAGGAAGGCATGTGAACATTAGATGAGGTATATGATGAGGTGTGTTATTATACAGGTATTACGTGTATATATACTTTACCTAGGATTGCTATCGTTCAAAGCATTAGAATTTGAAAAATCGCATTAGCGTCCAACAAGGCACCTTGTAAAGTGGAACTTAAAAATATCTTAGAAAGAAATATGTTGTATGTAACTTGTTGCTCCGCTCCCCCCCAACAAAAAAAAGACAGAAATATGGCGAGACGTTGTCTATGTCAGGAGAAGCTAGAAGACACTTAGAGTTGATCTTTTAGACTTTTTCCTAAACTAGTACACAACTGTAAAATGGGTAAGTACCCTCTACTTTGGGGGATGGATATAACAAGGTCTTTTGTGATCTGCAAGGCTGCTCTTTCTAATATCCCTCAATACACTGAGGCCAAAATTTCCCAGGGAACAAAAAAATTGAGACTGCAGTCATTTCCCTTTGAAGTTCAAGTCCTAGGGTGTTTGTCATGGATGGAAATGGTCGCACAAGGTCTTGAAAGGGAACTCATCATGAGAAGGTGTGATCTGCACTGGGGTCCAGCTCATCCTTGAGGTATGTAGGAGAAATCTGGCCCCATTATTGTATGTAAGTTTGGCCTGAAGTCCCTTTAGAATTAGCAAACTGGCATTAGAGTTACATTGTGGAAATAATAGCTGGGCCATAATATATAAATGCAAAAGAACCCATAATCTTGATGTTGCAAGCAAGTGGCACCACTGAGCCCATTCCAGAGAACTGAAGCAAAATCAAGGTGCTTCTACTGAGAGGGATTTTTTTTTAAATACAGTTACACTTTGCTGTGGAAATAGAAACAATGACAGTAGAAACTGGGGGACCTGCTAGTGGACAGATCATGGAATTACTGCTTGGCTTTTGAAAGCTGGATTAACCACATTTGGCTGAATAAATCCCCCTCAAATCCCTAGATAATCTCAAAAGGGGGAGCCTCTTGAGCTTTTCACTTTGTGGCCATCCCAAACATATGACGCCATACAGCATTTGCTTTGGGCTGAAGCAAGAAGACCTTCCCTAAACATGGATTACACTTCACTCCCCATGATTATTTACACACAGGTCCATTAATACTATTTTGTAATTCTTCTGGGCTTTTCAATATTTCATAGTAAAAATATTTGTGTGTGTTTATGTTTGTCTCTCTCGCTATATATACATATACACACACATACGTACACACTGTTGTGTGTATGTGTATATATACACTAGATATATATACACACAGGTATATATGTGTATATATATCTGTGTGTATTTCTAACCACTGAGCAAAATTAAGCTATTTCATAAATAATACAGCATAAAATCACAATATGCTGTTTACTCTAATAATTTAGTAACTATCTGTTTTTCTTTTGCATAAGTAACTTAGAAAATTGTTCACTGTGTTTTTTATTCCATTAGGAAGTGTGGTTTATGGGAATGGGGACTTTGTATGTCTCATTTAAATCCATATCCCCAGCACCCAGAACAGTGTCTGGTACTCATTACATGTTGATTGAATGACTGACTGAATAAAAGAAGTGAAGTAAGCTTGAAATGATTATAATCATTTAAATTATATATAATTGTGAAAAAATTATACCAATTATAAGTTGGTAATCATTCATTACCAATTAAACTTCAATTTGTCTTACATATGATATTTTTAAAAGCACAGGAAACATACTCTGTAAAGAAAAATAAGATGGCAGATTATATTAGATTTACAAATGATATATGTGAAAGAGCTCTAGAATGTTATTTTTATTATTATAATTGAATACTTTTAAAAACTCACAGAAAGGAACACTGTGATATGTTAGCAATTACAGACCTTTTATCAAATGTTTAATAAATTCCTTAAAAATTTATATAAATGTCCAGAAGACTATGCAGCAGTTGTAATAATCACTAAAATATTTTCTTCCAATTTATTTGTCTAGGCAATGTTAAAATTATCTTGATAAAAATCTCAGACAATCACTTTGTTTCCAAAATAAGATGGGAAATGGAAAACATGTCGGACAAGGAGTCAGCTGCCAATATTCCAGCCCAGCTTGCTGAGTGCTGTGGTCTTTGGAAGGTTCATCTTTTCCCAAGCAGCAGTTTCCTCATTTGTAAAAGGAAGAAAACATACCTCTCAAAATCGCTTGAAATTTTGATTCTAAATACCCTAGTATTTGGCACTGTGTCTACAGGTTTCATTAAACTCTCAGTCACTAGGCGAAACGCAAAAACCCTTCCTTTGTGGAATTAGCAATACCTGCATTGCTTTCATAGCAATCGGTGCCTGTTAACTCCTGGGCAAGCGCATCGTTTCCTGTTTCCCTCAGCACAGTCACAAACGTAGAAAACCAGTTTTCTTTCTGCACGATCCTTTTCAGTAGCTCTCTTACCCCTGCTTCATTTCCATTATTTTCTGCAGCAGAAACCTGTTTTAAGAGAAAAGTAGAATTAAAGAAGTCCAACTATCTTATGAATAAACTTAAACAGGAACTAGCCTTTAGAAAAATTGCACAATTAAGCATATGTATAAAGGCTCATATTCAAATACTAAAGAAAACAGCAATACCGCTTATAGAAATTTTGGATTCTAGGGGGAAAAAAATCCCTGGGCCAATCCCCCTTTTAAATATACACTATTTTTTTAAGCTATTGAGATATTCAAAGCTGACACTTAGGAAACATGTTTTACCTCCGCCATTCTGAATAAGGGGTGCAAAAGAAGGCGTCTTTAATTTCTAGCCATGTTACGTCTATTTGCATCAATTTCTTTCTGTATATCTGGGGCTTGCTGTATCTTTTCAACCCATGGAGTCTATAAACAGGAAATCAAACATTTCTTATCCGACCTCTCTTTCTTCACTATTACCACTATGGAATAAGTAATTACTATCAGACATTTATATTCTTTAATATTTGTATTATTTATTACTGCTATAATATATTTTTTTAAAAATTTGTATTTACTTAACATTATAAGACATTTATTTCTATATTCCTTTTTTTAAGTATTGGGCAGAAGCATTTCTATATCCATTCATTACTATTTTTAACTTTCATTTAATTTCTCCTTTAGATTAATCTAGTAAATCTTTTTAAATGTGAATCATTTGTGTAATCCTTATTACAGTGCATCTCCCCAGTTCTTAATACAGCACCAAACATTTGGAGAAAAGATCACATTTAGACCAGAAAGAAATTAGGCAGGACACCATCAACTTGCTGGGCCATTAGTCAAGCCACTTCCTCTCCAGACCTCAGTTTCTACATGTGTAAAATGAAGCACCTGAAATAAAATTACAGCATTTGTCCATCCTAGCTGCATGTTAGAATCACCTGAGGAGCTTTAGAAAATACTGATGTCTGAAATCTACCCCCAGAGATTCTGATTTGTCCATGGGGGGAAACCAGAAACTTTTTTCAAAAGCACCTCTTGATTCTAATCAGCAGCTTAGGTAAGAAGTACTAACTTACATACTCTCAGAGGTCTTTCTCAACATTTGCCCATCTTCTACATGTATAATATGGACTATTCAGCTAGATTAATTGTTTCCTACAAATTTGTGTATTTTCTAGTCCTATAAATATATCCAATAACCATTTAATTTCAGGAATTCACATTTTTGGAACAATGTCTGGTACAAATTCAGTGTTTATTATTATGATGACTGGGAAAACATCTATCTTTACAAACATTTCACCAGCAGACACTACTTAGTACAAGATTATACCACATGATTTCTACCCAAAGAATATGTTCGTTTCATCAACTAATAGATAATTATGTTATTATACATGTTTTGCATATATCAACCCAACAACTCTGAAGAAGATACCGATATTAACCCATTTTACAGATCAGAAATCCAAGGCTCAGAGAAGTCCAGTTACCCCTCTAAGGCCACAAAGCTAGTAAATGGCAGAGGTAGAATTAGATCCCAGGCATTGGCTTCAGAGGCTGAATACTGCCTTACTGAGCTGTAATTATAGCTGGTAATTGTCTCCAATTTTAAGTTCATTTTCTGACAAGAAGTGGTTAAAATGACTACTTGACTTAATAAAATTTAGGCGATTTCAGTCCATCTCCCCCACAGCATTTCTAAGCAGATTCTTGCTCATTTCCTACTTTTCTTTAATTTTGTTAATTTTCTAGTGGAAATCCTTTGTCTTCTCTGATGTTTGTAACATCTCTATTACCTGCTAATTTAAGCAGTAGTCTCTAAAGATGCTAAATGAGACTGGTTTGAGCACCTTATTTTAACTCAACCATTTCCATTTTTAATTATCTCAGCCTTTTATCAGCTTTAAACTCATTCCACAGAAGTAGTAATCAGAAAGCATTTCTCTAAAATGAACAAGTGAAGCACTGTAATAAAGACTTATACTTAAAAACCTAAGCATATTATATCCACTAAATTTTCTTTGACAATTAACCAGTTAGTCGATCTTTACTGTAGAATTGTATTTGTCAAGCTTGCTTTGTCCTTACTGAGTTCAGGCATTTGAGAATCATTATGCCATTATTTCCTGCAAGTATTTTTATTGTTTGAATGTGGAACTACATATATAATACCCGTGCAATTTTAGCAGGGTCATCAAGATTCTGAATTTTTAAGAAATCTTCCTAGTTCCTTCCTGCTAGAAAGTACATCAATTCCCTTTAAAGCAATCACACAATGTTTTTTACTTAAATTTGTTCTCCTATATATAAGATCCCAATAGGGCTTCCCTGGTGGCGCAGTGGTTGAGAGTCTGCCTGCCCATGCAGGGGACGCGGGTTCGTGCCCCGGTCCGGGAAGATCCCACATGCCGCGGAGCGGCTGGGCCCGTGAGCCATGGCCGCTGAGCCTGCGCGTCCGGAGCCTGTGCTCCGCAACGGGAGAGGCCACAACAGTGAGAGGCCCGCGTACCTCAAAAAAAAAAAAAAAAATCCCAATATATACACTTGATTACTGAAATTCTTGGGAAATGAATATTTAGACTTGAGCCTGAAACAGGACATATAATGATTCCCACTCATGTTCCTTCCCCACTGAATGTATTCTCTGAATATGAAGTTAAAAATGTCTATGGATACATTGTTAACTAATTTATAGAGTGTAAAATAAATATGAGTTTGTGGGTAATACAGTTCAATACTTTCATATCCTGAATTCTTTTTTTTTTTTTTTTTTTTTGCGGTACGCGGGCCTCTCACTGCTGTGGCCTCTCCCGTTGCGGAGCACAGGTTCCGGACGCGCAGGCTCAGCGGCCATGGCTCACGGGCTCAGCCGCTTCGCGGCATGTAGGATCTTCATGGACTGGGGCACGAACCCATGTCCCCTGCATCGGCAGGCGGACTCTCAACCACTGCGCCACCAGGGAAGCTCCCTGAATTCTTTGATCTATGTTTTTTCTAACAGAAATCAGTAGAGAAACCAAAGATATTTCGTTTAAGCACTGGCTTGCCAACACAATTGTAAAGTTAGATAAAAATGCTTTCTTCCCCCTCAGAACAACCGTAGATAGCTATTTAAATATAATGGTGACCTTTTAATATAGCAGAGCTCAACCCTCAGTACCAGTAAATCAGGAAGCAAAACTCTTACGTTAAAAACAAAGAATTTTTAAAGAACAAGTTCCCTCCAAAAGTTAATGTCTTTCTGAATGACTATGTATTGTCACAATGACATAACTAATTTCTTATTTGTACTTTTTGTTGCTAATAAAATTCTTACCCATCCTAATTTACCTGACATTACAATGAGCTAGAAGAAGATTAACTCTAATACTCAACTTCATGTAGATGGAACTGGAGGGTTTCTAGTTGGACTGGTGATATTATCTGCTGTTCTACTGTGTAAATGAAAGGTACAGAGTGTCTTCTAGGACTATAGATGTTTGATGCTTTGAACTGGGCAGGGCTGAAACATGCAGCTTACTTAATCTGTTCAAATTGATATTAAGACAGTGTGGAGGGGCTTCCCTGGTGGTGCAGTGGTTAAGAATCCGCCTGCCAATGCAAGGGACACGGGTTCGAGCCCTGGTCCAGGAAGATCCCACGTGCCGCAGAGCAACTAACACCATGTGCCACAACTACTGAGCCTGGGCTCTAGAGCCCGTGAGCCACAACTACTGAGCTTGTGTGCCACAACTACTGAAGCCGGCGTACCTAGAGCCCTTGCTCTGCAACAAAAAGAGAAGCCACTGCAGTGAGATGCCCGCGCACCACAATGAAGAGTAGGTCCCGCCTGAGGCAACTAGAGAATGCCTGCACAGCAACGAAGACCCAACACAGCCAAAAATAAATAAATGAATAAACAAATTAATTAATTTTTTAAAAAAACACTATAGAAATGTTTACATGATCCACAGTTCATGGCTGTCTAAGTCATGGATGTGCTACGATGTCACTTAGCATCCTAAATAGAAGCAGGCCAGTACAGGGACACCCCCTTGCTGTTAGGGAGCATCTATTATAATGATCTATAAAGTGATTCTTGTATTTATTGCTGAGTCCTCAGTGTTTGCAATAGTGCCTCACATATACTAGACATTCTTTAATTATTTGTTAGAAGAATGAACACTGATCAACACCGCATAGTAAACTCCGTGAAAGCACAGACGGCATTTGTGTTATTCTCCAATCATTTCAGCACTAGCATGGTGTCTGATGCAAGGTGCCGCTCCATAAATTTAAACCGAATGAATGAATAATCAGAGGATTAAATAAATTTCTTTGGGTACCTGCTGGTCACAAAACTAAATCTAGGATCATGTTTTTAGAAGTGCTTACGTAAGAGGGGCAGGGATTGGGAGGTGGAGGTGAGAATCCAAGACCAAGTAGAAAGTGTCAACCGGAAAACAGGAAAAGCATTAAAATAAAATGTTTTTTAGAAGTTCTGATTTCTTAGTTAAATGCTATTTTAAGGTGTCAAAAAAGCAGATTTGGAGATCTTATATTCGTCATCCACCCATCCATTCCCCAATGCCTGGCAAGGCAATTCATTACTCCAAGTGTTTTCATTTCTTATTCCAGACAATTCCTTGGAAATAAATCCAATCAATCAACACTTATTAAGCACCAATATTATACTTAGTCCTAACTGGGTTCTGGTTTCATCCTTAGATGAAAAACATTGTTTCTCCCTCAAATCACAGTTTAATCCAGGGACTTTAGGAGGCAGATCTCAATTTCAACATGGGGTATTTACCTAAATCCCTGAAACTTTAAATTCACAAGGAAATGTGACCAAATAAATAATAGAAGTCACATCATAACCAAACAGCTCTTTCTTATTTATAAAGCCTTTTCATAAACACTATTTCTCACTCATGTTCAATAAAATACTGTGAATGAGACAGGAAATTATTATTATGTCCATTTTCATGGGTACACTTAGGATCAGGAAACAAATAATGTAGTCCAAAGTAACGCAGATGGTAAGAAACAGAGATAGATCTCAAATCCAGGTCTTGCCATTCCAAATTCCCATGCTTTCCCCACTACACTTTGCTGTTATACGATAAACATTCCTCAAGGACCCCATATCAACATGCTGGGGATTCTTCTAAACCTAGTGGTGCCTTTCCATCATCCGCCATTGATTCCTTTTGAGACTGATGGTACCTGTAAAATGACGTGTACAAAAACTATTCCAAAGTTTCACGCAGACACTATTGCTCCTTTGAAAGCCTCAGATACATAGCTCCTCTAGCTTTCAGGGCCTCCTTTGAAATACGACTCTGAGGGAGAATTTGGGTTGCTTTGGCCTTAACTGCTACCACTACACAAATGTCCCTTTACTCTATATCTTCTTTGTGTCAAATCCCTTGCATTCCTGCTAGCTGCCTCCAAGCTTGCCAGAATCAAGAACTTGGATAAAAACTAGCTGGCAGAAATTCAATCCAGGCAAGACAAAAGTGATGCTGATAGGCAGACATATTTAGAGTAAATAAGGAGAAGTGCTGTTTCGCTGGCAATCGGGACATCGTACCCACTAAACATAAACAGCTTTGTGGTGTTACTGGACTCTGTTGCTTCTGGACTTCCTAACAGCTACTGTGGCTGGAAATGCCATCTTCCATCTCCAGCTGGCTTGAAGGCTGCATACTGTCTTCCAAATTAAGTTTCTGCCACAGTGATGTACACATTTGTCATATCCAGCTGGACTACTATAATGCGTTCTAGCTGGTTCTCAATACACAAAACTACATAAACGTTACCGACAACAGTGTAATGTAATTTACTAGTTGGGAAAACCAGTCCTCAGAATTAGATGCATGCTTGGGTCTTTGGACAGGCCCTATGGCTGTCAAGAGGACGAAGGAGTATTAACTTTAGTCACTAAAGACCAAGTCACATCATAGGCTGATACGAGTCCCGTGCCCAGAACTTTGTAACAAGGATACAAACAGTTGATGAATTAAAAAGAAAGAGAGAAAGAAAGTGTCAAAAATCATAGCATGTTAGACTTTGACCCTCAAAATGGGTTTATTTGCCTACATGCCTTTCAAAATAAGACTTTTTACGCACACCCTGAGTAAGTCAGATTTAAATAGGTAAGCATTTCTATACTCCACAGGACATCCTCACTCATTGAAAAACAATGAACAATAAAACATTAAGTGTAAAGTCACCTGTAAAATCCATCCTGTCAAAATGCCACGTAAAAAGTCCACTATTCTTTTATTAATATGAAAAACTGCAACTAGCAACATATTTTTTCAGTTAATTATCTCCAATTTTTGATTCCCAGAGAGTTGAAACTTTGAGTAAAGAAAAAAAAAAGTGTGTGTGTACTATGTAGTTTCCCCATTTGGACCAAAATTAAATGGTATAGTGCATAATATAGGCCAGAGATTGGCAAATGTTTTGTTTAAAGCCCAGATAATAAATATTTTAGGCTTTGTGGGCTATACGTCTCCGTACAAATGCTCTTAAAGCGCAAGCGCAATCATAGCATGTAAATGAATGAGCGCTGGCTGTGTTCCAAGAAAACTTTCTTTATGAACTGAAAATTTAAACACCATTCTTAGCTTTCGGGCTGGATTTAGCCCATGGATCATGGTTTGCTGATCCCTGTTCTATGGAACTTTATAAAATAAGACATAAAATTTCACACCATCAGGAACTAAATCCCTAGCTCTGCTAATGTCTTCCTGGGAGAACTTCGGCAAGTTATTTAAACTGCCTCAGTCTTCTCACCTGTAAAACGGCACAGTTAATAACATAAAAAAACCTCAATAGATTATTGCGAGCATGAACTCTGATAATACATTTTGCAAATGATACTAATTGCACACAGTAAGTGTTTAATAAATGTTGTCTATTAGCATACATTATTATTCTAAAGTTAACTCCTCTTTAGTTTATTTCAGTGAAAGAATTAGAAAAGTAGCCGTTTTCAAAATTATGTTTTCAAAAGCCTAGATATTCTCTTCTCAAGGAGGGATCCAAATTTACCAAAAGATATCAAAGAACATTTGGAATGGGGCAAATGGAGGAACAACCCCGAGTTGCAATACCTGTACCTGCCTACAAGTCCAGCTCCATTTGAACTGACACCTACCCGATTTCTGTCTTCAACTGTCAACAGCTCTTCCATCACACATCTATCCAAGACATCTGTAACCAGAAGCTTGTCCACCAGTGTGGGCTGAAGGAGGTTCAGCAATTGGAGACACTCATCGTGAGCATTCTCAAAGGATGGAGAGGGCAAGTCTGTGAGCTCAGGGTTCACGTAGCGGGCGGCTAAGGGGTTGCCTGCTAGCCGGAGGGCGTCCACAAACATCCTAGTCCAGCCGAGGGGCCAGGCCCCCTTCTCCAAGGTGTTCAGAAGCAGATCAGCTGCCTGCATGTTCCCGGTGGTGGCGGCCGTCCTCTGAATCTGCTCTTTCACGTCTGCAGGTAGAAAGGTCAGGTAGTCCAGTACTGGCTCCACCTGGATGTACATTTTCACTCGGGCCCTGAAACACGAAATGAGATAGCAGAAATTCTTGTCTGCGGAATACCCATCCGACGACATCTTTCCTTCTCAGAGGTCGGAGAAGATTCTCCCCAATAGACGGACAAGTTGCTGTTCTCAGCTCAGCGGATGAGATGTGTGGCCCGCTGCTTTGGAGCGGCAGGGTCTGCAGCGATGCTCCTGGCAACGACGGGGTTGCCTGCACGACGCCCAGGTGGGCGCGCGAGGGCGCGGTCGCACCTGGGCAGGTAGGCAGGACGCGGCGGCGGCGGCGGCGGCGGCGGCGGGCGCTCGCAGGGGCTGGGGACCGGTGCGCCTCGTCTGCGCACTGGGGTGGAAGCTTCTGGGCCAGCTTTCCGCCAGGCAGTTTTATAGTTTGCCTGATTACGGTTTCTGTTTCGATTCTCTTCTTCAGGACTTTCCACACGTAATCCGCCGGGCGGGGAGTGTCTGGTCTGGGAGGAGCCACCCTTTGGTCGGTTCCGGTATGCACAGTCCTTCGGTCAAGGGCCCTGTGGGAAAAAGAAAAAGAAAGGGAATTCTCTCTTCCAGCGAGTAAGACCTCAGCGCTCCAGCAATGCCAGCGGGTATTCCGTCTACCTTGCAGGGTTCGGCCTTACAATTCAGACTTCTTTCCCAGGGCCGTCTCACATCACCCCTCGTCAGCTAAGATGTGGAGGGGGTGCAAGCGCGTGACTGGGGGCTTCCCAGCCCAGAGGGGAAGAGAAACTGCCACAGACCCTGATGTCAGCAGCAAGGTGTTAGCCTTGGCTGGTGAATGCAGGCAGCCCCTGGCCGCGCCTGAGTGGTAAGATTACAGGGGACAGGCAGAGAGATGAAGCTAAGAAGACATCTTTTCAGAGATGTGTTAAGCCCAGAACCCCAGGATGAAGTGACCGCTGTACCCTTTCCAGAACAAACCTGCCCTTCTGTGTGTCCCCAAGAAGTAACTCTTTGGGAATTTGTGGGTGGGTATGCAAAAGAGCAAGTAATGATAAGCAATTAACTGTATCGCCTCATGCATAGATAGTAGTATTTATTTGGCTTTGACCAAGGCCTGGTGACAGATGCTGAAGGACTTGAACCGACAGCTCAGCTTAGGAGGAAGCCAAGACTGAGGGTTTCCCATCACCCAGTATGTAAGTTCCCCATATTCTTTAATATACAACTTTCCTTTAATAAAACAAAACAAAATCCCCAACAACTTATTTTTGATGTAGCTGCCATTCTTTTCTTGGATTCAATACAGCAAGTTTTGGCTGAAGCAGCTAGGAACTTAATTAGCAACTAATGTACCAACTTGTAGTAAACATCAACATTTGTCTATGTCATGAGGGAAGAGACACCCACACTGAGAAGTGGCAGCTTTGGTTCGGTACAGAAGCCACATAAATGTGAGTCCTTCACGTGGCTACTCATTCAGGTGTTCTGCAACCCTGGATGACTGTGGGTGGTAGCTTATCTGCTTCATAATGAGAACCTCATGGTCCAGAATTATATGGAGGAGGAAGGGGTCATTTAGGCTGTCAAAAAGATATATTTAGGAAAAGGAATCTGCTAGCAATGCACATTCAATGAAGTTTGGATAGGCCAGGGAAGCTTGGTGGAGTTTTGGACTGGATAAGTGAAACACAGAATCTTTGTATTTACCGGAGGCATAGAAAATACCCAATTGAGTACTTTATAGCTGTCGTCTTATATTATTTGCTAATTATATTATGTAGCTAAGCCTTTTTTCTTCCCCAAGGATTGTAAGCTGCTTGAAGAAAGGACATATTTACACAGGACCAGTACAATACTCTACAAATAGTAGGCCCTTGCTGATTTTCCCCCTGAATGGGAATTTTATTTGCCTTGACCCGGCAGCTGGCTTAATGTCAAACACACAGTGAAAGTTGTTGAAGTGAAATAGAACCTTGGCCTTGCAGGTGAGCCTGATTTATGCTATTTTTTGCTGTTTCTTCATAAAATATTACCATATCTTTATTTACTTTGGAGACTTTATCTTGTAGGTAGAAGATAACCACATTAGACATTTCTACAGAAGTATTCAAATTATCAATTTTAGTTATGTGTCTACAAAGATATCTGTTAGGGCTATTAAAGTCCCCCTCACCCCCTCAGGTGCTGGCAGGTTTTATTCAGTATGTTAAAGCAAGAACAAACAAACAAACAAACCAAAAAACGTTCTGTCCCCTGTTACTCATCTGTCCGTCCTTTAGTTTCAAACATTGGGGAATAAAAAGGGGTTGCTTATTAAATATGGGGAAATAATGACATCTTCTTAACACCACAGAATTGCTGTCCTGGTGAAAGAGGGTCAAAAGTGGAAGTATAAATGTTTGGTATTTAGATTATATCATTCATTCAATCACTTAAAAAATTGTTATTAAGAACCTACTATGTGGGGCTTCCCTGGTGGCACTTAAGAATCTGCCTGCCAATGCAGGAGACATGGGTTCGAGCCCTGGTCCGGGAAGATCCCACATGCCGCGGAGCAACTAAGCCTAAGCCCATGTGCCACAACTACTGAAGCCTGCGCACCTAGAGCCCGTGCTCCACAGCAAGAGAAGCCACCGCAATGAGAAGCCCTTGCACTGCCAACGAAGAGTAGTCCCCACTCACTGCAACTAGAGAAAGCCCGCGCACAGCAATGAAGACCCAAAGCAGCCAAAAAATAAATTAACTAAGTAAATCTATTTTTTTTAAAAAGAACCTACTGTGTGACCAGTGTTGCTCTAGGAGCAGTTTATAAAACTAAACAAAGTTCCTACTTTTATGGGTCTGACATTCTAATGGGAGTGGGAAGACAGAAAATAAATAATAACTAGAAAATATACAGTGTGCCAGGTGAGGATAAGTGCTATGAGGACTCTGGTAAGATCTAGCTAATAATGCACATTGCAATTTCACTGGTTGATTTTTCATATAGATGCCCTCTCCTGACCCTCACCGTTAGCATCACATAATACCCATCAATAAAAATTATCAATACATATTTACTTTCAGGTAAGAGTCACTTTGCTGCATGAAGATTGAGTGATGAGGACTGATCCTGAGGGAAAATATAAACCTCTTTATTTTTAGGAATCTACCATAGTCTTTTTTTTTTTTTTTTTTTTTTTGCAGTACGCGGGCCTCTCACTGTTGTGGCCTCTCCTGTTGAGGAGCACAGGCACTGGACGCGTAGGCTCAGCGGCCATGGCTCACGGGCCCAGCCACTCCGCGGCATGTGGGATCCTCCCGGACCGGGGCACGAACCCGTGTCCCCTGCATCGGCAGGTGGACTCTCAACCACTGCGCCACCAGGGAAGCCCTACCATAGTCTTGATAGAGCCACTGCTGGAGGAAAGAAGTTGAGGAAAAAGAAAGCCAATCTCTCAAAATGTATCCTTTTTCTTCATCTATATTTTTGCACCATGGTTTAGTTTATTTTCTTTTTTGTTTTAATAGGGGTTTCCTCTGTCACATTTCTTCATATAACTTTTATTATCATCCTCCTTATTGTTTCTAAACATAAGTTTCTGTTTCCTTTCTCCTTTGAGGTAGGAAGTCATACTGAGCTATATTTTTCCTTTTTTCTAGAGCTGCCTTTTCTTTTTAAACCCAAAAGCAATATTTCAGTCTCCATCAGTTTTAAAAGTCACCTTTTAGCATTTTGTTTTTTAAATTGTAGTTCAGGAAGATGCTAGATAACAGATTCTTGCCGTTATGCGACTTACCGTTTGAGTTTTCTACAGCTAAGAAGTAGTAAAAATCATAACTGCCACTTCTTTGACAAACTAGAACTACAATTTAATGGCCACACATGGCAGTAATGCCTTTTCCAAAGAAAATGACAATAAATTTAATTTGATGAGGAAATGCTTCTAGAATTGATGCTCTGTTTTTTTCACTTGTTTACTAAATTGTATCAATAAAGAGCCTATTCTGTGTAATTTACAGTTAGATGCCCTTTGACTAGCAGAATAGAGCTGTGATTAAGCTTAGAGACTGTGAACTCAGGATACCAGGATTCACATCTCAGCACTGCCTCTTAATTGCTGTGTGATCTTAGGAAAATAACCTCAAATTTCTCAGTTGTAAAACGAGAATGATAATGATACCAGTACTATGTCATGAGGTTGTTGGAAGCACTTAGCACTAGTCCTGGCATGTTATACATGCCCTATACATGACTGCCAGCATTTTTATACAAACGATGAGTAAGAGATGTTGCTAGCCCTCAACGAATGTACGGTTGATAGAGGAAATAACTTAGTTATACACATAAACATTATATAATAATAGCCATCTAACTGATACTTACACAGGATCCCTTTTTGCAAGAAACAAAAGCTGATAGGCTGATTTAGCAGAAAAGTTTATTGAAAGGATACCGTTTATATGTCAATGCTACTCTCTCACTTCGTCCCAGCTTACCCTTCCCCCTCCCCGTGTCCTCAGGTCCATTCTCAAATAGGTAGCTAGTGGGAAGCAGCCGCGTAGTGCACGGAGGTCAGCTGGGTGCTTTGTGACCACCTAGAGGGATGGGATAGGGAGGGTGGCAGGGAGGCACAAGAGGGAGGGGATATGGGGATATATGTATATGTATAACTGATTCACTTTGCTGCACAGCAGAAACTAACACAACTCTGTAAAGCAAGTATATGCCAATAAAGATGTTAAAAAAAGGATATTGTTTATATTTCAAAAACATAAATAGGTCCAAAATAGAAAAAAATTCTAAGTTTACTAGATCATGATACCCATTTCTTAATTACTTCCAAAAATTCAGTTATAAACTTTTGGTTTTAAGTGTGCACGTGTGAAAGCTTTTCAACATAATGAAAAGTTTTGGCAAAAAAATCAGGTGTCAGTGAAACATTTTCCAAACATCCATTTTTCTAAATACTTCCTCCATAGCTTAATTCCTTTTAAAAGCAGTTACTTGCATATTTTCACACCTTTAAAACAACACCTTTGCCTCAAAGGCATAAATTGGCTGAGCTTTTCTTTTTCTTTTACTTTATTTTACAATAAATGCTCAAGAACAAACTACAGTCAACTGTAGGTAGAGTGCCATTGTCTTTTCCTTGAAATCCTGGTTGACATTTAGCTGGTGAGCACTGTGTGGTTAGATGTCTCGGTCTGTGTCCATTCTGAGTGAGGAGTGGCTGTTCTAGTTGCTTAATACCCACCCCATATACTTAGTTAAATATTTTCATTTCACCTCTGCTCCTATATAGCTGACAAAGTCTTGAAGTAGGATTAGGAGACAGAAGTTATTGCTGTAGAATGAGTTATTGAAATCAAATATTGAGATAAATTGAACCAAACTTTTGAGCTGCTAAATCACATGGTTACACTAAGATTTCAAAAAAAAAAAATAAAGCATTGTCAGTTACAAATTATTTTTATTATTAATACAGTAGATTATATCAGTTGCATTTTAAAATCTTATTTCACTTTTGTCTGATCACTTACTTTTTTTTTCTTTGAGGTACGCGGGCCTCTCAGGGAAGGAAGCCCTGATCCCTTACTTTTAAGTTTGTATTGTTGTTTGTATTTTAGGATATGTCATTATATTTGTACATGTAAAGATTTTCTATATATATATATATATATATATATATATATATATTTATTTATTGGGGTCCGTGTTCAAATATTTTAACTGATAGGGATCAAGAACAAAGTACTTGCGGCTTCCCTGGTGGTGCAGTGGTTGAGAATCTGCCTGCCAGTGCAGGGGATACGGGTTCGAGCCCTGGTCTGGGAAGATCCCACATGCCGCGGAGCAACTGGGCCCGTGAGCCACAACTACTGAGCCTGCACATCTGGAGCCTGTGCTCTGCAACAAGAGAAGCCACGATAGTGAGAGGCCTGCGCACCGCGATGAAGAGTGGCCCCCACTTGCCACAACTAGAGAAAGCCCTCGCACAGAAACAAAGACCCAACGCAGCAAAAAAAATAAATACATTTATAAAAAATAAAAGAACAAAGTACTTGGAGACTGCAGCTCTAGAGAGCTTCCCAAGGGCTAGAGATGGTGTTAAATTTGAAGAGCAGTATTAATAAGAATGAAGGGGGAAGGTGTGGAGGTGAAAGGAGAGAAAGCTCCGGGAGGAAAAGAAATTCAACGTTTAGATCGTAGAAGTAGAATATTCCAAGTTGCTAGCGTTATTATTGCTTTGTGACAAATGTTGGTATATTAAGTTAATACACGGAACTTGAATATATTTCATAGCCTATTGCCAGACATGCTGCCCAGCAGATTTGTTGCAGAATTGGACCCTTTTTAAAAAATTAATTTTTATTTAAAAAATAGTTTATATTCACTGTAGAAATTTCAGCGGGAAAATCACATCATATTGAAGAAGATTATATGAATTACTTATAATCCTATCACCCAGAGATAGGCATTATTAATATTTCAAATGCATTTCCTACCAATATTTAATTGCACAAATATATGTGTAAATGCATGTGTGTGCACATACCTATACACACTCAACATCTGTTCATCAGAGAGTGAGCTGAGGTGACCTCAACTGTGAGGAAGAGATCTCCATAGGTAGATTGTATTGACATTCCAAGGGGAGAAAGAATCTGTGAGAGATTCCCTGCGGCAGGGGTGGCCAGGATATAAGAAGTTCATTCCTGAGTTGCCTTTGCTGTACTGACTCTTCTTAGTCCCAGGTCTTCCATGAAAGGCTGCCACATGTAATGGGTTTGTGTTGTGGTGCTTTGGTTAATAAAGGAGAGGCAGTGGCCCCATGTGGTGGAGCAGAGCTACACAGAGAGAAAAGTGTATCTGTAGAAAGTGAGACAGGGAGCATAGATTGAGAATTCCATCCAAGAGAGACAATGAGAGCATAAGCCCTCTAGGGATTGTCAGACATCTTAGGAACTGTGCCAGACTTACCATGCTCTACAGGATACGAAGGGCCATCTCAGTAGGCATACTTTCAGCTGCCAGGTAAAGACGATGCCTGAGTAGGTGTGGCCCAGCAACAGGAATTGATTTTTCTCACATAACAAGAAGAGTCAATGACTCATTGAGGTCAGAACTCTGGGATGTGTCCTGTAATTTTCTTGGCTTTTCTCTCATGGTTGCAAAATGGCTACTACAGCTCTGAACATCATTTCTTCCTACAACTCCAGTTAAAAGTAGGTTATAGCAGCATGGAACATAGAGTTTCTCCCACTTGCCTTCTCCACAGTGAAGGAAAACAAAAGTGTCACAGCAGAATTTTTTTATATGTCTCATTGGCTAGAACTGGGCTGTGACACCGCCCCTAGAATAAAGTGATACCTGCTCAAAATACTAAAAAATTCTGATTTCTAATAGTAAGACACTGTTTGTCACAGGAGCTCAAGCCATTTTATTTGACCATTAAAATACAAAAATAACCCAGAGAAAGCTAGAAAAATTTGTTTTTTAGATGCTTTCCTTACCTGAGCACACACATTGCCCTTGAAGAGCATCCCCAATAGGAAGTACCAAAGCAGCCATTCAATTCTTTGTTGTGGTAGCAAAGTGAGCTAGAAAGTTGTTCTCAAGCCTAGTTGTATATTTGACTCACAGGGAGACATATATACAATTATTTATTGCATCAGAATCTCCACAATTGGAACTTTATTGTCAATTATTTCTCCTTTCAATTCCACCTGTGATTCCACTCTCCAGCCAGAGTCGAGAACTAGAGATGAGGGCCTCTGCTAGCCTAGGGTCAACAGAGAGTACAGTGGAGTCTCGTTACTCGCTATAAACTCACCCTGAATTAGCAAATATGGAACGACTTCTCCTGGGGAAGTATTAGGTTCCTGAGAGCCTAATTCACAACATTTTTAAAACCAATCAATGCATAACCTTGCTTTGTGTGTGTTTCTATTTAAAGACCCCTTATTTAATATATATTGTTAATTCACTGACATTGTACTCAGGGTCAACAACACTGTAACTCACACCTGAATAAGCTTATCTAACACATATTTCTCTTTGAGGCACATCACAGCCTTCCAGTGCTTGGATACACTAGATAACACTTCAGGACTATGCTTGGGGCCATTTAAAACAGTGAAATCACCAACAAAAAGCACAAAAATATAAAAAATTAGCACTAAACATATGATGAAAAGGACACTGGTTTGCAAGGTGAAAACTGAAACAAGTAGTAGAGCATCCCCTTGTTCAACCTCAGCTAGGAAAATTAAATTTTATAATATTTAAAAATATTTAAAATAAAATATTTCCTGATATACACCTAAGAGAATTTAATTTTTCTCCTCCGAATTCCTAATTAGAACGTGTGTATCCGTGTGTTGCATTTGTGTGTCTATATGCATATTTGTGTTGAGGGTATAAAGATTCAACAGCTCTAGGGGAGCTTGCATGGTCCTTCCCACCCCTCAGAAGTGGTACACAATTTTAGAACTTAATTAGCACAGAGGGTTTCATTTCATTGACTCTTTCTCCCTCAAATGCAATTAAAAACCTCAAGAGGGACGTATCGTACTATGTGGGAGATTTTTAAAATTTTAATGATAGCGTGGTCCAAATTATTTTGTTACTACAAATGATCTCTTTTAAAATACTTTAAGATGAAGGAGTTATGATTTTAACAGATGGATGACTGTAAATAAGACTGCAAGCTTGGACTGTAAGTGATGTTTTACATGTCAGAAATATTTTGTTTTTCAGGAATAGACTGCTTATGTGCACATAAATGTGCTGTGTGTTGTTAATTAGGGATTAAGAATAATAGTAACATACAGTATTAGTAGAACATCACAATGAACTGTAGAGAAAACCTGAACTTCCTCACAAAATGAATTCTAAAAGCTGGCCCAGAATCTCAGGTGAGGCCAAGCACTGCCTGTGGCTTAGTAAGTTCCCTGGACCCTAGATGACCCAGCAGACCCAGAGCAGCACAGGCCAAGTCCTAGACATTCAGGTGTATGCACGCCCTTCCCAGAAAGGCACTTGCCTTGATTCCTTCCTTCCTTAGGCTCCTCTGTAGAGCTGCTGGCTGCTGATGGTGTTGCCTCTGCCGCCACCTTGTGGGGTTTTAACTAACAAATCTTAATTGTGTCAGCACTGGTTTGGCTGGTCTCAAGTAAATGAAACAGTAACTAGGTACAATTATAGATTTTTTTTTTTTGCCAGATAACAGAAAAGGGATACAATCTACATTTCCCAATGGGAAGATAATTTAGTATACAGTATTATATCTTATAAAAACAGAGAACAGAAAGAGGACTAATTTATCTGCTAGTAGGGAATTTCCCCATTTTGCAAAGGTGCACTGAGATTCATAGAAGTTGTATTATTCTGCCCAACGTCACACAGCCAATAGATGAACTTGGAGTCAATTATCAATCTCTAAAATATTTATTGCACAGTTCCTTCAAGAGTTAAAATAGACAATAATGACTAGAACCAATTGTTTTAAAATGAAGGTTTTATTGTTATTCCAGTATGATGAGGACAACAGATCAGGAGGCGATTGCCATTGAAAAAACAGTTAGGGGCGTCCCTGGTGGCGCAGTGGTTGAGAGTCCGCCTGCCGATGCAGGGGACACGGGTTCGTGCCCCGGTCCGGGAAGATCCCACATGCCGCGGAGCGACTGGGCCCGTGAGCCATGACCGCTGAGCCTGCGCGTCCGGAGCCTGTGCTCCGCAACGCGAGAGGCCACAACAGTGAGAGGCCCGCATACCGAAAAAAAAAACAAAACAGTTTGTTACAGTTTCCAAGAGGAGGGGGCACACCAGACCATGCAGGACCACATAGGGAAGCACCAGTGTCAGGAGGTAGAAGGAGTAAGGGGAAAGCCTGGGGTGGGAGCCTTTATTTTGGTTTCCATGGGAATGACCAGGCAAGGCAGGGTAAGCAGGGTTAGAATTGGCTGGTTTGAATAATTTTAGCAGGCTCTGGGGCAGAGAAGCTGTTTCTTCTAGGTGCCTGGTATCTGGCCCCAGGAAGATTAGTGCAGAGGATACTGCCTCTTGACAAGTAAGAGCCAGAGAGAGGAGATAGTTCAGAGTTTGGGCTCTGGACTGGCTAGTTTGCGATGAAAGGCACACTCCCTGTTCAGTCTTTTGCTACCTCTAAGAAGTGGTTATTCCTGGGAGGGACAGTCAGTGAGGACCCAGATCCCAGAACATTAAAAATACAGAAAATAAGAAAATGTAGTTAGTGTACCAATTAACATATTCTCTTGAAGTCAGAGAGTGTGTCTGAATGAATGAAATCAGTAAATAAAGGGAAATTGTTCTGTTATAGGTATTATTATCTGCATGATATAGTTAGCTGATAGTTTTCTACATGAATGTTTCTCAGATATCAATCAGGAGGAAATATCAAAATTGATTTAAATATCAACTATTTTTTTCATTCTTGAATAACTATCATAGGGTCATAAGCTTGAAGATACATGTTTGCTTAGTTAATACTTTAAGGTGGAGACTATAACCATTTAATTTTTCCAATTTATACTGAAAAACCTCTATTTTAGGCATGTGCATTTTCCAATAGAAATCAGTTCTGTTTCCTTCCAAACAGTTTTTTACTTTATGTGTACATGTATTTAAAACACTATACAGAAAGACATTTTGCACAGGAATTTTAATTTTTAAAAATATTTGATCTTTCTTACTCATATACCTAGATATTTGCTATGTCCTCACTCACACCTTTTTGGTACTTTCTCTTGATTTAATTACGTTTTCTGATATCACTAACTTCCATTTTGAAAATTTATGAGCAAACTGTGGCCTAAAGATTCTGTTGCTAGGTTACATCCTCCTTTCTCCTCCCTGCACCACCCCACCTCCTCTTCTGGGCTGGTTGCCACAGTGCTTCTTGTAATGGGTGTCTCGAGTCTGTACTGGAATCATGGTGGCTGAATAAAAACCTGGATTCTCTTTCATTCTCCCTCTCTCATCTCCATAGCCTAGTTGCTCAATCAAGCATTTGGATTTAATTAAAGAGAGATTCACCATTTGATATAATTATTCTATAAATACTAACTTTAGGCAACTTATCTGGATTTTTGCCTTACAGAAAAATTATGTAAGTTGAGTCTCTAACTGAAGAGTCATTAAACTTTGGCAGGATTATAAATGTAAGTTACAGGATTTATTTTTGTTCACTGTGTTTGATCTTTTCCACTTGCCTCTAACGATCCATGCTCCACCCTCCTCTACATTGAACTGTCCCCTGGGAGGCTGACCTTTATGAATTGTGTCCTTGAATTCTCTTTTTTCTGATTGGGATCAGCCAGTGGAAGCATTGAAAGGAAATCGGAGGCAGGGAAGAGAGTGAGGCTGTGGTATTTGTTCCTCAGTTCCCTTCCATCCAGTTCATTGTGCATCCCTCTACTGAAGGTCATGTCAGGTGGCCCACTCCACACAGCTACTACCTCCAGGTTTCAGTGGCTGCTTCCTTGCCTTGCCCCCTCAGTCTAAGGATGGTAACAGATTCTCACTGTTGCTTGCACTGAGATGCTATATCATCCCTCTTTTTTTTTTTTTTTTTTTGCGGTACGCGGGCCTCTCACTGTTGTGGCGTCTCCCGTTGCGGAGCACAGGCTCTGGACGCGCAGGCTCAGCGGCCATGGCTCACGGGCCCAGCCGCTCTGCGGCATGTGGAATCCTCCCAGACCGGGGCACGAACCCGTGTCCCTGCATCGGCAGACGGACTCTCAACCACTGCACCACCAGGGAAGCCCTTTTCATGTGTTTTTGGCAATCTGTATATCTTCTTTGGAGAAACGTCTGTTTAGGTCTTCTGCCCATTTTTGCATTGGGATGTTTGTTTTTTTGATACTGAGCTGCAAAGAGCTGCTTGTATAGTTTGGAGATTAACCCTTTGTCAACTGCTTCATTTGCAAATATTTTCTCCCATTCTGAGGGTTGTCTTTTCATCTTGTTTATAGTTTCCTTTGTTGTGTAAAAGCTTTTAAGTTTCATTAGGTCCCATTTGTTTATTTTTATTTCCATTTCTCTAGGAGGTGGGTCAAAAAGGATCTTGCTGTGATTTATGTCATAGAGTGCTCTGCCTATGTTATCTTCTAAGAGTTTTATAGTGTATGGCCTTACATTTAGGTCTTTAATCCTTTTTTTTTTTTTTGCGGTACGCGGGCCTCTCACTGTTGTGGCCTCTCCCGTTGCAGAGCACAGGTTCTGGAGGCGCAGGCTCAGCAACCATGGCTCATGGGCCCAGCTGCTCCACGGCATGTGGGATCTTCCCGGACCGGGGCATGAACCCGTGTCCCCCGCATTGGCAGGCGGACTCTCAACCACTGCGCCACCAGGGAAGCCCTTTTAATCCATTTTGAGTTTATTTTTGTGTATGGTGTTAGGGATTGCTCTAATCTCATACTTTTACATGTACCTGTCCAGTTTTCCCAGCACCACTTATTGAAGAGGCTGTCTTTTCTCCATTGTATACTCTTGCCTCCTGTATCAAAGATAAGGTGACCACATGTGCGTGGGTTTATCTCTGGGCTTTCTATCCTGATCCATTGGTCTATACTTCTGATTTTGTGCCAGTACCATACTGTCTTGATTACTGTAGCTTTGTAGTATAGTCTGAAGTCCGGGAGCCTGATTCCTCCAGCTCCATTTTTCTTTCTCAAGGTTGTTTTGGCTATTCAGCATCTTTTGTGTTTCCATACACATTGTAAAATTTTTTGTTCTAATTCTGTGAAAAATGCCATTTGTGGTTTGATAAGTATTGCATTGAATCTGTAGGTGCTTTGGGGTAGTATAATCATTTTCACAATGTTGATTCTTCCAATCCAAGAACATAGTATATCTCTCCATCTGTTTGTATCATCTTTAATTTCTTTCAACAGTGTCTTAAAGTTTCCTGCATACAGGTCTTTTGTATCCTTAGGTAGCTTTATTCCTAGGTATTTTATTCTTTTTGTTGCAATGGTAAATAGGAGTGTTTCCTTAATTTCTCTTTCAGGTTTTCCATCATTAGTGTATAGGAATGCAAGAGATTTCTCTGCATTAATTTTGTATCCTGCTACTTTACCAAATTCATTGATTAGCTCTAGTAGTTTTCTGGTAGCATCTTTAGGATTCTCTATGTATAGTATCATGTCATCTGCAAACAGTGACAGTTTTACTTCTTTTCCAATTTGGATTCCTTTTATTTCTTTTTCATCTCTGATTGCTGTGGCTAAAACTTCCAAAACTATGTTGAATAATAGTGGTGAGAGTGGGCAACCTTGTCTATTTCCTGATCTTAGAGGAAATGCTTTCAGTTTTTCACCATTGAGAATGATGCTGGCTGTGGGTTTGTCATATATGGACTTTATTATGTTGGGGTAAGTTCCCTCTATGCCTACTTTCTGGAGAGTTTTTAATCATAAATGGGTGTTGAATTTTCTCAAAAGCTTTTTCTGCATCTATTGAGATTATCATATGGTTTTTATCCTTCAATTTGTTAATATGGTGTATCACATTGATTGATTTGCATATATTGAAGAATTCTTGCATTCCTGGGGTAAACCCCATTTGATCATGGTGTATAATCCTTTTAATGTGCTATTGGATTCTGTTTGCTAGTATTTTGTTGAGGATTTTTGCATCTATGTTCATCAGAGATATTGGCCTATAGTTTTCTTTTTTTGTGACATCTTTGTCTGGTTTTGGTATCAGGGTGATGGTGGCCTCGTAGAATGAGTTTGGGAGTGTTTCTCCCTCTGCTATACTTTGGAAGACTTTGAGAAGGATAGGTGTCAGCTCTTCTCAAAATGTTTGATAGAGTTCACCTGTGAAGCCATCTGGCACTGGGCTTTTGTTTGTTGGAAGATTTTTAATCACAGTTTCAATTTCAGCTCTTGTGATTGGTCTGTTCATATTTTCTATTTCTTCCTGGTTCAGTCTCAGAAGGTTGTGATTTTCTAAGAATTTGTCCATTTCTTCCAGGTTGTCCATTTTATTGGCATATAGTTGCTTGTAGTAATCTCTTATGATCCTTTGTATTTCTGCAGTGTCAGTTGTTACTTCTCCTTTTTCATTTCTAATTCTTTTGATTTGAGTCATCTCCCTTTTTTTCTTGATGAGTCTGGCTAATGGTTTATCAATTTTGTTTATCTTCTCAAAGAACCAGCTCTTAGGTTTATTGATCTTTGCTATTGTTTCCTCACTTCTTTTTCATTTATTTCTGATCTTATCTTTATGATTTCTTTCCTTCTGCTAACTTTGCAGGGTTTTTTTGTTCTTCTTTCTCTAATTGCTTTAGGTGTAAGGTTAGGTTGTTTATTTGAGATGTTTCTTGAGGCAGGATTGTATTGCTATAAACTTTCCTCTTAGAACAGCTTTTGCTGCATCCCATAGGTTTTGAGTCATCGTGTTTTCATTGTCATTTGTTTCTAGGTATTTTTTTATTTCCTCTTTGATTTCTTCAGTGATCTCTTTGTTATTTAGTAGCATATTGTTTAGCCTTCATATGTTTGTATTTTTTAGTTTTTTTTCCTGTAATTGATGTCTAGTCTCATAGCGTTGTGGTCAGAAAAGATACTTGATATGATTTCAATTTTCTTAAATTTACCAAAGCTTGATTTGTGACCCAAGATATAGCCTATCCTGAAGAATGTTCCATGAGCACTTGAGAAGAAAGTGTATTCTGTTGTTTTTGGGTGAAAATGTCCTATAAATATCAATTCAGTCCATCTTGTTTAATGTGTCATTTAAAGCTTGTGTTTCCTTATTTATTTTCATTTTGGATGATCTGTCCCTTGGTGAAAGTGGGGTGTTAAAGTCCCCTACTATGATTGAGTTACTGTTGATTTCTCCTTTTATGGCTGTTAGCATTTGCCTTATGTATTGAGGTGTTCCTATGTTGGGTGCATAAATATTTACAATTGTTATATCTTCTTCTTGGATTGATCCCTTGATCATTATGTAGTGTCCTTCTTTGTCTCTTATAACAGTCTTTATCTTAAAGTCTATTTTGTCTGATATGAGAATTGCTACTCCAGCTTTCTTCTGATTTCCATTTGCATGGAATATCCTTTTCCAACCCCTCATTTTCAGTCTGTATTTGTCCCTAGGTCTGACGTGGGTCTCTTGTAGACAGCATATGTACCAGTCTTGTTTTTGTATCCATTCAGCCAGTCCATATCTTTTGGTTGGAGCATTTAATCCATTTACATTTAAGGTAATTATCGATATGTATGTTCCTATTACCATGTTCTTAATTGGTTTGTGTTTGTGTTTGTAGGTGTTTTCCTTGTCTTGTGTTTCCTGCCTAGAGAAGATCCCTTAGCATTTGTTGTAAAGCTGGTTTGGTGGTGCTGAATTCTCTTAACTTTTGCTTATCTGTAAACGTTTTATTTTCTCCATTGAATCTGAATGAGATCCTTGCTAGGTAGAGTAATCTTGGGTGTAGGTTTTTCCATTTCATCACTTTAAATATGTCCTTCCATGTCCTTCTGGCTTGCAGAGTTTCTGCTGAAAAATCAGTTATTAACCTTATGGGGATTCCCTTGTATGTTATTTGTTGCTTTTTCCTTGCTGCTTTTAATATTTTTTCTTTGTATTCAATTTTTGATAGTTTGATTAATACGTGTCTAAGCGTGTTTGACTTTGGGTTTATTCTGTATGGTACTCTCCGTGCTTCGTGGACTTGTTCACTATTTCACTTCCCATAATAGGGAAGTTTTTGACTATAATGTCTTCAAATATTTTCTCAGACCCTTTCCTTTTTTCTTCTCCTTCTGGGACCCCTATAATTTGATTGTTGCTGCATTTAATGTTTTCCCAGAGGTCTCTGAGACTGTCCTCAGTGCTTTTCATTCTTTTTTCTTTATTCTGCTCTGCAGTAGTTATTTCCACTATTTTATCTTCCAGGTCACTTATCCGTTCTTCTACCTCAGTTATTCTGCTATTGATTCCTTCTCGAGTATTTTTAATTTCAGCAACTGTGTTGTTTATAACTGCTTGTGTGCTCTTTAGTTCTTCTAGATCCTTGTTAAATGTTTCTTGTATTTTCTCCATTCTGTTTCCAATATTTTGGATTTGATAGTAAAATGATTTACTATCATTTCTCTGAATTCTTTTTCAGGTAGGTTGCCTATCTCATCTACATTTATTTGATCTTGTAAGCTTTTACCTTGCTCCATCATTTGTAACTTTTTCTTTGTCTTTTTTTTTTTTTTTTATGGGTGGTGCTGTACTCCTGTCTTATTGGTTGTTTGACCTGAGATGTCCAGCACTGGAATTTGCAGGCAGTTGGATAGAGCTGGGTCTTGGTGCTGAGATGAGGACTTCTGGGAGGCCTCACTCTGATTGATATTCCCTGGGGTCTGAGGTTCTCTGTTAGTCCAGCGGTTTGGACTTGGAGCTCCCAGCACAGTAGCTTGGGCCTGACCTCCGGCCTGGGAACCAAAATCCCACAAGCTTCATGGCACAGTAAAAAAAAAAAAAAAAAAGGAAGAAAGAAAGAAAAAAAGGAGGAGTACAATATCAAAGAATAAAAAACAAAATAAAATTAGAAAGATAAAAAATATATTAGGGGGCTTCCCTGGTGGCGCAGTGGTTAAGAATCTGCCTGCCAATGCAGGAGACACAGGTTCGAGCCCTGGTCTGGGAAGATCCCACATGCCGTGGAGCAACTAAGCCCATGAGCCACAATTACTGAAGCCCATCCACCCTAGAGCCCGTGCTCCGCAACGGGAGAGGCCGCCGCGATGAGAGGCCTGCGCACCACAGCGAAGAGTAGCCCCCGCTTGCCGCAACTAGAGAGAGCCCACACGCAGCAACGAAGACCCAACGCAACCAAAAATAAATAAACAAAATAAATTAAAAAAAAAAAACTACAAAGAATTAACTTATAAAAATATATATATATTAGGAAAAATAAAAGTATAATTGAAACGACTGCCACAAGGAAAAAGGTTGGGGGTGGGGACGGGGCAACAAGCCAAAAGGAGAGATCACTAACAAAGTATAAAGAATAAAATAAAATTAGAAAAATAAAAGATTTATTAGGAAAAATAAAAATATAAAAGAATCAACAACGATGAATCAACAAGGTAAAACAGAGCCCCAATCTAAAAGAGGAAAAAGTAAAGGAAAAAAAAATAAAGAAAAAGCCTTGGCAATGGGTGCGGAGTTTAGCCGGGGGTGGGGGGGTGGGGGGGTGGGGGGGTGGGGTGGGGTGGGGTGGATCTCAGGCAGGGGTGGGGTTTAGGCTGGGGTGGGACCTTTGCGGGTGGTGAGTTGACGTTTGAGCGTGGGGCGGGGCCTCTGCTAGGACCTGCCGAAGAAGGTAGAGGCAGCACATTGAAATGAGGGCCTCCAGAGGGTGGAGTTCTGGAGTTTGGAGGTAGGGCCCTGAGTGAGGCTGTGTGGGTGGAGTGTAGGCCCAGCTCATTGGAGGGGGTCTCCGAGTGTAGAGGTGGGGCCCTGGGTGGGGGTGTAGGGGCGGGGCTTGGGTTCTGCACAGCAGGAGGGAGGCTCCGAGGGCAGAGGATTAGGCCCAGGAGCCCAACAGGCTTCCCCGTGCCTGAGTGGACAGGGAAAGCACTGGCTCCGTTCCCTTCTGTTCCTTTACGCCCTGCCGTACCGTCTCCCCCAGTGTCTCCCCCCGTCGCTGCTGGACCCCTAACCGTGGGTGGGTCCCGCTGGGTGTAGGAACTCCTCCCCTCTCCCAGCTGCCCCTCAGGGGTCCCGGAGGTCCGGCCTTTACTTTTGCTCCCCCTTCCCTGCCTCAGGACCTGCACAGCTGGAGGGAGCCTAGGTGGGCAGAGGATCAGGCCCCGGATCTCAACAGGTTCCTGGGGGTCCGAGTGGGCAGGGGAAACCTGGCCACGCTCCCTTTTGATCCTCTGCCCTCCCAGTTGTTCCCTAATTTCCCCCTTCGGGCGTGGGATCCCTTCCCCTCCCCCAGCTGCCCCTCAGGGGCGCCTGTCCCGTCCCGCCTCCACTTCTCCTCCCCCTTCACTCCCTCCATGCCCCACGTCCTATCCGGTCGCTGGGGGTTCCTCCCATCCCCTTAGGTGTCCGTGGTCCCCCACCGATGCCTGGTAGGTGCCCTAGTTGTGAGGAGACGTGAATTCCACATGCTCCTAATATGCCATCTTGATTCCGCCCCTAAAATTGTTTTTTATACATTACATTTTCATAAGATGATATTGTTCATACAATGCTCACTGAATCATGGAGCAAATTTTCATTACTATTACTGCTGGGCTGCACTAAGCAGCCCTGCAAGCCCTGTACTTAACCAGTTCCAAGACGGAAGAAAGAGCCCGGAGTCAGCAACAGAGACATCAGTGGTTTATTGGATGGGGGAGCTTAGACATCTGAAGCAAGGTCCTGGAGCGACACCCCTCCATGTGTGGGGGACAGTGGGAGGACAGGGGGCAGTCTTTTCTCCGGGGACAGTGGGTTACCAATTAGAGGGGGAATTGACATCAGGTTGGCTCATTGGTTACCAGGAAAACCAGCAGCGGAGCACGCCTCTCACTGCCCCTTTGATAAGCTATCGCTGTGGCTAAAGTAACAGCGATTAGCTAAGGCCTGGGGCAAGTATGTGGGGAGGTTAGTCAGGTGAGTAGGGTGTAGGTGAAGCAGGCCGGGTCAAGCAGGGGATGTACAGAGACCAAGAGAACAGCCATCTTGGGTGGCCTGAACATACAGTTACTTTAAAAAAATACTCTTTATTGACTTATTGTAAGTTCCTATACTAGAAAATTTATAATATGAAATACTAGGTTTAGAGACAGAGATAAAGCAGACTATAGTGTAGAAAATCCTTTCTGTATCTCACATGAGAGTGTATGGGAGGTAAAGTCAATTTCCCTTTACCCTTCTGAGTTCTTGGCTGAGATCTCTATGACAAAAAACAGATGAACAAGAGAAAAAAAAGCCCAGAGGTTTATTAACACGAATCCTCATGTATGCATAGGAGATACCCAGAGAAAAATGAATAATTCTCAGAGGTGTCTTAGAACTTCAGCTTAAATACCATCTTCAGCTAAAGAGAAAAGAAAGGTGTGGGGAAACTAGCTACGGGGAGGTTACCAGGAAAAGAAAGATAAACAAACATAAGATTTGTTATGCAGATTTAAGTCCCTGCCTTCTTTATTGATAAGGGACTAAACTTGTCTCAGAGTATTCATTTCTGTCCTTGGTAGAGAGGGGAAGAGGGACCCTTTGGTCCTGTTGTTAGGCAACTGGCGAGTAGAGAGCTTTTCTTGTATCTGTTTCTTCTCAGTTGCCTTCAGTTTAAAATAATCCTTATGCCAAAGTGGCATATTTTGGGGTGGCATATTCTGCTACCCTTCAGTAGGAACTTCCCTGCGTAGTTCTTTCTCTAAGGAAGAGACACATTGCCTAGAACTTCAAAGGATCAGATATATTATCCTACTTGCAAGCTAACAAGTAGCCTGCCACAATTTCATAGAAGTTGACAGAAGGCATGAGATTCCTCTGTCAGAGACAAAGAACTTTGTTACTTACAGCACAGGCAGCATGAACTTCAGGTTCTCATGCATTCCTTTTGCTCCCAAGTTCCACTGAGTGAAATGGAGCTCCTAGGTTGGTGATGCAGAAGCAGTGGGTTTGAATCAGCATGAAGGAACTCTAAGCTTAGGAAAGTCCTGCTAGCAAACCTAAGCAAACTTTGCCCTGGAAGGAGAAATTAGCTTTGCTATCTTGCAGCAAATCTTCTCTCTGCCCTTGAGGAAAATACAATCCCTATCTTGAAACCACATGTGTAGAAATGTAAGGAACCCATGGAGTTTTGAAAAAAATGTAATGCATTGGTAAGGCTAGTATGATGAAAAGAAGATGCACAAAAATTCTGACCAGAGATTTAGACTAAGCTTGTAAATGTAAAACACTTGATCCTCTCTGAGTATTTCTTTGAATACGCAGTTAATCAATTAGAATAAAACTTCGCAATGATTTGTTTTGCTTTGTAATGCTTTATCACTTGATGCTTTAATGAGTCAAATGTTCTTTCCTCTGATCAAATAGGTTTTACCATCCCCCTTTATTTATTTATGCCAATAATTTAACCTCACTGGCTAAAGTATTTCTTATTGTGTTAGGGGAACCAATGCACATTTTGTCAAGAGTGGCTTGTACCTTAGCAATCTTCCTTTCTATCTCTTCCTGAGAAAATTAGGTTTCACAAAGTTCAACAGGTTCCTCCTCTGTAATGTAACTGACCAACAGTTACTCAGCTTTGCAAGGTTGATTTCCTCTGCTAATAGATGACACTTTCTTCCACATCCTTAGTTTTAAGAAACATTTTAGTGGTTGTCTTATTCTTCAGAGATAACTCAAAATAATATCATTATGGTCTTTTTGTTTGTTTTTAAACTAAGTCTACAGCTGTCTGGTCACTGTGTGTGTCCTCTCCGTTTCAAGCTGGAGCTACAAAATTCATCAGAGCTCCAGAGAAAAGCAGAACTGTCAATGACTATTACTTAATAAATCAAAGTAACTGAGCATTTAACTTTGCACCGAGTGATTAAAAACCAAGCTGTTCCTCGGTGGATATTGTAAGGCCAACTGGCCCGAGGCAGTGGAACACCATCAGATTCACAGATTGCATCAGACCGAAATTCTCCGGACCACCCAGTTCCAGAAACTGCCCTGGAGACATTCCGGACCACCCACTTCCAGGAACTGACTTGGGGACTTTGAAACCAGCCCAGCCTTCCCGCCTTTCGAGGGGCGGGACTAACGGTCCCCCAGGATACCCGAAAAGACCACCAAATAAGGAATACCCTGCGCCCTCCCAGATTCACCACACCCCTTTCCCTTCTTCCCCTATAAAATCTTGCCCAAGCCTCGCCCGGGCGCGATTTCTCTGGCCCCTTTCTCTCGGGCCAGTGAACCTCGCCTGCGAGCGCTCCCTAATAAAGCTCACTTGAAGCTTTCCTCTGTTTCGTGGTGCCGTTTGTTAAGATCCGACCTTACAGATATAATTAGGAGGCACAACTTAAAGAGTTTGCCCAAATGTTGAGTCATTTGTCGGGTTGCCAGATAATATATAGGATGCCTTGTATATTATCAGCGTGTAAACAGCGAATAATTTTTTTGGTATAAGTATGATCCATGCAATGTTTGGGACATACTCATATTTTAAAAATTTCATTTTTTTTTTAGAATAAAATTTAACTAGGGCTTCCTGGTGGCGCAGTGGTTGAGAGTCCGCCTGCCGATGCAGGGGACACGAGTTCGTGACCTGATCCGGGAGGATCCCACATGCCGCGGAGTTTCTGGGTGCGTGAGCCATGGCCGCTGGGCCTGCGCATCCGGAGCCTGTGCTCCGTGGCGGGAGAGGCCACAGCAGTGAGAGGCCCGCGTACCGCAAAAAAAAAAAAAAATTTAACTGGACATCCTGTATTTTTATTTGCTAAATCTGGCAACTTCCGGTCACCATTTATCTAACAAACTATAATAACCTTTTGGTAAAACTTGGTGTCAAGAGAGTTTTAGCTCAGAAGCACTACCTTTGGAGTAGAGGTCAAGGTTTCATAGTTTTGATGATGTGACATCAACGCTACGGAAAAATAGATGTAAGTAACTCTTCAAGTTTTGAAATTCATAGATAAGTATTCGGTAGCCCAGCTTCAAAAGAGTGGAGGTTAAAAGAGGCCATGCACTTGCTGGTCTGGGTTTCTAAGGAGAAAAGAAACCGACCTACAGAGCCTTTCCAAAGAGGGTGGAAGTTACTGTTGCAAAGGATTCTCGGTTTAGCGAGGAGAGAGCGCAAGACCCGAGCGAGTCAATAAAAGAGGAGTAGGAAAAGGTTGGCCGCGTGAAGCCAATCAGAGACGAGATGGATGGGACTAGCCTCGGGGAAGGGGCGGGCTTAGGTACTATAGGCTCCGAAGGGCCGGTCTCAGCCAATCCGAGCTGAGTAGGGCAGAGCTGGACTCCGGGGGGGTTGGTCTCGAGGAAGTGAACGGCGCGGCCGGCGAGTCCGTCAATCTCACTTTCACCTGCAGCTGTACCTCCGCTTTTCTTCCAGCCTGGCGGACGCTGACTCGGAGGGTGACGGTTGACGTTCGCAAGATTGTCATGGCCTACCCGCGATACGGAGGAAGGGTGAGTCCTGGCCGCTTCGGCGCGGCCTCTGCCTCCGCGGGGTGTGGCGCTCCGGCGGGCGGCGCCTGCTAACTTCGCCCGCCTCTGGTACTCGGCGGCGCCGGGACTTCGCGCCGTGTAGGAAGCCGGGGCTGGGGCCGAGCGGGGAGCCGCAGGTGTTCTGGTCCCTGAGGAACCCTTAGACGAGTCCTTGTGGAGCCAAGGGTGTGGAGTGTTTTTAGAAATTTCTTCCCTGGAATGGAGGAACAAAGCATCCTTTTTCTTGTTCCAGTAATCTTTTGTGGTGCGCCCTCCGTCCAATCCTCCTAACCCCCTCCTCCCCGGTTTTGCTAGACATCCTTTTCCTGAATTTTTTGACCACTTCTTTTCTGTTCTCTATGTTGCTTATGAATAAATTAAGGTATGCTAAATGTCTCCTAATGTTTACTATTCTACCAAGGACAGTGTTCTTCTAGAATTTGGGGGCGGGGATGGGGGAGTGGGGAGGTGGAGAAGATTATACTTCCTTACGTAACCGTTTATCCTGCATCACTTTTGGGAGTTGGGAGTTGTGACTGTAGTATCCATTATGGTAACAGGAAATAAAACAAAATTTAAAATTTCAGTTTACATACATATTTTTATTTTAGGTAAGTGTTATAGTGTGATCAGTATTTTCAAGCATAATGATACATTTTAAGCATAGAAAGCTTATACAGATGAGGAAGAAATAGAATAAAAAATAAGTTCCAAGAATAAAAGGAAAAAGGTAAAATTTCTGAGTGTTCCAGAAGAGCCTTTTCATTTCTCTTAAAAAAAAAAAATGGATAGGAGCAAGTATCAGGTCATTATAGTATGTAGATAGCAACGGATACTTTCCAAAGAGTGATGTAAGACATCATTTGTGAATGTCAAGATTTACAGTGTATTAGGCATTGCTTAATGCCTAATACATTTGACTTAAGAACGTCAAATGTCAACATAAACTGTGGGGAAAAGTATATAACTTTTCAACATTGTTTTAGGGATAGGGAAGCAAATGTTTGAAGAACACTGACATAAGGTACAGCTGGTATCCTGAGGTATGAAGTGGAGTTCTATGCAGCCTGTTGTGACTTATTACACAGTTTATATGTGCAGAATTCTCCAGGGTTACAGATTATATGATCTAGTTTATCCAAAGTAACCCTCACAAAATGGACAAGTAGTTGAAAATTTCTGGGACGAAACTAGGGATCAAAGAGAATACTAAAGATTCAAAAGTGTGCAAAACTACATGAAAATGACATTGCTGACACAAGTCCAAGGTTTTCTTCAGTCGCATTACCAGGTCATGACAATGATGACCTAATGGTGAGTTTTGATTCATTTGAAACTATTGGGAAGACAACTTGAAATATGAATTTATTATAAACTACTCTTCAGGGTTTACTTTGTAGGCTAAGGGTCTGAGTTTCCCTCCATGTGGGCCCTTCCACATGGGTCTTGAGCTTCTTCATGCTGGCCATGTTCTAAGAGAGAAACTAAAGCTGTGTGTCCTCTTAAAGTCTTAAGCCTGGAATGCATGTGGTGCAGTTTCTACCAGATAAAGCTGAAACAGGCCCAGCCCAGATTCAAGGGAGTAGAGAAAGTCTTTGCCTTTGCAGGGGAAAGGTTGCAAAGAATTTGCAACCATCTTTAATCTGGCCTCCACCAGGCTCTGACATTTTTGGATTTTGGAGAAGTTAATATTGCGAGACAGGAAGGAAAGGTAGATAGAAGGTTATTCCTAAGGCCAGGTTCTTCATATAATACTGCTTGCCTGACTTTGATTAAAAAACAAGTATGCTGAACCCTCCAGGCACACATGGAGATGCCACAGTAGAGGGTCTATAGCCAGTCTCCTGGCACCACCTCAACATGAGCTTTTCGCTAATAGGCTTATATTTAGTTTGGCCTCTCTTCTTAGAAAAAAGTTTTTTCAGTTTTCCTTCTGTGAAGCTTAAGGTGTGAGGGTCTCCAGTAAGCCTTAATTTCTTGGATATGCCCCAGGCCTTGATTGCCCTCCACGTCCTTGGAGGCAGGCCTTGGAACCAAAGTCTAGGTGTTTGTTTTTTGCCTCAGAGCAAAAGCTGCTTTGGGAATTTCGCTAATCCTTTTACCTCTGGGTCTAGACTTGTCCCCCAGTATTGGCCTGGAAGTTTCCCCGTATGAGTGAGGAAATTTTACCTTTTTCCTTTAATATTAAAAAATAATATTTTATGAAAATTTTTTTTGTGTGTGTGAAGATTGATCTTATCCTAGTTACCCTTATTAGAAATAGGAAGTTTTTTTTCCTTGAATCAGTATTTGTAATTTATAGAATTTAGATACTTTTAGAAGGCCCATTTCATTTACATTTTTTTTTTAATTTTTAAACTTTATTTTATTTATTTATTTTATTTTTGGCTATGTTGGGTCTTCATTGCTGCGCGCGGGCTTTTTCTAGTTGGGGAGAGCTGGGGCTACTCTTCATTGCGTGCGTGGGCTTCTCACTGCGGTGGCTTCTCTTGTTGTGGAGCATGGGCTCTAGGCACGCGGGCTTCAGTAGTTGTGGCTCGTGGCTCGCAGACTCTAGAGTGCAGGCTCAGTAGTTGTGACACACGGGCTTAGTTGCTCTGCGGCATGTGGGATCTTCCCGGACCAGGGCTCGAACCCATGGCCCTTGCATTGGCAGGCGGATTCTTAACCACTGTGCCACGAGGGAAGCCCCTACATTTTCAAATGTATTGGTAAAGAGGTGTTCATAAGCATTTGTTAATATGTATTTTTTAATTTGAATTCTCTTTGTGGTTATATACACTTCTCTTTTTTATTCCAGAAATTGGCCTCTCCTTTGACAGTCTGTCGCTTTGCAAAGAATAACTTTTAAAGTTACTTTTTTTTCAAATTCATTATATTGTTTTAATGTTTATTGTTCCCTTTCTTATACTTCATTGCTTCATAATCTAGTTTTTGATCCTTGAACACATTTCCTGGAGCTCCCATACTTTCTGCATACCTTTTGCCTTTACCATATCCCATGCTGCAGCTTTTCAAACTGCCACTAAAGGCTCCTACCTTTTGCCTTTTTCCCCCTCTTAGAATTCTTTTCTCTTTTTGCCCATCAATTTCTGCTTATTCTTCAAAGATGCAGATCAAGATTTTTGTTCCAAATGGAATAATGAACAATCTTGATACTTATTCCTCCTCCAGACTCATTAAAAACAGTGAGCAAAATATCTCTCTAAGATATAAAAAAAAGTATACCAAGTTCCAAAGTGAAAAGAAGACAGTAACCAGAGCCATAGCAGGAAACAAACAGTATGTAGTCTCTGGGGTCAGCTTTATATTTGAATCATGATCTATTTCTTACTAGCCATTTGACCTTAACTAATTCAGGAAACCTCTTGAAGTTTCACGTTCTCAACTGAAAAAAGGATAGTACTTTCATATCTCACTGAGTTGTTGGGAAATCAAATCACATGGTAGATGGAAAGTCGTTAGAACAGTACCTGCAATATAAAAAGCTCTCAATAAACATTAGCTGAGTATTATTATTATTGGTATTCTCGTTGTTGTTATTCTTATCAGTTTTGAAGAGGACTATTGTTGGAATTATCACTTTATTGTTCTGTTCATTGATATCTTGCTTTTTAAAAAATAAGTATTTTCTAGTGGAGGGGATGTTAGCCCTATGCATCTTCCCATGATTCATTCACAGTTTTGTTGTATTGTATTTCCCATGTATTCTATGTATGTGTCTTTAGGTATACTACTTCTTAGTTTTACTCTAGGTGAAAGTTTCTTGTATTTTAGGTATACTACTTCTTAGTTTTACTCTAGGTGAAATTTTCTTGTATTTTTTACTTTTTGCTTCTTGTATTTTTTACTTTTTTAAAGTGTGCCTCATTCTTAGAGGCTAGAGACTTCTTTTTTCTTCAACACTTTAAAACATGTTGGATAACATTTGTTGATGAGCTGAATTAAGTAATGCAGGGCATCTCGCAGTTTGTAGCTAACAGCTTTTGTGATAATTTGGGAGCTTTCAGTAACTCGAGTTTTGCTTTTCAATGGACTTCTCATAAGTATTTTCTTTTAAACCAACTTCAGTGGATAATGGGTAATATTTGTATTAATAACCTTCTCCTTTTTCACTCTTAATAGCTTGGAAATTTTAGCAATCAGATGCAAATGGGACAGCCAATGCCAGGAACAGGGCCAGCTGTGCTCCCTGGTGGATACCCTGCATACCCAGCTTATCCGGACAGTTATTCTTCAGCGGGAGACCCCATGTGGACATACTTCACTGCTGTTGCTGACCAGGTAAAATCCTAAATATATAGCACAAATATCAGTTTTAAAAACTGATTGCAACTTAAAACAAATGTCAGCTCTTTTATTTAGTGTGTCATTTTAAATGTATATGAAACTTGCATTTTAAACTTATCTAGACTCATTTTCTTCTTGAGCTCAGAGATGAGGGTAGTCATAATTATCTCATTAAAAAGTCTGTTAGTTTGATGTCTGACACGTTAGGAGTAACCAGGGTGGTGCGTGGAGATTGAGCCAGATAGGATCTGCGAAAAAGAGATCTGTATGTAAATCTCCTTGAGGAAGCTGGGGCAGAGTATCACAAAGGAGACTTGTAAATTGTGGATGTTTCCGGGAGAGGCTTGAGGATGGTAAAGCAAATCAGGAAAAGATAAAGGAAACAAGGCAGAACGAAGGGACAAATACCAGACTAATGAGCAGAGACAGAGATTCATACTTGGGTCTCAGTCACAGTCCATGTCTCTTTTCTTTTATAGTGGTCAAGAATGATTTATTGAGTGCATAGAATTTCATAGAAGTTTGGTAACATTTTCCATTCATTATTCAATCACTTAAATGTTCACTAGGTCCCATGTGCCCTTCTATAAATAGAGGATATGCACAGAATTATTACGTATGGCAGACACTTTGTTTTGGCTACCCGAATTCCATTCAAAACCTCCTTTTCCCTTTTCACGTGTGGTAGTGGTTGGAAAGCCCTAATACCATCTCAGACACCTTTCTATAAAGGTAACCATGTGCCATAAGACTGGCCATTGAGATGTAGGTGTAATTTCTTTGGGATGCTTTCCTTTTCCAAATGAGGAAAGCTTTCCTGGAACTAGTGTTGGCCCTTTCTCTGCCTTCATCCTACTGCCTGGAAAGGGGACTTGCAGTATGGAGGTGCTGCAGCCACATTGTGATCTTGAGGCAACAAGCTTGAGATAAAGGCCTATGGATGGGGAATGTGGAAACATGGAAAGAGATTGATGGCCTCATTAAGTTGCCACAGAGTCTTGTTCTGCATAGCCCCAGACTTCTTGTATAAAAACAATAAATATTGATTTGTTTAAGCCCCTTTTATAACATTTTCTAATTGTTTTGTAGTTAAATGCAATCCTAACTGTTGCATTATGCCACTCTTATCTGCAAGGAACTCTTAAGTATAATACTGGGAATAAGTATGTTATCTATAGCTGACTATATAATAAATCCATTTTATAAAATTACAACTTAAAACGTAAGAACCAGACATATATATTTAGAGACTTTTTTTGACTTAAGAACTATTTCATTGTCACAGTTGTCAACAATAATTTGCTATGATTGTACTATTTGATACTTTCCTTAAATTTTTCAGTCTTGTGCTTTTGAATAATTAAATTCCATAAGGACGTGGCCCTTGTCATATTGTCTCTTACCCAGGAGGCACTAGGATTATATTAGTCATTGAATGGATGCATAAACTATCTCATTTTCAATTTTTCATCCAAATATTTAGACAGTTCTCTTATATGATGAATTTTGTCTGGCTTTAAGGGTTCAAGTGTAGTATCAGATTTATACATTATGATCCTAGAACCTAGTTACCAAACTCACCTCTGCAGCTATATTCTTTTTTGATAGGCCTCATAATTAAAGATACTCTGAGAAATGTCCAATTAAAAGTTTCTGCAGTGTCCCTTTTTATAGGAGGATGTTTTCCTAACAGTAATGATTCAATCATCAATTGATTCAGGGAAATTCTGGTTAGTACGTTCATAAATACACACAGGCACACACACGTATACACACAGAAGTATCTTGATAATACCAACAACTTCAACTTTAATGTGCACACTGCTTGCATTTTTCCACACAGCAGCTCTGTGAGGTAGGTCAGATGGATGTGCTCTTTTATTATAGATGAGTAAGTAGAGATTAAGATTGATTAGCCTAACAAATAGGACTTGAACTTGAATATCATTTCAAAATCTTGCTGCCTATCAGTTAACCTAACCAAGGGCAATTGATTTTTTGTTAATTATCTATCTAAAGCTCTTAATATTTAATTAGAAAATGCAGTTTTCTACCCCTAATGATAGGTAATTTAGTTGAGGGTTTAGATAGTTGATCACAATCCTCAGCTCAAACTGCCTGTAAAGAGATCCAAAACGATCACTTGGATTTTCTCCTTATAATTTAGGAAGACACTGCTTGTTAGTTAATTAAGATAACATGTTTTTATAAAATGTATGAAATACGAGTATGAAGTAGTGTACCAGGATAATGCTTTCTGATAGTGATAAATAACTTTCAGCAAAGCTATTCAGGTTATTAGAAAAACTCCAAAATTCTATAAAAACACATGCAAAATAGAATTTCATTCGTTAATTGGGTTTTAGACTTTTAAATTTAATCCATACTTGAATGAGAAATTGTAATAGTTTCAACCTTTTGAAATAGTAAATGAATATGGCTACAAACTGTCAGAAATGACTACAGTTTAGTGAAGAACCAAAGGAATTATCTACATTCTACCAAACAGCTAACTTGCTTTGTACTAGATACTGGGCTAGGGTCTGGGGATGAAAGGTAAATGAAACTCAGATACTGACCTAGACGATCTCTGTCTAGTCAGGGAGATAGACCTGTGGGAAATGATAACGGTACAGGGAGAGGCGTGCTCAAGGTGAGTGAGTGAAGAACATCCTCCGACCCTTACAAGAACATCCTCCGACCCTTACACTTGTTCTCTTTGCCTAGAACTGCACTGTCCAAATTAAATAGAGTGTGAGCGACAAACGCAAGCCACATGTGTAGTTCTCAAGCCTCCAAGTAGTGCATTTTAAGGAGTAAAAAGAAATAGGTGAAATTAATTTTAATACAATATTTTATCTAACCCAGTGTATCAAAAAAGATTAACATTTCAACATGTAATCATGTAAAACTTATTAATAAGATATTTTACTCTATGTCGTGGTTACTAAGTCTTGGAAATCTGGTGTGTATTTTACACTAACAGAACATCTCTGTTCAGACTAGGCACATTTAAGTGCTCGGTGGAATGTGGGGCTAGTGGCTTCTGTTTTGGACAACTCGGGCCTAGAGCACTCTCCCTCAGATGTCTGCATAGCTCGCTCCTTCACTTTCTTCAAATCTCTCAAAATTCGCCTGCTTTACCAAAAGGCTCTGCTTTACCATCTATGTAAAATACCATTGGCCTCCTCGCCGTACTCCACAACACTCCTTCTTAGCACCTTTACTCTGCTGTATTTTTTCCCTCAGCACTTACTACCATCAGATGTAATTTCTGCTTTACCGCCTGTCTCCCACCACTAAAATGTAACCTCTATGAAGGCGAGGAATTTGTTTTGGACACGGCTTGGTACTTAGTCCATTTAATGGTGCTTGAACGTGTTAGGTTGTTCAATAGATATATGTTAAATGGATGAATTTTTTATTCTTTCTAAATGGAACATATCTGTTCATTTATTTCTCTGCATTTTCTTAGCATACTTGTTTTAATGATTGCTCTATAAAATTCTTTCATCCTGTATGAATTTGTTCTGAAATGGTTCATTCTTGTGGACTGTCTTTCTGAACATTAGATTTTTCCACATACTTTGGAATATTGGTTCCTTAAACTTACAGTGAGTGAAGTTTTTGTTTATTCTCCTCACCCCTCCCCTAACCTTTTGTCCCCTTCCACGCTTCCCTTCCTCTCTCCGTGTCACCCTTCCGTACCTAGTGGTTTTGTGATTTTCCCCACCTAGATTGTGTCCAGAATCAGACTTCACTGAAATATAAAATCCTTTCCCTTGAGTTAAGTTGTTCTAATAAATACTTGGGTTTATTTTCCAGAAACAAGCAGACTAAAATACAATAAATAAACCAGTACATACTTTAATATCTTAAAAATGTAAAACCGTCAGGTAAATCTAACAGGCTTGATAGACCTAAACAGGGTCAAAATCAAGAGACAAATGAAGTGAATGATGCAAGCACAGGGTCAGATCCTTTGTTTAAAAACTGGATATTTATTCACAGAATTTTTGCGTTAATTTTTTTAATATCGCATTAAAACATAACTGTGACTACTGAGTTTTCTTAAACTTCCTTATATTTAAAGGTTAGTCTCTCACTTGCCTGATAATGTTTATAATACTCCTTAGAAGTGTCTATAATACTTCTTAGAAGTAGTTTGTAAAAGTTTTGTTTTTTTCTTGGGTTCTTACAAATTACGTGTTTTAAATTTGCCTCCTTAATCCTTTCTCAGAGCTGTTGTTTTGAATTTGTGACAGTGTATGTGATGCTTCCAAGTAAATTACTCTTTATTTTTGTAGAAAATAGGATGAGGTACTGAAACATAATGAGAGTATTCAACCTGTTTCACTTCCATTGTGGTTACTTGTGATAAAAAAAAATTTTTTCCCATAGGAAGGTCAAACAAGAATATTTGGACAAAAAATCAGAGGGGACTCTAAAACTTTGCTGAGGTTAATGCTGTGGAGGAAAAAGATATTTTCTCTTCCCAGTTAAAGATTCAGTATCCTTTAGAAATAATCTCCTCTCAAAATGGGCATGAAAGGAAAGTGTTTGAGACTTCTCTGAACGCATTTTAGCATTTTAGGCATTTTTCTAACTATTTTAAGTAGAGGTATAATGATTCTCACAAGGTATTACTTTGCACTATTATAGGACAGAGTGATTATGCTATTTTTCAGAAGTAGAGAATACAACTTATATTTGAAATACCTGAATAATTTAATAGAATAAAATTCGATTGTGAAAAAAGTATTCATGTTGTGTGATGTTCTCTAATGTGCCTTTGCCGTCAATAATTATCTCTATAATTTTGTAGTTGATAATAGAGTAGTATTTTGAAGATTGCATATTTATTGATCGGCCTAGAACAGTTAGTTAGCATTTTAGTATGCTTTTATACAGCTGATTTTATTAATCAGGTTATAATTATTTTGTAACAGGATGGTGAAGTGGATGCTGAAGAACTTCAGAAATGTTTAACACAGTCTGGAATTAGTGGAACTTTTTCTCGTGAGATCTTTTTTTTTCTCTGTTAAAATTGGACTAGGAAATTCATTTTCTAACTTTTTTGTTTCTATACTTAAAATATTAAAAAAAATTTTTATCACATATACATGCACATAGTTCAAAGAACCAAATAATTCTGCAAAGCTTGTTATGAAAATACTGTTCAGCATGCATTCCTCCCTCCCCAATGTTAACCACTCGCAGAGAAAAATCTCTTTAAAGTTCTTCAGCTAATTCTTTTGAAATTTGCCTCCATATCTCAAAATAGCATGCCTTTATCACTATGGATTTTCACTTTTAATGATCATCAATTATTATGTCCTGCCGTGGGTGATGAGGATGTAACCCTCTCACCTGTGTCCCTGTACTCTACACAGGAGCTCCCTCATCCATCTGCTGTTAAGTAATTTTCATTAGCTCACTAATCAATATTTGCCTTATTGTTACTATCTAAATGCTCTTCCTGAGTCTTGTAATAACATATGATTACTTTTTCTTTTAATGTAACTTTTTGCTTTTTCTGAAATTAATCTTCATCCAGGAGCTTTCTGTTGTGCTTCGTTTTCTGTGCATAGCTGTCATGCTTGCACTCCTGGAGCCCTTTCTTCTCTCTCTTGAGTTGGATCTCCCCTTCATTCCATCCCTTGTTGTCATTTTAAATTTGATAAAATATATTGAATTAGCTTCTTAATAAAAGTGCATAGGAGGTAAATTTTTTGAGACTTTCTCTGAAAATGCTTTCATTCTATCCTCAGAATTAAGTGATTGGCCAGGTATAGAACTCCAGATTACAAATCATTTTGACTTAGAATTTTAAAGGTATTGCTCCATTGTTTCCAGCTTCCATTGTTGCTTTATCTTTTGTTTCCTGCCTGTATGTCGTTTATTATTACTGTGTGGAGGCTTGTGAGATCTTCTTTGTCCCTAGTCTGAAATGTCACAGTGCTGTGCCTGGTTGTGTGGGGAATGCAGTGGGCACTCCTAATCTGAAGACTCATTTGGATTAGTTCAGCGCTGTTTTCTCCATTTTTTCTTTCTGGAATGTGTCTTTGGACTGGGTCGCTTTTCTTACCTTTTCTCTCCTACCTCTTATTTTCCTCTACTTTTGGGGAAATTTCCTCAACTTTATTTTCTTTTTCTTTTTTAACTATGGGACGCTTCACAGAACAAACTTGCGTGTCATCCTTGTGCAAGGGCCATGCTACTTTCTGTATTGTTCCAATTTTAGTATATGTGCTGCTGAAGCGAGCACTCAGCTTTATTTTCGAAACCTTCCATTGAGTCTTTCATTTCTCCTATCATGTTTTTAAAATCCAAGAGCCTTTGTTCTTTTTTCATGAATGCGATGTCTTCCCTTATCTCTGAGATTGTTAATGTATTTTTTTTTAAGCTTTTTTCTTCCTACATAACCTACTTCCTCCAGTTTTTTTCCCCACGTTGTTTGTTTGGCTGTCTTTTATGTTAGGTGCTTTTCTCAGGTGTCTGATGATCCTAGCTTGCTCATATTTAACTAAAATGCCAGTTAGAAGCCCTGAGAGCCAGGCTGGGTGTTGACTGTAGACTTCAGAGTCTGGTGGTTTGGCTGGGCAGTGTGTCCTCCAGCACTGGGTATCAGGATCTTTCGGGATTTCCTTTGGGGCTGGTTGTCCAGTTGATCTTCTGTCTGGAGCGGAGGAGGGAGGACTCATCAGGGTTCTCAGTCTTTTGTAAATTGTCATTGAATTTCCTTGTCTTAGTAGATAGTCCTGTCCTCATCTATGCCTGGTTTCCTGTAGTGCACAGCCCTCTCCAGAGAATAAAACCCCAGATGTCTACCGGCGTGGGAGTAGCCATCCATGTAGCTGAAGCAAGGAGGGGAATTTGGGGCTCTAAAGGCTCCTTAGATAGACATTCAGTCAGTCCTTTGGTTTTTGTCTCTACATTCACACCCATTTTCAGACGTACTGCCAGTCCTTAAACGTTTGGAGTCTCCTCCAGGATAACCAGGCTGCTTCTCAGGTTGTCTTATTGCAAGTTCAGGAAGCCACTTTCTCAGATCTAGGTTGTCAACTTAGGTCCACCTACTTTTCCAACTTGCAAAATTTTATTCCTTTGTTTTCTCTCTCATTCTCTTCTTCTCTAAAGGATTACAACTTTTAGAAATTCAGTTTAATTCTGCCCATTCTAATGGGGTGTGGGAAGAAAGGGAAAATCTGTCAACTTTCCTAAAAATTCTCTCCCTCCATTCTTCGTCAGAGATATTTAATCTTACATATACTTGGTCCTATTTTGAGATTGATTGAAGGTCTGCTTATTTGATGACTCAATTTTTGTCATTTATTATCATCAATTCAGATTCTCCCACTTAATGAATGTGTGCCATGTTAACTTTAAGGCAAAACAGATGTCATTTACTTGACAAAATGATGGAATGCCATTCCAGAGATTTCTCCCCCTCCTTGCCTGAGTAGTTTTTGTATGAAGGAGCACTGGGCTCCAATCCTGACTCTTCCACCTATTAGCTAGTGAACGTGGGAAACTTTATCTTTCTGGGCCACAGTTGCTTTATTTGTAAAATTGGGGCTAGGATAGGTTTGGCATGTTTATGTGAAATCACAAAACACACACTACCTGGCTCATAGTAAATGCTATTCACTGTCAGTTGAATTGTCAGTCTGAAAATACTGTAACCACCTATTCTAACATTGACACCATATGAAACATTCAAAGAAAGCTCTTTTAACTTTTGGATTGTTTTATAATTTTCTTCAATGGGTCTAAAATTTAGCTGAAATAGTTTTTTTCTTTATAAAAATTTCAAAATATTTTATCAAATAGCATAAAGTAAAATAATTTTAAGCATTTTTATTTATTCGTTCATTTATTTTAATGAGCTACTAGTAAGAACTTTGTAAACTTGACTGTACTGACATATCTCCTTTATCAGGACTATGTGTAATTAGTCTTGAGATAAATCAGCATGCTAGTTGAATGTAATTGTGATAAGGTTTAGAAAAATTAAATTCTGCCTAGTGAGTCCTCAGTTATAGTTCTTTAAATATGAAAGTGTTAATATTTCTAATAATCCCTGATTTTAAGATAGCAAACTATCTTGTTATCTTTATTTCTTCTTCCTTTCTTTTCCCCTCCCCCGAGAAAAAACAGTTGCTTTCAGTTCTGAAGCTCATCTTTTTCTTACTTGGTTGATGGCAGTAAACTACCAGATGGTTTACCTACATCCAGATCCATCTTACTTTACTCTCTAGTATGTTCTTCGTCAATTACTGTTTCTGAAATGGAAATTTTAGAATTGCCCCTCTGTTCCTTAAAATCCTTTAGTAACTTCCATTGGTCTAAAACTTTAGGGTGGCATTCAAGACTTTCGTGACCTGGTCCTCATCTGGCTTTCTGAAGTCATTATATGCATATGCCTCTCCTTCCCATATACCCCAAGCTTTAACCAAATCTCTAACACTTTCAAGTTATGTGATCTCAGTGTATGACAACTTCTACTTAAACCTGACTTGGCATTTGTGTTAGGAAGACTGAAGCCCTCCTTTTCACTTGTTTAATTTTCAGTATTTTATAATTGCTTATTTAATTACCCAAATCCCCTTACTAGATGTGAGTAGTATGAAGGTAGTAACTTTTATTTTAGTCTCTTTTTTTTTTTTTTTTTTTTTTACTATGCATGCCTAACATTCAAAGTTTGTTCATTGGGTGATTGTGTATGTTTGGCAATGTGGAAATGTTTTGTTTTGAAAACAGAAATTGTTGTAATTTTATATAAATAAAATCAGGCAGAATTTAATTCAAATAATAAATATGTTTTATAGCCTTCAGTTTGGAAACCTGCAGAATTATGATTGCCATGTTGGATGTATCCTTGACTAAAAATAGAAAATATTGGAATAGAGAATATTAAGGCAATTGTTAGATATAAATGATCATAGTAAACTAGAGAGTTTAACAATACTTTGTAACATCCTGTTTGAATTCCATTCTTTTCCATTTTTACACAGAAATCTATTTATATGCTAAATTTGGCTAACTCTTGCAGAAGTGAACTTAACAATATTTTAGTCAATTATTTGGAGTTTGGGGTCCGGGTAGATTCTTTGGTATCAAAATTTATTTTTGTTAATAAAACTATCAGAGAGATTACACAGGAAAAATGGGATTTAATGAATTCAAAGAACTTTGGGCAGCTCTTAATGCCTGGAAGCAAAATTTCATAACTGTTGATAAAGACGGAAGTGGCACAGTAGAGCGTCATGAATTGAATCAAGCCATTGCTGCTATGGGTAAGAATATTAAATTCTTTAGAGTCGATCCAGGTCATCTTTGTTCAGATGAATATTAATTGTTTAAATTTGCTAAGTAATAAAAGGGTATATTATTTCACCAGCTGTTGTCCAATTTGATTTCAAGGTTATAGATACATTCTGATTTAAGACCTTTAACAAAACCATTTTATTTCTGAGTTTTCCAAAGATGATCTTTCATACACTCTGGTTGATAAAACAATTTCTGAATTTCCTTTGTTGAGTATACTTAAATTTATTCTAATTGTTTGTACTCACTTACCATTTATATTGTATTCTTTTGTAACTTGGTAAGATCTCTAATTTGACAGCAAAGCCTTATCTCAATTACAGGTCTCCATACATAGTCTAGCTTTCTAGCAGTAAAACCTGTTTTTTTGGTTTTTCTTCTTTTTTTTATGTAGTGTAGAACACACAGCAGACACCGGAAGACCTCAAAATGGGAAGTCTACATTTTAGAATATCTTAAAAGACTGTAAATTTATTTTTAGCATATCTCTGATAAGCTGAGGTTCTCAGTCTATTTTCTTTCAAAAAGTGATAATATAAATGGTGTTTAACTTGTTTACAGTTAATGCAATTTTAAGTAGTTTTTCTTAATTGTATTTACTTTCGTGATTTTATTTACACTCATTTTTAAACAAATTCTTTTGTAACAGAACTCACGTTTTGAAAGATTTTATTTAACTTTCAGAAATCTGAACCAAGTGCAAATTACCTCAAATTCCAATTTAAAGTCAAAGCCATGATTAGTTTCGTTGTATCAATAGATGTTTTAATAGATGGTCATTTTAGGGACAGTCCTGGCCATATAAACATGTATAGTTCAACTATAGAGTCTTAATTCCTAATGAATTAAACTTGGTTCTTAATTCAGCACAGTGTTGGAAAATTAATATAACCAATTGCAAAAAAGAAAACCACCGAAGAGTTCACATAGGCAGTTGAGTGTAACAAAGAGGTATTCTGTATTTTTCAAATTTAAGGTCTTCAGAGATATTTTAAGATATTCAAATTATTTTTACTGAGAATGCTATGGAAAATCTTATGAATTTTATCAGTCCCACATCCAGATCATAATTCTCTAATAGAAAGCTCAGGGCTTATTTGCATATAATTACATTAGTTTGCATATATGACTTCTATTAATTTATACCTTTCATTTACTTTTAGCAAGTTTCCTGGATTGTATTTCATTATAGCTATGCATAGAATTATCTTCTGTTGCATTTGTTTTTATTATTTTTCCCTTTGACTGGATTAATGTCTTTTGTCTAAATCTACTAATCCATTAATATATAAAGACAATAATTCTAGGCAGCATTCTTCACAGTAAAGTGTACACATTCATTAAATACATAAGACAATCTCTAGGGGTGCAACAAGTGGAATATATTAATTTATATTTTTAATTACTTTTATTCCATTCTTTTTAAATTTTAGTTTTATATATACTTTAAAATGTAAATAATCAAATAGTAATTCATGTATAGAATTTAAAACTAAATGAATACACATATAATGGGAGTGAGTGATCCAAAACTTTTTACTCATAGAAGTACACATTCAAAAACTTTTGGAGTCCACTGGGCTAGACAATGAAGAACCAAGGAAATAGTAAGAAGACTGTGGTTAAGATGAAAATCTGTGAAGAAACAGAATAAGGGTTATAGGACAAAATGGAATAACATTTTCCTATTTCTCCCCCCTCTGAGTAACCATGTTGATTCTCAAATGTTCTTTGACTATAAAAGACACTTGTAAGCAATATAGTCAATGGGAAATATAGGTTTGAATGATAGCAAAGATCACTAATAACCTGTGCTTTGATTTTCTTTTTTTTATTTATTTATGGCTGTGTTGGGTCTTTGTTGCTGTGCACGGGCTTTCTCTAGTTGCAGCGAGCGGGGGTGCTCTTCATTGCAGTGTGCAAGCTTCTCATTGTGGTGGCTTCCCTTGTTGTGGAGCACGGGCTCTAGGCATGTGGGCTTCAGTAGTTGTGGCTCGCGGGCTCTAGAGCGCAGGCTCAGTAGTTGTGGCGCACAGGCTTAGTTGCTCTGTGACATGTGAGATCTTCCTGGACCAGGGCTCGAACCTGTGTCCCCTGCACTGGCAGGCAGATTCTTAACCACTGCACCATCAGGGAAGCCCTCAATTTCATTCCCTTTTATGGCTGAGTAATATTCCATTGTATATATATATATATATATACCACATTTTCTGTATCCATGCATCTGTTGATGGACAATTAGGCTGCTTACATGACATGGCTATCGTAAATAGTGCTGCAGTGAACACTGGGGTATCATTCCTTTTTCTGGCTGAGTAATATTCCATTGTATATATGTACCACATTTTCTGTATCCAGTCATCTATCGTTGGACGTGTAGGTTGTTTACACGTCCTGACTATTGTAAATAGTGCTGCAATGCATATTGGGGTACATGTGTCCTTTGAGTTATGGTTTTCTCAGGATATAGTAGTGGGACTGCTGGGTCATGTAGTAGTTCTATTTTTAGTTTTTTAGTGAATCTCCATACTGTTCTCCATAGTGGCTGTATCAATTTACATTACCACCAACAGTGCAAGAGGGTTCCCTTTTCACCACACCCTCTCCAGCATTTATTGTTTGTAGATTTTTTGATGATTGCCATTCCAAAGCAATCTACAGATTCAGTGCAGTCCCTATCAAATTACCAATGGCATTCTTCACAGAATTAGAACAAAAATTTTTACAATTTGTATGGAAACACAAAAGGCCCCGAATAGCCAAAGCAATCTTGACAAAGAAAAATGGAGCTGGAGGAATCAGGCTCCCTGACTTTATACTACAAAGCTACAGTAATCAAGACAGTATGGTACTGGCACAAAAACAGAAATATAGTTCAATGGTACAGGATAGAAAGCCCAGAGATAAACCCACACACATATGGTCACCTAATTTATGACAAAGGAGGCAAGAACATACAATGGAGAAAAGAGAGCCTCTTTAATAAGTGGTGCTGGGAAAACTGGACAGCTACCTCCAGTCCTCCCAGAAACACCCAGAGCTCTGATATTCTTTAAAGAACTATAAAATTACAGGGTTGAAATATTGATGCATTAAAAAAACCTGTGACATACACTAGACCTTATTTCAAAATCAAAATATATTTTAAAAACACAAAAAGATATTTTCTTTTTCCTAGCTATCACTTTTTTACAAAGCTAGAATTGTGAGAATTATGTACCACTTCACTATTAGTAATGAAACCTTTGATCAATTTCAATTGGAATGTGTTTTGTTTCTAATGTATATTTTTATGTAATGAATGTTAATTTGTTTTATGACTTTATTAACAAGAATGCATTGTTTGTTGTGTTCTTTTGATGTTTAGTTTTGGAAGTTTTAATCTAGCAATCCCTTTTTCTAGGTTATAGGTTGAGTCCTCAGACATTAACTACTATTGTTAAACGTTATAGCAAGAATGGCAGAATTTTCTTTGATGATTATGTTGCTTGCTGTGTGAAGCTTCGAGCATTGACAGGTATGGACCATTTATGGGTACAGTATCATGTAGCTTTTTTCTTGAATGGTGTCCCTCACTTTGTTCAGCAAGTTGATGGTATTATGTATTTTCCCCCTTTATTCACTATTAAATCTAATCAGAGCTTTAAGGCTTTAAAAATTGAGGATTATAAATAGTGAAAAATTGTTATAGCTCAGTTTTGGAAAGTTTTCTTCATATCTCAGTTGCCTGGGACATAAAATCACTTAAGATTTACTTGATTATAAAATTATTCATTTTTTAGTACCTGGGGACACCAAGTATTTAAAACTATAGATTTTAAATTATAACAGAAAAAGTAATTTTTTTGTTTAAAGATTTCTTTAGGAGAAGAGACCACTTGCGACAAGGGGTTGTGAGTTTCATATATGATGATGTAAGTATCCTGTATTACACTTTTGATATTTATACTGTGTTTTGTATATGTTTACAGTTGTCAAAAAATTTAAGTGATCTCTGGTTTCAGTACTGGAAATAATATATTTTAGAGACCATATTCTTTATGTTTTTCAGCTTAACGCAAATGTAAGATTCAATCGTGGTAGAAATACCAATTTGACTTTATAGTAAACATAAAAATACTTTTAAATTTTATGACAGACTTTTGGCAGTTTATGTTCCAAATCATTTTTAAGGGCAAAACTACCATTGCTTTTATAAAGAGTGATTTACTTGTGATGGTCTTTCTTCTAAGAGAGATAGGAAATTTTCATCTATGATAGGTAATGGAACTGTTCATTTCTCATTTCAGATGGTTGCTGTTAACCTGATTCCAAGTTTGTTTTGTTTTTAACTGAAGGAGAGGTTATATTTCACATGTTCTTTAGTGTTTCAAGGTTTTGTTTTATTTTCGTTATGTAGGAATTATAGGGTCAACTTTACCCTACTAGTATAATACTGGTTTGAGTTACAAGCCTTAGAAACTCAAAATTTCTCCTTTTGTGAAAATGCTTCTGTAGAATATAATTAATCAAAACCAAAACCATTTTGTTGTTACCAGCTGGTGATTTTGCTTATGTATTAGTTTTTGCAGGGCACTATGACAATTTGATAGTCTAGAATTTGAAGGCTGAAGAAATACTGTGAATTTCTCTGCTTGGAAGAAATGAACTGAACTACTTTGAATTAAAGCTTTTGGGGCTTTTCCATGTTCCTGTCTGTTAAATCTCTTCTCTTTCTATGTGTTTTTACTTTAGCTCACCATGCAAAGCAGTAAAAGAGATGTTTTTGTATTTGTAATATTTATATAAATTTATAACTTTAGGGATATCTGCATAATAAATATTGGTATATGATTAAGTGATATAAATACCTCTTAGTTTTAATTTTCTTTCTTACTTACAAGATAGATTATATAAGAAACCAAATGATGAAAGCCTAGATAAAACTAACTTATACTTACCTGAAGGTTATAAATTATACTTGGAAATTTTGTTTGTAGTTGTTGGTATTTGAGGGTGAGCCAGAAGGGGAAGCCTAGATTTTGCGCCATCTTTGTAATAGGGTTTGTTCTTTGATCACATAATCAGAGAACAGAAACTCATGAGTCTTTGCCTGTGAAGAAGAAAATTGTACTTCCTAAAATTTTATCTTAAATCACCTTAGGTGAACCATAAATTAAACTATGGTGAAATAAAACTACAGGAGGCATTGTTTTTCCTTTTTAAATTTTTTGCAGTATATATTTTTCTTCAATATGTTTTATTGTCTCCTGTGGAAAAAAATTCTTAATAAACATAACTTTTTTCTCTGCGCTTTATAGGTAACCTAAAATGGCATCTTTTTCTAAATCTAGATTTTCTGGAAATGACGTATTTTTAATGAAATGTCAATATTTAAATTTGTCCTTTTAAACTAAATTGTTTATACATAATGCTGTTAACTGTATAGAAAGTTTAAAAAACTCCAGTAATCTACCACTTTGTTTAAATGTTCAGAAATTATAAGTTTGACTTTCTTGACAACATTAGCCAGTGATTTTGGCATTAGTAAACCAGTAAGTCTTTACCACTAGGTGTAATGTGGGTCCTAAGCATGGTAGGCATCATGGAAGCATTTTTGAGTGGTGTTTTTAACAAAAATTGCAAAGTGGAGTCACCAGGTCCTTAGCATTTAAGATTCCTGGTATAAGCTGCTGCAGTTAATCCAGTCCCTTTCTGGGCAAACCCCAAAGTCTTTCTTAATGAAGTTTTAATAAACCACATATTTTTTCTTACACTTTAACTGACTATCTTCCAGCTTAACGGTGCAAATGGCATAATCTTAATATGGCTCGTGACCAAATTAATAGTTTTTCATTTAAAAATTTTTCATTAAAAATGGAGGATGAATGGTAGTATCTTGAACAAAAACCTTTTATAAACTTTCACTTTAAAAAAATCCTAGAAAGGAAGTAATGTATATTCATGTTGATATTGATAATTTTATATAATTACCTGTCGAATTCATTTGGTCAGCTTTATAAAAATGTGTGAATAAATAATCCATGTAATTTTGTCCTCTGGCTGTTAATTTTTTTTCATGAACATATATTTGATAATGTGAGAGCATGTTAACTGAGTCATAAAAGATATCGAATTCTAATTAGAAGTGTTGTAGGAAAAAGCTAATGTAAACACACTATATCATTCATGTTGAATAAGGGTGATACTATGACTCAGTAGCATGGAATTTTAACATCTGATTTATACAGGTGGTTGTTACTGTCCTATTCTGAGGTCATTTATAATTTTCCTTATTTGGATGCTCATAGTTGAGGTAAAACTTTTAAAATGGCTTGACATGACTCATATAAGTTTTGCCAAATGACACTTTGTGTTAGAACTTCTTCACACAATTCTCTAAGTCATCCTTTTCCAAAGGTGTTCCTATGACTTTTGGTCATAGGAGGTCTGTGAAGAAGGAGTTTCCATGACCAAACGTATTTGGGAAAGTCTCACCTTCCTCAGGGAGCTTAAAAAAGCCTAAGGTACAGAAAATCTCATTTAATTTTATTTGACCCAGTTTTTTCCAAACTTTTTTTTTTTTTAACCACAGAACCCTTCCTCTTAGCAAAACTAATGTTCCATGCCAATCCACCCCAGTTGTCAGACAGTTCTTTTGCACTTTACATTAGATAGATAATTACATAAACATTAGCCTTAAAGAATATATTACTAGGATTTTTTTGCTGAAATGCAATTCACATTTTTGATGCTTTAAAATAATTAATGTAAACAGACATCCTTTACTAAGGTAAAAATTAAATAGTTTTACAGGGAGTATGACTGGAATATGAATATAGTTTGGTAGTTTGTACTGGTTAACTCATGCCCCAGTTTTCTTATGATGATGTAAATTATTGAATAATGTACACTCTTAATGTCTAAGTGCTTTTATTTATCCAATAAACATGTTTCCATGTCATTTTGAGAATTTTTTTAATAAACATTCAAATAGCTTGCTGTAAAGTTTTGCATCATACAAAATCTGTTACATATATATTATGAGATGCTTCAGTTCAAATAACAGTGCAGTAATTCACCTATGCCTAAAAGACTGCCAAATGATTAAAGGTCAGGAATTACACTTCTATTTCGAGTGGCAGTTTACACATTTTAAATTACATCAAGGGGAGATTAACACTATTGGAATCTTAATTTGGTCCACTTTAAATGTTATTTCAAGGACTGCGCTCACTTGATCTATCAAGCATGAATTCAGAAACAAAAAGTAATAAAAAAAAGTCAAGTGATATGTTTATTTCCAGAAAAGGCATTTACCCTGGAAGAAAGTAAAATTTATCAATGTAGTTAAAATCTGTGTAATTAACATAAAAAAATTAATTTGTGATGATTTCTTTAAATATACAAATCACGTTCACCTGTTATGGCATTACTAAATGACAAACAAAAGAAATACTATTTGTCAGAAGTGTGTTTTTCTTTGTCCTTTTATGTTCGACAGACTCATAAATGATATGTTTTCTTTGTAGCAGTTTTCTGAGAAATTAATAGGAATAGATTTGTCAAAATCTGGTAAATTAAATCTAGTGAGTAAAATTCAATACATTTTTCAGGTTAGCATATTTTTCTTTTAAACTTTAAAATGCAACCATGGGTGTTTGATTACTTTGAAACTTGTATTAAAAGATCACATTTTTGTTGGTCTTAATCAAATCATTTTCATAGCAAATTAAGCATTTTGAAATAAATGTACAGTGCTAAGTTATCATCTAAGAGTATATCTTGACTTCATAATAATATTAGATGATACAAAGAAAAAATAAATATTTAGAACTTCTGTTATTATAGTGATGAATGCAGGCAGGATTTTAAATGACTACTGTTCAGATAATTTGTAGTCTAGAATAAGATCATAACATCACATATGTCCATATTGAATTCAAATTGTCCTGTAACTTAGGATTCTGAGCACAAAACTACTTGCCAGAAAACTGGGAAAGTTATGAAAAATTTCTCTGTCTCACTATCAGCTCAGTATTTGAATGCTGGGAAACCTGCGTTTTTGTTTCTTGCCATGTCTTTTTCTACTTATTTTAAAAAACATATAGTAAAGAAAAGAGCCTTATATTACTTAACATTCGTTTTACCCATGTAGCTTGGTAATATGCAGCTTTGTGTATTACATTTTGAGCATTCAAAGCTCAGATGTGCTTCTATATCTGAATATATAGTAAGTAGACCTTGGTGGCACTTCTGTGCTGCTATGATGTACCACAGAGGGAATGAGTAGGCTCCTTGCCTATGTGCTACTTACGTTTTTAGGTGTGCCCCTTCTGCAACATCAGAGATGGTGGCAATTTGGAAATCTTACAGGGAGTGAGAAGAATTGGTCTAGGTCATTTAATACCTATATTCAGAGACAAGCATGCCAGGAATTAGTACCCCTTCTGATACTGTGTGTGTGTGTGGGTGTGGGTGCAACCTTTTCCCATAAGCGTAAAAATATGAATATGTACTTTACAGATATACACATATAGTCATTTGCATTTTAGTTGACTGTATTTAATCACGTTTTATCTTGTTATGATTACTGAAATTGCAAAGGATAACCTGAACATTGCTAGTATGGATGTTCTAGAAACATACTAATTAAAGATCCATATTCTTTTGAAAATTATAGGCCATTTAAAAATGATTTTCTGATTAATTGAACTTGTGGATACATATTTAATTGCCCAAAGCTATCTAAATGCATTACCCCCAATTTATCTTAAGGCAAGAGACTAAGTTTTTAAATATTTTGCTTTTTCATACTTTGATACTTATTTTCTAATCAGCTTCACTTGTAGATATCAATGCAGTGCTTTCTGCTACTCTGATTTCATTTTTTATTTATCAAGTAGGGAATGTTCTCTTGGTTTTTTAAACGTTAAAAATGAATGGTAGGTATTCTCAACCTTAAACAGACTAAACAGCCCTTAGCTTAAAACATGCCATATTATGATTAACCAATTTTATTTAAAAGTTTTCTTTGAAGATAGTTTGATGTTTTAAAAAGTAATAGATAAATGATTCCAGGGGAAGAATTAAGAATGTATGAAACTTAGGCAAATGAAAATAATATCCCAGTGTTTTCATTCTAGATGAAAAATATGTATCAAGCATACATTATGAAAAACTTTGTCTCACATGTAAATTAAAGCCTGATTAGCCATCAAAAATTTTAAATAATCAAACAATAAATGTTTTAGTAAGTTACTGTTGTGTTCTCAAGAGGCAAAAAGTGCAGTGTTTTTATGTTTCTTTAATTTGAGATCTAATGCTTTTTACCACTCAGTCCAGCTTACTAGCGCCTCAGTGGAACTCAGTAAAACTGTAGCACTGTTACAATTATGTGATTTTGTGAAATACATCAGCACCACCATGCCTGTATCTATCACTGTACCTAGCAAAATGTTGGAAAGAGTTGGCTTCTCTAATAAAAGTATCCTAAGTAGCTAATGAGATTTACTTTCTTTTTCCCCAAAATAATTTCTTTTACAAATTCTTGAATTTTCATGTATAAATAGATCAGAAATTATATGCTTCATTCTTAAATTATGTATATATACTATATTTTCAATACAACTTGTACACTTTTAGCTACCAAAAATTTGCAACCATTTTTACATGAAATTTACAGTTTTCTTATTTACAGTTATTTGTGGAAGGTTATTGCAAAACTAGTTGTGCAAGTAGATTACACTGTCAATATCACATACCAATCTTTGAAGAAAATATTTGCTAAAAAATAAATATTTCTGCACAGAGTATTTCAAAAGCATCATGATTTCATGCTACGCTATGTGCATAAAGACTAGGAAATATACGTGTTTTGGTAGATTGTTTCATTATGTTTAAAGCATTCCAAAGTACTACTACTTAACCAATGTGAGCGAGCTTCTTTATATCAGATGACTGACGTTTTCAAGTAATTACACACATTACTGTTTGAAATGTATTATTTTTTAACTGGCAAACATTCTGGTATACATATTCCTAACAAAAGTATAGAACACAAATTTCAGCTAAAAATAGGTAATATGCCTTTAATTAAAATTGGCAGGTGCCTAGGAGATTAAAAACTAGGGATCCCCCAATATTTTTATCCTATTTCCTTAATATTTGGAAAAAGAGTACCATATTATTTCAGTGCTATTGTAATTACAGGGCCATTTTGATGAGGCTCTTTGGAGGAGTTAATTATAAGATTACTGATCTTTGAATTTTACACCTAAATAACATAAGAATGATGGAATTGTGTGGAATTTTCTCAAATACTCAAACAATATATTGTCAGTATTAAAAAATACAGTTTAAATGTTAACAGTTGTGATTATTGGATTATTTTCAACTTAAAAACACCATTAATATACAGACAGTGGAAGTACAAAGAACATAGGTAAGACATATAGTACTTTAAAACCACAGCTGTGCTAAATTATTTTGTGTCTCTCAAAATATAAATGAATTAATGTAAGTCACAGATGTCATGACTGCAATTCAGTAATTCATCTGGGTTTTGATACTAGCTTTTCAAGAATAACCATGTTAATATTGCCACTTCTCAAAATAAAAATATTTTATTGGGAGCATTTCTGTATTAATTCTTGGTATTCTCACTTAAAAGTTGGATTATGATTGGAAGAACAATGCAATTGGTCAGTTTTATGGTTCTGTGTTCTTAACATTGCATTCCTCGAGATGTGTTATTCTATTCATAGTAATAATGTGTCAGTTTTAAATAAATTTTAGACATCTCTCTCAACCCCCATTTAATAGTTTACATAAGCCTTGTAATAATTTCTTTTATGCTGTCAATTATTAATAGTTATTAATAATTCATGTCTTTTGTGTATTGCATATTCTTAAAGTGTATTTGTACCACAAGAGCATGTAATGAATTATTGTAAGCTTGGGCACTGATCACTCACAATACCTAATGCTTTATAAAGCATTTAAAAACACAATCCATTTAGTTTTTAAAAGGTTGACATCACTGCATAGTAAGTTAACGAGAACCACAAGAAAAACACCTTTAAATGAAAACAGGTGAGGGAGAAGGGGACGCTATTGCATACCTAGAAAACAATTGCAATGTAAATGTAATTTTATGGATCTTGGACAAATGTAATATTTGACAAATATTGGGGTGCTATGGCAGAGGAAGCTTCCCTAATGCTGGCGTTCTCCTCTGACCAGATGCATCTTTGAGAGTTGTGTGAGAAACACCTTATAGATTTTTGTCATAAAGGTTAAATGCAGGCAGTGTCAGGCAGGGGAAAGAGCACTGAAAGGTTTTTAGAAGACAAGTAGTGCTACTGCACTGGTACCACAAGACCACCACCTTTGTGATGATGCATAAGTCACACGATGATCTTATAGTTTTACGGTGCCTTGTGGTTTACAAAGCACTTCTGCAAATATATTTCAGAGACCCCTCAACACCCCTTCAAGATATTTAAGATGTTGTCTCATTTTTATAGTTTTGGATACTGGGGCTCACTGAGGGTCTGTCTTGACAGTGAGTAGAGGAGGTAGGATCTGAATTCAGGCTTACCACACTGAGTCTCTTGCCGTTGCTACCACTGCACGCTAGAGCTTAGGCAGGCTACGTCTGTGTAATGTAATGTCTGTGCCATGAGGGTGGGCCTAGATGCCTGAAAAGAGCCATTACAACTGTGAAATTCTATTTTCTGAAAAAACACTATTTTCTTCCAAAATTGTACTTTGAAAATTATTTTTAAATATCCATTTGGGAACTATCATGGATGTAAAGAGGCTTCCTTAGTGAGCCAGTCTTCACGGAATACATTCTAGTTATACTGAATTCAGCAGATCATCTTTGCCCACTTGGCATTTAACATCACTCAGAGTAGAGATGTTTGTAAAGATGAGATTCATAGTCTCACAATTATTATTGTGAATAGTATTACTTTAAAGCTATAAACCTAATAGTGCAAAATACAATTAGGAGAGAGACACCAATAGCTACACTTGAGTTTTTCTGAATCGAAAACTTTAGTCTCGGTAACAGCTATTTAGTTGGAGACATTGCACGTTGTGCAAAAGCTAAATTGTGGAAAATTGTTTGTTTTCCTGATTGAACATAATGTTATGTTCCTGGATGAGAGCCAAAGAATCTAGCATTTTTGAGCACCTACCATGTGCCAGGCACTTTCCTATATGTTATCTCATTTCCTCCTCAGGTGTCTTCAGGGCAGGTACCATTATCTCTGGAAAAAGACTCAGGGAGGTTAATTAACTTGCTCAGGGTCACACAGCTATTAATGGAAGAACTCATGCTGAGACCCAAGTTGGTCTGACCACAGAACCCTGCATGGGTGATTCTCAAAGTGTTCACGTGCATCAGAATCAGAATCGTATGGAGAAGGGCTTGTTATAATGTGATTACTGGCCCCACCCCCAAAGCTTCTGATTTAATAGGTATGGGTGATGCCCCAAAATATGTTTCTAACAAGTTCCCAGGTAGTTGGAGCTAGTGCAGCTAATTCGAGGGCCGCCCTTAAGGATATCATCATCCTGTCTTTCAGGTGCCTCTTTGAACTCACATGATAGACACATTTGTTTTACTGCAAAAAATGTGATTAGAAATCGAATAACATTTAAATTTTTTTTGTAATTTATAAACATTTTAATTTACAGTTAGAAATCCACTTAAATAATTGATCTACTTTTGGTTTTAACCATGGATAACCCATTTGAAAAACTCCAATTCACTTTTAGTAACTAGTTCTACCAGATTCCTTTTTTTAACCATGAAAGGCATTCAGAGGAAAGATACTATTGTTAATAATTCTTATTTTAGATAGGCAGATCAGGTGATCAATTTTTTCCTTAGATAATATATGATGGGATTTTAAAATAACATTTGTATTAGGACTTTGTTCTTTTAAGTATTTGAGAACCACTGCTAAAGATCAACCTCCAAAAGGACCTTGTGAGTAACATACATTAAACCCTCATACACACATTAAACCTGACACCAAATTCTACTATGGCCTGATTCGGTTTCCTTACGTTCTGACTAGAAGAGTCAGAAAGTTCAACTCTGATGACCAACCCATTATAATAGACTTAAGAAACTGTACTGTCCCAGATGTGCCCCTACCTTCCCACGTTTGCTGAATGAGTGATTATTTAAAAACCCTACAAGGACATTGCTTCAGCGTTTTTCATTCCTGGTTTTCTCAACTAATTAAGAGTATGGGACTCCTCTATAGGAGGATAAGATCTGATAATTCTTTCAGATCTCTGCCTAGCAAATAATACCATCAGAAAACATCTAACCCAAATAAACTTTAGATATTAGATGTCATTTTATTTAGGCCTGGAGACCTAAATATTAATATTATATATTATTTTAAATATCAATATTTATATTAATATAAATATTAATATTATTTTTAGGTGGAAGGCAAAAAGCATTATGTTAGTGCTTTTAATTACCTAGAAGGAGAGCGGTTGCTATACTGCTGTTAAACCTACAGCAGTGAGACCTGGCTCTCAGCAGGGTCCCAAGATGGAGGGCTCAGACTGTTTTTGCTACCGCCCATGGGGAAAGTGACAGTGACTTCAGGCATTAGATAGATATTCAGCTAGGACAAGAGGATGAATCTTGTAAATTAAGATAATTCCTTTGGTTTAAGTCATTGTAGCTACTAAGTCTTCTGACTTTTATGCCTGACTCACCACATCTTTATACTGCTTGGGCTCTTTTAAAGCTAATATCCTGTAGGAATGGGCCTTCCTAATCCTGTCCAACTCTCTGAGATTTTATCAAGCAATTCTTTTATGTTGAGGAATTAAGAACAAAAAAGGTTTAGGTTATACTAGAATTTAAACAATCTGGATGCTTGCACACCCGTCCCCATCTTCCTATTTCTTCGTGCTTAGTTTTTATAAAGAAGTATAGAGACTATGTGTGGAAGGCTGAATTTTATGCATGTCATACCAAATGTTGCAGCTGAAGCGTTCACTAATCAAACAATCAGATCTAAATTCCTCACCTGCCAAATCCTCTCCTTCTACAAATGAACATCCTCTGGTGAATTCATTCTGAATTTCTCTGGAGCGTGGACTGACAATCCTTACAAAACTTGTTGCAGCTGCAAAGATCTGCCTAAATATGGAAGTAAAATCCCTAAGTTGTCCTCTGAATCAGAGGCAGCCATTTCTCTCTTCCCTGCTAGGTACCCATAAAAGTTTGTTGAATGAGGAAAAGAAAGCATTGGTTAGTCCCTAAATTTCTATCTGCATAACACCAAATGGTTTGGAAAGCTGGTTAGAATTATTATACTTCTATTGAATTGACTGGTCATTCTGTCATGTGTACTTGATCGTTAATGTTTTTGTCTGCACAAATTTAGCAGGGATAAGAACATGCCTGTGCCTACAGATCGCATCCCCCTACAGATTAGCAATTTATGGAACCATTAAAAAACATATATGGAGTAATTTAAGGTCGCTTTAATCATATTTTAAGTAGTGCAAAGTTTTTTGTAAATTTAAATAAATTGCTTGTATCTGAAACTAATATTCTAGTGTCAAAGGTAAAAGTAAGTCAATAGATTATATTTCTATCCTGGAGGGATAGATATTAATCCATTTAATAATGTATACAGATATAATGTCTCTTTAAAAATATATGTGAGTATAAAAATTAGTAAAGGATAAAGAAACTTTGAAGGATTTTCACAATTTTGTTCAGAAGGAGAGGATACAATGGGCCAGTCTATAATAAGTTAAAAATTGTATTCAAATGAATTGAAAAATAAAATTTCTCAACTAGAATTTGACTAATCAGAATCTTAAATTAGCTTGCAATTTTTCTGTACCCTGATTTTATGAGAGGCATATACCACCACTCCCCCAAAATAATCTAACAGTCGAATATATTAAAATATATTCCATGGTATATTCTGATATTCTGGAGTCCAATCCATACAGGATAGATTTTCATTTAATCTTTGATTAGCAAATGTATTTGAGTAACCAAATAAAATTAAATTTTTCTGCTGGTTTGTGCATTTTCTTTATACGTAGGTAAATGCACGTTGTTCTTTTACAGCCAGGATTAGAAAGCCATAGCACGGCATATACTTCATGGAAGCTAGTTTCGCCACACAAATCCACTAAAATTGTACGTTTTGGGGGGAAGAAAACAATGTGCGTCAATAAACTCTTTTGATCAAATTCAGGATTGCCCTAAAATATAAGTCAGAAGAAAGCTGTGGATATCAGTTTGCGTCTGTAGCACTTTAGCAGTTCTGAAGAAGAATCCCTCCCACCCCACCCCCGCCACCAAAGAAAAAGAAAAATTAGAGAAACTTGTTTCTGAGCATTCAAGGAAACATGCCAGTGGAAAATATTTTAGGGAGTTTGTGAATTCAGTTAGAGACAGAATTTTAAATAGAAAGGCCTTTTTGTCCTCATTAAAGCTGGCCTATATTCATGTATTTGGAGACGGTTTCCTCTACTGTCAGAGATTTATAACTCTAAAACTATATATTTTTTAGCGTGCAGGAATGAATGTAATTTACTATGAACATCTCAATCCAGAAGGGTATCTGTCCTCAAAAGTGACAAGGTTCCCTATCTCCCCCTTGAACTTCCATGAGTTGAGGATCATCTGAGTTGCATCCATGAACAATTTTATCCTTTGCTTTCTTATTTGCTTGGAAGGCATTTTCGTAACAAAGTATGGGTTTAGTAAAAGCAGTAACTAGGAGTCTCCATGCAAGAGAAATTGGAGTTTCCTAACATGCACATGATTTAAAAAATAAAAATAAAAAATGAGGTGCCTTGAGATGCTGGCAGTTTTAACATTTGGAACAAAAGAGTTCATAGATATATTTACATCCTAACTGCTCAATTTTACCTTACAAGCTTCAATTTAGGAAAATATACAGTACTTTTGCATATAATGGTAACTTGTGAGCCCCTGAGTCAAGTAGAGAGGATTTAAATACAAAAAAGGAAATCAGCCATTAAAAGCACTTACATTGTATGTGGAATAAATAGTACAAAATGATTATTTCCCCGGAAGACCAGGATCAGAAACATGCCTATGAAGACCCAAGATTCCTACAGTGCTTAGGGATGAATCTGTCAAAGAAGGATGCCTAATTGGATGAAGGCAAGTTTTTCTTTGCCTCGGGGGGTGAAGCTCTAAAGAGAGATCACTGTCTTGTTTTAAAAGTGAAGTCAAGTTGTCTTCCGAAGCTGTGTTCAGATGCACCCCACTTGAGAGGGGTTCTTTGGATTTAAGTTTAGATTTTTCAAGGTCTAGAAATTCAGGACACTGATAGAAAGAAAAGAGAAGAAAACATGCTTTTATAATTCATTTGGATGTATTTCTAAAATGACACTCATGAAATCTAAACATGTTTTCTTTTTCCGTAAATCTGTATTTGATTAGTGGTATTAACCAATCTTTCCCTCTCAAAGGTGGGTCAAGATACTGAAGGTCAGGTATCAGTGTAGATAATCCTATATAACCATTCCAAGATCTTTAATTTTACTTCGAAGCCATATCAGATTATTATTATTATTTTAAACACAATATTTCACATTGAGTTTTCCAGATGAGTTTTAATTCAAAATTCCCAACAAAACTGGGATCAAAAAGGTGGGTCATTGGGTGAGTACATTTGGAGAACAAGGAGAAAGAAAAAAGAAAGGAAGGAAAATCACCCATCCCTTGGCAGAAAATATTATCTAAATCCACTGAAAGCAAAAAACAAAGTACATGGTTTTGCATGTTTCCCAGCCATTCAAAACGCGAGATAAATTATGCTTTCATATTTTAGAAAAATTGCATTATTTTCCTTCAGTCACATTACCTCGTGCTATTAATATAGTTTCATTCCCCAGAGCATTCTGCACTCAATTCCCAAACTTCTAAAAAAGTTTTTACAAGATAGTTCTGTAAATTCTTATTTAAATCATTGTTCTTAGGTCCAGTTTGGCCACAGTGTTTAAGTAATTAAGAATGATTCCCAAAATAGAATTCCAAAGGAGTTGGACTTTTCCTATTAACATAATTCAAAGGGTTCCTCACAGGACTTCAGAGGAAAGATAAGGACACTAACATTCCTCTTACCATCGCCAAGGTGAGAAAAGTTTAGAGCTCACTGGTGATGGGCGGGGCACAGATGTGGTTACTAGTCTGATTACACTTGGATCTCAGGTCTTGCTATTGCTTGTTATTGCTGCTATTTCTCTGCCCCTTCCTTCCTGAGACCCTGCTCAAGGGTGCCTCTTGTCACTAGAGCAAATTACAAACCTTTTTTTGAAGCATTTTTTGGACCCAGGGCTAATCCTTAGCTTTCAAAGCTCTACCATGTATAAACTTAAGTAGATTGATATTTGAAAAAAAGCTTTTTCTTTAAAAAAAAAAAAATACTAGTGTTTTAAGATCATTCTTCTAGGTCCATTGTTCCCAAAGTTTAAATGAGCAAAAGAATCGGGGGTGAAGGTCGGGGTTGGGGAGCTTGTTTAAGATGGAGATTACAGGGCTCATTCCCAGATGTTCTAGTTGAGGAAAAACAGAGATGGGGATGAGAATCTGTATTTTCCACTGCAGCCCAGGTGATTCTGATTCAGGTGGTCCCTGGAAACACACTTGGAGAGACACTCTTGGTTATATGCTATCTATACTCACTTGTGAGGAAGGACTGAAACTTCGATCCGTCTTGATGGATGCTACCGGATGACTGGTTCTCATCAGGTGGATGACGGGTCTCTGATACTCTGTTCCTGTAGTTACCATACTGTAGGCTGGGGGGACCACAGTGGTTTGTTTCTGCAGCAGCTGTAAGATGGTCTGGACGTCTGCAGTCATTTGGGATTCAAGTCTGCAGGACAGACAGAAATGGGGGAAGACAGTCCTAAAACTGTCCAGGATTGCAAAGCATTTGAGAAAATTGCAGCAACACCAAAGAACAGAATTACGGCCCTGCTTTAAACAAGAAGGACAGGAGAGGGAGCACGGAGATGCTCACTTTCTATATCCCACTAATGGCTCTGATAAAGATCGTTGCTTTCCTGTTCGTTGATCTTAACAAAGAAACAGCTGACTGAAGAGGCTACATTTTCACAGTGTACATTGTATTGCATTTTTACAATTAAGCTTTATAGATTTCAAAATGTAAAACGCATTCAGAATCCATTTTTAATCAGTCATTCTCTGTGCTTTTTATCAGGTTTTGGTCAGTTTCTTGTGAATATTTTATTTATTGTTTAAAAAGATTTCATAGCACATTTCTCTTATAGCTGCAACAAGTGGATAATTTCTTATGTGTTCCAAATTTATATTATCTATATTTTACTTTACCTCTCTCCTATAAACATCAAATATTGTATATCATTCATTGTATTCTTTCCTTAATGTTAAGTACTGTCAAATGCTAAATTCCTTTCCCATCTACAGTTTGGAACCTTTGGTAATTAAGAAACAGACCAAACATAAAAGTTCACTTGCTTCTGTAACCCATCTGGTTTGCAAAATACCAGTCTGATCATTTTTTATCCCTAAAGCTCACAAGTAGCCTACTGGCCTGTTAATTTCATTCTCACTTTAAATTAAAATTCAAGGGAAAGATAGCAAAATACAATGGATCTGATTCCCCTCCTTTGCATGTGTTAACAGTATTAAAAAAGGATTTTGTGGGTATAAGAACAGAAAATTTGGACCATATGCCTCTTTAGAAAACTTTTCTTTTAACTCTTTACTTATTTGTGCTTACTATTTTGTTTCAATGAAAAATACAAGGAAAAGGTAAATCTTACCAAAAATTTAAAATCATAGACTTATTTTGCTCAGTTACATACATGCTGCATTTGTGAAATTCAAAGTGGAGAGAACTTAGCCTTTGATTTGAGAGAGAAGAGAATAAACCTGGACAACATGAGAAAAAATCATTTTTTTCCTTTTAGTTTTTAACATTGACACTACAAACCTTCCTTCTGAGAATCATGATAACACATGATTTGTGCAGGTTTTCTATATTTGGTATATATAGCCATATAGCTTAGCGTCTTCTAAACAAATAGCTATAAATTATACATGATTGTGCCTTGCAAATGTCAAAACCACACACTGAAAAAGAAAATTTGAATTATCAACTAGTTTATGTATCTATTTGTTACCCATTGTTCTGATCTAATATTTTTATGGTGCCAGCTAAACAGAGGAGACTCGTTATTTTATTATGCATCAATTTTTTCTTTCACACTTCAAGGTACAGCACAAATTTTTATCTGCACCCCCAAATCTTCCCTTATTCAGAATTAATTTCTCTCTCCTCTGAGCCCCCAAGGAAAATTCTACATCCATTGTAAATATTTCTGTATGAATTTATCCCATCATTAACAGCATTGAATATTTAGGGAGTGGCTTACACATTACATGTAAAAGGCTTTGGGCGTGGGGAGTGGAATAATGAAAGCTTCATCAACAAATGGGATTCAAGACACAATAGAGAGTCAAAAATTATGATAACGATTTTGAGTCCTCACAAAACCTTTGTCAAACAGCAGGGGTCTCCAAGAAACAGGATCTCTGTCTCAGATTCTATCTATTTGAATAGTGTCGATGAGGGAAAAACCTATTGGAAGTGTGTAATAGCAACAGGCTACCATGAGTGGGATTCCCGAACACAAGACCATCACATGCTGGTGCAGGGTGAGAACAAGACTGTGTCAACATGACTTAGCTAAGACAGCAGACAACCTCTGTCAACATGACTTAGTTGTTCCAGGAAAACTCTGCCTGGGAAAAATAAGTCTAAGGGAATAAATAACTTTACTCCTTCAGGAAATTTCTATAGATTAACTCACTGGAGACTGCAATCCGCTCTTTTGAACAAATAAACTTGCTTAATCAAACAAATTTTATTTATCCATACTTGCTTCAAGGTCCTCATTTCACTGTGTCCATCAATTCTGAACCATTATATTATGAACTTTGCCCAGATCCACTCAGTTTCCCACCTTGAAAGGCCCAGGCTCCAAAATCCTATAAATATCCTACTTCTTACTTCCCCTTCTGAGATAACACTTCAGACTCTGTCCAGGTGGTGGTCTCTCTTCCTGCAGTGACTTTGAACCAAACCTTAGTTTGGTTTTATTAACCAGTAATCTGATATTTTGGGTAGTTCAATGCAATGGATTCAATGTTTATGTTGAAATGCTAATGGTGAAATCCTAACCCCCCATGTGATGGTATTAAGAGGTGTGGCCTGTGGGATTTAATTAGGTCATGAGGGTAGAGCCCTCATGAATGGCATTAGTGCCTCATAAACCAGAGCCCCAAAGAGCTCCCTTCCTTCTTCTACCATGTGAGGACAGAGTGAGAAGTCAGCCGTCTATGAACCAGGAAGCTGGCTCTCAGTAGATACTAAATCTCCCAGCAGTTTGATCTTGAATTTTCCAGTCTGCAGAACTGAGAAATAAATATCTGTTGTTTATAAACCACCCAGTCTATTGTATTTTTGTTATAGCAGCCCAAACAGACCAAAACATTCAACAAAGAAGAGCTTTCGTGAGGAATTTCTTTACCATGCATAGGTTGTATTTTCATGTTTCATGGCTAGGGTCTATCAGCTTAATTGGAATGGACTCGTCTAATGACACAAGTAATCTGCTCTACTCTGGAAGAATTACAGAGAATTTAGAAAAAGTCCAGCTTTGTCTTTAAAACAGAAAAGAATAACTCAATTTTATAACTTTTTTTTTTGTCAGTGAAGGCATATGCCACTCCAAAACAAGCCACTTTGGCATATTGATTCTTTTGAGCTGTAGCCACTTGGAGAACAGCAAGTGTGGGGAAAAGCTTTCTCTGAACTTCCCTTATCTGCCTAAAGGCAGATCTTCCAGAAGGAACTCAGTTGTCATAAATCCCCTCCCTGGGAGTTTCAACAACCAGGGAAGATCGACTTTTGTCACAGAAGAGGCATCACACTGAGACAAACTTTGTCACAAACTGTCATACCTCCCATCTATTCTTCTAAGGACCCATTCACCTTCCTAATGATCATTCATTCTCCTCTAAGAGACCTACATCCCCCAGCCCCTTTCCCTATTAAGATGGTATTTAATCTTCAGTTCTAAGACACCTCAGGGAGTTACTAATTTTCCCTTGAGTATCTCCCATGTGTACGTGAGGTACACAAGTTAATAAATTTATGTTTGTTTTTTTCTTATTAATCTGTCTTTTATTATAGGGGTTTCAGCCAAGAACGCAGAAAGGTAGAGGAAAATTTATTTTTCTTCCCCTACATCAGCATAGCTATACAGCTGCATAAAATGAATGTGTTCATTCACTTATGCAAAGACCCACAGGGTACCAGGCACAGAGTTCTGCAAGGGATGGAATCCTCACTGAAAGCTTTTACATCCTCTAGGGCCTCGCTATGCAAAGCATGGTCAAATCTGGGAGCTTGTTAGAATGTGGAATCTCTGCCGATTCCAGACCTAGACTTAGAATCTACCTTTTAACAAGATCCCCAGGTGATTCGAAAGCACATTAAAGTTTGAGAAGCACTGCTTTAGGATCAACAATTAGTGATTTCCCGATATAGGTATATCTGTAGGCATAATACATAAATACGTAAGAACATTTCTCAGGTAAACTTTTAACCCTGCATATAGTTTAATTGGCCATTAAAGCAGAAAAGCAGCAGCGGCCAGGACGATTCAAGATGGACCATTTATATTTGTTTTTATTGCACTGTGTACTTAATGTGTGTATTTGGGTGAAACAAATGGGATAGAATTCACAGTTCTACTACATTTGAACAGAATACTGAGGCTAAACAGAGCAGACCCAACTCTAGAAAGAGTCCCAGGATTCTTACCCTGCAAAGTTGAAGTCTAAATTGAGCTCCCCTTTTCAAACGTGTTTTCTATACTTTTGCCTTCTAGAGTAAACTGGAGGTAAGAGGTTCTTGGAGATGGCAGTGCAGTAAAAATGCAATGTTTTGGATTTTAAACCCAAAAGAGGCTAAGGTGAGTCAGGCAATAAAATGTTTGTGACAATTTCAGAGCTAAATAGGAAGAAGTTAGTCAAAGAAAATAATTATGTTAAAAAACATACAGATGCTAGGACATGTCAAAAAAGATTTAGTTGCGGTTTGGCTGTGAAAAAAAGTATCATAAAAAATTCATTCTAAAACTAATGTAATAAAGTAATAAGAATTATTAGTATTAAAGTATGGTTACTAGCCAAATGGGTCCTGGATGTATATGCCCTTAAAAGTTTACACTTTCAGCCCCAGGACACATTAAAGGCAAGTATTTTCAGTAATCTTTGATTTACACTAGCAGCAATGATTGGTATCCATGATGAGGCAACAAGGGAACCTTAAAAATCTCAATTTTCATCCAGAAGAAAGGTCCAAATCAGGAAACACAGAAACATATGAAAAGCAAGAGAACATACTCAGACAAACATCAATAATAGAAGTTAAGTTCATTGTTAATCATATTTTACTGGGGCTTCCCTGGTGGTCCAGTGGTAAAGAATCCGCCTTCCAATGCAGGGGACATGGGTTCGATCCCTGGTCGGGCGATTAAGATCCCACATGCTGCGGGGCAAGTAAGCCCATGCGCCACAACTACTGAGCCCACACGCCCTGGAGCCCTCATGCCACAACTAGAGAGAGAAAACCCGCATGCCACAACTAGAGAGAAGCCCGTGCACTGAATCGAAGACCAGATGCAGCCAGAAAAAATAATCATATTTTACCTAATCACAGCACTTTCTATTTTGTAGCATATACACTCTCCACATGTATTACCTTAGTCTTTACAACAGTAATGCAGGTCAGTATAGGTCAAAGAAAGAAACTGAGGCTGGAGAAATTTAAATGACCTGACCTAGTCATCCTATTAGTAGTTAAGTAGAAGAGTTACGACTTTATCTAGGCTAACCAATTGCAAGTGCTGTGCGAGTATCATGCTGAAGAAATCACTGCTGTCCCTGTCATTAATGCATTCATTCAGTAATTTTCCCATTTACTCCAGGAATTGAATGCATACCATATGTTTCACAATAAAGGAATGGGCAGGAATCAAGGAAGTTAAAGTTCAGAGATCACCCTTTTATCAATTCTTTTGTGTGTACAGTGTATATTTTGACATATGTTATGGCTAAAAGATCAATGTAGCTTGGTATAAATAGCAGGGAGAGATAGTAAATGTACTAATTAACTAAATATGCTTCTCTGAGCAATAAGTATGATCGTGTCAAGTTCTTAAACCTTAATTAGGAATTACTGACTCTAAGTAAATGATAGTTTGTTTTAATTTTCTCAGATAAGTTTCAATTTTACAAGACTTTCATTTGGCACTTGAGAATGGGATATAGACCTCAGTTTTTTAACTTTTAAACTTTGATTAAATTGCATGAAAACAAAAAATACAAAATTAAATCTTTAATTCATATAGTATTGTCATACTTCTGTTTGAATTAAGGCATACAAATTTATTTCAATTTACAAATTTGTAGGTTTTCTGATTCCTTTTGTCTGCTTTAATTGCTAATTCATCTTTCATGGTAATGTATGTGTGTGTGCATACATGTTTATGTTTACTGTATTGTCTGACACTGTTCAATTCGGGCATAAAGATTTAAAAAAGCGATAAAACTACAAGCAGCATTGATGAAACACAGAAGAAAAATTAAGCATAGATAGCTAGCTTATGTAGTATAAACAAAACTCATAGAATGTGGTAAGTATAGAGAACAAGAAAGCAAGTAGCTTGTTACACATTGGCAGAATTCATAAGATGCATTAAATACACACAGCATGGTAGCAACCTGCAAGACATCCCAAAGATAGAATCGAAATATGATGTAACAAACCAGAGCATGGCTTATACATGGAAGGAGATGGAAAGAACAAATTATTCTCCTGTCACCTCTGGGTAGATGACCGCCACCCCCAAGTTTGGTCACCCACTGGTGACACACACACAGTATAATCTCCTTCTGACGCCTCACGTTTTTTACCTATAAAGACCAATAAAACACATGGCTGTTCGGCAGGCTAACTGAAATGCCACAGCTGTGGCCAGGTGTACTTGGCCTTACATGTCTGTGATAGAGCAAGTGTGTCATTGGCACTGGGGAATTATTTTTATCTGTGGACCCCTTTTGTGCAAACCTAAACTCTGGTCCTCATAACCACACCTTCAGCCTGGAAGGCTGATGAGGTATATATATATATATATAATTGCATAAATCAGGATACAGGTTGTATGGTTCTTTTACCAGGATTGCACTTATTAGAAATGTGTTAATTACCCCATCTGGAGCCCCTCATCACTCACTGCGTGTTTTAAATGGATTTAGTAAATCCTGTGATTTGACCATTTTAGTTTAATCCATGCAGTTTTCGGTCTGTGACTACTGGAATACCTTGCCCAGTGATGTCCTGGAAACTACCTTGAATCGAGGTCACTTTCCACATGTAACACAACTAAAGCAATATCATGCTTATACATCTATTTTTTTTTCCCTGAATGTCATTGATCAGTTTAATTTTAAGGAATCCATGTAGATTTGGGTTAAGGGGTTCCATCCTTCCTAAAACCAAAATTTCTTCTTTATCTTAAAAGGTTAGAGATCAAAGATGGAGGGAAAATGGAGAGGATCTGGGTTCTTAACTCAATCACATTTTTGACAAGTTGGCTGAAAAACTAAATGTTTAAATCATTTTGTCAATATTCTTAAAAAAATACCATACCACATAACTAAGTTACCATGAACAGCCAAAAAGTGCAAAAGGAGGATTGAAAGAGGAAGGGTGTTAGTCAACAAACTAAATATGAATTATTTTGAGGGGATAAAAAAGGTTTCTTAGGCAGCCAATGCTGATGATATATACTAATTTTATGACAAGTAAAGAAAAAATAGGATTCATGCTGCCAAAAGTGTGAAGCGTTCTAAGTAAATGCTCTTTGAAAAACAGATTAATAATTCTGTCAACTTGTAGTCTTCTTTTAAATAAGTAAGTGTATAAAGAAGTGTACATGCCATCTATGGTAGGACGAATTTGCTATTTACAAAGAGTAAGGCTAGACCCAGCTAAGGGCTTGGATTATGTTTTCCCTTTGCCTAGCTATTGCTTATACCTGTTAAGCTGTTCTTGGAGCAGATCTAATCTTTGCTCCACTTCTCCGTAGGCGAGGTCACTTTCGGTTTCAGAGATGCCCCAGGCAGCTCGCGGAAGCGCTGAGGGACTAGACTCATCAGCCTGAGTTCCGGCAGTCTCTCTTTCCCAGCTTCTGGTGTCAGCGATATCTGTGGGAAACGGCAAGATGGATGTCAACTTCTTTGGGTGCCCATTGGTAGCTCCAGAGACATCCGCAATACAAGCAGGAAGGGATCTTGGAGTTTAACGGGAAGACAGAGAACCAGAGTGACTCAGGGACCTGTCCAGGGGCCACAACCAGTTGGTAGCTGAGTCTCATCCACCCCGATCCTGTCTGCCACTTCCCACACCCATTTCCATACAAATAAAAACATACAGCCAGTTATGAGTCTTGAATACAATTTTGTCTTCTTTCTATTTTGTGCTAAGAGGAAAACATGGATGGTCAACCCCGAGCTCCGGTTAGAGAGCAATGACGTTGTGCTTTTACATTTGGGAAGAAACAGCACCATTTGTATGTACTGCCGCACCTCAGGTTGAAGATGTTAGGGCTCTTTCACCCAGAATAATGTGCATACTTCATGATTCAGAGGGGGCTCAAGAAGAGACAGCCATGGGGAAGTGAGGATGTTCAGAGGGATTCCCTTAGGCCAACCCAACTCAAAGTAGAGCCAAGGAACCATGAGCCATTAAAGATGGGAAGAGTCCTAAAGTCTCTAGTCCTATGACATTATTTCATGTTTTTATGTTTCCTTGTATCTCCTTCTGCACTGTCCTTTAACGTATTCTGTTCATTAATTTCCAATATTTTTTCTGGGGACTCTTCTATTTAGAATATTTTTATGCTGCTATACTTTAAAACATATTGTTTATCTGTTCAAGTCCACTTTTCAGATGGTCCTCATGTCTGTTATGTTCCAGACACTCTGCTAAACGTGGGGGAGTTAGAGATGAAGAAAACATAGGCCCTGCCCTTGAAGAATTCAGTCTAGCAAGGTTTTAATCATTTTCCTCACGGAGATTCATTTTCTGAGCCTCATTTAATTTACCGTTTCTCCTACAATCTGTATTTGCAAGTTGTCAATATTTGAGGGCAAATATAATATCTTACTTTCCCTCTCAGTCCTGCCATAAACGTTTGATGGCTTTTGCTACGCTTTCTTCCCCTCTACATTTCACGCATATAGAGAAGTACTTAGAATGATTAAAAGGCTGGGAAATAAAACCCAGGAAAAAATACCAGTGGAGTTGGGAGTTTATTTCAGAGATAAAGAAGGAGCATCTTTTCCTCACTGGGAGGGCTGGTGGGAGGAAAATACTGTCTAGAACTGGTCTTCATTTTTACGTGGAAATAGACTTGAATAACAAAAAGTGATTTTGCTTTGATAGAAAGCCTTTTTTTTCCCCCTTTGGACAAGTAGTTATGATTCAACACTGACAAAAGTATGTAAAATTAAGGAATTTATATCCTTGGCTATTTTAAAAATTGGATAGAAAGTAACTGATTTGGGGAGGGTTAGCTATGATTCTAGAAACAAGGAACAGGATTTGTAGGACTTCCTTCCTACGGTTTCTCCAAAAGTACAGTCAGATAGCTCAAAAGCACCTCCTATCCTCCAGCAGCAGACACAATTTCTATATCTTTTCTTCATGGTTTTTCTGTCACTATACTTTTATCACTGAATACACAGACATATCCACTGAGGTGCCTACAATTTCGGCTTCAGATGGGTGAAGCTCTAACAAAGGGATTAGCATATCCAAAGACAGTATTAGAAAAATATAAGGTCAGGGTTCCCTGTACTATTGAAATGGCTAACAGACCTCAGAGAGCTTGCTATGAATTCCAGAACAGTTCTTTGTGATTAAGGCTTCCTTAGACTATGGAAGGCTGGTGTTTTGTTCTTTTTAAAGTGACAATATATAATTACCCTTGATACTTAATCAAACACAACAAATGAAAATGAACATCAAAAAATGATAATGCTGAACTTTTAAGTGCAGTAATACATCAGCAGATTTTCACTGAAAAGTATGATTTATTATTCACAGACATGTGACTATTTAAAAGGCAAAACAATAATATGATGTCTTAGTACACTAGGTTTTCAATTTTGGAGAATTAATGCCAAACAAATATTCAGAACACACATACTAATGGTCAGATGATGCCAGTGTTTCTCCCTGTCTAGCCTCTTGCTAGACAATAAAACAAGAACAGTTAAAAACTGATAGGATGGAAGTTACATATTATGCTCAGAAGTTTTGTGCTGAGAAAGCTTAGAGAATTTCCACTTATGCCTAATAGCTCTCATTCTCAAATCATATATAATAAACTGATTTTTAAATAACAGTGGTGAATCACATGCAATAAATTATGTAGGATTCTATTTTTTCTTCAGTGCTCAAGAACAAAACCTGATAATCTTCTCTTAACAAAAAAGAATAACTGTAAACTATTGGGTAAAGTCTTCCTTGATGATAATTTACTCTTTTATTAAAATCAGTAATGTGTGATTAGCTTATTTTAACAGCAATATGAAAGAAAAAAGGAGTTCAAAGGGGAAATCCTGCTTAGTAGTCTTAATCAAAATGAACATCCTTGTAGATACTTTCTAAATATAGCTCAGAAAAAATCTGCACTTGGTTGCCTTGGAAAATGTTGCTATAGTTGCAAGACACATTTCTAGAAATGGATGAACAGAAAGTAAACTTTCACTTTGCTCTGGGTACACAATTTTCCTACAGTCAACTTTTGACCTCAATCTAAGTAGGATCAGAGTCCATTTAGTTTAATTTTTTCTTTTCAGTTTTGTCTAAAGGTGCTCCTCTGTTGGATTCAGCATGACAAATGCTAGAAATGTAAGTGGCATTTCCATTGATGATAAAACTAAAATTTGTGGGGATTTAGGAGCTCAAGCTGCAGCAGTTCCAGCTACACCCTACATCTTATTCAAACCCTTTAACATTGCACAGTATCTCACCTTAGAAAATCACTAGGGAATGAAATTTGCAGTGAATAAAGTTTTAGAATTCTCCATCGGTTGATCGTATTGATTATCCAGGTTAACCATGTGTCACACTGATAGACTCTATAACAACATCAATCATGCTTATTCAATTGACATGACTATTTAACTATGAATTGTAAAGGTAATTATTTATTTGAATAGGGATCGCATTGTAAACTTTTGAAAATTAAAATTTTAGATAGGTAGATATTAAAATGATCTGTTAGAATACTATCTTTTATTGTGCATGTAGAATAGCTAATTAAAAATAATTGGAAGAAGTGGCAAAGCAAAATATAAGATGAAGGGCATGAGAATTCACCATCAGCGAGAGTCATTATAAAGTCAAATCAAATCCCCAAAATGTATCATTAACGACTTGTCACTTGAGACTTTAAAACGCAAGAGGAAAACAACAAAAAGTATTTTGAAAAATGTCAGGCCCACGTTATGCTGACTCTTGGAAATAGTAGGATGGTTCAGCAAGTTCTTCAGAACTTCTGCCTTCCATGATACAACCTGTTTCAATTTTTAGTACTTCCCAGAATCCGTTTTCATAAATAACTAAAACGGGACGTTTGGTAATCACATCTAATATTCCATTCTTCCACTGATAAATGAGGTACTATTTTCATCCACTTCATCAAGATTTTAGATTGTCCAGAGAAAATCTGCATATATTCTTAGCTTACTTCAACTTGGGGTCATGGCAAAAGCTGATTTGATAATATAGGGAAAGTAACTCAGGAAAAATGTAAAGCCTAAACATCCTAGATTCAATAAAACTTTTGTTGTCAGATATAGTCACTTCGAATAATGGTGACAATGACAGGTAATATTTACTTACTCTGTGTCATAATTTTGTATCATGCCAGGTCAAGAACATCCTATTTTTCCTTCATTTCTGTTATATTCTTTTGATTTTTTTGCTACACCTTCTTCATCTCTACATTTTTATATATCTAGGAATATGTTCAATGATTAAAGGGTTAGAAAAGAAAAGCTGTGAGAAAATACTAAGCAGAGTTGGGGATTTTATCTCAGAGAAAGTAATTTATGCATGTTCTCTTGTTTAGTAATCACAACAGACCAGTTGGTTAGAAGATATTATTCCTATTCTGAAGATGTGCAAACTGAGTCTTAGTGGGGTCTGTCAAATCACTTACTGAAAGACGTAAAGGGAGTAAGTCACAGAGTTGAACTTGGAACCCAAGCAGCCTGCCTGTACCTGTTCTTGCACCCACTTAGCAAGATTTAACAAGATCCGTATATCTAGCTCCTGATGAGAAGTTAATTGTTCTTTCATGTGACTGTCCTCAAGTTTTCCTGAGTTTTCCACCCTTTAGCATCTAATCTGGATATACTGATTAAGCACAATTACCCAGTTCATGCATATTTTCTACAACAAAACCCATATATTTGGGTATCCCTTTTAAACAAATGTGTTCAACTGAGTTGGATCTAAAAGCATACTTTATTTAGGAGCATTTCTCCCCATTTTCTCATAATTCTCAGTAAACTGAAATTCTTTTTGGTATTTGTTGCATTTTTATTGCATTGGTCTTTCATGCTATAAAAAAAAACAGGTTTGGGGGTGAGGAATGGATACAGAAGATACATACAAGATTCAATGGGCTTGCTCTCTTCAAATACTCATCGATCCCCTCTCCCCACGGAGTCACTACAACAGACATTCCTACAATGTTCTATGTGGCATTATGTTAAGTCTGCCTGGCCACACAGACCCTCCTATGCTATAATTGGGAATAATGACCACTATTCCAGAACCCTGAAAACACTTTGTAGATGATCTAAGGTTTGATCTTTGCAAATATATCACAAAATTGCAGATTAGATTAATGTGCGGTATGGTTCTTCATTTGTGCGAAGTCACCATTTTGTGATTAGTCCTGAGGAAAGACAAGGAGATTCTGGAGAAACTTGATTACCTTTGCAAGAGTGACTTCTTTTATCTATGGGAATTCTTCCTGAGGTGGGTACTGTTTCTTCAAGATCAAGTCCAGTTACTTTCCCTATTCCTGGAGGAGAATCTACAATTCCTGAGAAGAGAGGCTTTTGTTCATCGTCAATAGAGGAGATGAAAGATGAAGATCTGCTTTTTTTCTCTTCAAAGTGTTTCTTGGACCTCTGATAATGTCTTATGGTATCTACAGAGTCTTCGGGATCATTTGTAGTGCTTCCTTTGCCAAAATCTATCAAAGAAAAGTTATTTTATAGAAGAGAATCAAATGTGAGACTCTATGCCTACTGCACTATCTAGTGCTACATAAACTATCTTTGTCATAGTGATTTTTTTTGGAATAACTTTAACATAGATTTTTTTTAAACTGCCAGAAAAGTTGCTCTTTCTCTTTTTCCTACTGAGAATGGAACTACTTAAGAAGACTTTTTTTTTCATAATTCACAGGACATTAGATTATCTTAATGAGATACGCTATTCGTTCCAAAATTAAAAGAATATCTGTGGTAGTAATAGCATTTATATCTCTGAAAAAAAAACTTTAGGATAACTTAGACCTTATTTATACATGCTCAACAGTCATTTGTATTCTTAAAATATGGTGTACTATTTCTTGAAGGAAATGAAAAAGTGAAGAAAAATGTGTCCCAATTCTAAAATGTCACCGCTATGCAGCTTACTGTTTGTTTGTTTTTAACCTTCATGCCCTCTCATCTGTGGTGGTCATTCCACATTGTGAAGGTCAAAACCGGAAGCCTCCTTCTGGTACAGGCTGGCAGGCTGAACTTCAACCCTAGTTCAATGCATGTAATGGCCTTGACATTCCAGGCAGTTTGGTTGTGCAGGATATTGCAAAGAATATAAAGCTTAAACACAGTAATTAAGGTAGGTTTACCTAATTACATTAAAGCCAGTAGTGCATATTAGCTGCTTTATACTGAAATGTCAGGATAATTTCAGCCTTGCAGGTTGTGTTAGAACATATTTCAGCAGGAAAAACTCCAAGAGACAAAACCCAGAACTTGTTCCCATTAGTGTCCTGGGGAGACAGTATAATTCTCCACCTGGTTACTGCTAATAACTAACCCACATACTCCAGAAGGTATATCATTTTCTAGAGAAATGTTTAAGACGGTGTCTCCATCTATTCTCCGCCTGGTTGTGCTTACTTTGTTATTTATAGAAGGCCAAATGAACTGATTTAAGGCCACTCCAGAGAAACTTCCAACTGTTTTTTAAAATTCCCATATGGCACAGAAATTAAACAGAGATCTTTTTCTTTTATTTAAAAAAATCATAATTTAAAATATGAGAAGCTAGAAAGCAGCCCAAGGTAAAAATGGATAGAGTTTAAAAACCAGTTCATGGGGCTTCCCTGGTGGCGCAGTGGTTGAGAGTCTGCCTGCCGATGCAGGGGACACGGGTTCGTGCCCTGGTCTGGGAAGATCCCACATGCCGCGGAGCGGCTGGGCCCGTGAGCCATGGCCACTGAGCCTGCGCATCCGGAGCCTGTGCTCCGCAACGTGAGAGGCCACAACAGTGAGAGGCCCGCATACCACAAAAACAACAACAACAACAACAACAAAAAACAGTTCATGTGAAATGGTTATTAAGGAGTTAGTTTACACCTTGCCAATTAAAGTTCAATGTAGTGCAAGCAGATTGCTTAATTTATTTTCTTTAAGATTCCCCACTTGCTCAGTGATTTCATCATTACTGAGACCACAGACCTTTCCAGTCTCAAGCATTGTTGACATCATTGATTACTCAGTATCACTTATATTTCTCTGCTCAACCACTAGTCTAGTTGCCTGTAAATCTCCAGATCAACTCTTCTTACACAAGCCCTTTCTCTCCAGTGTCACGGACACAGCCTTCCTTCATTCTTGTCATCTCTTCCTCTGTTTCCTTTGATTTTAACTTCTCCCCTCCTGAAAATCTGATCAACATTTCCCCACTTTATAAACATATCATTTCATTCCTCAAAAACTAAGTTTCCAATTTTATGCTAGTAAATGTGAAAAAAATTAGACACTTCACTTCTCTAAATTATACTCATACCTGCTTTGTGAATTGCATCAGTTTTGTTGCTCCTAAGTAAATTTTTGTGCAGTTTGGGCACCAATGGAATTTGAACCAACAAAGGCTTCTCATCTTCCCCAAAATGCTTTTCTTTTAAACACTTTCGTGGAATCTTTTCCAGCAGAATCAAATGTAAACTGAATTAACATCGAATTCATATGTCTCTGATATAAGTAAGGATAATGCTAACATGGATATTTGTAATGAATGGACATCACACATCATTAAATCACTTCGCCTGTTTGGCTTGAAAGACCTTGGGAGTTCTCTGTGGATTTGTAAATCCTCATACACAGTAAAATGTTCTGTCCCGCCTACCACATGGGCCTTGGTCTTAGTTTACTAAATTATGGCTTGATTTTGGATGCTTAGGCACAAATTCATCAGTCAACATATATTGTTAAACTGAATTATAACCTGCTGATTTCAACTCGGGACATGTGTTCACAAAATGTGGTGAATGAGGGACTATTCTTTAGTTCTCTAGTGAACCGGAGCAAATTATTTCATACACATGGCATCTAAATCCTTTAGCAAGAATTTCAGGTAAAAGTAGGATCATGAAAGAAGAAGACGTTTGATATCCTTGAATTTTTTCTAATACATAAGGGAAATGACTCCACATTTACTTCTGTGTTCATTGCCACTGGATCGTCAGCCAGCTGCGTTTTGGAACTCAGGCCATGTGAACAGTTTCTCTGATGCAGCCCAACTGCAACAACATTTTTCTATTCCATACTAGGTAAATCAAAGCTTCAAATCTGATCATTTAACATGACAGTTGAAATGACAATCTATTTGTGGATTAAAAATGGAAACTGCTCAGGCTTAGGCTGGAGGTTGGTTAATGGAATACATGATATTGGGCTGAAATGCATTATAATTGGCCTCCAGGTACCTCTAGATTTTGATGGCTTGTTCCATTTCTGGTTAAACTGGATTATTTAATAGACATTAAGTAGCATTAGGTACTATTTTCCTTAATGTTATTCTTAATGCTATTTTATTTATTTATTTGCGGTATGCGGGCCTCTCACTGCTGTGGCCTCTCCCATTGCGGAGCACAGGCTCCGGACGCGCAGGCTCAGCGGCCATGGCTCACGGGCCCAGCCGCTCTGCGGCATGTGGGATCTTCCTGGACCGGGGCACGAACCCGTGTCCCCTGCATCGGCAGGCGGACTCTCAACCACTGCGCCACAAGGGAAGCCCTGCTATTTTATTGTTATTATTTCTTAATGTTGTTTTCTTAAATGCTATGTAGAAATAGTATTCCGAATAGTAATCTGAGTAGTTTTTACATTTTCCCTTTTGCTAGAAATGAGACTGTATAATCATTCCTGTTACCATCGTTTTACAAAGAAAAAAAACCCTGCCTATTTAATTAAGCCTCGAATTTTTCTGATTTAGATGACTGAAAACTTTTTAAAAAATCCCTTGTTTCTGTAGGCTGACAGTTCACCTCCTCCCCTTTCCTCACAGGATCCAATTCTAAAGCAGTTGTGAATTGTCTTGTAGGTGTCTCTCTGTGTTCAGGATGGATTGAAGATCACGGAACGAATGTCCTGACGGAGTGGTTGACCCATTCATCTTAAGAATGATTATATAAAATTCTTACATTTCAAACAATCTGGGAACAAATGCTTGTGCTCTCTCCATTATTTATGGAGTCTTTCTCTCAGGTGATTTATCATTTTTATTTGTCAGACCCAACAGGTGGACCCAACTTTTGGTAAAAGAGAGGCATTTAATGTACTCTCTCAGCATTCGCGTTTAAGATTTCCTACTGGTAACGATTTTGAGATGAGTTGAGCATTTTCCAGCCGAATGCATTAAAAAACATTTATTTCATTGGAAAATTGGAGTCCAAAATAAATTTCTTCATTTGATCTCAAGTACTTTAGTTCTTCTCTAGCATCAAAGAAAGTTGAAAGTGGATTAGAGTCATTTTTCTATATAAATAAAGTTAAAGAATTTATCTTAAAAATTAAAATAAAGATACATTTATGTATTACTGAAATGGATAACAAAAGCTAATCATTATTTATTATTGGAGAAGATATTCCAAAGAGATGCCAAAGTATAATAGCAATATATTTAAAAACTTAATAAAATTAGAATTTGACCCACCTATATTCTGTAAAAACAAGTTTAACAGTGTATATATTTACTCCTAACTTCAATAACTTTCACAGAAGTTATTTATTTTGGAGAAACACTTTCTTTTGTTTTTTATTTTTTTTTTGGAGAAACACTTTCAAAACTTTACTGACTTTTGGATGGCAATGTGAAATCACTAAACCAACATTACAAGGAGATAAGCTTTATTGCTATTCTTTGAAACACAGGTATGATGAGTTCAAGACCTCTTTCCACTCATTTTCTGGAACACTAGATTTTACCAGTTGATATATATAGAAGTGCCCATTTCAATAAAAATTACATGGGTAGGGAAATGAGAAAATTGCTCTTAGGATGTGTGTATCTCTTAAAATGGGTTCCTGTTTTTTAATGAAACGTGTGGCACTATCTAAATCCAAAGTAAAGAAGATGCTGAACATTTTTTCACCTTAATTTCCATCCCTTTGGTTGGTACAGTCATATCTTTAGCACATTTTAATTTTTTTTCTGTTTTCTGTGGAGGCCTGTTAATTGCTGTTCTCATTGCATTATTCTCTCTCAAAAGGTCACCGTCTCCCTAAGTCCGCCATTAGTAGCTACTTTGATATTGCATTTTCCATTCATAGAAAAAATTGAGCAGAATATTCCAAATATTTGGTCACAAAAGTGCTATCAGTAAAAAATATATATATGCTTGTGTGTGTATCTCATGTGCCATTTTACATGCTATTGTACTAAAATTTATGTATATTATAAAATATACACAACATAAAATTTTATTTTATTTTATTTTGGCTGTGCCGCACAGCTTGTGGGATCTTAGCTCCACATCACAAAATTTTAAAAGAAGTATTCCCATAACCCAATAAACCACACTGACACACTCTGAAGTAAGTACAATCCAACTCTGAAGACCAGTTAGAGACTATTTTTCAACATGTTCCAAACGGTTATACCACATTTATTTCTATTCTGTCCAGCTATTTTGCCAATGCTTGTGATCACTAAGGAAGTCATTGAAGATACATTTTTATTCTTCACTTTCTGTAAAAATAACATTTTACTTCCCTCTCAGGAACTATAACATCTCCCCCTACAATGACCATAGTCAGTTCGGGGAGGTCCTGGGTACCTCCATGCCAGAATTTTAGGAAGGAAAGAGAACTTCTTGAATATATCTGCAAAAAAATACAAGGTGTCCTCAAATTTGGACCTGAACTGACAACTCTTACTTGTCAGGAACTGAGTTTATATTCTTAAAAGAAATGTGCAGCCTATGAGGACAAACCACTTTCATCTACAAATGCATTTTAGGAGAGAAGTGATCCGATACGTTAAGCTTCTATTTAGTTCAAGTCAGCGTGCAGAGGTTCTATATATATCTTTTCATTTTTAATATCTCTTTTTGAATGTAAGCTCCTTAGCACCACGTGGTAGACATGATGGGGGGCGCTGTGCAGGTGAGAGTTGAAGCCTGAAGAGTTCCAGTGTTGTATTGAGTAGGTCGTGAGTGGTAATTGTAAGACTCAACCTCTGTCTGTCTCCAATGGCTAACCACGTGTTCTTCCCTCTGGTTCTTGATGCCTCTGCTGATTAATTCACAGTCATCAGCACTCTTGGATATCTGCCCTCAAGGTATTGTTTCAAATGAGCAGTAAACCAACTCTAAAGTAATCAATACATTTCATGGGCAGCTTTTAGTTTATGTACCCTCCATATCATTTAGTATCAATTATCTTCTGAAAGTTCTCTGCTCTTTATACTTACTTATATGCATTTTCCTCCCAGATATTGATTCTATATCAAGAAATATAGAATGAGCGGCCCTTTCAGATCTTTAGATTGGGGTGATTGGGATTAAATTGCTTTCAGCAAATTTTAAACTTGCCTATTGCACCATGGAGTCCTGAAGACTGGAATAGGCTCTCAGGCTCTGGATAACTGGAGTTAATTGTGTTTTCATGTTGACCAAAAAGTGCTTACTCACTGACACACCAGGAAACTTCAAAGAGCTACAGGCAGGCAAATCCCTTACCATCAACACTTTATATAAAATGGGTCTTATAGACTAAGCCTGTGATTAAAGGAAAAGTTTTCAGAGTCAATAGAAATGTCTACGTGCATGAGCACAATATAAATTGTGACACACTCAGGGCCTTGTCAGGAGATAAAAACGTTAAGTTATTTAGCTTGAGAATGAAGAAACTAAACAAGATTGAAAGGAGATTTAATAAATCTTCAATTGTATGGGGGACATTATTATATAGACAATATCGTCAAGCTGTTCTTCATTTCTAGTGAGATCAAAATATGAGATTAACTTCAGGATAAGGGATTTAGATTAAGTTGACAGAAGAACAGCTTGACTGTTATGGTTCTGATTTTAGAAAAAGTCACTAGGAGAATAATGAAGGACATTGCAGTAATAAATTATCACCTATCTGTGAATGGTTTATTGTTCTGCAATCAGCCAGAGGAGTCAACAGTTAGCCCAATTCAACAGATATTTATCAACCATGATTTGCTAAAAGAATCTGCAGCTTGATAGAGAAAAAGGACAAATGTACCAATAACCACTGTACAGGGCAGATATTGAAAATAAAGATCTTCCTTGATTTACAATGGGGTTACAGCCCAATAAACCCATTGTAAGTTGAAAACATCATAAGTTGAAAATGCATTTAATATATCTAACATACTGAACATCATAGCTTAACCTAATCTACCTTAAACATGCTCAGAACACTTACATTCGTCTATGGTTGGGCAAAATCATCTAACAAAAGCTTATTTTACAATAAACTGTTGAATATCTCATGTAATTTATTGGATACTGCACTGAAAGTGAAAAACAAAATGGTTGTAAGTGTATTGGCTGTTTCCCTCTTGACCATGTGGCTGACTGGGAGTGGCGCTGCCCAGCATCACAAGAGAGCGTCACAGCGTATTGCTAGCTGGGAAAAGATCAAAATTCAAAATTTGAAGTATGGTTTCTTCTAAATGTGTATTGTTTCCACACTATTGTAAAGTGAAAAAAATCACAAATTGTTTCATTGTAAGTCAAGGACCATCCGTATAACAACGGGGAAGTGGCTTAGGAATTCAGGAAAGAAAGAAAACCTATATTTTTGAGGAAATCAAGAAAGAGTTCACACTGAATATCACTGAAGATTAACCTTGACAAAAAAATGTAATTTAACGGATGAAAAAGTGGTGTGGTATAGTTGTGTGTGAGTGTGTGTGTGTGTTTGAGGATAGGGAAGTAAATTCCAATTAAGGAAAGGATATAAGCAAAAACACAAAAATGATGTACGTGAAAGAGAGGGTAGCTGAGTTCATTTGAAATATAGGGCAAGTTAAAGCTAGTAGATGCTCTCCCCTTGGGAGAGAATCCAGAGGGAAGAGGGCCAAGAAAGAACTTGGATTAAGAAGGCAAAAGGAGGAAGAGAGTCATATGGAAAATGCTCAAATGCTAGTTCATTAACTCAGTCATTCTTTCAACAAATATTTGTTGAAGACCTGCTGTGAGGCAAGCACTGAAGCTTCAGGTGACTAAATATTTCCCATGGGGCTTGTGATCTACAGGCAGATATCACTGATTAAATGATGATGCAAATCATATGGAAGTACAGCTGGAATAAATGCTGCAAAAGAGAGGAGCTGATGGGGAAGGCCAGGTTAGGGTAGTGAAGGAAAGGATGGTATGAGATAAGACTGAAGAGGTAGGCATAAACCTACCCTATGGAGAATTTAGGGAATGGGAAGTCTTTAGAGGGCGTTAAATATGTGGGTGACATAAACATACCTGCATTTAGAAAAAAAAAAAAATCACCAGTGGTCCAGTGTGGAGAATAGATGACAGAGGGCAAGTTGGGAAGGTGAGTTGAAATGTGTTTCAGTATTATGGTAGCTTGGTCCAGAGTTGCGGCTCTGAAGACGGAGAAAAGTGAAACAATAGAGACCTAGTTTGAAGAGTAAATGGATGTGTTGCAGGTGCCACTAACAAGACTTGTTACCAGGGTGGATGAAGAGGTTGAGAGATGGCTGGTTCCTAGATAGATCTGTTTTGTGCAGTTTATAGAATGGTGATGCCATTTAGAGACACGGCAATTGATGGAGAGATAGGTTTCCAGTGGGACATCATGATTTCAATTTAAGAAATGTTGAGTTTGAGCTGCCCTTGCGATTTCAAGTAGATGGCTTAATAGGCATTTGGATATATGAGACTGAAGCTCAGATGATCTGGGATTAAGATATAAATATGTACGTCTCCTACGTGAAAATATAATTAAACTATGGGTATAAATGAGATTACTCGGGGAAAGAGTATGACATAGAATAAGAAAAGAAGAGGGCCTAGGATCAGGTCTTGAGAAACACTGTTGAGAGCTATCAATCAGAAACCATATCATTAGCTACTGAAAAAAGCAAAGGATTTGCCTTCTTAAAATCTGAATAAAGTTCATCCTTGAAATCAGAAGTATAATGAGCATTTAAGTAAGGAGAACTGATAACCACATGTTCTGCATTTAAATTTTAGAAAAGAATGAATTACCTTTCTCTCCTTCACTATCAAATGACAATCTCCTTCTGCGTAGTTTACAGTTGTCTCCTTCAGAATCATTCATGGACTGGGATTGTAATAAGAGATCAGCCTTTGTTAATGGAACGTGAAGATAAAATGGAAGATTATTCAATTTGAACACAATGTATCATCAGTAAACTCTTTACTATTTCATATTATTTCAACCACTTTGAGACTTAATTATTAGATTGCAGGCAGATAGCTACAATACTTTGCTTAATGGTTTTCTCTAAATTATAAAATAGTCTGCTAGAATAATCCTAGTAGTTTCTCCACCTAATGGGGAAATCAGAGTTGTAGAAGTTATTTATCAGAAATGTTTGGGGATGATGTTGTCAACATTTAGAGACAACATATTCCTTCATGTGGAATATATTTCATGTAACTTGGTAAAGTTAAAATAAAAATAATAATAATTTAAAAAATTGCAGAATCTGCATTACTGCGGAGAAAAAAGTGTAAACTAATTATAATTAGCTATGATGTTTAAATTACATGGTAATGATGGCAAGGTTAAATTTCACAAGAATAAATATAAGGTTGAATTCAATAAACACTATGCTCTGAACCCTTGATTATTTTGTTCCCCATTCCTCCTTCCTCCCTCTCTTGTAAACAAAACTGGAAGTTTCCAAATATTTTTTTGGTTGCTGCCTAAACTTTTTATGTAAATAAGTTATCTGAGGTAGATGCCTGTTGTTTTTAAAAGCAAAGTAAGAATGAGGTTGGTGATCTCAAACTGCAATTTGATAGAATTCTGAATTAAAATCATTATAAAAAGAATATACTCTTGGTAACGAACCTCTTACCACCTAATTATTTTTCAACTTTTCAGCTTTTTGAAAAGAAGTAACTATCTGAGCTGGTGCTTCAGGTTATCGAATGGTACTCTTGTGACCTTAAAATCTTTGTCTCTCACAGCACCCTGGGAATGACTGTAACTCCAGGGAGAATGAAATACACCACGTTTTACCTAACTCTTGACTTGAGGATCTTTTCTTTGTTAGCATTAAAATACACTGGCAAGTGTCAAAACATTTGGTTTCTGACAAAAAAGTATTTAGAATTGGAGTTGGGGTTATGAGGTTTGGGGGGAAGGGGATGGAGGAATAACCTAGTAATAAATTGTGGGCTGCAAGATAAAGTCTATATTCTTAGAATACTCGTAGGTCATAAGGAAACATTTTCATAGTGGAAGAGGGTGAGGGATATAAGGGTTACACTCTCAAAATTCATCCTAGGTGAAATCATATGTAGAATTATTTAAAATATTATTTCTAGTAGAGTAAATGTTCTTCATTCTGTAGCATTAATTTTGACTCAGGTATAAGCCTGATTAATTTATACTTCTGCAATTTAGAAATTGTGTTAAATATGGGCCTAAATTTTAAGAGTTTAACTTCTTCATAATTATTGAAAAGATATCGGTAAACAGTTTATGGTGTAAATAATAGCTGAGAGAATATTTTAACCTCTTTATAAGATAAACTCTTCTAGGCAATTTTCAATAGACTAGAATCACCCATTTATTACAAATAATTGTCACACTTAATATAAACCAAGGCTATTATAAATCAAATATGTCACCCAAGAGTTCCTAAAAGGTCAAATTTAATTGAACTACCTAAAATTATTCAATATACTTGAAAGAAATTAGACTGAATTCCTTCTTTATAATTGAGAAATTCCAATATTAAGTTAGCTTTTCCTTTCAAATATTCACAATTGCTTAAGTTTTTCTACACTATTCCACTTGATCTTTCAGAGGTATTTGGGCAATCCAAGAATAAAATAAAATGTCAGAGTACAAAAGTAAGCAGGCAACATATACCTTTGCACTTTCATGCCTTAGGTTGAAAGTCAACTCTAGGTTTGTGAGAAAGTGATCAGAAAACTCAGGATACATGTCCAAAACCTCTAGCAAGTCTTCTCTCTGGATCTTATGCAAGTCACAGTATGTGAGAGCTCTTACATCTGCATTAGACTTTCCAGGTTTGGCATAAAGATGAACCATTTCTCCAAATATATCATTTTTTCCTAAAAAAGATAAAAGGAGAAAAGGAAAGAAAGGAAATAAAAGGAATCTGAACTTAATGTTTTCCTTCCGAAAGTAGAAGGGGACCACTGACCAATCCCTGAACCAAAAATTTCATAGGTAAGACCCTACAGCCAACAGACACTTGGGCAGCAAAATTCCAGTACCTCGTACTGGCTGCCCCAGTCATGCTTGTTCACTGACCGGAATTTTGTCTCTTAGAGCACTGGTCCTGGTATAATCCCCATTACTTCCTTGCTTTGATTCTTTGGCTAAGCATCTGGAATGCAGCAAACACGGCTCTAGTCTGCTATGCCACACATTGCTAGAAAAGAGTCTTGCCAATAGTAGGTGTGGTCTAATTTGGTCAACCTAGGAATATGGGAAAGGCTGTGGAGAGTCAAATTTTAAAACTTTCTATCTCAGGATGGTCTCGGGAGGTGATGCCAAACATGGGGTTTTGGTGGAACTCTTTTAACACTTAGAGGACTAAGGGTACAATTTGAACATACCCTGTTTCCTTTAGTAAACCACTTTTGGATTTGCCCTTAATAAAGTTGCCCAATTGTTTAATAAATCTAGTTACATTTTCTCAAAAAAAAATACAGTCATGCTTTTTTACTATATGGCCTTATGGCCTTTCTTCTAAAAGTGTGCCCTTCCTGCTTTTTTGCCAAACCTGGGGTTATTTCACTGTCTGTCTTCTGATGGGCACCCTCCGCATCCCCTCTGCCTAGCCACGTGTCACCTCTTTCCTAGGTGCCCTTCAGTGACGAGGATGATAATGACAGCAACAACAAACGCTGAGGACTAAGTAGGTATCAGGCACTGTGTCAAATGCTTAGGTGTATTATCTCACTTGATCCCCAAAATAACCTCATGAAAAAATTACTAATTATTATCCAAATTTTATGAATATGGAAAGAAGATTAAAGAGAGTAAACGGATTAGGTCAAGGTCACCTTCTTAGTTGCGTGAAGTAAAGGGAGGGAGAGAGTGGCCATGACTAAATCCCATGCATTCTGACTCCAGTCATAATCTTTGCACCCTTGATATATTTCATCTTCTCCCCATATTTTCCCTGAAAGTCACGGCCACTTAGATTTTTCTGTCTCTGAATGTCAAGGCACTTAAAAATCATACCTATGGAATACATGCGTAATAACTACTGATGGATTATTGATTACATAACTTTTAAAGGTAGTCAATGGCAGCGTAAAATGTACCTTCTTACATATATCCTGAAGCTTCTTTTCAGATTTAGAGAAAACTCCCTGGATCTGTTACTGTAGTTTTTGGTAGACAAGTTCATATATACCCGACTATGGAAACTACCAAGACTTTTAAACAATAATGTTCATGTAAAAGAAAAATGCTGTAATGTTCTTATTCTAAATGTCAATATAATAGGGAGAAATCAGATACCATATCTTTATAAGAAGAATTAACATTGGAGAGAATACATTAACTGTAGTTTAAATAAATACTTAGCTTTTCAAAAATAGAATAAATAATCACTATTTCTGAGGATTTTAAGTGCAGATTTACATGGAAATGGAGACAGAAAAGGAGAATCTCTTGAAATTCTTTATAGTTTTGATACTTCAGTATAGATATTATCAGAGAAAAGCTCTGAACTAAATTCAGCATGAGCTTCGTATTTTTTTTTTTTTTTTTTTTTGCGGTACGTGGGCCTCTCACTGTTGTGGCCTCTCCCGTTGCGGAGCACAGGCTCCAGACGCGCAGGCTCAGCGGCCATGGCTCACGGGCCCAGCCGCTCCGCAGCATGTGGGATCCTCCCGGACCGGGGCACGAACCTGCGTCCCCTGCATCGGCAGGCGGACTCCCAACCACTGCGCCACCAGGGAAGCCCAATAGGATTTTTTTTTTTTTTTTTTTATGAGCTTCGTATTTTAATTAGCTACGTGACTGTAAATGAGCAAAGGGTAAAAAATTATTATTTTATAAAGCAACAAGGCTTGTTACCTTCCTGTAGAAGTTAGGGATGGCTGATTTGAAGATCAGGAATGCAATGATGTGTGCTCCTTCCCTGGCAACATACTAGAGCAAACTGTCAAAGCCAAATCTGGTGAAAATCCCACTTTATTGTTTAGCTGCTAAGTGACTTAGAATATGTTTTTAGCCTGCTTATTGGATCGTAAACCAAATTGTGCATCTGGTCAATTTTGAAAAAATTTTCAAAAGGCTCTCATAATAAAATTATCAAAATAAATAGGAATCTCTCAAACATCTTCATTCATGTATTGGGTCCTGTGCTATGCCCATTTTGGTTCTGCGTAGCAGTGAAGAAAACAGACAATATCCCTGTCCTTTCAGATGTTAACATCAAGAGTCAAGGGAAAGGAAATCACTGACTTATGTGCTTGTTATTTAAATAGAACCAGATTTAATCTGCAGGAAAAAAGAAGTGCACATGTTCACAATCATTGGGGGTGGGTATTCTCATGGGGAGACGGAGGCTTAAACATACTGGCTAGGGGATATGAGAGGACAACAACTGATCTAGTTTCTCTCTGCTCCCTTGTTCTTCCCCATTGTTCTAATATTCTAAAGAAATCTTACAAGTTCGCAACGACTAAATTTATTTTTGAAGAGGCAGATTGGACAGATGGACTTTCTTTTGCACCCAAGCCAGTTTAACTTATTACTAATTTTCATCTCCTCACCACTTTTATCCCTAGGTGTTAAGTTTATAGCCCTATATTATCCAGGTAAGGACTCATATAATTCTGTTTGATGGGACACAGCAGGTAAAGTGCACAGCAAGTAGATGAAATTCATCAACATATAAACCCACTTCATGACAGGGCATTGGCACATGCTAGCAAGTATGCTTACTACGTATATATTTTATTTAAGGTGGTAAGATCTCAGCATGAATCCAAGATCCTCTAACATGAAAAGGAAAATGCTGACTATTTTCATATATCTGGCCTCAAAAGCTTAAGTAGGTGCCAAGATGGAAGCATTTACACACCAGAGAAAAAGTGAGACAGTCAAGAAAACATATTTTCTGCAAGGTTAATTTGATTTGAATTGAATTTTAAATAAAGCTTTAATATTACTCATCAGTCTTAGTACTCATAAATAAATAGGAAAGCCCTCTTTTCTATCATTTTAAACTATGCATTGCACTAGCTAATAACTGAATTTGTGACTATCCAATTCTAAAACACTCACCCAGAATAGCTACCACAATGTCATCTTTGAGGATTTCAATGGAGCCTCTGGATAAGAAATAAAGTGCAGTGAGGACGTCCCCACAGTGAACCAGGGTATCTCCTGGAGGTGCATGGGTGGTCTTGAACTTCATTGCCAAAGCTCTAAGGCAACCTTTACTTGCCCCTCGAAAGGCTTTGCAGTTTTGCAGCAAAGTCTGGTTGAGATGTAGACAAATGTCAGCTTGTAAACATTCTGGGAAACCCTTTAGGACCTGAAGAAAAAAAAAGAAAGAGTTTCATACTACCGGCGCACAGGGTTACCTCCACCTGAAATAAAGTATATTTCGCGTTCACAGAACCGCAGGTGTAGTAAATGTCACAAAGGAGGTCTTACAATGCTGCTACCTCGCCTGCCTTAATGAATACTTGCTTTGCTGAACATGTCAGAATTTTAACTCAAATACTTGTTCTCTGAATTAACTGCAGGCATTCAGACGCAACACAAATGCTGTCTCATTAAAATGTAATGCCTACAACGTTTCACACTGCTTCTCATTTCCTGCATTGTTACGTAGCACCATACCGTGCACAGATACAATGCAATGTGACGATTAATAAGACATAACTAATGAAAGGTGGTACAACTAGGAAGACAACCTTTAGAAGGAATCTCAAGTCAATTTGGACTACTATCTCTGGTACACATCTTCGTTATAATTAGGAAAAATAATGATCCTGAAATAGCCACGGTATTTGTGTCATATACCAGAAAGTGTCATATACCATACTGTTAGACCTTAGCTAACAATACTTGGAATATTTATGTTTCATATGCACATTATTAGTACTAAATATTTTGATAAGCACTGAAAATAGAGAAAGGGAAGGAGAACAGCAGACGTACTTTAAAACTGTAGTTCAGTTTTCAGAAATGGAAATTGTGCCAGAAGTTACGATGCATACATAAACCTCCTAACAGCTCTACTGTTTTGACAACCTATTCAGTGACTAAATTAAAACTTGTAAAAAAAGATTAAACAATAGCTTGTGACGAGTGCTACTCAATTTAAATTGAATAAAATTTTATGTTATTAAAAAAAATGTCCAGTATACAGTGGGTCAAGGATACTCAACTCTTCTGTATGTGTCTTAGCTATTTTGGGTGGCATATAGAAATTTTAATTCTCAGGTTGACTCTCTTCTGTCAGTAAAAATGAATCCATTTAAATATTCTTTGGAGTAGAGGGAGAAGGCCTTATATAGTGCCTAAAAATGTAATTTTAGGATTTCCTACCTTTTTGGGTCAACCTTCTTATTGCTGTCCACTATAGCTAAAAGTAATAATAAATTATTTGTGCAGATAATTCAAATGCATGTGGCCCGTAGAGAAACTTCAAATTAGATCATATTTGAGTTAACTCACAATTTTTACTATGTTAAATATTGAAGTAACTACAGGGGTCCTGTGTCTGCAGGACCACTGTGTGATGCAATTGGTCAGACTGATTGTGATGAGATACAAAAGGATCAATGAGAGACCTGAAACATGACAGCCACTGTTTCCAGTCATATTTCCTTCATTGTAGGGTCACCCACAGAAATGGGTCAAGGGTGTTTTAGAAGAAAAGCCACAGAATATAAATTCTGGTCATGAATTTGCCACGGGCTGATGCTTGTGCAAGTCACTTGATCCATCTGTGTTTCTTTGCCAGAGAATAAGAGCCTTTGCAACATTGGAATTTGTCGTAAGTTACCAATAGATAGTGTGTTGATTGTAGGACCCTGCTCATCCACCTCCAAACAGCCATAGAAACTCAGACTTTTACCTTAAAGTTCCTGTATTACCTGGCTCCGACTCCCAAAAAAGGAGCTCTCCTCTGTCTGAGTTCCTAGGCACTCCTCTGAAACCTCTCCCCTTAACTGTAACCTTCAGGCTTCACCTCCATGACTGGACACCAGTCCGATTGCCTGCTTAGACTGGAGACCTCTCCAGAATGATAACTTGTCTTTGCCCATTTCTGCCTTTGGAGTTGGAGACTCTTTTCCCACGCTTTGCTGGGATCACAAACAACCCAGCTCCTCTCATGGAAGAAACCCTCTAGTTTGCTGGTCCTTCTACCTGTCTAATCACATTCAATTCTTTGGCACGTGATGCTAGACTAGAGTTAAGCTAGGTTTGGACGCTGTCTTCTGAAATGGGGCCACTTTATTTGGAGGTGCTATGTTAGGAACAAACCCCAGTTCACTGGCTTCTCTGCATATGATTTACTTTTCCTGCCTGAAGCCCACTATTGTGGTCTCAGTGTAACTCTCAGATGTCCCCATACAGATAAAAACATAAAGAACATTAGCCCAAGTAACAGATATGCCTATTTTTCTCTTAGGGTTTATCTATAAAGGCATTTTATATTTCACATAAATGGAGATATTGCTACCGTTATAGTAGTTGGAATGAGAATACTGAGCTTACAGCTGTTCTTTCTGTCATTTTCCTGAAGTTTCTCAATTATACTTTCTGAATATAGCCTGGTATAGAAGGAAAAATTGTGCACATGTGCGTGTGTGTGTGTGTGTGTGTGTGTGCATGCTTTGAATTGGAAGATGCAGATGAGATGATGAGATAGAGGTAGGGGTTATTCACTTCTCTGGGTGCGATATGAGCTATGGAATCAGATAGACATGAGCTCAAGTCCTAGTTCCATCCCTTACTAGCTGTGACTTTTGTCAAGTCAATTAAATTTTCTTGAGATTCAGTTTCCTTTATTGTAAAAATAATATCTACCTCACAGGGTTGTGCCCACAATTAAATGTCATAATGAACGTAAATCATCCTGTGCATTGTAGATGTTCAGTGAAAAGTGTACTTCTAGCTTTTTCTGCTTTTTTTTTTCTCACACATATTTATTGTTCCTAAAGAACTGTTGCATTCTCTTTGCTAGAAATTGAGAGATACATGCCCAATGTGTTCTTTTCGTTGGTCTCTTTGGTGAGTAGGAAATTCACCACTAAATTTTGTGTTCCATTGCCTCAAGAGAGTTTAAGAATTCTTTTTCCTTTCATCTCTCTAACTTTTGTTTCCTGTTTCTGACTTGTGTTAAATATTCTGGTTTACTTTCACTTAGGTTTTCACTGTGAATTGTCCTAAATCCTTTTTGAGAGTGGTCAGTTACTAAATCAATGTACAAATATGTTCTTGGAATTCCAATATTCTTAGAATCATCCACAAAACCTTAAGAGCACTTGAGAAAGTTTTTCAACATCATTCTCAAGTGTCTTTACTATATATTGTCAGCCCCTAACACTCAACCTATTAGGAGTGGCAATCACTGGAGAGAATGACCTCTAATAGGAGGTACCATAGAGTTCCATGGAGAGGACTTTGTTTGCATGGGGGGAAGATACACAGATCTTAGCATGAAGGACTTGTCTAGATTAAGTAATTCTCCTGTGTTAGCCCTTAACTGACTTTCTTAATTTTCTTAAGTGAGTTACATAGATCATTCAGGTAACACTCAATAGAAGTTAAGATTTAATCATTGAATCTCTTCCTAGCCCAGAGGTCTGGATGTCTAAAATAAGTTAGCAGCATCGGAATCTGGCTATGCCTAAGTAAAGGGATTTTAAAGTGGGAGTTATAAGAGAGGGAGCTGTATTGGAACAGAGGTAGAAGAAGATTGAAAAGAGTGGGAAGAAAGGGTAAGTTTAAGTGGATATTTATCCAAGGCACCCCTTTCCATTGGGCCCAGCCATTTTACCTTTCTTGCTTCCAATGGATAATCCCTTTTTTGTCAGGTTTGGTTCCTCTGCTAAATTACCTAACTTGGAACTTCCTCATTCAGCACTCAGATAGTGGTATTTTACCAGGCCTAGCAGATCTGGCTAAAAGACTATCTATGCCAAGTACACAAGTACAAACCAGGACACAAGCTGGTTTAATGATTATTATAGTCATGTTGCTACCCTCTATACAACCTTCTAGTTTGTCAAGCTCTGGAGCTGCTGTGAGGGTACTTAGCACCTTTCACTGTGCATCTGGAGCCATTGTTTTATGGAGTTAGCCTGTTTTCAAAGACTAAGGAGCATCACCCAGAATTAGTTTCATGGCCTGCAGCTTGGAAAAGCAGTCCTCATTCTTTTATCAAATATTTATTAAGTATCTACTGTATACCGAGCAGTATGCTAAGCATGAGAGCATAGCAATGAATAAAACATGTTCTGAAAATATTCCTGGTCCTCAAGCCTCTAAATGCTCAGATTAAAAAAATTATAGGGTTAATCAGAATTTCCCACATTTTCAGGCCAAATCTGGACATCTATAATGCACATTTACAATACTAATTGTTGTTCAAAGGAACCCTCAAGGGAACAGTTAATTTAAGGTGAGTAAAAAGCTGTAATTTCACTTTTCTAAAGTTCCTGAAAGTTCCAGAACATTTTTTTCAAGGCTGATAAAAATTCTATATCTTAATTATGATATAAAGTCACTTGAATATTTTATAAATGTAAGATTAACTTCCCTTTACTTGAATTTAGGTAGACAAAACTCTGTGGAACTCTCAAATTATGTAAGACAAATGAGACATTTGTTCTTTTAAGTGAGTATGGAGTGCTTTTTGTGATTATTAAAAGAAATCAATCCCATAACTTAGCATTAGAGAGTCCAAAGTTTAGGGACATTCAAACAAGAACCACCCAACAACCACAAACCAAGACAGAAGTATTAAATCAAAGTAAAACTGAAGAAATTATACAAAGAGAGAGCAAAAATAGAAATAACTATGCCATAGAAAACATCTATCAAACCCTATTATTCCTTCCTCAAATTTAAGATACCAGATTCAGTGTTTGCTGTTTCTTAGCCTGGATCGCAAAACACTCTCTTTTGGTGGTATGTACACTTTCTAGGTTATGTTGGAAGAGCATCAACAATTGAGTTTTTACCAAAAAAACACCCTCTTCCATAGTGTTTTGAAGTTTTGTATTTGCTTTTGAAAAAAATCAAAATATATTCTTTAATAGATGCCCCTTATCTAGATAGTATTGGAAAGTTGACCATGGTGAAATGAATGGTTTCTGGTTTGTTTCACTTAGCACAGCTGCGGAGAAGGACATTCCTAAAGAGACGCTAAAAAGGGCACATTGAGAAAGACAATCTGAGTGTGGCAAATGGTTCCCCTAAATAGCAAATTAATCATAGAAGCAGCTTTGGTAACTGTGATAACTGACATTAGGAAATTTTCTGGGGAAATTCATTGGGTCATTAAATACATGTAAATCTTGACAAATTAAAATTAATCAAAACACAAATTAACGTTCCTTATGAAACACTAAACCTCAAGCATGATTATTAAGTAGATTATGCAAGAAATATCTCAAATCTTAAATTTCTGCCCTAGAGTACAACCTTAATATTTTATAGCATTTTTGATTCTAATAGAATTATTGCTTGCTATGTGAGCACTCTAGGCTTGATAAATCTTTAGCACTTAAAATACACTGAACCTTGCTTTTTGTTGTTTCTAGAAGTTAATATTCTTCTTTAATGGATTTCATAATTTTGAGGTCATCCCAGATTATATTATTTCTATGATTATGGTCTATCATTAAGTGATAAGAAGCAGATATTTTTCATATTTCCTCGGCAATTACACATTTAAACACTAATCAAGGTAGGTAGATTCTTTTAGTAGTTTTAAACATATAAATATATATAGCTCTAGTCTGAAGCTCAAATTGCTTTTTCATCTACTTTCTTATTTTACTTTCATGCAGCTTATTATTTTATTGCATAGGGCCATCGTACCTGGCCAGATTGCTGGCAAAGCAGGGCACTGTAGAATCCATGACTAAGGGCTTTTATAAGCCTTGGGAAAATTAATTAATTTTCTACATGCAACTTTTCAACATATATCATATGGTTACATCATTTAGGAAAAAAACATATGAGCAGAACAAAATCTTACTGCACACAGACACGGAAAACAATGTCATAAATCCTGAACAAGTTCTGGTGCAAGTAAAGGTTCCTTGAAAAATGAAACAGAGTCCTCCCTCCTGCATCTTCCCCTCCCCTCTCCTGCAGTTCCCATCCCCAGTTAACAGCATAACTATGAGATGTTCCTTTGCTTTCAGAAGGACACAGTCGGGGCCTAGGATGAGTTGGAGTGTGGGTGATGATGTGTAGGCAGAGGGGATTTATTACTTTTGCATACATATTCTTGCTACTCCAACTCTGGAGCCTTCGGCTAAATCAGCAAAAACCTGACTTAAAAGGATGCGTTAGGATTTCTGAAATACGGCCTCAGGGGAAAACCTTGGAACCCACTAGGGTTTCTAAAGGTAACAGGAGGGATCAGCATCCTGAGAAGCAATTTGAGGACCTTCCCCTCAACTGCCCAATTACTTGAGAGAGGGAATGAAGGAGGGGATGGACAGAATTTAACCACAGTGGATGAATGGACATTTTTGCAAATACTTTTTTACAAGTGGATTGATTGTAGATGATCTGAGCTTGCTTACAAAGTAAGGAAAAGGGAGGTGCAATCTGCCAGGTGACGAAAAGAGTGATTTAAGTACCACTTCACACTTGATATACCATTTTGAACTTGGATCTAGTTTTATATTTCAGAAAAAATTTCCTGTGTATAATATTTTAAAATCAAATCTTCTTTTGATTTATCAACTTTATATAAGGAATACAGAATGGTGATTTCCCCATTTTTCATGTGAAAGCTGAAGTATAAGTGCATTAAGGGATTTTATTTGTGGAAGAATTAAGACTCCAAACTTACTCCAGGATTCTTCCAACTATTGTGACTTGCCATAGCTGTTCATCAGATTGGATTTCAAAAGCTGCTACTAGTATGGTGAAATACAAAATGTTTCCCACTCATTTTATTTATTGGTTTATCAGTAAGTAAGAAAGAATAAAAATGTAGCATAAATGCCATTTTCTTTTTGTACCAGTTAGGGAATTTGTTCCTCAGAAAGGTTAAGGCTAGACAGCAATTCAATTGCTTTCTAAGGAAACTGATGGTTGTATCAGCAATTATATAACTTTTGCAAAATAGCAGAAGCTCTCAAAATAGTAGAAGTTCTCTTCCTCCACCTATTAGATTCCACTTCTGTAAACTATGTTGATTCTCGTTACCTAATGCTCTGAATGTTACATATTGTTGTGTCCCTACACATTCCTACTTCTACCAGTTGAGTTACAAACCAGCAGTGTATGTTCTGAAACCTATTTATGTCAGCTGTACTTGTTCAAGAAATTATGTAATTCAATCGTACTACACATAAAAGAATGAAATAAGTACGTGTAAAGAAAGAGAGCAGGGTTGCCCCATCCCCATGAAAATAAAGCTAAATGTTTTGGAAAACCTTTATAAAGGTGAGTCATTTTAAACAAATGCAACCATAGATAATTTTTGCACTACATGTGAGTGCTTAAATATTTATAATAGTAGAAAAGTTTATATAGTCCCTTAACTCTGACTGTAATCCAAAAAACAAGAAAAAAAATTATTAAAATGTGACTAAAAAAATCAGAAGTACGTGAAAATTAAGAACCACACTCTATGATAACCTTTGGATCCAAAAAGAAATAATTTACAAAGCAACAGAAGGAGAACATTTCATGTCAAAACCCATGGAACCACAGAAAAACTTGCATTGAAAGGAAAATATATAGTCTTAATGTCTTAGATATTATAGAAGGAAAGACTCAAACAATAAAAAACCTTAAAACAACTGTTAAGAATAATAGGACAATACAAAGAAATAAAAAAGAGGGTAATGAAGGCAAATTCTGAAAATGAAAAGAATAGTAGCAAGAATAAATTAATCCAAAGGCTAATTCCTTGAAAAAGATCCAGTGAAATCAATGAATCTTTCAAAGGCCTGCTACAGGAAAGAACAAAAATATACAAATTTAGCAATGATAAGGCAGATGTACCTACTTATACAGAAAAGACTGAATAAATGAATTAAAAGAGAATCCTGCAAGCAATATTGTAACAACTTTGAAAACCTAGATGAAATGGATGAATTTTTCACAAAATATGAATCACCAATATTGACTAAGAAAGAAATGTAATAAATAATTACTGTAGTAGAGTTAGTGATTAAAGAACTACCATTAAAACCACCAGGACCACATGGCTTAACAGATGATTTCTTTCTAACATTTAAAGAGCGTATAGGGAGACCTTCAAGATGGCAGAAGAGTAAGACGTGGAGATCACCTTCCTCCCCACAAATACATCAGAAGTACATCTAATACGACCCAGCAATCCTACTACTGGGCATATACCCTGAGAAAACCATAATTCAAAAAGAGTCATGTACCACAATGTTCATTGTAGCACTATTTACAATAGCCAGGACATGGAAGCAACCTAAGTGTCCATCGACAGATGAATGGATAAAGAAGATGTGGCACATATATACAATGGAATATTACTAGCCATAAAAAGAAACGAAATTGAGCTATTTGTAGTGAGGTGGATGGACTTAGAGTCTGTCATACAGAGTGAAGTAAGTCAGAAAGAGAAAAACAAATACCATATGCTAACACATATATATGGAATTAAAAAAAGAAAAAGGTTCTGAAGAACCTAGGGGCAGGCCAGGAATAAGGACACAGATGTAGAGAATGGACTTGAGGACACAAGGATGGGGAAGGGTAAGCTCGGACAAAGTGAGAGAGTGGCATGGACATATACACACTACCAAATGTAAAATAGATAGCTAGTGGGAAGCAGCCGCATAGCACAGGGTGATCAGCTCGGTGCTTTGTGACCACCTAGAGGGGTGGGATAGGGAGGGTGGGAGGCAGACACAAGAAGGAGGGGATATGGGGATATATGTATACGTATAGCTGATTCACTTTGTTATAAAGCAGAAACTAACACACCACTGTAAAGAAATTATACTCCAATAAAGATGTTAAAAAAAAAGGGAAAAGTAAATAACAATAAAGTGGATTTAAATAATAAAAAAGAGCTTATAACTATAGATCAATATCACTATAAAATAGTTGCAAAATTCTAAATAATTTACTAGCTGATAAACTCAACAAAGTATCAAAAAAATCTATGACCAAGTAGGATTTATTTGAGGAATGCAAGGAGATTTTTAAAGTATTAGTGTTAATGGTGAAGCTATTTTCATAAAGTCAGCTATTACTATTCAAAATTATTTTGGAGAATCTAATGAACTAATAAAGAAAATAAATAGTATTTTTTAAAAAAGAGAATGAATTTATCTCTTTTTGTTGCCGATATAATTGCATACCTAGAACATCCAAGAGTTAATCGAACAAACAAAAAAAGAATGAGGCAAATAATTTGTTAAGGTGGCTATAAGGAAGATAAATAGTTTATATATTATTTATAAGCAGGTAAAAATGGAAATGTGTAATATATTTCATTTGTTTGACTAAGCTATATAAATTTAAGAATAAATTTAATAACAAAGGTAAGAATTTCTAAGAACATTATAAAATCTTGTTGAAGGAGATGTAATTTTTTAGGATCTAAATCAGTGGCTCTCAATCCTGGCTACATGTTAGAATAGAAATATAAAAATACTGATGCTCTGACTTAGCTATAAGCAATTCTGGTTTAATTGTTGTAGGGTGGGTCTGAAGCACTAAAATTTGTTTAACATATTTCAGATGATTTTAACGTGGGGCAAAGATGAGAATTTAATATTGAAATTTCAAAATTATGTAAAAATTAATATAAAATTCATAGAAAGGAAAGTGTTAGCAACAGGAATACAGTCCATTCTCTATCCTTGCTGAGGAATACCGGGAAAGAAAAGTGACCAGCTAATGACAAAGATTAGTGACCTGCTCCTGGCAAGCACACTAAGGGTGTGGGGCAGCTCCTATCTATGGAGTGTTTTTGGCAGGACGTGTCTAGTTTAAATTGCTTATGATAAACAAAATTTTCATCAGTAGATTTTGGTGTTTTTTTTACCTTCACCTTAGATCATTTTATTTCACATTATTTAAATCCTGTGTTTGATTAGGATAGTGAACAAGCTGTGACAAAATTCAGTGTACGTTAGATTAACTAAAAGTAATGTTGCATAGAAGTTTTGCAAAAGAAATGTTGTCTGGTTTTAACATATACTATCGACAGGGAAATGCAGCATGACCTGGCTGTGAATGGTGTTAATAACCTGTTCAGGTAGAAGTAGGTGTGATAAAGATCCTGCTGCCCAACTTTAAAGAATGAGCTGCCTTTTATCTATCTTCTACCCAGAACTAGACTTTTCTCTACTGTTTCTTCACAGATGATGCAGAAGTTGGGAAGTATTCAGTCACATCCATCCACTCATCCACCAACAATTTCCCATTAAAGTGAATCCCTGTGTTCATTCCTCACTCATAAGAAATAAATTTCAAAGGCAGCTTGTACTGGAATAAACTGATCTGAAGGCTTGCAAAGCACTTGGTATCTTCTTCTTAAGATCTTGGAGTCTTTAAATTATAGCTCATATTAATTTTACTATTATTGTTATTTTACTTTATTAATAACTGTTAGGCTACTGTTCTTTCAAAAGCAGATTTGTTTTAATGTCATCAATAGACCTATAGGACATGACTTTCTGGAAAATGTCATGTAAGCTATGTAACTTCCAGACTATAAAATGTGAATGTTTAATGACCAAAAATGTTACATTCTGCTTAAGTGTTATGTCATTGCATACACAGTTTAGGGACCTCCCATGTTAAATCTGAGACAGAACACATACTAATATGCAAAGAAGGATCTCTATGCTTTGCTTATGCCTTATGATTACATATATTCTTGAAATTATTAGTAAACTTTAATATTGGTTACAAGTTCTGATTTTTGTGTGCCAGATTTGACAACCTGATCTTTGGGTTGTCTCAAAAGCCCAACATGGAGTTTGTTGTAAATGAGTTAAAATAGTCATATATTTTATATGGAAGAATAAATACTCTCAAATGCCCCCCAAAATAAGAAAAACAAGATTAGTAAGAGTTGACCTATCTTGTCAGAAATTGAAGTATGGTATAAAGCCACTAAGTATAAATCTTTATTATATTGCCATAGGAATGGACAAATAGAGCCAATTTGGGAGTAAAGATATGTATTCCAATTATACCTAATAATTTAATGTGTAAATCAGGTGGTATTTAAAATCAACAGAAAAAGTACTATCTTCTATTCATGTGAAGAAAATTTACAGAACTACATTTCAAACATATTCAGAATTTTCTTCCAAATCATATAACAAAACTTAAAACCTAGGAAACTACTCGTACAATCCATAGGTTTAGTGAGACCTTTGAAAAACAGGACAGGATCTCTGAACTGTACAAGAAAAGTTGACTAATTGGATGATATTAAAAAACAAAAAAACTTTACAATTCAAAAGATACCCTAAACAAAACCAGCATATTGAAAAGAGATTAGGAACAAATTGCAATATAGATGACAGATAAAGTGTCAATGAACTCTTTGTCTATAAATTATAAAGAGTTCTTAAAAAATGAGAAGAAGGGCTTCCCTGGTGGCTCAGTGGTTGAGAACCCGCCTGCCAATGCAGGGGACACGGGTTCGATCCCTGGTCCGGGAAGATCCCACATGCCGAGGAGCAACTAAGCCCGTGCGCCACAACTACTGAGCTTGCGTGCCACAACTACTGAAGCCCGTGCGCGTAGAGCCTGTGCTCCGCAACAAGAGAAGCCTCCACAATGAGAAGCCCGCGCTCGCCACAACTAGAGAAAGCCCACGCGCAGCAACGAAGACCCAATGCAGCCAAAAATAAACAAGTAAATTAATTAATTAATTATTTTAAAAAATGAGAAGAAAAAAGTAACCAAAAACTATGCAAAAATGTTGTAAGTAATTCATAGAAAAGAACATCTTGATTAACTACTCTTTATTATAATGCTCTGACCTCATTGCTGGTGTTACCTACTGTTAAATATTAAGCACAGCTCATAGATAATGCAGGTAAAATCAGAGTTAGAATCTGGGCCAAAGCGCCCATCTTAGAAAACACTACTAAGGCCCGATTTTCCCAGCGTCCACATATTGTGACTCACAGTCAAAACTAGATAATGGCTCGACATGGACCTCTATGATTCAAGTACAATAATTACACCTGTGTGGACTGAGTCTTTGGTTTTCCCTCCCACTATGGTAGGTGTTTCTAACTACTGATTTGTTTCAGTTTCGTGTGTATTGTAGAGCACTCTGATCTAAGGAGATGACCAGTAGAGTGGGAAAAATTATCTACAGCACATAGGTAAATGATTTAGCATCGCTCCAGAGCATTAAAATGCACTATATGAGGTGCTGGACCCCAAGTGAGGAAGATTCTTATCAGATAGTCCCTAAGATGAGTGTAGAGTTCTGCTGGGGGTAGCCCACTTGACTAATAGGAGCCCAAGATGCAAACTAAAATAGGTTCTTTAGGAATATCTGGCACGAAAGAGGCATGATTATATATTTTTTTCCATCCACATTCAACTCCATGGATAGCAATATGTCTAAACCAAGAAAAACAATTAAAATATATGTACTTTTCCTGAGTCTGATGCCTTAAGCCTATATAATCAATTGGATTAGATGAACTACTTGTGCTTATTTTCACCTTTAAAAAATGATTTAAAATATCTGGTATATTGGGTGGAACTTTACATATCCATTTTCAATATAAATCCTCAGGCTATTGGTAATGTCTCAGAAAATTCTTTAACTAAAGTAAATATTGGACTTTTATTTTGGGAGAAATTGTGAATGGTTTGATTTTATTAGGTTTGATAAGTGCTGAGTTCCTCTATTATTTTAATTTAATGGACCTAAATTCATATTTCCAAAGAATATTTTTAAAGTGAACTTTGATGTCTCTATTTTTTATTATGGGCTAAACCTGTGTTGAGTATTAACTGATCCTAAACTGAATTGAGCTTGAATTACTCCTGTGCTTCTACTACTCCAAAGAAAGTATTTGGCAACACATCACACTCTTCAGCATAAGAAATTGCACTCGAGTCCTGTTTGAATAGTACCATAATTTTTAAAAGTTGAAAAACAACTTGAGATATCATTTCCACCATCCTACTACTGTGAGAGGAACATTATTAACAAATGGAGACACTGAAGCATAGAAGTGTGTTCATCACCTCAGCATGGTATTTCTGCAATGACTCTTTTTCATGTGTAAAGCCCCAGACCATGCTGTCATTATTTTTCTTGACTCAGAAATGGCTGAAGATCAGATCCCACTGTTGATGAACTTGCTTTGCATTAAAACAGCACGGTGTCAGATGTAAATAAGTCTTTCTTGTTGATGGTTGGAGACCAGGCTGAAGTGACCATCATCATTTGTGAAACATGATTGAGCATATACAATTTGTAACCTGAAAATACCAGTGCTTGTCTTAAGCTTGATATTGTTCATGTCAGGGGGCTCCAGATGGTATTTGTTGTGTTCTGTGGCATTTTTGAGACTTTAGGATAAATAGTCTTGGGGAAAAATAGGAAGGACATGTGACTTGCCCTTTCTTAAGCACCTGTGGTTCAGGTACTGGCTACAGTTGGTAAGTATGTGTGTTAATAGTAGATTTCTTGTGAGTGCAAAATTTTGCTACCTATCCAGTTTTTACAGAGCCAGGCAATTCCTATCAACTAATCAGCATGGAGATGAAAACATCTTTTAAGGTGCATTGTAAACAGCATTACTTTAATTCCACTCCTAAGTAGTAACTAAGTATTTCGTTACAGAAAACTAAAAGATGTCACCAATCCTCGGGGTCATTATCTTTTAAATGCAGGTTTTTGCCAATCTCCATGCTCCCTTTTTAAATGGGTGGATTTACTTGTTAGGCCATTTGGACCTAAGTGTAGAGAAGAAGCGTACGTCTTTCAAATTAGGCAATATTTGTAAAGCTTTCTGTACCTTGACTGCTAATTTTGAACCGATGCTTTTTTGTTAAACTATTACTGGTCAAATAAAAAATATCAATCTAAATTGTAGGCTCACCTATGCAAAAATTGTATTCTGCTCTTTATATCTTTAAACATGAGTGATTTTATTTTCTGAAGACTTCTTGAAAACAGGGTCCCCATTGGAGGGGTGGTCAGACGTGAAGGGCATCATATTTGTAGTCATTTTATTTTAGCTCTATGATGAATTAGTCAAAGGTTTTTTATTGTATTTATCAACTTCAGTATATAAGGGTCATTAGAAAAAGGTAAAGGGGGATAAAAACATTATGGTAGAGACAAGCCATGCTATTTTATAAATTTTGCTTTCCTATGGGGTTTAATGTCACAAGGATTATTTTATTTGAGTTGCTTAATTGGACATACTGAAAGAGCTTGAAATTACATTTCACTATGGTGTATCAAAACAGGACATGAGTGGAGTGTATTTGAATGTGAAGGTCTGGCACAGATGAAGTTATTTAAATCAGTATAGAGAATGGATGCAACAAAATTTTTGATGGAGTAGAGTTAGATTGTAGATGCAGGTTAATATTAGTAGTTACTAGTTAAATAGATAGTAGTTAGTAGTAGTAGTAGTAGTAGTAAGCAGTTAGTAGTAGTAGTTATGGTCAGTAGTCAGAGTTAGCAGATAACAGAGGAGCAGGAAAAGAGTCATGGAAGGAAATGAAATCAGACTGTTATTAAAATGCTCCTTAGAAATAACATCAGCCTTATGAAGTAGGAATTTCTATTAAACAATATGTCATTCTTCATTACTTTCCTTTCCATTTTGATTGGCTTTGCTTGTTGGGTCCATGATAAGTGTATGTTTTGTCACTCAGAGTCCTACTGGGATTCTAAGCAATTTTAGCCGACTAGGTTGACTCTTGATTGAAATCTCTAAAAATTCTCCCTTGTTCAACTCTTCTCCTATCCTACACCTTCTCCTTTCTGAGGAATTCATTTAGTCTCTGCTTGATCAAGGAGACTGGACCATGTAGTACAAGTACCATTGGGTCTTCCCCTTTATTCCTCAAAACCAATGCCGTCACCATTTTTCTTTTCTCCCCTGCTTATCTTTAAGGAAACCTCACCAATCTGCCTTGCTGAAGAATTTATTTCTCTTTCTAGGTTCTTATTCCAACTCCTTTCTACAACTGTTTCCCAAATTTTTCTCCATTAATGTCCCAGACTAAAAAAATACTCAATTGTTCCCCTTTCTTCCTAAAATAAATTAAACAAAATTGTTTCTGGATTACCCGCCTTAATTCTGCCCTGGATGTCACAAATATGTGCCTCTATTCCTGTCCTTGTCTTTACCTGAAATGATCCCCTTGGGTTCTCTGCCTTCCACAGTTCTACCACTCACTTAGTTCTGTGGTTTTTGAATAATATTCGAAGCAGAATAAAATGTTCCATGAAGGAGACTCAGAGGGAACAGACTCAGACTCTACATCCTCAAGCAGAAAAACTCCCATGATAATTGTTTTACACATTTAGCAAATGCAGTTTTGGCGCTTTAAAACTATTTGAAAATGACGTGTTGAATGAAATTGCTGAGAGGTTAAGTGACTTGTCCAAGAAAAGTGGCATATTGAGAACTAGTACTTGGGTCTTCTGAATTTTTATTCTGTATTTTTTTCTATTATTCAGGCATTACTAGGGAGGCATTTTTAGGTAAGGAATAACATTTTTCATTGAATGTTCATAAAGGCTTTTCTTCCATGCAAATATAACTTAAAATTATGGAGTGGTTTCTGTCATAAGTGATTTATTTCTCTCCATCCAGAATGATGGATAGACCACGGTTATTGGTGCCTTTATTCATTCAAGCCATGCTCCTCTGTGTGCATGGCTCAATTCTACAATGACATGGAAGGTGATTTTCTGTGTTTGGCAATGTTGTAACTAAAATCACTGTTGGATAATGTCTGAAAGTTTCAGTTTGGGTTATAAGAAAGCTTTAACTTGGAGAAATTCGTTGAGATGCTTTCGGTCCTAATCTGAGAAAGTATTGCAGAAGGGAAAGGATTTTCCGGACTTGACCTAGGGACATTTTTGAGCTAATTTTTACTACTCCTAAGCCTGACATAATATGCAAAAGAACACCTTCCTTTCACTAGCTTCATTATTCTGACCCCTTTCCTTTTGCAACCTGAACCATTTGGTTCACCTGAAAGGAAGCCCATAAGTGTTCCCAGAATGCGTTTGGTTCTGGAACATTCTGGTAATAGCTGTTTCACAAAAAGCAAAAGATGCAGGGAATAAGAAATATGGGTACATATTCTTTCTTATGGAGTAAGGAATATGGCTACAATTCTTTCTTATGTTTTGTGATCTATCAAGGAATCAAATATTTTGGGTTATGAAAAATAATTTTAGGTCAATTAATAGAGTGTTACTGAACATCTTATACTTCATTTGGACATGGTTAAACAGCAAAAATGACCTGAAATGTTTCATGAGAAATTATGCTTAAGGTTATACTTAAATGAAAAACATGGAATGCTGATGTAAAATACAACAGTTTGATGTACTTTTATGTATCACAATACATAAAGTTAAATCACTTTAAATTGTTATTAAATTACAATTTAGTTAACAATAAACTAACAAGACAGGGATTTAACGATGTGCTGTTAGAGGTAAAAAATCCACTTAGATTTTTTTTTTAACCTCTCAATAGTCTAAGAGTACAGTTGCTTTATTCTAATCAACTTTCTTTTGCACATTGTTCTTAATTAGCAAGCATCTTCCATCTGCTGAGTTTTCAGAGTTATGTTGCACTTTGCTTTTTTACTCACATTGCAGTCACAAGATGAGAAATGTAGACACTGTGAACAAACAAGAAGTTCGTGCAAAGTCAAGCTCTCAAAACCACATGCAAGACTTAGTGGCACATGGTTTAGGGCTCACACACTCCAGGATCATGTGAGACAGGCATGCAGATGAGAGGAAAGAAAAGCACCTACATCATGAAAATAGAGGATGATGAAAGAGAATGACATTTTCTTTATGACAGTTATCTAATGCAAACCGTATACCCATAACCTTTACCAGAGTGAAGGAAGGGGCAGATAAGTGACTTTTTGTGGGGAGGGGGAAACTTTATATAAACGTTATTAGAGGTCAAGTTGTTGTTAAAGTTAAGGATTTCTATTCTGTACTTGGCCTCTTCCAAGTTATCTTTCCCAGTTTCTTGCTTTGTATTTCCTCTGCTACATCATGCAAAAAAAATCAGAACTAACATTGGAAATCATTTAACAAGCTCTAAACCTGACAGATAACAAGGGTGATCTCCACAATTTACACGAGAATTAAATTGGATATAAATACCTCCTGTTCTTACCGGTGGGTGTTGTGATTCCATGTATTAAGGTGTGAAGCAGACAGGAAAGAGATAAATCTTTCATAAGTACATTGTAAATAGGCAAGTGGTATATAGACCATATTCATAGGTAATAGAGTCAAACAATGAAAGGTAAATAGTTTTCACAAAATAGACTTTATCACACAAAAAAATGGCCACGAAACTAGAGTTATATGGAGAGGGGAAGTAAAATAAATAATTGTTTTACTCCGGTTATTGAAATAATCTGGCAGTATGGAACAACAAAATTGAGCGACATGTGTTTTGATTAAAAATTCTTGACACTGCTTCAGCCAACCCAGCATTAGAGAATCCCCAATAGTTTCTGAATGCTGATATCTTCATTAAACAATAATAGGGATGGAAGTACATAAAAGTGACCAATTTGTAGGTAATTTCTTATGAGATTAAAGTGTTACCTTGGTGAGATCAATTTATCAAATGAATTTTCACAAGTAACTTTGGGATAATCAGAAATAACTCATGGGATTCAGTTATGGCTTTGTATGAAATGTGCTGATTGATTAGCTCTTCAAATTAAAAATTTTATGATGGCATGCCCTTACTTCTCCATCAAATAAATCATGCACAGCTATGATAAACATCATATAAAAAGATATCTTTCAAACTGGGCAATATTTGCAATGCGTTCTGTACCTTAACTGCTAATTTTGAACCTTTTCTTTTTTTGTTAGGATATTGCTGATCAAATTTTAAAAAGTCAATCTAAATTGCATAGGCTCACTTATGCAAAAATTGTATCATGCTGTTGATGTCGTTAAATTTTAAAGATTCCATTTTCTGAAGAATTTTTAGAAACAGGATCCTTGCCCAATGGAGAAGTAGCTAGATGGGAAGGTACTATAATTCTAATTTTTTTTAATAGGTCTATGATATGCTATATAGCTTGTATTTATCATATATCTTTAGTAATCAATCTCTATAGCCAAATAGCTAGGTCAAAAAGATGTATGCAATTCTCCTAATAATAAAAGAAGCTCTTTGGATCAATTAATCTTATTAGTTGTATTGATTTTTGAGCACCGATAAAGGAGGGAAGGGTTATGAAAAGTGATTGTTGATGTTGAATTTGCTTGAGTTATGAAGGAATCCATATTTCCCCCTTGAAAGGAAAGATGCATTAAACCAGGTACAGTAAAAGGGCACATAGTTAATTGATTAAAATATAGAAAAATTGTCCTTAACAGAAACATGAAACTTCCTATTATAAAATGTTTATGGTATACTTAAGCTCCTTAACCTCTCCCACAAATCCTCAAAATGTCCTATTTTTAAAAAATATTTCTGTTTGGGGGCATTATAGTTATTATTGTTTACTTGTAATGTCTTAATGCACATGGGTCCACCTATTTTTTGGGGTGCTTGGCAGCTAAGCCAAGTGGTGAAAGCCCAAGTCCCAACTTAGCAATGCTCTCCCTAACCAGAAGTGGGAGCTCTAATACACAGTTATATCAGTTTGCATCATGTTATAATGCCTTTGCCACACAGTGTAACTAGATATAGCACCATGCAATGCCATGAATTGAGAATGAAAGACTATCTCCAGGGGAGAAAATAAACATCCGAGAGAGGGAAACAAAAGCAAGGGGTTCAAAGCTGGTGAGACTGGCTTATCCATTTTGGCTGTAGCTATAACGCCTGAGGGGCTCCAGTTTTGGAAAACAGAAATACGTACCATGTTCATGTCAATGCCATTGGTGTAAGTCCATGCATGCTGGAAATATTCTTCAAGCCGTTGCCTCAGAGGGTTGGGGATTTGGTGAAAGCGAATGAACTCTTTTACTCGCAGCATCTGCATGTGGTACCTGGCAGTTCCGGAGTATAGTCTTTGGATAATTGCTGATACGTTCCCAAAAATGCTTGCATACATTAGTGCTGGATTGGATAAAAAACAAAGTTATGGGGGAGCGACTGCACTTGGGGATATTATATCTTGTCAGAATCTCAAATATGTAGATTTTTATTATTTCAATCCGTTTGTGAGGGTTTACCACTGGCCCTAGGGGAACAAAGAAGTCAAGTCAAAACTATTGTAAAATTTATAATTTTGATGGTAAATTTGGAGAGGAAAAATATACAAATTCCCCATGGATTCTCTATATATTCAAGTAGAAACTCAGACTGTTTACAATATCAACCTGTAACTAACCTAGACTATTGACTAGAGATAAAATGTGTTTAAAATAAACATTTCATTTGTAATGTAATAGAAGGTATGTCATGGGGTTACCACACAGATCTGTTTTCTGGAAGTGGAGTAAAAATGATAATTTTTAAATTGTGACAACTCCACCTTAGCCTCAAAGCTAACCTTGCAATATTATAAACCTACTATAAATTTTAAGATTATTCAGAAGATTTTGGATTTCCTAAGGAATAATAAATTGTTTTAAGGAACTCATAGTTTCCTTAGAATGTTTATTTATATGTAATTTTTAATCTATTAAAATTCATTTTTACAGTATTTCTATATGAGAAACAGATATCTTTGGCTTAGACTGTGAGAATATAGTTTTATTTTTTTTTAAGAGAAAAATAGAATACCTCTTTGTTCTTTCATCTATGGGAAGAAAAAAACTAACATTCAATACTTAGAATGCCCTTTTTAAAGCTTCCAGGGCTAAATATTTATGATTTAACATAAGCTTTTTAAGCATCTTGTCTTTCTTTTTAAATTTGTATTTAGTTTCTAATAATCGTAAGAAAAATACTATATACTGTACAGAAAGTCACATGATGATACAAGCCCTATGTCTTGACCTTTGGACATGTGTCAGACACTTACAGAGGAGGTAACACACATTTAAGGCACTGGAACTGCAAGGTACCAAGTAGGTGGGGAAAAAAACCCAACAACTCCTTGAAGTGTTTATTTCAACAATATCCAACCAACGTATTTTTTTCCCCAACACGTCTTATATACACGTCTTACCTATATAAAACACTTCATCATTTTTAAAGTAGATGTTGGCCAGATTCAGTCTGTGTTTTAAAATGACTTATCTTCTTGGTCATTTGTTTTCTTTTCCATCTTATTTTTGTCTCTTGGTTAGTATGGTCCTTGTTTACCATAGAAGTCCCAGGTAAGAGAATGTCCCAGACAAAGAGGCAGCCCTTTATTTTTAATCTATTTAAAGGGATAAAAGTTGGGGAGATCTATAGGGAGGCTGAACTGGGATTTGTGAAAGACAGTAATTCTCATTAAGGTAGAAAAGCTGTTTAGGTAGTCTCTTCCACAGGGGGGCGGAAAAACAAAACCTGGGCCTAATTTGAGTAAATGCATAGTTGATTAAGAAGGGAGTTAGCAATACTTGTCTGAAATGGATTTCTGCGATTCAAGGAGATTCATGTGAGAAATACATCCTACTCTGCCTAATTTTAGTGTTGGAAATATTTATGCCTGTTGTTAGGTGTCCAAAGTACCTATCATGTTCTCAGGAAATAGTTTAGTTAGTACAGATTTTCACTTGATTTAATTAGAAGGCACATAATCAGTGCTAGTTATTTTACTTAAACCACATAATTATGCAAAGAAGAGTCAGGGAAAACATTCTTATTTTGTTTTTAATAAATACTGTGGTTTTAACTCCATACTGCCATAAAAATGAACCAAACATTAGTCTGGATCATAAACACGTATTTCCACTCATCGACAGGATGGCAAAAATCTAGATTATAAGTACATAGTTGAATACATGAATAGTGTATATTTTTCTAAGGAAATTCTATGCTAATGGATTTTTAAATTATAATAAAGGCATACTTTTTTTTTTCTATTTTTTAGGAAGCAAACGGAGCTAAAGTCTGTAAGCCAGAGAGAAGCACAAAATGATTATATTCTGTATACGTTATTAGTTAATGCCCATCGACTGGCATAAAATATGACTCAAAAGCAAGTTGGCAGACTATATAGGCATTTCTTTCAACTCAATATTTTGTTTAGCTTTCCTTAATAGAAAATTCTTCCTTCACCAGAATGGTTTGTTTTACGTTGCAGTATTATAAAAATAAAACAGGTATAATTTAAAACGTCAGCACACCACACTCAAAATCTGAGATGCTCACCAAACTAATGAATTTAGGGTCACTGGGTAATAGCTGAAACATGCTGATAGAACAAATACACTTGCTTTTCTATCTAGTACACAAACTTAAAAAAAATTTTAACTTAAAGAAATAAATTTTAGTGATGTGTAATTTAGATATAACAAAATGAATCTGTTCTAAATGTATAGCTCAGTTAGTTGACAAACGTATACACCTCTGTTAGCACAATCAAGATATGGAACATTTTCAACATCCCCAAAAGATTCCTCTGTCTCCCTTGGCTGTCTGCCCACTGGTTTCTAGGTTGACCCTAGACAACCACTGAGTTCCTTTATGTCATCACAGATTAGTTAGCATTTCTTAGAAGTTCATGTAAATAGAATCATAATGTACATATTCATTTGTGTCTGACTTCTTTTTGCTCAGCATATTGTTTTTGAAATTCATTGTTTTGTATTTATCAGTGGTTTGTTCTTTTTTTAATTGATGAGTAGATTTGCATTATATGGCTCTACCACAGTCCATTTATCTCTTCTGTTGATGAAATCTCACTGCTTCTAGTTTTTGGCTATTATGAATAAAACTGCTATGAACATTTGTGTACAAGTCTTTGTGTGGGCATATATTTTCGTTTCCCTTTGAAATATCTAGGAATAGGACTGCTGATCTGTGTGGTATGTTTAACTTTATAAGGAACTGCCAAACTATTTCCCAAAGATGGTGTGATTTTTACATTCCCACCAGCGATATTTGAGAATATCAGTTGTTCCTCAACCTTTCCAACATTTGGTACTATCTTATTTTAACCATCACAGAGTTTTAATTGCATTTCCCTGATGACTAATAACATCTTTTCATGTATTTATTGGCCATTAATATATCTTGTTTTGTGAAATGTCTGTTTAAAATCTTGCTCATTTTTAAATTGTCTTATTACGGAGTTGTAAGAATTCTTGATATATGCTGAATAAAGGTCCTTTTTTAGATCTAACTATTGAGAATATTTTCTTCCAGTCTATCATTTTCCTGTTCCCTTTCAAAGTGTCCTTTGAAAAGTTGAAGTTACTAATTTTGATGAAATCCAAATGCCTGTATATTTTGTTCAGTTTTCTGTTATTTAAAAAAAAAATTATAGGGGTATGGTAAGGTTTCAGTTACTCCATCATGGTTAAAAGCAGATATGCAATAACTTTTTTTTACATGTTATAAAAAGATGTTTGTCAAGCAGGTCAGAGATGAAATACATTTGCCTTTGGATACTGATTTATGTGTTTTTAAATTTAAATGTATATATTATATTTATAATATTTGAATAAAGATATAAATATATATTAGAACACATAGATATAAATATGTGAGCATAGCTTGTATTCCTATTTATTTAATGGCCGCTTACATTTTTCTTTATTTTTCGTCTTGAATTGTGTATATGTGTATATTTTTAAAAAGAATTCTCTGGTTACTGTTCTCTGTACACATTCAGCAGCACAACTGGTGACTGTCTTTGCAAATAGATGCTTTTAAAAATGTATCTATAGGTATTTGTGTTATTTGAATTTAATTAGATGATAGCTTTAATGTTTAATTTTTAGTTTCCTTGAATTATATTGTTGTAAGAGGGATTGTACATTGCATTGCTTTCTACAACTTTGCTTCACACTTTTATTTTAGAATGAAGATTAGTTTTAAAGAAGCTTAGGGATAATGAGAGTTCAACTTGATAACTAGACTATATCAACTTTAACGTGCAGTAGTATATATACAAAAGTTTACATTATATTTTGGATATTTTATTTTTAGGTTTAAATCAAGTCACTCATGTAACTGAGGCGTATGTACTTAGTATAAAAATATAACCAAATGCAGAAAACCAAATCATTTTCTAATACAGTTGGATCTAAATGGAAATATCATGTGTAGATATACACATATACATCAAATGGCTAAGAAAATTTCAAGGCATGCTATTATTGCTAAGTTTCTAGTCTTATTTTACCTTTTATGGCATAATAGCTCATGATAGAATTCTCTAGGAATATCTATAAACTTTTTCCTATGTGACACTAAGCTTTACATAATCCCATTTTGATTAAGTTTTGTACAAGCAAGTCTATTCATATAAAAGATATTATGTGGAATATGGATGTATCTTAGTCTACTCAATTAACAAGAGTGTTTTCTCTTTTCTTAAAAGATAGAATTCATCTGCAGGAAACAAATATTCTTCCTAAAGAATCAATAGAAATAGGCTAGTGCCACTTTTAAAAAAAGAAGGCAGAAACACAGAAAGGAAGGAAAGAAGGAAGGAAGGAAGGGAGGGAGGGAGGGAGGGAGGGAGGAAGGAAGGAAGGAAGGAAGGAAAGAAGGAAGGAAAAAGACAGGAATAAAGGAAGAATAAAAACTGCCAATAATTTCCTGATTTAAGGATTAGAGATTGGGTATAGAGCAAGTAAAGAACTGAGTTCTCTTTAGTTTAAAATAATTCACATGATAAACAGTACTATGTATTTCACTTAATCCTCACAAGCGGTAAGGATTCCTAAGTGGTGAACACATTAAACTTCAATGCACTTAAAAAATTCTTCCTTGCAAATTCTAAGTTTCAAGATGCAAGTTCTGTTTTCTTTAAAAAGAGTATACATACATATATATATATTTTTTTCTATACGGGTGTATAAATAATTAAAAACAGACATTTTTCTTTTCTTTTTTTGTTACCAATGCCACTGAAATTGATAACCACTATAAAGTATTAACTAGCAGTTTCAATCACAGAGTGAGACTGTGTTTGTTCTGAAAGATTCAGTCTCTCTGGAATGAATTTTTCTATTGTTTCAAGTGGGCCTCACTTCCATTTCCTTCTGAGTGCAATTCTACTTTTGTGTTTGTGGCAAGACTTGGTCTGAATTTGCAGAATATCTTGAGTTATTTAAATAGAATGTTATCTGCCTATACAATCTTACTAAAATAAAAACACCATGACACATATATGAAAAGTAAATTTTAAATACAGTGAACAGTAAACTGGGTGAATCTACTTAAGTTTCATAAATAAAGCTTATCTAAGCACATTTTATTAGACAACATGTTAACATTTAAAAATTAACTCTCTGGATCTACTTTCTAATTTGTATGCAATGTAAGGATGATGCTCTTTTTCAAGCTTTAAAAATCCATCATGCTTTTGTCAACTGCTGTCTGCTATCAGCAAGGTTATCTTTAGTGGTTCCACAGTGTGATTTTTTTAAAAATATATTAATATTAAAGTATCTTTAGTTTTACACAGAATTTTTTTCTTATTCCAAAGACTATACCTTATAAATGATGCTCATGTCATTACCCATTGTAGGGTAAAGGGCAGTCACTTAGGTCCCTGACATAATGTCACAGGGAAAGGAATTTTTAGTCAATGACAGGGGGAAAAAATATATATATATTTGTATGTATGTGCATATGTATGAAAGGTTAGCTTACATTATAATTAGTAGGGTGATATTTATATATCTATATCTATAGATACGTAAATGTAAGCTAGTCTTTCCCATTCTAATCTGGCCTCAGCTTGAAACAGAAAATAACCATTAGTAGTAAATTACAGACATGTTTTTACATCAGTAAACGTAAACTGCAAGTCTCAGTTCCTGAATCCCAAGATCCATGTCATTCCAGTTTTATGCTCCTGAGGTCATGAAAGACCTTTGGTGTCTCCCCTTCACAGAGAGAATCAGATCTGATAGAATATAATACCCGTATATTTAATCCTATTATTTCTACAACTTTCTATAATTTTTTTCTTTGCCTTATTCTGAATGTTCTAGAGATATCAATTTTCTGATATTATTTTATCCTAATAGATAACAAAAGAGAAATCTACTTACAGCCAATCAACATGACACAAATTGAAAAGATTTTCTCCGAATTGGTGTTAGGCGACACATTCCCAAATCCTACACTCGTTAAACTGCTGAAGGTAAAATAAAGTGCTGTGACATATTTGTCTTTAATGGATGGCCCAGAACTTGAGTCACTGTCATTGTAACGTTTCCCAATTTGTTGTCCTAAGGAATCCAACCATCCGATTTTGTCAGTCAGGTAGGGCCTTTCTACGTTCCCAATCGCATACCAAATGCAAGCCAGCCAGTGAGCAATCAGGGCAAATATGCACATTAAGAGCATTAGAACAGCAGCCCCATATTCTGAATATCGATCAAGTTTTCGGGCCACTCTCACAAGACGAAGGAGTCGAGCTGTCTTCAAAAGACCAATTAATGTTGTTGTCTGTGGAAATAAATGTGCATGGTCAGAAACAGTTGGTAAACAATTCAGTGTATGTTCCTGTGAAGCAAAGTAAGTAGAAACAGGTTACAACAATATGGTAGCACTGAAGATGACTATGTATTTGAATTAAGTATTAAGGTTAGTTGTTTCTTTTTTTTTTTAAATTTTACACCTGCTTTGGAAAGTACCTTGAAAGTTTGTAGTACATTAATTCAGTATCTTGGCATGTAAGACTTATGGGACAGAGGCTCTATCTGCTTGGTTTCATGCTCTAACCACATGCCTGGCACATAATGAATACTCAGTAAATCATTCATTCACCAACAAACATTCCAGAGTGCTACTGGTGGGCCTACCAAGGGCCACACACTGGGATTATAGTATTGAACAAACAGTCATGGTTACTTTTATAATAGAAAAAGACATTTATTTACTAGACAAAGTGTCTTATGAAGTGAAACAAGGGCTACTGTCTGTTGGGGAGAGATACATATTTTTAAAATAAACATGTAATAAGATCATTTCAGAGAGTGGAAAGTGTGATGATAGTAAAACAGAGTGATATGATAGAGGATGTTCAGGGGCTTGGGTTGGGATGGGGACCACTTTAGAAAGGAAGACCAAAGAGAATCTTGCTGGGGGGCTGACGTTAGAGTTTAGAAGGGTTTGAATAATGCGAAGGAGCTAGTCAAGAAGGCAACTGGGAAACATATTGGATGACTGCATGCATGCGTGAAGTACTATATTTAAATTCATTTTTTCTTCCTAAATGTGTTGAATTGATAAATTGCTTCTTGATATCCCAATGATATTATGTGTTTTGCTTTGGGGTATGATATGTGTAACTAACTGCACGATTATTACTGACCAGGTATCTAATGATAGGACACTTCTATATAATAACAGGATACTTAACTGGTTGTTTGGATTTGAAATCTGATAAGTACAAATTACAAGTTCATTTCTTGGGTTTCCTAAATAATGTCAACTATAAGTACTATATAATTCACAGGGCATATAATTATTCCATAGTTACATGGTGTTTACTGATCAATTATTGAGTCATTTTATGTGTTTATTGCTGTTGTTTATTTCTCAAAGTACATCCGTCTATGTTAAGAACACATATTTTAATTAAAGAAATAACATGTGGTATAACTATCACCCTATATCTTCATATTGACTTGGTGGAAAAAGAGCTCTAAATATCAAGAAAATATTTTCATTAACATTCTATAATAAGTGTTATAGTTTTTTTTTCTTGAGCCAGAGTGGACACAAGGGAAGGGAAGATTTCTCAGCCTCCCCTGACTTCTTTTCAGTTAGTATTCAAATCCTCTAGAGATGAGAGGAGCTTGTGTAGTTGAGATGTTCTTATCACAATTGGATTCTGGTCTTTGCTCATTTAGGGATGGGTGGAGAGGTGAGTCTTCTCTGTTTCCAAAGCTGAGTTATTATTTTTCAGGGTGCAATAAGGGAAACAGTGTTTTCTTCATCACAAATTTAAAATCATATCTCTTCAAAGAATGAATGGTGAGTTTAAGTGAGTATGAGGTGTTTTCCTGGGAGAGATGTCAACTTTCCACTACTTGTATTGTCAGTGTTTCAGCTTAGCAGTTATAAGTTAGAACTTCAGAACAAACTTAGGTCTGAAATTCTGCTTCCATACCAGTGTGTCACCTTGGACAAGTTATTTACTTAATCTCTAAGTGTCAATTTTTTCATCTGTAAATGGTCATAATAATAACTCCTTCTAGGGTTGTAGGTAATACCCAGTAAATTTTAACTGTGTTTTTATTTGAATATCCCACACACTTTCGCTTCCATCACTAAGCAGGAACTTTATATTGTAAAATGGGTTGACAGAGCTACATATTTTCCAAACGTGTTACTTTGATAGCTGGAATTTCAAATGGACGCTTTTGGACACTGGTCATTCAGCTCCCTATGGAAATTGCAGGGATTTTTAAAGACAAGAACGTCATCTATATTCATTGACTACTCAGACTCTGGTAACAGAAATCACCCTGGTTCAGCGTAACTCCATTTCTACATTTCACAGCTTAAGTTTGCATGTTTATTTTTCCTCCTAGCTTGGTTATCTATTTACTTGTGTTGAGAAATCAGAAATATTTGAGGGTTATTATTATTTGATTTATTATCAAAACTGCCTTTCGCTGGAACAATATTTCTGAACCTCAAAATAAATCACATATAATGACATTTCTATAGGTATTTGGTTAACGAAGAGAAATGCTTCAAAACAAATAAGCTGTTTTAATAACATATTGTGATAAAAAGTACTAATGACTCTTCTGGCTGTAAAGATGGTAGAGTAAAATGACATTATGAAAAGAAAAGGAATCAAATCTGCTGTATATGCCACTTCCCTTCTTTTTGCCTTCCCCCCAAAGAAACCTCTGGTGTTTCTTCTAGAGTTATGTCAGAATGAGGTGAAACCTAGATGACAGTAAGTTAAGATAAATAAATATAATATATAATAATACACAAATGACCTCTTTTCTGGACCAAAAAAGTTTAAGAAATAAGGTACATGTTGAAGTCTCAAGCCAGCTGACACAAAATAACTGCAGAAGGAGGGGGAGATGGAAAAGAAAAGGGAGAAGGAGAGGTAAGGGTCGGGGAGAGAGATTACTTTCAGCTGCATCATAAGGATGAATGAATATTGACCTCGACAGTCAAAGCCATTCTCTTGTGATTCTGTAACGTGTATTGTACCCAAGCATAACTACATATGCTAGTTTGACAATGTAACAAATGACTTGGGCTTTTTTCTGTTGTTATCAAGATGCTGCTAACATGCCTGGGCATTCTTCCTTAGCTACAGTTGTGTACAGCACATCTTGTAGATGACACTTAGGCTTGCAATAACTCTTTCTTCTTCTTCTTTAAATGTCTCTTTAAAGATTTAAGGCATTTTGCCCCAGATTACACAACAGAGAGAAGTGATTGCACCAAAATCTCAGAAAATGTAGACTAAAAAATGATCCATCTCCTCTTTCAGATTTGTTGGAGACTGTTAGTCTCCATAGTTTAGTTCAACGAGCTACTATCTTTGTGTATTATCTGCAAGTCAAAAATGGGACCAACAACTACCTTATAATTGTAGTTGTTGGCTGATTAGAATATCTTCAGAATGCATGGTTATCTCACAGTATATCTAATTTCATGTAATACCCAGACATATGAAAATCTACCTTCGTTTTTTTTTTCATTTTTTGAAAATAGAAATAAAACTATCCTTAAACTAATGACAACAACTTTTAAATTGTAGAGATAAAGAAGTTTCTCTTAGGTGGTATTTATTGAACTTTTCACTGGTAGACAAATATTGTCTTTATTGTTACTTTTGGTAGAGATTGAAAAGGCATAAAAGCTCACTGGAGGTAAGTGTAATCATTATTATAAAATATAAAGACATCATGATAATAAATAAGATCTAGAAAACGGTTAACTATTTTGCAGTAGATTGAAACAAGGTCAACTGTTTTCCAGTCCTGCCCATGAATATATAGCAAAGGAGATAATAATAAACTCTAATAGGTCAACTCTCCACCTCATCAGTGCCCATGTCATCTCAAAATTCAACTCCTTCACTGTGATTGAATGACATTTCAAACTCTTTTTTCCTGAATGCCACAGTAAAGAAGGCCTACTTGACTTTCATTTTGTCAGAATTTTCAAAAAATGTAAAATGATTCTTCCTCTGAAAATTTAATTATTCAAATTTCTGAGTAGCTGATGAATATCATCGAATTTCAATTTTTAAAAAATGTACCCACATCCATAGTTCATTAAAGCCCTAGGTACTTTATTTTTATATTGAGGTAAAAGTTAGTTTCCTTTATTAAGTATGACTTTCTTAACTGAACCTTAATTAAAAATATATACTCTAAACAACTACAATTTTGTCACTATGTTAGATACTAGACCCAGACTCAAGAAAACTGTGTGATTTTTTTTTTTTTACTAGACAATTCATAATAGTTCAGGCATTCTCTCTTAATGTAAGCGGAATTCTTTTTGAAGAGCTAAAATTAGAATAGGTGACTTCTTATCAGTATTAAACAACTCTCTACTTAAGAATAAGTTTGGTTACAGTTAAACTGAGAAAGCATCATCAATGAGAGAAAATCTCATGCTCAAGAATTTTTCAAAATAATTTTGAAAAATAATTCTTTCTTTTTAGTAAGCATTTTCAAATACCTTACATTTAAAATGCTTTATTTCAGAGGTTTACTCCCTAAAATCTTTGCCTATAGTAAGTGGATAGAATTATTCTTTTATAAATGAGGAAATATAAGTATGTGATCTTTGGTTTTGCCTACAGGTTGTTAGGATGAATTGTCATTGAAACTTTCTACTTAATCCATCATTCTGTCCTCTTTGTCAAGTAATATTTGGGTACAAATGGGGAAAAGGGAACACTTAGTGAGTAATACATTTCATAACTCCACACTCATGTTTTATTTTAGATTTCATTTCTATTCCCTCTAAGTTCTGGTACTTGTATTCATCATTCAATAAATTGCCCAATAAAACTCAATAGTATTGAAACTAGTTTCTATTTGTTTTGTTCAGCTTGAGTCACACTATTTCAATATTTCTAAAACACATTCACTACTACAATCAAAGAGCTATATTTTGAGTGTGTAAAAAACCTTGCGGGGGGGACACGTAGCTTAGCCTTTCTTAGTCAGTACCAAACCTCACAAATTCCTCCAAAAATGGGCTTTTAAAAAGAAGATTTTAGGGACTTCCTTGGTGGTCCAGTGGTTAAGAATCCACCTTCCAATGCAGGGATGTGGGTTCGATCCCTGGCAGGGGAACTAAGATCCCACATGCCACAGGGCAGCTAAGCCCACACAACAGCTAAGCCTCCACAACTGCTGAGCCCACAAGCTCTAGAGCCCGCGCGCCACAACAAAAAGATCCTGCATGCCGCTACAAAGACCTAAGACCTGATGCAGCCAAATAAATAAATATTTTAAAAATAATAAATAAAAAGATTTTACAACCTCCATTATTTAATAGCTTTTACTGTCAAGACACTTTTATTTTTATTTTGTTTTGTAATTAACATTCTATTTTGCTGCAATTTGACCTCTTTCTCTTTAGTTATAGTAACATGGAAAACTGGTTATCAAATGATTCTAAATAGTATTAGGCAAATGTTACAGTAAATAAACAATTATGAATGTTATGTTATATTTTTAAAATTGGAATTTGACTTGTTCTGGAAACATTTAACCAAAAATTGTATCTTATGCCATCTTTAGCAAAATTTATCAGTGGATCACATGTAAATAATGGATAAGTGATGAACTTAATGCAAAATTTTTTGATGGAATACACTTATATTTCCTTAGTTCAAAAATTATTCCATTGTGGATCCTGTGTGTCTTTACTTGTCATGGCACAGATTTTTGGAGACATGACCAGTAGCCTCAAGTACAAGCCAATGGAAACTTCTGCCTTAATTCCCAAGAACTATCTAATAAGAGACTTTATGTGTAGACACATATATGCATGCAGGTCTTCAAAATGTTTTTTGTCACTTAACTTTGAACATGAGTATGTCTAATGTTTTAGAAATTCATTTCCAACAAACTAATGACAACTATTGTAGAGATCAGGTTCGGAAAGAATCCTGACAAGATGATCAGAGTTTCTATACAGAGGCCTGCTACGTTTTTCCTTGTATCCATTCCATGATTCATCTATCAGACTAATGAAGCAAACATATCAATGTGAGCTGAAACTCCTCTTTTCTATGAACTTTCTGTCAAAGGCCTTGCCTGCATTCAGAATTCATAAAAAATAGCAGTGAAGTGTGGAAGGAGAGAGGTCAACAAAGCAAGTAATTAATCAAAAGAATACTACTAATTTTCAGGGGAGGAAGAGTTTAATGAAGCATGTAACTAAACAGGGAGCTCTAGATTCTAACTACTAATATCTCTGAAAGTAAAATTTGCCACAGAGGAGCAAACTATGGAAAAATTTGAGGCAGATAATGAAAAGTTGACTTTCTGGAGACTGAACCAATAATATTGTTCCTTCGCATCAATGATATTGAGGTAATTTGCTATGGATGGCACGATGCTTGATGATGCAAAAATTAAGAAATAGAGAATCTTTTCCTTGGTCTGTCCAGATGGCATTAGCATCAGGAAGATATTAGTATTAATGACATAGGCAAGCCCAGTTACTGCCACTATTCATTTTCAATGACAACAGGTCTTGTGGTATTTGTATACTATATGGTATATAGCACAGCTATATCAGTAAACATTTGTAGTTATCACAGTCACAGTATTTCTAGCTATCTAAATATTAATATATGCATATAAACATATCTATCTGTACAAATGCATGTACACACATATATATCAATATTTATAAGTGCACACATTCTATGCAACCCTTTATTAAAATGCAAATATAAAGAAAACTAACACTATCCCATTTAATATTGAATTTATTGTTTAAATATGGACTTTCTCATTATCAGTAGGTACAAGCATCTGATAACTTCATTATATCTTTTTATGCAGACATGCCTGAAGCATTTACATATTCTACTAGGTATTTTATTATGAACATTTCTTTTGTTTTTCCTTTATATTAAGGTGAGCATTATATATTATATTTGTGAAATTATGTATGTAAGAAAGCTATATTATCTATGACTTTTATTTAACAATAGTAGAAAGGGGCATTATAAAATATTTGTTATGTTAGCTCTGATAGGGCTGGAAACCAACACTCTATAGCTCCATGCCTCTAATGGGCATGACCTTTCTACCCTTTCTACCTGGAAAACTTCCACTGGTAATCAGAAACTTCCCCTTCCATGCTCACATGTCCCCTTGAATATAGTACTATTAAAGCTGTTATCAGATAGTACTCTACCTGCTCATCCGCTGCTCTCCCAGTCTAGGATGCAAGCTCTCAGGCAGTGGGGTCCTTGTCTCACTCTTTTCTATAAACTCAGAGTCTAGTGCATTGGCACTTAGGGCTTTTCCAATAAATGCTAATTGAATGAATGAACCTACTTGAGAAGGGAGTTACCATAACCTTTTCTAGAAATGGCAAAATGAATTAGGTCAATTCTTGTTAAAACTATTGAAAATTTACTTGAAACTCTAATCAGTAAAGCAGATAAAATCAAGCTACTCTTTGTATAGTGGAGATGGATGGTTCTGAGTCTTATCAGCCTGTCTTCTGTCAACCTTTGAGGGCTTCTGAGACTCTCGGGCACCTCCATGAAACCCCAGTTTGAAAAACCCTGGACTAGATTACCCCTCATCAGAGTGACCTCTAGCTTAATGATTTTAGAATTTGTCACTTAATTTGGGGGCCAAAATCCAAAGAGGTTTTTTTTTTTCATATTCATATGATGAAACTTTCCAAATTAGTCCATTTGAATGTAAGATCTCTTTTCTCTGGAAGCATTTCTTTTCTCTTTTTCTCAGAAACAAAAATGAATGCTGAATAGTTTTTATACTCTTGTAATATGGTATATTATACACTTTTGGGGAAATTTTATTCTGAAATATCATTACATCCTGAAAATCCTGATTATAGTTATGGTTTGTATGTAAAAGGGGTATCTTCATTGTCACTCTTGAAGAATGTATGAAGTAATCCAATCCGTCACTGGTCTTGTTACCCTTCATAGCTGATTCTTTTTCGTTGTTGTTGTTATCCATGGGTACTTTTTTTATTAGAGAAGAAATTAACCATTCACACTAGAGGCTACAGAAGGAAATTAGCTTAATTTTGCAGTTCTAGAACAACCTTCACAATAAGGGATTCTGAAGTTTTCAGAGTGAAGAGGGGAAAAGGAGAGAGAGAAAATCATTTAGAACAGTGTTTCCCAAATTTGGCTACTTTCACAGACATATTCTTGGAGGAGGGGGATACAAGTTTTCTATGATAACATTTAAAATTTTATGTTTTACTTTTGTTTATAATCTAAACAAATTAATACACACTTGCTAAGGATCCCTGGACAGCCATCTTACATAACAGAGTGTTGCTATGTGATCGCAGCATCTGCTCTTGTACCTCTGATCCTTGTGGCACCAACTGAGGACCTCACTTGTCATGTGACATCTCTCAAATTGGGTGCTCAGACCCTTTGCAGAATTGAACATTTCCTGTGAGATCTGTGAGTTGTCAAGTTTCAGAACACCGTTAAAGTAGGATAGGGTGGGGTGGGGATGGTGGCTAGGGAGACACTCTTTGACAATACACATTCAAAATACCTACTGATTTCATAATGCAAATTCTATAAAGTTAAGCTCAACAAAACGTTTCAGACAGTAGCGGAAAACCAACTATAGATTCATCCTAGGGTACCTGTGATACACTTGGTTGAGAAACACTGACGTAGAGGTAGAAAAGTCCCAGCACATGGAGAACAGCTGGTAAGAAATGTGTGCCAAAGAGAAGGAACATCTTTTGGGTCAGTGAGTGAATCCTAAACCATAACTTGTCATGGTCTTTTGGAGCCCTAAGAGCCAATCCACAAGAAACCCAAGACATCCATCAAACTTCTCAGACCTGTCATTTTGGGCAGGTTGGTCCACTTTTAATACTGAGTCAAAGGAAGAAAAAGCTCTTTTGGCCCCCCAACCTGCTCCCCTCCCCCTTTATTTGGGTTAACATATTTCAGAATTTTAAGTAAACAGTTGCTGTAGTTTGGTAAAAGTAGCCCCAGGTCCATCCACCAGGAAGTTTCATCTCTGATTCTTTATGCTCCTTCCAGACCCACCCCTCCACTTCCTATCCTTGATGCAGACCTACTTCTCCCTACCACATACCCCAAATTCCTGTGCTTTGCAAGATAATAACTGTCCTCAAAACATTTCCTTTCTGTCTCTTTCTTCAGGATTCCTAGCTGCAACTAGCTAATCTAATAACTACTATACGATAGTCTATCAATAAATCTCAATAAATCTACTCAGTAAATCTTGTTGAATAATTTAGATATTTATGGATTAATGTGGTAACATGTACGTTTTTAAAGGGAGACTTCATTAAGAAACAGGGACTTTAATCCAAAGGAATGGGAAGGAGAAAAGAAGTAACCTTTGGTAAGCAAGTACTACCTACCTGCTACTGGTCTAGTCTCTTCATATATGCTGCTTTATTTTTAGAAATCACAAGAACCTACCTCTCACCATTTTACAGAAAAGAAATAAAGTCCTAAATGAATTAAATATCTTGCTTAAATACAGCAAGTAAGAGGCACAAAGGCGAATCAAACCCAGGTGTGTCTGACTCCAAAGCCAGGATCCTTCCCATATCATATCACATTTCAAAAGAGAGAGGAGCAGCTTTGGAAACAGGGAGGAATCCGGGAAATTATACAAATCAGAGTGAAGAATTGGAATTGCTTTACTTGAGGCAAACTTCATCTTTTCCTTTATGCTACATGAGAAAGATGATCCAGACACCAGTTTTTCCCAAGACTATTTCATCCTATATTAATGTGAATCACATAAATTTTCTCTTGTTTCAGCTCACTTGAAGTTCTGTCTGAAACAGTGATTACTTGAATTACATACTTTAATAAACTTTTATTTTCAAGTGATGATATAGTAATTGAAATTAAACTGATCAAGTGCTGCATCTTAGAATAATTAGCATATTCTAATACTCACTTGTTTGATTGCTATTGATTAAATATCATTGGTAAATCAACTTCCCCTAACAGTCTTGTCTGCCTATTTACTGTTTACCCATTCTTTCATTTCACTAAGCTGAAATTTAATTTGCTGCTGGTGTATATATCTTAAAATGTGAAAGTGAGGTTTTACTCTATTTATCAATAAGAACTTATTTGGTGTAATTACATGGATTCACCCATTGTAAGAAAATCATAAAGACGAATATTGTTTAAAGAAGTATTTCACTTTCTTGCCTTTTAATTAAAAACCAAAGTTAGGAATATCTAACATTAAGAGTTCAACTAGTTTAGCAGGAGCTGATTTTTTTTGAGTATTTTGCTAGAGTTTTACATATATTATCTCATTAGAGTCTCAAATTAAGAAAAAAAACTTAAGCAGGGAAAGTAATATTATCATCCTTATAGATGCAGAAAGTCAAGTTTGAGACTTTGTCTAAGGTTTGTAGAATCCAGGAAGAATATATTGTTTCATTACCCTGCTCTTAATTCATCCACAGTTAGATGGGCATGCTCTGTGGGAGAGAATTTACTTCTAAACCTATTGTTTCCTTTGGCTGAGGAGAATTCTCTTGTCCTCAAGTGCTAATTGGTTAGGGAGCAACCATCTGCAGAGGGCATTTATGATATTTGATCTCCTCTTGGAAAAAAACCAAAACGATGGTGAGGCACTGACTGATTCTTAGGTAGAAAAGGACGCTGAATTTTAGTTCTTCCTTTTTTTTTTGGCCACGCTGCGTGGTTTGTGGGATCTCAGTTCCTGACCAAGGATTGAACCCAGGACCAGGGCAGTGAAAGCACAGAGTCCTAACCACTGGACCACCAGGGAATTCCTGACCCTGAATTTAAAAAATTCAACACACCCAGGTTATCTTTCTCAATCTAATCCCTTAGATCTACTTTCACACCTTCTGTAAAACTTTGTTATAGAATCCAGGAAATTTATTTACAAAAAATTAGTGCAATAAATTGGATGAGATTTTAGGAGAACATAACTTGTTTTAGATCAAAGAACACTTTGAGAAGAATCTGATTAAAAATATGGACTTTCTATCCAGAATATGCACATTCACTTGTCAGATTTCCTTAAAATTTCCAACTTTAGGGGACTTTCCTGGTGGTCCAGTGGCTAAGACTCTGCGCTCCCAATGCAGGGGGCCCAGGTTCAATCCCTGGTTAGGGAACTAGATCCCACACCCCGCGACTTAGAGTTCACATGCCACAACTAAGATCCCGTGTGTGGCAACGAAGATCCCTCATGCTGCAACTAAGACCCGGCACAGACAAATAAATAAGTAAATATTTAAAATAAAAAATAATAGGGTGAAATAATATTTTTAAGAAATTTCCAACTTTATAAGATAGTGGGGACACAAGAAATAGTTTCCAACCTAGGTATTATTATGATTATGATTATTTATTATTATTATTTTTTTGCGGTACGCGGGCCTCTCACTGTTGTGGCCTCTCCCGTTGCGGAGCACAGGCTGCGGATGCGCAGGCTCAGAGGCCATGGCTCACGGGCCCAGCCGCTCCGCAGCATGTGGGATCCTCCCGGACCGGGGCACGAACCCGTGTCCCCTGCATCGGCAGGCGGACTCTCAACCACTGCGCCACCAGGGAAGTCCCCAACCTAGGTATTATTTAAGAGAGAGTTTTGAATAAAACATTTCAGAAGATGCCTCTTACACATAATTTGAACATAAAACAAGTCCCTGCTCTTGCAAACCACAATTATGAGTTAAGAAAGAAAGAGGCATCTTCATCTTTGACAGTTTTATATCCATAAAGTTAATATGTAGAAATTACACATTCTGGGAATGTGCTATGTGCTATGAAACACTTGTCTCAAAGTTTAATTTGTTGTTTAAAAGATAAATAGTCTTTACTATTTCTTAGCAAAAATAGAAAGAACTGTGAACTATTTGCAATGGCAAAAATGTTCCATTTCATTTTATAGCATTTCCAATTGAAAATGAATTTTATCTGTGTGACATAGAAAGTTTGTAAAGCAACCGCTGTTTTTGCAGTTAAAATAGCTTCATTTTTATAACTTCAATCTTTCAGAAAATAAGATTCTTAAGCAGCTCTTACCTCATCAGAACCAGATCCAAAAATCAGCAAGTCAAAAGGAATTGCTGCAACCATGTCAATCAGGAACCAGCCTTTGAAGTAGTGTATTGCTATTTTGGCTGGATCACTTACCACTTCTTCATTTTGATTTACATATGTTGTTCTGAAGTTTATTAGAATATCTATGATAAACATAATATCCACAATCAAGTCTACCACATTCAAAGGGCTACAGGAATAGCCACATTCTCGTCTTTTCTGTTCTTCTCTGTCATTGAGGAGAAAGGCTGCAGAGTAGGGAGTGAATATAGCAGTGTATATGACCAACAGCAGAATAAGCCAATCCCAGACGGCCTTGAAAGGACTGTAGTGCAATATTGTAAACTTGTTGATGCGTGGTGTCTGCAGTTTATATTCTGGTAGGACGTCTGCTCCTAAAGAGAGAACCTGAATACAGAAAAGAGAATCATACACTACATAAAAATGTGATTATTTAATCTCCAAATCTATAAAAATATTAAGGCAATTATACAGCAAAATCTTCTAGAAAAAAATCATGGAATTGTGAAGTATGTACATTTAAAGGAACCCATATAAGCCCCTACCATCCAGTATATTTGACCCCAGAAAACCTCATTGGTGTTTCTTGATAAATATAATTTTCACTAAAAAATAGTGAATATTGTCACTGAGATACTAAGGAATGGGTTACTGGTTCCTTTGGAACATACTACTACTCAGAAATAAAAATACATAGCAGTTTTTAGAAAATCATAAAATCAGTTTAATACATGAATAATTGTTTTCAAACTTAAGAAAGGATTGGCTGTAATGATTAGAAAATAGTCTACTTGGATTCATGGTCATATTTAATTTACATATATTTAATTTATAATTAAACTTTGATAAATTAAACTCAACTCATTCACATCTTTAATTAAAATTTCCCACCTGCAAATCTGTTTTTAACATTAGAAAAAAAGGGACATGGGATTAAAATAAACACAAAGGAGACTTTTTCCTAAAAGGTTGGATTATTTTATATTCTGGGACAAATATACTTTCACCTGAACTCCTTCATCACATTTAAAGAATCATGTGGAAAGAATGGTGCAAGGAGATATTCAGAATATTGACCTGGAGAGGCTGCAAGATTCTTAGCCATCAAGGGGTACTTAAACTCTAAGATTCATTCTACTTAATAAAGCATTGGGTAGACTAAACGAATTCACCTTTTAGAGTCTTAGTTTATCTGAAAAAATAAGAGCTAAACTTGAAGTGTGACACTACCCAGTAGAAAATTTCCATGTAGATTTTAACTTGTTTCTAATAATAAATTATCACGGCAAATTTCAATTTTAAGTCTCATTTTCATTGTCATATACCATACGTTTTTTCACATACGAGTTACTGTTCTTATCTTAAAAAGAACTTGAGAAGTTAAATAACCCCAAATGAAGTGAAACATGACTTTTAAATATAACCTCAGTTCAGTTAAAATAGACAAAGCTGTTTTTAGGTAACAGCTAAACTGATTTAATTAGCTTTGAAAAACATAATAAAGAATTGAGAGTAAAGCCCAGAGTAAATTTGAACTACAATTATATGGTGGAAAAGGAATATTATTTTAAGTTGTGAGAAATGACAGGAATTATTAGTCAAAGAGAACTCTGGAAAATAAGTGACTTCACTGTTTATGAAATACTAAAAATCCTTAGAATCCAAGATCTATATCTATATCTGTATCTATATCTATATCTAACTTCCAATATCCAAATAAGAATAATGTTTGGATAATCTATCAATTGATAAGTGCAGACTGATAGAACTCTATCCTGTTATGCTTAATATAGAAACCAATGTATGATATTTTGGTTTGGAAGGAATGGATCATCTTATAAGACGTCATTGTGTAACGTTCCTTTCTCAAAAACCGGGGACTACTCAGTATGTAGAAAGTAAAATCCGAAACCTTATTTTGGCTCATCTAAAATATGGACACATTCTATCTTTCAGTTCCTTCTCCTATTCTCTGTGCACTCAGTTTACTCTGGCAACATGACTACATTTTTGAGATCTTCCCAAATCCCTGAAGTCACAAATTTCTCTCATTAAAAAAAAAAGAGTATATAATCATCCAAAGAGAACAAAAAAAATTATTTCTAAATATGGGGATATTGTCTGAGCTTGCTTCCTGATTAAGTTTCATACTTCTGATACCTATCTCCCAGACGGGACTATTTGAATACTTGTTTTAGCAGAAGTATAAGTTAGAATACATCCAGCACCTTGGAGTTACCCTTGAGAACTAAAAACTGTGGGTGGAACTCTTTCCATCCCACATATGCAAACATTCATTTCACAGTTAGAAGACTGTTGTGCTAAGAGTGGAGACTGAAAAACTGGGAAGACACTGTCCCTGAAATCACAGTTTATTGTCGATTGGTAGAGAGACGAAGAAGAAAATGAGAGCCTTGCTGAGGTTCACTCAGCTCCTGGGGTTGGTGGTGGCGCTGTGGGGCGTCATCATAGGGGACTTTTAGGCGAAGATGGCACTTGAACTGAGACTTCGAGTAGGAAGTGGTAGGGGTGATGAAGTTGGAATGGGAAGGCCATTACAGGCAGAGGAAACAGAATGAACAAAGGTGGGGACGCATAAAACAATGCATTGTGTGTTCAGGAATTATAAGCTGCCTTATGTTGCTGATGGATTAAATGCAAGGGAGTGGTGGTGAAGGATGGCAGCAAAAGACCTAATGTGACATGATAGAGATCTCAGGCTTTCTCCTTAGGTTAGCGTTGCTCACGTTTGAATAAAATACAGACTCCTTTTGAAGGGAAAGATACGTAGGGCAGAACTCCAATGATGATTATATTATTCTTATTTATAGTGGTAGGTAAATATGTACAAAAATAAAACTAGGTTGAAACTTTTCAAGCTTACACATCTTACTATGACTCTTGTGGGCTGAATTGTGGACCCCAAAGATACGTTGAGGTCCTAATCCCTGTGAATGTGACTTTATGTGGAAATAGCACCTTTGTAGATGTCATCAAATAAAAATGAGGTTCTAGTGGCTTGGGGTGGGCCCTGATGCAATAACTGAAGTCCTTATAAAAAAAGGGAAATTTGGATACAGAGACAGGAAGACGCACAGGTAGAATGCTACAAAGACAAACAGAGAGAATGAAGGCAGATAGAGATGCAAGCCAAGGAACACCAAGGATTGCTGGCAGGCCCCAGAACCTAGAAGAGAAGCATGAAACAAATTCTCCCCCGGTAACTCCAGAAGGAACCAGCCTTGCCAATACCGTGACTTTGGACTCCTGGGCTCCAGAATTGTGAGAGAATAAGCTTCCATTGTTTTAAGCCACCCATTTTGTGGTATTTTGTTACGGTAGCCCTAGTGAACTAATACAAGGACAAATAATGAAAACAAATGATTTACAAAAATATTTACAAAACCAGTGAATTCATACTACCATCACTAAGTCAATATTTGACGTATCTGTAGGTCAAAAATGGTTGAACTTTGGCTATTATGTGTGGTTTGATCTAATAGGTAAAATAATTTTCTCTCTTCTAACCTCAATGCTTTTTTTGCAAAAAGTATGTAGTCAGAATAGAATTACAAACTTCAAAGATTTTATTGCTGTATTAGGATAATCTAATCTAACCTTTAATTCAAATTATGCTCCTACTAGGCTTTGAAAGCCCATTTAAGTGGTGCTACTTAATACTCTAAAAGTTTTTTATTTACTTGGAGTTGACTTTAACTTTGAGGCATTATTGAATTCTATATTAAGTAATAAATCAAATTATCTCTGGAACTGGGATCAGAAATGTAGTTCATTTGTTAACTTCCAACATACCTATCAATACTGAACCACTGAAATTTGGTACATACAACAATGGAGTGTGTTTTGACAATGCATTTTTAGTAACTGGTATGGTAACAAACCTTATGATATAGGTTCTTCAGCTTCTTCATGGCTATAACTGTGTTATATGATCACTCAATTCTGTCACAAATTTTATTAGCCAAATGACTTCAAAAACTTATTTATACAGCATGCTTTGGTATCATGAACTCTCGTAAATCCACATGCCATCATAGGCACTGAAATCAGGTAGATGGCAGTACTCTGTTATGAAGTGATTATCTTATTGATTCAGAAGATTATTGTACTGTTTTAGGTTTTACCAAGAGAGACAAATTTTTAAGATTTTCCAGGAGCACTCATGGACATTTGAGAATATTCCTTTCTGTGGTTGTTGGTTTGAGAATTGTTAGTTTACTAGGCAAGGAGGTTGAGGTGGCCAAGTTTAGTTGCAAATACATGCATCTGGCAGTGGAATGGAGGAGAAAGCAAAGAGGAGTAGAGAGGCTTAGAGATCCCTTAAGACTTCGGTACTAAGAAACATAGGTAAATGAGGAGAGATCAGGAAATCCTGTACTAGGAACCAGGTGGCAGAGACAGAGAGGAAGGACACATTTCAGAAATAAATTCATGTCCGGGTGTAAGAATGAGGAGTGGAGAAGCATTTGCTTCTTTATGGTTCCAATAATGAGTCTTATTAGAGCCAATCATGGTAATTACAATCTTTGAAGGCTCAACCAGGTTTGGAATAAGGGAAAGAGCCCTAAATTTTAAATTTGAAAAGCTGGGTTTAAATTCTGGATACAATTTTTCTGGTAAATCATTTAATCTCTTCGGATCTTTTTCTTATCATCTGTGTGATGGGGACAGTAATCTTTGCTCAAATAACCTATCCATACAGAGCTACCATATCACATCAGATACTTTCTATAGAAGTAGCTGATAAAATGGGAAATATTTACATAAAGTAATTTCATTATTTTTTACTGTTCTTGAGTTACTTGTTTAAATCTTGAATCTAACGAACCAAATATAACCAAAACATATATGAACCAATTGGAGAAAGTTGAACACTGCCTGGATGTTGATAATATTAAGGTATTGTTTCAGTTATCTTCTCCTTAGAATAAATTAGCTAACACATGGTGGCTTAAAACAATAGTTATTTTATTATTCATGATTATATGGATGAAAAGTTTAGGCAGGGCTTGGCTGGGCCATTCTTCTGTTCCACACAGTGTCAACTGGGGTTTCTCAGTCATAATCAGTTGGTGGCTGAGCTTGTGTGGAGTATCCAGGAAGGATTCTCTCACATGTCCAGTACCTTGGTGTGAACAGTTCGAAGGCATGGTTCACTTAAGATGCTGGAACAAATGGGTCTCTCTCTCTATATAATGTAATATAATATAATATAATATAATATAATATAATGTAATATAATATAAATAATATAATAATCATATTTACATATATATGGTTTCTCCATATGGTCTTTCCTTTCCTTGGAGCTTCTCCATACGGTTTTTTTTTTTAGCTAACAGGGTAGTAAGATGTCTTATGTGGATGTTTAGTACTCCCAAGAGAGAAGCAGAAATATCTAATCCTCTTAAAGTCAAGGAGTAGAAGTAGTATAGCATTACTCCTGTCATATACTACTGGCCAAAACAGTCATAGCCTAGCATAGATTCAAAAAAGTAGAGAATTAGTCTTTACATTTTGATAGGGGAATGGCATGCGTGTGGAAAGAAGGAATTAACTGTGGCCATCTTGGAGACAAGCTATTGCAGAAATTGTTGACGAGTATTGTTTTTAGATGTGACAATGATGTTGTGCTTATGTTTTAAAAATTGTCTTAAGCTTTTAGAGATACATAAATATTTGTGGATGAAACGCTATAATATTTGAGGTGGGCTCCAATAAAATCCAGAGTGAGGGAAGGGAAAGGTGAGAGAAAGTCTGGTTATATGCAGTGTTAGATGTATGTTGATTTTTATTGAAACTGGGTGATGGGTATATACTATTCTCTCCATTTTTACAATATGTCTAAATTGTTCAAAATAAAAACTTTTAAAAAAAGAATTATAGAATCTCAGTCAGAAAGGTCTAAGATATTGAGGATGGGTCTACACATAGCACCACGGGGGCTTACTCCTATCAGAATTGAGTTGGTTCCTTGTTAGGCAAGTTAGGATTCCTTTTTCTACAACAGAATGTTTACTTTACTCTCTGCATATCTAATTCATATTATGTTTATCTCCATTCAGTCCACGCAGACTGCACACAATCCCAACTTTGCCCAGACTTGAACTGTTTCTCCTTAAATTTGTGTCACATTGGTGGCTGGGACAAATCACATTATAAGAAGATAATTGGATGTGCTAAGTCTGTAGATGTCCATTCCTCTGAGTATCTTTAGCCATATTGCTCATCAAGTTAGATTAAAATAAGCCACTTTTCAAGATCCATCAGGTTAGGCCTCTTATTAAAATATTTTTACTTCATTAGCATTTCAGATTCAAGCGTTAAGCTTTCATTCTGGATTGATATAAGAAGCATGTTTTTGCATTCTTTCCTCATAAAACTAAATGCAATGTTTATGTTGTTTGGTGTCATTTTTTTGCAAATATTTGCATTATATATACATATTTATAATTCATTTCTAGAAAAAAATGGATCTCTCTTGAGAAATCAAAAGGTTTCATATCTTTTTTGTTTCAAAAGTGACAGTTATTTCATTACTTATAGTTACTTTTTTTAATCTTACAAAAAGCTGTACGAGTTTAGAATTTCAGTACCATCATTTCTCTTTCCCTTTATATTATTTTAATCATCTTATTTCCATTTTAATGTTCTAAATGCATATATCTTTTATAATGCCACCTCATACTTACTTTGGAATTGGATAAATGAATGAATCGTTAAGTCCCCCAAAAGTTAAAATTAATTATGACAGTGCCTGGTAGTCATTCTGTTGGAAACAAAATATTAGATAGGTAACTAATTGTTCCAAAAGATGTAAATAGGATTCTAAGGGGCCAATGATTGAAAAGAAAAAGTGTGCTATACAGTCTGTTACATTTTGCTGAGAGCCAGCTTCTCCCACGCATTTGAGTAATAACACACTTTAGAAAGATAAAACATGATTAATTGAACTATTATAAGGATTTTCTTTTAAGAGAGAAAGAAAAGCGGGGAAGAAACCTCACTGTATAAAAAAGGGGAACTTCATGGTCTCCAGAAAGACACTTCTATTTTCTTTCCTCAAAACCACCACTTAAATGTACAGTTTAATACAGCCTAAAATGTGGTTTTCTTTACCAAATACAGTTTTTCTCTTTGCTAGCACATTACTATTTGTTTAACCTCAAACAGTTAAGTGTTACATAAAAACAAAATCTTTATAGGAAACAGCATTATTTATTCAATGAAGATCTACTGTGAAAATTTTGTGTGAACACCAGGATTAATAACTACTCTTCTCTTTTGAAAAGTGCAATAGGGAACGATTAAGCCTTCCAAAAGATTATACAGTACTTTGGGCAGCTGTTAAACGCCATGCTGAGGTGTTGGTAGAGACTGCTCATGTGTTATTTATCCTTTTCTTGGGACTTGCAGTTAACTAATAGGCTAGCTGTATTTTTATCTATCAAAAGAGTAGTCAGTAACAAAATGAATCAGATAGATTATATAGCATCAGAAAAGACTGAAACTCCCCTGGCTTTTAAGCATCTGATTTGAGAAATAAAGTAAAACCTGAGTAATTTTCATTGAAACAGGCAGCTCCGCTGATGGTTACCCAGATATTTAAATTAAAAGATGAAAAATATTCACACAAATAAATCAGATCTGTACCATAGGAAAATTTTTTAAATAAATAAAATACTAAAATTAGGTAGTAGAATCACTGCAGCATTCTGTATTCAAATAACTTTCTAAGGCTTAAAGTAGACATTTAGTCATTTGTGTGTACGTGGGTATGTGTGCACACACGTGTGTGTATTTGTGTGTGTGTTGGATTGAGCCGTGAAGATTGTATGAATTTGTGAAAATAAGAGTCATCTAGCTAAATGTCAGGTTTAGTGTTTTGTTTTTGTATGTTCTGTGTATGTTAATATGAAAAATATCTGCTTCTTGGGCTTCCCTGGTGGCGCAGTGGTTAAGAATCCGCTTGCCAATGCAGGGGACACAGGTTTGATCCCTGGTCCGGGAAGATCCCACATGCCGTGGAGCAACTAAACCTGTGTGCCACACTACTGAGCCTGTGCTCTAGAGCCCGCAAGCCACAACTACTGAGCCTGCGTGCTGCAACTACTAAAACCCGTGCGCCTAGAGCCTGTGCTCCTCAACAAGAGAAGCCACCACTGTAAGACGCTGCTCACCGCAACTAAGAGTAGCCCCCGCTCGGTGCAACTAGAGAAAGCCCGAGTGCAGCAATGAAGACCCAACACAGCCAAAAATAAATAAATACAATAAATAAAGTTTAAAAAAATAAAAGAAAAATATCTGCTTCTCAAAATACGTGTGACTCTCAGAATATGAAAGAAATAGGTTAAATAATATCTTAAACATTTATAATACTCTTGTATTACTTCAAATATATGCATATTAAAAATGACAGTTCCTTCCAGAACCATAAACTCCTCTTAACTTCCACACCGATGGCCAGCTGGACAGTGGCCCTCGGTTCCGGCTCTGTATTCAAATAATTTTGAATCAGCCCCACCCCTATGCCAGGCTGATCTGAGAAGCTTGGAGTATCACCTTGTTGCTGATACCAGACACTTTCTGGCCTAATGTTTGCTTTCTTGCCTGCCTCTTCTCTCCTCTTTCCTTCCTCATGGAAACTATACACATGCACTCTTCTCTCCATTTTCTTTATATTTGTTTTTAAATGGACATAATTTAAGGAAAAATGGAAATCAGGAAAAGGAGCACTTGGCACAGCAGTTCAAATGCACGGAGGAATGAGGAACAGCCTTAAAGATCAGAGAGAAGTACAGGGTTTAGATAGGACAGTTTGAGATCGATGTGCCAGATACCAATTCAAGGAGTTGCCTGATAGATGGAAGGTCTGGGATTGGGCTCCTGAGGGGGTAGGAGCCTGATATTTCATCCTGCAGAGGCAGTGGCTCAAGTTCTGGAAACTAGACTCATTTGCCAGGAGGCTGTAAAGAAAGAGGGAATCCACTGGAAATAACTACAATGTGGGATGGAGAAAAAAGCAAGGGAATATTCCCAGGACTTAGCACCTTACCTGAATATACATAGCAAGTGCTCAAAATAGTTGAACGGGCATATTTGTAGCTTAAGAAAAAGAGACAATGAAAGTGGCAAGAAAGAAGATTCACGAGAGAAAGGATTGATAGAAATAGCTGCTGTCACCAAAATTTGTTGTTCTCCCTTCCATGGAGTAGAGTTGTTGCTAGAATGTGTCTGTCTGTCCAGCCAAGAACACATTACTCAGCCTCATCTGCATCTAGCTATGGTCATGTGTCATGAATAGTTCTTCTTGGCCAAAGCCTTCAAGAAGCAGGTGTGTGATTCCCTATTCTCTCTTTTTCCTCCCATGGCATAAGTCAGATGCTTCCAAGGCTTCAGGTCTGTAAGTCCTATGGGATAGGGGAGCCCCCAGAGGTAGGAAACCTTGGTCACTGAATTACCAAGAGGAGGAAATTATTCACTGCATAGAAATACAGTTTCTGGTATTGCTTGAGCATGAAATATAATATTGGGATAAGCCTCAATGTTATGGGGGTTTATTAGTTCCAGTGCTAGCATTACCCTAACTAATACTTGGATATTTAATAAGACCAAGTCCTCAAACAGGCAGGAGAGAAACATCAAGTCCATGGCGTATCCCATCTCTTCCCTCTGCTCCCCCTTGAGGTTTAGTTTAATAGAGTCACATCACTGGTGTTAACAACTTGTAAAAGACCAAGAGAGCCACATCGAAATCCAGCTAAGTCACATGAACCAGCACACTCATTATTCTGGTGACTTTTTCAAGGGTGGGGTGAACAAGGGGTAAAAAACCACAAAGGAATAGTTATGTTCATGCTCACTTCACTCAGTCAGACTCTTTCTGCCCAGGTGTCCCCAGAATCACTATCATGGAAAGGAGGACAATGGGGAATGATTGATACTAAGTGCTTTCTCCAACACCTTCTTCCTTAGGCAGGGGAAGACCGAACTCATGGCCGCAGCTGCCACCACCGCGACCTGGGAAAGGAGCGGAGCTGCCCTGCTCAATGTCTTCTGTCAACCTATTTTGACCCTTGCTCTTTTTTCCTTGAAATATGGTGTATTTGATGACACTGGACTCCTGAGAGAGTTCCTGCTCACCTCATCAATGCTATCTCTTGGAGAAAGAGGAGAGTTAACCCTGAGTTACCAGGGTCAGTATTGAATTATGACATTCAATTCTCTCAACAGCTCTTTGAAATAAACATTATTATCTCCACTTTTTATAGAAAAGGAAACTGACTCAAGAGAGGCTGAATAATTTATCTGAGGTCTTAGAGCCAACTATAGTATTATCAGTCATAATATCCCTTAACTTTATTGAGTGCCTATTATTTACTGAAGGCTTGACAGGCACTCTCACATTTAAATATTACAATTTTACATCAGAGGTGCTTGCTATGAGTTCAATTGTGTCCCCCCGCAAAGATGTGCTCTACTTCTAACCCCCAGTACCTGTGAATGAGACCTTATTTGGAAGTAGGGTCTTTGCAGATGTCATCAAGGTAAGATGAGGTCATACTGGATTGAGGGGGGCTCTAATCCAATGTGACTGGTGTCCTTAGTAGAAGAGGAGAAGAGATGCAGAGACAGACACACAGGAAGAATGCCATGTGATGACGGAGACAGAGATTGGAGAGATGCATCTACAAGCCATGGAACACCAAGATTTCCAGCAACAAAGGAGATGAGAGAAAGGCATGGAATAGATTTTCCCCTGAACCTTCAAAGAGAGAAGTGGCTCTGCTAACACCTGGATTTGAGACTTTCAGCTTCCAGAACTGTAAGAGAATAAACATAGGTTGTTTTAAGCCACCTAGTTTGTGGTAAGATAAGATAAGATATCTTATCTGTGTAAGATAACCCAGGAAATTAAGACAATGCTATTGTTTATTCCACTCTACAGATTCAAAAACTGAAGCTAGAGGCTAACTTCCCAAAGTTGTCTGGTTCCATAGGCCTGTGTTCTTATTTACAGCAGCATATCAGTATTCAATTCATTTTGTCTTGGAGAGAAAGTCTGTGGTTCTGTTTTTTTTTTTAACTATACATATGTTTTCAGAAGAAGAAATTATTTTGCAAGGGTATGTATATTTTCATAGTTGTCAAAATGCCTTTAATAAAATCCTAATCACCTTTGCCAAAATAGTGAATAAAGAGAATTATGTACAACCCCTTCTTGCCAAGAGCCTAAATGCCACTCGTTTGGACAAACACACGTGTATAGGATACAGGAAGAACAAAATAGAAATGTTAGATGGCCATGATGGGCACCAAAAATAATAATAAAGACAATTTTAATTAGCAACCCATAATCTGTCAAATATTGCAGAATAAGCCAGACTCCTGACTGAGACAGCCCTGTTACATATTCCAGCTTGGCCATTTCAAAAAATGTCCCTGAGTATCAGATTTCTTAAGAGCAAAATGAGGACAGCAATCGCTACCTCATAGGCATCTGTAAACTAAGTAAGACAACAAACATAAAGTTCCACATATAACTCCTGTTTGGTTCACTATAAACATCCAATAAGTGGGTATTACTATTATGATTTTAGGCATATTTAACTTGAACAGCTCAAAATTAAATGATAAATAACATTCAATGTCAATTATAATTACTGACTGAAGCCAGTTCTCTGATGTGACCTTTGGAGCAAGTCAATTATGCAAAGATAGAGACAGTAGAAGACAGATGGTTAGGCCTCTTGGTTGTGTGTGCTTGCTGGTAAGATAAAATTTTTTCTTTGTTTTTGAACATCTGTTACGCTATATTGGCCTGTGGGCCATGCATAGAGTGGTAATTTAGAGAATCAACTATTTTTTGAAAGCCCTCAGACACTTTGAAAGGACCCAGTTTAAGCAAGCAATAGATTTCCTCATAAAGCATATGTCGTGGAACTAGGGAACATTCAGTGGCCTGCTTGGAGTGCCTATCGTAAAGGAAACTGAACATCTGATGGGTGGTTGGAGAAAATGACTCTTGGGTATCTTCAGAGAGTATATGAATTTCTCTATTTTGCTGTCAGTAAGGGTACTTCTTTTAAATGAATGCAGTAAGTATTTGTGGAGTCCCTGTCAGTTTTAAATCTTGAGTGTACTTTCTAAGGATCCTGTAGAAATTATACATGCAACAAAATCAGTATAGCTGATCTCTGAGATTCTGCAGTTCTCCTATCTCTCTTATCTCACACTGGTTGTTTACTCAGTTACACTATATCAGTGTGGTTTCACTGTGTTTGCTGTATTATCTATGGGTTAAGGCTTAATGTATTTTAAGGAAAAAATTCAGAAACAGTCTCCATAAAAATTCCAGGATAAAGTTCTCATCACAGGAGATTTTTTTTTCTTTTTATTGTATCTATATGAGATGATGGATGTTGACTGAACCTTTTGTGATACTCATTTCACAGTATGTGTAAATTAAACCATCATGCTGTACATCTTAAACTTACATAGTCATGTATGTCAATTATTTTTCAATAAAATGAAAAATATTCCAGGATGATGGGGAAATGTAAATGTATATATATGTATATGAACAATCACATGATTATCTAACACAGTGTATTATTCCGGGATATATGGGTGGGTTTTTGTGAACTTCCTGAAATTATTTTTTAAAAAATTTAAGTATGGTGGTATTTTTTTTAGGGAAAATGTGTTCATGTTCTTTTTTTGGATTCTCAAAGTCATCCAAGACCTACAACAGTTAAAAATCCTAACTTATGACGTGAACTTCTATGGGTCTCTGAATTCCATAGAACCACAACACATGTATAATCATCAAGTGAGAGGAAATGATAGAGAAGGAGAGGCAAAAGAGTAAGAATAGGAAATGTTTAGAGAGAAAATGAAGCATAAATTAATGGAGGTGGGCACTAGCAGGAAATGTGCTCAAAATTAGAGTGAACTCAAAGATGGCATCTTGACTGAAGCACAGGTGAGCTCTTTCTCCATTACTGACAGATATTTTCTGAGTACAGTTGGCCCTTGAACAACGCAGGGGTTAGGGGCACCAACCCTGCTCCCAGTTGAAAAGCCATGTATAACTTATAGTTGACGCTCTGTATCCATGGTTCCTCTGTATCCAAGGTCCCAACCAATGGCAGATCATGTAGTACTGCAGTATTTACTATTGAAAAAAATCTGTGAATAAATGAACCCACACAGGTCAAACCCGTGTTGTCCAAGGGTCCAACTGTATCTACAAGACGAACAGTCTACTAATTCTAAGGCCTATGTTTTGCTTTTAAATAACTTGGGTTCAGAGATGGTTTCTCATTCCTGTTAACTTCCCAAATGAGAAATGCCCTCCTGTCAAGTTTGAGAATATCCAGAATAATGCTACTAAGTAGCCTTAGCAACTGTGACCTTCCTACCAAATTTGCAGTTGACAAGTCTTACTCGGTTGGGCCATGTCTGATGATAGTTAGTAAAACTTGACTCTAATTGCGGGAATCCACTCAAGTGGTTTACTTTTAGTAACAAGTTCTTGGAAGGCCACCATTTGCCTCCTGGATTTGTTCTTTTTGGAGGTCTGACAAGTTTCATTAGGGACCCAGAAGAGCAATAAATAGAAAATGCCAGAATATCTATAAATCAACTCAATACAACTATAAGAAGTAAAACAAGATGCCTTCTACAGAATCAGGTGTTAAATCATCAATTTTTCTTTGTTTTTCCTTTCTCCCATCCCCCTATCTTCTTTCTCCCTTCTTCCCTCCCCTCCCTCCCTCCCTCCCTCCCTTCCTTCCTCCCTTCCAAAATGAAAAGGTTTAACAGAAGTCAAACTTCTGCAAAGAGGAATTATGAATTAGTTCATAAAATTGTTTACTAGATTCTAAACTCCCTGATGGACTTAACCACGTTTGCTATTTTTTTGCACTTCAAACCACCCCATATCCATTGCTGCTGACACAGTTATTCAATACATATTTTTCACTGGATGACTAACCTGCAACACAAGTGGTCAAAAATACATAAGAATAAAGTTGGTTATGTGACAAATTATTTTCCTGTTGTTTTAAATTCAAAAGGCTTATGAAAAATGTCTTACTAGGACTCAGAAATAGCCCCTAAATATGGTATGGTCAGCCCAATTACTAAAACTCTGAATGTTTTCTCCATGTTCAAACAATGGCAAAAACAAACAAAAAAATACCAAAAAACAAAACAAAAAAAACCCCTACAAACAGCAACAACAAAAAAGGTTAAAAAAAAAAGCATTCTATATTCTAAAAATTACTGAATATACCTGCACAACAAGAGAAAATTTGAAAACGATATTAGATTTTAATCATGATGTATTATCTGCCCTTCTAAGAGAGAAAATAAGCCAAATGTTTTACTGAAAGCCGTCACAAATCTTGGAATTAAATCTGAGACTGATTCTACCATAGCTAAGAAAGAGTTATACCTAAATGCTGGCTAGAAGTGGCAATGAGATAACTGTTTTTGAGAGCCAACTATCAATCAAAGTTGCTCTTTCAAAGTCATACAGAGGAATCTTTGGTAGTTCATTCAAGAAAATCACATTTGATCTTTTAAGTACATAACTTTAAAGCAATGGGTATATGAATTATCTGAAATAAGTAAAAAAATAAATATGGCATTCTTGATTATTTAGAAGACTTGATGTGGAAGCATAATTTTGTAGCAGAGATCCATTAGCTTCCTGCTTTTGTGCATCACCTCATAGGAGTAACTTCCTAGGAGGTAATTTATCTTGATTCTAAATGATCCTGAATTCCATTTTGCCTGATATTATTCTTAATATCTCATTAGACATTTTTTGTACCTTGACATTCTTTGAAAAAAACCTACTAAGATATTTGACTCCTATCCATGTCTCCTGGGGCGAGGTATGAATCTGCAAATGCCTGTCTGAAACAAAAAGGATTATGCAAGTGACACAGAAAAAATGAAAAGCCAGTTTGTGCCTTCTGATGACAAGTATCGCTTTCTCCATAACCTTTATCCTAATAACTGTGTAATAATATGATTATGTTCATGCTTCAATCTCCTTGATTTCTTTGTTCTTGCAGTTTTTAAGTCTTACTGATAGATAAAATATGCCAGTTTTTTCAAATACAGCTAAAAACTGTTACAGTTTCTCTTTTGTCAGAGACACATATGAAGAGCCAAAGGCATATTATTGCATTTGAGACCTTTTGCCACATTTTACATGGTAAACAGGAGCAACGTCCTTTAACATAGCTCATTGCATAAATAACCCTTCTTACTAATTTTGCTTTATGATAAATTTGTGTGTCTCATATATTAAAGAGTCAATGGAAGAAATTTTATATTGGCATCTAAATCAGTGGTTCCCCAAGTCTTGGATTTCACAGTTTGGTTAAATTAAAAAGAAATGGGGTATATCACAGGGTTGTCAGGGTTTTATTTAATCAATTACAAATGTCAGGGAAAGCAAATATCTTTTTCTATCATTATCATTTAATAAGATATGTTAATATAAAAAATATAAGGAAGGACAAACTCTTAGAATAAAAGGCAATAATTTTAAATAAGTATATTTAGTTTTATGAAAACCCTACTATACCGCTTTATTTTTCTCATTTTGTTATGGACAGTACAAAAGGTGTTATCAGAAAGTACTGCTCTGCAGACCAGGGTTTGGAAAAATTGTCATATTAATTATGTTAATTATAAAATACTTGGGTTCAGTTAAGTGACCTCTAAAATCTCTTCCAGCCCTAACATACTCTAAGTTTCTGACTGTTAACTGCAGTTTTTGTACTGTAATTTACTCTGCTAGTCAAGAGTGGCATTGCCGATATTGAATTCAAGCTCTATTAGGAGAGGGAAGATTTCCAAAATATAAATGTAGCTTTTTTAATGCATAAGGATGTATCCTATATACTTATTGGATAGGCATTTGCCTTGGTAGAGCAGGACTTAATACCAGCAGGCCACTGAGTACAAAGATTTCTGCCCAAATATATTTCGTGTTTAATCCCACTGTCCTAGAGTGAAAGCTGCCTCAGATCAATAACTTTGGTCACAAAGATATTATTCTGTGTAGGGACAATTCAGTGAGGTATGCTGAGTAATGGTGTGCACCGTATTCTTGTTGAGGGTATAAGCAGGACCTGACAATAGTTAACTGTATATTAATGTTATACATTTACCCCAAATCCATTTAGTATCACGTAAATGTGCATACTGCCATATAGTCATGCATCTCTTTATCCCATTTTTATCTTTTCCTCTATGCACTTTTAAGTAGCAATGGATCCAGAAAAGGCATCTATTTCCTAGATAATAGACTGTTTACCGTTCAATTATTTTTCAAATCCACCTTTAATATTTCTTTTTATAGAGTGTTCCTTTGAGCTAAACTCAACCTCTGAAGTAATCAGAATTTACTCAGCATCGCAGTCAAACTTACATATTGTTAGTGTGCTGTCTTATTTCCCTTTGTTTAATTGAATGCATCTACTTTGCCACTATAAGCTGGGTGGTTAGGGGCTAAACTTATAACTGTGTTGAGAATGAGTGTATACATATAATGTGTGTGTGTGTGTGTGTGCTTAATCGATGTTGGTATGTTGCCTAGAGTCTGAAAATAGCAAGAGAGACACTACATTTTTAATGTGCTAGGGAACTCTTGCTTGGCAATGTTGTGTCATGAAAGAAACTTAGATGTCAAAAACACATTTCTGTAATTCACTGTACATGTTGTAGATTAGGAATGATTAATTCTCTTATAAAGCAAGTGGCAGCTCAGGCTGCCATCTTGACTAGTATTACTTCCCTAGTAACTAGTTTTGGTTCCTCATTCAATTTGAGGACTGGTAATGGGTTTTATGTAATTGCCACTCAGCAAAAATACTCAAAATTATCTAATTGCTGGTAAATTTTGGAACAATTTAACTGGGCACTAACATTATAAATAAGTTGTGGAATGAGGACAGGTAATTCTAATATATTAAATATCAAATAGAGTAATAATGAATACTAATAGAGTAAAGGGAAAAATCTCTCACAAATGAAGAAATGCATTGTTTTATCAATCTTTGCTTATATCTGCTCTTGAGGGAAAGAGGTAGATTACCCCATAACCAGCATGTCATTTCCAAATAATTCTGTTTGACTTCAGGATGGATTTTAGTTCTTTCCTATGACAGTGGAAGGCTTTGTTTGGGGAATTCACAAGATATTAAAAGAGAAACCATGCAGCCTAAAGGATCCCACACTGACTGTGGGCTTGGAAGGCTATGTAAATTGTCTGCCTTTCAGGGAGAGTTTAGTCAGCAGAAGTTATCATGTCACAGAGTAGCTGGAAGTGACTCTTTCACCAAAGTTTGTGAAATCAATGTCAACTGAAGTCTAAGTGTAATCCAACATGTCCGATCAGCTGGTGACCTTGCACATTTACTTGCCAGCAGCAGACGTTGTCAGCTGCTCAGGTGTTTTGATGCTACATCTCTTGGTCCTCTCCAACTTGAGAGTAGCCACCTTGGCAGTGGTGGACTCAGCAGTGACCCCATTTAAAATGCACTTGGTTATGAACCTTGGCAATTGTTTTTCTTAAGTTGGAGGAATCTGATTACTGGCTACTTAATACACTCCAAGTTCCAGTTAGAGAAGAAAACTTCAGTAGCAATCTTAAAGCATTAAAATAATTGGGCCACCAAAATATAAATAAAAATACAAACACATTCTGACCTTATGCCTTTGTACTAAGGAATATAAAACTCTTAAGTCAACACAACTGAAATTTGTACATTACCTAGCTTGCAGTTAGCTATTCCAAATTATGCAAATTATTGACAAAATATCTTGGCAGAAGAATTTAATATCCTACTTCTATATCTTGGACAAGCTATTTATTCTTTTTTATAATGTATTTGAAAAGTTAAAGTGGTATGTAGTAGCTAAACACTGTTACGATATTCTTATTTTGTATAGAAAAAGTTGTCTTATAGACTCATACAAGATAACACATTTGAGAACAAAAATAGACTTCAATGTAATGGCTAAAATTGCAGGAAATACGAACTGAGCAATGACGATTTTTGACCTTGTGCCAGAAGTGCTGTCAGAGGTGGTCCCTGCACTCAAGTTGCTCTTGAACTAACCCGAGGAATGAATGCGCAAACTAATAATTTTCATAAAACGTGCCAAGGGCCAGCCAAGCAAGGTCCATCAATTGCTGTGAGGCCATCTAGGGATGCTTGACAAGGGTGCTGAGTAAATCCTGAAATCTTTTGTTTTCTTTTTCAGTTGGAAATGACATACTTTTCATGAAGAAGCCACGACAGTAGTAAAGTTTGGAGACATGCTCACCAAGATCATTTAATGGGACAAGGGCTGTGGTCTTTAAGGCTTTCTATGAATAATAACTACCTAGAAAGCTTGCCAAAGGCTGATTTCCTCCCCTTTGCCCTCTGAGTCTAGGTGAGACTCAGAAATCTGAATTTTAACAAGCATCTAGAGTAAATCCAAAGCAGTGAGTCTCCTGGTATATAGCTGTGTGTTGGTAGATGTGTGTATGTATGCTGTGTGTGTGTTTAGTACATGTGTGTATGTCTGTGTGTGTATGTATTTGAGAATGGGCAAAGGAAGATTGGGGGTGTGGAGATGGTGTGGATAAAGAGATCTGTGGGGAGCAGACTGTGTGAAGTTTTAAATGCCCATCTAAGGAGTTTGGCTTGTGAAGCAACGCAGTTATTATGAAGTTGTAGACTTCAAAATCCTAAATAACCGGAAGTCAGTGGAAGAAATACACTTGTGCCAAGAGTTGCACAAGGATTATTTTATTTAATTCTCACAATAATTCTATAAAATAAGTATCATTACTGTTTCAAGTTTCAATGAGGAAATTGAAATGATGTTAATAAACCTGCCCAAGGGTATAAAACTGATAAGTTGTGGAGCCAGGATTAGAACCCAGGCAGCCTAGCTTTAAATGAACTTAGAGACCATTTAATATTGTCTTTATGCTCTGTGTATAAAGGGTCTTATATGTCCCATTAAGAAGCTTAGACACGTTCCTAAGGACGATTAGCAGATTTTAGCTGACATATCAAGATTTGCAGTTTTTTTCTTTTTTTGCGGTACGCAGACCTCTCACTGCTGTGGCCTCTCCCGCTGCGAAGCACAGGCTCCAGACGCGCAGGCCCAGCGGCCATGGCTCACGGGCCCAGCCGCTCTGCGGCACGTGGCACCCTCCCGGACCGAGGCACGAACCCGTGTCCCCTGCATCGGCAGGCGGACTCTCAACCACTGCTCCACCAGGGAAGCCCAAGATTTGCAGTATTTTTTTTTTTTTAAGATTTGCAGTTTTTAAAGACCACTTTGCCATAGCAAGGATAGTTTGATTAGAAGAGATCAAAATCAGGCCCTAAGACTAATTAGAGGTAGTAGCTATAATTCCAGAGAGAAATGCTGAGGCCCTGAATTAATTCCCTCAGTGTGGTAGGCAGCCTCTATGATGACCCCCATTGATTTCTGTCTCCTGAGAATTAAGGTCTTTATATAATCCCTTTCCCTCGAGTGTAGGGTGGACATATTTGCTTGTTTCTAATGGATAGAATACAGCAGATGTGATGGGCTGCCGCTCTCAATATTAGGTCATAAAAAGACTGTGGCTTCAGTCTCGTGTGTGCTCTCCCACCCTCTCTTGGGCCGCTTTTCTGGAGGAAGCCAGCTACCACCGTGTGAAGTAGCCCTGTGGGGAGGCCACATGGTGCCCTCAGAAGAGAATATTCCAAGGCCAGTTATCAGCCTTGTGAGTGAGCTTGGAAGCAGAGTCCTCTCTAGTCTAGCTTTGAGATGACTGCAGCCATGACTGTCACCTGACTGCAGCCTTGTGAAAGACCCTAAGCAGAACTACCTACCTAAGCGTCTCCTTGATTCCTGACCCACAGAAACGGTGAGATAATAAATTCTTGTTATTTTCAGTCACTAAGATTTTGTAATCTGTTTCTCGGCAAAAGATCACTAATACATTGAGAACTCTCATCCTAATCATCATATATTCCACACAGCCCTGGAGACACTTGGTATATACGTGGCAGGCTGACACTGTTTAATGATGTCATTTGTGTACAGAATACTATGTAGGAGGATTTTTTCAAGACGATATTCCTGCCTCTAATTGACAGTAAAGGTCTGACGAGTTCAAATTGCCTTATAATAAACTGGTTTTGTCTACTTTTCTAACAAAATATATTTTTGGTATTTCCAGTATAATTTTGGAAGACCTGATAGCGAACACTTCTGCCGGCTAGCATGGCATGAGGCCAGAGAATGGAGCTTGCATTCCCAGCCTCCGCCCCAGACTGCCCCTCACCCTGGATATTAAGCCAGCTCTTTATGCCATATTTATGTAACAGGTGTTCCAGTATAGCTGTTATTGTAACACATACAGTACAGCCAAGTGACTGTTGAGATATACAGCACATGTTTTTGATAAAGGTGAGATTATTATATACTCCTATAGCTGAATTTCACAAGTATATAGGATATTTATAACCCTTAAATAACTGCCTTTCATTATGTATTCTCCCTCAAACAGCTGACAAAGAGGGCAAAGTGGAGTCCTTGAAGGTCCCCGCCCACCTGCAGCGTGTACTTTCTCAGTCCCATGAGTCATGGGCTATGTGCATACAGTTGGCTTAGATGAGCTGGCACCCTTGAAACTGCAGCAGTTGCACTAAACAATTACCAGGCTCTGACTGAGAAAATTTCCCATGGGGGACAAAGAGCCAGCTGGGCATTGCTGGTGCTTGTCTGGTGGACGTTTGTTAGTTTGTATGAACACTGAAATTCCTAAGGCAGCAATCAGTGGGTGAGATAATTCAGCCCAGAATACATTAACGCAGAAAACTGCAACTGGAGAAGATCCTTTTGTGGGGGGAACTCTTTGCCTTCAGCAAAGCAAATTGGCAAGCCTTGTCCTGAACATTTAGAACCTGGATGAAGCCTCCGAAGCTTGGCATCTCATTAAAGGAGCCTGGCGCCCATTAATGAAATTCAATCTATCAATCCTCAGCTTTCTCATTGTAACCTGTTAAAATAATGTCCTTAAACTTTCTGGTCAAAATTACACTGGAATTTTATACACAGAGCGAACTTCTAGTGCTAATCTTCCAAGACATATTCATTACATCAAAGGCTGTATCAAAATATTAATATTCACCTGGATTACTGTCAGATAATACCTCAGAGCACCTTTAATACATTCAGTAATTCAGAAAAACTCATTATCTTGAAACTATCATTTACTTTGTTATGAAGACAGGTGTTAAATGAGGTGATTTTTATAACAGATTTTATATCTTTAATGTAATATATATTTAAAATAAAAGTTATAAATCTTAAATTAATGAAGGATTTCTTACCAGTTCATTTTAAATTATTTCCATTTTGCCAAGCTATATATCACTGCTCTGCATCTTTAAAATTATAGCTTCATCAGTGCATTTTATCAATACATTTAAAAACATCTTTAAACACAACTAATCTTGAGATAATCAATGGAACAGAGGTTAATGCCTATGCTCTCTGTAGTAAATAATAATGGCAGAAAACATTATGCGTCATTTCCTTATGAGTTGAAGAAAGAATACCTTTCCAGAGAATATCTGCCAATTTGAAGCTTCAAAAAATAAGATCCAGGGGCTTCCCTGGTGGCGCAGTGGTTGGGGGTCCGCCTGCCGATGCAGGGGACGCGGGTTCGTGCCCCGGTCCCGGAGGGTCCCACATGACGCGGAGCGGCTGGGCCCGTGAGCCATGGCCTCTGAGCCTGCGCGTCCGGAGCCTGTGCTCCGCAACGGGAGAGGCCACAACAGTGAGAGGCCCACGTAATGCAGAAAAAATAAATAAATAAAATAAGATCCAGTTGTTACCTCTAGTAGAAACATAGCCTCTCAGATTTTAAAAGTGGTTATGCATATGATTAAGTCTCACATACAAGCTTTTATTACAGCAATAAAAATGTGCATTGGTCAGAAGCAGGAGATGCACGGCTGAATCTCATTTACGTTTCATTTACCTCGGGTGTTAGGGAATAGGACATGTAAGGCTCAGGCCAGCCACATGAACCTTGTCGCTCACTAGCATCTATTAAAACTGAGATTTAAAGAAAAATTTTCTAACTGCAAGGAGAAGAAAAAGAAGAGTGAAAGAGGGGCATAAAACGCCTGCCTGGGACTTGGTAACAATTAAGGGCAGTATCTTGAAAGTTCAGGGGTTTATGCTCGTTCCTGACATTCTGCAGATTTTCCTGCCATGATACTTCTTCAGGGTTGGGAGTGCTCACCTCCTAGCGTGGACTCACTCAGCAGGAGACTAAAGCCCTGCGAGCATCACAAGCGTTCAGAGCTTAAGGAGCCTTTGGAGAGTAAAGGAGCAGGGGGTGCAAGAGGCAAAGCCAAGACCCAGGGTTTGTGGAGTACAAAGGTGCCTGGCAGCCTCACCAGCCACGTTCTTTTCTTTTGACTCTTTCTCCAGTTCCAGTTCTATCTTCCCCGACAAGCAGACTTGAGAAAAAAAGTCAACAGGGTCTTCCCTGTAGGCTTCAGTGATAGGGTAGGGAAGGAAAGATTTTAAATGGAAGAAGCTTTACTTATTTTATTTTTGTGCAGTTAGCAAGCCCTAAAAAAATCAGCCTGCGGGCTTCCCTGGTGGTGCAGGTTGAGAGTCCGCCTGCTGATGCAGGGTACGCGGGTTCGTGCCCCGGTCCGGGAGGGTCCCACATGCCGCGGAGCAGCTGGGCCCGTGAGCCATGGCCGCTGAGCCTGCGCGTCTGGAGCCTGTGCTCCGCAACGGGAGAGGCCACAACAGTGAGAGGCCCGCATACCGCAAAAAAAAAAAAAAAAAAAAAAATCAGCCTGCCATTTCTGTCTTCACAAGGAATAATACTGACACATACATATATGAAGCAAAAGTACTATAAACTCTACAAGATATATTGTTCTAATGCTTCCTTATTTTCAGTCTCTTTATATTACTGAATGAAATGTTCAGCTCTTAAAAGCCAAATACCGTAATAGATTTAAGAGGGAACTTGGTAGAAATCTGGCTCCACCTTGCCCCCTCAAATATATGCCTACTCTTCCTATATAGCCATCTATCCATCCATCCATCCATCCATCCATCCATCCACCCAACATTTACTGAGCACCTACAATGTATCAGATACTGGGAAAGCCATGGAAAACACAAAAGATGCAGTTCTGTCTTCATTGAGCTTACATACTAGTGGGGGAAGGCAGGCATAACACAAATAACTACACAAAGATTTGACTACAATTGTGCTATGTATGATAAGTGATAAGAAGAAGGTGCCATGAGGGTGTAAAACTGGATGAATTTAACTTAGTCTGGTGGGGTGGTGGTTTAGGAGAGCAGCCTGAGGAAATGGTATTTCAGCTGAAATGGGTTAGATATATGGTGGCACATAGTGTGAGACTACAGACAGGTCAGGATCACACACCTGGAATAACTGCCTTGAGGCTCCCAATCACTTCCTGGACCAAGGAATCTAGGCTTCTCCTGTAAGAAGCTCTCTCCATCTCCCATTAATACCTCACCTCTTCCCACTTAGTTGTTCTTTACAGCTTTGGGAGCTTCACTGGTTTTCCCATGTGGATTATAGAATTACAGATTTTTAGAGATGCAAGTGGGCTAATAGTTTGTCCTGCATGCAACCGTGACCTGCTTAAGGGCACAGAACATCATGTGTTACCTTGGTGGGGAACATCTTGTAGATTTCATCTACTTGTTTGGCATAAAAATTTTAAGTTTAATAAGAATTATTTGTAATTAGCACATTCATTCTGTGACTCTTCTGAAGTAATCCTTGAATGTATATTTTGGTCTCTACTCTCATAGGCTAAACATTTCCTTAACCCATTGTGCAAATTCTCCTCTCCACCTCACCTCGACCCACGTTAGAGAATGCACAAAACTATTTCGAACCAGGTCGTCTTCTGAATTAATTCAAATTCAAAACTGCATAAGTCTGAATGAATTCAGTTTTTAAGCCTTCAGTATTGAACATTATAGCTCTTCATCTTCCAGACCAACGTGAAGCCACCGAATCATAAGCCATTGCAATTTATGGTGCTAATTTAATTTCAAACCTGCTTACCTTTGGTCTAAGTTAGGCCCATGGGCAGGTTAAGCTCCTGACCTACTTCAGAGTTTCTTTTATGCTCTGGAATTCAGCACATTTTATAGAGCAGGTAAACTCTAGAACAGGTCATTAATCATTGTAGCTCCCTGGGCTAGCTTGGTGCTTTTAAGAAGGAAGCAGAACTGATACAAATAAAACATGGGGAATCTTTATTTTGAAAGCTTCAGATTTGTTCACAGAAATCACCAGGGAGGGGAGAGAGGTAGTATACCCTAAATTTAGGTAAGTGGAGATGACTCAATTACTGGAAAGCGTTAACTTCCTCTAACAGGAATGGGGAAGATGAGGATTTAAAAGTCTTCTTTTAAATTACATGAAAGGTCATTCAATATCTTGAACTTATATCTAATATTTACTGGTAAATTGAATATACATTATTTATCTTTTAAAACAAGTTCCAAGGAAGCATATTTATTATTAATGAGAGCAAATGATCTGTACCCTAAGCACAACTCAAAATTCGGTTGAACGAGCAATCAGCTTTCACAGTCTAAGCGTAAATTAAGTAATAATACATATTTTGATCCTTGTTCAATTTTTATAGATTAGATAACATTTATATGTACAGTCGTAGGACAAATAAGCACTCCAGGGGCACTACCTGAGGAAACTGAAGGACCTAAGATAATTTGGTATGGAAATTAAAAAGTAGGAGGTCATAATGACAACTATAATGAGAACAGAGCATTGTTCTGGATGCTGTCTTCTCAGTTCCACCGCTGGTCCTTGGCCCAGCTCATCCTCATATCTATAGCACCCTCTCCACTATTCCAAATGCTGCTCATCATTCACGGGCCAGAACAAGTCCTCTGTTTTCCATGCAGTTTCTCCCAACCATGTTGATAAAACCTTCATCTGAATGCTAACTTCAAATATAGTCTGGCCCATACATGTTACTCTTTAATTATAGACAGCTCTGTAATGTATTTTCTGATTATGTCATGTATTGTAGTCTCCCTACCTAGACTTATCAGAGGAAGTCTCTGTGGAACGCTGCTTGTGAATAGCAAGTAGACAGTGTCTTGTGTCACAGGTACACAATAAATGATGTCTCCCAAGGTCAGAGGCAGCAGAATTAAACTCAAAATAAGGAATCGTGTGTGTGTATGTGTGTGCTGTGAAAATTGTTCCTACTTGTATGATGACTGAAGTATAGACTGGAACCAGAACTCCAGAGCTGTATAAAATATTTTTACTACTTGGGGATGCTTTTGGAGAGGTCTTGATATAATCCCTACTAATGCCTTTTTAAAGTTCTATTAGTTCCTGACTTTTCATCATTCTTAGAATGGAAATACGTGCAGGCTGATCCTCAAGATAGAGGGATGGAATTTCTTTTAATTTCTACCTCATGACAATGTCATTTTAGATTTTATTTGAAGATATTGCAAATGTAACCTGATATTCTGTGAAGAATGATTTTGCCAAGGAGACCATGATTTCTTGAGGGTTTAATGAAGCTATTTCAAGACTTAAGGAGAGGAAGGAAAATCTCTAGTTGAAGGCAGCCTTTAGATTAAGCTATGAAAAATGGAGTTCTGATTCATTCATGTAAGAATTTTGTTTTTTTTTTTTAAAATCTAGGTTATGGAAATGCTACTATTTTAAATAGCCACCTGTGGTGTATGCATTTTTCTTGCTTTTCCTGACCAGTTACTATATTGCAAATGGTCCAGTCTATGGTAAACACAGGAAGCCCACCACATTTATAATTTATTTTGAATCACTGATGCCCATATTTCAGGAGAAGCCTGTTTTACTTGAACCCCTAACTCCTTCTGAGGGTAAAGAAAGGGGGATAATTATGGCAAAGGGGATTGGGTATTACCTGAGGAAGGTGGAGTGGTAGGGAATTTGGGAGGATACAGATAGAACCAGAACACCTGCTTTTTAAAAGTATCTTTTCTTTCACCTGTCATCTCTACAGCTCCTTCGCCCATGTTTCCATCAATAAAAGATTCATTTGAGTTAATGAGTTTCTCCTTCAAGATACAAATATATCCCAGAGAGAATAAAATTCCATTTTTCATGCAGCTATTTATTTATTTATTTATTTGGCTGTGCTGTGCGACTTGCGGGATCTAGTTCCCTGACCAGGGATTGAACCTGCACCCTCGGCAGTGAAAGCGCTGTGTTCTAACCACTGGGCAGCCAGGGAATTCCCTCATGCCGTTTTTTATATGAAATACTCTAATCAAATTAGCAACATCCAGAAAACATGGATTTTTTTATTACAAGAGAAGAACTGAGGGAATTTATTTTTAAACAAACTCTGTTTATAATTTTGTACATTACTTTAGAGCGTGTGGGTAGTCTATCAGATAGTCATCCATGATACGGAAGGAGCATTATGGAGTGGAATATAGACCAGGTAGAAGCGCCTACCTTATAGAGCCAGAAGTTATGAGGTTTAAAAATCTCTGCACTGGAATAAAGATGCAGATGTAGAGAATGGACTTGAGGACGCGGGTGTGGGGTGGGAGGGTAAGCTGGGACGAAGTGAGAGAGTGGCATGGACATATATACACTACCAAATGTAAAATAGCTAGTGGGAAGCAGCCACATAGCACAGGGAGATCTGCTCGGTGCTTTGTGACCACCTAGAGGTGTGGGATAGGGAGGGTGGGAGGGAGACGCAAGAGGGAGGAGATATGGGGTTATATGTATACATATAGTTAATTCACTTTGTTATACAGCAGAAACTAACACAACATTGTAAAGCATTATATTCCAATAAAGATGTTAAAAAAAAATCTCTGCACGAATGTTTGTGTGTGTCTTATGCCCTCACTGCCCACGTCTCTAGCTGGCTACCATCCTTTAACTTCTCGCCTCTTTCATGTTGCAATGTAGGCATTACCTCCCCTGCCTCCTCCAGGCTAGGTATGATGTCCCTTCTCTGCTCACAGATAACCCCTTTCTCCACAGTAGAACCTTTATCACACTTTGTTATGGGTTCTGTTAATCTTTCTATTTTTGCCCACTTGATGGGATGGCAGGGACATGTCACCATTGTAACCAGACTTTCTAACACAGCGTCCTATCAGAGTAAGCACTCCACATGTATCTGGAGAATGCCTTGGACCTGACACTAAACATTAATGAGTGCCTACAACAAGAAAGATATTATCCCTACTTAGATGCTAATTAAGGATCCAAGACAAAGAAGGATCAAACAATGTAGCCTAGAACATTGGCACTGTTAGGTGATGGGGGCTGGTATTTGAATTCAGGTAACATTCTCTTATCTCCACTCAGAAACTAAAGGTATCAGAGTCTCAACCTCTTACAGTTAAGCCCAGACTGGTCCACCTCAAGGTGTGCTGTCCAGCACACCGACTCCCTATCATTTCCTGCCTCTTTCCTCATTGGTAAAAAAGACAGAGTATATAAAAGGAGGAATACAGTTAACTTTCATGTGTCTTATTTGACCTGCCTGGAACTTATAAGGAACTCAATAATGTTAAATGAATGGACATATGAGGTCCTTATTCCTTCTTACCAAAAAAGCATTATCAGAAGTTAGAATCTTCTCTTGTGCATATGAAGAATGTACCATATAAATGACATTTTATCTAGTCTAGTCTGATTACCAAATGATCAGTGTGCTAGGTTCTTTGGGGTATATTTTTAAAAGATGTGATAAATTCTATTTCTCAAGGTATAGTTAAGAAGATGAAAGAAACTCATAAACTCATGCATATACACAAATATCTATATATCTATCAATCTATCATTTATCCATTTACCAAGAAATACAAAGCATCGTGGAAATAAATCATTTGGTTGTGTGAAAATAAACCAAGTATTCTTAGATTAAAGATGGGAGAGGTCAATGCAAGCTGGGAAGCCTGACAAATTTACCTGGAGATGATATGGATCTCAGAAATGGGTAGGATTTGATATACAGAGAAAAGGATGGTAATATTGTAAGTCTAAGGATCACTGCAAACAAACCTCCAGGTCTTGTCATAAGCAGGGCGAGTGGAACTTAAAGGAGACTGTTTGCCCAGAGCAGACAGTATGTGCTTGCAGGAAAGTGGGAAAGCACACATAGTGTTAGAGGGCTTTCGGGAGAGGGAATATTCAAATGTCTTCTACAGAGTGTGTGTGTGTGTGTGTGTGTGTGTGTGTGTGTGTTTGCTTTCCAGGAAGATGAGAAAAGTTGATTCCAAAGTATATATGAAAGTTAGTTCATGTGGGTTCTAGTACAAAAAAGGAATTTACCCATTAAAGTTTTCTAAGACAGTGTTGGGAATAACTGTTTCAAACAATTCCAGTACTTGTAAATAAATACATTAAGCTCACAGGTTGAACCAGAATCAAGGTGTGCAGCAGGTCACTAAGGTTAAGCATTAACAAAGCAAGAGAAGAGAATGATGTTATTGGTCTGTTACTTTGTGCAGCTACAGAACCTTGGGAAATTAAAAATGCTGCAGAAGCAGGTTCTCCTGGGCTTTATACAGATTAATCAGGAATCTTTCCTTCCTCTACTGGATAACTACACTAAAATAAATACTTCCCTGCAAACTTCAAAGTCTGTTCTTAATGTTTTCTGGAACACAAACTGAATACCAAGTGCCAGTTGAATATAATTATATCGCAACTACTAGCAGGTTAATTTTCACATGTTGTAACTTAAAATTCCTAAAACTGTCATGTGCTAATAATTGTGCTCTGAGTTTATTCTCAAGAGTTGGGGATGAGGATTAATTCCTATTAATAAGGAATTAACTCTCCATCAGCTGTGGAAATAAAAATAGAATTCAGAACAAATAACAAAGTATATTTCTGATCTTAGTATGTTTTCAAATTTCATTCTTGAATTTTATAGATTTTAAAATAGATAATTTAATATTCCATATGGGTGGGAACGAGAGATGTGTGTGTGTTAACTACATCAAAAATATTTTAACAAAAGTCTTCCATTACAACCAATAATTTCAAAACTTTACACTGTAACCTCTTCAAATACTGTGGACAATGGGCCATGCTGCCTAAATCAAGTTTCAGGTTATTTCCTCCATCCATGAGGCATATATTTCTGTGTTTTGCTATGGTCTTTTGATATGAGCTTCAATTTTACATACAATGAAAGAGGTTCTGCAATATGAATTACTGTTCTTGATAACATTTAGGAATTCTTTCTTTCAATGATAAAATCAATTTCTTAAGAAACAGAAGTTCACCACTTTCTTTGTTGCTTTTTTATGTTCTTGTATATTGTGTCTCTTCTCAACAATTAATATAAATTTTACATTTGAACCTGCTGGCACAAAAATAGCATTAGATTCTTTTTTTCTGAGAATATTCTCAGAACGAAAGAGTAATATCAGTTTAAATTTCAGTGACTGTGTTAAAAAAGTTGTTCGCTTCCCCACAAAGTTAATTTTCTGTCCTATACCCGAGGCAGATAATAGACTATTGGAACAATCTCATTGACAATTTTTATTTTATAAAGGAGGTTTCCTTCAAGACAGCACTACAGTATTTCTCTCTATTACATTCTATGTTTTCTTTATTGCCGAGTCAGAAACATGGCAAAGAAACCAGAAGACCACACTGTTAGGATGAACCCTAATTTATCCAACGTGCGATAATTCTTTTCTTGGCAGTTTGATACGCCAGAGAAGATTACTGCATGGAAATGAAATAGGAACTAAGGAACCCGTGTCTCTGTTTTTTTCCCTGAACTTAAAAAAAAGGGAGTTTCACGATTCAGGATGGAACAAAACTGCCTTCAAAGCGAGACTCCTTCAACCTCCCTGCACACTGATCGTTTTCCCCTCTCTACCTGAGTAATTCTAAGGGAGTAGTTTGTATTCAAAACGCAGACAAATTTGGGGTAATCTGTGTAAGAAACATATTCAAAATCTTTTTTTTTTTTTTATTTTTTATTTATTTTTTATTTTTTTTAACATCTTTATTGGAGTATAATTCCTTTACAATAGTGTGTTAGTTTCTGCTTCATAACAAAGTGAATCAGCTATACATAGACATATATCCCCATATCTCTTCCCTCTTGAGTCTCTCTCCCTCCCACCCTCCCTATCCCACCCCTCTAGGTGGTCACAAAGCACTGAGCTGACCTCCCTGTGCTATGTGGCTGCTTCCCACTAGCTATCTATTTTACATTTGGTAGTGTATATAAGTCCATGCCACTCTCTCACTTCGTCCCAGCTTACCCTTCCCCCTCCCTGTGTCCTCATGTCCATTCTCTAGTAGGTCTGTGTCTTTATTCCCATTTGTATCAAAATCTTAAAATGGCTAATCAGAAGACTAAGCTGAGGGATTATTCTAATTTATTATAAAAACAATATAAAACAATTCTAAAATGCAAAAATACGGTAATGAACTCTCTCTTTTTAAATATCCAGCAGTTCATACCTTAGTTTTTACTCACTTTAAGTAATAGATTGTGTAGAGTGGACAGTAATACTTATTCTTTGGAAAATACTTTTGTTTTAAAGTTAACCTTATACTGAAATCTCATGCTTGCAGTTGTTCATTTACTAGCATTAAAGTTCTCTGTTCATCAGAATTTTTTCATTCATTCCTAAGGCAGAAAGCCTAGGAAAAGGAAAGAAGTCTTTCTTCACTGGAAACAAAAAGTAGGCTGGTAGGATCAGACAGTGGTAGAAAAAGAATGAAAGGGCCTGACAGGTAATAGAGTAGTCAATTTTGGAAGTAATTCAGGTGCCTGCAGGTAGAAACACTTGGGCGCCTGAAATCATTCTTTGCCAATACCAACCCATGAATAATGAATACAGCTATGGGCATAATTTACAAATGACAGCTTATCACCTGAAACAGGATTGTACAGCTCAACTGACAGCTGCCATTCAACCAAGAAACAGCATCAGAATATTCCTCTCTACTATCAATACATTCTTTTTCCCTTTTGGCTTGCGTTGCTCAGTCTCACCTAATGTTGTTGCCGTGACCTGAAAATTAAGCCTGTGTTCCTCACAATGGTATAGGGATTTCTCAGCTTGACTCTTCACTTCAAATGAAAGAAGGATCAACAGGCACCAGAAACTAGATCTGCCTGCAGATCCTTTTTTAATATGTTCTGCCACATCTGAAAAGGAGAACTGAGACACCAATAGGAAATAAAGGAGCCAAGGAAGTACGGAAAGTAGCATGATTATGTGCCCTGGTTCTCACACCACAGACCACCTTGTCTCTGTTCCCACCATTACAGTAACATCCTTAGTGCCACCAACCTCAGGACACTGGAACAAGGGGCAGAAAGAGAGGTTTTTCCATTCTCAGCCTATGGCCAGCTTTAGCTATGCTACTCTCAGAAGAATTAATTAGACACTTTTTATGTATGACCCTGCATCCCACATTTTTCCATTTCTACCTAATTGAATCTAAAAGAGTAGGCTTCAAAATACAGGTATACTTATAACGAATATTTAAAACAGAAAAGGAAATAAACATGGTATTTAGAACAGAGAAGGAAATATATACGGTATTTTTTCCAGCTCTTCTGTACTGAGTTCTATATTTGGTACATTGTTAGGAAAAAAACCTGAGTGGACTTCACTAAAACAAGGAAGAAAAATGTACTTCCTATTATGTACTACCTCCTTCCCACCAGTATTACCTCATGCTTGTCCTAACCCTCTTTCTTTTAAAAATTAAAAAAATTTCTAACACATCCATGTTTGAGTTGAACATATAGTGCTCACAGTTATCTGTGAAAAAACATTTTGTCTAGGCTAGTATTTCCTAAAAAATCTTTCCTCGGGCTTCCCTGGTGGTGCAGTGGTTGAGAGTCCGCCTGCCGATGCAGGGGATGCGGGTTCGTGCCCCGGTCTGGGAAGATCCCACATGCCGCGGAGCGGCTGGGTCCGTGAGCCATGGCCTCTGAGCCTGCGCGTCCGGAGCCTGTGCTCCGCAACGGGAGAGGCCACAACAGTGAGAGGCCCGCGTACCGCAAAAAAAAAAAAAAAAAAAAAAATCTTTCCTCAAATATGAATTCACGATATCAATAGATGTTATATAAAGAAAAAGGCAAATTAAAAATGAATTCTGTCATCAAAAATGTTTGAGAAGTGTTGGGTAAAATTTTTTTTCAGATTTCTTTAATTTAGGACTTCACAGAACTTTTGTGTTAATTTGCCATGTTAATTTCTTGGGGGAGCAGGTATTACTTGACTAAGAAAAGTTTCTTCTAGGAAACAATTGTGAGACCCATGTTTTGAGGAAGACACTTGAAGCACTCTGGCCTAGGCAAACCCTTAAATGGACATTGTTTCTTAGAGGGTTTACACGAGAAATCAATATGGCAGTAAGCCTGTTTCTCCAATATGAGTTGTGTAAGTAAGCTTGAACATGTTTTTATTTCAAAAACAAATACACTGTAATTAAAACATCATAAGAATATATAACTGAACCAGTTACCTCATTGAGAAATCTACAGAAAGAGTGATAATGTACAATAACAATGAGGAAATACAAACGCTAGGTCTCTACTGGGTTCTTTTTTCAGCTTTAACTTTACAGGCAGAATGGAAAGATTGGGCTACACCCATGTTTCCCAAATTTGCCTGATCTTAATAATGTGGGAGTAGAGGCTGCAAATAGAATGAGAATTGTTAAAAAGTCACAATCCTCAGGTTCCATTGAAAATTACTGAATTTCCAGGGGGTGGGAGGACACAGAGAGAGAGAGAGAGAGAGAGAGAGAGAGATTTAATTCCAGATGATTCCATTGATCAAAGAGTTTAAAAAAATAAACCAAAAACCTGGGCAAGATGATATTTAAGTGTCCTTTAAATTTTAAAATTCTGTGAAGATTAACTGCTTTTTAATGAACTCTTTCGGAGCAATTGAGTTTCAGTGGGTTTATATCTAACTACATATTTTCCATTATAAATGAGATTAGCACAATACAGAGAAGTAGAGCTAAAGAGAAAAATATATTACTCACAATTTCACCACCAAGATAACCAATGAGACCTTTTATTTTATTTTACTTTCTTATTTGGGATTTCCTTCAAATTAGATTCCATGGTTGAATTCACTTCCTAACTCAAGGAACAGTCCACAGCTACTTAACATTACAAGACCTTGGGTTGCTTGGGTATGTGAAAATGCCATGTCTGCTCTGAATTTCCATACCTGATAAAAATAATTAATTCTCATCCTATGAAACATGAAAAATTACTGCTTCTGCCCACTCTCAGTAGGCAACCCACCTTGAATTTTGTTTGTCCCAACCCCTAGGCCATGAGGGCAAAAGAACAAAGGAACTCTCTGTCCAGTGCTTCCTTTCTGCTCCAGAGTTTGACTTTAACCCAAGGCTTACACTGACTGGGGGGATACAAACTGAACCACCTTGGCAACAGATAGCTGCAATCTTTGTCTTGGTTGCCATAGCAACCAGGCGATTGCTATGTATGCTAAGCAAAATTATTTTTACCTGTCTATTCTGACCACTGGTATTTTACTTCTTTATTTCAAGCATCTATTTTCAATCTGGTTTCTTTGGCTGACAGAACTTTTAAAGGAAAGGGGTATTTTTCCTCCTTTCATTTAAAAATGTCTGATGAATGTACAAAACCAAACAGGTGCTTTTTAAAAGCAATTTGTACATAAATGATTGCTTTACAAGCTATGGCTCTTAGTCAGCGGCTACCAGGGATGTTATTCCTTCATCATTTAGAATATAGAGAAGTATAACTTTTGAGCTAATTAAGATTTTTAAAACTGGAAAGAAACTTTATTTATTTATTTTATTTTTATTATTATTATTTTTTTTGGCAGGCCTCTCACTGTTGTGGCCTCTCCCATTGTGGAGCACAGGCTCGTGACGCGCAGGCTCAGCGGCCATGGCTCACGGGCCCAGCTGCTCCGCGACATGTGGGATCCTCCCGGACCGGGGCACGAACCCGTGTCCCCTGCATCAGCAGGCAGACTCTCGACCACTGCGCCACCAGGGAAGCCCAAGAAACTTTATTTTAATTTCAAATATGTCAGCAAGTGATGAATTTTGATGTGCATATAGTAATTAGTGAAAATAGAAAATTAATCTTTTACTTTTTAAAATTACACACGTGTTTTCAAAATAGCATCCTTATTTTACGTTTAATATCTATATAGCACACAACATGTTTGCAGTAGTCAATCGCTACTTACATGTCTATAGTTTTTATCTTTTCCTCATCATTCCCTAGATTATATATTTATTTGCCCAGAGAGAACTAGAAGACATAATCCAGGATCTCAAAGATCAAAGATTTGCATTCAATCAAAGGCCACCAAAGGCAAGGACGTTGACTTATACATTTTTGTATCACCATTGTACATAAGACTTTGACTTACATTTAGTAAGCACTCACAAAGATTGAATCAATAATTATCCTGATGAATGTGCTTTACTCCTACTTGCAGTACCCACATATATTGTTTTTCATTTCAATTTGCATGTATAGACACAGACCAAATCCAGAATAGGAGGAAAATATTGGATGGTGATTTCTGTTTTGCTGAACCAAGTCTGATGGTATTCTATAAATAACAGTAAGATAATAGATGCAAAATTAATGTCACATTAAATTGGAAGCGTTCAGAGGCAATTTGGAACTCCTGCACTGCATTTCAAATTTAATTTGGAATTTTGTGTTTGTTACTATTTCTGGCAGTTCAAGATGATCTGTACAGTTTTATTGAGGTTTGCAGGATACTTAGTTTAGGCAAACAATGAGGTTTAGGAAAACATTTAAATCATACTGTAGAAGTATTGTGAATGTTGTTTTTTGTAATTTCAAGAGTGAAGAATCAATGAGGCTTTATAAAAATAACTGTTGAAAAAATAGACTTTTCAATTAAGTGTTATTTTTATTTTTTTTGTGGTACGCGGGCCTCTCACTGTTGTGGCCTCTCCCATTGAGGAGCACAGGCTCCGGACGCGCAGGCTCAGCGGCATGGCTCATGGGCCCAGCGGCTCCGCGGCATGTGGGATCCTCCCGGACTGGGGCATGAACCCGTGTCCCCTGCATCGGCAGGCAGACTCTCAACCACTGTGCCACCAGGGAAGTCCTAAGTGTTATTTTTAATTCATGACTGTGATATTGCGATTTATAATGAGAAATATATATTTGGTCTTAGTCCTCATTCCTGGCACAGAACTCTTAAATCTTTGGAATTTCCTACATGCTGAGAGAGATAAGTTGTCATTTGTTATGTCAGTGAGATGACTTTTGGAAAGCTTCTAAGTCAGCTAAGGATGGGGGTTGGTCAACAGTGGAATCAACCTCTTGATTAAACGGTTGGAACTGTCAGTCCCACTCCTGATCTCCAGGGTGGGGAGAAGGGCTGGAGGTTGAATACATAGACAATAGCCAATGAATTAATTAATCATGCCCATGTAATGAAGCCTCAATAAAAACCCTAAAAGGAGGGGGTTCTGAGAGCTTCCAGGCTGGTGAAACAGAAGTCTTCCTTGTGCCATCATGCTGGGCCCAAGCACCACAGGGACATAAGCTCCTTCATTCAGGATCTCACCCTATGTATCTCTTCATCTGGCTGTTGATTTGTATCCTTTAATATCTTTTGTAATACATTGGTAATCTAGTGAGTAAACAGGTTTCCTGAATTCTGTGAGTCTCTAGCAAGTTAATCTAACTGACGGAGGGGGTCATGGGAGCCTTCAGTTTAAAGCCAGTTGGTCAGAAGCACAGGTGATACTTGTATTGCAATTGACATCTGAAGTGGGGGACAGTCTTGAGGGACTGAGCCTTTAATCTGTGGCCTCTGATGCTATCTCTGGGTAGATAGTGTCAGAATTGAGTTGAATTGTGTAGAACACCCAGCTGGTGTCAGAGTCTGAATTGGAGTCATAATTAAAATGACATTATTATTGAAAAGTATTTTTAATTTGTAGTTGCATCTAGAAGATATTTTTTAATACTGTCAAAGAAGAAAATTTAGGAATAAGTTTATCTAGTTTGAGGGAAACTACAGAAAGCATTAAGAAAGTTTGTACTATTTACCTGAGATGATATATATTTTCTTTAGCTTTACTGAAGTATAATTGATATACACAAATTACACACATTTATAATTTTAAACATTAGCAAATAATATGAAATCAATGCTATCTCTCCATTACAAATCAATCTCCATTTCTAAAGAAGTACTGAATTACAAATATTGTTTTGGATTTCTGTCAAAAGTAAGTATAAATTGAGAACACTGAATCATGAAGAGATAATGAGCATATTTACAATGGACAAAATTCAGTGAAAAGTGAAAAGCTAATACTTAGAGCTCTTTATGTCAGCAATATCAGTGTAATTTTGCTTTTCCTGCATCCAAGTGGCATGCCACCAATAAAAAAAAAATTTCATCATAATCAAAAATTAGTTTAAGAAAAATGGGATATGGGGAGACCTTCAAGATGGTGGAGAAATAAGACAAAGAGATCACCTTCCTCCCCACAAATACATCAGAAATACATCTACATGTGGAACAACTCCTACAGAACACCTACTGAATGCTGCAGAAGACCTCAGACTTCCCAAAAGGCAAAAAACTGCCCACGTACCTGGCCATGTGGCTGACAGGGTATTTGTGCTCTGGCTGGGTGTCAGGCCTGTGCCTCTGATGTGGGAGAGCCAATTTCAGGACATTGGTCCACCAGAGACCTCCCAGCTCCACGTAATATCAAATGGTGAAAGCTCTGCCTGACATTTCCATCTCAACGCTAAGACCCACCTCTACTCAACGAACGCAAGCTACAGTGCTGGCCACCTACTGCCAAACCGCTAGCAAGACAGGAACACAACCCCACACATTAGCAGAGAGGCTGCCTAAAATCATAATAAGGTCACAGACACCCCAAAACACACCACGGGGTATGGTCCTGCCCATCAGAAAGACAAGATCCAGCCTCATCCACCAGAACACACGCACCAGTCCCCTCCACCAGGAAGCCTATACAACCAACTGAAACAACCTTAGACACTCGGGGGAGACACCAGAAACAACGGGAACTGTGAACCTGGAGCCTGCAAAAAGGAGACCCCAAACACAGTAAGCTAAGCAAAATGAGAAGACAGAGAAACACACAGCAGATGAAGGATCAAGGTAAAAACCCACCAGACCAAACAAATGAAGAAGAAATAGGCAGTCTACCTGAAAAAGAATTCAGAGTAATGATAGTAAAGAGCATCCAAAATCTTGGAAATAGAATGGAGAAAATGCAAGAAACGTTTAACAAGGACCTAGAAGAACTAAAGAGCAAACATACAATGATGAACAACACAATCAATGAAATAAAAAATTCTCTAGAAGGAAACAATAACAGAATAACTGAGGCAGAAGAATGGATAAGTGACTTGGAAGATAAAATAGTGGAAATAACTCCCGCAGAGCAGAATAAAGAAAAAAGAAGGAAAAGAACTGAGGACCGCCTCAGAGACCTGGGACAACATTAAATGCACCAACATTTGAATTATAGGGGTCCCAGAAGAAGAAGAGAAGAAAAGGGACTGAGAAAATATTTGAAGAGATTATAGTTGAAAACTTCCCTAATATGGGAAAGGAAATTGTCAATCAAGTCCAGGAAGCGCAGAGAGTCCCATACAGGATAAATCCAAGGAGAAACAGGCAAAGACACATATTAATCAAACTATCAAAAATTAAATACAAAGAAAAAATATTAAAAGCAGCAAGGGAAAAACAACAAATAATATACAAGGGAATCCACATAAGGTTAACAGCTAATCTTTCAGCAGAAACTCTGCAAGCCAAAGGGGCGTGGCAGGACATATTTAAAGTGATGAAAGGGAAAAACCTACAATCAAGATTACTCTACCCAGCAAGGATCTCATTCATATTCGACGGAGAAATTAAAACCTTTACAGAAAAGCAAAAGCTAAGAGAATTCAGCACCACCAAACCAGCTTTACAACAAATGCTAAATAAACTTCTCTAGGCAAGAAACACAAAAGAAGGAAAAGGCCTACAATAACAAACCAAAATCAGTTAAGAAAATGGTAATAGGAACATACATATCAATAACTACCTTAAATGTAAATGGATTAAACGCTCCATCAAAAGATATAGACTGGCTGAATGGATACAAAAACAAGACCTGTATATATGCTGTCTACAAGAGACCCGCTTCAGACCTAGGGACACATACAGACTGAAAGTGAGGGGGTGGAATAAGATATTCCATGCAAATGGAAATCAAAAGAAAGCTGGAGTAGCAACTCTCATATCATACATAATGGACTTTAAAATAAAGACTATCAGAAGAGACAAAGAAGGACACTACATAATGATCAAGGGATTGATCGAAGAAGAAGATATAACAATTGTAAATATTTATGCACCCAACATAGGAGCACCTCAATACATAAGACAGATGCTAACAGCCATAAAAGGGGAAATTGACAGTAACACAATCAAAGTAGGGGACTTTAACACCTCACTTTCACCAATGGACAGAACATCCAAAATGAAAATAAATAAGGAAACACAAGCTTTAAATGATACATTAAACAAGATCGACTTAATTGATATTTATAGGACATTCCATTCCAAAACAACAGAATACACTTTCTTCTCAAGTGCTCATGGAACATTTTCCAGGATATATCATATCTTGGGTCACAAATCAAGCCTTTAAGAAATTTAAGAAATTTAAGAAAATTTAAGAAAATTGAAATTTAAGAAAATTGAAATCATATCCACTATCTTTTCTGACCACAATGCTGTAAGACTAGATAACAATTAAAGGAAAAAAAAAAACTGTAAAAAATACAAACACATGGAGGCTAAACAATACACTACTAAATAACCAAGAGATCACTGAAGAAATCAAAGAGGAAATCAAAAAATACCTAGAAACAAATGACAATGAAAACACGATGACCCAAAACTTATGGGATGCAGCAAAAGCAGTTCTGGGAGGGAAGTTTATAGCAATACAATCCTACCTCAAGAAACAAGAAACACCTCAAATAAACAACCTAACTTTACACCTAAAGCAATCAGAGAAAGAAGAACAAAAAAATCACAAAGTTAGCAGAAGGAAAGAAATCATAAAAATCAGAGCAGAAATAAATGAAAAAGAAATGAAGGAAACAACAGCAAAGATCAATAAAACTAAAACCTGGTTCTTTGAGAAGATAAACAAAGTTGTAAACCATTACTAGACTAATCAAGAAGAAAAGGGAGAAGACTCAAATCAATAGAATTAGAAATGAAAAAGGAGAAGTAACAACTGACACTGCAGAAATACAAAGGATCATAAGAGATTACTACAAGCAACTATATGCCAATAAAATGGACAACCTGGAAGAAATGGACAAATTCTTAGAAAACCACAACTTTCCAAGACTGAACCAGGAAGAAATAGAAAATATGAACAGACAATCAAGAGCACTGAAATTGAGACTGTGATTAAAAATCTTCCAACAAACAAAAGCCCAGGACCAGATGGCTTCACAGGTGAATTCTATCAAACATTTAGAGAAGAGCTAACACCTATCATTCTCAAACTCTTTCAAAATAAAGCAGAGGGAGAAACACTCCCAAACTCATTCTACGAGGTCACCATCACCCTGATACCAAAACCAGACAAAGATGTCACCATGAAAGAAAACTAGAGGCCAATATCACTGACGAACATAGATGCAAAAATCCTCAACAAAATATTAGCAAACAGAATCCAACAGCACATTGAAAGGAGCATATACCATGATCAAGTGGAGTTTACCCCAGGAATGAAAGGATTCTTCAATATATTCAAATCAATCAATGTGATAGACCATACAACAAACTGAAGGATAAAAACCATATGATCATCTTAATAGATGCAGAAAAAGCTTTCGACAAAATTGAACACCCATTTATGATAAAAATCCTCCAGAAAGTAGGCATAGAGGGTATTTACCTCAACATAATAAAGGCCATATATGACAAACCCACAGTCAACATTGTTCCCAATGGTGAAAAACTGAAACCATTTCCTCCAAGATCAGGAACAAGACAAGGTTGTCCACTCTCACCACTATTGTTCAATATAGTTTTGGAAGTTTTAGCCACAGCAATCAGAGATGAAAAAGAAATAAAAGCAATCCAAATTGGAAAAGAAGAAGTAAAGCTGTCAGTGCAGATGAGATGATACTATACATAGAGTATCCTAAAGATGCTACCAGAAAACTACTAGAGCTAATCAATGAATGTGGTAAAGTAGCAGGATACAAAATTAATGCACAGAAATCTCTTTCATTCCTGTACACTAATGATGAAAAATCTGAAAGAGAAATTAAGGAAACGCTCCCATTTATCATTGCAGCAAAAAGAATAAATACCTAGGAATACACCTACCTAAGGAGACAAAAGACCTGTATGCAGAAAACTATAAGCCATGATGAAAGAAATTAAAGATGGCACAAAGAGATGGAGAGATATACCATGGTGTTGGATAGGACGAATCCACATTGTGAAAATGAATATTGTACCCAAAGCAATCTACAGATTCATTGCAATCCCTATCAAACTACCAATGGCATTTTTCACAGAACTAGAACAGAAAATTTCACTTTGTATGGTAACACAAAAGACCCTGAATAGCCAAAGCAATCTGGTGAAAGAAAAACAGAGCTGGAGGAATCAGGCTCCAGGACTTCTGACTATACTACAAAGCTACAGTAATCAAGACAGTATGGTACTGGCACAAAAACAGAAATACAAATCAATGGAACAGTATAGAAAGCCCAGAGATAAACCCACACACCTATGGTCACCTTATTTTTGAAAAAGGAAGGAAGAATATACAATGGAGAAAAGACAGCCTCTTCAATAAGTGGTGCTGGGAAATCTGGACAGCTACATGTAAAAGAATGAAATCAGAACACTCCCTAACACCATACACAAAAATAAACCAAAATGGATTAAAGACCTAAATGTAAGGCCAGACCTTATAAAACTCTGAGAGCAAAACATAGGCAGAACACTCTATGACATTAATCACAGCAGCAAGATCCTTTTTGACCCACCTCATAGAGAAATGGAAATAAAAACAAAAATAAAGAAATGGGACCTAATGAAACTCAAAAGCTTTTGCACAGCAAAGGAAACCATAAACAAGATGAAAAGACAACCCTCAGAATGGGAGTAAATATTTGCAAACGAAGCAACGGACAAAGGATTAATCTCCAAAATTTATAAGCAGCACATGCAGCTCAATATCAAAAAAACAAACAACCCAATCCAAAAATGGGCAGAAGACCTAAATAAACATTTCTCCAAAAATATACAGATTGCCAACAAACACATGAAAGGATGCTCAACATCACTAATCATTAGAGAAATGCAAATCAGAACTACAGTGAGGTATCACCTCACGCCAGTCAGAATGGTCATCATAAAAATTCTACAAACAATAAATGCTGGAGAGGGTGTGGAGAAAAGAGAACCCTCTTGCACTGTTGGTGGGAATGTAAATTGATATAGCCACTATGGAGAACAGTACGGAGGTTCCTTAAAAAACTAAAAATAAAACTACCATATGACCCAGCAATCTCACTACTGGGCATATACCCTGAGAAAATCACAATTCAAAAAGAGTCATGTACCACAATGTTCACTGATCTCTATTTACAGTAGCCAGGACATGGAAGCAACCTAAGTGTCCATCAACAGATAAATGCGTAAAGAAGACGTAGCACATATATACAATGGAATATTAGCCATAAAAAGAAACGATATTGAGTTATTTGGAGTGAGGTGGATGGACCTAGAGTCTGTCATACAGAGTGAAGTAAGTCAGAAAAAGAAAAACACATACCGTATGCTAACACACATATATGGAATCTAAAAAAAAAAAAGTTTCTGAAGAACCTAGGGGCAGGACAGGAATAAAGATGCAGACGTAGAGAATGGACATGGGGAGGGGGAAAGGTAAGCTGGGACGAAGTGAGAGAGTGGCATGGATTTATATACACTACCAAATGTCAAATAGATAGCTAGTGTAAAGCACAGCTGCATAGTACAGGGAGATCAGCTCGGTGCTTTGTGACCACCTAGTGATGTGTTATAAGGAGGGTGGGAGGGAGACACAAGAGGGAGGAGATATGAGGATATATGTATATGTATAGCTGATTCACTTTGTCATAAAGCAGAAACTAACACACCATTGTAAAGAAATTATACTCCAATAAAGATGTTAAACAAAAAAAAAAGAAAAATGGGATATGAACTTAAACAAGAGATAATGCATCCTGAATGATGGTTTTATTCAGCTGCTTTTTGCAGAGTTTGAGGAGTTTTAGAGAAAAGATACCACATTCTCTTCCTTATTTCTGTAGACTCACTTCTCTAATCAGTTACTAGTAAACATTTAGATTAGGATATTTTGCCATACAGCCAAATGTTACAGGTATTTCCCAATGCCATGCTAACTTCTGAGTAGATTTAGGGGACAGGTAAGAAAACAAAACAGAATTAAAGAGGATGTACTTTAGAGACTAAGATCTTCACTCTTCGAGTCAGATGATCTCGGTCTGAAGCCCACTTTCACCATCTATTGTGTGACCTAGGTAAGTTGCTTCCTTCTTCCTAAGCTTGATTCCTCTTCTATGAACTAGAGATGATAATAATAGTACCAACTCACAGGAGTGTTATGTGGATTAAAACTGATAATCTGTTAAACCACTTAGCATAGAGCCTGGCATAGAGTAAATGCTCAATCAGTGTCACCTATTATTAAATCTATCATAATTCTATTTTCACGCCAATAATATACTTAAATAAAACCCAGATAATGGGAATTTATTTTAGGTTTAAGGTTCTATGTAGATTTCAAAATTATATGGCCTTTTAAACATTCAGAAATTTCTCTCTTGTGACCTAAGTCTCTTAGTGATTACTCTTGAAACTAATTATTTTGAGTATTCTCCTTAGTAAAGCTATAAGAAAACTATAGTTGTGGACTAGTAGTAATTCTTTTCTTCATCATATGTCTTTCTGATGACCACAATATGGGTTTCTATTAAGTTCACTAGACATTTCTTTTAAGTAGTAAAATAATAAGTTGCGGAACTATTTGCTCATAATTTGGCCAGTACTGTATATAAAGGACACTCAAACTACCTTTAGTTTCATAATATGATCTTGTAGTACTTATTATATTAGCATTTGCAAATGCTATTATTATATGTTGCTGTAATATTTTTCTCCAAGTAGTTTATAACCCCTTGAGTACTGGTACTAGGTTTTATACTTCTGTGTCTCTAGAGCCTACCCAGCATATAATGTGCATTTATTTTGTGTGTGTGTGTGTGTGTGTGTGTGTGTGTGTGAGATGCTGTTAGTCTGAATTCTTATCTTCATCTACACAATGGGCCACTGTTGTTTTGTTTTCTTTCCTTAGAGCCCTTCCTTCCCCGCTGCTTTTTTCTGGTGTGGTCCGCAGTCAAGGGCTATACTTCTTCCACCACAAGGCTGAGCACAGGACTCAGGTTGGCCAATCAGAGTCCACTATCTCGGGAATTGATATGGACACTGGTGGAGAGAAAGTCTTTCCCATCAGATCACCAACTGTGGTATTAGCTAAGACAGAAGAGTCTAAGGACCTTGCTTCCATCAGATGTAGCATGAAGTCAATACAGAAGAAAGCAAGGCTGAGAGGAGAGAATGTCATCAGCTGTTCAAACAATGAATGTAGCTGTGGCCCAAAGCAGATCTGCCCCTGCACTTTTCGGTTATGTGACCCTATAAGCTGACCCTCCTCCTTTCATTTTTTGCTTAAAGTGGTTTCACTCAGGCTTCTATTACTTGCATTCTGTTACAGCACTGACTGATAGAGCCTTATGTGACTGGCCAATAAAGATTTGAAACCCACAATGCCATCTTCTTAAACCTTCTGACATTCTTATGCCTGTCTAGAGAGAGTGATCTAGTACAAAATTTGTAAGAGCTGAATGTGACAACAAAATGATACATTTTATCCTAAAGCTCAGCATAACATCTGAACTAGAACTAGCCTCAAAAATAATGAAATGATATGAGAGTGTAAAAGTTTGGTTTACTTTTATTTAAAAGGGGGCAGATACAGCCAAGAATTTGATCCTTTACTGAGAAATGCAATTGCACGGTGAAAGCAGATCTTTGCTCTTCACCCACACATTTCTTCCAATTCATTGTTTTCTCTCCATCACTCCACTGGAATTTGGTAGTAATTATCCAACCAAGGCCCCACTTCCCCAAAGTGGACCCTACTACACATTTGCCTGTACCAGGTGGATTGTAGTTAAGGAAGAAAAAACCCACATCCTCTGAGAGTTATTTTCTACTTCCTTCAATGAATAGAGAAGGTCAGGTGGAATATGACATAAAGAACTGATGCATGCAGAAGTTTGGCCTCTCAGACCAGCCACTAAAAGGAATCTTTGGACCTAAAACAACAGCAAGAATGAGAATCTTGCTTGAGGGAAGAGTTTGGAAGGCAAGCATTTGCCTTGGGAATTTTTTACCCACAGATTTACTCTTGCTTAATTCTCTCCAACACCTTTGGTGGTGCATTTCTGAATTTTTTAAGATTCTTAGGTGCTGTGTCTTACGTTAGGCTCTAGTAATACAAACACCTCATGCTTCATTCATCCATTGGTATTCACAGTTTCCCAAATGTGCCCCACTCCAGATTCTAACACACAATCTCAGAAAATTCTCAAGTTTCAAAATTCATCTAAGAATTCATCTAAATTCATCACCACCCCAACCTCCCAATATAGGCAATGTTTCCTCTCCCAGCACTCTCTGCTCTCTGAGTTTACCTATAGTGTAATACTTCACATTGCATTACAATGCCTATGTACCGAACTTGTCTGTCTCCATCACTTCTTGAAGGCAGAGAATTTGCCTTTTAATATGAATTCCCGGAACCTAACACTGTACATACTAGCTCTCAATAAATGCTTGTTGAGTGAATAAAAAAATACACAGATGCATGAATGAATGAATAGATGAATGGATAGCAACATGGTCCCTGCTCAATAAACTCAATCTAGCTGGGGAGGCAAACAACTAACTGGCTAATTAATAATTAGCCAAAGTACAACAGAGATAAGATCCAAATGGTGAGAGAGTATAACAATGAACAGAGATGAATTGTTTCTTTCATTTATGCCTTTTTTTTTTCTTGATGTCTGCTCTATTGTTTGTGCTCAGAGGAGTGTTTAAAAATCCTTATTGAATGACTGATGAACAAAGCCCTGATATCGTTTGAAAAAAGGATTACCATACAAGTCCATCAAGGGAATAAAACATATTAGAACATTAGATAACGGAAATACTGCTGGCTGCCTACAGCAAATATGTTGAGAATATCTTGACAAGGAGGATTTCCATGTAGTCCTAACAAAGGTAATAGTAAAGTTTCTGAGTCACTACAAAATTATTTCTAGAGACTAGGAGGCAAGTGATACTATATGTTGTGAATATGGGGGTTCCAGAGATAGCTACAATCAGGAAACTTCACAAACACTAAATGAGAAAATAGTTATAGGCTCGCTCTGCTTTCAAGTGCTTAAAAAAATTTCCAGAGGCTACGTTTGCAGGAGGAATGTCTCAGTATTTGATCTCCACCTTGTTTGGTTTGACATGTTGACAACTGGAAGCTTTGCTACTAAGAGCTAAAGGGGGCCTAAAAAGAAGATAGAGCGAGCCTACATATCCCCTTCTTTCTAATTTTCAGTCTCAATTTTTTTCCAGTCCCTCATCATTTCTGGCCAGAACCATAGCTACTTAAGTGTTCTGTCTCCAGAATCTCCTTCCTATCACTGTATCTTGTACATTGTTAAAAAAAAAAAGTGGAAAAAAAAAAAAAGTGTTGTGGCCTCTCCCGTTGCGGAGCACAGGCTCCGGACGCGCAGGCTCAGCGGCCATGGCTGACGGACCCAGCCGCTCCACGGCATGTGGGATCGTCCCGGACCGGGGCACGAACCCGCGTCCCCTGCATCGGCATGCGGACTCTCAACCACTGCGCCACCAGGGAAGCCCACCTTCGAAAGGTTTTTTGCCTGCTCCTCAGCCTGGGGTAGTTGGGAGGCTGTGGGGAGGGGCACTCCATGATGACTTGGGTGAAGTATAAGAAACTGTAGGAAAACTATGGGGCTTTGTTGTGGACCTCAGTGTCCCTCAGTGGTAAGTAACAGTTTTAAACATTTTTTTCAATGTTAAAACAAGTATTGTAATGTTATGGAGCTAAATATGAAAGTCACAGGATTTTAAAGAGAAAGCATGAGACCTTAAAAGAATGCTCACCTTTTGATGGCAGCTGTTGCATTTTACTCAAACCCCCAAGGCACTTGAGGAGAAAGGTATTGAAGAACCATCTAGAGGGGAAAGTTCCAGCAGCTCCCCAATCTGTAACAAGCCCCTGCCCAGCCTAGCAACTCCCTGGCTCAAGAACCTACTTGTTAGGAGAAGGCACGTGGACTTTTGTGCCTCTACAACTTTGTTCTTGCTGATTCCTCTACCTGGGATTCTCACCCCTTCCCTTGTCTGCTTGGTCAACTTCTCTTGCCTTCCTTCCTTCAGTAAACGTTCATGAACTCTACTCTGCCAGGTGTTTTACTAGGTCGTGGCAGGGTGTAGATAAAAGGATCCTGCAGCGATAGTGCAGAGGGCCAGGAGAAGTCATACAAGAACATTAATAAACAGAATAATGGTTGATGTTGCTTGCCATGTACATAGCACCTTGATGAACACTTTCCACACATCATTCTATTTAATTCTTATATCAACACTGAGAAATAAGTTTTGTCATCACTAAAACTTGCCTCCATGTCACAATAAATGACTTAGCCAGAATTAAAGCACAAGAGCATGCGACTCTGAGTTATGCTTTTAAACATCACTCACTACCCAGTTTGATAAGTAACCTTCTGGATCCATCTTAAATGTCCCATCTCATCTGTTTTTCTTCTCTGAAATTTCCTCCCTTAAAGTATAATTACTTTCCCTCGACCTGTGTTCCTGTATTCTTTAACACCACGATTTCATTAGCGCTATTGGTATAAATGTTTCCTCTCACCAGGCTCAGAAAGTCCCAGTAGAGGTGCCACCTCCGATCCATGTGTACATTCATCTCCTCCTGGCACAGTGGACCTGCTGAAGGTGGCAGGATAAGGTAGGCCCTGTAGTGAACCAAGCTCATGAAAACTTTGCAAAGATCAAACTTGGCTGCCCACAGGCCTTAGGTATGTTTTGTTTGGCCTATAGAAGCATTTTGAATTAGTTTGCCAACTTTTAGAAATAAAGAGTTTATCTTAAATTCTGGATTTCTAGATTCTTTTTAAAATTGGAAGATTTGAAAACATTGGTCATGCATTCTTGCATGACCACAGTTAGCTGGAGATGAGTGGCAGCCATCTGCTCAGGAGGGACTCTGGGCTCTGTAAGTCCCTGTAGCCCCTACCATGCCTGCTGTGCTACCATGACTACTTTACTCACTTACGCTACTGGCAGGACCCTGACCCTAATATCTGCAACCAGCCTACTGTTCAATTTCTAAAATCTCTTTCTATATATCCATATGATGATTATGGTCTACAAATAATATATTTTTTGAGTTAATTGCAAGTAAAATTCAAAGCTATCAAAACGGTGTCAGTACAACACAAATAACAGTAGACTATTCATTTATCACTGTCGGGCCCAGTTTACTAAGTATAAGTTGAGAAAAACAAAATGCCAAGGGTAGAAAGCCTAATTACTACATAAATATCAAAATATATATTTGAGTATGGCATGTATAATCTCTCATCTCAAATAAATAGAGACTACTCAGGTCTATTTACAACTGACTCATGGTCTTTACATAGCTATTTTAGCTCACATTTAAGACATTATTTACAAACTACTATAGTGTTGTTTGTAGTGATTACAATTACAAAAAACTATATTAATGTAAAATCTTAAATGCTTGGGATAGAGATTGGGGTCAAGTTTATCTTTATATTGTGACTGTTTATAAAAAGATTTGCTAAGCAAATATACTAGGTTAAATTGTTTGTAAAAAAACAAAAACTGTTTACTTGGCACAAATTTTAGACTCATGAATTCCCAACAATGTAAGTGCATTGTAAGCAAAAGCTGGGTACTGCTTAGGTTGGTATTTTGATATAATAAATACAAATCATTTTTCTTTATTCTTTAGAACAGGACTCTTGCTAGACAGTACCTTTTTACCTTAGTTCAACTTGCAATATTTTTTTTAAAAAACAATAAAATATTGTTCCTGTGAAATATATTGTTTCACTCTGACTTTTCATCAACTCAGACAGTTCTTTTCCCCAATTCCACTGACTTATACCTGACTCTACTTAGTAGTGTAAGTGCAAAAAGAGGGCCACAGTTAAGAGTAAATCCCAATTAGTTGCCTAAACCTTCGATAGACACATCCATTATATTAAAAAAAAACACATGCTTTAATAATGCAAGAGTTGGCAGCAAAACAATAAATGCCCAAACATGATGAATAGCTGGTTAACCACTTCTGCAACAAAAGGAACAAGAAAACCAAGCCAGCCCATTTTTGCTTAGTCTTGCAATAGATAAAATCAGAGTCTGTAGTTTTATTTATCTATTACATTAGAGGGTCACCCAACTTCTGAGAAATTGGAGTGCAAATAAATGGCTTACCTCTCTTAATATTCATTCATAGGAAAAGGAATGAGTTTTATGGTGCAGAAAATAACTTTAAAAACAGTTAAAATTGATAGTAAAATCGTGTCCTACCTGGGTAACTTTCTCTGTCACATTGTGTGTTCGATCTTTAACTTTGGGTGCAATAATGGTTTTATCTGAAGAAGGAGGGGATGTGTTCTTTTTTTCAGTTTTGACATCTGAAAAATTCAGAGTGAGCTGTGGAATCTTGTTAATGGTGCTGTATTTGTTGAGGTTTGAATCCGACGTGGATCCCAGGAGGCTTGACTTGATATGATTAAAAGGCCCTAAAAAATTGGAAAGTATTTGTAAAAGCAATATCAGGAAAAATTAAGAAAGAGATGGTCTTGAATGACCTGTTAGTAATCCATGACCATTGTGACCCTGATTCAGATGTGACTAAATGCAGCTGGCTGATACCTGTTCACCATCTGACATATGGAGAGGCATGTGAGTATCCAAGGACAAGATGGTGCCCTAGGTGTGCACCCAGAGAGCAGATGACAGCTTTAGCTGTTAACTGGCTTCTTTCATTAAAGGCTGGAATAAAAGAACGAACTCTACTCCCTATTATTGGCTAAATTCTACTTTCAAAGTTTCTCAAGAATTTTTTTTTATAATTTAAGAATTATTCACGGAAGGACTTTTATAATTTAGGAATTATTCAAGGAAGGTTAAAATCATGTTGGCCATGAAACTTCTGAATGGCTGTCTAGCCTGCTCCAATTCGTATTACTCCCTTCTCTGTGCCATAACAAGTGACAAGCCAGTTGTGTTCTTCATATGCTTCTATTACATGTATGAGATGCTTCCCAGAGATTCTGAGAGTTAAGTCCAGACAGGAATTTCAGGTAACAATGAGAAGGACAAATGTCATTTATGTGTATGTGGTGTGTGTGTGTGTGTGTGTGTGTGTGTGTGTGTGTGTTATGTGGACTATATTGAAAAATTTGGCTCCTATGGGAGAGTTTTAAATCTTTCCTTTCTTTTCTTTTTTTCTCTTTTATTTAGATTTAAGGCTGACCACTTTTTGAGGGGGAAAAAAAACATAGCAGAAGAATGCTTTGGCAAACATAACTTAAAATTGAAGTGACCATAGCTGGGTAAATAAGACTTGTCTGGGGTTGGCAGCACCTGGTTACATCTTTTTTTTTTTTTAACCATGCTGTACATTAGATACCCAGATCTTATTCCTGGAAATTTGGATTCTTTGACCAACGCTAGTCACTTCTCACATTCCTTTCTTACGAAGACAATCTGGCACTGTGCCAAGACCCTGGGCCCCTTAGTTGAGGATAAGTACACTGACCAGCTACATATTCTTTTGAGATGAACCTATTGTCTGTTGCTTATAGAGAGTCAAGAAATGCTCCAAAGAGTTTCTCCTTTCTTGTATCATTCTATGGCTACATTCCCAGCCTATATCTTAATATTTAAATTTGTAAAATATTCTAGGACTTCAGATTTCTTAGATATTGTCTTTTTCCCAACTCTAATGTCATATTTTCACTGCTTAGGTGACTTTACTGCACACAGGGATACTGACATGAAATTATGTAACACTGAGCTCAGGTATATACTTAAATTGTATTTCAAACCCTTAAGCATACTTTTCACACTGTAACAGTACTTCACCCTAGAGGCATCTGTGGGGGAATTTTTGTTTGTTACAGTGATGGGAGGTGTCTATTCTCTCACCATGAAAAATTGACCCAGATGTCTCAACGGGCATTCATGTAGGTGAAAAGCCTATTTATAATGATCTGAGCCTTGAACTTGTTTCACATACTTTAATATACACTGAAACTTTCAGAGCTACAACTGCCACATAGAATGAAGATTTTTACTTTTTTTTGTTCATAACTTTACCAAAAGTTGTTCACCATTTTGGAAAACCAAATCACTTGGAGATACACTACTTGTGTTATTTGAGTTGCCAGTACAAAATTTCAGACTTCAGGTTACAGTCTGTGTTTGTAGCTGTCACATGCAAACATATAAATGAAGATATTTGAATCTTTTTAAAACAATGTTGGAACAAAATATTATTAAATTTGCAGACAATTATAGGAATCACACCTCAAATCGTTAATAAAATTTCTGCTAAAATATTTTATATTATTGATCTCCTATATATGTAAAATGATGTATGATACAACAAAAAGAAGCCTATGTTAATTTTTAGGTAAAAAATAAACACCTGGAATGATTTAAGAACTCCCTAGAGATCTGCCACAATGTCTCCATAATGTCTTTTTTATTGAAGTATAGTCAGTTTACAATACTAGATTAGTTTCAGGTATGCAACATAGTGATTCAATATTTTTATAAATTATACTCCATACTACAAAATAATGGCTCTATTTCCCTTTGCTGCACAATATATCCTTGTTGCTTATTTATTTTATACAAAGTAGTTTGTATCGCTTAATCCCATACCCCTATCGTGCCCCTTCCCCCTTTCCTTTTGCCCACTGGTAACCACTAGTTTGTTCTTTATGTCTGTGTTCTCTATAATGTCTTGATTGCCATTTCTTCTTCTAATCCATCTTCTAGTTCCCATTGCTTCTGAAGGCGTATGGTCTGCAAGGTCTTTTTTAAGTATTGGAGGATAAATACACATCCTGATGTTTAGTGGGATTTCTTTCTCCTGTGCAATGCATTACTATTGCATTGCATGTTATCCCATAGGGAATCATTTTGACATTAAACTTAAAACCAAGGGCCAGTTCATTTTTGTGGATATCATACTTTCTCACTTTCTCCCCAGTTGATTCTGGCTTTATTCCTAATTTAATTTTGATTATTTACTATTTTAAAAATTTATATATAAATAAGTCCGATCTGTCATTATTTATTCCAATAGTGGTTTTTACTTGGTTATCCCTCAGTACTCCTGCTCTATCATTTTAGCCAGTACTTATGTGGATTGTTTTATATGTCTTTAATGTTCTTAAAACCAAATTTTTTTCTTATTTCTGATAATCACATTATGTCTTCTAGTATAGTTATATTTGAACATTAACATATTGAGAGAAATATTTTATTATAAACTACTTTCCTTTTAACTCCTCCTTTAAATTAAAGTTAAGGAATAATGTTGAACTTTTAGAAATAGGTTAAATCATCTCTGAACGTCATTTCAGGATAGTAAAATGAGTATAACAAAAAGTTGAAACGAGGGGACATTAGTCTGATAGGGCTGAGAAACCAGTGGCCAATACACATCACACTAAGATTTGGCCTCAGAATATTACTTTATTGCAATCTGTGTTTTAGCTTCTCTTACTTACTAGTGGAAAACCTTTCTAAACTGTTACTCTATTCTGTTTTTTTTTAATGTTAAATCTAGGCATTTAAAGAATTCAGCAGAACTTAAAATACTGCTTAAAATAATTCATGCATGCTTAGATAAGGCATTCAAAATCTATTTCATCTTGTATAATAAAAATCATTATGCTATTTTCCACTGATTTTGAAGCAGATGTTTACATGCTGGGGTCTGTTAGTGTCTGCAAGATAATCAGTGTCAGCTTAGGTTTCTCTGAAATCTGTCTAAACTCTAATCAAAATAATTTCCTACACTTTAATTAAGAAACGTATTAGTAATATCCTCATTTTACCAGTTGTAAGCCCAAGCAGACACAATAGGAGGCCAAAATGGAATAAGAATCAAGGACCAGAAATTAGAATGCAGAGTTTCCTATCTCCTAGGTCTATATTCAGAAAGGCCTTGGTTGAGGACTTAAAGGTGAAAGGCAGCCTCCCTGAGTGTGATCATAAACAGATGGCATTTAAAATTCTAAAGAAAGAAAGGAAGATAACCTGAAAAACAAAGTAAATGAATTTAAAGAAAATAAATGGGCAGAAATAAAGGGAAATAGTAGATTCAATAGAAAAGAATGTAAAGCTCAAAAGTATTCAGGAGGACTTGATATTCTTCAGAGAAACATTTGCAGAATGGATGACCAGATTAAATTTTCTAATATACTAGTAGGAGATGGAAAACAGGTGACCAAGAAGACTAAACCAACAGCTGGATAAAGCTCTAATATATTACAAGTGTCTGAGTAAATATAAAATAAGCCAGGTTCTAGCTACAAAGAAATATGCTGCATTTAAAGATCAAGCTAGAGGCTAAAGCAACATCTAGGAAGAATTTTAGATTAAACGTATTTAAAATTTTTATGATAAGGTTATTTCAATTTATCATGAGTTACAAGATGCTAAAGGAGAATATATTCTCCTTAAGATGGTGCTGGAAATATAGCTAAGGACATCTGATAAATTTTAAAAAATAATAATGTTAAAAAAAATAAATAAATAAAGATTATTGCTCTTGAGAGCCAAATGGGACGGGAGGGAAAGAAACCAAAAAGATTAAGGTTGTTTTCAAATCATCAGGTCTTTATACAATATACCTTACAGCATGAGTTTATCTGGCTAAAGTTTAGTAAAACCTAAATTGCTGAAGTGGCTTAACATCAAAGAAAATGCGAATGCAGTGTTCATTAATTGGATTTTATAAAAGATCACTGTCAATAAGCATAAGGTAACCAGTTTAACATTAAAAAATATATAAGAATTAGTCACCAAATTATTTATACTCAATATCCATATTGTTTGTTTCAGTGCATAACATATACTTTATAGAAGAAAACTGTCATGACTGAAGATCAATGTGCAAATTCTTATAAGATCACAAATACTTGGTATGGCCAATGCAGCATATGAGATACAAGTTGTATCAGATCTGTTGATTTCCTTTGTGTGTCTGATAGGTTTTGTAGCTAGAGAAATCTTGGGGGTAGTTTTGTTTCTGACTCATATGCCAGATTCACAGACAAGTTGGAAACTGAACATATCATTGTCAGTGGGATACAGAGTTACTTGGGATAATGAAGAGGTGGATGCAATAGAAGGGTAAAATTATTTTAATGACTGACTTACTAATAAGGGTAAGTGGGGTTAATTTTTATGATGACTTGGAAGGCAGAATAAACAGAAAAACCACTAGGATTAAGTTTGCCTCCCACATGTTAGAGAAATTGTTTAAAAAGTGATGCACACACTCACACACACATATAAATAGCATATGCAATTTATCTGAATTAACTTTTTCACTCTTTGATAATGGGCTACAATTTTGGAACTCTGAAGTCTTATTTTAAAGAGTCAGAGTGCTAAGGGAATTATTAAAGGAAAACAAAATTGATCTTAAGAAAGGAGGTAAAATGGAAATTGTTCCATTTTAGCAGAAAAGCTTGAGTACCAATTTGCTGTTTTTCTACTGTGATGTTACATCAAGAATAGAAGTAACCGGCTAGTATCTCTGTCCACTCAGGATAGAGGAAGGGGAAAACAATTACATTTCAGCAAGAAGGATTTGAGTTAGCTCTTTGTATAATAGGCAGTAAAATAGATTTTCCAAGAAAGTTAAAGAATGGAATCCTCTAGAGATAAAGATGCTTCTACCACCTGTGCAAGAGATTTAGCCAATACGCTTGCCTGAGGGGAATAAACTGCAGTAGATGATATTAAAGACCTTCCAAGCGCATTTCTAAATCATTTATTTTATTTTGTTAAAGAAATTATTTTTGGTTGAGTTAGATATTGAAAAAACTGTAATTATGTATTTGCATACAAAGAAGTGTAGAAATTTGTTTATTATTATTATTATTGTGTTACGCAGGCCTCTCACTGTTGTGAGAGGACGCGCAGGCTCAGCGGCCATGGCCCACGGGCCCAGCCGCTCCGCGGCATGTGGGATCCTCCCGGACTGGGGCACGAACCCGTGTCCCCTGCATCGGCAGGCGGACTCTCAACCACTGCGCCACCAGGGAAGCCCCCGTTTTTTATTTTTTAAAATTTTTATTTAAATGTGGTTTAGTAACAAGGTCACAAAAATTTAAAAAGCACACTAATTCATTGTTCTATATCTAATTAGCATATTAACTGCTCTGTGAAAATCTCAAAGAGCCAGACACTTAAATATTTTTTAAAGTTTTCAAAATCAGAGCCTGAACACATAATAAGGACATTGGAGGGCGCATTTACATTAAATTTTTATTAAATTGCACATGTTTTATCTAATTTAGGAGTTTAACTTTATAAATATTAATATGTGAAAACTTTCTGCAATGGGTTAGAATTTCCTAATTCCAAATTCTGACTTTTATGATTCATTTTTATTCAAGGACTATTGCTATTAAAAAATGGAGGATTATGCCCATCGACAGACGAATGGATAGAGAAGATGTAGTATATATGTACAATGGAATATATTACTCAGCCATAAAAAGGAACAAAATTGGGTCATTTGTAGAGACGTGGATGGACCTAGAGACTGTCAAACAGAGTGAAGTAAGTTAGAAAGAGAAAAACAAATATCGTATATTAACGCATATATGTGGAATCTAGAAAAATGGTACAGATGAACCGGTGTGCAAGGCAGAAATAGAGACACAGATGTAGAGAACAAACGTATGGACGACAAGGGGGGAAAGTGGCAGGGGGCGGGTGGTGGTGGTGGGATGAGTTGGGAGATTGGGATTGACATGTATACACTAATATGTATAAAACAGATAACTAATAAGAACCTGCTGTTTAAAAATAAATAAAATCCAAAAAAAAAAAAGAAAAAATGGAGGATTGAGGAAAAAAGGGTTGGAGATTAAATGGATTAGTTTGCAAGAAAAAAATGAAATTAATGTAGTTTGAAAGACAACTATGTGAACTACTAGTTTGGAAGATTAGCAAGCTCAATTTTCTATTTATTGAGAAAAATTAGATTTATTTCTCACTGCATTTAAAGATCACTGGAAAATTAATGTCTAATAATTTATTGCTAATTGTTAAATGCTAAAGCCAGTCATATTTCACACAGACCAGTTGTCAAGAGCTGTCTGTATTCTGTTTCTTGAGGTTATGTTCTGAATTATATCAATTCAAATCACTACCCACAGCTGACACTAATTTGCTCCCTTTTAGAAATCTGAGTGGACAGGCCAAGGATAGAATAATCATGTGTATGAAATTCCATCCTGCAATTGGAGGTCCTCTGCATAGACCCTTTTTGAAGGGCTTACAAAATAAAGTTAGGCTGGGGAGAAGCTGCCACGATTTCTCTTATTTTCAAATTACCCTGCGCTGCTGACCAGAAAAGATCTTTAGCTTCTAGTGGTCTTAATTCATAATCATCACCAGCTCTGAGTTAGTTAGGGAAGCACTTGAGAAATCAATATACAAAACTTCACAGTGATCGGAGCAGCAGTGACATACAGAAGAGGCCAAAACAGTGAATTCTAAGTAATGATGGTTACTGGTGGAGACGTGTCCATGCAACACACATGCACAAATGAGTCATTGTCATCATATGCACACCGACAGCAGCATGCGTAGCCTATGTTAAAGGACTAAGCTCCAAAAGTTTTCAACTGGATGAAAATATAATATGTTATATTTTGTGATTATTTGCATCTACTATAATAGAGTAGAAAAACTGAAGTGAATTTCCAATTTTTAGTCAAATCCAGATTTATCCAGAGGTATTGCCCAGTTAAACATTACCCTACAGTAGCTGTAGGTCATGCTAGTGATTTCAGACTTATATAGGACACAATTAAAATGACTGAAATGTAATATAGAAAAATAGAAAATGACTATCATGCATATACAGTTTACTACTACAGTAAGCTTAAAACCATACCCCCTGCCATCCAGGAACGTGAAACTAGTTTTAAGGAAACAAAAGAGGAACAAGTGAAGTGATGCTGTCATGTAGCACTTTGCTTATTTTATTTATTCTTGTACTCAAAAAGGCTTTTTTCTTTTTGGCTGAAATAGGCTTATATGCCTCTTTTATACCGGAATATATTTAGCTTAATATTTGCTTCTTTCCAAATTATTCAAATATTTAGGAAGTCTTCAATGTCAACCTAGGCTTATACTTCTTGCAGGAAAAAGGAGTTCATAGTCATATTGGTGGCACAGCTGAGAAAGTAACAATGTCTCCAGCAAAATCAAGCCATGATGTCTCCACCAGGCACCTGGGCTCACTAAGGGCAGCATGATGTTGCATTGAACACGGCATACAGCAGGCAAGTTAACATGCCGAGTAAAGGGGCAATCTAAGCATCAAATGATGAAATTTGAGTTCATACATTACCTTTAACATTGCGACCATTGTCTGTTTTGAGCACATAAGGAAAAAAAGAGAGAAATATAAAAAGAAGACTAAAATTATGTTATATGCACTGAATAACTTCTGTAACAACAGTCAGAGAAAACAGGATGTAAAGATTGAAAATTTATCTTTGAAATTAACATTTTGTACTATTCAACCAACTAAGATGCATATGCTAAAAATATCTGCCATCATAAGCATCTGTGTTCAAATATGTGAAACATTTATCTCACTTAATTTAAATGGATTCCAAGATCCAGATTTGGAGAAAGCCATACCCACATGCCTGCAATTGTGACAAAAACTTTCAAACTTGTCAGAAGTCAATTTTAGTGTTACTTCAGCCATCACTTACAAAGAAAAACTACACAGCATTTTGCATGTTAAGTAACGTTTTTCATATTTAACCTAGTGTGTTAATAGAAAAATGCTTCTAAGACAATGGTTTACTTTAACAAACCAACTTGCATTATTAATCACAATTTTATGAACCGTTCTTCCCACAAGTGTTCTTCAATGTACATTTTGAAAATACCAAATAGCACTCAAAGAGCCATTCTTAGGCAAAAGTAATTATAAGAAATCAGTGAAAGATTTGACTATTTAAAGGTAATGTGAGCTTTAAAAATTTATGTTGTCCACAATGCACTCAGTGTAATACCTAGAAAATTTAGGAAATTTGTTTATATTATAATGGATTTGTTGTCAAATCTCAGAATGGAGTGTTTGCAGATTCATTCTGAGATTAGCATTCTGACTCTTTGTTGCATATATGCTACTAAAAAAATATTCATTACTAGTTTTGAAACAAACAAGCTTAATGTAAATGAAGTCATGTTAAAATCATTTAAATATATCCAAAATTTGAAAAATCTGTTCCACATTTGTTGACATTTATGCTAATGCTGTTCATATTTAAAATCTTGGGATATATAATAATTGTTTCAAATCTTACAACTGAAGCAATTTCAATAATGCAGTATATTGAATTGCTAGCATAGACACGACCTCACATAGAGATGCACAAATAAAGTTGTGACCTTACATGTCAATGCTCTGCTCTCTTTGAGGGACCATAACAAACAAATAGCGTTAATGGAAGAGACCTCGATTACATAGAATTAATTATCTCCATCAGAAGCTAGGCCAACAATCATTAGTAAAGTAATAACTGCTTGCAAGCAAGTAGTTAAATATTATAATTCTATTCATCAACCTGGAAATTACATATAAAGAGTTGCAGTTTCCAAAAAACCAAATGCCCCAAAGTTACATTATATAGTTAATGCTGCTTTGACATTCTGAGGCAGGGCATGTGGTCTGTGTGCTGGTGCTAGCTGAGATCTGCTTGTTGACACTGTAAGTGCAGAAATTGACACTGTATGTGCAGAAATTAGAGTAAGCACTAAGAGTGCTTGACACTGTAAGTGCAGAAATTACACTGTAAGTGCTGACATTAGAGTAAGCAGTAAGAGTCTTGTAGCAGTTTGACAGAGTAATTTTACGTCTGTTCAATTTAATAATACAACAATTGGTGTTTATATTTTGTATGTCTATTTTTTAAAATTTCATTTTCTTGTAGTGCAATTTTACTGTATTTACAAATATGTTGGTATGTGATGGATAAGAAAAAAATACTCTGGTCCTTCACCACAAATGATTTGAGAACTATGGTTCTAAGGTATTTGATAATATAGATTAAATGAAAAGATAATGTAAAATATTATGCACTGATATATTTGCAAATTACTTAAAGTTCCATAAAGACAGCCTATAGAGGAGGGAATTTTTCTTCTTGAGTGAAGAGACAACAATCTGAATTCAAAATCTGGTGCATGTGGGATTTAACCTATTAAAGAGCTACATGAATTCATAAAATTAAAATCAGGTTTAAAAGTTTTCCATCTTGCCTTATCAGTGGCTCAGTTTCTAAAGTCTATTAATTTATAAAGCTTTAGGACTTATAGGTTCGCCTATGCTAATCAATGACTTTGTAGCTAAAACTGAAGTACAAAATACCCTCTGAATTTATCTGTTGGTAGTCAGACATTGACATCAGCGTCTGCAAGCAAGTGATACAGTTTTTTGAAAATAACATAGCTTGGGTGGGAGAAGAAAATTGAGGATGATCTCAACACTGAGTGTCCCTGAATAGGACCTGTACCGAGAAGCCCAAAACATTAACACATCCTCTTCCATAATTGTATCAGTAACTGTGTGCTAAATGGAGACCATATAAAATTGAAAACAATAAAGTTAAATCATGAAATCTGATCTAACCTACTCAGCACCACTGTCAAAACACAGGCTAAAAGTCTGTACCATGCACTGAATACGTATCATTTAATATTGTTTCTGAACGTTATTACACTGTAACTCAGGTTCTAGGCAATAAGGCCAATCTCTGAAAAGTCAGTATGCTTCCTAAAGATGACTACACAAATTGGACTAACAAACAAAAATATATGCTGGTCATTTGAATTATCATATTGGATTTACTGTTGTTCAGCCATAGGATCCATTGCTCAAAGATCAAATTTCAGAGATTTCATTTAGTCAGGAGAGAGTGAGCATGCTGTGACTAGATGCTGTAGAGCCTGACACAATGATCCAGTGTGGAAATTGTCCTTGATTTTATTTTCCTTTTCCCTTTGACTTTCTTTGGACTAGAGATTAAAGTGGATTTGCTAATTGCTCTTGTACCACATCAAATCTATCTCACAGAAAACTGTTCTTTTTGTTTCTTTGACATTGATTTGTCTCTCTTTGAAGTTTTTCCTGCCAACTCATTTTCTTTCACCTCTTCTGCCTTCTCTACTTCACTGCACCCTTTAAATAAAGATCCCCACATGATTCAATCCTAAAACTGGTTTAAATTTCAGAGTACTACGGAACAGATAACTCATTATTTCCTGATGGTGTAGTTCTGGAACATAATTCATGAGCACGATCCTCTCAATGTCACACCAAGGCTTATTGAGTTCCTTCCATGAAACAGGCAACTGTGCTGGAGACCAAGGCCATGGAGCCAACTATGCCAGAACTCCTGTGCTAGAGAAGCTCTCAGCGACATCATTATTTGTTTGTATATCTAATAGGAACGCAAGACATATAATGTGGAATAAATGTAGAATGTAAGAAATGCTATAATATATGTAAACACTGCCTTGCACACTCAGGTGTGAAACCATTTAATTCTTCGGGTTTGGAAAGGAGAAACGGGTCCTTATGGCTATGAGTAGTAGTGTGAGGAGGGACAAAGTGAGGAAGAGTATTCCCAGCAGAACAAAGAAATGAAGCACAAAAATGCATGATATATTTTTGGGAAAGGCAATTATTTTTGTGCAGGTTTAGAATTGAGTATATAGTAGGGGAGGAAATCTTGCAGGGGCTAGAAATGAGGCTTGAAAACTAACTGTGGAGAGTTGGAAAATTGTCTAGTACCCTACACTAAGGAGCCCCGTGATCAGATATATGTTTTAAAAAGAAAACTAGTGGCAGCATGGATGACGATGGGATCTCGAAGGAATAAATACCACAGAAAGGACAATGGGCCTCTCAAGAACCCAAATCTGTAGAAAAGTGAGACTAATGTATGCATGCAATGGGTACCCTGAATCTGGACCTCCCCAGAGAAGATTCAATGACTCAACAGACCCTTGCAGCAAAGTTTCATACAGCAGGAGCGAAGGAAGAAAAGCTTTGCATGGATAGATTGTGGATTCTGGAGACCAGTCCTGGGTTTGAGGGCCAGCTCTGACATTCTATAACCTTGGACCAATTTTTTATTTAACATATCTAAGCCTTAGTTTCCTCATCTATAAAATGGGCTTAATAATAGATCCTAACTCATAGGGTTGTTGTTATGAGAATTATAAGAGAATCAATGTGTGTCAAGCACTTACATTGCCTCACGCATGTAAATATCCAACAAATGTTATCCATCATCATGTTAATGATGGATTGCTTTTAGCATTGCCTTTTAAGCATCCCTACTTTCACTACTGGCTAGTACATGAATGTGACCTTGAAGCAGGCAGAGAGAAATAAATGAATTTTGACTTTGCACGTCAAGTTGTTTTTGGTTGAGCCCCTTCCCCCTACCTATCCTTTCCCTGCTCCCAATTAGTGTATAGATTTCTGATCACTCAGTATATCACATTTCATACACCTCTTCCTTTAGAGAGAGTTGGTCGATAAAATAGTCCTGTGACAGCACACTACTCTTTTTTGCCCAGGTCTTGACTATTTACTAAATGTAGCACAATTAATTATGCTTGAAATGATAGTGTCATCACCTAAACAGGTCTTATGTTAAGCATTAGTTAATTAACACTCCATAAAGTAAGCAGATAATAGTCATCATTCTATCTCAGAAAAGGATGAAGAAGCCGGGAGAAACCAAATTATTCACTAGGGCTCAAAGAGGAAATCAGTAACAACTCTGAATGTAGAACTCATATTTTTAATAGACTCTACTCACATTTCTTCTCCAAAGGTATAAAGATTAATGTCAAAATTAAACACAATAAGAAATACCTTTCTTTACCCCGTAACATATGTTTCCATATTTTAAAAATACAAACATACCTTCACTGGCATGTCGGTCTCTAAATATGTTCTTGGGGTGGACACTGAATCCTTCTATATCCTGAACCGATGAAGCCCTCCGTATACTACAAATGCTTTCCTTTGATCTGGAATGAGTCAGCTGGGAGCTTGACTGCAGCATGTCGGGATAGAGTCGGTCCCATTGCCTTTTGGGAGAGGAATGGTCAAGAGGTCCGGATATATTCACCAAGGGGGAACATTTGCTGGGCTGTATCAAGGCTTTTGTATCATCTGCTTCCGAGGGGCTGCAGCTTTCTTTAGTAGGAGACTTAAAGTGCTTCATGGCTACGGAATCATCGCTGTGCTTAGATGAATCGATCACTACCACATCGGGATCTTCTTGTGGTAAAGACTGCTTTCTGTAAGTGAGAACTCTCAGACCAGGGAACTTGAACCCAAAAAGTTTCCCTACAAATACAAACAGGAAAGAACACTGTTACAAGACAAAGGATATAGCGCCTAAAACAAACAAATGAACCTTGTTGACTCATATTTAAATACTGTGTAAAAAATTATTAATACTTAAGTCATTTTACAGTCAGAATGAGGTATATTGTAGAAAACTTCTCTGGGACCAATGTGAATTATTATATAAGTTGTAAGAAAATAGTGAAATAATTTTACCATGTTTCTGATGGTTAGATATACTCCAGCTAAATAAAATCATTATTTGGATGACGCAAGGTTTTTTTTTAATAAACTGAAAAAAAAAATCACTATCCATCCATTTTTTTAAAGGGAAACTGAAGGTTGGAGCACAGTTTAGAAAGGAATGGATACTTTGTATAACAGGGCCAGCTACAGGAAAGATTATATTATATTATATTGTATTATATTATGTTGGAGTGGAGGTAGAGGGGGATGTAATTGCATTGGAAGTGGAGGAAAGGGAATGGGGGGGGGTAAGGCGTTGGCCTGACATACCTAGAAGGTTTGTATTGGATAATATTGCTAGTCAAGTGTGGATGGGAAAAGTGGGGTCAATTACATATGTCCTCATTCTGTTTGGGATTCTTTTTTTTTTTTTTTTTTTTTTTTTGGGATTCTTGAAAAGCTTTTGGTTTCAGAGAGAGATGTACACATAAGAATTTCTTTCTCCTGATTATTTTTTGTTCCAGTGTCAAAGAATATGGCATGGAATGTTAAACATATCTCAGGTTGATGCTTAGAAGTGCAACTAAATATAAACATTAAAAGGTAGATATTAAAAATGAAAATATTAGCTAATAAATTTACTGGTAGTAAAAAATGCAAATTAAGACAAGATAATATCATTTTCCACTCTTCAATTTAGCAGTAAATGAAGAAAAGAAACATAACATCTGGTGCTGGCAAAGAAAGCTGACGAGCATTCTGACGCTTTGCTGGTAGAAATACAAATCGTTACAAATTCTTTGGAAAGTCATCCTACGATATCTATTAAAGTGAAAAATACACTTTTCACTTGACTCAGCAATCTCATCTATAGGATATTACTGTACAAAGGCACAAAAACTAGATACAATCTTTTTTTTTTTTGCAGTATGCGGGCCTCTCACTGTTGTGGCCTCCCCCGTTACGGAGCACAGGCTCCAGACGCACAGGCTCAGCGGCCATGGCTCACGGACTTAGTTGCTCCGCGGCATGTGGGATCTTCCCCGACCGGGGCACGAACTCGTATCCCCTGCATCGGCAGGTGGACTCTCAACCACTGCGCCACCAGGGAAGCCCTAGATACAATCTTAATATCCACTAGAAGGAGAATAGTTGAATAAATGTGGCATTTTTATACTTTGGAATCTTATGATGTTCTTTAAAAAACAATAATATGTTTTGATTAGGTTATTCAAATACAGTTTTATGTGAAAAGGCAAGTTTCAGCTTAATGTGCTTATAGTGATATTATTTCATTAAAAATAATAAAACCTTATATTTGCCCATATAAGTTGCATGGCAGTAGAGAAAGATGTGGAAGAACATATTCCACAGTTTTAATGTCGACTGGCTCAGTATAATGTATGCATTCCTCTTTATATATCTTTATTGTTTGTTTCATTGAGCATGCATTCTTTTATAAATTAAAAAAAATAAAAAGGTAAAACTTCTACCCCTAGAAGAAATGAAAAGATAAGAGAAAGCATTCAAAAACTACTGCATAATTCAAAGCTTTTCTAAGTATTGTCTACAAGAAAATGCCAATTCTAATTTTTGTTTCTGTTCTACAGTAGCCTAGGTCCACATCGCCCCATGGCTTTACAATCCCATGTTGCCCTTCGAGTCAGTCAGCCGGTGTATCTGGGCTACAATATTATCTACCTCCTTATATTCTTTAAATGTCATAGGCACCATTATCTTTAATATATTTACTATGAACTTTTTCTCAATGCATTGAGGATTGTTTTAAAACATGGAAGAACACTCTCAAAACTTATGAAATTTTCTGCAGTATATTTGAGTATACTCTTCCAGCAGATGGTCTTATCTACACACATATTTTCAATTCCATCTTTAGCCCAAAGACTCATAAATCTATAACTCAAGCCTAGACTTATTCTCTTAGCTCCAAACCTGCATTTTTTTAAATGCCAAACATTATTCTTTTTTTTAAGACAACAAGAGTTTATTTATTTTTTTAACATCTTCATTGGAGTATAATTGCCCCACAATGGCGTGTTAGCCCCTGCCCCACAACAAAATGAATCAGCCACATATATACACATGTTCCCACATATCCTCCTTCCTGCACCTCCCTCCTTCCCACCCTCCCCATCCCACCCCTCCAGGCCGTCACAAAGCACGGAGCTGACCTCCCCGTGCTATGTGGCTGCCTCCCACCAGCCATCTACCTTACGTTTGCCAGTGTATATATGTCCATGGCTCTCTCTCGCTTTGTCACAGCTTACCCTCCCCCCTCCCCATATCCTCAAGTCCATTCTCTAGTAGGTCTGTGTCTTTATTCCTGTCTTACCCCTAGGTTCTTCATGATATTTTTTTTTCTTAAATTCCATATATATGTGTTAGCATACGGTATTTGTCTTTTTCTTTCTGACTCTGTATGACAGACTCTAGGTCTATCCACCTCATTACAAATAGCTCAATTTCGTTTCTTTTTATGGCTGAGTAATATTCCATTGTATATATGTGCCACATATTCTTTATCCATTAATCCAATGATGGACACTTAGGTTGTTTCCATCTCCGGGCTATTATAAATAGAGCTGCAATGAACATTTTGGTGGCTTCATCAACATCTTCTCTTAGAAGTCTTAAAGACACCTCAAAATCCTGTAGCAAATCCGATCTCATAATCTACCCCTCAAAGCCCAGCCCTTTTTTTCAGTGAATGGCATCACAGTCCCTCTAGTTGTATAAGCCTGAGACTTGCTGGCTATTCTAGTAGTTACTCTTCTCTCTCACCTTCATCCCCTGAATCCAATTAACCCACTAATTGTGTTCATTTCACCTCCTGAATATCTTTTTAGTGTTTTCACTTCTCTTATCTCCACTGCTCTCACTTTCTGGAGATAAGAAATCACAGTTCACCTGATTTCTTGCGATAAGATGCTAATCATTTTCCACATTTGAATCATATTGTCTGTCCTTTAAAAAATACTAACTTCTGATCACGTTAGCTATTATTTAACCTTTTATTACTCCCAGTAACTTCCTGCTTTGGGCATGAAGATATCACTAGCCCCACTATCTGCAGCTTAACTTTTCCTCGTGGCTCTCTAGAATCCAGCCATATGAACTTTTTTTTTGCGGTACGTGGGCCTCTCACTGTTGTGGCCTCTCCCATTGCAGAGCACAGGCTCCAGACGCGCAGGCTCAGCGGCCATGGCTCACGGGCCCAGCCGCTCCACGGCATGTGGGATCTTCCCTGACTGGGGCACGAACCCGTATCCCCTGCATCGGCAGGCGGACTCTCAACCACTGCGCCACCAGGGACGCCCCCATATGAACTTTTTAATTCCTCCAGAGGCCTGTGCTTCTTACAGATTCAGGGCTTCCTTGTGTTTGATAATTTTTACTCTTCCTACTTAGTACATCCTTTAGGGTTTTTTTGTTTTGTTTTGTTTTACGGAAATCTGTTGCATTTCTTTTTTAAAAAATTTTTACTTTATATTGGAGTATAGTAGATTAATAACGTTGTGTTCGTTTCAGGTGTACAGCAGAGTGATTCAGTTATACATACTCTATAAGAACATCCTTTAGGTTTTAGCTCCAAAGTCATTTCCCATGGGAAGCTTTTCCTTCCCTCTGAACTAGATTAGCATTCCCTTCATAATTTTCAGAACAGCTCATAGTTATACACTTGTTGACTTTCTGATTAACATTTCTCTCCCCTAGTGGACTGTAGGAAGAGCCCCTATTTTGCTCACCAAATCCCAGTTCTAACAGAATGTCTGAGCACTGTAAATGAATTTCCACTAGCAGATTCTAAACTGATAATATCCTTCAATTTTGACTGTGGAAAAACTAATATTTAATTGCTCTGACCAACTTAACCAGAGAATCTTAGTCTCCTGGGATTGTGTTTACTCATATTTACCAAAAATGATTAATTGAGTAGAACCCAGTAGCTGGTGGAAATGGTAAACTTTATACCATGCCCTATATACTTGATACAACACAGTTAATTTTCACCTTTTTCCCGAGGTTATTAATTGTTACCATTCTGATTCTAGAGCATACACAAAAGTGTTTTCAAACTCCTCAACATCTAGTGAATTTTATGTAAAATACCTATTACAGAAAATTTTAGAATTAAGCAGGCTAAGTTCTTACTCTAAGCTTTCATTTGTGTGCTAGTAGTTAACAGTGGTAAATATAATTGAAATAGAATTTATTGTTCTGATAAAAGACATGACACAGTGCACAAACTCCAAGTACGTTCAGCATTAAACTCTGGATTAATTAGTAGATGAGAGTAACCACTGTGTGCACATACAATTAAATAATGGTGCATCACAGTATCTATTTTGCAAGCATTCTTACATAATTCTACTAACAACTTTTATATGCTCAAGTAAATTGCCAAGTTAAAAATCAGTGAACCGCATCAAAGTCATTTGATTAGTTTTTAATGCACTAGGAATTGAGTTATAAAGCAGTTTACAAATAATTCTGCAAGCTTATTACAATTCACTGAGGTCAATGCCTACTCTTATTCATTTTTCATCAGTTATTACCCTCCTCCTTTAAAAATAATTCACTGCCTTTCTTAAATTAATGACTGCACAAGGCATTTAGTTTGCTCCTACAGTTTAGTCATATCCAAGGTGGTACAGATGGTCTTTTCTGCATCACTAGGTTAATACGACCATGTTATACTGCATTACAGATTTAGTTGTCGAACCGCAGTTCATCCGGAAAGAATACACATTGAGAATTTTGCTCAACGTTAGCACTTTCAGGCATGAAGTATAAAACTTAGATGAGTATAATCCTGTTATGATTCTTAACATTAAAAAAGACCCTTGTAAGTTGTCTCCATATTTTAGTATATTTGCTTTCTAACTTGAATAACTAAAAGAGATTCTACTTAGCCTATTAGCTACTAAAATGTTCAATAAATCTGAAATAATAACAACAGAATCAGGGGTGCTTTGCACATTTTTTAACACATTCCCCAAAATAATTATGTGTTGATAAACTACTTACATAAAAGCATAGTTTTGTTTAAATGCACCATTTTTCACTTGAGAGAAGTGAAACTTATAATGAACTTATAATTAACTACCACTACAATGTCTTTCTCAGGACATGTCACTTCTGTGAAGCTGCTGAAAATAAATTTGGAAGCTGCATCTTCATACACGCTGTGTTACATTTAACTAAGAGCTTTTTACATCTCAACCAAGAAGGCACAAAGATATTCGCAGTGTCTTTCTCTTTAGAAAGCCTGTAATTATGACTTCAATCTATATATGAATAAATGTTAAATACTTGGCCCAAGGTCAAATAGGAAATCAAGGCAAAATCAAAATAAAACAGCAATTTCCTTGATTTAATTTCAGTTTTACCCCAAACTTGGTGTTTTCTTGGTCCTTAAATATCCACAAGAGAATCTAATGAGAATCCTAACTCTCTCCTCTAAATAATGCAGATAAATGCATACACACTTTTTTTTTATGATCTCAGAGGTCGAATAACAAAATCTTTCTCCTCCAACCAAAAACCCCTCCATTAACCTCCCCTAGGATTCCCTAGGATTAGTTGACTCTTAATATTCCTTCCAGTTTTGAGTTTCTTTGCATGTATATTTATACTAATCACAGTTCACAAAAAATTATAATGATCACAACTACATTTCTACCCTTATGTCCTGTGGGAATGGGACTTTAGAAAATGGTTTTACCAACTTTTCTAAATTAAGAAAACCTCATCAATCTGAATTATTTCTCTGTCTTTCTCTGTCTCTGTCTCTGTCTCTCTCCCTCTCTCTTTCTCTCCTCTGGGAGCTGATTCTTATCTCCTAGAGTTTGGAAGAAAACTATTATGCTAATCTTGACATGAAACAATTTTCTAACTTAAGAATATACCTAGGGATAGTAGAAACAGTAATATTTTTTGCAGAAAACCAACTATATCTGAAAAGTTCTCCATATATTCCCAATCACTTAATTTCCTCACAATTACAAATTCCCAATCATTCCCTTGGTTTAATTTCTCATCATTTCTACAAACTCTTAGAACTTTGACTACTTAATAATTTTACTACTAAAATCCAGTTAAAGATAAATTAGAAGCATCTTACTCTTGCTTGGTTCTGCTTAGCTGAATTATAAACTGAAAAGCAGAGAAAAATTTTAGTTCCAGCAGTCATTCAAATCAGAGAATAGAGTGGGGTAAGGAGAGGACATATGTGCGTGTATTTGGGTGGGGGGAAGTTGTGAAGGCTATGAGCAGAGATATTTCCCCTCACAAAGGATTAGGGGTGCTGGAAGGTATCTTGATTGGATCCCTGAAAACAGACTGTGCAAAAGGGTTTTGGGGAAGTGTTTTCAGGAGATATGCCTATAAGGAAAAGAGGAAGGAAGGATTGATAAGAGCAAGTAAAACTGATATGAAAATGTAGCTAAAGCTTCAGTCAGTTCTCCTGGGAGCTGTGGAGCTGGGGTAGCCCTTCAGAGTTATGCCAAAATGAAGTTAGTGTATCTGGTTTTTATCTCCCTGTTGCAGCCAGTCACTGGCTACAGCTACCCCATGGGAAGGGCCATGACCTTGGGTAAGGCAGTTCCTCGCCTTTGACTACAGCTTCCAATGAGGGGTGGAGCTGTGTCCTGAAGTGGCCAATTTCCAGCAGCTGTCCCCCCCGCCCCTCCCACAGGAAGGTGCCTGAGGCACAGTGCCTATGGTACAGATGGGGAAGGATAGCCAGTTTGGGGGCTGAAAAAAAATTATGATCTGAATAAGTCTACTATCAGCTACTATCAGGCAAAATAAGAATTCATGAATTAACATCAATGTACCTTTCTATAATCAGGGTATTCACAAGTCTGACATTTAAATTGGAAGCCTTAAAATCACTGTGGGACTTTTCTCCAACCAAATAGCTCTGGATGTGCAGAGAAATAAAACTTTAATCTCTGAGTCAGAGAGAGCAGCAGATCAAATTTCATTGGAGAAACAGGGAAGATAATTGACATATCTGACTTTTCTCTTTAGGAAGAAATTTCCACAGAGGCACCCAGCAAGGAGATGTCTTTCTTACTAATGTGTTAGGAGTATATGATGATGCCCATGGGCTGCTACAGCAACCCGTAATATTGTCAAAGAAGGCAGTACTTAGCTGTTAGACTGGGGAAAAAATATAATTCAGTGTGAACTCAGTACTGACCTGGCTAACCTGATTAGTGGGTGACACATGGGGCAGTGCAGACAGTGCAGTCCTGGTGTTAGTGACAACAAAAGGACACCAGGGAGTCCATCGACCTGGTAAACCTGCAGCTAAATTTGGGACCCTTTAAAGGAGCAGATGTGGTCAGTAAGGCCTTGAAAGACTAAGACTCCTTGGACATTTCCTAGGGCGAGAGATACCAAAGAAAAAGCAACATCTTACAATAAAGCAGTAAGTATAAGACCAAATAGGAATCTTGAAGCCATGTGAGTCCTGATCCAGTAGTGCAGGACACATGTGTGGAGATCAGGAGAAGTCACTGCTGTAGCAGGAGTGAGAGTAATCATAGGAGCTGTAGCAGCAGCAGAGATCTTCTGGAACAGGTTCACAAATGTTGATGATATCTGAGAGACACCAACCTAGCTGGGTCATCATGAGAGCAAAGAAGCAGAAAACACAGGTTTAGAATAAGGGAGATAGGGCAGAAAATAGGACAGGCTGGTGGACTGCTTTTGCCACCCAAGGTTAAAATCTGTCCACGAGGAGGCACTGGAAATTAAAGCAAACACATCGGTATTATATATACCTAATTAGTTTCCATTTCTATGTGATAACAGCTTAATAAATCAATGTATGATTTACCATACTGCTATTTTGCTTCTGTTTTATAGAATTCTTTCTTTTCCAAATGCCAAGTTAAAGAGTCCACTCATGTTGTGTGAAAGTAGTAACATCTTTTACCTAGATTGACCCAAGATGGCCATGTAGTCATTACGTTGACAGGGACTCTTTTGATGGAGTGTTCCAAACACAAATGGTACAGAAGCCAGTTACCCACATGCTGTAAGAATAGGGACTGTCCCTGATTTGGGTGTTGCTAGGTAACAAATTCTTCCAAATGGTATGCACACCGGGTCTCTGATGTGGACATGCTGATTGAGGCCATCATTAACATTCATTGCTAACGAAAGGATAAAGTATATTTTTTCAACTGTGAGTAATTTTCTTGATCTTAGAAATACGTATTTTGCTCACATCCTAGGGAGGAAACGGTATAAAGTTGACTGCAACTTATGACTGAACTTTTCTCGGATTTCTTTTAGCAACCATGTCACGGTTCCTTTTTCTACAGCAAATTTAATCTTTAAAAAGAGGAAACTTCCAAACACATGATAATAGTAAACATTAGTTATGTTGTAAAACCTTTAATTAAATTCATCTGAATAATAGATTGTTTCTATAGTAATGCTTGCTGAGTGGGAAACTCTGTATTACTACCGTAGCTCTTCATCTTTAAAGAATGACTTTCAGCTCCAATGGAGAATAGCAAAAACATTGTGAATGCCCTTTTATAAACCAGCTACACAGAAAATTTCTTTGTTCCTTAGCTTGAGGTCTGAACACTGAAATACAAATTTGAAGGAGCAAGGTAGCTATACAGGCAAATATATTTTTTATGTGTCAATTATTCAAAATATTGAGTCCAAAGCATATGAATGCATTTTTAATGGCTTAAATTAGCTAGATAGTTGCCTAAATGACCAACTGTATTTTTGTGTATAGACTTTGCTTCAGTTGAAGCTTTTAGAGTAATTCAAACTTTTATTTTAGTAAGCATAAAGATAAAAATTCTCTTTTGATTTGGAGAGTATAATTTTAATCATTTCAAAGATAATGGAATCTCCTTTATAATACCTTAATGAAATGAAATGAAAAAGTACACTTTTGAAAATAACTGTGAGAATAAGATGCTATAGAAATTTAACTTTATTTTACTATATTTTTACTTTTAGCTTCACTTAAAATTTATCTTTATGATTTTATCTAACCATTAAGTAACTTAGACTAGTAGTTCTCAAACTTCAATGTGGATCAGAATGACCTGAAGGGCTTGTCAAAACACAGGTTGCTGAATTTCTGTGGTTTTTTTTTTTTTGCGGTACGCGAGCCTCTCACTGTTGTGGCCTCTCCCGTTGCGGAGCACAGGCTCCGGACGCGCAGGCTCAGCGGCCATGGCTCACGGGCCCAGCCGCTCCGCGGCATGTGGGATCTTCCCGGACCGGGGCACGAATCCGTGTCCCCCGCGTCGGCAGGTGGACTCTTAACCACTGCACCACCAGGGAAGCCCTGAATTCCTGTGTTTCTGAATCAGTTGTTCTGGTGTAAGGCCCAAGGACTTGCACTTCAGACACGCTACAAGATGATGCTGACGGTCTTACTCTTGGAGAATCACTGACTAATATGCATTCAGTAGGGAAAAAACCCTTAATTACTCAATATAACAATAACATTCATAAATTTATACATTCTACAAGTATGTATTGGGTACTCACTATTTGCCAGATATTGGGGATACGGAAGAAAACACAACAGCCCTCCTATGAACTGGAGCTTAAGTGTTCCTGGCTACTTTAAACAAGGTAGGCTTCCTTAGTTTTCCACAGCTCTCACCTCTCTTGCTCTCTATTTTTATTCCTGGCCTTATTTAGTCATTTATGTTTCTTGTCTACTAGGCAAACGGATGTGCCAGTGCGGTAGTAGAGACACGTATGAGGTATCATCATGTCACAGGGTTAAGAACAGGAAAATCTATCTGGGTGAATTAGGAACTCCCCACAGGTAAAGGGTCCTTTGGAGAAGGTATGCTGGAGAAAGGAAGGCAGTCTAGTAGAGAGGGCACTATGCTATAAAAACAAGGTGGTATAAAATGTATGTGGTTTCAAAAAACCACCACTGAAATATGGGGTATGACGGCGATGGCTTGGGGGGCGCTGTGATGGGAGATGAGGCTACGGAGGTATCTGAGGCCACAACGTGTGTCTTTTGCTTAATGCACAGGGTTTCGGAGTTTTCTAATCTTAGGCAATAGAGAACCATTATAAAGAATATAAACAGTGGAGTATTATGATCTGATGCACAGTAGTGGGACATGTGATCCTGAGGAAAAGAAGCTGAAAGCAGAGATACCAATTTTGAGATCACCGCAGCAGATGTGTTGAGGGCCTGAGTAGGTAATTACAGTGGGCTGTATGAGAGAGATATTCAGGAGGTGTGCTTAAGAGAATTTGATCACTCTTCAGTCGGGAAAAGAGAGGATTAGAGAGAAAGAGAAGTTTAGCATGATGCCCAGGTTTCTGGCTTGGGTGGCTGGGATGATGACACCATTCACAACGTATGAAGAGCAAGAGTTTTTGACGGAATAGAGTAGATGGTAATTGGGACGGAAAGGCAAGTCTTAGCTTGAAAATGCTAAATTTCCAGAAGTGCTAAAATCTTCCAGAAAAAGATGTCCAGTGGGCAGTTGGATATATGAAGTTATAAGTAATTGGAAAAGTCTAGAGACAGGTGTGGTCTGGAGATACTGATTTGAAAGGGAGCCTTTATCCTGTAGGTCACAGATAAGTTTGCCCAGCAGGGTGTACAGAGAAGATGACTAAGAAGAGAAGAATACTAAGAGCAGCTTCTGGGGGATAAACAGTGTTTAAGAGTTTCTTGTTTAAGAGGAACAAGAAAATGGTACTAAAATAGCTGTCACAGAGATCAAAAGAAGCAAAGGAGCGTGGTGTCATGAAACATAAAAGAACCGAGAGAAGGGAATCGAATTCAGCACAGTACCTTCAACCTAGAGGATAACATTGAGAGCACAACGTAGAAAGCTCATTACAGTGGGCAGAGGAAGAAAGGAAATAAGGGAGACGATGAGTAGGTGTGGAAAATCCAAATGCCTGTAAGAAGAGTCAGGGGACAAAAGTAAAGAAAGCCAAGTATGAACAGCAACAAGGAGAGTTGAGGACTGTGGCAAACTGGGGAGTACATACCGTCTAAAGGTGCGGTCAGTATTCTCTTCCAGCTTATTGCAAATGTGTGGCCACATACTCATCTTTTTCCAAAATAAGCTAGATATGTTGTTTTGGCTGTGCCGTGCGACTGCAGGATCTTAGTTTCCCAACCCGGGATCGAACCCGGGCTCACGGCAGTGAAAGTCCAGAGTCCTAACCACTGGATGGCCAGGGAATTCCCCAGACATCGTAATTTTAGGTGTAATCTTCCAATTTTTAAATGTTGGCAACACATTTAACTAATTGAAACTCTGAGAAAATATTATTTGATGTAAACAGAATGTATCTATTGAAGTATAGGCTATTCTCAGCAGCATGAGCAAAAGGGAAAGCGCCGGTAGAAAACATAGCTGACAGAGGGGCATTGGAAAGGACAGATTTGGAAGGAATGGCAGAGGGAATGGGTTTCAAGTGGAGATGTGGACCCCAGTTAAGATTTGCCTCCAGGGGTTGAGATATATTTGTTGAGGGTGGGCTGATTAAGGGACTTCTTGCCCAAGCCCTCCCCTTGCTCGGAGGTGTGGAAGGGGAGGTGATTTGTCTGACATAGGAGGTGGATTTGACATGAGAGTCATGACGAGCCTGGTGAAGTTCTGAAATACTTGCTAAGGGAAAGAGATGAAAAGTACCTAAAAAATTAGGATCTCATGTATAATTTTGACTTGTAGTGTAATCATTTATAAATTAATAAATGATAAAATTCAGTATTTTTCTGTGACTAAAAAGACTTAACTTGGGCCTGCTTTCTTGTTGGGATATGTTTCAAGTTTAGTAAAATGAGAAAATTTCATGGATTTTTTTGACCGTGATGGAAACAGTAAATTAAGTAGACTTAAACAAAAACCTATTTTAAAATGATAAGAGGAGTGAATGTTATTAGTTAAAATTTATTTGGGGATATGAGCTTAAGGTCAACATTTATAGTGGCTCAACTGACTCTTTGGTTTTCAGACAGGATAAGAATATAGAATGCATTAATTTTCTGTTGGTTGTATATTGTTAAATCAGGATTTTTTTGTTTAATTCAGGTTCCCCCCAATCTCCTTAAAGAAATTTTTAACAAATGAAAACGTGTATGTGTGTCTGTGTTAACCAGACTGGCAATCCTAGATTTCTGCTATAAAATAGAAGAAATATAAGACTTAAATATATTTGTAAGTAATGTAAAATAAAACTTTAAAATATTTTATTTAAAATAATGAAAACAAAAGCCTCACACTTGACAATTAACTTTGAAATTAATAGTGTAAGCAAGGACACATAATTTGGTTATCTTTCATGTTGTGCAAATATTTCATAGAAACAGATATTAGAGCAGAAAAAAAGAGAACACATCTTCCCATTGCTCTTAGTTCCTTTAGATGTGGCCCCCTTTTAGTTGGTAGTAAAAGTAGAATTTTCTCTTCTACTCAGTATCATTTCCACTTTTCAGATTGCAGAGTTTAAACCATCAGTGAGAAAATGTTTAATTATATCTTTTATTTGGTATTTATATTTATTATGTAGTAATTAATCAACTCCGTTGTGCAGTATATATCAATTTGATAGACCTATCAGAATAATACTCTCTCCTGTACTTGCTTCATTCCAGGGGACTTAAGACATTTATTTGTGGCTGGTCCTGTATCTTCGACAGAGATTAAGTTTGTGAAAAATGAGTTCTTCCCAGAGAAAGTTGCTCACTTTTGCTGTGCTGTGTTCCTGACCCAGAAACTAGATATTTGTACTGAGAATTGATCCACCTTTTTATTCAATACAAGTCTCTAGGTTTCCAGAATTTACTCAGCCAATTGATCATAGTGCCTTTTCATGATGCATCTTTTCTATTATGTACTTAGCTCCTTTTCTATTACTTAATATTCTCAATTTAATACTTCATTTCTTTTTTGTCTAAGTTTCTTATAGCTCCTTCACATTTTTTCCCTTATTTTGTTTACATTTCAGGAGAGGCAGTTGAATATATAGAAACCCACATCATTTCAAACAAACAGTAGCCTCTCCCCATTACTTTCACTTAAATTCCAACACAAGGGCATGCCTACCCCCACAGACACACACACACTTACACACTCCTTATTTAGATAAGAAATTAAACTTTTTGAAAGTTGAGATGTTTCTGCAAAAAAGGGTGTATCAAAATTTGATTTGCTTTTATTTCCTTATTGAGTTATTTGTTTTAGAGGCTACCGATGGAGCAACAATGTTTGAAATAGCCAACATGTTATTTCACACAGGTAATAAAATTATACTTTAAGAAAAAAAAGGAGTTTTCCAAAGATCAGAAATGATACAAAGTAGAAACTGGATAGTATCAGAAGCTACCAAATATAATTTGTCTCTCTTTAACTTTTCTGCTTGATTTAACAATCAACTCCTCAAAAACTGACACCAAGAGAAATTTAAAGCATATAATGACAGGAGGTATAATCGAAACCAATATAATGGTTGTAAATAATAGGTCTTTGTAATGCTCTGGAAACAATTTTATCTGCATATTTGTACTCTCTCCAAGATTCCCTATATGAGTGACAGCTGCAGTGTAGGGAAACCATTCATGTTCACATAATAAGAAACAAACTACTGAATTTGCTATATGACTTGCACAAGAGATGCCATTTTAATCCTAGTATAAAGTTGCATAGATTATGTATGATACCTGGGAGGCTACTGTATAGATAGTCTTCCATTCAAGATATCAAAGTTTCAAGTCTCCATTTGTATTTCAGTTTGAAATGAATACGTTTTTTTTAAATCCCCTTTTTTGTCATAGGGCTGATACACTACTCCTTTTTTTACTCCCATCCAACTTGATGGACCATGAAAAACAGCTATTTTGGGAGGAAAATGAAGACTTTTTGAAGACAATAAAGAAACAAAACTAGGCTTCCCCCAGAAAAATTATCTCATTGACATTCACTACCAAAATACAGGCTGACATTACCTAAGGTATACTCTCAGGAACCATTCAGTAATGACTAAGTTGGTTAGTAGAAAATATAAAGATATCAAAAACAGTCATCAACTTAAAGGAACAAGTCTTTAGTATTACAATAGTTTTTTATAGTAATTCAGTTTTGTTCTAAACATGTCACCTGGGAGACTGACAGATTGGTGGTTTTAATAGAGAGTTTTTCCCAAGTGTGATATTGCTCAGAATAAAATATTCAAAATATTGGAATTGTATTACACTAATATATTTGTCCCAATATTGCCTTAACAGGATACTGTACTGTCATTTAGACGTACCTAAGGCAGTAACTGACTATGAGAAATTTTCAGCTGCAGTACATTTGATTTAGTATTAATTCAGTTTACAACATAGGCTTTTGGGACTGTGTTTTATATTTTACATATATTTTGCTATCTGATTTACATATAATACAACAATTTCTTTATGCAAATACTACAGTTATGTGACAAGGCTTCCAGCTTCCCACAGACAATGACAGTAACTTAAATTTTCATTTGCTCATAGATCCTCCTAAAAACCACAGAGATCAATAAGGGAGGCAAATAAAAATACCCATAAACTATGCCTAAAGAGTAATTAGAGAAGGAGACATTACAAACTTTAATTTACATGTAGTCAGGGAAATAAATGCCGAAGACCAGCAGAATTGGCTAAGAAGAGTACACGGCAATAGTCAGGCAGAAGCTAAGTGGAAAAAGTGGTGGGGCGGGAGTTCAGAAGTCTCCTTAGAGTAATGGAACACATATCAAATAGGGTTTAACCTTGGGAGAAGAGGTTTAACACTGAGTGAGAAATACTGAGAGAAGTTCTGTGACCTTAATGGACAAAGCATTGCTTACTAGAGAGACAATAGAAAGTGGCTAGAAAAGTGCACAAGACTCCAGATATCAGCCTTGGAAAAGCACTACATCTTGGAGAGGGGGAGGGATATTCAAAGGTGGAATTGTCCCTTGGAGCCTGGGAAATAAGGAAGCAGATAAACATAAGGTCCCCTTATTAATATAAGAGGGGACAGAATATTCAGAAGACAAAAACAAGCAAACAACAAAAACAGGCAGTGCCATATATTTTAAAGAACAAGTAACCCCCCTACCCACAAACCCTCCAAATTTACAAACTCCTTGCTATATATGAATGAGACTTGGAACTGAAAAATTTTTAAAGGCATGCAAACAAGACCTATTCCCTTTGCCCCCCCTCAGATTTCTTGCTAGTGATGGTCCAGGAAAGACCTTCATGAATAGCTATAAACAAGAATACTCTAATATTCATACAAAAATATCATAAAAGAAAAAAGGAAATGGGAATAAAAACATACTTTGCAGAGGAAAGTGTGCTAAATATCTGGTTATGAAACAGGATAGATATATAACATCCCAAAATAAATTTAAAAAATTCAAACCAGTAATTAGAGATATGAACTAAGATTATAAATTAGGAACTCAAAAACATAGAATAAAAACTGGACAAATAAGAAAATGCAAAGCAAGAACTGAAAGAATACAGGTACTACATTCAGGAAAGAAAAAGACAAAGTCATCTAAAAAATTAAGACACATTACAAGCAAATCACAAGAATAGAGGCTAGAAATGAGAGAAGCTAAGAAAATAAAATAGAATAAAGAGAGAAAAAAGGACCAGAGGAAAGTGATGGATATGAAAGACAGGCAAAGAAGGTGCAACATCCATATTATTTGAGTTCCTGAGGAAGACAAACCAAAAGAAATAAAATATTAAAAATTATAATTCAATAAAATTTCCTGAACTATAACATGAATTGAATGTACGTATTGAAAGGGCCCACCACGTATCCAGGAATATTGACTTAGAACGTCAAATCCAGACATACGCAAGCAATAGTTTTGGACTTTAAAAGTCTGTCTTGGTTTGAAATAGGAGTATTAAAATCTACCATTATTAATTTATTTCTGAAATTTTCTGGGACTTGGAAAATTAACAAAATCCCTTACAAAGGGCAGACAAGTGGATTGGCATCAGATTCCTCATTAGCAACATTTGATGCAAGAAGAGTGGAACACTATCTACCAGGTTCACAGGGCAAAAAGTGTGGGCCAAATATCTTATATGTACCCAGGCTGTCCTCCAAGTGTGAAGGCTATAGAAAAATAGTGTTGATTTACTCATGAACATTTACTGAAGAGGTGAACTTTATCCAAGAAGTTATGTTTGCGGAAACTTTGACAAAAAGACAAGTAGTGAGCATTGAATACATTTCACTAGAAGTTTAAGGCCAAAACAAAAGTGAGAAGTATGTAAATTACATCCTCTGAGAAGCTAGAAGTATCACAACCAAACAAAATGGAAGGAGAAGGAAATATAAAATAAGTTCATTGAGTGCCTTGTTGGTAAAAACTGGGAGTGAAATGATATGATTTGACAAACTGAACGGTAGAAGACTAAGCATACTTAGGAGTGCAAAGACACTGATACTAGTTGAGCTGGATAATCTGAATAGTCCAGTCTCTGGAGAAAATAATTGTTAAAAAGCTACTCCACAAATAAGTACCAGGTTTAGATGATTTTACAGGGGAATTGTACTTAACTTTTAAAGTCCAGATCATCCCCAAACTCTTTAAATGGTTATGTAGAGCATAAAATAGAGAAGAAACTCCAAATTATTTTCCTAAGTAATTCTAACATTGATAATAATACCTAACGAAATTGCATATACATATTCAAAAATTAGAGAGCAATTTCCCTGATGAGGATCGATGCAAAATCCTAAATTAATTTTAGATGAAAAGAATTCAGTATTACAAGATGAAATACATCATGTCCAAATGTGGTTCCTTTCAGGAATGTAAGAATAGTTCCATGTTAGTAACTCTATTAATAAAATTTACCATAAAAATAAGGAAACAGAATAGCACACTCATTTCCACAGATGATGAAAAGGCAATTTACAAATTTTAACACCCATTCTTAATAAATACAAGTCAATGGAAACTTCTATAAAATTATAAAACACATTCCACTCAACCACATGCCATCATTTGAATTAATGGGAATCACTGGTGGCGTTCACACAAAATTCAGGAACAATTGATGTTCACTATCAGTTTCTTTTTAATGATATGTTGGAGGTAATACCCAGCACAATTAGACAAGAGAAAACTATTAGATGTATAAGAATTGGAAAGGAAAATGTAAAGTAATCTTTATTTGATATTATAGAACATCTGAAAACCTCAGAACAATGTATAAGCCACTGCAAACTAAGAAAACTCACTAAGATAGACCATAAAATTAACATACTCAGAAAAAATCAGTAGCCTTAAAAATTATTAGAAGACAATAATTAAAGAGAAGATCCTATTTATAATAGCAGCAAAAACAAAACATGTTAAATGTCAAGTAGCAAAGTAAACAATAAGGAAAAATTTTAAACACTCTTGAAAGACACAAAAATTAGATTTAAAAATGAAAATACATATACATATTCCTGTATAGAATGACTCAACATCATAAAAATGTTACTTTTCCTCCAATTAATTTATAAAATTAATCTGAATCCAATAAAAATACCATAGGGAATTTTTTTTTTATCCAGACAAGTTGTTTCTAATGTTCATGTGGAATATGCAACAAGAAATAACCTTAAACCCTGAAAATTAATATTAAAGAGAGTATGTCATATAAGAGGTTAACCGTATATTGAAAACAGTGTGATTCTCAATGACACAGATCAAGAGAACAGAATAGAAAGACCAGAATATACTCATGCACGTAAGAAAGTTTAGTATGTGATAAAAGTGATATCTCAAATTACTGGTGAAAGACAGACTTTCTAATAAATGATGTTAGAACAACTGGAAAACCATTGATAAAATGACAAATTAAATTTATAACTTGCACTATAAACCAAGCTAAACTTAAAATGGATTAGAGATCCTAAAACATAAGTCTAGAAAAAAATATGAGTTTATTTACAACCTTGGAATGGAGAAAGCTTTTCTAATTATGACTCAAAAATTCAGAATTGACAAAAGAAAAGGTTGATAAATTTAGCCACATTACAAAAAAATAAAGGCTTCGTGTGACAAAAATTAGGAAAAAGATAAAAGACAATTTGCTGGGGAAGCGATTTGCCATTTATTCCACAATTTGAAAGAAAAAGACAAAAAAGCTGAACATGTATACAAGTAATGGACAATTGACAGAAAAAGAAATGTCCACAGTGCTCAAATATGTGAACCTCACTCATAATAAGAGAAATGTAAACTAAACTAATTGAGGTATTGCTTCTCACTTATCATGACAAAAATCGAGCAGACTGACACACTCTGTTAGCAAGGCTTTGGAGGAAAGATATAATACATTGTATTTTATACATTGTATATACAATATTATATACAATGTATATACAATACATTGTATTGTATTATATAATACATTGGTATTAGTGTAAAATGGTTCAAACATAAGGAGAGGAGTTTGGCAGTATCTAAAAAGATTACATATTCATTTACCCTTTGACCCAGGAACACCGCTTATAGAACCTTACTCTGAAGATAATTTTGTCCAAGAATGTACATATACACATGAAAATACATATGCACAATTTATTCTGCCATTATTACAATAGTCAAAATTTGGAAACAACCTAAATGCCCATCAGTAGGGGACTGGCTAAATAAGTTTGGTATAACCAAGTCAAATGGCTTTGAAAGCAGCTGATCACTTCTGTTAGGCACTGATGGGTAATGTCAGCTATGGCTTTTTTATATACAAATTATTTTACATAAAATGCAAACATATTTTGAGAACTGAATCAAAATGAAGCATGTATTAAAATTACTACAGTAGCAGAGTATCAAGAGCATTACGTTGTCTTTTACTTACGGTTTACAGTTTTGACTGGTAATATTGTATTTAGCCTCTCTGGGGAAGCAGAATTTTCTTCATCTGTCACATATTCAAAATTAATGATGAACATCATAGCCACGCCCTCTTGGTTTTTCACTGGAATGATGTGAGTGTTACAAATGAAAGTAGAACCTAAGGAGATTAAAAGAAAATGAGTGTAAGGTCAAAAATATGCCTTCATTTTGGAGTGTCAGTAACATTAAAATTCTAACAAAGCCCTCAATGACCACTGAAATTCAATTAAAATTTGATTTTTTTATTTCATATTTTATTGCACATATATTTACGTAAAAATGCACAAATTTCCCAGAAAGATTTTACAGGCAAATTCAAGTACTACATTATGGAAAAATGGAATCAAATCTTATTTGTTTTTATACTCACCACTTTAATAATAATAAAAAAAGACATATTCTTTAACTTTATAGAAATAACTGTCAGCCTTTTCTTATATATTTTAATTCTGAATCTATATAAAATATAGCTCTATAAATAATTAAGATAACTCATTTTTTCGCATCCTGAAATAATCTCAAATTATTTCCTTTTTCTTCTTTAATTTCTTAGACATCAAATAAAAAATGACTGACTCTGTCTTAAACATGTCCTAATAATTCTTTCCTTTTCTGTGTAAAATTCACAATGCCCAAATCACAATGATTTTGTTCGGTTTGTATTCTGTTAGAAAATAAGAACAAAACTTTTGTCTATATTATTGTGTTAATTTGATCTTTTTAACCGGGAAGGTGATATTCTTTTAAAAGCACAATTATAGGGCTAATAAGATACATTTTATTAGAATCTCCTGGAAATGAAATGAACAAAGGGATGACTCAGTTTACAACTAACCACTGACATCCATCCTTGAACAGAAAACCCAAGACCCAAGATTTAGAGAAGACAGTCAAGAAGCTGACTTCTTTTAAATCAACTGACTTCTGGGGTCTGACTTCTAAAGCTGAGTATTCCCTCAGAGCAGTTTCCTCACACATGGACCCTCTGAATATTTTCTTTAGTCGTGGTGATGGAAATCTCACAGGTTAGGGATTTATTTGGGTTCAAAAAATATTGTATTTTTTAAAATGCAAAAACTTCAGGAAGAGTTCAATCATTTAGGCAATAGAGAGTATTTTGATTGCTTTCTCTCTCTCTCTCTCTTTTTTTTTTCTAAACAATTAGCTGGGACCCTTTTGCATCTTGAGGAGAAGGACGGTTCAATGTAGAGGCAGGATCAGGGTGGGAGCAAGATCTGTCTGGCGTGAAACTCCGAAGGGAGATGTGCAGAAGTGAGAGTGTCACTGGCAAAGCCCATTGGGTCCCCAGGAAGAATAAGATGGAATCTAGGTGATAAGATAAGGTCTAACTTCTTCTTTTGTGCTTAGTCTAGCTTCACTTGCTCATAGGGTGCCTCGGGCAGCACCCTTGCACCCAGCACTTCAGACCAGAGTTCCTAGTGCAAAATGGCTGCGCCCGAAACCCCAACTCAGTGGGCCGCGTGCAGAGTTGCTGCGCCCTTGGCACTGCAATCTGGAGCCTAGAGGAGCCTTAGTTCCACCCCACTCACCAGAACTCCACCCCGCTTCCCCACAGTTGGAGCACTATAAAGCAGCCCCGCCCACAGCCTTTGGGGGCCGGGTAGGCGGGCGTGGGTGGAGGGAGAGCGTGGACTCTAGAGCAGGAGCTCACACCTCCTCTCCATGCTTTGATCAAAGAATAAACTTTCCTTTGCTTCTGAACCGCACTCAGTCTTCTTCTATTGGCTCGAATGACATTGGGCAGGAGGACCCTCGTTGAGGACCAACTCAGGAGGGTCGGTAATAAGGGGACCTCAAGAGGCTAGAGACAGGGTCATTGAGAGCTCCAACATCTACTGTGGATGCTCGTATTCCGAAATGGTGTTCCATGTATGCTCTCGCTATTAAAAACAAAGTAGGAGAAAACTCTTTCCTTTCTTCTCATCCCTGTGAATTGGCTCCTGCTGCCAGAGCTGAGAACAAAGGCTACTGCTAATATTGCTATAGATTGAGACATCACAGGTCGCAGGGCTTTTGAGGGTGGCCCTGGAGACCTAATTATTATTTATGAAATTGTTTCTATGGGTTAATGTGTTCCAATTTCCAAGGAACTGATTTACAAATACACTTTTAGAACATAGACTCTCTGTAAGTTGGGGATGCCTACGTGCTAGTTTTGATTCAGATTTTCAAATGTGGGTAAGCCTCGCCAGTTTGAAATGTAGACGAGCTTATTCATAATTAATTTCATTTTTTTCTATAGATATGGCCATAGTTTTGCAGCTATTGGAAAGGACGTTTTAAGAATGATGTGCTGCACCTTCACAGTCTTCAGCTACATCTTCAATTCATTTAATAAAATAGTTAGCTAGAGCAGTTGTCAGTTTCCATGGTAACAAACAGGATGACTTTAGTAAACAGAAAATAAGCAATTTAGGGCTATTCCATTAGCACTAAAAATAGAATTGCTTCAGGCCAGGCATCACAATACAAAATGATTAAACAGAGAGTCTGAGGAGATGCTAGAAATAGCCATTATGTATTTTGCTAATGAACCAAAATACATATTGATTTTACCACTTAAAATGACATTTCCTGGATCATTTAGAATACCATTGTGAATTCACAGATTTGTTACTTCACAGTTTCAAATCTTTCAACGTTTGAGGTTTACTGCTGATTGTACAATAAAACATAAAGCACAGATTTTTGAGAGATCAATAAATAGAAGATGTAGGGATAGAGATCTAATAGGTTTGTAATAGGGCAGAGTAATTTTGCTTTCAGTAATAAGGGACAAAAATCCTGTCTTTCAATACTAAGGCTGGTACATTTACTGTCCAGTGCAAAAAATCATACAATTATAGTGCTTTATAAAAAAGTTTGGCCATATGCATTGGTTCCATAAACATACTGAGTAAGTGTAATTAATCTAGGATTACTGCCCACTATCATTGTTCCCTGCATGTTTCTATTGAGCAATATATCTCCTTTAAAGTCAACTGAAGACTCACATTTACATTTTTTTCTCTTTTAGTTTTTGGATTTAATGTCTCCATCAATCTTGCATAGACTCCTGGAAAGCAGATACTGAAAGGAGATATATGGAATTTATAAGAGGAGAAGAATCTAATACATTTTACAGTGCAAAAACAGTTTAGCTTGCATAATGCTACGAACTCCAAGTTCTATTAAGATACTACTTTTGTAAAGTAACAGTACTCTAAAAAGTCATTATTGTGTGTTCCTAAATACTTTTCTTATTGCAACAGTGGGAGCAAGAGAAATGGAAGCATAACCCAGCAAATACTAATCTAGCAATGAAGACAAAAATAGACACTTTCAATAATGTATAAATAAGAGAACTAAAAAAAAAAAAATCTGGAAATAAAAAGTTCAGGCCTTGGTGAAATAAACCTTGTATTCAAATGAAATTAATAATGTTTTTTTAAGAAGCAGCTTATTTACAATAACATTATCCAATGATTATAAAATTATACATGCAATTATACTAATATTAGTTAGGTTCATTTCCATGTTTTGTCTCCTGAGTGAAAACACTGTCAAAGTGGGAAAGGCTGCTTAGAAGGAACAGTGCTAATTTTAATAAAATGTTTAGAATGTTAATTTTTAACTGTAGCCACAGAGCAAGCAAACTCGTGGTAATCTGAATAGTTACTCCTTTATTAATTAACTCCTAGGGGCATTTTTAAATAAAATACCAAGACTCTTCCTTCTGAGCTGCTTGAAAGATGTTTTATTCGACTTTTGTACTCATAGGGTATCCTTACCCTGAAATCAAAAAATGTCTACTGAGCGCCTAATATTGGGTCAGGCACTGGTCTGAGTTCTCAGATGGTAATGAGAAGAACAGCAGTGAGAAAACAAATCAAGGTCTTGAACTTGTAAAACTTATATCCTACTGGGGGGACATAATTAATAAACACATATATCAAGTAAAAATAAGTACAATGATGAAGAAGAATGCAGAACAAGGTGGTAGATGACGACAGTGGTAAGGAAATGCTTCTCCTGCAGAATGGCATGTAAGCAAAGACATTTAGGAAATGGGGAGGGGGGCTATGTAGCTCTGTCAGTGCAAAATCCTTTAGGTGGAAGCATGGCTGTGAGCTCAAGGAACAGTACGGAAGCCAGCGTGGCGGTTGTGGTGTAGGACGGGCTTGGACAGTAGGTAAAGTTAAAGGGGAAGTAGGGAGCCATACCTTGTAGATTGTGGGGAAAGGATAAAGGGTAGGAGGTTGAAGCTGGCTTCCCATTGCCTCTGACCTGAAGCTGGTTGGGAACTGTAATTTTAGAAGTGAGACCGTTTGCGTAACAGAAAGTAACCAGAAGGCTTTATTATCTGGGAATGACCTAATAAGGGAAGGATCTGCCAAACATCATCCAAAGTAAGTGGGGAGTTACTCTGGGGAATAAAGTTTAATGGGACGATGAAAAATAGAAGTTAGCTGCATTTTGTTCATAGTCTGAGCTTTGCACTCTTCAGTAGAACTCATACGGGTGTAAAGCTCTTAGAACAGTACCTGACATGGAGCAAAACTTAACAGTGTGAGCTATGCCTCTTGTTGGAGGGTCTCCAGAGGGGCAAGTTAACTCTCAAGTCTATGTAATTTCCTCCAAGCTTTTACCATTCTTGGAACCACAAGCTACACTGTTTGCTTGTATTTCTGGGCACCAAGTGGAGATTATTCTTCTCTGAGCTGATAGGTTTAGTGAATGCCTCAGAGTTTTAAATTCCTTTCTTTCTAGTAGATTGGGGGGGGGGGGGGAGGTGCTCTTTGAAGATTAAAAAAATATCATTGGAGACCTGTCCTAGAAGAAAAACTAAACATAGCAACCTTGGGATACAAAGGCCTTATCAAAGAGGCAGCATTGTTTTTTAAATTGAAGAGCCTATTAGAAAAGCAAAAAAGGACTGTTATACCTCTTAGAAGGAGAAAGCTACCCAGTCACAAATGACTTAAGATATAGCCAAGTGGAGACACAAGAGAGAAACAAGACAAATTTGTACTTGACTTTTCAGTATGTAATGTTTCCTTTTATTTCATTTTTTTAGAACCTCTTCCATCTTCTTCTCTCCAAGCCTCCAAGATGAAATATTATGCCTGTCAATGAGGTGCATCATTAGATATATTAATTTCTCATAGAGTATTGATGACATAATGGATTACCACTTTCTGGATACTTTTTTTAAGGGGAGTAGTGAAAAACAACAATCATCACAAGGTGAGCTCTAATGTGGCCTCTATATAGAGGAAATATTTTGGTTGTGTGGATAAGACCTTTCAGCTATCCCTCAGTTCACACCATGTAAGTCATTGCTTGCTGATATCAATATCACTTTTGGACAATTTACGACCTAAAGAACGGGAGAGGACCATCATGGAATCCTGGAACAAGATTCACCCGCGATGTGACTATACTCGGAGGTAAGGCCTACAAGGAGGTAATTAAGGCTAAATGAGGACATAAGGGTGGGGCCCTAATCTAATAGGACTAGCATTCTTATAAGAAGAAGAAAAGATATCAGGAGTCTGCACACACAGAAGAAAGGCCATGTGAGGACCCAGTGAGAAGGCAGCCATCTGCAAGCCAAGAAGAGAGTTCCTACCAGAAACTAATGCTGCTAGCACCTTGACCTTGGACTTTGTGCCTCCAGACTATGAGAAAATAATTTTCTGTTATTTAAGCCACTCAGTCTGTGGTGCTTTGTTATGGCAGCCTGATCTGACTAAGATGCCCTGAGGTGGAGCTTGTCAGGGCAGGCAGCCAGTGTTGCTAAAACAGATTAAGCTGAGAGGAAAGTGGTAAGAGATCCAGGTCAGAGAGATAACAGAGCAGGGGAGTGGGGTGGGAGTGGAGGGTGGCTGAGGAAGCAGCGCTTTGTGGGCATTGCAATGACTTGGGCTAACCATGTGAAGCCGTTGGGTGGATTGAGAAAGGGAAGTGGTAGGCTCTGGCTGCTGGAAAGACATGGACCCATGAAACATTTTTTGTTAGTTTGTCAAGTAATTTGGTTTACATAGACGAATTGTATACTAGAGCACAGAGTGTGAACTGGGAAGTGATGGACAAGGCTTGAGCCATAGAAGGTCATGTCCTGATGGCCTTCTATGTTCTTGAAATTCACCTTTTGGTCTTGGGGATGCAGTGATTGTTTCAAGTATGAGAGTATCTTCAGAGGAAGTATTTTAGTGTACAGACTGAGGACATGGCTCTTTCAGGTCCTAGTGATGTGTTAGAGAAGTAATTTCAAAAGGTAGAGGAGCTATTTGAAGAGACAGAAGGCACATTTAGAAAGACTATTAATAACTCATACAATATCATATCAACAAGAATAAATGGAATGGGTAATTCCAATGAGCCCACATAGTCTGTTTGGACTTCTGGACTGGGTCAAACTTGACTGCTTGTGGGAGGCAAGTCTTCTAAGATTCGCCCATTCTCTTACTTTACCAGTCACCTGCTTAAACCTAAAGGAGTCTAGTGAGAGCACAAGAGGAGGAACTATGTGAGCTAACAAAAACACTTTATACAAAAAACATTATTAACAAAAGAACTGAGCTGCGCCTCTGACGATGCATTAGGTCTAAAGAAACAAGCTTAACGTAATAGTCACCAACATACACAGATTTAACGTAACAATCACCAACATGATTAAGTTGAACAACTGTGAACGTATTTAGATAGTTTAGGTATCTGATGGAGTAACATGGGACTAGAAGTACCCTTTCCAAATTTCCAGGAGAGATTATATATATGCCTTTTATTTGCAAAATGAAGAACTAGCCTAATTTACACAAGCCTGGTTGTCACGCTCATACCCTGTGCGGTAGTGTTAGCACTGAAATGTCAACAGCATGAATTATTTATTTTTAATTATGTCTTATTTAAAACAATTTTAAACATTCAGAAAGTGCTGAGGCAGTGCCAGTGAGTAGTAAATTCCTTGGATATGTAGCTCTGTGTAGTCCCTGGAATTGGACAGACAGGGCTCTGCTATTATTTGCTGAGTGACCTTGGGCAGGTTACTTAATCTCTCCAAGACTTAGATTCCTCATCTGAAAAGTGAGGAAAGGAAGAGAGAGTACCCCACTTCACAGTACTGTTGGGAAGGTGAAATTAGGCAATACGTTGAAAGTACTTAGCATGGAGTCTGGTATGTAGAAAGTAAGCAATAAACAAGTTTTATTGTTATTAAATGGAGTAGGAAAACCACTTTCTCAACCATTGAAATGGTGGTTCAATTTCCTTCAAAGGTTTGATGATGAAATTGAGTCATTCAGCTCTTAAGGAACTTCAGAGATAAATCCATCAGCTTAATCCCCTTGTCTTCAGAGGAGAAAGTACATCAAACAGCAATTTGAACAGAATGAGAGCTTAGTAGATGGAAGATTCTTTTATCTTCTAGTGTCTTAAAATGTGTCTCCTTAACTTTGTAGTGACGAGGCCCTTAGTTTGATTCCCATATTTTTCCTGTCCCTGTGGACTGTCCTATTGTCTGTAAAAAGTATACTATATACCAGGTAACTTTTGTGATAACAGAACTCTGTCTCTTTTGGCAAGCTCCATAGTGCAAAGAATTTGGTATATAGTAGAAATGTATGAAGCAATCTTTATTTCTGGATTTGCTCGAGAAGTACCATGATCAGTAATGAAAGCACATTTTAGAAAGAAAGGTAATAATAATAGCTAACGTCTATTGGGTGCCAGCCACTGTTCTAATGGCTTTATGTGCCTCAATACATTTGCACCTTCACAAAAGCTTGATGATGGTACCATTATCATTCCTATTTGCAGATGAAAAGTAAGCCATGCACAGTCTCTCCTTGCCCTTGATTTTGGGGCATTTCTTCCCCTTTCCATGACTGGGTAGAATACTTGGTTCCAATTCCTTCTTTATGCCAAGACCCTGAGTTCCATGATTTTTAAATCAGGTAAGTTCTAAGAGGTTTTTATCTTTTATAAGCAATGGCCTGAGAACTAAAATTCTTTCCACTTCTTTCTCTCAGTCTTGCACTGTCCTCCTGGCTTAGGCAGAATTCCCTTCTGCTACTTGGGAGGCAGGAAGGCATCATCTATCTGTCCAGGCTTGCCCAGCCCCACATTCCATTTGAATCCATCCAGTCATACATTGCCCCATGACCACTTTCCATCTCTCCTTCTTTTTATCAGCTCTGGGCTTTCTGAGAATAAAGGTGCTCCACTCTGCTCCCTCAGTCCCTGTATACTATCTTTACTACTACTATTAACAACTATATAATTAAATCATGGCTACTATTTTCTGAATGTCTTCTATGTGCCACATGTTTCTCATGAGAAAACTTTATCTCAAAGAAGTTTCTCAAGTAAGTAGTAGAACCAGGCTTTGAACTCAGACTTTTACAGTTTTCGCTCTTTCTCTTACATCAGTGTTTCCCAAACAGTGAGATGTTAATCGATGCTACCGGAAAGGGCTTTCTGTTAATGATCCAGTTTGGGAAATGTTCTCCTCTAGAAGATGCTCAACGCACATCATTGTATTAGAGGTTTTGAGAAGTTCTGTAAAAACAAGTATATATTTACTTTGTTTAATGCAGCACTTCCGAAATCAACTTGACTCTGAAATACTATTTTAGAGAAATTTGCAATAACATCCAGCTCCTTGGAATGTCATTGGAAAACAGTGAATTGGGTTAGCTCCCTCCCTGCTTTAAAGACATCCTTCTGAGAGGGAGGAAAATAAATATCATAGGTCACCTAGATGCTTAAGTGACAGGGAACAAGGGGCTGAAGCAGGAGGGGAAAGAGAATGGCAAAGGCCAGTGTTACCTATGCAATACATTTTGCTTGGTGTTGGTCCTGATCTAAGCTCTCAGAAATCCAACTAAAACAGCATTGGCATATTTGATCACATATTTTGCAGCAATGGTTTTCCCATAAGCTAGAAGGTTACCACTAAATGAAATATGATAGAGCACTTCACAGACTAGGTCTAGTTCATACCATTTGACAGAGATCAGGTTTTAAAGCACAGAAGCCCTCATTCAATATCCATTACTATTCTGCATCAGATATTGCATGAGAAAACTCTGACATCTGCAAGGAAATATTTTCACTCTGTTTTCTCAGGAAGTCTTTCCTCTTCATTTTCAAAATGTGAACATATGTGAACTTACAATTATTTGTTGACTCTCACTCCTTTCCACTGACGCTTCCTCTGTTAACATTAATGTTCAGGTGTTAGGTTCTCATCATACTTGTAAACTTGATGTTTGAAAAAAGCAAGTTTAATTGTCTTTCTAAACTTGATAAACCACTAAGAAATTATTTGGGAGTTGAAATAAGGAAGAAAAACTTTTACACCTTGTCTGATTCATAAATTAGACTGTCTCTGTAGATGTACTACTATATTACCCACTTCCTAGCCCTGGTTCCCATTTAATTTTTGAGATTTTTGGATTGAATTAGTGTATTGGGACATATAAGTGTTAGAACAAGCTGAGGCTGATTTACAGGCAAACCAAGTCTACGTTTGTAATCAGGAACTTTTGGGGCATGTTTATGACAATTTTTTAATGCTTTGTGGTTTTTACACCAAGTAAATGTTTGTTATTTGGTTCAAAATTTTTTTCATAAGACATACTCATGTTACCAAGCCTCTGATATACCTCAAGCAAGTCCATCCCACCCAACTGCCATTTACCCAGTAAAACTGCATTAACACTGAACCAACTGGACTGACTCAACATGAGAGCAAATCTGCACTTCACCCTGGTATGTACACACTACTGTCAAGGTCAAACACAAGTAGAATTCTGAGGCCAGGCACCGCCACGCGGATGTCGTTGCTGATGAAGGCTGTGCACGGCCATATGCCTGGTGTGCTGTGTGCACGGTGTATTCTTGGTTGTTGGTTTGCTCTCACTGTGTTTGCACAGAACTTGATGGGGTTAAAATTAGGCTCTGTAGGCCTGTCTGGGACAAAAGTGATAGAAGCAGAAAAAGGTGAAATTGAAGATATTTCTCTAGGTAACTTAACTCTCCTCTCTTTTCACAAAATTTCCTATTCCATTTGACCATTATAACTTAGGATTTTCATTTTTATTTTTTAAATGCCTAGGCTATTTTCACAAAATAGCAGAAGGAGCAGAAAGGATGTCCTGTCCTGGAAACTAGTGAAAGCAGGGCTTTTTCTCCCATTGGCAGCGTTAGTGGGGAACTGCTGGGCTTTGACACCAGGCTTTGGGGCATGTGGCTACTACAGATGTTCTCTATTCCCGAAGGCTGCCAGAGGCATGGACCTGCCGCAGACGCCTTATGGAGGGATTGCTTTGCAGTGGTTCATCTTGCCCTGCATATATTTTTCCAGAAACGGTTGCACAGCTACACAGAGAGATGTTCTATTTAAAATTCACCCAGACCACACTTCTTGTTGCTTTTGCGTTTTACCCATACCAGGATTCACGACCAAGCCTAGTGCCTTTTCAAGGTAGCAGAGTAGTGACTGCCGTGGTCCAGCTACACACTGAGACCATAGAGAAAGATGTGGGGTGGGATGATCTGATTGATGCACACAGCAACATGTTAATCTGAGGGGCAAGATGTACTTTCTGTATCCACGAGAGAATGTACAGTGTAATGGTTAAGCATAAAGCCTCTGCATCAGAATGTCAGGGGCTAATTCCTGGATCTGCCACTTGGCAGTGTTTGATATTAGAATAAGTGACTTAAATGCTCTGAGACTCAGTTTTTTCCTATCTGTAATATCAGGAGGATGATGTTACCCATTTCACGGAGTTATTGTGAGGATGAAATGAGCCAATATCTGTTAAAGTTTAAAACCTTGCCTTGTATATTGAAAGAAGTGTCTCATCATAAAGAGATGATCAAAGCATAATTTTGAGTTCTGTAGCCAATCATATCTTTAAGTTGGGGAGAGGGGACAAAATGTGCTTGTAATATACTCATTTCCCTTGTGAGCATCTAACTGCCTACGCACACTCTGTATTTCCAGTCCTATTGGCCTCTAACTTTATAATTCCCTCCCCAGACCTTGCCTCTGATGTGCCCTTAGCCCTAAACTTCTCCTGTCCTATCTTTTATGAAAATTTACCAGTCCATATATTTAACCAAAGGTCTTCCCTAAGCACTTGCTGACAGAGATACCTGGGGCTTAATTTTCAGATAAATCTCAGCTCTAGTATTTGAGATTTTTTGCAGATAAACCCTCTGCTCTTTGATTTTACCCATGACTAGAAATAGGCTGGACATGTGCATTGGGAGGAGGCTGAGGTCTGTGAAAGCCAACCACATGCTCCTGCCTTGTACCTCCAATGGGTTTTATTATTTTTTTTAATTAATGAAAATATGTAATATTAATAGTTATTATTTACTGGTGCAGTTGGCTGACATTTTCCCCTAGTCTCCTCACTTTATGGAAGAGTTAGAAAAGAACATTTTTAAAACCAGAGGACAAAAAGGGTTAATGTTACTTTAAAATTACATTCTCTCTATATATAAATATATATTAAAATACCAAGTTTTTTCTCTGGATGCAAAGATGTTCATTCTTTTAAAAATGTCTAAAAAAAAAGGAAAAACATCCCCTTTCCTCCCCTCAACTTTTGTGCTCCAGAAAATCTTCTATTCCATAAGTCTGATCGTAAAAACTTCAAGTATTAAAGTAATTTGTACATGTAGAGAGAAAAATGACTTTTTCAAAATATACAGGGGCAGCTGTCAAATTGATGTATTATATATTGTGGTTCTGTTTCTTGAAAGAATTTTTTCGTTATTTTTACATCTAACAAAGGAAAAAATTAAAAAGAGGGTAAGAAACGATTCCAGTGGGATGATTTTAACATGCAAAATGCCCCTGGGGTTTCTTCTTTCCTTGCTTTCTTCTTCCTTACCTGCCCACCCACCCCCTCCAACACACACACACACACACACACACACACACACACACACACACACTTTCTGTAAAACTTGAAAATAGAAAGCAAAACCCTCAACTTGTAAATCATGGGATTAAAGTTGTACTTACAAATATGAACTTTGGATCACTGTATAGACTGTTAAGTTTGATTTCTTACTACCTATTGTTAAATAAACTGAGACAGGAAAAAAAAAAAAAAAAGCCAGGGTTAATTCCATCAGCTGAAGGTTAAGCCTTTAGCTTCTCTAAATGCGAACCTCCATCTGAATGTCAATGACTCTTTCTTTTTGCCTGATGACTTTGAAGCTGATTAGTGATTCTGTATGTCAACATGTTACCTCTCTTAGTTAATCTAAACCCACTTGATAGGAACTTCCTGGAGATAAAGTCCTATATCAGAGAAGTTTCTCTAAAGATGGGAATTTCAGGCAGTATGGTGAGCCAATGGTAGAGATGTTTTGATGGCAATGGAGACTTTTATCACCCCTCAAATGGTAAAGAAGAACTGAAAAAAATATTAGATAGAACACACTGGTGAGATTTCAGTAGACATTATAAAACCACTAGCAAGGTTGATCTATCATGTATTACATTTGAGAAGAAAGAGATTCAGAGTTTTAAGATGAAAAGACTATTTCTTAGGTTCCTTTCCTTTACTGTCATTGTAAATTTCTAGGGACAAAGAAAACAGACAATATTATTACAATTAATGCTAACAAGAACAGGAAACGAATCAACATTGAGTCATCTAGTAACATCACTGGAAAGCACAGTAAGAAGGCCCTATTCCAAAATTTTGATTGACCAGAAGAGATTGGATTGATGCCATTAATGTTCTTTAAAATGCTGCTCCTTCTAAGAACTGCACCTGAGAAGCAATCATGTATTTCAAAGTGTCTTCGTGTGGACTTTATGGAAAGCTTCCCAGAGAAGTGACAAGTTGCATCTTAATTAAGAATGCGTTAAGTATTTCCAAGCTCATCTCAGAAGCCATGGTGATAGGGAATGCTTGACAAAATGTATGAATGGTATTTGAGAGCCCAGTTGGAGGGAGAAAAATTGAACAATGGCATATGCTGCTCCAAAGCCACATCCTCTCTAACAAGGCATTGAGATTGGGGTATAAGCATTGTTCGTGTTTCTGCTGGATTTCTTCAGTTTCCCTTCCAGGCTCACTCTGCATCCTTCTTTTCCTGCTCAGAATGAAGAGAAGATGCTGAAAGGACTCTGTTATCCTCTGAATTCCAGTTGGGTTTTAGCCAGTGGGGATTTCCGGTAGGAAATCGCAGGAAGGGAGGAAAGTGATGGAGTATTTTTTCCTTACACTCTAGTCCTACTGGGTTGCAGAGAGTTGGATGCATCCATCACTAAATTTCAGTTTCTGGCAGCCCTCATATAGCCTCAGGGTTCCGGTAATTATCACTCCCTCTGCCTGCCTTTTCGAATGGCTCTTCACTGTTACTCAGCCTGGAACACTGCACCATTCCTTATTGTGCTTTTATATGTTATTCTTTTATTAACTCTCTTCAAATTACTCGATTTGAGCATTCAAAAAATATTTGAATATTGATTCATCCAAGATAAAAATACTACAAAACAAGGGAAGTAAGTGGAAACTTGGTAAGCAGACATTCCATATTTAAGGAATAAAGATGTAGCAAAATACTGGGACAATGAGAATAAATCGTACATGTTAAACAAGACAAAGAGAACCCCAAAAATTAAGCCAGATAGTAGTAATAAGGCAGCACATTTGTCCCCATATAGATTGGCAGAAATCGTAACCATGAGAAAATGTGGGTGTCAGGTATTTGGATATGATAAATGACTTTGAGATAAAATTCCTTTAGAATTTCAAGGAAGCTGAAATGTAATAGGTTTAGCTCTGAGCAGTGGTCAGAAGAGTGGTAATTATTAAGTGGTAATAGCATGATCAAATTCAACATTTTAATAAAATGAGGGGAACCAAAAATAGCCATTGGAAGGAGGGTGCCTAATGATAGAAAACAAAGAAACAGCCAAACTGACAGAATATTTAAAACATTTTTAAAAAACTACTCATTAATATCCCAGGGGAAACCTTTAAGTCATTTAAAAGCACCACAATGTATTTCGAAGAAAGTAACTTGACCAGAAGTCCTGCATGATTAAGTGATAAAACTACACACCTGAATGAAGAAAAAAAAAAAAATTAAGACTTTTTTCCCGAAGTGAAGAAATTATGAAAAAAGAATCAGGGAACCCAGTAAGAGTCAAATGTCAAGTGTAAAAAATTAAGCAAAAACTAATTTGAGGGACACTTGCAAATAATTTCTAAGTGATTAATTAAGTTATTGGATGATTAAAAAAAACAAAGGCAATGAACTGGGGAACAAATTTGATCCCTGTAGAAAAGGAAACTCAGCTAAGAATTCTATTAGACGTGGAGTAGTTCTAGAACCGCATTATATAAGCGGAACGCGTTAAATGTGTTGTACAAAACCAATATAAATAAATCACCTCCCATGATCAATACTTAAAGTACTCAAGGTGTGGTGCTGGCGCCCAAAGTATGTAATTTATTATTTTGATGATCAATATGCTGGTCAGCGTGATTCCCATGATAAGCAGTTTAAGAGGGATCAACAAATTAGAGCTCTTCCATACCAGGCAAGGTGTTGGCAATGGTAATAAATTGTAGAATACTGTAACCCTGTTGAGAATAATGTGTTGGTGGAACAGTAACATTTTTCTGTAAGGCAAAATCTGGTCTATTTGATCTATTGCAGATTTCTGAGTTTAAATAAAAACCAAGCAGAACCAAAATGAAAAGATAAATAAAACGAAGGAAAAGGAGAGAAACTGTTAGCTGGCTACTCTGAACCTAGCATTGTGGTAAGAATTTTAACACACCCATTAAATACTGACAGCGCTCCAGAGGTGGGAATTACTGTCTCCATCTTATAGAGGGAAACAGACTGAAAGGGTTCCATAACTACATCACTAAACTGGCTGAGGTCGAGTCACCATGAAAAAGGAGAATCCAGACCCTTGCCCAGGTTTGGCGGGTTCTAAGTACCCTGTTTATTTAAGTAATTCATTTAGACTTAAAAATTTTTAACAGATATTTACCAGAGATTTTAAAAATTGAATGACAGTCTCATTTGGACAGTGTTTTGCAAAGATAAGGAGCTGATTCAAAAATAAGAAAGAAAAAAGGAGAGAAATAATCAGGCATTTCTATGCCTAGGACTTGTTAACAGTGTTTGGTAGGTAGAATTCTAAGATGGTCCCCAAGATTTTCTGTCTCTGGTATACGCATCCTGCATAATCCTAGCCACAGTGAATATGATGGGTTTAACTCTCACAATTCATTTACATCATATGGCACAGTTGACTTTAAGAAAGGGAGATTATCCAGGGGAACCTAACGTAATCATCTGGGACATTTGAAGGCAGAAATTTTTCTCTGGCTGGTCACAGGAGGGGAAGTCTTTGCTGGTCCGGAAGAAAGCAAACACCCTATTTTGAACAGCTGAGATCAGGAGCCCCTAGAAGCTGAATGTGGCACCAAACTAAGAGTTAACAGGAAAGCAGGGACACAGACCTACAACCACAGAAAATGAATTCTGCCATCAACCAGTACACCTGAAGAAGACCTGAGCTCAGGTGAGAACCACAGCCTGGGATGATAGCTTGATTTCAACCTGGTAAGACCCTCAGCAGAGAACCCAGCCACACCGTGTCCAGACTTCTGACCTCCAGAACCATGAGCTAATATATGGGCATGGTTTTTAGCTGCTAATTTGTAGTATTTTATCAGGCATCTGTAAGAAACTACTACACAGCAAAAATTACTTCTGGAACTTGTCTTATCTGACATTTTTACAAAAGTTCAGTAAAATCACAGGGAGCTTGTGCATGTCGTATAATTCTGACCTATGGGGAATACACTGAATAGAGATTTAGTTATGTTGACTGTGTGGAATGGCAGAAAAAGTTTCAGTGTGGGTTTGAAGGCAAGGCATTTTAGGAATAATTAATCCAGATGATATTTGCAAGATGCTGGATTGGTCTCAACCAGCAATTATGAGTCATTAGAAAGCTACAGTGAGCATTTTCATTGCTGCCCATAGACATAGGCTCAGCATGCTCCTGTTGAGTAGACCAACAACATTTCTGAGCACATCCTTAGGAAAGGTATTGGAAACTCACTAGAAACAAAAGGTCTGTAAAAAGTATAGGGTTAATCCATTCCCAAGATAATATAAAGAGTTACCCTTCTTAACTAGACATCAGGAAGTGCATGAGTGATAGACAAGTTCCCCAGATATGCAATTAAAATGAGCAACAGGCCAAACTTTCTTAGGAAGTATACATCTTACAGATATACCCCTTATCTGGAAAATTAAAGATTAACGGACTATTCTCAAGGTTTATAAAAATAGATAAACAGAAGGACTGCATATTAGGTGTATTGGAAAGAATCTGTGAGTCCAGTTAGTGGGGAAATGCTGCTTCTTTTCTTTCCAGATGTTTCATGTCCAGAAAGCTAGATTCGCATAATACTCCCGACCCCTCTCCATCCCTTTAGTCACCTTGCCCTTGGGAAGGTAGTGTGATTTATCTGGTTGGCAGAATTGGGACAGTATGTTGGGAATGTTTGACTCAGCTCTTCTTTTTACCTCTTAAGAATAAGCCTGACCAAAGGGAGCACACTTTCTTCTCTCATGTCTCTAACTGAGTAGATAAGGCTGTTGTATTCTGGGGTTTAATATTAGGAAGTCTAAACCTCCCAAAAATATAACCAGAAAATGCTATTCGAGACATTTTTTTGAGTAGTAAAGGTGAAGTTTTGTTCCAGGAATTGCACGCTTTTATCATATTTTTCCACTAGTTTAATGTTTGGTGTGTGGTAGGGAAGGAGGTGCTATTTATTGGGTCTCCTCAAAGGTCTTAATTAGAACAAGAGAGTTCCTCCTAATGTTACAAAAAGGAATTCTTAAAATTGAAACTAAAACAAAGCATAGTTTTATTCATAATTATTAGTATATTTAAGAAATTTGTTACTTCAAGATGTACAGGATGAAATTACAAAGGACATCAAGAAGGGTTTAATGAATCTAATTATGATACGTTTAAAAGGATTGATCCCCTTATTTCTGAGATGACATAACTGGGTTGTTATATCATTTTGTATAGTATCCTTGGTATGTTTTAATTTCTTTGCTCATTATTCATGCAATAATCTAAACCCTTGTGGCATTTTTAACATTTGAAAAAATTTCCAGCATTGGAAAGATTCCTTATGTCAACATATAAAGACTAAAAATCACCTTTAAGCCTCAACATGGAAGATTGGCAATCCTCGTTCTCCTGAGTATTTTTCTTTATTCACTACCACTTTACAGCTTGGGTTTTTAATTACTAAATTCTTGGTACAGATTGTGAATTTTACATTTCATAATTATTCTAAGAGTTGTTATGAGCACTATGGAACCAATGGAAAAGTATGACAAAGAGTAATTAACCTTTTAAATACAAATCTTCCTAACAAGACAAAAGAAGTGACAAAAGAAAGTCTAAAATGAAGACACTAACTGGCCATGTTAGATACCTCATTCTCATAGTTCCTTGGACCCAGCAGTGAGAAAGATACATGTTGCCTTCATCTAAAAAACACAATTTAAGAATCGTAACTTTTCTCTTCTCTTTGCAGGAATCTAGGGAGTCAAGGGCAATGTAACAGACAATCCCAAAGGGCTCCAGTTACCTTTTAATCTGAATCTCCTCAGCACTTTTAAAAGGATTCTGTACTTTATTATTCCAGTGTACACTGATAGTCTATTTCACAGGATTCTCTTGTGTTATTCCTGTATAAGTTAACTTCCCAATTTGAGTATAAAATGAAATTATGCCACTCTTGGCTTGTTTATGTTTATTAAAACCACATAACCCTTCTGCACAAAGGTTTTGATTCAAGTTTAATGAATAAATAAACTTCCAATAGTAGGTTCTACCAGAAACTGCATGGCTATAACTCATAGTAGAGTTGGATCTGAAGTAACTATGTTAGTTGCATTTGCTTACACACCCCCGGTGTACTTCTTTATAAGATTTAGGGAATATTGGGTTATCAGTGACTTAGGGATCCTAACTTCAAGAAACAAGCCGCTTCATCCTTGGCATAGCTACAGAGATAGTTCAAAATCATTGTGACAAAAAGCAGTAAAAGTAAGATGTAGTTTACTCCATACCCTTTTGTGTCATTTTGGAAGGATACAACTAGAATGAACTTACGCGTGAACACTGAGGGAAATGAGTGAGGATTACAAAGAGAGGTATAAAATATAACCACGCTTGTGTTCTTATCAGAATTCAGCACGTGAATATTTCTATGACAAGTGTCGCTAGCTAGTCATACTCTTCTTAAACTTTACATATTTGGCTACTTTACTGTGAAGAAATGAGCTATGCAATTCTTTGTCGTGACATACCTCACTGGGAGTGTATTAGTTTCCTATTGCTGCTACAACAAATTATTACAAACCTAGTAAGTTAAAACAATATGAATTAATTATTTTACAGTTCTGGAGTTCAGAAATCCAAAATGGGCTGGCAGGGCTGCATTCTGGAGGCTCTAGGGATGAATACTTTTTTTGTTTTTTACAGCTTCTAGAGGTCATCTGCATTCCTTGGTTCATAACCCCTTCCTCCATTTTCAAGCAATTAATGTCACATCGTCTTCATACTCTCTTCCTTCCCTCTGCTTCTGGGGTCACATCACCTTCACTGACTGTGACATTCCTGCCCCAATTTTATAAAGACCCTTGTGATGACATTGGGCCCACATGGAAAATCCAGAAGAATCTACCCATCTCAAGATCCTTAACCTAATCATACCTGCAGAGTCCCTTTTGCAGTGTAAAGTAATACATTCACAGGTTCTGGGGTTTAGGGCATAGACCTCTTTCCAGGGCCATCATTCAGTGTACCATAGGGGATATACTTTATTTATGCATGTATTTGTCTACAACCCTTCTAGAAAAAGAAGACTTCATATGAATCTAAGAAGCCAAAAGCTTCTGGTAAAACATTTCATACATGCGTCCACATGACTCCATGTAAAAGATTTATTATGTGAAAGTTGCCCAAACATCTAGCAGTCAGTGGGGAATCCAGAATTGTCAAATGAGAGGAACTTGGTTAGAAGGCGAGGAATAGGAAACTGGTCAGAGCTGTGTTTTCATAGCAAGCTTGATGTTTCTACAGGGATCTTACATGTATTTGTAGGAGGATTGAGATCAGGGGCTAATGAAACTATTGGAGTCAAATTCTTCCCTTCCTCTCCTCCATCAAGCCAAACCTCTCGGCTCTATCACTGTTAGTGTTTGAATATCCTGCTTAAAGGAGCAGAGAAGAAGAGATAAGACAGGCAGGTTGGTCCCGCTGTGTGAAATTTACTTGGGGTTAATACCAATTAAATAACTCACTCTCTGACATTTTGTATTAATCTTTATGTCAGTTCAATGTTAGCATGCTAATACCTCAGTTTCATTCAATTTGTCAGTATCTATGGTTGATATTCTTTACCCAAATTCTGTCTTCAGATATTCACATATGTTTGGAACTTACTTAGTCTTTGATTAGAATTTTACATGACATAATGAAATAAAGGTTCTCTTCATGACATGCTGAACATAATACAGGCACCCAAAGTCCTTAACTAAACTTGATTATTTATGGAGCCTGATAATATTATGGGGAGTTTAGGTTTTTGATTTTTCGAGTTTTTGTGGTCCTACATATTGGTTTTATTAGAATTTTATCTGCATGTAGATGAGCAGACTCATGGTTTCTATAAGGGTTTAGAGTTAATAAAGCATATGCCATATGATCATAAAATATTCTGATCTATTTGAGTAAAAAGTTCCATATATTTTAAGATACTATTTTTTCTGGTTTTCTTGTTTATAGAATCCTATGTGTGAGATACTTTTTAAAATAAGAATGTTCATTGCAGTGTTTTATATAATAGCTCAAATTGTAAAAAAAGAAAAAAATAATTAAAATAGAACTCTGGGTATATTTTACATATGTTTTTGTAAATTAGAATACAATGTGGTTATAAGGAGAAATGAGGCATATTTCTATGTATTGTTGTAAAACTATATCCCTATGATATAGTGAAGAGTTAAAAAAATTAGCTTGAAAACTAAGCATTTATGATTCCACAAAGTTTTGCTAAAAATGTATACATGTAATTATGCACGCTTAGAATAGAAATCTGGAAGGAAACACACTTATACATCAAACTGTTACTAATTAAAACTAACACTGAATACTTATTTTATTCCAGACTCTGTTATATGTATTCTGCATGTATCATTTTATGTAGTTCCACAGAAAGCCTAAGAATTATTATTATTTTGATTTTGTAGATGAAATTGAATCACAGAGAGATGAAATAACTTGCCAAAGACACTTGATTATCTAACACTATCTTTGGGATGTGAATATTAAAATGACTCTTACCTCTACTTTTTTTTACAGTCTATGCTGGAATTCTCAATAATGAGTGTGTATTACTTTTATAATTATAAAAAAGAAGAAAGGTATTTTTCATTTGGGGAAAAAAAAAGATCCCCCACAAAAGAGGAAATCAGTGGGTAACACCTGGTTGCAATTTACCAGCTATGATATATTATTTAAAATGCAAGAAAACTGATACTTGAAAACCTGTCTTACTGAGTCTTCAAAATCCATTATTTTTAAAATAAATTCAGTTTAGATCCCCAAATCCCCACGCAAATAACTGAATAAAAATTCAATATGTTTTGTCTTCGCATGCTAGTTCCATCTCTTCCTAAAAATTTTTACAGTAAGCTTCAAAACGTGAAATAATGTCTTCATTTTAAAGTTAGTTTATAGAATTTTAAAAACACATAGCATCAATACAATGAAATCACTAAATGATTTTAAAAATCATGTTGGTTTTAGTTAAATTGTATTAATGGATTTATAGAATGAAACAAAGGACAATCACGTCTGGAAAATCATGCAGTAGATAGTGTTCTGGTAGCTATTGCTATGTAGCGAACCACCCCAACAAATAAATAATTTTTTATTATTTTGCATCGTTCTGTAGGTTAAGTTCTGAGCTGACTTGTTCAAGCTTAGTTTCCTTCATGTTTCAGTGAGATTTCGGTTGTCGTTGCAGTCATCTGAAGGCTGGACTGGACTGGCTATCCAAGATGGTGCACTTTACATGGCTGGCAGTTGAAGCTGGCTGATGATTGAGAGCTTAAGTAGAGCTACTGACTGGAATGCTTACATGGACCTTCAAGTAGCTTGGGCTTCTCAGAGAATCGTGCCTTAGTTTCTAGAGGAAGCATCCCAAGAATGAATGTTCAGTTGTGAGCTTTACAGGAGGCAGAAAGGGGAAGCTGCCAGGCCAATGAAAGCCTAAGCCTGGAACTAGGATAGCATTATTTCTTTCATGTTCTATTGGTCAAAGAGGCCACAGGGTCCACCTATATTTAAAGGAGTAAAGAAATAGGCTCTCTCTTTTGATAGGACAGTGGCAAGAGATGAGAGATAGGGGAGATATTGGTACAGCTGTCTTTGGAAAATGCAACCTGCTGCAGTCGCTTAAAAAGCAACCTTTGCCTAATCTTTGCAAAATATATCTGATATAAAAAAGTTATTATGTCATTGACAAGGAAAGGTTAAATTCCTGGATATATGAGCTTGGTTACCACAGGCTCTCTCTTCCTAACTGATAGTGACTATTATAAATAAAGCTGCCTAGGCCTCTTTACATTTCTGACTGTCTATTTTTCTGTCTCAGTTTGTTTTTTTCTTTTGATCACTGGTGACTGGGAAATGGAGTATGCAGAGTGGGAAAAAAAGGTTGGCAGTAAAGAGTGAATCCACAGAGGGGATATTTCTGGTCAAACCATGAGAAGTCTGTGGATAACTGCTGTTGACCTACAAAGTTAATGATCAAAAGAGGGAAGATCATTCTTTCTATATAACTGTGACATATCATACATCTTTGTACCTCATAATTTATAAAGACCTTTCATGTATATTTCTTGTTTTGAGCCTGCATCAAACTCATCTTATGGATCAGTAACCTGAGTGATAAGTAAGTTAAGTGATGCCCTTAAACTCACATAGCTAGTAATGGAGAGTGAAACAGGTCTTCTGTCTTCAGAACCCTTTCCTTTGTATCACAGTACCTTTATAGACTTTTACTGCCAAAACTGTTTGAAAAGCAGGTAAGAAACAAGAATGAGAAGTGGGTAAGAGTGAAGACAGACGTGATTTGGGGCAAATAAAAATGCCTTCCATGTATAAGTGTTGGGAAGATGAAGTATGAAAGTGTAATAAAGTCAAAGAGTGTGTCTGATAGATGTCATCTCATAGTCCTATTACAGCAATTATCATTAGTATTACATTAAAGGGAATTTGGTACAGTAGATAAATCATGGAGTCAGACAGATCTAGTTTTTATTTTTCAATGTAATCAGTAGAAATTTCTACATTTTTTAAGGCAGAAAGCCACTTTGTGAGAATAATTTTCTGACATTAAAATTACCTGGGAAGCTATTGTTGAACTTTGTCCATGTATATTAGTCACATTTCGAAGACTACACTGTGGATAAAGCAAGTTTCCAAATCTCAGTAACCTACTCAAAAAATGCCTTAGTTTTTGCTCCTACTAATATAGACTAAGGTAGCTGTGGGTTGTCATTGGCTCTGTTCCTAGATCCTTCTTTATTCCAGGATCCAGGATAAAGGGGCTGTCACTATTTGGGGCACATTGTTCTCATGGCAGAGGAAAATTCAATGACTGAACCACGCAATGCCTTTTAAAACTTTTGTTCAAATGCAACATATATCACTTACACTCATATTTCATTAGCCTAAAACATATGGTTAAACTCAACATCAATGTGACAAGCATACTTAATTCTTCTACAGGAAGATGATTAAATAATTAGAAACAATAAAAGTCTATTTTAATCCAAGATAGGAATCATGTGACTGCTAAACTTAAAGTTCCTGGAGGCAAAAAGAAACATTTGAAATATTTTTAAGTACTCGTTTCTCAGTGCCTAGCACACAACTTCGTACACTGTAGGTGCTCATTAAATATTAATAGGTGAATGCATGATATAGGCAAAGGTTAACATGTAGCAAACCCTTACACTGTGACCCTTCATCTCTCCAGGCTCCAAACTGAAGAAGCAATGATTAAAATTTAAATTTCTATTGTTAGCCTAGATGCGTATTCAAATATACTCAGAAAATGAATAAAACACCCTTTATATAACTGCAATCATAATGAAGGAGAGCAAGCTATTACATGCAATTAGGTGAAGTTAGAGTAGTTAGTTCATTCATTCAGCAAACAGGTTATTAGACCTTTCTATTTGCCAGGCACTGTCACAAAGATGTATTTAAAGATGAGTAAGGACTTCCCTGGTGGCGCAGTGGTTAAGAATCCACCTGCCAATGCAGGGGACACAGGTTTGAGCCCTGGTCCGGGAAGATCCCACATGCCGCCGAGCAATTAAGCCCGTGTACAACAACTACTGAGCTTGCACCCTACAGCCCACACGCTGTAACTACTGAGCCCACACGCCGCAATTACTGAGCCCACATGCTGCAACTACTGAAGCCCGCATGCTCTAGGGCCTGTGTGCCACAACTACTGAGCCCGCGTGCCTAGGGCCCGTGCTCGGCAACAAGAGAAGCCACTGCAATGAAAAGCCCGCCCACAGCAATGAGGAGCAGCCCGGCTTGCTGCAGCTAGAGAAAGCGTGCGCGCAGCAACAAAGACCAAACGGAGCCCCCCCAAAAAAATTTAATAAAAAAAAAAAATGAGTAAGACTCAGGTACAGCCCTTGCCCTTAATGAGCTGGTTCACCTGCCCTTAGCAGGTTCATAGTAAGTTTGATGGTGAAAAGTTTTGCAGATTAATTTGTTGTTTTGATTTTAAATTCCCAAACAAGAGTGGGGGAAGTATGTCTGTGTGGAGATATATAATTATTTTAATAAATCCATTTTCTTTGAATAATAGTCCACCTAATCTAAAGAATATGGTAATTTATTTTGAATATCCTTAAAAGTAGGAGGAAACATTGCATAGACAGATGTCTCAAAGATGCCTCAAATCATGAGCAAAATTATCTTTATATTATGGGAAGCAACTATTTAAAAGTGTATGCATTGTACAAAGTATTAGATTTCAACCTTCAAACTCTGTATCATCTTGTGAAAAGAATTTTAAATTATTTTGATAAGACATATATATGTGCAGAAAAAATAATACGGAGTGCTTTGACACTTTCTTCTGCAAAGACACCATATTCAAGAATTTTGCACTTCCTTTTTTTTTTAACATAACAAGACATATCTCAGCTACATACCCAAGAGATATCTAGAGACTGATTAGGGTGTAGAGTGAATACTGGTGGAAACAAAAGGAACATTTCCTAACGTAACTTAAGCATTAAGAGTCAGAGAATTTAAGGAACTAGATTCCAGAGTAATAGACAATTTCTAAAGAACTCAGTTATAAGACTACAATTAAAGAGCTCTATATTAAAGAATCCTAATGAATCATTTGAAGGAAAATCAATGTAAAGTCAGCTGTGAATTGAATATAAGTTGATAAATAAAATTACATCTTCTAAGATCTCTTCCTAATTATCAATCTGTTACAGAAAACAGGTGGGTTTTTTGATATTCAAATAGCTTCATAAGTTATTAAAAATTACAAAGGACATATTAATTCCCTAGCGAAACAGTTTTACATTAAAAAGCATTCTGAAAATTGGCTTATTGCCTTAACTGTGGGATCTGTTTCTGTGGTTAATTAACATGACATTTGATTCTTTTTTTTTTTTCGTCAAAAAATTTATTGCTAGAGCTCTAGAAATTACAAAACCTGTGACAACACGCATGTTTGGAAAAACTCTACATTACCATTCTAGCTGACTGGAAAAAAACACTCTGCTTTTCCAGACTAAAAAGCAGGGGCACCAGGACCAACGATCACCAGCTGCCCAGATACCAAAAAATTATGCTTCTGAGATCTCTCGATGTTGATTCCAGACGAACAGCAAACGAGCTACCTTACGTGTGCTACTCTCGACAGAAGCCCTTTTTGACATTTGATTTTTACTAATAAAAAATAACTCACACAATGCTTTTTAAGATTATTATAATTTGAGGTTATTTACTTAGGTTCATATAGACGTCATTTTAGGGACATTTATAAGAAGTGTCTTTAAAATAAATTTTTTCCCCTCATATACTACAAAATAATTTTGGAAATAAATATAAAGAAGAGTCAAAATTAAGTTATTCATCCTCCTGCATGCCCACAACCAAGTGAGGTCTGTGATGGGGGCAGTGATCAAGGGACACTTCTAGTGTATGTGCCACCCAGGTACTCTGCTCCACAGCAGCTGCGCTGTGACTGTTTTTTCCCCTCGCAGTACTTGAGCTGGGTTATACTCTTTCCAGTTGGTTCTCCCATCTCTCTACCAATACGGCAGTGCTCTTGATCTGAATCACTTGCCTACATTCTGTGAATTTCTGCAAAGGCTTTAACTCTCTCCTTTCTTCTGCCTCTCTGTCCACCTCCTCCAGAACTACAGTGAAACCCAGTTCAGGTGACAATCAGAAGAATCCCACTTTCTCCCTCAAGTTGCAATTACCCCTTGCAGCATAATGCACTAGGTATTCCACCTACTATGGGCTATGGTACAAATGTATGCTTTGAGTCCAAAATCAAAAATCTGAAAAAAACAAAAAAACATGTCAAACTATATTAATTAGAGAGTAAACTGATCACAAATTGCAATGTGGAAGGTATGGTTAAAAATAAAATATGCCTTTTTAAAAATTTTACTCAAACTTGAGTACCATTTTATGTGCCCCACTTTTATGTGTCCTACTCAAATCTGGTGTTTTTAAAAAAATAAAGTTCACTTTGAAATTCTTATATCCAAAGCTCTGTTAAAGGAACCATTTTTATAGATGTTGTGAGGTCTTGTGAGTTATTTTAGATAAATTTTAGTCTGTACACAGCCTAAAATAAATAAGTGAAAGAAGTAAATAGTGTTGGGGTAGGAAATTTACAAATAAGAATAAAAATAGTTATGCAGAGATGCATTTTGGGGGAATTCATACCCAGCCCTAAACTTTTTCTTTTTGCTTTGATCCACTTAAGGGAGGTGCAAGGGAATAAGAATAAAGTGCATCAAGTTCTGATATAAACCTAAAATACAAAATAGAGCCTTTTCTTAAAAGAGTTGTACCAGTGTAAAAGAATAAATAGATGGTCTACCGGTGGGAAAGGCGTAAAAACCTTTTGATGTCAAATGGTTTAGAAGTCATGGAACGATAGCATTTTAGAACTCATCAGATTCAGGCTCTTCAGTTAACAGATGAGGGATCTGAGCCAGAACATTGAAGGAACGAGACTCCAGAGTAATGAACAATTTGTAAAGAACTCAATTATAAGACCACACTTAAAGAGTTCCATATTAAAGAAGAGTAATGAATCGTTTGGAGAAAAATCAATGAGTCAGCTGTGATTAGTAATGGCAGAATTAGTAATAAAAGTGATGAATTACGCCAGAAGCTGCATAAAATGTTCTTAATATTTACCATTAATCCCAGTACCAATATTGTTATTTGCAAAGATATTATATTTTAGAATGTTTAAAAGCAAGGATATAAAAAACAAAAGCTCATCTCTCTCTTAGTTTACCATTTCTATGACTTCACACTTCACTACGAAGAAACCCATAATCATTATTTCCAAGTTGTCCAACTGTTTCTTTTGTGTCATTGCCACTGTCAGTCTTTGGTGTAACTGTTTTAAAATCGAAGCTTCATTGAATGCACCATGCATGAAACAAATGGGACCAATGAAATGATGATGATATTTATACTGATGGGGTAAGGTAGCCCTCCAAAATGTGACTGCATAAACTGTATAGCTGAGTTATGGCTGTTTCTATGTGGACAATGGCAGGCAAAGGGTGTGGGTGGGTGTGTAACTGAAGTACATTTGTCTCAGTGATATTTAATAGATGGAGTTCTGAATTATGTGAACACAATTTATAATGTAGAGCTGTAGCACAGAAATGTATTGGTTAACGAAACAGGATAGACTTGTTCTCATCTTTAACAATGGACACCCACTGTGGGCATTAGTTACAGCTTTCTAAAATATTGACTTTCTGACATATAAACTTGACCTATATGTTTGTCTGTGATGAAGTTGATTCTCTTTGGGGGTAACTTCCAAAAAATGGTGAGGATGCCAAGTATAAGAATAATCCTTGTGTGGCAAGTAGCCAGAACATTGTGTTCCCCACGTTCAGTAAAGTCAATGCCAAATTTCATTGCCACAAAATTTATGAATCGGGGAAACAAGTTTTTCTCTGTGTTTGGAAGTTTACATTTCTGAAGCATTTCTCTGCCATTTCAACATTTCCTATGAATGTATCTGGTCTTAGAGGTATCTGTGCTGGAAAGTTTTTTTCACCTCCCTGCAAGTAACTACCTTGTAACTACCACATCAGAAGAGGAACAAAAGTAGCATGCCATTCTGGCCTCCAGGAGAATTCAGGGCAGAGCAGAAGCCCTAGGTCCGAAGGGAAGGCTGTTCCCACTTAGCCAGGCTGGGAACACCTGGGAATCATCATATAGCTGGGTGACCACCAACCAGGATTAAAAAGGGGACAGAGGGACAGAAGAGAATATGTCCCCCATAAACAGTCACGCCCAAGCTCTGACTGTTTAACCTTTGTGTATAAAAGGATACCTGCAATATTCGAGGTTAGAAGTGTTATGCCTTTGAAGTAGTCAAGTATGAAAAACTTGTGTTTTTCATATGAACACACAGTTTTAATGTCTATATCATACTTCCAATACTGAAACTGAAGGATAAAACAGATAAAGCTATCTTGATTTCATGAGCTGTTTGTTCTAAATACAAATTTTATTTTACAAGTAGTTGTGATTTAAACATATTGCAAAGTTACAGAAAATTAAAGCGGCTGTAATCAGACTTCTTAAAAGGTGACTCTTCAGGCAATGGCTCATTCTCTGATTCACCTTCTTGAAATAACTAAGTATGAGGCCATTTTTCCAAAATGTGAGTTTCTGCAAAGATGTCTGCTGTTAAAACGGAATGATTCTTATATAAAACCAAGGCAATCGGCCAGCTTCATACTTAAAATATAGAATTGGAATAACATTTCTCTTTTCTTTCTACAATTTGGAAGTATCGCTTCCACTGACTATTGAATTTTATAGGCTCAAATATTTTTGCTCAGTAGGAGATTTCTCTCAGATCAGTAATTTTTATTTACATTCAACCCAGGCCATCCTTATGCATCTAATTTATATTAAAAACCCATGACGTATAATAGGTATGCTTTCCTCTTCTTTTCCCTTTAAGCACTTTCCTTTCCTTTTATTTATTTACATTTTTGTTGTAGCTGTTGTTTTTGTTGTGAAGTAGTAGCTGTCGTTGTTAAAAAAAACAGCATCTCATTTTCTTTAAAACAATTTTAAGTGAAAATGAAAACTTTGCCTTTGCATTGTGATTACAAAATTTTAATTAAAATGTATTATTGATTCACAGTGTGGGTAATTTTATTAAAATATTGCTCAGATATGTAATTAAAGAGTTAGGTAATTGAGACAGGCTTTAGTTGTAAGGGTGTGGGTTTCATAGGGTAACAGACAGCTCCTTCAGTATGTAACATGCTGTTGCATGAACGCTGAGCCTATCTCTTACTGGAGCGTGGGTGTCCCGGGTAGTGTTCTGAACTGGCTCAGCCGTGGCGCTGGGGTGATTCTCTGCTGCTGTGTGAAGGCAAAGTATAAAGTAATGGATATTTCTGGTGTTAGCTACTCAGAGAAGAGAGGCCTGCCCTTAGCTCAGATGTCAGAATATGGGAGGCAGACTTGTCTCTTTGTGGGCCCTTCTCACTTGGGGCCGGGCTTTGAGAAAGCCGAGAGTATCGCCAGGTGGTCAGGGAAGGGTGACCTCTGCCGGGGAGAAGCAACTTGCTGGAGAATGGCAAATGGAACGGGATCTTCCAAACTGGCTCTCCAGTGTCTATGTTACTTTCTTTGTCTTGCCCATGTTGCTATTCCTGGGCCCTCAGTAAAGTCTGATTTAAATATTTTAGCATAAACTCAGCCCTTCTGGAATCCATCTTCCGGTTGGGTGTCCACACTGGTGCCACCACAGCCCAGTGGGACCGTGGTAATAGAAAAGAATGCTTGTCCTTGTGGAGATCCTACTGCTATTGCTAACATTTGAGATAAGGGTAGAGCTTTGGTCTTTCTTCCAGCTATCACTTATCTGACTCAGAAACACAAGGTCACTTTCCATAGCATAACTATTTTAGACGCTTGTAATTTAAATGACTGCCACTAAATGAAAGGTGGCATATTCACTGAGTTTAAATGTGCAAGTTATAAGCACCTCCCAGGCAAGGACAACTGACAAGGGTTTGAGCTGGGTCTCTGCCATGTATTATCTGAGGAAACTTGCTTACTTTATCTGAGAACTCAGTTAATACTCCCTTGTGGCTGGTTTTCAGCATGAAATCATATAATGACTTACGTGAAAGTGCTAGACACATAAACAGTACCATTTAGTAAGCAGCAACTGATAACAGCTCTAAGGTATGTAGGCATTTACGTTTTAATTATACCACCTCATACTGTACTTTTTGGTATGGAAATTTACACACACCCTTCTCAGTGATGGTTTTATTTGCATGGCTTAGAACACAAGGTGGTTATGCTTTTTCTAACTAATGGTAAAGCTAGGATGAAATGGCTTAAGTCTATCAGATAAAAAAATGCCTTTGCAAAGAGTCAACAGCTTCCTGTGTTGTGCCCTTGAATTTCCAGATATGACTGCTTACCTACTATTCTTGAAAAAAAAGAAGTAAAAACTGAGTTCAAAGTTTATAAAGTGCAAACTAGAAAAACTAACCCAGCATGTTGACTGTTGGATGAAAGCATATAATTAGAGTTCTGCAAATGAGATCCTTTTGGATATTAAGAGGTGACTTCATGGCATTGTCTCTTTATGGTTATAGACAGTGTCTGAATCTAACAATCTGTCAAGTTAAAAAAAAAAAATTAGGGCTTCCCTGGTGGTGCAGTGGTTGAGAGTCCACCTGCCGATGCAGGGGACGCAGGTTCGTGCCCCAGTCCGGGAAGATCCCACATGCCGCGGAGCGGCTGGGCCTGTGAGCCATGGCTGCTGGGCCTGCGCGTCCGGAGCCTGTGCTCCGCAATGGGAGAGGCCACAACAGTGAGAGGCCCGCGTACCGCAAAAAAAAAAAAAAATCCTAGTTCTCTCCTTTTCCCTTATCATTCTCTTGTGCCTGGTGTTTACAACAATGATTTATTGTGTGATTATTTAAGGAATATATTTTCCCAATAAAACTAACAGTTATTCTTATCAGAGGCTTAAAAATTTAAAGTTTTCATTTGTTAATAGCAATAAACTATTAAAGTTCAAAATTACTTTCTTTCAAAACTTAAAACTGATGTATTACATTTTCTTCTTCTATAGCCTCCTCTCCACATAAAATTCATTTTAAAACAATTATCACGCCATATATGTTGCTTCTTTGCTACTGTTTTTCCACCTTCATTTTTACTTTTTTTTTTTTTTTAACCTCTTTTCCAGAATCTCTGTGTAACATGGTTAGGACTTGTATTTTTCCTACCTGGTTTACAGATATGACCCAGCGAGTTTAAATGACATGACCAAAGTTAAGGAACAAGGCAGAAATTTCACAGATGCCGAGTCCAGTTAAAAGCATTAGCGCAGACCTTGAAACAGAATGTTATATTTGCAGAATTCTTAATGAATTTTTTTAGCTCTGCCAACATGAAGCAGGACATGCACACCTGAGGAAATTGAGGTCCAGAAAGGTAAAAGGTAATTCATTAACCCCTAAAATTGCTTATACAATTAATCTGTTCTGCTTTCTTTCTTGGAAAACCTTGGGAAGACCCTTTGTGGTAAATCTAAAGAGAAATTTATCCAGGTTATTTTTCTTTATTATATATTGCAGAATATTTTATAAGTGACCTTGACCACTAATTCTTTGTAACATTAAGGATGAGAAGGATTAGTGGTTTAGGATTAAGGAAGTACAACATAGTATTTTTGCATCCATAAAATTACTTCATGATTCTACTTCTGAGGGTCATTAAGGGCTAGATCTCCACTCTCTTTATTTTTAGCATCCCCAGATCAATATATCATCTTCTGTATCAAACTTCTTATTCCATATTTGATGAGTTCAGAAAATTTATAATAGCTTTCTACAGTCTCTCCAAAACCCCACCTGGTTAAAATAAGTTTAGCATTAGGTTAAACATGTTATTGGGAGCGATTTTTATTTTTGAAGGCTAATTCAGCTCAGCGATGGATTAGTGATAACATATCCCCTTAACCTCCAAAGTAATTTGTTTTTATGTTCTCAGCTTGGAATCATGTCCTCATATTAATATTTCATACCAACAAGTAGGGGCCTCAATGTGTCCATCTGTTATACTGGCATAATGCCTGCCACCCATATCTGAATATTGCCCTTAGGAATGAGTAATAATTTTCAGCCTTCTTCAGTTATGTTTTTGGTTTTTGGGTGGTTTTTTTTGCATTTGGTCTTTTCTAAATGATGCTTAGACTAGAGTAACATACGATATATTTCTTTCCTGATCATCACTCATTAAAATAACATGTGCAAATAAATTACTTTGTTCAGAAAAAAATAACTAGCCCTAAGAAACATCTCCATTACATGAGTTAGACAACATAGGCAATCTAAATAGATTTTAATTATTTAGTATATTCCTCCACTGGGATATGTTTTACATATAAATGTCGGGAAAATTAGCAGCATACAAAATATCTTGATAAGAATACCAAAGGGTGACAATTTTTACTGAATGGTAAAATAAGATGGAAAGGAAAAAAAGGCAGCATTATGTTTCTGTATGAAAGATCTCAACATGTCCTGTTAAACAGTCACCAGTCGAATGGTGGTTCAGTTACCCTGATGCTGTAGAGCAGAGACTCATTCCCGTGATTCTAAACACATACAAGAACACTGCAAATCTAAAGTCAGTCCTTGGTCCTCCAAGATCACTGCAAGGGATGTGAAACTGTATTTTAAAAATTTCATCATCTGAAGAGTTTTCTTGCTATATTTTAAGTTTGGGAGCAGAATAGTGGGTAGGAATGTACTGACACCTTGGATTCAACTATTAGCTTTTTTATTCTGAGGTATCTGACCTTGGACAAATTACCAGACTTTTTGTGCCTCTGTTTCCTCATCTATAAAATACAAGGATAATAAAGAGTTTTGTGGGGATAAATATAATAATGGCTATAAAGTGCCTAGTATACTAAATAATAAATATTAGCTTATTATTTATTGCTTTAAGATACTATAAGTCACTTTCATCTATCTGGGAACCATGCCCTGCCCAGTTAATGCTCACAGTGGAGAACAGAATGTCTTTGAAAGACGTTAACCTAAAAGGCCACTGCCTTCTGCGGAGTCTACCCACCAACCCTTTCCTTCTCAAAAGAGGTATCTGTTGTTTGTTACTCTGCATTTTCCTTTTCCATCATATTTCAAGGAGTTCACCAACCTCATAGTCAGAACAGTTACCTGGATTTATTATGTTTTCTAAATCTATTTTTATGTAAAGCATGGTCACTTTGTCCTAGTCCAATTTTATTTAGGGATAGCATAAAATTTTGAAACTTTCAGGTGCTCAATAAAATCTTCATAGGTATTTTCAGCTCATTTATTTATAATTAGATGAGAATGAGGTTTCCTCAGACTTAGTCCCCTATGGCCTAGCCTGTGGGCAAAAACGACCTGCCTAAATTGAACTAGTTGTCTTGAAATATATAATCATTAAGTACAGGAAGGGAAAATAAGAGATTGTCAATTTACCACCTTATGTAAACGACATTTATTCATTAACTCATTATTCATTTAATCAGGAAACATTTATTAAGTACCTAGTAAAGACCAGGTACTTTTTACTAGAAGCTGCAAAGACAAGACAGTTAATTGCCATTGAAGGGTTTTCAGTCTGGTGAGCAAAGGTGAGGGTTAGGAAGAGATCAAATCTGTAAACACCAAAGTATAACATTTTCATTTCAGCAGCTGTGAGTGAATTAGAGTGGCACCCAAAGGAAAAGTGGAACAATTCTACCTGGGTGGCTAAGTGTTGGGAAGTGCGTTTATTGTCCAAAAACCTTTGGGGAGCCTAGTCTTAAAAGATGAGCAGGATTTGATCAGCTGAAGGGGGATGGGGGAATTCAGGTATTCAAAGGATATGGTCTAATGATGACATGTGAGTAGTGTGAGTTTTCACTGAACAAAGACAGAACTATTCCTATTGATATAGCTGTTTATGACATGAACTCAATACATACTACAAGAAAACAAGATAACTGAAAAATATGACCATTCCTTAGGAGGAAGATGATAATTACAAAATTATCAGTTCAGCTATATATCACACTCCAAAATAAATCTCCACACTCTGAAGTCAAATCTTTTTCTAATAAAAATTGGAATTTACAAAGGGTTCAGCACAAATAAGACACCTCCTTTTAACTCTCCTTCCTTCCTTCCTTTCTGAATAATTCAGTCCAAAGGCCATTAGGTGAGGTTAAATAAGGTGGGCATCTATGTAAAACTGGGAGCTGGAATTGAGTAAAAGTGAGAACATGTATCACTATCATACATGTTAATTGTCTGAACCCTCCATGAGGGCAAGTTTTTTTCAGGCTTCTTCCTTCTCATCCACCTCCCTACCCCCAAGCTAAAAGCAAGTATGGTTCATGGGAAGCATCTGAATGATTACGGTAGGAAATGCTGTAAGTCACACCTACTGTAAGTTTTACTTATTTATTTTTATTGTTGACCCCTTTTCTCTAGAATGTAAGCTTTATAGGGTAAGTATTTTTACTATTCTTCTCACTGGCTACCATAGAGCCTGGCACACAGCAAGATCTCAATAAATAATTTTCAAATTTAAAAAGTGAAAAGAATGATTTGCACAATACAAATGCACATGAAACATTGTCATTTATTTTAACACCTTTAAGGCATTAAATTAAATACTTTGTATAATCTCTATTTCTAGTTGATTAAATAATTGAAGCATTATAATGAAGCAAAGGTTAATGACATTTTAATAAGCATTTTTTTCTGTGTTTGGAATTTATTGCTGAGTTGCATGGTGAGCAGACTCTGTTTTAGGTATATATGTGTTGAAGAATGAAGTTAAAGCTATTAGACAGTATAAAAAAAAAGAAAATCTAAAGGTATATAAGAAATATGTAAAGGAAAGAAGTCTAGCCAGAGATAGTGAGAAGAATGTAAAATTTGGGGGGACTTTATGAAAGTTATTTTAAATAAAATCAAATGTAAATAGAGCTCAAATAGCCTAAGAGAGATTTATCTTATCTTTTTTTAAAATACATTTTTGGCTTCTTATAGTATCTTTACAGTTTTTCTCAGATATTGCACATATGACATAAATACAACTGTAATTTTAAAAGAAGTCATAAATTTTGGTTCTGAAAATAATTTTCATGAAAAAACAAATATAGCCTAATCATTTTCAGACGGTGTCTGAAACTAATCCCTTCAAAAAATATTGTGAAATGGTGGGGGAAAAAACCTATACAAATTAAATATCTTAAATTGTATAGTACCTAGCAAAGTCAAAAGGGAAATTGTATTAGGAGATGGAAGAATTCTGAAATCAAGCCATGATTGAGTGAGAGACCCTTAAGGATGAGAGTAATAGCTCATTCCTGTTTATTGTGGCCTTATCTAGCCCCCAATGCCTGAAAAAGAGGAGGTAAATAAATATTTCTGGAAGAAATAAATAAAAAATGAATGAAAGTTTCCATTTAACAAAGGCACTATTAATAACAATTAAATTATAATTAAAAATAGATGTAGAGATTCAAGCTGAAAAACCATAGAAAACACCAAGCTAATATAATTACTTTGCTTGGGAATTTAGAAAAATTTTATTTATTAATTACATGTTCACAGAATTGTTATAAAATGTTTATTATTTTAATATGTCTCCAGAGAAGATTATTTCCTTCAGTCCACTAGATAGGTACAAATATATCTGCTACCTTTTATTCTGTGTTTACATTGTATAAATCTAAGTTAGAATTAGACAAATTATTCTAGGTCCTAGTTTGGAAGAATTATTCAACGTGTTACGTTCAATAAGGTTACTCAACTATTTTACAGATATATTGCTATATATTTAATTAGCAGGAAATTTTTGTTCTAACTTTTAAGGAAAATGTAAAGAGATATTTGTATCATAGTTTAATACATATGCAAGTACTTTGTTGCATATATTTACCAGGAAAAAATGCCTGTGAGAATGGGTTGCTATATAAAGTATGAATGTTATAAAAAGGGCAGAATAAGCATATTTGTGAATCACAATTTGTCATTTGTTCAAATTATCAAACCTCTTACTCTCAAGTGGGTAACTTTTTATGAATTTGAAATTTGTCTTAAGTTTTGGTATTTAATCACCTTCAGTTACATAATTCACCGACTATCCATTGAACAAGTCTATAAAACACAGGTGTATTTGCATCTCTATGGCATAGATATTTATATTTCTCATTGGACATCACAAACTATATACACTAAAGATCAATAAACATGAATGTTTAATACGGTGCAAATGTTACTGCTTGAGAGAGCTTGGGCTGTACGTACTAACTTTTCATTAGTCATTCTTCAATTTGACAGAAGAGCCTGTCTCAGCTCATTATTTCTGGGTTTTAATGGTCTCTTTTTAACTTTAGCACAGGTTTTTTTTTTTTTAGTCTTAATATCTTCTCTTTGTTAAAAAAAAAAGAAGGAATAAAGACTCAATCATATACCTGTTAAAAAGTTGGCTCAATAGAAATGTAATATTCCTTTATTATGGTCTCTTAATACAGTTATATAAATGTACTTGAAGTGTAGGCTATTTACCTAATAGATAATAGGTAATAGATTGTAATGACTTTCTGAAGCAACTGAGGGCAAAGCCCTTTTTTTTGGCTTTTCATTTAAAAAAATTTTTTTTCATTTGTTTTTCATTTGAGCATTCAATGTTATGAATGCCACGTGAACTGTCTAGAAGAGAAATCCCCAAATACTTTAGTAGTGTTTATCCCTTTGACTTCCGGAACGAAAATATAGAAAGCTGGGGCTGAAAGGAAACTGAGCTCATCCTGCAAGTATGAACATGACAAGAACAAAACTGGGTGGTGGCTGTGATCCCACAGCCAGCCCTTGCAGGTCCAGAAAGCCTACTCCTTGCAGACTCAGTTCCATATTTTTTCTCTATTATAGTATTACCAAGATAGGTTTACAAAAGTAGACCATTAACTGTTGTTTCTTGTCATGATCAAATAGTTTTCAGGTAGAATACTAAACGCTTGGGTAGATGACAAGAGTAAATATCGCATGAGTTAACCTTGGCATAGAACATTAAATGCCAGTAGAAGTGTTGGGCACGGGAGACTTCCACTCTCCCGATTTTCCAGTTACTGTGGTAAAACTGTAGTGCTCATTCCAGGCATGGCCTCAGGACAGCCCCAGGCCCCTCCTCTCTAGCTAAGTCAGTTGGCTGGCAGGCTTAGCCCACCATCCAGAGCTGGGAATCTAAATCTGGGAGGTTTAGAGCTGTAAAGCCTTCTATTCGGGGACACAGGATCAAATCACATCTGCTGCTGGTTTGCTCCTGACCTTGAAGATCAAGTAGACTAATTGGCCTTCTGCCTTATTCTTCAACCCTGTGTCCCTTTCCACACTTACCCTACTCCTGCCTTCGTGTCTGAATCCCAGCCTTTGTAACCTGCTTTGCTCTCTACTCCTCTAGGCTAGTCTCCCATGGGAGATTTCTGCCTCTATCTATTGTCTGGGGCTCTGCTACATGCAGAGAAACTGCTCACCTGCCTGCCTGGAGTTCCTGACACTGTGCTTTACTGCCTGTCCAGTCACCATCTTAACTTCAGCTGGATCTCCTCATGCCAAATGACGTCCAGGATGACCACCTTTGCTTCCAACCAACCATGTTTCCTGCATGTTTTGTTCTATTATGGTGCTTCTTCCAGCACCAGAAGCTGCATCTCACACCCTAGAGACTGACATTCCCAGGGAATAGATACAATTTCAGGTCTGGCCACTATTGTCTGCCCCTTTCTTCTGCATGTAACTACATTGCCTGGCTACATCCCAATGGCATTTTCAAATACTTTCTTACGTCTTTAAAAAAAAAATAGCATTTATTTGTGAATTCACTAGGAGTATAATATTTTACTTTGAAACTAAGAAGATTATGCTTAAGTGATTTGAAATGGGAGAAATAACTAAAAAAAAAATTGCTTAACCAAATCACTACTTTAGTTAAAAAAAAATCCAAAACTAGCTCACAGAGATATTTCAATTTCCCAGTTAGCCATAGAACTGTAAAATTAATTTAAGCCAAACAATTATTTTTGCAGTGCTTGAAGCATTATGAATGATGTTACAGATAGTTGACTCACTTACAGGAAATGGGGTTTTGCCATGCATAAACAGTTTTGAGAACCACATAATTTGGGCTGGATTTAAAATAGAACCCATCAGTTTTGAAGGAGGTATGAATTTGGCAAAGTGCGTTTTTCGAATAGCAACATTCATTCTTCGCATAAAGAGAAATCATGGCTGCACACCAAGTAACTGGTTTTTTTTTTCTTCTTCTTAATTGATGTAAAGAATTCAAATTCTCTCATGGAATTTTCCCTGTGACTTTACTAACTGTTGGTTTGTTAAACTTTTTTCTCTAACACTATTTGAGGGTAAGAATGAGGAGTTCTCGAGGCAAAAGACAAGAAAAATTGCTGCTCCTTTAAGTTCTCTGCAACTTTGCTTGAGTTACATACCCGCTCTGGCTTTCCTTTTCTTTTTCTGTAAAATCAGGGGCTTGAGGATAGTGAGAAGGAAGGAGAGGAAATATCTGCCAAGTCTAACATCAAGATTTAGGAGTCAGGGAACTTGAAATGGAACCGATTCCTTAATGAGCTCTGTTCCTTAAAGGCAGAAAACAAAACAACCTGGAACTGTTATTAAAATCAGCCACCCCTTCTTTTTATCTAGTCTTAATGTTTCCCTATCTTTCTCTTAAATCTGTTTTTCCTCAACAATGTACCTCATTCCACCTCCCCTCAGAATTCCATCACAGCCACAAAAATATGTATCGTTTTCTTCCCTTTTGGCAAGAGAAGTATCAAGGAAAAAAGTGGTGAATCATAGATTTTTAGAGCTAGCAGGGACTGTGAGGACGACCAAAAAAGTACTGTAAACAAGAGATAAGACATGAAAAAGAGAAAGGAAAGTTTGAACTGGATCTGGTAGGACTGGGAAGAACAGAGGCTCTTTCCACCAGAATAATGTATTGTAAGCTCTTCCTGCAATTTTTGTTCTCCCTCTACCTCACTTAATGCCACATCAAATTATATTAATATCTTTAATTTCATAGACAGGGAAGAAAGCAGGAGCAGTCACATAATGAGAAACCAAAAGAGGTTTCAAAGTTTGCTGCTCTGGAAACTTCTCTGGAAGCTGGCCTAATATGGGGGAAAAAATTGGTGAGTCTTAGGTCAAAAGCCTTGAACTTTGGACTTTGGACTCTGGACCCAGCTTGGCCATTTGTATGAGTTTTCCTGAAACTTTAGCCAAGGCACTTAACCTAATTTCAGTTATTTCTATAAAATAGAGGGAATATAACCTGTTCTTTTCCTCACAGAGTTCTATTAACTTAGATGAGAAAGATTTCTAGGGAGAGTATTTTATAAACTACAAAACACTCTTGCATAAAGTACTTCAATAATTTATTTATCCTGGGGTGGACTTGCCCAGTCCTCACTCAGGTAGCATGATTTTATTTAAAAGACAGTCTTTTCTAGAATTTTCTGCAAGTTCCTAATTAAATGAATGAAAAAAATAACTTCATATATTTATATTACCAGTGTCAGGTTCTTACCACGTAGGAGTTGCTATTTTCATTTCACAATTGAAGCAATAGCACCTAACAAGGTTAAGTCACCTGTCCAAGGTCATAGAGCTCCTAAGTGGCTAAGATATGATTCCAATCTGCCTAATTCCAAAGTCTATGATTCTTCCACTAGAATGCTGTGTGCTATGGTTCCAAGGAATACTGAGACAAATCCCTATGCTGCAATACATACACAGGTCAAATGTGCTTTAGTGATTTGCGACATTTCCCACAGAAAGTTTTTCCATAGCATCTCTAGAGCATGACACTCATTGGATATTCTCTTCTCCCGTCATTTTTACTGATTTATTTGGTGCTGACTCAGATCCTCTATAAGCACTGAGTGGAATCAAATTTGGGAACTGACCAGAACAAAAGGCAGAGACATTTTTTAAAAGATGGGGTAGATTTGAGCAAAATTGTCAAGAAGGTGAGCATGTGTTTACTCTTGCCCAGGGCTCAGTCTGCATCTTTTCTTTCTTTTAGTCCTTTTTCCCTTTTGATCTTTCTGTCAGAACTAATTCTCAGGAGGCATCTGTTTTTAATTGTTTATATCTTAGTGGGAAGAAATGTGGTTGTTAAGCAGCCCTGCCCAGGGAATATTCATTATAATTCATTATCTATCATCTAGTGAAATAATTTGTTTCTGGATAGAAGAATATCATGAATCAAAGAAGTGGGAGAGGGCTTTGGAGTGGGGTGTGTGTGTGTCTGTGTTTATTTATTGATTGATTTGCTCATTCAATGAGTGCCTTCAAAATGCCAGGTCCTGACAAGACAAAGATGAACAAAATAAACATACTCCTGGTCTTCATAGAGCTTAAAGTCAAGTAAGGAAGGCAATAAATAATCAATTACAAATAAAATGTAATGAATGCTATGACGGAATGTCATGAGAAAATACTGACCTTGCAAATCTACTGTGTGTCTGTGTGTCTATGTGTGATTTTTGGAAAAGAGTGAGCCCTTCAATAGTAGCTTAGGCAATAGCAAAGGGGGAGAGATGAAAGTAACATTTACTGAACAGTAACTTTATTTGCCAAACAAATATCTATTTATTCAGGCATTCAATATAAGTTATTTCAAGGTGTTTAAATAGTTGTATTTATTTTGTGCTTTAAGCTCTCAAGTGTGTTCCACATACATATTGTCAGTCTTCATTATAGCCCTGTAAAGTAGGTATTATCATTCCCAGTTCACAGATGTTAATGACGTGTCTAATAAATGACAAACCAGTTAGTGATACAACCAAGGCTTCTGATCCCCAGGTTTGGGCTCTTGCCAGTGTCTGAAGGTCAATTCAATGCCCAAGTATGGCAGACAAGGTAGGGCACTGCACCTAGGACCTCAGGGAGACGGGGCTGAAGCTTAGATGACAGTGAAAGAAGAAATTGGAGTACTTTGCTTACATCAGGGTTTTTCCTTGGGCTGACTCTGAAGGTGGCACCCAGAGAGATCATGCTGTCTCATTCATGGCATAGGAACTGAGGGTTGGAATATATCTATTTACATATGGAAAAAAGAATAATTGCTGGTTGTGGAAGTGAGACCTACTTCTTTTAATAAGCATCCTTTGCTATCAACTGGGAAAATAAATAGAGTTCCTATGAGGACAGTCCTACCAAATTACTATTATTTTCAGTTCTACTAAAAACAAAAATTAAGTTTTCATTCAGGTTTATGAGATTTTTACCTAGCAAGGTAATCAATTTTACATTATATCTGCCTGTCTACTGAGATACCTACATTTGGACTGACTGGGTAATAAAATAATTCTATTTATTATTGAAATCCAGCCATAGCATTGAGAAAAACATATGTCAGGTTTATTTATTTTTCTCTAGGGTCATTTATGAGGCTTATGGGGGCTGTGTGAATCCTTAAAAGAGCGATATAAATTATTTGAGCAGAGAGCAAAGGCATTTCTCATTTGTGCTGACTGAGGGGGAATGAGGCTGAAGGGAGATTTCACTGCTTCTGACTATGAAACTTATCAGTCCCCAAGAAACAGTATCACAAACAACTGGTCACATGGCTCCTTTGTGGACTTGAGTCACTCTTTACCCCTTCCTGGGCAAAAGAAGGAGAATACGAGCCTAAGTGTGGGTTTATTCAACTTACTTCCTGTAGAGGGAGATGCAGTATTTCTTGGCTGATGGAAGTTTTTGGAAAGAACAAGTGCAATCACATTTCCAAGGAGGGAATGTTCACCCTGTTCCTCTGCTATGTCAGCGTGAAAATTTGGTTTTCCCCAGTTTCAGTGAGCAACTTGGAGACCCTTTAATCTCCCTCGTGTCTGACTTATCAATTGCAGCAGAGAAACCTGTAAGGTTTCTCATCCTTGGTGGAGTGAAACAGTTGAAGGGTAAGTTCAGGGATGTTGACAGATAAACTGCCCCTGCTTATTAGCTCACCCCTCACATGATGTGCACATCTGAAACACGCACAGGCTTCCTGAAAGTCTATATAATGACCATAGAGGTGGTCATTTAATGAGGAGCCCTACCCACAGTAGATACATAGTGGATAGAATATTTAATCATAGATAGAAAACACTTTTTTTCCAGAAAGGTTAGCAACTGTATCTGTGAAAAAGAAAAAAGGTACAAAGAGACAATGATTTCTTATTTGTGAAATATCCTGGTAATGATTTTTAAATGAGTCTTTATGGAAAAGTAAAATTTGCTTTCTGTAGATGAAAACAAAAAGATAACACCCTCATGAGTAGCTGCTGCCACTTCATGTAGTAGTTCTCCTTCATTCAAAGTGGACTTGACTACAGGTCAGGACACATGAACTCTAGGCTATTTTCTTCAAAGTGTTCAGATAATGCAACACTGTGACCTTCCTGGCTTGTGCTATAGGCACTATAGCTCAAAGCCAGGAAAGTCTTTCTAAGTTGTAAATGAACTCTTGTTCTCTGACAGGGCTGACATGTTTACATTATTTATGGTTCGCTGTCCACACCCATCACTTAGAAATGGTATAAGTTGGGTTTTCAAACAAACAAACAAAAAGTTGCCAAATGCCTACAAGGAATGAATAAGACCTAGTTCCCCTCCTTCAGGAAGATATAATATTTCATAATAGTGATTTTTTTTTAAATTAAAATGGGTGTAAATAAGGAGCTATCAGCCCAAAAAGTGAACCCTGGGATCGCTACAAGAGTACAAACAGGGGAGGCTTCAAAGAGGAGGGGGTCTAGCACCAAGGTATCCCATTCCAGTCTCTCCCATCATAGTCCGATCCATTCCATTGCATTCAAGTCAATTTAATTCACTTCATTTTTATTTGATGCAACTCAACCCAACAATCTTTAATTCTAAGAGCTTTCATGTATTTCTATAGAAAGGAGGTTCCCTCTGTGAATATATCTTGGAAGACCAATGAATGACTTGGGTGAGAAAAAGAGGACCTGCGAGAAGCGATCCAACCATTCCACCAACAGCGATGACATCGGAGAACCTCTTTTAGCAGAATAGCACCAGGGAGAATAAGAGGGCTTGGTTTGGGGTAGAAAGCAGAGAGCACAGCCTCAAGCAAAGTATCCTATGGGCATTGAGGAGGATGTAGGAGAAGACTTTAAGATTCCTATATAGACATGATCCCAGAATGCCAAGAGGCCTGCCTGATATTCTTACAGAGAAAGGAGAGAGCGAGACTAACAGAGCTTTTTTTAAAGGGTGTAATTTTCTATACTGGCTGTGCACATTGAGAGTCCTGGAGTGTTCATTGATACTGTTTTACTATAATTTAAAGCTCAGGGAGAAAAAGCATATACAGCAACATGATTTTCCCAAGTTTTGAAGAATGTGGAGTGATTATGATGGGTAATGATGGGAAACTTCATGTAAGTGAAATTGGGTAAATCCCTGAATTTTTACAAGCAGAAGAACTTCCATTTTGATTTCAAATAATAAAGTTGTGTCCTTATTTATGACACATTCAAGTCAATAGGCAAAATAAACTCAAACTTTAAAACCTGTTTTGTTTTTTAAATTCCAATCCAAGTATGGCATACTGCACAACTTACTTTGCTAATTGCACTTTTGTATTCTTAAGTGACGGAAGAGACTGCGATATATCAAACAACAATGGATAGCTAACTTCAGAACTGCATGGAATATATGAATGACTGAACAATACAACAATCTTCTATAACAGCTTAGCAAAAACAGAATCATTGTTTTATTATATCCTTTAACAAGGTATTTGGTTCACATTCTTTTGGAGGTGAGAGTTTATTCTCTACTTTGTTATAAGAAGTGGCATTGTAGGTCATAGACCTTGCTTGTGTCCTTTCTGGACATGGAAAATTACCATTTGTTTTATTACAATTCTTTTACGTTTTTTTAAAAAGTATATTTAAATTCAGATTTTTTTCTCAAGACACAAACTTTGTTCTACACAATGGTATCTTATTAGATCACTAGACTGATCGAAAATTAATATTTATTTGTTGAATAATATTTACAATTATTGGGAAAAAATATAATATCAAATGCCAGGAGCAAAACCACAATGTAATGTCATATATCTCAACTGATTGGAATTTGGTTTGATTTATAATTAAGAAAACTCCAATAATCCAGAAAGATGCTCAAACCTTTTTTACTGCAAAGGGACCCACCTGACCTGAGAAATACAAAGCAGTGATGAGATGAGATACTCATTGTTAAAGAATAAACTGCTGTGTTGGAATCTTATTCGTTCCCCTCAGGCTTCTCATTTGAAGACGATAAGCACACAGCATCTGATGAAAGGACTGGGGAGATCTCCATGTACAAGCCAGCTTGCAAAGCAAAATGGGCTGGATAAACTGAAGGGCCGTTTAGACAGGGCTGGATAAGCATGGCTGCACAATACTGTCGTTCACAATTTGAGATTTATGGGAAAGGTGATTCTAAAAGGTCAAGATGATCTCTGCTGGGATAGGACATAAGACCCCATCTGGCCTTGCACGTAGTTAGCTACCTAAGTGGTTGGTTTGGTGGATGTTAGGCTGAGATGTGCTGCCCTAAACAACCTGTCATTCTTTTTTTAGGACTGAAGAAGGTCTTCTGGAATCCCTTATTAAAATTTAACATAATAAACCTGGGAAGCATTACACTGAACTCTCTTGTATGATGTGATACATTAGCATCTCACCCTTTAGTAAGGATTAGCAGGGATAAAATATTAGGACTGGTGGGAAGCCTCCTTAGAGAAACTCCTCTATTTCATGATTTGGTTGGGGCTTTCTGTCCTTTCACATGTGGGTTAAGGCCAGGAATGCACAGTGCCTTTACTCTGCAATCTAATTTTCAGTGACTCAGCTTCGAAGCCAGCCCTGCTGAAGGGGGTCTGGCTGAGTCACGCTCTTTGTTCCTGGACTCAACTACTGCTTTGTCACTTGGGGACAATTTATCTTCAAGCTTTGGGACAGATAAGGTCACTTCCTTCTTAGATTTAAAGCATGGCATTTCAAATGATAACAAAACTTCAACCATTTGGACTCAAATTGAGGGGACTTGACTCTGACACTAATTAGCTGCATGACCACACACAATCTATGAAGCCTCTCAAAACCTCATTTTCTTCCTCAGATCAAAGGGACCAAAGAGATTGCTCTAGGATCATTGCCTTGGATATTAGGTGACACCTGTATCTAGAAAGTAAAACCAGCAACAACTCAATGTGCGTTTGCTATAATTGCTTGCTTATAAATCTTCCCACACTGAGTAGCGTTTTAAATGTTACATTTTAGTTGCTTAGTAAGAGTGAGATATTTATTATCTATTTTTGGCAGAGACAATGGAGACAACTTCTGCAGTAAATGCTAAATTTTAAAATTGCATCCCTGTTTGTAATTTTGAAGTTTTAAAGCATCCCAACCATTGAAACAAGACTGATTGACTAATAGCTATAAATTGTTTGTAGTTAGTTACTATATATTTAGAGAAATTTTCATTTCCCAGAATCTAAAGATGCTTCAGGTAGGTGACCAGATGGTTAGTAGCAAAGATAGGCTGGATATTAGTTTGTTGCAAAGAGAAGATACAGATTTCCTACAGCAAAGGGACTGGGATTTTCCTATAATAAAGAGACTACAGGTAAAGTATAGATATATTTTCATGATCATGTTACAAGTAGTAAAAAGTGTTTTCCCTGATACATAGAAAAATATCACAGTCATATTTTAGGCTATAGCTACATTTTCCCTAGAGTAATTTTGTCAGTACACAAGGCTTTAAAAGGTTGAAAATCACTCCAAACTACTACCTTGTTATCCTTGTTCTAGTTGCTAAGTATAATGTTAATAGGATTAATATGCCTGTGTTTAAACAAGCAAAGAAAAATACCTAGTGAACCTTTCAGTGCTGACCTAAAATACTTTTATTATAATAATATAGAAAACATCTAAAGACATAAAATTCAGGATTAATTTCAAATGTCCACAATTCTTAACACACTTGCAACCAAAATGCATTTATAAGTTTAATATAAACAAAACAAAACAAAAAACCCACACAATCAAAATCAATATCAGTAATTAATTATGATGGTTGGTGTTGCCTTGCTGAAAAACACCAGCAATGAAAATAGGGCACTAATGTCTCAATAAAGCTGTCATTAAAAGTAAAGACTAGCACACTGTCCACCTGATGCAGATTCCTTTGCGGTATCACACACATACAGGTGCACAACCTGTCCTTTGAAACCACTGGGTCAAGATCTATTTTAGAATTCAAAGTATTTCAGATTTTAGAAAGAGACAGTACCCAATAATCAAGCATATTACCATCTCTGCATAATAATATATGAATACATACATATTCACAGTAAAAGATATAAATAAAAATTATAAGTGACCTCATGTCTATACAGGTCAAGTTTGCTAACAAATGAGTCAAAAGCACTTATTTAATTTTTTTTTTTTTTTTTGGCTTTCAGAACTTACTGTATTTAGAATTGTGGAAACATGTCTATAGGCCTCTACTATGCTGTGTGATGATTTACTTTACATTCTGTAAAACCTTCCTTCACAAAGCACAATGTGAAATTTCTTGGTTTTCATGGGATGAAAACATCATACATGTATTAAGTCAATTTCCATTGTTTTTATATTAGCACGTTCAATAAGGTCAAAATAATTCTTGCAGAGTATCTGCTTATCCTCAAGAATATGTCCTTGAACTTCCAAGAGACTTAGACCCTAGTTTGAGAAATGAACGAAGATCTAATACACTTTGGAGCCAAGAATTTGTACCTCAGATACCACCCAAAGTGGTTTAGCTCTTGAAATAACCAAAAAGGGCTTGTTATAAAACGGTGAGAGTTGGTCTTGTGACCTAAATCCTAGAGCTATGGTAAGAATGGAGGTATTTAGAAACTACCACATGCTAGAACCCATCCTTTGGTTTTTACATACATTACCTCATGAGGAAACTATGATAGCTGAGGAATCTAGATCTTATGGTCACATAGTATGATACCTCAGAGCCACTACATTTTGTAGTGTTTGTGAACTAACACATGCTATTGAAAAATTAAGCTTTTACCCACCAATACTGCTTCCAATTTGCTCGATATAGAAAGAAAAAAGCAATGGAATGAGCACAGGGCCTAGGTTTTGCCCTAATTTATGTCATTTTAATTTTTTTTTTTTTTTTTTTTTTTTGCGGTACGTGGGCCTCTCACTGTTGTGGCCTCTCCTGTTGCGGAGCACAGTCTCCGGACGCACAGGCTCAGAGGCCATGGAACACGGGCCCAGCCACTCCGCGGCATGTGGGATCTTCCTGGACTGGGGCACGAACCTGTGTCCCCTGCATCGGCAGGCAGACTCTCAACCACTGTTCCACCAGGGAAGCCCCATTTTAATTTTTTGTTTAGCTCTGGGCAAGTTACTTTCCCTAATTCATCTCCAGCTGCTTAATCTGTTAAACAAGGGTTCTAACTGTCTCACTGAGTGTTGTAGAATTTACTGAGAATACGGATGTCAATGAAAGTGTTTGTAGAAAAAAAGACGTGAGAATCTGAGAGAATACTTATCAACCACCACACTTCTGGGCACCAGCAAAGACTAGGCTGGCCTGTGCTGTAGTGCTCCAGACGGTGACTTTTAGGTGTTGGGAGCGGGCTTTTTCCTTGTTCTTTCCCTTCTCAATTTACTCCTCTCAACCAGCAGATTTAAAAGTGACCAATTGGAAACATAAATGTGATAACTTTGAAGGTTGTATGTTTCTTGATTTCTATTTTCTGAACATGTTTGCATTGTTTTTGTGCTTATATCTTACCATTGGTAGATTGTAAACTCTTTCAGTCAGGATCACTTTACTCTGTTGTTTTTTTTTTTTTAATTTAACATCTTTATTGGAGCATAATTGCTTTACAATGGTGTGTTAATTTCTGCTGTATAACAAAGTGAATCAGCTATACGTACACATATATCCCTATATCTCCTCCCTCTCGCGTCTCCCTCCCACCCTCCCTATCCCACCCCTCTAGGTGGTCACAAAGCATGAGCTGATCTCCCTGTGCTATGTGGCTGCTTCCCACTAGCTATCTATTTTACATTTGGTAGTGCGTATATGTCAATGCCACTCTCTCACTTCATCCCAGTTTACCCTTCCCCCTCCCTGTGTCCTCAAGCCCATTCTCTATGTCTGCATCTTTATTCCTGTCCTGCCCCTAGGTTCATCAGAACCGTTTTGTTTTTTGTTTTTTTTTTAGATTCCATATAGGATCTGTTTATTCTTAACTATATCTCTCACAGTCTCACTCCTGACCCATGAGTAGCAAATTTCTTTTCATAAAGCAACAGTTGAGGAATTGTCTCTGTTTAATAAAATATAAGAAAATGTAGCATATAAAACATTTAAAAGTGTAGTATATCTAAAAACCCACTTTTTCCAAACTTGGATACATCTAATCACGTTTAGATTTTTATTCTAATAATTCAGATTTGGGGAGAAAACGAAATTTGAATTCAGTTTTTGATAATGATTAGTAATTTCTAAAATATCCTCTAATATATGACTGAATAATAGTCTTTAGTGTAAATGGGCACAACTGGATAAATGACTACATAAAAAAGAAGTGGGTGGGCTTCCCTGGTGGCGCAGTGGTTGAGGGTCTGCCTGCCAATGCAGGGGACATGGGTTTGTGCCCCAGTCCGGGAAGATCCCACATGTCGTGGAGCGGCTGGGCCTGTGAGCCATGGCCGCGGAGCCTGCGCGTCCGGAGCCTGTGCTCCGCAACGGGAGAGGCCACAGCAGTGAGAGGCCTGCGTACCACAAAAAAAAAAAAAAAAAAAAAAAAAAAAAAGAACTGGGTAAAAGATTAAATATTGCACAGTTTGCTGTGACATATCTTGTTGATCCAAACTTAGAGCAAGAATTTTCAGGAACACTGTTAGATTAGTATTAAACAGGTTAGAAATGTGTTGGAATTGATCATGTTGGCAAGTCTTATGTATACTTTTTTTTTTTAAAGGAAGGAATTGTATGTATTATAGAGAAATGCAACAAGTGTGTGACTTCATAAAGCCATAGAAAGATTTTTCCAGAATCTCAGAATATTTAAAACAGTTTATCAGATGTAAAATAGACTTTTACACAATAAAAGGCTTTTATTTAAATAAAAATTTAAACTCACAGGATTTTCTTCCTATGTATTCATGTTTGGGTTACTATTAATATACCAAAGTATTGTTCCTTTTTTAAATTTGATGATTGTGATAGATTGCAAAATATGACCCTAAATTCCTCCTGTCCTTATTACAAGGTGATGCTCCGCTCACCAAAGGGTAGAGTCCCTTTCCTACCTCACCCCCTTGAATCAACTTGCTTTGATAAATAGAATGTGGAGGAGTTGACACTGTGCAAATTTTGAGATGAGACCTCAAAAGGCCTCATAGCTTCTCTTCTGTCCTTCTGGAACTCTGAGAGCACCAGGCTCTGAAGAAGCTTGGAAGAGGAGCCACATGGAAAGAAAGAGCCAGCGCCCCCAGCCATTCTACCATCTCACCACAGGCCTCAAATCTAAAGCCATGCTAGACGTCCCACCCCCAGTCAACTGATCTGATCGTGAGTAATGCCAGGCAAGTCCAGCCAAAAAACTGCCCAGCTAAGCTGATTTCAAGTTGCAGAATTATGAGCAAACAAATGATTTTTCCTTTAAGCCACTAAATTTGAGATGGTTTGAAATGCCTAAATAACTGATGAAGTGAATAGCTAATGTATTGATAATGGTATCTTCTCTGTTTTCATTTTCCTCCTAAAAATAGAAAGTTGGGTTTTGAAATCAATATGAGTTGTAAGTTAATTTGAAATTAGAAATAGAATGATGTATATGGATTTCTTAATACAAATAATTTTCACCATGTCATAAAATCCTATTAAAATTTAAAAATGAAAATAATAAACAGTTGTATCAACTTAATTTATCGCCATCTATATTATACCTAGATGACTTTATAGATGAAGTTGATACACATGTATTTGTATTTGCACATACTCCCATCATTATGATGAGCAAAATTTAGTCCAATTTAAAACCTGATTAATACATTATATATACACTTTTTTTCTTTCCCATGGAAAGAATAGCTTCATGTCCTTTCATCTCAAATTCTACTGCTTAAATGTTACTTGTAAGCAAAGCTTTTGGTTGGTGTTAAATGAATCCATGTACATGAATCCTGTCATGGTGTGGCTGAAATTTTTTTGCCTGTAATCTATGCATTTAATTTTATGCTTGTTTATTATGCTATTTACTTCATATTTATGAGTGATCTGCCAGTCCCATTAGGGAAACTTGCATAAGCTTCATCAAACACTTGGACTACATTTGGTTTCCAGTTGGAAAATATTTTAAGGTCCAGATTTTTTTCTGGGAAACTGTCGTTGAGATGTTAGACCCAAACAAAACTTTTAGAATACAGTGTAATAAGTTTTTCTTTAAAATAAGGGTTTACCTCCTGCATTCTGTATGACATGCACTTACAATAACTTCTCCCATCTATCACAAGCTTGTGGTGAAAGAACAAATACAGAATCAATTTTATTGTGGAGCCTTTGTCTTTATAGCATTTAGACATTTTTGTTTTAATGTAAGATAGCAGAAGCAGCAGCAATACACTTTTATTTTTAGTTAAACACACATATGCTGTGTCATCCATACACTCTGTGTGTTCTTGTGACTCTATTTTGGTTTATATAGTTTCTTTTCCCAGCTTTGTTCAGAGGAGACATTATCATGTCTTTGCTGATAAACAGCAAATAAAAAAGTATATCCCTTTTTGCACTGTAGTGATTGGCAATAACTTTGGAGTGTTCAAACATTTGCTTCTTACAACAATATATGTTACCTTTCATTTGCCTTGCCTTTGTTATCCATAAGATGCCAAATTCATTTAGCTATGTCTTTGTTTTTTCATACCCTAAGAACACATGATGAGTCAGTACACATAACTATATAGGCTAGTACAGCAGAGATATACAGAAGTTCTGCTGAATCTACCAAAAAGAACATTTTCCAGGAAGCAGCTTTACATCTGTAATTGCTGCCAAGACAAGGAAACCAGTCCTACTACTGAATAGCAACAAAGGTGCCACTGGCAAACCATCCCTTCTCCCTCCCACTGCTACTGCTCTGAACGAGCTATTAAAAGACCATGGAATATAGACAAGGGAAGCACTGTCACATAAGTAACACATGAAAAGAAGCATCGGTAATGACGACCCAATTCCTCACATTCTCACTTCTGAATATTACCCAAATTATGACACCTGGAGGAAAAGTTAGGAAAAAATTAAGAAACAGCACAAATCTAAATTTAGCCATTTTCCTGAAATCAAAGACAATATATTTTTATGGTATCTTTACCCAGTAAGAAACCTCTGTTTGTTATAGATCCTGGTAGCTTCCTTGTCATATTTAATGTGAAGCAGATCTAAATATTTATGAATTTGTTACTATTCACTGACTGAATAATTAATATGTTATTAGTAGTAGTGTGTTACTATTACTATGGTCTTTTCCATACATCCCCCCCACCAAAAGCAAAAGTTGGGTATTTGTCAGATTGAGATATATGTAATAAAATTATGAACCTCTTGTTGAAGTCAAAGTTGGCTTTCTTAATTATTTATTTGAAACATTCTAGATTCATTTATCCAAGAATGATGATGCATCGTCGGTTAACCTGTTTATCCTCTTGCCTCTCCTTTCATGGGATCAATGGCAAGTATAATCCCAAACCTGCACTGCTATAGTCAGGAACTAAAACTTGCCTAACCAGGACCCACGGAATAGGCCTTGCGATTTTTCTGAAACCCTCTCTCACCCCAACCACATTTTCATGAGTAGATGATATGGAGTTAATTTGCCTCCGTAAATGTGGTCTGAGTTCTTCACATTTGAACCTGTACTAAAGATTTCATTCCTGTTTACCTCACAAGGCTGATGTAGAAATAACTGAAACAAGACTTCTGGGTGGAGAGTAGCAACGTAGCCATCGTGCCCTCGAACCTTCTGGGCTAAACAACCCCCAATGGAGGCCATAAACTACATGAATCAGGAGAGCGGTGGGGAGGGTCCAAAAAGCTGGCCTCGTTATTTATAGAACAAAACTCCACTTCTGAAGAAGGTGGTCTTTTCGATGTTTATCAAGAGAATAGAATATTCTTCTTAGTAGCATGATCTTAGGATTCAGAGAGGTGAGTGTGTGTGTATATGTGTGTGTGTGCACGCACATGCTTGTGACATGCGTCATCAGGATTGGTGAATTTCAGTCATACAAGTAGAACAAGTAGGAAAGTTCCAAATCTGACATTTTAAAGAAGCAGATTCAGAATAATGTTTTTAGCACTGCGGTTTCAAATTGCATTTTGTTGAGCATGAAATTTCCTATGGATATATGTCTCAAGCATAATCACAGGGTATGTAGAGGAGACCTAAAGCATGGCTCATCTTCATTTTCCAGCAGAGCAGCTCTCCTCTTATGTATTTTACATACTGGGAGCTGGGGTCCCACATAGGATTCTGTGTGAGGAATGATTCCAGTGATAAAGTAAGTTTTAAAACCATGGATTTAACATAAGAGGAAACTATTTTCAGATTTCATATGTGGGTGGCTTTCGATACAAAAGATAACTATAAAGATGATTTATGAAGTACCATTACTGTTATTACCTCTAGTATTTACTGTGGTATATCCATGGGCACACATAATCCATTAAACATGCAGTATGTTATTAAAGTATTTGTACGTGTAGGTAAGAACTGATACATTGAGGAACGAATGAAGGGAAAAAATGCAAAATGAAGAAAACCACGCATGTGATGTGGAAAGCTAGATTAACTTATTCAATGCAGAAGACATTAGTTAAGTGACAAAATCTGAATATGTAGCTTTGGATGGAACTTGAGAGTAGAGGAGGGAAAGGAGACATTCAATTATGAAACACCAATGCAACTGGAGAAAATGGACTTTAGAGTCTTTTATGTAGAAATACACTTGAAGATAGTTTTGTCCCACTAAAATGAAAGCAACTTTGGAAGTTCCCAACCACAGCATGTCAGGAAAGAAGATGTCTTGTACTAGGCATTTATCCTACTGCATTTCAGTGGGTGGAGAGCTGCACCTCCTGAAGTTCTGGCAAATGCAACAGCTGGGGAGAGGAAAGAGTGTGTGCAAATATTTTTAAAGCTGCAATGGGAGACAAAAACAGAAAAAGCCTTTGAGATTCACATTTTAGCTCCAACATAGGGAAGAGACTAGAGTTATTGGAATCTTAATGAATCAATGCCTAATCTGAAGTGGACTGGAAGATTGACAAGGAAGGGGACTTAGGTCCAGGAAAATAGCAAAGGAAGACAAGTGAAAGGCTATGTTCTCTAGTCTTCCTCATGCTCAAGGCAAACACTAAGAGTCTATTCTTTTCCTATCACCCAAATTACCAGCACAAAGGTCTCTGTCCAGTCTATCAGCAGCAAGTCTTTAGGTTATATTTCCAAAATATGTACTAAATCCATCCATCAATCCCCATTTCAACCATCATTACTCTAGTGACTACCTCTGTAGCCTGGATGACTATGTAGCCCCACTTCTACTCTTCCTTCCGTTAGCCTACTTTCCTTGCACATCTGCCAGAATAATTTTTAAAGTATGTACTTCAGAGCATGTCTTTAAAGTCCTCCAATGGCTTCCCAATAAACCAAGAATCAAATTCAAATTCCTGACCCCAGCCCATAAGGACCACGATCTGGCCCTTGCCTACTATCTGACCTCATCTTAACCACTCTCATCGCCACTCACTATTTTGGCCACAATCAACTTTCTGTTCCTGGAACATGTCCAACCTCAATTTCCACCAAGGGACATTTACTGGTCCCTCTCCTTTGAATGCATTTCCTCAGCTCTTCAATAGCTGGCTCCACCTCCACCTTCAATGCTCGGTTAGATTTACACCTTCTCAGGAAGATCTTTTTGAACAACCAAACCCACCTTCCTCAACAAGGTTATTTTCTTTGTACATTATCCAATTTATTATCCACATCACATTATCTGAAATTATGCATTTCTTTTATTATTATTTATGGTCTGTATCTCACACCAGAATGTAATTTCCCCACAGCAAGGATTCTCTTTCACATGTGTCTCTGCAGACCATATATCTGTGTCCAGCATATTACAAGCATATAACAAGAGCTCAATAATTATTTATTTTAAAAAATAATCTCTAGTCACTTCTGTTTCTATTTCAGAAGTCCACCTTTACAAAAGTGATTCTTCTCCAGAATTAAACAGCTACATATATATTGTGGAAGACATAGAAAGCAAAATAAAAACCACATATGGCATGAAAAGAAATGGCCAGTCTTCATAGTGGCTGCAATTAACGTGCAGGTTAGCTTTCATAAGTGGCTGAATAACTAAATCTCAGTATGTCATCAACTGACTTAGGTCGCATAGTTTTGTCATGCCACTGTGTCAAAAATGGGTAACTGTAGGTATTTGACTGTTATATAAAGTCTACAGAATATTTTTCTATCGTTAAAATTTTAATTGTGGTTGGAACATTTTTTCATATTACAGAAGTGGTGAAGAATTTTTCTTTTCTTTTTTTTTTTTTTTTTGGGCTGGGGCCACCCTCAGTGAGCCCCTACAGGGGAGAGACCTCTCTTCTGAGTGGATGCCGCACCTCTCCTGCTGCTGCCTGAATGGGGAAGGCACGCATGCGGCACAGAAGATGAGCATCAGAATTTCTCTCTGGTAAATACGAGCGTCAAGTCCTCCCAATTTGAAGGCTCAAGTATGAAGTGTGAGGTAGCAGACTGGCAGTGGAGAGACAGGACCTGGGATTATGTGGACCTGGATTGGAGTCCTGGCTCCATGCCCTGTGACCTGCGCGTGACCCTAACAAATCACTTCCTCTCTCATTCTGCATTTCCGATTTGTAAAATGGGAAGGAGTGGGGAGGCTCATGTTATATCTCTAAGTACGGTGCAACAAAGGAACACAGTTTTGGATATAGAAGACATCGTTCTTTTTTTTTCTTATTAGTCATCAGTTTAATACATATCAGTGTACACATGTCAATGCCAATCGCCCAATTCATCACCCCCCACCCCCACCCCCCCGGCCGCTTTCCCCCCTTGGTGTCCATACGTTTGTTCTCTACATCTGTGTCTCAATTTCTGCCCTGCAAACCGGTTCACCTGTACCATTTTTCTAGGTTCCACATACATGCATTAATATACGATATTTGTTTTTCTCTTTCTGACTTACTTCACTCTGTATGACAGTCTCTAGATCCATCCATGTCTCAATAAATGACCCAATTTCGTGCCTTTAAATGGCTGAGTAATATTCCATTGTATATCTATGTACCACATCTTCTTTATCCATTTATCTGTCGATGGGTATTTAGGTTGCTTCCATGACATGGCTATTGTAAAGAGTGCTGCAATGAACATTGGGGTGCATGTGTCTTTCTGAATTATGGTTTTCTCTGGGTATATGACCAGTAGTGGGATTGCTGGATCATGTGGTAATTCTATTTTTAGATTTTTAAGGAACCTCCATACTGTTCTCCATAGTGGCTGTATCAATTTACATTGCCACCAACAGTGCAAGAGGGTTCTCTTTTCTCCACACCCTCTCCGGCATTTATTGTTTGTAGATTTTCTGATGATGCCCATTGTAACTGGTGTGAGGCGATACCTCATTGTAGTTTTGATTTGCATTTCTGTAATAATTAGTGATGTTGAGCAGCTTTTCATGTGCTTCTTGGCCATCTGTACTTCTTCTTTGGAGAAATGTCTGTTTAGGTCTTCTGCCTATTTTTGGATTGGGTTGTTTGTTCTTTTAATATCGAGCTGCATGAACTGTTTATATATTTTGGAGATTAATCCTTTGTCCATTGATTCGTTTGCAAATATTTTCTCCCATTCTGAGGGTTGTCTTTTCATCTTGTTTATGGTTTCCTTTGCTGTGCAAAAGCTTTGAAGTTTCATTAGGTCCCATTTGTTTATTTTTGTTTTTCTTTCCATTACTTTAGGAGGTGGATCAAAAAAGATCTTGCTGTGATTTATGTCAAAGAGTGTTCTTCCTATGCTTTCCTTTAAGAGCTTTATAGTGTCCGGTCTTACATTTAGGTCTCTACTCCATTTTGAGTTTATTTTTGTGTATGGTGTTAGGGAGTGTTCTAATTTCATTCTTTTACATGTAGCTGTCCAATTTTCCCAGCACCACTTATGGAAGGGCTGTCTTTTCTCCATTGTATATCCTTGCCTCCTTTGTCATAGATTAGTTGACCATAGGTGCGTAGGTTTATCTCTGGGCTTTCTATCTGTTCCATTGATCGATGTTTCTGTTTTTGTGCCAGTACCATATTGTCTTGATTACTGTAGCTTTGTAGTGTAGTCTGAAGTCAGGGAGTCTGATTCCTCCAGCTCCGTTTTTTTCCCTCAAGACTGCTTTGGCTATTTGGGGACTTTTGTGTCTCCATACAAATTTTAAGATTTTTTGTTCTAGTTCTGTAAAAAATGCCATTGGTAATTTGATAGGGATTGCATTGAATCTGTAGATTGCTTTGGGTAGTATAATCATTTTCACAATATTGATACTTCCAATCCAAGAACGTGGTATATCTCTCCATCTGTTGGTATCATCTTTAATTTCTTTCATCAGTGTCTTATAGTTTTCTGCATACAGGTCTTTTGTCTCCCTAGGTAGGTTTATTACTAGGTATTTTATACTTTTTGTTGCAATGGTAAATGGGAGTGTTTTCATAATTTTTCTTACAGATTTTCCATCATTAGTGTATAGGAATGCAAGAGATTTCTGTGCATTAATTTTGTATCCTGCAACTTTACCAAATTCATAATTAGCTCTAGTAGTTTTCTGGTGGCATCTTTAGGATTCTTTATGTATAGTATCATGTCATCTGCAAATAGTGACAGTTTTACTTCTTCTTTTCCAATCTGTATTTCTTTTTCTTCTCTGATTGCCGAGGACAGGACTTCCAAAACTATGTTGAATAATAGTGGTGAGAGTGGACATCCTTGTGTTGTTCCTGATCTTAGAGGAAATGCTTTCAGTTTTTCACCAGTTAGAATGATGTTTGCTGTGGGTTTGTCATATATGGCCTTTATTATGTTTAGGTAGGTTCCCTCTGTGCCCACTTTCTAGAGAGTTTTTTATCATAAACGGGTGTTGAATTTTGTCAAAAGCTTTTTCTGCATCTATTGAGACGATCATATGGTTTTTATTCTTCAATTTGTTAATATGGTGTATCACATTGATTGATTTGCGTATATTGAAGAATCCTTGCATCCCTGGGATAAATCCCACTTGATCATGGTGTATGATCATTTTAATGTGTTGTGGGATTCTGTCTGCTAGCATTTTGTTGAGGATTTCTGCATCTGTGTTCATCAGTGATATTGGTCTGCAATTTTCTTTTTTTGTAGTATCTTTGTCTGGTTTTGGTATCAGGGTGATGGTGGCCTCATAGAATGAGTTTGGGAGTGTTCCTTCTCTGCAAATTTTTGGAAGAGCTTGAGAAGGATGAGTGTTAGCTCTTCTCTAAATGTTTGATAGAATTCACCTGTGAAGCCATCTGGTCCTGGAGTTTTGTTTGTTGGAAGATTTTTAATCACAGGTTCAATTTCATTACTTGTGATTGGTCTGTTCATATTTTCTCTTTCTTCCTGGTTCAGTCTTGGAAGGTTATACCTTTCTAAGAATTTGTCCATTTCTTCCAGGTTGTCCATTTTATTGGCATAGAGTTGCCTGTAGTAGTGTCTTAGGATGCTTTGTATTTTTGCGGTGTCTGTTGTAACTTCTCCTTTTTCATTTCTAATTTTATTGATTTGAGTCTTCTCCCTCTTTTTCTTGATGAGTCTGGCTAATGGTTTGTCAATTTTGTTCATCTTCTCAAAGAACCAGCTTTTAGTTTTATTGATCTTTGCTATCGTTTTTCTTGTTTCTATTTCATTTATTTCTGCTCTGATTTTTACGATTTCTTTCCTTCTGCTAACTTTGGGTTTGTTCTTCTTTCTCTAGTTCCCTTAGGTGTAAGGTTAGATTGTTTATTTGAGATTTTTCTTGTTTCTTGAGGCAGGCTTGTATAGCTATAAACTTCCATCTTAGAACTGCTTTTGCTGCATCCCATAGGTTTTGGATCATCATGTTTTCATTGTTATTTGTCTCTAGGTATTTTTTGATTTGATTTCTTCAGTGATCTCTTGGTTATTTAGTAACATATTGTTTAGCCTCCATGTATTTGTTTTTTTTATGTTTTTCCCCCTGTAATTCACTTCTAATCTCATAGCGTTGTGGTCAGAAAAGATGCTTGATATGATTTCAGTTTTTCTTAAATTTACTGAGGCTTGATTTGTGACCCAAGATGTGATCTATCCTGGAGAATGTTCCACGCACACTTGAGAAGAAAATGTGATCTGCTGTTTTTGGATGGAATGTCCTATAAATATCAATTAAATCTATCTGGTCTATTGTGTCATTTAAAGCTTCTGTTTCCTTATTTATTTACATTTTGGATGATCTGTCCATTGGTGTAAGTGAGGTGTTAAAGTCCCCCACTATGACTGTGTTACTGTCGATTTCCTCTTTTATAGCTGTTAGCAGTTGCCTTATGGATTGATGTGCTCCTATGTTGGGTACATATATATTTATAATTGTTATATCTTCTTCTTGGATTGATCCCTTGATCATTATGTAGTGTCCTTCCTTGTCTCTTGTAACATTCTTTCTTTTAGAGTCTATTTTATCTGATATGAGTATTGCTACTCCAGCTTTCTTTTGATTTCCATTTGCATGGAATATCTTTTTCCATTCCCTCACTTTCAGTGTGTATGTGTCCATAGGTCTGAAGTGGGTCTCTTGTAGACAGCATATATATGGGTCTTGTTTTTGTATCCATTCAGCAAGCCTGTGTCTTTTGGTTGGAGTATTTAATCCATTCACATTTAAGGTAATTATCAATATGTATGTTCCTATGACCATTTTCTTAATTGTTTTGGGTTTGTTTTTGTAGGTCCTTTTCTTCTCTTTCCTTCTCTTCACTTAGAGAAGTTCCTTTAGCATTTGTTGTAGAGCTGGTTTGGTGGTGCTGAATTCTCTTAGCTTTTGCTTGTCTGTAAAGCTTTTGATTTTTCCATCGAATCTGAATGAGATCCTTGCCGGGTAGATTAATCTTGGTTGTAGGTTCTTCGCTTTCATCACTTTAAGTATATCATGCCACTCCCTTCTGACTTGTAGAGTTTCTGCTGAGAAATCATCTTTTAACCTTATGGGAGTTCCCTTGTATGTTATTTGTCGTTTCTTCCTTGCTGCTTTCAATGATTTTTCTTTGTCTTTAATTTTTGCCAATTTGATTACTATGTGTCTCGGCGTGTTTCTCCTTGGGTTTATCCTGTATGGGACCCACTGTGATTCTTGGACTTGGGTGGCTATTTCCTTTCCCATGTTAGGGAAGTTTTCGACTATAATCTCTTCAAATATTTTCTCACGTCCTTTCTCTCTCTCTTCTCCTTCGGGATGCCTATAATGCGAATGTTGTTGCATTTAATGTTGTCCCAGAGGTCTCTCAGGCTGTCTTCATTTCTTTTCACTCTTTTTTCTTTATTCTGTTCCACAGCAGTTAATTCCACCATTCTGTCTCCCAGGGTACTTATCCGTTCTTCTGCCTCAGTTATTCTGCTATTGATTCCTTCTAGTGTTGTTTCCATTTCAGTTATTGTATTAACTGTATTTCATTCAGTTATTGTATTCATCTGTTTGTTTGTTCTTTAATTCTTCTAGGTCTTTGTTAAACATTTCTTGTGTCTTCTCGATCTTTGCCTCCATTCTTTTTCCAAGGTCCTGGATCATTCAGAATTCTGAATTCTTTTTCTGGAAGGTTGCCTATCTCCACTTCATTTAGTTGTTTTTCTGGGGTTTTATCTTGTTCCTTCATCTGGTACATAGTCCTCTGCCTTTTCATCTTGTCTATCTTTCTGTGAATGTGGTTTCTGTCCCACAGCCTGCAGGCTTGTAGTTCTTGCTTCTGCTGTCTGCTCTCTGGTGGACGAGGCTATCTAAGAGGCTTGTGCAAGTTTCCTGATGCGAGGGACTGGTGGTGGGTAGAGCTGACTGTTATTTTCATTTTTGAAATCTAAACCCTCAGTTTTAATAGTTTCTTTTTTCCTCAGTTGTGAGTCAACACACCTGTTATGACTGTTAGTGCCCCTTTCTCTTCCTTTCACAGATTACATTCCTAGTTTCAGTGTTCTAAGGGAGCTGTTTACATACAACAGTTAATACACTTTTTGAGAAACCTATTGAAGATTTGTGAATGTTGAGGTAATGGGGAAAGTCCCATGCAGAATCAATGGATTTTAGTCCATTTTCAGTTTTTCCTTATAGTAGACTGATGGAAAGAGAGAGAAAAAGAGAGAGAGAGAGAGAGAGAGAGAGAGAGAGAGAGAGAGAAGGCATCTTATCCTTTTCCCTTTAACAAAAACACTGACAAAGAAACGGTTAAGAAGAGTGTGTGAGGTTGGTGGGGTGATTCAAGTCTCCCACAGCTGAAAGGTTACTTAATTCAGAGTTGTGCTGAGCTTCCTGATCTATTCCTAGTCTCCTGATAGACAAAGGTTTCACCCACAATCTGCAGTCAGCACTAGAGTTATATTAAGGTGACGAGGTTAATGCGTTCATAAGTACATCAGCAAGGAAAGCAGTAGAAACCATCAGAGGCAGAGAGGACATCATTAAGTATTGGAGAGTCCAGCCTAATAAATATAGTCCCCAGGCATGTGTGTGGGGAGAATGGAAAAAACAGTGAGCATCCTCATTTTATCAGGTTTTCTCTGTGACCCTTCTTTCCACAAAAATCTAGTGTGCTTTGGGAAAATGGCCTCTTGGCTAAAGACAATGGGCTGGCTTAGAAATTTAACAGCCAGAACAGATATCAAGACTTAGATGATCTGGCTCAACAGAACCAGACGAAAGTTGCAAAAGTTGGCTGCAGCTAATGCTTACAATCTCTCCCTGCAGTGACCCTCAGAGCCTTTATTTACTTACGGGAGAATTTAACACGACTTTATTTGTGTATCTCTGTTACTATAATGATGTTTATATATGTGTATATATATATATATATATATATAAAATTTTTATTTTGTGACTCCTATTAATTGACCTTACTGGCAAAGATTTTTTGTCAATTTTTTTATCTTCTGTTGAGCCAGTCAAGTTTACAAATGGAAAAACTTCTTTCTTCTTGATTTCAAAATATCGCTGTGTTTTTGACATCACGTCAACTAATTCTACATCAGAAGCATATCACAGCATTTTGGAAATTAAATGAGTATCTGTATTCCATTTCTATTTTCTAGGTTTAAATATATTCCATTTTATCCAAATCATTTAATTTACTAATAATCAACCACTTCAGTTACTTTTAAAGGAACTATACTATTAATAGCCCTGTAAAAGGCCAAACAGTAAATATTCTAAGTTTTGTGGGCCACCTAAGATCTCTGTCACTGCATAATCTTTTTATAAAATAATCCTTTAAAAACGTAAAAATCATTCTTAGTTCTAGGGTCATATAGAAAAGAGGCTGCAGACTGAATTTGGCCCATGGACCTTAATTTGCTGACCCTTGACATAATTAATGGAAATTATATTTTAAAATTTGCTTTGCTATAACCAAATAGCTTTGCTTTTCCTCCACAGTATAATGGGGATAATAATGTAGGCAGACAGAATTGCTAGGTATTCTGTAATATGGGAGAGATGGCTCACTTTGAGAGTAGGGTTGTTAAACATTTCTAAATGCTCACAGTAATGTAGTCAATCTTAGTCTAGCCTAGTAAAATCTTAGAAAAAATGTGACCCAATTTAGCACTGGTAGCAAAATTTTTTTTGTTTCCAGAAAAGGCACCTATGTAATTCTGAAATGTCATCTTCAATACTGTTCTTCGTTGAAGTTGGAGTAGGTTGGGCAGGTATAAGACTTGTCGCTTCTCACCTGTGATAATATGATTTTCCACTCTTTTTTCCTGATTTCTAGCCAAATCTTCATTCTTGATAACTAACAACAACAGTAATAGGGCTGTGTGCCTATTTGACGTTTTTCAGCTTGCAGAGTTCTCATTTCTAAATGAAAATAAAGCTGATTTCTCTGTGTTTTTTCATTTCTAATAATACTTGTCAAAGATTCAATCTCATAACCAAGGAGAGATAGCTGAATCAAATTATCTTTAATACATGCCAATGTATGTGTTTATTGACTCAAAATATCCAAGGACAAGCACTCGGATATTGCGCATTTTCATTCAAATATTGCGTACGCTCATTCTAGTGTTATCTTTCCCGTCTTGCACTTTCACTGGCTAATCTTACCTATGAAGGATGAGGAAAGGACTATGGCCTTAGCAGAATCATGTTGAGCAGGAGTCTTGTCTTCCATGACCTTTTGGAATCTGGTCTTCTCTCATTTGGTGGCAGTTTTCTCTGGTTGTATAGCATTCATCTACTTTATCATATTCCAAATTAGACTTGTAATTTGCAAAAGCCTTGAGAATTCAGGGTGGGAGGGAGCACATCCCTATCATTGTCTTTCAGAAGGTTCTAGCTTAACTCACAGATATGCTAGTTAATAACCAGTCAATAGTCCTCTCGGAACCACAGGCTTCATGCAGTTGCTTCAGCCACATTTAATCTTTGTCAATCTCTCTCTCTCATACCCCATTCCTTCTCAACCCAAGCAAGGTTTCTCACTGAGGGTGGACACTGAAATGGGGACAAGGGAAAGGGAATGTAGCCCAACCAAATCAACATTTTAGAAAATCCATTTTTTCCTATTATTGGAAATGGAAATATTTTCAGATATTCCTTGAATCAGATATGTAAATTGTGATGAAATCTAAGTTAGAATTCTGTTTGGGCACTATTTCCCAGAGAAAATTTCAACTCCTGAGTCCCAGTATTTCCAACCAATCTCCAACCTCTTTGTCACCCTGTACCAGTATTCATGCTTCTCTTACTCTCTCTTCTTACTCAGATGGCATGGCCACAGCCAGTGCTACAGATGCCAACATTTCTCCCATGGTAAGGAAGCTGCTGAAACATTGTACACACAAGTTAAACTGTTCAGAATCTAGCTGTGTGCTAAAGAGGAATTTGGGTAGTTCCTTTAGAACACCTATGAGGTTAATGTGGAAGTTACCATATAGTTTTTCTTTGTTTATAAGCTGAGGTTGCAACAACAGAGGTGGAATCTTGCAAAAAGTAACATTTTGCAGCAAATTAAGAACACAGTGAGAAAAATCCCTTTAATTATACAAAGACTCATCTGAAGGATGTTAAATGCAAATATAAGCTCTTCATATCCAAATGCATAAATAGTCTTTTAAACTGCTAAAATTCAGTGCCACATGTCACAAAAAATCCCTCTAGGTATGTAAGAAATGCAGTATTTAAAAAATATATAGCTATATATTTTATGTGCATTTAAACAAATTTAAAGTTTCCTTTACTGAGTGATTTGGTCAATTAAAAAATGTTACTGCACACTGAAGAGGACTGTGTGGTTCTCATTTCAGGTATTTATAATTATTAAAGGTGTTGTTACATTAACTTTGCCAAATGAGAGGATTGATGGGATTAGGTCAAAAGTCTTTTCTAGCATTTAAGTTTCACGGATAATATAGAAGATTTCACACCGGTTTTTCTTGCTTTACATAACAGAGATATGATACGGTATCAGCATTGCTAAGGAATGTCACATATTCTTTGTGATGTTCTATATCAAATAGTATTAAAGATTTTATAAAAGTTTTAAAAGAATTTTGTAATTTCTCAATAGCTGAAATAATAATTTTGTAATCACTTATTATGAAAGGTTATGCAACTCAATCTATTCTTATAAATTAGCATTTCTTCAGAGAGATAAATTAAAAATCCACATAAACACTACTCCCTTAAGAGATCACAGAATCCTAGTTCCTTTGCACTGGTGAATTCAGGCAAAGCTGTAAATTAACAGCCTAGATTGACATCATCTCTAGGAAATAACATTCCAAAATCAAGTCAGAGTTTATAACATTCAAGATCTCTTATTTATAGCCTAAATCCTTTATGATCTTATTTAACATATTTTCTCTTCATTTCTCTTTGGACAGTGAGCAGCTTTGCACTATCATCATTTCCAAATTCTTTTGTTAATATTTCCTAACTTTTCTATTTTGCTTGTAATTATTTTCATCCTAGGCCTCTGATTCTTTTTCAGGGTTTCCAAGCCTATCTTAATTTAGATACCTCATAAATTAATTTAGAAATGTCACAATGGTTAATCTACATTAGTTCATGAACAAAATTATACACTATATTTAATCAAATATTTGATAGTACATCTCACTAACTTTCTAGTCAGCAGAACAAAGTTGACCAAAGTATAGCTTACAACTCACTAGGTAACAACCAGCAATTTCTCAGCTCACCCACTTCAAGCTTGATTTGTGCAGCCTGGGGTGTGTTAAGTATGTTGCTGCACAGTTGATTTTAGGGAACTCAATTTCATTTGCTTGTAATCATTTTTCGAACTGTGAAGGTCATTTTTAATTCTAATCCTGTCTTTCAAGGTGCTCACTCATCCTGACGATGTGATGTACTTGGCAAATTTAATGACCACTCTCTCCAGCTCGTAATCAATCACATACAGAGATGTTAAATGTACGCAGGACTGCTCTCTGCAAAACATCACCTGTTAAGGGCTTAGGGGCAATGGTTCTACACTGTGTTATTTTTAAATTCTCATGATTGCCTTATTCTCCACACTGAACCTCAGAGAAAGAAAACTACAAGTATCGCTGAATTAAATGAGACCAAATAGATACAGGAATGAGATCACCCTTGGGTGGCATCTTCCTTCAGGGCACTTTGTAATCATGGCACCCTACCTTGACATTATTTCATGGACAAACCAGATAATTTGAGGGTGGGATATTTTTGCCTCTGCCAAACTTACTGTTCTTCTGATTTGCAAGACAAGCAACATGTTGCCCAGTATTTAGGAAAACTTTATTTTGTCCACATGAAAAGAATTAGTTTCAGTGACAACGCCTTAAATGCTCTATTATTTTTGCGTAGAGTAAAAATGATAAAGTGAGCCTTTCAAGTTGTCAGCTCTGTACCAAACAGATCTACCTTCTATATGTTTTGCTTCAGGAACTGGAGCAAAGAAGATTAAAGTTTTATTTCCTGTGTAGACCAATTTGCTTTCAAGATTATAGACTGAATCTCCAACACAGTTGCAAATGAGTTCTGGGTCTCTGTTTCCTTAACTGTAAAATGGAAATTTGGACTAGATCAGGTGCAGCAGGTGGTTTTTACCTGCAGTACCAATTGACTTGAAGTGGCTACCCTTAAGCTCTCTACTGCAAATTGTGAACTGGATTCTGTTTCACGGGAAAGAATGCTCTATGGAGTAGTGATGTCTCCCATGAGGAGATAAAAAGAGGAAAAAGATACTATGTATGTTATTTATTATCCCTGAACTAAATGATTTTTAAAGCCCTCTTTTGCTCTAAGATTGAATGAGAACTTATCCAAAAGGAAAAAAAAGAAGAAAGAAAAAGTAACTCATATTATTCACATGAATACTCCCGAGAGAATATTACCTAGTTGGAGTTCTGTTCCACCAGCTGGTTGGAGAAGAGAACCTGTGTTCTATATGATCAAGTAAAGGTTTGTGACCCACTGGTGGCCAGTGGTTTGCAGATAAAGGGGCAAATGATGTTAGTTGACCAGAGAAGCTTTTATTTAAGATGAGCGTGTGAGTCCACCCTTCTGTGTTCTGGGCATTTGACTCTAACTTCTTATACTCAATCATTTGTGTACACTGCATCTTTCTGACTTCCCAATTAAAAAATACTTCTTATTTTTTTTTGGTGTTTTTAACATTTCTCAGGCTAAATATCTAAATCAGGGCACAAGTGACCTTTCATGATCTTGCCATTCATTATTCAATTTATACGTCAATGTCACATTCCCTAACAAACCATACTATTAATCTCTTTAACTTTTGTTTGGCCTATGAGTGGTAAAATTTATTCTAACTTGTCTTCTTTGAAGGTTAATAATTCATATAATTATCTGTGTAATGAAGGATGCACTCAGTCACAGCTGATCAACTTTAAGTGTTGGACTTTATCTTATCAAGATATATGAACTACTGTAAACACTCAGGTGTGTGCAGGCTCCCTTTCATGTGTTAAATATGGATTGCACTCTTTTCCCTAATAACCTTTTCATGACATGACCACTTTAACTTTTATCAGGAATGAACGGTTTGTAGCATTTTATGAATTCATGTTCACTGACAAGTAGATTAATGCAGAATTTAGGAAGCAAAGTGAGAATAGTTTTGTTGTGAGTTTAAAAAAAACACATTCTATTCCAAAATATTATAAACCAGCCATGAAAAAATTAAATGCTCCTAGATCTGACTGGGAAAGGAACTAGAACTGGAAATGTCCACCAGGATGTGAGGGTTGTTGCAGAGGAGGGGACTGAGGTGACAGTGGCGCAGGGCACACATGGGAGGATCCATTATGATATTTTGGAATAAATTGCAATTTCATTTTCTTTTACTCCCTATTTCCAAGTGGGTGAGGAACAAGGTCCAGTAATCTGAACAGAGATAATAAGTATGAGGGCCAGAAAGAAGTTTGCAACAGGAGCCTCCGAGTAAGAGCTAAAACCCTGCAGGTGGAGGGTTTAGACAGATTGCAAAAAGATAATATATGACAATAAAATAGAACACGGTCATTTTACTCTTTATTGCTTTAAAAAAATCTATACTCTCTGGAAGCATTGACAATGCTCCCAAATTCTCATTTTGTTCTTAGATTTGTTGTATTTCTGGAAGATTGAGTTTTGTTTCTATGTAGATACCATACTTTTGTTATTTATATGGCCAAGTATTTCTTTCTATTGTATATTTTCAAATATTTAATGAAAGATGCAAAGTGGCGGTGAAATATTATTTTCACTATGTTCAAGAAAAATAACAATTATAGAGTTTTGACATCTAGAGAGAGATTTTTCCACGTACTTCCATTTAAGAAATAAACTATGAGCCTTCAGAAAACGTCTGTCTACTCTGAATCACTTCTTTTTTCCTATTCTCTATGTGTTTTATGTTTAAACCATGTCTTTAGTTTGGTCTTCTCCTAGAATTTAAAGATTTAGTCCCAAAATTGATTAACTTATTATCCCTTAATATTTTAGTACTGTGTTTAAAAATATATATATAAAACAAACATGCAGTGCTGCTTGTACTTCTCATAGGTAGCAGTAAAATATTAACAGTTAAAATATACACCTTAAAATAAAATCTCAATCCATAAAATAATTTAAATTATCTAAGAAGCTTGATTTTTTGATTCTTCTTTCATTGACATGAAAATATGGGAGTGGCAAATACATTTATAAGGGAGAATTTACCTCCTTAGCTAGAGGAAGTTGTGTTTTATACTAGGCATTCTCTTTCAAATTTGATTCAGGAAGAAGGCTCATATTTTCCCAAATTATGGCTATTGGCCTCCTTATCTCTTTTAAGAATTTAATAAATTTATGTTGTTCATGATTGATGAACAAAAAATATAGTAAGGAGAAGATATGAACATTCCAGAAAACCTACCCTTTGGTTCAAAAATGGATTATTCATTGGCCCTAAAATTTTAAAAAATGTAATATTTTCCATTGAGATAATAGGCATCGATTTATAAACTACTGACATTCTACTGCGCTGCTCCAACTCAGTCCTATGGATTCATGACCTTTCAGGTGTTGAGGATTCCTAGATCTATTATTGTTTGTAAGCCCGGACCTCTCTCAAGCACCCACCTGCATAACAGACTGCCTATTCCACACATACTTTGTAAACAATATGCCCAAAGTTGAACTCTTTGTTTTCTCTTCTAATTTCTTCCTCATTCTGTATTTCCTATCTTTACAAAAGATGCCTTCAGCTGCCCAGTGTCTAAAGCCAGAAGTAGGGGAGTTATTCTGGAAGTATTCCTCTTCTTCACCTTTGCCTCACCTCAAATATTTTCGACCTTTTGATTTTACTTTCTCCAAATCCTTCACATCCATCCTCTCTTTTTTCAAGCTAAGGTATTACTTGAGATATTTTTACCTTAGGAGAAAGGAAAATAACAATCAACTTGACCTGTAAAGCAGGAAAGGACCCCCTCTCCCTAATTTTTGATATTAAGAGCTGGGTTTTAGGATTAGTATATCAGAATTCAGTTCTGATGAACAGCTAAAAATATTGTTTTTATCTATCTGTACTCAAAAATAGTAGTACATAGGGGAAAACAACCTCAAATATTTATTAGTTAATAAATTAGTCCTAAAGTATCATCAACTTATTATCAATGTTTTTACAAGCTACCATAGAGGTTCCCAATTAATTCTCTTTTTCCTACCAGAAAACAGAAAAGTATCTGATTTCACATGAAAGAATTGTAAAGAGGAAATGCCTATCAGAAGCTTCATTTTCTTGGGAGAAATCAAAAGTGTGTAAACATGCCAATCTCTCTTCATCCTGTGTGGTTGAAATGAAACTCAACAGGTTTTCCACATACCTAAATTATTACTGTTTCTTGGGCTGAGCACAGAAAGAAGGCTCAAGCAGCATTAATTACCGTCACAGACTACATGATAGGCTACAGTTCACCTTTACAGAGGCAGATTAATTTTGCTTTTCAATTTAGTCTGCTCTATAGCTATGACAAGATAAATCATTTCAGAGAAGGTTTGTTAAATCTGATTAGGATTCCTGTTTTAGCAGCTATCAAACTTATATGGCCCAGTGGTCAGCAGTAAACAGACACCCAGAGGGTAACAACTAGAAATGTTTGGGAAAGAAATACAGAATGCATTTTTATTTTTCAAATCTCCGAGAAAATGTAAAACCTCCACTCTTTTGAAAGAATTTCCTTGCTGTGATTTCCAGATGCCTAGTAGGTAATAGATGTGAGCGCTAAAATTCCACTTTCATGTGAATTCCACAACAATCATTTCTCTAATGGAAAATATTCTAAATGGAAAAAGACATTCTGGTTGTTTAAAGTGTCAGTTTTCAGCTTTGACCCTTTTCCCTTGAAAGCTTGCACCATCCATACTACTGAGCTTGATAATTTGCTTTCTTCATTATTAAAACAGACCCTTGACAAAGTCAGTGAGAAAAATTCCTCAAAAATCTGGGGTTCCACTTATAGCATATACACAACTAGGGTTCTGAATAATTATTTAAAATTTACTCCAATTTATCAAGACTTTTTGGACTTCTCTATTAGTATATAAGGTGGTCATAGTACATGCCTTCTTGGTAAATTCCACGCATAGTATTTTCTTTATTTTGGTTGTGCTAGAAAGATTAATATTCTGTTCAGGAAAGATTTTATAAGCGACGGCTGACTACACAGTAGAAGATCCCTTTGGGTATAAATAAATCTCTCTCACTACCTTTAAATTCTATTGTTAAAGATTTATTTCTCTGATCCATGAATTTTTTTTCAGATCCGTTTTGGCTGCTACTCAGTAGTAAGTTTGAGTGTGTGGGATGGGATATGTGGCCTGGAAGAAAAGGCATGAAGTAAGTGAAAGAAAACTGTAACAATGTACAAATCTTCAGTGAGAAATTTGATTTAGGATTTCAGAAGTAAAAGTCAAGCCTTAAAAAAACCCTAAAACCAAATTGAGTAAAAAACTGTTGTGTTAATTAAAATCCTCATTGAGTTAACTGAGAGTAAATTAAAAGTTGATTAATTTTTAAGTATTCATTTAATTACAAGGTGACATTTACTGTTACCATTTTTTTAAATTATTTTTTAACTCAGTGTTTTAAATCCTAAATTCTATTCAATTTATCAGAAAGAGACAGAAGTATAATAGATGATATGAACAGTTAATAGAAGCAGTACAAATGGCTTATAAATATGAAAAATGTTCCACCTCACTGTTACCACATCAATATAAATTTGAGCAGGCGACCATTATCTGCCTATCATCGTAACCAAGATAAATACACAGTGCTGTTGAGGATTTCAGGTTCATACACCAGAGAATAAATTGGTTTTAAAAAAATAAACCTTCCCAAGAAGGCGGTAAGATAACCTTTAAAGTTCACATATTTTGATTAATTCACCTAGAAATCTATCTTATTAAAAATAATCAGAATCTTAAATAAGATATGTAAACAAAGATATCCATTAAAAATATTACTTTTGGGCTTCCCTGGTGGCGCAGTGGTTGACAGTCCGCCTGCCGATGCAGGGAACACGGGTTCGCGCCCCGGTCCGGGAAGATCCCACATGCCGCGGAGCGGCTGAGCCCGTGAGCCATGGCCGCTGAGCCTGTGCGTCCGGAGCCTGTGCTCCGCAACGGGAGAGGCCACAACAGTGAGAGGCCCGCGTACCGCCAAAAAAAAAAAAAAAAAAAAAAAAAAAAATATATATATATATATATATATATATTACTTTTAATAAGAAAAAAGCTGAAAACAGCCCGATACTATTAAAATTTGTAGTTTTTAAGAGCACATACTGACTTGGAATAATGTTCAAAAAAGATAATACAGAAAAGGTTGATACAACATGCATATATAATGACCTCAATTTTTTAAAATACATATATAGATTAGAAATAAGACTAGAAATGAATATATCAAACTATAAGTAGTAATTATTTGTAGGTGATGAGATTACAAATTATGTTTTCTTCATGTCTTTATTTGCCTAAGAACACATTAATTTTACAATTAGGAAAATAAAAGTTTCTGAAAATTAATAGAAAAGTGGCTTGTATATTATCAGAAAGGAAGTTGACTGAAGTTGCTAAATTTTGAGAGTGAAAACATGTTTGGAAGAAGAGAAAAAGCCTTGAATTATTACCTAGTTTTTAATTTGCATCAAATAGACATTAATAAATAATAATACAAGGTGTGTGACATTATCTTCATTAACAATATTTCAATGCCCTTAACTATATAATTAAGTTGAATGAAAATTCTAAATACATTATAGTTTACACAAATTATTTCCCGAACGTATAATAGTTAATATTTTACATTTCACATATCTTTGAATGAAAACAGAAAAGTTTAAAGTACTAGATTTTACCCCCCAAAAAACATTTTGCTCTCCTCCCAGTCTAACAAATTCAGCCAGCTTGATGATATGAATATATTACAGTGGTCTGAAAATATAGACTCTGCTGCCTTACAAGATTTCTTAATTTATAAAATCTGACTTACTCCTTGTAAACCTAATAAATATTCCATACTTATATTTCTTAGGTTCATTCTGCTATGTTAGGTCCCAAATCTAGTTAGTATTTGGGGTTGTACTTGGCTGTGGTGTTTACAAAAGGAGCCATATTTTAAAGACAGAATGTGACTTCCGTTCATTGACCATATCTACACACAGGAAACAAAAACAAATAGCTCAGCTTGTGGGACGCTGCTTCGGCACTGAGCAGATACAGATTCTGCGTGAGAGGTTGACGGTATGATTAGCTGATGAGAAACAAGCAGCTGGCAGAATTAGGTACTCTCAAATGAAATCTGTTTCAATAGTGTTGACGTTTATACTACAGGCTATAACCAGGGCGCTTCTAGTATGGACTGTAGCTGGGCATAAAGTGGCCACAGTTCTGTGCTGAGTAGAAGTCAGTTCACTCTGATTTTCTAAATTAGTGCAATTTCCCCTCCCTCCCAGTGCACAAGGGGGATTCTTTGGAGCTATCGAAATTCTGCTTTTTATTCAGCAATAGGAGGAAGGCATATTTCGAGGTGGCAACTTTTGCCTAGAGAATTCCTATTCATACCCTGACTTTTGTCAGATGGGCCTGCCTACACTTCACTGAAAATTTCATGCATTCTTCTGACTGCCTTTGTTCATACTGTTAACTCTACTAGAAATTACTTATCATCGTATCTTCCCCACATTAACTGTAGCTAATTTCAAGTAACACCCATTAATCAACTTCTGAAGTTATAGCATTTTATTTACCTCACACAACTGGCAATTCACTTGTTATTTTCTATGATAGTGTCTGCCTTGTACATGAGTGTAAGGTTTTATACTGCTATTTAAATGTTTTCCAGTCAGACTAAACTACTATTAGTTTCCTGAAGAAGAGTTGTCCTTACTCTAATTTCTGGACCTCTACAAGTGCGATTCCCTTTGCTCATATCATTGTCCTGCTCTGATTCAATTTAATCATGGCTCCACTACACACGTGCGTGCACACACACACTTATGCACAGAGTCTTCAATTCTTAGCTGAGACAACACTTTTTTCCAAGAAGACAATTCTACCTTCCCATCTGGGAGGTGGCTGGGTACTCTTCCTACATGAACCCAAATATCCTCTACTTTCCCTATTGTGGTTCCTTGTAATTGCAATTGCATACTTTATCATCTTCAATAAAGACCCAGAAGACTGTGAGTTCTTTCCTCATTCATGAATAAATGAATGAATAAATGAATGGACTTCTCAAACAGTATTTAACTTTTCTTGCATGTAGGTCTTCTATGCTTAATAATGAGGTTATAATAACTAGGGAATGTACCCCTTTTTTTTTTGAGTCTTCTATCACTCAGCATTTCACAAATAATGGATTTTCAAAACTTAACAGAATTTTTTTTGAGGACTGAATTGGATTTCTGAATTGGATTTTTCCTGTGTATTTTTGTCCTCATATGAAGTCATAGAACTCTTCTCTAGAAGGGCCCTTAGAGATCACTTAGTCCAACCTTTTCATTGATATTTCTTTTGGATTTTACTGTGAGGGTATTTTAGGTAATTTGGCCCAGAGGCAAGATGAGTTAGTTAAGGGAGAAAGTGCTAAGAGTGCATAAATGAAGTTAAGGCAAACTTTTTACTGCTTTTTCCTCCTTTTGAAGGGAGATTTGGCAGAAAGGAAAGGAAAGGGAGGGGAGAATTGTGGAGTGGAGTAACAACAACTGAAAGAGATGCAGACTCTAATGGTGACTCTGGAAGAATCAAGGGTTCAAATGAGTGGAGGGTCAGAGGGAGATGACACAGCACCATAAGACAATGGGGGCTGGCTTGGGCTGGGGGCAAACCGGCCAGAAAGTTATAGTCTGGAAGAGTCTGAATCTATATCTAATTCAGTCTAGTTCAGGCTCAAAGCAGACCATCCCTAGGAGCACTGAGATTCTAAACTCTCCTTAGGAGAATGGGGAGCTTGGGGATGATTACGCTCACTGTGTGTCTCTTTCTCTCACCAGCATTTTTATAGAAGAAGGACACATTAAACTGAACAACAGAATGAACTTGGAAACGAAAATAGGAACATATCACCCAAAAGTTGGAAATAAGGTCAAGAGTGCGACATATCCTTCCAATATCATATTGGAGCACTGTTCTTAACTGTTGGAAAAGTACCTTGTAGCAATATAACTTGAGAGGTTAGAAAGCCCAGGCAAGGAAGCCTCCACTGATTGCCTAGGAAGACATTTATGTTTTTATTTTATGTATCACAGCTCCTTTAGGAACAGCTAAATGAGTTCTTCTTCCCACTTAGATCTGGCTACCCACAACATTTTTAAGAAGCACTGCCTCTGTGGAGTTCCGTTCTCCCAAAGCCTAGATGCTGGGAGATCAACTCAAGTCACTACATGCTATGGCTATTTGGTCATCGAGCCAGAAAATAAAAGTAGGTAGAGAATTGTTTATATATTTGTATTTCTGGAGACAACAGAGTCCTAATTTTATTAACTTACATGTGACCCACAATTTATTAAAATATCTTTCAATTTCCTAGTCCCAGGTTTTTGATAATATCATGCAAACGAAGCAAAGATTACTGATTTAGCAATTTTTATCTTCATTCATCTTGTCTCTGACAAGGTATTCATATAATATTTGGGTTAACATTCTGAAAATTATTAACATCTTTTCTCTTTTGCCTTTCTCAGTACTAGGCCCTTACCTTGCTTGCCTCAAGGTAAAGAGTGAGAAATGTGGTAAAAATTAGGATTTGTTATAGAAGGTATTAAATGGCATGCAAAAAAGAGACTGTTCTGCGAGACTATGGGTGTGAAAGCCAGGTTCAGTAAAAACATAATATTGGCCCAAACGGGAAGGTGTGTTAGATAACTGAGGCAAAGGAGGACTCCAGGTCCTACTCCCTTTAGGGACCATGAAAAGAAGCCACACTATTTTTCATCAGTCAAGGGTACAGAATAAGAAAGTAAACTTGATAGCCCTGAAGTTTAGCTTTTCCAGCCATCTTCAGTCCCACTTGGCATGGGTGCAAATCAGAGAGCCAAGGGGCCCACCATGGGGCTCACTGTGGTGGCACTGGGGTGAACCATCAGGCAGAGGGGCAAATAAAGTTTGTAGCAGAGTCAAAAGTGGTTCCAGACCAGAGTCAAAAGAGATAAGATCTTGAGTTACCTAGGCCTTATTCATTATCTAAGAGTTCTAGCAGGGCGAGCTCTAACCAAGTGAACAAGAGATCTAGCCCCACGACATGAGTAGCTAGATAGCATCACACCTCTAGACTTTGACTTTTGCTCTCTGATACAAGGTTCTATAAGATACACTCTGCTCTCTAATACTCTGATGACATTCTAGGGTAGAACTGAGAAAGGGATAATGAGCTAAGAGATATGAGATATTAAGAGATCTTTTTCTAGAGAGAGTAAACATTATTTAAAGGAACTAACTAAAACAGCAGAGTTGAAAAAGAATGGAACGGATTAGGCATTAAGTTAATGTTCTAAGGCTATGATGTACTTGAGGTTAGGGGAAAAGACAGCCCTAGTAATGGGATTAAAAAAAAAGAGTTGTATTTTCTTTGCACATTTAAGTATAGTAATTTTACCTCACAGCAATGTACCAGATATATCCTGAGGAAGAGTAGCACCCATTTCCTCTCCCAAGACACTTAAAATTGAGTAGAAATCTAGATAATGTTATTGCTTCACTGGTGTCTGACTCCTATCCCATGTTGTGAGGTTCACTTAAAGGTGGGATCATCAAGGAACACTTCAGAATGGAGGCAGAAGTTGAGTTGAGTCTTAATTTATGCCTAGGGCTTAGGAAAATGGAGAAAGTCACTGTAGGAAGAGTGGATGTTTGGAACAAAGCTGTGGAGTCAGGAACATATATAGTGTGGCTAATAGAAAGGATAGAATTTCACTTCCATTTTTGGCGTTATGGCATATTTGATAATTTGAAAAACTCTGTGGATACAAAATATCTAGAAATGTTGGATAAAATGTAGCAAACATTCATTTTAGACTCAGAACTGAGCTTCCAAGAGATGAAGGGAAATAACAAGAATCAAGAGTGAAAAGTATGCTAAAATCCAGAATGGAAGATGATATAGACAGCATGGTTGCTTTGGAAGGGTTTCCCAGTCTTAGTAACTAAGTATTAATTGTTATGCAAGCTTAGAGCAGAGAGCACCACCCAAAGCCAGGATCCATGAAAGACTAGACCCTTGGTGAAAGGTGGACTTGAAAAAAACAACAAGTAAACTCATCTATCTTGACCTGAGCTTGAGTGGGAAAAAAGTCTCCTCTTGAAAATCTGTCATCACTAGCCTACATTCACATGGGTTTAAAGCTCAAATCTGCACTCTGTAGGTGGTCTCAGAGACCCTAAATTAAAAATTACCACCAGTAATTGGTATTTATTGATTGGTATTGTACCAGGACATCTGGCAGAAGGAAAAGGAACATCTCAGGGTTCCCAGAGATAAAGCTCAGCCAAACATAAACCCAAAGTCCACAACTACGAAACACATGAGGAAGAATCAGCAAAGTGCTCAATTAAAATCAGACTTACAAGTACAACAAATAATTTAGTTATTAAATATATAATGTAAATACATATATTTAAAATGCTTAGAGAAAAATAGGTTGAAACATGGGAAAGAAAAATGTCTTTTTCAAAGATAGTCATAATATAAAAAGAACTTATAAGATATATACATAGTAGGGATGTAATGTACAACATGGTTAATATAACTGACACTGCCCTATGTTATATACGAAAGTTGTTAAGAGAGGAAATTCTAAGAGTTCTTATCACAAGGAAAAATTTTTTTTCCTTTTTCTTTTATTTTGTATCTGTATATGATATGATGAATGTTCACTAAACTCATGGAAATCATTTCATGATGTATGTAAGTGAAATTATTATGCTGTACACCTTAAACCTATACAGTGCTGTCTTTCAATTATAGCTCAATAAAAATGGAAGAAATAAGAACTTAAAGAAGTAAAGAATATTAATAAATTAAAATTTAAAACTCAATGGAAGGCTTAAATAACAGGTTACTCCAGACAACAGCTGAAGGGATAACTAATAAATAAATAATATGTATTAAAAGAAGTATCCATATATGTATAGCTGATTCACTTTTTTATACAGCAGAAACTAACACACCTAATTAAAAAAAGATAAAAATAAAAGAAGTACCCAGAAATTATCACAGAGACACAAGATGAAAACTATGACAGTGTTTAAGGGACTTGGAGGACTGAATGAGAGTCTAACTGGGCTTCTGGTAAAAGGATTCTATATAATGAGAAAAGGTAAGAGAGGAAAAACCACAGATGTTTTGTAGAATTTAAAAACATGCATCTTCAGACCGAGGGAAGCTAATAAATCTCAAGTAAATAAAAAAGAATCCATAGCTAGACATATAATGTCACAGTGAAACTACAGAACACTAAATACAACAAGTATTTCAAAAACAGCCTGAATTTCCTCCGAAGGACTATAATTAGAGTGACTGCAAACATCTCAGTAGCATCGTTAAAAATCAGGAGACATTAGTCCAATTCTATATGCTAAGAGAAAATGCTGTCATGCAGAATTTTATTCAAGGGAAGAATATGTTTTAGTCAAAACAGCACTAAGAATTTGCCATCAAGAGACTTTCAGTGAATGAAAAAATTCTAAAGCACTAAAACTTCTCAGTTACTAAGAATAAAATTATTCTAGAAAAAATGATAAGACGCTCAAAACATATTGAGGCAAAAAATGGTTAAAATTTAGGTGATCCAAACAATCACTGATGGTATAAAACAATAATAACTATTAATTTGAATGGTAAAAAAATGAGATGGAAAAATATACTAGATAAAAATAACAAGGAAGAGGGGAGAGAATGATTGTAGATAAGTACACACATGAAATATTTGACAGTTCATCACTAAAAGAACAGAAATAGAGTGTTTAAATTCTACAGTAGAGGGGAAATGAAATAGAAACTGAATAATCTCTATGCCAAAAGAAAGTTTTAAAAATAAGCATAGAAAAAGCAGAGTATCTACAGCACAGAGGAAAAAAGATTCTTCCACACTTCTAGTGCGAATCTAAATCAGCACAACCTTTCTGAAGAACAACTGGCACTATTTTAAAGATTAAGTAATGCACACTCCATGACAACACAATTCTATCCCAAGGTATATAGACTACAGCAATACTTCTTAAGCTATCTATGGTTTAAAACAACTTTTTAAATGCATAATCCACTGCAGAACAATAATTTTGCAAAATACAAAATCACATGCACAGATGTTGTAGCAATGTCAAATTTCTATAACAGTTTTCATTCACTTGCTTACTCTCAGTGGTTGTACCTACCTCATCATAGATAACTAGTAATTCATTGATATTGATCCATACTATATTTTGAGTAGCACTGCTCTATACAAAGTCTTAAACACATCCATAGGGAGAAACATACCAGAGTAATCTACTACTTCTGGATGGTGGGAAAGAAAGAAAAACCTATTGGAGAGGGTTCATGAACTCTGTATTGTTATACTTTAGTTGAGTAGCAGTTTCAAGTGTGTTCATTATACTACTCATTATATCTTTTTGTATGTCTGAAGCATTTCATAGTTAAAAAAAGGAAGAAGATACATTGATAAAAATATTTCTTAAATTGAGAGTAAAAATCATAGTCATAGGGTTTAAATGTCAGCAATCATTCAGATTTGCCATTCTATAAAATACTTGAAGAGTTGTTTTTCACAGTTTACAGAACTCCAAATTGTGTTCAGTTAATATCTCAAGCTAGCATAACACCTGTGGCTTCTGGTCACTAATACTCCATGGTCGAGTCCTACTTCTACACAGAGCAAGCGTTTGTAGGCAACAGTGTACAGGCAGCCTGGAGCCCATCAGAGGAGATTTTTCCAGGAAGATTCTAATAAGCAAAGAAAAGTGCTATGCCTTCCACATTGGGATTCAAGCTTAACTACTATACTCTTTTCATTTTCTTATTCAGCACTTTAAACATTGTCTACAAACATTTAATTGTAAATAAATAGGCAATTGCTTTACTCTGCTGACTGTTTACATAAAAGACATTAAAAATATATCACTCAAGGGACTCAATTAACAACTGAACACTAGCTAGGATTTGCCTCAGTGGTCAGGGTGACTTGTGCATTCTTTGTTAGATTCTCCTGAGGCTTAAAAAATGTATTAAGGTTCTCAAATGTCAGGTGACAAGGCAAAGTCATAATCTTACCTTTAAGAATCATATTACCACTCTGCACACACAGAAAGTATTATCTATCAATTGTTCCTCTTAATTACAATTATTACTTATTATTTATGCAGCAGTCTCAATACAGAGTAATTGAGCCATTTTATTTATTGTTAAGGTAGCAAAACAATGAGGTTATTAAACTCTCCCATTGCTTTACTCTATTTTTGTTCTTTTTAAAACATTGTGATCAGCAAAAAGTCCTAGCTCTGGGAGACTGTTTATGAATGTAATTATAATTATGAATGCACATGCAAAAATGTACAAATGAGCCATACTTGAAATACACCAGCAAAAAAAGTACAACTTTTTTCCTGGATTGCTTATAAGTTAGTTTTCAAGTAATTAACAAAATGATTTCCTATTTCACACTAAATTAGAAGTTACCAAATTAGAGGTAGGAAAATTGCTGAGATGAGTTTCTAATACTATGGTTTTCTAAACTGCCTCCAAATCCAAAGTATCCCTAGAGTGGAACTCAGGCATATTTCAAAAAAAAAAAAAGAAGCCAAAGATTCTGCTTGTGTGCTGGCTATGGCACAAATTCACTTTGAAGTTTTCCACGTTAGTCTGATCTAAAGTTCGGTTTCTGACGCACGGGACAAAAGAGTGAAATTCAACTCCACCTAACTCATATAGATTACATAAACCCTGTGTTCTTCACATGCTAACCTATGTGGAGGCTGAAAATGCAGTGGATGACATTGTCTTCCTCATCAGGATTCCTGAAGGCTTTGCAGGAGACAAGACTTGGCAATGTTAAATCTTTTGAGTGAAAAAATAATCACACAATGATGGGTCATATCTGGTGGAGAAGAGAAGGAACATGACTTTAAGGAAACTTGTATTATTGTCCTCCTGGGTCACTAACTAGTTGTATAACTTTGGTCAAATACCACTTTTAGCCTCCCTGGGTCTTCGTTTCCTCATCTGTAAAATAAGCAGATCAGATTACATGCTATTTCAATTCCCTCCCAGTCTTCCTATGCCATCAATTGTCCTGGCCTCTTTGTCCTTACATAGGGTTTGCCATTGGCCTCAGCTTCACCTTCTTCACCGGGTTGGTGTGGGTGGAAGAATGAAAAAAACAGCAGCAAAGAAATGCAAATTCTGTCAAAGTCATTAAAGATGACTCTTGTCCTTAGGGTTTCTCTTTAACACAGGGAAAACATAAAATGATAGAAAGCACTTGTACAATTTATATTACAAAGAAAATGTATTTCTACTTAGAAAAGTATTCTATTTTTTTTTTTTTCCCCAAAATGCCACTTACTTTTTGGCTTAAAAGTATGTACTCGGGCTTCCCTGTTGGCGCAGTGGTTGAGAGTCCGCCTGTTGATGCAGGGGACGCAGGTTCGTGCCCCGGTCCGGGAAGATCCCACATGCTGCAGAGCGGCTGGGCCCGTGAGCCATGGCCGCTGAGCCTGCACGTCCGGAGCCTGTGCTCCACAACGGGAGAGGCCACAGCAGTGAGAGGCCCGCGTACCACAAAAAAAAAAAAAAAAAAAAAAAAAGTATGTACTCATTCTAGGATTTTCATTCTAAAGAGGAAAATTCGGTAATCCTATCTATGCCTGCTGTGTGGCTTTCAGTTTCTGTATGGTTGTGTTCTTCTTATTTTTGTAAACATGTTTCTCAGGCTCCACACATATTGTCACAGTCCTGAAAAGGTGAAGTTTAAGGTCGGGGAACACTGGGATTGAGAACAGGGAGTCCGTTACCAGTGGCATTGGAGAAACTGGGGGAGAGAGAAGCAAAGCAGAGACCCATGTTTCGGCTTTAGAAGTTAGACAAACCAAAGCCACAAGCCTCCAACAGAGGTTTCACTGGGGCAGATGATAAAGGAATGAAAGGCAAGACAGAAAAACACAAAAACAAAGTCATAAATATAAAGCTGAGCTGAGTGAGGATTTTCAGAGCATTAACTCTAGTCTCAACTCATGTACAGACTGTGTTTGGAGAACACTTGTCCCACAACCAATATGAGTGTAACCTTTCTAATGGATTAAGTGGGTTATTCACGTACAAAACAATAAAAACTGTTTGAAACTCAATGTGGATTAGTTCTAAATAAAATAACTGTAAAAATAACTAGGCAATTCAATTTATAAATAAGGTGAAAAACCTTTTACGTTCATTGAAATGATACATCATTTAAAATATTTTTTCTAATTTCTTTTTTCTCTTTAATGGTCTTATATAAATCACAGAAGTAAGCATTTATAATTTGAGCTTTCTTAATTCTGATAATCACCAGCCTAAAATTTAGGGAAAATTTTAATACTTTGTTTATTTTTATACTAAAAAATGAAATAAGAAATTAATGTTAGTATTTCCAGGTAAACCTAGCTTTAGTAAAGAAATATCTATTGTTAATTTATCCTATCAAGCAGGATAATGAAGGAAAAAAGATTGATTTTATTTTTCTAAGTAAATGCTGCATAATAACAGTCAAATAATTGTAAGGTCATCTAATCATAGATTACTGCAGCCGCAAGAGCTTTATCTACCTCTTTCCCCCATCATTTAGTCTCAGGCTACTTTATTTTGTACATGAGAAATGCCCTGTTAGTAGCTCTTGGAGGTAGCATGGCCAGGAAGGATAAAACCAGAGCATATTCCTGACCCATGATGCGGTTCAGGACAGGCTACCCCCAAATATGGTATTTTGGCATACTATTTCAAGTTGAAGGAATGTGGAAAGTGGCAGGTGCAGGGAGGACTTTCTGACTTTCACCTGAAGCAGGTCATAAGGGTCTCATGCGAGAGGTGCCTTCCCTACACCCAGAGGAAAGGAGCATCCTTGCCTCTGAAGACACAGTGATGCACAGGGGAGTCTGAATGACAGGCCTTAGTAAGTTCCCTCCAGTTTACTACACTTAACCCTTTGTCCTATCACATCTCTTGACTGTTCATCAAATCTAGCATAAAAACACACTGATTTAACCATTTCTTCTGGTCTTCATTTCCTTATGAAGCCTCCTGTGTCATGTAAAACGTCTATTTTATACATTTGTATGTACGTTTTTCTCCTGTTAACCTGTCTTCGTCAGTCAAATTTTCAGATTCAGCCAGGGGCTAAGAGGGTCAAGGAAACCTTTTTCCTCCCCTACATTTCTAGTACTGACTGTTACAACATAGATGCTACAACATCATTAAATGAGATTATTATAAAATCTGCACCTTAAAGATCATTTTAGAGGGCCCACACATGTACACACACACACTTACACAGAATTTTAGCTTAAATGTATACAAAGAAATCATTAGTTAAAAAAATTCAAATGCTAATTTGGAAATAAAACTATATCCAATTTTATTTTTCAAACTCCAATCTTTTATAAACTGCCACATTTGGTTTAAACATTCTTTTGTATTTTATTACTTGTGATCTGTAAAAATCTATGAATATATGGTCTTAGGTGTAAATGGGTTCATGGATCAATAGAATTTTCTCTCAAATGAACTGATTTAGCTTAATAAATGTCTCTGATTCTCTTCTACGTGCACTAGAGGAGGTGTGGAAAACTGTTTGCTGTCCAATCAGCAAACTGATTTTAAGTTACATTATTATATAGACTAATTAAGTGGGAATGCAAAAGAGTAGAGTAGCTAGCTTAGGAAACACTAGGTCAGGCAGTGCTGCTATAGCTCATTAGCATATTCAGATCTTCTAGGCACTGTTAGGGCTAGGGAGATGAAAAGGAAAATGTTCCCGTCCTTTAGGATACTATAATCTTGTCCAGCTTTTGTTGAATATTCAGCTTATCTCTCTATCCATTCACTCATTTATTCATTCATTCAATTACGCTTCATCAGTTATTGTGTGTCAAGAACTATGCTAGGCTACTCACTCACTAAGCATGGAAAGTACAAATTTACTAATCTAAAAAATTATCCACCTTAATAAATATGATATACTCTATTAAGCTATATCTAAAATAACAAAGCCTAAAAAGATACTGCTAAAAGAATGAGGACAAAATAAGAAAATACCAAATTTCATTAACTAGGTATATCCTATGGGCAGTCAGGACAAAAGACCAAGGGTGATATTGAAAAGCTCCTTGAGGAAAATTAATTAAATCTTTTATAATTCTCCCTAAAATGGAACAACAAGCAGAATTAACCTTTGGTCCAGGATACTCAATTCTTTCTGTAAAACCAACCCCTTTCCCTAATCTCCCTCTAGAAAACCTTCCAAAAATCAATATTAGATGACAGTCAATCTATTAATGTTTTCCTCTGTGACAATACAAACTGAAAACAAACTAGAAGGCATTTATGTCCTTCCCCCAAAGGGATTCTCTTAATAGATAAGCCAATGTATATCCCTATCACTGATGAAATAATTCTTTTAGCTCAAGTATTTGCTGACAACTAAAGACTTTGTTGACAATTGCAAATTAATCTCCAGATCCTGGAAGATGCGTCACAGAAATTAAACTCATGTCCCAGAGATCTGGTCCCAAACTATATAGATTGGCAGTCTCATTTGTTATTATTTGTTATTCAACTTTTATCTTTACACCTTACTTTTAAAAGGACAGGAGGAATTTGCATAAATTAATATGTAAATTAAATATAATACTCCTCAACCGTTAAGCTTTTGGAATTTCACCACGACTTGTTCTGTGGAAGCAGATAAATTATAATGGATCACTGGGTTCAAAATACTGGGAGATCTGTGGTCAGTCCTCAGATCCACTGCTTTGTAGTCAGCTGATCCTACATGGAATTATTACATATTCCTTCGATTGATCAATTGATCCACAGATAGACAGAGATGTCTATGTAGAGATATATAGACATAGATATTGGACTCCAAGTTGGACACTGTCCATGAAGATGTTGGATTCCAAGATCTCTACATTCCCTTTTAGGGATTTAAATGTCAACTTGGTGCAGAAATTTTAAGATCTTTGTTAAATCACTTATGTGCTAATGGTTTCAAAGGTGTATTTCCTGTTTCTTTAGACTCCTACTTGTTGATTATTATAGGATGATATTTTAGATAGTGAGCTCCTTATTTTCTCTTTAGAATATTTTTTTCCAACATTTCATCCCTGTTATTGACAATGTCATTTACCAAGTACCCTAGATTCACAACTTATATCTACTTTTGAGATCCTTTACCCATCATAATTATTTTAAATCATTTAAAAATTCTGTATGTTACCCCTTTATGAGGTCTTATGGATCCTCCTCGTTATTTGTGTCTTAATCACTAAGTAAGAGTCAACTCATGTATAGACAAATGGAAAAACCTCTCAGTTTTTCCTGCCTCCCTTTGTTCCAGGTGCCAAGAAATCACAGAATAATCTTACTGTCACAGACCCTCTGTCTCATAATTCCTTTGCTCAGTAATATACAGAACACCTCTAATACCTAGCATTAGCATGATGTATTATTCAAAATGGATATTATGCTGGAACAAAAGGCATGGAGTGGGAATGCTCCAGTCAGCTGGGGACATATGGTCACTTTAAATGGAAGTGACCCAAAACATCTTTTTCTGACTGCCAAATATCTTCACCAGTTAACTTATCCCATACTATCTTCCATTTCACACATATTATGTGTGTGTGTGTGTGTGTGTGTGTGCGTGTGCGTGTGCATGTGCGTGTGTACGTGAGTTGTTCTGGTTAAACAATTTTTTTTAGTTACCCCCATTAGAACATTGCTAACTTTTAATTTTATAGCTTCTATAGAGGCAATTCTATAATTTTATTTTGTGATTTCTGGTTTTTCCTCTGCTTCAAATTCTGGGTAAAATCATTGCTAAAGTCAGAGAATAAGGATCACATAAGGGTGATCCATGGCATGGGGGACATTAAATGTGTGTCCCTGCTGGCAATAATCTTCTAACTAATAAAGAGCCAGAGCATATAGACACCCCTCTCAACTGAGGACGCTCCTCTGCTCTGCCACACTTAGGAACTTAACGAATTTATCTCACTTTGTGTTCTAAAGTAGGAAAGAAGGCTGGAACCTTTTTCCAGGTGCTGTACCCCTATATATGTTTCTCTGGGATTTTGAAAATAATTTGTGCTTAATACATTTGTCTTGACAACTGATTATACACTCTTAACCATGCGGCTGGATAAAATCACACAGAATATTATATATATGTATGTAATACATGATATATATATATAAAATATGTGAAATATATCACAGATTTCAAATAAATTCCATAAGTACACATTCAATACCTACTGTGTGCTGGGGGTATATGTGTAGAAAAAGCAAAAGGATTAAATATTATTTGCTTGTTAAATTTCACCAGAGGCTGAAATTTTACATAAAATCTTGTTTTACAGAAGAGGTTCAATACACAAAGTATGCTGTTTTCACAAAATAGAAGTAGCTTATTTAGTTATATACGTTAAACAATTAGTTTGCATTATTCTCTGATCATCATTCGTTATATGCACAGCACAAATATTTCTTTTATGAGAAATGCCACCAAAACACCACAAGATAAAATTGCTATTAAAGGGTATTTTCCTCTTGCCACTTCTCTTGTGAGTCTTTTTAAAGAATATTCAGTCTAATTTCTTTCTTGATATATAGTTTGCTATTCTATTTCTGCAAAATGAGAACATTCTGTTCTTTTCATTCTCCCACTACTTTTAGAAACTGCAGAAAGGCTTAAATTAAACTCCTAAAGAAATTAACTGCCATTCTTATGCACAGTTATCAAATATACAACACTCCTGTGTCGGCTGTTCATAGTTGTGCCATGCTGTGAGAGTGAGCAGCTCTGCATTCATATAAAACATCACGTGAAGGAGTACCAAAAGTGGGTCAGTACCATCTCATCATGTACTGATATTCAGGCTACACTTGTGGGAGACAGTGAGGGAAAAGGGAAAGGGTATTGACCACCCGGTCACAATGGGAAAGACAGAATGGTTTCTTTGGCTTTAACATAACTACATTGCTCCTTATTTCACTGCAAATCGATAACAAGTGTTATCAAACTGGTCTTTCAAGGCTGGTAGAGGCAAAGTGAAGTTAAATTAGTTTTAATACAGATGGTTATAGTTAAATACCTATGTGCCAAAGGAAGCTTTAGTGCCTCCCTTGGTTTCAATTTCATACTTTATTGGAGATGGGGTGAAAGATGGGATTGATCTTTCAGTTTTCTTCTAGGTCTAAAATTTTGTTTTTTTAATGCCTAGACTTCTGGAATGCAATAGTAAATTCTCCAATTTGTATTTATGTATGTGCCACTAAGAACCCAGTTGTAACTGGTCATAAAACATGATCACAGGGGCTTCCCTGGTGGCGCAGTGGTGGAGAGTCCACCTGCCGATGCAGGGGACACGGGTTTGTGCCCCGGTCCGGGAAGATCCCACATGCCGCGGAGCGGCTGGACCCGTGAGCCATGGCCGCTGAGCCTGCGCGTCCGGAGCCTGTGCTCCGCAACGGGAGAGGCCACAACAGTCAGAGGCCTGCGTACCGCAAAAAGAAACAAAAACAAAACAAAACAAAAAAACATGATCATAGATTTCCTAAGAATAAAAAGTCCTGATTATAGATGATCAGAGAAGCAAAAGCTATCAGGGGATGTGATTAGGAAACAAATACAGAAGACTGGTATGGGATTTGTCCTTTGAGTCTTGGCTTTCTTTGCCTCTCATACGTTTTGTCTCACAGATTTTTTGTTGTTGTTAATGATCCATAGATTTCTATTCTGTAAAACAAAGGGGCACTGGGAGAGTATTGTACATTTTTATCCTATGATCTTCATCATTAGTGAGAAGCATTATTAGCCCAAAGATGGAAAAGGGCAAGCAATTTCTACTTCAGAGAAATTCCTGCATTATTTATGGCTGAGATGGGTGGGCCGCATAACAGAGTTAGAGTTCTGGGGCTTGAAAACTACCTTCACATTGTAAATTGTAAGGCTATTTGTAAAAACCTCATGGATTATCTAGCTTTGTATTCTGTATTTCATAAGGGATGATTTGTACTAGGGAATGGTGATTTTCCACAACGTTAACCTATACAAGTTGAAGATGTCTTCCCGGATCTCTCGTTTCTATTAGAAGCAAGTATTTGTCAATCACTTACAGCTCACTACGTTAGAGTTTTCTAAAATGCTTGTATGTCACTAAACCATTTGCTCAGAGATACTGTATATCATAACCTCTCTCTTGTTGCCAGTTTTGTAAGTATAAAATCGTTGACTATTAGCGATTTCATATAATTTAACCTATGATGATAATTTAAATGTAAGACTTAGATGATACATATTCTTATTAAAGGATCCGATATGTTGACAAAAATAAACTGGTTTGACTACAGAACTGTTTTTTTATGCGTGGCCTATTAATACTGTAGATACACACTAAAAAACACTGATCTAATTAAAATTTCTCTTACCATGGTTTAGTATGGCGGTTAAGCATGCGGATGGAAAAGCTAGACTACTTGGGTTCAAAACCCAGCTCTGTGAATCAGTCATATCACCTTGAGCAAATTATATAGCCTCCCTGTACCTCAGTTTCCTGTAAAATGGAGATAATAATACCTAATGGGGCTGTGGTAAATATTAAATGAGCTAATATTTATACAATGTTTTGAATAGTCAATGTACCTAGTTCATACGATGTATGTATTAGCTAATATCATTATCTTTTGACCCAATAATTTGAGGAGTCTTTGAGAGGCAGAAGAACACATAGATTAGGAGGAAGGGCTGAAAGATCAGAGAAATGAACATTTGAATCCTTAATCCTTTCAATTTGTTTCCCCATTTGAAAAATGGGAAGCAATAATGCTTATAAATGCAGTGTAAAACTGGATCTGATATCATTTGCTGTGTTCCAGATGATTAGAGGCAAATAAGGTTTATAAAGTACATACATAGTTTGGGGTGTTAAAAGTCCAGAGCTTAACTCACAAAAAGTGAATTCTCTACCTTTTAGGTGAGTGGGGGAAATCAACCTGCTCATTTTTTAGAAGAAACACAAACCAGTGTCATGACTCCCCTTGACAGATTCCACCCTCCTCCCCTTTTAATCTGCAAATGTCCCCTCTAAGATGCAGATAAGTCCTTATTTATTTTAATAATATCGTTTGTGATTTTATGGACTGCCATCACACACATGTTCCCAGAATAAGGAATTTTTAGTAACTCCTTATGTGTTAACTTTGCCTATTTCTAAAACTTTTCTCCTAATCTTCTCTAATTCCAATGTTGGTTACATAATGATTAATTTCATTGTACCAAAGCAAGTTTCAGATAGTATTAAGTAGCATCCTGGTTAAATGTTTAACTCCCTGGGTTCCATTCCTGGCTCTATCACTTACTAGTCCAATGCCATGGACAATTTACTTAACCCCTTGGGGCCTTCATTTTCTCACCTATAAAAGAAGGGAAAAAAGAGCACCTGCCTCCTAGCAGTGTTGTGAAGATTAAATGAGTAAATGCAGGTAGAGCACTTAGAACTTTACCTGGCCCATGGTAAGTATTCAACAAATGTTGCCTAAGTCTTCTCACTTTATGTAAATAGGAGCTAGAGGCGGGTGAGGGGAATGGTGAGGAATAAAGAGTTTTAGAGACAAAGCTGCTTTAGGCAGAATCAGAGCCCAGGCAGCAAGATCCTCTTTAAAAAAAAAAAAATGCTCTATAGTTATTACATAATTAAAAACTATAATTGCATAACCAGAAAAAAAAATTAATGAACCTTCACAACACAACGCTTCCCCACAGGGTTTTGTTATTCAGCTTTCTAGTACTCTGTGGAAGAGCTGCAGAATTAAGGATTACACTGGATAGTTTACACCGGAAAGAGGAAAAGCTATAACAACAAAAAAACAGAGTTTAACAAGAAAGGCAGGGATAGGGGCTGGAATAAAAAGGCATCGACTAAGTTGTGGGTGAGGAGAGCAAGGAGGAGAGTCTTGGTCACCTGGGGGAAAAAGGCTTCTAAAAAGTCTTACTGTGGGAATCTTAGTACACATCTGAAATCAAAAAAAAAAAAAAAACCAATTCTTGATCAAGTGAAGTTCATTTGAATGTGATCCTGCCACAGAGCTGGGACTCTAGGGCAGTCTAGTTATAGTCTGGTTAAACTTTTTGTATAGTGGCATGCTACGGATATGGAGAGATTTTATTTCTATTAACATGTGATTGTTTAGCTCAATTTTCAATAAAAATATACTATCCATATGGTATGCAATTTCAGTTACATTTCCAAATACAAAATTTTAATTGTGGGAAAAATGAGCAAAAATGTAAGCAAACACAGCCATCTGTTAAGATAATAAATATTTAGAGACACAGAGTACCCACAGAAAGCTTTGACATACTTGCATTAAGGCCTTATATAAACATTTAGTTTTATACCCTTTGTAGTACATTCCCAATGTCTCATAAAACAATTATATACTATTAATATTCATAAAGCAAATTTAAAAAATGGAAGACACTGCTATTTGGAAGAACAGAGGAGTAGTTAATGAGAGAAAACTGGAATTTTGAATGTCATTAAGTAGACCGATATATTTTCTGTGATTAAAAATCCAAAGTTTCTTTTACCTACAAAAATAAGTGATGGAATCTTGCCACTTGTGACAACATGGATGGCCCTAGAGGGTATTATGCTGACTGAAATAAGTCAGAGAAAGACAAATACTTTATGATTTCACGTATATGTGGAATCTATGAAACAAAAAAATTGAACAGACACAACAAAACAGAAGAAGTCATATATACAGAGAACAAACAGGTGGTTGCCAGATAAGAAGGGGTTGGTGGAAGAGAGAAATAGGTGAGGAAGACTGAGGCATAAACTTCCAGTTACAAAATAAATGAGCCACAGATATGAAGTGTACAGTGTGGGGAACACAGTCAATAATTACATAACACCTTTGTACAGTGGACAGATGGTAACTAGACTTATGGTGATCATGTTGAAATGTATAGAAATATCAAATCACTATGTTGTGCACCAGGAACTAACACAGTGTTGTAAGTCAGTTATACTTCAAAAATAAACAAACATAGAAAAAGAGATCAGATCTGTGGTTCTCAGGTGTGGGAGGAGGGGGAATTGGATGAAGGTAGTCAAAAGGTACAAAATTCCAGTTATAAGGTAAATAAGTACTGTGGATATATTGTACAACATGATGAATATAATTAACACCGCTGTACATTATATATGAAAGTTGTTAAGAGAATAAATCCTAAGGGAGTAAATCATCACAAGAAAAAATTTCTTTTTCCTATTTCTTTTATTTTGTATCTATATGAGATGATGGACACTCACTAAACTTACTGTGGTAATCATTTTGTGATGTATCAATACGTAAGTCAAATCATTGTTCTGTACAAAAAAAGTGACTGGCATATGTGTAGAGGGTAACCTAAATTCAGTATGAGGAGTAATGGACCCTGTGACATAACAAATTCAGTCATAATACCTGAGCTGAGATTAATTTACTGATTTTTCTGAATTGTAGGCTAGCAGCGCCATCATTAGGGGATTAGATACAACCTATCGCTGCATAGACAAATCAATCTATACTGATTATAGATCGCTATTAAAGACTTATGTAGCTACAGAATTAGCAACTTAATTCTCAGTAATACCGGTTGTAGGCATAAAGGCAATTAGTTGAAAAGTCAATTATCAATATAGGAAATACAGGGGAAATAAACTGACGGAACTTCAGTATGTTATGCTTCATTATTTCTCTAAAACCTTAAGAGTGACTGTGTTTTTCACTTCATGCTCTAACAATCAGAGAAGAATTTTTAAAATATATTGCCTTTGACTTCCTGCATTGCGGCAACTTAAATGATCATGCTCATAGAATGTACTCAAATAAAAATATTTGTTGAATTAGTGAGTGAATTCCTTCATAGTCCTGAGAGAGGCTTCTCAACCATATGCATTCTTTTACATCTATGTGGAAATTAAAGTCTATCCTCTCACGTCTGCCAGAGACATTCAGCCTGGGGATTTGATTTCTCCTGCATCTGAGACTTTTGAGAGTGCACTACAATCTAGATTCACTCAGGGCTCTCAGATTCAGGCAACTGCAGTTACTGTAGAGGTCCATGATTGGTGGCCAATTTCCCCATCTGTCTGTATTGTAACTGGTGTCACAGACAAGGTGAGACAGTGAATAAAATAACATTACCTTATGTCATAGTTAAATATATGAAAAATATAAAATCCAAGTACAGGAAGCTAAATTAGTATGCGTTTCCTTGTATAAACTGTCTTCCTAAATACAGTTTTGAAACAAAACCGTATTTAAAAAATACAGTTTTGAAACAAAACCGTATTTAAAAAATACAGTTTTGAAACAAAACCGTATTTCAAAAATAGTTTTTTGAAACAAAAAATTTGAGATACCTGAAAACTTTAACTTGTTTCTGAGTAATAAGTACTTACATAATACATAGTCTATAGAAATGATTTTAAATTCATGGCTAAATACATTTTACTGAAGTAAAAACTGAAGGGTATGAGACTACCAGTGATTTTCTTTTTTTTTTTTAATCATCTTTATTGGAGTATAATTGCTTTACAATGGTGTGCTAGATTCTACTGTATCACAGAGTGAATCAGCTATACGTATACATATATCCCCATAGCCCCTCCCTCTTGCATCTCCCTCCCACCCTCCCTATCCCACCCCTCTAGGTGGTCACAAAGCACCGAGCTGATCTCCCTGGGCTATGCGGCCGCTTCCAACTAGCTTTGTAGTTTACATTTGGTAGTGTATACATGTCCATGCCATTCTCTCACTTCGTCCTAGCTTACCCTTCCCCCTCCCCGTGTCCCATGTCCTCAAGTCCATTCTCTACGTCTGCATCTTTATTCCTGTCCTGCCCCTACGTTCTTCAGAATCATGTTTTTCAGATTCCATATATATGTGTTAGCAAACGGTATTTTTCTCTTTCTCACTTACTTCACTCTGTATGATAGACAATGGGTCCATCCACCTCACTACACGTAACTCAATTTTGTTTCTTTTTATGGCTGAGTAATATTCCATTGTATATATGTGCCACATCTTCTTTATCCATTCATCTGTCAATGGACACTTAGGTTGCTTCCATGTCTGGCTATTGTAAATAGTGCTGCAATGAACATTGTGGTACATGACTCTTTTTGAATTATTGTTTTCTCATGGTATGTGCCCAGTAGTGGGATTGCTGGGTCATATGGTAGTCCTGTTTTTACTTTTTAGGAACCTTCATACTGTTCTCGATAGTGCCTGTATCAATTGACATTCCCACCAACAGTGCAAGAGGTTTCCCTTTTCTCCACACCCTCCCTAGCATTTATTGTTTCTAGACTTTTTGATGATGGCCACCGTGACCAGTATGAGGTGATACCTCATTGTTGTTTTGATTTGCATTTCTCTAATGATTGTGATGTTGAGCATCTTTTCATGTGTTTTTAGCAATCTGTATACCTTCTTTGGAGAAATGTCTGTTTAGGTCTTCAGCCCATTTTTGGATTGGGTTGTTTGGGTTTTTTTTGATATTGAGCTGCATGAGCTGCTTGTATATTTTGGAGATTAACTCTTTGTCATTTGCTTCATTTCCAAATATTTTCTCCCATTCTGAGGGTTGCCTTTTCATCTTGTTTATGGTTTCCTTTGCTGTGAAAAAGCTTTGAAGTTTCATTAGGTCCCATTTGTTTATTTTTATTTCCATTTCTCTAGGAGGTGGGTCAAAAAGGATCTGGCGGTGATTTATGTCATACAGTGTTCTGCCCATGTTTTCCTCTAAGAGTTTCATAATGTCTGGCCTTACACTTAGGTCTCTAATCCATTTTGAGTTTATTTTTGTGTATGGTGTTAGGAAGTGTTCTAATTTCATTCTTTTACATGTAGCTGCCCAGTTTTCCCAGCACTACTTATTGAAGAGGCTGTCTTTTCTCCATTGTATATTCTTGCCTCCTTTATCAAAGATAAGGTGACCATAGGTGTGTGGGTTTATCTCTGGGCTTTCTATCCTGTTCCATTGATCAATATTTCTGTTTTTGTGCCAGTACCATACTGTCTTGATTACTGTAGCTTTGTAGTATAGTCTGAAGTCCAGGAGCCTGATTCCTCCAGTTCTGTTTTTTTCCCTCAAGATTGCTTTGGAAATTTGGGGTCTTTTGTGTTTCCATACAAATTGTGAAATTTTTTGATCTAGTTCTGTGAAAAAAGCCATGGGTAGTTTGATAGGGATTGCATTGAATCTGTAGATTGCTTTGGGTAGTATAGTCATTTTCACAATGTTGATTCTTCCAATCCAAGAACATGGTATATCTCTCCATCTGTTTGTATCATCTTTAACTTCCTTCATCAGTGTCTTATAGTTTTCTGCATACAGGTCTTTTGTCTCCTTAGGTAGGATTATTCCTAGGCACTTTATTCTTTATGTTGCAGTGGTAAATGGGAGTGTTTCTTCAATTTCTCTTCCAGATTTTTAATCATTAGTGTATAGGAATGCCAGAGATTTCTATGCATTAATTTTGTATCCTGCTACTTTACCAAATTCATTGATTAGCTCTAGCAGTTTTCTGGTAGCATCTTTAGGATTGTCTATGTATAGTACCATGCCATCTGCAAACAGTGACAGTTTTACTTCTTTTTCTGATTTGGATTCCTTTTATTTCTTTTTCTTCTCTGATTGCTGTGGCTAAAACTCCCAAAACTATCTTGAATAATAGTGGTGAGGGTGGGCAACCTTGTCTTGTTCCTGATCCTAGTGGAAATGGCTTCAGTTTTTCACCACTGAGAATGATGTTGGCTGTGGGGTTGTCATAATTGGCCTTTATTATGTTAAGTTCCCTCTTTGCCTACTTTCTGGAGGTTTTTTTTTATCATAAATGGGTGCAGAATTTTGTTGAAAGCTTTTCCTGCATCTATTGAGATGATCATATGGTTTTTTATCCTTCAATTTGTTAATATGGTGTTTCACATTGATTGATTTGCGTATATTGACAAATCCTTGCATTCCTGGGATAAAACCCATTTGATCATGGTGTATTATCCTTTTAATGTGCTGTTAGAGTCTGATTGATAGTATTTTGTTCAAGATTTCTGCATCTCCGTTCATCAGTGATATTGGCCTGTAGTTTTCTTTCTTTGTGACATCTTTGTCTGGTTTTGGTATCAGGGTGACCGTGGCCTCATAGAATGAGTTTCGGAGTGTTCCTCCCTTTGCTATATTTTGGAAGAGTTTGAAAGGATAGGTGTTAGCTCTTCTCTAAATGTTTGATAGAATTCACCTGTGAAGCCATCTGGTCCTGGGCTTTTGTTTGTGGGAAGATTTTTAACCACATTTGCATTTCAGTGCTTGTGATTGGTCTATTTATATTTTCTATTTTGTCCTGGTTCAGTCTCAGATGTTTGTGCTTTTCTAAGAATTTGTCCATTTCTTCCAGGTGGTCCATTTTATTGGCATATAGTTGCTTGTAGTAATCTCTCATGATCCTTTGTATTTCTGCAGTGTCAGTTGTTACTTCTCCTTTTTCATTTCTAATTCTGTTGATTTGAGTCTTTCCCTTTTTTTCTTGATGAGTCTGGCTAATGGTTTATCAATTTTATCTTCTCAAAGAATCAGCTTTTAGTTTTACTGATCTTTGCTATCGTTTCCATCATTTCTTTTTCATTTATTTCTGATCTGATCTTTATGATATCTTTCCTTCTACTAACTTTGGGGGTTTTTTTGTTCTTCTTTCTGTAATTGCTTTAGGTGTAAGGTTAGGTTGTTAATTTGAGATTTTTCTTGTTTCTTGAGGTAGGATTTTATTGCTATAAACTTCCCTCTTAGACTTCTTTTGCTGCATCCCATAGGTTTTGGGTAGTTGTATTTTCATTGTCATTTTTTCTAGGCATTTTTTGATTTCCTCTTTGATTTCTTCAGTGATCTCTTGGTTATTTAGTAGTGTATTGTTTAGCCTCCATTTGTTTGTACTTTTTACAATATTTTTCCTGTGATTCATATGTAGTCTTACAGCGTTGTGGTCAGAAAAGATACTGATACGATTTCAATTTTCTTAAATTTACCAAGGCTTCATTTTTGACCCAGGATATGATCTATCCCGGAGAATGGTCCATGAGCACTTGAGAAGAAAGCATATTCTTTTGTTTTTGGATGCAATGTCCTGTAAATATCAATTAAGTTCATCTTGTTTAATGTATCATTTAAAGCTTCTGTTTCCTTATTTATTTTCATTTGGGATGATCTGTCCATTGGTGAAAGTGGGGTGTTAACGTCCCCTACTATGATTGTGTTACTGTTGATCTCCCCTTTTATGGCTCTCAGCATTTGCCTTATGTACTGAGGTGTTCCTATGTTGGGTGTATAAGTATTTACAATTGTTATATCTTCTTGGTTGATCCCTTAATCATTATTTAGTGTCCTTCCTTGTCTCTTGTAATAGTCTTTATTTTAAAGTCTATTTTGTCTGATATGAGAATTGCTACTCCAGCTTTCTTTTGATTTCCATTTGCATGGAATAAATTTTTCCATCCCCTCACTTTCAGTCCATAGGTGTCCCTAGGTCTGAAGTGGGCCTCTTATAGAGAGCATATATACAGTCTTGTTTTTGTATCCATTCAGCCAGTCCATGTCTTTTGGTTGAAGCAATTAATCCACTTACATTTAAGGTAGTTATCGATATGTATGTTCCTCTTACCATTTTCTTAATTTTGGGGGGTTTGTTATAGTAGGTCTTTTCCTTCTCTTGTGTTTCCTGCCTAGAGAAGTTCCCTTAGCATTTGTTGTATAGCTGGTTTGGTGGTGCTGAATTCTCTTAGCTTTTGCTTGTCTGTAAAGGTTTTAATTTCTCCATCAAATCTGAATGAGATCCTTGCTGGGTAGAGTAATCTTGGTTGTAGTTTTTTCCCTTACATCACTTTAAATATGTCCTGCCACTCCCTTCTGGCTTGCAGAGTTTCGGCTGAAAGAGCAGCTGTTAACCTTATGGGGTTAACCTTGTATGTTATTTGTTGCTTTTCCCTTGCTGTTTTTAATACTTTTTCCTTGTATTTAATTTTTGATAGTTTGATTAATATGTTTCTTGTTGTGTTTCTCCTTGGAGTTATCCTATATGGGACTTTTTGTACTTCCTGGACTTGATTGACTATTTCCTTTTCTATATTAGGGTAGTTTTCAACTATAATCTCTTCAAATATTTTCTCAGTCCCTTTCTTTTTCTCTTCTTCTTCTGGTACCCCTATAATTCGAATATTGGTCTATTTAATGTTGTCCCAGAGGTCTCTGAGGCTGTCCTCACTTCTTTTCATTCTTTTTTCTTTATCCTGTTCTGTGGTAGTTATTTCCACTATTTTATCTTCCAGGTCACTTATCCATTCTTCCACCTCAGTTATTCTGTTATTGATTCCTTCTAGAGAATTTAATTTCATTTATTGTGTTGTTTATCATTGTTTGTTTGCTCTTTAGTTCTTCCAGGTCCTTGTTAAACGTTTGTGTTTTCTCCATTCTATTTCCAAGATTTTGCAACATCTTTACTATCATTGCTCTGAATTCTTTTTCAGGTAGGCTGCCTGTTTCCTCTTCATTTGTTTGGTCTGGTGATTTTTTACCTTGCTCCTTAATCTGCTGCGTTTTTCTCTGTCTTCTTGTTTTGCTTAAGTTACTGTGTTTGGGGTCTCCTTTTCGCAGGCTGCACGTTCACAGTTCCTGTTGTTTTTGGTGTCTGCCCACGGTGGGTAAGTTTGGTTCAGTGGGTTGTGTAGGCTTCCTGGTGGAGGGGACCGGTGCCTGTGTTCTGTTGGGTGAGGCTGGATGTTGTCTTTCTGGTGGGCAGGACCGCATCCGGTGGTGTCTTCTGAGGTGTCTGTGACCTCATTATGATTTTAGGCAGCCTCTCTGCTAATGTGTGGTGTTGTGTTCCTGTCTTGCCAGTTGTTTGGCATGGGGTGTCCAGCACTGGAGCTTGCTGGTTGTTGAGTGGAGTTGGGTCTTAGCGTTGAGATGGAGATCTCTGGGAGAACTCTCACCGATATTACAAGGGGCCAGGAGGTCTCTGGTGAACCAATGTCCTGAACTCAGCTCTCCCACCTCAGGGGCTCAGGCCTGACACCCGGCCTGAGCACCAAGACCCTGTCAGCCACACAGCTGTCCTCAGTGAGGTGTCTGCAGATGGCTGGCCTGCCACTATGCCAATCTGTGGTTGTGGATCAAGATCTTGGGTTACAACAGCAGCTGCACTGGCCTTCTTCCCTGGAAGAAGTTGTTTAACCCCAAATCTGCTGCTGCCCCTGACCAACTCCAGTGCCTACCAGTGATTTTCATATCTCATTGTTTGTATAATGAAATTTTAATGTGTGACATAGAACTACTAAGAAACTTGAGGTGGCTTAGTGGCTGGCCTGGACTGTGGAGTAATCTGACCATAACATCTGTCTCTTCACTGACTGCCAGGATAGGTCTGGATAATTGAACGATTAACATGGGCAATGTTTAAATTTTCCTAGTGAATAAAATCCTTGAAAGCAGAAATTGTATCTTTTTTTTCCTCTTTAGTTTCAGAGTACAGTAGTGACTTGTGCTTATGGATACTTAGAAATTGTTAATCAAAAGAATGATTGATTTATTGACTATATGATTTAAGGAAGTCACATATGTATACTACCTTTGCAGTTTCTATTGAAAACATCAAATTGCATAAAAATAAAAAATGATGAATTAGAATTATTAAAAAATCAAGACACACATCTGTGTATACACATATTCCTCTATGATTCCAAATTTTAGATGATAGATGGATAATCTTTTTATGAGTGTATTGGCATTACGAGGAAAATGCATTTCTTTCTTTCTTGTGGTACTAGAGAAAACAAACTTCCCTCCCTTTTTGAAGCATACCCTACCAGGATCATATGGAACAAAAACACTAGATTACTGATGTCACAGAAAAGCAGGTTTTTCATCCTTCCCTTGCTCCAGGCAGAGATGTAATATTAACCAGAAACAGGGAAAGGGTCTTAGGCCAAAGAATTTTTATGATTCTTTAGTTTCTGATGCTTTACCCATTCTTTCCACACAGTCTCCTTCCTCTGTGTAGAGTGGGGAACACTCATTCGCTTTCCTTATAAGGAATCTTTATTCCTGGAGAGACTCTTCACAGCAGTTTGTAGGTATTTCTGAACATGGGGCCCAGTATGCACTGCAGGTGCCACTATGTTACTAGCTCTGTGCATTTACATTAAGTTTTTGTTTCTGTACATTGGAAAACTTGTACTTTTTTTCATGTGTCTCTGGGTATCTATCAAACCACATCTCTCCATGATAACTGTGTATTACAGAGTAGTTAAGATATGGTGTGTTCATTTCAGAAGCTGGTGTAACAGAAGTGCAAAAAAATAAGGAAACAAAAATAGCCTTTCAAAATATTCTGGAGAAAAATCTCATCAGAATGTTTCTCACGAATGGATATGTTTGATATCTAACTCCTAAGTAAGAGTGAAGTTGAAGTAAGTTTATAATATATTACTTTAAAATTTTAATTTATAATATTTTGTTTAAAATATTAAATTCTCTATAGGAAAACGTGCAAAGGAAAAAAAAGTTTATTTTTAAGTCATGGAATAACATGACTTCACTTCAGCTTCATATAAATTGGTAAATGTAGCTATAGTACTCGCAAAGTATGTGAAACATCAGAAAAAAAGGAACTGTAAAAAAAACAAAACGCTAGATGGCAAAGAATTAAAGAAAGAACAAAATTAACAGCCCATTGAGAGGGAAGAAGTTGAAGTCAGAAAGAGTGGAAAAACTAACAGAGTATTAAGAAAAATGTAAATGTAGTTTGAAAAGAGAAATATAAAATTAAAGCATTGCAAGGAATTTTGCTTCCAAATGTCATTAATTAATTAAAATAATTAAAACAATAAAGTGTTCCTTTAAATTTTTTCCTTTTTCTTGTAAAAACATTGAATAGAGTTTTTCTCTCTATTTTACACTATCTTGCTCCACCCATTTTTCAGGCATCTATCTCCCAGGAAAAAACTCTAATATCTCTTTCACCAATTGAATGGCCCCCAGGATGGGGAGTAGTTTGAAAAGGGGAGGAAAAAACCCTTCCTAACCCCAATGAGGATTATCTACTGGAAATAAAAAATATTATACTTGTGGTTAAATATTGGAAACATTCCTATTAATAAATATTAGGGACAATAATACTATTTAACATCATACATAGGCCCTCTTCATTTAAAGAAAAAGAAAGATAAGTAAAGGAAGGTATAAATGTTGTAAAGGAAGATACAAAGCTTTTAATATGTGATGATGCTAAGATTATCTAACAGAAAATCCATGTGAATCAACTGAAAATTTCTCTAAAGCAGGAATACCCAATCAGAAAATTTAGTGGGGAAAAGAATATCATTTGTAATAGCGACAACAATAAACAAAAAACATAAAATACTTGAGAATAAATTGAAAAAAGGAATCTATGTGGCTATATGAAGAAAATTGCAAGTTTATTGAAAATGTGATGTTAAAAATAACTCAATAATAAGAGAAATATATCAAAGCCCAGAATTTAAAAACTTAGTTTTTTAGAATGTCAATTTTTAACTAATTAATCTATAAATTTATAGCAATTCCAATCAAAACCTCAACATTATATTTATAGAACCTGTTATTCCAAAATTCATATAAAAATCCAATAATAGAAACTTTTAATAAAGAACACTGTCTTAAAAGAGATCAAAACATAAAGGCATAGTAATTAAAATAAGGAGTTTGTTTGAGGAGTAGATGAATAAATCAGTGGAAAAAAATAGAGTTCAGAAAAAATACCTATAAATAAATAGTAACATAGCTTGAATAAATGGCATTTAAAACTTTTGGAAAGGATAGACTATTCAAGAAATAGTGTTGTGAGAATCTGTTAATCGTTTAAAATTAAAGTAGACCATCTACAGTGCCTTACCCTAACAAATAAATTTTATATAGATTTAAAATCAAAACACTAGATAAAAATAGAGGAGAATATTTTTGCAATCATGTCAAGGAAGTTGAAAAGGTGAAGACTTTCTAAATAAAATGGAAAACCCAGAGACATGAAGGAAAAATCTGATAGATTTGACTAAATAAAAATTTAAAAATTCTCTCTTACAAAAGACAGGAAAAATAAAAGTGAAACCAAATAACTATCTTGGAAAAATTAAAGACCCATATGAGAAAAAGAGTAATATATATTAATATTCATAATCTATAAAACCACATAGCAAGGATAGTAACCCTTTGTTATTTTTAGGTCACCATTTATTGAGTATTTTAACTATGTTTTAGGTAATTCACTGATGGGTTGTTTTTTTTTTCCAGTTTTATTTATTTATTTATTTTTAAACTTTTATATTGGAGTATAGTTGATTTACAATGTTGTGTTAGTTTCAGGTGTATAGCAAAGTGATTCAGTTATACTTATGCACATATCTATTATTTTTCAAATTCTTTTCCCATTTACGTTATTACAGAGTATTGAGTAGAGGTTCCCTGTGCTATACAGTAGGTCCTTGTTGATTATCTATAATTCACTGATGCTTTAAACATTTTAAAATTTGTCATGTTAACCCAATGAAGTATTTCAAAGTTTCATTTTAAGGAAATGAAAGAAGAAGAAAACAAACATTTGGGTGAAATAATTTGCCTAAGGTTGCATCATTATGGGACCCTGCCAGCATTTGAACCAAGGGCTTTAGTTGAAGAATTCCTAACTGCAGTACTCTATGAACTTCCCTTTCACTGTGAATATAAAACTTTTTTTTCAGTTTCTGGTTCATAATTAATTTTGTTCATATGTTTATGATGATAAAAAGTTGAAAGATTCTATAGACATACAACCATTAATTGTTAACTGCATGATTTACTTTCTTTGATGTTTAGTATGCCTTCCCCACAACAGACAGGTTTTCTTCTTGTTTCTCGTAATTTCATATAACCCCTTAATCTATCTAGAATTTATTAGAATACTATTCACCATACCACTACATAGCATGAAGTGATATGCTGAATGGATCTTTTTTCCCGTGTAGGTGACCCTTTTCCTATGTTAAACTCTTATTTTCTCTAGAGGTCATTTTGAATTCATCTGTTTAATTCCACTTATTATATGTCTATTCTTGTACCTATATTATCCTGGCTTACTTACTGAAGCCCTGTAATTTGTTTTAATACTTGATAAGGTAAGCTTATTTTTCAAAACTTTCTGGAAATCCACAAACCATTGATTTTGAAAGGTATTATGTTTCTCTACAACATTTAATCTTCCTATCCAAGAACAAGGTACATCTTTGCATTAACTAGAGTCTTTATATATATTTGATAATTTATATAAATATATATAAATTTACTAATTTTATTCCCATGGATCTTTCACATTAATTGTTAACTATTTGCCTAGATTACTTATTTACCATGTGCGTGTGATGGAGTTGTGTGTAACATGAATATTACTATAGTTAATGGGATGTTTTCTGTTCTATTGCATTTTCTATTTGTAGCTATCGCTGGTTGCTGTGATTAGAATGACATTGTTTGTTTGTTTTCCTTTAGTAGCAGCAGTGAAGACTGTATTTTTATATTGTTCAAATTCAATAATCATTTTTAAGCACTGACTAAGTACCAGGTTCTATGCTAGGAGTATGAAGATATAGATAAGACAGGAATCTCTTCCTCAAAAGCATGCAGGGCCTGATAGAAATGCCTGTAATCTTTGTATCAGGGGCTAGGATTAATGACATATTGATAAGGGACAGAAAAAAACTATTGGTATTTACATAGAATAAATGAATGTTTTAGGAAATCATTCTAAAAAGTCAAGGGCTATACTGTATCCTTCAACATCCTCATGGCACTTAGCACATCATTTTACCCTTGAGGCCAACTGCAGTAGTAACAGCTACCATTTACTATCTCTTAGGTTTCAAGCACTGTAGAAACTAAGAATAATTTCATTAATCCTCCCAACAGTTTACCATGTGGGTGTTCTAATCCCCATTAAACTGATGAGAGAACTGAGACTCAGAGAACTTAAGGAACATACCCACAGACTCTCTGCAAGTACTTGGCAGACTTAGGATTCAAACAGGTCTGTGTGCCTGGTATTCCTCCATGATGCTCTGCTGTAGACAGAGTTCATGATTATGAGATGGACAAGTGATGCAAATATTTATTTCATTGCAAATAAACAATGAAAACACTAGTCACTTTTTTTACTGGATTTTTTAAGGCTGTTGAAATTTGTCCTTTATTTTTTAATAGAGTTTTTAAAGGTTACTTTCCATTTACAATTATTACAAAATATTGTCTATATTCCCCATGTTGACAATACATGCTTGAGTCTGTTTTACACCTAATAGTTTATGCCTTCCACTCCTCCACCCCTAAGACTAGTCACTTTTTAAAAATATTTTAATTTTATTGGAGTATAGTTGATTTACAATGTTGTGTTAGTTTCAGATGTACAGCAAAGTGATTCAGTTTACATATGTATATATGTATTCTTTTTCAGATTCTCTTCCCATTTAGGTTATCACAGAGTATTGAGCAGAGTTCCCTGTGCTATACAGTAGGTCCTCGTTGCTTACATATAGTAGTGTGTGTGTGTGTGTTCACCCCAAGCTCCTGATTTATCCCTCCCCTGCCACATTTCCCCCTAGATAACCATAAGTTTGTTTTCGATATCTGTAAGTCTGCTTCTGTTTTGGAAATAAGTTCATTTGTATCTTTTTAAAAATTAGATTCCACACATGAGTGATATCATGGGATATTTGTCTTTCTCTGTCTGATTTACTTCACTTAGTATGATAATCTTTAGGTCCATCCATGTTGCTGCAAATGGCATTAGTTCATTCTTTTGTTTTGTTTTGTTTTTGTTTTTTTTTGGCGGTACGCAGGCCTCTCACTGTTGTGGCCTCTCCCGTCGCGGAGCACAGGCTCCGGACGCGCAGGCTCAGCGGCCATGGCTTGTGGGCCCAGCCACTCCGCGGCATGTGGGATCTTCCCAGACTGGGGCACGAACCCGTGTCCCCTGCATCAGCAGGCTCACTCTCAACCACTGCACCACCAGGGAAGCCCTAGTTCATTCTTTTTTATGGCTGAATAATATTCCATTGTATATATGTACCACATCTTCTTCATCCATTCCTCTGTTGATGGACATTTAGGTTGCTTCCATGTCTTGGCTATTGTAAATAGTGCTGCAATGAACATTGGGGTGCATGTATCCTTTTGGATTATGGTTTTCTCCAGATATGCCCAGGAGTGGGACTGCTGGATCATAAGGTAGTTCTATTTTAAGTTTCTTAAAGAACTTCCATACTGTTCTCCATAGTGGTTGTACCAATTTACATTCCCCCCAACAGTGTAGGAGGGTTCCCTTTTTCCCACACCCTCTCCAGCATTTATTGTTTGTAGATTTTAAAAAAAATTTTTGTTTATTGGAGTACAGTTGATATACAATGTTATATCAGTTTCAGGTGTACAGCAAAGTGAATCAGTTATACATATATCCACTCTTCTAGATTCTTTTCCCATATAAGCCATTACAGAGTACTGAGTAGAGTTTCCTGTGCCATACAGTAGGTCCTTATTAGTTATATATTTTATATATAGTACTGTGTATATGTCAATCCCAATCTTCCAATTTATCCCTCCTTCCCTTACACCTTAGTAACCATAAGTTTGTTTTCTACATCTGTAACTATATTTCTGTTTTGTTGATAAATTTATTTGCACCCTTTTTTTAGATTCCACATATAAGTGATATCACATGTAGACTTTCTGATGGTGGCCATTCTGACAAGTGTGAGGTGATACCTCATTGTAGTTTTGATTTGCATTTCTCTGATAATTAGTGATGTTGAGCATCTTTTCATGTACTTTTTGGCCATTTTTTATGTCTAGCTATATGTCAATAAAAAGGACAACCTAGAAGAAATGGACAAATTCTGAGAAAGATACAAACTTCCAAGACACAGCCAGGAAGAAATAGAAAATATGAACAGACCAATCACAAGTACTGAAATTGACATAGTGATTAAAAAAAACTTCCAAGGAACAAAAATCCAGGACCAGATGGCTTCACAGGTGAATTCTATCAAGCATTTAGAGAAGAGCTAACTTCTATCCTTCTCAAACTCTTCCAAAAAATTGCAGAGGAAGGAATGCTCCAAAGCTCATTCTATGAGGCCATCATCACCCTGATACCCAAACCAGACAAAGATACCACAAAAAAAGAAAATTACAGGCTAATATCACTGATGAACATAGACACAAAAATACTCAACAAAATACTAGCAAACTGGATCCAACAACACATTAAAAGGATCGTACACCATGATCAAGTGGGATTTATCCCAGGAATGCAAGGATTCTTCAATATCTGTAAATCAATTGTGATATACCACATTAAGAAACTAAAGAATAAAAACCATATGATCATCTCAATAGATGCAGAAAAAGCTTCTGACAAATTCAACACCGATATATGAGAAAAGCCCTCCAGAAAGTGGAAATAGAGGGAGCTTACCTCAACATAATAAAGGCCATATATGACAAACCCACAGCCAACATCATTCTCAACAGTGAAAACCTGAAAGCATTCCCTCTAAGACCAGGAACAAGGCACGGATGTCCATAGTCACTTTTAACTAACCTGAAATATGGGACTATATTTTCTCTTGGGATTTCTTACTTGATGAAAGATGATAAATTGGGAGGAGGGGAGATGGATGATAGTCGAATAGTATTAAAATAGCAGGAGATGAAACCAATAATTTCTGTTCCCTTTGCTCTTTTGCAAAATTAGCACTACACTGTCCAACATGTGGCTACTAAATTTTATGTTTAAATTATTTAAAATTAAATAAAATTAATAATGCAGTTCCTCAGTTGCATTAGCCACATTTCAAGTTCCTAATAGCTACACTTGGCTGCAGCTATCAAATTTGGGCAGTGCCAAAAATTTCCATCATCACAGAAATCTCTATTGAACAGTGTTGATTTAGCCCATCTGACCCAGACTTCATATTCTGGAGTTGGTTTGTAATTTCATTTCCTCCATTAATATTTTACATGCACTATGTGCCAGGACATGAGCTAGGCACTGGGATACAAAAACACGTAAGACACAGTCTCCTTCTGGGGGTTTCTCAGTATCCAGTGGGAAACAAATGCAATGAAATTGCTCTTCTTGGGAATAATAATAATAATAATCATAATAGTTTCCTAAAAGATTACTGTACTTTTTCTGGTCTCTTTCCCTGCACCAGTGTATAATTTTGACTATTTCAGACTGATCTGCGGTACTCTGAATTATCTATTGCCCTAAAATTTTATGAGTTTAGTTCTGATTTTTGGCCTTAGAGTTTTGCAAATCTTAGTGTTGATTTTTACACCCACCCACACAGTCCCAGAACTGCTGCCTTTGCAGCATACATCTGAATCACAATTTCTGCTAATTCTTTTTAGATAATAACTGTGTCGGGAGTGATCTATTCACAGGTTCTTTGTTTAGGTTACCTAATGAAAAATAGAAAATCTTGACCTAGAATTCCCCCATTTCATCTTGCACAAAATAACTAATGATGAAATTATCAGCAAAACAGTTTGATTCTTTACTGTGAAGCATTTGAAATTGCTCACTTGTCTGCTGGAAAACCCTGTTCTCTCCCTGTGTGAGAGAAAGCTTGTCTTCCCTATGAGTTTTCATCTACAAGCCAGACTGGCTTCTGAAAACATCTTGCTGCCAGTTAAAAGCTATCAAATATGACCCCAATGGGGGCTCTCTCTTCACCCACAGTTAGTAAGAGTAATTCTGTTTCTCACTTTAAAAAATACAATAAAAACTCACTTCACCTTTGCTGGAAAAGCCATCTCCATTTCATCAGGGCCTCATTTTTGCACCTACTTTGATTTGGGGTATTTTAGATCCTATGCACAAAATGTCTCCTTTCCAAATTGATGTTTACTAGTATTTATTTAGCACATTTTTAAAAATTTGGCACAAGAACATTTTATGGGGCATTATTTCATGAAAACAGCCTAAAATTAACCCTATCAAATAAGGGGTAAATCAGAATCTCAGCCAGTGTCAGAAATGGAGAAGAAATGATTAAATGTGTCTAAACATTCATCTTCCTCTGAGGAAAGATTTGCCACTGAATGTTGCTCAGCTTTTACCTGAATCATTCTGCCTGTCTGTAGGACATCCATTACAGCTGTTGCCAGGTGCTGCAAACCAGAGGGCCAACGTCATGTTGACTGCTGCTTTCTGCTACTGTTGGACCCTCATTGTGTTTCATGCAAAATCAGTCTTGGAAGCTTTCTCACACTTTATTTTTCTCACTGTCTAGATAAAATTTTCCCTTTTGTTTCCAGCCCTGCAAGATTCAGGGCTCCAGTGTTTTAATTCCAAACAAATGACTGAATAAATGAAAGCTCAATGACATGACATAATCATCACCTACTACATATGTCGCATCACAGAGTGCATGTTTTAAATAAACTGACCATGATCAGTTGCTTTTAAGGTATTCATTTTCTTTCATATAAATGGAAGCAATATATCTCACTGACATTAATGGAAGCAAATAATCCCACTGGGTTAACCTATAAATTCGTCGAGGGCAAGAAACAAAGACTTCCCCAGGTGGGAAGGGGGAGCAGGACGAATTGGGAGATTGGGATTGACATATATAGAGTATTGATACTATGTATGAAATAGATAACTAATGAGAACCTACTGTATAGCACAGGAAACTCTACTCAGTGCTATGTGCTGACCTAAATGGGAAGGAAATCCAGAAAAGAGGGGATATATGTATATGTAAACTGATTCACTTTGCTGTACAACAGAAACTAACACATTGTAAAGCAACTATACTCCAATAAAAATTTTTAAAAAAGAATGAACAACAACAAAAAAGAAACAAAGCTACTCATTCTATTTTTCTCCAATGCCCAAGTCTTGCACTGTGATTTGCAAGGCCAGCCTGATACATACCACTGAGTAACAGGGCTTGTCTTTGTCATTTGCAGTTTAACTCTCATTTAACCTTCCTCCAATCTATTCCTCACCTGATCCAGGGCCACCAGGCTGTCCTTCTCTTCCTCCTCTTACCTCCATTCTTCTCAATGATAGAATCTTACATGAGGGGCCCACTTTTAGGGAATTCATTAGGGCCTCAATCAAGAGGACTCAACATTGGGACTGTCTTCTTTATTCTTTACAACCCCCCATCATTTTACCTCCACGAAAATGCATCTCCTTTGTGCCTTCTGTTTTCTCGTCTCTGACAGTTGATCATGCTATTTTCCATGTTATGGGCCAGGGGAACCCTCATCCTTATGTTTCCCGCATTTATGGCTTCTATCTACATCATTTAAGCCCTCATGGTCTTCTTGTCTCCTTGGGCAGGACCTATATGTTGAGGCAGGGATTTCCCCTTGCAGCTTGCCAGGTAAGTATCTGCTTTTGTAGACTATCCCTTGGATCATTTTGCATTAGCGGAAGAAACATATCAGATACACCTAAGACTCCAAATATCTAAAACTTACCCTCTAATCCATATGACTAGCTAGAACGCTGATGGGTTAATCCCCATCTGATTTTGAATTGGAAAAAAATTGTAATTTCTTTGTCCCTTTAGATTCAAACATTAATATGTTAGCTTGTATGCAAGCTGATGAAAAACTTTAGTACATTTCCTCTCTTGGTGCTTATACCGGTATTATCTTTTGACAGTCCCTTGTGAGAAACACAATGTTTTAACTCAGAAGGTTTACTGTGATGACAGGAATTTAGGCTCAGCGGCACCTGTAGGAGAGCATTTTTGGAATACGATGCACCCCTCAAAGCTTATCCTTTAAAGAAAAGCACACTCTAGCTATAGGTATAATGATTGAGAATAAAGTTCTTGACTAGTTTATTTTTGATACTGAGGTGATATTTTCAACATGACCTAGAGGTAATCCTGAACATTTCTATTTCCACCTTCAGAGACCAGGGGTTATGCTGTAAAAGTGCTTGTGATCAGTAGAAAATCTCACAGCAGGCAAAAACAGTCACCAAAGGTATTTGAATTCAGATTCTGCTTCAGATTGGTTCCCTTGGAAAAGAATTTGTACTCAATCATCAGTTGAATTTTTCTACTGATTTTGAGTCAGTTTTTCAAATGTTGATTTTAATATCAATATGAATTCATATTATATACATTGCTGTTTAGGGTGTTTCTAACAGAAAATATTAATGACGAGCATACACTGAAAGCATTTTGAAAGGAAAAGAGCAATTTTCTAGCACGGCTACTGAATTTTATTGGTAGACAAGGTGTCACATCATTAATTCTTAGGAGTTGCTAAAATAGGCATAAAGAAAAGCATAAATTTTAAAAGTAACCAGAGTTAAAGACCAAAGAAGCAAAGTCAAAGGAAGAGTTATTAAACATATTTAATGACTATCAGCCATGTGTACTAGCAAAGTGGAATTGCTCCCAAAGAATACACAGTCCCTGCATGCAAACATTCACTCTCTGGCTAGTGAACCAATGCAGATCCAGGAGTATAAATTAATATATTATTGAAAGGGTGACAGACCAAGGGCAGTTCTGAATTTGAGGTGGCCAATCAAAGAAGGGATCCTGGAGAATGGGTTTAGGCCAAGGGTTAAAGGGGAGCATGGGGATTCACTGGTAAACTATAAGTGATTTTTAACATATTCACACACAGAAATCTATCATCCATCTAAATCAGGTTTTCTTAACCTTGGTACCATGGATATTTTGGGCTGGATAATCCTTCATTAGGAAGGGCTGTCTTATGCATTGTAGGATGCTTAGCAACATCCTTGATACCTACTAGATACCAATTAACACATCCTTCCCCTGGTTGTGGCAGCCAAAAATGTCTCCAGACATTTCCTAATGTCCCTTGCGTTGGGGATAAGATCATTCCTCTTGCCCCGAGAACCACTGATTAACTGCATTGTTATAGGTAAATCTTTCATTTGATAGTCATGGTCAAATAATAACAGTGATACTAAAGTTTAAATTCTTACCTTAGGCTATGTATTTTGCCAGCATTATGTCATTCAATTCTCACAACTCTGTGAGATAAGCAGGCACTTTTATTATCAAGTTTTTTAAACACTGAATTTAAATTTATTGAATGAATAAGTGCATTGTATCATTTAGCAGTTGAAGAAGCTGAGGCTTAGACGGGTTATGAAACTTGCCCTAGGTAACATTGCTAGGAGGAGATAGAGCATGGAATCACACCTACTTCTGACTAAACCCAAAGCAGAGGCATGTAAGCAGTACATTACAAGGTCTTTCAGTACAGTCTTTCCTTGACCTATTATGAAAGCAAACAAAAAAATGTTAAAAACTGACATACAGGGGCTTCCCTGGTGGTGCAGTGGTTGAGAGTCCGCCTGCCGATGCAGGGGACATGGGCTCGTGCCCCGGTCCGGGAAGATCCCACATGCCGCGGAGCGGCTGGGCCTGTGAGCCATAGCCGCTGAGCCTGCGCGTCCGGAGCTTGTGCTCCGCAACGGGAGAGGCCAAAACAGTGAGAGGCCCAAGTACAGCAAAAAAGCTGACATACAATCTAATCATAATGCTAAGATTTTGGAAAGGAAGCAATAAAACTGCCCCTGTTTGTAGATAACATGATTAGTTATATAGGAAACTTCAAGGAATCTGTCAAAAAAAACCTGAGCTGATAAGTGAGTTCAAAAGGTCACAGGATATGAGATAAGCATACAAAAATCAATTTTATCTCTCTATATTAGCAATGAACCAAATTTTTAAAATGTCCAATTGTCCACAAATTGAAATACTTAAGGGTAAATCTAACAAACGTGTACAGAACATGTGTGCCGGAAACTATACAATGCTGATGAAAGAAATCAAAGAAGATTTATAAATATATAATACATATTTATAAATATTTATAAAAATTATAAAAATATAAATATTTATAAATAAAAGGAGTAACCTATTTGTTCATGGATTTGAAGACTCAATAGTAAATATTTAAATTTCCCCCAAATTAGTATAAAGGTTTAACAATATCCCTATCAAAATACCAGCAAGGTTTTTTAAAGTGGATATAGGCATGATTATTCAAAAATTTATATGGAAAAGACAAAGGAAGTAGAATAGTAAAAACAATTTTGAAAAAGGAAAACGAAGTAGAAAGGATTTCAAAACTTATTACATAGCTACAATTATGAAGACTATGATATTAGTGGAGGCATAAATGCAAAGATCGTTGGAACAGAACAGGGAACCCAGAAATAGATCCACACGAATATGCCCTACTAATTTTTTATAAAGATGCAAAAGCAATTCAAGGAAGAAAGATAACATTTTTGACAAATGGAGATGGAGTAATTGGACCTTCCATCCACAGGCAAAAAGGAAAATGAACCTCAACCTAAGTCTCACACCTTGTACAAAAATTAACTTATACTCAAATTTAAATCTACAAAAAATTTAGAAAAAACGTAGAAGAATATCCTCAGCATCTAGATTAGGCAAAGATAATTTGGACTTCATCAAAACTAAAAAAAAAAAAAAAAAAAAAAAAAAATAGATAAAACAGACAAGGTACAGAGCAATAGAAAATATTTGCAAACCACATATTCAACAAAAGACTAGTATCTACTACACATAAAGAACTCTCAAGGCTCAACAGTAAAAGGAACAAACAACCTAATTAGAAAGTGAACAAAACGCATGAAAAGATGATTCACTAAGATATACAGGTGGCAAATAATCACATGAAAAGATATTCAGTCCTACTGGTCATTAGGAAAATGAAAATTAAAACCACAATGAGATATCACTACACATCTGTCAAAATGACTAAAAAAAGAAAAAGAAAAAGTACTAACACCACCAAAAGCTAGTGAAGATTTAGAGATACTGGATCATTTACACACTGCTGGTGAGAATGTAAAATGGTACAGCCACTCTGCAAAATAGTTTGGCAATTTCTTAAAAACTAAACATGTAACTACCACGTGATCAAGCAATTGCTTTCCTGGAGACTCCCCCCTGAGAAGTGTAGAGTATGTTCACACAAAACCTGTACATGAATGTTTATAGCAGCTTAATTCATAATAGCCAAAACCCAGATATAACACAGATACACTTTAACAAATGAATGACTAAACAAACTATGGTACATCCATACCTCGGAATACTATTCAGCAATAAAATGAACTACTGATACATGCAAAACCCTGAATGAATATTCAAGGAATTATGCTGTGAAAAAGCTAATACCAAAAGGTTTCATACTGTATGATTCTACTTACATAACATTCTTGAAATGACAAAATTACAGGCATGACTCAGAGATACTGCAGGTTCAGTTCCAGACTACCACAATAAAGCAAATACTGCAATAAAGTGAGTCATATGAATTTTTGGTTTCCAACTGCATATAAAACTTATGTTTACACTATACTGTTTTCTATCACTAGTACAATAGCATTATGTCTAAAAAACAATGTTAAAACCTTAATTAAAAAATAACGTATTACTAAGAAATGCTAACCGTCCTCTGAGCCTTCAGCAAGTCGTAATCTTTTCGCAATAATAACATCAAAGATCTCTGATCACAGATCACCCTAACAAATATAATAATAGGGAAAGTTTGAAATATTGTGAGAATTACCAAAATGTGACACAGAGACATGAAGTGAGCACATGCTTTTGGAAAAATGGCACCATCAAATTGCTCGAAGCAAGGTTATCACAAACATTCAATTTGTAAAAAACACAGTATCTGCAAAGTACAATAAAATGAGGTTATGTCTGTATAAAAATGGAGAATGGACTGGGGGTTATCAGGAATTAACAAAGGGGTGGGAGACAGGTAGCAGCAAACATACGGGCGACCTAAGGGATTCTAGTTGTGATGAAAATGTTTTTGACCTTGACTGCATCAATGGTAATATCCTGGTTGTTATCTTGTAGTATAGTTTTGCAAGATGCTACTATTGGGGGAAACTAGGTAAAGTGTATGTGGAATCTCTCTGTATTATTTCTTATATATGCATTTCTTACAATTATCTCAGAATAAAAAGTATAATTAAAAAATATGCCATAGAAAAAAATCAGAGAGTCTGGGACATCTAGATAAGTTTAACAATTGGAATACCTTAAACATATTTTTTAATCATTCCAGTTTCAGTGAAGCCCAACTGGTCATTTTCTTTTATTTGCTCATAAAGAAGAAGGACAATGATGTAGCCATGCAGAGTACCTCTTTCAAGTGGAACTAAAGACTCCTGAACCCAATAAGTTCCAGTAGGTAGGTATAAAGTATGGGGAGTTTTGCCTTGATTAAATTCACTGTCTCAGGACTTCCCTGGCAGTCCAGTGGTTAGGACTTCGCCCTCCAATACAGGGGGTGCACATCTGATCCCTGGTCAGGGAGCTAAGATCCCACATGTCTTGTGGCCAAAAAACCAAAACATAAAAAAAATAGAAGCAATATTGTAACAAATTCAAGAAAGACTTTAAAAATGGTCCATATCAAATAAATAAATAATAAATAAATAAATTCACTGTCTCAAGCCCTACCCATCCTTAACACAACAATCCAGTTCAAATTTCCTGAAGTTTCCACAGAGATGGCTCCTGTCTGGACTCATAAAGCACTCAGGGGTATATTAATCGTGACAACTAATATGTATTGACTATCCCCCATATGTAAGACACTGAGCTAGAACACAGTACCTTTTGCATCGTTAGCTTGTCATTTGATTTTTATGCTATTTAATTTTCATTTGCACATCATTTTTTTTTAACAAATAGACTGTAAGATCCTTAAAGTTAATTATTGTTTCTTAATCTTGTCTGTGTATCCGTCATGATTCTGTTGCAATGTCTTATGTGCAGTAGGCATACAGCATGTATTTTTGAATTATGTGATTAACTGAAAGATTTCCAATTTAGCTCTGTACAGTACTTTCCCAAGAAAAGGCATAGCATACATTTCAGGCTCTTAAAAAGGGTGTATTGTTGTCAATATTTGAATGATTCAGGCAGGGTCATTTCTGCTGCTAGACCGCTTTTTTTGTTTGCATCACTTTGGTGATTCCTGGGAGCAAGAGAGCCCCTGGCAACAGAAATACCTGCACATTTCTGATGGAAGTCACAGATGTGCTTTAGGGTTGCAGTGACATTTGCTTAACTTAAAATCCACGTCAGCATGCAGCTGTTTTCTTGCTATTCTTATAGAAGGGAGAGTAGATAAACAGGAAGCCGGAGCAGCACTAAGTAACCAGAAAATTAGCGTGTAAAGTGCCAGAGATTTTAATATGTTTGCTGTTATGCTAAAACAATTTAACAAGGCAAAGCACAGTGGTCAAATTATGGGCATTTGTGGAAGTGTAAGATGAAAGAATGCTTATGGTTTGAGAATTTAAAACATACTTGTGGAGTGCAATGAAGAGAAAATAGAAATATTTATGCAATTAAAATTTGAAACTGTTCACAGCTCAAGCTGTTACTGAGAGAAAACCTCTGAGTTAATGGAATTTCTTCCTTTGAAATATTATTTTAATGACTCTAAGAACTACCCTCCCAGTGATTTTATGGTGATTTTTATCAAATAATACTAAGCCAGCTTACCTTCCAAATTTATTGTTTCAAATCAGCAGCCGGCTGGCTCAGAGCATCCCTAATTGATGATCATTCAGACTATTGATTTTGTTTTAGACACCACACTGAACAATTTGTCAGAACCTATTTGCAAAAATTGTCCCAGAATATATTCTTTCACCCTAATTGCACAGTAAATGTAGGTGTAAATTTTAGGGAAAGTATATGCGAACTTTTATAGTCGAAATAAATTTGCATTTACATTATGGAAAACAATGAAATGGATTTAATTATTTAAAGAAGAATGCTTAACAAAGAAGATTGATACACTATTTGATAATATTTGTCTGGACCTTTAAAAATAGTGGCTCTGACTCTCAGAGGATTAGGGAGACATAATAATGGATGGTTGTAACTAGCGGGCAGGTAGTATGGTTCCTCAGTGTATGACCTTGAAGCCATCACCGTACTGCTCTCTTTCTACGTACTACTTTTTTTACTGTATGTTTTTTTTCTTTTCTGCATCTCCCTGCCCCACGTCATCTGTCCCGTATTTAAGAAAGTCCTTGTGTGTAACTTCAGGAAAAATATGCTTGAGAAAATGTACAGCATCTGTGCTATTTACAATGACTCATTCAGTATCAACAGTCTTTTGCCCCAAAAGGAAACCTTAGCAAGTAAGAAGTCATTTATATGAGAGGAAATTGGTGGTGGTATATCCCTTTAGTGTGTTAAAGCATTATTTTTTTAAGTAAAGTTGTAAAAGATTAACAGTGACTGATGATTCCAGAACAATATCCAATAGCTTTATATATTGGATCTACTTGTTTTTATCAGCCACAAAATGATAATTTCCTTGATTTCTATGACAATATATCAGAATTCTTTCTTGCCAAAACAGTGAGCTAAGCCAGGCTGTCCTACTATGCACAAAAAGGCAGCTCAATGGTTTGAAATCTGAACTACATTAACACTGTTAATGAGCAACAACATCTGAACAACAACATAAACTCTAAAACATTTAGAGTTTTTCCAAAGCAGAAATATAGGATTTTATCTATCAATATCTCTATAAAAGAAAGATAATAGGTATTCATTTTTATTATTAGTTATAGTTAAGCGAAGTCACAATTCAGAATAAGTTGTGGGGTTTTTTTGGTACTAATGTGTCATATATCTAGGAAGAAGGAACCGCCTTGCTTTTGCTATTCTAAATAAACTGACACCAAATGCTTTCTTTAACAGTTCTATTTCTTCTTTAATTATTTTATTTTTCTTCTCTGAAAACCCTTAAACACGCTTACAGCAAATACAGACTACACTCAATGCATTGCTTTATTAAAGCTCAGATACTGCTAAATATAATGTCTGTTTGATGGGGATTTCTTGACTATAGAAGTTAATAATCTTATAAATTCAATTTAGTTGAGATATATATATATATTTAATTTCTAAAAATTACCACTTTGTTTATTCATATATAACTTTTGACCTGTACAATTAGTAAAACGTTTCTGCTCTGCTTTAGCAAGACCAATCTCTTTCAGAAGATTTAAAAAAAATAAAAAAGAATCCCTATGGCGTTACTCTGTATTGCCTCGGCTTGATTGAGCTTATATTTACTGAAGCATTTTTATAATCTGTATTTGTTTCATTTCACCATGTAAGAGGGAGACAAGTCTCTGTAGCCAAGGTTGTTTGCAATTTTCATGAGCATATGCTGCACTCTACCACCTCTATGACCATGAAACTTAAAGAGGATATTGCTCTTTTCAGGCATGTGAAATCTTAGAAAAACTGTATCTCGATTTTCTGAGACTATAGCCACACACATTTCATATCTGCTTTCCTGGGGAGTGACTTCCCTTGCAAAAGAGGCTAAGTCAATTTGTAAATTTTCATTATGCATTGAGTATGGGTGGAATGTGCAGCAGTATTTCATTGCTTCAAGCTCTCTGTTCTCTCTTCCAAATGAGGTCACGCTGAGAATTTCTGGTGACACCTAGAGAATGTATATTTTCCTGAGAAAGTTTTTTACATTGATACACTGAGAGAATTTGAATTTCTTATATGACACATCTTTCAACGCACATGAATCATCTCTTTTTCCCAGGTTGATAAGCCAATGACAATTATTTGCCCATCTAATTCTAGAAAGACACAAATGACTGGTTTCTAAACACCAGCAAAATTCAAGAGGTTTAATAAAAAGATATGCAATCTGTGTGGTCAAAGTATACAAGGTTTTGTCAACTCAATGCATATAGCAAAACATGCCACAGTTTGATGTTCAAGCCATTAAAAGAAGAGTCCCATAAGCTCTCTGTATTTGCAAATCTACATATTTGTTTTATCCTCATAGTAGATGAATGAGAATTTCTGTGTAGGAGAGAGTAAAAGGTTTTACTAAAATTCAACATGATCACATCTGCTTCTCGTATATCTGTATCATCCGTGACACTATCACAAAGAAGGATGAATTTAGCTGATGTAGTATGCACTTCATGGAGCCCCAACATGTAACCCATGGTACTCACTCTTCTTCCTTTTTGATTATTCTCTTACCACTTTGTTTTTCCTAGTCTCCATTTGTCCCCACCCCACTCTATAGCATGGTAGATAGAATTTCTAGAATGGTGCCTCACCACAAAGAAGTCATGTTCTCATCCTCAAAACCTGGAGTACGATGACATATCACTCCGGTGATCATGTTATGTTAAACAGCACAGTTGCCCTTAAAGAGTTTATCCAAGTGGCTGGTTGGTCTAATCACAGGAGTCCTTAAAAGCAGAGTGCTTCCTCTAACTGGTGGCAGAAGGGGAAAGCAGAAAGATGCAAAGCGTAAGAAGGACTTGATGGTTTGGAGATGCAGGAGGCTGTGAAAGAAGGAATAAGAGTGAACTCTAGGAGCAGAGGGCAGCCCCCAGCTGACAGCCTCCAGGGAAAGAGGAACCTCAGACTTTCAACCACTAGGGACTGGATTTTGCCAACAACCTGACGAGACTGTAAGAGGATTTTCCCTCAAAACCTCCAGATAAAAGCCCACCTGGGGTGACATCTTGATTTCAGTTTTTGAGACCTTAAGCAGAGAACCCAACAGAGTCCATCCAGATTTCTAACCGACAGAACTGTGAGATAATAAATGAATTTTTGTAACCTGCTAAGTTAGTGGTAATTTGTTATTAGCAACGAAATATGGCCTTCGTCTAAAGTCTGTCAGTAGCATTAATAAATACAGAAGGGCTTCAATAGTGTCTTCTCAGAGTCAAGAGGCTGGTTGTTCTAAGCGAAAAAGAGATGGAGAGCCTCAACTATGTGTCTATATGATAGCACCGGGGGCCATATGTGGATAAGTTAAGTTGTTCCTGGTCCAAGCTGCTGAAAGAATTTCAGTTCCCTGACTTTGCTCCAGTCTCCTAAACTCCCTTCTCAACCAGGACTCTGAAAAGTGTGTGTTTGTGTGTTTGCACATGTGTGTATTTGAGTGTGTTTTGGAGGTACAGTTATAAGTAATGCATATAGTAGCTACTCTTATTACATAGGCTTTTGCAGAATATTTGATGATTTTTGGAAGCCGATAAGGGGTCATTCTTAAATTTGTGTGGCCACAATTTACAAATTCCTCATATTGCTATCCTTTATTATGGTTTATGACACATAAGACTGTAAATACCTAAGGAATAAGAACTATGCTATATGTATTGTCATACTCTTAATTAGCCTATAGTAAGCATAAAACAAAGATTGCTGAATCAATGTTGGTCACAAGAAGCAAGAAATCATAGAGGTTAGAATATAAGATTTGGAGTCAAACTTCAGAGAGCATATTATTGGCCCACACTAAGTGTTCAATCAATGCCACTAATAAATGACCTATTATAAACCTGCAGTGGTTCCCATTAACTAAACTTTAACACATCACATTACGCCCTCCATGATCTGGCTTCTAATATATTTCCAGATATACCTCCTCCTATGCCTTTTCACATTCAAAGAACACACAACTCTGTGCTTTTGCTTATGCTTTTTCTCAGCCCAGAAAATCTTAGTCATTCTTTAAGTCAGGGGTCAACAAACTATGCCCTGCAGCCAAATGCAGCCCTTCACCTGTTTTTTGTCCTGACCACAAGCTAAGAATGGCTTTTACATTTTTAAATAGTTGCATTTTTGATGGTCACATAAGTACCTACCTAATATCCTCAGTTTTGCCTCTTGGCCCACAGAACCTTAACTATTTACTATCTGGCCCTTCATAGGAAAAGTTTGCTCACCTCTGCTTTAAGTCCAATTCAAATGCCACCTTCTTCATGAAACCCACCTAAATTCTTCCAAGTGGGAAAAAAGTCTTCTTTTAAATCTCTTCAGTAGATTGTTTTCAACTTTATTAAGCAGTTATTTCACATTGCTTTACTTTTTACTACATATAAAATACTTAGGCATGTTTCTCCAGGTTTTATCTGGTACATGCCATTCCTGTCAATGAATGAACCATTAAACATACAGAAACCACTTGAATAGCATAACTTCTAATTTACAAATGTTATTGGTAGGTGACAGGTAATGAGTGAGTGTTTATAAAATCTCTCTTCATAGCTGACATTTATTGGGTTGGCCAAAAAGTTCGTTTGGTTTTACGTAAAAATAAAAGACACATTTTTCATTTTCACCGAGACAACATATTCATTAACCGAATGAACTTTTTGGCCAGTCCAATATTTATTCAGTATAGCTAAAACTCGGCCTGAAATTTCATACACGCTATTAATAGGTTTTGCATATTTTGCACGAAATATTTGTATTTGTGAGTGTTTATTGAATGACTTTATATATTGTTGAGGATATATACATTTTTAATTTAAAAGCTTTTTAAAAGAGAAAAATAGCTGAACCATGTAAAACAACTTTGAGAAAGCACATAAGAAATGCTAACAGTATGTTAAAAGGAATCCAAATCCAAATTGCAATGACCTTGAGATGCCACGATAGGATGATGAAGATGGATAAGAACACCGAAAAAAAATGTAAGCAAGTTGAATCCGAGTAATAACAGTGAAACTCCTTAATATTGATCAAATCAAAGTACTGGATATCAATAATCAACAAGTTGTGGTCAGCATGGAAGGCTGTAGTATGGAAAATAATGCTACAGCTAAGAGATGGTGGGTCCTAGTGTTGAACACATCAAATAAATATATGAAATGCTATAATGATAGAAAGGTTTGGATTGGCCTGCTGTCTCAGACATCTACTCTCCTATATAAAGATGCTTATAGGAGATACACTCACAGCAAAACCTCAAAGAGAACCTAAATTAGAGAGCAACTGAGAAGTGGCATTTACATTCATGGCATCAATACGCATTCACTGCCTGGAAATGGCCCGTGTGAGTTTCAAATACAAGGCTAGATAAAGAGATTGTTAATACTTTATTAATAACTATTAAGGCTTATTACAACAGCATTTATTACGAGAGGGTTGGTAAGTATTAGAATTATTTGCTAGGCTGTCTCCCTGCTATGATTTTGAGCTTTTCTTGGACAGACAGTATGTATTATCTATGTCCATATCCTATCTGTATCATTTTTGCATAAAATAAGTATTAAATAAGTACTTTTTAAATGAACGAAAGTGTGAAAATTGAATTAATGAATTTTCAATGAACCTCTTACCACCCTTACTCTCAAACTAAGGGATGCATGTTGTATGGGTACATGAAGGTAACTAGGGCATAAAAGGTTCCTTGGCACTTCTCAAAGCTTCAATTTTGTTAAAAAATTTTGGATAAAAAACACATATAAATAGAATAATTATGTATTACTCAGTAAAGTATAAAATTTGCATTAATTTTTAAGTTGAGAAACAAAACTTCCAAGAAGAGCATGTTCATTGTTATGCATGAGTGTATTCTGAAATCAAAAGAAACGTATAGCCTATGCAAGGGACTGTTTTTCAATTACATTGCAAAGATACATTTTCACTAATCTCTGCCATTAGGAATATTTTGATGAGAAAGTTTAAGGTGCTTTAACCTAAGTGATGGGGGAGAAGAGAAATAGAGACCAAACTCTCTCTGAATTCCAAAATATGAAGTCCAAATAGAGCTAAGAGTGATACGCAGATTAGGACTCTGGTGTCTCATCTTTGCCATAGCAGTGTCAAAAGAGATGTTGGTCTTGAGATCAGCAGTTCAGAGTCCTTGCATGTTAGTTAAGATCCAGCACTTACTAGTTCTATTAACATCTCTGAGCCTTGTCAACACTAGGGGCAAGTTTATTTTAATTAATTAAGTAGTGGGTGGATGACGCAAAGTAGTTAACACCTTGGGTGTCAGACACACCTGGTCAAGTCCTGTTTTTGTTACCAACTAGAATTATGATCTTTGGCAAATTAGTTTCTAGAAACCTTATTTTTACTCATCTGTAAAATGGGCTTAATAATAATATATTGTTCAAAATATTATAATATATAGAAGAAATAATACATGTAGAAGATTTAGCATGGTGCCTGGCATAAATTAATCACTCAATTAATTTTATATACTAGCATTAAAGAAAATTCCCTGAGGAGGAAAGAGTAGTCATTCCTAAATAATCTCCTAGGAAATACTGGCATCTTCTTCAGAAATGTATAGCTTCCTTACAGCACCAGTAATGCTAATGAATGCTTAACAGCCTTCAAGGTGCTTCCAGCTAATGTCTGACCTACTTATTAGGAAGGAAGCTCCAAAAATCTGGCCCTTACAAAGGTTCTGTTTTCCTGGATGGAGGAGATTGCATAATTGCTACTTCATATATACATTGCTATAGAATGATTTCAATTATATTAAAGTACTGCAATCCTCAAAGTAATGAATTGGTTACAGTTCCTCAATTTATCCTTTTTAGCTCATTATAAATGTCTCACATCCCCAGAAAACAATACAATAAATGAAAATTTTATAAAATGTGCTCGTAATGTGGATATTATCATTAAAAATCATACTCTAGAGTAGTTAAGATGAGCTTTAAAGAAATGTTACAAACACGATACTAAAATAATATAATTTTACATTAATTACATACTTATGATATGTATATAATAATTAATTATATATAATATAAATTTTAGTAGCCACACTAAGAATAGCCTCTCTGAACTCTATAGTGTCCAGTGAGATGAAAATCAGATTATTATAGTCTTCTATCCTTCATATCACATTTTGAAAGGGGAATTGATAGAATAAAATCCTAAAGGAAAGAGGCAACAAAAGATTTAAATTTGGAAGGGAAGTCCATATGAGGAATGCGTGAAAGGATTAAGAAGGGGGAGGAGAGAAGTTCCCCAAAGGGCCATGAGAGCTGCAATCAGAGATGAAAGACAATTATGGAAGAGAAAGAAGAATTACTGTGATTACAGATGGAAGGACGGGGACCAATAAATAAAAGTTACAAATAGCATTGTTCAAAAGTGAAATGGACAATTTAGGAGCAGTTTGGGGCTCCCAGTCCTTGGGCATTCCAGCAGATAGCAGATATTGTTACTTCCTCAGGATGATGAGGTGCTAAGGACACTCTTCATTTATAGTCTCTGATTTGGTGATTCTAGAACATTAGTCAATTGAAGTTCATTTCTTTCTGGACTTGAGGAGCTTCAGATTTATAAAATAAAAAGTGTCAGAGTGGGAGTGGCCCTAATCTTGATATTTGATGATTCTTTCCAAATGTTATGATGCAACGAATGATTATTTTGCGAACTTTATTTAATGTAAGTGAAAATGAATCCACTTTCAAAGTGACGGTTTTGAATTTAGGTGACTCCCCAGAACACCTGCAAAAATAATCTGTTTTAATGAAATATTACCATTAATAATATCCAGTCTCTGAAAAACAAATACTCATTTAAATTAAAATGTGTTGAGCAAGAACACACACTTCTATCATGAGAATTGTCTCTTCACCACTGCTTGATTGGTATTATTTGAGATTAACGGAGAGAGATTAGTGCTTGAAAAAAGTTTCCACTGCATGTACTTTATATTGCTAATAAGGGTTGCAGCTCACCTATGTCAGGTAACTACACACATCAGTATTAGGTGACAATAAAAAGTAATAAATACAGGGTTCATGTTTCAGGAAGATGGAAATTTCATTAAGACTCTATTTCCACTATCAATTATTAAATAAATTCACCTGAGTGTTTTCTTCTCCTAACCAATTCAAGACAAAACCTTCTCAGAGGAAGATCATGTTCATTGTTATGCATGAGTGTATTTTTAAATAAAAGGTACCAAAGCCGTTTTTGAATGCTAAAGATTTCTTAGAGGTTAATAATTATGCCACAAGGCTTTTTGTTTCTAGAAAAGGTCAAATCTATACAAATGGTAAGTTGTTAGAGAATAAAAGTATGCCAGAAAAATCTGAAAATGATTTTTACCTTTAGCTTTATAATAACAACCACAACCATCTGGTACTATTTTGCATTCAATGAATTTTTAAATATTCTCTTATTATTATTTTGAAGTCGTTTGAATATTCACTCTCTCTTGAGAAGTCACATTGCCTATGCCTAGTAGTACAGCGTGTGTTTTCTTGTTCTGGGCACTGGCACAGAGGAGATGCCTCATGAGAACTCAGTGAGACAACAGCAGAACCTGAGAACAAATCCTGGGTCTTAATTTCCCATTTCTGCATGAATGACTTCTTTGTTGATATATTGCCACTGAACACTCATATCAAAAAAAATAAAAGGTGGAATTTTCAGAGGTTATTCACAACCCAGAATATTTAATTCAAGTTAAAAGGGATTCTGCTATCTATCATTGTTGGGTCAGTAACAGAGCATAATTAAACATCACTGCATTTACATTCAACTATACAATTATACAGAAATGATAATATATCCTTATGTTAACTACAGAGTTGGTTGATAGCATGTTTACTCATATAATTAATTCATTCCTAATATATTGAGGCTTTAGGTAAAGCCAAACAATGCAGTGAAGAGTCAAGGAAAAAAGTAATTGCTCCCACCTTTATGTTTTTATAGCACTTTAAGTTAAAGAGTTTGACCCTTGGCATAATTAGATGATATTTCACTCATTGCTCATCTTTGGTTGGATTATGGTCTCTCAGAGCACAGGGGCCTTATCTTACATTTCTTTGAATCTCTAACATCTAGCACAACTCCTGGCAAATTGTGGTAATTTGTGAGGTCTTTAATGAACTCACTCAGCTAAAGCTTGTGCACATTTCTCCACAATCATAGGGCACAGAGTATAGTTACCTCACATGTCAACGGAAATGCTCCATAAGTACTTCTATGATAGGATGGTAAACAATCCTTTTGTGTATGTAAAGATATGTATGAAACAAAGACTTTTGTATGATTTAAACAATTAATTTATAATTCTTTAGTGGGTCTTTTTCATAATTCAGAACCCACATGTTCAGTTATACTCTTGAGGGCTATGTTTTAATATTTGATATCAATGAAAGAAGAACACAAGTATGAAAGAAGCTAACAAGAAGCCTTGGCATATGCTGCTACTATAAGGGGAACTTTTTTTCTTCTCTCTTCACTTGGTCAATGCTTATGCATTCCTCAGACCCAGGTTTAAATGTCACCTCTTCAGCAAGGTCTTCTCCAACCCTCCTGACAAGGTTAAATTTTCTTGTCAAGTACCTTCACACACAGTACCATTTATCTCTTCCTTGTGGAACTTATCTCTGCTGCCAATTTTCATCTTTTCAGTGTGATTATTGATGTGATATATGTGTCCCCTACTAGGCTTTCAGCCACACCAGACTAGGGGCCATTTATGCTTTTGTATTCACTCTCTTAGCAAAATACCCGGCATGTAGGAGGCCTTCCATCAAAATTCAATGAATGAGGGAATAAATAAACAGAGGAACCTGTGATGATTCAACTAAGACTCTCACTTAGCAGGTAGGTATATGTAACTAAAGCCATACCCTCCCCCAAAACATTCTGAAAAGAATCACACCATGAATAGTATTCAAAGACAGCATACTAAAAAATATAAATAATTGCTTCTTATTTTGAAAAAATGCATACTTTCATACTGAAGAAGGACTGCTAAGTTTTGGAAACTTTTGGAGGAATAACACTGCCCAAATGTATATTGACCATTTTTTATTCATTAAAAAGTAAACTATGGCCTTTTTTCCCCTGTATGCTCAAGATCAATTCTGCAATATGAATACGCACAATGTGCGAGAGAAATAGCTTAGAGCATGATTTTGTTTATAGTGTCTTAAGCAAAAGAAAATGTTTGTTTCCTAACACTTCATAGTTATCTCCAGTTTAATTAGGAAAACTCAAAAGCAGTACACTTTAAGCTTTTGATGCGGTGGAAAGAGCAGAGACTACGATCTATCTGGATGGGTTGAAAACCACATACTCGTTGCATATTCATGGAAAAATCTAAATTTCTAAGCCTTTAACTTCTCATTCTCAAAATGGAAATAATAATACCATTTAGCAGGAGTGTTATGAGATTAAATAAGATTTTTTGAATAAAATATCATATTCTGTAGGTATTTTATAAAGACTAGTTCCAATTTCAATACTTTTATAACAATAAGCATTATTCAGCAGTTGCTTTTCTCTATACAACAAACACTTTAAGTCCCTGAAAATACATAGACTATTTGAAGAGAGGCAGACATCAAGGAATCTGGATCCAGGTAGCACCTTTCAATTTGTCTTTGGAATTAACATGGCTGCAGATACCACTGAGTGATTCCTGTGTGCCAGGGCTTTACTTCATCTCATTTAATCCCCCAAAACCCCAGAATTATAATTCCATTTCATTTGGAAGAAACTGAGGCATAAGGGACAAGTCTGACTCCAATGTCACAGACCTTAACCTTGTTTTAGTAGATTTTAGACAAGTAAAATGCCTAAAGCTCTGGGTTTAGAATGCAGCACGTTGGCACTAGAAAAGCTATGCAACCTAAGTATGTGCTTGCTTTTTGTACATTGACACAGGTACTCTGTTGAACCTAACAGAAGTTATTGATGGAATTTTAATATTTTTAAAGCACTAGGATTCAAAGTCTTAGGTACTCTAGAGTATGATTATTAATGATAATATATACATTATGAGCATATTTTATAAAGTTTTCATTTACTATATTTTTTCCGGGGATTTGAGACCTTTATAATGAGATAAAAAGGATAAATTTATACATATACATATATGTATATGTATACATGTACATATACTCATATATATTTGAAATACTCAGCATATGAGGAGTGAACATTCAGGTGGGGGTCTCTTGAATCCAGCTCTCTTCTTTCTGCTTGGTTGCCCTTTGCCTTCCTATCCATCATTTTTATGAGAAAAGAAATCATAGACTGAAAGTATACAGGGCATACATAGAAGACTGAAAAGGCATTACTTTAGTGATAATTATTTGGAAAGAAAGACAAGCATAAGGGCCACAAATCATCTCTTCTCCTTTCTATTCCTCTGACAGTATGTATACCCAGGACACTGCATTTTGACTGGCACATTTGGTAGTATGGCAGAAAACCAATAAGTGAGCAGATTGCATCAATGGTGAAGCGTGTGAGATGTTCCTTATGGAGAATCAAAAAAGAGGGAAGAAAAATAAACGGGAAAAATGCAATGATTTGTTCAGCTACATTCAGGTTAAAAGAAATACTGAATATTAGAGATGATTAATCATCAAGCTCAAGGGTTGCAAGTTTAAATAATTACAGATGAGAAAAAGGAGAAACAAGCTAGGAAGGACTACGGCAATTTGGACAGCATGTCCTCTCTAAAGGTGTTAGGTAGCTAAACAGGTTGCTGCTAGAAAAAGGGATACTTACTTGTGTGAAACTTCCAATTTTTTTAAATAAACTTTTTTAAAGCAGTTTTAGGTTCACAGAAAAATTGAGCAGAAAGTTCTCATATACCCCCTGCCCCCACTGTTTTGTTCCATGTATTGTCTTTGCTCCCTTGTCAAAGATCAACTGACTGTATCTATGTAGGTCTAATTCCAGGCTCTCTATTCTGTTTCATTGATGCATTTGTCTATTCTCTTACCAGTATTACGTTTTCTTGATTACAGTAGCTTTATAGTAAGTCTTAATGTTGTCAGTCCTGGAACTTTGTTCTTTTCTATTGTTTTGGCTACCCTGGGTCTTTTGCCTGTCCATATAAACTTTAGAATCAGCTTGTTGATATCCACAAAATAACCTGGTGAATTCTATTGGGATTTTGTTGAATCTATAGATTGAGTTGGAAAGCCTTCCTATCTATAACATTGGAATAACTCTCCATTTAGTTAGTTGTTCTTTGATTTCTTTCATCAGATTTCTAACACTATAAAGTTTTCCTCATATAGATCTTATACATATTTTGTTATACCTAAGTATTTCATTTTGAGGGGTGCCAATATAAATGACACTGTGTTTTTAATTTCAAATTCCTATTGTTCATTGCTGGTATACAGGAAAATAATTGACTTTTTTATGCTAATATTGTATCTCATAACCTTACTATTATCACTAATTAGTTACAGGAGGTTTTTTGCCAACTCTTCTGAATTTTTTACATGGACAGTCATGTTATCTGCAAACAAAGACAGTTTTATTTTTCCTTTCCAATCTGCATCTTTTGTTTATTATTTTTGTCTTGTTGCATTAGCTAGGACTTCCCATATGATGTTAAAAAGAAGTATTGACAGGGAACATCTTTGCCAATTCTGATCTTAGCAGGAAAGCCTCAAGTTTCTCACCACTAAGTATGATGTTAGCTGTAGATTTCTGTGTACATACTTTATCAAGTTGAAGAAGCTATTATCTAATTCCTAGCAAGATGAGAGTTTTTATCACAAATGGTGTTGGATTTTGTCAAATACTTTCCCTATATCTATTGATATGGACATGTGACTTTTTCCTCTTCAGCCTGTTAATGTGATGGATTCTATTAATTGATTTTTGATTTTTGAACTACACTTGCATACCTGAAAAAATTCCAGCTGGTTGTTGTATAATTCTCTCTACATATTGTCAGATTCAGTTTTACAGTATTTTGTTGAAGATTTTTGAATCTGTGTTCATGAGAGATATTGGTCTCTAGTTTGCTTTTCCTGCAATGTCTTTGTCTTGTTTGATATTAGGGTAATGTTAACATCAAAAAATGTTTGGAAGCATTCCCTCTGCTTCTGTCTTCTGGAAGAGATTATACAGAATTGGTATAAGTTCTTCATTAAATATTTGGTAGAATTCAATAGTTAAACCCATCTGGGTCTAGTGCTTCCTGTTTTGGAAGGTTATTAATTATTGATTCAATTTCTTTAATAGCTACAGGCCTATTTTCCATTTCTCCTTGTGTGAATTTTGGTAGATTGCGTCTTTTAAGGATTAGCTACATTTCATCTAGGTTATCACATTTGTAAGCATAGAGTTGTTCATAATATCCCTTTACTATCCTTTTAACGTGCATAGTATTTGCAGTGATGTCTCCTCTTTCATTTCTGCTGTTAGTAATTTGTATATTCTCTCTCTTTTTTTCCTCAGTTAACTTGACTAAAGTCTTATCAATTTTATTGCTCTTTTCAAAGAACCAGCTTTTGGTTTTGTTAATATTCTCTATTGATTTCCTTTTTTAAAAATTTCATTGATATCTGCTCTAATTTTTATTACTTTTTTCTTCTTCTTACTTTGAATTTGATTTCTTTTCCTTTTCTAGTTTCCCAAAGTTGAAGCTTAGATTGATTTTGGATTGTTCTTCTTATTTAATAAAAGCATTCAAGGCTATAAATTTCCTACCACACAGTTTTCCTAAATCCCCCAAATTTTGAGAAGTTATATTTTCATTTAGTTCAAACTATTTTTCATTTCTTTTGAGATATCTTCTTTGACCTATGAGTTATTTAGTTTTGAAGTAGTTGGGGATTTTCTAGCTCTCTTTCTGCTGCTGATTTCTAGTTTAATTCCATGGTGGTTTAAGAGCAGACACTGTATAATTCCTATTCTTTAAAATTTTTAAATGTGTGTTCTATGGCCTAGAATGTGGCTTGGTGAATGTTCCATGCAAGCTTGAGAAGAATGTGTGTTCTGCTATTGTTGGATGAAATATTCTGTAAATATCAATTATATCTGACTGATTGATAGTGCGGTTGAGTTGAACTATGTCCTTCCTGATTTTCTGTCTTCTAGATCCATCCAAAAACACCCAATTTTTAACCTCATAAATTAATTTGATTATTTTGTATGCGATGGCAAGCCAAAAACACACATGTTGTGAAACACTGCAGTTTGAATTTCAATCCAGTACAACTTTTCAAATTGGGTATGTAGATATTAAGACCAAGAAAAGGTAAAAATATGTATGTCCTGTAGCTATTTAATGGTGAGACTGAGACAAGGACTTGGTTCATTAGATACCAGCAGACTCAAATTTTATGTTCACTGTGATCGACTGCCTGATAATTCTCAACAAAAAGTTATGTTTAATAATAAAGTACTTTTCTTTGGCAAAGGGATTTATCTTAGAGAATGTTTAAGAAAATTTTATTTATTAATATTTTGAAGAACTATGACAAATTAAAATAATTCTCAACATGCTCTGAAGAAAGGCATTTTCCACAGGCAAGATTGAGTGTGACAATACTATGATCCCAATGTCCCAAGAATACAGTGTTCCAGTACAGTCACTACCTCCTGCCTGCACCAGTTCAAATGGAGAAATGCTCTCTCAATATAAACACTGTGGATCTACACTTGTGCAAAAGCAAAATCAATTCTTACCCCCACAGTTGCAGAAGGTTACCAAAATGCTAAAAGTTGCTCTTTGAGATATGAAGTTGGAGAGGTAGAGAATTTAGAGTTGGAGGAAAGACAGTAAAAAAAAAAAGGAAGTTTATAAAAGATCAACCAAATGTTAAACAGAAACTGGAATATGGCATCTTTAACAAAATTCAATGCAGAAATGAATATAGTTGGGAATATTTAATTTTTTCAGGTAATATTATTTTTATTCAAGAATATAAAAGGTCATTGTATATAACAGAATATTGTTTCTTTGAGAATCTAAACATCTCCACTCATCCAAATCATGAATTTCCAAAGTAAGCTATGTGTGTCAATTGTTGATATTACAGAGGTCCATTCTCTGCGATAAGGAAAAGGAACTGTGAACTGTAATAGACAGATCAAAATGACTCTGTAAGAAGATATTTCAGATAATGAAAATTTCATAAATTTTATAGGATAAAGGTTATGTACTACTGAGGAGACAGTCCAGATTTAGAAAGGATATGAGAGGCAAAAGTTATCTAATGACACCGAAAGATATTTCCAATGAGCTTTTTCATCGTATCTCCTTTGGTGTCTGCATACATTGTTACAAAAGGTCTGAATGCTAATTGGTTGGTTCTAGGTAAGTAACAATTTAAAAAATTTTATATTATAGTTGCATGCTTGTTTTTTACAACATTATAGAAAACTTAATGTGCATTAAAATTCTCATTTTTCATGTAAAAATTTATTGCTGAGTAAAATGTATTCATTGTATACCCTCACACCTACACACTATGGAATATATATATATATATATATAGTGTGTTTTATACATATTTGTGTGTGTGTGTATATATATATATATTCTTCAGCAGACTTATTTTCAGGTAAATTGATGGTTGATACTGGATATACTAATCAATTTATGTCAGCTCTTTATTTGATAGGCACATTTCATCCTCTGTGCAAAAAAAAAAGTCTTTGCTTGACCACTGTGTTTATTCGGAGTTAATAAATCTAGTCTCTTTCTTATCTCAGAGCCTTTGCACATGCTCTTCCATCCGGCTAGAACATACTTTCTCTTTTCATAGCTGATTCCTATAGAGGTCCTCTCTCATCACCTTCTTTCTTTACTCTCAATAAGTTACTTTTTCTCTATAGTTCTTGTTTGTTTGCTTGTGTAAAATCTGTTTCCCATAATAGTTTATAAACTCTATTGGAATAAGGGCCATGACTGTTATGTTCACCATGATTTTAGATATAGCATTTAACAAAATGTCTGGCAAATATAAGGTACACAATAAATACTTGTTCTGAGAATAAATAAATGAATAAATATGACACAGTAGAAAGAGCATTGAATCTGAGGTCAAGAGATGTGGGTTCTTCTTACTTCTATGACACCTTTCTATCTATATACATAGGCAAGTTATTTAACTTGTCTTGGCCTTAGTTGTCATTTATAAACATGAATAATAGCAGTAAGACTCCTCTTACATTGTGGTGAGGATTTGAGGCAATAGATAAAAATTACTAACACCTGTTAGGCACTTGGTAAATAGAAATCACGATTGTGTAGCCTTGGGTAAGTCATAACTTTCAAAGCTGCCATTTATTCATCTATAAAATCAGGAAATGAGTTATTGTGAAATTAAAATATGATTCCTGTAAGCTTTGTGCTTGGCACAGAGTAGACATGCAGTAGATGTTTGCTGAATATGCATTTTCAGAAAGTACATTCTCTAATACTGATCCTAGGATTTCTCATATAGCTTCATTTTATATTTTTAAGAAAAAATTAACATTTGAAGAAATTTTGCTTATTATGATTTCATCATTTCTGTTTTCTTTCCATTTTCAGTCTTATCCTAAGATATGTTTTGATGACAATTTTGATAATTTATTAATAACAATGAACTCAAGTAGAATTTCTCTTATTTACTTTCCTCTCAGAGTAACACATACTTTTGATTATCACTAAATTTTCCTTTTTAATAGAGAGCTGATTAGTTTGCTCTTCCAGAAAACCATCGTTAACTTTTTTTGTCCACTCTTAAAATGTTCAAGAGAATCAAATTATCAACTGTCAGAGAGAACAGAAACTGAAATGCAAATCTAAACATTTAATCTGTGTATGAAAGAGCTCTCTGAATAAGCTACATCAAACTCTAATATCAGTTTTTGAGGATAAGTAACATCAGACAAATGATAGTATAACGGTGATGAAATAGCTTAGATGTCTCAAAATGGGGTAGAATTACCAATATACAACACATAATACAATACGCTGAACTATGTAAATGGTTCTGAGTAACAAGGAAAGATAAAACAGAAGCAATGTGAAATATAATAGCTTCCCAGGAATCTGTGAAGAGTCGCTGCCCTTACTGCAGCCCCCATTACAAAGCTGCAATGTTTTCTACCTGGCTGTGTTAATTCTGTGTGACTTCATCTACTCATTTCTGCCAACTCTACCTTCTCTTCAAGACCATAGCAACGCTATAGTCTCCTTTCACTGTGAATTCTCCACATTAGTTTCCCTGTTTCAAGTCATGAGTCTCTGTTTAGTTGCTGTCCTTATTCCCTGGTTCTTCATTTGTTTCTCTTTCCATGCCATTCCTTCTCCTCTTTTTGCCAACTTTTCTTCAATCACTTCTTCTTCTTAAGTATTTTCAATTCAAAACATCCTTTAAGAATCTTACAGATGCTGTGGACCCTCTCCCCAGAGGAGTGTGTATGCAGATACAACCTGTTTTACTTGCAATTTTAGGGAATTATTGGATTGGACATTCTAAGGAGTAACATGGATAACGTGTTCTCCAGGTGAAGAACACGTGCTTTAGCAATCTTCTTCCAATTCTCAGAACAGTAGCAGTAGTTACCATTTACTGAGTAATTGTCATGCACCCAATGCTGTCTTCTATTCTTTGTCTCTAAACCTCGTGAGCCCCATTTCACAGAAGATGAAGTTGAATGGAAAAGAAGTTTAACAATTTATCCAAAATTACAATCAGTTTATAGTGGAATTGGGTTGTGAATCCAAGTCTAATTCTAAATACATACTTTTCCCACTGTACCTCACCAAGTGGTGAGAAGGAAAATGAGACAGAGAAGAAAGACAATTGAAATACCACAGACTTACAGGTAATAAATTGGAGCTTGTGTAGTTATCCTATATACAGTATATAGCATCTGTATAATTATCCATATATGATATCCACATAACTATGGAATATGGATAGTTACTCCATATACAGAGGATAGCACCTACCTGAATAAAGATGTTAGGTGGTGATGGACAATACTGTTTTGTAGCTAGTATGCAGTAGAATATACATACTGGTTGTTAAATTATGAAAACACTATTTACCAGTAAGAAAATATTCAGCTTTAAGTTCCCTAAACACTCTTCTGGATGATCCAGTTTCCCAGCCTCTCTCAAAGGACACTCAGCAATTGAGGAATTAAGACTTGTCACAGCAGGGCCCCAGCTATGACCAGTTCAGATTTGTAGATGTCAAATATTTTGAATATCCCTCTTGGTTACAGAAGAACATAAAAAGTTGCCCAATTCTTCCTCCTGAAGTTTCTCCACTTCTTTTTTTCAGGTCACACTCAACTCATATTTTTTATCACCTATGATAACATTTGAAGGTGTACTTTTATTTCTAGAAAAGCATTATTAAAAAAATGGAAAAAAGCCTTTGGATTTTGCTCACAATTTTGATATTTATTCCAATTTCCTAAATTTCTCATTTCTTAAATTCTGTAAGAACTTAATTGATTTGAAATAGTCTTGAAAAAATCTTGCCAAAGTCATGCCAAATTATAATTGTGTTCTTTGATTTTCTTATCTCTGTTGAATGTAAAAATCAAACAAACAAAATCCTCATTTTCACTATAGGTATACTGAAAAAAATCCAAAGTTACATTTAAGTGTTTGGTTTATGTACAATTAGAAAAAGAGTTTATCTACAACCAAGAATTTTAAAACTCACTTAGACTTTAAATAAGAACAAAATTTTAAATACAGCTCACTGATTTTTTTATTATTCATGTATTTTGATAAAAGATATGTCTAACTGGCTCTAAATAAAGTGAAATTATGGCAAAAACTAAACTTGCTCTTTTAAAAAAGAACCCTTTTTCTAATATCTGTCTTTAAAAAATAATGAAAGAAAAATATTCAAAATGCTCACGGAAACTGTTGCAAGCTAAAAAGATGGAGCTGTTTCTAACCTGCTGTTTTATCTAGAATCAACTCATTTATGAGCTGTTATTAAAAAAAAAGTTTAATCCGTTTTCCCCTCTACTTCCTATCTTCCAAAGATTCAAGTGTTTTGCTATTTGGATTCCATATCCTGATTAATTTCCTTTATTCTGATTCAATTCAAATGTATCTTTCAGGCAGATTTCTTTACTTGTTTACATACATTTCTCTGATTTTAACTGGCCTCCTTATTCTTCCTTAATCTTATGGAATTTGCTGCCTGAAAACTTTCATGAACATGAAAAGGTAAGTGGAAATCAGTATGTCTCAAAATATGGTATATATATAACATGGTATGTATATAAATGTTATGTACATAGGTGGAAAGAACATTTTTCATTTTCATAATTTTGTCTTTATTTTAGTGTAGATTAGATAGAACAAAACAAACAAACACAAAACCCCTGAAGAACTATCACATCAGGCATTTCCCTTTCATGGAAACCATTGTTTAGAATCAACTTATGATGACCACCCTCCCTAAGATCTTCCAGTGCCTTGTGCTCCAGGGGACAGCTAGACTGAAGCCAAGTAGGAGGTGAGCTACCCTGGGTTTTCAATCACTGGAGCGTGCTCCAACTTCCAGCACTAATGCCATCATGCCTCACACTTCCGTTTATCTCTAACAGCATCAGGAACCCAATCTTCCCATATTCTCACACATCTTACTGATGATCATCTTCCAAATCTTCTGAGTGATCCGTACGATCCTAATAAGTCCTGTCCTTCACCTCTCCTCACCACTACTTTCATAAATCATTCCACCATGTCTTTCAGAATTCTCATTGTGTCTTTCCTCCTGCTTCAAAATTTTCTATGATGTCCTTCATCTCTACTTTCAGTGAAACCTCACTCTATCCTCAGCCAGGTTTTTCCCCCCCTTTCCTCCCATACCTTATGTGCCTTAGGTTCCAAAGCTACAGTGAGGGTCCTCCTTGCTCTCTACAGCTGCATTCTGTCTCCACTCCCTCCTCCTTCAAAAATCTCAACTCCTTTAAGCCACATCATCAAACTTTACCATCCTTTATCTCTCTTCTTTATTGTCCTCTACTAATCGTCTGGTCATTTTATATCATTCACTGATAACGTCAGCAGCCAGCTTTTGACTTCTCCAATGTTCTTGGAGATTTCTACTACCTTAAACATTCATCCCAAACGAGGCCTCTCAGTTCCTCTAGTTCTTGAAAACAATCATCTTTTCTTTGGTCATTAGTCATTGCCATATCCTCTGACTTTCAGGTTGAATCCCAGCATGTCTCAATTCCCCATTCACCTCCAACACATCAGCACCTCAGCCACCCCACTCTTTTGGTAGAACCATACCCTAGATCTTGTCATCACTCCAATACATGCACCTCCTGCAATATATTGGCTTTGATATCCACCTCACTGGCAAGCATCTGTTCTCCTTCCAGTCCTTCTTCTCTAGCACATCCAATCCAATTCTCTGAGTGCAATAAATCTGTGATCCTGCTTCCTACAAGTGCTTCCTTATCTAGGCTACATTTCATGATCCAGTACTATAATTACTTTTTTTGCAAACATCATAACTGCCTAATCCCTTTCTACTGCTATCAAAATTGCCTAATAAAATGCCAACCCTGATTAATCCAAGTACCTGCAGCTGAAAGTTGCTAGTGAAATTATGCAACTGGATTGACTGGACTCATTTTAATTTCATGGACACTTATCTGAAAAGTACACCCCCCACCCGGTTTTCTTCTTCATTTTCATTTGCTGGTATGTTCCTCTCTACCACGCCAATAATTGCTGAATTACTCCTATTCTTTGTCCTTAGTTCTTTCCTTCCCTAGGAAAGATTCTGTCTTTTAAGGTTTTGGAAACAACAGTGGATCCTATCAAGTAATCAGTAATCACTCTTCCTCTATGTAAGAAACCTCAGCTAATTCAAGGGCTTAAAATAATACAAAACTTTGATGATGCTCAATTTTTTTCTCTATCTTAGACTTTTAACTAGTTACAGACTATGCAACTACCTTCTTAATATATCTAATTGGATATCTAATAGACATCTCAAACTTAAAATGTTAACAAAATAACTGTTGTGTTTCAAAAACTGTTTTCCTATCAACTTTCCCTATTTCAGTAAATACCATTCTTGGAGGCAGCCTTTATTCCTCTCTTCCTCATACCTTTAATTTATTAGTTATACTTACACATGTATCCCAAGACAACCTTTCTTACTATCACCTCTTCTCCAACCCTAATGCAAGCTTTTCTATGACCTTGTGTGGATGACAAAAACATTCTTACCAGTCTACTTTTGTCCTTGCATCCTCCAGTACATTCTTTATACAGCAGCCCGGGCTACCTTTCAGAAGTGTAAATTAGAACGTCACTCGCACGCAAAAAGCTTTACAATGGTTCCACATTCCACTTACTAAAATATCCAAATCCCTCACCATGGCCTACATGTTTTATTATTTGCCATGTGCCTTTATCTCTCTCTCTACTCATCTCCTCATCTTCTGTACTTAGTTAGAACAGCCATCTTTCCTCAAACTCTCAAGCTATGCATCTCAGGATCTCTGCAATTTCTTCTGTTTGGAACACCCTTCGCCTTTGAATGAGTATCTAGTTCTCATCATTCAGACCTCAACTAATATTTCACTTCCTCAGAGTTACTGGTTCCAACTCCTAGATAAATCAGGCTCCTTATCCCAGATAACTCTATCATATCATCCTATCTTATTTTCTTTATAGCACTCACTGGTGTCCAAAGTGATTCTCTTTATGTATTTGTTTTGTGTTAATTATCTTTTACCCCCACTAGAATGTAATAATTTATTATCTTCTAATAATTATTCATTTACAGAAAGAAGGCATGTATTCTGCCTTTTAAGGTTTTGAAAACAACAGTGGAACCTATCATGTAACAGTAAGAAATCTCATTGAAGGCACCTCCAAATCTGTTAGACTTAAATAGAAAGCAATCTTACAAGTAAAATGGATTTATTTCACATTCTTATTCAGTTATGAAATAATTATAAATTTCTGAGTCACTAGGATATAGGACTTAGGAAACCATCCAAGAGAAGAGCCAAATGTTCCATTTCCTCTGTTCCTATTGACAAAGTTGCATAAGACAATATCCAACAAAAAAGAGATGAAACAGAAGAAAAAAATTAAACTTTCACTAGCAAGCAAGTCAGTTCCAATTTCTATTTCTATGTCTAGGAGATGTTCAACTGCCACAGAGGACATTCCCTGGAGCTTTTGAAGTAATTTTAAAAGAAATCCAGAACTAAATGGTACAAACAGAAGTACCCTTGGAGAGCTCCAATAGTTACTACTATCATGGGTTTTAAATCTGAAATAATAATGAAGTCTTCCAAAGTAACTTCACAGAAAACTCTTCCTGTTCTGTACTACCACATAAGCCTTCCTTTGTGATAGAATACTCACTCTCTCATTTCATTTGTCTGATGTTTCCCTGAGAAAAATCACCCATGCTTAGAGAATTTGCAAGGTTATCATTTATGAAAAAACAAAAACAAACAAATAAGAAATCCTTTGGCACCATTGCTTAAAGATAGGAAACATTTTTTAATCAAAATGTAGAAAATTTTCTAAAATATTACTCTATAGCACAAACTCATTATTTTAATCCAGTAATTTGTTTAATTGTGCCAAACAAGTTGGTTAACTGAATGTAAAAATATTTACATATTTATATGAAATGAATTGGTTCTTGTGAATTTTGGCAGATTATGTAGCATAAAGTATAGAGGTCTGGAAATACGTACTCTGAAAATGTTTACTTATTTGGTCATTAACTAATTAATATTTATTTTGGAAATGTCATCATGTTATTTTTAACATTATATTGAAATATATAACACAGAAGAGTGAGAAAAGTATAAGTACACAACCTAATGAATTTTTACAAACTGAACATACCCATTTTACCAACACTCAGATTAAGAAACTGACTCCCTGACCTCAGATTACAAAGCTATGGTAATCAAAACAGTATAGTACAGGCACAAAAACAGACATACAGATCAATGGAATAGGAGAAAAAACCCAGAAATAAATCCATGCATTTATGGTCAATTAATCTATGACAAAGGAGGCAAGAATATACAACAGAGAAAAGAGAGTTTCTACAATAAGTGGTGCTGGGAAAACTGGACAGCTACATGTAAAAGACTGAAATTAGGACATTCTCAAACACCATATACAAAAATAAACTCAAAATGGATTAAGACCTAAATGTAAGAACACATACTATAAAACTCCTAGAGGAAAACACAGGCAGAACAATCTTTGACATAAATTGCAGTGATATTTTTTTTGGATCAGTCTCCTAGACTAATGGAAATAAAAACAAAAATAAATAAATGGGACCTAGTTAAACTTAAAAGCTTTTGCACAGCAAAGGAAATCATAAAACGAAAAGGCAACCTCTGGACTAGGAGAAAAGGGATTAATTTCCGAAATATACAAACAGCTTATACAACTCAACAACAAAAAACAAACAACCCAACTGAAAAATGGGCAGAAGACCTAAATAGACATTTCTCCAAAGAAGACATACAGATGGCCATCAGGCACATGCAAAGATGCTCAACATCACTAATTATTAGAGAAATGCAAATCAAAACTATAATGAGGTACTGCCTCACACCAGTCAGAATGGCCATCATTAAAATGTCTACCAATAACAAATGCTACAGAGGGTGTGGAGAAAAGGGAATCCTCCTACACTGCTGGTGGGAATGTAAGTTGGTGCAGTCACTATGGAAAAAGTATGGATGTTCCTCAAAAAACTAAAAATAGAGTTGCACAAATGGACTTATCTACAAAACAGAAACGGATTCACAGACATAGAGAACAGGCCTGTGGTTGCCAAGCGTGGAGGTGGGAGAGGGATGACGTGGGAGTTTGGGGTTAACGGATGCAAACTCTTATATATAGAATGAATAAAAACAAGGTCCTACAGTATAGCACTACATAGGGAACTATATTCAATATGCTGTGATAAACCATAATGGAAAAGGATACGTATAAAAAAAGAATGTTTACATATGTATAACTGAATCACTTTGCTGTACAGCAGAAATTAACACAACATTGTAATTTGTAATGTCAATAAAATTGTAATTTATATGTCAATAAAAAATAAATTTCATAAATGCTCCCATTAAGCATTGAGAACATTGTTAAGGAATGATGGTACCCCTGAATGAGACTGACCTCAATATCCAAACAAACCAAGGAAAAACTCGTAGTTGATTAAACGTTTTCATCAACAATGAAGACCTGTTTCTAATAAGAATCTCTTCATGTAACTGCACACACTGGGGAGAAAGAACAGTGTGTGATGTTTGCCAATAACTTTAGAATGCTCTGGGAAGGATGGCAGCCTGAGGACTATAGCTTCATCAGCCTTGTTACACAACATGTCAAACTCAAATAAGTATATTCTGGAGGCTTTGTCTGTGTGGATTTTACTTTAGACCCTTGGAGAGTAAGAAACTTCTTTAACTCTTAATGCTAACAGACTTTGGAGACCCATGTTTAGGCTGGGTAACCTAACAACCTATTGATCACAGTCAAGGAACTCTTTCAAAGTTCTTGGGGTAGGGCATATTTTCCTAGCATACTGGACATATTTAAGGGAGGGGGGTAATATCAGACTTATGTAGGATATTTATCCAAATACAGAGTGAGACAAATCTGGAACACTGAGATTGATTGAAAAGATGATGATTACACATACACTCAAAAATTAACCTAAGAGTATGAAGCAAATAAGATAGCAGATGCTTTTGAGGAGTCTCAGAGTTTTATATTCCAAAGTGGACTTTAGGAAGTATAAATATATGCTGGGGTTAAATATGAAATAACAGGTCACGGGTGTGAAATTGGAAACAACAGCAGCATATAGATTATTCTGGAGCGCAAGTTTTCAGAAACAGAGTGGCTCTTTTTAGACAAATTGATAATAAGCTCTTGAGATACAAAGGGAAGGGAAGAGCCCCATACAATAGGGTTGGCAAACAGCAGTTTCCCAGGATATCAGTCTTGCTAGTGCAGTTCTCAAAACAAAGAATTGCTATCATGTAGCCATACTTTTAAGTCATCTCAGAGTAACGTTCAACAAGTAATATTGCAACATTTTCAGGATTACATGTGTAAACTAATGTGTGAGTATTTATTATATTAAAGTGGATTGGTAGATGATTGAGATATATTGTTTTAATTTAAATTATTTGCATGTTATGCTTTGGGGAAGGAAGATTACTAAAGCTTAAAAAACTCCTAGACTGGGCTACCCTGGTGGCACAGTGGTTGAGAGTCCGCCTGCTGATGCAGGGGACACAGGTTCGTGCCCCAGTCCGGGAAGATCCCACATGCCGCGGAGCGGCTAGGCCCATGAGCCATGGCCGCTGAGACTGCGCGTCCGGAGCCTGTGCTCCACAGCGGCAGAGGCCATGGCAGTGAGAGGCCCACGTACTACCAAAAAAAAAGAAAAAAACTCCCAGACTTAAGACCATCATTCTATATTAATGCATCCCTGATGTGCTAATTACTGAAACACTCTGAGCAGTTGTTTACAATGTAAGAGCAATTTAGAGAGTTAAATACAGAACAACAACATCAAACTATGCATTTTCTTGCTATTATGTTATGAGTTTCACATTCAACTTTGCCTTTATGTCATTATCTTCACTTCTCATCCATTCACTAACCCAGGAGTCATATGAAAAATACTTCACAGTGTTGTTTTTAATTATCTTTCTTTGAAAACCAAGGCATGGTTCAGCTTTGTGTTAATTAATGTATTGTGCCTTATTTACGTCTGCACCCCTAATTTCTCAATTTTAATGACGTTCTGAAATATCTCTCTGAATTTAATTCAATTTGCTTTTAAAATTTCATTTAAAAAACTTCTTTGAGAACATTTAAAGTCTGTGGTATCCTTAGAATTTACATAATTTAAGAACACTGAAAATTAAAATTTTCTTTACAGAAGTAGAAAATATGCCATATTTAAACCTACTGCAGAAACAAAATAAATAAAGAATAGAGCATTAGGACTTCCCTGGTGGCGCAGTGGTTAAGAATCTGCCTGCCACCTGGGGTAGCTATGCCACCTGCTGGGGCTGAGCTGTGGAGCACCAATCCCAAGTCAGCCACCATTGAAGGGCCAGAAACCAGATTACTTTCTGACTTGCCCATCCTCCACCTGTGTGGCTGACCGGGTCTTGGTGCTCCAGCCAGGTATCAGGCCTGAGCCTCTGAGATGGGAGAGCTGATTCAGGACATTGGACCAACAGTGACCTACCAGCCCCATGGAATATCAATCGGCAAAAGCTCTCCCACAGCTCCCCATCTCAACGCTAAGACCCAGCTCCACACAACAACCAGCAAGCTACAGTGCTGGACGCCCCATGCCAAATAACTAACAAGACAGGAACACAACCCCACTCATTAGCAGAGAGGCTGCCTAAAATCATTATAAGGTCACAGACACCTCAGAACACACCACCAGACACTGTCCTACCCACCAGAAAGACAACATCCAGCCTCATCCACCAGAACACTGGCACAAGTCCTCTCCACCAGGAAGCCAACACAATGCACTGAGCCAACCTTACCCACTGGGGGCAGACAACAAAAACAACGGGAACTATGAACCAACAGCCTGTGAAAAGGAGACCCCAAACACAGTAAGTTAAGCAAAGTGAGAAGACAGGGAAATAGGCAGCAGACTAAAGAGCAAGGTAAAAACCCACCAGACCAAACAACTGAAGAGGAAATAGGCAGTCTACCAGAAAAAGAATTCAGAGTAAGGATAGTAAAGATGATCCAAAATCTTGGAAATAGAATGGAGAAAATGCAAGAAACGTTTAACAAGGACCTAGAAGAACTAAAGAGTAAACATACAATGATGAACAACACAATAAATGAAATTAAAAATTCTCTAGAAGGAATCAATAGCAGAATAACTAAGGCAGAAGAATGGATAAGTGACCTGGAAGATAAAATAGTGGAAATAACTCCTGCAGAGGACAATAAAGAAAAAAGAAAGAAAATAATTGAGGACAGCCTCAGAGACCTCTGGGACAACATTAAACACACCAACATTCAAATTATAGGGGTCCCAGAAGAAGAAGAGAAAAAGAAAGGGACTGAGAAAACATTTGAAGAGATTATAGTTGAAAACTTCCCTAATATGGAAAAGGAAATAGTCAATCAAGTCCAGGAAGTACAGAGAGTCCCATACAGGATAAATCCAAGGAGAAACATGTCAAGACACATATTAATCAAACTTTCAAAAATTAAATACTAAGAAAAAATATTAAAAGCAGCAAGGGAAAAACAACAGATAACATACAAGGGAATACCCATAAGGTTAACAGTTGCTCTTTCGGCAGAAACTCTGCAAGCCAGAAGGGAGTGGCAGGACATATTTAAAGTGATGAAAGGGAAAAACCTACAACCAAGATTACTCTACCCAGCAAGGACCTCATTCAGATTCGGCAGAGAAATTAAAGCCTTTACAGACAAGCAAAAACTAAGAGAATTCAGCACCACCAAACCAGCTTTACAACAAATGCTAAATAAACTTCTCTAGGCAAGAAACACAAAAGAAGGAAAAGGCCTACAATAGCACACACGAAACAATTAAGAAAATGGTAATAGGAACATACATATCGATAATTACCTTAAATGTAAATGGATTAAATGCTCCAAACAAAAGACATAGACTGGCTGAATGGATACAAAAATAAGACCCATACATATGCTGTCTGCAAGAGACCCACTTCAGACCTAGGGAGACCTATGGACTGAAAGTGAGGGGATGGAAAAGGACAATCCATGCAAATGGAAACTGAAAGAAAGCTGGAGTAGCAATTCTCATATCAGACAAAAAAAACTTTAAAATAAAGACTATTACAACAGAAAAAGAGGTACACTACATAATGACCAAGGGATCAATCCAAGAAGATATAACAATTGTAAATATTTATGCATCCAACAATGAAACACCACAATACATATGGCAAATGCTAACAGCCATAAAAGGGGGAATCAACAGTAACACAATCATAGTAGGGGACTTTAAAACCCCACTTTCACCAATGGGCAGATGATACAAAATGAAATTAAATAAGCAAACACAAGCTTTAAATGACACATTAAACAACATGGACTTAACTGATATTGATAGAACATTGCATCCAAAAATAACAGAATACACTTTCTTCTCAAGTGCTCATGGAACATTCTCCAGGATAGATCATATCTTGGGCCAAAAATCAAGCCTTCATAAATTTAAGAAAATTGAAATCATATCAACTATCTTTTCCGACCACAATGCTGTAAGACTAGATATCAATTAAAGGAAAAAAAAAACTGTAAAAAATACAAACACATGGAGGCTAAACAATACACTACTAAATAACCAAGAGATCACTGAAGAAATCAAAGAGGAAATCAAAAAATACCTAGAAACAAATGACAATGAAAACACGACGACCCAAAGCCTATGAGAAACAGCAAAATTAGTTCTAAGAGGGAAGTTTATAGCAACACAATCCTACCTCAAGAAACAAGAAAAATTTCAAATGAACAACCTAACCTTATACCCAACGCAATTAGAGAAAGAAGAACAAAAAACCCCACAAAGTTAGCAGAAGGAAAGAAATCATAAAGATCAGATCAGAAATAAATGAAAAAGAAATGAGCTAAATGATAACAAAGATCAGTAAAACTAAAAGCTGGTTCTATGAGAAGATAAAATTGATAAACCATTAGCCAGACTCATCAAGAAAAAAAGGGAAAAGACTCAAATCAACAGAATTAGAAATGAAAAAGGAGAAGTAACAACTGACACTGCAGAAATACAAAGGATCATAAGAGATTACTGCAAGCAACTAAATGCCAATAAAATGGACAACCTGGAAGAAATGGACAAATTCTTAGAATAGCAAGACCTTCCAAGACTGAACCAGGAAGAAATAGAAAATATAAACAAACAAATCACAAGCACTGAAATTGATACTGTGAAACAAACAAAAGCCCAGGACCAGATGGCTTCACAAATTCTATCAAAAATTTAGAGAAGAGCTAACACCTATCCGTCTCAAACTCTTCCAAACTATAGAAGAGGGAGGAACACTCTCAAACTCATTTTACAAGGCCACCATCACTCTGATACCAAAAGCAGACAAAGATGTCACAAAGAAAGAAAACTACAGGCCAATATCACTAATGAACATAGATGCAAAAATCCTCAACAAAATACTAGCAAACAGAATCCAACAGCACATTAAAAGGATCATACACCTAGATCAAGTGGGGTTTATCCCAGGAATTCAAGGATTCTTCAATATATGCAAATCAATCCATGTGATACACGGTATTAACAAACTGAAGGATAAAAACTATAGGATCATCTCAATAGATGCAGGAAAAGCTTTCAACAAAATTCAGCACACATTTATGACAAAAACCCTCCAGAAAGTAGTCATAGAGGGAACTTATCTCAACATAATAAACACCATATATGACAACCCCCTAGCCAATATCATTCTCAACGGTGAAAAACTGAAACTATTTCCACTAAGACCAGGAACAAGACAAGGTTGTCCACTCTCACCAATATTATTCAACATAGTTTTGGAAGTTTTAGCCACAGCAATCAGAGAAGAAAAAGAAATAAAAGGAATTCAAATCAGAAAAAGAAGAAGTAAAATTCTCACTGTTTGCAGATGACATGATACTATACATAGAGAATCCTAAGGACACTACCAGAAAACTACTAGAGCTAATCTATGAATTTGGTAAAGTAGCAGGATACAAAAGTAATGCACACAAATCTCTTTCATTCCTATACACTAATGAAGAAAAATATGAAAGAGAAATTAAGGAAACACACCCATTTACCATTGCAACAAAAAGAATAAAATGCCTAGGAACAAACCTACCCAAGGAGAAAAAAGAACTGTATGCAGAAGACTATAAGACACTGATGAAAGAAATTAAAGATGATACAAACAGATGGAGAGATATACCATGTTCTTGGGTTGGAAGAATCAACGTTGTGAAAATGACTATATTACCCAAAGCAATCTACAGATTCAATGCAATCCTTCTCAAACTACCAATGGCATTTTTCACAGAACTAGAACAGAAAATTTCACAGTTTGTATGGAAACACAAAATACCCTGAATAGCCAAAGCAATCCTGAGAAAGAGAAACAGAGCTGGAGGAATCAGGCTCCCTGACTTCAGACTATACTACAAAGCTACAGTAATCAAGACAGTATGGTACTGGCACAAAAACAGAAATATATGTCAATGGAACAGGATAGAAATCCCAGAGATAAACCCACACACCTATGGTCACCTTATCTTTGATAAAGGAGGCAAGAATATACAATGGAAAAAAGACATCCTCGTCAATAAGTGGTGCTGGGAAAACTGGACAGCTACATGTAAAAGAATAAAATTAGAACACTCCCTAACACCATACACAAAAATAAACTCAAAATGGATTAAAGACCTAAATGTAAGGTCAGACACTATAAAACTCTTAGAGGAAACACAGGCAGAACACTCTATGACATAATCACAGCAAGATCCTTTTTGACCCACCTCCTAGAGAAATGGAAATAAAAACAGAAATAAACATATGGGATCTAATGAAACTTCAAAGCTTTTGCACAGCAAAGGAAACCATAAACAAGACGAAAAGACAACCCTCAGAATGGGACAAAATATTTCAAATGAAGCAACTGACAAAGGATTAATCTCCAAAATATACAAGCAGCTCATGCAGTTCAATATCAAAAAAACAAATAACCCAATCCAAAAATGGGCAGAAGACCTAAATAGACATTTCTCCAAAGAAGATATACAGATTGCCAACAAATACATGAAAAGATGCTCAACATCACTAATCATTAGAGAAATGCAAATCCAAACTACAATGAGGTATCACCCCTCCGGTCAGAATGGCCATCATCAAAAAAATCAAACAATAAATGCTGGAGAGGGTGTGGAGAAAAGTGATCCCTCTTGCACTGTTGGTGGGAATGTAAATTGATACAGCCACTATGGAGAACAGTATGGAGTTTCTTAAAAAACTAAAAATAGGGGCTTCCCTGGTGGTTCAGTGGTTGGGAGTCCGCCTGCCGATGTTGGGACGTGGGTTCGTGCCCCGGTCTGGGAGGACCCCACATGACGCGGAGCGGCTGGGCCCGTGAGCCATGGCCACTAAGCCTGCGCGTCCGGAGCCTGTGCTCCGCAACGGGAGAGGCCACAATGGTGAGAGGCCCGCGTACCGCAAAAACAAAACAAAACAAAACAAAAAACTAAAAATAGAACTAACATGCAACCCAGCAATCCCACTACTGGGCATATACCCTGAGAAAACAATAATTCAAAAAAAGTCCTGTACCACAATGTTCACTGCAGCTCTATTTACAATAGCTAGGTCATGGAAGCAACCCAAATGTCCATGGACAGATGAATGGATAAAGAAGATGTGGCACATATATACAATGGAATATTACTCAGCCATAAAAAGAAATGAAATTGAGTTATTTGGAGTGAGGTGGATGGACGTAGAGTCTGTCATACAGAGTGAAGTAAATCAGAAAGAGAAAACAAATACCATATGCTAACACATATATATATGGAATCTAAAAAAAAAAAAAGTGATTCTGAAGAATATAGGGGCAGGAGAGGAATAAAGACACAGACGTAGAGAATGGACTTGAAGACACGGGGTGGGGGAAGGATAAGCTGGGATGAAGTGAAAGAGTGGCATTGACATATATGCAGTGCCAAATGTAAAATAGCTAGCGGGAAGCAGCTGCATCCCACAGGGAGTTCAGCTCGGTGATTTTGACCGAGAAGGGGTGGAATAGGGACTGTGAGAGGGATATGCAAGAGGGAGGAGATATGGGGATATATGTATACATATAGCTGATTCACTTTGTTATACAGCAGAAACTAACACAACATTGTAAAGCAATTATACTCCAATAAAGATGTTAAAAAAAAAAGAATTTGCCTGCCATCCTGGGGACACGGGTTTGATCCCTGGTCTGGGAAGATCCCACATGCCACGGAGCAACTAAGCCCGTGAGTCACAACTACTGAAGCCTGCATACCTAGAGCCTGTCGTCCGCAACAAGAGAAGCCACCACAATGAGAAGCCCGCACACCGCAGTGAAGAGTAGCCTGCTCGCCATGACGCCCACGCTCAGCAATGAAGGCCCAACACAGCCAAAAATAAATAAATTTTTAAAAATATAATAAATAAATAAAAAGAATATAGCATCTTTCTAGATAAATAATGGCAATATATAGCAAACTGACATTCTGCAATTTTAATGGCTTATTGGTATTCGACATTACAGTCTCAGTATTTTGTGCTGATTCACTTTTAAGGATCAAAACTGAAAAGGAAGCAATTTTTCCTAGAACTGTACCAAAATTATTCCCAGAGAAGAGGGGAAGGCAGGGTGGTGATCACATAGTGGGCCACCTCCCTCTAACAATATTTTCATTCAAGTAAAAGCAGTCTAGCAGTTTTGAGGAGGAAGAGAAGGCAGAGAGGACATGATGAAAGAAGCAACTTACAATCAAAGAAATGTGAGAAAACGGAAACAGAAGACACAGTTGCTGTACAGGCTGCTCATTGGTGGAATGAGTAGAACTTGGGAAGGAATGCAAGGAGTTAGATTTACACAGGGTCTATGTATACAATGTGGGAGAAACAAGTCTTTTCTATTTTTTCCATACACCAGCTGGATGTCTATGAAATTGGTAAACATATAAATAAATATTCAGCCTCCACTCCATCCACCCATCCATTCAGTAGATATATAGCGGCATACCTTGGAGACATGGAGGGTTTAGTTCCATACCACTACAATAAAGTGGATATCACAATAAAGTGAGTCATACAATTTTCTTGATTTCCCAGTGCAAATATTGAATAAGTTATGTTTACACTATACTGTAGTTTATTAAGTGTGCAATAACATTATGTCTAAAAAATGTACACCCCTTAATTAAAAAATACCTTATTGTTAAAAAATGCTACCCATCATCTGAGCCTTCAACAAGTCATAATGTTTTTTGCTGGTGGAGCATCTTGCCTCCATGTTGATGGCTGCTAACTGATCAGGGGGATGGTTGCTGAAGGTTAGGGTGACTGGGGCAATTTCATAAAATAAGACAGTGAATTTAGCTTATTTTATTAATTTTATTAATGGACTCTTCCTTTCACAGAGGATTTTTCTGTAGCATGGAATGCTGTTTGATAGCATTTTACCCACAGTGGAACTTTTAAAATTGTAGTCAGTCCTCTCAAAACCTGCCACTGCCTTATCAACTAAGTTTGTGTAATATTCTAAATGTTTTGTTGCCATTTCAACAATTTTCACAGCATCATCACCCGGAGTAGTTTCCATTTCAAGAAACCACTTTCTTTGCTCATCCATAAGAAGCAACTCCTCATTCATTAAAGTTTCATTATGAGATTGTAGCAATACAGTCACATCTTCAGGCTCCACTTCCAGTTCTACTTCTCTTGCTATTTCCACCACAACTGCAGTCACTTCCTCCACTGAAGCCTTGAACCCCTCCAAGTCATCCATGACATTTGGAGTCAACTTCTTCCCAACATGTTCTTAATGGCATCTAGAATGATAAATCCTTTCCAGAAGGTTTTCAATTTACTTTGCCCAGATCCATCAGAGGAATCATCATCTATGATAGCCAGAGTCTTATGAAATGTATTTCCTAAATAATAAGACATGAAAGTCAAAACCATTCCTTGATCCATGGGCTGCAAAATGGATGCTGTGTTAGCAGGCATGAAAACAACATGAATCTCATACATCTCCACAGTGGTCTTGGGTGACCAGGTGCTTTGTCAATGAACAGTAAGATTTTGAAAGAATCTTTTTTTCAGAGCAGTAGGGTCTCAACTATAGGCTTAAAATAATCAGTAACCCACATTATAAACAGATGTGCTATCATTCAGGCTTTGTTGTTCCATTCATAGATCACAGGCAGAGTAGGTTTAGCATAATTCTTAAAGGCCCTAGGATTTTCAGGATGGTAAATGTGCATTGGCTTCAATTTCAAGTTATCAGCTGCATTAGCCCCTAACAAGAGAGTCAGCCTGTCTTTTGAAGCTTTGAAGCCAGGCATTGACTTCTCTTCTCTAGCTATGAAAGTCCTAGATGGCATCTTCTTCCAATAGAAGGCTGTTTCGTCTAAGGCTGTTTCTTCTGAAAATCTGTTGTTTAGCATAGCCACCTTCATTCATTATTTTATCTAGATCTTCTAGATAATTTCTGCAACTTCTACATCAGCACTTGCTGATTCACCTTGCACTTTTTGTTATGGAGACGGCTTCTTTCCTTCAACCTCATGAACCAACTTTTGCTAGCTTCAGACTTTACTTTTGTAGCATCCTCATCTCGTTCAGCCTTCACAGAATTGAAGAGAGCTAGCCTTGTTCTGGATAAGGCTTTGGCTTAAGGAAATGTTGTGGCTGGTTTGATCATCTGTCCAGACCACTAAAATGTTCTCCATATCAGCAATAAGGGGCTTTTGCTTTCTTATCATTCATGTGTTCACTGAAGTAGCACTTTTAATTTCCTTCAAGAACTTTTCCTTTGCATTCACAACTTGGCTAACCATTGGGTGCAAGAGGCCTAGCTTTCAGCCTGTCTCAGTTTTCAACATGCCTTCCTCACTAAGCTTGATCATTTTTATCTTTTGATTTAAAGTGAGAGATGTGCAACTCTTCCTTTCACTTGAGCACTTAGGGGCCATTGTAGGGTTATTAACTGAGCTAATTTCAATATTGTGGTATCACAAGGAAGAAGGAGGCCCAAAGAGAGGGAGAGAGATGGGGAATGTGGTTGGCGGAGCAGTCAGAACACACAATATCCATTAAGTTCTCTGACTTATAAGGGCATGGTTCATGGCACCCCAAAACAATTACAGGAGTGACATCAAAGTTCACTGATTGCAGATCACAATAATAAATATAATAATAATGAAAAAGTTTGAAATATTGGGAGAATTACCAAAATGTGACACAGAGACATGAATTGAGCAAATGTTGTTGGAAAAATGGTACCTATAGACTTGCTCCACACAGGGTTGCTACAGACTTTCAATTTGTAAAAAAAAATGCAATATCTGCAAAGTGCAAAGAGCTAAGCACAATTAAATGAGGTGTGCCTGTATTAAGCTTCAGTAATTACTGAATTACTGGGGATTACAATGATGTATAAGATACATATGTGTTCTACCTTCACGGAGCTTACAAGACAGCGGGAGAATGCCAATATGTGAATAGGCTACAAATAATTATGTAATTATAGTCATGATCCTTCCATAAAGGTGAAGTTCTAGGTGCCATGACAGCATTTATCAGATCTCAAATCTGGTATGGGAGTCCAGGAAAAACAGTGTGGAATAGTGGCTAAGAACTTGAACTCTGGAATCAAGAGTCCTCGGTTTGGTTCACTTACTGGCTATGTGGAGCTTGGTTTTTAAACGTTCTAACCCTTCATGTACTCACTTTTAAATGACTATAGTACTAGTAGCTACTTTACAAAATTTCTGTAAAAAGTAAAGAGGCAACACTCTGAAGAAGGGGAGATGGGAGATGCGATTGGCCCATGGAAATTTCGGTTGGTAATGCTATGTTTCCTAGGTTGCTAGTAGATCACACCTCATGGCTATCATGCTGATATATCACATATATTCTTTTGTGTTTATCAAATTCTTTACATATGATCTTTAAAAACAATTTCTAGAAAAGCTAAAGAAAGTAAGATATCTGAAGTCTTTTACATGTTATCGCTGTAGTGTAGGATTCTGGGGACTTTTACCTTATTATTCATTTCTGGATAGTTTTAATTTCTAAAAATAAAACTAAAATATCCGTTTAAAACATGACACAGAGATGAAAGAAAAATAAATAAGAGGATACTAAGTGTAAAATGCTCATCTCCAGGTAGTCAAATGAAGAGCCTAAGCAAGGGGGCAGGGACCATGTAGGAAATTCGAAAGGTTAGGGTGTAGCTGAAGATTAGGAACACAAGAAAAGTGGCCAACCCTGGGGCTACAAAGTGGAGAAGGAAGGTCATGATGGCTTTGGCCAAGTCAAGTTCAGATGAGGTAGTGTCTCAAGAAGAGAACAGATAGATGTGAATAAGTGCTAAATTGATTAGAATTAACTGGCTGATAAGTACTGTCCAGAGAAGAGGTTCAGATCTATTAAAATTTGTATAAACTCAATGGTTCTTTAAGTTTTTTTGATGAAAGAACCCACTGGACATCACTTTTTTTTTTTTTTTGAATATTCTTCACCTGATGAAGGGTATTTACAAATACCTACAGCAAGTTTTTTTTAATTTTATTTATTTATGGCTGTGTTGGGTCTTCGTTTCTGTGCGAGGGCTTTCTCTAGTTGTGGCAAGTGGGGACCACTCTTCATCGCGGTGCGTGGGCCTCTCACTATCGCGGCCTTTCTTGTTGCGGAGCACAGGCTCCAGACGCGCAGGCTCAGTAGTTGTGGCTCACGGGCCTAGTTGCTCCGCAGCATGTGGGATCTTCCCAGACCAGGGCTTGAACCCGTGTCCCCTGCATTGGCAGGCAGACTCTCAACCACTGCGCCACCAGGGAAGCCCTGGACATCACTTTTTAAAACTTTTAAACACCATGCTTTTTGAGTAAACTATGACATCTTCATGTACTTAAAATGAACAAACTCTAGGAATAATTTTGCCAAAGGGAGGAAGAAAAACAAACTTACTTTAAATCAATATAAAGGTAACAACAAAGAGGAAATCTGAGTGCTACTTTATGGGGTGACCCTAGCACCATCACATCATGTGATGCTCTGGGGAGCATCTTAGGGTTCTCTCCCCACACATCCATCATTTCACCTCTAAAAGCATACATGAGAACCACAGCGGTTAGCCAAAGGACAGAGCTCAAATTGATCCAGGGAGAGGGGGCTGTGAGAACCCAGCTGAAGATACCAATAGGGACAGAGGCAGAGACTGGATGAGTTAGTAATTTTCATTAAAAAGAGGAGCAGATTGTGCTTCTCAAAATACCCTATTCGGGTCTACTTTGCATTTCTCAGTGACTTTCTAAGGTCACTCATTGAAACTTTGCTCATTCGTAATACATTATAGAAGCAATCTTTGTAAAGCATAGATCATGTTTGACAAAAGAAATAGCCAATAATACTTGAAATTCACTTTATGTCCAGTAGGTACAGCATGTCTAATATCATTCAACAATTATAAAATAATATTGAGTGATAACAGGCAGTATCTGTCTTTAGTTGCTCATTTCTTTTACTGATAGTTGGTGAGTCTCTCTGTAGTGGGCAAGGTATAGAGATGATTATTCTATGCGATTATGCTCTGGTCAATTGCCATTTATAAGAAAAGATTTGTTTCTCATTCCTTATACTCAGTTTTTCTTGGACAGGAGTCACACACATTTGTTTAGATACAGGGGAGGAAGAGCTTCCAAAATTTCTGTATGAGAAATCCTAAAACTGACTTTAAATTTCCGTGATAATCTAAAAAATTAAAACAGTTCTACATTTGATCATGTGGATTACTCCCTTATAACTGGTACTGCCGGGTGATGCCCATGCCTCTGTGTATTTCTGAGTTTTTCGTGAAGTTGGTGCCCCATGATACTTTTGAAAATGTTTAAATTTAAAAATTTTAAGAGGGCATAGCAGGGTAGGTAATTAAAGGCATAGACACGAGCTGAACCATTTGGGCTTGAATCTTGGACCACTAATATATATGCTGTATGACCTTGGGCAGGTTATTTACCCTCTCTGTGCCTCAGTTTCCTCATCTGTAAAATGAGAATAATAGTAATATCTGCTTTGTAGTCTTATTTGAAGATTAAACAAGTTCATTCCATGTTAAGCATTTAGTGTCCAGCACATAGTAAGCACATGATAAATGCTAGCTATCATTCCTAGTGGGAAAAATGTGGACCTAACACATAAATAATGAATTTGTGTCAAAATAAAAAGGCAAATGGTATCCGTGAGTGCTACAAAAACAAAGGTTTCATAATAGTTTAGGAAGAGAAGAGAGTAGAACTGGAGTAGTTCGAAGAATGCAGTAGTGGAAACATGTCACACACACAAACTAGTGCTGGGTGGTCTTTAGGAAGGAGAGTGGACGTAGAGACTGGATGGGACCACAAGGGAGGTGTGTGAGTTGATGGTAATATTCTACTTCTTGATCTGGGCTATTATGTGGGTATGTTCATTTTGTGATCATTCAGAAACTCTATGTTTATGATTTGTGCACTTTTATTTATGTCTATTTTAATAAATAATTTAAGTGAAAATAAAGAAGAAGGTGTGGACTTCTCCCTCTTGTCCTCCCCCAAAATGGATGCCTTGGTGGTCAGCCCCATATTAATGCTCTTCATGCTATGAAAATGGTTTAGTTTGTACAAAAAAAAAATCACTCCATTAGTGTTGCTGATCGAAATGTTACTAGTTTTGTAATTTTCTTTGGAGTTAATATAAATTTAGATTTCGTAATTATAGGTGTGCTAAAAGCATAACAGGAGTTTGCAACTAGTTTTAAGTGTATACACCTTTAAGTGTAACATAAAGATAGTTCAGTTCAAGACTGTGATTTTTTTCCCTTTAAAAGGAGTCCCGATTTATTTAATTTGCTTTGGTGCATTTGGGAGAATAAAGGTTTAAAAACAAAATGCACAAGAGGTAAAGAAAGTTCTGGAAGTCTTAACTCTTTAGCACTTGTCACTTGCTTCCTGTTACTGAAAATTGTTTTCCTTCTCCTCCTTTTTTCTTTTTTTTCAAAACTAACTTTATTCTTTTTTTTTTTTTTTTTTTCCGGTACATGGTCCTCTCACTGTTGCCTCTCCCATTGAGGAGCGCAGGCTCGGCGGCCATGGCTCACGGGCCCAGCCGCTCCGCGGCATGTGGGATCCTCCCGGACCGGGGCACGAACCCATGTCCCCTGCATCGGCAGGCGGACCCTCAACCACTGCGCCACCAGGGAAGCCCCTAACTGTATTCTTATAGGTGCCAGGTACTAGTCCAAGCAATGGAGACTCAGGAATGGTAATACATGTATGTAGTATACATAGCAATAGAAAGAAATCTGTTACTCAGGAACCATTTTTAGAAACATAAAGCCTGCTGTTGCTATTACCCACTTCCTGCCAATTCTAAGAACTGATTTATTAACAAGTCAAGTTGTTCTGAGAGGGAGAAAAGGGCTATAAGAATTTGGAAATTTATAACAAAATACTTAGATCTAATATACCATGGTCACAGTTCAGTCAATCTGTATTTCAGGGTTTGTAGAAACATCTATAGGTTGATAAAGTGACATCTATTTATTTTTCAAAAGACACAGATATTATAAAAAAATACTGGAAGAATATTCAACAAAATGTTATCCATGGTTAATTCTGTGTGGTGGGGTTATATATGATTTTACTTTCTTCTTTGTTCTTTCTGTAATTTACAATTTTAAATAAAGAGACATTGTTTTTGTAATCAGAGAGAAGTAGTAAATTTTAAATTGTAGACCTTGAAACTAAGTTTAAAAATGTACTAATAGACCTGCTTGTGTCTATAGTGATCAATATCACAACATTTAGACAGAACCACAGAGAACCATCATTTCCTGATGGTTCATTCTGGAAAAACCCAGACAATAAGTAATTTGTCAATCAATGCATTTCAGTTGAAGAAAACCTTTCTTACGTAGTGCCTTGCACAAATTTGCCTTGCTTAATATATGAAAGTATAGATTTTTTTCACATTCCTCTTCTCAAGGACATGGATCAAAAAATAGGCACAGAAGAAAGATGATATTGAAATAGGAAGTGTTGAAGCACACAGTTAAAACTTGAAGCATTGTGGGTAGGAGAACGTGTGATACAGAAATGGTTTTCCTGCTGAATGAACCAGGACTCTCTATTGAAGGGCATGACAAGGTGATGGTGTCTTTATTTACAGAGAGACACATTATTTTAGTATTTAGACATTTACATCCCTCTAGGAAGTAAATCAGAATGTCAGGTTTCTTAAATGTACATCTATCACTCGATATTCAAACAAAGCATATAATTCCTTATTCAGATCATGCAGATATTGAAAGAATTAATTTAATATCTTTAGATCTCCAAGTCAAAAGTTCCTCATTTATAAAAATTTCTCACTTAGAAATTAGGGTATATTAGAGCTGAAAATAGTCTTTGGATTCATCAACTATAATTTCCTCATTTTTGAGATGAAGGCATTGATGATAGAGAAATTAGATGGTTCATTCAAAGTCATCTAAATGGTAAAAAGCAGAACCCACTTTTGAACCTTGTTCTTCTATTTCTTACCTGGTATCTTTCTGTTAATCTTGTCTAAAATGATTCTTACTTATTCAACCAACCTCTTCTAATATACCATTTCGACAGCTTACTCTTTGCAAGTATTTTTCCCCTTTCCCCTTTGATTTTCTGTTTATTTATTTATACATCTAAAGTCATCCTTAACACGACCTCATTTGATTCACTAAAAGCAACTCAAGATAAGATTTCAAGTAAACTACCCCAGTAAGTATGTCAGAATTCACAAATGTGAGACACAGTGAAGACATTTCTAATCTGAGACATGAGGTCACATTAGGAAACTGCCTAATTCCCTAGTATAAAAGGATCTTTCCTGCTCATCTAAATTTATTTAGATATAATATTTCTCTAACTAAATCAGAATACTTTCTGGTATCAACAAGCAATTTTTTAGTACCAGTTGGGTACCTCAAAAATGATTAGTCAGTAAGAGCAATATAAAAATATTTTTGGATCATACCTTCAGGGAAGCTAGCATGTTATTAAGAGATAAAATGTGCAATTAGAAAATAAGTATAGTACAAGATAATATAAAACAAAAGGCCACATGAATGTGTTCTAGTGACAGAATGTACAGTAAGAAGACGCCTTGTTATGGATGGTCAGAAGGAAATGCTGGAATTATTGAGAATGCCTCTATGATTAAGCTGGAACTGAGATGGCGCAGAGAGACTGGAAGATATTCAAGGTGGAAATATATTAGCAAGAAAACAGAAGCAACGTCTGGGGGGCAGTGACAGAAATGCCTGGTGACAGGGGCTATTTCAGATGTATTAGGACCAGTAAAATGAGGCCAGAGTGGGAAGTTAGAGATGTGTATGAGAGGCTCATTGAAGTCATGTGGGGAGGACTGTGCCAGGGCCTGGCCCACAGAACTGAAAAGAAAGGGACAACACTAAAAATCAGGAGAAAGGGAAATTAAGAGAGGAAATAAAAACAGATGGATTTACTCAAACCTTAATAATGATTTATTGTCACTCATCCAGTCAGGGAAAATAAAACAAAGCAGAACAAAGCAATAAAACAGATGTCTCATGCTAAAACAAGAATCAGCTCACTGAATCTTAGCCCTTTCTTTTCCTAATCAGGTGACTGATAATCTAACTACAGAGGAACAAAAAACAGTTTAGCCGTTGTTCTCTGACATTACTGCCCACATTAGAAACTAGTTGTTTTTTGTTACATCTTTATTGGAGTATAATTGCTTTACAATGGTGTGTTAGTTTCTGCTTTACAACAAAGTGAATCAGTTATACATATACATATGTACCCATATCTCTTCCCTCTTGCGTCTCCCTCCCTCCCACCCTCTAGGTGGTCACAAATCACCAAGCTGATCTCCCTGTGCTATGCGGCTGCCAACCAGGTCAAGGAGACTGAGACAGAAAACAGGAAAGTGCATTCATCTGGATAGCAGGAAAAGTTTAGTGTATGATGGGGCAATGACTTTGCCTTCCAATGGGCGTAAAAATGATCTTAAAGGATTTTCTGTCATTCTATATACTCCTCTTTTATAGCAGAGGAGTTAAGCACTAAAATGATAAAAGCAATCTCCAAATGTCAAAACCTAAACTTAAACACATGTTGGCTTTCTTCTTTAGCTTGGGGTTAAAAAGCTAAACAATCCAAGGAGGTTAACTTCTCTGCCAATCAGAGGAGCGAATATACCAGTCAATTTTGAATCCTGAGTTTTTGCTAATATCACCAAAATAATAAATTTTATTAGCCAGGATTAGCGAGTACAAACTATCCTCTATTTCAGTGCCAGAGATAATATTATCAACCTTGGCTAGTCATGTTATAAATGTGTGTCATGGTTTGGTCATAAAAGACCAAATCATGTACTCAGAGAGACATTGTGGATCACATTTTTCAAATCTCACTCTACAAGAGATGCACATCAGTTTAGGCCTTAGGAGAGGTCTGGAAGGGGTTCATCTAAAAATCTGAACAGTTTCACGTCTTAAAAGAATGATCTCTACTTTTCTCCCTTGAAATATCTCCTGAAGTCCCTTCCGCAATTCTATATTTTCTTCCGTATTCCAACCTTTCTTAAATGTGCCGGTCCCTTATAGGTCCAAATCAGTTTCACAGACTGCCTAGGCCAGTACAAATTCTCGAAGGTCATCAGCCTGCCTGGCATACAAACTATCTCAGATGAAGTTTCAACCCCTGCTTCATTAGAGATGAACAAGTTTCTATTCATCAGAATCTCCAGATGTCCAGTAAAGCCCATTTTCAGTATGGGAAAGTTTGTTTTTTCAGAAGAAAGTATTTTTATCAGAGTAGTTTGGCTATTAGCTGTCTCCAGAATTCCTTGACTAGATTTATCAAGGTCATCATGAGCAGGGAGAAACCAAAAAATGTAGCGTCCAGCTATCTTTCCCCCGAAATCAAAATGCCCATTAGGAAGAATATGGATGATAACAACCTCAGCCTTGAAATTCACCCTGATTGCTTAACTTTGGACCATTTTCCAGTCAGTACTGTCTTCATGCCCTACTCCCTCATTTTCAAAACCTTGATGCTTTGCACTGCTATGTAGTTACGGAGGAAAAAGATGTGCTTAGTACCAGCTGGGGCTGCTCATACTGCCCATTCTAGTTCACAATGACTCCCAAGAAGGGATTGGTACATTTTCAGGATGATTGTGAGACAGCAGCTAAACATAGCTATTACTAAAATTAAATTACATAAATTTACAATTGAATAAACTATATTAAAAGCAAAGGTAACAATTATGCAGAACACTCACTTCCTAATTATTTTATAACATTTTATTATTATCTACTCTTGAGGTTAGTTATGTTACTGTATCTATATAGTAGAAATATTCCATAAGGTGTATTACTGTGCATTTCTTCACAACTCTGAGTTCAGTGATGTCACATTGGTAGATTGAGATCAGCCACGTTGAAAGTATTTACCACAAAAACTGGCAAACACTACAAATCAGAGCTCCCTTCCTCGCCAGAAAACCAGTTGTTAAACATTTACTATCATACTAATAGTAAGAATCCACTATTTTGAGGGCTGAGCAATGGGGCAGAATAAAGACTATGTTATTTAAAATTCACCTTTCTCATGCATAATAATCACCACACTGATTTTCTCTTAGAAGTGTACATTTAAAAGATGGGTTTCTGAGTAAAATGGCCCAAGGGCCTTTCAAGTAAATAAAAACTACATGTGTGCAATCTGAGTTACTTTTATCAAGCGTTTCATCAAGAAATTTTCTTTGCTTTTTTGATTATCTGTGAAAACTGGAATAAACAAGCAACTTAATAATATAAATAAAAGTTTAGGGAAATCATTAATAAACAGTAAAAGACAAGATTGTTTCCAAATATTTTGGCATATATTAATGTATCATTAATTTATGGGATTAGAAATCAGTTTCAATTTATTGTTAAAACACATCCTTCATCAAGAAATTTTTAATTAAAACATATTTCATTGCACAGGGGAATAATTAAATAGCAAATTTACTAGTGATGGTTTATAATACATAGGACTAATATTTAAATCTTGAAAATGAAATAAAAACTCATTAAGCAATTAGGAGTTTCACAGCTCCTACTAAGCTATTTCATTGCATTAGGTAGGAGTATAGGGCTAACTCTCTTTAGGACACTCAATTTAAAGTGAACGCACATTTTTTCAATGGAGCTATGACTTATCAAGCAATCCAGTGAGACACATCCTTTTGCTGTTATGAATTTTGAACATGGTACAAGAATTCTTCAGGTAATTCTCTGCTTCTATATCTTTATCTCTCTAAGTACTAACCTCTCCTGCTCCAACTCTTTTCCTTTTTGGTCTCTGCTTTCTACATTGCAATTTAATAACATGTTGTGTTTCATTGTTATTCAACAGGTATGTGTAGGTGCCTTATTTCCCAGAGTTTTATAAACTGCTATAGTGCAAAGAGCCCAGAGGTAGAGTAAGAAAGATCTGGAATGAATTCATTCTCTGCCACTTAATAGCTGTGTAACTTTTGAGCCTCAATTTTCGTGTCTATAAAATGGGCATATCACCCGCTATCTTGCCAGAGGTGTTGTAAACCTGAGTAATAATGCAATAATGGTCACCAATTTCCCAAGTCAATAGCTGGCACATAGTTCATTTTACATAAAGAGTATCTATTACTATAGTCCTGTGATACTAAATACTGAAGACAATACTTAATTATTGTATTAGCTTTAATAATTATGGTTATTTAGGCTTTTCTCTTATTCAGTAGCACAGAAATCTTAAAAAAAATTGCTCTGAAAAGACAAACCTGATGCCTAGTATAAGTAAATTCAATTCAAGAACTACAATATTTAGGGCTTCCCTGGTGGTGCAGTGGTTGAGAGTCCGCCTGCCGATGCAGGGGACACGGGTTCGTGTCCTGGTCTGGGAAGATCCCACATGCCGCAGAGCGGCTGGGCCCGTGAGCCATGGCCGCTGAGCCTGCGCGTCCGGAGCCTGTGCTCCGCAACGGGAGAGGCCACAACAGTGAGAGGCCCGCGTACCGCAAAAACAAAAACAAAACAAAAAAAAACCTACAATATTCAAGGTTCAGTTAAATCTGCTTGTACTGTTTCCAATTAAAATGTATTTAGTGCCTTTTAGAACCTTATTGACTCAAGGAAACAGTGGCGCTTATCTATCATGTGCTTCTCTAGGATTGTGGCATGAACTATTTAATCTAAAACTAAGTAGTTTCTAGAGCTTCTATATTATAGAGGAAATGTATGAACATTTCAATATGCCTTTCAGATAAAAATATCTGAGGAGGATGAGAATGGCTACCTTATTTTATTTTTTTTGCAGTACGCGGGCCTCCCACTGCTGCGGCCTCTCCCGTTGGCACAGGCTCCGGATGCGCAGGCTCAGTGGCCATGGCTCACAGGCCCAGCCGCTCCGCGGCATGTGGGATCCTCCCGGACCGGGGCACGAACCCGCGCCCCCTGCATCGGCAGGCGGACTCTCAACCACTGTGCCACCAGGGAAGCCCTGGCTACCTTATTTATAGGCAGTGGCTCTAAGAACAATCTGCCGTCTATGGGCATGCTAGGACTCATTTTTACACAATCCAGTAGGGTAAGTGCAGGAAAGAGAAATGTCTGTCTTTAAACAGTAGAATTTGGTCTATTGGGTTGCCCAAAACGTTCGTTCGAGCTTTTCCATAAGATGTTATGGAAAAACCCAAATGAACTTTTTGGCCAACCCCATATATTACTGTCTCGAATAATTGACATTTTAATCACGCTTTTATTTAGGGAGAGGAAACTTTCACAGGAAAAGTTCACTTTTTATTTCTGCAGAGGAAGTCGACTGCCTATCCCATTTTCAGCACTACTCATTCGCTGGAATTTCGTGGTTGGTTGTCTGCGCTCCTTACTTAGGCAGATATCAGGTCAATTTCAATTATTACTTCTCCTGATTCTCATTGTTAATGGAGATATAGAGGGATCTGCCGGCTTCCTGGCCCCAGATTTCACTCAGTAGTGTTATTTCCATCCATGAATGATAGAGATGGACTACTAAATCAAAACAACAACAGATTCTAAATCTCTCTAAATATCAAACTTGAGATTAAATGAAAATACATCTTACCTATGACAGAAATCGTGCTGATATGTCAAAATCCATAGAGAAAGTGAAGTGGAGGTTTCCTCTGGATTATTTTGAATTATTTTCTTTTCCTAGGACCATTGTTAGCAATTGCTTTTCTACACCATTGTTGTTTATTTTTTAAGTTTTATATGCTGTCTGTTGTCACTCTAGGCCAGTAGTTAATTTTTTTCTAACCTATGAAGACCTTAGTTTGAATGAATTTTTACCTCTAATCTTATTTTGGAAACAGGCCCCATCTCTGTTGAGATTTGATATGCATGGCTCTCAATAACTCAGTTATTCTCCCATGAAAATTTTTCAGTAGCAAACTATTAAAAATTATGTTATGCAGAAAATAATAAATATTTTATACGTAACTCTTTATAACTCAAGTAAGTCCACTATAGCAAGTTTGGGAATAACCTGATTGGTTAGATCATAGTTACATGTGGAAACAACAGACTAGGAGGTTATATTTTCCACATATGTACGAGGTCCATTCTAAAATTCCACTGTAATAAGGCTGAAAACCATACCTTGGTCCTACGTTTTCTTCACCCACCTTCAGTTAAATAGCAAACCAAGACTACTGGTAAAATTTGACAATTGCCTCCAAAAAATACCTTTTATTTTAACAGATAACCTCACATTATTTTTTCAAGTCAAATATTACTATTCTATGACTTTTAAAAAACCAATTAATTAAAAATTGATACCAGTTATTTGAAAGCATGTGAAACAATTCTATCCTTTGAGGAAGACATCAAACACCAATGTTCCTGAGATTGTTAGGATTGGATAATAATCTCTTGACAGCTTCAAAGCAAAACCTTACCTTTTCCCCCCTGTGATTTCTACTTCTGATCTATTAGAATCATGGCAATTGTGTTTAGTTTTGAAAATATGATAGCTTGCATCTACTTATTATTAACACCATGACATTGGTATTATCTAAGGGAAGTTAATCTTGATGTGAATAACATTAGATTTCATAATCAAAGTTACATCATGACCACAATGAATCGTGGATCTCCGAATCCATGTAAGACTTCTCTAAACAAAATCCCCTAGTGAACACATACACACTCACGTGTACACCCAACACACACACACATTTTTGTATCTGAAACATCAGTTAAAGTGTTTGAGCACTTTAATAAAAATATAGTATACCAAATTTTGAAAAAGACTATGTGACAGCAGGGAACAAGACCGTTTACTATTTCATTGTTTTACTGAAAAATCCAATAGGTACAAGGGAATCTCCAGATAATTTGATGTTTTCCTCTATTGATGTTTTAGAGTATATGCTGGCACAACACTGTTAAGGATAAAAGCAGTACTTGAAGTGAGCTGGTAAATGTTGAGAGAAGTTCATATTTGTGCTTTATTTTCAATCATGGGAAAAGAAAACAAATATTGGTGTTCAAGAATTAGGGGCCACATGGGAGAATTTGGAAGCCACTTCAAAAATAAATGTAATCCAGTAAAAGTGAATATTGTAAAGCCCTCAGCATGCTGCAAGTAATCCAGCAAAAGAAAGTGTGAAAGAGAAAGAGAGATATTGATAAGGAAGAGAGTGCTAAAGTTCCACAGAAAACTTTTAAATAATCCAGAGAGAAGAACAAAAGAAGTAAATGAAAGAAAAACTGCATGGTCTTTTATTTTGTTTAATTTGTAAAAAGGTAAATGGTCAGATTTAAATTACGGCTACATGGGTAAGAATGTCAAATAGTTCGCATACAAGTATGCTGAGTAAGTGAGGAAAAGATGTTTTTGGAGGAAGGGACTCTAAATAGTTTATCTACGTGGACTATTTGATAAGGACTTTTTACTCATTAAAAATTGTCCGTTGAAAACCACATCCCAGAGCCCCTTAGCTTAACTTGATTCTTCATTTCAAAGGAGCTCTTGAGCACACTGAACACCAAAAAATGACCACATTCAGCACATATGCATCTGTAACACCGAGAAATAACTTAAAGATAAAAAGTTATAAAGGAAAGAAGTGACTACATTTTCAAGGGGGATATGGTGAGTAAGGTTAAATCGGTAATTTTCAACTCTAGCATGAGATTTTTGTTTTCTCCAGATCAGTTCTAACCAGACTTCAGCAGAATGCTATATATTCAGGAAGTATTAAAAATGAGTAAGGTAACACTGAAGAATTATTCCATGTCTAAACAGCATCAGGTCAGTGGAAGGTCATTTTCAATGTTCAATGTGTTATGACATGAGAACATACAACCAACTGCAAATTAGAACAGTTAAGGAAGAGAAAAAAAACCACTGATGGCAAGAGACAGAAGGCTGCACGATGCTGGGGACGTACTGGCGATATGATGCCTCTTAGGAAAAAAGCTGGCTGAGGGACGAGACACTGCTGATCAGGTGGGTGAGAAAATGACACAAAGACCTTATAAAAAAAAGATGACATTTCTGATTTAATGAGTGAAAAGAATAAGGACAATTTCCAAATCTATGAAACATATGTGGCAATAAAAGCTGAACACGAACATTAAACCTTTCTCATGTTAACAAATATAGAAAGAAGAAAAGACTAGCTGTTATCTTACAGGAGATTACAGATAATAAGGAGTCAATTAAGATATTATGGGTAGAAACTGTACCCTATAGAAACTGTATTCTATTGTTGCCAATTTTGAATGGTGCAGTGATTTCATAATTTAATAAATAAAGCTTGTGAGGATTAATGAGCTACTGTTTTCAAAGTCCCTTAGAGAAAGGTGTTATACAAGCATAAAGTCTAGCTATTAAAAGTATCTACATATTTTAATAATACCTACTCTCATTGAAAACATTTGAGGAACTATAGTTAATCACCTCCACTTTAACGCACAGATCTTTCAGGATACATAGTGTATTATTCAGAATTCTCATCAACACATCTGAACTCGAGAAATAGTGAACAGACTTCTACTATAGTTTGGAGGCTGGGCTTTTACAACAAATATAAAAAAAGGCATCTGATATCATTAAGGAAGATAACTACAATAGGTCATTGTTATATTAACTCAGAACTCAGATTTCTTACTCCACCCTAGCAATTCAACTTTTAATAGGATCATTTCACTTTGGCAGAGAGGCAGTGAGCATTCACAGATCTTTAGCATATTGAGCACTCAGACAATCATATGGGGTGTGTGTGTGTGTGTGTGTGTGTGTGTGTGTACATGATACTCACATGAGGAGTCTGAACTCTTATGATTCTTGAAGCCTCTCACTCAGGAATCTGGTGTTATAGTCTCTGGGAATGAGTACGCATCATCAGAGGCTATACTGTGGGTTCTTGTTCTTTCAAGGCATTTGCTTCCCAGGAATGGAGGACAGGTTATGAGAAAATAACTAAGAAGAGGTAGGGAAGTAGGAGCACACTTCTCAGAGTCAAGAGATTGCCTGGAACACAATCGTCTAGCTTAGAATTAAAAAACAAAACAAAACTGAAGTCCTTCAAGTTATTTTCTCAATTAGTGGAGATTTTTACTAAATCTAGATATCCTTACTTTGCAGTGTTTTTGGATATTAATGATATTAAGGGAATAAAATTCCATGTTTTTCCTAAGGGAGAAACTTGTCATCCCATTGTTTGTGTTATTTATGTGGAGTATTTTTATGTCTCTATTCAATAATAACCAGTTATTGGATTTTGGAAGGATGGCGATGTCATCAGTACAGAATAGTTTTCAGTACAAAAATAGATTAATCACATAGCAAAACCAAAAACTTATGGACAACAATTATAAGAAAACTGGGTGACAAGATATTCCCATGAACCCCAAAGTACAAGTTTCTGAGGACAAACCACGGCCAGACACAGGCTACTTGAGCCTTTGTGGAATAAGCAGAGGGAAGTAATGGGGCATCTGGTGGTCCTGAGAATCCAGAAACAGTCAAGAGGTTTTCACTGGATAGCACAATGGGCCAACTGGAGAATAGTAGTTGAAACCGGGAGTGGTTTCACCTAGTACAATAGCCAGAGAGTGCAAGAGACCTCAGCTAGGTGGGTCTTCAGAGCACAGAAGGCTATAGCAGTTTAGTCACTGTATCTCCTAAAACTGACATCACAGGGCCCCACTCCAGAAGAAAACTACTGGATGAGAATCAAAACTGGACTGCTTGGTAACAAAAGGAATTAAGGAGAGAGAAGGTCCATGTAAAAGCAGGTGAGGGAAACAGCTCCAGGAAATCTTGGAAAGCAAGCCACCATAGTTTTTGGATTACTACAAGAAAACAACCAAAAGAGAATCTGTGTAATTAGAAAAGATACTTGGTCCCTACCTCTTCCTAAAAATTCAGAAACACAAATTGCATATAAAGGCATATTGTTCGCATAAGCTCTTCTTGATGAATCTACCAAATAATGATCTTCAAACAAGTCCAATGACTAAAGGAGGAAAAGAAATGAGGATGGAGGTGATCATTAAGTATATGGTTACTTGTAGAACTAAGACTAAGTGACAGGTACAAAGGAGAGAAAAGGCTACATATTTAGGCAATGAAGATATAATATTGCTTAAAAAAGAAGGGTAAAAATAATGTTAAAACATTTTATAAATGTTTTTAGGAATTATAATTATAGTAACAATGTATTTAGAAAGTATATATACATGTAGTACTATTATCTATCATCCAGCTATCATCTCCTGAGTCCTTCACTACTAGAATTTTTAATGTGGAAGATACAGAAGAAGTTAAATAATACATCATAATAATAAATCCTAGCGTTCTGATGTGAATGAGAAGTGTCCATAGAAATTCATGAAACATTTTAGTTTTACAGATATATTTTCTAGTACTGTCTATTGAAGAGGTCTGGAAACAATGATCAATGCACCAGCAATAAACATCTCTTGCACCCAACTTGTGGCCTTGAAATACCCTTTCCAACAAAAAGGAACCAGGACTTCTTGAAGAAGTGGCTGATTCCAGGTCTGAGGCAGGAACTGTATAAATGATCCTGAGAAATCTTGGCATATCAGATATCAAAGAAGTTAGCAACATTTCAAAAAGACAAGGCTCATTTCAAAAGGACTCAGGAGTCAAAGTAAAGATGCTTCCTTTACCAAAAGTGGGACTATTTGAGCTTCCAAAAAATAATAATTGCAATTGACTGTAATCCTTCAAATATGTTTAAATTCATAGCTGATCACAATATTTGAAAAATCAAATTGGCTTTTGTAAAGTGATAGGAAGCCAATTCATTTTATCTTGACAACTGGTAAATAAATGGAAAGGATCAAGCATCTAGTCTTGGTTCTTTCCACTTAGCTAGTCTTTTCTTAATGAACCCCTGCTAACTAAATAAAAGATGGGGCAAGTACCTCTTTATAAAACTATTTCAAGTAATAAATGAAAAAGAAATGCCAAAAGTTTGTAATAGCCAATAAATAAATGGATCTAGGCATTGAACGCCGATGACTGTTATCATTCCAAAAAGAGAGGCAACCAGATATCATGTGCCACCTGAGAAAAGAATATACCGCTACCCACAGTCTTGCCAAAGTGATGGAAGTGAGTCAGATCCAGTCTCTGAATCCATCTGCTAACTTGTAGGAAATACAGAGGACAGAGAATCATGTTGCACTATACCATGAGTATGCAATCAGCAAAATGCAGATTATGGGAATGCTACAGGTCAAATGACATGGGTGCTAGTAAAAATAAACTAAAAGAAAAATCAAGGGCTGGAGGGAGAAACTGTAGCTTGAAACACACTAAGTTGAAAAAGAGTGGGCAACACTAACTAAACTATGTTTTCTATGGCTACACATGGGTGATAAATCTAAAAAGAAATTCTAGGAATTAATGAATATTAAGGGCAGAGTAATGGTTATTTGGGGGGAGGAAAAGGAGAGGTTGATACTGGTAAGGAGTAGGAAAGAGCTTCTGGGGTAGGTGATTATAGTTATATTTCTTGACCTAGGTGGGGGTAGAGGAATATCTATCTTATAATAACTCATAACGCTATGCATTTGTTTTGTGTGGTTTTCTGTATCTTCACTTTATTTTATAATAAAGTGTTAAAAATAAAAATAATAATAACCAGTTGTCAATCTATTGCTGAGAAGACTTAATGAGTGGACAACTAGCTTTGGTTTACCTCAGCTGCCTCGCCTTATATTCCTGTTGTTTCTACTTTTAATCTCTTACCTCTGATTTTCTATCTAAGAAAAATAACTTCATATTATTTGAGTCTCAATTTCTGGCCATGAAAACTAAGAATATTAATTTTCCTACAGTAGATTGTTAACAGTTTGAGTGTAAGATTTTAGGCTTCCTAAAATTAACGCCACCCTATTACCCTCCTAGTGTTCAATAGCACTTACAAATTAGATTCAAAGCTCAGATACTTGGGATAGGTAAACTGAAAATCAGAGCCTTTAGCTCATTTTGTCTCTAATTCCCTCCCCTCACTGTTAAGCCTGTTACTCTTCTGTTTTTATTTCAGATCCATAAAACATTTAATTCCTACAAGAAGATGATATTTCACATATATGAATGGAATACTACAGATATCAATGAGAGAAAGAGTATTTTATCCTGTTAAATTAATGCCTCTGTCTGGAAATGATATGTACTCTAGCACTTAAGATTATGGATAGAAAGCCATGACAACTTGTAAGCAATAAATCTTACTTTTAATTATTCCTCCTGACTGTGATTCTTTTCTCTGGGTCAGTGAAGATAAGTTTTCATTTCATAGGATAACTGCAATCTACCTCTTTTTTTATTTTCATTGCATAAATTAATCTTTCCAAGTCTTATTAATATGCTATATTTTCTCAGAAAAGCTTTTCTACTTCATATGACTCTCATTCCTTTTTATAACTGTTCAAAATTAGAGGCTCCTAAGAACCAATTGTATGTGAGCAAAACTCAAATAACTGGATGTTAGAAAGAGCACCAGCTTTGAGTTAAACAGACCTGTATTTTATTCTTAGGCTCTGCACTACTTAGAGGGGAAATTATTCCATGAGCTTCAGTTTCTTCATCTACAAAATGGAGACCATAAGATCAACATCACAAGGTTGCTGTTAAGTGAGAAAATGCATCTAAAATATTTGGATTCATAGAACTAATATTGTTAAAGTGACCACACTACCCAAATCAATCTACACATTCAATGCAATCCCTATCAAAATACCAATGGCATTTTTTCACAGAACTTGAAAAAGTAATTTTAAAATTTGTATGGAAACACAAAAGACCCTGAATAGCCAAAACAGTCTTGAGAAAGAAGAACAGAGCTGGACGAGTCATGCTCCCTGACTTCAGACTATACTACAAAGCTATAGTAATCAACACAGTATGGTACTAGCACAAAAACAGACACATAGATCAATGGAACAGAATAGACAGCCCAGAAATAAACCTATATACTTATGGTCAATTAATCTATAATGAAGGAGGCAAGACTATACAATGGAGAAAGAAAAACAGTCTCTTCAATAACAACTGGAAAAACTGGACAGCTGAGAAAACTGGATAGCTAACATGAAAAGAATGAGCTAGAACATTCTCTAACATATAAAAATAAACTCAAAATAGATTAAAGACCTAAATGTAAGACCAGAAATCATAAAACTCCTAGAGGAAAGCATAGTCAGAACACTCTTTGACATAAATCATAGCATTTTTTAAAATCTGTCTCCTAAAGCAAAGGAAATAAAAGTGAAAATAAACAAATGGGACCTAATTAAACTTAAAAGCTTTTGCACAGCAAAGGAAACCATTGACAAAACAAAAAGACAACCTACTGAATGGGAGAAAATATTTGCGAATGATATGACCTATAAGTGGTTAATATCTAACATATATAAATAGCTCATACAACTCAACATCAGAAAAAAATAAAATAAAATAAAAAACGGGCAGAACTATATAAATATTTTTCCAAAGAAAAAATGCATATGGCCAACAGCACATGAAAAGATGCTCAACATAGCTAACCATCAGTGAAATGCAAATCAAAACCACTATGAGATATCACCTCATACCTGTCAGAATGGCTATCATCAAAAAGAACATTAACAAGTGTTGGTAAGGATGTGGAGAAAAGAGAATCCGCTACACTGTTGGTGGGAATGTAGGTTGGTGTAGCCACTGTGGAAAACAGTATGGAGGCTTCTCAAAAAACTGAAAATAGAACTACCATATGACTCAGCAATTCCACTCCCGGGTATATATCTGAAAAAAACAAAGACACTAATTTGGAAAGATACACGCATCCCGATGTTCATAGCAGCATTATTCACAATTGCCAAGATATGGAAGCAACCTAAGTGTTCATCAATAGAAGAATAAATAAAGAAGATGTGGTATACATGTACAATGGAATACTATTCAGCCATAAAATAAATGAAACTTTTCCATTTGCAGCAACATGAACAGACTTGGAGGGCATTATGCTAAGTGAAATAAGTCAGAAGAGAAAGACGAATACTGTGTGATATCACTTATATGTGGAATCTAAAAAATACAACAAACTAGTGAATATAACAGAAAAGAAGCAGACTCACAGATATAGAGAGCAAACTAGTGGTTATCAGTGGTGAGAAGGGCAAAATAGGAGTAGGGGAGTAAGAGGTAGAGACTATTACGTACAAACTAAGCTGCAAGGATATATTGTACAACATGGGGAATGTAGCCAATATTTTATAATAACTATAAATATAGTATAACCTTTAATAACTGTGAATCACTATATTGTACACCTGTAACATATAATATTGTACATCAACGATACTTCAATTAAAATAAATAAATTAAATATTTGGTGCATTTCAGATATCCTCTAAATGATGATTATGTTCTGTTACCTGTTAAGTATTATATTCTCAAGTTTGTTTTATGCTAGAGTAGAGTTAATTCTGAAATAGTTACTGATCAGAAAGATATTTTCTTTGGCCAGGCATATTTGTAGTTTTAAACCTCTTCCTACCCTCATTCTCAAATTTTTTGATTAAAAAGATATAGTAGAACTGTATCAGGTGTGCATTCAGTAGTCTACAACTGACTTCTCTAAGTGATGGAATCTTTTCTTAGTTCAGATTATATCTTTCTTCAAACATTCATATTTTTAAACTTACGACATTTGTGATCTGCTTGAAATTTGATAGCCTCTTTTTTACTTGCTTTTACCTTAGTAAGGGCTCACAAACAGCCAATAATCACTTCTAACAACTTAAAAAAATGGTCTTTCCTGTTTCTGGTGAGCACAGTTTTCTCTCTCATAAATGCTCAAAATAAAAGATTTTCCTTTGAACAGCAGAGAAAGAAACATTCAATTCTACAGCTCTAAGCCTGTGTCCCTCTTTCCACTGCCCATTTTCTGAAGGAGTATGTAAGTGAAAGGGTAAGGAAAGAAACAAACAACATGACCTAGGAAACCAAGAAAAGATAAATATATACACATACTTCCATTAAAAGCAGCAGTGATACCTTATAGCTTTGACCAGTCTTTCAAGTTGGCATCTGCCTCTGTAGTATGATACTAGGGGTGGTGGAAAAAACCCCAAACTTGATAAATCTTCATGTATTTCCTTTCTTTTTCAAAAAAAATTTTTGAGAGTTCCCAATGAATATGTAAATATATCAAAGGTTGAGACTGACTATCCCCTGGCTGCAGCGAGTGCTATGATGGTGGAGTGGGAAGTGCTGAGTTTTGGGAACAGAGGCATGGTGGGGTACACCATCTCCCAGGGCCTCAGCCAAGAGGAAGAGAAGAGAAAAGACATTTTAAATATCACTCTAGGAAAAGACCAAAAACAAACAGTTTCATCCATTTACAGTTTTGCTGTGGAGCCATGAGATGTTATTCCAAATCCCTGCTTGTGCTGCAAACTGACCACCCTTGTAAGTAGAAAGTCAGAGAGAGAGCTCCATGGGTCAGCTTCTCTGCTTTCCTTTCAGGGGGAAAGTTTCTACTCTGTAAGGCTCATAATGTGAAATACACACTTTTGGTGTGCATGGGAAAGGAAAAAGGGCTGAATTAAATGTGTCGGAACTGCCAGCCCTTACTCTACTAGACAGCCACTCCAGAAATCTACATGTAAAAATGTAAATGTTTGCAAGAAGACATTGCAAGAATGTTCTCTTCTTTTAAAAAATCCATTACTTTCTGACTGTCAGCATATTTGAAAAATAAAGGTCCTTTCCAACTTCTTTGAAGCTAACATAATCTGTTTCTTAGTGATTGTGTCAGAGGTTTCAAAACTGTTGCTCTCAGTTTTTTCCTTAACATTTAAGAATCTGTTTCTTTTTTGAGTCTGTCAAAGACTTTTTAAGAAATTGGAAGATTGTTGCTCTTTCAGTTAGATTTTTTTTTTTCCTGGATGAACATGATACAACAAATCTGTTTTGGTGTCTTTAAAATCAGAGTTTTGTCTTATTAAAATAGTTAAATATTGGTTGCTCTCTTTAAGGTTTTGGGGTTGTTCTTTTGAAACTGAATTATCTTGTGTTTGCCCTCTGTGCCAGGGCATTGGTTTTATAACTAACTGGACCAACAGTTTTTTCCGTAATCAGATGCTCAATTAGTAAGAAATGACAAGCATATTGTACTTCCGGCTCTTTCAGAACTATCACAATACAGTCAATGTATTGTTACTAAGGACACTGTCAAAATATAATGGTTTTAAGGACTCATCAGGGAACAACAAAAAAAAGAAAGACATTTTGAATATTATCAGGTATAAATAATTAGGACACATTCATTCTTGTGGTTTAGATTTTATTGATAGTTAATCTAGTGTAAACAACTGAAAAATTTTTTTCTATGGAACATGAATAATAAAAATTTTGCTAGTGAGGTTATCATTGATGAGTTACCTGGAGAATTATTATATTTAGCAAATATATCAATATATCTATTTTTCATAATAATCTATTTTATATCCTAGAAATGCTTAATAAATGCTTACAGACCATTTCTAAAAACTTACCCTGATTAAAATCTATTTACATAGTATTTTAGTCTCTTCAAAGTAATTTTACTTACTATTTTCAGCACCAAAGTGTCCAGAAAAAGATGACATTGACAGAAGAAGCCAGATATGCTAGTTTCAGATAGGCATAACTATTTTTTGGGCACACATAACATTGTCTTCAAAATTATCATCTCAAAACCCCTCAAAATACCTCTAAAAGCCAGTACCTAGACAATTTAAAATGAAACTTAAGGGTTAGAGTTTAATCTCATAAACATGTAAGATCAAATTAAAGCTTCTATCTAGGTGCTCATCAGCATTGTATAATTCAACCAATTTCAATTTCTAAAGGGCATTACAAGGAGATAAAATATGATTGTTAAAATGTTAAGTTCTTTTAGAAATAAAAGGAATCCAAATCAGAGAAGAAGAAGTAAAACTGTCACTGCTCACAGATGACATGATACTATACATAGAGAATCCTAAGGATGCTACCAGAAAAATACTAGAGCTAATCTATGAATTTGGTAAAGTAGCAGGATATAGAATTAATGCACAGAAATCTCTTGCATTCCTATACACTAATGATGAAAAATCTGAAAGAGAAATTAAGGAAACACTCCCATTTACCATTGCAACAAAGAGAATAAAATACCTAGGAATAAACCTACCTATGGAGAAAAAAGACCTGTATGCAGAAAACTATAAGATACTGATGAAAGAAATTAAAGCTGATACAAACAGATGGAGAGATATACCATGTTCATGGATTGGAAGAATCAACAATGTGAAAATGACTATACTACCCAAAGCAATCTACAGATTCAATGCAATCCCTATCAAACTACCAATGGCATTTTTCACAGAACTAGAACAAAATATTTCACAATTTGTATGGAAACACAAAAGACCCCGAATAGCCAAAGCAATCCTGAGAAAGAAAAACAGAGCTGGAGGAATCAGGCTCCCTGACTTCAGACTATACTACAAAGCTACAGTAATCAAGACAGTATGGCACTGGCACAAAAACAGAAATATTGATCAATGGAACAGAATAGAAATCCCAGAGATAAACCCACGCACCTATGGTCACCTTATCTTTGATAAAGGAGGCAAGAATATACAATGGAGAAAAGACAGCCTCTTCAATAAGTGGTGCTGGGAAAACTGGACAGCTACATGTAAAAGAATGAAATTAGAACACTTCCTAACACCATACACAAAAATAAACTCAAAATGGATTAGAGACCTAAGTGTAAGGCCAGACATTATGAAACTCTTAGAGGAAAACATAGGCAGAACACTGTACGACATAAATCACAGCAAGATCCTTTTTGACCCACCTCCTAGAGAAATGGAAATAAAAACAAAAATAAACAAATGGGACCTAATGAAACTTAAACGCTTTTGCACAGCAAAGGAAACCATAAACCAGACGAAAAAACAACCCTCAGAATGGGAGGAAATATTTGCAAATGAAGCAACAGACAACGGATTAATCTCCAAAATTTACAAGCAGCTCATGCAGCTCAATATCAAAAAAACAAACAACCCAATCCAAAAATGGGCAGAAGACCTTCATTTCTCCAAAGAAGATATACAGATTGCCAACAAACACATGAAAGAATGTTCAACATCACTAATCATTAGAGAAATGCCAATCAAAACTACAATGAGGTATCACCTCACACCAGTCAGAATGGCCATCATCAAAAAATCTACAAACAATGAATGCTGGAGAGGGTGTGGAGAAAAGGAAACCCTCTTGCATTGTTGGTGGGAACGTAAATTGATACAGCCACCACGGAGAACAGTATGGAGGTTCCTCAAATAACTAAAAATAGAACTACCATACAACCCAGCAATCCCACTACTGGGAAAACCATAATTTCCCACCCTGAGAAAACCATAATTCAAAAAGAGTCATGTACCACAATGTTCATTGCAGCTCTATTTACAGTAGCCAGAACATGGAAGCAACCTAAGTGTCCATCAACAGATGAATGGATAAAGAAGATGTGGCACATATATACAATGAAATATTACTCAACCATAAAAAGAAATGAAACTGAGTTATTTGCAGTGAGGTGGATGGACCTAGAGTCTGTTATACAGAGTGAAGTAAGTCAGAAAGAGAAAAACAAATACCATATGCTAACACATATATATGGAATCTTAAAAAAAAAAAAAAAAGTGGTTCTGAAGAGCCTAGTGGCAGGACAGGAATAAAGATGCAGACATAGAAAATGGACTTGAGGACATGGGGAGGGGGAAGGGTATACTGGGACAAAGTGGGAGAGTGGCATGGATTTATATATGCTACCAAATGTAAAACAGATAGCTAGTGGGAAGCAGCTGCATAGCACAGGTGACCGGCTCGGTGCTTTATGACCACCTAGAGGGGTGGAATAGGGAGGGTGGGAGGGAGACACAGAGGGAGGAGATATGGGGATATATGTACATGTATAGCTGATTCACTTTGTTATAAAGCTGAAACTAACACATCATTGTAAAGCAATTATACTCTAATAAAGATGTTAAAAAAAAAAAAAGACGTAATAGCTGAAAACTTCCCAAATTTAGCAAAAGACATAAAGCTACAGAATCAGGAAGCTGTGTGAAATCCAGATAGAATAAGCTCAAAGAAGTCCACAACAAGACACATGATTAAACTTTTGAAAACTAAAGGCAAAGAAAAAAATCTTGAAAGTAGCAAAATAACACTTTGCCTATAGGGGAATAATAATTTCAGTGAGGATGAACTTCTTCTTAGAAAACATGAAAGTCACAGGAGGTAGCACAAGATTTTCCCAGAATTCTATATCCAGCAAATGTATAATGCAGGGTTTTAGATATATTTAAGAAACATTCAATTATATTGAGGTGAGTCCACTTAATCCTACAATTTAAAGGATTATTCCCAAGATAGACTTTTAAATTGTCAAGCTATATAACACATTTAGTTTAATTCTCAAACTTCTTTGTCTCAGGGTTTGTTTTATGATCTTAAGAAGTATTCAGAATCCCCAAAGTCCTGTGTTTATGTGAGCTATTTCTACCCATATTTCCTGTATTAGAAATTAGAGCTGAGGTATTTTAAAAATATTTATTTATCTTGTTTTAAAGTAACAGTAATAAACTCATTACATGTTAACATAAATATCATATTTATAAATATAATTTTTCAAAACAAAAATTACTCATGAGAAGGTTGGCATTGTTATACATTTTGCAAATCACTTCAATGCCTGGCTTAATCTCAAAAAAAAATGTTTAGTCCTCGTAAAGACAAACAAGAAGAGTGAGAAATATCAGCCAGTATGAATCATAAACAGCATTGAATATATTATCATCATCATTGTTATTACTGATTGTGATAAGCACAATATTCACTTTGGAAATCTGACAGAGCAACATCTCTATCCAGTATCTCCCTCCTTCCTGCCAGAGTATTGAATTCTGAGGCCATTACACTATATTATGCATAGATTAGCCACAGTAGTAAAATAAGTTGTATGATATCAATTTGTTCTGTCAAATAAATGACTCACCAGCAGGGAGAGACATCTGGTTCCAACCTTGAATATAATGTGTTACTACTTTAGTGAAATCAATGAAATGCTGTGCCTCAAATGATATTACTCATCATTTACTGGAATTGCTTAAAAATAGTCTAAAATTAATTGCAACAATTACCCCATGATAATCTGTCAAATAGTTAATACTCTGTAGACGTGACAGGAAAGAATGCAAGACGTGTTCTAATATTTGAACAAAAAGAAGTCAAATTCTAAGTTAAATTGTTATTCATACAGCGAAAGCACTGCATTTCTAATTCTTCTTTCTCTTAGCACTCTGTCCCTTAGAACAAGCTGATGTCTTTGTCTGGAGTACCCTCTCTTAACTGTTACTTTTACCAGGTTAGTTTTTTTTTTTTTTTTAATCCTCTTTAGTCATATTAATTGTAAATCTCTGTCAATTTTTTTTCTTCCTAATCAGCCTGCATACTTCTTGAGGAAGCATGTTTGATTCATTTTTGGAAATCCAGAGTTCCTAAAATACTAGATCTTTGTAGGACCTCAATAAATGTTTGTGTAAAGATGTATATATAGAGAGATAGATATATAGATATATATCTGTATATATTGCAGTAGTTCAGGAGGGCATCAAGGACCTAGACTATCATCAGGGTGGTATGAATGATTTAAAAAATGCTGGATTTGATAAATATTACAAAGGATCAGTTTTGATATCTAATTATGTATAGTAGTTGGAGGTAAATAACAATAATAGATAAAAATAGTTGGTAGTAGATATGACTATACACCATGCATTATGCAATATCTCATTTGATCCTCACAACAACCCATGAAGTGGCTAGCATTATCTTTACTTTATATATGAGATACCTCAATTACAGAGAGCTTAAGCATCTATACTTGATAGAATGCGAGTGGCAGAAATATGAAATATCAGAGAATGAAATAGTTTGGATGAATATCTAATATCTCATCATATATGGCAAAATTTCAAAAGACACATCTGTATTTAAACACACATAATGTTAAACTTATATATAACATCTACATGATAGCAATCTCTTTTTAAGGAGCAAGTATTTTTTTAAATGATGAAACAAATAAAGAAACATACAACTTAAATTTAACTACTTCACAATTTAGCCAAAGACTAACATTGACTTTTTCCAGACAGGCACTACCTGTCACCACAGTCACAATGGCACTAGAAGGGTAACAGAAGTCACTTGAAATGGTGATTCAATTATCTCATAGCTAGAACTTCTAGCACTTCTGAGGTGTCATATATGATCTTAAGAAAGTGACAGAAACAGAAGGTACCCTAATCAAGTAATCAATCTGCCAACTGCTCAAAAATCGTATGTGAATTTCTCAGAAAAGGGCAGAGAAAAGAATAGTAGAATGCTTTTCATTCACATGGAAAATATATAAAGGTGCAAAACACCAGTTTATAGTAATACTATGACTTCTGCTACTCAAATATATTAAAGGGTTACCGTCAAAACTATATTAGCAAATAACTATGTATGTGACCTTTTTGATAATATTTTCCAGAGTAGAAATATCATTTTAGATGTCCTATCTCCCTAGCCACTGAAATTATGTTTGACCTTGACTAAATCACATAATATTTCCTGTACTTTAGTTTCCCCAGAGAAATGTGCCTGTTTGCAGGGTAGGTGGGTGTTGATAGATTTGAAAATTAAAAGGTGCAAAATAATGGCAAAGCATTATTCTTACTTTACTGTGTCCAATGAAAAAAATAAAGTCAATTAGGGAAGCAATCAAATTATTGAAATCTCAGAGAAAGACATTACGGACATTATCTTTTCTCCCATGAGTTTAAACTGATTTGAAATGCAACACTTGGTTGTACAGAAATTATAGCCTATATTTTATGAATTGGTTTGTCTTGGTTTAGGGTGAAAGTAAGGGTCAAATTTTCAGAGCAGCTTTTGTCTTTGGAAGAGTTATTATTTTTATTTTTTTAACATCTTTATTGGGGTATAATTGCTTTACAATGGTGTGTTAGTTTCTGCTTTGTAACACAGTGAATCAGTTATACATATACATATGTTCCCATATCTCTTCCCTCTTGCGTCTCCCTCTCTCCCACCCTCCCTATCCCACCCCTCTAGGTAGTCACAAAGCACTGAGCTGATCTCCCTGTGCTATGCGGCTGCTTCCCACTAGCTATCTACCTTACGTTTGGTAGTGTATATATGTCCATGCCTCTCTCTCGCTTTGAAGAGTTATTATTTTTAAATACATGATTCAAAGAAAAATCCACAGCCTCATCCAGCTAGAGTTTCCTCTTTCCAGCTCCATAAGACAGGAAAAGAACCCTACTGGGCAATGCGAGAGACAATTTCTTTCCATCCCCCTCCCTGTTTCCCTGCTGTTTTGAGCCTGAGTATTAGCCAGCTGTCTCTGAAATCCCAAACCCCATTTGGCATCTCTAGGTGATTAAAGTCAAAATGACTTTATGGCCAGGCAGAGTATACAAAGATACCAGAAACCTAAATGAGTATTTGTTTTTATCTGCTCTCTTAATTAAAGTCTGATTTGAAGTAGAGTTGAAGGAAAGGAAGAAGAAATTCAAAGAAAAAAACCTTACAGCGAGAAAGATTCTCATATTTTTGAAAATCTGTGTTTTGGCAAAATTAAAATGGGTAAAACTTAAAATAAATGAGTTAATTTCTTAACACTTCTAAATAGTTTGTCATTATGGATTTTTTCTTTTGTAAATCACAATTCATTTCTATTACCATGCATTCTATTCACAAACTCAAAGCTATATGGAACTCATTAAATCATACTAGAATCAAGAGAAAAGCTGATAAAAACTTTTCATAATTGTTAGGAAATTTATTCCAAAATAATCTAATAACTAACAATGGATGAATATCCTATAGAATTTACATGCAAATCACACAGCATATTCAGTAACAGGGTTGTATTGGAACCATAGGCACATGCTCTATGCCTGTTTCTTGACATAGAACTAGAGATAATAGCTATTTAAAGTGAAACAAGGTATTGGGTGGCATATTTTTTAAGTATTTAAAGAACAGAAATTTTGAGTAGCCGAAGGGTGTAGTGGCAATTTTATTATCACTAGGGTCCTGCTCAAACAGATAAGATTTATAAATCTTGAACTACCATCCTCACTTATGGGAAGACTGTAACATTACATAACATTTGCCTTTTCAGAGCATTGAAACAATAAGGTGGATTCAAGTTGTTTGCCACATGCCTCAAAGGGAAAAATTATGTCTGGACATAACTCTTTTGTGTCTTGCCTGGTATATTAGTAAAAACAGCGTAAACTGTAAAAATGTTCTACATTGGTGTTTAGAGATTTGTCCAATTAACGATACCCATTGTTATCCTTGGGCTGCTAAAATGGACTATGTTGTATTATAAGTGACCAGGAAGACCCAAGTCAAGTAATTTCAGACTTTAAATTAGCCTTTGCCCATTTAAACCTTGATGTGAGCATCCAGCAAAAAGTTGGTATTTAATAATAAAGCCAGCAAATCTTTTCCTTATCAATGAATTTTGGGGAATGAATTGGAAAAATCCTTAAAATGCATTTAAAATTAAGTTAAAACACTCTAAACCAACTGTCAGCCAGTGCTTCCAGCTGGAGCATTCATAATGCAATAAAATTAGAACGTTGGGAAGAAAACACAGTCTACACAAACATACTTGATTTAAAAGTCAGATTTCACATTTCAAAGTTCCTGATATTTCTGCTGAGCTTCTGCTGTGCATGCCCACAGAGGTACACTTTGAGTCACGGAAGAGTGCCCTGCTAAATGTAAAATCTTTTGTGCTCCATTACCCAAAGACAGAAGTGCTTAGGGAGCTTTGCTGGAGACCATGGTGCTTTGTTGCAGTTAAGATGACTTAGCCAACATGGTAAACCCTGGAAATATTTAAAGTTCACCTTTTAATCTACAAAAACATTAAGAAACCAAGAACCTTTCCAAAAATAAAAAACTGGTGGAAGGGTAACTATAATCTCCTAAAAAATGGCTTTAGTAATTTTGTAGATGACCTTGATAATAATATGAATGATGGTGATAATAGGAACATTTCTCATATACTGAATGTTCGCTACACACTTCATGTCCACTATTCGATCCTTATAAAAGCTCTAGGGAAGGCACCCCTGGTATCTCCATTTTACAGAGGCAAATACTGAAGTACAGAGATGACAGGTAACCTGACAAGGTCACAGAAAGCATATGGCTGATCCCAGTCAGGAGCTCAGACAGGCCCTCCTACAAAATTTTTTACCTTTGATCATCCTACCATTTCACATAATCAAGGGTGTTCAGACTCCTTCTAAAAAATATACTATCTGGGGCTTCCCTGGTGGCGCAGTGGTTGAGAGTCCGCCTGCCGATGCAGGGGACACGAATTCGTGCCCCGGTCCGGGAAGATCCCACATGCCGCGGAGCAACTAGGCCCGTGAGCCGTGGCCGCTGAGCCTGCGTGTCCGGAGCCTGTGCTCCGCAACGGGAGAGGCCACAACAGTGAGAGGCCCGCGTACTGCAAAAACAAAACAAAACAAAAACAAAACAAAACAAATATACTATCTGGTACCTCTGCAACATATTTTTATTTCAGAAGCTTGTAGAGCTCTTGATAAACTATTTTCCTCTAATTGCCTCCATACACAGGGAAGTGACTCTGAAATGCAGCTGACTGGAGGAGGGAAGAGGCTTGGAATCATGCTTGTCCACACAGGAAATAACAACTGCTTTAAACTGTATCTCACACTTAAAAAGGTAATAACCACAGTTAGAGGTTGGTCGGTCGTTTAAACCAACACTTTATTCTTTACAATGTTTGTTACGGAGAACTTTAACGAGCACAGTTGGAGTGGGGAAGTTTTACATTTCTGAAAGCCACAGAACATCTCCAGTTTCTTGGTGTTCCCTCACAGCACATTAGAACATGCATCCACTTAAGCCCAAGGACACAACTTATTAACACACCTTTTGACAGTCCGTAATTTTTCCCCTAAGAGGTTTCACATTTAGAGAATGTTATTTCTTCTCCTTGCCTTTGGAAATCAAAGGAAGAGAATCCAAATCATGGGACTATAAAACATCTAATGGATTCCATTTCTGTTTAGTTCTTTTTAATCTTGGCTAGAAATTTGAGGTTACATTTGGAAACTCATTCAATACTCCTTTAGATTTAAAAAATCAAGTGCAGAATTCATGAATTCAAAAAAGGTAAAAAGCACTAGGCTCATAAACCTTTAAGGAGAAGGTTTTAACATCAGTAGATAATGGCCAAATTTAGATATCATTCTGCTTAAGGCTGCAGTACATGAATTATACAGTTTTTATTATATACTATGTAGTTAGCACCCAATGTCATCCGAAAAAATTTAAAGAAATAATTTTAAATATGTTTAAAAAGAAATGCTTCATTTTTAAAGTCATAATTTATTTCATTTATTTCCAAGCACATCTATCGTATCGTAAAAACAAAAGTAGGGGCTGTGAGGGATGCAACAACGAACAAGATCACACCCTACTGTAAAGAAAATGATGTTCAATGGAGATGGGGCATGTGTGTAAATAGCTTTGACATAAAGATATAACAAGTACCCGAAACAGGTAAAAGATGGGGTGGGATAGAGCAGAAGCAAAGTGACATCATCTGACATCATCTCTTCCTGCCACTCTCCCTCTCAGTTGGCTCTGGGCAGACTAACCTCCTTCTAGTTTTGTTGAATAACCAGGAACTCTTCAACCTTGAGGCCTTAGCACTTGCTGTCTTCTCTGCCCAGATATCACTTTCATTTAAATGCTCCTCCAATGTTGTTTCTCAGTGACCCCTTCCCTTACTGCCCCATTTTAAATGATAGCCCACCATCACCCTTGCCTACTTATTTAACTTCTTGGTTCTTATTAATGTTAAAACATAGTATAATATTGTCTTATAAAGTATACTGTTGTTTCCTTCCTACCATATAATAGCCACAGGGACAGAGACTTTTATTCCAAGCTCATGCACTAGAGTTTGGAATAGTTTTTAGCATATAGCAGGCACTCAACAGTTATTTGTTGATTAAATAAGTAACGTATTGACTAGCTTTAGGGGGATCCTTAGGAAAAAACAATTAAACAACTACAACTAGGATAGTAGCTAGAGTATTATCAGGGTCCAGAAAGAGTCTGGGTTTACTAAAAGTAAGGTAGGTTTAAACATATTTGTATGCCAAGGAATAGGAGGTAGGGACTAGAGAAAGAAAAACAAATTAAGAAAAATGAAACTATTGAGAATCAAAATCCTGAAAAAAAAATCAAAGGACACAGGCTTAGAGGCATAAGTAGAGCAATTAGCTTCCTCTCTAGGGGAAGACCTCATCGTTTAAGACAGGATAAAAGTAGGGGAGAGAGATAGGTGAGGATAAAGAGGAACTTGTAAACCTTAAAACAGCGAAGCTAAGGAAGCTCATTTTCTCCATGGCCATTTACTAAGAATGACGAGTGTAGGACAGAAACTGGGAACTTCTGGGAGGGTAAAAGACTGGAATAGCTGTCCAACAAAGTGCAAAAGAGAAATACTAGGAATAAGTAGAATGGCTTTTAAGGGTAGTAAGTATTTGAGTGAAAGTATATGATATGCACCTAAAAGGCGTCAATCAGCCACCTTCTATATACTCCCTATCATCCTGGATAAAGACCAAAGAAAGAATATTGTGGGTGTCATCCAGGCCTAGAGACAGGGAAGATCAGAGTGACAGAATGCCAGATGGGACAGCTATGAAATAGAAAAAGTGAGTATATTTTTAGAATCACCTAATATTAGTTTCAACATATAGTGTGGAAACACATGGTAGGCACCTAATAAATGATCTTATGTTGTTGTTGCTACATTTAAAGAATCACACAGATGAAAGAATCAAGGTTAGATTCAGTGTTATTAGTGGGGCAGTAAAGCTTGTCAGTGTAGTCTTAATCATCCACAAATTTCCAAATATGCCTCAACTTTATCATCTATAAAATTGATAATGTAAAACCTATTAAACCTATGAGAGGTTTTAGGTTTATTGTGGTGATTAAATGGAATTCATTCTAATCCTTGAGAAAAAAATGATTAAAAACTAATATAAGTTTAAGATAAAGTATCTAAAACAGTGTCTGGCTTTAAGTAAGCACTATATAAGTGTTGGCTTTTAAAAAAAAGAAATAACACATGATGGTGAAGTGTTGAGAATCCCTGGACCCAGGTGTTTGTTCCTTGTTGGTGGTGATTGTCTGAGCAAAATCCTGAAAACCAAACCTCTCAATCCAGTGCTATTGGCATTTTCTCCATTCCTTAAAACAACTGAGTGATAAGATGGGCAACCATCTGTAACATTGGTTCCTTAGAGCAGAGGTTCTTAACTGCTCATGTAGAAGGTGCAGTGGGGATGTCAGAACACTTCAGTATGGCTGAAGACAAGACAGCATGGATGGTGGGTGGGTGGGTGTGTGTGTGTGTGTGTGTGTGTGTGTGTGTGTGTGTGTGTGTGTGTGTGTGTGTGTGTGTGTGTGTGTGTGTGTGTGTGTGTGTGTCTGCATATATGTATGTGTTTGATGTAGAGCTATAAGTAGCAGCTTTGTATTTTTAATAACACCCTAAATAGTCTTCCTGTGTTTTGCTTGTTTCTTCTATGATTAATTCTACATTTTGATCTCTTCATTCATGCTTGTATTTTTAGCACTTAGAACAGTGTGCGTGGTATATAACACGTACTTAGTACATATTTATTGAATGAAGAAACTCTTTTTCCCCATTAGCTGCATGAAAGCTATGTCATCACCCCCTGGTCTGAGTCTTCTGTGACTATTTCTTATCTATAGAGAATACACTTTGAGCTCCTAAGCTTGGAACTGAAGGCCCCCAGTTTCTCTTGCAAACCTTTACTCCACCGACAGATCTGTTCATACTTCTTCTGACATCTCAAGCTCCCTATCTCTAAGCCTTTGTTTTTCTCACTGTATGTGTTTAGAATACCTTTGCCGGGCTTATTAGTCATCATTCCCTCTGCTAATGCTCTACTCAAGCTGTTCCTAAGCACTTCTGTGTTTGCCCCAACCGTTAGAAATACCTTTCCCTGCTGAATGTTTGTTGAACTCAAAATCTGTACCCTTGCAGGCTGCCCAATATATACTCAAAAAATGTGCATTGCCACTAAAATTATGAAGGCTTACAGCTTGGTCATTAAAAAGTGGACGTTGAAGGAATGAAACTTGTTCATTTAAGAGTGAATTTTGAAGGGAACTCATTCTTCTGTACATGCATGATTATCCAACAAGAAAGATAATGAGAAAAGAATGAGTAGGAATACACTAGTTTCAAAGAGTGACAGCCAAGGAGTCACCAATCATAGAGCAGAGATGGTCAAATGTTAAATAGCTTAGCTTCATAGTTACATGAAATGAATCTGACATCCAAAATTACCTCCAAGATTCAAAAGGAGCTTCGAAATCCAGTTGCTCAGAATTAGCCCAGTAAATCCTTTATAGACTCTAAAGCACTAAAATGACTATGGGAACCACCATAGTAATTTGAAACAACAATGTTAACCCAGAAAATACAAAAAACATGCATGTATGATAAAGTTAGATTAGTTTATTTCTAGATATTTTGGATCAAGATTCTGGGTTAGTTTAAAACTTTCTGTTTTTGTTTCTTTCTGATTTTCTGATGACCCAGGCCTACTGTCAGTTTTTTGGTACTGATGCTATGGAAAGCTGAGTGCACCAGGCGATAGAATTGCACAAACTCTCATCATAAACCAGTGTTCACGTACACACACTCAGAAAGTGCCAACATGTTAGCTCTATTATCCATTAATATTTGGAAGAAGACACACTCCAGTTTTAATATTTTAGTGGAACAAGGATCACACAGTCAGAGTCTGAAGAGCAGGTGACATGCATGAATGCAGTGAGAGGAGTGTAGGTACATAATACATGCACTGTCTAAGGACACGGACTGGTGTCAGGGATTCTGGCAAACACTGGCCAGAGCTGCCATTTAGGAGCTGCTGTTACTTAGCTCAAGGTCAATTTTGTCATTTGAGAATACAGGCCTAGTGTCTTCTAAGAAGTCTTCCAAGTTTTCAGGAGAAGCTGGAAATCTCTACTTTTTAAAGTGAAATTTAAAGAATTTAAAAGTTGGCTCAAATTTTTCTAAAATATTATAGATCAAACTGAACTCATCTGTGGTCCAGATATGGCCTGCAAACCCCCATTTTGCAATTTTGCTTTGGATTCCTACGGTGACCCTCTTCAGTGTCACTTCAATAACCACATAAAAAACTTACCTATCAGATGTTTAAAATAACCATTACACTTTCTGTAATACGTTTCCACACAGCTGAAAAAAAATCCTTATCTAAAAATAACAGGAAAGGCTTTGAAATGATATGTGGAAACCAAGTGGCAAGGGGCAGACATTTTTAAGGGGAAATGTAGATTGCACGATATTCCTGCCCCTGTTTCATTCAGTGTATGCCCTCTGGGATGAATATTTTCCTAAAGCAATATCCAGATATCATTTCTGAGCCTTCTGTATCAGCAGAGATTGTGAAAGGTACCATATTTTTAGAACTCTTTCACTGAGGCTGCTATTGCTACCATTTATCTATTAGTCTCTGCCTTTGCCAGGAACGTACCAAGAAAATAGTCTCTGAAGAGCAATACCTTGATAAAGTTTAAATGGGTAAAACAGGGAAACAGGTTATATGCGTAAAAGGCTTTTGCAAACTGTGTTGCACAGTGAAAGTCACAAAACATTGCCACTCCTCCACCTACATCCTGCATTTTCAGTGAGAAATTTCAGCAGGAATTTAGTTTATATTCTTTTCATTAAAAGAACAACTCTGGAGCTATTGCGTGCCCATACAACCGGGCAGAACCTTTTCCTAGTGACCAAAAGTCCTGTTTCTCTTCAGCAGTTAACATAACTCAAAAATTGGGAAGGGTAAAATATGCTCTCAACTTGGAAGTCGGACCTCCAGAGTAAGTTCTGAATGCTTCACACAGTAAGGGTGCTTTTGTTCCCATAAAAGAAGGAACACTCGGCAGAAGCCTCAGTTCCTGCAGTGAAGCAGCTTTACAGTAGTTATTACCTTCAAAAGGAGAGGGGAAAAAAAGGACCAAAACAAACACCCAAACAAACGCTTGCTATAGGCAATAAATCTGAAAGGGTAAAGAGTGAGAAGAAGACAAAAGGAGAGCAGTTTCCTCACCCTCTCTTCCCATCTGGCTTTGTCCCTTTTTCATTGTTATGTGTTTAGGATGTTGCATTTTCTCTTCAAAGCTTCACAACAGGACCTGAATACTTTGATCCAAGGGCGCTTTGCCCTCTTGTACAAGACTTTTCACTCGGCACTTTAATTGGTTATATTTTTTACTCAAGGCTTTTCCCCTCATATTTTTAGCCAGTGAATTTTTGGCATCTTTCGAATTTAAAAAACAAAGTGAACAATTTTAATGTCAGCTGAACAAAAGTAGATTTTTGAGGATCACAGAAAAATGCTTCAATGCTGCACACCCTCCGCAGTTCTCAGCACACGTCGGTGTTCTTTGTGAGAATGTTTCCCGTTTTACTTGATTATCATCTCCAAGTCCCACCTCCACCCCACTCAGTAAAGCAGCTCTCCGGCACTGGCAGAGGGCTCTGCAAGAGTCCTTCTCCACAGCCCCTCCGCTATTCTCTCCTCTCGCTTTCCATGAACAAGCAACTGTCTCTTTGCTGCATAAGGGAAAAGTGGTTGAGATAAAATTACTCATCTACACTCCGAGTGGTCTAAAATAACAAGAATTTGAAATAGACAACTATCAGAGTGATTTTCAAACCAAGGAGAATGAAAGATTAAGTGAACAAACCGTTCTCCAAACGTTCTTGAAACAGGTTAATTCATCCTTTTTAAAACATCTATGTTGGTATTTTATGGTACATGAAAGCCTCAATACGACTCTTTTACCTACTTGTTTGCTATGAGTTTTTTGCCAAGCGTCACGTGGGATCTTTAGTTCCCTGACCAGGGAGCGAACCTGGGCCCCGGCAGTGAAAGTGCTGAGTCCTAACCACCGGACCTCCAGGGAATTCCCTCAACACGTCTGGTAACTTTAGATACCTTTTTAATAACTTTTAGATAACTTTTTAAAAAGTATTCGAAGCTAATTTAAACTTTTACATTTTAAACATCACTTATTAGAGCAATTCCCTGAACTTTACTAGGAAGAAGATATTTGCTACATTATTTAAACAAGTAAAGGGGCACCTATTCATTCACATTTGATTGTGAAATGCCAGTTGAATGATGTTGTTGCAAGATGTAGCTACCTGGCTCTAATCTCCCTCTTCTTCAGTATGTGGAAGGAAAGAGGTGTATGGAGTTCAAATAACTGATTCAGGATGTTGGAACAATTCCTTATAATTGGAGAAACTAGTCATAGATAAGTCATTCACTGTCAAGAGAAGGAATCAGATGGAAAATTCTTGCTTTACCAGTTGAGACAGAGTGACTGGGAAGACAAAGAAATGATAAGAAAACTGCCGTCTGAGCCAGAAAATCTGATAGGCAGAGGACCTGCCTTGTGGCTAGTAGCTATGGGCAAAATTGATGGTATTTTGATCCCCAAATACACTGAACACCTCGAACCTGATGTTAGCATTGAGGGCAGGCTAATTCCAAAGTAAGAAATGGAGGTGAGTTACGAAGGAACTTTATACAAGGTCGAGGATAAAAACAGAACTATATAAAATTATTCATGCTAGTTTAGTGACTATTCATAACATCAAATATATAGATAAATGAAAGCACTCCAAATTGAAAGTCAGTAAATATAAGCATAATGTTATGCTCGAATGTAGGGTTTTAATTCTGATGTGTAATTATCTAACAAAACGTTATATATTCGATTTCTTGAATAAGGAGGAAGTGGAAAGTGTAAGTGTGAGCTAAACATCTAATGAACTATGCCTATACGATGATACAGCACTATTCTCATAAATACAGTCAGAATATCTGAGTTCTGCACCAGGCTATTTCTTTTACTAACTATCCACTTATTTCTGAGTAGTTCTCTACTTGGAGCCTAAGTGTTAGGGCAGAGCCAGCAGGCTACAGCTGGGGGATTATAGTTCTTGCTGCCTCTGATAGATGAGGAGTATTGGTGGGGTGCTTCCAGAACTGGACTTCTCCTTGAGATGAACTTCACAGGGAACAACTGGTCACTGAGACTCACATCAGTCAATTGTCCAAACCTGAGCTGGAAGGACACTGCAGAGGGATAGCCAGCTAGTGTGAAGTTGAAAGACTAAATAAAGCAAAAGAGCACTGAGGGGAAAGAATAAGGTAGCAGTTTAGCTGACAAAGCAGGTACATTATCAGTACTGCTAGTTAAAAGTCATATAACTCCTGACCCTTCCAAATATATTCACTGAAGGATTTTAGAGGAATGACCCATATAACTGTGCTAGACTTATTTAGAAATGTCTGCTTAAAACTCTAAGATCCATATAAGTATTCTACAACAGAGGGTCAGCAAACGTTTTCTGTAAAGAGCCAGATAGTAAATATTTTAGCTGCTGTGGTCCACGTGATTTCTGTGGCTATTATTCAACTCTGCCACTCACCGTAGCATAGAAGTAGCTATACTCAATATGTAAACTATTGAGCATGGCTGTGTCCCAATAAAACCTTCTTTATAGACACTGATATTTGAATCTCATATAATTTTAACATGATACAAAATATTATCATTAAAATTTAATTTTTTCAACCACTGAAAAATGTAAACCCATTATTAGCTTGAAGGCTGTGTAAACAGAAGCAATAGGACAAATGGGGCCCAGGAACCAAAGTTTGATGACCCCTGTTCTAAATTTATGTCAGTCAAGGCAGATTTATTTTAAATGTCATGTTAATAATGAGAATGTCTATAGAAACACAATGGGCAAAATATAATTTACAAAGGGCTTTAAAGTATATTATTTCATCTTCACAATAACCCTATGTAATAAGTTAGTGTGGTTGATTGATCACATAATGGCCCCCGTTCTTCAGCTTTCTCTGTACCCATGCCCATTGCCAGGACTTTGTTACTTTTTACAGCAAAAATTTGTAGTATATTCCACTGCCCCTTATTCTGAGTTCAGCCATGCTATTTGCTTTGGCCAATAGTATGTTATCAATTGTGACACAAGCAGAAATTTGAAAAGTGCTTGAATGTTTCCACTTAGTGCTTACCCCTCGGTGTTAGAGAACATGCTGGAGGTAGCCTGCTGAAGGGTAAAAAAAACACATAGAGTTGATGAAAAAAATCAAAGAATAACTATATAAATGGAGAGATATTTTATGTTCATGGATAGAAAGACTCAGTGTTGTCAAGATGTCAGCTCTTTCAAACTTAATCTATAGGTTAAATGCAATTCCCATCAAAATCCCAGTAAGTTATTTTGTGGACAATGACACACTGATTCTAAAGTTTATATGAAGAAACAAAAGACCCAGAATGGCCAACATAATATTGAAGGAGAAGAACAAAGCTGGAGGACTAACACTACTTGACGTTAAGGCTTACTATAAAGCTACAGTAATTCAAGACAGTGCGGTATCAGTGAAAGAATACACAAATAGATCAGTAGAACAGAATAGAGAGCCCAGAAATAAACCCACATACATATAGTCAACTAATCTTTGACAAAAGAGCAAAGACAATACATGGAACAAAACCAGTCTTTTCAATAAATGGTGATAAAACAGCTGGACATCCACATGCAAAAAAAAGAATCTAGACACAGACCTTACACCCTTCACAAAAATTAACACAAAATTGATAGCAGACCTATAAGCAAAATGCAAAACTATAATACTCCTAGAAGATGACATAGGAGAAAATCTAGATGACTTTGGATATGGTGATGACTTTTTAGATATGAGTACTACCCAAGAAGTATTGATAAGCTAGACTTCACTAATATGAAAAATTTCTGCTTTGTGAAAGGCAATGTTAAGAGAATAAAAAGACAAGCCACAAACTGGGAGAAAATATTTGCAAAAGACATATCAAATAAAGAACTCTTATCCAAAACATATATAGAGCTCTTAGAAGTCAACAATAAGCTCATTAAAACAACAAACAAGCTCATTAAAAATGGGCTGAAGACCTTAACAGACACCTCACCAAAGAAGATATACGATGGCAAATGGGTTTATGAAAAGATGCTCCACATCATATGTCATCAGGGAAATGCAAATTAAAACAACAATGAGATACTACTACACATCTATTAGAATGGCCAAAATCTGGAATACTGACAACACCAAATGCAGGTGATGATATGGAGCAACAGGAACTCTCATTCATCACTGGTAGGAATGCAAAATGGTTTAGTCACTTTGGAAGACAATTTAGTAGTTTCTTATAAAACTAAACATACTCATATATGATCCAGTGATTGTGCTCCTTGGTATTTACCCTGAGGAGCTGAAAACTTATGTCCCTCAAAATGCTGCAGATAGATGCTTATAGTCAAAGCATGAATTAATTGCCAAAACTTATTATCAACCAAAGTGTCCTTCCATATGTGAATGGATAAATAGTGGTACACCTAGACAATGAAATATTATTCAGTGCTAAAAATAAATGAGCTACCAAGCCATGAAAAAATGTGGAGGAATCTTAAATGCATATTACTAAGTGAAAAAACCCAATCTCAGAGGCTACATACTATATGATTCCAACTGTATGACATTCTAGAAAAGGCAAAACTACCGAGACAGTAAAAATATCAGAGGTTCCCGGCGTGGGGGTGAGGAGAAAGATGAATAAGCAGAGTACAGAGAATTTTTAGGGCAGTGCAAACACTCTGTATAATATAAAGATAGATATATGTCATTACACATTTGTCCAAATTCAGAGAATGTACAACACCAAGAGTGAAACTTTAGGTAAACCATTGTCTTTAGGTGATTATGATGTGTCAATGTGGGTTCATCTTTGGTAAAATCTGAGTGAGGTTGATAATAGGGGAGGCTCAGCATGTGGGGGGCAGTAGCCAGTATATGGGAAATCTCTGTACCTTCCTCTTAATTTTGCTGTGAACCTAGAACTGCTCTAAAAATATAAAGTCTCAAAACATGTACACAAAATCAGAACTTTAAAGAGAAGATTTATTTTTGACACTAGATAAGATAATATAGAAAAAAGACTTAACATGTAGAAATCCAGCTTTTTTAGACCTATTTTATCTAGGTCAATATTCTACTTGGAAACTTCTAGAGCAAGAAGCACAGAAGTGGAGGAAAAATGTTAAGGAATAATAAAATCTCTTTAAATCTGTTTTAAAAATTGCTAAGATTTGTTAAAGGAACATACACACACACACACACACTGAGAAAGACACACCCCTAGATGAAAAGATTTATACTGTAAAAATGTCAGATCACTACAAATTAATTTAACAGAATTTCAATCAAAATTAATTCCAAGAATACATTTTAAAATTTCTTCTCATGTATTTACTTTTATTCTTAAATATTTTTTTTTATTTTGAGATAACTGTAGTTTCAAAGCAGTTGTAAAAAATAATACAGAGAGATCCTATATAGGCTTTACCTAATTTCCCCTAAAGGTAACAACTTGTAAAACTATAGTACATTATCACAGCCAGAATATTGACAGTGACACAGTCAAGACACACACTTCCATCATCACAGGATCACTCATCCTGTCCCTTTTAGCCACATTTACTTACTTCTACCCACACCCCATCCTTAATCCCTAGCAAACACTAATCTGATCTATATTTCTATAATTTTGTCATTTCAAGAATATTATATAAATGGAATCATGTGGTATGTAACCGTTTGGGATAGACTTTTTTCACTCAACATAATTCTCTGGAGCTTCATCCAAGTTGTTGCATGTATCAATAAATAGTTCATTCTTTTCATTGCAGAGTAATGTTCCATGTTATAGGTAAACCTCAATCTGTTTAATCACTCATCTGTTGATGAACAACTGAGGTGTTTCCAGTTTTTAGCTATAATGAATAAAGCTGGTATGAAATTCCTGTACAGGTTTTTGTGTGAACATAAGTTTTCATTTCTCTGGGAAAAAAGCCCAGGAATGCAATTACCAGGTCATATGGTAGTTTCATGTTAGTTTTTAAAAGAAACTAGCAAACTGTTTTCCAGAGTGGCTGTACCATTTTGCATTCGCACCAGCAGTTTATGAGTGATCCAGTTTCTCAGCATCCTTGCCAACATTTCAGAGTGTTACTTTTTGTTTTTTTAATTAGCCTTTCTGATATCAGTATAGTAACAAATCCCTGGGGTTTTAATTTGCATTTTCCTATAATAGCTAATGATACTGAAGTGGAGGAAGAAAGGTGAGGAATAAAAAACTTCTTTTAAATTTGAGATTCAGTAAAACACACACACACACACACTCACAGAGAAAGACATGAATATTCCCAGATGAAAAGATTTATCATGTAAAAATGTCAGATCTTCCAAATTCACATATAAATTTAACACAATTCCAATAAAAACCCTCAAAATGCTTTTTTTAGTTTGATAAAATAATGTAAACTTTATCTGGAAATGTAATAGATGATAAGTAGACAAAGTTATGTTGATAAGCGATAATGCATAATAAAATTTCCTACAATATATTTAAAGTTTATAATATTACTATATATTGCATATATTTACTTCTAATGTCAAATCATTAAACTAATGTCATACAGGCTCAGGAAAAGACAGCTGAAGGAAACGAAAGACCAAAACATACACAACCAATTTTTATACATTTAGTGTTTGAGAGAGACTGTTCTTCAATTTAGGAATGAACTATATTTTGCCTTTAAAAAAAAAATTAGTTAGGGCCCCTGTGTACCATACAGTAAAATAAAATTGATATGTAAAAATAAAGTCATGAAATATGATCAAATATTTACTACAATATTGAATCACTGGAAATGGTTCAATTTACTAATATTTACATGATTTACGGTTATGTGGAAAGATATTCTCTGATTACAACAATGATGGATACTATATTCTTATATTTATATTTCTGTGCTTTGAAAAACTTTTCCTTTAACAAACATGTAATACTTCTGTGTTTATGAAAAAAGGCATAAAAGAGTTATTAAAGTTGTGTTTTTATAAAGATCTTGCATTAAAGGAGCTAAACCGAAAAGCAAATAATGGCAGCTGATGCAGGAGGTGTTGAAAGAAATAACTGCATGGAAACTGCGAATCATTAGCTTGATCTAGAAAGTTAATTTTTTTAAGGTTTTCCCTTTCAATAGGTGAACAGATATTTAACTCTTTTTTGGAAAGACACAACCTCATGTCTCTACTCTCTCTTCCTTCATCGGATACTTCATCACTGATGGTGCTATGTGTCCAGTGCTGTGTTCTCTTCTTTAATTGCCACGTCTATGAGATGGTGCTGCTGTTATTTGTATTTGGAGCAGCTGGGGATTTGAGACCTGGAAAGGTAAACTGCACACAGATAATGATTGATGGAGCTAATACGTAGGCCCAGGGCATTAACTGCTTTCCTATATACCACTCTGAGATTGGGGCTCTTACTACCAACCCCTCCTCACTCCTCTTCAGCCTCACTGGCACCTGATTGTTCTTCAAGGTCCTCAGGACCTTTGCACTTGTTCTCTCTGGTAGGAAAACATTCCAACTGTGAGTATTCAGATAGGTGATCATTTGTCAACCACTCAAAGAGGACTTTCTGATCACACTGCCTGAAATCGTGTCCCCAGTACACCCTTACCTTTCTTAATTTTTCCTCATAGCTATTCTCACCACCTGACCTTGTATTATACATTTGGGTGTTTATTGCCAGCTTCTTCCACTAGAAGGTAAGCACCTGTTTTCTTTCAGCTATATTCCTAGCATCTAAATGAATAGATGAATGAGATAGTAGCTGTTTGTGGAAAATGAATTCAGCAGTACCTGAAAAGGACAACAATTTTAAAGATGATCCCTAAAGAATGAAATGCCTTAACTTACATCTAAAAGAAGCTCTAGAAACTCCAGACGCCGCTATTTGATTTTAAAACCCTATGTCACATTTAATTTAACAAAATCTACCGTGTTCCTGAGAAGCAATGTGACTTGTTAAATGAAACATACCAGGTCATACACTTCTAAGTAATGCTTTCACCTCAAAATCATCCCCTTGGTAGGCAGTGCCCTGACCCCAGTGATTCTAGCATTGTTCAGACATGTTTCTTAACAACTCTTAGCCAGTACCTTCAGAACTTGTGAAAATTTAGCTTTAATATACTCAATAATGGATATTCGTATCCACTGAGAGTAGGTATGGTCTCAGAAATAGCCAGAAGTCATTTAAAGCCCACTGTGGGAAACATGATATGGACAAAGCAGGTCTTATGAATTTTTCATCAAAAAAGTGATGTGACTAGAACATAACGAGACTCCGTTTTTCACTGATTGCTCATAAGGTGGCTCTGGAAGAACTTGCAAAATTGGATTGTGAGACTCCTTTTGAATGTTGTAGTATAACAGGAACCATGGTACTCGCTCGCCGAATTGCTACTTTCGTTGGAACAATGCTCATTTTGATGTTTGAATTATAATATGTTTGATTTATGTTAAAAAATGGCAGTCTATTTTATAGTTAATATATACAGAGTTTAGAATAAATATTTTTTCCTCCAGTCTATATGTCTCCTTTAATTTCAAATGTCTCTGATTCTGCATATAGATACAGTTTTAGCTACTCTCTATAAAGTCATATTAACTAGGTAGGTGGATAACTTCATTTTGCCCAGTGGATATGTTTCTGGCATGCTGCATAGCAACCCAATTTTAACAGTCAGAATGGCATAAAACTCTAAATACAGAAAAGAAATTGCTTTTGGAAAAGGAAAAACTATGGCGACAAAAAAAAGATTAGTAGTTGCCAGAAGTTGGGGTGGGACTGGGGAAAGGATGAACAGGCGGAGCATGGAGGATTTTTAGGGCAGTGAACTACTCTTCATGATACTATAACGTTGGATACAAGGCATTACACATTTGTACAAACTCATAGAATATACAACACCAAGAGTGAACCCTAATGTAAACTATGGACTTTGGGTGATTATGACATGTCAGTGTAGATTCTACAGTTGTAACAAATGTACCACTCTACTAGGGGATGTTGATAACGTGGGTGGCTATACATGTATGGGGGCAGGGGGTACAGGAAAAATCTCTGTACTGTCCCCACAATTGTTCTGTGAACCTAAAACTGCTCTAAAAATATAGTATTAATTTTAAAAATTAACCTAAAGGACACCTAAGAAAATATAGTTATTCTAAAGAGTAGGGCTGGGAGCTGAGATTGTTTAAAGGTCGAATTTCATATTTTAGTGTATTCCTTTCCATACTGTTCAAATTGTACGTTCATGGTTTTCTCTTATATAAGACCTGTAGGGAATGTCACACACTTGCTAATGTTTAATTTTCTACCAGTTTTATACAGGACAAATTTTAATATTTAAAAATTATATTTATAATGATGTTTTAGAAGGACTGAAATTACTTAAGTGCTTTCTAAATCATTTAAAAAGATTAAATTAAGTTCAGTATAATTTTATGCCAAGAATATTTTATGTTCTAATTCTTTGTAAATGTATTATATATAATAAATATATAATACATATAATAGCTGGTAACTCTCAATTAACCTGAACACTCCCTTCTCCAAATATTTAGAATAAATATAAATATTCAAAATTTTTAAAGAATGAAGAGAATTTGGTCTATCACCTCCCACCTGTCTTCTAACTCAGTGATAATATCACTTTCTCTGAAAAGAAGGGATATCAGGAGACACAAGTTCTTGTGCCAAATTGGAAACAGAGTAGCTGTAGATCTCATAGAAGATACCTAACTGTTCTGGGCCTCAGTTTCTACTGTGTTGATGTGAATGCAGGACTAATCATCACAGTTCCTTCCAGTCCTAGATATTCTTTTATCCAGTGCATTAGTGGGAGCTTGCTATTTCAAAAAACCTTACTGTAAAATATCTTGCAATGTTAATATCTATTCTTACTTTATCCTCTTTAAGAAAATGTAGTAAGTCTGCATGAAACATGGTAAAATAACATAGTTTATTTTCAGTACATACAATTAAATGTGTAAGCTATGGAGATTTTTGTTTTTTCTTGATGAATGAGATATTAAAAATCCAAACATGCATTCTAAAAGGTTGACATGTCAAAATGCTAAATAACCAAGGATACTTATGAGAGGATTTTTTTTTAAGTGAACTGAGTTGTAGACTATTCTTTTCTAATATACAGAAAATATCTCTAATTTCTTAGGAATAAAGGTTTCATCATGTTTTAGCAAGAAGCATTTTATGATATTAAAAAAGAACACCCTGACTATGCAAATACCAGTTTTAAACAGATGGAGTGAAAACCCTAATTTTTGCAACCTTGTTTTTAAATAGGAATATGTGGGCTAGATACTAAATACAGATCCATGCCTTCAACCTACTCACTATCCCAAATTGCTTTCTATTTTCAATCAACATCCTCAAGTCCAAGAGTAAACAAACAAAAAGCTCCCAAGACAGAAAAAGTCTACCTGAATTTGTCATTCAACTTACCATACCCTTTCTCTTGTATTAACAATCTTTGTTTAAATGGTTCAGGTGTACAGCATTATACATCTGCATACACTATAAAGTGATCACTACCACAAGTCTAGTCGCCATCCATCACCATACAATTGATCCCCTTCACCCCTTCCCTCCCAACCACCTTCCCTTCTGGTAACCACTAATCTGTTCTCTGTATCTATGAGTTTGTTTTTCTTTTGTTTTGTTTTGTTAGTTGGTTTTTTTGTTTGTTTATTTGTTTTTTAGATTTCACGTATGAGTGAAATCATATGGTATTTGTCTTTTTATGTAATTGTAAGGAGGAAACAAACAAAATTCTCTTTACTACATATGCAGGAAGAGACTCTGTACAGATTTAAAAACCCAAACATAAGAGGTAAAAGGTATAATTATGAAGAGATAATGTCCTGTGACCCAGGACTTCTTAAAAGAAGTATAGAGCACATAAGAGAACATTAATATCTTAGTTCTGATGCTAGAAGGCTACAATCATAAGTAAGGACCAATTCACACAGTTCAAATACAAGTCCTTATCAAGTTTTACTGGAAAGATGTTGTATTTGATAAAGATTCGGTTATAAAAAGTTAGAATTAAAAGTTTTCTAGTAACTCTAGTTTAAGTTTGAATTTGGAAAATGAGATAAAACAAATCAACAACTTTGGAGTAATAGGTAATGTTGAAGCATAATAAATTCTGCCTGTCTAATATCTTTCTCGCTGAGAAAAACAGTTAATTTGCTAGATCTATTATTAACATACTTAAATCTACGCCGTGTGTGTGTTTGTGTGAGTGTGTACCACATAGCATTAAAAATCAATATATCGAAATACATATAATGGCAACTGATTGCATCAAAGGAAAGGGTTACTTCTTTCAAATCTCATGCAACATCCCTGGAAAATACTTTTTTTTTTTCATGACTCAGTGAAAGTGTGTTTTATTTTTAGAATGTCTTCTGAAAAGCTAAGGTCACATTAGCCAACAGCTTGCTGATGAACATTTCTGTAATGTGGAAAAGAAAGCTTATAACCCTAATTCTAGCCATATCTGTGGTTTTCTCAATTTAATTACATTTTGATTAAAAGGACATTTCAAATGTTTTTGATAACATGATAAGATTTAGATATGACTTTAATAATGCAAACGCAGATTTGTTATTTGTAATATTAATTTCTATATGTTACATCACACTGATTATTTCTTCCTACTGCAATAGTTTAATATATAGTAAAAGTGAGATCACATTGATATAAAAGTCTACCTTAACATTCTTCCAAATTATCTTTAAATTTAGGAAAAAACACATTTATTACCATATTGGCTTACATTTTTATAATGAATATTCTTTAGGGCAGGATTTCTCTTTAAAAAATTATTATAAACAAAGATCCTTAATCTTAGGGTAACCACAAGCACTCTGGAAGATACGTTCAGAATGTGTTCATACTGTTCATGCAGTCTTTTTACAAAAGGTACTCAATATTATCTGAGGCTTAATTGCCTTGTCCTACTTCATCTCATGTCACTATACTAAAATAATTGGAGCATTCAGAGGTTATTCGGGAACAAGACCATCAAAAGGAAGAAGGCAAGATTTTCCTTCTTTTCTTTTTCTTTAATCACATTTAGACCTTGTCTCTTTTTTTTTTTTTTTCCCCACATTGAGTATATAGGGCACAAGTGATTTTATTCCCAGGTGGACATTTTAAAACTTTTTAAAATTTTTTAAATTTCTAATAACATTCACAATTAGAGATAGTGGGGTAAAACCATCTGATGCAATCAATATTCAGCTTACATAATTATCAATTCATGGGTAATGTTTCATTTATATCCATATCCCTGAAGCATCAGATTATTTTGTAGCAAATTTCAGACATCATATCATATCATCTTCACATATTTCCATACCTATTTCTAAAAGAATATTTTCTTTAAAAAATATATAACTACAATGCTATTATGATGCTTTTAAAAACTAGCAATATCCTCTTAATTTTATTAGATATCCCATCAATATACAAATTTTCCTGATTTTTAAAAGTTTGAATTGAGGTACAATAAGGTCTACTCATTACACTTAGTAGGTACAATATATATCTTATCTCTTTTGATCTATAGGCTTTAAACTATAAATTTTAATTAATAGATTTAGAACCCTCTATTTTTATCCCTTTTTATATGTTTTAAATCTGTATCATTTGTTCTTAGAATTTTCCACAGATTGGGCATGGTCATGTTTTTCGTGCTTCTTTGTCATATATATTTTCTGTTAATTGATGATTAGACCATGAGATTCAGAGATTGATTGGTTTCAGGTTCTAGTTTTTTGTACTTCTACTTCTTAGGTACTGTTGGGTACTTTAATCAGGAGATATGGGATATCTGCTCATCTCCTTTTCTTATGATGTAAGCAACAGTTGATAATCATTGATGGCATCCATCATTTCAACAGAGGTTGCAAAAAGGTGTGATTCTATTTCTATCATTCATTTTTTAATTTATTATCTGAAATGTTTCTTTTAAAAAAATTCCCTCATCAATTACTGGGTCACTGAAGGTAACCAAAGGTATAATTTGTACAGAAAAGCAGGATAAGTGTTCAAGTATTTCCTTTGTCTTCCAGTTTTCAAAACAATGAGTTGGTTTTCTCAAATGGTGATGAGTGAGGGTTTTTTTTTTTAAGTATTATTTTAAACTCATATTTCAACATGTTTCAATCTATGGAGGTTATTATTCTTTTTCTTGTTCAGGTTATACCATCTTTGGCTAGTGGAAGCCTCTTCAACCGGTTCCATTGTCTTTTTGATATGTCCTTAGTGGCTTTAATAGTTTCCTTAACCTCTGACATGACTTTCTGAGCTCATACATACATTTCCCACTCTAGACCTGAGAGAAGTCAACCATTCCCCAAGGAATGCTGGTTCGTTTTACTAGGAAATTATACTTAGGGGTTATAAGTATCAGGGAAGAGGCTTATCACTGCTGGGCCAGTCCTTATTTTTAGGGTTTGCTTTTTAGTGGACAAAGCCTGATATATTTTTTTAAAAGATAAAAACACAATGAGTTTATGCAGATACTTCAATTCAAATTTAGTACTACCGAGTTTTACTTAAATGTATCTATCTTGTTTGTTTCTCCCAAGAATCCTGGCTTCCAAAGATAACATAATTACTTCTATATTGTATGCTAGAGTTCACCTATATAACTCTTAGAATAATAATACTAACACTACAAACAAAAATATGATGAAAGAGTTTAAGATCTTTTTTGTTAAGGTTTTGTTTTGGTTTGAATTTTTTTGTCTGAGGGCATAGCCTAACAGAGATATATAACAAAATTATTTGGGTTTTTAAGATCTTCTTTTTTAAGTATAATTGGCATGCAATAATATTAACAATTTTAAATGTATAGTTTTGACAAAGGTATGGACTCCACCATAATCAATAAAGGACCACTTCCACCATCACAAAATTTTCCTGTGTTCCTTTATAGTCAATCTCCCCCTTGTCCACCCATGGCCCCAGACATTGATGTAGTTTCTATTATTATAATTTAACCTTTTTAAGAATTTGACATATTGTTTTTGAGATTCATCCATTTGTTAGTATCTCCTTGTAGTAGCTGAATATTATTCCATTTTATGGATATATTACTGTTTGTTTATCCATCCTCTTATTGATAGACATCTGGGCAGTTTCCAAGTTTGAGGCTATTATTAATAAATCCATAACATTCATGTACAAATTTCTGTGAGTACATATGCTTTCATTTCTCTTGTGAAAATACCCAGGAGAGGTATTTCTGGGTTATACAGTAAGTGAATGCTTACTATTATTTAAAAAAAAAAAAACTGCTCAAGCTGTTTTCCGTTCACATCAGCAGTAAATGAGAGGTCTAGTTGATAAACTTTCTAATACTAAGACTTATCATTTTTTTTAATTTAGACATTTAAAAAAATATGCAGTGGTGGGCTTCCCTGGTGGCACAGTGGTTAAGAATCCGCCTGCCAATGCAGGGGACACGGGTTCGAGCCCTGGTCCGCAAAGATCCCACATGCCGTGGAGCAACTAAGCCCATGCGCCACAACTACTGAGCCTGTGCTCTAGAGCCTGCAAGCCACAACTACTGAGCCCACGTGCCACAACTGCTTCAGTCCGCATGCCTAGAGCCCGTGCTCTAGAGCCCGTGCTCCGCAACTAGAGAAGCCACCACAATGAGAAGCCCGCACACCGCAACAACGACCCAACGCAGACAAAAATAAATAAATAAAAAGTATGCAGTGGTATCTCATTGTGGTTTTAAGTTGCATTTGCTTAATGACTAATGATCTTGCTAAATTTTTTATGTGCTGTTTTACCATTTATATATTATTTGTGGTGAAATGCCTGTACAAAGATTTTGCCTCTTTTGAAATAAATTTGTTTGAGTTGCAAGTATTCTTTATATTTTCTGGGTCAAAATATTTTATCAGAAATACATTTTCTATAGCAGGTGGCTTGCCTCTTTATTTTCCTCACAGTGTCTTTCAAAGAACAAAAGTTTAACGTTTGGTGGAGCTCAATTTATCACATTTCTATTTTATGGTTCATTTTTTTTGTTCCCATCTTAAAATTTTTTGCTCAATCCAAAGTTATGAAGATTTTATCCTAAGATTTCTTTTAAGAGTTTTTTTGGTTTATCTCTTATATGTAGGTCAGTGATCTATTTTGAGTTAATTTTTTAATATGGTGTGAAGTAAGGTTTAAGGTTTTGCTTTGTTTTTTTCTTTGTTCTCATATGACTATCTAACCATTACAACACTGTTTGTTTAAAAGACTATTCTTCCCCATTGAATTACTTTGGCATATTTGTCCAAAATCAATTGACCATATATACTAAGTGAAGTAAGTCAGAAAGAGAAAGACAAATACCATATGATATCACCTATATGGGGAATCTAAAATATGACACAAATGAACTTAGTTACAAAACAGAAACAGACTCACAGATACACAAAACAAACTTAAGGTTACCAAAGGGGAAAGGGGGTGGGGGAGGGATAAATCAGGAGTTTGGGATTAGCATATACACACTACTATATATAAAATAGATAAACAACAAGGTCTTACTGTATAGCACCGGGAACTATATTTAATATCCTGTAACAAACCATAATAAAAAAGAATATGAAAAAGAATATATATTTCTGAATCATTTTGCTGTACACCAGAAACACAACATTTTAAATTAACTATACTTCAATAAAATAAGTTTTTTAAGATGCCCTAAAGTTTGAGAAAATACTATTTTATTGGTAGATTTGTATCCTGGGTGGGTGTTGAATTATTTTGTGAAATGTTTTTCTGCATTTAGTGAGATGATCATATGGTTTTATTTTGAGCAATAAAATCAAGTCTATAAAATAAGTAGATTTAAATGTATTACATATAGAAAAAGGAATTGAAAATATAGAAAAAAGCAAGACAATCTGAACATGAAAAGGCTGATTTAAAAAAAAAAATGAAATACAATTTGTGGAAATTGTATTACACTTCCTAAAATAAGAAACTTAAAGTGTGATATAAACATCTTACTAGACACAGATGAATTAGGAAACTGGAAGATTTTAAATGAAAGGAGATAGAAAATATAAAAAAGAAATTAAGAATCATGGATCCAATGATTCTAATATTTCTAGAAAGAATAGCGAATGGAGAATGAATCAAGATTGATAATTATTACAGTTGACTTTTCCAGATATTATTCTACAAAATTTTATTCACTAAATAGGGATTAAAGAATGATACATGCACATTAGGAAGTGAGAAAGTGGATAAAAAGAAACAACAATAAAAAACTCAAGATAGTTGAAATTAATCCAAATATGTGAGAAATCATAATACATGTATATAAGATAAGCTTACCTTTATAAACAACACCACAACAAAGCTTATCTTATATCCACACAACTGTATAATTGCTATGTGCTATTTACAAAAGGCACTAAAAATCTCAAGAATATGTAAAAATCAAAAGTAAATGAATGGAAAAATATAGATTGGGCATATACTAATAAAAAGTAACTAGTGGTTTTAGCAACAGTAACATCAGACAAAATTTGTTTTAAAGCAAAAGATAATAGGGTGAAAGAGGGTCAATAATAATGTCAAGAAAATAATTGCCAAAATCATAAGTCTAAATTTAGATACAACTAATATATATTAGAGCCTCAAAATGTATAAAGCTAACATTGCAGAAAAAAATAGAAATCGGCAACCATTGTTTCTAAAAAGTTATTAATGTGTTAAAAATTATTTATTTGCAAAAAATTGACTAAAACAGCTTATTTGCAAAAAAATTACTACAGAAAAATCTCATAGCTAAAGAATTGATATCAAACAAGTTGCATTCATTAACTACATGTAATTAAACTGAAAATAATAGTAGAAAAATTAACTAGAAAAAATACATTTGGAAATTTTACAAAATAAAACTGCTTCTAAATAGCTCATAGATGAAAACAGAAGTCATATCCGAAGTTAGAAAATTAAAATATATACAAATCTTTAAAAAATTAAATATTATAAAATAAATTGGTGGAATTAAATCTTGTAGAATATACCTGAGGTCGAGAAGAAAATGTGTAGCTATAAATTCTTGCATTAGAAAATCATAAACTGTAAATTAACTATGCTTGCAACTTAAAAACTGGGAAAAACAGAGAAAACCTGATGAAATTTCTAAAAATGAACTAGGCAATTACAGTAAAGAGAATAAAGAACTAGAATGTCAACAAACAATTAATAAAACCAATGGCTGATTCTTTAAAAAAAAAAGTAATAAAATAGACAACTCTGACCATATGTTAAGGAAACCAAAGAAGGCACAAGTAAACAATATTAGAAATGAAACGCTCAAAACTAAAGACATAGTGGTTTAATAAATCATAAGAGAACACTCAATAAATTTCTACATTTACCTCTGAATATGACTGACATGAGAATAAACTAAAAACCTGACTTACTAATGACAATTCAAACAACTGAAGCAATAGTTGAAAACTGTTCATTTCTCCCCAAATAGCCTTCCCTCAAAAGTTGCCAACAATGCTACGTGGTTTTACAGGTAATCTCTACCAATCTTACATAAATTATGGCAAAAACTAGAAATAAAGAGAGAAACTCTGTAATTCATTTAACCAGCTAGTAAAAACCTGATATCAAAACCTGACAAAGACAGTAGGAGAAAGGAAAATACATTCCAATATTGTTTGTGAACACAGATACAAAAATTCTAAACAAAATTAAAGGTGTTGGAACAACTGGTTATCAAAATAAGAAAGGAAGGGAAGCTAAACAAAAAAATGTGTTTATTCTTATACTATACACAAAATTAAATTGCAGTAAGTTATTGACCTAATGTGAAAATTAAAGTGCATAATAAAGAATAAGAGAAAAATCTTTATTTATTCAGAATGAAAGGATTTCTTAAATAAGAAGCAAAATATAAAACAAACAAATGCTAGAAATTCATAGCATTAGAATTAGAAACTTCTCTCTCAGAAAAAGAAAAAAAATTAAAGCCTGACTATTGGTAACTCATATAAACTCTTAAAGAATTTATGTCCTGCATATATAAAGAGCCCCTTGAAATCAATAAAAGAGATTATCTTCCCCAAATTGCACAAAGGTATGAATAAACAATTCACTACAGAGGAAGCCTAAATGGGAAATAAACATAAGATGTTCAAACTCACTAATGGGATATAATTGTGCATCCAACACAGTGAACAAACTAAGAAGTCTGATAATTACTGAGATTGTGAAACACTGTGCTATTTCACACACTGTTGAGAGAAAGTTACAGCATCCATTTGGAGAGTAATTTGGCAATATTTAGTAAAGTTGAAGGTATGTGTATTTTTAATACAGCAATTCTAATTCACGTACATTAGAAAATTCTTGCATATGTGCACAAGAAGCTGCTCCTGTAACTTTTTTTGAAATATGAGCTAAAAGAAGAAAAGGAAAAAAAGAAAAAAAAAAAGGAAAGGGGAAAAAAAGAAAAGAAAAAAAACCCCTAAATGTCCATAATCAGAATACTGACAAATAGTCTCCTGTATATTCATTCTACTGAATCCTATGCAATGATTTAAAATAAACGTGTGCTATGTGTATCAATATGGATAAACAGTACTGAACAAAAGGTATGCATGTAGAAAATAAACATTTTATAATATTTTATAAAACATGCAGAGCAATGCCTTACTATTTTTATTAATATAAGCTATGAATAAAAGTACATAAATATCTATGGAAATGATCTATACAAAATTCAGGATAGAAGATTACCTCTGGGAAAGTTATGGAGGGGAGTGAAATACAATTTGGGAGAGTTTTTGTTTAGGGGTTCTTTTTTAACTGAAATAATTGTGGCAAAAGTTAAATTTGGTAAAGCTTGATTGTGGGTATAGGAATGTCAAATACATTATTTTTATTTTGTCTATATCTGAAATATTTCTTAATTATAAAAATATAAATATGAAAAGAAGTCTGTTGGTTTAGAAACCTGAATGGCTGACAGCTGGCAAATAAAGTTGGTAGAAGTAAGGCACTTGCATTTCCTGCTAAATGACAGAGTAAGCTAAAGCTAATAGCTACAGACACTACACAGATGCTGAGCGGGGTGGCCCCTGCTCTCCTCTGCAGCCATGGAAACATCACTGCCACCATGGTGGTGGAGGCAAGATGCCCCGAGAGTGGGCAGATTCTACAGGCATTGAGAGGGACTGTGTGTGAGGAAGACGTAGACTTTCTTTTTCTGTTTCAGTAGGAAGCTGTTCTCCTGAGTTCATGTTGGAAGTTAAAGGGACATTTGACTGACTATGTGACAGTCTCTGAAGCAAGCTATAGCTGGGAATGACAAAAGTGATCCAAGATCTTTGAAACCAATAGGATCTATATAGAAAAAAGGAAACCTGATATATACAGATACTCTATTCGCTTATATCTTTCTTGAAAGGATATACTCCCTTGGAGTTTATATGTTCATGTGGATAAGCAATGCTTCATATTTATTTGGTTACTGGTTAAAGAGTGTATGCTTATAAAATCAAGTATCAGGGATCCAGTAGGTAGAACTAAACTGAATGCAAGCTATAATGGAAGGAAAATAGAAGTAGGGATCTGTTGACCTGCATTTTCAATAAAAAGATATATTTACCTCAGCCAGTGACTTTGTTTCTTTGAACTTTAATATCCCCATTTATAACTGTAAAATTAAAATTGTTAATATCCACCTCAAAGAATTACTATGAGATATGGAAAAGATGATGGGATATGGGAAAAAACTGTATAGGCATCTGTTACGTTTATTATGCCTATTACACATAAGGATACAGACAGACAGGTAGACAGGCAGATAAATAAAATAATAGATAGATAGATGATAGATAGATAGATAGGTAGACCTAAAATCCTTCTCTAAAGGATGTGGCTAAAATCCTTCTCTCTAAGTAATCCAGTCATTCATTCAGGCCAAGTGATTCAAATATAATAATAATAAAGTAAAATAAACTTGCATTCCTGTTCTCCAGGATCTATGTTGCTAAATAATTAGCATATTAAATAGGGGGGGCAATTGTTTTGATAGAAATATCTATATTATCCTGAATATTAATTCATTTAATAGGATACTGAGCACCTGTTTTTGTGTCACATAGTCTGCTAGGTGATGAAGATACAAAGATAGATAGAATGCCGTATCTTCCCTTTACCTAAATGTTCATACGCCTTTAATGTGGCCTTTGGGGTCCTAATTCTAGATGACAGCAAGTACTAGGATATCTAATGGAAAGATATGGAGGAGGGGAGGTCTTGACCTCCATGTGCTTAAGACACAAAATGCAAATTCTTTTTAGATATAAAAGGAAAAATGAAGTTCAATTAGCTGATTTTAATTTACTGTGAGTGATTTCTTATTATGGCTATGAGTCTCTGTTTAATGTCAATTGTCTGATAGCATGAGTTTTACATCCAGTTAATATATCTTTCTGCCATGATTTTTATGGTACATTAAATATAAAATTGCAGTAATAATGATGCCAGCCATCTTTTTAATTTCAAAATTGTAAAGATTTCCGTTGTATTATGGCTTTATGAACATTTACAAATTCAAATTTAGAAATAACTTAAAATACCAGTTGATCATTGTTCATTTTTATTAATTCTATCACTTCAAATGTTTTGTGTGGTGAAACAAATCCTTCACTTTCTACCTAAACACTCTAGACATGTCAGTCACACAAAAATGAGGTCCCTAGAAGCTGGCATTCCCAGACAATGGAAAAAGAGAACGGCCTACTCATTTATCATGTAGCAATCTGACACCTTGTTTGATTACCCCCTCTCAGAAGCTGCCGATTCAGGACAGTGGAGGGATCCCAAGCTACAGCACCATCATTATTCAGAAACTGTGGTCAGTGAGCCAGACTTTGCAAAAACCATGTTTTGTGAGTCTGGCATTGTGTTTTTAAAATACTTGAATCTACTGATGATAGATGGGATATAAAGCTTTTACATAAAACTCCAGATCCCCAGCCTGTCTTGAAAATTTGGTGTGTTTAGCAACAGTGAGTATCTATTCCTTCCAGCCCTGGCATATACTTATTACACCTGGTATTAGAGCTCTAGGGGGCCTGGACTCGTCCAGAAGCTGGATTTGGCTCAGAGAACTATGAATAGACAAAAGTCCCCAGTCCTCAGCTTTTTTTGGAAAACTATACCTGACAACACTGGGTCCACAATCCTGCATGGCAGCAAATAAACTGGAGCTGAGTAGATAGCTATCAGTACTGCCCACCGTTCTCTATTGTTTATATCTTGTCTTCTTTACATGCATTTACTTGTGCCCACTTTGGTAGACTGTGTTACTGATCACCATATTTGTTACCTCCCCCTACTGCAGGATTTTTTTCTTCCCAACCCAATGACATCAGGCTTGGCTACGTAACTTACTGTGGCCAATGAATTGGGGCATATGCCACTTCCAAGCAGAAGTTTTAAGAGCCATCATGTAGCTCTGCCTTCTGCATTTTTCCCCCAGCCAAGAGATCAGGATTCCCCAGATGGTGGCTGCTTCTTTGGTCCCAGAAAAAAGATGATAAGAACTGAAGCAAACTCATGATGTGCATGTAGCATGAGCAAAAATAAGAGACTGGGGTGTCATATTCTATCACAGAAGAGCTTAGCCTAAGCTAAACCATACATCCCTCTAGTTCCTCTAGCCATGCTATTCTCTCCAACATCAGCAACTATCTCTTGCTTGCCTAAAAAAGAAGATGTATTTGATCCAGTGATCTAAACCTGAATGTTTTGAGAAAGGGGAGTATATAGAGCACGGTAAAAATGTCCAGTTGTTATATAAAATGACATATATATTTCCTCCATTGGTTTATAATTTAGAGTGAAATGGATGTAAATTAATATTAACCGAAGTTTTACCGTGTGCTGGGTGTTTTTCATGCTTTACCTCATTTTAAAAGATCAATATTACTTAACTGTAGAGTTAGTATTCTTCCGAGTTTTCAAACAAGTAAATTGAGGCTCAGAAACCTGGACGAACGCCTGTATTCAAATATGTGTTTATTTTTTAGTCCAAAGCTTATGTTCTTTTTTTCTAAGCCCACTCAATTCTTAAAAGTGCAGATTCTAGGAAGTCTTCTTCAAAAAACTCTACTCAATAATATGGCAGCATTTAAGTTTTACCTGACTTTTGAATAGAGACAGCGATTCCTTCATGGGTCTGTGACATCCCATGATAAAGTTGCATTCCACCCCTCTGGATGTGGATAAATGATATAAATAGGAAAATATGGCACTTTTTTTCTCCCAAAATGTTCCATATCACCCATAAAGAAAGAACTGTCATTTATTTTTAGTTATGACCTTTCTGTGTTTTTATAACAAAATATGTTTTTCTGTGAGAAATGATAATGGCCATAGATGTTGATTTTATGGAATGTCTTTATCTGGAAACATGAAGTCACCATGATGTAGTCCTCACTTTCTGCAATTGTCCTGCCCTTGTGTGCTGGGATGTGTTTTGAAACATGAAAAAACTGTGCTGTTTTTCTCCCCCTGTAATCCTTTTTAACGTGAAAACCCTCCTCACCATGAAAACTAGACATCAGGCACTTTTTGCCTCAGGCGAAGATCATTTAAACAGAAATGAAGTGTTTTGAGTTTTGAAATGGACTTTTAAAACTCACAGTATGGATAATTTAAAAGAAATCTTTTTTAACTTCAAAATCTTGGCTTTAAATATTAAACGCTACTGCTCAGTAGAATGCAAGACGTAAAGCTTATATCATAAGCCATGGTCATAGAAAAATCTATGATTGGTTTGAATCAATTTTTCTTACAATCTTCTTAAATTAACAAATATGAATAGGGACAGGAGACAGGTATTAAAGAAAAGGAGTCACTGTGGTTGCCAAGGGGGCAGGAGGGTGGGAGAGGGATGGATTGGGAGTTTGGGGTCAGCAGATGCAAACCATTATATATAGAATGGATAAACAACAAGGTCCTCCTGTATAGCACAGGGAAATATATTCAATATGCTGTGAGAAACCATAAAGGAATAGAATTTTTAAAAGAATATATATATATATGTATAAGTGAATCACTTTGCTGTACAGCAGAAATTAATGCGACGTTGTATATTAACTATAGATTAATTTAAAAATTAAATAAACAAAAAAATATAAAGAAAAGGAGTCACAAGCAAAAGTAGGAGATTTAGATGTTGATGTGAGCCTTTGAAAAGGAGCTTTGGATCCTGTTCCTTGTACTACTTTGCCTCCAAGCCTGGTATTTGGGGATCTTAAAGCCAACAGAATCAGTGCCTCCATCTCTGGGAGATGCCAAGCCTTACAGTCAGTCTCACGTGGTATGAAACAGCAGGAAACGGCTGTGACGTGTCTAGACAAGCAAGGCTTGACAAAGCGCCCACCAATCATTTCACAGCCTACAGAACTTTCCTTGACCAAAGATTGGAGTTAGTGAGAAAAAGTCAGTAGATCTGAAGGGCCTGTGATCAGGGTAAGGACGCTAAGTGACTTGTATGGGCCAATGACTTAAGCATGGAAAGAATGGACCTTTTGGATGGATGTCTGTTGGGATTGATGCTGATGACAAAACAAACAAACAGAAAGAAAGTGCAAACTCTGTTAACTGATACCAGCCTGGGCTGAGGATGAAGACTCTTGACCGGGTTTCCTGACATGGCCTCGGGAGAAAGGAGGTAACCTCGCACTGACTAAAAATCCTAACTGGACCAAGGAAACCCTGCTAATTGAGTAAAATGCAGGTCCATAATCAAAATTAATTTCAGTTATTAAAAAAAAGCAAAGTTACTTTTTGCATGTATCATTGTAAGAAATCCAAACTTTTTGCCCGTTACACATAAACCCCCAACATCTGCAGTCTTACAGCTGTTGATGCCTGTTTCATTGTGGTCCCTATTAGATATGACTTACACCAAAATAGAGGCTTTTATGGGATAGTGTTCTGTATAATAAATGACACAAGGTGACTGCCCTTATAAAGCAAATGTGAGAGGTTATAGAATGAAAAGGGAGTTGCCAACTGGAAGTTACTCAGAAGGTAAATGACCCATTTATGGTTAAGGGATATTTAAACAGCTCATCCATCATAGATGATGTGCTGTTCTCCAATAACAGGAAATCACAGAAGGAGCAATGGGTGTGTTGGACAGTGGTGGATAATAAGAGGAAGGTAGGAAGCAACAAGAAGTACCTTCAGAATTTAAAGAATGACAGCAAGAGGCACTGGGGCTTCCTAAAGAAAAGGGGCACAGGATAAGGGCTATTGCTAAAAGACTTTGTAGGAGTTCTGTTATTTTCTCACATATCACTATTTTTATTGTGTTTTCTCACACTGAATGGCAATTAGACACTTTCTTTAAAAGATTCATATTCTCATTCTGAGGATTCAGCAACTAAAGCCCCTTTGCTGGGAAAGTATAGCCTTTTTATGACCCAATTATATTCATAGGTTCAGACAACTAAAACAAACAAACAAAAAAACAGTGTTATAGTTCTGGAAAGAAGATGCCCCAAACTCTGTAGTTTGGAGAGAAAGAAAGAATCTCACCAAAAACCAGTTGTGGACCTAGAATTTGATCTCTAGTTAACAGTAAGATGACAATGTATACAAATTCCTAGTGAAGCATAAAGCCCATTTCCACCTTCCTATGGATTTATACCTTGACACAGAATGTGCAAAGAGATGAAACTTTGAAATCCTTTCAGAGGAAAACTGTCCTTACAGTTTCTAGTGAGAAAAATACAGTGTTTTGGAGAAAATGGGTTTTGTTTGGGGCCACCAAAATTTGAACAGCAAATACCTTCACATTATTTGTGGCATGACTGGTATTTGGTGAAGTGAGCTAAAGACACATACTTCAATCTGGACTCATGTCTTTTTTGAATCCATCAAAGGCATCTGGGAAGGAAAAGGTAATCAATCCCAAGCGTGGTTGGGCTAGAGATTGTCTTTCTGTTCTGCAGGAGGTGGCTTTCTCTGTCTGAGCGACATGGGAACCCAGAGCAGTAGGTAAGGGCTTGTGAGCCCCAAGAGAAGCAGCTGCTAACAGATTTGAAGAGGACCCTATTCACGGTCCAGGATCAGAACAGTAGAGGAGCACTGCCTGTGATCAGCACAAGGCAAAGTGCCACCATCGGAGCAGGAAGGAGGCAATGAGACGTGGCCACAAGGGCACTGTGGAAGTCTGAGTACCCAGGGATTCTCTGAAATATCTGACAGAGGTGTCAAGGTTCTGCTGTCACGCAGGTGAGAGAGAAAATATAGACCTTTGGGCTATGTATATTATTTAAGATCCCTCATGGGGAAAATATGTACAGAGACTAAATAGAGTAACACTTGAAAATAATGCTTTGAAAATCACATACAGTATTTAAAGAAAGTGATACTAATGACGGATAGAAACTACAACATCAGAGACAAGAAAAATAATACTCAAAGTCAATCACAAACACACTCTGCAATTTTACTGCCTGAGTCTAAAACATTTTGCTGACTTCACCATTACTGCACTTTCCTGCTGTAAAGTCAAGGGGGTTGAACACAGGATTATATTGCTCAGCTTTTGAAAAGAGTTGTAAAAAGTGAATAGCTCTACTTGGTCCCTGCTACTATGTGGTAGACTATTTCTACAATAAGTTCCTTTTTAAAATTATTTTCATTTTATTCATCAGAAGTTTAATATTCTCTTTCTTTTTTTGGATATATATTTTTTTTACATCTTTATTGGAGTATAATTGCTTTACAATGGTGTGTTAGTTTCTGCTTTATTACAAAGTGAATCAGTTACACATATACATATGTTCCCATATCTCCTCCCTCTTGCATCTCCCTCCCACCCTCCCTATCCCACCCCTCCAGGCGGTCACAAAGCACCGAGCTGATCTCCCTGTGCTATGCGGCTGCTTCCCACTAGCTATCTATTTTACATTTGGTAGTGTATATATGTCCATGCCACTCTCTTCATCCCAGCTTACCCTTCCCACTCCCCATGTCCTCAAGTCCATTCTCTGCGTCTGCATCTTTATTCCTGTCCTGCCCCCTAGGTTCTTCAGAACCATTTTTTATTTTGTTATATTCCATATAGCTGTCAGCATATAGTATTTATTTTTCTCTTTCTGACTTACTTCACTCTGTATGACAGACTCTCGGTCCACCTTAAAAGCTAGTAGCCAAGCCATTGGTCAGATCTGTTCATATGTGTTTGTATGTGTGCGTGTGTGTGTATCTATACACATATACACATAAAAATGTGCTGTTGGTCCTCATTTGCAAAGGCCCTCCTCCCTCTGTGTGTGACCACTTGCTGAGTGAGGTCTTAGTGACCCTCCCTTATTGACAACCAAGCGGTCTGTCCCCACAGTGTTCTTCAGCACAGAGAAGCACCCCTTTTATATGTTAAGATGATCAGTGCCCTAATTTGACATTTTTCAAAGGATGACCTCGCCCTGGTAGCTTTCATTTAATCAGGGTTCCGCAGAACTTGCGACAAAGGCTTTCTGACTCAGTCAGGAGGCCTCTGAACTCCATAGCTTCATGCAGAATGCTACCTAATTTGACCCAGTTCTTCCTGGCGAACAAGAATCCTTTTAAAGGAAACACTGGAATGGAGTCAGTGCCAACACAGCACACTGGACAGATGTTCAAAAATAAAGCTCGGAGCCCCATTTGCCCTGTTTTCTGATATTTGTCTGGCTGTTAAGGAATTTAGTCTTCCTGAGACTCATCCAGAAAATGAGGGAAACATTTACCTCATGCAGGCTCCAAGGAGGATGAGAGAAATAATAAATATAAAGCAACATCTAATGCATCTTAATGGTCGTCCCTCTCTTGTTGAGATCCGGATAATCAAGTTGTCTACCTGCCTTCACCCCATCTCTGCTGAACTCCATCACAACATAAATTTGGTAAAAGCAGAACACGGCTTTCATCAGGTCTAAGACAGGCCCACCCTAATTCCTGGTCCAAAATCACTTCTCACCAGATTCCCACCCTGAGAGACCTAGTTCTGCCTCTGCTTCTGGATATGAACTCACACCTGCACATGAGCTCAACTTCCCCTGAGCTCCCCATGCCTGCTGGCATCAGGCCCTTCTGAAATACAGATGCCCATTGTCTTTGGGAGCCTGAGACTTTCTCTGCCCTGTGTGCTCCAGTTCTTAGAAATGCACTTCTGCCCTGATGCCTTTTTTCAATTCCTCTTTCCAAACCTCCTCCGCACGCCTGCCCTCTCTTGGCTCTAACTTTCCTTCTCACTACTCTCACCCCACTTCCTGACTCAAAGGCTGTGAACCATGCTTCAAATTCCTGCTAACTGGCTAAGACCCACCTTCCAGCTGATTCATCCCCAAACCAACTGTCTACTGCCTTTTCTGAGTACTCTCACCATAGATCCTCATATGCCTCATCACCATCACACTTTTACTTTGTCTCAAACATCTGGATTGCCAGCCACATGCACCTAGATGCTCTCTATTTTTGCCTTACTACCTGAGGAACCATGTTTATTTTTTTCTAGTTGCTAGTTTAAAATTTTTTTTTAACCATTTATGCCACTGCATCATTGAGGACCATCCTGTGCTACTACGGGTGACTGAGATATTGTATGCTAGATCCTGCATAAGATTTCTCTAAGTAAGTCTTTTCTTTGGAGGCACTGAGGGCACTACAGGCCTAGCTGTCCTATGTAAGGCCTGGGCATTGGGAGCACCTCCTCAATATTTTTCTGTGTAACTTGGTCTGGCTCCAGGGAGTGGCCAGAATTCCAGATTCCAGACTACTTCTTCCTGCCCCATGTTACTACAAGTAATCTGAAGTCAGTATGATCATACATATATCATATATCACATATGATCACTCAAACACAATAAGAATAGACACCGCTGTGAGGTATGGAATATTAGGGTGGCAGTGCATGGGTGAGGAAGGCTGGGGGTTGAGTTGAGTCCTAGAAGTGCCTATTCACTAAAGCACTACACATGCAGAGAACTAACTGGATATCAAAAACTAATCTAGACATTACCTGGGGTGAAAAGTGGGTGATTCCAGTTCAGTAGATGGTGCATAAAAGCAGTGACAACTCAGTGACAGACAATAATATCAAGTCATCATTGCTCATAGAGATCTACCCTTTGTGTCAGGCCCCCAGTCAAAAGCTGGACAGCAGATGTTTGTGACTCAAAGAGAAAGTAAGAGCTAAATACTCAGAGGAGGCAAAGACTTACTACAAAAATCAATTTGGAGCAACATAGCAGTCTTACGTGTGACATTAGGCACCTAACAAAGTAGATGTACAGGAGTTAGAAAGCGTTGGGAGTGAAAGGCCAAGGTGATCCCAGGGCTCTTTCCAGCATATCAGGCACTGACAAGGTTAGTAGCACAGCCAGCATCAGATGGAGAGAGTAGGGACACTGACCTTCCTTTCTGACTGGAGGGAAATAAGTTTGGGTCTGCAAGTGAAATTCATGACTATATCCAATTAAAGAGAAAAGCACGGGATACAGGAAAAATTATTATAGTTACACCATTGCTCAATGACTTTGATGATGCCTCAAAAAGGCTCGAATTTGAATCCTCAAACTGTTACCTACAGCCTGTCAATCATATGGCAGGTTCCAGTCCTTTCACTTCCTGGCCAGATCTTTAGTAGTGAGCTTCTAGTTCTACATCATGGCATCGGGTACAGCTCCTCAAACTTTCTCCTGTTTCTGCCTCTGTGACTTTGCTCTAGTGCCTCATCTGCAATTTGCTTTTCTCTTTCTGTTACCTTCCCAAGGCCTGAAAAGTCATCAGAAATGCTCTAGCTCTTGTGGTCACTGTGTATCCATAAAGCACTTTTCTGAGCTTTGAACTGTTAGTTTGCTGTATGTGAGGGTTTGAAATCATCTCAGGGACATGAATTCTTTGGAATTCTTTCTGAATCTTAATTCAAAACCTTGCATATGATAGAGACTTCAGAAATATTTGATGATTGATGAATTAGGCATGCATACCCAGACACAAGTTAACTGAGTATTCTCAAGGTAAAAGTCAAGCAATGTTTCAAAGGAAGGGTGTTGGTATTACCCAATGGCATACTGGTATGCTTGCACTATACATACTATCTATGTTCATGTTAAGTTAAAAAATAAAAATTAAAAGCAAAATCATTTTGCAATTGTTATGTATTTTATATTATATATTAAGTAGGGTTATTATATATAGTTATATAATGTTATATACCATATGTTCTATGTTATATATTATTTATTAGATGTTATATATTATATATTTTATCCATATATCACTACTGTTTTACCAATATGCCCGTGACTAATTGTAATTGCATGGTAGTCAACGGTCTTAATGGATTTCAGGTTTTAAGTATGAAAATCTCAACTTTCATCATCTCTATTGTGACCTTCTGGAGAAATATGGATAGCCATCAGTACATACCATAAAAATACTGGTGTTTACCTTTATATAAGCTTTACAAAACACTTTACATTTCTCAAGGCTCTTTCATACCTTAGCTCCATTTATAAAATATCCTCCCATTTTTTTGAAGCAATGTGGGATATGTATAAAATTCTAAAACTCAGTCTACAGGTTAAAAAGTCTTGTTTTCTTGCAGTTAAGATAATTTATTTTCTTTGAAGCAATCATATTGCCTGTGAATAGATTTATGGATGCAGAGAATCGTTGGATTTAACTTTAGGCTTTGTTTTGAAAATATATTTATCACTTGTGATGGGATAATCAAGGTTCAAAGTGATTCTATGGAGAATTCCAAATGTTGTCTTTAAGACCAGGAGGGAACTTCAAAGGTCCAAATTATGACAGAAGCTCTGGGCCTAAAAGCCACATCTCCAGATATTTGTGTTGCCGAGACACAATGTCAAAGAATGAAAGAACCCAGAATGAGGAGTGGTATGAATAATTACGATCAAGGTGACCTGAAAATGGTCCAGAGCAATGTGTGTGGTAAGAGTGACAGAGGGAATTGGTTTTTCTTTGAACTTTAATCCTGTATTTGTTAATAGAATAGTAGTAAAATGGGCTTCCTCTCACTTCATTTCTATATTTTTACAGATTATATGTTTTTCCTCTTGTTTCTTTATTGACTATAAAATTTCTTTAAAATCTTTTTCTTGTTTCTAGAAGTTAAATGTTAACTTGAATCTGTCTATTGATTACATCAATATATTTTGCATATTTTATCCTTCTTGTTATCTATACTACTTTGCACACTGTACCTTTCATATTTCATTCCTTGGTAAGAATGAAATGCTTTTACTTTTTTCTTCTTTCCTTTTTCCTCTTGAGAACTAAATTTTTTAAAAATATTTCTTCTGAGAGAACAAAATAACATTTTAAACAAATTATCTGCAATTCAACTAAGTGTATGATTAACACAGTACAGATGTTTTCATTTTAGGCCTCCTTCTTTGCATTACACTTTCCTCTGGCATTAACTTGCTACTACAGAAGAGAAGAACAGAGACTGATAGAACTCCCTGTGGTTGATGGTACACTTGAAACTTCGCAAAGACACATCTCTTGTTTGTGACATATCTTAACAGCTTATGCAACAAAAATTAGAGCTATGTCCAGTTACCTCAGGTAGCCGAAGTTTATTGTCAGGACACAAAACACAGGAGTGAGAAATATCTCAGAAGTAACACATTCAGGTTTTCGGTGAATTGGCATGCTATCCTTCACTTGTGGTAATCTGCCACAGATTCTGTTCTGATGGCCCGGCAGAAATTCTAGTTGTCTGCATGTTGGGGTCTAACTTTTCCTTCTGTGATTTTCTCACTAGTTGCTGCTTCCTCCTGTTTCATTGATTTCTCCTGTCAACTTCTGTGATTTACGTTTCTCCCTCCCCCCTGCCCCCTTTGTTCCTTAGGACATCACTCTATTTGATAGAGTCTATCATCTGCGTGTCTCTCTCTTACTGGTCACAGGTGACAACTTCCGGCAACTGGAAGTCAACGGTTAGAGACCAGAGGTGAGAGCATTTTTTATAGTTTTTAGCATGCCTTGTGTATTTATTTTTACCGATCTCCTTTTTGACATTCAAGGAGCCAAAGTGTTCGAAGATATTTTATCACTGGAAGACATTAAAACATCGAAATTTGAGATTATCCCTTGTACAACTCCTTGACTTCGTGTGACCTTGACTAGTAGAGCTTTTAGCCATTTTATAGACAGAGGTGACATATAGGGGTCTTGTCAACGATCATGAAATATGAAGCAATTTGACTTAGTCATTTGTCAGTTCAATCTCAACTCTGTTTTTAAGCTTCTTTTACCTTAATGAGGTTCACCCGCCTCTATTCAACCACTGTATTTGACCTACCTTTTATAACTGGAGCTTGACAAAATGAAAGTGTTACTATCTAAAACCTTTTTTTAAACTAAAGAGCCCATTATGAATGGCCAAGAATATTAGACAAGATATCTAGGAAGTGCTATAGGTTAAACTCCCTAATCGAGCTTTTCCTTTAGTTTGAAAAATAAGAGTCTTACCAGGTTATTTCAATAAAAATTCTCCTTAAACAAGAAATAGTAAGTATATTATTTCTTAAAAGAATATTCCCTGAAAAAGTAACATTTCCCACAGAAGATATTTCCTAAAGGAACTAACTGAATATTAAACATAGTAGAATAAAATCATACATAACAGTATGTCATTTCCTACTTCTAAACTGTGTTTGTTTAATCACAGTTCAAAAAGACCAAAACAAATAGAAAATGGTAATAAATATTTTTATTCTAAGCATGCACTAGATAAAACTTCTTTCCAATTGCCTTTTTCTTAGTTTATTTTCTCTTAAAAAAAAGCTTTCTGCTTTTATGTCAGTGTCTTTATTTATAAAAAAGGTATTAAAGAACACTTAAGTGTATTATAGTTGTTTCCTCGTAAATCACACTGCTGCCTCCCAGTTAACACATTGATACTTGAAGCTGATGTAACTTTATAAAGACTATTGTTTTTATGTGTGTATAATTTGCAAAACAAAACTCATGAGCTTGCTGTATTCTAAGTTAAAGGGCTGTTGTTCTAATTCCTACAACTGCGCATCTTTTAAAACAAGTACATAACTATTATTTCCTTTCAATCTCCCTTTCCTATGATATTTCGGTTTTCAGATTTTCGAGCTAGAAGTGCAATATAAATATAGGAATTAATATTGCCAGAAAAATGGGTTTAATAATTGCATAACTCTCGCTGACTGTGCATTTCAGCCAAATCATTCTCAATAATGCTACAGCAAAATTTATGGTTTTCAAGTAGTAATTTGTCATCTTAGCCTGTAAAAAGATGACTGATTTGGACAGTAATGTTATGAGTGTTAATATCTAAAAAGGAATTTGAGTTAGAGGTCAGAAAGTATTTTTATCTTGAAAATATTTATAGTGAATGTGGCTTCAGTTCCTGTGGGTTCCTATCCCTTGAGGATTTCTTTGAGATCCAGGTTTAAATGAACCAGAAAACTTAAACTCAAAACTCATCTCACACTGCCAAACTACATGGTTTCTGCCTGAAATAATAAATCAAACTTGAAATTCAGCCCAGATTTGTTCAAAACTCCAATTTCATGAAATCACCAAGGTCCTTCAACTTTAATAAAACTTGCTGTAAACCTAAAGCAAGTATGTAAAACAGAAATCAGGTAAAATACTAATAAATCCACACACTCAATATGGATCAATTTATTAGTAAATAATCTTTTTTTGCTCATCATGATTTCTGCAGATTATATATGGGGACCCTATAGATAATTAACATAGGAAATTTAAAAGGCAACATATTAAACATTAAAAAATTGAAGTTATCGATGAAGCTTCTCAAAATAGCACAGAAAAAGAAATGAAAACAAGGGAAGACTCTCTTCTTCATCTTTCCTGGATTACCATGAAGTTCCAAATCATCCTGTCCTCAACCATTAATAATAATTCTGCCCACATGGAAGTGATAATGAAGGCAAAGTAGCAAAAAAAGGAAAAGAAATATGAAAATTCTGAATCATTTTATTGGATAAAGATATAAAACTGCCTATAAAGTATTCTTAATGCCTTCATTTTCAGAGTTTTAAACTTTAACTTCACAGTGTCACTGACTTGAGTATTCCATTGCATGGAGGAGGAGAGAGATGAAGTGATAAGAAAAAAGTTTTAAACATAAGGTAGCAAAAAAGCCATCTGGTGGGAACAGCAATTGAATGAGTAAGAAAACTGTGAATCTTCGAAAGAAGTTTTATCTAAATGTGAGTTAGATTCTGAGGGTTTAACAGTGATGAAAGTTAAAAAAAATTTTTAATTAAAATAAAAACATTAAGAACTTTGATCTGTTAGCATTGATAAACACAAGAAGCCAGTATCTTAGCTCCTGGGAATTATTCCCAAGAGTTTTCAAAAGCAAGTACATATTCTCTACTTTTCATGGCTGAGAACAAAATGCTTGTGTTTTCATTGCTTTTTGTTGACGTATTTTAAAAGTATTGTTTGTACATTCTAGTTGGGTGTGGGTTGAGCAGCTGGGATTTTGTGGAGTGACAGCAAATATGTGGGCAGAACTGAACTCAATATCCCAACCAATTGGCTACTTCAAGATGGTAGCGTGGCTTGCTAACTGAAGTCACCCTACCAGTTGAACTGAATTTAAAGACTTCTCAGAAAATGGAGCCCACTGAGATGATGGAAAGCTACCAAAACTAACCAGGTTTAATGTTTATAACTGCCAGTGTAGAACTGGATTCTTGATATTCAAATGCACTCACTATTCATATAATCATTTTTTGAAAGGGGCAATGCGTTATATCATAACCTAGTGACTCTTAAGAACTACTTAGAGTACTTCCTACATTGGCTCAATAAAAGGATGGAGTGATTATATTATGAGTCTATCTCCCCTATGAACAAACACTCATTCTGATTTTTCATTCTTACCTTTCTTGAGAGCTTTTCTGTAGTTTAGAGAGTGTGGTTGGTGTGGCTGCCTGGGAGTCAAAGCATATAGTAAACCTTGAATTGATAATCTCTGGATATTTATGGCATCATTTTATTGTGAAAAGTCTTCAAAAGACACCAAACACGGAATGTATAGACTTGCACAAAGGAAATGCAAATGGCCGCGTGGTCTTAGTATTTCATGGCCCTCAGGGAAATCCTCTGGGACAACAATGCTCAGAACACATTATAAGGTTCCTCATACCACAGAGTTTTGATATGGCTCCTGTGAAATGTGTCTTAAGTGCCATCAGTGTAGTTTTTAAATTCCATGTGCTAGTGATAGTGCTATTCCATAGTGCTATTCCTAGTGATATCCATATTGGATTTTTCAGCTAGAACAATAATCCTTTAGCTGAGATGAGATATACTACATTTTTATGCCTTTCCCCAGATTCAACTCCTCATTTTTCAGCCTAGTCAAGCTGTTTAATGAACCATTATATTATGTGTATGTGAAATACTGAATACCTATGCCAATGCATTGATGATAAAAGGAAAATTGTAGATTCTTTATGCATGAGGGTTGTCTAAATGTAATACATAGTCCCAGTGACTTAGCTGATACGGCTGTTAGACAGGCATCCCCTTTCTCTCCCTCTCATAATTCTGTTTTCCTTCCAAAATTTGATCTTGACAGACAAAATAGAATCGCTCTCTGATAGTAGTATACAAGTGGCTATTTGCTTTTTGCAATAACTTTCAAAAAAACTATTAAAAATTATGAAGATGTGACTGTGAACCAAAGAGATAAGACACTAACAAAGCAAGACTTAAAGTCAAAAGGCATCACTTTTCTTTTCTTTTCCTTTCTTTCTCCCCGTTCCTATCACCTGCCCCCCTCCTCTTCTCCTCCTACTTCTTCTGTGACTGTATATCTATCCAATTTAAATTTTGACCACCTTTTTGGAAACACACTGCACTAAGTACTAAGGAGCATGACAACAGGACACAATGCAGAAGACTGATATTATTCATTCATTCAACAACTATTTCTGGAGCACATACTATATATTCAGTACTATTCTAGGTTCATAGAATATACTGGTGAACAAAATAACAAAAAGCTCTATCCTTGTGGGAGTTATCTTTTAGTGATAAAGTCAGACCATAGACAACAACATAATAAATATATAAGCAAACTTTACAATATGTGTTGTGGGATGTGACAAGTCAAGTGTAAAACATTCAGCAGGCCAAGGGGTTCAGGAATGTGGAGGTGACAAGCATGAGAAGAGGGGTGGGTAGCAAATAACATTTGAAATAGTAAGCCTTTTGAAACAGCTGACATTTGAGCAACGATTTGAAGGAGTTAGCCAACCCTCAAGTTAGACAACCTCCAAGACACTCAAAGTTATGGGCAAGAAGTACATAGCTAGACTAAACGTGACAGAAAACACCAAAAAGCAACATATCTACCAAAGAACAAATTGGTAGAATATAGTGGGTCTCTGTGGGTGCTGAAGAAATGCATAGCACAGAAATGATTAGAATTTACGATGATAATAAGTACTGAATGAAGGAAAGAGAACATTCCTGCTGAGAGCTGAGTAGGGTTTAAAGGTGGAAAGAAAGAAATGCTGTGATATGAATGAGTAAATCTTTTTAATGAGTCAACTTAATTTTATCCTACTGATGACCTGGAAAGACCTCCAAACTGGAGTTTCTCTACTTTCAATCATGAAACTTACACTGGGGATTTATGTGAGCCTAGGAAGGTTAATCAGATTAATTAAAAGGAATGACAAATCTGGATTCAACCTATTAACATAGAGGAGATAAGGATGAAAACTTTAAAATTATTAACGATGGTAAATCAAGCTTTGCAAAGCCAGGGAGTCAACAGAATACCCTGCAGCATGAACTTCGAGGTAATGGTGCCACAGGAAGAAGGTGACAGTGGGATGGGATACAGAGAGAACCACAAGCCTTGCTGTGTTCTAAATGGAAATACAAAGATGGCACAGAGAATGTCTTGGAACTGAACTTTTAATCTCACAAAGGAAAAAAAAAATCATGTGGACTTCCCTGGTGGTGCAGTAGTTAAGAATCCGCCTGCCAAAGCAGGGGACATGGGTTCAAGCCCTGCTCCGGGAAGATCCCACATGCTGCGGAGCAACTAAGCCTGTGTGTCACGGCTGAGACTGCGCTCTAGAGCCCATGAGCCACAACTACTGAGCCCACGTGCCACAACTACTGAAGCCCATGCGCCTGGAGTCCATGCTCCGCAACAAGAGAAGCCACCGCAGTGAGAAGCCCGCACACCGCAACGAAGAATGGCCCCCCACAACTAGAGAAAGCCTGCACAGCAACAAAGACCCAACGCAGCCAAAAATAAATAAATAAAAATAAATTTATTTAAAAAAAAATCATGTGAACAAACAAATACTGGAAAAAGTTTAGTTTATGTAGTAAACTAGTAAACTAGTTTAGTTTATGTAGTAAAAGAAATTATAAGACAGCAATTTTAGATAAGCTGAAAATTGAATAAAATGTTACTAGTATTGGATAAACTTTATGCTAAAATGGTTAAAGAATTCAGAGAAGTAATATAACTCAAAGTGTATGCAAGATAATTAATATAGTTTATAAAATATTTTCCAAGTTAAGGTTATATTTAATGAATGAATTTGTATGAATATCTGTAACAGAGATAATTTAAAGGTACAAGAAGTACATTAAGCCATTTATAAAAGTTAAAAGGCAAGTTAATAGATATATTTAACATTGTAGAACAGTTTGCTTTATATAATTTTCATCAGCATTTACATTTTGTTTGACTTAGGTTTTGTGGGTGTATGGAAGAATGTGTCACCTTGGAATTATTTTTGCTCAAGTTCTCACGCATGGGATCAAGAAGGAAAGAAAGTTATGCCTCCCAATATTTTTATGGAAAACGTGCCAAATCTGAAAGAATCTCATGAAAATCTGTACCCCTTTCTATTATACTAGATTAATATTAATAAATATTTTTTAATTTTAATAAATAAATATAAAAATATTAATAAATATATATATTTTTTTTGCGGTACGCGGGCCTCTCACTGTTGTGGCCTCTCCCGCTGCAGAGCACAGGCTCCGGACGCGCAGGCTCAGCAGCCATGGCTCACAGGCCCAGCCGCTCCGCGGCATGTGGGATCCTCCCGGACCGGGGCACGAACCCGTGTCCCCTGCATCGGCAGGCGGACTCTCAACCACTGCACCACCAGGGAAGCCCAATAAATACATATTTTTAAATATCCTTTAAAAAAATGTAACTGGCTTAGTTTTTTTTTTTTTCTTTTTTTTTCCTTTGAATTTGCCAAGACTTAGTTCACTTATATTCAACTTCTAGGACAAATTAAAACAAATTAAAATCAAGACCACAACATCATCAACAACCAGTTATTTCCTGAGCACATGATTTTACCCCCAAGTTTCTTTTAATACCAGCATAATACGGTCTCAGAACAGGAGTCCATTGGTGTGATACTCTGGCCCTTCTGATCTCTGAATGTCTTGGATTTCTTATCCTATGTAACATTATATTTAACCTTTCTCGTAAGAGGAAAGCATTCATGCTTTCCAAAGAATGAATTAAAATGGAAATGGAAATTCATGATACTCATTATACAGCTAAGCTACTTTTCCCCAAAGTATTATATTTTCATTTAATGTTCTACAAGAAGAATGATGTGTAAAAGAGATAAGCAAAATAAATTAGAGAAGCAATTTAGGTTTTCCTGTTTATATTAAATTCCATGTGAGCATTTCTTCTGTTGTTTCTTTCTTGCCATAATTTATATTTTCTACAGTATAAGTCAATAAAACTTATTGATATAATCATCAGGTAACTGATGATTATATTTACCTAAGATGGAGACCAGTCATGAAATAATCCATTACATAAAGTATTTCCTCAAAAGTATTAAAAAGAAAATACTTTTATAACCAGCTGCATTTTTAGCAGAAACTAATAACGTATTTTAATGCTGAAACAAAACCAAAAAATCTCTCTAAGGACACCAACCAATGTCTAACTACCCAAGATCACGGAGAATACAGAGAAAGATTTTCAAGATGAAAATAAGACACGTTTGTTTTTTCAAGTATGTTTGCTTTCTATGATATAATTTCCACCTTTTAAAAAACAAAATCATCTAAAGTCCTCCTTATGTTTGTCTAATTATTTCCTCTTGTCAACTTTTTAACAAGTTACTTTTCAGCTGAAAACATCAGGTTAGAATAACTAAGCAGAAATCACCTAAGTAACTTCTCTGTGCTCAAGCAGGATCATACTTTGAAGTTATTCGAGGCCAGGGATTTTTACCTGTGATTCAGGAAGTCCATGAAGTTGGAGGGGAAAATTTCACCACAATGCCATTAAAAAGTTTTTCAACTTTGTTACCAATAGAAGGTAAAGATAGTTTCATATCAACTATAATGTTGTAAATATCCCAAGCTATGATTTATACTCATCACCTTTGGTCTTCTTACTTAATGGGTTATTGAAGAAACATATATTTACATATTGTAAATTTCGTATTTTTAAAGCGATTTAAATGGTTTTATAAGAAGGGATAGGGAGGGTATGAAAAGTAAAAAGAAATTAAGATTGCTAGCAAAAGTGAAATTAATGCATGGACAAGAAAAATGTTGGGGAGAAAATGATGAAAACAATTAGTGTATTTTAAACATCAAGAGAGGTTGAGGTGTGGGTAAGCTTTCCATGTGGAGACATCCAAGAGATCAGGCCTGGGTCTGTAAATTTATAAATTACATAACAGATGTAATTATTGAAATAATAAGACCAGAAGAGTTAGTCCAGGGACAGAATCTTGGGGAATTTATAATTACTTTTAAGAGATTAGGAGATTTAAGAGATAGGTAGAGGAAGAGCAGCTGGAAAAGAAGAAGATACTCAGAAGAGTCAAACCCAGAGAATATAATTCTTTCCTACACAAATAAATAAAATGCAAAGAAAAAAATGAAGCTATGAAGAAACCATTGGATTCAACACACAGCAAACTTTTGGACACTTAAGAAAGCAGCTTTGGTAGAGTACAAAGAACAGGAGTCACTCTGCAAGGACCTCATTTTGGCCCAAATTATACATATGAATTACCTGGCCACTAAGGTCCACATTGGGTGGGAAATCTACTCCACTCTCCATCCAATGACTGCCACATAGCTGTCTGCACAGAAAGGAGACGTTTCATACTTTACAGCATTCTTCCTGTTTATCTATGTTTAGCGTTCTCAGTCATTATTTTCTCTAGAAAAATAGCAACAAAAATTAAACTCTTTCCAAAAGAATCAATTTTCTTTTGAACAAAGGATATTTTCTATACAGTTGATGTTTAAATACTACATATTTATTACGTAATAAAGACCCCCAATTTTATCAATCTGCTTCACTTAATGTAATTTAATATAGTTTTCCTCAGGAGTGTTTAGTTAGAATCCGCACATGATACTGTGTGACTGGAGATTTGAATGTTAAGATGATCAGAGTGAACAGTTCCCAGCAAGACACATGTTGGAAGAGGTACAGTATATCTACCTTAAGATGTAATGACAAAAATTTCAATCCACTTGCAGACATATCCAAACAAATATTATCACTTCATTACTGACTTATGAAAATCTTTACCACACTATTTATGTTATGACATGAAATACTAATTATGAGGCATAAACTTGGTAAATCTAAACGGCAATTTTAAAGAAATCGGAAAGTAGTGTGTACTACAACCAGAACAGTCCTATTTATAACCGCTTTATTGTTGTTAAGTAGATTGAGATCTTAATCTCAACAAAATACTATGTTAAGAGAAGTAGTCAAGAGAAGCAAGTGACATTTTTAAATTCATTGTTTCATATTTTATTTTAAGGCCTATGTTCTATTCTAATTATGTTAACTAAAAGAATTCTATTTTGAGTTTTCATAAATTAATCATCATAAATGAGTTCTAAAATACACACAAAAATTATTAGTTTGATTATTCAATAGACTTCAAAAGACTGACAGAATTTTATATATCTTCCTTTCAAAATAAATAAAAATTTCAAGAGTATAAACTTAACGGGACACCAGTCTTATTTAACAAAATAGCCACAAGAGGTAGAATGATGTACCAAGTTTCCAATTTTAGTAAAAGTCATAGGTTTGAATATAAACTATGTGAGAGCAAAGACCTAGCCCATTTGTTTGCTGCTGTACCCAGAATCTAGGACAAATCCCGGCATATATTAGACTCTCAATAAATACTTGTTGTTGAAGCACTTCTTCCACTTCAGGCTCCTTTCTATTACACCTAAGGAAAAAATCTCATCTCTGTTGCTTTCAGTTGAAACTGTTAACTAAACTAAATAAAAACCTTTAGAGGACTTGTTTTAAAGAACAATTTAATTTGTATATAGGGTGTTTCTAAAGTGGGATTTGATCTTAGATAATGCAAATTCAAAAAAAAAAAACCAGCTTATCCTTTAGCTAAATAATCCTAAAATTTAAATTAATAGGGCCTGAATCTATATCATTTTTTAAAAGAAAGTCCAAGTTAGTCAGCAAAACATACCAGTGGTTAAATTAGGTCCTGTTTACATTTCACTGTGGAATTTATTTTCCACCATTTGGGAGAGTATGAGGGGAAAAAAATCTCTTAGTTTAAGAATATTTTCTATGTTTAATTTTAGTTCTGTATTTTTCATTTTTAGGTTATTATTTTTTATTTGAATCTGTAAAGCTGTTAGAAAATGTGGAATAAATTACTGAGGTAATCATCTGCTGTTTTACCATTTCCTTCTGGTGCCAGTTAAAATTAAAACAGGAATATCAGTGTTTAGAGATTTAAATGTTAGGCAGGATTGAAATAGTATCATTTGAAAGAAAGGCTCCCAGACAAATCTCTCAACATGTATTGAAAAGGCAGCTGATTTTAATGACTACCCTTCAGGTTCCTCAATTCGTCTACTTAATGCATTTTTGCCTTTCTAAAAGTGTGGTCTTGATCAGACTACTGATGAAATTGTATAGCTTTATTTCTAGAATTTAAATCTGGTAAGGAGTAAAAAATAAAATCTCTCCAAAATGAGAGTTAGCCACCCTTTTCCTCCCAAAATGTATATTTCTAGAAGCTTTTGACCACAAAGGTATCTAAGTTACCAGGTTTCTAAATAAAGGAACTGCAGTGCAGAGATTATTATTTCTTCTGAGCTAACAAACATGCTACAAAGACTGAGGTAAAAGGATTATCCTCCCCCCACCCTGCCCCTGTGTTCTGGAATCAGACCCTAGATTTCTCACAAGATGGTAACCAGGGAATCTATTTCTAGTACAAGTAAATAGCAGCTGAAGACCCTGTTTCTTGGGACAAGTGTCAAGTTATACAATTTCTCCAATAATTTTGCACTTATCAGACACACTGCCATTGAGTGCTATATTTTCATGGACTCAACCATGTGAATTTGTACCATGCACTATTGAGATGTCCTTATTCTCAATGAGCTAACTGTACCTGGGCAGGACCAAAGCCTGAGTCACTACAATGAGAAAGACTACAATGAGAAAGGATATATGCAAATCTTGCCTGTTAACACCAGGAGAAAAGGGACAATAATCTATCCTTTGTCTGTTATTTCCCTGAGACCCATCGTGCCTGAAACATAGTAAGACCTGAGTAAATATTTGTTGAATAAACAAATGGAGCTTTAATGGTTTATTCTAGGAAACATGGGACACACACCTTGAGATAAGGGAAAGTCAGGAAAATCAGGCAAATTCTTGCCAGATTTGAATTCTAACAATAAAGCCATATCACTTCATCAGTAATCTGATCAAGACTACATTTTTATCCCTGGAGGGTGTGACAGCCTGAGCTCATGGACAGACATTAAAGATTGAGCAGGGGGCTTCCCTGGTGGCGCAGTGGTTGAGAGTCTGCCTGTTGATGCAGGGGACACGGGTTCGTGCCCCGGTCCGGGAAGATCCCACATGCCGTGGAGCGGCTGGGCCCGTGAGCCATGGCCGCTGAGCCTGCGCGTCCGGAGCCTGTGCTCCACAACGGGAGAGGCCACAACAGTGAGAGGCCCGCGTACAGCAAAAAAAAAAAAAAAGATTGAGCAGGATCTAGTGTAAGCAGCCAGGCTATATTGGCATTGGAGGATATATTGTTTAATCAAACTGAAACAAACAAACAAAAAATTTATTTTTGATGTAACCAGCAAGCCAAAAAATGTTGAAAAACTTCTTAGCTTTAGGTAGTAACTTAATTTTAGTTGCTTTTAAAATAATGTTTCTATAATTGTGTCAATCATTTAGACAGCAAAATATATGCAAGTGACTTTGATAAAGCATTCAATTCAGAAGGAATTTTTCCTATACTAAAGGCTTTAACATTGAATCCCCTTTTAGACTCATCCTGTATACTTAAATGTGAATCAATTTACAGAACTTTCAACAAAAGCTGAACACAAACAAGCAATAACTCTATTGCCTTTTAGCTAAACTTTGAACTCTCATGATTTGCTATGCACAGGAGGAAACTCAAGGGTACCATATGAATTCATTTTGAGGCCAAAGAAATATAAAGGAAAAATGTAATTATTTAAGGAAGCAAAGGATGACACAAAGCATATTCAAATACTGATCCAATAAAAAGTCCCTGTTGAATGACCTAAGAAATTTTGGTCTCTTCAAGAAAGAAGGACAGGTATTTTGCCACCCTTTCCCAGATCTGTAGGTAAGGATTGGGTCTGAGCTTCTTCTACCTCCAGAAGCAGTAGTCCTTTATGTTTGAAAAGGTAGCTCTTTGAAGAGATTATTCAACTGTTTTTGCCTGTGTAAGGAAGTGACTGACTAGAGCCTTGGGGCTCCTGGATAGAAAGGGAAGTTGCCCAAGACAGAGAAGTGAAATAGAGTATCTTTTCTGTTAATGGTGAAGACCTGCAACCCAGTCTCACACACAGGTCCTAGGAAGTGGGACATCCCCTGAGGAGGGGTAGCTGATGAATGTTGTTAGAATCTGGGGAGAACTGCCCAGCATGGCACTGAGAGAGTGAACATGACAGCAGAAATGCCATCTTTTAAGTAGATCCCCCAGATAAGTCAAGGTGCGTCTTCAGTGGTGACCATAATAGATCAACCAATCAAGTCTTCTCAATCCACTTTCTTGGACTATGTAAACCCTAGGGTCTCTACAACCCAAGAAGAGTGAGGGTGAATTAAAATGATTGCTCTTTCACCTATCTCGGCATGGGCTAGGAAAAAGTTGCAAGCCAGGTTTGATTGGATTAAGGACCAAACATAAGGAAGAAGGAAGAAAGGAAGAAAGGGAGAGAGGGAGAAGGGTCAAAGGAAGGAGGAAAGAGGGAACAAGGGGAGATGAGAAAAGAAAAAAGAAAAAAAGTGGAGAAAAGAAAACTTTTAGAATTCTTAAAACCAGAGACTCAAAATAATTTAAACCTGTTACAGATATATCAGTAATTACTTTCCAGGTGATAATGGGTATTTGTTTCCATTAATTGTTCTCAACATTGCTACTAACATTGCTACTAACATTGCCAAATTAGGCTTCAGAGGAGGAGTGCCCACTCCGAAACCATTCAAAAGAGGCAAAGCCCTCAAAAGTCAATATGTGGTAACTTTGTGTACAGTGTGTTTACTGAAAACAGGAGATAATCAAGTAGCTTAAGTGGAAAGTGTTTTAGTATTTTCATAGTATTAACTGTGTGGCACACAGCAGATAATTTCTTAATGCTATAAATTAATATAGCTTATGATGCTAGACAGAATATTTATCTTCAACACAGTTTAGAAATAGAAAATGACCCCAAATCATTGTTCAGTAATTAATTTACATTTTATCAGTCTCAACATCTTCTCCTTATATTAGAAAAAATTCATATGTATGCAAAACATTTTTTTTTCAATCTTCAGATAATGCTCATTTCTCATGGAATTTATGATAATTCTACATCCCCTTAAGGTCTGTGATACACAGGTTGGCAAAGTATAATCACTTTGTTACTTTTAAAAGTGCAAAAGATTGTAAATTTGGCTTTGGGACTAAGTGATATTAATTTAAGATTCCTCCTTTGGTTCCCTAAATGGTATCTTCTGGTCATATACTAATATTATTAATGTGATCAAAAGTAGTGAATCACTTGTCTTTAAAAACTAATTACAACAGAAATGTTGTTTCTGGTATGCATACAAATAAGCTCAGCTTCAATATTTTATTTCATTGCAGCATCTGTTTACCCATGATTTCCTTTTTAAGTATATACTTTATTGAATGCGTAAACATGGTTTTTTTGAACAGCATACTTAAAATGTCTTCGGATATTTGAGCAATAAAACTTCCTGAGAAAGATCAACAGAGTATTATTCCTTCAATTATGAACAATACATTATTTACATGTAGAACAGCAGCTAATTATTATTTAGATATCATTCTAGTTGCCTGGCAGTGACTTCTAAGTTTATGAATGCATTCTAAAAGTTCTCTATATAAGAATCAGATTGATACATTACATTAAAAATACACTTATTTTTTATTCTATAAAAACAGACAAAATGCCTATCTTCTGACCATGCAATATTTATCTAATCTATGTCTCTGGTTCTCTTCATTTATTTTTATACCTATATTTACATCAATATCTGTATCAGGCATTCATTTAGAGACCTACTCAAGCAAGCTTAATTGAAGGGAGATTTTGTGTAGACTTAGGATAAATATTGTGGATATTTATCTGTGGTGAGCATCCATTTCTTGATCAGCTCCACGTCCCCCCCATCTCTTTTTCTGGAAATATCCCTCCTCTTCTGACTTCAAACTTGTAGTTCCAAAGTCCCTGTATCCTTACAGCCTGAACATGTGACCATACCTAGGATAGCTGGTGACTTTCTCAAGTTGTTTTCAACCTAGAACCTAGGAAAGAGAGACTGTCTCTCTCAGGCAACAGCACTGTGAGAAGTGAGTTCCCAAATCCAAAATATCTGTTTCAATAACAACAACAGTTGATATCAAACACTCTGTTAAACACTTAAAATGTTTTGCGACAACCCTATCATTAGTCACCACATTATACAGGTATGGAAACTATAGGTTAAGAGTTGTTACTCGAGTCTCAGCGCAAATGAGTGGTGGTCTCATGTTTGAAGTCAGGCAGTCTGATCTTAATCTGGCCACTTTTCATAGTACACCCCTCTCCTACCAGCGGGATGAAACCCAGTGAGAATGTGATGCACATGACACAGGAATTAGACAAGACTGCCTGGTTGTATTTGAGTCTGTGATTCCAGTTGCTTCTGAGTTATGGCTATAGCAGCTGTCCAGCCTCTGCCCTTCCTACTGTTTGCTTAAAAACTCCTTTAATTCTGACAGAATCTCAAATTCTTCCAATAAATCTCACTTTTTTTTCCCTTAAGCTAGTTTGAGTTGGGTTGCTCATATTCCAAGGAAAGGAAGCATAGTAAAGGTGAGTCCCTTAGAGATGGATAGAGGATTTGGGAGGCCAGATCCAGTGGTTCTCTGTCCCCTCCAAGGGCAGCAAGGCCTCTTTCTTTCTGCATCCTTCTGTCTTCTTTAGATCTTTCTCTCTCTCTCTCTCCCCCACTGGTTTCCCCCATCTAGACATTCTACTTTCCAGGGCTAAGACCTTCCTCACTTCCTAGGGTCTTTGTTTTTGTTTTCCCCTATATAGTATACAATTTCTTTTAAACAGATCATGAATCAATATATACATGAATGAGTCCTTGTTATAATACCTGGGCAGTAAATTACTTGAGTTAATAAAGATCTTGTTGGAGGAGAAGGAAGCCTAGGATAGGGGGTAGGGCTGGGAGGTGTATGGGGGGACGGGTTATACCTTTTGGAGGAGTGAGGTGAAAGGGAGTGGTTTTTAAGATTCACTCTGGTCTAATCAGCAAAGCCCATCCCATGGTACAAATTGAAAGATATCCTCTCAATACTAGATGTACTGTACATATAGTTCATTTAGAACTTATTCTGATGTCACAGGTGTTTGTGTTTTTACATCCTTTTGAAAGTTTGGGCTCCTTTCAGGGAGTCGGAAGAAAGCTTGCCAGGGCCATGAGAATTGGATTTTAGTCGTATTATCTCTGTGCCTCACACTCATTGTTTCCACAATAAGTATACTAACTCCTGGACTGTCCACTTTATAAAATTGTGAGATGTAAAATTACATAATTAATATGAATATACTAAGGAAACTGTAAAGAGTTAAGATGGGAGGTATGATTCTTTTTGTTTGTTTGTTTGGTTGTTTTGTTTTTTTTTTGTTTTGTTTTTTGTTTTTGCGGTAAGCAGGCCTCTCACTGTTGTGGCCTCTCCCACCGCGGAGCACAGGCTCCGGACGCGCAGGCTCAGCAGCCATGGCTCACGGGCCCAGCCGCTCCACTGCATGTGGGATCTTCCCGGACCAGGGCACGAACCTGCGTCCCCTGCATCGGCAGGCGGACTCTCAACCACTGCGCCACCAGGGAAGCCCGGGAGGTATGATTCTTAACCTGTGTTTTATCCAGAATAAGTACTCAATATATTCTATGCATTTTAGAAACTATTATTTCAGCAGTTTTTTCGACTTGACTGAGAGGAAAGAAGGACATTCAGCTACTAAAATAACAGATTTATAATGACACCTTGAAAGCATTTTATTATATGTTGGATAGAATAGAGATGACAAGATCCATCACTGCTACTGTAATTCTTTCTTCTGTCCCATTTTTTATCCACCCTTCTAAGTGTGGTTCAGGAACCATGTCCCAAGATCCCCTTTAATTGACACATTTCTTTAAACTTCTATAACTTTGTCTGAATTATACAAGTTGACTTTTATAAGACAATGCATACGCCTTTAAGACAGCAACCAGAGTTCACTGAGCACCAATCTGAGTACTCAATAGACACTAATATTTTTATTTCTGAGTCATTTTTAAACACTCAATTGGTCACTATTTTTTTAAAAAAAGTCTTGCATCTAAATTTATTCTTATATCAATTATCACTCTGCCAATTTTCCTTCCCATGTATAAGCCAAGTAGATATAATTTGTTCACTGCAAATAGCATCTATACACTACTGAATTTTATTATTTAAAACTGCAAGTTACTCACTGCAATTTACACAGTATGCTTCTTTCTAGTTTCTATCACCATGCTCATATTTTAAATAATCAGAAAAAAATCCAAAATTGGTAGGAAATAGGGTGGTCAGTGCTTGATGACTCAGCAGATAGTAAATGTTCAACTTAATTAGACAGGAGAAAGAAAGGAGGTATTAGGAACTGGTTAAAAGAGATGAATGACCAGGGATATCAGAGGGCTGGTAATTTTGCCTGTGTTAGGTTGATCATCTGGTGGAAAATGAACCTGAAGGAAAGCATTTGCAGCAGGAGTACTGTACACTACTTGTGCTTGCTGGTTCCTTCATTCATTGAATATTTATTCAGTACCTACTGTGTGTCAACTACTATAGTAGTCTCTGGAGATAAAATTTAGCTTTGTTGTCTTTAATCAGACTGATGTGCGGAAAATGTGACAAATACTCTAGTGGATCAAGGAGAGGATAATAAAGATGCCTTAGGGTTTAGGTGTGTATGTGTTATGGGGTAAGGGAGTGTCTCTACCTTAAGGAAAGATTTTATACCAGCAGACAGTCTTTGTAAACTTCTTTCTTTCTAGTGTTTTCCTTCCAGATACTTGTCTTTTCCTATGCTATAGTTTCCATATCAGAAGTGGGTAAATATTATTCAATAATATATTACATGACTATAAAATTCCCGAAAGTTTCATGTAAATCTCAAGTCGGACAACTGTAAGTCAGGTACTGGAAGATCTACAGTCAGTACGGTGTCTCAGAAAGTTTCATTTTATAAAAGAAAAACATCAACATCTACAAGAACCAGTGATCCTTTGATTTTATGGCTGGTGTGACTATAAAAATTTAAGCTACAAGACTAATATTTGATATCAGTATTAAGAAGAAAATCCTTTCCAAGGGAATATTTTTCTCCACTTAGCTTCCTTTATACTCTTACAATTAGACAGCACATTGTATGTTCTTCCCCAAATATCTAAACGTTGATAAAGTTGATTAAATCTAGTACAAACCAGCAAGATTATTCTAAGTTATTATTAGGAACTGCTAAAAATGCAAACTGATACATAAACACTTCTTAAAAAAATGGTCAAAGAGACTGATTGTTCCACTTGAATGATGCCCAGGCATAAATAATCACTCCCTCTACAAATTACTATGAGTACAACAGCTAGAACAAAACTGACAGGGGATAAACAATGTAGGCTTGGATACAGATATTTTAAAAATCAATTTATGAATTACTTTTCAAAAACTAAATGCATTTATCCAATGTAAACATAAGTATCTCTAAGTAGATGCAGTTTCAACTTTAAATATATTTTCCCAAATTCATGATATTTTACCATGTTATGAAGCATCATATGTTTACTCCAGTCAAAATAAATTTAGGCAACATATTTTGGCTAGTTAACATAATTTTTTAAAGCTGTTTTATTTTTTAATGGTTACACATATATAACCATATAAGCATCAAACAGAACCGTAAAAAGAAATTCAAAAAATATTAAAATGTCATGATGCTGACATGAATATTTACACTGACTTTATTTTGTTTGAAGTTACTAGGAAAAGGATATAGAAGGAGGAAAATACAGGCGAGCAAAAATTAGAAGACCAGTCTGCTACTAACACCAACATTCAATGATAAACTTACTCTTCAGAAGGCAAGGGGGAAGAAGAGAAAAAAAGCCTAAACAGACCTGAATTCAAGATGCAGGAAGAGAAAAATTAATAGAAGATATGTCAAAATGCCTTTAATATGTGACACTTGAATCCTGGTATGTGTACCAGTCCAAAAACTACATACACATGTAACTTCTTGTCTATCTAAATATTTAAATACCCATCAGCTTACTCCTGACATTATGTTGAAGAATGAGTCCTAAGATTGTAAAGGCTGAGCGTGCATACCTTATACCTCACTCTGTTACAATTTTTCTTAATGGGTTTCAATTTTTTCAATTCTGCAGGGCTTCTAATACATGATAGGTCCTTTGCTATGTACTCAAGTGTCCTCTTCACAGAGCTTGGAGGTGATAGGTCCTACTTTGCTGACACCACACTGTTTTCCTAACAGTTGGTGTTTGTAAGGATAAGGAAAAATGTTTATTGACTATAATGGAAGGTATGCTTAGTACAATTGGGGAGTGGTCACATTACTGTCTTTCATAGAGCTGGTCCAATTGATAATGAAAGTGAATATATAATACAAATGTAATAAATGAATAAATTTCACATAAGTGAAATTCACCTGATGACAAAGTTCTCCGTTTTTTCTTTTACAACAGATGTTCTGCTTTTCACATGATTTTCCTCCTTTCCTCCAGTTTAACTACTTAAAAAATCTTAATATTTCATTTACTTTCCTTTATCCTTCTTTTTCTTTTTAAAGAATGTGTGTGTGTGTGTGTGTGTGTGTGTGTGTGTGTGAGAGAGAGACACAAAAAGCCATCTTAACATGAAACAAAAGTTTATGTAAAATTAAACAAAACAAAAATCCAAATAGAAAAAAGGGACCGTAAATTTGTGAAAGTCCTGATTATTAGTAAAAAGGAAGGTCTTGAACAGGGAAACGAAATCCCTTTTGCTAAATTTCCAAATCTGTCTAGCACCTCTTTGTTGTCAAAATATTTTCTCATAAGTCCACATTCCACAATTGATTAAAAAATCAATGAGTTCTTCAACAATGAAACAAAAAAGCTTGGTCAGTAGAGACCTGATTTTCAGCTTGGCTCCTATCTATATATTTTAGTCAGTTTTGTTATTCTTCACATCTATGATATTATAGTTATTTTTGTTTTTAAAAAAATATTACCTGGCTAACTGTGCATATTAATCTCATCTAAGGGAAATAGTTTCCAAAAGTAGGGTTACTTCTAGAAAGCACCAAAAAAATTTCATGACACTTAATGATATACTATGGTTGATCCTGTATCTCGTAACTCTATTTTTTTAAAGCAGTATTTCCTCATTTATTTAATTTACTTTAAATATTAATTCAGGAATACATTAAACTCATTATGCAGTGCTATAAAAAAGAAACCCTTCTGTCTCCATAGAAACTTGTTTATCAGTCAGAATATTATGTAAGAATGTGAAATAATGAATCAAAACTCATATACTATGCTTTCAAATAACTACAATTCTTTTTCGGTCCATATAAGCTGGAATCTAAACATTTAAAAAAAAATAAGAAATACTACTAAGTAACTGATAATGCAATTAGAATAAATATTGGCAAAACAGATTGAGGTACACCATTTCTGAAAATGCTAAATAATTCTGAAAGTGCCATTTCGTTAAATCAAGACAACTTATGCTTAACTCTACAAAATATTCAATTACTTTTTAAATTTAATGGGTTTGAAGTGTGTATAAATCATGTAGGAAGCTATCACTCCAATTTTTTAAAAAGTCAGATGATTGAGATACATTTATGGAAACTAGAAATTATTTAGTCCAAACATGTTCTAGCAACTCTTGTCAAAGAGATTTTAGAACAGGCATTTTGTACAGCTTCCCATCAAGAAGGTTAATGTTTGAACTTATAAAACAAATGACCAGAGAATCCTACTATGCGATTTCAATTCTACTCTACTTAAAAATAATGTTCATGGCTGTCAAACTTTCTTTTTATTTATTCAGTTTTTCCCATTTTATTGAGATATAATTGACATGCATCACTGTATAAGTTTAAGGTGTACAGCATAATGGTTTGACTTACATATATTGCTAATCTGTTCTGCTTTTTAAAAATACTTTTATTGGAGTATAGTTGATTTACAATGTTGTGTTAGTTCCAGGTGTACAGCAAAGTAAATCAGTTATACATATACATACATCCACTCTTTTTTAGATTCTTTTCCCATATAAAGATTTTAACTTTCACATAAACAAATTTTAACAGAGTTAGCCCCAGTGAGAAGGCCTACTTCAAGGTGTTACTGGGTATTAAGGTCTTTTTATAAAAGGCCATGCTATACATTTAAAAGAAGACTAGTACCCTACAACATTTCCTTGCCAAGACAGAATATTTAAGTGACATGAAGGATAAATAGATCTGTCTTAGCATTACAGCCATGATCTGTGTTAGCAGGATAGTTAACAGATAGTATCCACATCAAAATATGTTCCAAGTTTTAAATTACTGATTTAAAAAACAATTTTAAGTAGCTAAATTATTGATTTCAAAACTAATTTGGGAATACAAGCACTCAGTGAAATGAAGGCTGACCAGCAAAAGAGATACAAAATTAAAGGTATTTTTGATAGGCTAATCAAAACCAAACTTTGTGGGACATTAAAACTGAGATGAAATGACTTGAATTTCAATTATTTGAGACAGGTTTTCTGAAGCTGAGTTCATCTTGATAAACTATGCCTGCATTTTCTACCATTTGGAGAAACACAACGATGACGTTGAGTGTGTGGCACCACCCATTTACCTCTGAAGTCAAAACTGTCCTAACTTTAGCACAATTCAGTAGCAACCGTGGAATCAGCAGTCACAGATTGCTTGCAGCCATGTTGTGTTTGGCTCGTAGGCATGGACATGGGCTAGGGAAGAAAACTGAAACAAAAAGCAGAGGTGCAAGAGACATCATTGCTTCATCAAGTGGGAATGAGAGATGCCAGCAGTATTTTTAAGGAGGATAAAGAAAAGTTAGGGAATCAAGCAAGCGGGTGGCCAAGTATGAATTTCTGCAGCCTTTTCATAAGCTTTGGCCAGGAGCAAGTCTTCCAGCTCCTGCAAAGTATAAATGCAAACTGAAGTGTTCACGATGCCCCACCCCCTCAGGTGCAGTCAAATCACCATCATCGTTTCTGTCCAAGGGCAGTCTACACTGGTGCACAAAAGGAAAAGAGGGAGGGGTGAAACGGAGGAATTGGCTAGTGTTAAAGGAGAGCTTTTTCCACAGAGTTCTCTGGTTGCTATAGTAACAGCTTCTTTTGTTTTTCCATATTCAGAACAGCTGCTTCTTTTGGGCTTCTGGTGGCCGGGATATTATGGAGGTAACTGAGAGGGAAAGAAGCACCACTCTGACCATGGAAAACAGTTTTCCATAGTCAGATCATTCTTGTTTAAATGGGTTTAATTTCATACTAGGGTTAAACGTGGGTTTTGAATGTTGGGAACAAGAACTTTTAAGAGATGAATTCCACCAAGGAGAGACCTAGGTGTGCTGTGATCTCAAGATGTCTTTAGCTCACTTGAACAACAGACCTCCACTCCCCTGTGCCCTTAGGACTTGAAACCCTCCATTCTCTTTCTAACCGTTGTATAGGCAAACTGTAGTTCAATCTCCCCAGTGAGGTATTTTTCTCAACAGGAAATAGCAGTCTTTCCAAATGCTCACAAATCCCTGTTCACCTTTCCAAGTCCTAATTAATTCCTTTAATTAGAGCTTTTTCTGGCTGCAACCATTTACAAAGTTGAATGGCTGCTCAAAACAAATTAATGAATATTCATAAACTAATAACGTTCGCTGAATTAACAGTCCTGTTGCCCACCTACTGTCCTTACAACAAGCCTATTAACACCTTCCATAGACCTTAGTAAAGACGGGGCATCCCCAAGGGAAAGGTAGAGACAAATGTGGTTTCATTCTAAGGAACAAAGGCCCTATCCGTCTATCTATCTATGTAAAAGTATGGTTTTAGTTTTTAAGAAACAAGTGCCTCACCAACATATCTCTCTCTCTATATATATAGATAGATATACACATATATACATACATACCCATATATACATATATATACACCCATACATATATACATATATCTGTAAGTACATGGCATAATGTAGAAACCCAAGGGGTTAAAAATAATGAAGCAAAACATTAAAAATGGCACCTGCTGGTTGAGTAGTCAAATTCTGTAAATATACAAACTTAAGATGTAAATAAGCAAAGCAGAAGACACAGATGTCCTTATAAACAAATTGATATTGAACAGGGTGTACTATCGTATTTCTAACCCTTTGGGATTTTGGAAAAGTGCAATATGAAAGCAAAGTGATGCTCTTGTTTTTTCATTAAAATTTATTCACAAACTGCCCAGTGAAGGGTTTTAAACTTTGAATTTTAGTAAAATCCATGAAATATTTGGTTGGTTTAATTTGCCAACTGCAGGTATTCCCAGGTGCAACATCCTAAGCCTCAGTTCATGGCAACTTGATTACATATTTGCCTGAGAATTCTCACAACAACCCACTCATTTTATCCTGATATCACATTGAATCTGAATGAACTAACTTTGATTGATTCAAATTTGAAGCAAACAGTAAAGATGTTTAGATTATTTCATTAAATACAGAAGTTCTGCATTAGTATTGGATCTCATATGTATATATGTTTATTTCACTTATTTAATAATAATATTTTTGAACCCCAAGGTTCTGTATTAACTTCGGTTAATTATAAATTAGTAAAGGTGAAATGCTGAGTCCTAAAATAAGCACAAGTATTCCAATTTCTGTGCCTTCTGACTGCCTGACTTGGGGCAAACTGTCTAAGCTCTTTGGGCATCAGTCTCACAAACTGTAAAACAATGATACTAACACCTTTGGGATACGTTTCTGAGAGAATCAGTTAAGACAAGACATATAAATTCATGCAGAAACTGTAAATGTCATACGATGCGATTACAATAATATATATTATTAAGAGAAAGTAACCAGTTTTTATTGTTTTTTCATCTCATGAAGTGTTTTGATTTCACTTTTATCCTCTGCTTATATTCTTATTATTATCAATATGGTGATGACATCAAAATCTCTAAACTTAGTCCAATTTTCTCCCAAATTCCAGACCTGGATTTTCCAAATGTTTGCCACTGCAGTCCCTTTTGATAGCTCAAATGCCTTGGCCCCAAATCTGAACAACTCATTTCATCTTCCAAATCGCTCCTCCTTCTACCATATTTCTGTTAAAGGCATTACCTTTCTTCCAGTTCCCAAGGCTTAAAAATCTCAGTTATCTTTTCCTTATGCCCAGACTATTAAGTGTTATACCTTCACAACTTGGAGCTGTCTCATCGATTTGAGCTCTCACTTTCATTCCTATTCAACTCTGGATGAAATAACATGAATTTGCTGGAACTATTGCAGACAGTCTCCAGAGTTCCATGTTCCCCAACGTACTGCAGACCAACTCTTTTTGCCAAACATGTTTGTCTTCCTCAAGTATTCGATGGTTTCTGGCTTCCAACTATACAGCTGAAACTTCTCAGCCTGACCCAGGGAATTCCAGGATCAAAATCCAGCGTAAACGTTATTGCTATTTTCATTGTAAAATAAAATTTCTCATGATCTCTTAACATTATTCATGCCTTTACAACTCTGCACTTTGCAAGTCTTCCCTTTCTCTGTTTCCCTTGCATGTGTAGCCTTCCTCTAGCCCAACTTTTTGAAATCAAGTGCCACTTTATGAAGTTTTTCTTAATTCCCACTCTCGTATTAAGGTAGACCTTGTCGGTCCTTCCTCTGGCACTTATATTTGACTTTGTGTCACTCTTATTTTTGTATATTTCTGATTGCCTTGAGAGATTTTTAGATATATTATTTATTCAATTTAGAGTTCATTAGAGCAACTATTATAATACACTTTAATATGAAAGGTATTTTAAATGAATAAATTTCTACATACCTAAACAGTTTACACATGACTCCATAGAAATTACTATCTATCAATAAAGTAAGTCTCAGAGTGAAACTCAGATTTTTTTCCAACCTTTTATCTGATTTCATACTGTTTAATCTTCAGAATATTTCTTTTGGAATACTTCATGAATAGCTTCAAAACTATTAGTATAATGCTATATAGTTTACAAATAAAATTATTGCTGAGATATACCTAATGAGTGGCCACTGCTTTTACAGAAAAATGAGCAAGAAAGACAACTCTTTTTCCTCCTGTAGACAGCTGATGCCTAAGACTGAGGTATCTACCCGGGGACCCTCAAAGTGGCCAGCTTAAGAGGATACGCCTAGAGGCTGAGGTAGAGATACATAAAAATAAGAACAACCTGGGTCCATGACTACATAGCTGAGCTACTGAGTTACCAACTCCGGATATGTTCTACCTCCAAACTTTTTGTTAAATAAATTAACAAATCCTTTGTTGTATAGCCCCCTTGTAAGAAGATTTTGTTATTCCAGGCCCAAAACAAAAAGAATGGTACAGGAATTCAGAGAAATGAGTTGATGATAGACACAAGATCTCAGGGAGAGAAAGGGGCAGATAAAGAGAATAGAGTCATAGTGACTTTCAAATTTTATGAGCTAGGCTATACTTCTTTTGATTAATGGATTAGCCACTAATTTCCTTATCTCTCTTTAAAATATATTTCTATTTTATTTGAGTTAGGAAATGGATTTCAGGTTCTTGAATCCAAATGTGTCCTAAAAAGGAAAACATATATTATCACATTCAATTAATCATGACAATAACTACGTAAGTAAAATATTAGTATTCCCTCCATTTTAGAGATGAGAAAACTGAGGGTTGCAAAGGTCATAGTCAGTAACCCAAGGAAATTTTGAACTTGAACCCAGATTTTCTGACTAAAAAGCTGTTCTTTTTCACCATACTATGTCCTTCCATTGCATTCATTTCATTGCCTCATCATAGCCTTTTTTTTTTTTTTTTTTTTTTTTTTGCGGTACGTGTGCCTCTCACTGCTGTGGCCTCTCCCGTTGCGGAGCACAGGCTCCAGACACGCAGGCTCAGCGGCCATGGCCCACGGGCCCAGCTGCTCTGCGGCATGTGGGATCCTCCCGGACCGGGACACGAACCCGTGTCCCCTGCATCGGCAGGCGGACTCTCAACCACTGAGTCACCAGGGAAGCCCCATCACAGTCTTTTATTTCCAACTTCTCCAGTAATGTCAATTATATCACCTCTTTGGCTTCACAGCAATGAAATTGTTTTCTAGCCCATTATATATTTTGTGTCCCAATTCATTCAGTATAGTATAGTTTTTCATCTTGGAGTATTTATTAAAGCTGCCTTCCTTTTCCCCACTGTTCATCAGCCACACGTATTGTTAAAGTCAAGCAAGTACAGAGCAGCCAGCTCAGATACAGCTGGAAACACATCACTCTGTTTCAAACTTAAGATCCTCAAAGCCCATAGAATCAATAGTGGAGGCCAATTAGGAGTATGATTAAACTAAATATGATCTTTTTAAAAAATTTTATTTACTTAATTAATTTATTTATTTTTAGCTGGTCTTCATTGTGGTGCACGGGCTTCTCATTGCGGCGGCTTCTCTTGTTGTGGAGCACGGGCTCTAGGCACGCGGGCTTCAGTAGTTGTGGCTCACAGGCTTAGGTGCTCCACGGCATATGGGTTCTTCCCAGACCAGGGCTCAAACCCATGCTCCCTGCATTGGCAGATGGATTCTTAACCACTGCACCACCAGGGAAGCCCAAACTAAATATGATCTTAACTTTGACATCTCCACACATTTTGCCTCTCCCTACTTTCTCCTACTTCAATAAATTCAATGCATTAACCATTTATTTAGTGTGTGCCAAAGTGAAGGTTACCATCCTTGTCTTTGAGAAGCTTATACAGTGGAGGAAAGAGACACATAGACAACTCAGAGAAGAAAAGCAAAGAGCACCACTTTCCACGATTTCCACAAACAGGAAAAATTGATCCCTACACGTGGCTAGCCTAATCACTCTCCTTGAAGCTTTGAACTATCTTTTTCCAAGTGACTGTTACCAAGTGTCACCTCAGATTGGATCAGTTCACCTCAATCATTAGAGTGACCTTTTATATACATTTATATACAACTGTACCTGGTTAATTTTCCTCCCATGTCAGAATTTTTCCAAAAGCAAAACATGACTATGTTTTCTTAAATTAAATGATAATTTGTAACAGTCAAATGGTAGAAACTGTCTGTCCTCCAGTATCAAAGTCAAAGGAAGAGAGTCATTGAAAGAAGATAAACAACAGGTCTTGTTAAAAATAAAAATGTATCTCAAATCAATATTTTCCATGTCTTAAACTGGGAATTTCTGAGATTATAATACTCACAAATTTGACAAAAACCCATCAACATGTCTCCCTGGAATTTCATTAATTTATTCAATATACATTTATTAAATAGGCATTGTGGATATAAAGACAAATAAGAAATGAGTATTAGGCTTCTAGGAATTTATGAACTTGCAGAACGAATAATTCCTTTCATATTAAGTGAAGATTTCTTATTTTTTTTGTGTGTGGTAGGCGGGCCTCTCACTGCTGTGGCCTCTCCCGTTGCGGAGCACAGGCTCCGGACACACAGGCTCAGCGGCCATGGCTCACGGGCCCAGCCACTCCGCAGCATGTGGGATCTTCCCAGACCAGGGCACGAACCCATGTCCCCTGCATCGGCAGGTGGACTCTCAACCACTGCGCCACCAGGGAAGCCCCTCAAATGAAGATTTCTAAATAAACTCTTTGGTGGACACTTTAGCTACTATTTTCTCTGGGTCTCATTATTAGTAACTGACAAGGGCAAGTTTAATTTGACATAACAGTTTTCAATGGTCAAAAAAGTACATATAATAAAGAAGATTACAGGCTATACTTCAGTTGATATCAAACTAAAAGCCCTTTGAATATTGCAGTCACAAAAAAGTATCACTCTAAATAATTCCATTATGTCTTTATAAGGAGCAACAACATTTTTAAGAACCTGTATCTTGTCAACTTGAACTGAAGGTGTTGGCAATGACAATTCAAAGAAAAAGGAGTAAGAATTGTGTTAATTTATGACTCACAAGTAAAATGAAACAGAAAGCACACTGAGGAACAAAAATAAATAAAAACCTCTTAAAGCAAAAACAAAAAAAAGAGTAGAAGTCAATCTTTTTATACCTATGAAATAACACTTCATTTTGTAGCTAGAATCAAACTTTAGTTTATCAAAATCAGTGTCATCACAAAACAATACTTAAACCAGTTCTGAAGAGTATCCGTATTTTATAAATGTTTAAAATCTGATTATCATCCATTATGTTTTTAGTAATAATTAAATGATGTGATAAGCAGTGGACTTTTTTAAAAAAAAAATACAAATGCAAAAAATGTTTATCACTGCTTTCACAAACGCTAATAATTTATTTTCGAAACAAACAAATATTTCTAAGCATTTTTTTATGTTTATAAATCATTTTCATTAAAGAAATAATTAGAGGCACTATTTTGATTGAACTTCATAGTTCCTATGTCATGGTTTTAGTGATTTCATTTTTTGAGAGTAAATTCAGGGAACTTATCATGAAACACAAATCTAAGAAAAAAATAATATGTACAGCCTTTCAGATAAAGAGGAGAAACTCCTAACCCTTCTTTTAATTTCCTCATTTTAAATCATTATTTAAAATATTTTCTTATTTCAGATTCATTTTGCACTTTACGCTTAAACTTGTATAAATTTTTGTTCTCTCTTTATTCTCTTATATTGCACTAATTTTATCACTTGCTTTTATAATCATCAGCAAAACAAGGATCAGAAGTGGAGAGATCTCTTGTCCTCAACAGGGAATGGGCAGAGGGAAAGAGTTGGATGAAAACACTTATCTCTATGCTGCTGTGAGATAATAGAAATATATATTGGTCTCTGTCCCTGGTCCCTGACACAGGGCTCCTAAACCCTTATAAATTCCTAAATAAGAGTACTAGGAGCATCTTTTGCTCTAATGAGGCACTACTGGGTAGGCTCCTGGATAACTCCTGGATGGGGCTGGTCCCCAGAAAGACCAAGCCATGATTAAATGATTGGAATTTTCAGCCCAACCTCTCATTCTCCAGAGATAGGGGAGGGGCTAGAAACTGAGTTAATAATTGATCACACTGACATGAGGAAGGCTGCATAAAATCCCAATTGTAAGGGGTTCAAAGAGCTTCCAGTTGGGTGAACACTTCCTGTGGTAAGTGCTAGGAAGACAGCTGATACCTTCTTAATTAGCCTGCTCATATAGCCTCTGGAGGTGGGGCTTAACTTAGATATCACATGAGCACACTCTCAAGTATGCTCAAGCTCATACCTAGGAAGGCCAACCCATTGGCTAGTACAAATGATCTGTGCCAAACCTGCTCCTCTTTGGGAAGTGTAGTTACAGTAGTGAAATACTGAGCCAATTATTCTTGGGTGATGAGATAAAAGGATATATTGATTTAAAGACTGCGTGTTGAACCAACTACAAGTGGAAAATACTGGGGTGGGGGGGAGAGAGAGAGGAGGAGGAAAGAGAGAGGGAGGGAGAGAGAGAGAAAAGGCAGAGGTGAGACAAAGGAGAGAAAGGGCTTGAGAGAAAAGCAAGAGAAGGGGAGAGAGAGGTTTCAGAGGGTGGTTTGGGAGAGAGAAGAGAAAGGATAAGAAAGGACAGAAGATGGAAACCATGTAGCCTCGGAAAGAGAGAGAGTAGCTCAGTGTAGGACTTATCAATTCCCGATTTCCTTTTCCTTGGGGTATGACTGTACTTCGTAATCTTGCATGACAGTGGCATTTACTCTCATATCCTTATAGCATCTGCTACTATTCCATTCTCATTTTTACTTGAGATGTCAAGGTGTGGTTTTGTTTCTCATTCCTCAGAGAGTTTTAACTAAGGCCATACACAGCAGATGAATATGAAGTAACTTCCTGGCTTGGGTAGAGTATAGGCATGGGGCCAGCTCTTCGACAAGAAGTTTCCTATATAAATCCTCCAGTAACTATTTTCTCTCTCTCTATCCCTGTTCTCAGTCCTCTGTTGTTGGAGTTGGTACTTGGAGCCCAGGGTCCACTCACCATTTCAGGATCCATACATATAGGCTGAGTGATTTATCTTACAATGGGGTCCTGCAATCTTTATTATCATTCGCTGTTCACTAAACAAGGATCACATCTTTTATTGGCATTAAAAATAGGAGAGTAAATATTGAAGTTGAGGAGACTAGTACATGTTGAGCATGTCTTATATAAGTTAAACACTATACTAAGTACTTTATATACACTAATTATATTACCTCATTTTACTTTCCAGCAACCTTGTGAGCTCTGTACCATCCTCATAAAGAAGAAAACTGACAGTCTCAGTAAAATGAAGCAACTTACCAATGGCCTTAAGGACAGTTGCAGAGCCAAGATTTTAACCAGAATTAAAATACATGGCTCTGAGTAAATTCACAACAGCATGCCATAGAGAAGACCTACCAGGTACTTTATTTGGCCCCTTGTGTGAAACAAGGTAAACTCATGACATAAATTAACACTGATGCATTATCACACTGAATATAATACTAAGTTGAAACAGATTTTAAAGCACAGGTATCATTTTTCTAAGATTAGTTATTGTTATTTGTTAAAATTTTTTAAAAATGATTGTAACTTTGGCCTATGTAATGATAAAGAATCATTAAATACAAACCCAATGTGTGCACTAAGAAAGATTTAAAATTAACAGAGTTCAGCAGTAAGCTTAAACTCACTGCCAATTGCTTAAAAAGATGAGCCATCGGAGTACCACCCATCAAGGTGAAATCACACAAAAAGTGAAACCATGATTGCATGAGGGATAAAAGATTAGCAATAAAATAAATACCAATGTCAGTGGTGTGATAAAACATCAGAATCAGGACAACTGAAAATACTTGACGCATAAGAGGATACATGTCAGAGGAGACAGATAAAGGAAGGTTAAAAAAATAAGATTTTTGAGGGAAACTTTACAAAATGGTTTGAGATAAACAATGCAGTTCTGTTGCCTCAGAATAACCTGGGGGCATTTAGCTTTCTACTCCTGTGCTCACATATGTCTAAAGGTAAGAAAGAGTTCTAAGAATAAACTGATATCCTGGGTAAACACTTACTCCCTTACTCTTAATGTTCCACGCAGAGAAACTTTTGTTAGACTAACACTCTCGGCCTTTCACCTCTCTCTTAAGTGGAAATGCTTAAGGTTCAATTTAACAAGAAGTGTTATAAGGTCTATTTACTTGCATCTAAGCCAAAGCTAGTTTTCATCAGTAATAAAATTGACCCAGCTGTTTGACCACTGCAACTAATTCTCAATTTGTTTCTAAATCAGGTAGGAAAGAAAAGGTATTCTTTTTTTACTTCTTAAAAGTTTAATAGCTAAGACTGATTATATGGGGGAGGGGTGTGTGTGTATAATACCTTACAAGCCTTTACACTGTATATATGACCATTTATGTATGTATAAGACCTCTTTATTGACATTTACGTTAGAAAGGAGTTGTTTTGCTATACTTAATTTTGATTTCACTACTTGATTCATGGGTAATATTGTAACAAACATAGAATGATCAGTGAGGAGTAGAACGGCAAAGAGAAGAAAAAAATTCATCTGGAGGAATTCTTGGGTGACTAGGCAGGTAGCTAGCTATACCAGACTAATTATGCCCCGGGATAGCTGTAGAAAGAAAAATGGTGAGGTTGAAGCATTTATTAAAAATAAAAATAAATGTGAAGTGGGAATACTAAAGTTTCAGAAGAGAATAATCTGATCACATCCTATAATTCCATTAAAATTATACCAATTACAACAAATAATTCTGTAATGCTAATGAATCATTTTAATTTATTCTTCAATGCCAAAGAAATTGACATTACGCTAGAAAGTTTCCTACTTGGGCATGTACATGACAAATTATCTAGCTGTCTATTAAGAAAGAAAGTATAAAGAGAGATGATTGAATAAGAAGAAGAAATAGGCCACAGTCAAGCTAGAGGTTCACTTTTGACACAAATGAAAATGAAATCTCCTTTACTGTAATGTAATACTTGTAATGATGGCCTAATTTGAATAGCATTTTGAAATATAACAACTTGCTTATTATCGCTACAATTAACTAATATGTCCCAAGCACAATGCTAATAAGTACATGGCATCTCATTTTGACCTCCCCAAAACCTTCCAGAGCAGGCACCGTTATCCTCATGTTACAGATAAGGAAACAGCCTGAAAAGGTTATTTTCCCCATGTCACATGTGTACAAGTGGAAAAGCTGGGACTCGAATGCAGGTCTCAGACCTGAAGTCTATGCTCTTCCCACTCTGCCACATTTAATGCATTACACGTTTCTAAAATAAATGTCTCCGCCTTCCTCTATACTGTTTCCTTTTTTGACTTTCTTATTTCTGCACTCATTCACCCAGGTCCTTTGGATGAGCCTTTGATGTTCCCCCTCAACTCCTGCATTCCATCAGTTCCCAAGGTCACTCCTATCCTTTCCTCCTTAGTCCCACCTAGGCGAGGTTCCCATCACTTCGTTCCTGCAACAGTGGCATAATTCCCTACAAATTCATCCTGCGTGAACAACCTGCGTGTTAACTTGCCTATATATACGTGTGTGTGTATATATATATATATACACACACACATATATATAATTTGCCATTTTATATGTTCCACATAATCCTTTTCATTTGCTAACAACTTTCAACAGCTCTATTTTTTCCCTGTAAGATAGGAGTAGGCAAAGTTTTTTCTGGAAAGGACCTGATAGAAACTATTTTAGGCTGTGTGGGGCTCCACGGTCTCTCCATCAATATGGTGCAAAAGTCGCCGTAGATAATATGTAAATGTGAGCCACAGACTCACATGAGGGAATGCGTCATATTCCAATAAAACTTTACTTAAAGAAAACAGAGGGCAGGCTGGATTTGGCCCACAGACCGCAGTTTATCAACGTCTGGTATAGGATAAAATAAAACTAAGAACTTCTACTTGTTCTTCAACACTCTTTATAAATGAATAAATAAAATACAAATATTATTAATGAAACATTTAGTTCAGCAAGTCAGGTAACTCATTGCCCCTACTCCCTAGCTTTTCTTTCAGGGTCAAGTTTCAAGAAAGAATTGTGTACGCAAAGCATGCATCTTCTCTCTACCCAAATCCCCACTCCTCCACGCCACATTCTGCAATCTTGCTTCCTTCGCTGCCAATCGTGTTGGAGACACTGAGAGTTTCATAGTGAGGCAGATCTGGGTTCTTATACCAGCTTATTTGCTATCTGACCTTGGGTAATATATTTAACATCTCTGCTTCTAGGTCTTTTCATCTGTAAAATGAGTATAGTAATATTATTGCTATTGTGAAGATTAAACAGTTACATAAACTGTAAAATAACATAGCTACAAATACATTGCGAGTGATAATAAATACTAGCTCACCCTCTTCTCTCTTCTTCCTAAATCCACCAATCAATAAATCTAACTGATAGCCTATGGGCTTTTTCAGACTTGATTTATCTGATTCGAGAATTCTGACCACTCTTTCTTTGGACTCTTTCCTTCCTCCTCTTAGACAGCAAAACTGAACTCCTTTCCCTTCTATAACTCTGACTACTCCTTCTCAGTCCTTTTGACCAGCTCTCTTTTCTGCTCGCCCCTATATATCCTTCTGCCCAAAGCAGGTTTTCTCTTGATTTTCTCAGGTCCGGCTTCTTGTTGCCACATAGACATCAGCCATCATCTCCCAGAGATCACCTAATCCAAGTGATCCCTAAGTTACTCTCTCTCATATCAACCTGTTTCAACCCTCTGCATAATCAGTAACTGATATTTTCTTCTGGTTCTTATGTGCTTCTTTGTTTATTATCTCCCTCCACCAGGACACAAACTTCAAGCATCCATTCACCACTATTTCTCCAGCACTTGGAACAGTACCTGGCACACAGCAGGTAAATGCTCAATAAGCATTTATATAATTAAATTGTATCGGCATCTTGATAGTCCCTTGGCTTCTTCCCTTAGCCCACATCTTCTCTTATTATACAAGATGTCCCTGAGCAAAATTATCTACTCCCAGAACGTTGTCAACAAAAACTATTCTAAGTGTGAGCTGCCAGTCTTTGCCCCCTCCAGAAGCCTAACTTCTTTCCTGCCTCCCTTCTTTTCTCCCTAGACTTTAACTGGTGACATAGTTATTTTTCTAAGCCTTAAATCTGAACTCCTAACATCTTAGATTAAACCCCTTCAGTGGTTCCTCACTGCTCATAGAACAGAGTTTAGACTCCTTAGTTTATCTGACAAGTTCTGTCCCTTGTCTAACTTTCCAGTGTTATTTCTTACCACATCTTCAGATAAAAATAATAACAGTTTGATAAACTTTCATTGAGTTCCTATGGTGAACACAAAGACAGGAAAGACAGAGACGCTCCCTTCCCACAGAAGGAGGCTTTGTAGAAAAAAATATCTAAAGGCCCATAAACCAAAGGAGAAGAGAACTGCTCTTTATTGGGAGCCAATTTGTTTCTAGAACTGATCCCAGTACTCTATATTTTTTCATTCAATCTTTATTGCAATGAGATTGTTATTATTATGTTTTTTATCTGATGGAGAAGCTGATATGTAAGCTCCTTAAGGACAAGGATTTTTTATCTGTTTTATTCACTCACTCCCATTTGCCCATCACCTTAAACTGTAGTGGGCACATGGGAGATCCTTCATAAATATTTTTTGAATACATGGAGAATTATTTAGAGAAGCTAATTGCTTTGTCAGCATTACAAGGTTAACAAACAACATGTTGGGATATCAGTCAGGTCTAACTCCCAATACTTTACTTTTTCATAATCATACACCATGAGCATTGGGACTGTGTACATTTTTTCATCATCTTTTTTTCAGTGTATGCACAGAGCTTGGCACAGAGTAGGTAACCAGGAATATTCTCGAATAAATAATTTCACAAGATTCCTTTCTACATAAAACAGATATCAAAAATATATTTTAGGACATGGTCTTTTAAAATTATTAAATCACGTAAATGGAGTTGACAGAAAATAAATGGTTACAATTCATATTTATTTACTTCATGTAAAACTGGTATTTTAGATATTCATATTTCAAACTAATATATTTGCTATCAGACATCACTGCCTAAGATGGTATTCTGAAATAGGCATGACCCATGTGTCTACTATACAAAATTTATCCACTGGGTTATGTGCATTTACTACTCAGTCAGTTATTGATCGAATGAGTCTGACACCTTTTTGGAGAGAAGCCCAATATTTTTTTCTTTTTCTGAAGGGTTCAACTTCCTAGGTTAGTCAACTCAAATATTAGTGCAACTCAAAACCTCTGTTGCCATCTTCTTTACTTATATCAACTGCTTTAATATATAAAACAGTTCACTTTGTTTTTCTGACAAAATTTATGGAGAAAAATATTTTTCAAAGCCATAATATGAACTCTAACATTAAGGAAAATGATAGCTTTTAAGCAAACCTTAAACAACAATTTTATACACACACACATAATATGATTTTTTTCATAAGAAGCACTATCCGTGTGAGAACTGAGTTGTTACGTATGTGTTTCTTCTGAATAATTGTTACATATGTATTTCTTCTGAAACATGTGTTTCTTCTCATACACTGCTTTCCACTTCCTAATCTGAAAGCCATTTCATTTTTACCCTCCCTCTAACCTGTAGTAAGTAACCCATAGCATCCAAACTGTCTTGGGTTGATGATGCCACCTGGTGGCAGAAAACAGTCTGAACCAATTATGTTCCCCCAGGGTTTCTTCTCCCTTCTCAAAGAAATTCTGCACAATCTAGTGTCACTTTTCTTCCTTTCTACATCTGAATTAATGGCACCGTAAATAATTTCTCCTTGTACTCATACATCCTGTTAAGCCCTCTTCCTCTCAACAGCCTTCATTTCCTCTAGGTGTACACCTGTTTTCTTCTTCCTTCTCTTGCAATTGTGAATTTAAATAAAAACCTTCTTTCTGGTGTATGGCTGATTAGTATAGCAAGAGTGCTACCCATATAAATGTATCCAAGGAGATGGAAAAAAAATTTAAACGGTGTCTTATGAATTCATTTTGATAAGGAGCAGCAAAAATAAGTCTCCCTCTCCACCTTCCTTGTTTCTAGAAAAGCAATTCCCTCCCTTAGAGATAATAACAGTTAGTAATACTCCACAGACATAACCATAGCAATATTTTCTTCAACAAAAGTCATAGCTTATAAGTCAGACCTTTCTGCGCCTTGTTTCATTTCCACAATAACATATTTTAGTGATGTTTTCATTTAAGTACACAAAGAGCTGCCTTATCCTTTTTAAGGGCTGCATAGTATTTCACTGTACAGTTGTGCCTTGTTTATGTAACAAATTCTCCACTGAAGGATTTTCAGGGGTTTTTTTCCCCTAATCTTTTGCTACTATAAAAAAATGACGCATTGTGCTACTGCTAGGGTAGTTGTACGTTGAACACCTAGAAAGAGTCACTGAGTCTTAAGGGTAAGGGCGGAAAATAGTAACATGTTGAGATGAAATAAAAATAAAACACTAGTACCCTAAGTTTTGTGACAATATCCAAACACAACTTTCAGACTCTGTAAAACCCCTATCCTAATTTTTATCTACACCCTTATCCTAATTGAACGCACTTTTTCCCAAGCATGGAAAACACGGCTTCTTTTCCAAACTTATGCCCTTATAAAAGGTTTTAGAGTTCCAAACTTACAAATCTGAGGACAGAATGTGTTTCTAAGAATGGTATTTCCTGCAGAAGACATTATTTCAACTAGTTATTAAACATAAATACACAATTTGAAAAGTGCACTGCCTTGAATTAATATGATTTGATTCCTTCTCAAGAGAAATAGCTGTTAGAACAGCTAATTGTCATATATAATGACTGTAATAAACTGATGTGATGATTTATATGTTCCATTACCGTCACTGTCTAATTGATTTAAGAGAAATTCAATAGAGATTATGTCATATGTTTATATATCCAAACATGCCCATTTATACACATAATCTATAATTTTGAAATATTGATAATTCAATATTGATAATTTGAACATTGATGGTAACATGGATTTAATGTGTGCTATGCCTTCAGCATTGTGCTAAATGTCTTATGTGTATTCACTCATCTAATCCTCATAAAGATAGAATCTATTATTATCTATTGTTATTTAAACAGATGAGACTCAGAGAAATAAAAAGTTTTCAGAATGTTAAGCTGCAGTAAATGGTAAAGCAAGAAAGTGAATTTGGGTTGTTAATTCTTATTCACATATTATTAAGTCCTTATGTTTATTAACTAAACCCATATGTTAATTGATTAACTCTTAACGTTATTTATGCATATGCTCATGACTAGGAAAATGGAAGCAACTAAATGTGGCAGAAGAGAATGAGGAAGATAAAAATTGGATTGAAAGTAGAAAAAATGAAAGAAGTAGTGGAAGTGATGAGAGCAGTGGCATAATAAGTAAAGGCGTTTCTGGCTTTAGTTATATAATATTTTCAAAAGCTCTCTTTGATCATGGTTTCCCTAACGATTAGTCAAATGTGGGAAATCTAGACAGTTGGTTTTGAATTGTCCTTCCCTTAAGTCTCTAAGCTCAAGTCTTTTAGATTTCAGGGGGATCACTTAGAAAAGTGACTAATTCAGGGCTCTGAGAGGAGAGCAAACTTCTTACCAGGGCTGAGAAAATCCTTTTGTGATTTGCTGTCACAAAGGTAGAAATTTAGATAGGTAGGTAAATTCAACAAATATTCCTTCATGTTGCAAGTCTCATCATCAGTGGAATAAAAAGTTAGAATGAAAAACTAACTGGAATTTAGATATTTCCAGTGTAAGTAATTTTGAAATATGGCATTTAAAATTACCCCTTGCATTCAAAACACAAAGCCCCTCACAATCCTTATGAACAGACCAAACAATTTTGTGACTCTACTTATTTCACTGAATATATTCAACAAATACTTGTGGGGTTCCTACTGACTTATCTGCTCATCAAGTGCCAAGCACAGCAGTAAAGAAAACAAACACCAATTTCTGCCCTCATGGAGCTTACATTCTTGTGCAGGTGAAAAGATAGCGCACGAAATACATACGGAATATAAATAGTCTGTTAAATAATGAAAAGGACAGAGGAAAAAAATAGACCAGGAAAGATAAATAGGGAGTTAGGGGTACAGTTTTAAATAAAATAGTCATGAAAAGCTTTTCTGAGAAGTTGATATTTGAAGAAAGACCAGAAAGAGGTGATGGAATGAGTCATGTGGCTATTTTGTAGAAAAGCATTTCAGGAACAGCAAGTGCACAGGCACTAAAGCAGGAGAAGGTCTGACATTTTCAAGGAAACATGAGGGGGCCAGGGTGGCTGGAATGAGGGAGGGGACAGAGAAGCCTGGGGGATAAGGTCAGAGAGGACATGGGGAGTCCAAGCTTCAAAAGCTTTTAGGTCATTTTAAGGTCTTTAGATTAACCACTGAGGAAGAAACAGAAAGCCACTGGAGAGGTTAAATGAAGAAAATATCCAAGCAGAAAATCAATGGTTCCAAGGGTTTCTGCTGCATTATTCTGAGAACAGAATGAAGTCAAACAGCTTCAAAAGGAGACTAAACGTCCCTCACCAAAGCCAGCAATGGAATGGGCATCCATAGCGTGGATTCCGAAGCATGTCATGGTTTGTACTGTGTATATCGTTAAGCTAGAAACCGTGTTTCCCAAAGCCCCTCTCTGTATGTGAGACCTGGAAGGCAGAAGTGGAGCAGTCCAGCAGTCATTACTCTGTGAGGGTCGTCATCGTCAGATGCCATGATAGACAGGTGCAGAGATACCAGGCAGGTTTCAGTCTGCCCTAACTCTCCTCCACTCCCCATCTAGCATCTTCTTGGTCGCTGATCCTGTTATCCAGCAGTGGTCAGGGCCACCACCGAGCACTTCACTGTGAAGCCACAGAGGTGGTAACTTACCAGAGGTAAGAAGTGCCTACAAACTCCCTCCGCAGCTTGCCCTTGGCAGTCCAACGTGGTAACTGGAAGTACATGTTTTCTCAGACTGATTGTTTCTCTGATGATCCAACTATCCTTTCTGACCTTCACTTCCACAGTTCCTTCTACAATTGTGGACGGCCTAATTTTTACGATAAATTCTTTATCCCATAACAGTCATTAGTGACTCTGCTCCCTTGCCTGGACTTGCCCCAATCCGGTCCATCTACAGAAAACTGTCCATTTGTTCGACATCTCATTAATTTAGCTAATATCAGCAAGTTTGGGAAAATCTGTAAAGTAAACTTAAGTACTTTGCAGGACATGTTTGGCTCAGGCCAACAATGTTTTGAGATGTTTTCAGAAAGGCTTTTCTGCAGCAGACGGAATGCGGTTTTATAGCCTGATCCAAGGTTTAAGAATAACATCTAATCCCGAATTCTGCTTCCGAATGCTGTCAGTTTGGATAATGAAAGCAGATGTTGACAGAGATGTATTTGCCAATGTGATGCCTCAGCAAACACTCTGAAGGGAAGACAATGTGAGACTAGATTGGATAAATATCCTCTTTTAAATTTATTTTACAAACCCTCTTAGCTGTATCCCCTAAAGGTGACATCTCTAAGATGATGAATACAAAAGGGTGTTGTCATTAAAACCCAGCGAAGTTTTTATACTTTAATACCACAGCTCCGAACATCAGATACCCACATTAACGAGAATCTTTCTGCCTGTTTCAGTTTGCAGTGTAAACGAATGTCTGATGTATTCATCAGTGAATCCAGACTTCAGAGTTTCTCCTTTCTAAACGTATTGAGTGCATTCAAGTTGCAGCTCAAAGAGCTAATAACTGGTAAGTCTGAGTAAACGATGTGTAGGTACACTTTGAAAAAAAAATACAAGCTGTGAGGAATTCCCTTGATTTTTTTTTTTCAAGCAAAATTCCCATTTAATCTGAATTTACATTGTTTCTACAATCCAGTGTTTGGATTTTGAGAAATGCAGAATGTCTGTATAAGAATGGAAGTCTTCAACAAATTAAAGATTAAAAAAAAAAAGACATGTTACTTGATACTATTGATCCAAAGCCAACAATGATTTACTGAGTTAATATATGTCACAGATTCTCTATTACGCTGTTTTCTTAATCCTCCTAATCATCCTGTGGTCTAGCTTTACAGAATATGGACGTTCCGAGAGTAAGTAATTTGCACATATTCTTAGCGCCAGTGAGTGGCAGAACTACTACGTGGGCCCTGGCATATTGACTACAAATTAGCGTTCCTTTCTTCAATCTCTGTAATGTTAGGTGTGGAAATAACACTACTGACCCCAATAGTTATTTATTTCTCACTTAACCCTTACCAGAGATGTGTTAATTCTCCTCTCATCAATTATATAGACACTGACTGGAGCAGTAAAGAATTGACTTCTAGTTGAGTGGTTTTGTGCTAAATTGTATTTAAGTTTCCTTTCTAATTCCATTAAGGAGTGGAAAGAACTTAAGCCAGAGGACTCCACATCCACCCCTTGGAAACTTGGCAACACTGGGCAAACGACTCTCTGAGCTTCTCTGTCCTCATCCACAAAAACAGCAGCCAGATCACCTTACCCCCAAGACTGCAGTGAGGATTGAACGCAGTCAGACAGTCAATAAGCATTAGTTCACTTCCTTTCCTAAAGATTTCAGAAAGTAGTACTAGTTGGGATACATTATTGTTTTGGAAATTTTCCACAAATACTTAAAGGAAAAAAAAAATCTTTGATAAAGTTGCTCCATGTAACCCACAGTAATATTTCAGAAGTTTTTCATTTAGAATAAAGTCTGGACCAGTGGGGTATAATGCTTTTTAACTTGTGGTTAATCTCCACAGTGTTAACCAGCTCTCAAGGGGAGGAATGGGGCAGGGAGAAAGCTGGTGAGTTTGTTTAAAAGAGAGTCATTGTCTCCTACATCTCTTCCAACTGGTGCTCACGATTTGTCAGCAAGAGTTGACATGGGCCCAATAAGGACAGCCCTGCTATGCAAAGAGTCTGTACTATTTCCTGATTTTTTAAATGAGCCTCAAATATTGTCATTTATACATATATTTCACTTTTGAAAGAAAATATTAGCTTGTCATGAAACAGCATAAACCAAGAAAGTCAGTCTTTTTAACAGCCATGAATCACATTTAGCTGGAGATAAATATACCAGTTGGCAATGTCCCTTCTTAAGATTAATGGTCTTAAATGTAATACTTTAATAAAACCCTTTCTCTTCTATTAACTTCTTATTCTATCTTTATTGCTCTTGCTTAATATAGTTATTTTTAGTATATCACCACGACTTAGTAATTTATATCAAAAGTTTTTCAACATTTCACTGACTTATTGACTTATGATCATAATATGCTTTAGTTAGATATCCTGACATTCTTCTTTGGAGTTTTTTGCAGTCACTTAAATTTAATTTGCTTTAAAAGGAAACCATCAACAAAACAAAAAGGCTATGGAATGGGAGAAAATGTTTGAGAACGATGTAACTGACAAGGAGTTAATTTCCAAAATGTACAAACAGCTCTTACAACTCAATATCAAAAAAACAAACAACTCAATCAAAAAATGGGCAGAAGACCTAAATAGACATTTCTCCAAAGAAGACATACAGATGGCCAACAGGCACATGGGAAGATGCACAACATCACTAACTATTAGAGAAACACAAATCAAAACCACAATGAGGTATCACCTCACACCAGTCAGAATGGCTATCATCAAAAGTCTACAAATAATAAATGCTGGAGAGGGTGCAGAGAAAAGGGAACCCTCCTACACTGTTGGTGGGAACGTAAATTGGTGAAACCACTATGGAAAACAGTATGAAGGTTCCTTAAAAAACTAAAAACAGAGCTACCATACGATCCAGAAATCCCATTCCAGGATTTATCCAGAAAAGGGCATATAACTGGAAAAGATGAAAACTCTAATTCAAAAAGATACATGTACCCCCGTGTTCACTGCAGCACTATTTACAATAGCCAGGACATGGAAACAACTCGAGTGCCCATCAACAGATGATTGGTTTAAAAAGATGTGGTATAGATACAATGGAATATTACTCAGCCATAAAAAAATAGTGAAATATTGCCATTTGCAGCAACATGGATGGACCTAGAGAATACCATACTGAGTGAAGTGAGTCAGACAAAGACAAATATTATACAATATCATTTATATATGGAATGTAAAAAACAGTACAAATGAATCTATATACAAAATAGAAACAGACTCACAGACATAGAAAATGAACTTATGGTTACCAAAGAGGAAAGGGAAGGGGGAGCAATAAATTAGGAGTATAGGAGTCACAGGTACAAACTACATAAAAGAGATAAGCAACAAGGATTTGCTGTATAGCACAGGGAATAATATTCAATATCTTGTAATAACCTATAATGGAAAAGAATCTGAAAAAAACATATATATAACTGAATCACTTTGCTGTACACCTGAAACTAACACAATATTGTAAATCAACTAACTACACTTCAACTAAAAAAAGTAAAACCGATCTAACTTGCTTTAGACATTCAAGCGAGTGGGGTAAAAAGGAAACCTTTTCTGCATTTTGGATTTTCATTTCTTCTGATTTTTATTACTACTCTCTACTGAGGGTGTATGGGGAGTTTTCTGTTTTTGTTTTGGTTTTGTGGGAGTTGGGGAGTAGGTAGGACTTCTGTTTTCATTGTTGCTTTTGCTTGTTCATTGTTTGGGTTGTTCCGGTATTTTGGGACAACTTTTTCAGGAAAGAATCTGAAACCCGTGCTGCTTAGAACCCCCTGAGAGTGGGCACTGAATTGTGACTGCACCACACTTATTGGGCTATTAATTTTCCAATTATTTAATGAACTTCCATTTTTAATGGTTCTGAAAACCTCTATTGAGACAAGTAATATGAGCCAACACTCACAGAGTATATTATTTGCCAGGCACTGTGTTTTGACCTTGACACATATCAACTCTTCCTTACTATACGACGCCAGCAGGTAGGTACTATTACCCCATTCTATACACAAGGAAATAGGCACAGAGCTAAGTAACCTGCCCAGGGGCACATGAGGAAGAAGCCACAGAGTCAGGATTTGAACCCTAGGAGTGTGGCTTCAGAGCTCTCATGCGTCTATTAAAAACAAAACAAGTTCAAAAACCTACATGGTTTTATAGATTATTTGAATAAATAAATATTATATGACGTCTTTGAAAATACGTTCAAAAATTTAAGTATATTTAAAATAAAGTATTTTTGAACAATGTTTTCATTTTAAGCAAACATTCTGAATATAAGCTACTGTCCAACATAAGTGCACTTGAATTTACCAAGCATGAACTGTAACTTTGAGTATTATCTAGATGTTCAACTTTTTAAGCTGAATTATTAAAACAAAATTTACTTGCTTCTCATCTCAGAATTTTGCAGGCATACTTTTGGAAATTTAAAAATTTTTAGTTTTCATATCGGATGGAAATTCTATGGTAAAATAAAGAAGTAAAGATAGATGGATGGATAGCTAGCTAGCTAGCTAGTAGAAAGAAGGAAAGGAAGAAAGAGAGAGAGAAAGGAAGGAAAGAAGGAAGAATTTGACCACCTATGCACCAGCGACTAACTCAGATGAATCATGTACCTGGTGTCTGTGCGTGTAAAATCATTCCCTGTTCTTGTCCATAAAGAACAGGTACACTGCAGATAGTATCACATTTTCCCCTCCTCAAACACAACTCCACTCAGTGCCGGGCTGGAAAAAGATCTGAGAGACACTGGAGAAAAGATTAGAGCTGTGGTTCTATACACTCACTGTGGTACTCATATCTTAACTGCCAGAATAATCTCCACAAGTATTTAACAACCACCGTCCTGTTATGTTTACTGTCTTTTTCTCTCATACATATGTTCTTTAGTACACATGTACTCTTAAGCCTACTTCTATTGCCCATATGGGAAAACAGAGTCTCAGAGAGATTTCACTGGAGTGAACTGCCCAAAGTCACCCTACTAATTAGGCTTAGCAAACCAATTTTTATTGTACCATTTATATGTTCCTATTATTAATACATAATAATGCCTTCCAAAAAGGAAGCCTAACTTCAAACTATAATATGGTTTAGGTCCTAGAAGAATTTGACATTGAAAAAATGACCTTATTAATATGTATAAAACACATTAATTTTATTTCTTGATATCCTGCAGTTCTAATAGTTTTAAAAGTTCTGATTCATGACCTTGAGTAAAAAACATATCAGAGTTAGTGAAATTACACTGTTTTTTTTTTCTTTTTAAGCTATTCATCATACTCAACTATTTTGCCCAGTTAGTTAAGAACGTGCTTTAGTTTGTTTTGGTTTTTTTACCTTTAGTTTTTGTTTTTGTTTTTTTTTTTAAACGCACACCGTGAGTGCTGTGAGTTTCGGGGTTTTTTTGTTTGTTTGTTTTGTTCTTTTAATTTACTCATTTATTTATTTTTGGCTGTGTTGGCTCTTCGTTTCTGTGCGAGGGCTTTCTCCAGTTGCAGCGAGCGGGGGCCACTCTTCATCGCGGTGCGCGGGCCTCTCACTGTCACAGCCTCTCTTGTTGCGGAGCACAGGCTCCAGACGTGCAGGCTCAGTAATTGCGGCTCACAGGCCCAGTTGCTCCACGGCATGTGGGATCCTCCCAGACCAGGGCTCGAACCCATGTCCCCTGCATTGGCAGGCAGATTCTCAACCACTGTGCCACCAGGGAAGCCCTAGTTTTTGTTTTTAATTATTTATTTATTTTTGGCTGCCTTGCCTCTTCATTGATGCGTGCGGGCTTTCTCTAGTTGCGGTGAGCGGCGGCTACTCTTAGTTGTGGTGCATGGGCTTCTCATTGCAGTGGCTTCTCTTGTTGCAGAGCAGAGGGCTCTAGGTGGGCGGGCTTCAGTAGTTGTGGCACGTGGGCTCAGTAGTTGTGGCACGTGGGCTCAGTAGTTGTGGCACACGGGCTTAGTTGCTCCACAGCATGTGGGATCTTCCCGGACCAGGGCTTGAACCCATGTCCCCTGCATTGGCAGGTGGATTCCTAACCACTGAGCCACCAGGGAAGCCCCGTGCTTTAGTTTTTAATATCATTAAAGTGAATAAGTAACCACAAAATCTATATTCTCAGTTAACTCATTTCATAGATATAAAGGGACTCATTAATTAGTTGTAGATTTAGGTTTGCCTTGCATATTGTCAATGATTTAATGTTATATGATTCAGTAATTCAATAACATAATCACATTCTATTAAAATCTTTTTCATCATTACAGAATTTAGTGGGTAAATTGGAAGGAAAGTGGTTAAAACTTTATACTGTGGGAGAGTCTGGTGGTGAAGGGGGAGAGAGAAGATAGAGAAAGAGGAGGCAGCAACAATTATGAGGAATCTAGACTACACCAGTGCGGTTCAGATTTCTTTTTTTTGTTCCAGGGACACTCTTGTTTTCAAAAGACATCGCCCTCAGATGGAGCTCCTCTGGTTAAAGCAGGGTGAAGTCTGTCCTGAGGACAAGCCCTCACTACTGGCTCCTTACAGCCCTTGAGTTCTGTCTTCAGGACCCACACTTTGATATCCACTGACTATTAGCTCTGAAAATTTACGAGTGCAAATCTAGTACATGAGAAGAACAGCAAGGAAGCAGTGAAGGAGGTCCTTGTCTCCATTAAGATTCTGACACTGAGGGCTCTTCTAGTCATACTGAGAAACATCACGAAACCTCCTCTGTAGAACAGGGACCATTTCTCTTTATCTTATCTTGAGACATGCCCAGAATAGGAGTGTACGTCTGTGGGATTCATAAACAATTTATGACAATAATTGTGGGCACCTTGCTCTGACCGCTTCCATTTTTACAGTGAGAGAGGAAAGCATCCTGGGTCCCTCCTATGAGCAAGTCTAAGAGCACAGGGTCATGCACGTGCTGTGTGCACAGAATCACAGGCAGATATTGGCTGTTTTCCTTCTGTGAAGTGAAAGGACGACTGAGTAAAAAGAAGAAACAACGAAGAGCACAGAGTAAGAATGCTGCCTCAGAAAATAAATCTGAAGACAAGCAGTCAGGCCCGAGGAACAAACAAACAGGAAATTTGAAATTCTACAATAAGTTTGTTCATACCAATAGCATCTATGTGTTGCTTAAATGAAAAGTTGTTTATGTACACCACGAATGACAACAAAGAGCGAGCATGGGCACTGGAATCAGAGAAGCCTGAGTCTGAATCTCATAACTCCACTGATCAGCTTCATGACACTGGGAAAATTAATCTTTCGAAACCTTAGTTTTCTCATCTGTAATATGGGTATAACAATATGAATCTGAAAGCGTTCTTGAGAGGACTGAATGTGATAACGTACATAGGGTGCCAGGAAGGAGCGCAGCACATAACAGGCTGCAAGCCAACGCTGACAAGAATTGCCCACTGATACGGAGTGAACCAGAGCCCATTGGAATGCCAACAGTTTGTCCAATGAGATGCTCAAACATCTACCCCAGTGAGCTAAGTGGGCTCAAGACTTCCTAATGATAGCAAATTTAGAGGTCTTCTCCTCATGTAATCCAGGTAATACAACTGATCTATGGTCATACACTACCCAGCTTGTCTTAGATAATGTAAAATACGTGATAGTATTTCACATCTCTTATTATCAGAAAAATGTTTCCGAGGACAGGTACTACTTGTGGTTCCTAGGCAGTGGCAGCTACATATACCGTATTCTGTATTGTGCTTAGTATAATGCATATGTGAACATTGAACAAGCCATAGTTCCTATGCACTAGCAACTGCAGGGCATCTGGAAGAGAGCTGTAGCTTCAATAAAATAAGCTGTGTTCATGTTTGATAGTCAATACTCAGAATTTTTTTAAGAATGTTTTTTGCTTCATACTGTTTTATTTTTAAATTTGGAATCCCTTTGTAGGTAAAGTTGCAGCAGGAGATAGAGGGTCAAGAAACATCTCCTCCTCTGACCTAGCTTAATTTCATTCCAATTATATAGGTAGCTTTCCATGCGTAAAGCTCTAAGATGGGTGCCACAAGGATACTTAGATAATCTGGTTGCATACACACCTAGTGGGTTACAATCTCGTTGAAGAATGGTGGGGCAATATGGTAAGTACATAATTATAAAGCATAATAAGGTAAATTCTCCTCTACTGGAACTATAAAAGTTGATAAACCCTAATCTCCAACAGTCTGTGGCCACCAATAACTATAGTCTCTCACTACACTTGGATTTGGTCTCAGAAATCTTGCCACCACGATGCCCTGTCGAGCCAACAACCTTGATCAGGGTAAATAATCTATTTAGTATCCCTAGATTATGACATTGGTGATTCCTGCAGGAAACACACAAACTACCTAAGAGAACTGATCCATTCATTAGTAGTTACTGGAATATTTACATTTCTTATTTGGACAGAGAAGTCTAACTTTACTCAGGAGAAAACAAGAGCTTTCATAGGGATGAAGAGCTAACATATCTTCAGGGTCCAAGTGATTATTATCAATGTGTGTAATGGATTTGAACTGAAAACAGAAACTGGTTGGACTGAGGTTATAGCAAAATAGACACAAAGGCATTCAAACGAAACAGCATCAAGAACAGAAGGAAAGCAAACTGAGGGATTCTTACACACGGGCCGTTGTTTGCAAACCCCTGATCTGTGACCTAAATGTTAAAGGTATAGGAACGAAATTGTCAATGCAGATCTTTAAATGTGATAGCACAGTTGGCAGCTCTGACCCACAGGAAGTCCTTAGCAGAGTCCTGAGCACAAGGAGTAAGTTCACCATTTTGCCTGAGGCAGGGCCTAACTACACTAAGGCTAGTAACTAGATGTACAGGCCAAGTTATAGCTCTGGAAATCCAGCAAAGGTTAGAGGGAGCTAATATGAACATATGCAAATTAATCAAGTGTATAACATTATGGAACTGGAAGTTTCAATTGTCTCAGTAGCTGTCTATAGCAAGCCATTTCTAAATTAATTGGGAGACTAATTTTGATCTTTTTTCCTACTTGATAGAATAAAGAATAGTGTGAATAGTGACAAGAATAATAATACTATTTATAATGTGCCTTCAAGCAAACTTTAAAAATATATAAATTCACCTTCCTTCAGTAAATGAAAAAGGTAAAAAGCTTTGTTCCCTTGTGCCCCTACATACACTATATATAGATATAGGTATAGTTTATAGCACTTTTCCATTTTCCTTACTAGAAACTTCCTTGCTAGAAACAGTATTTTAACCAGAAAATGAAAGTGGTTGGCCCTATGGCTTTTTAAATTTTACTTTTTATTCCCCTGCAGATTTGCTATCCCAGAGAATTGCTGGAGTATTGTAGAGCTAACACCTTCGAAAAAAAATATTCGAACAAGCTAATTTTTGCCAAAGCTTTCATTTGCATTGTAATTGGTATTAGTACGGTAAGATTCTCAAAGAGACACATAAATTTTAGAAAATTATACATGGATATTTCCAAGGCTTCATTGCACATTCTACATGTTGTGTGATAAAATCTTGAATAAACTTCTAGGATTTATTTTCTAAGAATTTTTTGTTTCTCTGGTATAGGAATATAATGACAGATCTACTCCAAATGCATAATAGTTGAAATCTGGGCTCAAATCAAAATAATCAACAATATACATTGAACCCCTCATGTCCATATTTAATTCTGTCACGTCCTTAAAAAATAGGCAATATGAATAAATCCTTTTTTTTAAATGTTGTCTTAATATAATTTTTAAGATTCAAAAATAGAAAAATGTCCCATAGAATGTGCTGATGGAAGAGCTATAACAATCTTCGTATTCTTTTTTTTTCTTATCAAGTGCTTAATATGTGCTAGGCACTGCACTGTGAATGAAAAGTGGTTCCCACCCATAAGGAGCTCGAGATTCAACAACGGAGATAGAAATGTAAACAGTAATTACAGAGTTGCTGTGGGAGAACAGACATCATGTTTCATCTAACAGGCCATGTGTCTTGGATCTGCTACTCAATGGTGCAACACTTGTAGACAAACTCTGAATGGTTATTTAGGATTAATACTGATACACTCTTTACTTTTTTAATTGTAGTAAAAACATTTAATATGAAATCCTCAAAAATGTTAAGTGCAGTACAGCAGAAACTAACACAACACTGTAAAGTAACTATACTCCAATTTAAAAAAGAAGAAGAAAAATCCGTGAGATAAAAAAAAAAAGTTAAGTGCACAACACAGTACTGCTAGCTATAGGCGCAATGCTGTACAGTGGATCTCTAGAACTTATTCATCTTGCATAACTGAAACTTTACACCCCTCGAATAGCAACTCCCCATTTCCCTCTCCCTGCCCAGCCCTTGGTAACCACCATTCTACTCTCTGTTTCTATGAGTTTGACTATTTAAGACATCTAGGTGGAATCACACAGTATTTGTCTTTCTCTGACTGGCTTATTTCACTTAGCATTATTTCCTCAAGCTCAGTTCATGTTGTTACATAATGCAGGATTTCCTTCTTTTTAAAGGCTGAATAATAGCCCATTGTATGTATATACTACATTTTTCTTTATCCATTCGTCTGTTGATGGACATTTAGGGTTTTCCATATCTTGGCTATAGTGAATGATGCTGCAATGAACATGGGAATGTGAATGTCTTTTCGAGTTCTTGATTTCAATGATTTTAGATGAATACCTAGAAGTGGGATTACTGGATCACATGTAGTTATATTTTTAGTTTTTTGAGGAACCTCCATACTGTTTTCCATAGGGGCTGCAACATTTTATATTCCCACCAACAGTGCACAAGGGTTCCAATTTCTCCACGTCATTGAAAACACTTGTAATCTTTTAGTTTTTCAATAATAGTCGATATTCTTCATTTGCTTTTCTTATCTAAAAAAAAAATCTGATTCCTACACGACAGAGGATTCGGTATCTCAAATTACGGCAGATAAAAGAATTTTAGGGCTTCCCTGGTGGCACAGTGGTTGAGAGTCCGCCTGCCGATGCAGGGGACAAGGGTTCGTGCCCCGGTCCGGGAAGATCCCACATGCCGCGGAGCGGCTGGGCCCGTGAGCCATGGCCGCTGAGCCTGCGTGTCCGGAGCCTGTGCTCCGCAACGGGAGAGGCCATAACAGTGAGAGGCAATTGACTCTAATTCAGCAAAAATAAAACGGAAAGAAATGGGAATAACAGAAGATTCTGAAAGATATTCTTGCTACAAATTCTCAGTTTTGTCCTCGAAATAAAACAAGTTGACTGTTAATGCACTGTTGATGATTTTCATCCATGGACCCTAAAAGAAATGAGCTCTTTCACCAGGTTTGCTGTTGGGTGGTATCTGAGCAAAGTTAGTTATATATCTATTACCAAAGACCCTCTGGATGAAAACCCACTGAGGAAATATCTTTTATTTTTTAAGTAATAGAGAGAGTTTTGCTTCCCTGAGAAACAGATGTTTTCTCCTTTTTAACTGGCCCTTTCTACATTTTCCTTAAGCCGTCAAGAAATTCAGTGCCAAAATCTGTGCTCAAATATAGCAGTTGAGGGGTCTGAATGGTCTATATATTATTTTTTTCTCCATAAATTTTCCATTTAAATTTTGGAAAAAAGTGAGTTCCTGTTTTCATTTTTGGAAAAAAATATTTTATTATTGAACTACATACATTTTTGCTAAAGTGGTTATATATTCCTTGTGGAATGACATGCAGCATGTCATAATCAATGAATTAGTATTTTTTTAAAGATTAGGTAAACACCAATATCATCAATCATTATAACCCAGATCTTAAATATTTAGAAGACTGGTTTTTTTTTTTTTTTTTTTTGGCGGTACGCGGGCCTCTCACTGTTGTGGCCTCTCCCGTTGCGGAGCACAGGCTCCGGACGCGCAGGCTCAGCGGCCATGGCTCACGGGCCCAGCCACTCCGCGGCATGTAGGATCTTCCTGGACCGGGGCACGAGCCTGTGTCGCCTGCATCAGCAGGCGTACTCTCAACCACTGCGCCACCAGGGAAGCCCTAGAAGACTGTTTTGTGTGTCATTGTAAATAGTTTTAAGTAATCTTTCTTATTTTATCAAATAGTCCTATTCAAAAAAAATTATCTTATATTCATAAAATTAAAATTCATCTCAAATCAGATGTAAGAGTACATAAATGGGCAAGTCCCTTATTTTCCCTAGAATACTTATACATTTTGAGGCTAAAAGTATGCCAAGAGCCAAATTTCAACCAATTTGTGAATCACAGCAAAGCACAGATGCAGCTGGAACAAACTGCCGCCATACAAGAGGATATTTTCATTTTTGGTAAAACAATTTTGCGTGTCTGGTTTTCATTTCAAAGCCTTAGAAAGTCTAGGGCATCATCAATTATACATTTGCCTTTTCTGTATTTCTGTACTACCAGTGTTTATCTACGTGTTAAGAGAAGGGGCTTTGTATTATAAACATAAAATACTTTGTTTCACACGTGTGTATATACACACACACATATCTATATGCATGTGTACAAATACACTATAAATAACTACTCAGAATGGAGGGAACCAACTCAAAGCCTTCAAATGCAAGAAAACATAAATCTACATATTTTATCTTTTATGAGAGAAACAGATCTCTTACCCACCCATCACCATAACATACAATGGCAAGAGCCTGGGGCCATACACTGAACCCTCTGAATAGATGAAAGAAGGACTGTTGGTGGAAGAACTTAAACAAGTTTAGAAAAATGACCAGGTGCAGCACTGTAGAAAATGAAAGTAAACAGCTTGCCTAGGGCTTTGCCAGATCATTTTACTGAAAGTCACGTATAGCATTAGTGTTTTTTAAATTTTTACTGGACATGCTATTATCACCTATGTTAATTAGTTTGTTTGTTTTTACCCATCATCTTCAAAACTCTGATTAAAACAGTTTGACACCAGGATACCTCAAGCCCTGATTCCAAACACTCCATTAAGTGCCCTTTGAAGCATTTAAGCCCACCTGCCATGGTAAAGAACAGTATTTCTCTTTTACCCACTCAAAATGGACTAGAGCATGGACTAGAGCATTGGACTTCTCAAAAATGGACTACATTTTTGAGAAGGCATTAGTCATGCACATGAACAAGAATAGCTCTTGTTAACACTAATGAAGACAAAAGCTCCAACGGCTTTTATTACTGCTATGCTTTAGATTATAAAATACAACAGTCAACAATGTTGACATGGATGTTGCTTGCCAAAATGCTAGGCCTTTGATACCTTCACGATGGTTAAAACTCTTTGAAGAATGCCTAGCTTTAGAGTGGTGAAAGTAATCCTGTGTCCTTGTATGCTTGTCCTGTTTATTTAAAAATTTTGTCTTATGTGTTTAGGGTAGTGTTTCGAAAAGGAGGCTTTAGGGTTGACAATAGTTAACAGAGCTTTCTTGCTGGATTTTCTCTCTTTGTAACAAAGGGAAAATGTACTCAAGTAGTACATGCATATACTGACTTTTTATTTTACAATTTAATGTAAAATTCATGTTTTATTTCTTTAAGTCCATATTTAGGTTTATGTGGGGATTGAGAAGAAGGTTGTCCATTTTTAAAAGAAGGAAAAATTCATTTTGATATATTTGGAACTAACTTGAAAGGGGTAGATATGTTTAGAAAACAGGTGCACAATATTCTACAGACTTGAATAAAACCATCCAAAAAAGTAAACGAACAATAAAGTAGAAAGTGCATTATTGGGAATTTAGAATACAAAATAGATAAGCTTTCCCTTCTTAAGTATTTAAATGTAAAAATCGAAAGTGCTAAAATTAACAGCAGGGATGGCAAAAAAAGTAATTCTTTTTAATTTTAATTTACACAAGCAAAACTGGAATAAAAAATTAGTCAGATTCTGAAGTAATTTCTTGAAGCACCCTTTTTTCCTTACCAAGAATGTCACATCCAAAATAATTTAGCACCATAAAAGTTACATAATCATTCTGACATTTTCAAAAAGCAACACAATCGCTTTTCATCAAAATGGAAGCATACTGGAGTTCCTTAGTGCCTTCAAACTAGCCTATTATCCCATTCAGCAATTCTTCTGTGTACACTATAAAAGCAAAAGCATTGTGGTCGATTAGACTCACTTACATCACAATAAACCAGGAGTTGTTTGAGAAATGCTAAGCAGTAAAATCCATTAAGGCAACTGATAATTAAATAGTAAACCAGGAAAATCCCTATCCAGAGGTCTTCCTGAAGACTAATGATTTAATACAAGAAGCTGTTGGAAGAGGGAGACATGATTGTACTTTCATGAGTTCTTTACAGCCTCAGTGCTTAATTATGGCCTTTTAGTTAGTTATTCACTAAATACCTGTTGACTTACTGATATCTCAGCCTACTTTAGTGAATTTTATTCATCAGTTAGCAAGAATATTATATTCCAATACAAGAATATTATATTCCAGGGGTTCACAATCTTAGTGCACCAGAATCATCTGAGGGGCTTACTTCAGAGATTTCTGATCCCCATTCCCAGAGTTTCTGATTCAGTAGATCTGGAGTGGGCCTTGAGAATTTGTATTTGTAGTAAGATTGCCAGCTGACGCTGATGATGTTCATTCTAGCACTGTGAGAATTACTCTTCTGGTTTAATAAATTTCCAGTTTCTTTTCCAAAGAATGAGAGATACAGTATCATCAAAAGTTTCCCAATACTCAAGTGAATTGGGAAAACCTAAGCTATTACAGGTTAGGTAAAGCTGTCAGTAGCACTCTAGCTAAAAGACAGTTTTATACACTAGCTGCTAAGACAACTCTACAGTGAAGTAGAATCTGTAAGAGCAGACAACTTTTGTTCCCTTCTGCCACAAGCTACCCTTGCTCTCCCAGGTCACATTCTAAGCTGATTTAACTTATCTGAGGCTTGCATTTACTTCTCAGTGTTGGATTTTTTATTCAGCCATCTCTCTATACCAGCATTGTCTAACAGAAATGGAATGAATGCCATAAGTTTCATTTTAAATTTTCTAGTGGCTACAGAAATCAAAGAAAGAAAAAAGGTGAAATAAATTTTAACAGTATATTTTACTTAACCCAATATATCAAAAATATTATCATTGCAAAATGTAATAATATATAAAAATTGTTAATGTGATATTTTACTGTTTGGCATTAAATCTTTGAAAATTTGGTATCCATTTTATACTTAGAGTACATTTCAATTCAGATGCTAAACTTTCAGTGGTTTAAATTAAAATGTAGTTTCACAAAGGTAACAGTTTTGCTTAACAGAAAAGTATTTAGCTTCAAGTTTACTTAAATCTAATTTTTTTTTTTTTTTTTTCGGTATACGGGCCTCTCACTGTTGTGGCCTCTCCCATTGCGGAGCACAGGCTCCCGATGCGCAGGCTCAGCAGCCATGGCTCACGGGCCCAGCCGCTCCGCGGCATGTGGGATCTTCCCGGACTGAGGCACGAACCCATGTCCCCTGCATCGGCAGGCGGACTCTCAACCACTGAGCCACCAGGGAAGCCCTTAAATCTAATTTAATAAAAAAACAGAAAATAAAAAATTCAGTTTCTCAGTCATACTAATCTGATATTCATTTCAAGTTCCTGCTCACTACATATGGCTAAGTGGCTACCATAAAGGACAACACAATTTTATATGTTTAACAACCACATACCCCATAAATTCTACTGAATGTAGCAGAGGAAGAACTGAGCAACTTGAAGAGAAGCAAATATCTGTGATGTGATGTCACCAAGCCAGAAGAAGAAGGACTCTATCCTCATTGAAAATGCCTTTTGTTTAAATAATAACGCACAGCTGAGAGTATAAAATTCAATGATCCCATACAATTTACTACTCTATTGTATTTATTACTCTTAATTTCTCCCAAATTTTTATTTTGAAAACTAAATACTATTCTAACTTGAATATGAATAATTTTACAATTCAAACATTACTAGTGAGATAGCCAATTTATTTACAACGAAAATTCTAAACTTCTCTACAGACTTCTTCAGAAGGAATAGTTCAACAATTTAAAATATTTCAATTTTAGACCAATTTCCCTTAGAAATTTACTTCAATTAATATAATTTTAGAAGTAGACAAAAGGGAAGAGTAGGAATTTAAAAATACTTCTGAAATAGCTGCCATTGACAATATGTTTCTAATAAACATAAGGCGTTTTTATTGACATACTTTAATTATAACATTGGACTTAACTTTCCACTCATAGAGGGTTACCATCCCTGTTCTAAGTGATACTTAGAGTATGTGATTTTCAAAAGGACACACAGCTAGTAAATAAAACTTTTCTGCCTATGGAGAAGCTTAAATTCTTTCTACTGTTAAGACTCTGGTACCACGAGATAATATACAATTTCACTTTGTGAAGACATTATTCACAGGCCAATAATCTGAGAACTAAAATTATTGACATATATTTCATTCTAATCAGAGAACTACCTCTGGAATCCTAGTGCCTGAAGAGAACAGTTTTTACTTTGGTATATAATTCACAGAGTAATATTTAGAGCAATAAGAGAACAAAAGAATTTATTGGAATGTGGACCTAAGCTGAAGCTGCACTTCAAATCACGGGTGTTATTTCCTTGTGTTCCCTTGTCTTCATTCCTTAGTTACAGGACCTGTGAGCAATGGCACATTTGGTAGACATATTAAGGTATCTCCAATTATCTCCGAAAAAACAAGGACTGTTCCTCCAAAAATATTTTAGAATCAAAGTAACTTCATTTCATTTTCATCTCCCTTGGCATCAATTATAGTATTTCTGGGAATACCTAAGTTCACAGATATGAAATCTTCTAATATCACTGCCTAAAAAAATTATGCAAATTTATAAAACCACTCTAAACTAACTCTAAGCTTAGGTAACTCAATCCTAGGAATAACAGCTTGTTTCTCCATACTCCATCTTGAATAGAAAGGCTTTTGGATGAAGATAATAAAATGCTATTTATAACTCACAACTTATTGAGTTCTTACTATGTGCTCTGGTCTGTGATACCAGAAAATAGCAAAGTGCCTTTCAGTTGTAACTAACACAAATTGTTACTGTACTTTACAGATTTCCTTATCTCAGTAATTCATGGGTAGAGAGCAGGCAGTTACCAATAGCTGTCATTACTGTCAATAAAAAGTTCATTATTTGGCTTTCTAGTCCTCAAATGTAGCTCTTCAGTATTACAATTTACACTGTGCTTAGGGCATTCTCTTAAAGTTATCAATGGAAGAAATATTAGTAATCTGAGATAATATAAGTTGTCCTGATAAATACCTTGTATTCCATTAGGCATTCACACCACTGGCAATACTAGATGTTTGAATGGAATTTGTGGTTTCAGTAAAATTGAAGTTGTTTGTGGGAACAAGGAGTATTATTTTTTAATGAGGTCAAAACAGGGAATGAATAAATAATTATTAGTAACAAGATTAACTCTTAAAACAAACTGGAAGTACTCCTTAAACTACCTGATATTGACCATAACATAGATCACTATATCACCTATGTGTTTAAAGATATTATATAGAAAATCACTAAAATAAGAAACTATTATAGCATTAGAAACAGAAATTATAGCATAGAAATAGTATAATAATAGAATTAGAATTGTATAGAAATACATTTATATTACTGTAGTAATATAAATGCAATAGGTGAATAATAAACGCTCTCATGGAAGAAAAGTAAAAAACAACAACAAAACAAGAAACCTGTAAAATATTCATCTCTAAGTGTTAATTTTAATAGTAAGTAGAGATTCGAAAAACGATCTTGGTGTTCATTTGCATGTGTAAAACCTAAAGTCTAACATCCCTCTGCATCCCTCTGCAAGTTGAAAATAAAGAGGACATGAAGTAGAAAAGTTATTTTCAATAGTTTATATACTATAGACCTTGAAATCATTTATATTCTTTGCATTCATTCATTCTTTATCCTCATTTATTTAAGTAAACTTTGTTTTTTTAGAGCAACTTTAGGTTCACAGCAAAACTGAGGGAAAGATCCAGAGATTTCTCATTATTTCCCCTGCTCCCACACATGCATCCCCTACCCCATCATCAATATCACCAACTGACAGACCTACACTGATACATCATTATCACTCAGAGTCCATAGTTTACATTAAGGTTTGCTCTTGGTATTGTACCTTCTATGGCTTTGGACAAATGTATGATAAGTATCCACCATTATAGTATCATAAAGAGTATTTTCACCGTCCTAAAATTCCTCTATCCCCTGCCTATTTATCCTTCCTTCCCCCTTAACCTCTGGCAACCGCTAATCTTTTTACTGTCTCCATAATTTTGTCTTTTCCAGAATGTCATATAGTTAGAATCACAGAGTATAGTAGCCTTCATAGATTGGAGTCTTTCACTTAGTAATAAGCAGTTATGGTCCTTCCATGTCTTTTCGTGGTTTGATAACTCATTTCTTTTTAACACTGAATAAATATTCCATTGTATGGATGTACCACAGTATATTTATCATTCATCCAGTGAAAGACATCTTGATTGCTTCTAATTTTTGGTAATTATGAGTAAAGCTGCTATAAACATCCATGTGCAGGTTTTTCTGTGGACATATGTTTTCAACTCCTTTGGGCAAATACCAAAGAGCATGATTTCTGGATTACGTATAAGAGTACATTTAGATTTGTAAGAAATTGCCAAACTGTCTTCCAAAGTGGCTGTACGATTTTGATTTCCCATCAGCAACAAATGAGAATTCTTGTTGCTCCACATCCTCACCAGCATTTAGTATTGTCTGTGTTCCAGATTTTGGCCATTCTAATAGGTGTGTAGTGGTATTTCAATGTTGTTTTAATTTGCATTTCCCTTATTTGCCATCTGTATATCTTCTTTGGTAAGGTGTTTTTTAAGGTCTTTGGCCATTTTTTTTTATATTGTTTTGTTCATGATCTTATTGTCGAGTTTTAAGAGTTCTTTACATATTTTGGAAAAGAGTCTCTTATCAGATGTGCTTTTTGAAAATGTTTTCTCCCAGTCTGTGGTTTGTTTTTTCATTCTCTTTACTGTGTCTTTCACAGAACAGAAATTTTTTATTTTAATGAAGTCCAGCTCATCAATTCTTTTTTTTCTTGGATCATATGTTTGGTGTTACATAAAAAGTCAATGCCTAATCTAAGGTCATCTAGCTTTTCTCTTATAGTATCTTCTAGAAGTTTTATAGTTTTTTGTTTTACATTTAGGTCTGTGATTCAATTTGCAATAGTTTTTGTGAGGGGTGTAAGGTCTGTGTCTAGATGCTTCTTTTTTTTTTTTTTCCCACATGTGGATGTCCAGTTGTTTCAGCACCACTTGTTGAAAAGACTTTGTTCCATTGAATCATCTTTGCTCTTTTGTCAAAGATCCAATAACTATATTTATGTGAGTCTATTTCTGGGCTTTCTATTCTGTCCCATTTATCTATTTGTTTATTCTTTTGCCAATACCACATTGCCTTGATTATGGTAGCTTTATAATAAGTCATGAGGTCACATAGTGTCAATCCTCCAGCTTTGTTCTTCTCCTTCAAAATTGCATTAGCTATTCTGGGTCTTTTAACTCTCCATATAAACTTTAGAAAAGTTTTTTTGGTATCTACAGAATAACTTGCTGGAATTTTTATTGGGATTACATTAAATCTATAGATCAGGTATGAAAGAATTGACATCTTGACAATATTGAGTTTTCTTATCCATGAACATGAAATATCTCTCCATTTATTTTAGTTCTTCTTTGACATCCATTCTATTTTTTTTCAATAAATATTCAGTGAATGCCTAGTATTTGCCAGATGCTGTGTGAGGCTCTGGATCCATGGTGATAGTCATTTCAAAGGAAGATAAGTAAGACTCTCACTTTTTACTTTTTACTGTATAGTCAGCTTGAACTTCTTTTTTAACTAAATTTTTATTATTAAAAATATTTTTTTGTTTGTTTGTTTGCGGTACGCGGGCCTCTCACTGTTGTGGCCTCTCCCGTTGAGGAGCACAGGCTCCGGACGCGCAGGCTCAGCGGCCATGGCTCACGGGCCCAGCCGCTCCGCGGCATGTGGGATCTTCCCGGACCGGGGCACGAACCCGTGTCCCCTGCATCGGCAGGCGGACTCTCAACCACTGCGCCACCAGGGAAGCCCTATTAAAAATATTTTTATTTTTTAACTTAGAAACTGTCAATCCCCATGTGAAGATCAGGTCAAGAAGAAATATAACAATGGAGTACAAATGTTAACAGATTTTGAAAATGTGAGCCACTATCTTATAACCTCTTTCTCCAATTTACTTCCATTTTGAAGTGCGCCATATATACGCACACACACACATACGTACATGCATAATGTGCATATTTATATGTGTGTATGTATATACATACATAAATAAAATAATCCTAATTATATTTTTCATATAGTAATTTTGGAATTAGTTTCCAGTCCCTAAATACAAGCAGCTGCACAACAGAAAACAACAGGAAGAAGGGTTCTGGGTAGTGAGAGAACAGCAGCTGGTAGTTGAATGTTGCTCAAGATAAGCCATCATGCTAGTCCTAATGTACAGTCTAGTGTTTGCTCTGCAAGGCTCGGTGCTTGGAGAGTGAGGGCTGTCTGTGCACATTAGTGATCAGCCAGAATCTCCAAATAGATTTTTCTAATCCACTAATAATTGAATTCTGCAGACAAATCTGAGTCATGATTTAGATGGAGTCACTTTTGAGATCCATCAGCCAAGACCTAGTTTAACTTAAGGATGATTATCATTATTGACTATATAGTGATATGAAACTAAATTATTTTATGAAGCCATTGTTACAAAAGAAAATTCAAAGAAAAAATTTACCTGGCTACTGTTTCCACCCTTTTCTTGAGGCAATCTGAATAAGAAATTTTAAAATTTGTATTTTGTACTTATAACATTTATGTCATATGTCTTTTGACATTCTTTACCTTCTTGTTTCTTATGATATGAATTTATTAAGGACCAGATTTTTTCAGAAGATGCTATTCCTTTAACTTACAATACTAAAAATTATTGGAATGACATTTTAGAAATTCTTTTTCTGCCTCTTCCTAGAATAAGGTCAATGCTTTATTGATATGTAACTCAACCTCATTGAAGGTAAAGCTTTATTCAGTAATTATGACTCCTATAATAACTATCATTGCTCATTTTACTAAGAAACAAATGTCAGACTTGTATATCAGAAGCGAATTTTGCTGAAAATATTTTAGGGAGCATAACAAGACCATTGGATCTTATAAGAATTAAAGCCTTATAAAAGTATCTTTCTTTTAGGATACTCAAGATAACCCAGGTCTAACTAGTCCATGTCACAAAAACATTTCTAGACATCCTTAGATTAGTAAATATATAAGCAAAAGATAATTTTCAAATTGTCCATACTAATTGACAGGAGCAGAGATAATCTGGAACTAGAATAACATTAACTGGTATATTTGAGTCGATAAAAGTTTTTATAATTTTTTGATTGATATACATTCAAATATTTCAGAATTCTTTTGTAGATCATCCATTCTTATTATAATATACATCAACAATCTAATAATAATGTTTATAATAAACCTATATTATAATATTCATATTATAGTTGAATAAACTGAGACCAACAGAGGTTATGCTTTCAACAGGTTGATACAAAATAAGTTTAAAATGTTAAGAACACACCTCTCAAGTGGGGAGAAAAGTAAGTAAGGAAATCAAGATAGGAAGTGGGTGTCAGCAGAAAGTCCGTCAGAAATATGTCATCACACCAAAAGTTACATGTTTAACACATATAATAAAAATCAAATGAAACAGAAAAGAAAAAGTATTTTATACTGAATTTAATTTGAGGGTAGAGGTCAACTAATAATAGGAAAGTCATGTTTATATTCATGTTTGCTTATCTCACCCCCATCTTTAGCCTTTATGTCTGCTTTCAGTCTCTACTGCTTATGCCATCTAACTGATTCTAGATAATTTATGCCAGCAAGTTCCATTCTTGGGAGACTTGGTGAGTAAAAAAACTATTTTTTAAATTTAAAATGCTTAACAGACATGATTTTATGTGTGTCACTTTCCTTTTAATCTGCATATATCATTGCACAGAAAGTTGAAAATGAATTTAAATTTAGTTCTAAAATCTGATGCAATATGTGCCTCTAAAACTTAGTGTCCTAGTTTATCTTAAAATACAAAAACCTTCCTTTCACAAATTTAAAATAAAATAGCATCTCATAACTGGTCAAATAACTAGTTATCCTAAAGGCCAAACCACCACCTTTCCAAAAATAATGGGGAATTAGCTCAAAACATTTGCTTTTTTATTTCAGAAACTTTTAAAATTTTTAAGTAAAACATTTAATTTGGAATAATGAACCTTCAGATTTGGAGGTAGCAAATCTTATGATGAAAGACTCTCCTCCAAAGGACACATGATTTAGAAGTTGGTTGTACCTCTTTAGAGAGTCAGGTATTGCGTACTACATAGGGAGACAAGGACCTGAAGACATCCATAATTTTCCCATTTATTGTTTGTTAGACTTTGTCTCGAGCATAAAATTTAGAAAAATATGTCTAGTAGGTAATTGGCATAATCAGAAAAGAGTAACAGGAAAACTAGAGAAAGGACTATATTTGAAAATATTATAAACAAATAGGAAGAAAACCAAGAAAGAAATGTGATAAAATGGTTATGTGCCAGGACAGAATATTTAACAACAAATATTCACTGTGCATCTAGTATACACCAGGGGTTTTCACAAACCTTCTCATTTTATCTTTTTGGCAATTTTCTGAGATGTTAAGAATTTTGCCCAAGATCATGTCTTGCAAATAGTAGAGCTAAGATTTGTATTTAGACTCCTGAAAGTAAGTTCTTTTCACATCATCATATAGATCCAGCAGTTTGAAAAATGAATTAATTACTAGCTTATTGTCCTATCAACTTAAAAAGTACTTAATATCTTTGTTTTGACCACTTAGAGTGCTATGGGGAACACGGTGCTATTCAAGGATGGAGAGGGTAGTGTTGAAATGCAGAGAGAAGGTAGGAAGAAGAAATCTAAGAATTCTTAGGTGGAAAGAAAGGGACAAAAATCAGAGAGTAACCAACAGGAAGATAACAGATCTCCTCTACCCGCCTTCTAAAATTTAGGCAATGTCTTTGAATGTTCAGAGTCAGACAAGACAAAACTACAGAAACAGGGGATTGGAAATGTTGAAGTTGAGAAGGTAAATCAGAAAATGTGGCCTGTGTAGCTAACACTAGATACCTTTTCTCCCCAGAACCCAAGCAGGCCCAGGCATTATTGACACATGCTCAACTTCAATTCAAAGAAAGGTAAAATAACCATGGATGAAAATTAAAGCCAAATTTGCACTCTTCTCCTCTGCCAGAACAGTCTCCTCATCAGGGGCACTTTTTGTATACACAATAGTGTCACGAACAGTAGCAAAATATTAGGTTGATTGGTGAGGCTTGCTAAAACCTGGTGAAACTCCTAACACCTTTAAATCAGCACTTCATGTCTATCATTCACTCTTTCTCAATTTTTAGTGGGAAAAGCTATTCAGGCACTGAGAGACTGAATTATTTACAAATATAACAAATATTTGTAATTATTTACAAATACAACAATTCACCTGAATTTCTCTTAAGTCTGCCATTAGGAAAATTTGATTTTAATATTTGCATTCTTTTTCACAGTTTTACACACCAAACATGACAGAAACACTTAATAAGCCATGCCTTAGCATTATCTAGATCTCTGGAAGAAATCAGACTTACGTGAATGGTCTTATCAGTGATATCATCTATCTCTTTCAAGACAGTTCTTATAACTTCCAAATTTCATTTACTAAGAAACCTCTAAGCAGACATGATAAAGTAATTTACAAAAATTCCTCAGCTTTTTTCTTTGAATAGCTGTTATTGAGACAAATTCAGGTGTGTTATAACAATTCAGCTACAGTAAAAGAAATTGTGAATCATTTCATCAATACATTCTTGATAAAAAAGAATTTTAAATATAAAAACCTATTATTACATACATGAATGGTACAATCTTCCACATTCCCCCCCAATAAGTAACTCCCCTCCTCAATATGACTCTAGTGAATTTTCTATGGTAGAGAAAGAAATTTACCGCACCAAGCTTTCCTAATGGATACTTGCATTCAAGAATGAAAATCACTTAACACTATGTAGCCACTAGTAGTCCACATTTCAAGGAATTTTGAAACCCTGGTATAATTAGAATTCTAATGAATATTAAGAGATAATGTTGGACTTAGCTGATAAATAATAGTTTCCTCTCATTCTAGACTTAAACCAAGCAAGCAACCTAGTTACACTGTTTATACTGAGGAAAAAATCCATATGTGTAATAAATAGAATATAATAATAAGGCATAATAAGAAAGGGGGAAGGGCAAGATAGGGGTAGGGGATTAACTATTCAGTATAATAGTTTGTACTATTATGTGTGAAATAAATAAGCTATGAGAATATATTGTACAATACAGGGACTACAGCCAATATTTTATAATAACTATAAATGGAGTATAACCTTTAAAAATTGTGAATTACTATGTTGTATACCTGTAACTTATATAATATTAGACATCAACTATATCTCAATAAAAAATATTAAGGCATAAATAATATATGTATATGATCAATACATATATGATAATTTGGTAATTACACTCAGTATAGCCATTCCTGTTAATAAAATTCTGAAGTACTTCTGCATATTTTGGCAAACAGCCACTAATCACGGCCCTTTGAATGTTGCCCACACTACTTTGGCTGCACCAGACCCCATAAATTACCACATGATCCAGTAACTACAGGTTTATTCCTGGCACATCAGAGGCCTCCAGGGACCTGCTCCAGCCTACTCTGGCTGGCTCTCTACCTTTCTGGGAAGTAGTCTTCTGACTGGCGGTCTAAGCCCATGTCTTACAGATTGATTAATATTTCATCTGTCTTCTCACGTAAGTAAAAAAGCCAGCCATATCATTATTATGATTCCCAACTTTAGAATCCTTTATCTTCTTAAACACTATACTGCATTTTAGCGGCAGTTATACTGTTATAATTAGTTTCTAATGAAAGTTAGTAATAAGATTTGTATCAAAAGCTGCTTCAATAATGATCCCCTCCTATGTTTAGACTTCTCAGATACCTTGTACTACAACATAATAGTAAATGAGAAAAAGATATATTATTGCAATATTATATTATAAAAGTTTCTTTCCCTAATTACCATTTAGGAATTAAATTAAAAAATGATTTGTAAAAATAACCAAGCCACAGACACATACATCTTTGAATAAAATAGATAATATGACTCTCACTCAACACTATTATTTTTTTTAAAGATTTGAGGCATAAATACCTTAACAACACACATACACAATAAAATGTCAAGGCAACAAAGACATTATCTACCAAATGAAGGTAGCGGCAAATGGAACTGTATATTTTCAAAACTCTAACCAAACACCCTCTCAAGAGACGGACTTTAAAAAAATTGAATGTTTCGTTATTTTCCACAATTGGGCAAATTAAAAGTACAGTCAGCAGGACAGATCATACAGAAGGAAAATATCACTAACTGGGGTTTCTGTAATTGTCCTACCACCAGTGTCCTCTTAGATACAACTGGGAGCCAAAAGGGCACTGGATAAAAATAGTTTGCAGGATGGAGGTACTTCAGATAGGGAGTAATCTTTAAGAATTGTATTCAATTTCTGAAACCGTACTCAGAAAAACACAAAAACTCCAAAAATCTAGCTATAACTAGAATGTACTGTCCTCCTTTGATTATTTTCCTCCACAGTGAACATGAACTGTCTTCATGACAAAGATAAGCTTGGATGATATTAACATTTCTTATGGACACAAATACTAACATTCTCTAAAACTATCTGCAACAGCTCATTACCCAAAACTACCTGCAGGAGCTCATAAAACAGAATAAATCAGATTCACCAACTCAAACAGATCAGAATTCTGTTTCATTTCTAATGCCCCTGTAGATACTCCGTGACATATAAGCTCCCCTCTTAGGATATTGCAGTATCATTTTTACGGCAAATAGTGATGCCTTACTATTTTAATATACAGTACAAATAGCACCATCCCTTCTCCAGTGGCTTAAATCAATTTATAGATTTGTACACTTCATGTATTATAATTGGGAGAAAAAAAGTGTCATGAAAGGTTGTTTAAAAACACCAAAAGAGCAAATGAAATGCTCACTGAGGAAATAAAAAGCTATACGATTACTCAAACTCAGCAAGAAATGCTGCTTTGAAATTCAGGCAGAGTGTTCCTCATCATCAAGAAAAGGAAACTAAATCTTTATTTATACTTATAAGAATACTTCTTGTTTGCGAGCATGAGCAAGAAGACAAGGCTTTCACCATATAATGGGAAATCCAGCCCTGTTTTAGAAACTGTAACATGTGGGCCCTGGTCCTGCTGCCAAGTGAGCTTGGACTAGTCGCTTGGCCTTGGTTTCTTCATTTGTAAAATAAAGGTCGTTGAAGGAAAGAAGAAAGGGAAGGAGGTCGGGAGGGAGGAAAAAAAAGAAAGGGAGGAAAAGAGGCAGGGAGGCAGGCAAGCAGGGAGCTGGTTAGTTAGCATTTGGCGGGCAGCTATTCTGCGTCACTTCCCAAGAAAGCATTACAGATGATCCAGTTTTTCACCATCCTACAATTCTGTGATTCTGCAGCATTTCATCTCTAGATAGCATTGTTCTAAATTGACTCAAGGGCGAAAATGCCACTATCATTACTATCTTGTTTTCCATGAAGCTCAATTTAGTTACTTCACCAATGAGGTGTGGCAGGCAAAATATGCCCCCAAGTATCAGCTACTACTTCTAGAAAAGTAAATCTCTTGTTTGGAACAAAGACCTGTTATCTATAGAGGGGAAGTTCTTTCATCTGTGTAACTGTCAATGTAGAGTTCTCACACAATAAGATATAATGAAGTCCAGCCTTTGTTACACAGACAATTAGGGTATCCTGTTATCCATTATTCATCACTCTTGCCTCAGCTCCAAATAGAACAGTAAACAGATCTAAGGAATAAATAATCTTCACACTGAAGAATTCATCCTTCTAGGATCATGGTGTCTAGTCTCAGATAACCCTCTTGAACTTGTGCTTGTCTGAGACTTCACTGGCATGTTTTCTTTTGAGGGAAGGAAGCAGCAGTCTATTTTTTTTAATTCTTTCTATTATTCCCTCATTGCCTTGAAGCAGTTTTCCTATCTTATTCACTCTCTACTACAGGCTTATATATTTGTTTTCTTTCCACTTAACAGATTTGTTTTCCTGCATTTGAATCTTCCCTCCTTTTCTTTCTTTCTTTCTTTTTTAATTTTTTTTTTTTTTGCTTTTCCACTTCTGTTTTAGCCCCTTCTAATTTCTAAGTAGCAAATACAAACTTTTATATACTCTGAAAGTAATATTTTATCACAGAAAGTAATCTCCCCAAATATTTCAAGTTTAAAGAACATACATCTCAATTTAATGTTTACTACAATTAAAGAAGAAGTTATATCTCATCCTCCTACTTATTCTAAACATGCTAGTTCAGTTTATAATTAGAGGAATGGTATCAAAATAAAGCCTCTGTTTAAACAGGTGAAGTTTTAAATATTCCAAACTGATAGAAGTAATCAGAATAAAGTAAAATGAGACACATGATTTTTCCCTACTACATATAAATATGAATACATATAAATATGTATTCAATTATCTTTAGTGGCCTATCACATGACAAAAAATTAGAATATAGTTCAACTTTCATTATGATAAATGTGAGAAAATATTCTGCCATTAGAAAACTCTTATGAAGTAATGCAATTGCATATGCACCGGGTTACGGTGTGGTTTTGAGTTGATTTTAAGCCATTGAACATAAAGAAGAATAAAAGAAAATGAGAAATACAAAACTTGGGTCAGAATGCCCTGATGCATTATGTATATTGCAAAGCAAAGTGGGCACCGAGGGATGGCCACTGAGGAAAACTGGTTGCCCTTCATGTTAATGTCAAAGTCAATAAAATGTTAAGTTTGCATCTCTAACTGGTCTATCTCAACTCTGGCAACACAAATAAACTTTCCATTTAAGACATATTTATAAATTCAACCAATATCATCTCTTGGGGGCACTCATATTAATCCCAATATAACTATACATTTAAACATGATTTCTTTCAGTCTTCAAAGAAAGCTCCGTCGTTCTAGATTTCAGTATTCTGGTGAAGAAGTTATGCATCTGGCCACATGAGTAGCATGCATGTATCTTTTGAATTACACAATTAATTTTCTCATAACTTTTATCCTTCCTACCAGTCTTGCTTCCTTTCTTCACTGACCCATGTTTTGTTTTAGTAGCACTCTTTGGATCGGCATCTAAGAAAAAATGACTCTCATTAAAATGGTCATTTCTGCCCTTTCTCATAATATAATCTTGAAAACTACAAGCAGAAATCAATGGAGAGCACCCTACCCTGAAGGGTTCACAGATTACTGAAGATCCACTTTCCACTTAAAAATAAAAATACTGCCCTTAAATAAAACTAAGATACCATTGACTAATGGAGGAAAGAATTGAACGCCATTGGTTTAGACATAGTTTTAAGAGGATGAAATATTGAATTTAAAATTATAAATTACCACTTTTACAAGGAGGAAAAGTGAATAGAAATAGGTCAACATATAATAAACAACAGATTTAGTTCCTTTGAGGCATTGCTAAAATCTGAGAGGCCACTGGGGAAAACAAACAAAACTAGTTGCTAATCAAATATGTAAACCTTTTTTCCTAAATCATGAAAATAAATCCTGGTTGGTAATCAGGACATTACGAATGTCTTTCAACTTTGAAAAAAAAGAAAATGAGTTATGGACTGTGATTTTTATTGTTATGGTGAAAATCCAATCAGTGGAATATTCAATATAATATTAATTCCCCTATATGTTGAAGTAAATGCCCAGAATTTAAAGAATTTAAAGAATACATGCCTTGATGCATTTATTTAAGTCTTACTGAAGTCTGTGTAAAGATTGTTTGGTTATAGAAAAAATAGTCTGACTCTGAAAGTAAACAGTGACATTATTAAATTAAGGGAAAATTTATGTACAGTGAAATGCAAATTGAGGTATACAATTTGTTGAATTTGGACCAATATAGAGACTCAATACCCCAGTCAAGATAGAGAATATGTCCACCACTCCCAAAAGTTCCCATGAGCCCCCTTCCAGTCAATTCCTACTCCCCCCCACTCCACAGGCAACCTGTTTTGACTTCTATCACCATAGATTAGGTTTTTTCCTAAACTTGAAGTTTATGTAAATGGAATTGTGCAGTGTTTATTCTTTCATCTGTGGCTTTTTCCCCCCCAACATGTTTCTGAGAGCCACTCATGGCATTTTTTTGTATCAATAGTTTCTTATTGTTTATTACTAACTGGTGTACTGTCGATGGCTATACCACAATTTATTTAGCTGTCTGCCTGCTGATGAACATTTGGGTTGTTTCCCAATTTGGGCTATTATAAATAAAGCTGTTGTAAACAATTTAAACAAATCATTTTATAGACATGTATTTTAATTTCTCTTGGAGAAAGACCTAGAAGAGGAATTGCTAGACCATAAAGTAGGTGTGTGTTTAATTTTATAATGAAACACTAAACAGTTCTTCAGTGTTTACACTATTTTGCAATCCTACTGGCAGTGGATGAGAGGTTCAGTCACTCCACATCCTCACCAACATTTGATGTTGTCAGTCTTTAATTTTATCTATTCTGGTGGGTATGAAATGGTACCTTCCTTTGGTTTTAAATTACATTTCCCTTTTTTTTTTTTTTGCGGTACGCGGGCCTCTCACTGTTGTGGCCTCTCCCGTTGCGGAGCACAGGCTCCGGACGCGCAGGCCCAGGAGCCATGGCTCACAGGCCTAGCCGCTCTGCGGCATGTGGGATCTTCCCGGACCGGGGCACAAACCTGTGTCCCCTGCATCGGCAGGCAGACTCTCAACCACTGTGCCACCAGGGAAGCCCTTACATTTCCCTTTTCATGTGCTTAATGGTCACTGTGTATCTTTTTTTATGAAATATCTATACAAGTCTTTTGCCCATCATTTTTATTTGGATCATTTATCTTTTTATTACTGATTTATAGACACATACATATATTTGTTATACGTTATATCTACACACATATATAGAAAATAATTCCTTAGTCAAATAAATGCATTGATAATATTTTCTCCCAGTCTGTCAATTTTCATGTCCTTTATGGAATTTTTGAAGTACTACATAAGTTTTTAATTTTGATGATTGTCCAATTCGTCATTTTCATTCTTATGGGTAGTGCCTTTTGTATACTTTCTTAGAAATCTTTGCCCAGTGAAAGTTACAAAGATTTGGGGGGAGGGTATTTCTAGAAAATTTATAATTTTAACTTTTATGTTTAGGTCTACAAACCATATCAAATTAATTTTTGTGCAAAGTATAATGTAAGAGTCAAGGTCCACTTATTCCCATATATTTTTGCAGTTAATTTGGCTCATTTGTTGAAATGACTCATCTTTCCTCAACTGAATTGCCTGTGCCTTTATCAAAAATCAGTTAACTATATATGTGAGGATCTATTTATGAACTATTCTGTTCCATCGATCTATTTATCTATATGTATGCCAATTCCCCTTGTCATGATTACTGTAGCTTTAAAGTAATTCCTAAAATCAGGTGGTTAGAGTTCTCCAACTTTGTTCTTTACTGTGATTTTTTTTTTTTTTGGCTGTCTATATCTTTTGCATTTTCATATAAATTTCTGAATCAGCCTGTTACTTTACATTAGAAAATCTGCTATAATTTTGGTTAGGATTGCAGGTCAACTTGGGAAGCCTGGACATCTTTACAATACTGAGACTTTCAATTCATGAACATGGAACATCTCTCCATTTACTTATTTGCTCCATAACTTCTCTTAATAATATGTGTGATTATTTTCCTATAGATGTCTTGAACATTTTTGTTAAATTTATTCTATCGATGCTGATCTTAAGGGTATTTTTAAATTTCATTTTCCAATTTTTGATCAAACCATGTGAAAAAATGGCATGACAACTGATCAAAGTTAACATCACCAAAAATAGGACAAACTGACATTAGGTGATTCTGGCAATTTTGAAGAGGATACAGCATAACCTATGTGTTATATATGACAAAAATCTACAACTTGAATCAAGTTATGAGGATTCAACAAACAAACCCAAACTAAACATTCTGCAAAACAGTGAGCTTGTACCTTTAAAGAATATAAATATCATAAAGACAAGAAAGGCTGAGGAAGTGATTCAAATTAAAGGAGACTAAAGATGGAGTGGGAGGGCTTCCCTGGTGGCTCAGTGGTTGAGAGTCCGCCTGCCGATGCAGGGGACACGGGTTCGTGCCCCGGTCCGGGAAGATCCCACATGCCGCGGAGCGGCTGGGCCCGTGAGCCATGGCCGCTGGGCCTGCGCATCCGGAGACTGTGCTCCGCAACGGGAGAGGCCGCAGTAGTGAGAGGCCCGTGTAGCGAAAAAAAAAAAAAAAAAGATGGAGTGGGAGGTTAGGGTTAGCAGATGTAAGCTATTATATATAGAATGCATAAACAACAACGTCCTACTGTACAGCACAGAGAACTATACTCAAATATCCTATGATGAACCATAATGGAAAAGGATATTAAAAATGTTTATATATATATATGTATATGTGTGACTGAATCACTTTGCTGTACAGCAGAAATTAACACACCATTGTAAATCAACTACACTTCAAAAAAGTAATTTTAAAAAAAGGAGACTAAAGAGACCTGACAACAAACTGCAATGTATGATACTGGTTTAAATCCTGAAATGTTAAAAACTAATTAGCTAAAGGACAATATTGGGACAACTGGCAAAATATGAAGATAGGGTGTTTAGATAATAGTACTGGATCAATGTAAAATTTCCTGAATTTGATAATTAAGCTGTAGCTATAATACATAAATGAGTTTCCTTATTATTAATAAAACATTGAAGTACTTAAGGATGAAGGGTCGTGAACTGTGCAAATAATTTTCAAATGGCTTAGCAAAATAAGTAAATAGACGTAAAATAACAATGTGTATATATATTATGCAGAAAATATATACAGAGATAAAGCAAATGTGGCAACTTGTAAAATAGGTTAGTCTATATCAAGGTAGTGTGAGAGTTCATTATAACATTTCTGCAGGCTTCCCTGGTGGCACAGTGGTTAAGAATCTGCCTGCCAATGCAAGAACACGGGTTCGAGCCCTGGTCTGGGAAGATCCCACATGCTGCAGAGCAACTAAGCCCATGCGCCACAACTACTGAGCCTGCGCTCTAGAGCCCGTGAGCCACAACTACTGAGCCCGCGTGCCTAGAGCCCATGCTCCGCAACAAGAGAAGCCACCACAATGAGAAGCCTGTGCACCGCAATGAAGAGTAGCCCCCTCTCGCCACAACTAGAGAAAGCCCGCACGCAGCAACGAAGGCCCAATGCAGCCAAAAATAAATAAATTTATAAAAAAAAGAATGAATATTTTTGCAATTCTTCTGTAGGTCTGAATATTTTTCAAAATAAAACTTTTAATTAAAGTGATAATAGTAGACTTAGACATATGGATCAATCTTTCCTGTAAATTTGCAAGAATAATGCTAATTTTGTTGTACTTGAAAGACAGTAGTTAATTTTGAGCTTTTGAACTGCCAAAGATTTCTACCCTGTCTAGTTCATTATTCTTTGTTTGGAGGCAGGGCAATGTTTCTCTAGAATAAGGAGTTGAGGAATAATGCAGGGTAAGGGACTAGAAGAAATCGTTCCTTAACTAAGAGTATCATATGCTGCTCTTTTCTATAACTAACTTTTCATTAAGGTCAAATTGACAATAATACTGATTGACAGCCTGTGTTTTTTTTTTCCATACTAGTTCATTAAAAGGGGAGGGACACATTTTCAGTGAAAAAACATAACCACCCACAATAATACAACTTCTATTTCCACATATCATATAAGTTCTTCAATATGTTTATTCAGGTACTTCTTTATTCTATGAACTTTCATTTAGCAGTTATAAAGTGAATGGGACACCATAAGTCAAAAGGAAAAGAGACAGCTGAGTGTGGAGGGTATAATTTCTCATGCCTCCATATTTTTCCCACACCCTTCTGGTGATGTTTTATCATGGGCAATGATCTCAACAACCAGTGGTAATTTAAAAGAATAATTAGTTGGATCTAGAAGGGAAGAAGTATTTTTATGATTACTGTTATTCATAGGCTTTTTATTCTTTTCTAATTGTAGCACTGCAAAAGCTAAATTTGTTTACAAACTCAATTTTAACAGACAAAGATGATTTCCTTTATGTTTGTACTGGATCTGGAAAAAATACAAACAATATAAGAATACCAGCTGTACCACTTTCATCTAACTTTCCTCTGAAAAAAAATTTCTCACTCCTTAATTTTGATTTTCGGATACTTGCACTTTCTCCTCAAATTCGGAGAGATCAATTTTCATTTAAATTCATGAGAATGAATAAGTTCACTTCGTATTGAAAATCTGAATTAACTAATTACCTTTTAAATTGTTTTTATTAGAATGTTGATAACTCTAAGCTTAATGCTGTCTGTCCCAACTTTTCTGGAGTTGTCCTTCCTACTTAATCCTCTAGACAATTAATTTTACCCCCAAAGCAAGGCTAATTTTATCACGGGATTACAAATAGACAAACACATGTGACTAAAGCCTAACAGAGAAGCTGGAAAAAAAGATGGCTGTGCACACGCCCTGTGCACACACATGCTTTAACAGATTCAAAGATAAAGATTCTTTATAAGATCTTTGAGAGTCAAAGATATCCTATAAAGAACTGTTGGCATTCAACGAGGAACTCAGTCTCTTTACCTTCAGTCCATTCTGCTCTCATGACTCACTGTGGCTCACAAAGTGGTTAAGGTTAATTCCTTTGCTAAGAAACTTCAACATGGTATTTATAGAGAGAGTCATTTGTAGTCTTAGTTCAAAGAGGTCAGCAGGTGCAATATATTCTTTAGAAGAATCCTGACTCATTTCTCCAGATTGCAAGATACTGCCTTTGTCTACACAGTAAGCATTTTAGGCATCACAGGAATGAGTGGCTACATTTTTAAACTCACTAGTTTCAGGAACCTAAAAATTGTTAAAGATAAATCTGTACTATAGAATGGATTACGTTTTGAAGACTCTGATACACAGGGCCAAATATAGGTTGTATTTAGAGTATTCATACATTCAATTTGTCTGGACAGTCCTGGATTTTTCTGTTCTCCTGTTATAATTATTAATAACTTTCCCTTTTATGTTAAAAAGAATCCTTCTTTGGATTACAAATGATATGGTCACTTTAGCTATGGTGCCTATATTTGAATATTTATATCTACATATTTTCTCCAAGTCAATAGGTTTCAATTAATTCCACATCTTTGTTTTAAACAAGATTTATCTTGATTCCCAGTAAATCCTGGGAGGAAGAGGGGTAAACTGAGCTTACACCTCCCTGTGACTTGAGGAACTATTGCTTTCAAAATACACTGGTTTCTGGAATACCATTCTGGAACTGGTGCAGTGTAGCTGAAAGATAGCTGTGCAGAGAAAAACTGTAAAAGCCCAAGTTGCTCAGACTGCTGACATTTTCAGGGCAACCACACCTAAAACAAAACGAGTTTCAGCATTTCAAAATAGGTCTAAAAATAAATTAAATTACACAGAATTTGATTGAGGCCATAATCACCCCCGGAATTTCACATTTTAAATTTTCAAGAAATACTGCTGATACATTCTTTTACCTACTGACGTCAAAATTTGGTCCACATTTTTTACTCAGTCACACATGCAGCTCCAAATTTCCTTTTGAGCACAACACTCAGTAAGAATATCAACTTAATATGTATTTTTAACCCAATTCCTTTTCACATTTTTTAAATGTTCATATCATTTTATTTGTTAACACTTACATTGCACTTACGAGGTACCAAGAGCTTTTGTAAGTGCTTTTACAAATATAGACACTTTTAGTCCTCATAAATCCCTGTAAGATAGGTCCTATTATTATCATAGTCCCCATTTCACTGATGATGAAGTTGAGGACAGGGCAATTAGGTAACTTGCAGATCACACGATGAATATTTCAGGATTTAGACCCAAGCACCTGACTACAGAGTCCATGGCCTTAGCCACTACGCTATGCTCCTTCTTTACCACCTGTTTCAAATAGGCAAGAGACAACTTCCACATTATTGAAGAAGTAACCGACAGATCAAATGTTCAGAGAGTTTGCCCCAAGTTTAATTTATTCGTTTATTTATTTAAAGAAATTATTTGTTGAGTAGCTACTTTAGGCAATGGGGAAAGAGAGGTGAATTTAAAGTATTTCTGAAACACCAGAAGTGTTTGTCTAAATGCATTTGAGAGAAGATTAGGAGCCTCCAAATTTAAAACATTTAAATGTTTAAAATCCGGGAACAATTTACATTTTTCTATCAAGATGGAAGGTGACTCTATGTCAAATATGGGTGCACTATGTTTTAGAGACCCTACATGGACAGGAGGGGTTTGAGGTGGTACAGTAGAGTTCCGAGGGCTCAGGCTCTGAAAGAAGACAACCTACACTTAAATCACAGCTTTGTTATATGCTACCTGTGTAGCCTTGAGAAAGCTTATTGACTTCAGCTTTTCAATCTGGAAAATGGGAATAATCAAATACCTACTTCATAAGATGTCGTGAGGATTAGGAAAAACTGAGATTTCAGAAGAGTACTGGCACACTGTAAGTGTTCAGTGAATGATAGTTACTATTAATATCAGCTGAAGTGTTCATACCACACTCTACTACTTCATTCATCCCAGTTATAGAATAACATATAAGTTACCATAATTTTGCAAGCCCAGTCTTTGAACTCATTAGCAAGATATCAGTGTACACAGATATAAATAAACTAAAATCAAGAAAAAGAAAAAATTCCAGGATCTGATTTTTCACTCGAGTTAGATAAACTGGGTGTAGGGATAGGGAGGGAGTGATTATTCCAATTCTGGAACAATGCAATTGGGAGCAAGAAGGTCCTGCCTGGTTATATTATAATCTCATTACTTCAGAAAAAGTTTTCTGCTTTTTTTAGTGCATATTTCTTGGAATCTTTAACAGAAGTTAGCACGTATTACTTCTGCTGGAATGAAAAGAAAATGCCTGGAATTTCTTGTTTGTTTTTTCTGGGTATTTCAACATTCAGCTAAAATAATTAGAAGGTCGGCTTCACCTTCATTTTTTATATTTTAACATTTTAATTCTATAACCTCAGATATTCTAGCTAAAATTTGTAAGCCCTCTCTTCTGAAAAAAAAAATTTTATTGTTACTAGTGATTTTTCAAATGCCACATAGGAAGTACTTATGAAATTACTCTTGCCTATTTGTTTACACTCGAGAGTAATTTTCATTTCTATAGCTGAACTGTAGTTCAACCAGACATTTAGCTCTAGTTTCTATTACTGAAGAAAAAGCAAGAATATTATAAAATTCTTACTTGGTAAAGATTTAGAGAACACAATCACTATCCCTCACATTTTCAAAAAACTTAGATTAATAATAAAAAGTACTAACAGAACTCTTTTAAATTAATTATGCTCCAGAGGGGAATTCATCATTGAAGTTATTGGCATCCTCAAAGGAGCCAATAATTAAAACAAATGTTGTGTAACTTGCACTATACTCACATTGTTCTGAATATATTTAAAATAATGAATGTTAGGGGGTGTGAAATTTCAGTAGGACACCTTCTGCTCAACTCTAGAAACATGAACTGTGCAAAGATACAAGTCCTGCAATTACAGAATGAGAACTGAATAGAAACCAACGCACAGGACAGTTGGGGCTGTGCATGATTAGTGGCATTTTTGTGTAGTGCTTCATTCGGGGAGCAAATTCTGAGAATAGCAGTTTAGGAATCTATATATCCTACTGAGTCTTGGTTAAGTGATATTCATTACGAAGAACACCTGGAGGGAAGACCCGAGAACTGAGTCACAGCTAGAAAGATGAGATTACCTGAGCTCTGCATGTCTTGATTAAGTTCCTCTGCAACCTAGGAAGAGAGCGATCTTTCTCTGCAGTCACTTCGGTAGTATTATACTGGGATAGAGTTAGCAGCTTATCTAATACTATGCTGAGTTTCTGTTGCTTGTATATTTCCTCACACATTATTGTGTAATTCTGAGTAACTGATACCACTTATGATTATAAGTATATTTCATTTCTGTTACATGGTATCTTAGCTGAAAGTTTATTTATTATGGATTTATTACCTTTCATGCCTATCACTTGAATCTAAACAAAACTACAAAAATGTGAATATATTTATGTATATGTAGATATATTCATATGCGAGTTATTGAATAAAAACTTTTCACTAATCAAGCTTTTCATCGTAATTTTCACAGATAATAAGCAATACCGAAAACAACTTAAAATCCAACTCATTCTAAATAGAAAGGAGAAAAAATTCAAGGAACACTGTTAAATAGTCAAAAATTGGTATTAGTTTCTGAATCCAAGACTTGGAAAACTGCCAGCAAATTACTGAACTGAAAATATGAATGTGAAAAGCAGTTTTTGGAAGACGGACCCTGGTGTGGGGAGGGGCATCTAGACAGGACAGTCCCATAGCTCCATAGGTTCAGCAATATTGAGCACTGTTAGCTCTAAGTATTTTCTACACATTTTTCAATAACGATTTGGGGTTAAATTCAGTGATCAGACAATAAGATACTATTTTTACTGGTCAACAAAAATTAAAAAGAATACCAATTTTATTATACACAGAAAATGTGCAATTAAGTGGAATATAATTTGACAGGAGGTACCAAAGGTTTTTAGGTACACATACTGTTTTACCCAGCAATTATACTTCTAGTAGTATATACTAAGGAAAAATTAGTATGTTTTTACAATTGTGAAGAGTTGGAAATGGTAGTGTTCAATAATAGGGTATTGTTGGTAGTATGTTCTTTCCTTCAATGCAATACTTTGTGAATATTAAAATAATTTATGGACTGGACATGTTATAAAGATTATACAATCATTAAAATATATACACATTCAGGATAAAGTTTTCAGTGAGGAAAACAGGCTAGAGTTTGGTATATATAATGCTCTCCTGATCATATAAAACAAAAGTGGGTGTGTGTGCATGTGTGAGTGTATGTGTCTTTGGTAGAAAAATTATAGACAATACATGCCATCATTTTAACAGTGGCTATCTCTTAGGTTCAAGATTATAGGTTTTTTTTTTTTCTATCTCTTCTCTTATTTTCTAATTTTTTGACAGTCAAGTTACACCACATTGACAGAGAGTAGACGTGAAGTCCTTGCTGAGGTGGTGAAATCCTGTATCAGGATGTGACTGATGAAGTGTCTGCTGATACCATACAGGCCTTACGATCTCAATCCATGACTCAGAGTTGGGGCAAAAGAATTAAATGTGTTTGGAGACACATGGAAGTTCGAGACTGTATTCAGTGTGTGGAGAAACACAGCAGAAAAAGACATCAGAATAATTGCAAAGTTTTATGAGTATTTGATCACGTGTATTCAACTAAGAAGATCCAGGGACAGCTAGGATGGCTTGCAAATTTGCATACATTATTATAAGAACATGTAGACATATTCTCCCTTTTATTGACCTGTGTTTGCCCCACCAGAATCAGCTGACTGTGTAGACATTAAGGATCTATCTGGACTGTCCTAACCATTCACGTCTCTCCTTCTAGGTGAACTGAAGAAGGCTGATTAGTTGTTATGTCTTTTTAGAAAAAGCTACAGGTTATTGAGTACTAGAACAAACTGCTTCATAAGATACAAGCCACATGGCAGCAAGTTAAATTACTCAACTAATAAACAACATAAGTTGTTAATTTTTACAACTCCCATATCTAGGCACAGGATGTTGAATGAGTGAGACTTCTCTAGAACGTGCTACCTGACATTTTCATCAGTTAACAGGTGTATTCCTGGGTTCTTTTAAATTAATTTTTTGCTCTCCTTCCATTTCCTCCCTTTTCAAAATAAGTGTGTTGATAAGTCCCTTCAGAGAGTTTAACTTTGAGTGGAAGAGACAGACATAGAACAAATTATTACAAGAAAATTTCATAGGTGTTCTTGTAGAGACAAGGGGAAAAAATGTTAGGAACTGTGGACAAGGTTGCCTGAGAAATTTAGATATCATGTAAAGGAGAGAATAGCAGGCTCTGGGAGGAGCTGGAAGGCACAAGATCGTAGGATGTGTAGCAGGAACTGAGTCTGACATTTGGCCCAAGATGAAAAAAGCTGGAGATGTTTTAAATAAACCAAACCCTCTTCATACCAGTAAATTAGATTTCCCTTTTAAATACTTTGGTGACTTTTGTTAAATCACATAATTTTGCCAGGAAATAAAACCTTGTTGTAGGAAGGAGAGAGGATAAGACTACATTAGGGCTTCTGCTCCTGAATCACACTACCCCATGCATTTTCTTCTGGATTTCCTGGATAAGGAAACAGACACATAGTAGCTGAGGGGGCCTTAAATAAAAATGTCCCCCAAACCTAAGCTGACAGTCCAAAACAGAGACACATTTAAGAATAAAAAAGAGTGCCATTAATAATAATGCAAACATTACAGGCACACACCAGCTATAATCAACCTACTGAAATCGAACATCCTGCCAAACAGAGATTCATTTTGAATGATCGTCCTGTTTAAAATACAAAATACCTAGGATAAAGCTTGCTTCATTCATTCACCCTTTGGTGCAAATTAAATTAATCAGATTCACACCTCAAACAATCAATAAGAATCTATGATTAATAACTAGAATTGGGACATATAGGATGGGGTAGAGTAAGGTTTAAAAAGTGTATCATTTGGAGGCAACAAAGTTTGTAAGCATAGACAAATCTAGATTTTAAACCGCATCTCCACTTTGCCCTGTGATCATCAGCACTTTACTCTGAGCTTCATGTTAATCTGTAAAGTGGGATAATGTCTACTCCCAAAGCTGTCATGAAAATCAGATAAAGTAATTTATATAAAGAGCCTGTACAGAATTGAAACTCAATTAACATTAATCCTTTGGGAAAAGATCTATATTGGGTGGAGGACTATGGTCCATGAACTACAACCAGAAGAATTAAAACCCAGAGTGCACAACCATGTATATAAAAGACCTAAATAAATGTGTAGCTAAACATTAACTGATTAACACGATTAAAGAAAATGGATGGTGTACATGGAAATTTTTAGCAAAACCGGAAGAAAATTTAACTAATTTAGCTAAGAGAAGTAAATGGGAACGTGTTTAAAAATTAGTCACACAACATATAATGTTGCATGTTGCATTTACTGAATTTTTTTTTTTTTTTTTTTGCGGTACGCAGGCCTCTCACTGTTGTGGCCTCTCCCGTTGCGAGGCACAGGCTCCGGATGCGCAGGCTCAGCGGCCATGGCTCACGGGCCCAGCCGCTCCGCGGCATGTGGGATCTTCCCGGACCGGGGCACGAACTTGTGTCCCCTGCCTCGGCAGGCGGACCCTCAACCACTGCGCCACCAGGGAAGCCCGCATTTACTGAATTAATGCAGTCTTAATTAGTATATTCAAAGCCCTTAGGGCTGTGACTTCAATAGGTGATCTTTTCTAACACAAATAGTTTTTTTTTTACATATAAATACCTTATTTAGTTTTTCCTAGATTTTGTTCTTTACTTGATCTTTGAGAAATTGATTATGAAACCACCACCAATTTTGTACTTTAATTTTTGTCATCACATCCATCATCTTGAGTAATTAATACAGATTTCACTGAATAGAATTAAGAAGGGTGTTTGGAACACAGAGGTCAGTATAAGAAGAGACAGTCATTTTAAGTTGTCTTGAACCCATGCAGTTATTACATGTTTCTCAAAACCGATATTTCAAACAACATGCAAAAATTAATGTCCTATCAAAACAGTGAAGGACAATAGAAACACTCCTAATGATTCTCAGGAAAGAAGGAAAAAAGGAGACAACAAAACCAGTAATGGTGAGATTCCACCTGCTGTAACAACATCTTCTGACTGGTTGTCCTGGAGGAAAAAGCCAGGTGAACCAAAGCAGCATGGCTCCGACAGCCCTGCCCACCAGTGCAGTCCAGTTTGAGGTTATTTTAGAAACTGAGTGGGACTAAGGTCCAAAATACACCCCAGTCCTCTCTCACTCCTTCTCCCCAATTCTTATCCACCAAGCACCAGCTAAGGCTATTTTACCCTTTTTAGAAGTAAAAAGTAGTGCGAGACACTCCACAAAACAGTGGAAACCACAAAAAGGAGCGCTTGTACACACACAGATCCACTTAACTGAGCAAAGGGCGTGGGACTGCCTCAACAACAATTTAACTGTCTACAGAAAGAGTACTTTGATTTTCTTAATTAGATATTTCATACAAATTAAAGAAGCAAGAGGAAGATATGAAATGTTCAGTCATGGTGATAGAAGCCTGGTGCTCGGTTTTCTTGTAACGCATCTGTGACAAGTGGTAATTTGACCTTCCTAATCGTTCAGTTAACAGGACAAATTTCCTCACTATGGTGATTAATGCCTTACTACTGCCTGATTCCATTGCTTCTTGGTAGTTCTATAATTTTGCTAAATGTAGACAGCACAGTAAAGAGAGAGAAAACATTCATTTGACAATAATAATTATTATTATTTGTATTGTTTTTAATAAGCTAACTTTATTATTGTAGATTTAACACTCATTATTGAGTGACCCTAAGATCAAGCTTCACTACCAATTAAGAATTCTCAAGGGAAACAGAGAGGGATGAGATGTTCTACAAGATATAAAATGCCAATACTGCGTAACTTGTATAGTCGGTGGGGTAACTGTGTCAAACATAGCAATGAATTCAAGTCACAAGAGAACTTTGTGTCTGGCTATTACACAGAGATTATTGGAGACACTAGTGAGAGACATTTTGATTTGGTGGCAAATGAATACGGGTAACGGCTTAATAGTTCCTAGTTACCAATTCTTCTCTTTATTAAATATTTTTCTAGTTATCTACATAGTTATAGGCTATGAAGATTATTTAAAACCTTAGTTTATTAAGCAAAGAAATAGGTCCGTTAATAAAATTAAGTTGAAAATTGTTTCTAAGAACAGGCCAATATCATTGATGAACACTGATGCAAAAATTCTCAACAAAATACTAGCAAACAGAATCCAACAGCACATTAAAAGGATCATACACCATGATCAAATGGGGTTTATCCCAGGAATGCAAGGATTCTTCAATATACGTAAATCAATCAATGTGATACACCATATTAACAAAGAGGGATAAAAACCATATGATAATCTCAATAGATGCAGAAAAAGCTTTCAACAAAATTCAACACCCATTCATGATAAAAACTCTCCAGAAAATAGGCATAGAGGGAACATACCTCAACATAATAAAGGCCATATATGACAAACCCACAGCCAAAATCATTCTCAATGGTGAAAAACTGAAACCATTTCCTCTAAGATCAGGAACAAGGCAAGGTGTCCCACTCTCACCACTATTATTCAACATAGTTTTGGAAATTTTAGCCACAGCAAACAGAGAAGAAAAAGAAATAAAAGGAATCCAAATTGGAAAAGAAGTAAAACTGTCACTGTTTGCAGATGACATGATACTATACATAGAGAATCCTCAAGATGCTACCAGAAAACTACTAGAGGTAATCAATGAATGTGGTAGAGTAGCAGGATACAAAATTAATGCACAGAAATCTCTTGCATTCCTATACACTAATGATGAAAAATCTGAAAGAGAAATGAAGGAAGCACTCCCATTTACGGTTGCAACAAAAAGAATAAAATACCTAGGAATAAACCTACCTAAGGAGACAAAAGACCTGTATGCAGAAAACTATAAGACACTGATGAAAGAAATTAAACACGATACAAATAGATGGAGAGATATACCATGTTCTTGGATTGGAAGAATTAACATTGTGAAAATGCTATACTACCAAAGCAATATACAGATTCAATGCAATCCCTATCAAACTACCAATGGCATTTTTCACAGAACTAGAACAAAAGATTGCACAATTTGTATGGAAACACAAAAGATCCCGAATAGCCAAAGCAATCTTGAGAAAGAAAAACGGAGCTGGAGGAATCAGGCTCCCTGACTTCAGACTATACTACAAAGCTACAGTAATCAAAACAGTATGGTATTGGCACAAAAACAGAAAGACAGATCAATGGAACAGAATAGAAAGCCCAGAGATAAACCCATGCACCTATGATCACCTTATCTTTGATAAAGGAGGCAAGAATATACAATGGAGAAAAGACAGTCTCTTCAATAAGTGGTGCTGGGAAAACTGGACAGCTACATGTAAAAGAATGAAATTAGAACACTCCCTCACACCATACACAAAAATAAACTCCAAATGGATTAAAGACCTAAATGTAAGGCCAGATGCTATAAAAGTCTTAGAGGAAAACATAGGCAGAACACTGTACGACATAAGTCACAGCAAGATCCTTTTTGAACCACCTCCTAGAGAACTGGAAATAAAAACAAAAATAAACAAATGGGACCTAATGAAACTTAAAAGCTTTTGTACAGCAAAGGAAACCATAAACAAGACAAAAAGACAACCCTCAGAATGGGAGAAAATATTGCAAATGAAGCAACTGACAAAGGATTAATCTCCAAAATATATAAGCAGCTCATGCAGCTCAATATCAAAAAAACAAACAACCTAATCCAAAAATGGGCAGAAGACCTCAATAGACATTTCTCCAAAGAAGATATACAGATTGCCAGCAATCATATGAAAGGATGCTCAACATCACTAATCATTAGAGAAATGCAAATCAAAACTACAATGAGGTATCTCGTCACACCAGTCAGAATGGCCATCATCAAAAAATCTACAAATAATAAATGCTGGAGAGGGTGTGGAGAAAATGGAACCCTCTTGCACTGTTGGTGGGAATGTAAATTGATACAGCCACCCTGGAGAACAGTATGGAGGTTCCTTAAAAACTAAAAATAGAACTAACATACAACCCAGCAATCCCACTCCTGGGCATATACCCTGAAAAAACCATAATTCAAAAAGAGTCATGTACCACAATGTTCCCTGCAGCATTACTTACAATAGCCAGGACATGGAAGCAACCTAAGTGTCCATCGACAGATGAATGGGTAAAGAAGATGTGGCACATATATACAATGGAATATTACTCAGCCATAGAAAGAAACGAAATTGAGTTTTTTGTAGTGAGGCAGATGGACCTAGAGTCTGTCATACAGAGTGAAGTAAGTCAGAAAGAGAAAAACAAATACCGTATGCTAACACATATATATGGAATCTAAAAAAAAAAAAAAGTGGTTCTGAAGAACCTAGGGGCAAGACAGGAATAAAGACACAGACTTAGAGAATGGACTTGAGGACACGGTGAGGAGTAAGGGTAAGCTGGGACGAAGTGAGAGAGTGGCGTGGACATATATACGCTACCAAATGTAAAACAGATAGCTCTTGGGAAGCAGCTGCCTAGCACAGGGAGATCAGCTCAGTGCTTTGTGACCACCTAGAGGGGTGGGATAGGGAGGGTGGGAGGCAGACACAAGAAGGCGGGGATATGGGGATATATGTATACGTATAGCTGATTCACTTTGTCATACAGTAGAAACTAACACACTGTTGTAAAGCAATTATACTCCAATAAAGATGTTAAAAAAAAAAAAGAAGAAAAATCAAAACATCACACTTTCCCTATAACACACTTTGCACATCTCCTGATGTTAATCTGTTTTTTGTTTCCCCAGCTCTATGGTTCCATTTCTTATCTTCTCTGTGTTCTTTGTGTGAATGCTAATTGAGCACGTAGTTCATACCAGGCTGTCTTCCATACATTCTGGACACAGAAATTAATAAGACTTGGTATTTCCTTTGGATGAGCTCAAAATTAACTACAATAACATATAATGACACGTAGCACATCCCAGGGGTGCTACCCTGGAGTCGAGAACCAAGGGTTGTAGAGATACAGAGGAATGTTAATGTTCAGGAACAGGCAGTGGGGGCATCAGGAAGAACATCACAGAGATTTGTTTTGATCTGTCTTTGGAAGGATGATAATGCTTTCTTTAGGGTGAGAAGCTGAGGGAAATGCAATCCCGTCACAGAGACTTTGCGGTGTTTATCATAGGTAAAGGAAGACTTCTGAAGGGTAAACAAAGCCTTGGTGAAATAAAAGCGCATGGCTTCTTTGAGAAACTCTGAGCAGTCCAGTATTATGGGAACATAAGATTTGTAGGAGATGTGGAGTTGCAAGATATTCAACTAATTGATATTTATCAAACACTTATTATAGGCAAGAAACCATACTATAAATAATGCTATGTACTTTGTTCTATATAAAACATTCAATCAGCCTAACAAAGTAGATGTTATTCTCCAAATATATATCAGAAAAGGAAACTGAGGCACCAAGAAGGTAAACTTGATCAAGTTCACCTAGTTACTGTCAGAGCTGGGGGTCCAGCTAGTTCCTCTAAATACATCCTACTTAAAAACCCAAGTGAATTCAACTCTGAAGGCACCAAGTATCATACTAAAGAGTCCAGAACTTTATCAGTGAGAGTTTTAAGGAGTTAAGATAGCTTTTTAAGCCAAGGCATGACCTAAGTACTTTGAGCAGAAAATATGGAAAAGTTTTTAAGGGCTTGGGCATCACCACTTAAGTGTGATTTGGCGAGTTCATCTCTCTCAGGTGCAGGGTTCTCCTCATAAAATAAGGATAAGAAGAGCATGTATCTTATGGGATTGCTGTACTCATTATTTAGTACATGAAATTCATTTACAATGACTTTTGGCTCTGATAAGTCATCAGTGGTATGCGATTTTTATTTCAGAAATAGCTCTCTGATGGTATTATAGAGAATGAATTGTAAAGGGAGGGAAGCTTCAGTCCTCAATCCTCCAGAAGAAGGATGAAGAGGGCTTCAACAGAGCACTTGGCAATGATGGAAACGTGGGGTTGGCATTAGGAGATATTTCAGATGTAAATATTGAAAGGAATTGGTGACCAACTGGGTTTAGGGAGAACAGAGAGCAAACAACAGAAAATGACCCTGAGGTTTCTAGACTAGATGGCCAGATGAATGTTGATGTCTTAACATTTTATACTCCAACTGCTACTTCCCTGCGAATGAATTATCCTAGGACTCTCTCTGCCGCCACCAGTAATTGATTTAGTGACTATTTATAGCCAAAAAATAAAAATAAAAACAACACTGGAAGCCAGTAGAAGCCAGAGAAGTCGGTTCCTCCCACTAAGTCTAGCCTATGCCTATAGCCCTAAGCTGACCGTGTTCTCAAGCCCCTTGGGTGAGAAAGTAACTGAGTAGTTATTCCACAAGCTGGCAGACAAGACAGCTTCTTTTCAGCACCAACCCTGTTTAGAGGTATGGTGCTGGTGGTGGGGAAAAGGGCTGATGAACAGAGCCCACCCACAGTTTTAGGACATTTTGTTTTCACTTGGGACAATACTGAAATAAAATTTTCAAACTGTGAGGAGGAGTGTTTCTTGAGAATTCTTATTTTATCAACAAATACAATTGATCAAATCTAAATTCTATACAATAACTAGAGTCCATGAAATGTTATGAAGTTTAGTTATGTAAAAGAAAATGTAGATTATGTTACTGTTGTTACTATATACTACTGGACGGAGCATGAAAATGTATAAACTGAAAGTTTAAATGAACACCGAAACACATTCTAGGCAAGCTCCTCCCTGGAAAACTTTCTTGTTGCTTGAATTACACGCACACAAAATATATTTCTAGTTTTCTCTAAAGACTACCATCTTTATCTCTACTTATACAATTCAGGAATTGAGAGGGCTGAATATTTGCATGCCATATAACATATAAAGCTATTATAAAATTTATTTTGGAGCTATTAAAATTTTAACTAAACTACACTGCCTCTTTAATAAGTTTGTATTATGTATAGTGACAAAAGGTGAGAGGAAATAGACAAGTTTATTTTAGATCTGGGGAACAAAGGAAGAGTGGTAATTAACCCGAAATTCTGGTCTCCATTTATATAAAAGCTTCTTCAATTCATAGTCTATATAGTGTTTTTCTTTAAAAATAATTTCAAGAAAACATCTTGGGGTTTAGAAGATGGAAATGCACATTAGTCACTCTATGATTCAAACATCCTGAAAGCAGAGATAAGGTTGGATACTCCTTTGCATCTCCTCCTACTGTTTCTCTAGTGCCTAAGACCTTACCTGAGAGAGAGGTGGCACTCGGTATGCATCTTCACCTATACTCCTAACAACACAGCATTTTCTATAAGGCCTTTTCTCATAATTCTTAGAGATGGTAGATTCAATCTTACCAAACCAAAACCTCTTTTGAGTTGAGTTGAATCAAACAATACCTCTGGAACTTTGTACTGGTCCCAGCATGACTGGTGCCCTGTCTGGATCTGGTCTCTGACTGGATCAGAAAAGGACTTCCCTCAGTCCCTTCTCATCCTTTAGTTCTTTAAAAGCAACACAAAGATAGGGATATTTCTGATTTGCTAAAAAAAAAAAAAAAAAAAAAGTTGCCATTGCACTATGTCTGAAAGCATAGTGGCAAAAATACAGAAACACTCTGACCTCTAAAAATAATGCATTTTAAGTCCTGTTTTCCTACTGAGTTAAGACCTTTATTTCTCTTGGAGAAATTTACTTTGATTTTTCCAAATGTTTAGAGTGGCTTGATAATTTAAGGTAAAAATCACATATCTAGATGTGACGGAAGCAGTTTAGCCCTTCAACTAGCTACCTCTGTTGCACGACACACCCCAAACCAGAGATGAGCAATAAATTAAAGGATGACCAACTAAATGGTTCTTCTGTTACCTTACTATTAACATCATCTCCAAACTATGAGCTAGTTAATAGCTGAAGTGTTTGCTATTTCTCAATCACTATTGCTTAAAAAAGGTGTTTTTAAAGTACATGTATTATGCTATTAAAATACATGCCCATCCTTATATAAGCTTCAGCGTAATTATAGTTTTGTATAATTAGAGTTTTATGTCAAAAGATTTACAGCTTTATCACCTCAAGCAATATTTCACAGCTGCCAAGAATGATTTATGCAATAATGACTTAAGCCGTAAAATAGAATCCTCAAAGGAAAGGCTGTCAAATATTCCTACTGCAAATAACTAGGTTTTAAAAAATTGATTTTCTGGTAAACAGCAAGCCCAACTGGACCTGGTAAAATCACATAAAGGAATATTGTAGGAAGCATCGCTTCACAGTGGTGATCATGCAGCTCACCATACACCACGTCAATGTGAACTCCTTGCATAGATCAAAAGTTTAAACTGCTTATAAAGCCTCTGGGTCACTTTGGAAAACAAGCTTTCAGAAATAATGCCATGGGCATGTTTTTGTTACTCCAGTGGGAGAGAATGGAAAAAGTGGAAACAGTATATCTCAACTTTTTGTTAATTTGCTCATTGTGCTTATTGCATCACGATTCATATTACAATGAAATGCTAAATAAAGCATAAATAAAGGAAGCATTTACTGCATATACTTACGAAACCAAGAACCTCTCAAAAGTAAATGACCTCAATTTTAAAGGATTAAGGAAACTTTGGGAAACAAACCAATGAAAATGCTGGCGATCTTGTCCTTTCCTGCTTTTATAAATGTAGAGTGGCTGGCAGGGAAGACTTTCAAAGCATTTGAACTTCACAAGCTCTGACTGATTTTGCAGTTGCCATGTGAATAAAACTAATACACTCAGAAGATTCTATTCAAGGTATCTGAACTAGTAGCAAAAACACAAGTTTATTACATTCAGAGCAAATAAGTCTAACTGTGTCTTCTGAATCTACAAAGGTCATTCAAATTAATATTTTTCTTTGGAAAAAAAGAAAAAGCTGGCCCATCACCTCATTTTCTCCATTATCAGTAAAAGCAAAATAGGCAGCATTTGAGTATCTGAGGATACTCAAGCCCTTGTAGATTGAGTCACAGCTGAAAATGAAGGCAACAGAATCAAAATTATCACCAAAGGTTGATATTTATATACCTAAACAAGCTTCCAAATAAAGATTCCTTGTCTAAAACAAGGAGGTTTTAATTCATATAACCAAGCAAATCACTGATGGTATGATTTGCATTAGTCAATGTACCAGCACTTTTACTGTAGAAATTTTTATATCCATGTTTGTGACTCCACATTAAATTGGTTTTTAAAGGTGTTTTGAGATCATTTTACACAGTCACATTGTACAAATTAAACTAGGCTTCCAAACATCACCATTTTACTTGCAGTTTAATAAATAACACTCTTTTCTATCTGAAAATATGGTCTGAAAATATAGTTAGTATCTAAGTGATCCATACAGTCCAGATTCATTTTATACTTAAATTCTACAAGTTGAAAAAATTCTTAAATGTACCAGAAAACATTAGGACCAACACACCCTACAGTAACCACAATACAGACTATGGGACATCGTGATAGATACTCATATGGGAAAAAATGTCAGACATTCAACTGTTGGCATCAGATACACACACAAAAAAGATGAACTGCATTTGAGTAGTGAGAGCCTCTGTCCAAGAAATGCTTTCAAGACAACAGAGCAATTAAGCTATTTCTAGTATGCCAACCCTACTGATTGAAAAGTAGGGGGAAAATGAGAACTTTAAACCCTATCTCTATTTTGACTGGTAATGATATAACTGATTTCATTCCAGATTAATCCAAAGTTATACAAACCTGTTCCAGTCACACTTTGTTATTCATACCCACTTAAGATGATGTTAAGGAAAATCCAGTAATTAAGAGTTGTACATTTTCTATTATGAAATATTTAATTATAAGAAAATAAGAGGAAGAGCTAAAGCTTTTCCCTGTTAGAATGTATTTTACCAAATGATGAGTCATTATATGATATAAGCTATAACATATCACTCATTTACTCGTTTATAAATCTTAAGAGTTACCTAAAAATCTGACCAGATACCCCTCTGCCTCACTGATTTCTATCAATGGAATTTAAAAAATGATAAGCAATATCAACAAAACAAACTATAACATGCATTTTTAATTGATTTATCTTTAAGTTCTAAATTGTCAGATATCATTAAGTGTTCACATTTGAGAATGTATATACTTTAAAATGGGTATATCTGAATATTCGTACATGTGAGTTAATATACATACATTATGTATATAATGAATGCATGCCCATTTCTTTGAGAACTATTACAGGTCTAACATGCTTACGCTCCCATAGCAAGACTAAAAAAGGAGGAGGAGTGCCCTTGAAGTTGAGGTATGACCTTAAGTTTCAGATGCCAGTTTTGCTGCAGCTATAAAAATGAATACTAATAATTCTACATATCATAGTTCCTTTTCTCCATTTCTTACTTTAGGAAAAATCTTGAATACATGAACAGGCTTTATTATTTGAATAGACATAGGTTTACTAGACCAATTTTATAAGTTCCTATATATCATCCTTAATCTTATATAAAAAGGATCAAAAGAAACAAGAGGCATTGCCTACCAAATAAAGCCGAAGAGCCAAGAGACATCTATAACAGTAACAGTCTTAGTTCCAGATATACATTTTTCTACAAGACTGTGAAATCTTTTCAAGTTCAAGCAAATAAAACCTTATTTCTCTCCTACTAAATGCATATCAACGCAACCAGGAAATTATTGGCTTTTAAGTTATTCCTTAGGGAAGACAGTGAGATTGATTTGTGGCATTTTGTCCTCAGTGACATTAAGTTACTGGACTTTTGAAGAGTACAGAGTACCCTTATTCAAAAGAGAAATTGTCCCTACTAGTCCACTAATGAGAGTCTCCACATTTCTTGAATCCTGCAACACTACAAGCAAATCATATATCTCCAATTGAATATTAGGGGCTTCTCTCACTATGAACTTTCAGTAATCAATTGTCAAAATTTCATTTTAATGGAATAAAACATAAGGAATCCTAAATGGATAAACTTTACCATTTTTGTGATAGTAGGTGACCTCCACTTTCCTCTCCTCTGACCCCAGCAACGCCTGGGCAATTTGGGCAATATCATGCCTCTTGGTCTCGGGCCCATGGAGGAAGTCGCAGGTGCATGGCTTTTGCATGACATCTGGCCTGGAGAAACCAGTCATCTCGCAGAACCCATCGTTGCAGTAGATGATGGCACAGTTCTGCACTCTGGCATTTGCAATGATAAATTTTTTATCTGTAATAAAAAGATAGTAAGGCACCTTTTAAAAAGCTTCCTCAAGATTCTCATAAACACTGGAACAATTTGTTGCATAATAGGAGATCTGAAATGCAGGTGCTTCCCATATTGCTAACTGCCCAGATTTTAAAAAGAAAAAAGAACTCTAAATAAGAAATTAATGGTCCTAAGTAGTTTTAACAAAAAGTATTAAGAAGCTTTTCTTCAAATTTTGAGAATCATTTCCCAAATAGTCTAGTTCTCAAGCCCTGTAACTCTCAAGGGTCCTAATGCACACTCAGATAAGCAGCTGGCCCACTGATAGTTCCAGAATGCCATTTAATTGTAAGGTATTTTCGATGCCAAAACAGTGAAGCATCCTGTAGCTGTCAGGTTCCTCATTTCAACCTTGGCCCTTAGAGTACAACTTTCTTAAAGTAGTTATTATTCCTGGATTTGGCTTTTCTCTATCTCTCTAAGGCATACTACACACATCATGTTAAAAAAAAAAAAAACCTGAAACTATTAGCAATGAAATTATTTCACGTTAATTAGTAGTTTAATAACGCAAAGGTTCACCTTTTCATAATATATATTATCCAGAAGACAAAAATATTTACACACACACACACAGTAAATATCATGTTATCACCTTTTCACATTTACTTTGGGGGACCCTGCATTTTTGTATGGTAGTAGGGATTTTAGTACAAAGGGCTTATTAATTCTGATCACAAATTATATTTACTATTCCCAAATAAAATATGAAACAGGATACACAAGTTTATTCTGAACACAAAGTACTATATCCTCCCATCACTAAATGCAGTGTCAAAATAACTGCATAATGCACAAAATAAATGTGTGTTAATGTAGTTTTAAGGAAATGTCAAATATAAATGAACAAGTATAGGATCTAAAATTAATGTATTTATATAACAATTATTTATTCCTCATAATTAGTGCATATGAGAATATTACATTTCTCTGCATTCAGTCTTTGTGCGATTTACTTATTACACTTCAATTTTTAAATTTCTAGTGGAAATTTAAGGGGATAATGAAGGGACAAAAATATTCTTTAAATAATGAACTGTTTGCCTTGGGAATCAACACGGATCAGATATTACTTTTCCCAAATTATCCAGCTTGGGATTTGCATTGATTCAATGCAAAGTTTAGCTTCTATAAACTAGCAAAAGCAAGCATCTCTGTCATACCACACAGCCTTGCAGTTTAACCAAGGTAATAAAATACAGTTTGCATAGCCATTTACATCGCTGCTACCATTAACATTCTCTTGTTCCAATAATATGCTCTGCCCTGCTCCCGACTTTCTGGAAGTCTACAATAAAACGGCCACAAAATATAAACCCATGTTACACTAGTTCGTTCCCTGTAAGATAGTACAAGAGTAGGGCATTAAGTAGCAAGGCAGATAATGGAGCAGTGGGAGAGGAGGATCAAATTGCCTCCTATAATGGAGACCATAATCTAAAATGTAAATCAAAATTAATATCACAGGCAGAACACTCGAGCTGCCATTCGAACCTCCTGACTCGGTTTCACAGCCTCTGAACTTGACAGAGCCCCGGAGTTGCCGTCTCCTCAGCTTGGAAGCGGCGGACGCCAAGTGCACTATCAAAGCAGAAAGCGAGGGAGAGAGAAGAGAACAAATGAACTTACTTTGCCCTTCAAATTTCCGTATGATTGTCCCCAAAAATGTGTTTTGTGGTGCCACATGCCCCCTGCGAACAGGCATGTTGACCCCGGTCTTCCGAGGAGCGCTCCCCGCGAGCTCCGGAGTTCTCCCGGGATCTCTCCTCGGCTAGAGCCCAGGCCAGCGCGCGAGCCGCTCTTTGTGGCAGAGCATCCTCTTTTGAAACCAGAAATCTCTTCCCATTAGCACCACTTCTAGACACCCGCTTTCCCCACCGGAGTCCAATCCATTCCCCTCACCTTCCGGAGGGGGCCTCGCACCGGACTGCCGCGGCGGAGAGGCTTTGGGGGTGGGGAGCGGGAAGGAGGCGGGGTGAGGGGAGCTGGCGGGGGACGGAAGGAGGGAGGGAGCGGTGGGGGGCGGGGTGCGGTGGGGAGGGGGCGGGGAGTCACAAGGGCAATCGATCTGTTTCTCTTCTCCCAAACAGCGTCGATTTCCCAGCGCAAATGGGCTTAACCTGGCGGTGGCCCAGACCTGTGAGGATGGCTAAGGGGGGGGGGGGGGGGGGGTGCGGCGGCGGGACGGAAGACTTGGGCGGCTTTTGCAGGAAAGGGAGAAAGAATAGGAGGCTGGGGGGTGGGGGGTGGTTGACGTTTCTATCCCCGCCCTCTCCCTCTACACACACACACACACACACACACACACACACACACACACGCACGCACGCGCTGCCTTTATCCCGGGAGCTTGGGCGCCGCCACAGCTCGGATTACTCAAGCGTGCTTTAGCGGAAGCCAGCCAAGAAATCTCCAAAACTCAGTGACAAACAGCTACTCTGGGAAGGTGATCTCCATGGCCACCAGCTCCAGGGCCCCATTCCTGAGCTCCTCACGCCGCGGTAGCTAAAACACCCTTAGCTGCAAAGAAAAGACAGGTGGGAAAACGGTCCCTCAGTGAAGACTATTTCTAAGCCCTGGTGGCTCAGGAGGTTGAAGATTGAGGATGAACCACTGAAGGCTGCAGGTTGCGCCTCGGGGCGCAGCTCGGAAGCCTGGGCTCAGCGGAGGTGGGTGCTGAAGCCTGGCCTCAATTGGCACTATGTCCCAGCCCGGCGCTGAGCCGCGCCTCCCAAAGACCGGAGGCTGCTGGCGCCGCGCTGAGCATGCCCGGTTTCACTGCTTGAACCCCTGAGGAGTTGCAAGGTTGGGGGTGATAAGGTCTGCGAGAAAGATAAGAAGGCCAAAGACTGTGTAAGCAACTGGTACAAAACAAGGAAGGAGTTTGAAATGGGCGAGGCTGGGCAAGAGGGGGCAGGAACAAAAGGTGGGTGGGGCTAAGAGTTACCAGCCTTGGTGTGACCTCCCATGCCACTCATCTCCTGAACACACTAGGGACACCATTCTGCTTTCTTCTACCATTTCTAAGAAATCACCTCGTATATGATAGGAAAGGGTTCAAGGGAGAGAATAGTCCTCTCTGCTCTTGCTTCTCAGAGCCTGCCAACACGGCAATCTCATGGTATACATACACTTCTGCCCAAATAGTCCTCCTGGAGACTTACGAAATCATATGTGACAAGCCATGCCAGGGGAGGGTGTTTTCTAAGTTGTTTCTCTAGTTTTTCATGCTTCTTTCCCTTCATTTATGTCATCTCCTCCCTTAACCAAGTAGTCAGCCCTTTCCACGCCCCTTTCTCTAAATGGAATTTGCCACCACTACAACCTACAGAACAAGAAGACAGACAAATCTCTTATTTCTGCTGGCGATAAGGGTCCTATCAAAACATCTACTTACATGATGGAGTTTTGGGTGTTCTCGCAGCCCATTAACCTGCTTTGCCTGTGCCTTGAGTAACTCGGGTTCATAATTTTTCAGTTACAACCTCGAAGTCTGAAGTGAAAAAAATGAGAATGGAACTGCAAAGGGCTAAGAAGAAGTGAGTCATGTGGATTGTAATAAATAACGAGGAAATAAACATAACTTTTATTTATGCTCCAGAAAACTCAAGCCAAGGGGAAAAAAGGAAAAAGAAAAAAACAAGAACCTAAGCAATTCTCAATCTTTCCTATCAGAAAAACGAAAATAAATCAGGAACATTGCCTGGGAATGTTGAATTTTCCGGTTAGATTTACTTAAAAAGAAGAAATCTATGACAACCCTTAGGCTCTTATGGTAGCTTCAGCTTTCCTGAATCCATGAAGTTCCCTCTCTCGGAATATAAAAAGGCACGCTCCTCCAATGTACGGCTTTATTTTCTCCCCGTTTTCAGTAAAAGTAGATCTTTCTGTTTGCTGACTGCAGCTGGGCTTGTGAAACAAGAGTTCGTCCCCCAGGTACTAAACGTGTGGAGCTATCCATGGTGCTGACTCTGACTATGCCGTTAGCAACTGCTCTCTGTCTACATCCAGCCACAGACAATAGAACTGCAAACTCAGGCAAGTGTCCCTGATATGTTCACATAGACTACTTGTCTTCACTGGATGTCCGAAGAAACACAGAACTCTACTTGCATCCCATTTCTAAAATACCTTCTTTTTCTACTTAGCTTCTCAGCTGAACCCAAGCTCAAATGTATTCCTCCCAAAATGCATCAAGGACTCCAGAAAAAAATGAACAAACCACACATTGTGTGCATTGTAATTAAGGTTTCATGTACACTATAAAGGCATAATAACACAACACTAAGCTATGGAAAGGTTGTATGGCAAAATTTTGTGTTCAACTCACATGTAAATTCAGTGAATGAATATTGCTTTAAAGAGAAACGGGCATTTCCAAATGCACACATTGGAAACACAGTTATCTGTCCTATGACAAGATGCATTGGCATGCAGAAGGTAACAGTGCATAATGTCTCTAGTTATGAGTCTGATACAAACTTTCACAGATTATTGAGTCTGGAAACCCTTGAAATTCCACCTTAAGGGAGGGAAAGTGGCTTCTTCAAGAGGAAAAGCGACTTTTTGTTCCCCAAAGTATTCTTTCTTTCCCTACCACCTTCAGTGTGGTCTCTGTTCATTGGTTCTGGGTAATTACACAATATAATGGTTAAAGATCCATTGTCTGTGTTCATATGAGCAATCACTGTGGGCTTCACATTTTTTCCAAGTTCATTTAGCTCTAAGATTAGTTCTATTAAGGATTCAGTGTAAGATCATAGGACATTCTATAACCTATATATCGTAATTGATTGATCTGAGCAGAAGATTAAAGGCATCCTGTTTCTAAATTACCCCAGTAATCGTGTTCATGCATTATACAGTGGTACAGTGGAGACAAGTACATCAATCCATATTCAGCCAATAATAGAATCAAACGAGAAGATGGCAATCATGGCTGCTTGCTGGCTGGAAAATCACCCCTCCCTTCAGTCCCCTTCTATAAAAATGAACTTTAGATTTTGTGTTGAAGCCAGGTTTCATAAGTTTTTAGCAATTTGGGACTTTTTTTTGGAAGTCCCAATACTGAACAAAGCACATAAGTTCCACTGCTGAAATCCTATCAAGTGTACAGATTAACACTGAACAGAGGACACTTATGGGTGAGGATAGAGAATAGATTCAGATGTATTCTTAAAATTACTTGTCTCTGTTACTTTAAAATTAAGTAGTTTAGGATTTACAGTATGTTAAAACTTTTTAACAATGCCTACCACATAGTAAGTACTCCATAAATTTCATACACACAAAATTATGTTTTGCAAGTATGCAAGCCCACAGAATTAATGGAGCCCTGCTTAAGAATCCTACGTTAGAAATTATTTAAGTATCGTACATTAATGCTTGAATCTTTAAGGAAATAGTATCAACCATTATGGGATATTTAAGTGACATTCTTATACTGACAGAGAATGAAAACTTTTTGGATCAAATAAACAATATAATTTGTTTCATATTTTTCAATAGCATAGAATAGAAATCAATGAAATTAATGTGAAGTTTCATCAATTTGGCAAAAATAGTCTAATGATCTAATGACCACAATGCAGCATTACAAATGCTGTTTTAATGTGGCCTTCTATGGTAATCCTGGGTATTATCGTAGTAACTGGGTCACATTAAACCTAAGAAACATCTGACTTCACAATTACAAGTTAGGCAAATTTTGGCCTGTATTATCATATGTAGCTCTACAATATCTTAAGAGGCAGAAATGTTGAGGGCATCCATTAAAATAACAATATTTCTCTGCAGCATGGATTAGTGAAAAAGGCAGGAAAAAAACTGGGCTCTAACCTTAAATTGCCATTTACAGCAGAAACCAATAAAAATAGTTAAGCCCTCTTGTTCAGAGCTTCATTTCTAAAATCAGTATAATCCCAATTTTCAGTTTTGTGTAAAGAATAACCAGGAAACAGATATAAAATGCTTAGTATAAACTCTGACAGGTAGTGAACATTTAAATAACAGCTGTTCTACAATCTAAAATTAGTAAACTAACAATATTAACATTAACATATAGGACTTAACTAATTTATATTAAGGCCATGCTAGTTGTGCGTGGTGGGGTGAGGGGCATGAAAAGTAAGAATGGGTAGGTGAACTGTACTCATACTCATTAGTCTAAGTGATTGGGACTGATATCAATGACTGTTCCTAACATATTAAAGTAACATATTTCGTTACAAACTTGAATATTCCTTCAGAAAATTTAGATGCTTTTCTGATAATGTGTTTTATATATTAGTTTTAATCCAAATGGCTATTGTTCATTTCACCTGAGATACTTTTGTGATAACATACTCCACATTATAGTTTTTATCCAAATGGCTAATATTTGGCTTATCTCATTGATTACATGTAAGTCTTACTGTATGTTTAGACGCCTCCTCTGTGAGGAATAAGGTGTTGGTAGACACTTCCCTAAAACATGACACCTATTTCTGCAAAAGAGAATATTTTCATATGTGTAGTGTTAATACATTCGTCAATAACTGACATTTAAAATAGCTAGTGACCAAACTGAGCTCTTACAATTTATGAAAAAATAAACCTAGAAATTTAAGTTTGTTGAAAAAAAAATATATATATACATATATATGTACATATAGAGATTTGACTGGGTACCTGGGTAAGGTGGTTTTAGAGAATAATTTCTTGACACAATTTAATAAATAATTTAGCACATTGGTGTAAAAATGAGCCAGCTGTTACACATTACAGTTTTTTGAAGACTAAGATAGTGTATGAAATTTCTTTTATATCAGTAGATCTTTAAATTGTTTCTTAGTTGACAAATGCACTTGTATCATTACCCAGATTATTTCTTATATTCATTAAGCCTAATTTTAATTGATTCTTGAACTTTGTGGAAATATTTTTTTCCTAGAATTACACTAGGTTGGATTGCTTCTTTTCTGGAAGAAGTTTGCTTTAGTTATTTTTAAAAAGTGTCTCTATATCTGTGGACATATTTATTCTACTACAGAAATTCTATAATATTTTAGCAAATCTGTATACTATGAACCAGCTTTTTCCTAAACTTAAATAGTGTGAAAGCTATCACTTGGGCTTTCACATCTATTCATGATAGAGTAATGGGGTAAGGATTAACTTCTCACTTTTAACAACTATATAATTGCACAAAATATAGAAAACAACAGTGTTCAGACATTGGACAACAAGGAGTGCAGGAGACTGTTCTCCAAAAGAAGAGCCAAAACAAGGTTGAGTTCTGTTATCGCCCTGGCTTACCAGCTAAGAATTTCCAGATCACAATGCATGAAGTGGGAACCCCATCAGAGCCCAATGGATTAAACTGAAGAAACAAAGTTTGGAGTCCAGGGAAATCAAGGCAGCTTGAATTTACAGAGCAGAATCATGGAGAGGAGGAAGTTGCACAGAAAGAGAAGTCCACATATCTGCATAGGTGTCAACTCAAGTTTTTGTCTGCCTACTGATTTTCACAAGTGTGTAAGGAAACTACCCAAGACCAAAGGGAGAAACTAAGGAAAGTACTGCACAGAACAATTACCAAAGCTTATATGGGAATGGGAATAGTTGCTATGCTACCATCTAAAGTGAAAAACCTACCATTGCATGGAACACTGGTCAGTCTTCATAAATTTATTGTGTTTATAAAGGGGTGAAATTAAACCTTAAGGAGAGACTGATCTACTAAGCTCAGAAGCAAGTCTCAAAGGGATTATATTGATATACTAATTATTTCCCAGAATAAAACCGAGATATATTTAAATGACTACAACAAAATCCAATACCACAAGACACAAAATTAACAATGTCCAGCATCCAAGCAAATACTATCAGGCATGTAAAAAAGCAGGAGAGAAATCAATCACTAGACGCAACGCAGAAAGGAAATGGATGATTGAACTGGCATACAGAGACATTGCACAGTTATTGTAAATATACCACCTATGTCCAAAAAGGTAGAGGAAAACAGGAACTTGATGGAAATGGAAGATATAAAAAAGATCCAAATCAAACTGTAGATATGTAAATATAACATCTAAAATTTTTTTAAAAATACACTAGATGAGATTAAAAGCAATTCAACGTTACCAAAAAAAAAAAAAAATCAGTGAAATTGAGGACACAGCAATGGAAACACTCCAAAAATCAAGTGATCTAATGTACATATAACTACATATAATTAGAGTCAGCAGGGGAGAGGAGTCAGGATAAGACAATTATTTCAAAAGTAATGGCTAAATATTACTTAAAATTTTTGAATCCAGAGATACACAAACTTCAATAAAGTCCAACAGAAGAAAAATAAAGAAAACCACACCAAGACACACATTGTAATCAAATTAATAATAACATTTGATACAGATTTTTTTTTACTCTTAGAAACAGTGGTAAGAAAAAATGTATTCCATACAAGGGAGAATTTTCATCAGAATCTATGCTAGTAGATATATAATATAGCAATATTCATCAACTACTTAAAAAAATAACAACAAAATAAACCCCCCAAAAAAGCTGTCAATTTAAGATTCACTATACAGTAAAAGTTTAATAAGTTAAGGCAAAATAGAGACTTTTCAGGCATAGCCAAGAGAATTCATTACCAGCAGACTTGTAGTAAGATTAGTGTTAAAAGAATATCCTCCAGAAGGAGAAATCCTATCAGAAGAAAAATTGCATTGGTACAAAATAATGAACATCACAAGAAATGGTAAAACTGCGGGCAAAATAACTTTCCCCACAATTTTTAAAAACTTTTTTTAAAAAGATAACTGAATGTTTATTTGGGGTGTTTTGTGTTTCCATACAAATTTTAAACTTTTTTGTTCTAGTTCTTTGAAAAATACCATTGGTAATTTGATAGGAATTGCACTGAATCTGTAGATTGTAAATAAGAAATGCTGGAGAAGGAGTGGAGAAAAAGGAACCCTCCTACACTGTTGGTAGGAATGTAGATTGGTCTAGCCACTATGAAGAACAGTATGGAGGTTCCTTAAAAAACTAAAAAGAGAGTTACCATATGATCTTTCAATCCCACTCCTGGGCATGTATCCAGAGAAAACTATAATTCGAAAAGATACATGCACCCCAATGTTCATTGCAGCACTATTTACAATAGCCAACACATGGAAGCAACCTAAATGTGCACTGACAGATGAAAGGATAAAGAAGATACACCATATATATATATGTGTATATATATACACACACACACACAAACACACACACACACACACACACACACACACACACAATGGAATATCACTCAGCCATAAAAAAGAATGGAACAATGCCATTTGCAGCAACTTGGATAGACCTAGAGATTATCATATTAACTGAAGTAAACCAGACAGAGAAAGGCAAATATCATATGATATCGCTTATATGTGGAATCTAAACAAGAAAAAAAAGATACAAATGAACTTATTTACAAAACAGAAATAGACTCACAGACATAGAAAACAAACTTACAGTTACCAAAGGGGGAAGGATGTATTAGGAGTTTGGGATTTACATATACACACTACTATATATAAAATAGATAACCAACAAGGACCTACTGTATAGCACAGGGAACTATACTCAATATTTTATAAAAACCTATAAGGGAAAAGAATCTGAAAAAGAATAGATATATGTATGCATGACTGAATCACTATGCTGTACACCTGAAACTAACACAACACTGCAAATCAACTATACTTCAATAAAAAAAGAAATAAATAAAATAACCCCCCCATCAACCAGGTAATCTTTAAAATAAAGATAATCATAGGATTAACATGAAAAAAAAGATAACTGAATATTTAAAATAAGACCAATAACAATCAATTTTAAGGTTTATAACAATATAGAATTAAATAATATTACAAATAACAAAACAAAGGACAAGGGGGGAAATGAAAACATATTTTTAAAGTTTCTTATAATACTTGTGAGACAGTATATTATTTTAACTTAGATTGTAATAAACTAAAAGTATATATTGCAAACCCTAGAGCAACCAGTATAAAAACAATAAAGATGTATAGCTAATCATTCAAACAAAGATAAAGTAGAATCATAAAAAAAATTCCAAACAAATACAAAAGAAGAGGAGAAAAGGAATCAAGAACAAATAGGACCAAAAAAATAGATATGTAATAGACTTAACCCAGTCATGCCAATAATTATTTAAATGTAACTCATCTAAACATTCCATTTAAAAGGCAGAGTTTGTCAACCTGCCTTTGACAAACTAACTATTGTTGGCTACAACAAATCCACTTTAAATATAAAGATGCAAATAGATGCAAAATCAAAGAATAGCAAAATATAGAGCATACAAACTAGTTTCAAAAGGTGGAATTACTATACAGTAAGTCCCCTACATAGGAACCTTCAAGTTGCCAACTTTCAAAGATGCAAACGTGTGTTCCATCAACGTCAGGTGTGAGTGAAATTTCAGGTTGCCCTCCATCCCCTATTGCTGACAATCATTCAGATCTATCATCTCCCACCTCCTCTCCCTCTTCCGGTCAGTAACTCTTCTTGCCTGTTCACTCGATTGCCAGACCCTGTATGCCACTGTACCTTTCAAGGTACTGTAGTGTAAGATTAAAAATGTTTTCTTTTTTGTGTGTTTGTTTGCTTTTATGTATTATTTGTGTGAAAAGCATTATAAACCTATTACTGTACAGTACTACATAGTTGATTGTGTTAGTTGGGTACCTAGGCTAGCTTCGTTAGACTTAACGAACAAATTGGATGTACAAACACGCTCTCAGAATGGAACTCGTTTGTATGTAGGGGACTTGTTGTATTATCAGACAAAGTGAATTTCAGAACAAGAACTATTACCACAGATAATGAAGGACACTTCATAATGACAGACATTAATTCATTGAGAGAATATAACAATCTTATTCACTTATAACAAGTTTTAACACATATGAATCAATAATGAATAGAAGTGATATATTCATACAATGGATACTAGTAGGCCATAAAAAGAATGAAATACTGATATATATACTACAATGTGAATGAACATTGAAACTATTATGGTGAGTGCAAGAAGCCAGGCACATAAAGCTACTTAGTGTATGATTCCATTTAGGTGACATGTCCAGAATAGACAAGTCGCTAGAGTTATGAATTAGACTTGTGGTTGCCAGGGACTAGTGGAGCGAGGAATGGAGAGTAATCTCCAATGAGTATATGGTTTATTTTTGGAGTGATAAAAATGTTCTAAAATTAGATTTTGATGATTGTTGCACAACTCTGTGAATATAATAAAAAACACTGAATTGTACACCTTAAAAGGATAAATCTTATGGTGTATGAATTATATCTCATTAAAACTGTTATTACAAAATTTTTAATCAAATAAATTGATAGAAGGAAAAGAAGAAATAGACTAGTCTGTTTTTATAGTTAGAAATGTCAACACTCTTCTTATAATAAAAGATAGAAAAAGTATACAAAAATTCAGTAAGGATATAGAAGACTTGAACAAACTTATCAACAAATTTAGCTATTTGACATTTGTTGAACACTCCACCGGAGAGTAAGAGAAATCACACTTGTTTCAAGCACTCAAGGAAAAATCACCGAGATAAATAATCACCAAGATAAGCTCTATAAAGGTAAAAATATTTAAACCATACAAAGTATGTTCTCTGACTAAATGGAGTTAAACTACAGTGCAAAAAGAAAGCTATATAAACAGTCCCCAAATATTTAGAAATTTATAAGTTTACTTCCATACAATTATTGGGTCAATGTGATGGTCAGCTTATGTGTCAACCTGGCTACACTACAGTTCCCAATTATTCAATAAAACACTAATTGAGGGTTGCTGTGGAGGCATTTTATAGACGTAATTAAAGTTTATAATCAGTACTTACTTTAAGTAAGGAAGATTACACTATACAACAAGAGTGAGCCTGATTCAATCAGTTAAAAGGCTCTAAAAGCAGAACTTAGGTTTCCCTAAAGATGACTGAATTCTGCCTGTGGACTGCTGCTTTAGGGCATGCCCAAGAGTTCCAGCTTGCCCTTCCTTGATGGCCTGCCCTACAAATGTAGGAACTGCCTAGCCAGTCACACAATCACTAAGCCAATTATTTTCCCTTGCACTAAATCTGTTTTATATCCATCTATCTATCTATCTATCTATCCATATGTTTATCTGGTGGAACCCACACTGATACAGTCAAGAAGAAATCACAAGTAAATTAGAATAGAATTCAAACTGATTGAAAAAAGAAAAATGACATATCAATCTTTGTGAGATTCAACTAACGCAGAGCTGAAAGGGAAATTTATAGAATTAAATGCTCATTAACCATTATCAAATCAAAAATCTAAGCTTCTCACCTAAGAAATGAAAAAATCAAAACAACAGCTAAAAACTGTACCAAACAAAACCCCTACGAAATGTGCATAAAGGAGGAAAATAAAAAATAAAAGCAGAAATAATAAAACAGAAAATGGAAAACCATAGAGAAAATCAATGAAAATAATAACTGACTCATTGAAAACAGCAATAAAATTGGTAAACTTTTAGCCAGATAGGTTAGGAATAAAGAAAAAGAAACACAAACTACCAATATCATGAATTAAAGAGGAATCAATGCTTCAGATCCTATAGACATTTAATTTTTTAAATTATTAAAAAAACTTTATGCCAACAAATATACCAAATGAGCTGAAATACACACAACCTTGAATGACATAAATTAAGAAAACTCGCTCAAAAAGAAATAGAAAACCTGAATAGCTCCTTAAAACTTTCCTAAAAAAAGTTTATTTCAGTTGGCTTCATTGGTGAATTCTACCAAACATTTAAGGAAGGGATAATAGCAATTCTAAAGAAACTTTTACAGAAAGAAGAGGGAACGTCCCCAGATCATGAAAACAGCAATCAGGTACTGCAACCAGATAAAGAAATTACAAGAAATCTTAGAGAAATATCTCTCATGAACACAGATGGAAACCTTCCCTCACCCAAATTTTAGAGAACTGATTAGAGTTTCTCTTAAGAATTTAAAGTTAAAAAAAAAAAGAATTTAAAGTTGGTTTGATATTTAAAAATCAATCAGTATAATTTACTATATTGACATTAAAAAGAGAAAATGGTGTTCTTAATAGATGTAGAAAATTGACAAGATCAAATATCAACTTGTCATTAAAAAAAAAAAAAAACTCTCATTAAGTTAGAAATACCAGGGAATTTCCTCAACATGACAAAAGGCATCTGTGAAAAGCCTCTTTCAAATATTATACTTAATGGTGACAAACTAAATTATTTTCCCCACTAAGATCAGGAACCAGGGAAAAGTGTTCACTCAGAACTTTTACTCAACATTCCATTGAAGGTTGTGGTCACTGAAGAAAAGGCAGAAAAAATAAATAAAAATCATACAGCCTGCAAAGGAAAAAGTAAAACTATATTCATTCACAGACTAAATGATTGTTTTGTCAGGAAATCCTAAGTAATTTACCAAAAAAGCTTTGTAACTAATCATTGAGTATATCAAGCTTGCAATTTACAGGCAGAGTTTTAAAAATCAGTTGCATTTTTATATGATAGCAATGAATATTTAGAAATTCAAATTAAAATATAACACAACTTAAAATAGCTTAAAGATTACAGAATACATAGGGACATATTTAAAAATTATAAATAAAGCTTATCCACCAAAAACTACTGAACATTACTGAGAGAAATTAAAGAAGACATAAATAAATGCTAAGATATACAATGTTTATAGCCCGAAAGACTTAGAATTGTTAAAATGTTAATTCTCCTTAATCTCTAGATTCAATAAAATCAAAATAAAACTCCCAAAAGAATTTTATGGAAATTAACAAGTCAATTCTAAAATTTATATGAAACTCCCAATGCCTAAAATAGTCAAAACAATTTTAAAAGTGAAGAACTCAGTGGGAGGATTTACATTATCTGATTTCACTATTCACATTATCTGATTTCAGTCATACATTAATGAAGACAGAGTGGCATTGTGTAAAAATAGACACAGATAAATGGAACCAAAGGGAGAATTCAGAAATTGACTCAAACGTATATGACTAATTGGTTTTCACCAAATGGGTCTAGATAATTCAAGGGAGTAAGGATAGTCTTTTCAATAATTGGAAGCCATATGGAAAAAACAAAAAAAATACTTGAACCCTTCCATCACACCTTACACATAAATTAGCTCAAAATAGATCATAGGTCTAACTATAAAAGCTAAATCCATAAAATTTATAGAAGAAAACAGTAAAAAAATCCTAGTGATTTTGGCTTAGGCAAAGATTTCTTAAACAGGACACACACAAAAAAGGCTACATTATAAAAGAAAAAATGATAAATTGGAATTCAACAAAATTATAAACTTTTGTTCTTCTAAAAAATGAAAAGGAAATTCAAAGATTGGGGAAAACTGTAAGGCACATATCCAATAAAGTACCAGTATCCAGAATATATAAAGTCTTCTTAAAAGTCAGTAATGAAAGGACAAAAATCAATTAAAAAATGGGCAATTGTTAGTGAGTAATGAGCAAACACTATAATAAAGAAGATACAAAGATAGCAATAAATACTTGAAAATATGGTCAACAATTTTTTTCTGTGTGTGTGTGGTACGCGGGCCTCTCACTGCCGTGGCCTCTCCCGTTGCGGAGCACAGGCTCCGGACGTGCAGGCTCAGTGGCCATGGCTCAGGGGCCCAGCCGCTCCGCGGCACGTGGGATCCTCCCAGACTGGGGCAAGAAGCCCCGTCCCCTGCATCGGCAGGCAGACTCTCAACCACTGCGCCACCAGGGAAGCCCATGGTCAACATTTTTAATCATTAACAAAACATAGATCAAAACCCAAAACTACTACTACTTCACCCCCAATAAAATGGCTAAAATTTAAAAAGAAATGTTTGACAATACCAAGTATTGATGAGGATGTTGAACAGCTGAAATTCTCTTTGATGGTAGCAATAAAACATGGTATAACCACTACTGAAATGTTTCTTACAAGTTATAAAGTTTCTTATAAAGACTTTCCTATAAAATTAAGCATATATACATTTTATCATGTGACCGAACGTAAGTCCAAACAAGGTCTTGCATGTAAATATTTACAAGCAGCTTTATTCATAACAGACCCAAATTGGAAATTACCCAAATGTCCAATAACTAGTGAATGGATAAAAGAATTGTGGTTGTGGTTTCTTCACACAACTGAACTCAGGAAAAAATGTAATACTCTATACTGATACACTAAACAATATGTATGCATTTCTAAAGCATTATGCTAAATGAAAGAAGCCAGTCACAAAAGCATACAAACTGTGTGATTCCATTTAAATAAAATTCCTCTAAAAAGGCAAGACTATACTAATAGAAATAGGTGAGTGGTTGTCAAAAGCTAGAAGTGAAGAGGAGGATTGAATGCAGAGGGACCAGAGGAAAATTTGGGGGATGATGGAAGTGTTTTATGTCAGGAATGTGGTGGTTATAATTATTCAGTTGCGGAAATTAAAATGAAAATAGGAGACTCAAACTTTACAACCCTCAAAATATTATCTTATAAATAAAAGAGTATATCTTAACCATACCTCATACAGAATGTAGTGGATAGACCCAATTATTTGTTGAATGAACGAGTAGTCTGAAGATCATTGTGCAATAAATTTGGTAAAAAATTAAGTGTGTATTTGATGCATTGTTACTGATGAGTCATTCATTCATCTACTGAGAAGAAAACCCTAAATTCCCATTGAAAGGAAATTATGATATGTGTAATAGTTATAGACTATTTTTCAATTTATTTATTTATTTATTTATATTTTTGGCTGCATTGGGTCTTCTTTGCTGTGCACGGGCTTTCTCTAGTTGCAGTGAGCGGGGGCTACTCTTCGTTGTGGCGCACGGGCTTCTCATTGTGGTGGCTTCTCTTGTTACAGAGCATGGGCTTCAGTAGTTGTGGCTCACGGGCTCTAGAGCACAGGCTCAGTAGTTGTGGCGCACGGGCTTAGCTGCTCTGCCACATGTGGGATCTTCCCAGAGCAGGGCTCGAACCCGTGTCCCCTGCATTGGCAGGTGGATTCTTAACCACTGTGCCACCAGGGAAGTCCCAGTTATAGACTATTAATTAACCATTAAGCCAACATATATTCTCTTTATTAAAGCCAACATATATCCTTACACAGATCACATTGTTACCATTCATTAATGCATTAGATTAAATTATCATAATATAATAAAATGGTATATTTAGTTTATTTTCCTTCATTCTATTTCTTGGCTCCAAATTTTAAGATTTCAGACTTTTATCACTTTATTTCTAGATCATAAAGTAATCTCCTAAATTGTTTCCTTGCTCTCAGACTATTATAATTTCAAACCATTCTACTAATTAATATCACATTCATATTCTTTGAAACATCGAATTTTTATTGTGCCCATACTACAGGTTTTAATAGCCTTATATTACTTCTTGGATAAAAAAATCTAAGTTCTATTTACTATGTAAAGTTCTCTACAATTGTACACTTTTATCTATCTATCCTCATCTTCTACCATAGCCCTATAGATTCACTATCATTTCTAGTCCAATGACAAACATCCTCCCTTGCATCTAGTGTTTAATGTTTCCTTCACTATCTCCACCTAATTTCTCTACAGGTTACTCAACTCCCACCATAGTTATAATTCCCTGACCACTTGAATCATTGTTTTACTCTTCTTTTCTGATGCCCAAGATGTATTTACCCCTTGCTACCCATTGGGGCACTTTCTTTGCATTGTTATATAATATTTTGAAACTCAATTCTTATAACTTATGAGGTAAATACTCTTACTTTCACCATTTTACAGTTGAGAAAACTAAATTTCAAAGACATTAAGAAACATACCAAGATCACATAGGTAGCAAGTAGCAGAGCTATGATAATGCCCATGAAGATATGGATCTTTTTAATGTGTTAGCTTCAGCAACTCCTGACACAACATTAGCCTCAAATAAGAATTCAATAAATATATTTGAATTGATTGAGTAGGGTTATTAAATTTGTCTTTATTCTGAAGGAGGGATTTCAGTTTGCATCTAACTGGTTTTATAGCATGTTCGAGTACCTCTGGAAGAAAGATGGAGCTGTCCTACAAAAGCTTATTTGTGAGAGGGATTGAGGAGCCTCTTGGGAAAACATTCAACCTAAGTGAAAAAGCATGAATAGTTGATCTAGTAATAGCAACCAACGTCAAGAGAATGCATCAGCATTTCTGGCTACTATAATATAGGAAGGACAAGAAATAGAACTTTGTAATAAAGCAATTTAGAACTTTTTTTTTCTATCTGAAACCCTTACTGATAGAAGTAGCCTGTGTTTCCAGTTCTTAGAATATTTGTGTCAGTATCCAGAAATTTTAAAATCTACTTTTTTGAGATATAATTCATGGAAAATAAAATGCACCATTCTGAACTCTGCATGGAATTCTGAGGGGTTTTTTTTAAGTTTCATTTTGAGATCATTGTATATGCAGACTCACATATGGTTATAAGAAACAAAACAGAGTGATCCCATATACCTTCACCCAGTTGCTCCCAATGGTATCATATTACCTAACTATAGCACAATGTGTGGTCTGTAGAGAGTGCAGAATGGAGCAGGTACCTCTTGCCACGTTAGGGATCCCCAAGACCACCTTCAGGCTTAATGATTGACTAGAAGGACTCAGGATTCAAAGAAGTTGTTATACTCATTGTTATAGTTTATTACAGTGAAAGGATACAGATGAAAATTAGCAAAGGGAAAAGGTACATGGGGTGAAATCCAGAAGAACCAGGTGCAAGATCCCAGGTGTCCCCTCCCAGTGGAAAACCCATGTGAGGACATGTGAAGTGCTGCCAACCAGACAAGTTCACCCAAGACTTGGTATCCAAGGTTTTTATTGAAGATTTGTCACACAGGCATGCAGTGCTCATGCAGCTGACCTCAGCTACTCAGTCTCCAGTCCACCACCACCACAGATGTCAAACCACAGCATGGCCCAAGCCCTCAAGCATACAAGCACAATTCTTATCAGGCAGGATATTTCAAGAACTCAGAGGTCAACTTCCAAGGAGTCTAACCAAGGGCAAGTCCTGAAGACAGGCCATTCTTAGGAATGTGCAGGATTGGAGAAGCCCAGGTGGGCTGTCTTTGGTGCTTGACTAACCCAAGGTCTCTTCAGAATGAACTTATGATAATATAACGGGCTACTGAAAGAAAGAACTGAGATCTGAAGAGAGGGCAATTCCTAACTGTGATAACGACTAACACAGTGTATCATAGCAGGGATGGGATGCTTACTGGCTACACCAGATATCTTCAAGTGGTCTCTGAAAGTAGAGATGGATGACAGAAATGGAGCATCGTGCACAAGCCTCATTGTTCCAACCCATACCACTTTTTCCATAGTTTTTTATATTATTTTACTAATAAGCTTTAAATTTTTCGTTCCTCCTTGTGGACACACATTCATCACCTTGAAGACCATGTGCTATTTATTTCAGGATTCCTAATATTTGGCATATCATCTGGCACATAGTAAGTACCCAATGTATGTTTGTCATAAGAGAGAAAAAAGGAAAGCATATAGTATAAATGGATGAATGGATGGATGGATGGAAGGGAGGCAGGACGCATGAAAGGAAGGAAAAGAAGTAAGCAGGATCAATGGTTGGAACTGAGTCAGGACAGATAGGAAAGACAGGAGGAAATGAGGATAGGAAGGAGAGAATATTAAAAGGTTAACAGGAAGACAGAAAGAGAAGGAAGGGATAGGGGAAGCAAGGAAAGGATAAAGAAACAGATGAAGGAAGAGAAGTAGGTTATATACAAGGAAAGAGAAAGAAAAATTGAAGGAAGGGTAAAAGGAAGGAAGCAGGGGTGGAAGGAAATTTAAAAAAAAGAAAGAAAAGAAGAATGAAGGAATTAAGGTAATCATGAGCCCACCATATCCTTCTGGAAGATGGCCATCCCTGTTACTACACAATCCAACAACCATTTAAAACAGCACCTCCAAAACCCCACACCAACTGTTTCACCCCAATAACATGAAAGAACAGTCTTATTTCCTAAGTATCAATAAGATTCTATTTCTAAACAAATATAGACGTGTTTCATTCAGGTTGACATACAATTGTACCATATGCTTGGTATTATAAAGGTACCTAGAAATAATTTACTGCAAACCTGACATCCGTTTTAATGACATTATAAGGAAGAATAAGCATGTGCATACAATAAAGTAAACTAATTATTGGCAATATAAAATCCATCCCACCTTGAAACTGCTAAATGGAAATATATATTTGCAATTAATAGCTGTGCTTGAGTATAAATCAAAGATAATCATAGTTGCAAGTGGCTGTTACTATAGTAGTAAAATCTAGGGTTTATACAAACAACTTCATGTACATTCATGTTTGGTCTGAGTCCCCTTTTCCTCTTCAACCTTCTCTACACTGACTCTGAAGGGAACTTCCTGCCCATGGAATGAGGCAGGTGAGGGAACAAGGACTGTCATCCCTCTCAGCTCACTTTTACCCCTAAGAAAACTGAGATGGAGAGATCTGCTTTAGGTCACAAAATGAGTTCAGCTCAGTTCATTTCCCAGCTTTGTAACTAATATGTGAATCTCATGCCCTTACTAACTGCTAAAACAGCCTCCCTCTTCCAAATCTGTTAAATTTCTAAATTTGATAACTAATTTGAATGTTTCTTTTTAACCAACACCGCATATCCAAGCCATACTGCACATTCATGCACAGTTTAGTAAGGTTTTACAGAACTTTGGATCTGGAAATTCTCTGAGATGCTTTTACCCAATGTGAACATATTTAATCTTTTCAAAGACAAATTTTCATTTCTCTTTCTCTAAGTTGTCCTAAATGAATATTCTGTCTCTTTTTGAGCAAAATATAATTATGAAACTTATGACACTAATATTTTATTTCAAGCCTTCTACATTAAGTTCTTTTGCTGAATACTGTTAATGCATTATATACAGGGAGTTAATCTAAACAGCAAAACTGGCGTTCCATTGAATTAGTCATGACCATTGTTAGCCCTGGATAAAATTAAGCATTGGAAATAATTCTCATCCACTACTTACATTCTTCCTAGTGTATTTTTAAAGATTTACTTTCTTACCATTTTTTAATCTGAATTATTATTTCATAGCATAATACAACATAGTAGCAAATAATACTGGATCATTTTCTCTGGCAGATCACTTTTCACTGTCGTTTCTCATTATGCTATCAACCATAATCTAAAGAATACATTCAGGTCAGGAAATCCCTGCTTCAATTCTTCTTACTTTTGTTTCATGATATTTTGTCATGTACCATTGTGGAGCAAAACAGAGTTTCTTATACCTTATTCTGGCAGGCACTACATTACAAAACATGCTAAACATAAAACTAGGGGAAAAAAGACATCAAAATGGGAATTTTTCGCTCTAAATGATTGCTTAAATAGTCCATGAAAGAAACCACATTGGGTATTATTTTGTTCATGTGTAGTATTTTCTGTGTTGAATATGTTTTCATAATAACACTTCAGGATAGTCCTAGAATCGTTCACCTTTACAAAGACTTTCTAACATTTGTGTCGATATTAAGCGATGTGACATTGGCATTCTCCTGGGGGATTTCAGGATATCTCATCAACTTTGGCATTGCAACAAGACTAGCATAGCAAGTGATGGAGGGGGCAGTTCTCTGCATTGTGTGATTGAGAGTGTATCTGTTAGAACTGCAGTTGGCTGCAAGCAACAGAAAACTCTAAACTAATGTGCTTGACTCAGAAGTCTGTCAGTGTTAGCCCATAAAAAGCCCTTTTTAGGAAGTCCTGGGCAGGACAGCTCAAGTCTATGCCATTAAAGGTACAGCGTTATCACATCTTATACTTTTCTATTTTTCTCATGTTTGTTTCTTTATGGTTGCAAAATAGCCTCTAATTAGTATTCCAGGCACGATGAGTTAGGGAAAAAAGAAGAAAAGAGGCAAAAAGGGCATAAAAGGGCACACCCACGTGAATTTGCCCTCTCTTTAAAAAAACGAAAGCCTTAGAGATTCCACCTAGCAAACTATCCATTATCAGAGTTATGCATCATGGCCACCCTCAACTGGAAGGTGACTAGAAAGATTGTTAAACAAGTTGTGCTTGATGTCTGAAATTTTTACCACAGTTTCATTCCTCTCCATCAAATGCAAAGGCCCCAGGAAAAAATACACATGCTCAGGCTATGCAACACCTATACTCTTCTTTACCTAATTCCCAAAAGAAGATGTTCTGGCAAACACATTTTTCTAAGATGCTTAGTGACCCAATACATTTCAGAAGCCCTTAGAATTTCAATATTTAAATCAAAAACTCAATTGCTAGTAGCAAAGTCTAAAAAATATACTGCGAAATCATTTGGAGAAAATCCTATTTTTCAAATGTCCCACAAATCTTGTTACCTTAAGGCTCATCAAATCACATTAATAAGACATAAACACACACACAAAACTACTCTTACCTAGATTATGATTTCCAAACAGTTTCACTTTCTTTCATTCTGTCTGTTATACCAGGGTAGCATAATGATTTCTTACTATTCTCACCAAAACTCAATATCAAAAATTAATCAGCCACAAGGATCAACCACATGGTAACTCAACTGATATGACCAGTATTTTTCCTGCTTTGTCAACCTTGCTACGAACTGAACATGGTTGTATATAGCCCATTATGTGCTAACCAGGAAACAATAACTATAACTTAGGAAATGCAGAATACAATATATCTGCTGATGCAAATGTTTTGATTATCTGTAATTGTTCATAAACCTCTTTGGTTGTTAAGCTGTATCACTTTAAGAGCCATTACTTTTGCAGTGAATGAAAATTCAATTAAGGTCATAAAACATGTTTGTAAGTCCCTACAGAAAGTTTCTGGGAGAGAATAAATGGGTTAATTTAAGTTATAATTTTTGCAAATCTGTATGTTCTAACAAATAGTTTCCACTACTTCTGCCTCTTTGTTTTTATAATTAATTTAGTAGAGTCATTAACTGTCAACTTCCTCTTAACTCTGTTACTTGAAAGAGTAGTTCATAAATGTGCAACACTTATTCATGGGAGACATTCTTGCACTTAGGACATTTGACATGAACCAGTAGATTTCAAAATATAAATAAAATTTTAACTAATTTATCATTTATATTTTCTCAAGTGTTTGAGAAAGGCTACATTAAAAATAGAGTAATGGTGTTAAAGTATGTGGTACATACAAGTACATATCTTAACATCAGCTTACAAATATACACTTAAATAAAAAGAAAAACAAATACACCCAATTATTTACTTAATGTAATTCCTATGATTGAAGAACAAAGTTAGCTTTTTGCTTTTAGTCATTAAAGGGGAAAAGGCAAATGCGACCTGTTATGCAATTTTTATTGATTGATAAATAATTCAATATTTCAAGGTAAACCAATATTAATTGGGTATAAATTCTAAAATTAATATATGTTGCAGAAAGTCATTGAGACAACATGACTGCCGTTGACCATTGAGCTGGATCGGGCAATCAGAGACTCCTTACTCCCTTCCCTGTCCCTGGAATGTTGGTTCTGCCTATTGTCGCCATACTAGGAGCTGCTTCAAGGATGCAGTTTCTTGAGAGTAACGTTGTTGAGATCATCTGCACTGTGTATGTGTCTAGACCCCATTAAGGCCTCTATATAAACTCTTAAAATTCTGGAGGGCAGATGTAGAGACCTACTCATCTTGTGGCCCCCCAAGAGGAGCCTCATATGTAAGTTCCTTTGCTTGTTAAAACCTCTTACCTACCCATCTGGAGCGGCCTGCCTCTTTCTTTGGTCTTTCCTTGCCCTCCTGGTAGGGAGGTCAATTTCAAGTTTCACCTCAGGAACTCTCGAGGTTGCTAACCAACAATATATCATATGGTTATTTGTCTCAGAAACTCATACAAATGGATATAGAAACACAAAATGAGAGAGAAATTCTGGTCTGAGGATAGAGAAATAAGTCCTTAAAGGAATTACAGAATTTTTGATGAATAGAAGGGGGGGGGAGGTTTTTACAATTGATTAAATAGCTAACTGACATTTCATATATCAGCAGATTCTTTAGCAATTATATTTACTTGTTTCAAATCACTGATCTTGTAATGTATGATCTCCTTTTAAGAAGAAGCAACAGAATGCAATTATTCTGACTGCAAATAATATAAACACCTCCAGTTGCAGTGAGAATAAAGTGGTCTTGGAAATGGTCTTCTTCATAGTTGGACAAAACCAAACAGATTTATTTGTCCAACCAAAACATTTGGGTGAGCAAAAGCTCCCATACTTCCTAATATCTGCTCTTCTGTTATGTCATTTTCTCTTCCTGAAATGTTATCTTCTCCCATCTTAGACAACACAAACAAAGTAAACAACCAAACAAAACTTCATTCTGCAGGAATTAGATCAAATGTTCGTTTTTCCCCTGAAGCTTTACTTGCTTATGTACAGTTGGTATCTTCTTAAATTCCAATGTGTAGGGACTTGGAGTTATAGTTCTGTTTTCCCCCATATTTCCTCTAGAACTAGGTCAGAAACTTCTTAAGGATGTTGTCTAGTCCCTACATACCTTTTTCCCCCAGAGTATTTAACATAGTGTTTTTCCGTACTTGGTATACAATAATATAATAATTAGGTTGACTGTCTGAAAATAATTGATGATGAATGTGTCTAAGACCCTGTCCATGAAGATTCATTCTAAGTTCTTCAGTCTTTTTGTTCTGAATGTTGGATATTTTGATTAATAAATATCTACTGACCTTGAATATCTTAATAAAGAGGCTTTTGGGAAACTTACAGGGAAATGGTGAGCTAACTGGGCTTGATAAAAGGGGCCAACAGACATTCATAAGCGCACCAAAAATCAATGCTTTGAAATGGTAACTAAATTAGTGCAATTCTCATATTAACATTTGAATAAATTTTACAACTCCTCTTGGATTCATTGGTTTTTCATGGAACAACATAAGGAGACTACGTTGAGCATTAAAATTAAGGGACTTAATACCTAATTTTCCCAGCAAAAGTATCTTCATCAAAGAGGTAATGTATGGAGCTAAACTAAGCTGGAGTTTGGCTGGAGTTTAGCTGAAAGCTGAAGCACTCTGCATCAGTAGAATTTATTTGTATCAAAGTACACTCATGTGCACTTGAGTTTTAAGGTTGAGGCTCTAATCTACAGATACAAATCTGTACATGCTCATCTAGTATTAAGCAAACACTACGGGGATTTATATAAAATTAGTGACATTTTTAAAACAAACAATATTCTATTATTTTTATCATTAAATTTAAAAATTTTCCACATATACATTTTTAATAAATCTATCTACTATGTTGTACTTTGTCGCATAGGTGACCTTTTGTAAATCAATAAACTATTTAGATGAAGGTTTTGGTTATGAAATTTGAAATCTATTTGAGTGCATCTCTGGCATATACCAAAGTGTTTTATAGCTCTATCATACACACTCTGTATATGACACGTGTAATCTCCAGTAAGCAAGGGTTTTTTTGGCTTTCTGTTATGGTTACCACTATATCCTCACGACTTGAGGAAGTGTGCCTATCACATCAATCACATAATACATACTATATTAAACACATAATTGTTTTAAACTAATTACAATTAACAAGTACTTATAAAGTATATATGTATGTAATATTCCTATAGTTCTGCCAGGACCTATGAATGCTTTGCATGATACTGAAGTCCTTATTCTACTTGCCTCCACTAATCTACTCTCCAATATTTTCCACCCTGTTCTTTGCCCCTTGGGGTAGAACTACATGGACTACGTTAACAGGACTCCTGTCAATAAGAGCACCAACCAGAGTGAGACCAAGGTATTTATTCCCTCGCAAGGTCTCTTGCAAGGCTGACTGTCTCTCTCAAACAACAATCACCGCTCCTCTCAAGACAGCTGACTACAAAATATTGTCTTTCCTTCTGAGCTCTCGTATCTACTCTTTCCCTTTTATGTCTTCTTGCCTAGGGATGGTATTAACTTGCTAACAGTATCCCCAGGTTGCTTATGCTTCATCCTCACACACACATCTTATGCTTCATCTTCACACACACATCTTTGTAAATTACACTTTTTGTAAACAAACTCACTCAACTTATCCTACTATGTGTGTGCCATCTGTTTCTGGTTGAGACTGAGTGTATAGCTTAAAATCTACTTGAGAAAACAAGCTTATTAGCATATAGTAATCAACAGTATATAATGTAAAAACTATATGAATGTATCAGAATATTGATATAGACTAGTAATATTACATTTCATTTGAGAAGGGGACATTTGATCAGGACTAACGTGACCAGGAAAGGCTTTTTTGAAAGAGGATGGATTTGAACTACGTTTGAAGAAAGGGTAAAATTTGGATAGGGAAACTATCCAAGCTCCAGGCAAAAAGACCAACAGGAGCAAAGGTATAGGAGGGATTTAAGTATACAATTATTTTTACATGGGGCAATGAAAAAAAATCACTGGGCTAAAATCACTAGGTGTTGGCAGGGCTGGTTTCCTCCTCACAGCTCTGAAGGAGAGTCCTTTTCTCTGCCTTTTCCAGCTTCTAGAGGCCACCTGCATTTTTTGACTCATAGTTCCATTCCTTCATCTCCAAAGCCATCACAGTAAGGCAGATTCCTTCTCATGCTACCATTTTCTGGTTCTCTTTCTTCTGCCACCCTCTTCCAAATTTAAGGATCCCTGTGATGATACTGGGCTCTACTGGATAACCCAGAATGATCTCCCTATCTCAAGATCAGCTAAGTAGCAACCTTGATTCCATCTACAATTTTAATTCTTCTTGGCTATGTATATTAATTTTCTATGGCTGCCATAACAAATTACCATAAACTGGGTAGCTTAAACCACAGAAATATGTCTTCTTATAGTTTAGGAGGCCAAAGGCCTGAAATCAAGGTGTTTGCAGGGTTAAGTCCTTCTGAAGGCTCTGGGAGAGAAATCATTCCAGGTTTCCCTCCTAGCTTCTGGTGGTTGTTGGCAATCCTTGGTGTTCTTTGGCTTGAGAGGTATCACCCCAATCTCTGTCTCCATCTTGATATCACCTTCTTCTCTGCGTGACTTCTATCTCCTTATAAGGACACTTTCATTGGACTTAGGGCCCACCCTAAGCCAATATTATCTCATCTCAATCCTTAAGTACCTAAGCAAGGATTTTATTTCCATATAAGGTCACAGTTTGAGGTTCCTGGTAGACATGAATTTTTTTAGGGGATACTATGCAACCCACTCTATCACATAACATAATATATTCAACCTAATATATTTCTGAGGATTAAAATGAGAATATCTTTGGGGGTCCATTACTCCATCTACCACACTCATCATCTCTCCTTTTGGAGACCATGGATGTGAGCTAAGAGGCAGATTCTGGTGCAACAGTGATGTATGGCATGACAGTCTAGATTACCTGGCCATGAAACATGTGTGCTCTGCCCTGCTTCTTTCTGACTCAAAGTGAACCACTTTCATCTTATGATGGATTGCTAATGGGTCCACCTGATTTTATGGCTTGATGGGTCTGATGGAACTCAGCTCAAGATGAGTTGCATGGTTGTCTGATGGCCCCTAATCAGGCACTCCGTCCCTACCAAGGCCCAGAATCACTCCAGAGACTAGTTTTCAATTGGTATTTACTTTTCTGCTTTGTCCAGAACCCCAGGAGCATGTGTTGTAATTCTTTTACCGGGGCTTGCCATAAACTCTACACAGCATCTTTTCTCATCACAGGTAACTCCCATATCGGAGAGTCTGCTGGGTCATATGTCCACAGTGGCAGAAGTTCATATGTTGCACCATAGTCTCCAATGTATTTGTCACTTCTTATTCATTTGATCTGATTAATTGATGTCATTAATATGGTGGATCAAATATCATGTGGAATGTCCAATTGTTTCAGGGCCCTTTGGACTATATTATGACAGAGATTGAGGGAATTAACATAGCACTTGTGCAAGATAATAAATATATACTTTATCCATCCAGAGAAATGTGAACTATTTTTGGTTCCCCTTCCCCATGGACTTGAAAAAGCATGCATTTGCCAGATCATTGGCTGTATTCCTGAGATTATTTTAATCTACTCCAGCTAAGCTGTTACATATGGCACCTCAGGTATAAATAAGCTTTTAATTGGTCAAGTTTGAGGTAATCTATTGTATCACCCTGGATCAGTCGGGCTCCTGTAGGAGTAAGACAGGTACATTAAATGGGTATGTGATGGGGATATTAAGCTTGCATACTTTAGATATTTAAAGATGACACTAATCTCTATCATCCTCTCTGGGATGGAAAATGTTTTTATTCATTATTTTGGCAGAGGAGGGAGTTGGCAGTTTTAGCAGCTTCCATTTTGAATTCCCCACTGATGATAGGTCTTACCTCATAGGCCAAGGAACCAATGTTATGGTTTTGCCAACTAACATGTGATGTGCTTTACAATTATACACCAAGAAACACAGAAATGATCACCAGTTCAGTCTATGGACCCAGATGAACCACTGTGAATGCAGTCTGGGTCAGGACACAATTTATTATCTGCTCCCACATAAACCTCTACATAATCAGCAGGCCATGGTGATGCTTCAGGTCCCTGGGTAAAAATGTCAACTTCTACGTGTGTCCCTAAGTCCTCAAAATGTTTGAGCATGCCTCTTTTTTGCCTGAGTAAATTTATATGTCACTTTGAAAAAGGACTCAGAGAATTATTACTGTATACACTTGCCATGGTATTATTGTGTCCTATCTCACGAGGACACAGATGTTTGCCAGTCAATGATTTGGGGTCTGAGGTGCAGAAACTGGGCAAGAAATTGTAACTTCTTATTGGTAGGTGATAGAGTTTTTCTCAGTCTTGTGGACATTCATCCTTCTATATATTAAGCAATACTCTTGTTAGCTGCCTATCGGTTAATCATCTACAGAGCTCCCTGCAGGTCAAGCTTCTCAACTGTGACACTAATTCCTGTTGGATGCTCTAAAAGACACATACAAGAATGTTCATAGGAGTCTTACTTATCATATCCTCAAAGTGAATACAATCTAATGTATATTAAAGGTAAAATGGATAAATAAATTGTGGCATATTAACGCAATGGGGTAACACATGGCATTAATATTAACTGAACTACAACATAGGAAATCATATGAATGAATCTCACAAACATAATGCAGATGGAAAGAGGATGCACCCAAAAGAAACCCATATTTTATAGTTTTACTTACATAAAATTTACATACATTTATATAAATTATAAATGCATATATGCATTTTATAAGTCAGACAGACCTAATTCTAGTGTTTATGGATACATATTTAATTAGTAAATCTATAAAGAAAAGTAAAGAAAGATTTGCCATAAAATTCAGAACAGTGGTTACCTTTTGCAGGTGGGAAGGGTAAGGATTGAGAAGTGACAGGAGGGGGCTCTGAATGCTGACAATGTTCTATTTTCTCGACCTGTGAAGGTGTTAACATGGATGCTTCTCTGTTATAAATAACCTCTTTTAATGCACTTTCTATGACTATTCCCCCAAAAAAGGTAAAAATGTATTTACAACCGAGTCAAAGGAATACCACCTTAGACCTCTTCAAATGAAAATGTTTGTGTTCAATTTCCAAATTCCATTTTCTATTATCAAAGCTGAACCATTCCAAAACTTGTTTGACATCAGCAATTGAGTATGCACAATGCTTTCTTTTAAACCCTAGATCATAATATCCACTTAGTGCAAGAGATAATATGCTTTCTGTGTATTTTAAAACCAACCTCCAGGCATAAGAATTGGATTTTTACTTGTTACAAGCTGTAATTTTTTAGCAGGTTCAATTTTGAAGGAGATGGAGCAGTGGTTTGATACATGATTTTCTCATAGAAAATGGATATTAAGAAATATAAAGTGGTTTTAAAAAGCAGAATATCATCCCTTCATTTTGTATGGTTTTATTTCATCTTGTAACTTGTTAAAAGGCAGTTTCCAGTGTGCAAAGAAAAAAGTAATTTCTTTTTTTCTTTGTTCCCCTATCTGCCCTTCAGTTTAGGGTGAAAAAAACATAGAGAGCTTAATTCTAGAGGTAAGAAAAGCAGTAGTCTGGGAGTCAAGGCAATCTGGGCTAAAAAATGCCAAAGAAATCCATTCTGACACCAAGCCATTCGACGATCTCCTCTTTTCAACTGTTACTGATGGTTCATATCCAGTTTTTTTTAATTAAGTAACAAATCCCTCTTTTATTTTAGAATGACCAATGATTGACAGAGAGAGAAGACTCTCAGAAGAGAAGAATATGATGCAAAAATAAAGAAATCTTGTGATGACTTTGATTAACATCTGGACAACCCAGAGAGCTACATTTGCTCACTCCCTCCACTGGGAGCCAGGCTCCCAGTTTCTGACAACTAGCAAATCGTAGGGAAAGTGCCTGTCCTGACTACTGGTTAAAGCAGTGGTTCTCAAACCTTGCTGTGAAATGTAATCAACTATAATGTTTAGGCTGCCCCTCACAATAATTAAATCAGAATCTCTCGAAATGATACCCAAGCATCTATAGGTTTTAAAATACCATCAGTGATGCCAGATTTCACATCTAGTGGTTGAAAGAAAGTAACTGTATTTGGATTTAAAAGACTAAATTTTGGACTTCCCTGGTGGCGCAGTGGTTGAGGGTCCGCCTGCCGATGCAGGGGACGTGGGTTCGTGCCCCGGTCCGGGAAGATCCCACATGCCGCGGAGCGGCTGGGCCTGTGAGCCATGGCCGCTGAGCCTGCGCGTCCGGAGCCTGTGCTCCGCAACGGGAGAGGCCACAACAGTGAGAGGCCCATGTACCGCAAAAAAAAAAAAAAAAAAAAGACTAAATTTTATAACATTTTGGTGCCAGAGGAAACCATTTTTTAAATATTAATTTGTGTGTTTAATATTGTATTTAATACAACACACACAAAAAATAATCAAATATATATTTCACTTAGCCAGGTATCCTAGCCTCTCAAAGAGGAGAGTTTAAAGATCATTAGAATAATTTCCTTGCATAATAGGAGTGCTAATTGAAGACACCCTCAGATCTAATAATAACAATAATCACAAAGATTATAACTGTCCTCATGATTACAGCAACGTATCCATCATACAGGCAGTGTGTATGGTGATTTACATGCATTACCTCTGATTCAAAACACAATCTCACAAGGTGTATATTATTGTTACCATATTACAAAAAAACGCCTTGACAATTTTTGAACTTTAAAAAGAGCTAAGTATGAGTGAATACTGAAACAGCGCAAATTATTATCAAATAAACTTTGGGAGAGCATCTCGGAATTAAAATGGGCCATGTATTAACTAGAAATGTGGCAGAAAACCTGAGATAAGAGTGGAGTCGACAAGATAAAATTTTATTTTTCTCTCCTGAATTGAAGTTCTACTGAAGGCAGTCTGAAATTATGTGACAGCTCCTCTGTTTCAGGGACCGAGACTTCCACAGGAAGGTCCCCAACTCACGACGGTTCCACTTAGGAGTTTTCAACTTTATGTTGGTGTGCAAGCAATATGCATTCAGTAGAAACTATACTTTAAATTGTGAATTTTGATCTTTTCTCGAGCTGGCGATATGCAGCACATCACCCTCTCCTGATGCTGGGCAGCGGCAGTGAGCGGAAGCTCCCAGTCAGGATAGCTACCAATTCACTTACAGCTATTCTGTTTTTTACTTTCAGTACAGTATTCAATAAATTACATGAGATGCTCAACACTTTAGTATAAAATAGGCTTTGTGTTAGATTATTTTGTCCAACTGTAGACTAATGTAAGTATCCTGAGTACATTTAAGGTAGGCCAGGCTAAGCTATGATGCTCGTTAAGTTAGGGGTATTAAATGCATTTTTCACTTATATTTTCAACTTAGGATGGGTTTAGTGGGATGTGATTCCATAGTAAGTTGAGGAAGATCTGTGGTTTGTTTCTTCCTCTATTTTTAGTGAATTGCCTCAGGTTGGCTGCCAGACCTCCAACCATTACGGCCAAACTTCAGGCAGCAGGAAGCAAAAAAAGTACTGAATAAGAGTAAGGCCTTTCTTTAATGGCACTTTTTGAAAATTTTACATAGCACTCCCACTCATATCTTACTGGGCAACATCTATTCACATATTCTCACTGGCCACACTCAGAATTTTTCTATCTGTATAGCAACGTGCCCAAATAAATATCAGTAGTTAATATTAATATATAAATAACATCAGTGTTCTTATTAAGGTGGCATAGCCAAAGGGATACTGGGAAGCAATTAACACTCTTTGTCACAGACTAAGAAAAGAGAATTCTTACAGCAAGACATACAGAAGGTGACAAGACAGAAGTGTGCTGGCATCATCGAGCCATGTGAATTATTTTCAGAGACATTTTAAGTTGAAACATTTGTTATAGTGTGCTACTATGTTTATTTTTATGAGACTAGATAAGAAAAATAGCCTAGGAAAGTGGTTCCCAGTGAGGGAGATTTCCTCATTCCTCCTCCTTCTGCCCCCCTCCCCAGATCCCTAAAATAGTTGATAATGTCTAGAGTCATTTTTGGTTGTCACAACTACAGGGGTTGCTCCTGGTATCTAGTGAGTAGAGGCCTGAGAGGCCAATATGTATCTTTTAAAGCACAGGACTACCAGCCAAATAAAGAATTATCCAGCACAAAATATCAATATGTAGGTGAAGGCCTAGATATTTTTTTCTTTTTCTTCTTTTGTCAAGAAGAAGGCAATATCCAAAATGTCATCAATTACACCAAGAACAGCAGTAGCAGCAGCAACAAAACAATACTGTTGAGAGTTGTATTAAAGAAAATATACAATTTGAAATAAAGTAAGGTGTCACAAACTCAAAGCCTTACAGGGACCAAAGATGTAATATGAATAAGAGAAACAGGCTGAGTGTAAGATGATAAATGGCAATTGACACTTAGCTTTGGTGACCCATAAACTATAGGGGGTGACAGGGACTATCCTTAACTCCTTCAACTGAAGATAACAAGCCCCATCTAAAGGGGGCAACCTTTGTTCATTCCTAGCCCACTGCTGCTGTATTAGTATGCTAGGGCTGCATAAGGAAGTACCACAAGCTGGGTGGCTTAAAACAATAGAAATTTGTTGTATCACCATCTGGAGGTTACAAGTCTGAATAAAGGTATCGGAAAGGCCATGTTTTCTCTGAAGGCTCTATGGGAAGAAGATCTTTGTTGTCCCCTCCTAGCCAGCAATCTTTGGCATTCCTTGGTTGTAGATGCATCAGTCCAACTCTGCCACAGTGATGTTCTCCCTGTGTCTGTGTATGTTCATATGGTATTCTCCTCTTCGTGTTTCTGTGTCTGTGTCCAAATTTGTCTTTTTTAAAAAGGACACCAGTCATTGGATTAAGGCCCACTTTGATCCAGTATTACCTGATCTTAATTTGCTTACATCTGCGAAGTTTGTTTCCAAGTAAGATACATTCATAAGTACCAGGAATTAGGACTTCAATCCATCTTTTGGGGAGATGCAATTCAAACTGCAACAGTTACCATGCAAGAACTTGGGCTCTAGGTTTGTCGGAAATTATTTTTCAAGAGAAGTTCGAAACTTAGCTTTTACGTTAAATCCTCAAATTGTCATAATTTGGCTTTTGAAAAATACGTCTGTGGGCGGGATACAGTTTTTGGCTTTGTTAACTTGCCACCTCTGTGTTGGTGGGTAAAGAGAGTATGGAGTATAACTTGCTTTTCTCCAGGAGCTGGTACCACAGAAAACTAAGAAAGGTAATGGTGGGAATAACCACTGTGGAGATGGAAATATGGAATTCCCAGGATATCTCAGAGGAAGAATTTTATGACTGATTAAAAGAAAAAAAGAGTCAAAAATAGTTGTCATGAACAACAAAAGAATATCAACATATAAGTTAAACATAAAGATGTTCTAGGCAAAAGTTCAGTAAGTTTTACAAACTGTATAAACTTGCATCCAAGGACTCCTTTACATGGATAATTGACTTTATACATCATTGAAAGTAATGAGCTCATTCATAGATTAGACTTTTGGGAATAACACCTGCTGGATATTTAGCAGACATCTTAGCTTTGTTGATATGTATGCTAAAGGTATATACAATTTCACTTTCAGTCTGACATGTTTTTGGAAAACATACACCATATCTTTTCTATTTCTGAAATATTTGAGATTTCAAAGCTTCTACATTCAGAATTGGCAGACAAAGTTAATACTTAACATTTTCAAAATCCATATGTCCACCCTTGAAGCCAAGTAAGGAATTAACTCCCCCGAATCACCTGGATGAGGAATAGAAGAGGGTGATTTCTAAGGAAACTACTACCAGAAAGATGGCTGAATGGATGAATGAATGCTCAGCTGGCATAATAACACATCTCTCCCTCCTTTCCTCCCTCTCTTTTTCTCTTCCTTCCTGCCTGCCTGCCTGTCTTTCTGCCTTCCTTCCTTTCTCCTTCCTTTCTCCTTCTTCCCTTCCTTTCCTCCTCTCTTATGTCTTTGCATTCTTATAACTATCAAGTGACTAGTATCTGGCTCTATTCTAAATACTAGGAATACATCAATTTAAAAAACAGTAAAACAAACAAACAAAAAAAACAGTCCATTACTAGAAGGAGACGAGTCTACTAGCAGGAGACAGCCCATTACAAAACAGGATAATAAGTAACTACAGAGGCATGTACCAGTTGCAAAGGAAGCAATGAAGAAGGATATTGGGCTGTTTGCATATGATATCTGGGTTGATTTCCCAGGAAAATATGATTTGCAATATGTCATGAAATATGGGTAGGAGTTAGCCAGGTGAAAAAGTGGAATAAGGACTTTACTAAAAGAATGAATAGAATGTTTAAGCTATGATGAGGAGAATGAAGCAGTCAGGTCACTTGCAAACAATTTGATGTGGTTTCCTGTTTATACATGAGTGTCCAGTGAAGCTGGGAAGCAGTTACCAGAACATATGCAGGACATGATAAGAAGTTTGGGTTTGAACCTAATAACCAGTGCAGGATTTTAATAAGGCAAGGGATAAGAAATGAGTGCTGTTACAAGACTATAGGAGAGGCAGCAAGAAGAAAGAAGGACTGAAAATTCAGCAAACCAGTGGAAGGATACTAACTGGGAGAGTTTTGAAGTCATATTGATAAAAAAAAGATAAGGTGCTACACTGAGGTCACAACAGTAGGGATGAAAAAAGAGAATGGATTTGATGCAGTAAGAGGAGATCACAGAGGCTGAAGAATATTAATGAGGCAGCAAATATGGCTAGAATTTAAATAAGAAAGGAGTATAAAATGTTAGTGGTTCAGAGAGTTAGAGTAATGACAAATATGTGCATCGAAGGAGAGATGTTTCCATTTAACGGAATGCTGGGGATAAATGAGAAAAGCTGCAGTGAACTGAGAGGCACGGATGGGAAGTGAGCGAGTGATTTTCAAAGCCACAGTAATAAACGTAAGAAGAGACATAACACAATAGCAGAACGGGGGCTTGAGGTGACCTAACAACTTTTTTTTTTTAAGAGAGAAGGAATTATAGCACGTAAATGTACCTAGGGAAAAGAGGCGATATACTGAGAGGTTAAAAAACAATAAGCCCGATGAATAGGAACAAGGAAGAAAGGAGTCTTGATTTTAAGCTCTTTCACGGTTTACACGCTCCGCCCCCTTCCCCCCATCCCCCACCCCCACCCCGCACTCCTCTCATTGCACTTGAAACCACAGCCTTGTAGCTAAAAAAGAAATTCTCTGGATATTTTCAGGGACGTGCTATTAAGAAAAGCAATTTCTTCCCAGTTTTATTCTTCATCCACTGCATGAACTTTTGCCTCAGAAGGGAAACACTTGTCACAGGACTCCCAACTCGCAATTAGTTTCCTTTCTTTTCTTTCTTCCCGTTTTAAGAAAAACTCTTCTGTACTCCAGAATGAGGAGAAATGGCTCACTGAAACTACGGCCCCCTGTTCCTAAGGTAACTGATAAGACATTAACATAATATGTGGAGGTGGCATTATGGGCATAACGTTTTATTTTGGTAGTGGAGTCATCCAGGTATAACTTAGTCGTAGAGCCGGTCACAAATACCCTTTCTCGTCTAACAGTCACCATGGCAAAGGCAAATGTAAGTAACACCGGGAGATGGAACTACATATTTTGTGTGATTCGATTTTTCTTTAATTTCTTTACGGGAAATGTAATTTGATAGCAACTGGTGCTATGAAGGTGCAGATGGTGAACGTCAGGCAGATCTTATTACCTGCAACGACGGAGTCCAGCTTGCCTTCGACAGCTGTAATTGGCCTCCTCCACTTCTTTGGAGTTGGGGTAAAAACATTACCTGAGTCTCTGGGGTTTTTAGCAAGAAGAATGGAATGGTCTATTTTTCATTTATTACTTGTGACAGGAAACTAAAAGAGGAAGAGCTGGCCTGAATTCAGGGGAGACAGTAATTCTGGATGAAAGCCTTAACTCGCAGGAGAACAAACAGCCATAAAGGTGTGCATAATTCAGAGATCATTTTGTAGTTATGTCAAACATTTGGCAGCAGTCAAATGACAGGATTCTTTTAATTGGTCAGTTAAATATCCACACTGCAATTATTTCAAATGGTTCCGTGAATATAGAGCAACTCCCTGAACACATGGCACCCCCAAAGCCTGCTTGCCCCCAAAGCCTTCTTTCCTGGCATGGGGACTTAATTAAAATTGAATGCACGGCCGGTTCATTGCCTATTAAGGCTTGTGGGCAGTCCTTGCTATCTGATCTGAAAGTTCCTTCTGACAGCTTTCCACTGATGATGCTAGATGCTCAAATAAGATGTGCACAAGTAAGAATGTCTCAGATTAATTTTTTTCCCTTCACTCACACATTGCTAAATGAAACCCTGAAACAGTCATTTTTATGCAAATATAAAAGGTTAAGTTTCATTTTCAGGTTCCTCCCCCCCCCCCTGGATTCTACGGAAGAATACATGAAAAGTACTGTTTCATGAAGGAGATATTATTCTTTTTCAGTTTTTGTCTGGTTGGAGAGAATCCCTTACTGACAGCCCTTGACAGAACTCAAAATTCAGCACTTAAATCCCAAGAGTTAGTGCACATTTCTGTGGGGAAACATTTGTGTTCTTACATCAGAGAATTTACTACAGCTTTTTCTCTTTCAAAGTTAAAAGCTTTAATTGCCCAAAGTCTTTCCTGTAATTGTATGTATAAGCTTTAAAGTATAAAACCTCAGCCACCAAATGACGACTTTGATCATTTTAATTTTCTGGAATCAGTTTAATGTTTAATTCCTTTAATATCTGCTTAATATTTAATGAAGGACTCAGTAGGGTACATGGCACTTTTATAAACCTCCCACCCCAGTGAATATACAAATATGGATCAAATCACGAGAATAAATAGATCTCAGCAGAAGACACAAAACAGATTCATTATTTATTTAAACAAGGCCTCTCCCATGCCCTCACCTACCCATCTAGCACCATTAGTAGAAATCTGGAGTGGAAGGTTTAAGCCTGTGAAAAGAAAAAGAAACCTAAAACTATGAATCCTTCAATAACTCAGGCATCTTGAGGTGTTATTCCAATTTAATTTGGTTTACTTAGATTAAATAAAGTTATTCAATATCTATCATATATTAGGTAGGAACTGTGCTACGGTGCTGTAGATCTAAACGCTAGCAAGTATATCCAACTGAGATGGGTACCAAATACACCTCTCTGGAGGGGCAGTTTAACTCATTAAAACCCAACTATGTATTACTTACTAGTCAGCCAACAACCTACCAAAGCTTTAGATTTACGAAGTCCAAGCAGAGAATGCTGCACAAGTACCAGCTTAAAATGCCTTTCTATGGCGCTGAAAAAATTCCTACCTGAAGAGCTGCTAAAGACAGATAGGAAAAATACACCTAAGCGGCACAGGGACACCAGTAGTCACAGCTACTCTCTAGGCATAAAAGCTAGGAAGATCCTAGGAATGAATGCCCCAAGGGTATGGGTCATGTCCTGTTTATCCGTATTTCCAAATTCTAATACGTAATATGCATTTCAAACATGATTGCTGAATAAATGAATGAGTGAAAAAATAATTGCATGAGTGTACAGATTTGGTAATAGTAGATTGTAACCTGCTGAAATCAATTAATAATTTTTTTTCTCCTTTCCAATCCCTATACTTGAGCAAGTTATTTAACCTCTTTCAAGCATCAGTTTGCTCATGTAAGTGGGAATAAAAACCATACCAAACCCATAGCATTTTTGTGAGGATTAATAAGAGAATATTAATCAGTTATATGACACAGTACCTGACGCATATAGACTGAATTAGTGTTAATTATTGTGGATGTTGGTAATTGTTAGCCAGGACTACACCATATTGTCAACTGGAGAACTTTTTTAAAATGCCCAGGTTCCACCTCCAGAGATTCAATTTAATTATTTTAGAGTGAGGCACAAGCATGTGTCTTTTTTAAAAGCTCTACAGTTTATCCAGACTATATGTGAAGCCAGCGTAGAAAATTGCAGTTGGAGGAGAAACATACACCTACCCACAACCCCTCAGCACACACACATATTTTCTTCTTAAAAAATAAGCCATTCATTAAAGCCAGACATACATTTTATGAGTTAATTTTCACTTGTACATCCATCATTCTCCACATATTTCTGGGTTGAGTTACAATTTGGTGCCCTTTTCTCTAACAGATTTGTTCACTTCTTGTTCGAGTTTTTTGTTCACTATAACTAGACAATAGAGATCTCCATTCAATCTTCTGGTGGTTTATTTTTCTCTAAAGATCAATTTTGAGTAAGAACTGAGTACTCCTGTCTCTGTATTACGGAATTAGAGAAGAATCATGGTTCAACAATTCAACATTTGATGACTCAGGTTCCTAAAGACTGAATCTTTTAACTTTTTTCATTCTTCTATCAGCCTAGAGATATATGATAGTCTCTTTTTAGTAAGGCAGTTTCCTTGTCTAACTTGTAGACCATCTATTAAAACGGTTGAATTTCTATGATACCACGATCTGAGTATGCAGTTTTATTTTATTATACTTCTCATGCCTGAGACTATGGCAGACTTTTCAACCACAGTTGTTTATAAATCACTGTCTTTTGAAAATTAAACTTGAATTCCCAAGTGGAACTTACTTTGTAAAGAAAATGCTCAATGTTTGTTTTATTAAAAAATCAATTATCTTCAAATTTATTTTTTGTAATTTCTATATTATATAATATAGTCAATTAAAGACAGTTACACCTGTTTATGAGTAGAGTTATAAATAAATATACTGAATAAAATATGCACCACTTCAGTATTTGCACAGAAGTATGAAGTTTGTTTTCATTACATTAACCATTTCCTGGACTTTCAAAATTGATTTTATCCATTTTATCAGATTCTCTCACATCTATTACATAAATGCTCCCTTTTTACTCTGAATTTCTTCTTCTAAAACATTAGCTCCTAGCATAGATTTTTTTTCCCACAGGTCCCTTTTCTATATTTTTTGCATGTCCCTGCTATTTTGAGAATGTTTTAGCCTCTGCAGGCTACTGTAAAGTGGTTACTAGGTGACACTTTCTGTTTTTCTCCCCAGGCCATTTATTGCCCTCTCTAACTTTCTTTTCTTAGATACTGAGTTGGTTAGACTCTCTTGGCACCTGGCAATGTCTTCTCAGTTCTGAGTCCTGGCCAAAACCCACTCACTTTTCTTGCCTACAAGCAATATGTGTTACATAGCTTGATTTTGCTTATGTGATCAGGCATGAATACTGTTTCATGAAAACACATACACAGGCATGCATACACACACACACACACACACACACACATGCAACATATACAGGAAAGATCATATATTTATAAGACTGAGCTTTTATTTGTTGTTTTCTGCAATTCCTTCTCTCCTATAATAGCTGGATATATTCAGTTTGGTATTGTTCTGAGTTTTGTTTGCTTTTATTTTATTAAAACTCTCATGCAGAGTGCTAGGAATAAGATAGGCCCTCATGTACTGGTTGGATGGAACGAAACTAACTGTAACTATATGTAGCTTTAAATTAGGGAATTAGATTTACAAACATTAGTAACACATATTCTTCCCAATCAGTGTTAATATTGCAGCAATAAAGTCATTGCTAGGCACCAAATAGGAAATGGGGTAGCTTTGAAATTCAGAAGTAATATCTGGCAGTACATGTTAGGTAATCCACTGTCAATTCAGTTTATCTTAGAGGACCTACCTTCTGTACAAGTCTGATGACCTGCAAGAATCTTGTGAGCTTCATGTTTTTTTCTTAATAATAGCTGTTTGTAATAACTACTATCTGACAGCATTGTGCTAGGAGCTTTGCATAAATTAACACTAATCCTCTTATGAAACAAGAGGAATGTGTTTTATTTCTAATTTTTCATCTGAGGCCATGCCATACACCTAGCAAAACTCAATGCAATGTTCTTTCCCTCTTTCACACTTCCTCTGGGTGTCTACAGGAGCATGCCAAATTCCCTGAGGCATGTTAGATTTCAGTGGACATTCAAAAAGCAAGGAAGAATTGTCCCATCATTTGTTGTGATGTATTGAAACAAGTTCTGGAGTTGGAACTAGAATTCCTAGGTTCAATAATTTCCCAATCGGCCAATTATGTTTCTATTTTCTTATTTATGAAATAGGGTTAATTAGTCCTATTTCCCCCCTTCTTTCCCTCCCATGAGTTTTTTGAGAACCAGATGCAGCAGAACATATACAGAAAATTGGTAAAAGTAGGAAAGTTGCTGTGAGAGTACAGTTTTAATGTTCTTACCGTAACAACCATAACAAAATGGTAATTATGTGACGTGAAGAATGTGTTAACTAGTCTTATTGTGGGAAACATTTTGCAATGATTTGTAGCAAATCATTACTTTGTACACCTTAAACTTACACAATGTTATATGTCAATTATATCTCAATAAAGCTATAAAAATATAAAGCACTAATTTGATGTTGAATGTACACACACGTGGACTCAATTAACTCCAATACAGAAATACGTTATTGTACATATGATAACTTAAATAGGATATCTATGTTACGTAGACACATAAAAAATAATTACGACAAATGTTGAAGCCTGAACCGAAAAATTCCTCAAACAGAAAGAGTAGGCCATAGAAGTCAATCCTCATAATCTGTAAGATTTCATTAAAAGCATAATGAATTAGAAAAATTTGAACAGCAAGAGTCAAAATGACATTCAGCATGATTATTTTCTTAAATACATATTATTTCAAAGGATATAATGAAATTCCTAGACACTGAGAAATACCATCAACACTTGGCTCCATCATGATGTAAAGAATAAAATTAGAGTAGCTAGCAATGAAGACTAGACACTAAAGCTAAAAGCAGTGATTTAAGTCATGAGGATTTCAGTTTGAAAATGACTTAAGCCACAAAGGGAAGTCAGGAACTATATCTACTTGATTGCAAAAATTTATTTATTACTGTATATTTTCAAATATTAGGATACTTGATTTCCTTTATTTACAAAGAGTGAAGGCATGCAAAATTAAAAACTTTCAACAAAGTTAATCCTTGAAATTTAAACATTACTTAAAGAAAGCATTCCGAAGTTGTATGTTAATAATTAAAGTAGATTTTTAACATCTTAGCATTTTCAATTTTTTTTTCAATAAAGATAATCATAGACAATTTCATTCCTTGTGACTTCTTAGGGCTATGTGTACAGTTCATTAAAAGAACCAAGTATTGGATATGGAAAATGCTTCTACAAGGAGTCTTTGAAAAAAGTTGGAGAACATGTGATTTTTATGCTATGGGAAATGACTTTCCATCTGGTCAGTCATCCATCTTTCTTTTGCTGTCTTTTCTATACTTTTGCCACCAGGTGGCAGTGAGAAAACACATAAGGCTACCATGCAATTTCTCACATTTTAGTATGAAATGGTGGGGAAAAAAAAATAGGATGGAGGATAACACTGAGTTACTTAATCACCAAGGACCAGGTTGTTCATATAAGGATACTCAGAAGATACAGGTAATGCCAATTAATAGGTTATCCATACAATGACACATGCAGAAACATACAGAATAATTTACTTCTATTTAGACAGTAGAACCATTGTCAATGAATATAAATGCAATGATTACAGATACAGTATACAAGAGAATAAACTAATCTTGAAATTACAAGGAAACAGATATAGCCAGAAATCCATGGCTATCAAAACTATTGCAACAGTACTCATAGCTAAAAAGAGCCTCAAAGATCAAATATCCAGACTCGTAAAGGTCCCCAGATACTCAGAAGAAGAGATGCAGATGCCCATTCCATTCATTGTCTAAACATGGACACTTCTGAGAATGAAAGGGACACTATTAATTACATATTACAACTATAACCAAGACTACTCTGAGCAAATGAGAACATTGCCAACCTACAGACACAGTATTAACCCAAGGTTTATTAATTGCTTCTTGACACTTATATATATGTAGAAAGGAATAAGAATACTACGTGAAAGATTTCAATTTCAAAATCCTTCCAACCATGGAACATTCATATAAGAATTTGCTTCTGGTGAAATATGTTCCCTCTCTCCTTTACCTGTGTAACTCCCCCTGCTCCCTGCCCTGCTCTTTTTTTTTTTTTTCTATATCTCAGCCTGATTACTACTTTCTTTTTAAAAGAAAGACTTCCCTACCTTCTTAGATTAGGTCAAATCTTGTTATAAGCTCTCCTCAAAGCACCACTGAATAACTCCTTAAATCCAGTTATTATTTTAATGAGCCTTTGATTAATATCTATCTCTATCATTACATTTCAAACTCCATGTGACAGAAAGTATTTCTGGTTTTGATCAGCATTTATTCCCCAGCATATCTAGTTTGGCTTCAGCATCGGCATGTATACACACACAGACACACAAAAACACAGGCACACACACTCGTATGTATCTATTTAATAAATGAATGAACATTCCAACCTGCAAATACAAATAAGTGTTTTTTTGTTTGTTTGTTTGCAATAAATGTATCTGACTAAAGTAACTGGTTTTCCCAGTTACAGGATTGCAGTGAAAAACTGCAATTTCCTCTTCATTTCTATTTGCTGGAATTTTACAGAATTTCTTTGTAAAGGTAAAAATATCATTGTAACAGAAAACCAAATCTGTCTTTAAACGTAAACTATTCTATATAATTTCTACAGGAAAGCATTTGGCTTCAGTTATGACCTTGTATGCAGAGAAATTCACACCCTACACAGCAGCAGTTTCATTTCTATGTGGTCTTAATTTCAAGGTAGATTCTTAACCCAGAGTCCAAGGGTGATTTCAGTGCTTTGCTGCTCACTCTGAAATTATAAGAGAGTTCCACGTATGTTTATGTGTACATGTGTAGATGTGTGCTTTTTTACTAAAGTGTAATTTTCACTAATTATTAAATAACTTGGCTATAGAAGCATACATTAGGATCATAATTAAAGGAGAAAATGTTACCATATGTCCCTATTTAATTAAATCACCCTAAAGTAAAACCGATGTTTCTGTGAGCAGTATATATGGCTGTACAGCTCATTCTGTTGTGAATGTTATTTTTTAAAGTATCTATCTGGTGAAAGACTGGAGATAACACAGGAAAAGTAATACATTTTTCAAATATCAAGGTAATCTGAAATATTTTATGGCCATAATAAAGCTCTTACACTCTGGCAAACTTCATCTATGAAGGGAAGAAAATTTACCTTAGTTTTAGAACCAAATGCAAAAACACATTTACAGAGACTTTAATAACTTTGAAACTCTGATAAGTTTTTAAAAGACTCAGATGATATTCAGTGGACTTTTTTTCCAAATGTAGTTATTTCATAATTTATTTTGATTTATCTATGGTATTATATTTAAAACACATCTCTTATAGATTATACATAGTTTTAATCTTCCTTTTTTTCTCCCTAGTCTGATAATCTCTACCTTTTACTTAGAGTGCATGGTTCATTTACATTTAATGTAATTATTGATATTATTATGTTTGTCTACCATATTGCTGAGGTTGAAGATGCCCCTTCTATTCCTAGTTGACTGTGGGTTTCTTTGTATATGTGTGTGTGTGTGTGTGTGTGTGTGTGTGTGTATGTTTTTAATATCATGAGTAGCTTTTGAACTTTGTCAAATGCTTTTCCTGTATCTGTTGATAAAATCATATGGTTTTTGTCCTTTATTCTATTGATACAGTGTATTGCATTAATTGATTTTCACATATTTAACCAGCTTGCACTATTGGGATGCCACTTAGCCACAGTGTAAAATTATTTTTTTGTATATTGCTAGATTCAATTTACTAGTATATTTTTTTTGAGGATTTTTACATTTCTATGCATAAAAGATATTGGCCTGTAGGGTTTTTTTGTTTGTTTTCGTTTTGTTGTGATGTCTTCATCCAGTTTTGAAATCAGGATAATACTGGCCTCAAAATGATACTGGCCCAACTAGAATGTGTTTTTATATCAGGGAAATTCTCTCTTCATAGAAAGTAAATGTTTTCTCCTCTTCTATATTTTGGATGAGTGTGCGAAGAATTTGCTTTTATTCCTCTTTAAAAGTCTGCTTGAATTCACCAGTGGAGCCCTCTAGATTTAGGCTTTTCTTTGTGCATAGTTTGCTTGTTTGTTTTTAATTACTCGTTCATCCTCTGTGTTTGATATGGAGCTATTCAAATTTTCTACTTCTTCTAAGTCAGTTGTGACAGTTTGTGTCTTTCTAGGAATTTGTCCATTTAATCCAAGTTATCTAATTCATCGGCATGCAAATATTTATAGTATTCCTTTATAATCCTTTTAATTTCTGTAATATCAGTAGTAATTCTCCCTCTATCATTCCCAATTTTAGTATTTTGAATCTCCTTTCTTTTATCTTAGTCAGTCTAGCTAAAGTTTGGTCAATTTGATGATCTTTCCAAAGAACCAATTTTTGATTTTATTGATTTTTCTCTACTATTTATCTATTCTACTTTTCATTAATTTACACTCTAATCTTTATTATTTTCTTTTTTTCTGCTTGTTTCCAGTTAGTTTGCTTTTTTTTTAGTCTTAAGGTGAGATATTAAGTGGTTATTTGAGATTTTCTTTTCTTTAAATATAGGCTTTTACAGCTATAAATTTCCCTCTACAAAGTACATTAGCTACATCCTATACATTTGTTATTTTGTATTTTAATTTTCATTCATTTCAAAGTGTTTCATAATCTCCACTGTGATTTCTTCTTAGACCCTCTGTTTATTTAGCTGTGTGTTGTTTAATGTCCACATATTTCTGAAATTTCCAAATTTCTCTTATTGATTTCTAATTTTATTCCATTGTCCGCAAATACATACTTTGTATGATTTCAATCTTTCAAAAATTTTGAGGCTTCTTTTATGGTCTAGTATATGATCTATCCCGAAGAATTATCCATGTGTACTTAATAAGACTGTATATGCCGCTATTGTTAGGTGGAGTGTTCTATAGATACCTGTTAGGTCTTATTGGTTTATAATCCCTTTAAAATCTTCTGTTTCCTTGTTCATCATATGTTTAGTTGTTCTATCCATTTTTGAAAGTGGAGTACTGAAGTTTCCAACTATCATTGTTGAATTGTCTATTTTCTCCTTTAACTCTGTTGGTTTTTGTTTTATGTATTTGGGGGCTCAGTTGTAAGGTGCAAATTGTAATTGTTATATATTCCTAATGGGTTGACCATTTATATTTATTTTCTTTATTTCCAGTAACATTTTTTTGTGTGTTTTAAAATCTATTTTGTCTTGATGTTCATATAGCCACTCCAGCTATCTTATGGTTATTGTTTGATGTAACTTTTTGCATCCTTTTACTTTCCACCTTTTGTATCTTTGAATCTAAGATGTGTTTCTGGAAGATATCATTTTATTTTTTATCATTCAAAATATGACGTTATTTTTTAATATAGGCTGTCAGTGTCTACATTTTGGTTGTATTATTTAATCCTCTTATATTTAATATTATTTTTCTTATATTTGGATCTGTGTTTGTAATTTCACTTGTGTTTTATATGTGTCTCATGTCTGTTTGTTCCCATTCTTCCTTTACTGCTATCTTTATATTAAGTGAATATTTTCTGGTGTAACATTTTAATTCCTTTCATTATTTTTTGCTATATTTAAAAATTAGCTTCTTAGAGCTTACCATATACATCTTAACTGATTAGAATCTACCTCAGATTTATAATAATTTATATCCAGAAAGATATAGAAATGTTACTCCTATATTTCTCTATTTCCTTCATCCATATTACCTCATACATATTACATCTATATATGATATAACCCTTACAATGCATTGTTATGATCATTACTTTATATAATTATATATCTCTTAAAGAAATTGAGATAGAAAAAGAAACCTGTATATATTTTAAAGTTTGTTACAGTTTACATTCTTATTTAACATTTCTGATTTTCCTACTTTGTTTCTGTTGATTCAAGTTACCATCTGATGTCATTTCTTCACTCTAATACAGCTTTGCCCCCTACCTCCTCCTTCATGCATGTATTATCAAATGTATTTCATTTCTATATTTTATAGGTCCAACAATTCAATTATATGTATATAGTTTTATACAATTGCTTTTAAAATTAGTTAAGAGAATACAGGAAAAGAAATCTATATTTTTATTGTGCAGTCATCATGGGATGACAGTGGTTTTAGTTGGCTATCTCTGAGTATCTTTTTTTCTGATTTCTCTGTTAAACTGTCTGCTTCTGTTGGTATCACACTAGTCATTAGGCTCCACTAATTTCCAGCTGATTGTCCTATTGTTTTCAGTAATGCCCTAGAACACAAATTGCTCCACAGTTTGATCGAATTAAACCCAGGCTGCTTTGCAGAAGTAGGTTCTAGGCTAGCCGATGAGGCTTTTTTCTTACCCTAGTAGGGCTCTTCTTAACTGGCTTTTTTCCTACCCTAGTAGGGCTCTTCTTAACTGTCTTTTTTCCAGATTCTCTCTGGTAAACTAGCTAGCCTACAGTTTAGCTCTTATGGAGCTACTAGCCTCTTCTTAATTGCTTACCACCAAAATCTTCATTATTTTTAGGAGTGCCCTTAGGTTTGAACTTTCCCACACTCTGTTTCAAATGCAGTAGGTTTCTTTGGGGAGTACTTTGGATCACTCTGTTCTTATGGCCTGCCTCTCCCCCTAGGAAAAATCTCTGCAGTGGGTGTGGACACAGTGGTCTGCTTCTCTAGGAGCGACACCCTTAGGTTATAAGCAGTATATTGTGTTAGGGTAACTGGTTTTATTGGCTTGCCTTTCCCAACAGGGAACCTCTACCCTATGAGAAAGCTTGGGTAAGGGTAATTAGGGCACCAGTATCCCCAGCCTGGCATCCATCCTATGAGTGGAGACAGGTTGGAAAAAAAGGAATCACCAGCCTTTTGGCTACATTTACCAGGAAGTTAGCCTTTGCAACTCAAGGCTGGCAGTGGGGTATGAGAAATGCTGGAGACATATTTCTCTTCCTGATGAGATGCAATATCCCTTGACTAGGAGCTGCGAGAAGAAAGGGATCCCTTGCTCCCATCTTCTTGGCCACATTCAAACATAGGAGAGCTTCAGTCACACTGACATGGGATCAGGTAGGGAGCAAGTTGTGGTTCAAGTTCCAAAGACTCTGACTGTTATTCCCAAGATTTAGTAGATTTTCTTGAAAATAAAAAAAAAAGTATCTTCATTTTCTGTGTACCCTTGGGAGAATTTCCAGAGATTTTAAATGGTTTGTTTTCTTAAAAATATATTTTTCACTTGTTGTTTAGCTAGGGAGTGAGTCCATGGAGTTCCACAGAAGCCATTCCAGAGGTAAAATTATCTTTCTCTGTGTTTTTCATTTTAAACAATTTCCATGATTTGTTTTCAAGTTCACTGATCATTGTTTTTTGTTTGTAGTACCTAATTTTTTCATGAGTCCATCCACTGGATTTTTCTTTTCCAAAATTGTGGTTTTTAACTATAAAATTTTCTTTTTAAAAAAATAATTTCCACTTCTCTTCTAAGAGTACTTATCTTTTCACTGGATCTGGCTTTTTTCCTCTACATCCTTGAACATGTATAAATAACTATTATGAATTTCTTGTCTGGATTCTAACATATGGGTCATCCCTCAGTCTCAATTGCCTTTTTTTAAAAAAAATTGAAGTGTAGTTAATTTACAATGTTTCAGGTATACAGCAAAGAGATCATTTTATATATATATGTATATATGCATATATATGTATATATGCACACACAAGATATTGAATATAGTTCCCTGTCCTATACAGGAGGTCCTTGTTGTTTCTCTATTTTATATATAGTAGTGTGTATCTGTTAATACCAAACCCCTACTACTTTATCCCCCCCTTCCCCTTTGGTAACCATAAGTTTGTTTTCTATGTCTGCGAGTCTATTTCTTTTTTATAAATAAGTTTCTTTGTATCATTTTTTAGATTCCACGTATAACTGATATCATATGATATTTGTATTTCTCTGCCTGACTTACTTCACTTAGTATGATAATCTCTACGTCCATCCAGGTTGCTGAAAATGGCATTATTTCATTTTTTTTATGGCTGAGTAATATTACATTGTATCTATGTACCACATCTTTATCCATTCATCTGTCAATGGACATTTAGCTGTTTCTATGTCTTGGCTATTGTAAACAGTGCTGCTATAAACACTGGGGTGCATTTATCTTTTTGAATTGGAGTTTTCATCTCTTCTGGATATATGCCCAGGATATATGTCTATTGCCTTCTTAAAATTATTTGTTACATTATCTTGCTTCTTCACACATTTAGTAATTTTTTTAATTTATTGCTGGAGATTGTAGGTGATGCATTAATGGGCAGTCCGAGTACTGTATTCTTCCTAGAAAAGGCATTGTGTTTTGTTCTAACATGTAGATAAATTATGTGAGATGCTCTTGAAACTGCCAGTTTTCCTTTTGTTTGGGGGCCATTTCAGTTTTGTCCTCAGTCCTAAGGTATCACTTTTACTCTAGGATGGGGTCTTTAATCCTAAAGTCTAATCTTTCTAGGGTCTCACTTGAATGCCCAATGTACTTAGTGAGGTTTCTCCACTTTGGATGAGCCAGCATTTCAGCAGCTTCAGCAATGTGTGATCTCTGATATTTACATTCAAGTTTCAGTTGTACAGCATCTACTCTCTGTTAAGCCTCAATGAGTTTTGTCCTGCTCTTGCACAACCCAACACTCATCTAGGACCATGCGAAAACCAGAGTGTTTCTACACTCATCCCTGCACTGCTTCCTTCTCTCCATTGTCCTGTTGCACAAAGTCTAGACACTTCAGTGAGTCCAAACTCAGATCTCTGACTACTCAACTTACTAGTACTTCTGTTCTCTCCTTGGACACATCTTCCCTGTCTAGAAAATTCTCCCAGGCAGAACATTGGAAACAGTTGTAGCTCATTTTGTATTTCTCCTCTCTGAAGGGTCACAGAACCAACTGCTCGATATTCAATGGCTCAAACAGTATTGTAGGTTCTTACATGTAGGTTCTTACATTTTGTCCAATTTTGTATTATTTATGGCAGGAAGGTAAGTCTGGTACCTATTACTCCATCACGATACGAAGCAGAAGTCTCAGCAATTAGATATTTTAAAAGATTATGTTTGAATTCTTAGAAGATACCTGCATATAGTTAATACTAAGTCATAGTTTTTAAATAAATGTCCTCTCTTTTTACTACTTTTTATATTGGAGAAATAAGCCTAGGAAACAAAGTGGGATTGAGATTTAGAATTATAACAAAACCCAGAAGCTCCAAATTGTAGCTCTGTGAGCTTAGAAAAATGTATTGGGTGCTCTAAGCTTCACTTTCTTTATCAGGAAAAAAAAAAAAAGGAATTACAATACCTTCCTTCAAGAGTAGCTATGATTCTTAATTAAGGTTGCGTTGTGTGTGTGTGTGTGCATGCACCTGTGTGTCTGTGTGGGTGTGCTTCTGTGTAAATACACAAATATATGTTATATAAAATGGTAGACTTTTAGGTATTTATTAGGAAAGTATCAACAAGGAAAAACTATTTCATGTGGGGGTTAAGAATGTAAAATATGAAGAATGACAAGCCTGTGTTTGATTGCAGATCCACTCTTCCTCATTCTGTGACCTTGAGTTACTTAACCTCCCTGAATAGTGGTGTTGCATATAGCAAATGAGCTAAAGGTACTATATACCTTAGATAAAAAGCAGGTATAAACCACTTAGTTCAGTGGTTGGCATAGAATAAGATCTCGATAAATTGTAACTATTATTCTAATAGTTAATTCCTCTCAGAGAGCATATTTGACTACTACTTTTAAAATCTGTCTTGTCAGTCCACTTTTTATCCAAATAATAGCATTTCTAAAGCCAAGTCCCAGGGAAAAGGAAACCTGTTAGTATATCATATCCCTCAGTAGGAGAAATGCCATAGCTACTGGAGGTAAAGAGTAACCACGGCATAGGGGCTGCATATGGGCTCTGGCTGTCATATTGTCAGGGATGCCTAAAGGGATTAAGCTGAGTTGTGTGGAACCCACACTTGATAAAATGTTCTAAAGTTTCACCAAGATGCTGAAGAAAGCGATGAGAGACTCCCACATTCCCTGAGTAATAAATATGAAATCCAAATATTCCCAGACTAGTTTTGGTCAATCTTTGTTTGAGAGTCCATCTTCCTGATTGATTATCAAGAGTCAATAGGGACTATATCTTCCTCTCCAATTTTCCCCATTAAAAAAAAAAAAAAAGTCTCTGCTATTCAGCCAATGGCTTAAAGCAAAACCATGAGTCATTCTTGATTTTTTTCCTTTACTGACTTCCTGCTCCAAACCACCAGTTCATGCTGCTAACTCCACCTCCAAATGTATCCTAAATCCATCTATGCTTTCTGTATCTATTGTTATTTCCCAATACACCATCATCTTACATGGATGACTACATGATTTCCTAGTGGCCCTTGGCACTTCCGCTCTTGTTTCCTACAATCCACTTACCACACGGCAGTCAGACTAATGCTTTTAAAAATATAAATCGTATCATGTCATACTCTGATTTAAAGGCTTCCGGTGTCTTTGAATTTCATTTAGAACAAACCCAAGCTCTCTACCAAGATCAATAAAGCCCTTGAGTCCTGTCCCGTCTACCTCCCTGATTTTGTCTCCTGTTACTCTCCCCCTCATTCATTACTCTTCAGTTATACTGAACTTTTGATTGTTTGGGTTTTTTCTCTAATTATAGTTCCTACTCTGGGACCTCTACATTTGCTGTTCGCTCTAACTAGAATGCTCTTCTCTCAAATTTAACTTTATTTTTTTACAAAGCAAGTTGCTATGGTCTGAACGTTTGCATCCCCCCGAATTCATATGTTGAAAACAGATCCTCAGTGTGATGGTATTAGGAGGTGGGGCTTTAGGGGTGCTTAGGTAATGAGGGTGGAGCCATCTTGAATGAGATTAGTGCTTTTACCAAACAGACCTGACCAAGCTCCCTAACCCTGTCCACCTGTGAAGATAGAGGAAGAAGTCAGTAGTTTGTGACGCAGAAATAGGACCCTCGCTCAAACACACTGACAGCCTGATCTGACTTCCAGCCTCTAGACTGTGAAAACTAAATTTCTGTTGTCTATAACTACCTAGTCTGTAGTATTCTGTTATAGCAACCTGAATGGACAAAGGCACTAGATGTGTGTTTTCTATCATTGCCATAACAAATTAACACAGACTAAGTACTTTAAAACAACACAAACTTATTAGCTTACAGCTCCATAGGTCAGAAGTCTGGTATAGGTTTCACTGGAATAAAATCAAAGATATCAGCAGGCTGCATTTCTTTCTGGAGGTTCCAAGGGAGAATCTGTTTCCTGGTCATTTGGGTTGTTGACAAAATTCAGTTCTCTACATCTGTATAACTGAGGTCCCCATTTTCTTGCAGCCTGTGAGCTGAGGGCTGTTCTCAGCTTCTAGGGGCTGCTGCATTGCTCGGCTCCCACCCTCTTTCTCCATCTTCGTCAGCAAGAGCAGATCAACTCCTTGTCTGGTCTCATCTCTCTGACCCACACTCCTGCCTTCCTCTTCTGTTTTTAGGACTCACATGATTAGATTGGGTCCTTCCAGGATAATCTCCCTATCTCAGAGTCCTTCAATTTAATCACATCTGCAAATTCTATTTTACCACATACAGTAACATATTCACAGGTTTTGAGGATTGAGCCATGGACACCACCTACCACACTGGTTTATTCCCATTAGTTGGATCTCAGCAAAATGTGACCTCCATAATGAAATCATCTCACCCACATCAACATTCTCTACTACATCCCCGTAGTATATTTCTTTCAAATCATGTCTTTCTCTGAAAGATCTTGCATCATTTATCTGCTCACTTATTGTTATCTCACCCCACTGGGATGTAATTTTTATGAGGACAGATATGTTTTCTACTTGTTCACTTTCTTATCCCCAGCAACCAAAAGAGTACTAGGCATACAGAAGATCTCAGCAACTCATTCTGAGTTGACTGAGTGAATGAATGAATGAATGAATGGTTTTAATTGTTATTGTTCAAAACTCCATGGTTACTTTGGTGGAAACAGTTCTGTTAACTCTTGATGGGGTATATTATTAAACTCACTACCCAGTTATTTCCTGATCTATTCAAAGCCATTTTTAATTCCTTCTAACTGAATTTCTGCATTTCTCCTATTTGACTCCTACTACCCAAAACAGAACTGGAAAATGTTACATTTTCAATTTGCTTACTGAAACAGTAAGATATAATGCCTTTCTTATCAAACCATTTAAAATCTGCTTTCCTGGTCATAACTTTCCATTAAGTTTCTAAAATGATTTCAAGTTCTTGGACGTAAAACTCACTGAGTCAATGCAAAATATTATTTTTAACTTCTTTGCCTAAAAGTAACCTCAAAACTGCTGTAACAGCTCATGTAACTGTAAAGGTATATGAAATCTCTCTGGGAATTATCAGTCCATGTTTAGCATAAAGGTTGACATTATTTCCCTTAATACCTTAAATATCTATTCTGTCTCAGCATATGAATAATTCTGTATCCTTAACTTTTTTATTTGAAAGCATGTTCTTTTTGCAAATGAGAAAAACTAGGCCTCATGGAGGTTAAGTTACCAGCTTGTATTTATGTAGCAAGTTACTGGCAGAACAAGCATCATAATCCAGGAATGCCAGCTTCCAGTCCAGTGTTCATCCCACTACACTCCACCGCCTCAATGCAAATGGGAAGCCACGCAATGAATTGCAAAGACTCATTTATAAATAATTTAAGATGAAAAGCAATAAAAAAGTCCAGATTTAATTTGTAAAGTGGCAAGGTGGTAGGAAGATTACTGAATGGCCTTTGTCCTTAACGTGTAATAACGCTGGCCTTCTAAATGTCACTCAGTAAAAGAACAAAGCCCAGATACTTCTAGGTTGTAACTGCAATCTTAAGACTAGTTAGCAACTTCAATTATAATTGCAGGACCAACTCATTTCATGTATAATCATTCTCGGCTCTGTTTTTCTGACATGATCTGCAAGCATTCATTGCTGCAGGTGAGCCCACAGAACAGGTGGAGGCAACAGCCAGTTTGCCCACGTCCAGGCTCGGCCAGGTTGTTGCTGAGATATCACACAGCAGCCCACACATTCACAAATACACACAAACACAGGTGGCCTCATTATTTGCATTCTGATCACCTTATATTGAACAATCAAGGGAACAAGTCTGGTGATGGTAAGATTAGAAATTTACTCAATACAATGTTGAATTAATGTCTGCATACGGCTTCAAGCTATGTGAAATGTCATTTCATTCTTAGTTTTCTTTAATTAAATACATATCTATTTATGACCTATTATATGTTTGGAACAAAACTGTTTTGAGTGTTAAGATCTCCTTTCCAGGTCGAACCATCAACTCAGCACAACTGATAACTCTCCTTTTTGAAATTCCATTTTCCTTTAATTCATTACACCTGTTCCTAATTTTCTCCAAAGATTCTGTCCACTCTTGGTCACCTTTTTTTTTTCCTATCTCTTCTTACTCATTGAAATGCTGTTGACCCACAGGGTACTGAGAGCCTACGTGGCTTCCTCAGGCAAGCACAAATGATAGCACTGAAAATACCACCCATAAACTGTTTAGTTCCCAGCTTTCTCTCATCCGCAGCCCACCTTCTTTTTATAGGGTCAGTTTCATTGGTGGCCTTACTAGCATGCCGATAGTCCCAGATGGATATCTTAAAGCTACCTTGAGCTCTTTGTTATGGGTTGAAATGCATCCCCCCCCAAAAGATATGTTGAAATCCCAATTCCCGGTACCTCAGAATATGGCCTAATTTGGAAAGAGTCTTTGAAGATGTATCAAGTTAAGATGAGGTCATTATGGTGTGCTCTAATTCAATATGTTTGGTGTCCTTATAAGAAGGCAGGGAATATGGATAGAGACACATGGTGGCGGGGGTGGGGGGATGCCATGTGATGACAGAGGCAGAGACAGGAGTGATGCAGCCAGCCGAGGAGGGCCAAAGATCAACGGCAACCACCAGAAGCTAGGAAGAAGCAAGAAAGGATTCTAGCCAGAGTCTTAGAGGGAGCATGGCCCTACTGACAGCCTAATTTCAGATCTGTAGATTCCAGAACTGTGAGAGGATAAAGTTCTGTTGTTCCTAAGCCACCAGGTTTGTGGTTCTTTGTTACGGCAGCCCAGGAAACTAATACATTCTTCTCTCCTATCCGGCAGCTTCTCTTTCCTATGTTTAATTGCTCCCCAAATCTCACGAAGCTTACACCTATCTCACTGTGAAAAAAATCAGGAAACACTTTTCTGATGCTTCTATTAATTTCAAACTAATTTTTTAATCCATTAGATCAAGTAAGTGTTTCACACATAATCAAAGTGGAAGGGGAAGAATTGGAGAGATTTTACATGTAGGATTAATAGTAAAATTATGGTTTATAAACATCCCTCCTCCATTTTTACCAAAGTTTAACAATATACAGGGGGAGAAGTTGAACCATAGTAATGTTTTAAAATCACATCCCAGGGCTTCCCTGGTGGCGCAGTGGTTGAGAGTCCACCTGCTGATGCAGGGGACACAGGTTCGTGCCCCAGTCCGGGAAGATCCCACATGCCGCGGAGCGGCTGGGCCCGTGAGCCATGGCCGCTGAGCCTGCGCGTCCGGAGCTTGTGCTCTGCAACGGGAGAGGCCACAACAGTGAGAGGCCCGTGTACCGCAAAAAAAAAAAAAAAAAAAATCACATCCCAAATTAATCATGCTGTTTGGAAGCAAGAATTGCTAAATTCTTAAAGACTTTTCAGACCCAAATTCTGGGCTTTTACTTGTGAGTGAAATATCTTAAGTGTTCAAGGAAGTGTAAATAGTTTATATGTCTTAATACTGCTATTTGAAAAGCTTAATAATATAGTAAGACTGCCAGGCTACCCGCAGAAATACAAAAATTGATAGTTCTGGAAAAGTAAGAAAGATGAAAACACACACCCTGGTTCTAGTTTGTTGATAGTAAATGCCATGAAAATGCGAAACTGTTTGGCAAAAAGGTAAGCAAACCTGGAAATGCTACATTAATTCCTCTGTAGAATTCAGGCAATGCCTTAGCTGACTCTCATCCAGAGATGATTTTGACATAGATTCTCTCCTTGGCCAAACTCTACTCAGGCTCCTTTGAGGTCTTTTTCAATAAGGCCTTAACTTTTGGACTTCTGTGTTCACCTCTGCCTTGTCCAATTTTAGCAAGAATCCTGCTAAGTCACTTTATCCAGAATCTCCCATCCTCCATATCTGACCACCTTCAATATCTAATCAGGTTCCTCATCTTCTTCCATCCCCCATGTGACGTCTGATCACCTGACCTGCCTCCAGCAAGAATCCTGTTAGGTCAGTTTAGCCAGAATCCCCCCTTATCCTTCATGCTTCGTCTTAGTAATTTTTCATCCACTGACCTCTACCCTGCTCTTTGGCTATAAATTTCCACTTTTCTTTGTTGTATTCAGAGTTGAGCCCAATCTCTCTCCCCTACTGCAAAACCCCATTACAGTGGTCTTTACAACTATTGTCATAGTTCTTTCTTGAATAAAGTCTTCCTTACTCTCTTTAACAAGTGTCATGAATCAATTTCTTTAACATCTTAAGGAAATGAAGTTGCCTTTATGGTCAAGTTGCAGATGTTGCTGAAAATGAGATAAATCAGCAGTGTTTATTCTAATGACTAGCTCAAATCAGTTGCAATGGATGAATCATTATTGATGTATTATAAAAATGTATTGATCTACTAATAGATACCAGACTGAAGATAAAATTGTAAGCAAGACAAATTCCCTGCTTTCCTGGAAACTACATTCTGATGGGGATCTAAATTAAAAGGCATTGGTCCATTAGAAAGGGGTTGGGTGGGGAGAGAAAAGAGGATGTTATGAGGGGTTAAACTTAGATTGATGGGATCTTTAGGGATTCAGCAACTAGAATTTGGGGAGTGTGTAACAGATGATCTAGGAAATATGCTGATAAGGAGGGGAAAATCCTGCAGGTAAATTTGACTTCTGCAAAATTCTACCTAAGGTCTGCTTTATAGCTTCCTTCTTCTAGTAAGATACTTATGAGACTAATGTAAGCAATGAATTAAATGTAAGACATGATCCCTAGTCAAAAGGGCTTTACTAAAAAACAAAACAAACCAAATCCCTCAAAACTGAATGTGAATTTTTCTTAAAAGTCAGATTTGAAGAGTTATACATTTTGATTAGTTGGCCTCCTGTCTTTTCTTTGTTGTATCCTCAGTTCCATTCAAATGAGTTTAATATTTGAATACAGAATTCAAAAAGACCAAGAAATCAGAGCAGTAATAGATAAGAATGTAACACTACCTATGAAAAGACATCACTGCCAGACTACCATCAGCCGGTACTGTTTTGACTTACTTTCCCAGCAGTGATCATGTATTACACAGATGCACCCTTTCCCTGCTTTATAGATTTTTGGAAATTCGCTGGGGTCAGAGGAGTTAGGGGCTGGCCAGGAACAACCAGCTAAGTTAATCCTCAACTTGGTTAAGGAGTGGCAATTTGTTGACTACAGATCTTACGTGCAACATAGCCTGTTTTCTGTTTCTTTTTTAATTAGAAAAAAGGAGCTGAAACAAATGGATCTTGTATCTACACATAAAATATATTTTGTCATGCATGCCTCAGCCATTAGAACATGGATCCGTAGTTCCACTCTCTAGGTTTGAAAATAATCCGCTGGTCATGCCTCTAAGGTCTATAGAGGTTGTGCATATTTACACAGTATTTGTTCCCTAAACTGGGAGAACTTTTGAATTAAGTATGGGTAAAATTCAACAAAATAAATTCATGAAATGTGCAATTCAGTGTACAGTGACTACCCTGGAAAGTAAGGAAAGAAAACAAAAGTCACCAAAGCTTTGTTAATTAGTGGCTGTGAATATTTGTTTTTCTATTCATCTCACCTGTCAATGGGATTATTTCTCTAATTAAGTCAGCATAATAAAATAAAACTCTCAATTTATAGCACAGTATAAAAGTAGGCTCTCACATTGAGTCAAATTAAGGCTTCAGCAAAAGCAGGTTGATAATTCAGCAAGCTTTCTCCATCGTCTGTTCAGAATGCCATAATTCAAACATGTCCAGCTATTTATCATCATGCATTTATGTCTGACCCAGATTTACTGCTCTTTACTGTCACTTTTCCATGGTTTCTTGGCTTGAATTGATAAAGAAAAATACCGAATGAAGACAGCCTTCAGCTCCCCTTCCCCTACCTTGTCAAATATTCATTTGGGAATGAACATTGCTGGAAAAATAAGCAAGCAAGGTCTGAAAATGTGAAATCGTTCTACAAATCCTCTGACATCTTGCACTGTTCTTTTAGGAACTGCTTTTAATAGTTATAGGGTTAATGGGACTATTTGGTTCTGACACATGCCTTCCAAATTCAAAACCTGCTTGACTTGCTACTAAAATCCCACTCGGACCATTTTTTCCTTTCTTTTTTTTTTTTCCAAAAGATTGTTTGGGGGGACTGATTCTTCTTAAGTGGGTCTGGAGGGAAGAGAGTATTCAAGTGTTTTTCAAGGTCTGAAAAATCTAAGTCTCCCAGCCACAGGGTCCTTATGATACCTTTAAGATACCCCAGGGACAACTAAAGACTCCTTGCCTAAATCTATTTTAGCCTCCTTATTTCTGGATGCTTCTTCTGAGTCCCCCTGGAATGGCTCTGTGATCTGTTTGTAGTTCTCTACACTAATGGTACCTCCTAGTCAAGGCCCAGCAGTGACGACATAACAGACCGCTCACTTCCCTCAGCTCCATCTCTGCTGACTAGTTCTGTCAGAGTGAGTTCAAAAGACAGAGCTGGTGATGAAATTACATATCATTCTCAAAAGAAACTCTGAGAATGAAACATAAAAAGAAAGAACATATATTCTAAGACTCTTAAAACTGATTTGAAAACAAGATAAATGCCACTGTATTATGAAAATAATACATAAATTTTAAAAGCTTTATGCACATGTTTTATTCTGGCTGGGGCTTATATCATATGCTGGTGCATAACATCAGGGCTAATCAACTTCTTTGTTAAATTCCAGGCAGCTAATTCAAATATTCAAGATTCAACAGATAGGACTCAATATATAGGTACATATAAACTCACTAAATGTAAACCTTAAAAACAAATATAAAATACATTTTGGGTAATTAAATCTCTTTTTAATCTACTTGAGAAATTTGCTATTCAAATTATTCCCAGGATGAATATTTCCATAAAAATAATAAACATTAGAAAATCTGTCACAATTTTAATCTATTAATTATGCATCAGGAAGAGTACTTTTTAGTCAAAAACAAATCTATTTTAAAATATTGCCTTGTTGACAGCAAAACTTTTCATAGTTATCACGGGTGACATTAAATAAAGCTGATTTATTTTAAAGTTGCTTTTTCATTACAGATTGTGTACTAATATTGGTAAAGAAAAATATGCTTACCTAGAAATGCTTACCTAATGCTAAGTTTCAAGGCACATATCCCCCATCCCTTTTTTTTTAGAGAGAGATTGTATCGTGGAAAGCAAGTTGTTTTTATTTTCAACCAAATATTTAAAACTGAAGAAAGTAATTTTCTTCCAAATTTAAAAATACTTGTATTTGTCTTTGCAGCATAAGATTTTCAATAGGGCAAGTCTGGCCCAAATCAGTTTATCATATTTCTTCATGGGTAATGTAAAAGACATTTCACAATCATATTTCTTGGTTATTAAACTCAACATGCAGAGATGGGTGTTTGACAGTTTCTCAGCCTTGGAAGTTCATCTGTAAATTCCTTCATGCTTCTTTGTCTTTTTTCTTAGAAACAGGATTTTTAAAATGATTTCCACAAGTATTTCTACAAGTGTAGGTAAATGAGAGAAGCCTAGTTCTAATCTTTGTTATACCACGCTGTTTATTTTCTTTCATGGAACACTAAAACTTGGTTCTTGTTTAAAGTTTAAGTAAGATTCTTTCCTTCAAACTCAAATGCCATATTGTATACTGAAAATAGCACAAATAAAGGAATTATAAAAAAAAAAAACCTTTGTATGAGAAGGGAATTATCTCTTTCTAGAAGAGACTCAAGAAATTACTACTATTTTCTTTTTCTTTTTTTTTTTTTTTTGCGGTACGCGGGCCTCTCCCTGTTGTGGCCTCTCCCGTTGTGGAGCACAGGCTCCGGACGCGCAGGCTCAGCGGCCATGGCTCACGGGCCCAGCCGCTCTGCGGCACGTGGGATCTTCCCGGACCGGGGCACGAACCCGTGTCCCCTGCATCGGCAGGCAGACTCTCAACCACTGCGCCACCAGGGAAGCCCGCTACTATTTTCATAGCGTATGATACATATTCATATGTAGGATATCTATTATAATATCTATTATCATTTCTTAAAATCATAGAAGTTCAGAACTTTAAAGGACCTTAGAGCCATCTTGTATAACTAACTCCCTGCATACCCTAGATGGAACAGCAAAAGGCTAGACCTTGCCAGCATTTGAACTCAGAACTTCTGACTCTAATCAATTATCCTTTCCTGACAGTACAAATTTGTGCTACATAGGAATAATCAGTATTAGAGCTGACATTCAATGAGCATCAGTCCCATGTCAGTGACTAGACCAGACCCACATTATCATTTATCAAATGAGATATTTATCTTATTTAAGTTTCTCTGAATCCTTCAGGATAATAACTGTCAGCTTTCATGAAAGTAAAAGTGAATGAAAACATATGAAGTATTATTTCTGTAATCTCTCCTACGTCCATCTACCTCTTCTACTTTCACTTGCTTATCTAGGCTGTTGACATCATACCTTGATTATCTCAGTGATCTCTTAACTGAGATCCTGTTGAGAGTATCTCTTCAGTTCATGCTATCCTATGCACCACACCAGGCTGATGTCCTCAAAACTTTGCCTGTACCAATACTCTCTTTTGGCATAAATCAATATTCCCTGTAGCTTTCAGAATAAAGTTAAAATTCTTAAGTCTGGCATTCAGAGCTCTCCACCACCTGATGCAAACTCTATTTCCAACTTCATTTCTTACTGTTTTCCAATTGGTACATCATAATTGTCTGATCTATTCAATGCATCTTAAACATCTCTTGCTCATTTATTCATCTCAAGGATTCAGTTCCCCCTACTGAAATACATTCTCTCCTCTTCATTGATCTAAATTCCATCCATTTTCATGGTTTGCCTCATGACTCATAGCTCCTGGGTTCTTTATTGCATTCTGACAGTTATTTTAACCTCTTATAAGCTGCCACTTTCACAAGTTCCTCTCAAACATAACTGTACATCAGTATGACTTGCAATGCTAGTAAAATGCACATTCCCAGGCTCCATTCTAGAAATTGATTCAGTAAATCTGAGATAGGTTCCCAGAATCTGCATTTTTCACAAAAACTGCAGCTGATTTAGACTCTGGTGAACCTGTAACCAGGTTACAGGTTTTTTTTTTTAATAAATTTATTTATTTTTGGCTGTGTTGGGTCTTCATTGCTGTGCGCGGGCTTTCTCTAGTTGTGGAGCGCAGGGGCTACTCTTCGTTGCAGTGTGCGGGCTTCTCATTGCTGTGGCTTCTCTTGTTGCAGAGCATGGGCTCTAGTCACACGGGCTTCAGTAGTTGCAGCACACGGGCTCAGTAGTTGTGGCTCCTGGGCTCTAGAACACAGGCTCAGTAGTTGTGGCACTCGGGCTTAGTTGCTCCATGGCATGTGGGATCTTCCCGGACCAGGGCTCGAACCCGGGTCCCCTGCATTGGCAGGCGGATTCTCAACTACTGCACCACCAGAGAAGCACAGAAACATCACACTTCTAGAAACATCACACAGTAGTTGTCTTGTTCATTTACTTCAATCTTAATCACACTCCTTTGCAGTCTGCAGATTTTCCATAGACATACCTCGTTTTATTGCACTTCACTTTATTGTGCTTCACAGATAAACTGAGTTTTTTATAAACTGAAGGTCTGCAGCAACCCTGCATTGAGCAAGTCTATCAGTGCCACTTTTCCCAGCAGCATTTGCTCACTTTGCGTTTCTGTGTCATATTTTGGTAATTCTTGCAAATTTCAAACTTTTTCATTATTTTTATATTTGTTATGGTGATCTGTGATCAGTCATCTTTGATGTTACTATTTGTAATTGTTTTGAGGCACCATGAATCTGGCCCATATAAGACAGCAAACTTAATAGATAAATGTTGTGTGTGTTCTGACTGCTACCCCATCTCTCTCCTTCTCTCCTCGGGGCTCCCTATTCCCTAAGACACAGTATTGAAGTTAGGCCAACTAATGTTTGCATCAACATGGATAGATTCAGAAGGTATTATGGTTAGTGAAATAAGTCAGACAGAGAGAGACAAATAATGTGTGTTTTCACTCATATGTGGACTCTAAAAAATAAAACAAACAAATAAATACAACAAAACAGCAACAGACTCAACAGACACAGAGAACACACTAGTGGTTACTAAAGGGGAGAGGGTGTGGGGAGGAGCAAAAGAGGGGAAGGGGATTAAAAGGTACAAACTACTAGGTGTAAAATAAATAAATTACAAGGATGTAATGTAGAGAATGTGGAATACAGTCAATATTTTATAACTTTATATGGAGTATAATCTATATAAATATCAAATTACCACTCAATATACCTGAAAGTAATATAGTAAGTCAACTATATTTCAATTAAAAATTAATAATAATCCTACAATGGCTTTCAAGCATTCAGATGAAAGGAAGAGTAAATGATGCAGCAAACTTCATGGTTGTCTTATTTTAAGAAATTGCCACAGCTACCCTAACTTTCAGGAACCAGACCCTGATCAGTCAGCAGCCATCAGCATTGAGGCAAGACCCTCCATTAGCAAAAAGAGTCCAACTCCCTGAGGGCTCAGATGATGGTTAGTATATTTTAGCAATAAAGTATTTGTGTGCGTGTATGCTCAAAAACATTTTTACAGTCATCCCTCAATTTTCCCTGAAAGATTAATCTCATTACAGTACATTTTTGTATTTAAATTCATAGGCCCTTGGATGTGGACTGTCTTTTTTTAATTGAAGAAATAAAGAGAACAGTAAAATACTTTATTTGTTCAATTAAAAAAAAAAGACAGTCCATATCCAAGGGTCTATGAATTTACAAAAATGTACTGTAATGGGATTAATCTTCCAGGGAAAATTGAGGGATGACTGTAAAAATATGTATAGCTGATTCACTTTGTTATAAAGCAGAAACTAACACACCATTGTAAAGCAATTATACTCCAAGAAAGATGTTTAAAAAATATTTTAAAATAAGGTATGCACATTTTTTAGACATACTGATAATGCACATTTAATAGAATACTATGTGTAAACATAACTTTTACAAACACTGGGAAACCAAAATATTCATGTATTTAGTATCTGTACCCTCTCATAAAATATAATCTTCTTGAAAGTAGGACTTTATCTTATTCATATTTGAATTCCAAAAGTGTCTAAAATATAAGAATTTTTTACTCAATAAGTGATGTTTTTAAGCAAATTGGTGAATAACAGATGAGTATCTTTCTTGTTTAAATGATTTTCTCCTAGTCACATTTTGAAAACAAGAATAGGAACTATTAATATTATTTTGTCACAAATTTTTTGTTTCCATCCTCAGTTTGAAAAATGTTCCTTCAGCTATAATGGATTATATCACGTAATAGACGCTATGATGCATCATGTCAATCATATTTTTTTTTTTTTTTGTCAATCATATTTTTGAGTGAAGGATATTTTCCCTAGCTGCTGGAAGATGCCTTCAAATTCAGTCCTCTTTTACAATAGCCTTGGTTGATGAAAATTGCTCCATTTAACTTCATAGTTTCTTCCAGGGAAAGACTTATCTACAAAGGGGTAAAAAGCCCCCCTTGTCCCAAGCTGATAGAACTCTGATGGACCATTACACTTCCAGAACTTCCCATCGTGTCAGCTTAGGCTTTTGTTGGAACTTCCTCCCAGCTTCACTTTTCCCTATGTCTAATCACACTTTATTTCCTGAATTTCTCTCTACATATGTCGATCCCAAGTGCACTCCGTATAAACCTGCTTCTGCACATGAATCTTGATCTCAGAGTCAGCTTCCCAAGGCAACCAACCTGCTATACTGGTAGTGGTCAGAGAAACCAGGCACTGACTGGGATTTTGAAGCTGGATCACCTATCCCTATCTGGTGATGGAAATGAGGAGTCTATCATTGGCAGTAGGTGAGCACAGACAGTCCCTGAGCACAGATTAGCAATGCAATTATTAAAACTTTCATCAGCAGAAAACTGGAATGTCACACTGTGAAGAGACTGCATTAGCTTTGGGCAATGCGTTAGACGTTTGAGAATATGGGTGAAATGGTAACCGCAGGACACTGGAATTGGGTTGCTCTTGATAAGCTCTATCAACCTTCTGGAAAAAAAAAAAAACAAGCTAAGAGTGATTAATAAGCAAATTAAAAGCTAAGTATCGGGGCTTCCCTGGTGACGCAGTGGTTGAGAGTCCGCCTGCCGATGCAGGGGACACGGGTTCGTGTCCTGGTCTGGGAAGATCCCACATGCCGCGGAGCGGCTGGGCCCGTGAGCCATGGCCGCTGAGCCTGCGCGTCCGGAGCCTGTGCTCCGCAACGGGAGAGGCCACGGCAGTGAGAGGCCCGCGTACCGCAAAAGAAAAAAAAAAAAAAATGAGGACCAGGCCCAGAACCGAACTGTAAGAGTACCAAGCTCCAAAATAAGATTAAATTCCCAGTCAAGGTAGATGTGCTATGCCAAGGTTAGGGTCTTTGTCAGGAAAGAATAAGGCAATGATACCTGGAATGGGGATACCTGGGGTGATAGGAAGATCTAAAAATCTTGAATCTCCAGATTTCCCTGAACCCTCTGAACTTGAAGAAATGGCCCATTAATCTTATTAGGATTAAAAATCCCCTTTTTCTACACAAAATCCATGTGTATCTTTCCTAAAAAGCAACATGTCTTCAGGATCTACCTTCTCCCCACCTTCTGGCCACCAAGAAAATAATTTAGGCAAAAAGTTACAACAACCCAGGCAGGGAAATGCTAGGTCTACTAAGGGAGAAAAGATATTAAACTTCAAAGAAACACTTGGACCTGACCAACATGTACCAGTATGAGGTGGAAGAGTATGCTTGAGACTGGATTCTGAGGGTACTGAACCAAGAGGGAGGGTAGAAAATAAATTTCGTTGGTACTCTTCAATAATATAGAATGTATCACCCTGGTGAGGACCCTGGGAAATGATGTGAACACATGGGTAAGATGACACTTACTAGCATGCCCCTTAGATGGCCATTCTAAGTGAGGTGGCGATGTTAGAAACGTCATGGCAGATACGGGACTAAGAGATGAAAGTCTTAGAGATATGGGTATGTTAGAGGGGACATATTATAGAAGGTTAGAAATCCCATTAGACTATTTTGTTCCATGGAAGGGCCAGTGGACTCACCATTTACCAAAACATTTAATGAATATGCTGGTCAGACTGCTCCCAACATCACTGAGAAGTTCATCTATTGCTTTCCTCCTAGGCCAGGTGAGTGGAAAATACCATTCCAGAACTGAGATCACCAACAGCACTGGGGATGATAGGATCAAACCCAGTAGAGACCAGGTGGCAGCACATAAGCATCAGAAGGCAGATGAGTACATTTGCCGTAAAGAGCATTAAGACTGCAGTCAAAAAAAAAAGACTGCAGTCAAGTCCTCAAAGACATAGAAAACAAACTTATGGTTACCAAAGGGAAAGGGGGCGGATAAATTAGGAGTTTGGGATTAGCAGATACAAACTACTATATATAAAATTAATGAACAGGGAAATATATTCAATATCCTATAATAAACCATAATGGAAAAGAATATTTAAAAGATTATATATATATATAACTGAATCACTTTGCTGTGCACCAGAAACTAACATAACATCGTAAATCAACTACCCCTCAATTAAAAAAGAAAATAGATTGGAGTCAAGTCAAAGGTCCAAGGAAGACAAGTCACAGAGAATTATGGAGATGATTAATAGAATACAGCATCCCAAGGGGAATAACAGACAGGTAGCCAAAAAGTACTGTATTACTCAATCTATAAAATCAATGATAAAAAATCAGGAAGCTGAGAGTAAGGGTAAATATACTGATAAAAGTTCACAATGTCTTAGCCAGTTTCCACCTCAGAGCCAGGTTTTGAACCTCAAACCTAATGACTGAAAAAGAGACTAGATCACCAGGAGAAAGAGCCCTGCCAAGTCCCAGCAATTGTACATGACTGTAATTCCCAAGTTTTATCTCAAACTTGGGTATCTCAAAAAGGTATCTCAAAAAGGTATTTTTATCTCAAAAAGGTATTTACTAAGGTAACTGTACACTAAGCAAAGAGGGATACCTAACATTTCAAGAACTGTTGGATACAGGTCTGAGATGATATGATACCCTGAGACCTGAAGTATATTATGGCCCATCTGTTATAGTGGGGTATATGAGGGTAGATAATAAACGGGGTTCTGGCCCAGCCATAGTTCACAGTGGGTCCACTGTATTTGCAGACTCACCCAATGGTAGTTTCTGGAGTCCCCAAATGTATGATGGTTACATTTCCTGCTTGGCACCATCCCATTATACTAGGTTCTTGGCCTGTGATGTAGGAGCTATAAAGGCCAAGTAGATATCTCTGAAACTGCTCCACCTATACTCCTTGCTAGGATAGTAAATAAATCACAATATCCCATGGCAGGAGAATAGCAGAAATTAGCATCACTCTTAAATACTAAAAGATGCAAGAGTGACAGCTGTCATCTTTTTTCTGTTTAATACATGTATTGTCCCCACACACACACACAAAAAAAGCAAAACCAAAGGCAACAAATATTGAAGAATAAAGTGAATTACTGTAAACTCAAGAAAATAGTAGTCCCAATTATTGCTGTGGAGCCAGATGCAGTAGTATTTGCTGGAACAAATTTGCATGACCTTAGGAACTTGGTAAATGGCCATTGATTTGATCTGGTGAATGTTTTCTTTTGTATCTTTGTCAGAAGAAAGGAACAGATAACAGAATATATTTGCAGTTTTGCTCTAGGGCTATGAAAGCTATTCTTTCCTCTGTCATGACATAGTTTGAAGAAATCCAGGGTGTCTGAATATCACACGGCTCCAGTATTATACAAATGATATTATTCTCATTGGACTGGATGAGCAAGAAATGGCCAGCATGATTAAAGTCTTGGTAAGCCATATGTACTCCAGAAAGTACAAAATAAATCCTAGGGAGATTCTGAGGCCCACCAGGTTAATAGAAATTTTTGTGGTTTCTGTGTGCTAGGACATTCGCTCCAAAGTAAAGGACAAACTATTGCATCTTGTGCCTCCCACCATGAAGAATGAAACAGTGGCAGGTAGGCTCAGAGGTCGCGTATTAAACACCTGGGGGTATAGATAGTGCCTGAAAGGCTAGCAGTTATGAATGGATCCCTGAGCAGGAAAGGGCTCTGCCGCAATTCCAGGCTGCAGTACAAGCAACTGTGCTGCCTGGGCTGTGGTCATATGATGTAGAAAACCCTGTGGTGTTAGAGATATTAGTGGTGGGAAAGGTCATATTGACTTTATGACAAGCCCTAGTGGGAGAATATCATGCAGACCTCTAGGGTTCTGGAGCAAGGCCATTGCATCTGTAGTTGAGATTTATGGCCTTTGAGAAACATCTCCTGGTGTGCTCTTGGGACCTGGGGCTAGTAGCTGGGGCTAGTTTATCCCGCTAATCTTTCTCTTTTAAGTTTCCCTTTCACCAAGAGAAGGAAGATGCTCCTAGAACCTGTAAGAAGTGAATCCAAGTGGTAGAAAGGGTGGATTACGGTTAATGTGTGATGTACTGCCTAGATCTCCTTTCAGAAAAAAAGGACTTATTATTTCCCTGGCTGTTGGGTGTGATGTCAGAGGATAGTAGTCAACTATCAGCCTTTTGGGGGGCTATTCTCAGTAGAAGAAAGCTATCTTAGCCAAGTTGCACCTCTTTCCAGGTGTGCCTATATCCAATAGCTGAACAGTCTTAGGATATAAAGCCTCAGCTCCTTCATCCAAATTTGAGACATCTCTGAAAAACCAGATGAGTTCCAGAGCTATATCTGGGGTGGGCTGAGGTCTGGGGCTTACAAACTAGTTCAGTTACATTCTCCGGCTTCCTTTCCATATGTTTTGATCCTAAGAGCACTCTCTGATAAATATCCTGCCGGTTTCCATTGCAGAGTCAGCTTCTCAGGGAACCCAACCTGTGAGACTGTGAGACACAGTCTTCTTTGGCTGACAGATATTAAGCCAAGGACACGAGTGACTCTGTTCCATTGGTTTCAATAGGAAAGAAAGAGATAGTCAATACTCAGGCTGTTATTCCTTCTTTTCTATCTCTTTTTTCTTCTTTCTTCAACTATAAGTTTCTAATCCTTTTGCCCTTGAATCAAATTTACTTATCTTACCTGAAATTTGTAAGTAGAGGAACTTCTCAGACATAAATATTATCATTTATTTTTTAAAATAATTTTCATCCTCATGACTCTGTCACTTATATACATACACCTTTATTTAATGTATTTCTATGTTTAAAGTATCAGAGGCTGATAAAGACAGTTCCCCCCAAATTTCTCAGTTAATTCTGAGTTAACCTGAGGAAGTCATAGTTTTTCATAAATAAAACTGAAATTTTTATACATAAATGTTGTGAGAAACATGATTATTTTCCCCCTTCTGTGAGATTTAGAGTGATAATATTTAGGGTATTCATCTAATTATAGACAATATCTAGGAAAAATAATAAAACTAAATATAATGCATGGTTTTTGATTCAAGTCATTGGTCTAAGAATACTTGTTTTTTTCCATCCTTCCAAAGTCACATTAAAATACTTAATATAATATTTTCAAGAGAAAAAAGAATATCATTGGGAATCCATGAAGATAATTCAGAGACATTTCAGGAGCTAGGTAGAGACGGGCAGAGAAATTGGTGCAGATGAAATACCAAAGCACAGTTTTCAGGTTGTGCACTACGCAATTCTAGGGGTCTCCATTCACAAAGACCTGTGCCCTGTTCATCCTGCACGACATCCAGAGAGGCCCTGGAGACAAAAACCCAAGATACCTGTGAGTACTAGTTTTCCCCAGTGATTCCTAAAGGAGTGCTAAACTAAAGCCAACAAAACCTAAGAACAGAAGTGGGCCTTGGGGTCATCAGAAAAATTCATTAAATAATTGATAACAAAATAGCTGAGTGAGTAACTCCTTCCTTTCTCGCACAGGAAAAAGGAAGTGACTGACACTAAGTATTTTGCCCTCTGGGTAAAATCCTGATGCAAACTAAAGAAAGTCTAATCTGTCTGGGGAGGGTTTAAGGTCCTAGGAGAGAGGCACACTGGAGCTTTGGGCAAGTCCTGACTGTCACAGCAGATAAGGTGTGGGAAACTAAAAAATCCAATCTGCCCTTGATGGAAATAACTTATCCTGCTCCACCTCCAGAGTCAAGCCCTCGTTTTGGCAAGTGCATAAGTCTTCAGGCTCCCTGCCTGTATTAATCAATTTAGTCATGCTATTAATTATAAATGAGCAATCAAGACTAAGCAGACAGTTTAAGACAATCAACATCCTGAGTGACAACAAAAATAAAACTGCCTAGGAAACAAATTATTAAAAGAAAAAAGGTAATTAAAATATATAATTAATAATTTCATAGATTTTCAAATGGTACTGCATTTTTTCAAATTAACCAGGATGACATGATAAAGGAAAGAAAATCAAAGGAAAACGTAAAGTTCTTGAAAGTTTTTGCTTTCAAAAACAAAGAGAGCGAATTTTCTGATTAATAAAATAACTGAAGACCAAATAAGTGATCTGTATTAAAGAAGTTTCTTAGGATATACGATAAAAAGATAAAGTTCAGAAATATACAAGGAAAGTTATAATATGTGGAGGATAGACTCAAAAGATATAGGAAATAGAGTGTAGAAAATAGGGTTAACAGAGGAGAGAAAACATTTAAGAACAGAAATTTTTCTAAACTGAAGAATAGTATAAATACTTAAGTTGAAAGGACCCATGGAATTAGTGGAAAACTTACAAAGAAATCCACACCAAGATAAATCCTGAAAGATTCAAGAGAGAGAAAGTGGGAGAGTAAAAAAGGCATATATCAAGAAATAAAAATCACATTTACCTCAGACTTTTCACCAGCAATACTGAATAAAGATAAATGAGTAATAGTTTCAAATTCTAAGCCTACAGTTCTATACCTAGCCAAATTATTAATCAAGTGTGAGAAGAAAATAAAACTTGGGGGACATTCAGGAACTCAGAAAACTTCTAATAGTTCATTTTAACACCTCTTACTGAGGTGGTCTATAATTCCCATTGGTATGTGTCTTCCCTACGACAAGTAATAAAACCAACTTGTTAAGCAGCATGTGTGTTCTTGGTGATCCAAGAAGTATTACATAGGATAGAAAAAAAGACATTTGAAATTACCCAGAAGAAACGAAGGACACTGAAAAGGAAATAAAAGAGAAGCCGTGAGGCTTGCCTTTTGGAATCTCCAGTTACACACCATTTTATTGTTCCTTTTACGGTCTAAATATTTTATTTAGTTGTACAGTAAATACATGTATTTAGACGTAGGTATAACAAATGTTATTTATTGGTTTTCACCCTTGAGAAGAAACCTAGAAATAAAGGAGAGTGTATTTAACTATAGTGATGTAACTCAGCATACTAGGCAATATTATTAATCTGGATGTTGGAAAAATCATGATTTAGCCAACAGAAATTGAGATATGGAATGGAAAAAAATAAGACCTAGGAAAAGATCAGTGGGTTAATTAATTTCCTTACCTTTCAAAAAGTAGAATCCATAGATATTGTTAAAAGTTGATAAAAGAAATAAAATCCTAAGAATACAGTTAAAAGTTAAAATTACTACATGAAAAACTAAAAATAAATCAGTAAAACAATGTCTAATTTGTGGCAGGGGAATGGAAGATGGTATAAATGCAGTGAATTCTCATCCTTTATTTAAGGGAGTAAATAGATACTCTTTAATGTTGACAAACCAAAAAGTAGAGGTATAGCACAGGATTTAAGGTTGTAATATTAAACTCAGTATGACTAACGCAATAAAATTTTTAGCTGTGATTGCAATAGCAGAATGGAAATGAGGCCATGGGAAAAGGCAAATTTTATTCTATATTTCATAGCTTTCTGTATGCATTCTGACTATGTGTGTCTATTACTTGTATAATTTAAATAAATAATGGTACACATAACACATTTTGCACTAGATAAAAAGTGGTTTATAAAATATTAGGTAAAAAAGCAAGTTTCAGAAAAGTATGTGTAACATGATCTCATATATGTAAATATATATAAAGTACATATTGCCAATAAATATAATAAATAATGTATATGTAGCAAATGCATACATTGCATTATATCTTACCATATACACACATTAACAATGGCCATTTCTTGGAGAATGGGTGGCTTGAGCTGAAATAGTGGTTGTGGAGAGAAATGAACGGATTTGATAGATGTTTTGAAAATTTATGGCTGGGTGATTGGATGTGAAGAATAAGAGAACACCAAGGAATAAAAGAAAACTGCTACCATTCTGGCTTGAGCACTTGATTGATAGTTGTTCCAATAGTTAAAGAGAAAAACATTGAGAGAATATTAGGGGTGTTTGCTTATCTATTAGTTCATTTGTTTTTTCAGAGTATGGGATGAGCAATAATCAATTTGATACTGAACAAATTAAATTCTAGTTTGTATATAGTACATCTAATTGGGCTTTCTCAGTAGGCAACTCGATATACAAGTTTGAAGTATAGAAGAGAAATTTGACCTCGTAATACAGAGGGATACTTGTTAGCCCATAGGGGCTTAGAAGGGGTACTTGAAAACATGTAGTGACTAATAAACAACAGAAATTTACTTCTCATACTTCTGCAGGCTGGGAAGTTTAAGATCAGGATGTTGGCAGATTTGGTGTCAGGTGAGAGCCTGCTTCCTGACTCATATACATGCAATTCCTGAGGCACCCAAACATTTGAGGTTCCAAGAGTATTAGATGCAGGTAGGTCATGCAATCTAGAAGTGAGGAGGGAAAATATTTAGATCCCTCCTTTCCTACTGCATTGGTCAGAGTTGAATCAGAGAAGCAGAGTTTGATAGAGGAATCTGATCTCACACAATGTGGAAGCTGGCTAAGCAGTCTCAGTAAGATTACTGCCTTTGTTTCTGATGCTGAAGCTTGAAACACACAGGTCACAGATGGTCTGCAAGAGGAGACGGTTGTAAGCGGGGAGCCCAAGGACCAGCTGGCACCTCTCAGCACCCGCTAGCTGTAACTCTATGAGGACAGAAGCTGGTAACCTTTGTCACGGAGCTAAACACATAAACACGGTCAGAAACACTGAAGGAGGATTGGGGAAGATGAGGCAGTTGTAGGCCTGGCTACTCACTCTTCCCAAGGTGAGCCATCAGCTAAGTGACAACACGCGTGAGCAACAAAAGCACCTCCCTTGACCTGAGCACAAAGACAAAAATGGTTGCTGCTTCACTCTTGCCTCCCAAATCTCTCATGAAAAGATTTCTTTTCCGCCCCAACCAGAAATACGCAGAGAATTTTGGAAAATGTAGTTCAATTGGTGCATTTAGAAGCCATGAAATCTAGTGATATTTTAAAAGATGTAGAACTAGTCATTAGTACCTTCTCACTTTCTGTTACCTAGTTCTTTTCCAACTCTCAGCCCACAAGATCCCTAGGAGTCCTCACCAGGCAGCACCTATCAATGCTTGAGCTAAACGATCAGCCTGCAACCATCTGACCCAGTCCCACGTCAAACTCAATTTGCCAGTGCACCTAATCTCAGCAGGCTTCAGAAGTAACACAGTACGCCACACAGCGCTCCACGAATGCCTGCTGAGTGCTGGATGAACGAATGGATCTATGTTGAGTCAAATCTCATAAAAACATGAAACACGGCTAACAATGCAGAAGGCAAGGTGGAATGGCAAAAGCAGCAGCAGAGATACTCTCTGGGGCTTGACATCTGTCTTTGAATTTTGGCTCCATCACCCCGGTTTTGGTAAATTACTTAACCTTTTTCTGAGCTTTTGCTTGCCCATATCCTAAATTTGATTAATAGTATCATAGCTCACAAGGGTTTGTAAGAATAAAATATCTATCAAAATGCTTGTTACTTAGCACTCACTCAACAGGTATTAGACACTTCTGCTAATTTTTGAAACCCAACAAAAGGCTTTTGACCTTTGACCGAATATTATGCTAAGTGGTAAATTCCACTAGCTCAGGAAGAATTTTTGGCAGTGGGTCACCAAGTAGGCATATCAGCACAGTCTACGAGTATGAAACTCTACTTCCCCTAAAACATCTTTTTTCCCTTTTTTTTTTTTTTTTTTGCTTTCTCACCTTTTCGTATATCCCTCTGCTTCTGCATCCACAGGCTTCCTAATTGGGTAGCAAATTTTTAGCTTTTCTTTAAGAGCTACCACAGTATGGGGGGAGTGGGGAAAGGGCAGGTGACAGTGAGAGAAAATCAGTGGTGTTGAGAGGCAGCAGGGAAAATTACAGTTTTATCTATGGGTCAGTATTAAGTCGTGAACTGCTAGTAAAAATTTAGTATTAGCGCCATAAGGATTATCAGTAGGCTCCAAACTGCAAACATACTGTGACATGACCCTGTCAAAATTGCTGCCTGGTACAGTCTCTTTACTAGTAACACTGTAGGAATAAAGAAGAAAAGGGACTGAGTACAACTATGCACTTGGAAACCAGCTGAAAGATTCTTATTCAGATAAAGACCCCTTTGTCAGCATATTACCTGTAGTATCGACATGCCATTCTGCTTTTCAGCCATATTTCACAAGAAGTTTGTTATATCATTTGGTGGCCATTTGTTCTAACTTCCCTGACATCATAAAACAGTCACAGTCTGTGATTTACCCCCACTAGTTACTTATTCACTTATTGCTCTAGTTTGCTACTGTTTTGCTTTCTGTTCCATTTCCTACTAGCATAGAAGCTTCCTATATGTTAAAGTAGCAGATATTGGAGGTATGGGAAAATGTTAAGATTCTCAAATTTTGACCTGATTTATCCAAGTTTTTTGGTAATAATTACCTGTTTGTTCTTTATCATGAAAGCTTTCAGACACTTTATGAATCTCTACCTATACCACCACCATCAGGCACCCAGAGTTACAAAGATGAATCATGAAAATAGAGTAAGCAATTATTAGGCTAGCTCATTCACTATTACTGTGGTCTAGCTTGCTACATGGAATTTATGATTAAAAACATCATTCAGATTTCACTAATTATGAGATATTTCATTCAAATTATGATTCTACAATGTCAAGGATATAATTTCCATCTGGTAGATCATTTAGGTTAAGTAATCAGAATTTAGACCCAAAGGAATTTGCTCCTCAGGCAAATGTACACAAGTCCATTGTTAAGTACCAACAAAACGTCCTTAATGCAAGGCTCCACTCCGGCAGGTTAAAAAGTAAGAGTCCTAGGGTAAGCTGGGATGAAGTGAGAGAGTGGCATGGACTTATATATACTAACAAATGTAAAATAGATAGCTAGTGGGAAGCAGCCACATAGCACAGGGAGATCAGCTCGGTGCTTTGTGACCACCTAGAGGGGTAGGATAGGGAGGGTGGGAGGCAGACACAAGAAGGAGGGGATATGGGGATATATGTATACGTATAGCTGATTCACTTTGTCATAAAGCAGAAACTAACACACCATTGTAAAGAAATTATACTCCAATAAATATGTTAAAAAAAAAGAGTCCTATTTTAATATCCTTTTAGCAAAGTCTTTGTCACACCTGAGTTTTTCTTAAAATGCAGCTATGGAATTGCTGCCTTTCACATCAGAAGCCAACACTAATGATGGCCAATGCTCCGCACACATGCAGCCAGGCCTGAAAAGATCCAAGTGTGACTCACGTTCCTTCCCACATGCTCACACGTAAACCTTGGCTCTCTTAGGACTCTTTCCAATAGACTCTGTGCCCATAATGCCAGAGCATCCATATTTCTTTCAGACAGAGAGAGATGGAGAGACATTGAAAGAGAGACAGAGAGAAAGAAAGAGAGAACATCAGATGTTTGGTATCTTGTAGCTTTGACTCACTGTGTGTCATGTTGACTCAGTGCTGTGAGACTGGCTGCGTTCCAGGCACTGGGCTGTGGGACTCCTGTCTTGCCCTGGAATTTTGAAAATGATCCCAGGTAAGGCTGATGAAACATCTGTGCAAGCGTGCTGTGTTATCTGTAGCAAGTCCAAATCTGGCATGTGTTTTTAAAACAACAAGGTCTGCAAGTTGCTTTGTGAAAAGGTAATATTTGAAAGTCAGTGACATTTGAAAACACTTTAAAAATGGGAAATGTGTTATAAACATAAGCATCTATTAAAAGTGGGGGAGAGGATGTTTATAAAAACTCTTTCTGTAAACAAAAATGTTCTGAAATACTTAGAGACTCCCAATTGAACAGAAGAAAACAGATTTGTTACCTGATAACATCTAACAAATGTTCCAGACTTGAAGGTAAAAATTTGACTTTGAGATAAGTTGCTGCAGAGCTAAGGGCCTCATTGAATTCCCTGGCTTTGGAGTTGACTACAAATGATTGTTATGTTTCCCTGACTCAAAAGCAGGTCAGATCCCAGTATGCTTTGCTCCATTTAAATTCTAGCCATGTGGATATGAGAAAAACATAGAATTGGCATCTTCTTTTTCTGAAGGTTCATTTATCTGCACACTGTGTTGTCTACTCATATTACAAAGCAAAATTTAGTTTATGCAAATTACAAACTATATTTCAGCCATCTCCAGCAGCCAATGTATATTACTAATCACCTGCCATGAACACGCAAAGTGCATTTAGCACTATCACAATCTTTCTGACGTCTTATCATTCTAATGGATTTCAAAGGACTTTGTAGAAATACTAAAAAGCTAATATATTCACATGCATGTTTATATATATAGTTTTATACATTTATACATATATAAACACATATACATACATACACACAATTACCATTTACACTCCATTTTTTCCCAAATATGTAACACACATGGATACATATATCCATGATATGGACCATCCATATGAGTTCATAGTCTTTTCCATTGCTGTGTATCATTCCATAGTCTCCATGTGACATGAGTATTGCATTAGATACCTTCTGCTTGACCACCCAGATCCTCTCTCCACCCATCTCTACTCTGCACTCTGGGAAGCAGACTCTCATGGCTTCCCTTGCTCCTGGTTGGTTCTGATGGGCTTAACAAATAGGAAGCCCTGGCAAGAAGTTAAAGAAAAAGGCTGAGGGCAGGGTACTTATTTCCTGGCCCCCTCCATGCAAGTTTGCCTCAGCCTGGCTCTGTCCCTCAACTGAAGGCCACTTCTCCTCCCAAGGAGTTTTCCTCTGCTCTACTTTCCTTCTGAGTTTGGTCACAGATTCCTCTCCTTGGGCCCAGGGAGGGTAACAGCTCTATTCCTATTCAAACTGGGTTATTGAAATAGCTCCTATGTATTCCCTACATACTGATTATACTTTTAAAATATCCATTTTGTGAATAAACTCAAATTCTCACGACTTATTTGTTTCCTTGGGACTCTGATAAAATTATTTAATTGTTCCCTGGCTGATGAACATTTATTTTATTTTCAGTATTTTTGCTGAAATAAAAATCCTTCTTAAATAGTGATGCTCTTATTTCTGTAAGATATTTGCCAAAAGCAACAATGCTCACTCAAAAGTTAAGTGAATTTTTAATGTTTATAGATATTTCCAGATAACTTTCTAAAAGATTTGAAGCAATTCACACTTGCATTAGCAGGTTAATTATTTAATTTATTGACTGATTTTTAACAAGCATTTTAAATGCTTGCTATAAGCCAGACACTGCATAAAGGGCTTAACAAATATTAACTCATATAATCTAGTATGAGGCTTCTCATTACTATAATCTAGTATATGAGGTGTCTCATTATTAAATTTGCATTTACTTGGCTATTACTGAGGCTATCTACCTACCTATCTATCTATCCAGTCTAACTATATTTCCTCTTTAATGAATTGTCCATTTATATTCTTTGCCTTTCTATTGCATGTATATATTAATGAGACAAATTAAATAGAGAGAATTTGGGTGAGTGGTTGAGATCAACAGAATTTAATAGCCTTTAAAATAGATCATAATTTTCAAATTAAATAGTTCTGTAAACACAATGAGAAATCAGATGCTATTCGACTATACTAAGATATACTCTGCCCTTATCCATAGCCAGTACATATGCACTAGAGTATGATCAGAAGAAATACCTGATATTTTAGTGACAGAATATGCGACTATTTTATAGGTTGAGAAATCAGGAAAATTTTCCTAAGAAATCATTTATGAAGTAAAAGATTATGTTTTACAGGTATCTAAAATGTAAAAATGTGACTAGATCAAACTTGAAAAGATCTGGAAAAAAACTGGAAGTGAAAATCTTTACATTTACAGATCAAGAAACTGAGTCTTCTAGTAATACATCTGACTAGTGACATTCAAGTGGAAAGAATCTTGGATTAACAGAGAGTAGAAGATCTTAACTGCTTTGAGCCTTTGTTTCTCATCCCTAGAACTGGGAAAATATTATAGTATGAGGTCTTCTTGGCTGACAGCAGGGTTGGGAAGATCAAATGAGACAATGGGGGTTTAAGTGTTAGAAAATTCTAACCCGGCATTGTTTTATGGTAAAACGAAGTCTAGAACCCAGGTGTTCTAGCTCATTCTCTTTGTTCAGCACTGTGCTACCTGATCCAGGAAGTTCTGCTCATAGGCATTTTGTAGATCCTGGACAACTTAGGCCCAGGCATGTTAAATACTTCTTCAGGTAGTCTGCAGTTCCCATGAACCTAAAAATCCTCCAATTTACAGATACCTACATTTTTTCTTTACTCAGGGCTCAGCAACAGAGGTAATAGTCAAAACAAGCATCTAATATTTTTAGCTAAAAAGTGCCAGATGGGAAATAACTCCTTTCAAGAGGAAAATTCAAGTCTGAGTGTTCGCTCACACTCCAAACATATTGCTTCTTTCCACCATCACCCTGCTACCTCACAAAAAGCACTTAGATGATGACAATGCAAAAGTTCCAACTCTGCTAAGAATAAGTTAGGCTACGCCAAAATGGATAATAGTAATGCAAGGCCACATAATGAACTGCATCTGATGACAGGCTCATAAGCTGTGCCCAATAATAAATGGTTTTTATTAATGAGAATTCAGGGAAATGCAATTATTTTCAAACTCCTAAACTACAAAGATGTCAGATTTTTGTTATATATGTAGTCTGATCTATGACTCTGATCCATTATTTTAAAATCTACGATATGCATTTTTTCTGCTGTAATTTCTGAGGACAGAAGTTTGCAAATAAAAAATCTGTATCGTTTAACTATACAGAGGAATGACCCTCTTAACTTCTGAAGATCAAAATGCATTTTAAGGTAAAATATTAACAGTAAATATATTCTTCTCAGAGGTATGAAAGGTATTTCATTTACTATGTTTACCTAAAAAAACCTGTGTCAGTCCTTGTTCAGGGTAAAATGGAGTAAGAAATTTTCACTCTGTCTCTCCTACTGAAATGCAGCTAGAATCTCAATACAATGCATGCAGAAGCCCTCTGAGGACTCTGAAAAAAAATAAGAGCAGGTGGATTGGAGAAGGAAACCATAATTTGAAGTACCACTGAACTGGAGGGGAGTCTCCCATTTCATTTTCTTCTGGTGGTTCCCAGGCTGGACTCAAAGGAAATTTGAACCCTGTAACTGCTCACCATGTGTAGACAGAACGTGTGCCAAGGGAAGGCCTCTGTCTCTAATTTGAGGAGTGACAAAGGAAGCTCTGAGGGGTCAGAAAGAGCGAAGGAAAGCCCCTATATTTTTTCATCCATCCTCCCGTTACCTAGCCCCAGGCATTCCCATGGAAGTGGGAACAGCAATGAAATCAATATTTGAGCAGGCTCCAAAATCTCTAAAGGATGTGAAACTTTCTCTCTGTCCAGAGGAACTGTGGTCCCCAAAGTGTGAAGAGAATCTTTACCACTTTTTATTCTCTCTCCATCCTCTCAACACTTGGTCTCAAACACAGTCACAATTATTAATAGTGTGCAACAGAGTGGGAGAAATAAAACCCTGGTTTTCTAGCTAGAGAGTAGGGAAGTGGGGATCCTGTGAGGTGAAAACTCACTGAGGTAGTAGAGAGGAAGACTAATATCCCACATCAAGTGGAGTTATTCTAGGAATGTATGTTCAAACATTAATTAAAGATTAGAGAATAAAAAGCAGATTTAAAAAAAAAAAGCTTTCCACGTTTCAACATTGAGTATGATGTTGGCTGTAGGTTTATCATATCTGGCCTTTATTATATTTAGGTATGTGCCCTCTATGCCCACTTTGTTGAGAGTTTTTATCATAAATGGATGTGGAATTTTGTCAAAAGCTTTTTCTGCATCTATTGAGATGTTAATATGATTTTTAATCTTCAATTTGTTAATGTGATGTATCACCTTCATTGATTTGCAGATATTGAAACATTCTTGCATCCCTGGAATAAATCCCACTTGATCATGGTGAATGACCCTTTTACTGTATTACTGAATTCAGTTTGCTAATATTTTGTTGAGGATTTTTGCATCTATGCTCATCAGTGATATTGGCCTGCAGTTTTCTATTTTGGGATCTCTTTGGTTTTAATATCAGGGTGATATTGATCTCCAGAATGAGTTCAGAAGTGTTCCTTCCTCTGAAATTTTTGGAATAGTTTTAGAGGATAGGTGTTAACTCTTCTTTAAATGTATCGTAGAATTTACCTGTGAAGCTATCTGGTCTTGAATTTATGTTTGTTGGGAGTTTTTTTTGTTTGTTTTTTTTTTGTTTTTTACTGGTTCAGTTTCATTATTGAAAATCAGTCTCTTCATATTTTCTATCTTTTCCTGGTTTACTTTTGGGAGATTGTATATTTCTAGGAATTTATCCATTTCTTCTAGATTGTCCATTTTATTGGTATACAACTGTTTGTAGTGATGTCTTACGATCCTTTGTATTTCTGTGGTGTCAGTTTTAACTCTTCTTTCATTTCTGATTTTATTGGGGCCCTCTCTCTTTTTTCTTGTTGAGTCTGGCAAAACGTTTATTAATTTGTTTTATCTTTTCAAAAACCAGCTCTTAGTTTCATTGAGCTTTTCTGTAGCTTTTTAAGTCTCTACTTCATTTATTTCCACTCTGAATTTATTAGTTATTTTCTTCTACTAACTTTGGATTTTGTTTCTTCTACTTTTTCTAGTTCCTTATTTAAGTGTATGGTTAGATTATCTGAGATTTTTCTTGTTTCCTGAGGTTGGCCTGTATCACCATAAACATTCCTCTTAGAATTGCTTTTGCTGTGTCCTATAGGTTTTGGATCACTGTGTTTCCATTTTGATTTGCCTCCAGGTATATTTTGATATCTTCAAGTGACCCATTGATTGTTTAGTAGCATATTGTTTAGCCTCCATGTGTTTGTGTTTTTTGCAGTTTTTTTTTCCTTGTGGTTGATTTCTAGTTTCATACCTTTGTGGTTGAAGAAGATGCTTGATAGAGTTTCAATCTTCTTAGATTCATTGAGACTGGCCTAGTATGTGAACCATACTGGAGAATGTCCCACGCACACTTGAAAAGAACGTGTATTCTGCTGCTTTTAGATGAAATGTCCTATATACACCTACTAAGTTCATCTCCTAATGTGTCATTTAAGGCCAGTATTTCTTTGTTGATTTTCTGTCTGGATAATCTGTCCATTGATGTAAATGGGATGTTAAAAGTCCCCTACTATTATTGTATTACTGTCAATTTTCCCTGTTGCGTTTGTTACTATTTGCTTCATGTTTTTACGTGCTCCTATGTTGGGTGCATATATATTTACAATTATATCCTCTCATTGGATTAATCCTTTATCATGTAATGTTCTTCTTTGTTTCCTATTACAGTCTTTGTTTTAAAGTCTATTTTGTCAAATATAAGTATTGCTACCTCAGATTTATTTTTGTTTCTATTTGCATGGAATATATTTTTCCATCCCCTCACTTTTAGTCTCTGTGTGTCTTTAGATCTGAAGTGAGTCTCTTATAGACAGCATATATATGGGTCTTGCTTTTTATCTATTCAGCTACTCTATGTCTTTTAACTGAAGCATTTAGTCTATTTACACTTAAAGTAATCATTGATAGAAATATACTGATTGTCCTTTAATTATTTGTTTTCTGGTCGGTTTTGTAGTTCTTTTTGTTCCTTTCTTCTTCTTTTACTGTATTCTCATGTGATTTGATGATTGTCTTTAGTGTTATGTTTGGATTTCTTTCTCTTTTTTTCTGTTTCAGTATAATTTTTTGGTTTGTGGTTACCATGAGGTTCATATATAACAAAATATTTATTTTAAAAAATATGGAATGTTTCATGAATTTATGTCATCCTTACACAGGGTCCATGCTAATCTTCTCTGTATCATTCCAATTCTAGTATTAGATATGTACTGGCAAAGTGAGCGCAGCATTGCATAATTTTAAACAATCAAAATCACAAAGCCAAAAGAAAAGAATGGAAGTTGCATCACTCATTCTAAAATGTTGTAGACACCTCATGGTGTATCTTCTTCAATAACTGAAATCTCATATATCTTTCTATGGACTCAGATTTCTACAATACTGATTAAGGATTATGAAAACGAATTCTCTAATTCTCTGTTAACATATCAATATATAAATGTTAATGCTATCCATTATTGACAATTGTATTTAGGATGCCAACAAAATTATCCCTTCTAATTTTTTTTTTTAAAGAGAAATAGCGAAAAGGCATATTCTATGGCTTTGTGCTATAGGAAACTCTTTATCCAGAAATACCTCCTTTGCACATTATATTTATAAAAATTGAGACAAAAAATTACAGTAAGAAAGATTTGAGCTTTCTTTAACTTTTCAAATGAAAAGCAGATAAGAAGGAAAGATCAGAGATATAATATATACATATGTTTAATTGTTTCTTAAAGAGAGCAGGGTTTGAATTTCAAATGAGCAATCTTCAATGCTCTTTGAGATTTGGAGAAATCAACCAATACTTAAACTTCTATATATTATTGTGGTAGTCTTTTTGATGAGTCAGTTTGGCTAGTCTCCAGTTATTCTTTCAAACACTATTCTAGGTGTTGCTGTGAAGTTTTTTGTAGATGGGATTAAAATCCATAATCAGTTGACTTTAGAAATGGAGATTATTTTAGATAGTTTGGGCAGGCCTGATTCAATCAGCTGAAAGAGGTTAAAAGCAGAGCGGAGGCTTTCATAAGAAGAAATTGTGTGGACAACAGCTTTACCCTGTGCCTGAGAGTTCCAGCCTGACCCTCCTGACAGCCTGCCCTACAAGTTCTAGACATGCTTAGCCAGCTCCCCAAATGGTATAAGCCAGTTCCCTGCAATAAATCTCTTAATTTATATTTCCTACTGATTCTGTTTCTCTGGCTTAATCCTGATTTATACAGTTACCTGGATTATGATTTCAAACAACATTAACCAAGGAAATTATAGTTAATATTACCAAACTGTGTTTCCTAACCTTCACAAAAATATCGTTATATATTACAAATTAATTAAACTCAGAGTACATGTTTCACTGCTAGAAGGTATCCTGTCAGTTTTGTGAATATTTATTATAGCTACAGTCTGATTTTTCCTGGGTCAACTTCCATCATTTTGTTTGTTAGAGTATGGAACCTTACGTGTTTTCATGTATAGTACTTTTGATGCTTATATAAATGTGTGTATACTGTTAATACAGGAGTGTAAAAATATAAACAAGAGGACTGACTTTATTGGCAACCACAGTTCTTAAATACATATGATGGAAATTTCTGTTTGAATAAAGCAGTATAGAAACTACGTATTTTGCTATCTTTCAAAAGCAAAATGTGGCAACCCACCACCATCTCGAACGCCACCATATAGACAGAGGTCTTTTGCTTATAAGATGTCCTCCAAGAAGAGTGACCAGAAATACTTCAGTGGTCTCCTTGGAATTTTTTTCATTTTTGTTTATGAAACAATCACTTTCATGCCTCGGAGCCTATGGTGTTAGAAGTGGTAATATTACCCATCCAAAACATAGTTAACTCTTTTCTAAGCTTTAACAATGGATAATGGAGCAATTTAGTGAGGCTTTCACTTCTATTGTTTACAGATTGTTCCCATTTTTAGATTAACCTCATTTTATTTTATTATTTAATTTATTTATTATTAACATCTTTATTGGAGTATAATTGCTTTACAATCGTGTGTTAGTTTCTGCTTTATAACAAAGTGAATCAGTTATACATATACATATATCCCCATATCTCCTCCCTCTTGCATCTCCCTCCCACCCTCCCTATCCCACCCCTCTAGGTGGTCACAAAGCACCAAGCTGATCTCCCTGTGCTATGCGGCTGCTTCCCACTAGCTATCTATTTTACACTTGGTAGTGCATATATGTCCATGCCACTCTCTCACTTTGTCCCAGCTTCCCCTTCCCCCTCCCCGTGTCCTCAAGTCCATTCTCTACGGTCTGCGTCTTTATTCCTGTCCTGCCCCTAGGTTCTTCAGAACCAGTTTTGGGGTTTTTTTTAGATTACATATATGTGTGTTAGCATATGGTATTTGTTCTTCTCTTTCTGACTTACTTCACGCTGTATGACAGACTCTAGGTCCATCCACCTCACTACAAATAACTCAATTCCGTTTCTTTTTATGGCTGAGTAATATTCCATTGTATATATGTGCCACATCTTCTTTATCCATTCATCTGTTGATGGACACTTTAACCTCATTTTAAACAGTGGATTTTTTTAGTTCTTTAGTTAAGTTTGTTTGTTTTTTGTTTTTACTTTCCATCATAAGCACATTTCCAAAGTTACATCCTGGTTGAACACCCTCTCAACAGCATTTTTTTTTTCTTTTTTTGGAGCACATGGTTCAGAACGATAAACCCAGTCTACACTGATGAGGGGAGGATGACAGTAAGTCTTCTGACTCACTGAGTTGTTTTCCCCCTTTTCTCAGTATTAGCTCTGGGCAAGATTTTATAATGCAGGCCAAAAAGAATTTATACTACCTTAACTCCTATGGGCCATATTTCTGACTTGGTGTAGTGATGACATTTGATCAGGATTTTAAGCTCTAGAGTTTTCATTACTGAGCTAAAAAACAGCCTTGAGATCAATGCTGGAGGACACTGAGACTGGTATGAATAAATCATGTGGTGGTATATTGATAATGTATACTACTGAATATACAGAATTTAATATTAAGGTATTACGGCTGGATTTTCAAATTCTGCTGCTAAAATATTATCAATACTGCTATAAGCTATTTTTCAAAATAAGAGCCATCGTTTTATTAACATTAGTAACTGTATTGTGTGCTTCAGGGCACTAGCTGATTGCCTTTGGGGCCTTGTTACCTAAACTGGGAAGATAAAATTAATTAATAGGATAGTGGGCTTTTTCATCCAACTCTGAAGCTTGCCGGATTTTAAGTATAGCCAGAAGCAGAATATTCAAGTGAACAACTTAACAGATTCAGTGGGATGAATTTGATGTTGCTATTAGGGACAACTGACTTCTGTGTACACTTTTTTTTTTATTGTGTCTTCAGTTTGCAGAAACAGGATAGCACTGGGGAGACCTATAAGATACATTTTCCAAGGTATTCTAAGAACTGCTTCTTTCAAAAATTATTAGCTTATCTTCCATGTACTCTATAGCTATTAGAGTCTTTTTTTTTTTTTTTTTTTTTTAACGGTACACGGGCCTCTGACTGCTGTGGCCTCTCCCGTTGCGGAGCACAGGCTCTGGACGCGCAGGCTCAGTGGCCATGGCTCGCAGGCCCAGCCGCTCCACAGCATGTGGGATCTTCCCGGACCGGGGCACGAACCCGTGTCCCCTGCATCGGCAGGCGGACTCTCAACCACAGTGCCACCAGGGAAGCCTGCTATTAGAGTCTTTTAAAACAACTTTTCAATTATAAGGGTGAGATGAAACTGGCAAGAGTCAAACCCCATTCTTCCCTGGTCCTCTACTCATATCTAAACTACTTCAGGCAATAGATGTGTTCTTTTATTTTGGAACACATGAGCTCTTTGAAAATATTTATTTTTGAGTAGAATGGCAGAGAACAGTAGTGTCAAGGAATTTATCAAAAGTTAGACATCTCTTGCCAGAAAGACAAGGTGTCCCAGAGGAGTTTGGCTTGAATTGAACCCCCCCCAAATGATAAGAACTGGGCAGCACAGGCGATAAAAAATTATAGTTTCTTTTAGCATTGTGGTCACAAACTTACTCTACAATGTATCAGGCTGTGTATTTTAGACAACAGAGGCTCATCAAATATTTGAAAAACTAGAGAATAATTGCTCTCCTTATTAGTATTCAAATCAAATTGAAGAACTATCTATGGAGTCTTTCACTTCCAATTAAGATTAAGTAATTATCACACAGGGAGATCCGCTTGGTGCTTTGTGACCACCTAGAGGGGTGGGATAGGGAGGGTGGGAGGGAGACGCAAGAGGGAGGAGATATGGGGATACATGTATATGTATAGCTGATTCACCTTGATATAAAGCAGACATTAACACACCATTGTAAAGCAATTATACTCCAATAAAGATGTTAGAAAAAAAGATTAAGTAATTTTCAGAAGGCTAACATTCTTAATGTGAACACCCAAGAAACCCAGGTAAATTATAAAAATCATATTTTAAAGGCATTAGAGAGCTGTGAATGCAAGGAAGATTATAGGGACTAAACATTCAGAGAAAATATTTAGGAAAATGTTCAGAGATGAGCTCAGAATTTTCAGCTGTCTTTTCCTGGAAGCATGTGATAATTTTGAGTGTGATCTAGAGCTTGAGAATCTGGACTTCCTTCAGATAGAAAACCAATGAGAAGGGACAAATAAACCAACAGAGTTTTTAGCAGTCATCCAGGGCTGGAGACTTAAATTGCCTCAAACACATGGCCAGTTTCTTAGAGCATAACTCAATTTATAGATGGGCAGAGTAAGTATTTAAAGAACCAAGTTGGAAATTTTATTGAATTTTTTTACTGAATACTGAAATTTTACTGAATACTGCAGTCTCTCTGCTGGAGGAAAGGTCTATGAAACTATTTTTAGAGGTACTGGAGATAGTGGTGAACTGACACTACATTCTTCCATTAGCTTTTCTTTCTGGGAATATTTGCTTATTCTGAATACAGCTGGAGAGGACTTCCCTACTGGTCCAGTGGTTAAGACTCCATGCTTCTGCTGCAAAGGGTACAGGTTCCATCCCTGGTCAGGGATCTAAGATCCTGCATGCTGCATGGTATGGCCAAAAAAGAAAAAAGAGAGAGAGAGAATACAGCTAGAGATACAGAATCCAGGGTTGGTCCCTGGCAGAGAGTTCTTGGGAAACCAAGAAACAAGCAAGAGTTTTGTCAATCAAACACAGAGCCAGATTTCCTCATAATTGCTATTCAAAAGCTGCACAGGACAAGACTAAGCTGAAAATCTCTGAAAAGCAGAGCAAAAATTCCAACAGCCTTCCAGAGGTGAGAAGAAAAATGCTCCCTAGGTTCTCAATTAAAAGGTCTTGGTGGGTGTACCCTAAGAATAAAGACAAAGTAGAAATAGATTGAATCTTGACAATCAAGTGCAGTTTTGACCTGGCCCCATTTCTGATTGGATTAAAGTGATCATCTATTTCATTTCTTAGAACCCTGCTGGTGATAAAATGGCATCTATAATATGAACTTTTACAGCTTTTTTAATGTACAGTGTTCATAATTATATAAAAAATCTTTAAGCATGAAAAATGTCATATGATCAGTAACCAAGAGGAAAAACAGAATCAGACTTTCAGGTGATCCTGATACTGAGATCAGAAGTCAATGACTGTGACTAAAATACTCAAGAAATTATAGGCAATATGGAAAATTGGTAACATATGGAGTTCAATATACTATAAGAATAAGATGAATATTGTGGAAACGAAAACACAGTATCTGAAAATTAAGAAAACAATTAATAGTTTTCACAGAAATTTAGACAAAGTAGAAGACAGGTCAATAGGAAATATCCAATCTGAAGTACAGAATAACCAAAAAAGAGCATAACAGACATAAGGGACTCTGTAAAAAGCCTAACATACATGTAAATGGAAAAAAAGAGAGATACTTTCCAAGAAATGTTAGCTAAGAATTTTAAAAAAAACAGCTGAACATCATCAACACAGATAAAAGCTCAGCAAACCACAAGCAAGATTTAAAAATATATTACTATGAACTTTACAGTCAAGTTGCAGATCACTAAAGACCAGGAGAAAGTCTCACAAGTGGCAATCAATAAAAAAGACATTATTTCCAAAAGAACAAAAATAAGACTAACAGATGACTTCTCATTAGAAACAAAGGAAGCTGGAAAGTAATTAGTTAATATTTTTGAAGTGTTAAAATAATTGTTAGTTTAGAATCCTATACCTAGTACAAATATTCTTCAAAAACAAACAGGAAATTAAGGTGTTCTCAGCAAACAGAAACTAAGAGTACATCATCAAAAGGCATTAGAAGACATATAAAAGGACTTCTGAAGTGAAATAATTCCAGACAAATAAATGGAACACATAAAGGAATTAAGAGCACTGGAAATGGTAAATATGTATATAAATATACACTGGTTGTATAAAAGAATAATTATAATGTCATAAACTTTGTAACATAAATACAACCTTAAAGTGCATTACAACAATGATCCAAACATGGGAGGTGAATTCTTGAAAGTGAAATGTTCTAAGATGCTAGCATTATAGGGAAGTGAAATTATTAATAACTTGTATTAAATGGTAATAAGTCAAGGATAAATCTTTAATAGTAAGCACTAAAAGAGTAATTTAAAAATGTATAACTTAAAAAAAATGTATAACTTACAAGGTAATTGAGAGAAAAACATAATCATAAAAATATTGTGCAAATCCAAAAAACTTAAAATGAGAAAGAATAAAGGAGACGTAACAGAGAGAAAACAGTAAAATTGTAGATTTAAATCGAACTATATCAATAATTACATTAAAGGTAAAAGGATTTGATATTTTAATTAAAATACTATGCTTATTAGATTGAAATAAAGAATAACTCTATTCTGCTAAGAAGAAAAATGTTTTGAATAGAAGCACACAGACATGGTAAAAATAAAAAGATAGCAATTGATGAATTATACAAATAAAAAGAACACTGGTATATTTATACTAAAAGAGAATGTAAGCTTTAAGGCAAGAAACACTACTCATAACAGATATTTTAAAATCATGAAGAAATCAATCAAACAGGAAACTATCACAATCCCAAATATGTACATTATAAATAACACAGATTTAATACATATCAAGCAGAAAATAAGAAATCTAAACAGACAACAGACAATTCCACAATTATAGAGGAGGAATTAACAGACTTGTTTCTATAACTGATAGAAAAATCAGTCAGAGCACAGAAGATCTAAACAACACAAATAACAAAACGTGACCAAATTCATATATACAGAACACTGCACCCAACAATTATATCATTTACATCTTTTGAACTGTAAATAAACATTCACCAAATTTATCATGTGTTAAGCTACTAAAAAATTCTTACAAATATCAAAGGACTGAAATCATTTAGAGTATATTATCTCACTGCAGTCAAATTTAGCTAAAAGTGAATGATAAGAAAATACTATATTAATTCCATACGCTTGGAAATTCCAGTTAATCCATAGGTCAAAGAAGAAATTACAATGGAAATTAAAATGTTATGAACTAAATAATAATGAAGACATGACATACCAAATCTTGCTAGGTAGAGCTAAAGCAGTGCTTAAAAGAAAATGTAGAGTCATATGTGCATATATTAGAAAAAAAGAAATACTAAAAATCAACTAAGAATCCATCTCAAGAAACTACAAAAATTTATAGCAAATCAATCCTCAAGAATGAAGGAAACAAATAATATGGAAAAAATCAATGAAATATAAAATAAGCACACAATGGAGAGAATCAGCAAAAGGTTGTTTTTTTAACTTTCAGTAAAACTGAAAAGCCCCCAGCAAGCCTGATTAAAACAAAGAGAGAAAACACAAATTACCTATATCAGGAGTATAAGGGGAGGCATCAGTATAAATAATCCAAATATTAAAACTATAATGATTAAGTATGAAAAAAATTATGAAAAATCTTTAAGCGAATAAATTTGACAATTTGAATGATATGGAAAACCCAACTTATCAAACAGACTTAGGAAGAAATTTAAAATCTGAATAGTCTAAACCTCTTACAGAAATTAATCCAATTTTTTAAATCTTCTCACAAAGGAACTTCTAGGTCATAGTAAATTAACCTATGAATCCTTCCAAATACCAATATTACACAAAATCTACCAGAGACCAGATAAACAAGGGAATACTTCTACTTCTTCATGTGGAGCTTGCATAACCTTGAAATCAAACCCTACAAATAAATGAAAAGAGAAAAACTTATTGGCCAATATCTCTCATCAATCTAGCTCAAATATCCTAAAAAACTACTAGAAAGTGGAACTCAGTTGTATTTAAAATTAAAAAAAAAAAGTAATACTTCATAACTAAACAGAGTTTAGTCCAGCAAATTAAGGGTATTTTTACATTTGGAAATCCATCAGTGTAATCCACTACATTAACGAAAACAGAAGAGAAAAATTAAATGGTCATCTCAATAGAAGCAGAAAAGTAATTCGGTAAAATTTAACACCTATTCACCTTAAAAACACAGTAAACTAAATCTTGAAAATGAGGAAATACAAATTAAAATAGCAATGTAATATCAGCACACACAGGAATGGATAAAATTAAAAAGACTAAAAATACTAAATGTTGGAGAAGATGTATTGCACTGGGACTTCTTATATTGCTGGTAGAAATGCAACTAGGTATAAAACTTTAAAAAACTTATAGCAACACTAATGTACACACACCCCATGACTCAGCAATTACATTCCTAGGTATAGACATAGAAATATGGTTATGTGTTCATCAAAGACATGTACAAGAATGCTTACGACAGCACTCTGTAATAGTCTCAAACTAAAAATTACCCAAATGCCCAAAGTATGAATGGTTAAGTAAATTGCAGTACATTTATACAATGGAATTTTATGAAGCAATGAGAAGGAACAAACGAATTTACATGAATCTAAGAACATAATGTTGATTAAAAGATAGATAAAAAAATAATATATAGTATATGACTCCATACATTTCAAGTTCAAACATTTCAAGTTCAGAACTAATCTATACTGTCAGAAGTAAGAATAGTGGTTACCATGGGGAACAGGGTAGTGCCTGGAATGGCGCATGAAGGGAGCTTCTGCAGTACTTGTAATACTTGTTTCTTGATCTGGTTGGTGGTTACACATGTGATCAGTTTGTGATAAATCACTGACCAGTATACTTATAATTTGTGTACTTTTTCTTATATATTATACATCATTAAAAGTTTATATATCTATAGTATTAGTTATCTATTGCTGATGTGACAGATTAAAGCAACACAAATTTATTGTCTTGCAGTTCTATAGGTCAGAAGTTTGACTTGGGTCTTCACTGAGCTAAAATCAAGGTTTCAACAGAGCTGTACTTCCTTCTGGAACCTCTAGGGAACACTCCAATTCCTTGCTTTTCCCAGCTTGTCTTTTCATTGGTTCATGGCTCTCTCCCTTCATCTTAAAAGCCAGCAACTCTCTGATCCTTTTTCTCTCTGACTGACTGTAGCCAGGAAACATTCTCCACTTTTAAGGATTCACATGACTAGATTGCATCCACCTGAATAATCCATGATTATTATCCATGACATCCCCACCTCAAGGTCCTTATCCTTAATCACAGCTGCAAATCCCTTTTGCCAAGTAAGGTAACATATTCACAGGTTACAAGTTCTAGAGATTAGGATATGGACATCTTTAGGGGATTATTATTTTGCCTCGCATTTGTGTGTGTGTATTTATATTTTTAGTAAAATTTTACTTAGGGCTCTTAAGTCCTGATCTAGCCTCCTGGCCACCTTTTACAGTAAAAGAATAATCTGTGGATTCCATTCTTGATTCTGGGCATATGATTGTGCAACTTATTTCATTAGTTTCCTCAAATGTCATATTAGGAAGCTAGACTATCTGATCTCTAAATTAACTACCCATATCTAGAACTGATATAATCATATTAGTGATTGCAATACAAGGGACTTAGATTTTACCTTTCATTTGAATAATTTCAAACCCTCTTGGCTATTGGAAGTCCAACATATAAGATTAATCTGCTGGAGATGCCTGTATAATCCTAGAATATTCTACACAGAACAAATTACAGAGTGTCACTGACAAATAAGAGAGTTACACCTTATGTACCTGGGGCTTTTCAAGGAAGGTAAGGCAAACAGAACAAAAGTAAAGATTTTACCTACATCATCTAACAATAGATCTTTGGGAGATATTTAGTATATTTAGGGGATGTACTCTTCTCAAGTTCATGTATTTTAGGTAATAAAATATTTCAATTATTCAACTACTCCCTATGAACAGAATTTACCTGAAAAATATTCAATTATTTGAAAAATCCAGATGTTAAATAGTTTTTATCATATTTTAAGCACTTTTCAAGTTTTTTTTTTCTCATTATTGTTATTGCTTTTGCCACCTACAAAACTGACCTCTCTGGACACCATCGCCTAAAGCACTGTACAAGCTAAGTGGAGCTTTTAAATTCATAACCTCTGTGTTTTCAAAATCCTTTTAAATGATCATGAATCCGTATTGCCTTAGAATTTAATGCTATTTTCTATCTTCAGTACAGACAGTGGGTTCTCTCCCTGTCAGCTAGGATTTGGAAAGGACATCAGAGGCCAAGGAATATTGTTGACTTGGATGAGTTCCATGGGTGAAAAGACCAAACTGAGAGGACTGGCTACATTTTGGTAGGCAGCATCTAAGTGAAATGCTGCTTCCAAATGGTGTTTGAATAATTATATCCAGATAAGAAAGCTTTTCAGATTTGACTTGTGTGACCTTTTAAGTGGTAAATTGTCACACATTTCAACTGAGCTAATGTTTCACCAAATCAATTCATTTGAGCTTTCTGATTACAGTTAAATGATAGAAGTACTAAAGTTAATAAGAAGTGGTTGCAACATCTTCTCAATTCACTCGTTAGAATAACTGCTGCATCGGACTTTTCCTTCTAGTCCACTGCCATGAGCCAAATTCAGACCCTTAGGTTTACTCTCTTGTGATAATTTCCCAACTGATTTTCAGCCCCCTGATTTCTCTCCCCTACCATCCATTCTATATAAACCAGCAACGTCAATTTTCTCTAATACTATTTTGAGAATAACTTCCCTCTGTAAAAGGAGGGTCTGTGAGTCCCCACTGTTTATAAAATAAAGCCCAAACTATTCAGCATGTGTTCAACTACCTAAACCTAGCCATCCATCCAAATAAATAAATTATTTAATATGACTGTTTTAGGATCCTGCCTCTAAGTGTTTAATGACAGAATACTTCTCCCTTGGAATGTTACCTTATAGTAAGTTCTCTTCCTTTTTCTAATTGAAGGGATCTGTACCTCTTTGGGACTCAGAGCCATTAGTATCTGAACAACTCATCCTTGTGCAATTAATATTCTATAATCTCATAACAACTCTTCTATTATTATAGTTGAACTTTATCTTACTGTTTCTTATTATTGCCTTATGAACTTGTCTGTTGGAAGAGAATACCTTAATCCCCTTGATATCTTTGATTATATATAGCATGGTGTCTGTGATGATCTTCTTGGCCTCTGTCCAGGTGAACTTCAAATAACTACAGCCAAAATTCACATCTCTTCCACTTGCAATATAATCCTTCCTATCCTTTCTTTAAACTCCAATTTGGGGATCATAATAGGACTCCTAGTCGAGGAAAAGACAGAAGCCCAAATTCTTAGTTCAATATTTTCAAGTCAGTCAGAAGGTCGTATTCCTAAGTGGGTAATTATTTTCTAATGACCTTTATTCTTCTCCGATGACAGGAGGCCAAGCTCACATCTCACTTGGAATCATTGTTCACTGCTCTCACCATTCCCCTGAGACACTGATAGTTTTTGTGCTTCTGTCTCCAGCTACAGGCTACCTCTAGTCTCTCAAACCGGACTGGTCCACCTCAACAAGCCTGTTTACTTTTGTCAGACCCTCCATATACTGGCTGGTCCTGCTGTCTTTCTTTAAGTCCTTTTTCTAACAGTGCCTTTCATATAACAGATATTCAATAAATATTAGTTGATTTCACTTAAGAGTGCGTTTTGATATTCTCCTAGCAAGCCTGTCAGTGTTCTTGAACGGATCAGATTTCTAGTATTGTTCTCCTGTGACTTGAAGCTGGCAGCTGAAAATGAAGCAAAGGTTATGGCCAAACATCCAGAATAATGTACTAGGTAATGGTTCTTTTTCCAGTTTAATCTCTTGTTCTCCTTAGTCTCTTGTTGCTTTCTTTTTGTGAATCTTTCCCTGTCCTCTCCTTAGTCATTTTCCACTTGATTTCCCCATTTTTCTCACCAAGAACAAGACATGGGTTTAAAGTCATATGGTCTGGTACGTGTTTTTAAATTTTGAAGTAAATTTTTTAAATACGCTAATTTTGAGATCTAAGAGCCTTGTGTGTTCTAATTGGAAGTGAGTTGCTCTTCTCTGGTTGTAAATAATACATTTTGCAAGCGACTTCAAGTCTTTTAGTTCATGAGAGTGATTATGTACACTGATACTGCTCTGGCATTTGAAGGTGTTAAAAAAATAGGTTGCTTGATCTTGGGAGGGCATGTTATGGAAGAGACCCTAGGACCAATCTGCGGTTAAACTAAATCACTGGCTGACTCTAAATACATAGCAGAATCACCCGAAAATGTCTTTTCAAATGCCTTGGCCCCTCAAGTCCCATCTCTCAGGTTTGACTTGTGTGACCTTTTAAGTGGTAAATTGTCACACATTTCAACTGAGCTAATGTTTCACCAAATCAACTCATTTGAGACTTCTGATCCCGGTTAAATGATAGAAGTACTAAAGTTAATAAGAATCAGTTGCAACATCTTCTCAAGTCACTCATTAGAATTGACTGAAATATGCAAAGTTGAGAACCAGTTAAGATCAATTAAGCACTTAAACCTAAATGTTCAATTCCAGTCGGAAAATTTCTTACTTTGTTATGTTATAATTAAAACAGTATTTTTCGGAACTAATCTTTGCATCCTAATATGTCTGTAAATTCTATTACAAGCCTATCATAAGCACTTTGATTTAAGGTGGCCATCAAATCCAAAGTAGCAGCAAGTTTAGTAAGTCTCCTCAGAACAGTAGGAACCACTGGATTGAAAGGATTTTTTTCAATTTTAGTGGACTAGAAAAAGTCACTTTTTTTCAAAGCAAACTTCTATTGCTTCTGAGAAGCTTATTCAGAATTTATATTTGTCAGGTATTATTGTTGCCTAACATTAGGGGTTCAGTCTCCTCTTTGGTCTTTGAAACCATTCGCTAAGAAAAGCACTTCAATTGGGTAACCATTCACTGATCGTCTTCTACTTGTCCAAGGCTCTGCAAAGTCTGATATAAATACAAAGGAAGTGTATGACCCATTTACATTCTCAAGAAATTTATTGGGAAGAGTAGAGAGGCAAAATTTACATATATAAAACAATTATGGAACTATGTGAAACCATCCTGTGATTAAATAGAACCTAACATCTCCATCTGTGTGTGTTTCTGTGTGTGTGTAAAATGGCTGATCAGGAAGAGACCAAAGTTCAAATGCACCATGGACAGTCTAAGGTATAAGTGAATCAGATGAAAAAAAAATGGGGTCATGGAAAGTAAGATGGCTAGAAAGAAACTAGGGAAATGGGAAGAAGGGAAAAAGAAGCCAAGGAAAAGGGATGGTTGAATGTTATTTTAAATGTTCCCTTTTTCTGAATAACCACACATATGCAAAACATCTGGAAGAATATCATTCTCTGACATAACTCAATATGTCAGTTATATTTGACATATCTGAACCTACCTAAGATAACTGGACTTAACAATGTCAACTCTCAGTTCATCAAAAATAGAGGTATAAAACTGTAGACCTCATATTGTTTTCATCCACCCACTTTTATCATGTGGCCCACTATATTTGTTACTGTTCTGGTGGAATAGAAATGGTAAATCAGGAGTCTCACATTCCAATCTCTGATGCATCCATTGAGTGAGCTGGATAAACTACTTCTCTGGGTCTCAGTTTCCTCATTTGCAAAACAGGCATAGTAATAACTTGACAGGAAATGGTACATCCAGTTGTGTTTAGGTGATATATGGGTTATAGGATTCATTGAGCTGTATGTCGTGTGATTAGCACAACTGCCTAGCATGTTGTAAGCACTGACTAGGTGATAGCTCTTACTAATGTTCTTTTCTTATTATTTGGTTAATAGATATATTGTTTCTGAATAAACAGAAGCAGTCCTGTAAAGTGGGCTTATGAAACAATAGAAAGGGAGTTCAAAATAAGCATGTATCTAAAAACAAAGGCCTCATAGCCATCTTTATGACACTGCTCAAAATTTTAATATTATGTGAAATAGGCCCACCATACAAAATGTTCTAAATAGAAAGCCACCTTTATCTGTGAGGCTAAGAGAACTACATTGTGCACTCCAGGTTTTTTCCATTCATTTGCTCGAAGATAAGCAGCAAGCTGTTACTCTCTTTCGGGGCTGTCTTCAGAGACTATTTCTAGCCACCACTTGTGGGAATGCTTTATGAGATGTCAGCCTGTGTGAGTAGAGATAGCATGGTTTGTCATGGGCAGATAGGCCGTATTCTGCTATGAACTGATGGCTTTGTCTTTTATCACTGTCACAGGCTTATTTAACAAGCTGTGACTCTGTGGTTCATCACAAAGAGAACTGTCATCCCCAGACACGTGGCCTGAACATCCTTTCATCTTCCATGCTGGTAGGATCTGTCATTTGACATCAAGCAGACCAGCAACTCCAGATGGACCACGCAGGCTGCAACCCTGTAACAGGGAAGGTTTGCACTGGCGTAGATCCAGGCTTTGCACCTTTGATTAGATTACACAAATGAGAAAAACATATGTAAGCTCTTAAGTTGTGTACGCTGATAATATGTCATAAATATCACTTGAAAAGAAATGGTACAACCAGTCGTGTTTAGGTGATAATTATTTATCATGGTGTTATTCTGAGTAACTGATAAATGAATTAAGATTGATTTACTCCGCTATCCCTCCATTTTAAAAACTCTTCTCTTTGCTAGCTATTAATAACATTTAAATTTTGAAGCAACTTTAGAACTTTAATTGTAGATGGTCCTTCAAAATTGTTGACAATTGGTTAATACCTTGTTTGTGTGTATGTAGCAATTGTGTAACAAATCTGCAAATATTGACTCTCCCACTCATAATATCAGTTAAGGAATAATAAATCCAGAGACCTAAACAGAAAATTCTTTAATATTTCTAAAGGAGCTCTGTGGCTGAGAGTTGAGGGGGTTGCTTAGTTACAGCCTTTTCACCAAAGCCTGTAGGACATATACTCTTGTCTGTGGAAACTGAGCCCAACCTGCTGAGTTCAGCACATTGCCTGACCCTGGGACATAGTATTCTGCTGTAGCTGTGACTTAGCAGACCAGATTAAACTACTCTGGGGACATTAAAGTGTCAATATTTCATGTCTGCCTTCATGGGATTGAATTTAAGCTAAAATATTCAAAAGCCTTAGTTGTTTAGTCTCACTGGTGATTTCTGCTTTTTCATTCTCTTTAAATTTCCACATTTTGCAAAGTTATCTCTTAAGGAGTTTAGCTTTGTCTTTTTGCTGCTGTCATTTTCTTGATAAATACAAGGATGTTTAAAGCTAGAATCTTGGCTGCAGAGACTTAAAACTAAAGGGTAAGGAATCCATTGGTTATCCGGTGTTTCTTATGAAAGAACAGGACTATTAAACTCAAGCAAAGAATTTTTTTAAGTGAGAATGTAGATAATGATCATATAGCAGAGGGTGAACTCAGGACCTCCATGTATATTGGACACTGTACAAAGGAGCCAGCTAGGGTTGTGACTGGGGACTCAAATCTAGGCAGTGCTCAGCTCACCAAGCACCGTGCACATGCAGGAGCTTCTACCAAAAGGGAAAGCCTCTTTCTAATCAATTACCCAGAATGAGTACTTTTTCTACCTGCACAAATACTAGATACGCTAGCAGTGGCCTTGGATAAATTAAAGGCAGGCATTTAACAAATGAAACATCTGCTTACCTAAAAGAATTACTCTTAAAGACTCCAGGATTTTGGAAGAAAGAGCATTCAGAATTTGACTGAAAGTCAAATGTAAATATTGCTTTAAGTATTTAAATAATATAATTAGACTTTATAAATTTGATTTATTTTTAGAATTTTAAGTTTTCTTGGTAAATCTATACAGTGTCCAAGACTAGGTTTGATCCTTTTTATTATTCCACTACTTTGAATGCATGGGAAGCACCCCATGTAACCAGATACAAATATTTATTCTAATTAATAAACTTATCTAGTAAACTATAATTTATCTTTATAAAAGAGATGTAATTAGCTTTGGTCATGATTATGTTTCAGGTTTGGCATTCCCTACCTTTGTCAAGTTTGACTTTCAGTATTTAGATAAACTAAAGTTTATCAAATATGCTAGTGAGCATATTCATACTACTTAACACAGGGTATATATAGAAAAGAATACATTGTGAGAATTTTCAGTTATAAACTAAACTAGGTTGATGGCCTCTTTGCTATCTTGGGCAAATTAACTCTTCGGTTCCAGATTAGGTAACAACAGATGAGGGAGGTGCTGGGACATTTCCTCCAGAGGGTGGCGCTGGGACATTTCCTCCAGAGGGTGGAGTGCACTCACCAGCTATGTGTATAGTACACTTACTCTCTTTTTCTCTTTAAATAATGTGTATGTTTGTAAGTAAAGATCAAATATACAACAATCAGATTTAAAAATCAGGTCCAGATTAAAAGCTTCTATTTGTTAAACACAATATACCATCTAAAATATAAAAAATATGAACAAGAAGAGCTTAATTATAATATGATATCTTGATCGATCCACCATGGTCTTAAAGAAGGAATCATATAGAATCAAAGGGAAAGCTGAGGAGTCCATATATCTTTATCCACATAACTCCTATATTTAGCATTCACATGTAATTAATCACATGGTCAATTGGAGTCAGTTTCAATGAAAAAAAAAACTATTTGACTGATTCTTTCATTTAATTGACCAAAATAAAATCTTTGGATGTAAATTGAACAGCAAATGTCAAAGCTTAAATTTTTCACGTTTAGAATCCACGTTCTTGCATATTCAGGAGCAGCTAGCAAAAATGTGAGCCAAAGTGAACCACAAAGATCTATTTCATTCAGAAAACCTGTTAAAATGAGGATTCACACTGGCTGCAAATTGTTTTCACTTTGGTTTACTAGCAGACTATAAACAAATAGTGAAAATGAGATAAAGATGCAAATGACCAAGCAGCTGTAGCCCCGCAGTGGGAACTAGAGTTTCCTAGTTTTTCACAAAATGCCTCCCAAGTTTTGTGGTCAGCATAGCTTATGCAGAACGAGGATCCTAGGAGCTTAGAATTGGTGACGGCTCACAGCCTTTTGTGATATTAGGCTGGGTGAGGGCCGTGTCAATACTCAAAAGTCTAACTGCTACACATAAAGCAATTCCTATGCTTATTTTAGTGTCATAAAGCTAACAGCAGCTCTGGGCATGAGCTCCCATACAGGGCCTGGCATAAAATAGATGTCCTCCCAATTTCTGTTGAATTGACTCATCACAATATAGGCTATTTACAAGGAGTACCTCTGTGGGATCATGCTAATCTACTGGACTCCCGTGGTTAGAGCAATCCTTGATGCTACTACGACTACTCGATAGGAAAAAACTTGAAAATAACTAATGAGCTGCTTTAATGCAGTGCAATAACTATTGCACTGCATTCTAATTTCCTTACTTCTCTTTTGCTTCACACAGTCTATCTCAAAACTGTAGCTAAGAGATCATTGTTCATACTTGTCAGGCTTAAAAGTACTCAGGTTCAGAAATAGAAGTACTTCTTTATATTCCTTGAAATTAGATGATATATTGGTTTTATTTCCAGAGAGTAAGTTGTGACACCTCTGGAGGCCAGTTTTTCATTTTCCTCCTTGATTCAAGTTATTAAAATGTGAATCAGATAAGAGCAAAGAAAAACTGTTAGAAAACGATCTTGGAAAGCTTTTATAAGTACCAGATATTCCCAGCTGGGGTGTCAAGCAGTATTATTCACAGGGTGTTTATATGTGTTTTGCTGAGAGATTAGGCAAGATTTAGCAGATCACCAGTGTAAATCTATCATACTGGTGATATTAATAACAAAAGATTTAATATATTTTGTTTTATATAGCCAAAAGTTCTTGACACATTTTACAGGACACTATTTATATTAAAATGTCAGCGTATTACTAAAACTATATCTTACTTATGATTACTGATTTAAACTAAAACCCCTGGTATGTTAATATCATAGTGAACACACAGTTCTATGAAACAATATGACAAAGAAATTTGGATGCCAGCCACACTTCTCTGAACTCCAATGCATGGCTTCTATGACCAAAGTCCAACTGGGGACAGCCACCACTGTAGTTCAAGATAAGCCCAGTCACACAAACGGTGCAGCTTTGTTTTCAAATGTTACTCAACAAGTTAGAGAGGCTAGGTGATATTTTCCATTGAATTTAGAGTTGTTCAGTAAGTGATAAAAATTGTACAATTTGTTCTCACCAAGGAAAATAAAAAGAAAAACATTTTTATTTTAGTTTTAGGTTTTTTTTTCCCTCTTTTTCCATTTTCAAGACCAAGTGAAACATTCTGGTTCTCGTTTCAAATTACCCAAGCTTCCATCTCATATAAAGGAATAATAGCAGACTTGTACATGAATCAGCTTCTTGAAAGTTTTTATGCAGGACCATGCTAGTTTTGCTTTCCCAGCCCAATAGCTTTTTGAATACTTCACAGCTATTCTTGAATTGACTTGATTCACTGACATCTGTCTCAGAATAGCAACATTTTGTATTCACCTTGTCTGTGTTTTCTAAACTCACATCTCTTATTTTTCCTTGAGGAAGATTAGAAATGCAAAGATGAATAATTAGCCTCCCTGTCTACCTGTTTTGTGGCAGGTAGGATGCTTGAATACTGCATTCTATTTGTAAAGAGCTTTAATGAGAACATTAACAACAACAATTTATAAAGCACTTCACTCAAAAACAGAATCTGGAATGCAGTACACCACAATAAACAAAAAGAAACACATGCACACACAGTCAATCATGAGTGCACACACGTACATATACACACACATCCTAAACTGGGAACACTGCCCAGAAAAAGGCAAGCAATGCTGGCGAGAAGGGCATGCAAGCATGGGGAGGTGAATGGAATAGAGAGGCAAAACATTTACAATCCAAAAATGGGTATTCAGACAATAAAAGGAAATTTGCCTGCCCGTGTTGCTTGGAAAGATATGCACAAAATGTGATTTAAGTTAATAGTGTTCTGTATCAAGGTTACACTAACAATTATACATTTATTATTTCCAGTGTATCTAACTGGGCTCAAACAAGTCAATTTCAAGAGTTCTGCCTTCATGAGAGTTATAACATCCCCACCCAGCAAAAACATGTAGTGGAAACGTTATGAGGCTAGGAAGCAGAAGCTTCAAACTCTAGCCTCAGTTTAAGCATGCCTGCTTATGTGATCTTAAACAAACTATTTAACCAAGTTGTATTTTGTTTCCTTCTTTATCAAGCAGAGAGAAAAAATTTTGTGATTTAAATCATATGAAAAATACTTTAAAATATATAAAATGTTGTAAAAAGTACAATTTGCAAATTTATGTGCAAACATATAATAAAAAATATGTAATCATATACTTATGCATAATTATATATAACTGAAAAAATATATAATTACAAGTATAAAATTGTAAATATATAATAGATAATGGTAAATAGATAATATAAAATTGTATATATATACACAGAATGTTTATATATATATATATATATATATACACACACACACACATTTAGTCAGGATGTATTCAACTATAAATTCTTAAGTCAGAATTTTCATCATGCCTTTGTGTGTGTGTTTGTGTGTGTGTCTGTGCATGTGAGAGAGAGATATTTGAAATAAAAATATTTATAATTCTAATTAAATGACAGTAAATTAAATATATTTTCAGAATAAAGCAGTCATGGGAAAGGCCAAGGTCATTCCTACTTATTTTCTTATTAAGTGATACACAATCTGAGCCAAGTTTTCTTATTAATTTCAGAAAAATACAGCTAAAATAGGAAAGTCAAGCAAAATAATTCATCTTTTGTTTCTCATACAAAAGGTCAAAGAAATTCTAGTCCCAGAGCAACATCAGAGAAGTAATTATAAGTTGACTATTAAATAAAACTGAGTAGTTGGAATGAGAGAGAATATTAATTACAAATAATTAACTAAACCCCAGGATAAAAACTCTTTGCATCACAGATAAACCTGTGCTTTCTCCATTAGGTAAAGTTTTCCATTGGAGCAATAAGCTATTCTAAAAAATCCTTATATAAAACCAGTATATGGATGAAGTGGAGAATTATGTGTATTTATTTGTGTGTTTCAGTGTATATATGTGTATATGTGCGAGGGCAGGGTGACAGTGGCGATTTACCTGCCATTTATGAGCAATCATGAGATTATTTCCTTTCTCCTTTCAATCCTTTTGAAATCAAGAAAGGCAGATGTAGGCCTTTCAAATTATAGTGTGAAACAAAATAAAATACCGTCAAATTATTTTGTGTGGCAGTTTATGATTGAGTTCTATTCTAAAATAATGATAATAATAGCTAGATATCAAGTAACTGTAAAATACATACTTAGTGTCTCTAACAATGTGTCTATAGCACACTTAGTGTCAAAGATACTATATTTTAGTGTTGAGATAACTTATTATTTATCAGTAGTGATTAAACTGACCATCTGAAACAGGTTAGCATAATCAATAAGTATTTGTTGAATCTAGAAAGGACTGAAAAATGGGAGAAAGGAAAGAAGAAGGAAAGGTAAGAAAGGGAGAGAGGGAAGGAGATAGGAAAGGAAAAGTTAAAGAACAGTATATTGTGCATTGTAACAAGAATCCATCGGAAATTTTAGGCTAATTGTATTAAGTAGACAAATATTTTAATATCAGCTCAGCAAATTATGATCTCAGAAAGAATTCTAGTGATCTTAAATTATACCCTCTGATAAAAAAATCAACCTTACTACAATAAACTCTAAATTATCTAGGTATTTTTGTACTTGGCTTCTATCAAACAGAAATGAATATAAGAAAATCAGTGGGTCTCTGGAACTTAACCTTAAAAATAGTTTTCTGGATATTTCAATGAAATGCTTTCTACCTCTTCATTACTCAGTCTTCATGAGACTGAAAACCCCTGAAGCATTTCAAGACTATGTATTGGCAAGGAAAGTCTCAATTTGTTTTCTTTCTTAAGTCAGGAAAATGTACAAAGAGATTTTTACAACAATTTGGAAATTTTTGAAAACTCTATGCAAAGAAAATTATTCAAGTTAAACAGTATAGCTCAATTCTGCAGCAACTTTTTTGGTCTATCAGGTTTTTCATTACATCTCAGAGCTACAACATCCTTTGGGAAAGAACCCCATATCTGCATCCTTTGACATATTTCATTCTGGTTTTATATTTCTAAGGCATTCATAATTATTTCAGTAATCGTAATATTTTATTTATAGTTTCAATACCATAGGAAGATAGAACTGGTTTGCTGAATCAAACAATTTCTTAAGAATAATTTCACTCTACATGGTTAGCAGTTTCATTAAACTACCAAGCTCTGAAGGGAATATTTAATATTCTACTTTCTGTAATGATTAAATTTCCCATTTAAGGAATTTATTTTTTTTCAAATATCAAGAATAGTACCCCTCAAGTTTGGTCTAGATACTTGAAACTTATGAAGCCACCCAGGAACTGTGTTGTATTCCCTAAAGACGAATACTTTACCCTAACTACAGAATTCCACTACTCCTGGCTGCTGGTGTGTTTTGGTTGTTGTTTTGTTTTTCCCCTTCCACTTCTAACCTGTCTCTCCTTAAGTTTAGGTTGCCAGAAGAAACAGGTGGTGCATGAAGGCTACTTAACAACAGTGCCAATTTTAGCTCCGCAGAAAAGAGGGGTAAAATTTCGTGGAAAGTGATGCCAAGGTGGGACAGAAGTAGGAGAGTTAGAAATGGGCATGATCTTCTTCCACCCTTCAGGTGCCTTTTGCATTTTCTCTTGTTCTGCCTAAATAAACAGTAGAGACTTCTAAAATTGAGACTAACAAATTGTATTATTGATACACTTTTGTGTAAGCCACTGCAATACAGCCTCTCATTTAGTCTTTATAACACTCTTGTGTGGTAGCTATTATCATGCACAATTGATTTAATTAATTAATTAATTTTTATTTTTGGCTGCACTGGGTCTTCATCGCTGTGTGCGGGCTTTCTCTAGTTGCCGCAAGCGGGGGCTACTCTTCGTTGCGGTGTGCAGGCTCCTCATTGCAGTGGCTTCTCTTGTTGCAGAGCACAAGCTCTAGGCACGCAGGCTTCAGTAGTTGTGGAACATGGACTCAGTAGTTGTGGCTCGTGGGCTCTAGAGTGCAGGCTCAGTAGTTGTGGCACATGGGCTTAGTTGCTCTGCGGCATGTGGGATCTTCCTGAACCAGTGCTCGAACCTGTGTCCCCTGCACTGGCAGGCAGATTCTTAACCACTGTGTCACCAGAGAAGTCCCTTTTATGCACATTTTATAAATGAGGTATCTGAGGCTTAGAGTAATGGAGTGACCTAACCAAGGTTGCATAGAGCTAAACAATGACAAAGCTCAAATATAAATAGAGCAAAAAATGGGAGACCAGTTGTTCTCAACTAGGGCAATTTTGCCCTTTAGGGGCATTTGGTAATGTCTAGACACATTTATTATTAACACAACTAAAATAGGGGCACTTCCCACCAAAGAGCCCAGGTAGGCTCCAGTGCTGGGTTGCCTCACGCCAAACAACCAACATGGAGGGAACCCAGCCCCACCCATCAGCAGTCAAGTGCATTGAAGTTTTACTAAGCTCTGCCCACCAGAGCAACAGTCAGCTCTACCAACCACCAGTCCCTCCCATCAGGAAACTTACACACCTCTTAGACAGCCTGATCCACCAGAGGGCAGAGAGCAGAAGCAAGAAGAACTACAATCCTGCAGCCTGTGGGACAAAAACCACATTCACAGAAAGACAGACAAGATGAAAAGGCAGAGGGCTATGTAGCAGATGAAGGAACAAGATAAAACCCCAGAAAAACAACTAAATGAAGTGGAGATAGGCAACCTTCCAGAAAAAGAATTCAGAATAATAATAGTGAAGATGATCCAGGACCTTGGAAAAAGAATGGAGGCAAAGATCGAGAAGATGCAAGAAATGTTTAACAAACACCTAGAAAATTAATGAGCAAACAAACAGAGATGAACAATACAATAACTGAAACAAAAATTACACTAGAAGGAATCAATAGCACAATAACTGAGACAGAAGAACAGATAAGTGACCTAGAAGACAGAATGGTGGAATTCACTGCTGTGGAACAGAATAAAGAAAAAAGAATGAAAGGAAATGAACACAGCCTAAGAGACCTCTGGGACAACATTAAATGCAACAACATTCACATTATATGGGCCCCAGAAGGAGAAGAGAGAAAGGACCAGAGAAAATATTTGAAGAGATTATAGTCAAAAACTTCCCTAACATGGGAAAGGAAATAGCCACCCAAGTCCAGGAAGTGCAGAGAGTCCCATACAGGATAAACCCAAGGAGAAACATGCCAAGACACAAAGTAATCAAATTGGTAAAAATTAAAGACAAAGAAAAATTATTGAAAGCAGTAAGGGAAAAATGACAAAAAACATACAAGGGAACTCCCATAAGGTTAACAGCTGATTTCTCAGCAGAAACTCTACAAGCCAGAAGGGAATGGCATGATACACTTAAAGTGATGAAAGGGAAGAGCCTACAACCAAGATTACTCTACCCGGCAAGGATCTCATTCAGATTTGATGGAGAAATCAAAAGCTTTACAGACAAGAAAAAGCTAAGAGGACTCAGCACCACCAAACCAGCTCTACAACAAATGCTAAAGGAACTTCTCTAAGTGGGAAACACAAGAGAAGAAAAGGACCTACAAAAGCAAACCCAAAACAATTAAGAAAATGGTCATAGGAACATACATATCAATAGTTACCTTAAACATGAATGGATTAAATGCTCCAACCAAAAGACACAGGCTTGCTGAATGGATACAAAAACAAGACCCATATATATGCTGTCTACAAGAGACCAACTTCAGACCTAGGGACACATTCAGACTGAAAGTGAGAGGATGGAAAAGGATATTCCATGCAAATGGAAATCAAGGAAAGCTAGAGTAGCAATACTCATATCAGATAAAATATACTTTAAAATAAAGAATGTTACAAGAGACAAGGAAGGACATTACATAATGATCAAGGGATCAATCCAAGAAGAAGATATAACAATTATAAATATATATGCACCCAACATGGGAGCACCTCAATACACAAGGCAACTGCTAACCACTATAAAAGAGGAAATCGACAGTGACACAGTCATAGTGGGGGACTTTAACACCTCACTTACACCAATGGACAGATCATCCAAAATGAAAATAAATAAGGAAACAGAAGCTTTAAATGACACAATAGACCAGATAGATTTAATTGATATTCATAGGACATTCCATCCAAAAACAGCAGACTACACTTTCTTATCAAGTGTGCACAGAACATTCTCCAGGATAGATCACATCTTGGGTGACAAATCAAGCCTCAGTAAATTTCATAAAATTGAAATCGTATCAAGCATCTTTTCTGACCACAATGCTATGAGATTAGAAATGAATTACAGGGGAAAAAACGTAAAAAACACAAACACATGGAGGCTAAACAATACGTTACTAAATAACCAAGAGATCACTGACAAAATCAAAGAGGAAATCAAAAAATACCTAGAGATAAATGACAATGAAAACAGGACGATCCAAAACATATGGGATACAGCAAAAGCAGTTCTAAGAGGGAGTGCATAGCTATATAAGCCTACCTCAAGAAACAAGAAAAATCTCAAATAAACAATCTAATGTTACACCTAAAGGAACTAGAGAAAGAAGAGCAAACAAAACCCAAAGTTAGCAGAAGAAAGAAATCATAAAGATCAGAGCAGAAATAAATGAAATAGAAACAAAGAAAACAACAGCAAATATCAATAAAACTAAAAGCTGGTTCTTTGAGAAGATAAACAAAATTGATAAAACATTAGCCAGACTCACCAAGAAAAAAAGCACTCAAATCAATAAAATTAGAAATGAAAAAGGAGAAGTTACAACAGACACCAGAGAAATGCAAAGCATCCTAAGAGACTACAACAAGCAACTCTATGCCAATAAAATGGACAACCTGGAAGAAATGGACAAATTCTTAGAAAAGTATAACCTTCCAAGACTGAACCAGGAAGATATAGAAAATATGAACAGACAAATCACAAGTAATGAAATTGAAACTGTGATTAAAAATCTTCCAAAAAACAGAAGTCCAGGACCAGATGGCTTCACAGGTGAATTCTATCAAACATTTAGAGAAGAGCTAACACCCATCCTTCTCAAACTCTTCCAAAAAATTGAAGAGGAAGGAACACTCCCAAACTCATTCTATGAGACCACCATCACCCTAATACCAAAACCAGACAAGGATACTACAAAAAAAGAAAATTACAGACCAATATCACTGATGAATATAGATGCAAAAATCCTCAGCAAAATACTAACAAACAGAATCCAACAATACATTAAAAGGATCATACACCATGATCAAGTGGGATTTATCCCAGGGAGGCAAGCATTTTTCAATATACACAAATCAATCAATGTGACACACCATATTAACAAATTGAAGAATAAAAACCATATGATCCTCTCAATAGATGCAAAAAAAGCTTTTGACAAAGTTCAACACCCATTTATGATTAAAAACTCTCCAGAAAGTGGGCACAGGGGGAACCTACCTCAACATAATAAAGGTCATATATGACAAACCCACAGCAAACATCATTCTCAATGGTGAAAAACTGAAAGCATTTCCTCTAAGATCAGGAACAAGACAAGGATGTCCACTCTCACAACTATTATTCAACATAGTTTTGGAAGTCCTAGCAATGGCTGTCAAAGAAGAAAAAGAAAAGGAATATAAATTGGAAAAGAAGAAGTAAAACTGTCACTGTTTGCAGATGATGATACTATACTTAGATAACCCTAAGGGTGCCACCAGAAAACTACTAGAGTTAATCAATGAATTTGGTAAAGTTGCAGGATACAAAATTAATGCAAAGAAATCTCTTGCATTCCTATACACTAACAATGAAAGATCAGAAAGAGAAATTAAGGGAACACTCCCATTTACCATTGCAACAAAAAGAATAAAATGCCTAGGAATAAACCTACCTAGGGAGACAAAAGACCTGTATGCAGAAAACTATAAGACACTGATGAAAGAAATCAAAGATGACACACAAAGATGGAGAGATATACCATGTTCTTGGATTGGAAGAATCAATATTGTGAAAATGACTTTACTACCCAAAGCAATCTACAGATTCAATGCAATCCTATCAAATTACCAATGGTATTTTTTAAGGAACTAGAACAAAAAATCTTGAAATTTGTATGGAGACACAAAAGACCCCAAATAGCCAAAGCAGTCCTGAGGGAAAAAATCAGAGCTGGAGGAATCAGACTCCCTGACTTCAGACTATACTACAAAGCTCCAGTAATCAAGACAATATGATACTGGCACAAAATCAGAAACATAGATCAATGGAACAAGATAGAAAGCCCAGAGATAAACCCATGCACCTATGGTCAACTAATCTATGACAAAGGAGGCAAGGATATACGATGGAGAAAAGGGAGTCTCTTCAATAAGTGGTGCTGGGGAAACTGGACAGCTACATGTAAAAGAATGAAATTAGCACACTTCCTAACACCATACACAAAAATAAACTCAAAATGGATTAGAGACCTAAATGTAAGACCAGACACTATCAAACTCTTAGAGGAAAACATAGGAAGAACACTCTTTGACATAAATCACAGCAAGATCTGTTTTGACCCACCTCCTAGAGTAATGGAAAGAAAAACAAAAATAAACAAATGGGACCTAATGAAACTTCAAAACTTTTGTACAGCAAAGGAAACCATAAACAAGACAAAAAAACAATCCTCAGAATGGGAGAAAATACTTGCAAACGAGTCAACGGACAAAGGATTAATCTCCAAAATATATAAACAGCTCATGCAGCTCAATATTAAAGAAACAAACAACCCAATCCAAAAATGGGCATAAGACCTAAATAGACATTTCTCCAAAGACGACATACAGATGGCCAGGAAGTACATGAAAAGCTGCTCAACATCACTAATTATTAGAGAAATGCAAATCAAAACTACAATGAGGTATCACCTCACACCAGTTAGGATGGGCATCATCAGAAAATCTACAAACAACAAATGCTGGAGAGGGTGTGGAGAAAAGGGAACCCTCTTGCATTGTTGGTGGGAATGTAAATTGATACAGCCACTATGGAGAACAGTCTGGAGGTTCCTTAAAAAACTAGAAATAAAATTACCATATGATCCTACTACTGAGCATATACCCAGAGAAAAACATAATTCAAAAAGACATGTACCCCAATGTTCATTGCAGCACTATTTACAGTAGCCAGGTCATGGATTCAACCTAAATGCCCATCGACAGACAAATGGATAAAGAAGATGTGGTTCATATATACAATGGAATATTACTCAGCCATTTAAAGGCACGAAATTGGGTCATTTGTTGAGACGTGGATGGATCTAGAGACTGTCATACATTGTGAAGTAAGTCAGAAAGAGAAAAACAAATATCGTATATTAACGCATGTATGTGGAACTTAGAAAAACGGTACAGATGAACTGATTTGCAGGGCAGAAGCTGAGACATAGATGTAGAGAACAAACGTATGGACACTAACGGAGGGAAAGCCGTGGGGGCGTGGGGATGAATTGGGCGATTGGGATGGACATGTATACACTGATGTGTATACAGTTGATGACTAATAAGAACCTGTTGTATAAAAAAATAAATAAAATAAAATTCAAAAATTGAAAAAAAAAGGGGGCACTAGTGGCATCCGGTATGTAGAAGCTAGGGATACTGACAAACATTCTTCAATACAAAGGACAAATAATTATCCTCTGTATAACTACACAGTGCCAATACAACTGGTGCCTTAAAGCACCAATAGTGCTGAGATTGAAAAACCCTGAAATAGATGTGTTCAAATTCAAGGCTCAGTGTTCTTATCATATCACTGTTTCCTCCTCTGAGGCTAATAATGAACCCATCAAAGCAATAATATGAAATATAGTTTTGAGATACTGTGTAGGATATGTTAAGAGGGATGATCTGGACCAGAACTCAAAACAGAAAGCATAAAATGGAGAACTATTATATCATCATTTATTCAATGCATTTATTAACTCCTCAGACAGCTGTTTGGAGATAGATGGAGTTGTGCAACTAAGATTCAGCCCTGACTTTCAAGTAAAAAGAGAACCTGTATGTGCATGTGTGTGACATATATGTGTGTATACATATATAATGTATGATGTATGCATGTTTGTATAGAGATATATATATAGAAAATAACTATGTAGATAGCATATGCTGACAGCAAGCATGGAATAGGTAATAAACAATAAATGCTAACATTTAAAGATTGCTTACTATGTGCCAAGTGTACCTGTGAGGTAGATACTATTATCATCTCCAATTTACAATGAAGAAACTGAAGTTCAGTCAACTTAGAACTTTCCCCCAAATCACATGTTAAGTTGTAGAGGAGATATAAACCCATTCACCTGGCTTCAGAGTCTGTACTGTAGTAAACCTATATTCTACAGGCTGCAACAGGAATTCCTAAGAAAGGCATTTCTATGAGAAGGCTACACTGACTCAAAGTGGGGAGGGGACACCTCAATAAATTTAGAGGAACAGGAAGGCACTTCAGATAAATGGGAAAGACTAGGAGATAGAAAGGGTGCTAGTTGTGTTTAGGAAACATTGGCTAGAGTGCAGATTATGTAGGGACATAGTGGGAGATATAACTGCAGAGGGACCAAAAGCAGGGAGTATATGCTCAGCAGGTGACCTCACTCCTACTTCAATAAAAAGTCAACATCTGGTGTAATCTACCGTGTCTCATTTCACCATACCTCAGGACTTCACTATCTTTTCCCATTCGTTTCTTTCTTCCTAACAAGGCTGATCCATCTACATGCGCTCTAGATCAGTGATTCTCACACTTGAGTGTGCATAGGAATTAGGTAAAGAGTGTGTTAGTACACAGATTCCAAGGCCTCACTGGCAGAGACTCTGATGCAGTGGGCCTGAGAGCCTGGGAATTCGCATTTCTGCAAGGCTCCCAGGTGGTGCTGATGCTGCCATCACTGGACCACACTTTGCATCACACTGCTTAATCCCACCTCCTCCTGCCTCCTCTGAAATCTTGTTCTATCCTCTATGGAATATGGACTCCATGAGGCCAGAGACTATGCTGAGTTCATCACTGAATACTCAGAACTCAGCATAGTGTCAAGCAGAAAAAATATAGTTAAGTATATATGTGTCGAAATAATGTATTTTCTTTTTCTTCCATGAGTACCTTCCCTTCCACCTGCAAACATGTTTGGGTGTCCTTATGCTGAAAAAAGTTTTGTCTTGATATTACTGCTGTCTTAGGCACCTGGACTGTCATGTTAAGGTTAAGTTTCTCTTGCCAGAAAATGAATTTTAAAATGTATGGTTTTTAGAATTTTTGGATTTTGGAGTTGCAACAAGAGTCTATGGACCTGTAGAGCATAATAATTTCACCATTTAGTAACTGTGTTTCTTGGACAAGTTTCTCAACCTCTCTGTACTTTAGTTTCCTCATCGACAAAATGAGGATAATACTAATTACATACCTCATAGGGTTATTATAAGAAAAAAAAGGGTGTTATATACGACAGTGCTTGACACAGAATAACTGTCCATCATGAAATACATGCTGTGTGAGAGTAAGCTACTGAACCATTTTGTTTAGTGTTTAAAATTAATAGGCCCCCAAGAGATAAGTAACAAATGACATAAATAAATACCTGCCCAGAGAGATTGGGGTGTAAGGGAAGGAAATGCAGTCTGGGGAATCACCTACATTGCAACTATTATGTAAGGATACTGGAGGCACCCAGGGAGAAAAGTTCAGGTAATCAGAAAGTCAAAGGCAGGACAAAGAACATAAAGTATTTCCAAACCTTGATGGAATGGATACTAATGAAGAGAGAAAAGGTGAAGAGAAATGAAAATACTATCACAGAAGAGTAAAACAAAGTATAGAACCAAAGTGAAAGACAAGAAATTAATTTTTAAAATATCTTAAAAGGCCCTCAGTTTGACAAAGTGTACTTTGTTTCTAAAGTATTTGTAATTTACCCTTTTAAAATCAAATTTTTATGAAGCATGTCCTCTATGACAGCCATATTCTCATGAATCATGTCTTTGATACTTATGGATGACAGTAGATTTGGTATTATTATCCCCATTTTTACATATGAGGAACTGAGGCTTAGCGCTTAAATAAAATAACTGGTAATTGGTGGGGCTAAGAGTCAAACCCAGGGCTAACTAGTCCATATCTAGATATTTGACTACTTCATGTGACAAGGGAGAAGAAAAAGATCCCAGGAGTGATGTAAGACTTACGTGGAGGAATGATAATTTTACATTCATACCTCTTCCCCTTCCTGGAGAAACTTCTCAGAGAGAAATCTACACCTGCTTACTTTATTTCTGGCCCTTATTTTATATGCCGTCTACTGCATTCTAGCTTCCACCCACAGGACACCTCTGATCTGCTCTTGATAGCATAAAACAGGCCTTCTACATGTCCATATCCAATGGATACTCTTCTTCTCATATTGTATTTAACCTTTCAACAGCAGTCAACCTAGTTTACTATTTTCTCTTTCAGAAAACATTGTCTTCCATTGTGATCTGTGATGGCATAGTGTTCCTCCTACCTTTTTAATTGTGTATTCTCATTTTCATTTTTTGTTTCATCTTCTCCAACTAAACTTTAAATGTTGGAGCTTTTTAGGAAAAAGTTCATCTTTCATTCTCTCTCTTTACTTATTCTCTAGAGACAATATTACCCACTGCCATGGCTACAATTACTATCTATTAACATTTAACAAATTTATTTCTCCGGCCTATATTTCTTGAGACCTACTAGATATCTTTCTTGGGCCTACCTTCCCAATGGCCTACTAGATGTTTCATAAACCCCTTCAACTCTACATGTTCATGGTAGAACTATCTTCCTCCCAAATCTCCTATTTGTTTTGCCAATCTACTCCAAGTCATTATCTCATCTTGACAATTCCAATAATGTTCTAACTGGTCTCTTTGCTTTTGTGATGTTATTTCACTGTAGGTTAGAAAATGAAATTTTTCTAACAGTAACAAAATATCTGAAACAAAAAGGAGAAGAAAAGAAAACGAAAATAAGACTTCATTATCCTTAATAACTGTCTTACTGGCCTCGTCCTTTCAACCACAACAAAGAAATATTTAGGGCATAAAAAGCTAGGTATAATGTTTTTGATTCTACCTTTTTTCCTGTAACGTTGCAATAAAAAAATAACAAATAGCCCAGTCATATTTTTAATTTTATTTCTCAACAAATATTTATTGACTAAATACCATATGCAAGAACTTGCATTAGGTGCTGAGGGACAGTGATAAACATGACAAACCTCCTCTTTGCTCTCATGAAGCTTGAATTGTGGAGGAAGAAACAACCAAAAACACAAATAAAATAATACATAGAATACTACACATTGCTATAAGGAAACAATAGGGTACTGTGAATAAGTGAGAGGAGATTGCTGATTATTCCATAAGGGTCAGAAAAGATAGTTCTGAAAAGATGAGTCTTGCATAAAACACAGTTAGGCAAATATTAAAAGGAAGAATATTCCAGAAAGTGGGAACATTATGTGCAAAGATCCTGCTATGGGGCAAAAGTAAGTAAGTTTAGTATGGTAGGTTGAGTTATGGTTCCAATTCTTTATCCTTACAACCACATCCTTTGTCACATAATAATTCACTTTCTTGCACGAAAGGCAGAGTGTATCTTGATGTTTCTTGACTTCGTACTCTTGATGTTCTTTGATCAGTGGAATAAGGATGGAATTGGTAGTGTGCCAGTTCTGAATCTAATCTTTACAAACAATGTATGCTTTGGCTTTCCCCGTTACACCTCTGCCATCTTCACAAGAAGAACATGCTCTGTCTAGCCCAGCAATCTAGAAGAATGGGAGACACCTAAAGCACAGCCACCTGCCTTATTGGCAGACCTTCAGTTTGAATCAAAGCTGCCCAGCTAATTCCATCTATCTATCCAACCCCCAGTCTACGGATGCATGACCAAGCCCAGCCAAGGTCAGCAGAGCCTCTCCAGCCAACCCACACACACGTAGGAAGAAGCAAATTTTTAATATCATATGCCACTGAAATTTTGTACTTGTTTGTTCTACAGCAATAGCTGGCCAATATAATTGGCCAGGTGTGTAAGACCAAGTTCGGCTTCATAGAACACTGCACCACATTTTGATGAGCCAGAAATGGAGATCAAATTATAGGGGCCAGGGAGGTAAGAAAGGAGAAAAACAAAACAAACATTTGAACATGGCATCATGAAAGCCAAGATAGAAATGTGATTTACAAAGGAGGATTGTTCAACTATGAAAACCTAAGTCCACTGAGTGAGATAAGAACTAATAAGTGTTCACTGGATTTGGGAAACATTTGTGACCTTGGCAAAGTTAATTAAATTGAATGATAGAGGAAAATTCAGAATGTATTGAGATAAAGAATAAATGGGATAGGAAGTAGAGATTTTATTTATAAACAACTCTTTCCTCAAGAGATACATTTTTCTCAGTTTTAAATAAGAAACATACTTCCTTTTAACACATAACATAGTAATTAGCTTGTAGCCATGTTACTTGAATTTAAATTCAGCAGTACTTCTAGATTTCCTAAGGAGTGGTTTCTTAAGAGAGTGTAGCTTTCACTACCAAACAAAACATTTAAAATTATTAAACAGATTTTCAGAGCATGGTATAGTAAATATATTATATTATATAGGTACATATATTTGTAAATAATAAATCAAATATATATGTTAGTATTACTAGTTCAATTTGTATAACAATGAAGAAAGTTTGATATACATTACTACTCATATTCTAAATGAAATACCTATTTTGATGAATTTTACTCTAAAGGAAGGAGAAAATTTATCTCAGGGAAAAAAGCAGCAGAAGAAAAACTGGGATTTTCACAGATGGATGAAACTATATACGGAGGAAACAGTAAACAGTGAAGAACCCTGTAGACAGATGCTGAGATTAGTTTAAAGCCAATAGATGTGAGAGGTAGTTTGAACACAGAGTGAAAAAGAATCCTTAATCAAAAAAAAAAAAACTGTACTGACTCTGTTTTATCAAGGCAAACAATGGCAAATTCAAGAAGTATTTGTATCCTATACCTATTAAGCCATAAGAATAAAATGTATTCACACTGAGAAACTAACAGAAAAAAATATGTCTTGTTTTCCACTAGGTAATATTTTTCATAAAAACTTCCGAGAATAAGATTGGATATGCTTACACATACTTTTGATGTGGGAAAACATATATATCAAGGTGCCAAAGCACACCCAGTCAGTTGGTGACATTTCTTGCTTTGAAGCACAAAACCTTTATATTTCTGCCAAATCTATGAATCTCTTTAGCATGGCACCTCTCCGCTTTGATAGTTATTTTGTCAGCCTGCATGGTAAAAGGGTAGATTTAAAAAAAAAAAGAACATTGGAAATATGATACATGATGGTTGAAAGTTATGCTAATAACCGAAAAAAGAAACTGATCAAATCCCTGCATGCAGGTACCTAAAATATCATTTACTCTAGCAGTGCACTTGCCAAGGTCAGTCTAGTTACTGCTGCCCCTGAATGTCCAACATGTCAGCAACAAAGACCAACACTGAGCCACTAATATGGCACAATTCCTCAAGGAGATCAAGTGGTCACTGGATGCAAAGTTAACTACACTAGACATTCTGTCCTGGAAGTGCCAGTTGTTTATCCTCACACAGATGGATACCTCTCCCAGGTATGGATTTGCCTTTCCTGCCTGCAAAACTTCAGCCAGAACCACTAGCCATGGGTTTAGGGAATGCATGATCCTCAGGCATTAAATTCCACATAATGCAGCATCCAACCCAAGGACCCATTTTACAGCAAAGAATATGCAAGAATGGGCCTATAAGGTTGCGATCCACTGGTTACATCTCATACTGCAACATCCAGAAGCAGCTAGTCTCCTCTAATATAGGGATGGCCTGTTGAAGACAGTGTTAAAGTGTCAGCTTGGAAGCAGTACTCTGCAAGAAGTTGGTGTCATCATTCAGGACTCATTATATATGTACTAAATCAGAAAGCTATACATGGCACTGTGATCCCAATAAGAATGCATTGATCTGAGAACTGAGGGGTGCTAGAAGGATTGGCCACTCTTACCATCACTCCCAAACACCTACTTAAAAAATTATGCTCTCTATCCTGGCAACTCTGGTTTCTATAGGGTAGGAGGATATAGTCTCCAAAACAGGGTGCACTCTTGGGACACCGCAAGGGACTCACTGAACTACGAGCTACAGCTGCCATCGTGGCTCTTTGGATTCCTTGTGACCAAGGGCCAGCAGGCAAGAAGAGTCATCATCATATCACCAGAGGCAATAGACACTGATTAGAAAGAGGTAGGGATGCTTTTACAAAACGGTGTTGTCTTAGCTCAGGCTACCGTAACAAGATACTGTAGATTGGGAGGCTTAAACAAGAGGAATCAATTTCTCACACTTCTAGATGCTGATAGCCTGAGAGCAGAGTGCCTGCATGGTTGAGCTTTGACGAGGGATTTTTCCTGGCTCGCAGATGGCTGCCTTCTCAGTGTGTGTTCACATGGCTTTTCCCTGAGGCATGCACATGGACAGAGATCTCTCTCTCTCTCTCCCTCTTCTTGTAAGGTCACTAATCCTATCGGATTAGGACTCAACCCTTATGGCCTCATTTAAGCTTAATTACCCCTAAAAGCCCCATCTCCAAAGACAGTCACATTGAGGGGTTAGGGCTTCAACAAATGAATTTTGGCAGGAGACACAATTAAGTCCATAGGAGGTGATGAAGAGGAATACCTGTGAACCCCAACTGATCCACCTGGATGCACCTTGGCACCTAATTATAACTGAAAAGAACACATGCAGCAACCCTGGCTTGAGAAGCTAGGGATGCCTAACTTTTCAAACAAACAATTGACTCTAAACTATAGAAAATACACTAATGTTTAAAGAAATATGATTTGGGGGGTAACGTCTAATGAGATTATAGTTGTACTCCTTTATCTAGTTTTAACAAATTTACATTAACATTTTGAGTTGTTTGCAGGAAATGTCTCATTTATTTATTTTCTTTTAATTCAACTGAATTCAGTAGAGGTCAATGGAGGGCCCTCATCTGGTCTGTTGCTGGGGAATTAGAACTCAGTTATTTCTGATGTTCCTTCTTTTTTCCAGGGTTAGGTAAAACACTATACTTCTCTATTACCATGGTCTGGTAAATGAAAATGAATAAATAAATCATCAGTTTACAAAACACCTTTAACGTTTTCTTCTTATAGTCACTTCCTCATATCTTTAAGCAGATGACCCAAGATGTCCCTCACACACTAAACATATACAGTGAAAATGTGGCTCTGATCCTGAATGCATAGGTTTCTCGCAACGAGTGACAATGGTAATATAACACGTATCATAATCAAGATGTATCACAAAGCCAAAAACAGAATCAACCCAATTATGCGTCTCCCCACAGAACTTCAGCACTTACCTGAAGCACAAGGACATGTTCTACTCACTGGAGTTTGGGCAGTATTGATTTTTTTCTTCTAAAATGTGTATTGATTTAGATATTTTGCACAGCGTAAAGAATTAATGTGTAAGTTAAGTATGTCTTGTCTCTAAAATCCTCAAATTCTTAAAAGCCACAACTGTTAAAAATATAGATACAGCAACTATGACATACTTATCATACTATATGATGATGGGCAAACTCAAGGATATTCTAGCATAATAAATTGCAAATGTTCGATTTCCTTCAGAGAAATAAATAACTATGAAAGCCTGTGCAAAGCATGCAAATGTAAATCAGTTAAAATTGCACTTTGAGGAAGAAGAAATCTATTTTAAGTTAAAAATATCAATTTATGTCATTAGTCCTTGTGAATATTAAGCAAAACATCAGAAATTTTAAACTTATAGTGGAGAGGAACAACATTTCATAGCAGATGTGAGTTGTCCACAAATTAAGCTTTGCAAGAGATGTCTTATGTCTTTATTTTTTTAATCTAATTAAATTCAGTGCAGGTCAAAAAAAAGCCCTCATCCAGCTGGCCTTCTGGGGAACTAGAGCTCAATTGCTTTTGGTGTTTACTCCAGCGAATCATGTTAAATACCGAGAGTCTCATACAGTGCATTTGAGAGTAGTCCATCTGGTTTTCTCTCATGCTGCTTACCATGGAGATGCCTGTTTGTCCTAGCCAGCAGAGTCTCTTCAAGTCCTTAGGATCCACTGTCCCAGTGGAAAATGGGACATGGAAGTGGATGTTGGGTGGTTTCTGCCTTAAATAGGATGGTAAAAATAAAGAAATTTCACCCATTATGGCCCCAGTGTATTGTAACCAAGAGCAGACAGACATGTGGAGAGGGTAGAAAGATCAGACACATGTGTCCTTGCTTTCCATCTTCCAAAGTGGGAAATGGAGGATGTGAAAGTAGAATGGGAGAAATGCTGAAATGGATGGGGGACTGGAGAGCACTGGCAACGGATATTTTTCTGGGAAAGACACAAACCTCTATGTGTAGCTCAACACAGTCACATCCATCATGATGTGGGAACATTGTATAGCACAAAGGAAGTGTCTAGAAAATCTCTGAAATGCTTCTGGTTCCCAAGCCCTGTATAAAGCATAGGGAGTTCAGGTGTTCTGTGTGCTCCGGTTGAAGAGCCCAGAGAAATTGATAAGTTGGTAAATCTGCAAAGGCCTGGGATCTGGACAAAGCAGCCACCATGTGTGAAGACTTCCTGACCAAGGACAAGTGCCTGAGACAAGATGGCTTCAATAGCTGAACAGGACCAGCAATTACTGGTTCGGAGGGTAGCCCAAATTAGCCACACCACAGCATTTGCCAAGGAGCATAAAAGTTACCATGTGGATCAAAGGTCCAGTCTTCATTCCCCACTCCCCTCAGATACAATTTCATATAAGCCTTATTTGTCACTTAGTCTTCACAACACTCCCGTGCAGTAGTTATTATTATACACATTTTATAGATGAGGTATCTAAGGGTTACAGTAGTGGCGTGAGCTAACCAAGGTTACATAGAGCTGAAAAATGACAAAGCTCAAATATAAATAGATCAATGGTAGACCAGTTGTTCTCAACTAGGGGCAATTTTGCCCTCTGGGGCTATCTATCTGGGAAAGGAATAGGGAGGAAGAGGAAGGGATCTTAAAGATTTGTTTTGACATGAAAGAGACAGAGATTAAGTTATCAGATTGGAATGAGTTCAACAGATTGAACTACATCTAGTTAGTTTTTTTTCTGGAATAGATACAAAAGGAAAAAGATATATCTGTATATATTAAATATATATAGATTTTTTTTTATCAGTAGAATGGATATATATGTAATGTGGTGGTGGGATGTTTTTAAGTAAAGTTAGATATCAATACATTATAGAAAGTAAGCAAAGTATGTTTTCTGTGCACATCTGAGTATAAAATATAAATTTGTTATTCTGTTAATAATAACATGAAACTCTAACATGTAGCCATGACCTTGAGCAACCAGTAGAAGGCCATATTATAAACAGATTGTTTGTGGCACCTTCTCCTTTCTTGGCCACCCACTACTACAGAGAATGCTTTGGCTCCTCTGTTGTTGTAATTCATACTAATCTAGAACTTTTCCAATAATAGGTTCAGATGTCACCCATTCCAAGAGGATTTGCATTTACTAGTGAGTATCTCAGATACAGAAGGCCTTCCAAGCCAAAGAAAGTATAATTTACTAGAAGAATTGTGAGTACTTGGTTAACAATAATAGCAAAAAGTACTATTAATAGAACATTCACTACATGTTAGTCGCTGAACTGAAACCTTTGCATGTCTTTTTGCTAGGTCTGTGAGTGTGTACCAGTGAGGTAGGAATAAGATACTCTGGAGTAGAAGGTCATCCTATGATACTCAACTCATATCACTTGGTGGTGATGAACTTCAACACAGTGTCCTCTGCTTTAGGAGCCATATTGGTGCCAAGAATTTGTGAACAGAACCAGCTAGTTGCTACATGCCATGTTCTTCACTCAAAGAAGAATGGGTGAGGTAAAAGCCTTTGCCAAGTGTAAATTCAAGTGTCTCTTCCAAGTTATTCAACTCTCTTTGAAAGACAAAAGGCACTGGACAATTAAGGATATGATTCTATTAAGGCTTTTGCAATAGTGAGAATGTTCATTAATGAAGAACAGTTTTATAGAGGCAGGTAAACAGGAAAATTATCAGTGAGTCTTACAGGAGTCACGAAGAAGAACAGAGATGGGTCTAATCTGAATCACTGAGGAGAGGTGGAGGTGAGTCATTTTTTGGAGTATGAGAGAGGGTAGGTCCTTTGTTCTTAGGTTAGCCAGTTTGTTGAAACATAAAATGATGAGGAGACTTCAGAAAACAAAATGGTGAGAGGATATCTTAACTGTCTGATGTTTCCTGGAAAGACATGGCTCAGATAAAGATTAGCACAGTTACTTCCTTCTTCACCTTCTTCATATTAGTAAAACAGTTATGAAAAAATAATACAGTGCAGTGTATGTTTGTAGCAATTTCCCCAAACTTCCTGATATCTTGATTAACCTATTTGACCAACAGGACATTCTGTCAGTAATAGGGTTTTGTCTTTCAAGTAGAACATAAAAAATTTCCAACAGCATTTATGCACAGAGAATCCCTATTGTCACAGAAAATATGCCAACTTGAAGACTAAACACAAAGTACAGTAGTGCAGTATAATGCAAATAAGAAAAGGATTTTTAAAAAGAATGAAAATAAATTTTTTTTAATTTAAAATTTATGAATAAATTTATGGAGTTAAATATGAAATATATGGAGATAAATTTAAGAAGAGTTTAAAGGAAGAAAAAGAGATGAAGAGCGGGGGAGGAAAGCTTGGAAATGTTAAATACTAGAGGCAAATCACTTGATGGAAAAGGACCAGTGTGGTACATAATGAAGTTATATCAATACTTGAGGATGTGTTGGGCACTGCAGTGCTTGTCATTTCCCTTACTGGTATGACAACAACCAGTACAAGTACACTATGTCTTGATAAAGCCATGTTATACTCACTGTATGGAAGGGACCACAGCCTGCAAGACCGAAGTTCACACTTGGCATTTGTGAGTCAGCATAGGTGGGTAGAAACGCTAGCAACTCACTGCCTCATTTGTTCTCCCTGCCCTTTATTTTCATAGCAGTAAAGGGCAGGGAAAACAAAATGGTGCTGCTTTGATGGGTTTTACTTTAGCTGCATACTTTTCCATATTAAGTAATCCTATTAGCTCATTAACCGCCTCATTCCTAAATGTGCAAAAAAAAAGACTAGATAGACAAATCTAGATGTATATCAGTGCACTGTCATGAAGATGGTAGAAAAAGAGCTAGAGAAATTGCATCTTAATATAATCTTATAACATAAAAAAATTTCAGGGCTTCCCTGGTGGCGCAGTGGTTGAGAGTCCGCCTGCCGATGCAGGGGACACACGTTCATGTCCCGTGCCGGGAAGATCCCACATGCCGCGGAGCGGCTGGGCCCGTGAGCCATGGCCGCTGAGCCTGCGCGTCCGGAGCCTGTGCTCCGCAACGGGAGAGGCCGCGACAGTGAGAGGCCCACATATCACCAAAAAAAAAAAAAAAAAAAAAAAAATTTCAAACCACCTGCTTTATGAGACAGAATTTAGTCAACTGATACAGTTCTCACTTAAATTTTAGTGTAGGATTTCTTACAAATGATATTCTGGCCCTCTTCCTAACTACACAAATGCAAACACCTGCCATTATACTGAGGCTGCTTAACAATTAGCAGAACAATTATATCAGTTTGACTTCCCTACTATGTCCATAAAATTCTTCAAAATCAGCACAAATGTTTAATTACTGACAGTAAGCCCAACACCGTGTATCTTAGCAGAGGTGATGATCCACTGCTAAACACCATACAATACATTTGAGACAACCTCAGGTCCCACTGCAGCATTTCTTGTCTTCTCTCCTTTCCAACCCTTTCCAAACGAAGCCTTAAAGCTGGCACTCATTTTTTTGCCATGTTTGTTCTTTTCTTTAAAATTACTCATATCCACTCAGTCTATATTAGTAACTGATTTTTTTCTCTGTTAGCATGAAGCCAGATACACTTTGGTTTGAAGGAGCTCTGTGAACTTGGGCAAATTGTGGAACCTCTCCAAGATTCAGTTTCCTTGTATATAAAAGTCGGGTAGACTATCACATATGGTTACTGTGAAGATGAGTAGGATAACATGTAAAATGTGCCGAAGAGTGATGACGTGTGGACACTCACAGTGTCATTTCTCTTGACCCATCCTTTCTTCCCTCTGTTCCTTTCTTTTTGATAAGTTACCTTAAGTTTTAGGAGCCAGTCCTGTAACAAATGTTCAAATTGTGTGTTTCTTCCAAACTGGCAAGAAGTCTAATAGTTGAGAGTATTTTTCTTTTTTTTTTTCCTGCACTGAGGGTTGATGATCAATCAGCATCGTGATTGTGACCACTCTCCATGACAACTGTCAATGCAATGTCAAAGCCATCACTGTTCCTTGAGACCCTCTACTGGGGACTTGAGGATCCCCAGGGTCATTTTAGATGCTTTATCTGTACCACACATTGTAGTTTTATACCACACTTGTTGGTTCTTACCTTTCTCTGAAAATTCTATTTTCATAGCAGTAAAGGGCAGGGAAAACAAATGAGGCAGTGAGTTGCTAGCGTTTCTACCCACCTATGCTGACTCACAAATGCTTGCAGCCTGTGGACCCTTCCATACAGTGAGTACAATGTGGCTTTATCAAGAGATAGTGTACTTGTACTGGTTGTTGTCATACCAGTAAGAGAAATGACAAGCACTGCAGTGCCCAACACATCCTCAAGTATTGACATAACTACATTATGTACCACACCGGTCCTTTTCCATTGAGTGGTTTGCCTCTAGTATTTCTCATTATAACACCATCACCATTTTACCCTGGTTGGCTCATTTTCATCCTTCGTGGCTCAAGTCAAATGTCTCCTCCTCAGAGAGCCCTTCCCTGAATCCTTTTTAAAGTGACCCCCCATTTTTTTTTCTCTCATCACCCTGGCTATTTTCTACATAAAACACCCCAATCTGTATTTATCTTGTTTGCTTGTTGTTTGCTCATTTATTTGCTTGATCTTAGTTTCTCTACCAAATTAGGATGTATGCTCCCTGAGGGCAGGAACCTGTTGTCTTAATTTGTTCCCCCAGAATTAGAGCCTGAGACAAGGACTTGGGAGAAAGTGGCTTACATGAAAAGTGATCCAAGGAAGCACAAAGAAGGAGTGGGAGAAGTGAGCCAGGGAAGAGAGAAAAGCCATTTAATCCGTCTGTTAATAAGCAAGTCACTGATTGGCCAATTGGGATGCACTCTTCTGGAGAACTTCCTAGAAATAGAGTGTAGAAAGTACAGCCAGTTCTGATAGAATGTGGCATATGTGTTCCTAAAAAAAAATCACTGTGCTAAAGAAAACCATGCAATAAAAATCACAGGGCTTATGGAGAAAAATGAAGTTAGGAGCACAATACTCAAAAGCTTCATCAGTCACACATAAAAAAGATAGAATCCTTAAAAATGGTAACACAGGGACTTCCCTGGTGGCGCAGTGGTTAAGAATCCACCTGCCAATGCAGGGGACATGGGTTCGATCCCTAGTCCGGGAAGATCCCACATGCCGCGGAGCAAATAAGCCCGTGTGCCACAACTACTGAGCCTGCGCTCTAGAGCCTGTGAGCCACAACTACTGAGCCCACGTGCCACAATTACTGAAGCCTGTGTACCTAGAGCCCGCGCTCTGCAACAAGAGAAGCCACCACAATGAAAAGCCCACGCACCACAACGAAGAGTAACCCCCGCTCACCGCCACTAGAGAAAGCCCGCTCGCAGCAACAGACCCAACACAGCCAAATTTAAATAAATAAATTTATTTTTTAAAAAATGGTAGTACAGTGTGTCACACATGCTAAAAGTTTAAGAAATACATAAAATCTACAATAAATATGGCATTATACTTCAAAGGCCTGATGTTGGCTTGTGAAAGGGCATGCTGGAAGGGTTGCAGTTTGTGAGTTACTGCAAAGTGGTAGAAGAAGAATTATGTGAACTCTGATAGAAAGTTGGAAGGCTAGGAGTGACTGGGTGTGGTTCATAACATATGCAGGTCACTGGGAGATGTTCGAGGTGTGTGTGTGCACTTTTTTTTTTATTTGGCTTTCGTCAGCTGCATGTTGTTTCCTGCATTCACCTAATCGGGGATTATCATCTTTTTTTTAATTAATTGTTATTGGAATGTAGTTACTTTACAATGTTGTATTAGTTTCTACTGTACAGCAAAGTGAATCAGCCATACATATACATATACCCCCTCTTTTTTGTATTTCCTCCCCATTTAGGTCACCACAGAGCATTGAGTAGAATTCCCTGAGCTATATAGTAGGTTCTCATTAGTTATCTATTTTGTTTTTAGTTATCTATTTTATACATAGCATCAATAGTGTGTATATGTCAACCCCAATCTCCTAATTCATCCCCCCCTTTAGCATCCATATGTTTGTTCTCTATATCTGTGTCTCTATTTCTGCTTTGCAAATAAGATCATCTATACCATTTTTATAGATTCCACATATATGCATTAATAAACAATATCTGTTTTTCTCTTTCTGACTTACTTTACTCTGTATGACAGTCTCTAGGTCCATCCACGTCTCCACAAATGACCCAATTTCATTTCTTTTTATGGTTGAGTAATATTCCATTGTGTATATGCACCATACTTCTTTATCCATTCCTCTGTGGATGGACATTTAGGTTGCTTCCGTGTCCTGGCTATTGTAAATAGTGCTGCAATGAACATTGGGGTGCATGTATCTTTTTGAATTATGGTTTTCTCTGGGTACATGCCCAGTAGTGGGATTGCTGGGTCATATGGTAATTCTATTTTTAGTTTTTTAAGGAACCTCCATACTGTTCTCTATAGTAGCTATATCAATTTACATTCCCACCAACAGTGCAAGAAGGTTCCCTTTTCGCCACACCCTCTCTAGCATTTGTTATTGGTAGACTTTTTAATGATGGCCATTCTGACTGGTGTGAGGTGATACCTCATTATAGTTTTGATTTGCATTTCTCTAATGATTAGTGATGCTGAGCAACTTTTCATGTGTTTGTTGGCCACCTGTATGTATCATCTTTTTTCTTAAAGGATCAGAGAGTAAATATTTTCAGTATTGAGGGCCATATAGACACTGCCACAGTCATAAAAAGGGTTTTTAAAAACCAAACCTGCCTCTGCTGCTCCAATGAAAACTTATTTACAAAAACAGGCAATGGGTCGGAGTTTGCCAATCCCTAATTTAATGTTTCTCATGGAAGAAGTCGTGCTAATAAACAAACAAAAGATTTGGGAATCTGCTCAAATCATTCCTTAATATATTGTGTTGGAACAAATTCACATTTTCAAAACAAGCATTATAGCACAATTGACTGTACGTCAGAATTCTCTCATTGAGGGGATTTCTCCTGATAATGCTCCATTCCCAGTTCTCCTGGGCTGTCAGGAGACAGCCCCTCACAGCCCCTCCCACCCTCCCTATCCCACCCCTCTAGGTGGTCACAAAGCACCGAGCTGATCTCCTTGTGCTATGCGGTTGCTTCCTACTAGCTATCTATTTTACATTTGGTAGTGTATATATGTCAATGCCAGTCTCTCACTTCATCCCAGCTTCCCCTTCCCTGTGTCCTCAAGTCCATTCTCTACGGTCTGAGTCTTTATTCCCGTCCTGCCCCTAGGTTCTTCAGAACCAGTTTTTTTGTTTTTTTTTTAGATTCCATATATATGTGTTAGCATACAGTATTTGTTTTTCTCTTTCTGACTTACTTCACTCTGTATGACAGACTCTAGGTCCATCCACCTCACTACAAATAACTCAATTTCATTTCTTTTTATGGCTAATATTCCATTGTATATATGTGGCACAGTCCATTCTTAATTGAAGCCTTTACCCTACTTGGTCAGACTTAATATTTCCCATAATGCATCATTTTCACAGTTACAAGAATGCAGAATCCTCACAGTTTCTTCCTACTTTCTCTTGTATCTTCCTCTATCTTACTAAGACCTCCTTTACCCTTTCTATTAATTTGGCATATTGCAAACTCAACACACATATTAACAACTCAACATACATTTTCAACCACAATAATCATGTGATTGTACCTTTCTAACCCTCTGACTAAATACATTCTATATTAATTATTCTTAATCTGCTTCAGTGTGAAAGATTTCCCATTTCATCAATACTACTGAGCAATTCCTCTGTCCTATAAGTGGTACTGTGTCATTTGCAGTGAGAGCAACAGATACTCCAAGAGAAACTTACTTATTACTAAAATTTTACTTAAAAAGGGGGTTGTTACAGATGGAATTGTACCTCTCCAAAATTCATATGTTGAAGACCCAGTCCTCAATGTGACTGTATTTGGAGATAGGTCCCTTAAGGAGATAATTAAGATTAAATGAAGTTTTAAGGGTGGGCCTTAATCCAATGACTGGGTCTCTCTCCCCACTGATGCACATAGAAAAGGCAGCCATCTGTAAGGCAGGCAGAGAGGTCTCACCAGAAACCAACTCTGCTGGCACCTTGATCTTGAACTTCTAGCCTTCAGAGCTGTGAGAAGATAAATTTATGTGTTTTTAAGCCACTCAACCTGTGGTATTTCAAATGGCAGGCTGATCATACTAATTAATGCAAGCATCAGGGGAGAAAGAGTTTAAGAAAAGATTTTTCAAATAACAAAACATTCTTAATGTTAAGAGCTGTCAGAAGCAACTATGAACCCAAGTAAAATAATTCAATAAACATTTATTAAGCCCTGAGTCAGGCAGACTTTGCTGATTGTTTTAATCAATAGTCATTATCTACCTTCACACCCCACCCCCCACCATTTTTGCTTTATTTCTAGCAAAACAGGCCTCCTACTAGAGAGATATAGAAATAGGAAAAAATAACATGAAAAATTCAAAATGTTTGATGAGTTGGTTTCACACTGTGGCTTTCAGCAAAGGACTATACAACAGAGAGAAATTCAGCCTAAGGAAGATTGAGCTGAAAGGAGAAACAAAAGAAAATGCAACCTTGAGAAGGAACATGCTTTCTGTCTATAACAGGCCTTCTAAGCAGACTGAATCCCTTCATTTGGTGCTTTTCCAGGCTTATAAAACCAATTTCTCTATCCTTGAGCTGAAGCTCATACCTTCAGAGAATCAGGAAGTAAGCAATTTTGCAGCAAATATGATTATTGAGAGTGAGACTCATGCCTATTCTAGGGCTCCTTCATTGGGCATTCTTCACCAGGCAGAATGCACAAACTTGGTTAAGAAGAAAATCTGATTCGTGGTCATTATTTCCTGGACTCAAGGCAGAGGCCATTAAACTAAAGGTTAGATGTGGGGAGAAAAAGGAGTGTAGTCAAGATCTTGGTTGTAGTTATTAGCCTAACAAATAAGTATTACAGAAGATCGTTAAGTTTTTGAGAAGACTCTATCGATGAAATACACTTAAAGACCTGACAACAACATGTAAATGTTCAATCCTAGGGCCACCGACTCACCACAACAGGAAATGGACTACCAAAGCAGTGTAGACGGAGAAAGAGCCCTCTCTGTTGTGGTCATGGAAGACAATGGAGAAGGAGCCTCTCCCTTGAGAGCAGAGACAATGCAGAAGCCTATTCCCCTGGCAGGCAGGGACTCAACTATTTCTATTCAGCAGGAAATACATGCTGTGGAGAAGACACTGCTACATTTCCTATTCTGCTGTTTTCCAACCAGGTGCCTTTCTTATAGGTATTGTGTTTCTCTTCCACTATTTTATATCATGTGTTGTGGAGCTGGATAAGGAAGTTGTCACAGAGAGGTTAAAGAACTTGCCTAAGTCACGAATTTGGGAGGTACTGAAGCAAAAATTTAACCTTAATCTCCTCATTCCACAGTACAATGCTGGCTTATAAATTTCACAGAAAAGTTGTAAGGAAACCATTCATTTAACTAAAAGGCATATGACAAACTTTGAAATAATTCCAGAAGTTAATAAGCAAATAAGAATAAGACTACTGGGAATGTCCTGGTCATCCAGTGGTTAGGACTCCAAGCTCTCACTGCCAAGGGCCCGGGTTCAATCCCTAGTCAGGGAACTGAGATCTCACAAAGCCATGTGGCACGGCCAAAAAAACCAAAAAACAAAAAGACTACTTATATATATAGAAAAAAAGAACAGCTCAGAAGCACAAAGTAATAGAAATAGATGCCAAAATTAAATATTATAGCTTTAAAAAGCATATATATGTATCTTCAATTCATTCAGTCAACAAGTATTTGTACATACTTATTATACACTAAGCAATATTCTAGGTCCCATGTATAGAGTGATTAACAGACAGAAATCTCTTCCCTCATAGCATTGCATTTTACTAAGAGAACCAGGTGATCCACAAGATAAATTAAGTAAAACATGAAGTATACTTGATAATGGTACATATTAAAGAGAAAATGTGTCAGGAGTATTTAAAGATTAGCAAGAAGACCAGGGTAGCTACAGCAATGAGATTGTTCATATCTGCCCATGAAGTCAGAAGTTACTGAAGAACCAGGGCACGTAAGGCCTAGCACATTAGGGTAGGAATTCAGATTGCTTAAAAAGAAAAAGAAAAATCTAAAAAAAGAAAAATTAAAACAAAAAAGAAAAAACTAATAATAATCAATTCACATGAAATAATTCAAAAAGAACAAAAGAAAAAAAGAAAGAAAGAAATTATAAAAACAAGAGAATGGGTAATGACCTAAAAGTAAAAAAAAAAAAAAGCAAAAGCAAAGCTGGCCTCTCCTACTAGCAACAGGAACTCAGACCAAAATAAGCAAAATAAGCAAACCAGTCAAAGCAGGTCATTTTATATCGAAAATGGTATAAACTGTAATGAAGAGATATACATTGAAATGTTGACAGAAATACAACTGCAGTGAGAGATTTAAAAATACTGGTATCATTCAAAGGCTGAATAAGTAGAAAAAGTGAAAATGATTAAAACAATATAATTAATAAAGAAGAATTAATTCATATAACCTCTTTCTATTATGACCTTAATAGACCGAAAACCCAACTCAAAATAGATGTGTCCCATCAGGATAGATCTGGCTTCAGAGTTCCCTGAGAGAAGGACTTAGATGATGTCTACAGAATCCATTCCCTGACTCTTGGCTGGCTCTCTGCATCATAACTAGGTATCTACACGTGATGAAATGCCTGGTTCTCATGCTGCAGAAGACAGTATGTCTCACCTTTAGGAATCACTCCTCCTCTGATTTGGTCACAAGTATATGACAGAGGAATACGAAAGCTTCTTAGCCAGGCCCAAGTCACGTATCTACCTCTGGGAAAGTTGGGTGGAGAGATCCAAGCTGAGATTCTGCACAGGACTGAGACAATTGTGTTTCCTTACCAGGAAAATTAGAAATGGACACTAGATGCCAAACCACAGCAGAGTCCACTCTCTGGTTGTACATGATTTGTTCCTGGTCTACTTCTCTAACCACTCTCTACCTTGTTCCAGCCAACCTGGTCTCCTTTCTGAACAGGTCATATTTATTCTTATCTCGCAGATGCACTTACTAATGCTTCTGCTCAGAATGTGCACTCACTATTCTAGCTGGTTGGGTCCCTCACAATCTTCGAGTCTTGGTTTGAGGCATCTCTTTAAACAGGGCTTCTTTAACCATTCTCCATGCCTTACCCTTTTTACTTTGTAATATACAACTCTATATTTCCTCCATAGGATGTAACACAATCTGAAAATCTATTTATATGTTTATTATGTGTTTTCCTCTGTTACTTATATTAAGTTTCATAAGTACAGGCCTTATGTGACTTGTTCACTACAGTTTCCCCAGCACTTATAGCAATGCTTGGTACCATATAAGCTGGATATTTATTGAATAAAGAAGTTGATATATATCACATTTTATATTCTGAAAGAACTAAACTTCAAGTGACTTTGGGATATTTCTAACAATAATGATATTTAGTGTTCATCTAAACAGGAAAGTTCAAAATATTTCACAACTGCTTTTTTGCAATGGAAAAATCCTTTTACAGTATATAAGGTCTTATACAGTATAAGGAAAATTGTAATTATGTTAGTTTCCTAGGGCTGCCCTAACAAAGTACTACAAAGTGGTTTACAAAGTGGTTTAAATAACAAAAATGTATTGTCTTACAGCTCTGGAGGCTAGAAATCTGAAATCAAGGTGTCAGCAGGACTGGTTCTCTCTAAGGGCTGTGAGGGAGAATCAATTCCATACCTCCCTCCTAGTTTCTGGTGGTTTGCTTGCAGTCTCTGGTGCTCCCTGACTGGACTTGCATCGCCCTGATCTCTGTCTTCATGTTCCCGTGGTGTTCTCCCTGTATGCATGTCTATCCCTCCACATGAGGTTCTTTTTATAAAAGACCCCAGTCATATTGGATTAGTGACCCACCTTACTCCAACATGACCTCATCTTAACTACATCCACAACATTCTTATTTCCAAATGATGAACATTCCGAGGCACTGAGGGTTAGAATTTCACATAAAAATTTGAGGAGAACGCAACTCAACCCAAAACAAAACCATCATTACATTTCCAGATAATTCAGAAAAAAGCATACTTCCTGACAAAAACATGAAAGGTACCCAAAGCTGTATGTGTCAATTCTTAACTTTAAATTATTTTATTGTGAAAATTAATAATTAAAATCAATGAGATAAAAATGCAACTCACTAAATTAACAAATGATGAAGAAAATTACAAGGGAAGATATTAAACATAAAATGTGTAAAAAGCCGTAAAATTGATATGCAAATGAGAATTTTTTCACCAAAAATTATATAGCCATCTGGCAAATCTAATCAAACAGAGAAACAGATAATACAATCAACAGGAGATGTAATTACAAGCGTAGGCAAGAGACAGTGGAGTAGAAGGACGTGCGCTCACTCCCTCTTGAGAGAGCACCGGAATCACAACTAACTGCTGAACAATCATCAACAGGAAGACACTGGAACTCATGAAAAAAGATACCCCCCATCCAAAGACAAAGGAGAAGCCGCAATGAGACAGTACGAGGGGCACAATCACAATAAAATCAAATCCCATAACCACTGGGTGGGTGACTCACAAACTGGAGAACAATTATACCACAGAAGTCCATCCACTGGAGTGAAGGTTCTGAGCCCCATGTCAGGCTTCCCAACCTGGTGGTGTGGCAACAGGAGGGGGAATTCTCAGAGAACCAGACTTCGAAGCCTAGAGGGATTTGATTGTAGGACTTTGACAGGGCTGGGGAAACAGAGACTTCACTCTTGGAGGTCACACACGAAGTAGTGTGTGCATCGGGAAGGGGGAAGGAGCAGTGACCCCACAGGAGACTGAATCAGACCTACCTGCTAGTGTTGAAGGGTCTCCTGCAGAAGCACGGGGTGGCTGTGGCTCACTGTGGGGACAAGGACACTGGCAGCAGAAGTTCTGGGAAGTACTCCTTGGCATGAGCCCTCCTGGAGTCCGCCATTAGCCCCACCAAAGAGCCTGTAGCCTCCAGTGCTGGGTCGCCTCAGGCCAAACAACCAACAGGGAGGGAACTCAGCCCCACCCATCAGCAGACAATCGGATTAAACTTTTACTGAGCTCTGCCCATCAGAGAAACAGCCATCTCTACCCACCACCAGTCCCTCCCATCAGGAAGCTTGCATAAGCCTCTTAGGTAGCTTCATCCACCATAGGGCAGACAGCAGAAGCAAGAAGAACTACAATCCTGAAGCCTGTGGAATGAAAACCACATTCACAGAAAGACAGACAAAATAAAAAGGCAGAGGGCTACATACCAGATGAAGGAACAAGATAAATCCCCAGAAAAATAATTAAATGAAGTGGAGATAGACAACCTTCCAGAAAAAGAATTCAGAATAATGATAGTGAAGATGATCCAGGACTTCGGTAAAAGAATGGAGGCAAAGATCGATAAGGTACAAGAAATGTTTAACAATGACCAAGAAGAATTAAGAAACACCTAGAAGAATTAAAGAACAAACAAACAGAGATGAACAATACAATAACTGAAATGAAAAATACACTAGAAGGAATCAATAGCAGACTAATTGAGGCAGAAGAACTGATAAGTGACCTGGAAGACAGAATGGTGGAATTCACTGCTGCTGAACAGAATACAGAAAAAAGACTGAAAAGAAATGAAGACAGCCTAAGAGACCTCTGGGACAACATTAAACACAACAACATTTGCATTATAGGGGCCCCACAAGGAGAAGAGAGAGAGAAAGGACCCAAGAAAATATTTGAAGAGATTATAGTCGAAAACTTCCCTAACACGGGAAAGGAGATAGCCACCCAAGTCCAGGAAGCGCAGAGAGTCCCAGGCAAGATAAACTCAAGGAGAAACACACCAAGACACGTAGTAATCAAACTGACAAAAATTAAAGAGAAAGTATTAAAAGCAACACAGGAAAAATCACAAATAACAGATAAGGGAACTCCCATAAGGTTAACAGCTGATTTCTCGGTAGAAGCTCTACAAGCCAGAAGGGAGTGGCACAATATATTTAAACTGATGAAAGGGAAGAATCTACAACCAATATTACTCTATCTGGCAAGGATCTCATGCAGATTCGATGGAGAAATCAAAAGCTTTACAGAGTGGAAAACGCTAAGAGAATTCAGCACCACCAAACCAGCTCTACAACAAATGCTAAAGGAACTTCTCTAAGTGGAAAACACTGGAGAAGAAAAGGACCTACAAAAACAAACCCAAAACAATTAAGAAAATGGTCATAGGAACATACATATCGATAACTACCTTAAATGTGAATGGATTAAATGCTCCAAGCAAAAGACAGAGGCTCGCTGAATGCATACCAAAACAAGACCCATATATATGCTGTCTACAACAGGCCCACTTCACACCTAGGGACACATACAGACTGAAAGTGAGGGGATGGAAAAAGATATTCCATGCAAATGGAAATCAAAAGAAAGCTGGAGTAGCAATACTCATAACAGATAAAATAGACTTTAAAATAAAGAATGTTACAAGAGATAAGGAAGGACACTACATAAGGATCAAGGAATCAATCTGAGAAGAAGATATAACAATTATAAATACATATGCACCCAACAGAGGAGCACTTCAATACATAAGGCAAATGCTAACAGCTATAAAAGAGGAAATTGACAGTAACACAGTAATAGTCAGGGACTTTAACACCTCACTTACACCAATGGACAGATCATCCAGACAGAAACTTAATAAGGAAACACAAACTTTAAATGACACAATAGACCAGATAGATTTCAGTGATATTTATAGGACATTCCATCCAAAAACAGCAGATTACACTTTCTCCTCAAGTGCACATGGAAAATTCTCCAGGATATATCACAACTTGGTCATAAATCAAGTCTTGGTAAATTTAAGAATATTGAAATCATATCAAGCATCTTTTCTGACCACAATGCTATGAGATTAGAAATCAATTACGGGGGAAAAAAACATAAAAATCACAAACACATGGGGCTAAACAACACATTACTAAATAACCAACAGATCATTGAAGAAATCAAAGAGGAAATCAAAAATTACCTAGAAACAAACGACAACAAAAACACAACCATCCAAAACCTATGGGATGCAGCAAATGCAGTTCTAAAAGGGAAATATATAGCAATACAATCCTACCTCAAGAAACAAGAAAAATCGCAAATAAACAATCTAACCTTACACCTAAAAGAACTAGAGAAAGAAGAACAAACAAAACCCAAAGTTAGCAGAAAGAAAGAAATCGACAGATGAATGATAAAGAATATGTACAAAGGAATATTACTCAACCATAAAAAGGAACAAAATTGGGTCATTTGTAGAGACATTGATGGACCTAGAGTTTGTCATACAGAGTGAAGTAAGTCAGAAAGAAAAAAACAAATATTGTATACTAACACATTTATGTGGAATCTAGAAAAACGGTACAGATGAACCAGTTTGCAAGGCAGAAACAGAGACATGGATATAGAGAACAAACGTATGGACATCAAGGGGGAAAAGCAGGGACAGGGGTGGTAGGATGAATTGGGAGATTGGGATTGACATATACACACTGATATTTATAAAATAGATAACTAATAAGAACCTGCTGTATTAAAAAAATTAAAATAAAATTCAAAAAGTAAAAAAGTGTAGGCAAAATACTATAAAAAGTATAATTTATATTTTATATAATTATATGCAGAATATTAAGTTTGAGTAAAATGAAAAATTTTCTATAATTATATATGAAATATATCAAATACATTTATATATCATATAAATATATTTGTATTACTTATACAGAGAGAGAGAAAAAGAGATAACTAATAAAACAGCAAAATTTTTAAAAGTCAGGTATCAATTCAAGAATGCTCTCCAGAGGTAGACAATTTTATAAACAATATATTCAAAGTTTAAAGGCACAACTAATTCCAATGTTGTGTAATTTGTTTAAGTACAAATAAAGGTGTGGAAGGTGTTTATTTCATAACTCAGCTGATTGTCTATATCTCATTGAATATCAGATAAAAAAGTGCATTTCAAAAGTAAAGCATCATTAACAAAGGATTTATTACCTATCTGGAAGACTAAGCAGTTTGAAATTACTAAGAGAATTCTCTAATTGTCTGGGCACATAAATATCAGAAAATTATTAACTTTTGTTTTACTAATAATGCTTTCTTAGAATATACAATAGGTATAAAACAACAAATTCTTTAAATACCTAGAGGCAAAATATGGGGAACATATGAAAAAATAATTTATGTTGAAGAATATATGAGTTTAATTTATTGGCTTAAATTAATCAAAACCAAAATCTTCACCAAGTATCGTTTCTGGTTAAAGTAGACAGATTGAACCCACCTCCTTCCTTCTGCTCCCTACTAAAATCTCACTAAATTACAAGTAAGGAACGTCAAATTAAAAAGCCAAAGAACAGTAGAGTAGAAAACAGCAACCAAATTTTGGAAGCTGGAAAGCAGTTGAAATAGTAGTAATTGATTGGCTACCCTAAGAAAGCTAAACTCACCAAAACCTAATGTATAGGAAGCTGAGAGCAATGTGATTTGCGCTAATGAATCCTAGAAAGTCTCCAAATAGGCTACATTAATGAAATGAAGAATTAGTTGAACACCAGTTTGATAAAATTTATATACTGCAGCTCTTTCTTATGTTACAAATCCAACCAACTATCCTTTTCTAACACCAGCATAATTCCTTTGAACCTCAGTTCTTTATCTAGAAAGTTAGGACAATAATATTACATACCTCCAGAGTTGTAAGTATCAATTGAGATATACATTTATAAAATAAATATATTCAAAAGTATATATATTCTAGTCACTTAACATATTTTAAAATCAGGACGCGGTTGTTTTCTTTTAAAAAGTGGTTATTTACCTTAATTTTGAGACCTTATGTAAGTCTGTGTCTCTTGACTTCAGTTTCTTTATGTTTAAAATGTGAGTATAGGGTGATGTTTACTAAGAACCTCTCTTGTTCTAAGGAAGTCATGATATAAATACTTCATTATAAATAAAGATTTTTAAAATGTGATCTTAATAGAAAACAATAAAGTAAGTAACCATTAATAAATGGCTACAAAAGCATAAGTGTTGGAACACAGTGGCAATGCCAGGTACTTGCTAAGGAGTTTTGGGTGCTTGTGACTGCCCCCAGAAGAAAAAAATGTATAAGCTAGAAGAAAAACTAGTCAAAACAGTGTAAAAAATAGTGTCGACTAGTATGTTTTAACCTCACCTGATATCCCTTTGGAACAGGGGACTTCTGGAAGAAAACGGTGCTGTGAAGCTTCTGTGACCAGCAGAGAAAGACCCCGCCCCACCATACCTTCTCACTGAGTACGTTAATTGGGAACATTTCCCCCACTACCACTCTTATCTAACTTGAGGAAGAATTTTTTTCTCAACAAACTGGTCACCTCTCTTTGTCATTAGGAAGGTGAGATGATCTGTTTGATGTGTAAATTTGAGGCAATTAACCAGGCACTTGACTCACCTCTGCCTTCCTTCCTCTTGGGAGGAAGCTGTCAGCTGCAGAAACACTCTTTGGGATGGTGGCCTCTTCCAATTATCCAGGGTTGCCAGCAACCTGCAGGGCAGGGGTGATAGGAACATTCGTTTTCCAAATGAACAGATCTACTACCAAAATCTGTTCATTATCAGTAACAAAGGCAATATTTTGGCTCCCATGCTATCATTCTTTCTTTATTTCTCAAATTATTCAGAACTGGGTAAGAAAGAATGATGCTGTTTAAGAGGACTTTTTGGAAATCCCAACAAGAATACCCCTGGAATGTTCTAAGGAATAACAGATATTTATTTAGAGACTAATGGATGGAAGCAGGTGATGAGGAAAGAGGGGAAGGACAGTGTAATCCACCCCTGCACACCACCTGAGCCACCATCAAAAAGTCACTTTATTATCAGTCATGAAAAGTAAAAAAAAGGCTTAGAAGAGTCAGCAAAGCATGTTTAATAACTGAGCTAAGTTAAATTAGCTGTACACACATCCCAAAAAATAAGGCCTCAAGGTACATTTCAAGATTGATAACAGAATTGTTAGGGAACCGTTGACCAAAACTGCCCGCCTTGGCCAGGCAGGATGATAACTGCTTTCCTGAGTTGTCTCACAACAGGAGGTCCTGATAAAGAACACGGTGCTGCCACCGAGAGAATTCGGGAGGGGCCGAAAGGAGGAGGGAGGTGATGATATGACCTGCCAACCTCCCAGAAACCCTCACGCTGGAATCCATCTTGGCTGAGAGATGCATGTGCCACCTGGAAGGACCCTGAGTCAGACCAAATATGGGCCAAGTAAGATGACTGGCCAGAGACAACCTGGAAACTAACCCCATTAGCATAAAACCTGAGACCTCAAGCCACATAGCTGAACAGTTCTCCTGGGTTCCCTTACCCTGCTGCTCTCTACTCTGGCGCCTCTTTCCAATAAAGTCTTTTGCTTTGTCAGTACCTGTGTCTCCTTGGACAATTCATTTCCGAGTGTTAGACAAGAGCTCGCTCTTGGGCCCTGGAAGGGGTCCCCTTTCCTGCAACAGACTTATGAGCTATATCTTAAAACTAGCAAGAAGGGGGCTTCCCTGGTGGCGCAGTGGTTGAGAGTCTGCCTGCCGATGCAGGGGACATGGGTTCGTGCCCCGGTCCGGGAAGATCCCACATGCCGCGGAGAGGCTGGGCCCATAAGCCATGGCCACTGAGCCTGCGCATCTGGAGCCTGTGCTCCAACGGGAGAGGCCACAACAGTGAGAGGCCCCCGTACCGCAAAAAAAAAAAAAAAAAAAAAAACTAGCAAGGAGATTGACATTTAGTATCTTTACACTTATTTAGCAAAGGGATGAAAAATTATGGAATTCTTTATCAGTAAGATAGGTCACAATAAAGAAACGTGTATAACTTCAACTCAGACTTAAACCAAACCCAACCTGGATGAAATTGGAAAGTCACAGTCTTAGATTACTTATTTCCTTTCCTGTTTATTTTCATGTCAGTGTCCTCATGCAGTTAAAAATAAAGCAGAATTTTACTTTTCAAAAAAAATCAAATAATAAAGTATATATTATGGTAAGGAATGATAGTTTTAGCTTGACATTTGCTTTTAATTCTCCTAAGTTTATCAGTACATGGAAATTCTATAGAAATAAATGTTGGCTAACAGTTTTTAAAATGACAGTTAAATTTGTCTAATGAGGGTATAGGCTTGCTCATGAGATCATGAGTTTCTCATCATTCCCAGAGTCCAAACAGAAGCTCAGTGTCTGATAATTTGGTAGGGATGCTGATGATTTCCAACTCAATGTTCAACACTAATCTCTTTACATTTTCCTATTTTTAAAATTTGAATTTATAGATATTTCATCATTTCTTCCTTAATCATTGTTTAGGAATACTAAATAACAATCATTTTTCACATCTGTCAAGAAAAGTTTTTTTAGAACTTTTTTCTTTTGATAACTTCCAACTACAGAAAACCCTTTCTTACTGTATATGCTAGTCTCCCTTCAGCCTTACACACTAAGAACTTTTACTTTATTTAAGACTATTTAATATCTTTAACCTTGTTGTTTTAGACTCTCCTTAGTAAAATGTTTACACCATCTGTGAATAATTAATTTTAAGGTGTAACTACAGTCATGGGTTCATAGTCTCACACTGCTAAGAAAGTGAACAAATTGTGTAAATCAGCAGTGGTTTGGTATACACTAATGTTGGAAAGTGAATAGCATAAGGGCTGCCACTCCTAGTCTCTTGACTATTAATCCATTACTCTTTCTTCTTAAGAACAGGCCTTTGACATCCTACTCAACATAAGACAGTAGAGATGGAGTTGATTTGGCCCATAAACAAGCGATAAAACCTAATTGCAACCTAGATTGTACACCATGCCAAACATCTCTTGGTGTGATTTTTTAAACTGAATCGTTGTTGACATTGCCTCTTAAATGTTTCAACATATTTAGAGGATTTGAACAAGAAGATGAATGTGACTTTAGCTCTGGCAGGCAGCCCTTTGGCAAATAAATTACAATAAATGGCATGCACCTGTGGGTGAATTGAATACACTTTACCCCCTTAAACCTGAGGAAGCTACAACTAACAAAATGCCATACAGTATGCAGCATTTGTGTGAAAAATATTCAATCACACTATAAATGCAACTCAAAATTGAGCGAATATTATCGGACAGACAGGTGACAGGAATAGGTAATATGACCAAAACATATTCAATCAAATTCTGCTGTTACTTAATTTTATTAGTGTAACTGTTATTATATAAATAGCACAATTATTTTAGGTATCTTAGATAAAATATGTGTTAAACTATTCCAAAATATAAAACAGAACAGTCACTAACATGCATAGTAGGAGACAGTAGGAGTTAAGATCCAAAACATAACGATAATCCTTTGTGTCCCATATAATGCAATGAGTTCAAGATACAAATTACTGAAAACTGTAGATACATTTTAGCAGAAGCAGCGACAAGCACAATAAATATTAAGAAAGATGAAGACCTGACACTACAATTCCCCAAAAGAGCCCACAGTTAGATATGTACACTTTTCTTCACCCAATGCATTCCTTCTGTTTCTTGAACCAGTAGGTGTAAAAGAAATACCAGGAAGTTCAATATTACTCTACCTGCTTGACAAGTAGGGGCAAAATATTTGACAGTAAACAGGATTTGAAAATAAGACTTGTACTTAGCGGAGGGAGGCAAATGATGAACATCTACCCAGAAAGTGTGATGAATTAGAAAGAAGGCCAGTAGCAAAATAAACACTTATGAAATTGAAATGATAGACTAAGGTGGGAGGGGGAGTCGGGGAGAGAGGGAGAGCAAGAGGCATATGATTAAGATAAAAGACAGACACACACATGTATACACACTATATGTAAGATAAATACTAATAAACACTCATTCCCATCTTCACAGAGAGAAATGCTATAATGGAGCCACATAGAGAGACAGTATCCAAATATCTGATCTAATTGACTGATACTGAAAAGTTCTCAGCCAGCACCATTTTGAGTTAGTGTTACTATTTGAACTCTATTTTGCATAGAAATTCCCCCAAAAAAGACAACTGTTAGGAATAAAAATATGTATACAAATAAAAAAGAAAAAATATAAACAAAATTTTATGAATAACCGATTTAATAACATTGATTTTTTTCTTATAGATAACATGTATTTCAAACTTGAATTGCATAATATTTCTGGTCTATTTTGTAAACAATATTGGGTTGAAAAAATAAAGTGTGAATACAGATTTATCCAATGGGGTATAGTAGCTTAGCTTAAAGGACTATAACTGTGCCCATAGTTCTTAATACTTATCTGTAAAAGAAGAGCCTAATTGTGTAAAAGTATTTTCCCAGAAAATTATTTTTAATCCTCCTAGAGGCAGCCTTTCCATGTATTTGCAAGCTCAATAAGAAAAAGAGGGTTTAAGAAAAAAGGACCAAGCTTAAATAATAGAAAAGATAGGCTACAATGCTGGCATAGTTAGAAAATTCAATGTTTAGGCTGAGATAATTATTATTTCATTCTTTGAACATAGCTGTATTTCTATTTAATTATATTTACTAGGACAAATTTTATAGGGATAGCTATAAGGAAGAATTAATTTTGATCCCTGAAATTTTATATGGAAGCAAAAGAAAATTGCCCAGAAATCACAAGAGTACAAATTTGGTTTTATGAAACTGAGTCTCCCTTCCCATTCAAGGTGAACTAGCTGATTACTCTACTCTCTGGAAGTTAAAGCCGTTTGCAAGTATTCTGAAGAATTTAAGAAGGATTTTGAAAAAGAACATAAAATTACATCCGTCGACACCAATCGTTCCTCATGAATATCCCCTAAACACGCACTTGTTATATGTTTAGCAAATGCTGTTGCACACCATCATCACTGCCTGAAATTTTATTACTGATAGTGTAATTTTGCTAGTCATAAGAAAAGAAATCTTGTGCTTTTTACAGAATCTGATAAAAAACGTTAAAATTCTTCATTATTTATTTCTCCTTTGAAGTCTTAGACATAGTAACTGAAATTGTTCCATGTAGCCTTAGAATTAGCAAACTTGGTGTGAGACTCAGCCTAAAAATCCAATTTTACCACGGAGCTATAAAGTCAAATTCCATATTTCTTTGACTTTTTCCTGTTTTTGTCGACATTTTTCATAGTTCGATTGAACTACTTGAAATTCTTACTATTTATCCAAATACAAACAAAACCAAATGGCTAAAACTCAAAAACCCACTAGAAGGCCCTTTACGTATACCATTCTAATAAGCCAGTAAATTGCTATCATTTATATTTCCTTCTGTCTTCTTTTCATTTTTTAATTGGGTTATTTTCTTCTACTTACAAATATAAATTAAGAAAAGTTTTGGTTTTGGTATGTTGGAGTAGTTTTTACTGATATAACTTCACGATCTCCCAGATAACAATTATAAACTCTAAGCAAAATACTTTTTAAGTAACTATTTGAAGGCATGGGCAATCAAATAAAAACATAAAATTAAGAGAAATTATATTTTAAAAGTGAATTCCACCTTTCACTATACCATATTCCAGTCCACATGGCATGAAGTGACTAAACTCAAGCCGAAAACTGCTGCCTCAGTGGTTTAAGGTTTCAGAAGCTAGAGTTGATGGAAACTGAGAGTAAAACTCCTGGGAAAAAAGAGGACACTGAAAGAATAGGTCCCAAACCTGCATATAACCATCCTCATATCGTTGACTGTGCCCTAAACTGTGCACGTCTGAAGAAGGCTCCAATGATAAAAGTGGAAGTCATCAAGTGTAAGGCTGAATTAACTGGACAGATGCCTCAGTTTCTTCCCACAGAAGAAAGATAAAAATTTTGAGTTTGGGTTCTTCTCAGTGAAACATCATAAGATCATGCCTTAAAGCTATAGATGATGTAGCAGGACTGAAATATCTATCTTGAACAAAGATAAAACAAAAAGAGATCTCTTCTAATAAAGCATAAAACCAAGCCTCCATAATTCAAGATTAACAGCCAATAATTTACTGTCTGAAAAACAAAAATCAACATTCTTCAGAGGAAGTTAATGGAATCCAGAATTTTATTATTATTTAAAATATCCAGATATATTTTTAAAAGTAGGGAAATGTGGCCCATATTTTGTTTTTGTAAAAGTCAATAAAAACAGATTTCCAGATAACCCAGAAGTTGGAATTTCTAGAAAAACTTTAGAGCAGGTATTTAAAACATATTCAAAAATCAAACGGGAACTATTATCAAAATGAGTGAAGATCTGGAGGATCTCAGTAGAGAAATGGGAAATATAAAAAATAACCCAATAGAAATTTTAGAGTTTAGAAGCACAGTATCTGATATAAAAGGTTCACTGAAACTGATCAACAGATGGTTGGAAATGGCCAAAGAAAGGATCAATGTATGTAGAAAACATTCAATGGAAATTATCTAATCTGAAAAACAGAGAAAGGAAAATAACAAGAAAACAAAAGTGCACCAATGATCTGTGACACAAAATCAAGTAATCTGTTATGCGTAATTGGAGTTCCAAAAGGACTCGAGAGAGAAAATAGGACAGAAAAAAATGCATGAGGATTTAAGAGCTAATTTTCTTCAAAATTTGGTGAAGAACATAACCAATAAAGAGCTCAGCAAATACAAAGTAGTATAACACAAATTAGACCATATCTAGACATACAATCAAACTATTGAAAACCAGAAGAAAAAATATATATATTACAAAGAGAGATACAACTCTACAAATGTTGGCTGACATTTCACTAAATACAGTGGAGACCAGAATGTAATGACATCTTTAAAGTGATGACATTAAGACAAATAACAATAAAGACTTCCATTTCTGGGAAGACAGAGTACAGATACTTTTCCTTATTCCCTCCTCTAACTACAGCTAAATTCCTAGATTGTGTGTGTGTGTGTGTGTGTGTGTGTGTGTGTGTGTGTGTATCACATACGTTCATACCTAGAGAGACAGAGAGACACTAAGAGAGTTTTATGGTATGAATTGTGTTTCCTCAAATTCATATTTTGAAGCCCTAAACCCCTGTACCTCAGAATATGATTGTATTTGGAGATACAGCCTTTAAAGAGATGATTAAGTTAAAATGAGGGCATTATGGTTGGCTTTAATCTAATGTGACTAGTGCCCTCATGAAAAGGAAATCTAGACACACAAACACCAGATATATGCAAGACAATGTGAGAACACAGCAAGAAGGCAGCCATCTACCAGCCAAGGAGAGAAGCCTCAGAAGAAACCAAACTTGCTGACACCCTGATCGTGGACTTCTAGCCTCCAGAACTGTGAGAAAATAAATTTCTGTTGTTTAAGCCAGTGAGTATATGGTACTTAGTTAAGACAGTTCTAGAAAACTAAGATAGTTAGATTGATAGACAGGTAGATAAATAAATAGATGATAGATTGTGTGCGTGAGAGAGAGAGAGAAAGAGAAAGAGAAACTCTAAGAAGACTCTGAAAGGCAGCAAGAAGAAGGTAGAGCAGCAGGGACTTCAGGACCTGAGGGACAGCAGGATGGTGAGTTCTCTGGGATTTCTTTTTGCTCATATCTCAGACTTGGAGTTGAAGAAGCTGGTAGCCTACAAAAGCCAAAGAGTGCAGACAAAAAAGTACCCATAAGAGCCTATTCTCTCTAGCCAAGGTACCAGGAAAGGGCAATCTAGAAGAAGAAAATGCCTAGATAATAAGTAATCTACTCCAAACAAAACCGAAAAACAAAACTATGGCCTACCCCATCCACAGCAGCAAAGTCTGAGTGGGAAACCTAGATTTCCACTCTTGTGAGGCTGTAATGAAGGGCTCTAACAACCCCTCTGAGGTAGTGTCAGAGAAGGTCAAGTAAGGAGTTAAGATTTTCATCACCATCATCTAGCAACAAGCTCCCCAGAGTTAATGGATACCACAGCTTAGACTTTCACAGCCACCCAGCAGTAACAAGGGGCCCCTCCCACAGGTGTCATAGCAGGCCCAGTGGAGACTCAGGACAGTCACACAGTGGTAATGAGGCCATCCCACCACAATGTCAGTGGACTCCATAGGGGGAGCTCAAACTCGCATGCCCACCAAAGAGTAACAAGGAGCCTCCACTCCCTTGGTTGTCAATAAAGACCAAGTGGGGAACCTGTACTTCTACCTCCAACTGTTAGTAATGAGGCAACATTCCCCTCCTTTCTCTGATGAAACAGAAAAAGCAAAGTAACCCAGAAGTTTAAATAAGATCCAAAGTCTGAGACCATAATATGAAAACGTCCAGATTTCAATTGAAAAATCACTCCTCATACCAAGAACAAGGAAGATGCCAGACTGAATTTTAAAAGAAAATACAATCATTAGATGCCAAGACCAAACTGACAGAAATGTTAGAATTACCTGACATAAGGGAACCTGAATGAAACCCCAGAGGCTTATGCTGAGTGAAAAAAATATCAAAAAGTACAAAATGTATGATCTCATTTATGCAACATTCTTGAAAAGACAAAGTTATAGAAATGGAGAACAGATTTGTGGTTGACAGTGGTTAAGGAGAGGCTAGAGATGGGAGAAAAGTGGATATGGCTACATAATGGCAACATGAGGGATTCTTGCAATTGTAAATATGTTCTGCATCAGTGGAAGGCCTCAATTAGCCTCGGGGCTGACATTTAATTGGGGAACATTATTTAGATGGTCTGCTACCAAGGGCTCCTGTGATCCATCTGTTTACCAGTGCCTTTATTTGTCTGGAACTATGTGGACACATATATTTGATACTATCTATGCCCATCGGAACACGAGATGCTGTTCTGATTATCTTAAGTCCACGGCACTGTGGCTCAGTGTCATGATGCTGGGAGCCCTGAGCCTGGTGGGAGTGAAGAGTGACCAGACCACTCCCTGCTGCACTGCTCTGACCACTGGAGACCATCTGGCTTGCCAGACTGACACTCTAGACAGCCACAGACCTTACGATTACGGCGGCAATTTACCTCCATCCAAACAACAGAACGAATAGTTTTTTGAAGGGTTGTCCTTGGGAATTGGTGGAAATAAAAAAAGACATACAAAGCAAAGAAAAATATAGATGGTGGAATAAAGAATTGACAAATGAAGTTTATGTAGGAATTTTTAAAACAAGTCATTACAAAACACTCTCGGGTCTTTTGACCACATAATTAGATATGACTAGGCAATCTGTTACTATATTTTAAAGAATTAAGTATCAGAAGATAAAGATTTAGAGCATATTGCTTGGATTTCAGTCCAAGTATCTGCTATCAAAATAATTCCCTATCACAGAACCCAGGGACTCTTCAGGATTTGAGATGACCTTGAGTATTTAAGTTGATGTATTCTTCTGCTTATTATAATTCTCCTCTGAAATAATGAAAATTATTTGAGTTTTGGCACTTTAGAAAAAACTTTTATGTGCAGTAGAATACATATCTAAATGAACGTCTCTGTAGGAAAATGAACTTTCTTTTTAGAGAAAAATAAAAGCTGCTATGGAAACTAGGGGTTTAATGTTCTTTAATGTAACCTTTACTTACTGCCAAAAGCTGTATTTCAGGAAACCATTCTGTTTTTTATATTTTAGGAGAATTTAAATAAGCAAAATGTTTTGCCAACTAGAGAGAAAAAACACATGACAAAACATAAAACAAAGAGGAAGATTATAGATGTAAATGCGACTATACTGACAGTTACATCAAATGAGTATGGTCCAAGTGCTCCAATAGTAAAATGGAGAAGAATAAGACTCGACTATATGTTGTCTACAAGAAATCTACTTTAAGTTAAAGACAAAGATATGTTAAAAAAAAAAAAAGTAAATGGACACGAAGTGATATACCACATAAGCACAAGTTAAAACAAAGTTGGAATGGCTATAAAAATAATTAGATAAAAGTTTTAGAGCAAGGAATATTATGAAGGATAAATAGTGATGTTTCATAATGTTATAGGGTCAATTCATAATTGAATTGGATGAAGGTGGTCAAAAGACACAAACTTCCAGTTATAAGATAAATAAGTACTCATACTAGGGATGTAATGTACAACATGATGACTAGAGTTGACTGCTGTATTGTATATTTGAAAGTTGCTAAGAGAGTAGATCCTAAAAGTTCCCATCACAAAAAAAAATAATAAATTTTTTTTGTATCTATATGAAATGATACATGTTAACTAAACGTATCGTGGTAATCATTTCACAACATATGCAAGTCAAGTCATTATGCCGACCTTAAACTCATACAATGCTGTATGCCAATTATCTCAATAAAATTGGGGGAAAATGGGTCAATTTACCAAAAGACATAAAATCCTAAATATATATGCAACTAATCTTCAAAATTATATAAAGCCCAAACTGTCTTCAACAAGAACAAGTGACCTACTACCTGGTAGATAGTCCATAAGCTTACATTTTTCTAATCCTCCTTCAAATAAACGGCAATGGGTGGAGAGGGAGGCACTAGCAAGGCACATATTTCCTCCCATCGTGTAGGTCAGCACAGAGGCCAAACCTGAGTGCTTACATGGGGAGAAAAAGTTTGGGTTAAAATAAATGGAAAGAATGTAGAATAATCACTGAGGGTAAAGGAATTAACAAAGGAATTATTCATAAGGGAACATCAAACATTATTTTGGTAACTTGAGAAAGACTTAAAGCCAAAAAATAATTTTCTTTCTTAGTTTTGACTCAGATGCTGGTAAGGATGATACATTTTTTTCCATCTATGCTCCATCCTTACTAGAATAAAATGCCATGACCTGGGAGACAGCATAAAGCAACATCGTTATTGGAATGGCTTATGTCATATGCTCCAATGAAATCACAGAAATCCTCCTGATGTCTAAATGGAACAACACTAACATGGTATGTCTTTGGCTCTCATTTTACAGGTTATATTTACTATTAGGACCCCAAATGAGAAGACACCTATGAGAATTTCTTTCCCCAGGTCAAACATCATGCACTCCGTTTTGTGTTAGAACTGAAAATAATTGTGTACCTATAAATTTTAATGAAATGTTAAGAAAATATTATAATGGCAGGCATTAATTGCCTAGTGTCATAGTATTATACACCAATACCTTTAAGGAAAAACGAAAAGAATATTGGTGTTATTGAGGTTGATCAATCAATCCATACAGCTAACCTAGTGGTTTCATACACTAGAGATACAATATCTGCAATTTAGAGAGACTACCTATAGAGGACATTCTGGTATCCACAAAAGTATATATAGGAGTACTCATTTCCCATATGACTTTGTCCTGGGAAACAGGGCGTGTTTGGTTACAAGATATGTTTCCCAATTACACATAGGCAATTAGCGCATAGTAGGAACAACATACATGATGGATAAAAGAACATTTACTACCAGACCAAAGAGTGCTTTATGGGGAATAAGAGAAAGCCTAGGAATGTTTAGATGAACAGAATTTGCTTTAACTAAGAGAGTTCTCAAAAAAAAAAAAAAAAGACCCTGCAAAAAAAGGTGGCTTGGGGAGTATTCAAATTTTATGAGGTAGACATCAAGCTGTTTAGTTTGATGATGCAGTTTTAACTAAATAGTTTTTACAAATGGAACAGTTAAGACAACAAGCCCGAACAGAACAGTGAAGAAAAAGCTTTGTACTATAGCACAAGCAGGAGTTTTAGATATAGTACTTCAAATGAAGGCCAAAAAAAAAAAACAGCCAATCCCATTGGCCTGGTATACAACTGCCAAAACACAGGTAGTCCATTCATGGAACTATATGGATCTCCTTGTTAACACAAGTTTCCAAATGGGGAGTATATTTTACGTAGTCTTTTTTTTTTTTTTTTTTTTTTTTTTTTTTGCAGTACACAGGCCTCACGGGCCCAGCCACTCCACGGCATGTGGGATCTTCCCAGACCCGGGCACGAACCCGTGTCCCCTGCATTGGCAGGCAGACTCTCAACCACTGCGCCACCAGGAAAGCCCCTTACATAGTCTTCTTAACAGCTCTGGCAACATCAATGGACCAGAATAAGATAGCTCAATTGTACAACTTGTGAGTATAGAAAAATCTTTAACTTTTACATGAATACTACCAAAAGACAGTTAGGGGATTCTTAAAAGGCTCTTCCATTTGAATTCCATTTTGATTTGATCCTGTGTGATGAAGGAAGGTACCTTCACTCAGAACACCTAGAACTCCATATTTCACTAACACATCATTTTTGGTTAATAACTGTGTACATAATAATATATGGCACACAGGAAATAGTTATTTCTATTGGGAAGTAACAATAATACAGTCATAATTTCTGATTTGTTTTGTAATGATATTTTTAATATTCATAGAAATGGTGCAATTTGGTACAATTCTGAGATCATTGGTAAAGTCAATTTGATAGGTGAAAATAAGACATGATAATACAGACATAGTTGATCAAATGTACTAGGAAACAGTGAAAATCTGCCTAGGATGCAATCTCAATGGAAGATAGTGGCCTGAAGAGGACTTCTATCTCATTAATAATGTATTAATTATTTATTATAAGCTATAAGCATAAGCTTATAATAAAGTTCAAACTACAGTAGGCAAAGACTGTAAGAAAGGAGTTAAGTTGGTGCAAAAATATGGTAAAATTTGCACAGTAATTGTGTTAGTTTAATTGTCTCCTTAAATTGATACCTATACCTCACTGGTACAGGGTGGATTTATTTCAGCTGGCCTGGATTGATCTCATGCTTATCTCCAGAGCTAGTGACCCTTGGGCAATGCTATGGAACCTATTGTAAAGATAAATAATATTCTGCAACCATGTGTCTGTGAGTTGTTCCAGAACAGGATTTAATAGCTTGACAATACTGTTGAGAAATACTAATTGGATTTATGATTTGCACCTGGTTTCAGTAAATGGTAGTGATAATCAGGGGCTCCACTAGGGCTGGTCACATAACTACAATATGCCTACAAAATCAGCATACTCTAAAAAATCTTCATCATGAGAGACCTTGGGCTTCCTGGTACTAAGGTGCTTCGCTTACAGGCAGGTTGGTAATGGTTAGGGACCTTCAATAATAAAGTTGTTTTGTTGAGTAGAAACTGTTTGAGACCTGTGAGTCCTTGTAACAACCTCACAATTAAGTTGATTAATGTGAAATTAACTCAACTGTATAGTCCAATACCATTTTCTCAAAAACTGATAGAACATAAAGATATAGATGAATTGAACAACACCATCAACTCTGCCAAACTGGCATGTATAGAACATTCTAGTCCATGTTAGGTGACTAAGCATTCTTCTAAAGTGTACACAGAACATTCATCCAATCAGACCATATTCTGGTCCATAATCAAAAGAAATTGAAGAGGATTGAATTCATACAAAGCATGTCCTCTGAACAAAACAAAATTAAACTTATAGAAAGATATCTGGACACTGCCCAAATATTTGAAAACTAAACAACACACTTGGAAAAAACTCATAGTCAAAGAGAAATCACAGGCAAATTATAAAATATTTTCAATTGAATGAAAATGAAAATACCACATACGAAAATATGAGGCACATACTAAAGCCTTGCAGGGAATTTTATAGCATTAAATTAAATGATCATTTTAGGAAAGAGGAAAAGTTTCAAAGCAGTGATTTAAGTTTCAACTTAAGAAACTAGGAAAAAATATCAAACTAAATCTAAAGGAAGTAGAAATAAGGAAATAATAACAGAAATCAGTGAAATATAAAGTGAAACAGAAAATCAAAAAAAGGAGAGAAAATCAATGAATTCAAAAGCTGGTTCTTTGAAAAGCACAATAAATGGATAAAATAAACTGATTTTAAAAAAGAAAAAAATACAATTTACCCGTGTAAGGAATGAAATTAGGGGCATTACCATAGACAACTGATAATAAGGGAATTTTATGAAAAAATTCATGCCAATACATTGGAGTACTTACATGAAATGAACAAATATTTTGAAAGATACAAATTACCAAAACTAAATCAAGAATAGAAAACATAAATAGCCTGTTGCCTACAAAAGAAACTGAATTCATAATTTAAAACCTTCCAAGAAAGAAAACTCTAGGCCTAATGGATTCTCTGGTGAATTTTATCAATCATGTAAGGCATAAATAATGCTAGTTTTGGGCTTCCCTGGTGGCGCAGTGGTTGAGAGTCCACCTGCCGATGCAGGGGACATGGGTTCGTGCCCCGGTCCGGGAAGATCCCACATGCCGCAGAGCGGCTAGGCCTGTGAGCCATGGCCGCCGGGCCTGCGCGTCCGGAGCCTGTGCTCCGCAACGGGAGAGGCCACAACAGTGAGAGGCCCGCGTACCGCAAAAAAAAAATAATAATAATAATGCTAGTTTTACACTAGCTGTTTTTCAGTTCATTTTATAAGGCCACCATTACCCTGGTTTCAAAATTAGACAAAGATACTACAAGAAAACTACAATTCAACATCTCTCACAAAAAACCTTTACAAAATGTTAGAAAATTGCCTCAGGGAGAAGCAGGAGAGGAAGATAGAGAGGAGGCTGAGGGAAGAATCAGCTCCTCGAGCCCCGTTCCGGACACCTGAGGAGTGCGTGCTCTGCAAGGCTTCAAGGACCCCTCAGAGGACACCATCTGTCCCCAGCTGCCCTGCCTCCTCATCTGTTATCACATTTTACAGTCAAAGAGCCACTGGGAAGGGAAAGCTCTCGGGATGGACCTTTGTGTCATGCAGCCAAGCAAGCCCCAATGTCTCTGGACCTGCTGCCCAAGCTGAGCATCACAGCCCCTCACCACCCATGACACCCCACACTTACGACCCAGGCTCTTCCGGACCCCTTCTTAGGTACCTGAAAAGACGGTCCAAATACATGAAGATGGGACGTGGACCACCAAGGTCAGCCTTCCTGAGGGAGGAAACAGCTCTCCCTGACCTGGAGCATGCTCCTGAGTTCCCCTCACAACACCTCACTGACTGTAACTAATCAGTTCAGGCTGCTGCCTGAGCAGGTTCAATCACTCACAATCAGCTGAGTCATTCCACCCCAGGACATTAAGACTGCCTTGCTGCGATCAGTCTCCTGAGATTTTCAAAGCCTTTCAGCTGCTTACAAAGCTCCTTGGCCAACCAGTGACTGCTGGGCGCCCCTGCGCGTAGAAAGGGAGCATGTTGGCTTGTGTCAGTTGGGAATCATCTCATTCAAGGCTCAACACTTTCCAGCTGGAACCCACAAGGCGCAGCCCCCTCCATTCATCCCTATGCACAGTGTGACGGCACAACATAGGTCCCACTCCAGGGCTTCAGACCCCTAGAGCCCTTCAGGTGGGGTTTATCATTGGAGGGGGCTGTTGTCTGAAGGCTGCATATTTAGGCCATGGTGGGGCAAACTCCTGAGTATGCATGAGGTAGGTCTCTGTCTCTCCTCTCTGCCTTCTGAATACTAGGAATGTATTTATTACACTGAAATTCTGACCACTAAGGAGCAGCTGATGGGGAGAAACTGACACCAGAGAAACACCCTTCTCCACAACCACTTCCTCTCTAGCTTTAACATTTACTGGGGCTTCTTGCTCAACTAGGTCCATACCATGATGATTATAAGCTTCCCAACTCCTCTATTCCTCCTAGTGTATTACTTCTTATATCTTCGTTGGAGGGGGGAAAGGTACTTATGATGACAAAACAGTGTGGGAAACTCCAAGTGCAACACAGGACAAGCAGGAAGATATCAGATCTCTTCTAAGACACAGGCTTATAAATTTCGTAATTAAAAAAATTTTAAATGAGGCAAACTCATCACATGGTTTACACTAAATATGTGCAAGCTTTCTGTATCAGTCATAGCTCAAAGTAGGTTTTTTAAATTGAGACAGAATTGACATATAACAGTTTCAGGGGTGCAACATAATTTGATACTGTGATCATTTCTCAATATAAAAATAAGTCTAGTTAACATCACCATGCAGAGTTACAATGTTTTCTCTTGTGATGAGAACTTTTCAGATTTACTCTTAGCAATTTTTAAGTATAAACACAGTATTAATTACAGTCACCATGCTGTACATTACACCTCCAGGACTTATTTTATAGCTGCAAGTTTGTACTTTTTAAACCCCCTTCACCCATTTTGCACCCCTCCAACCTCCACCTCTGGCAACAACCAATCTGTTCTCTGTATCCATGAGATTTTGTTTTTTAGATTCCGCATATAAGATCATACAGTAAAAAAATTAGTTAATATATAAACGGGATAATACATCATGACTCAGTGAGTTCAACCTAGGAATGCAAGATGAATTTTAAAATTTGGGGGTTTTAAGATGAAAACCAATCAATGTATTTCACCTCAACAGACAAAAAAAAAGTAATATATCAGTAGATGTAAAAAAGGCATATAAAAAATTTAACATGAATTCATGATTAAAAACTCTCAGTAAACCAATAATACAAAGGAACTTGAACCAGTAAAGGAATTTGCATAAGACTTCATTTGTATCATACTTTATAATGAAATCCCCTAAGACTGGGAACAAGACAAGGATGTCCACTGTCACAATTTTTATTCAGCATAATGCTGGAAATTCTAGCCAGAGCAATAATTCAAGGAAAATAGTAAAAAGCATTCAGATTGAAAAGAAAGAAGTTAAATCATCTTTATTCAAGATAATCTGAACATCTATATAGAAAAATCTAAAGAATATACAAAGACTACCAGACTTAGTAAATGGATTTATCAAAATTATAAGATATAACGTAAATGTAAAAATTCAACTGTATTTCTATATACTTGCCACAAACAATTGAAAATTAAAATGTAAAAACAAATACCATTTTAATATCATAAAACATATGAATTACATAGAAATAAACTTAACAAAATATGTGTGAGATCTATATACTGAAGTCTATAAAAAACTGCTTAGGGAACTATAGAAGACTTAAGTAAAGGATATATGTATATATACATACATATACATATATATCATGTTCGTTGATCAGAAATCTAATATTACTAAGCTGTTAATGCTCCTCAACTTGATATATAGGTTTTGATGTAGACTTTAAAAACCGGCTTTTAAAATTTATACATAAATGTAGAGGATCTGGAATAGTCAAATGTGTGAAAAAGTAGAATAGAGTTGCAGGACTCTTACTACATGAATTCAGTAATCATTCTAAGGCTACAGTAATTCAGACTGTGTGGCACTGGTGTAAGGGTAGAAATATAGATCAGTGGATCAGAATAGAGAGTCTAGTAACAGACCCATACCTATATGGTCAATTGATTTTCAATAGAAGTAACTCAATGGATGGAATGATAGGTGTGGTAGACTGAATAATGCCTCCTCCCAAAGATGTCCATGTCTTAATCCTCTAAACCTATGAAATATTACCTTGTATGGAAAAAAGAACGTTGCTCATGTTAAGGATCGTTTTTTCTGAGTGGGCACAATGTAATTATTCAGGTGGGCATAATATAATTACCAGGGTACTTACCAGAGGGAGGAAGAAGATTCAGAGTGAAAGAAGGCAATGTGATGACAGGAGCAGACTCAGTAAACTAGATTTGACAGTGTTATACTGCTGGTTTTGAAGATGGAGGAAGTGGCCAGGAGCCTTGGCAACCTCTACAATCTGAAAAAGGTAAGGAAAGGATTCTCCCCTAGAAGCTCTAGAAGAAACCAGCACTGCCAACATCTTGACTTTAGCCCAATAACACTGATTTTGGACTTCTGACTTCCAAAACTATAAGATAATCAATTTGTCTTATTATAAGCTACTAAATTTCTGATAATTTGTCATAGTACTAATAGGAAACAAATACAATAGCCTTTTGAACAAATGGTACTGGAACAACTGGATAACCATATGCAAAAATGAAACTCCTACCTTACCTACACCACTATGAATTTTGAATGAGTAATAATCCTAAATGTGAGAGCTAACGATATACTTCTAGAAAAAGCACCATAGGAGAAAATTGGATTAAGAAACTATTTCTTAGATAGGATACAAAACCATGAATGAACAAACTAAATAAATGGGACTTCATCAAAATTAAAATATTTTGCTCTTTAAAATATACTATTTAGGGCTTCCCTGGTGGCGCAGTGGTTGAGAGTCCGCCTGCCGATGCAGGGGACACGGGTTCGTGCCCCGGTCCGGGAAGATCCCACATGCCACGGAGCGGCTAGGCCCGTGAGCCATGGCCGCTGAGCCTGCGCGTCCGGAGCCTGTGCTCCGGAACGGGAGAGGCCGCAACAGTGAGAGGCCCGCGTACCGAAAACAAACAAACAAACAAAAAAAACATCAGATAGCTACCTCACAGTTCCTAGAATTCCTAAAACAAACCAAAAAATCACACACACACACACACACACACACAAACTGACAGTACAAGTATTATTAGTGACAAGGTAGATAAACTGGAACTCTTATATATGGCTGGTGAGAACTGTTGGCCTGCAAACTGGCCACCACAGTACACGGAGGGCAAGGATCTGAGGCCAAAGAAAGCCAGGCCACTCCAGATTGGTAGGTGGCACGTTTAATAAGCAAGAGAACTTACACACGAGGCTTGTCTTCAGCAGCCGAAAGACGAGATCTCCGCACCGACCGCCAGTCTAAAAGTTTATGTAGAGGCCTTAACTGGGTTCAGTCAGCATATTCGGTCCAGATGGTCTCAACAACACCTTACTCTCTCAAGGTTGCGCTCTTCAAACAGCTTCCAGTGGCGGAAATGGTGGGCGGAATGTACATTCCAAGGACGGGGGAGGGGTGGAGGAGCCTCGAATGGCCCGAGTCCAGCATGCAGGTCAATCAGCTGTCGTGTCCTCTCGGTGACCTCCTCCAGTAGCAATACAAAGAGGTACAGCTAAATTGGAAAATCGCTTGTTAATTTCTTATAAAGTTAAATATAAATTTACCATACAAATTATCCAACTAGCCAGTTGTGTAAGCAGAAAAATGAAACTAATTATCCTTAAAACATTTGCACTTGAATGTTCATAGCAACTTTATTCTTAATAGTTTCAAACTAGAAGAAACTTAAAATATCCATCAACTGGCCCTTAGACAAACAAATCATGGTATATTCATATAAGAAGATACAATGAATAATATTCAGCAGTGGAAAGGAACAAAGTACCACATTTCAAAATGAGCTGTTGTATGAAAATTTTATGCCAAAAAAGAAAGAACGATTTTCCCTATTTGAACCTAAACTAAAAGTGCACAATTTGGCACCTTCTTATGGTTTCTTACCATTTATTTTAGGAGTTATCAAAACACTCAGTTGTTTCATGGTTTGCACTTTCCAAATGTCACAAACAGAAAGTCACTTAGATGAACACGCTAGACCAAAAATCTACAAATTTCAAATTCCCCATTTAACATGTTTAAGGTAAAATTAAATGCCCGAGGCATTTAATTAATAAAATTTCCTGACCCTGGAGTAGCCTCCTCTGACAAATAGGCACATTTTATTTAAAAACAACATAAATATGCACAGATGTGGTTTCTGCTTTAGTCTTTCTATCAAGGGGATGAAACTCAGACCCCTTGTGATAAAGGAGGGGTATGGTTTCTACTGGGAAACTTTGCAATTAAATTGGGTCTACCCTTTAGAAAATTTCAGTCGCTTATACAAACTGTTTCTATTTAGTTTAACACAATGTCCACTATAACTAGCTATATTCTCTTTATATTACACATATTTTTTCAATTCTCTCTTCGTTTAAAAATAAGGGTTTACATTTATAAACCTGTTAGCATTGGCAATTATGTTAATCTATAATTTAATTGTGTAAGAAACACAAATCAAACTGGTTTAAACAAGAAAGAGAGTGTATAGGCTTTCCTAACTGAAAAGTATATGGTATCATTTCAGACACTTACAGTTATAGCCACTCAGATGTTATCATCAGGACTAGATCTTCATCTGCATCTCTCAACTCTTCTCTCTTCCATGTTGTTTTTATTTCCCAGGCAGTTCCCTTCCCAGTCGTGGCCCCCAGAAGCTTGATGCCTGTATCTCAGTGGTTCATGTAAAGAGTAATAACAGTTTCTCTTTCTTAATAGCTTCAGCAAAATGTCCTGAAATAACTGCTGTTGATCTGGTGAGGATAAATCTCTGAACCAGTTACTGTGGAGAGGAAAACAAAAATTCTACTCTTGGCCAGGCGGGTGGTCACGGCTCATTGCTAGAACTGAGGTATGGTTAGTATGTTGCAACCACTTGAACTGAGAGTTACAAAGTTGTGATTTTCAAAAAACAAATCACTATCCTCCTAAGGAAAGTTTGGGATTAGAGGCTACTCAATCCATAAATTAAACAAACATAAAAGAAAACCAACAAACACAGTGGATCCTCTGCAGTAATTGAACAGGATGCTTAAATAAATCCTTTGCACAGAGTTGTTGCTTAAGAAATATTTGTTCACTGAATGAAACACTTTAATGCTTACTTTTTCTGTGTAAACTCCTGTTGCTCTTAAAAATGGAATGGTTTCTCTCAAGATAAACTGATCTTCCTAAACTTTAGAGAGTTTTTCTTTTGGCATAGGAGAATTCTAAGAAAGATCCATGAAAATTACTCTCCTAATTTGTCTTTTGCTTCCATATTTTTCTTCCACTGATACATTCTTTTTGTATATCTAGTAATTAGTGCCAATGCTGTTTCAAAGAAGCTAACTTTCTTCATCCTAGTAAGGCTCTGGAGAGCAGGGCAGGAATAAAGCCACAGAAATGGCCCACCATGTATTCAAAAGATCAGTGATTTAAGACTTACTGTTATAAAACATACCCTATGTATTTCATTACTGTATATTAATTATTATATATTTTATATATTAATATTATTTTATATATTAATAAAAAAAAGAGATTATTGTGAATCAGGTACACTCTCCATCCTGGTTCCTTTTGTTATCAAAAGGAAAACTTTGTCAGAGTTGCTGGCCAGAATTAGGAAAATAATGGGATTTTTCCTCTATAAAACTAGTCTAATTCGTTTTTTCCTCAGTATTTTGACTTCACTATCACAAACCTCCAGCTGACCAGGCAGATATTTTTAAAATCAATAGTAAAGGATATTGGGACTTTGAAATCAGAATTCTGATAAACAAAATTATTTTGACCTCCGAATTCTGATAAACAACATTATTTTGACCTCCGTGAACATCCTTTTCCCTTAACAATGGGTTTTTGAGAACCATAACTTCAAGTGTGAACTCTGCTTGACTTAAACCATCGTACCATCTATTCTGCCCTTAGAACTGGACAGAAGATCCAAATCAGGCTAATGAGATTTTAATCCTGCTATGGGCCGGAGGAAGAGCAAAAAGCTTTCTCTTTCCTGCTGGATAAGAAGAAAAACTTTGATTTGGGTGCTGCTGGCCATTGTTTTATGGCCGCAAAGAAAGATGGTGCTGCAGAACAGAGTCAACAATGGTAAGCCGAGTGAAGAAACAGAGGATAATAGCAAGTCCTTATTTGAGTTCCAGGATCAAGCCTCTCTGAAGGAATATTAGTTATACTAGCATTTGCTTTGAAGAGTCGATAAATCACCTTTATTGTTTAGGCCAGATTGAGACTTTCTGTGACTTGCGACTTAAAATATTCTAATAGATTCCAATTCATATTAGTAAGTATCAACAATTATTTCTTAATTTTTTTAAAAGAAAAAAGAAATCAAAGCACAATCAAAGATATAACACTGGGGACTTCCTTGGTGGCACAGTGGTTAAGAATCTTCCTGCCAATGCAGGGGACACAGGTACGAGCCCTGGTCCAGGAAGATCCCACATACCTTGAAGCAACTAAGCCCAGGTGCCACAACTACTGAGCCTGTGCTCTAGAGCCCATGAGCCACAACGACGCAGCCCGCGAGCCGCAACTACTGAAGCCCATGCGCCTAGAGCCCGTCTCCACAACAAGAGAAGCCACCGCAATGAGAAGCCTGCGCAAGGCAACGAAGAGTAGCCCCCGCTCACAACAACTAGAGAAAGCCCGCTTGCAGCAACAAAGAAACAATGCAGCCAAAAATAAATAAATAAATTTATTTATTTAAAAAAAAAAAAAGATATAACACTGAATATGTCAGGGAACCTGAGTTTTAGTCCCTGATTTCCAAATAGCCAAGCTGTTAGATTTTCCCGGATTTTTAGTCTTTTAAGCATTAACATGGAACCAAAATCCTGTACTAAGCATTTTTAAGGCTCAAATGACACAACCTACATGAAAAGTCTTCATAATATCTAAGGGGTTATCAAAATTCAACTTAATACGGCGTTGATGCTAATGAAAGACTAAGACAAATGTTTCAAGAGCACCCTGGACCACTGGATTTGTCTGACTACTTATCATACTTGGTATGTGTGTGCAGTGAGGGCAAATTTAGGCCAAGTCTCCATCGACAAGAAAAAAAAAAAATCAGGCCGGTTCCCCAGATGATTCAAATAGCAAATTTACCTGCTCAGGGAATGACCTAATTCCCTTCACTTCCCTGGTCACTTGCCTCTAATGGGCACTTTGCTTTATAAGTAGGAAAAGCTTTATCACCATGTCCTGTCCAAAGAGGAGGGGCAGTCACCTCTTTCTCTTCTCTTGACCTTCACTCTCTCTCGGTTGCCAGACTCATGATGGTCTATTGATAATCCCACAATACCTTCTTATATGAATAGAGACTGAAAGAAAATATAAGAACTAAGATAAAAAATCTGGTATTGAATCCAAGAAAGTTTTAAAGTTTTGCCTGGATACAGTGTGTGTCTAGGCCACTGACATAAAATTCACCAAGGGTGGTTATTAGATTATCGGGTCCAGCCTCCATACCCATAGATTCCTGTCTAGTAGGCATGAGACAGAGCCCATGAAACTACAAATTTAATAAGCCTCCCAAGTGACTCTTAGGCACATGAAAGTTTGAGAAACATTAACACAAGTCAAGTCTCAATGCTTTTCCTCCCTTTTATAGCTAATTATTTGGTCCTTATAGTTGATTCTAAAACTGATTATATTATAGACTTTTGAGGTGGTCAAAAATAGTCTTAGGAGATAGTCTAAGTAGTTTCCCATCACAAAGGAACAATGGGGGCTCTACTGTCATGACTATAGAGAAAAATAAATAAGTACCTATATGTTAAATTGACATTTTCTAAGGGAGACCTAGCATAACACATATTTCCAGAGAGGATGTTAAGAAGTTGAGCATATTTAGTGATAAGATACTTTTTGCTATTTGAAAACAACAAACACAATTGCGTTAGTTCTGTTTTTAAAGTAGCAGATCCCAGTTACTTTGCCTGCGAGATTACTCATCCAAATTTTTGTGGGAATTTTTAGCATAGACATATTGTATATGCATGGCACCAGGTTATTTTGGCACAATCACATCAGATTAAAGGTCTGCTGAGACATCCTGTAAATCTAGATAAAACAGCTCCCAATATCTGCAACTGTCAATGACAAAGCTCCAAATGCTCAGTCTTCAGAGCAGCAGCAGTAACTTATGTAACAGTCTACCTATAATTAGTATTTTGGCAAATCACTACAGATACCAAAGAATGTATCCAAACACTGTAAACTAGCTGTGTAAATGCAAGAGAGAAACATGAAGCAAAATAGGAATATAATCACCTAGATGGAAACATCCACCTTATACATATATGCCTTCTAGGAGAAAGATGGAAGGAAGGAAGGAAGGAAGGAAAGAAGAAGGAAGGAAGGAAGGAAGGAAGGGAGGGAGGGAGGGAGAGAGGGAGGGAGGGAGGGAGAGAGGGAGGGAGGGAAGAAGGAAGGAAAGGGAACAAAAACAAATTCCAGGTTTAAAATAATACTATTTTTCAATATACAGGTGAACACATGAAAGTAATTTAATTGTATCCACTAGAACAAACTTTTGAGCCAACAAATCTATAAGATATGTATTTTGCCAATATCAAATGGTTTTAGTATCTGATTCAAACCCTTTGAATCTTATAAAAATTTCAAGTGCTGTATAACACATCTTATCTCTTGATGAGTGAGAATTAATTTCATAATGGAGAGCAATGGTTTCATCCAATTTCCTCAGAGTTCCCTGCAGCATAATTAAACCCCTTCTACAGATAGTGCTAACACCCTTTCTGACCATTTCCAATCATTTTTCCTTCAAGTGTGGGCCCAGCTCCTGAGATCTCTGTTTCAGCTGCCAAGCTGACAGAGGGGAGCGGGGGGATAGAGGGGATGGACTGGACTAATAAATACAAACTAAAACAGGCTTCATCTTGGAGTAGAGTTAGTTTAGGTGTAGTTGATTCAGCAAGAGCACCCAATCTGAGTACCTGCTTCGTGTCAGAACCTGTAGTAAGACCATAGAGTGAGATACTGTCTTTGTTATCAAGAAATTACAATCTGGTGGTGGGATTCTCCTTTCTGTGCTCCACTTCAGGATGACTTGATTCCAATCCTTTGTATTCTGACATTTCAGGACTTTCTTCTTTTGATAATCTTCTGTCCCGCAAGCTTTATTTTTATTACTTTAAGAGCTGTCTTCCTCTTACCTTTCCTTTGTATACAACAATTTTGAAAAGAAGTCATCCCTCAGTGTTTGTATTATTTAACCTTTCCTTAGAGTTTGCTGCTCCCACCATCTCATTGAAATCACTTTTGTCAACGTCCTCAATTACCTCATCAATGGTGATTTTTTTAGTGTTTATTTGAATAAACCTCTCTAGTGCACATTATGCTGCTGTTTGATTCATTCGTTTAACACTTATTGAGTGTCCTTTAAGGGTCAGACATTGCTCCTTGTGCTGGGGATTTAGCAGTGAACAAGTCGGGCAAGTGCCTTGCTCCAAGGAAGCTGACATTTTAAGTGAACACTCAGTTTGGTTATTCATCAAATTCCTTTGCTTCATTGAAACCATGTTGTTGGTTCTTCTACCTTTCTTATCTTTCCACTCCATTCCTTTATAGTATCATTTATTCTATCTATGCCTTAAACATCAACACTCTTTACAAGGTTTTGCCATCAAACTGTTTTTATTCTTCCTCTCCATTCTCTCCAGAAGTGATTTCATCTACTCTACTACCATTTACTGATCCTGACTAAATGTCTATATCCATCCCTGAGATTTCCTTGAGCTTCAGACTTTCACATCCCAGCTGGAAAGCTCTACCTGCATGCCTTGAAGAACCTCCAAATTAATATACCCTAAAGCTTAACTCATCATATTCCTCTGCCTCCAAGCAATATCTTCTCCTGTGTTCTCTGTTGCATCTGGTGATATCATTAACCATCCCAACCTATGCTAAAAATCTTAGAAACACCCTCAACTCTTTTCATTCCCTCAGTTGTCTCTATTCTCTATATACAATTAATCATCAGAATGAGCCCGTTTACATCTTTAGGATTCCTTGAATTCTTCTCTAATTCTTTCTTCATCATCTTTCTCACGGCCTAAGTTTGGACATTTCTAGCCTGGACCATGGCATCACCTTCCTGATGAGGTGATTGCCTCAAATCCATCTCTCACACAACATCCAGACTAATGCCTTTGCTTAATACTCTTGAATACTACCTATCACCCAAAATTCAAGTAAACATTTCTTGACTCACAGTAGGTATGTAGCAAATTTTTGTTAAACTAGATTGCTCTAGGCCATGGTAAATTATTTCCCCCTGTATTCTATATATTTTTGATAAATAGGGCACATACCCATACAGAATAAAACAATAAAATGCCAAAAGGTGGTACATGATTACTAAATAACCATTTTAGTTCTGCCTACAAGCTCTGAGGATTGGGTTTTAGGAGGAATGAAAAGCCAAAACATGATTTTGTTTAGCCAGAGTCCCAAAGCAAGCTAATTTGCCTCAGGACATAATTTATTTATTGGGAAAACTAGCCAAATTCATGATGTCCTGCTATCAGACCAGAAGTAGACATTGCTTAAAAAAAAAATAAAGGTGAGATTTTCCTAAGCTTATTTTAAAAGACACATGTTTCTACAGGCAGTGTATTTTATCAATTCAGATAAGAAAATTTGGAATCACTTCTGTACATAAAGTGTTCTCAGATAAAATATTCACTCGTTAATATTTTAGAATATAAATGGTGATTCTAAAAAATATTACTAAGATGTGGGCTGCCAGCTACTTAATACCACAAGGCCTGTTCTCGATATAAAAACATTAGCAATAACAAAATCACAGAATTCATTAAATAATTTAAATTAAAGCTTTCTGACCTACCCAGCTGCCCCCCTCATTCTTTTATATTAAAGATTAAGTCGGATGTTTACAGAAATTACTCCTCTATTTGTCCCTAGATTCATGTTACTATTATTCTTCATACTCAAACTAATGCGTGCTTCTTCTAGTGATAATTTTTGAATAAGCAGGTTGGGTACCTTTTTTATGTAGCACCTCTAATGGTGAGGTTGTATTGGTATATCGTCATTCTGATGTTGTTGTCAATAATTGATGTATACATTTTGGAAGTATAAAAGATGTGTCATCACAAAAGCTAATAATGCTACCAAGTATATTAGTCAGCAAAAGTGTCAGAGCTAGAGGTTGCCATACTGAATTCTGGAGGTTATTCAACAAAACATGTCCCTTACATTTGACATGTTAATATTACCTTCAGGGACAATAACGTGGCCTATACTTTACATGAGGTCAGCTCATTCCTATCATAAAGTAGAAATCATCTAGGGTTGTCTATTCAATGAGGCATCATGGATAACTTCCTTTTCAGTATATGAACAGCATGCACAATTCTGGATTCTTAATGGAGTCACGTTTTCTAACCATATCACATTAACATATATGAACGAAAATCCTCTCAGGGGAATCCTACAAATTTTTTCTTATTGTTTTAAACACATATGCATATATGTGTATATATGTTTTGAACATATATGTTTTTAACGTATATACACACGTATACATACATATATTTCAAGCATATGAATTCTTAATGTAGAGATAAACATAGCCAATAGTTTCTGTGATAAATTTATAACATCTGAACTCAGCTCCATCATTTTTTTGTTACATAATTTTCCTGAAGGAAAAAAAATAACAAATACATTATATTATCAGAAAATCTTTATTGTGGGTATGACTATCTTCCAGTAACTTGATATTCAAAAGATGATTGAATGGCTAACACATGGATTTCATATATCATTGCTTCTTTGCAAAGTTCAACAAACTCATTTTCAATTGCTACAGTATTGATGGAATTAAGAGAGCATGTAACATATTTTTTACTTTAAGTCCAAAAAACACAGTACTCTTTTCATATTCCTTTGTAATAGCATCAACCTTGCTGGACTGATGCAAGGTCTTGAGATATTTTTACTATAATGATTTCCCTTTCAATTTAGTTAGGATTCACAGCCCTGGAAGGAGAGTGGCCTTAGTGCTTTAGAATCTACCCAAACCACAGGGGGTGTCAATGCTAGAGCCAAGACTGGACTCAGGCAGCCTTACTTACATTATGGCACTCATTACCAAAGGCTGTGATGTTAATTCTCTTTGGTTATAAATACTGTCATTTTTTAAATGTTCCCTTTAGAAAAAAGCTGGAGACCATGGTGTGAAAAGGCTGCATCTGTTCAATACTGTCTGCACCTCCCCTCTTGTTAGGTTCATGTGACAGGCTCAGTTGAATATTTATCTGTGACTAATAAGGACCTCTTTTCTAGACTCCAACTGACTCATTTTGAAAAGTCCGTGATATTGATATTCCAGTTACTACCTCTGGGACTCCTTCTCAAGCTGGAAATAAAAGTATCTGCTGCTCTGTTCATGTTAGACACACGTGTGTGGAAAAAGCCATCAAATAAGCAAAGGCTTTCATTTCTACTTTTTTCAGTCTCATGTAACATTTCTATCTTATTTCTCACTACTACCCTGATAAATAAAATAGATGCACTCTCTTGCCCATACATACCTTTTGTGCTTAAATATTTCCAAACCTTGTTCAAGGTTTCCTCTGCCAGGGATGCTCTTGTCCATATGTTCATAGGTTACTGATCCTTCACGGCCCAAATCAAAGTTCACTCCATCCTCAGTGCCTCCTCTGTTCCCCGTTCCATGGCAGGACACACTATTTCCGTCTTCTGGACCTCCACAGAACTGTATATTTACTTGTGTTGTGGAATTGACTGTTTTATACCTTGTGCAACCTATTGCTCTTGTCCTAATATAGATACTTAGAAATTTTTTACTTTTTCCCAGTCCCCTTTGTATTATAGTTAGTATTGTCCAAATGTTTTCTACTCTTCAAAACTGTACGTTATAACATCATCAAACTGATAACCTTTATTCAACTTTTCCTGGGAGAAGCACATAGTACTAAGCACTTCATATTAACTGATTTTATCCTTACAGCAGCTCTGAAGGTGCTTTTATTATTGCCTTTCTTTAAGAAGGAAGAAATAAAGATGCAAAATACTTAAGCACCTTTCCCCAAAATGCCCAGTAATCCAAGGGCACAAGAAGAATCCAGAGAATAGTCTCTGAACTACTATATACCATATACCTCTATCTTGCAAAGAATAGGAATTAAAGTTCCTACATTATTTGATTAATTCCATAGAAGCTAAATTTTTTTTTTTTTTTTTTTTTTTGCGGTACGCGGGCCTCTCACTGCTGCGGCCTCTCCCGTTGCGGAGCACAGGCTCCGGACTCGCAGGCCCAGCGGCCATGGCTCACGGACCCAGCCACTCCGCGGCATGTGGGATTCTCCCAGACCAGGGCACGAACCCGCGTCCCCTGAATCTGCAGGCGGACCCTCAACCACTGCGCCACCAGGGAAGCCCGAAGCTAAATTTTTAAATCATTTTTATTTATTTGGGTAAATTTTTAGAATTTTGCCATATAATTAGCAGAAAAATTTCCCCTGGAGTCAATATAAAGTGGTGATTTTCAAAGAGCCAACTGCGTTAGAATCACCAGGCACTGGTGTTAAGCTGCAGATTCCTGGGCAGCTTCCTACACCTACAGAATCAATAACTTATGGGAATGTGGGCTTACAAGCTCCCTGCATGAACCTTACACACTTTAAATTTGGGGAAGCTCTAGTTAAAGCAAAGTGCTGTGTGTTTTCTTCCCTGTCTATTGTGATGCGAGTTGACCTTTACCTGGTTATAGGCCATCCCTTATGTTTTCAGGCTTTCTGGTTGCAGGCTATGAAGTTGCTGCTCTGATACACGAGGTTGCAACTTATAGCTCATGCCATTCAGTTACGCAGGGACTGCAACTTAAAGTATCACTGCAAACAGTCTGCCTCCAGATTCTGTGCTCAGACTTGGAAAGTGATAGATCTAACTGAAGCAGAAGCTTCTCAGAGGCCCCCACAGCTGCCATGCTCGTTGCCTCCCCTTTATACTTAGGAGTGAGAATAGGTTTGAAGAAATTATCACAGGCTTCACATATTTACCTTCTAACTAATTCTGGTGAGAGAAGGCAGTTTTATTTTTTTCCCCAGTGACTAATTTTGGGAATTTTTTTTTTTCCATTTAACTTTTCATTCATTCAGCAAACATCAAGTACCAGTATACGCAAGGCATTGCAATAAGAATGATGAATTAAAGATGAATTGAATATGATCTCTGCCAGGGAGGAGATGTAGCAGCCAATCACATGAACAATTAAATTACACCTTGTGAGAACCCAAGAGAAGGAAAACTGCATGGTAGGTGAAGTAAAGAAAGTCAAGAGAGAGAGAAGAGCATTCCATGTAGAAAAAATAGCATGTGCAAAGAGGCTGAGGCAGGCCAGTGTGCTTAGTTTAGTGAACCTGCAAGTAGAAGTTAGGGCCAACCTTTTCTAAAGCAATTTAAAACACATTCTTCATTTTTTCCACAATTGAAATACAAAACACATTTCTCATCTCCTGCATGATAGTTCTTCTTGTTTTTTTTTTTAACATCTTTATTGGAGTATAATTGCTTTACATTGTTGTGTTAGTTTCTGCTGTATAACAAATCATGTTCAGTAAAACCTTGTTATAATGTTCCCATAAGAAATTATTAGCTGAATATCAAATTCTATTTTTGTTTTTAACATCTTTATTGGAGTATAATTGCTTTACAGTGTTGTGTTACTTTCTGCTGTAAAACAAAGCGACTCAGCTACATGCATACGTATATCTCCATATCCCCTCCCTCTTGCGTCTCCCTCCTGTCCTCCTTATCCCACCCCTCTAGGTGGTCACAAATCACCTAGCTGATCTCCCTGTGCTATTCAGCCGCCTCCCACATTGTTAGTGTATATAGGTCAGTGCTACTCTCTCACTTCGTCCCAGCTTCCCCTTCCCCATCCCTGTGTCTTCAAGTTCACTCTCCACATCTGCGTCTTTATTCCTTTCCTGCCCCTAGGTTCATCAGAACCATTTTTTTTTGATTCCATATATATGTGTTATATATGATACTTGTTTTTCTCTTTCTGACTTACTTCACTCAGTATGACAGACTCTAGGTCGATCCAACTCACTACAAATAGTTCAATTTTATTTCTTTTAATGGCTGAGTAATATTCCATTGTATATATGTGCCACATCTTCTGTATCCATTCATCTGTTGATGGACCCTTAGGTTGTTTCCATATCCTGGCTATTGTAAATAATGCTTCAATGAACACTGTGATTCACGTCCCTTTTTGAATTATGGTTTTCTCAGCGTACATGCCCAGTAGAGGGATTGCTGGGTCATGTGGTAGGTCTACTTTTAGTTTTTTAATGAACTACCATATTGTTCTCCATAGTGGCTGTATCAAGTTACATGCCGACCAACAGTGCACATGCTCTCCAGCACTGATTGTAGATTTCTTGATATGGCCATTCTGACCAGGGTGAGGTGATACCTCATTGTAGTTTTGATTTGCATTTCTCTAATGATTAGTGATATTGAGTATCTTTTCATGTGTTTCTTGGCAATCTGTATATCTTCTTTGGAGAAATGTCTATATAGGTCTTCTGCCCATTTTTGGATTAGGTTGTTTGTTTGTTCTTTTGTTATTGAGCTGCATGAACTGCTTGTATATTTTGGAGATTAATCCTTTGTCAGTTGCTTTGTCTGCAAATATTTTCTTCCATTCTGAGGGTTGTCTCTTCATCTTGTTTATAGTTTCCTTTGCTATGCAAAAGCTTTTAAGTTTCATTAGGTCCCATTTGTTTATTTTTGTTTTTATTTCCATTTTTCTAGGAGGTGGGTCAAAAAGGATCTTGCTGTGATTTATGTCATAGAGTGTTCTGCCTACGTTTTCCTCTGAGAGTTTTATAGTGTCTGTCCTTAGCTTTATGTCTTTATACCTTTACGTCTTTAATCCATTTTGAGTTTACTTCTGTGTATGGTTAGGGAATGTCCTAATTTCATTCTTTTACATGTAGCTGTCCAGTTTCCTCAGCACCACTTATTGAAGAGGCTGTCTTTTCTCCATCATATATTCTTGTCTGCTTTATCAAAGATAAGGTGACCATATGTGCATGGGATTATCTCTGGGCTTTCTATCCTGTTCCATTCATCTATATTTCTGTTTTTGTGCCAGTACCATACTGTCTTGATTACTGTAGTTTTGTAGTATAGTCTTAAGTCCAGGAGCCTGATTCCTCCAGCTCCATTTTTCTTTCTCAAGATTGTTTTAGCTATTCGGGGTCTTTTGTGTTTCCATACAAATTGTGAAATTTTTTGTTCTAGTTCTGTGAAAATTGCCATTGGTAGCTTGAAAGGGATTGCATTGAATCTGTAGTATGCTTTGAGTAGTATAGTCATTTTCAAAATGTTGATTCTTCCAATCTTAGAACATGGTATATCTCTCCATCTGTTTGCATTGTCTTTAATACCTTTCATCAGTGTCTTATAGTTTTCTGCATATAGGTCTTTTGTCTACTTAGGTAGGTTTATTCCTAGTTTGTTTTTTTAAATTAATTAATTTATTTTGGGCTGTGTTGGGTCTTCATTTCTGTGCGAGGGCTTTCTCTAGTTGTGGCAAGCAGGGGCCACTCTTCATCACAGTGCACAGGCCTCTCACTATCGCAGCCTCTCTTGTAGCAGAGTACAGGCTCCAGACGCACAGGCTCAGTAGTTGTGGCTCATGGGCTTAGTCACTCCGCAGTATGTGGGATCCTCCCAGACCAGGGCTCAAACCCGTGTCCCCTGCATTAGCAGGCAGATTCTCAACCACTGTGCCACCAGGGAAGCCCTATTCCTAGGTATTTTATTCTTTTTGTTGCAATGGTAAATGGGAGTGTTTCCTTAATTTCTCTTTCAGATTTTTCATCATTAGTGTATAGGAATGCAAGAGATTTCTGTGCATTAATTTTGTATCCTGCTACTTTACCAAATTCATTGATTAGCTCTAGCAGTGTTCTGGTAGCATTTTTAGGATTCTCTATGTATAGTATCATGTCATCTGCAAACAGTGACAGTTTTACTTCTTCTTTTCCAATTTGGATTCCTTTTATTTATTTTTCTTTGATTGCTAAACAGAAGTGTCTAAAACTTCCAAAACTATGTTGAAAAATAGCAGCAAGAGTGGGCAACCTTCTCCTCTTCCCAATCTTAGAGGAAATGGTTTCAGTTTTTCACCATTGAGAATGATGTTCACTGTGGGTTTGTCATATATGGCCTTCATTATGTTGAGGTAGTTTCCCCATTGCCTACTTTCTGGAGAGTTTTTATCATAAATCGATGCTGAATTTTGTCAAAAGCTTTTTCTGCATCTATTGAGATTATCATATGGATTTTATCCTTCAATTTGTTAATATGGTGTATCACATTGATTGATTTACATATATTGAAGAATCCTTGCATTCCTGGGATAAACCCCACTTGATCATGGTGTATGATCCTTTCAGTGTGCTGTTGGATTCTGTTTGCTAGTATCATGTTGAGGATTTTTGCATCTATGTTCATCAGTGATAATGGCCTGTAGTTTTCTTTCTTTGTGACATCTTTCTCTGGTTTTGGTATCCGGTTGATGGTGGCCTCATAGAATGAGTTTGGGAGTGTTCCTCCCTCTGCTATATATCAGAAGAGTTTGAGAAGGATTGGTCTTAGCTCGTCTCTAAATGTTTGATAGAATTCATCTATGAAGCCATCTAGCCCTGGCTTTTGTTTGTTGGAAGATTTTTAATCACAGTTTCACTTTCTGTGCTTGTGATTGGTCTGTTTATATTTTCTATTTCTTCCTCATTGTCTTGGAAGGTTGTGCTTTTCTATGAATTTGTCCATTTCCTCCAGGTTGTCCATTTTATTGGCATACAGTTGCTTGTAGTAATCTCTCATGATCCTTTGTATTTCTGCAGTTTCAGGTATTACTTCCCCTTTTTCATTTCTAATTCTGTTGATTTCAGTCTTCTCCCTTTTTTTCTTGATTAGTCTGGCTAATGGTTTATCAATTTTGTTTATCTTTTCAAAGAACCAGCTTTTAGTATTATTGGTCTTTGCTGTTGTTTCCTTCATTTCTTTTTCATTTATTTCTGGTCTGATCTTTATGATTACTTTCCTTCTGCTAACTTTGGGGTTTTTTTGTTCTTTTTTCCCTAATTGCTTTAGGTGTAAGGTTAGTTTGTTTATTTGAGGTGTTTCTTATTTCCTGAGGTAGGATTGTATTGCTATAAACTTCCCTCTTACAACTGCTTTTGCTGCATCCCATAGGTTTTGGGTCGTTTTCATTGTCATTTGTTTCTAGGTAATTTTTGATTTCCTCTTTGATTTCTTCAGCAGTCTCTTGGTTATTTAGTAGCATATTATTTAGGCTCCACGTATTTGTATTTTTTACAGTTTTTTTTTCCTGTATTTGATATGTAGTCTCATAGCATTGTGGGTGGAACACATACTTGATATGATTTCAATTTTCTTAAATTTACCAGGGCTTCATTTGTGATGAAGATATGATCTATCCTGGAGAATGTTCCATGAGCAATTGAGAAGAAAGTGTATTCTGTTGTTTTTGGAGGGACTGTCCTATAAATATCAATTAAGTCCATCTTGATTAATGTGTCATTTAAAGCTTGTGTTTCATTATTTCCTTTCATTTTGGTTGATGCATCCATTGGTGAAATTGGGGCATTAAAGTCCCCTACCATTATTGTGTTACTGTCCAAATTCCCTTTTATGGCTGTTAGCATTTGCCTTATGTATTGAGGATCTCTTATATTGGGTGCACAAATATTTACAATTGTTTTATCTTCTTGGATCAATCCCTTGATCATTATGTAGTGTCCTTCTTTGTCTCATGTAATAGTCTCTATTTTAAACTCTATTTTGTCTGTATGAGAATTGCTACTCCAGATTTCTTCTGATTTCCATTTGCATGGAATATCTTTTTCTATCCCCTCACTTTCAGTCTGTATGTGTCCCTAGGTCTGAAGTGGGTGTCTTGTAGACAGCATATATATGGACTTGTTTTTGTATCCATTCAGCCAGTCTATGTCTTTTCATTGGAGCATTTAATCCATTTACATTTAACGTAATTATCGATATGTGTGTTCCTATTACCATTTTCTTTATTGTTTTGGGTGTGTTTTTGTAGGTCTTTTCCTTCTCTTGTGTTTCCTGCTTAGAGAAGTTCCTTTAGCATTTGTTGTAAAGCTGGTTTGGTGGTGCTGAATTCTCTTAACTTTTGCTTGTCTGTAAGGGTTTTAATTTCTCTGTCGAATCTGAATGAGACCCCTGCTGGGTAGAGTAATCTTGGTTGTAGGTTTTTCCCTTTCATCACTTTAAATATGTCCTGTCACTCTCTTCTGGCTTGCAGAGTTTTGCTGAATGATCAGCTGTTAACCTTATGGGGATACCCTTGGATATTATTTGTTGCTTTTCCCTTGCTGCTTTTAATATTATTTTCTTTGTATTTAATTTTTGATAGTTTGATTAATATGTCTCCTTGGATTTATCCTGTATGGGACTCTCTGCGCTTCCTGGGCTTGATTGACTATTTCCTTTCCCATGTTAGGGAAGTTTTCAACTATAATCTCTTCAAATATTTTCTCAGACCCTTTGTTTTCCTGTTCTTCTGGGAACCCTATAATTCAAATGTTGGTGCATTTAATGTTGTCCCAGTGGTCTCTGAGACTGTCCTCAATTCTTTTCATTCTTTTGTCTTTATTCTGCTCTGTGGTCATTATTTCCACTATTTTATCTTCCCCGTCACTTATCCGTTCTTCTGCCTCAGTTATTCTGCTATTGATTCCTTCTAGAGAATTTTTCATTTCATTTAGTGTGTTGTTCATCATTGTTTGTTTGCTCTTTAGTTCTTCTAGGTCCTAGTTAAGCGCTCTTGTATTTTCTCTATTTCCAAGATTTTGGATCATCTTTACTATCATTACCCTGAATTCCTTTTCAGGTAGACTGCCTTCTTCCTCTTTATTTGTTTGGTCTGGTGGTTTTTTACCTTGCTCCTTCATCTGCTTCCATATTTCTCTGTCTTCTCATTTTGTTTAACTTACTGTGTTTGGGGTCTCCTTTTCTCAGGCTGCAGGTTTGTAGTTCCCATTGTTTTTGGTGTTTTCCCCAGTAGGTAAGGTTGGTTCAGTGGCTTGTGTAGGTTTCCTGGTGGAGATGATTGGTTCCTGTGTTCTGGTGGATAAGGCTGGATCTTGTCTTTCTGGTGGGCAGGGCTGCATCCAGTGGTGTGTTTTGGGGGTGTCTGTGAACTTAGTATGATTTTAGGCACCTTCTCTGCAACTGGGTGGGGTTGTGTTCCTGTTCTGCTAGTTGTTTGTCCTGGGGCATCCAGCACTGGAGCTTGTTGGCCGTTGGGTGGAGCTGGGTCTTAGCGATAAGATGGAGTTCTCTGGGAGAGCTCTTGCCAATTGATATTACATAGGACTGGGAGGTCCCTAGTGGTCCAGCATCCTGTACTCGGCTCTGCCACCTCAGAAGCTCAGGCCTGACACCAGGCCAGAGCACCAAGACCCCGTCAACCACACGGCTCAGAAGAAAAGGGAGAAAAAAGAAAGAAAAAAATAATTAAATAAAAAAATAAATTATTAAAATAAAAAAAATTTTTAAATAATAAAAAAAAGAAGAGAGCAACCAAACCAATAACAAATCCACCAATGATTACAAGTGCTAAAAACTAAACTAAGATAAACATAAAAATCAGAAACAAATCAGTCACAGACAGCAAACCCTAAGTCTACAGTTGCTCCCAAAGTCCACTGCCTCATTTTTGGGACGATTCGTTGTATGTTAAGGTATTCCACAGATGCAAGGTTCGTCAAGTTGATTGTGGGGATTTAATCCACTCTTCCTGAGGCTGCATGGAAAAATTTCCCTTTCTCTTCTTTGTTCACACAGCTCCTGGGTTTCAGCTTTGGTTGTGTCCCCACCTCTGTGTGTAGGTTGCCGTCAGGCATCTGTTCCCCGCCCAGACAGGAGGGGGTGAAAGCAGCGGCTGAAGGGGGCTCTTGCTCATTCAGACCAGGGGGAGGGTGGGATACGGTAGTTATAATTGGAATGTGAGGCAAGCCGGTGGTGGCAAAGGCCACCATGACTTTGCAACAGCCTGAGAGGCGCCATTTGTTCTCATGGGGAAGTTGTCTCTGGATGACAGGATCCTGGTAGTGGTGGGCTGCACAGGCTCCCAGGGTGGCTGTGTGGATAGTGACCTGTGCTTGCAGATAGGATTCGTGGTGGCTGCAGCAGTAGCGTTAGCATTTCATGCTTGTCTCTGGGGTCCGAGCTGATAGCCGCAGCTCGCGCCCATCTTTGGAGCTTGTTTAGGCAATGCTCTGCCTTCTGTGGGCAGATGGGGAAGGAATCCCCTCTCCTTGCGCACCCCGAAACAATGGTCTCTGCCTCTTAGGCAAGTCCAGATCTTTTTCTGGACTCTCTCCCAGCTAGCTGTGGCGCACTAGCCCCCTTCAGGCTGTGTTTACGCAGCCAACCCCAGTCCTCTCCCTGGGGTCTGGCCTCCTAAGCCAGAGCATCAGCTTCCAACCATCACGCGCCCCAGCAGGTGAGCAGACAAGCCTCTCAGGCTGGTGAGTGCTGGTCGGCCCCGATTCTCTGTGTGGGAATGTCTCCGCTTTGCCTTCTGCAACCCTATTGCTGTGCTCTCCTCCATGGCTCCAAAGGTTCCTCCCCACCCACCCCCATCTCCACCAGTGAAGGGGCTTCCTAGTGTGTGGAAACTTTTCTTCCTTCACAGCTCCCTCCCAGAGGTGCAGGTCCCATCCCTATTCTTTTGTCTCTGTTTTTTCTTTTTTCTTTTGCCCTACCCAGGTACATGGGTATTTGCTTGCCTTTTGGGAAGTCTGAGGTCTTCTGCCAGCATTCAGTAGGTGTTCTGTAGGAGTTGTTTCACATGTAGCTGTATTTTTGATGTATTTTGGGGGAGGCAGGTGATCTCCATGTCTTACTCCTCCGCCATCTTGAAGGTCCCCCCTTATAAGTTCTTTAGGTTCTTCACACATCCTTCTTTGTAAATTGTTCTTCACATTTTTCCTTTCTTTCAAACTGGTTGGCTCAAGAACAGCTACATCTTATAATCTGTTTTATAAGCGTGAGTAGATGTACATATGACTTCATGATCACATTATGCTCATTTGTTAAAAGTTAACAACCCTACATGCTATTGCTGACTTGTATTCGTTTGAAGCAGCCATCATGCAAAGTGAAACCCTGTATAAATATTTTTTAAAAATCATTCAGGTTCCATATCAAAAAGCTGAGGTAATTTAGACAATTTCTGAGACTGTTGCTACTTCTCCAGTGCTATGACTCTTGAACCTGTTTTAGGGCCTATTTAGGATCAAAGGTAATAAAATCACCTCTATTAATCTGTGGTAACCAAAAACATGGAGAGTATAGATAACAAAATCCCCAGACAATTCTTAAAATTGATTTTAATCTATTTCTTACTCAATCTTTTACCAAAACCTTTGAGAAGAAAATTTGACAAATTTTTGTTTCATCTCTCTTTCCCTTCTCTTACTACTACAGGATAGATATATTAATGTCAAGTGAAATTCCCAAAAAAATGATGGCAAAGAAGTGTAGCTGCACCAAAAGAAATAGGTCCTCTACATACTGGATACAGATAATGAGTAATCAATAAGAAATTACTTTCCTGCACCATGTTAGAGGGCTGACCATGTGCTAAGACAGTGATTCATGATATTGGTGTGCATCAAAATTACCTAAGGAGCTAGTTAAAACCAGAAAAGATCAATCTGCAGGAGATTTCATATAGTAAATTTGTGGGGGCAGGGGCTTAGCTATCTATTAGTTTCACAAGTTCTCCAGGTGGTTATGATACAAATCAAAACTTAGCTGCTCTAAGTATAATGATCAGTAATAGCAGATTTCATAAATTTTAGCTATTCAACTCATGTGCAGGATTAAGTAAGGACAGAATTTCGATCTGATTTTACAGACTCTATTACCAGACTGAACTACTGAGTTTTTTGAGTTTTGTTTTTGTTTAATAAATTTTCACCTAATTTTTTAGTTCCATAATGCTATTTAACTTTAACTCTGTTCCATAGAGATCTATAATGAGTTTGGAAAATTTTTAAATAGAGGAAACCTACTTCTTTCTTTTCTTTCTTTCTCTCTGGGTTTGTAGTTCTTATTTTCTAAATAGGCCACCCTCAGTCAAGAAGCCAAAGGGAGTAGTTGCAGGCTTTTCAGAAGTTTCCTGTGCTATAAAAAGAACACAGCGCTATGCCTTCCTTGGGGATCATAATGGGTTTTCACACAGCACCCAGTCATTGATCAGCTGTCTCAAAGATTGCACCAGGAACAGAAGCCTGAGTGAAAAGAATCATCAGTATTGATAAGTCCCTTAGGTTCAGTAAAAAGCAAATTGTGATTTTCAGTTGGTATATTCCGATGATGTGTATTGAACATCTAAGCAATGAAGTGAATCAAATTGTACACACTCAGCATACTTGCCACCAGGCATGTATAATGCTTTAGAGTATACAATGATGAAAAGTTTAAAATGGAATTCCAGAGCAACAAAATCAACAACTAACCGCCAATTTCCTTAAGAATGGCAAAAGTGCATCCCATGATGATACACTTGAGTTTGGTTTCCAAGGTAATTTTCCAATAACCAGTTTACCTTTTCAGATATTTTAATGATATGTTTTTACTAAAATGAAAGTCTAGAATTAAGAATAAAAATAATCTATTTTTAAAAGGAAATATGGTAACTGATGCAGAAAAAATATTACATTAAATAGGATTGCAAGTCTTTTGCCTTTCCATGTAAACTTTTGAATCAGTTTATCAATAGTGACAAAATAGCTCCCTGGAATTTAGATTCGGATTGCATTAAACCTATAGATCAAGATGGAAAGAACTGACAGTCTGACTATATTGAGTCTTCCAATCCATGAACACAAATATCTATCCATTCATTTACTTCAGCTTTAATTTCTTTCAGCAGTATTTTGCAGTTTTCTACACATAGATTCTGTATATATGTTGTTAAATTTATGCCTAAGTGTTTGACTTTCTGATAGTATTGTAAATGGTATTTTTTTAAATTCTTGTTTTTCATTACTGATACATAGGAAAGCAATTGATGTTTATATATTGACCTTATATCCTGCTACTCACCAAAACTGCTTATTAGCTCTAGTAGGTTATTTTAAAGATTCTTTGCATTTTCTACATAGACAATTATTGCATCTGCAAATAAAAACAGTTTTATTTTCTCCTACTCATTCTGTATATCTTTTGTTTCTTTTTCTTGTCTTGTTGCACTAGTTAGGATTTCCAGTATGTCAAATAAAAGTGTTGAGTGAAGACATTCTTGCCCTTGTACTTTTTTTTTTTTTTGATGTGGACAATTTTTTTAAAGTCTTTATTGAATTTGTTACAATATTGCTTCTGCTTTATGTTTTGGTTTTTTGGCCATGGGGCATGTGGGATCTTAGCTCCCCAACCAGGGATCGAACTCACACCCCCTACATTGGAAATCGAAGCCTTAACCACTGGACCACCAGGGAAGTCCCTGCCCTTGTACTCTTAATGTTATAAGTACATTTTGTTTCAATTCTGACATATTATTTTATGCTATAATTGATATGTTTTATTTACAATAAATATAACAAAATTTTCTTTTAGTATTTAATTTGGTTTTTTGGAAAGATTCTGTTTTGTTCTAGTAATCTTTATACGTGTACCTGTTACAGTGCCCTTAATTTTCTTTTTTCTTAAAAAACCTTTTCACTATCTCGTCTGTCAGTTTTAAATGGTACTCACTGACACTCATATATACAACAGTCAGTTACCTTTTCCAAATTTCACCCTTCTCCCTTTCCTCTCCTCATATTTTTAATGGAATTCTTTCCACATAGTCAGAACATATAACATTTACACACTATTCTCTCACCCATTACCCTACTCTTGTGTTAGTGTTTGATTTATAATTAAATGTATTAAATAACCACCAGCAATCCATTTACAAGGTTTACTCAGTATGTGCTGTTTACATGTACACATTCTATAGCAGATTCCTCATGTATGACTCACAATAAAATAGTCTCTGGGTTATTGCACAGCTGAAACTGTTTACCTATAGACTTGATACATTAAAGACAGTTTGGCTGAATATGAAAACCTTTGTTAACTTTTATCCTATGGAATATTTTGAAAATGCAGCTCCACTGGGTTTTTTTGGTTTTTTAAATAAATTTTTAAATTATTTATTTATTTATTTATGGCTGCATTGGGTCTTTATTGCTGTGTGCAGGCTTTCTCTAGTTGTGACAAGTTGGGGCTACACTTGGTTGCAGTGCACAGGCTTCTCACTGTGGTGGCTTCTCTTGTTGCGGAGCACAGGCTCATGGGCTTCTAGTTGTGGCACGTGGGCTCAGTAGTTGTGGATCGCGGGTTCCAGAGCACAGGCTCAGTAGTTGTTGTGCACGGGCTTAGTTGCTCCGTAGCATGTAGGATCTTCCCGAACCAAGGCTCAAACCCGTGTCCTCTGCATTGGCAGGCAGATTCTTAACCATTGCGCCACCAGGGATGTCCCAGCAGCTCTACTGTTGCTTTGCGTTGTATGTTACTCTAGGGAGGCTGGTGCTAGACTAATATTCTTCTCATTATAGATAATTTGATTATTCTGTTTAGAGGTCCTGATGATTTTTTTCCTTTAAATAGAATCGTTTTACTAGCATATTTCCCAAAGTCATTTGGTTTTTACTTATTTTCCAAGGTACGAGATAGGTCCTCTCAACATGTAAATTTACTTTTTATTTCCATAGTTCTCTTGCCTTACAGATTTAAATATTTATTTCTGTCGTGTTTATTTTTCTTTTCCAATAACTCTAATTATATAAGGAGCAGATTTTTTTCCCTTGCCTGCCTGGCATTTCATCCACTTTCTCCTTAAACATTTTTACTCTTTTTTAAAAATCTCAAATGTACTCTCTTGGTTGTTTTCCTGCCTTTCTTCAAAGTCCCTTATTAAAATTTTATTCCACCTTATACTCTCTTGGGCACCCTCTAATTTGTTCTTCATTTCCTGGTTGACTTTGTCTTTTTCTTCAATTCCTCTTCTGAGCTTGAGTGGCTTTCATTGCATTTTTTTTTCTTGTGTTCTGTCCTTTTTTGTCATTAGTTTTTAAAATTTCTGATTCAATGCATTTTTAAATGGTTTTAAAACTATGGCTTGTTTAAGAATATTTAATTCAATTTAGAAATTTGTTACAGTGTTCTTCTGCTCCCTTATTGATTTTTGGAAAGAATATCTATCACAGGAAATATTTTAATTTTAATTTTCTGTTTACTTTTTTATAGTACTTTATGTTGAATTGGGTTAATGTTTTTTAATCCTAGGCCTTTGGTTGATAATTTTTCTGGCTCAAGAGTGCCCTCTTCTACCAGTATTTTAAAATGCATTTTAAAAATCTGATTATGTTTGTCATGATAGGGGTGGAGGCACGAAGAGCAGAGAGGTGGTTTGTCATGTTTGTCTTTAGTTTCTGTGGGATTCTTAACATTTTCTTCTTCCTTTTTTGTTTTCTTTCTTACTTTTCACTGCCACCCCTTCTCTATTTGGCAGATTCTTCCCCCAGAAGTAATGCTTCCCAAAGGCTAATACCTACAGTTTTGCTTACTTTCCAGCCCAATTCTTGTAACTGATGCTGGGAACTGCCAATTCTTCAACTTGTGTTTAGCATTTTGGTACTTACTGTTGTAATTTCACTTCCTGGAAGTGATTTTGTCTGTCTTTATCTGCATCTTCTGTTCTACTTTTCTTTTTCACAGACTCTCTTAAGTTTGCCTTCCCTCACTCTTCATACCTATAGACTTTTACCAGCCATGAGAGCTTGTTGGGATTTGTTTTTCATGTCTCCACTTGTAAGTAATTAAAAATTCATGGTATTCTCTGTCCCTTAGCATATCTAAAGTATGGCCAATAGTAATTTCGTGTTCTTTGTGTTGTTTTACTTGTCATTGTTGATCTTGTGGTTTTTGGAAGGTTGTATCAAGAGATTCAGATTCAGGTGGTCACCATTAAACTCTAGCTGGACACTTTCCCAGGCAAGGTTTTAAACAAGAAAATGGCCATTTTAGAAGCTGAGTGGAGGCACTACTGCAGGATTGAAAGAATGGAATTGGGAATCAACAGTAATTGTTCTGGCTGGTGAAGTGACTCACAGTAAGAAGTGGCAGTTGAGTTTAGAAGTGAGGATGGATTCAAATTGCACTCAAAACCCTAAGGACTAATTGTCAATTTCTTAAATAAATTGTCTCTTTTAAAACAATTGTTATGTATGGACTAAATTTTCTCTTCATCAATTGCAAAGTAATTTGTTCATGGATTAAGATAGCCTCCTACCAATGTACAGTAAAGATATCTACTGGTCATTGACCTTCAGGAAAATTCCAAAGGAAGCACTATTAAAAATGATTGTAATACCATAATATCATCATCTCTTGAATCATCATGCCAAATTTTCACTTGATATTCTCATTTTTAACAGATATTTTTTGGTTTTGATTCAACGAATTTAGTTTAATATAGTTGATTGAATTGTTTTATTTTTTGTTTATAATTTAATTATTATAGCACTTAAAGACATAAGGCATGATGGAGTTTTTCTACTGAAAAAGTAAGATGATTTGGCTTGAACCATAATTAATGTAAACTGCCACCAATATGAATATTTGGAGAATTAAAATAACCTCCCTGAGTTATTGTGAGGATTACAAAATTAATAAGCGTAAAATGCTTGGAATAGTGTCTGGCACATTTTAACTACTTGATAAATATTACCTACTGTTGGGACATAAGCTGTCCTAACTTTGATTTTGTTTAACAAAGTATTTTTGCAGGTCATTTCCATTTGATTGTGATCAATAACATCAAAAATATCTCCAGAAATCTCTCCATTTTTAGAATCTAACATCCAAAGCTGAGACAAGTTTCCCAAAGCATTCATGGGGTTTTTTTTAGAAAACGGGAGCCATTTTTGAACAATGGACTGTGACCAAAAAAGAATATAACGATTTCATACAAAAGATAAACATGCAAATGCTTCTAAATTTTGTCATTTCAAAATAATTATTTACTCAAATGTATGTTTCTTAGCCCACTGAATTAATTATTGATATCTTTGTTCTACTGTGATATAACTATGAAGACAGAAAGGTTTTCTCAGGTAGACATTGGGCTTAATATTTACACTTTCATGTTTACTTAAATGGTCCTATCCTGGATCTTTGCTGTCATACCCTGTCAGGTTTTAGTGCTTTGTTAAAATCTTCTGTGTAGTACACATGCACGTACACACACACACACACACACACACACACACACACACACACAATATACACACACTCTCTTTCACTCTTTCAGGGTGCTGGGTGCAATAAATAATCTGAGTATTGGGCTACAATGTATTTAATAGGACTGACTTAATGACTGTGATACCATCACCAGAAGATGTAAAAAAGAGTAGGACAGAAGCTTGAACATTAGATTCTCTTTCTCCTCCCTCTCACTTCCTGCTAGTTAGCCAAAAGGAATAAATGAGCTTAAATGCATGTTAACAGCTATTGAGTAGAATAAAAACTGATACAATCAAAGAAGATAAAATCAGTGGACAAATTTAGAAACTCTGAGTTCTGAGAGACCCCAAAATCTATGTCCAACATGAAGCCTGTTGGTCCAAGTTCAATTTCAATATGCTCCAATTAGAGAAATACCTATCATATTAGCTCTTACTTGAAAGATCTGTTACCTTTTAAAAGTTTTGGGAGAAGAAAATGGAAAGACAGGTAGAAGAAAGGAATAAGTAAGAGAAAGAAAGATATAAAAGGAAGATGCGTCTATGAGCCATAATCTGGATTTGAACCTGCCTATATTTCTGGGTAGGAGAAACAAGATGCTGGCCACTGGGAAAAAATACCCTATTCTTTAGTTTACACAGTGTATTTGTAAATCCTCCAGGGAGCACCAAGGACTAGGAATGTTATCTTTGGTATTGAATCATAGACCTTGTTGTCTTGGTAAGTTTGTGCTTACTAATTGAGAAATAAGAAGGATATCACCTTCCACTTTCTGCCTCCACAGAATCCCAAGAAACTCATCCATAAATATCCAAACCTGCTTCCCTTTCTTGCAGGAGAAAGGAGAGAGTTATACTGGGGAGACATAAGCACAGCAGGCTGTACATGGAGGCACATTTTCATTAGTTGCTGCCCTGCCAATGGTGCACATATTTCTAGGTGCTTCCTAACATCTATGGGAGTTCTACAGACCTTAATGACTGGTAATAAACGGTAATACATATTAAGAAGAAGTTGGGAATCATGTGTGGTATTAAAGCTAAAGGCTTTGGTAATTCTGCTCTGTAGGTGATGGAGTGCTAAATATGGATGTCTTCAGATCATCATCCTGGGAAAAGGCAAATAAAAGAAAACCCTGGAATGGAAAACAAAAATGAGCAGATCATATATTTGGCAAACAAACCATATTTGTGACTAAAATAAAAATATACAAATCATGTTCAGTAAAACCTTGTTATAATGTTCCCATAAAAATTTATTAGCTGAATATCAAATTCTATTTTTTAACATCTTTATTGAAGTATAATTGCTTTACAGTGTTGTGTTACTTTCGGCTGTATAAAAAGTGAATCAACTATGTGCATACATATATCACCATATCCTCTCCCTCTTGCGTCTCCCTCCTGCCCTCCTTATCTCACTCCTCTAGGTGGTCACAAAGCACCGAGCTGATCTCCCTGTGCTATGCAGCTGCTTCCCACTAGCTATCTATTTTACATTTGGTAGTGTATGTATGTCGATGCTACTCTCTCACTTCGTCCCAGCTTACCCTTCCCCCTCCCCGTGACCTCAAGTCCATTCTGTACGACTGTGTCTTTATTCCTGTCCTGCCCTTAGGTTCATCAGAATGCTTTTTTTTTTTTTGATTCCATATATATGTGTTAGCATAGGGTATTTGTTTTCTCTTTCTGACTTACTTCACTATGTATGACAGACTCTAGGTCCATCCAACTCACTACAAATAGTTGAATTTTATTTCTTTTAATGGCTGAGTAATATTCCATTGTATATATGTGCCACATCTTCTTTATCCATTCATCTGTCGATGGACACTTAGGTTGTTTCCATGTCCTGGCTATTGTAAATAGTGCTTCAATGAACGTTGCGGTACATGACTCTTTTTGAATTATGGTTTTCTCTGGGTATATGTCCAGTAGTGGGATTGCTGGGTCATATGGTAGTTCTATTTTTAGTTTTTTAAGGAACCCCCCATACTGTTCTCCATAGTAGCTGTATCAAATTACATTCCCACCAACATTGCAAGAGGGTTCCCTTTTCTCCACACCCTCTCCAGCATTTATTGTTTGTAGATGTTTTGAAGATGGCCATTTTGACCTGTGTGAGGTGATACCTCAGTGTAGTTTTGATTTGCATTTCTCTAATATTGAGCATCCTTTCATATGTTTCTTGGCAATCTGTATATCTTCTTTGGAGAAAAGGCTATATAGGTCTTCTGCCCATTTTTGGACTAGGTTGTTTGTTTTTTTGTTATTGAGCTGCATGAGCTGCTTGTATATTTTGGAGATTAGTCCTTTGTCAGTTGCTTTGTCTGCAAATATTTTCTCCCATTCTGAGGGTTGTCTCTTCGTCTTGTTTATGGTTTCCTTTGCTATGCAAAAGCTTTGAAGTTTCATTAGGTCCCATTTGTTTATTTTTGTTTTTATTTCCATTTCTCTAGGAGGTGGGTCAAAAAGGATCTTGCTGTGATTTATGTCATGGAGTGTTCTGCCTATGTTTTCCTCTAAGAGTTTCATAATGTCTGGCCTTACACTTAGGTCTTTAATCCATTTTGAGCTTATTTTTGTATATGGTGTTAGGGAATGTTCTAATCTCATACTTTTACATGTACCAGTCCAGTTTTATCAGCACTTATTGAAGAGGCTGTCCTTTCTCCACTGTACATTCCTGCCTCCTTTATCAAAGATAAGGTGACCATATGTGCGTGGATTTATCTCTGGGCTTTCTATCCTGTTCCATTGATCTATATTTCTGTTTTTGTGCCAATACCATACTGTCTTGATTACTGTAGCTTTGCAGTATAGCCTGAAGTCAGGGAGCCTGATTCCTCCAGCTCTATTGCTCTTTCTCAAGATTGCTTTGGCTCTTCAGGGTCTTTTGTGTTTCCATATAATTTGTGCAATTTTTTGTTCTAGTTCAGTAAAAAATTCCATTGATAGCTTGAAAGGGATTGCATTGAATCTGTGGATTGCTTTGGGTAGTATAGTCATTTTCACAAGGTTGATTCTTCCAATCCAAGAACATAGTATATCTCTCCATCTGTTTGTATCATCTTTAATTTATTCAACAGTGTCTTACAGTTTTCTGCATACAGGTCTTTTGTCTCCTTAGATAGGTTTATTCCTAGGTATTTTATTCTTTTTGTTTCAATGGTAAATGGGAGTGTATAATTAATTTTACTTTCAGATTTTTCATCATTAGTGTATAAGAATGCAAGAGATTTCTGTGCATTAATTTTGTATCTTGCTACTCTACCAAATTCATTGATTAGCTCTACTAGTTTTCTGGTAGCATCTATAGGATTCTCTATGTATAGTATCGTGTCATCTGCAAACAGTGACAGTTTTACTTCTTTTCCAATTTGGATTCCATTTATTTATTTTTCTTCTCTGATTGCTGTGGCTAAAACTTCCTAAACTATGTTGAATAATAGTGGTGAGGTGGGCAAACTTGTCTTCAGTTTTTCACCATTGAGAACAATGATGGCTGAGGGTTTGTCATCTACGGCCTTTACTATTTTGAGGTATGCCTACTTTCTGGAGAGTTTTTTTGTTTTTTTGCGGTATGCGGGCCTCTCACTGCTGTGGCCTCTCCCGTTGCGGAGCACAGGCTCTGCACGCGCAGGCTTAGCGGCCACGGCCCACGGGCCCAGCCACTATGTGGCATGTGAGAACTTCCCGGACCGGGGCACGCACGCATGTCCCCTGCATTGGCAGGCGGACTCTCAACCACTGTGCCACCAGGGAAGCTCTGGAGAGTTTTTATCATAAATGGGTGTTGAATTTTGTCAAAAGCGTCTATTGTGATTATCATGTGGTTTTATCCTTCAATTTGTTAATATGGTGTATCACATTTATTGATTTCCATATATTGAATAATCCTTGCAATCCTTGGATAAAGCACCCTTGATCATGGTGTATGATCCTTTCAATGTGCTGTTGGATTCTGTTCGCTAGTATGTTGTTGAGGATTTTTGCATCTATGTTCATCAGAGATATTGGCCTATAGTTTTGTTTTTTGGTGACATCTTTGTTTGGTTTTGCTATCAGGGTGACGGTGGCCTCATAGAAAGAGTTTGGAAGTGTTCCTCCCTCTGCTATATTTTGGAAGAGTTTGAGAAGTATAGGTGTTAGCTCTTCTCTAAATATTTGATAGAACTTGCCCTTGAAGCTATCTAGTCCTGGGTTTTTATTTGTTGGTAGATTTTTAATCACAGTTTCAAGTTCTGTGTTTGTGATTGGTCTATTCATATTTTCTATTTCTTCCTGGTTTAGTCTCAGAAGTTTGTGCTTTTCTAAGAATTTGTCCATTTCTTCCAGGTTGTCCATTTTATTGGCATATAGTTGCTTGTAGTAATCTCTCATGATCCTTTGTATTTCTGCAGTGTCAGTTGTTACTTCTCGTTTTTCATTTCTAATTCTGTTGATTTGAGTCTTCTCCCTTTTCTTCTTGATGAGTCTGGCTAATGGTTTATCAATTCTGTTTATCCTGTTAAACCAGCTTTTAGTTTTATTGATCTTTGCTATTGTTTCCTTCATTTGTTTTTCATTTATTTCTGATCTGATCTTTATGATTTCTTTCCTGCTGCTATCTTTGGGGTTTTTTTGTTCTTCTTCTAATTGCTTTGGGTGTAAGGTTCAGTTGTTTATTTGAGATTTTTCTTGTTTCTTGAGCTAGGATTGTATTGCTGTAAACTTTCCTTTTCGAACTGCTTTTGATGCATCCCATAGGTTTTGGGTTGTCGTGTTTTCATTGTCATTTGTTTCTAGGTATTTTTTGATTTCCTCTTTGATTTCTTCAGTGATCTCTTCTTTATTTAGTAGCATATTGTTTAGCCTCCATGTGTTTGTATTTCTTTTATTTTTTTTCCCCTGTAATTGTTACCTAGTCTCATAGTGTTGTTGTCAGAAAAGATACTTGATAGAGTTTTAATATTCTTAAATTTACCAAGGGTTGATTTGTGACCCAAGATATGATCTATCCTGGAGAATATTCCATGAGCACTTGAGAAGAAATTGTATTTTGTTGTTTTTAGATGGAATGTCCTATAAATATCAATTAAGTCCATCTTGTTTAATGTGTCATTTAAAGCTTGTGTTTCCTTATTTATTTTCATTTTGGATGATCTGTCTATTGGTGAAAGTGGGGTGTTAAAGTCCTCTACTATTATTGAGTTACTGTCGATTTCCCCTTTTATGGATGTCAGCATTTGCTTTATCTATTGATGTACTCCTATGCTGTGTGCACAAATATTTACAATTGTTACATCTTCTTCTGGATTGATCCCTTTATCATTATGTAGTGTCTTTCTTTGTCTCTTGTAATAGTCTTTATTTTAAAGTCTATATTGTCTGATATGAGAATTGCTACCCCAGCTTTCTTTTGATTTCCATTTGCATGTAATATCTTTTTCCATCCCCTCACTTTCAGTATGTGTGTCGCTAGGTCTGAAGGTGGTCTCTTTTAGGCAGCATATGTATGGGTTTTGTTTTTGTATCCATTCAACCAATCTATGTGTTTTGGTTGGATCATTTAGTTCATTTACATTTAAGGTAATTATCGGTATGTACGTTCCTATTACTATTGTCTTAATTGTTTTGGGTTTGTTTTTGTATGTTTTTTTCTTCTCTTGTGTTTCCTGCTTAGAGAAGTTCCTTTAGCATTTGTTGTAAAGCTGGTTTGGTGGTGCTGAATTCTCTTAACTTTTGCTTATCTGTAAAGATTTTAATTTCTTCGTCGAATCTGAATGAGATCCCTGCTGGGTAGAGTAATCTTGGTTGTAGGTTTTTCCCTTTCATCACTTTAAATATGTCCTACCACTCCCTTCTGGCTTGCAGAGTTTTTGCTGAAAAATCAGCTGTTAACCTTATGGGGATTCCCTTGTATGTTATTTGTTGCTTTTTCCTTGCTGCTTTTAATATTTTTCCTTTGTATTTAATTTTTGATAGTTTGATTAATATGTGTCTTGGTGTGTTTCTCCTTGGATTTATCCTGTATGGGGCTCTCTGTGCTTCGTGGGCTTGATTGACTATTTCCTTTCCCATGTAAGGGTAGTTTTCGACTACAATCTCTTTTTTCTTTTTCTCTTCTTCTTCTGGGACCCGTATAATTTGAATGTTGGTGCATTCATTGTCCCAGAGGTCTCTTAGACTGTCCTCAATTCTTTTCATTCTTTTTTCTTTATTCTGCTCCCTGGCAGTTATTTCCACCATGTTATCTTCCAGCTCACTTATCCGTTCTTCTGCCTCAGTTATTCTGTTATTGATTCCTTCTAGGGTAATTTTTTTTTTTTTTTTTTTTGCAGTACGCGGGCCTCTCACTGTTGTGGCCTCTCCTGTTGCGGAGGACAGGCTCTGGATGCACAGGCTTAGTGGCCATGGTTCACAGGCCCAGCCGCTCTGCAGCATGTGGGATCTTCCTGGACCAAGGCATGAACCCATGTCCCCTGCATCAGCAGGCAGACTCTCAACCACTGCGACACCAGGGAAGCCCTAGGGTATTTTTAATTTCATATATTGTGTTGTTCATCATTGTTTGTTTGCTCTTTAGTTCTTCTAGATCTTTGCTAAATGTTTCTTGTATTTTCTCCATTCCGTTTCCAAGATTTTGGATCATCTTTACCATGATTACTCTGAATGCTTTTTCTGGTAAGTTGCCTATTTCATCTTCATTTATTTTGTCTTGTAGGTTTTTACCTTGCTCCTTCGTCTGTAACATATATTTCTGTCGTTTCATTTTTTTTTTTTTTTTTTGGATGGGTGGTGCTGTACTCCTGTCTTACTGCTTGTTTGGCCTTGGACGCACAGTACTGGAGTTTGTAGGCAGTTGGATAGAGCTGGGTCTTGGTGCTGAGATGAGGACCTCCAGGAGACCTCAGTCCAGTTGATTTTGCCCCGGGCCTAAGGCTCTCTGTTATGCCAGTGGTTTGGACTTGGAGTCCCACCAAAGGAGCTTGGGCCTGACCTCACTGGGAGACCCTCAACCAGGGTTTCCCTCATCGCCACTGGACCCCTAACTGTAGGTGGATCCCCGTAAGTGTAGAAACTCCTCCCCTCTCCCAGCCACCCCTCAGGGGTGCCAGTCCCATAGGTCCAGCCTTTACTTTTGCTCCCCCTTCCCTCCCTCCCATTCTCTCAGGACCCGTGCAGCTTGAGGGGGCCTAGGTGGGCAGAGGATCAGGCCGGGGATATTAGAAGGTTCCCAGGGGCCCAAGTGGGCAGGGGAAACCTGGCCATGCTCCCTTTTGATCCTCTGCCCTCCCAATGGTTCCCCAATTTCCCCCTTTTCCCCTCTCCAGCCACCTCTCAGGGGCACAAGTCCAGTCCTGCCTCCACTTCTCCTCCCCCTTCTCTCCCCTCACACCCCACATCCTTCCCAGTCACTGGGGGTTCCTCCTGTCCCCTTAGGTGTCCGTGGTCCCCCTCCAGTGTCTGGTAGGTGCCTTAGTTGTGAGATGTGAATTCCACGTCCTCCTAATATGCCACCTTGACTCTGCCCTCAAATTCTATTTTTAAAAACTTAGCATGAAATCTATTTGGATTTAAAGAATTTTTAACTATCGAATATATAGTTGGTTCCTTATAGGACAATGTAGCTCACATTACAAGTTCAATTTAAACCTTGAATTTGGAGGTAAAGCACATAAGAACATTGCAGAATGTCATCAATCACCACTTCCTTGCACTTTGGGGAAAGAAAATCAGAAGAGGTGGTGTGTGGGAACAGATGCTATGTAAGTAGAATTCTACATGATCTATTTTAAGATGTAAATCCTCTTTGATCTGAAGTTTTGATTAATTTTCTATTCGTATGCTGTGATATTGCTGTAGTTGAGAAACAGAAGTTTGGCCAACAAATGTTCAGAGTAAACTGTATATTCTTTTTGAATATGCCATTAGCTAAACAGCTTTTGATAAATTGCCCAACTTTGCTAAGTTTCATTTTCCTTCATTTGAGATGGAGATAATTCTTGCCTTACTTCCTTAACATATTGTCATCGAATTCAAAATGTATCTACTATACATTTGAACTTTCATTGAAACATTTTGTTTAAAGGCCTAGTAATATCATATGATATCCCTCATATGTGGAATCTAATTTTTTAAAAATGATCTAAATGAACTTATTTACAACACAGCAACAGATTTCGAGAACAAACTTATGTTTACCAAAGGGGAAGGGGGGGGGAAATCAGGAGTTTGGGATTAACATATACACAGTACAACATATAAAATAGGTAATCAAAAAGGACCTACTATATAGCACAGGGAATTCTACTCAATATTCTGTAATAACCTATATGGCAAAAGAATCTGAAAAAGAATGAATATATGTATATGTATAGCTGAATCACTTTGCTGTATACCCGAAACTAACACAATGTCGTAAATCAACTACACTCCAATAAAATTTTTTTAAAGTTCTCTTTTACACATTTATCCTTGAGTTTGTGGATTTCCCAGCACACATCTTTTCTGCTGCCTATTACATTTGAATAACTATATCTTTTGAACACAGCCTTCCAAACTACAGTGACAGATGTAATCACTTTTAATAGCAAATTTTTGTTGTTTATATTTTTAAATAAAAATCTCAAGATATAGGATACAAAAAAAATAAAGTCCTAGTAATAAAAACTGAAATGTAAAGGTCAATGTTATCCCAATTACCACGAAGACAATTACTGAGTTAATTTATTAGGACACATAATCATAATCATGGCTATTGAGAAAAGCCATTTGCTTTTATTAGGAGTGTTATGAGGTCATAGAACTAACTAGGTTTGAGTAACAAATACAAAAATAATAATTTACAGAAAGGTCAGTGAAGCTCAAATATAGAAGCAGAAATCCCAACATGTTTTCAAAAAGGCAAAGAAGTAGTGTTCAATTCTATATAAGTATGTAGAAAATATGGGAAAGGACCAATTTAAGGGCTACGTGATAGAAAATTTTGAAAAACTAAAATTATACAGTACAGAGTACAAGATATTGAAGACTCTATAATATTAAATTTATTAAATCTTGAAGAGATTTAAGTTACTGACGAGATTCTTGAGAAATATAGGCCCAGGATCTTAGAAAGTTCCTGGGGGCCCAAGTGGGCAGGGGAAACCTGGCCACACTCCCTTTTGAGCAGAAATACTGTAGATGCACCAGATAGGAAAGAGCCCAAGAACGTGAAAATCAGCTGAGTGGAATCATACGTATCTGAATATGAGCTAATGAAGGGTCTGCCCTTGGTAGATGGCTATGGAAATAGAGACACACTTGGATTAAGAGGTTGCAGACATATCTCAACCTGGGTAGTCGTATGGTATCCTATAATTGAAGAAATGCAGAGAGAAGGAGTGAAAAATTAAAATCAATTTGGTTTAGGTGATGTAAATGAAAACCATTTCATTTGGACTTTAGATTTTAAGTTAGGGGTAGGAAACAAAAGTGAGAATGTATGAAAAGCATTTGGAAAGTCAAGAAGTAGGTCTCTTAAGTGTTTTTGAATACCCTGGACTTAGTGATATAGGCTCTTTATAGAGAAAGCAAAATGTTTCATCAGCTATTTGTGTCAGTGGTAAATTTGGCACATTCAATAAATATTTATTTTGCAGCTATTTTGTATTGGGGCCATGCAGTCTCTGGGCACAATATGAAGTATTCAGTTTTACATTTTCGCCTTTCCATAGGCTATTATTCTTGCCTGGAATGTCCTTTCTTTGGCATTTCCCTTCTCAAAACAACAACAAATTGTATGATTACATGGGGTATAAATTTCAGTCTACAAGTTCATATCTGTAAAAACTATATTTTATTTCTATAATTTTTATTTCAAGCTAGTATTCCAACAAACTGTGTGGAAATTTAACTTTAGTAGATTTTTTGTGCCCCATGTTCGTAACATGAAGTTCTGTGTCAATTTGTAGCATTAATACACAGTGCAAAGGTGTAAGAAAGGGGGTGAGGTTGGGAATCTAGTTATTGCCTAAAATAAATCAATTTATACTTGAATCATATGGTAAAACTGAACTTTAAAATATGAATATTAAATAGGTTACAGTGAAAAGCATATTTTTATTCCAAGAGTGCTGTTTTACAGCTGATAACAGAGAAGAGAGAAGTACTGAACTTAGCTACATTGGTATATAAATAAAAATGCAGTCTATAGACCAAAATAGATCCAACCAGGGAGGCTTGTGTATATTTTTCTGATGCTGGAACTAAGTGCTGTTTCATATCAAGTTACATATTCCAATATATATTTCAGAAATTCCAGTTGCCCCTGTTTCCACTACTCTTTGTATTTTCATGGGTTCTGTTCCCTCACTTTAGCTGAATGCATTTAATTGTTTGTCACATTAGTTAATGTGTGTGTTGTGCATATATACATATATATATATATATATATATATATATATATATATATAGGCATCTTTTCCCAAGATGAATGAAAGCTGTACATTCTGCAAAGACAGATGAGACTCAGTAAACTCAAAGAAACTTGAACTCTATATTTAGTCAAGATTCATTTAATTTTCTCAAGATGACATATACACTAAAATACTCCAAATTTTTTGATGAATGACAAATATACACATTTTCTTTATAAATTACAACTGACAATATTTGCTTCTTTAAACTCTTAAATGCAAATACTGCATATGTTCATATAGAGTGAAAAATATATTATTGTTGCTTTATACATATTTGTCAATTTTTTCCCTTGAATTTGGAGAGAAAAACTTATTTTATCTAGGACCTCAAAACATAAGATACCTCCCCCAATTTTATAGCACCATACAAAGATAAACGATTTAATGAAGGTTCTTAATATTGTTCTAATAATTCTAAAGTACTTTCAGAAGTAAAAATTAATAATTTATTTATATTATTTATTTAATATGTGCTTATTTTTTATTGTAATCATCAACATAAGGAAATAAATTTATCCAGCTTCTTCCTGATTAAGGTACAGTATTTACAAGTGAATGAGTATTGGAGAAGCATTTTGAAAAGGGAAGAAAATGTGGCAATGAAAAGATTTCGGAAGATTAATGTTGGTAGAAAAAATGTTTTAGAAAGCAGTGATACTGGTGGCATACTTATTAGTAAAATGATATAGAATAAAATTAGTATAGTAACTAATACAGAGTTCAAGTGCAAGGTGACAATGTATTAGGCTCAGTTAGTTTTAATAGAATGCAAAACAAAGGAGAGCCATGGGAATTTGGTGGCTGAAACCCCCCCCACCAAAAAAAAGATTAATACTCTATAAATATATATATGATTTATATGTTTTATATATATATATATATATATATATATATATAAAATTTGGTTAATCTAAGTACCTTGTAAGACACTGTTCATTAGTCATTCAGCAGTGACACATAATATTCTTATATAGAGGATATTGATAGTGCTGGACAACACTAAAATAAAAATATAAAATTAATAAAAGAGAGAGAAACGTAGAACAATCTTATTTATGGGAACAGATGTAAAGATCCTAGATAAAATATTGTAAATTGAGTCAACAGTGTACTAACAGATTTGGTATTGACCAAGTAGGATTTATCCTAAGAATGCAAGAATAACTCAACATTAGGGAACCTATAAGGAAATTAATAGTTCCAAGGAGAAAAATCAGCATGAGGAATTTGGCAGATTTTTTTTAAATGGTAAATCAGAAATAGAAGGAAACTTTCTTAACTTGATAAAGTTGCATCTTCTTGAAAAAGAGGTCCATGTACTGAACAGTAAAAGCAATACTGCACACTAGCACCACTGTATTTAACAATTATGAGAGGTCCTAGCTATTCCCATTTTTTAAAGAAAGACAGAAAGAGATAATTATTAGAACTGAGAAGAGACAACTGTAGGTAGCCTTTCCCACTCTGCAAATGATAAAATTTACTCCAATAGAGAAAGTTGCAAGAATGTTAGACACTGGCAAGATATGCTGAGAAATGACCCTATGCCTGCCCTTGTGCTGATCAGAGGTAATCAACAGAACTGCTAGATAAGTTCAGAGACCAGATAACAGGAAAGGCCTTTATTCTATCTCCTGCCCAGGGACCTGAGGGATGGCATGTGTCCTTAAAGTTCTCCATGCTACCATGGCAAAAGAGGGTAAAGTAGAAATGGCTACCTGGGGATGTTTAGGCAAATGGACCTTTTTCAATATGAGTCCCCAAGGACCACAGTGGAAGAAGTAGATGAAAACAAGCAGGTTTCCATGCGAGTGAGAGTAGATTGATTGCAAACAGCAAAGAAGCCATCAGTTCTGAGTATGACCTAATACTTGAGAAGATACCAGAAGATACCAGAAGGACCAGAGTCTTCTTACTGACATCATGACTTTATGTAAGCCCTTGAAACTTAAAGATATTTCTGAATCAATTGAGAAATGTCTAAATTGAGTTTACCATGAATTGGAAAAATGTTTTCCTTTATGGGAAAATATGCAGATACATATAGAGTTCAGGTATAAAAAAGTAAAGCAAGTATTTTTTCTCCACAACAAAGTTTTGGAGACATTTTAAAAACTCATATATTAGTTACTATCTCTATATCAAAATTTGTGTATAAAACATTCATCTATCTACATCTATAACTAATTAAAAAGCACATATGAATAGAAAAATATCTGTAAGGGCATGTAACTAATTATTAACTCTAAGAAGAGATAAGGAATTTTTAAGGTAGGAAGTATGCAAATGACCTATAGCATTCTGCTGTATTTATTTTTATCATTGTGATATTTTATAAGAAAGAATATTTGACTTGTTTGAAAGGAAATTAAAAACAGCTACTATCTCAAATTTATAATTCTCCAATACATTGTTCTCTGAGTTTAAGAATAGGTAGATTTTTATAGTGTCTGGCCTTACATTTAGATCTTTAATCCATTTTGAGTTTATTTTTGTGCACGGTGTTAGGGAGTGTTCTAATTTCATTCTTTTACATGTAGCTCTCCAGTTTTCCCAGCACTATTTATTGAAGAGGCTGTCTTTTCTCCACTGTATATTCTTGCCTCCTTTATCAAAAATAAGGTGACCATATGTGCATTGGTTTATCTCTGGGCTTTCTATCCTGTTCCATTGATCTATATTTCTGTTTTTGTGCCAGCACCATACTGCCTTGATTACTGTAGCTTTGTAGTATAGTCTGAAGTCAGGGTGCCTGACTCCTCCAGCTCCATTTTTCTTTCTCAAGATTGCTTTGGCTATACGGGGTCTTGTGTTTCCATACAAATTGTGAAACTTTTTGTTCTAGTTCTGTGGAAAATGCCTTTGGTAGTTTGATAGGGATTGCATTGAATCTGTAGATTGCTTTAGGTGGTATAGTCATTTTCATAATGTATATTCTTCCAATCCAAGAACATGATATATCTCTCCATCTATTTGTATCATCTTTAATTTCTTTCATCAGTGTCTTATAGTTTTCTGCATAGAGGTCTTTTGTCTCCTTAGGTACGTTTATTCCTAGGTATTTTATTCTTTTTGTTGCAATGGTAAATAGGAGTGTTTCCTTAATTTCTCTTTCAGATTTTTCATCATTAGTGTATAGGAATGCAAGAGATTTCTGTGCATTAATTTTGTATCCTGCAACTTTACCAAATTCATTGATTAGCTCTAGCAGTGTTCTGGTAGCATCTTTAGGATTCTCTATGTATAGTATCATGTCATCCGCAAACACAGCTTTACTTCTTCTTTTCCGATTTGAATTCCTTTTATTTATTTTTCTTCTCTGATTGCTGTGGCTAAAACTTCCAAAACTATGCTGAATAATAGTGGTGAGAGTGGACAACCTTGTCTTGTTCCTCATCTTAGTGGAAATGGTTTCAGTTTTTCACCACTGAGAATGATGTCGGCTGTGGGTTTTTCATATATGGCCTTTATTTTGTTGAGGTAAGTTCCCTCTATGCCTACTTTCTGGAGGGTTTTTATCATAAATGGGTGTTGAATTTTGTTGAAAGCTTATTCTGCATCTATTGAGATGATCATATGGTTTTTATCCTTCAACTTTTTAATATGGTGTATCACATTGATTGATTTACGTATATTGAAGAATCCTTGCATTCCTGGGATAAACCTCACTTGATCATGGTGTATGATCCTTTTAATGTGCTGTTGGATTCTGTTTGCTAGTATTTTGCTGAAGTTTTTTCCATCTATGTTCATCAGTGATATTGGCCTGTAGTTTTCTTTCTTTGTGACATCCTTGTCTGGTTTTGGTATCAGGGTGATGGTGGCCTTGTAGAATGAGTTTGGGAGTGTTCCTCCCTCTGCTATATTTTGGAAGAGTTTGAGAAGGCTAGGTGTTAGCTCTTCTCTAAATGTTTGATAGAATTTGCCTGTGAAGCAATCTAATCCTAGGTATTTTTTTGTTGGAAGATTTTTAATCACAGTTTCAATTTCTGTGTTTGTGATTGTTCTTTTTATATTTTCTATTTCTTCCTGGTTCAGTCTCAGAAGGTGGTGTTTTTCTAAGAATTTGTCCATTTCTTCCAGTTTGTCCAATTTATTGGTATATAGTTACTTGTAGTAATCTTTCATGATCCTGTGTATTTCTGCAGTGTCAGTTGTTACTTCTCCTTTTTCATTTCTAATTCTATTGATTGGAGTCTTCTCCCTTTTTTGCTTGATGAGTCTGGCTAATGGTTTATCAATTCTGTTTATCTTCTCAAATAACCAGCTTTTTAATTTTATTGATCTTTGCTATTGTTTCCTTCATTTCTTTTTCATTCATTTCTGTTCTGACCTTTAAGATTTCTTTCCTTAACTAAATTCGGGTTTTTTTTTTGTTCTTCTTTCTCTAATTGCTTTAGGTGTAAGGTTAGGTTGTTTATTTGAGATTTTTCTTGTTTCTTGAGGTAGGATTGTGTTGCTATAAACTTTGCTCTTAGAACTGCTTTTGCTGCATCCCATAGGTTTTGGGTTGTTGTGTTTTCATTGTCATTTGTTTCTAGGTAATTTTTGATTTCCTCTTTGATTTCTTCAGTAATTGCTTTGTTATTTAGTGGCATATTGTTTAGCCTCCATGTGTTTGTATTTTTTACCGGTTTTTTTTTTCCTGTAATTGATATCTAGTCGCATAGCACTGTGGTCGGAAAGGATACTTGATACGATTTCAGGTTTCTTAAATTTACCAAAGTTTGATTTGTGACCCAGGATATGATCTATCCTGGAGAATTTTCCATGAGCACTTGAGAAGAAAGTATATTCTGTTGTTTTTGGATGGAATGTCCTTTAAATATCAATTAAGTCCATCTTGTTTAATGTGTCATTTAAAGCTTGTGTTTCCTTTTTTTTTTTCATTTTGGTCGATGCATCCATTGGTGAAATTGGGGTGTTAAAGTCCTCTACTATTATTCTTTTACTGTCGATTTCTCTTTTTATGGCTGTTAGCATTTGCCTTATGTATTGAGGTGCTCTTACATTGAGTGCACAAATATTTACAATTGTTTTATCTTCTTGGATCAATCCCTTGATCATTATGTAGTGTCCTTCTTTGTCTCATGTAATAGTCTCTATTTTAAACTCTATTTTGTCTGTATGAGAATTGCTACTCCAGATTTCTTCTGATTTCCATTTGCATGGAATATCTTTTTCTATCCCCTCACTTTCAGTCTGTATGTGTCCCTAGGTCTGAAGTGGGTGTCTTGTAGACAGCATATATATGGACTTGTTTTTGTATCCATTCAGCCAGTCTATGTCTTTTCGTTGGAGCATTTAATCCATTTACATTTAAGGTAATTATCGATATGTGTGTTCCTATTACCATTTTCTTTATTGTTTTGGGTGTGTTTTTGTAGGTCTTTTCCTTCTCTTGTGTTTCCTGCTTAGAGAAGTTCCTTTAGCATTTGTTGTAAAGCTGGTTTGGTGGTGCTGAATTCTCTTAACTTTTGCTTGTCTGTAAGGGTTTTAATTTCTCTGTCGAATCTGAATGAGACCCCTGCTGGGTAGAGTAATCTTGGTTGTAGGTTTTTCCCTTTCATCACTTTAAATATGTCCTGTCACTCTCTTCTGGCTTGCAGAGTTTTGCTGAATGATCAGCTGTTAACCTTATGGGGATACCCTTGGATATTATTTGTTGCTTTTCCCTTGCTGCTTTTAATATTATTTTCTTTGTATTTAATTTTTGATAGTTTGATTAATATGTGTCTTTGATTAATATGTCTCCTTGGATTTATCCTGTATGGGACTCTCTGCGCTTCCTGGGCTTGATTGACTCTTTCCTTTCCCATGTTAGGGAAGTTTTCAACTATAATCTCTTCAAATATTTTCTCAGACCCTTTGTTTTCCTGTTCTTCTTCTGGGAACCCTATAATTCAAATGTTGGTGCATTTAATGTTGTCCCAGTGGTCTCTGAGACTGTCCTCAATTCTTTTCATTCTTTTGTCTTTATTCTGCTCTGTGGTCATTATTTCCACTATTTTATCTTCCCCGTCACTTATCCGTTCTTCTGCCTCAGTTATTCTGCTATTGATTCCTTCTAGAGAATTTTTCATTTCATTTAGTGTGTTGTTCATCATTGTTTGTTTGCTCTTTAGTTCTTCTAGGTCCTAGTTAAGTGCTCTTGTATTTTCTCTATTCTATTTCCAAGATTTTGGATCATCTTTACTATCATTACCCTGAATTCTTTTTCAGGTAGACTGCCCACTTCCTCTTTATTTGTTTGGTCTGGTGGTTTTTTACCTTGCTCCTTCATCTGCTTCCATATTTCTCTGTCTTCTCATTTTGTTTAACTTACTGTGTTTGGGGTCTCCTTTTCTCAGGCTGCAGGTTCGTAGTTCCCATTGTTTTTGGTGTCTGCCACCAATGGGTAAGGTTATTTCAGTGGGTTGTGTAGGCTTCCTGGTGGAAGGGACTGGTGCCTCTGTTCTGGTGGATGAGGCTGGATCTTGTCTTTCTGATGGGCAGGGCTGCATCCAATGGTGTGTTTGGGGTGTCTGTGAACTTAGTATGATTTTAGGCAGCCTCTGTGCTAATGGGAGGGGTTGTGTTCCTGTCTTGCTAGTTGTTTGTCATCGGCATCCAGCACTGGAGCTTGTTGGCCATTGGGTTGAGCTGGGTCTTAGCATTGACATGGAGCTCTTTGGGAGAGCCCTCACTGATTGATATTATGTGGGGCCTGGAGTTCTCTGGTGGTCCAAAGTCCTGAACTCAGCTCTGCCACATCAGAGGCTCCGGCCTGACACTGGGCCAGAACACCAAGACCCTGTCAACCACACGGCTCAGATGAAAAGGGAGAAATAAAGAAAGAAAAAAAAATAATAAATTATTAAAATAAAAAATAAAAAAAAAGGAGAGAGCCACCAAACCAATAAACAAATCCACTAATGATAACAAGTGCTAAAAAGACACCTAAGATAAATATGAAAATCAGAAACAAATCAGTGACAGACAGCAAACCCCATGTCTACAGTTGCTCCCAACATCCACTGTCTCAATTTTGGGACGATTCATTGTCTGCTAAGGTATTCCACGGATTCAGTGTTCATCAAGTTGACTGTGTGGATTTCATGTGCTGCTCTTGAGGCTGCACAGAGAGCTTCCCCTTTCTCTCCTTTGTTTGCACAGCTCCTGGGGTTCAGCTTTGGATTTGGCCCCACCTCTGCACGTAGGTCGCCTGAGGGCAACTGGTCCCACCCAGACAGGAGGGGGTTAAAGCAGCGGCTGATTACAGGGCTCTGGCTCACTCGGGCCGGGGGGAGGGAGGGGTACAGTAGTTCTGATTGGAATGTGGGGTGAGCCTGCAGCGGCAGAGGCCGGTGTGACGTTGCAACAGCCTAAGGAGTGCAGTGTGTTCTCCTTGGGAAGTTGTCCCTGGATCACGGGACCCTGGCAGTGGCGGGCTGCACAGGCTTCCGGGGAGGGGGTGTAGATAGTGACCTGTGCTTGCACACAGGATTCCTGGTGGCTGCTGCAGTGGTGTTAGCGTTTCATGCCTGTTTCTGTGGTCTGAGCTGATAGCCACCATCTCTGGAGCTCATTTAGGTGGTGCTCTGCTTTCTGTGGGCAGATGGGGAAGGAATCCCCTCTCCTTTCACACTCCGAAATAATGGTCTCTTGCCTCTTAGGCAAGTCCAGACGTTTTCCCAGACTCCCTCCCGGCTAGCTGTGGTGCACTATCCCCCTTCAGGCTGTGTTCCCACAGCCAACTCCAGTCCTCTCCCTGGGATCTGACCTCCGAAGCCCAAGCCTCAGCTCCTAGCCCCCGCCCGCCCTGGCAGGTGAGCTGGCAAGCCTCTCAGGCTAGTGAGTGCTGGTCACAGCGATCCGCTGTGCAGGAATCTCTCCACTTTGCCATCTGCAGTCCTGTTGCTGCGCTCTCCTCCATGGCTCCGAAGCTTGCTCCCCGCCCACCCTCCATCTCCACCAGTGCCGGGGCTTCCTAGTGTGTGGAAACTTTTCCTCCTTCACAGCTCCCTCCCACTGGTGCAGGTCCCATCCCTATTCTTTTGTCTTTGCTTTTTCTTTTTTCTGTTGCCCTACCCAGGTACATGAGGATGTTCTTGCCTTTTGGGAAGTCTGAGGTCTTCTGCTTGCATTCAGTAAGTGTTCTGTAGCAGTTGTTCCACAGGTAGATGTATTTTTTATGTATTTGTGGGGAGGAAGGTGATCTCCACGTCTTACTTCTCCGCCATCTTGATGGTCCCCCCGCACTGTATTTTTATCTGTCCTTTTCCATTAGATAGAAAGCTCAGATGAGTGGTTTATTACTGAGGATATTAAAGCACAGGAACCAACAGCCAGATGAAGAGATTCATCGGCAGGTGGACTCTCAACCACTGCACCACCAGGGAAGCCCATTCTTAAACTTTTTAAAAGACCACTTTTAAAGGGAAAGAACACATTGGTTTCACGTTTAGAAATAATTCTTAAAACTACCAAGTTTTGAGAGGCATTACATTTTGTTTTTGCAAAAATGTACACAAATAAACTATAAGCAAACTAACAAATGGAAACCTCAAAAACCAATGGGTTTATTTAAACTTTCAGTGCTTTAGTTAAGCTGAGACCCAAAAGAATTATCAATTTGATATAGATGTTCTGAATAATTGAATATAAAACAGTGAATCCTGTGTGAAAATCTAGAATATTAAAGGTAGTAAACAAGACATGATATTTGATGAGCACTATGAAAGCGATTTAGAGGTGCCTGCATTGTTCCCTTGGAACTTAGGAAGTATGTGAGCAGTGCAATATAAAGAATATGCAGTTTAGTTGTGTTTGGTAAGGATGTAGTTCACAGATTAAGTCAATAGTACTGCAATTTTGTTATCCGGATCCACTTCTAATCAACAAAAATCATGCAACAAATTAAGCATTGATACTTATTTGATTGTGAGAGCCCTGCATCTGTCACACGGTACACAGAGAAATATGAGCCTCAGTTGCTTTTCATCTTAATGAATTTTGACTCACGTACACCTGTTTCTCATAACCCAGTAAGAGAATTATAGCAACTCTGACAGACAGAAAGAAAAACAAAAAACAGTCAACTTTGCTTCAAGCTAAGAAGTAGGTTGCAACTCTCCAAAAGCTTTACAAAAAGTTCACATTTGTAATAGAGAAAGCATTGGTTTAGAGTATTTCCATTTGCCAATGCAAATGTGAAATGAACGGTTGAAAGCATTGTCCTTGAGAGCATTTCAAGTATTAAAAATATCCTGTCAATAAATAAACAAAATGATTTTCAAAAACTTTTGTAGCACAAAAAAGAATAACAGAATCCAGCAGTAATTTTTTTCCCAAGTACCATTCAGACATGTTTATAGGCGTCTTTGTACATATATATTCAATAATCTAAGTTAAATTCCACATTGACCTTTTCTTTCCTTATATGCTATTAAATTCGTTAAAGAAAGTTACATTAAAATAACCTAAATCACTTTTTCAGCCAGGTAGGTAAATTCAAATTCTCTACTTTCTTATGAATCTTAATATAATTCTTTTAAGCATTATTTATTGAATTCCTATTGTGTGCCAGCCACTGTTACAAATACTTAACAGGCATTATCTCGTTCATTTTCACAATAATTCTGTAAGGTAACTACAATTATGTACATTTTACGGATGAGAAAAATGAAACTTAAATTATTAACTTGTCCAACATCTTAGAGGTGTTAAGCATCATACCCAGAGTAGTAACCCAGATCTATTAATTCCAGAACTTTCCTTCTTAACAACTGTACCTCTCTATAACATTTACTCAATTGCTGATAATTTAGGTATTTAAAGAATACACTCCAAAATTTTATTATTGGTAGATAATAGACCAGAGTTCTGCTCATGGCTTTTCAAATTTTTTTGTGTGCTTGGACAAAAGTCATTTTTACTGTCAGACACTATGAGAAGCAGCAAATATCTGCTTTGCCTATTTTCCAGAGTTGTTTTAAGAAAAGGAGTTAATACGTGTAAGAGCACATTAAATGTTGTAAAATGTTATGAAAATTTATTGTATGTAATTGTCACATATTAAGTGTTTCTATGTCATTGAAAGTAGTTATTGGCTTAAATTTCTTATGACTTAAGACCTCAGCAAAGAGAATTTCCTGTTTGTTTCAGGAGACAAACCATAATACAGACAGGTCATTATATTGTACACTAAACCCAAGAGTCTTCCCAAAGTCCTGGGGCTTTTCCTAAAGTCAGAGCAGATGAATGTATGTGGCAATCTTAAGTGTTCACGGTGAGGAGTGTGGCTTCACAGGGCCTCAGTCGTTCCTGAGTATGGGCTTGGTAACGCTTATATACTCACATTAGATTAGTTGTTTTATGGTACCTATTTCTGAGCTCATTATATGCAGAAGCAGCGATAAACTACAATGATCTACAAACTAACATCTCTTGATGCCATCTCCTAGAAATCTCTCTATATACATTTTGGAGCCTCCAGGTGACATCCAGGGGCGTTTTTTATATCTCAAACTTTCAGAGCGGGATTTGCAAACTCAGATGCCAAGTGACATGCAAAACGAACCAAGTATAGGGAGTAGGGTGATGTAAGCTTCAGTTCATTGTTGACATTAAGGAATAGGGGTTCACTATTGCCAGGTCCTCCAATTTAAAAAAATACATATATTTTTCCAGCTTTATTGAGATATAATTGACATATAGCTTTGTATAAATTTAAGGTGTACAACATGATATTTGATACATGTATATATTGCAAAATGTTTACCACAATAAAGTTAGTTACATTCTTTACCTCACTTAATTACCATTTTATTGTTATACTGTTATGATGAGAATATGAAAGCTCTACTTGTATCAAAAGAACTTTCAAGTATACAAAACAGTACAGTGTGGTTAACTAGTTAACTATCATCACCATGCTGTACTTATTCATCTTATAACTAGAAGTTTGTATCCTTTGACCAACATTTTCCCATTTCTCCACCCCTCAGCCCCTGGCAACCACCATTCTACTCTCTGTTTCTATAAGTTCTATGTTTTTAGATTTCACATATAAGTGAGATCACACAGTATTTGTCTTTCTCTGTTTGGTTTATTTCACTTAGCACAGTGCCCTTACGATCCATCCATTTTGTCACAAATGGCAAGAATTTCTTCTTTTTTATGAATGAATAATATTCCTGTGTGTGTGTGTATATGTGTGTGTGTGTGTGTGTGTGTATCACAAATTCTTTATCCATTCATCCACTGATGAACACTTAGGTTGTTCAGATCTTCCCACTTTTTGGAGATGGCAGAGATTGAGTGAAACCCTCCTAATTCTTAAATGTTAGAAACTAACTTAAATTAAAACAAGGCAAGCAGGAAGGACAAAACAATTTTGTTTGTGGGATTCATTTTGCAGTCTCCTGATTCATAATGTCTATATCCATTTTTTATGGTACAGTTCTTATGTTATTCTCCATAAAATATTTTCTCATTATCATTTGAAGCTTATTAACATCATGTATTTCTTCCCATTGAAGGCAACCTTGAAACATTTTCAAGAGGACACAGTTCAGCAGCTATTCCCAATTATTACTGTCAAAGGAATACTTTATTTCTGGTTCTGGCAGAAGTACCAGCTTCTAGGTTCTGTACAGAACTCATGCTGCCTTAGGGACTCTCTCCACTCTTTCCCTCCTCTGCAACCTGATCATTATGTGTAGATGTGGCTGGAATTTTGCATGCTTAAGGAGTAAGTGCTTTGTTGGGAAAAGCTTCAGTTAAACAGGGTCTAGAGATGCTCAAGGATACTTGGCCTTTGCTGTGGTAGAGAGTTACACTTGTTTTCATAAGCTTCTGTAACAAAGCCTGAGACTCTCTGGCAATTACGTAGACCAAATGCTTGTGCAGAGTGGGATCTTCTTACTAAATTTAGAATGACACAGGACCGGCTTCTCTATAAACTGCCTGGTGCAATGTGACCTCTCTTACAATAGAAATGATACTTTATGTCCCTGTTGAAATGATTCTGTGAAGAAGGGGGAAAGGGAGATAAAGCTTTTGAAATATATTGGGTTCCATAAGATATAAAACTGTGATGTGAATCCAGAGTATTAGTATCAAATGATAGAATAATGTTAAGGAAATTTTCTACCCCTTTCCCAGCTCTGAGATAGCCATTCTTAATTTAACTTACTTTTCAAACTCGATTCCACACACTAGGCTTTTCACTGACGGGTCATCATGAAAAGACTGAGGCAATTTCCATTGGAATTTTGATTAACATCTCTGTGTGGGGATTTCCCAGTAGGAGCTAGGAGAGGAGCAAATAAAGAAAACAGAAATATAGTCTCTTGAACCCATGGTCACTGCTATTAATTTTCCAATTTCCACCTTGGAAGGTCTTTGCAGGTTTTACCAACATGCCCCTTTGAAGCTCTTTGAAGGAAACTTGATGTTATATTAACTGCAAATATGTCACTGGTGGTGTTGAAGTTTCAAAAATTAGGTCAGCATTCCAACATATACTAAGCTTAATGTTTCTTTCTGAAGGTTAAAATACCTTAATCAGTTTTGGCAAAGGTCAGTTTTAATGTAGATTGACAATTCAAAGTGGAAAACTATAAGCAGACCTCCACTTTCAAGGGGAAGCTTAAATTGATTTGAAAGATGACAAATTTTGAATACAGCACATTTATTAAAAATCTGTTTAACCCTCAGCAAATACACAACCCAAGTCTACAATTGGATAAACATAATTTCCTTACAAGAATGAGAAAATCTAAATAACCACTCACAACAGAGTGCCTAAAAGAACTATCTTATCATTAGTGACTCATGGATTAGAAAGATATTATTTTCAACATAATTTTTGTGGCTTTCCAGTTTAAATTACCACCTTCAAAAAATTTAATTTTCAAAAATATTTAATTTTTACTTTATGCAGACATAGCAGAAGGCAGTAAAGCAATCTCTTTATAATTCTTGTGTATTCCTGTGTATATCTATGTTTATACTGAGAACACATGGTCGTCAGATTTTAATTCCATTTTGGGAAAAAGACATCATGTGCCATAAAGATAACTACCGAACGTTGGAGTCAGATGTACCAATTATTAATAGATCAATGTTACTCTTTTTACCTCTAAATTAAATCTCAAAATCTTTACCAAGTGATATTTCCTTTCAAGGTATCTTGGAAAAATAAGTATGGACCATTTTAAGTTCTATTTTTGTTAGTGTGTCAGCCCTGTCTATAACTGAAATCTATGTTTTAACTCTTAACATAAGAACCAAGGGAGCAAGAAACCTAGAATATATTCTCTAAGATACTTCTAGGTAACACTAGAATATCAATACTGCTCTTCTTATTTTAGATTCAATATTTTTTTTCTGATAGAGCTTTAATGGAATCTTTTTTCTTTATTATGCAGTCAAAGAAAACAAATACTGTTTATAGAGATATTTGTTTTGATTATATAAATATACACAAATATGGAAATACAATGATATTTGCCACAGTATGTTTGTGGTGCACTAGTGCTATCATGAAAAAGAAAATAAAGAAGTAAAGAGTTTTGCACAGTGAAGGAAACTATCAACAAAATGAAAAACCCTACTGAATGGGAGAAAATATTTGCAAACGGTATATCTGATAAGGAATTAATATCCAAAATATACCAAGAACTCACACAAATCAACATCAGAAAAACAAACCCGGTTTTTAAAATGTCTATTTGAATAGATATTTTTCCAAAGAAGACATAAAGATGGCCAACAGGCATATGAAATGATGCCCAACATCACTAATCACCAGGGAAATGCAAATCAAAACCACAATAAGATATCACCTCCCACCTGTCAGAATGGCTGTTATCAAAAAGACAACAAATACCAAGTATTAGTAGAATGTGGAGAAAAGGGAATCCTCTGCACTGTTGGTGGGAATGTAAATTGGTGCAGCCACTATGGAAAAGAGTATGGAGTCTTCAAATAATTGAAAAAGGAACTACCATATGATCCAGCAATTCTACTCCTGGGTATGTATCCAAAGAAAAAAAAATGCTAATTAGAAAAGCTATATGCACCCCTATGTTCATTGCAGCATTATTTACAACAGCCAAGATATGGAATCAAGCTAAATGCCCATTAATAGATAAATGGATAAAGAAGACGTGGTGTGTACAATCGAATATTAATCAGCTATAAAAAGAATGAAATCTTGCTCTTTTCAACAATATGGATGGAGCTAGAGGATACTATGCTAAGTGAAAAAAGTCAGACAGAGAAAGACAAATACTGTATGATTTCACTCATATATTTCCATATATGAGTGAAAACAAAACAAATGAATAAACGTAATAAAACAGTAGCAGAGTTATAGATACAGAGAACAAACAGGTGGTTGCCAGAGGGGACGAGAGTAAGGAGAGGAAAGAAATAGGTGAAGGAGATTAAGGAACACGAACTTCCAGGTGCAAAATAAGTGTCACAGGTATGAAATGTACAGTGTGAAGAGTATAGTCAATAATTACATAATATCGTTGTATGGTGGCATATCGTAACCAGACTTATCCTGGTGATCATTTTGAAATGTATAGAAATATCAAATTATTATACTGTGTAACAGAAACTAACATAGTGTTGTAGGTCAATTATAATTCAAAAAAGAACAAACAAATAAACTCAAAGGAAAAGAAATCAGATTGGAGGTTACCAGAGGTGTGGGCTAGGGAGAGAGTGAATTGGATGAAGGCAGTCAAAATGTACAAACTTCCAAGTTATAAGATAAATAAATACTAGGGATGAAATGTACAACAGGATAAATATAAGTAGCACTGCTCTATGTTACATATGAAAGCCGTTAAGAAAGTAAATCCTAAGAGTGCTCATCACAAGAAAAACCTTTTTTTTCTATTTTTTAAATTTTGTATCTATACGAGATGATGGATGTTCACTAAACTTACTGTGGTAATCATTTCATGAAGTATGTCACTCAATTCATTACGCTGTACAGCTTAAGCTTACACAGTGCTGTATGTCAATTATGTCTCAATAAAGCTGGAAGAAAAAATTTAACTTAATTTTTAAAAAAGAATTAAAGAGAATTCACAATGCACATTACTACATTAAAGGCTCTGAGAAGTCTTGCAGCGAATCAATCTGTTGCTTTCATCACTGATTATTTCACAACTGTAGGATTGCTTTGTGAGTATGTGTGTAGTGTAACATGGAATGAATGACTTGTGTTAGGGAAAAACAACTGAAGGCCAAATAATTATTTAGATGATAGAACAAATATAGATAAAATAGTGTTTTCTAAACTTTTGAACAGGAGTAGAACTTAAGAATACATTTTTAAGGGATTTTACAGGTGAAAGAGGGACTACTCCTTTGCACCCAGGCAATTAATCTAAAAAGTTCCAAATACTTCTCGTAAAGAAGGGAGAGAGGAAAGTAAGATTTTTTTTTCTTTGTAGCGAATATAAAATACTGAAAAAAGGGTGTTGAAGATTATTAAAAAACAAGACAACAAACCCCAAATGGAGTCATTTATGCTAAGCCCCCATGTCACCAAGCTGAGACTTAATTATACTTTTGGCTCTCCCAGAAATGGCATCTGAAACCAGTCAATCAGGAATGCCTGGCAGCACTAGTTAGGTAATCTGCCTGACAGACTTCTGCCATCCCCTAAAGGAAAGTAACCTTTAATAACCAACCTGCTTTTTGGTCTAATATAAATTCCTTGTTCCTGCTCCCTTCTGCCTGTAAGTCTTTCATTTGGTACAGCCCCTAGGAGCTCCTTTCTATCTGCTACATTGGATGCTGCCTGATTCGAATTGATTTTTGTTCAAATAAGCTCAAAATTTTTAATATGCCTCAGTGTATCTATCTCCTAACAGGATGGAGTTTTTGGTATTTCTCAGGCAGTGGACAGAGAATTCTGAAATCGAGTTAAAGGTAAGAATCTTATTTTGAGAAAATTCGAGAATGAAAAATAAATTGGAAAGGAGATAATATTGAAAAGTGGATGTAAAGGAAACCAGAATGAAGTCTGAGAAATAGGAGTGAGTTGGCGGAATGGGTTTTTAGAAGAGGCCCAACACTTTCTATTCATATTAATGCCTCTCACTGCTCCTCTGGCCAAACCTTGGGATCCTCATTGGCAAAGCCCTGTTGACAGTTTGAAATTCATGTAGTGCCATTTATTAGATGTGTGATCTTGACAAATTTACTAAATTTTTATGCTTTCATTTTCTCAACTTTTAGAGAGGAATACCAATATTTACCAGTAAGGCTGATCTTATTCTGTTTGTAAATTTTGTTTAGTCATCTCCATTCCCCTGACTATAAGTCCTTTTCCTACCTACTCTTGAATTAACATTTTATCTACGCCATCACAATAGAGCTCACATTTCACCTTTTCCAAACCACAAAAATCATTTTCTTTTTCTTACACCTAGTGTGTGTGTGTGTACAGCATGAGCTAGAACTGATGCATATATCTTTTAATGTTCTTGACTTAGCTCGCTGTTGTAAATCTCCCTTCTTTAAACAGTCTGAAAATGCCTTAAAGTTAGCTTGACTACTTTCTCTTTCTGAAAAAGTGCAGTCGGTACAGTAAGGAGTGAAAATAACTGGAGAGGTTTCTTAAACCCTAGTTTAATATCAAGGGTGATTAAAGGTAGAATATAAGGACTTTCTGCCTCGTTTCACTCACTGGTAGTCAATTAACTTCAAAAAGTGTTAAAATTGAAAAAACTTAGTAGAGTTGAACTAAAAGCCAATGGTTGAATTTATTTTATTTCTTTTTAACAAATATAAAGTATGAATACAAGAGCTTGCATCCTCCTGCAACTAACTGAAAAGAAATAAAGATATTTTCTGAAAACACTACTAAGGGATCTATTTTCAGAGTGTGTGCCTGCAGGTAGGGCTTTAAAGATACAGTTATTGCTGCACTCAAACAATATTAGAGAATTTTTAGTTTCTATCACTTCTGCAGTCTCACGGCAGAACAAGTGACCACTACCTTTTGGGATTTGCATTCCAGCATCTAAGAACAAAAAATAAATGAACAAACAATAAACAAAAAATCTATAGTAGCAAGGTTCACTTTCATGTTATTTATCTAAGATCTATTTCTTCATTGCTTCTTCTTATAAAGGAGGAGGTAAAAAACATCTAGAAATGTTGTATGGCTGACTTGTGGTAGGATGACTCTATTACACTCTATTTTATAATCATACGATTCCTGAAAGTATATGCAATTCTGGAACATATGCATAGTCGTGACTTCATGAGGTCTAAATGTGTAAAAGGTTAATTATAAAGTTTAATTTCTCCTTTCCATATATTTTTTTCTCTTAAGAGAAATGAGTTAGAGGAAGTCATTAAATCCAGTGCAAGGCTTCTACTCATGAGATTAAACATTATGTAATACCAAGTTCTCCCTCTTTTAGTATAGATGTAGACAGGACTAGTAATGAAGTCACAATTTCCCTTCTATACTCAACCAATCTAATAACTGAGCAAATCCTCTATTCCATTCTCTTTTAAAATTATTTTGATTCTAACAACCTCCTCTTTTTTTGTGTGTGTTTAAGCTGTATTTAAAATATTTTATATATGTTCATATACGTGTACGTATTTTAAGATTAGAGAGCAAGAGTTTTGCATGGCATTTTGGACCAAATTTTGGCCAGGTGGACAGGGATTCCATGACTTACATTCTTATATATCTGACAATGAATTAAACTTTTTATACACATCATTAGCAAAAAGATGGCCTACTCTTCCTAATGGCAACCTGTTTTCATTCCAGTCATTCAATCATTCAGGAAAGTATTTTCAGTAAATCATTTAAATAGTGATAATGACTAGAAATATTCAATATGACTGAACTTTTGTAAAGGAAACGATAGAAATTACTGTCTTGTTCAGAATTTATAAATGTTGCTCTTTAGTCAATATATAGAGTAACATAACAATGATGGCAAAACCAAATAGTTCTACTCCCTATCCATATGTTTTAATAATACTAACCAAGAAAAGAAACATAAATATCTTATGACTTAGATTAGATATGGACTTATAGTCAGGGGAATGGAGATGACTAAACAAAATTTACAAACAGAATAAGATCAGCCTTACTGGTAAATATTGGTATTCCTCTCTAAAAGTTGAGAAAATGAAAGCATAAAAATTTAGTAAATTTGTCAAGATCACACATCTAATAAATGGCACTACATGAATTTCAAACTGTCAACAGGGCTTTGCCAATGAGGATCCCAAGGTTTGGCCAGAGGAGCAGTGAGAGGCATTAATATGAATAGAAAGTGTTGGGCCTCTAACATAAATATCTTATGACTTAGATTTTAGATATGTGTTATATCTAAAATTCATTTCTTGATCATCTAATTCTTATGTTCTTTTCCTTTCTTTTAATCTAAAACATTCCTTTTTCCTCTGAAATAAATTATAGACTGCATCAATCCCAATATATTTCAGGAATATATTGTCAAGATCATTTGTCTGTAGTAATTTGCTTCAAACTCATTTTTAGAGGATCTACCACTAAAAATTCTATTCATCATTCAGACTGGGCAATAGGCATGAAAAGTCAAAGAAGTTTCCCAGGTGATTCTAATGTGATGATTTAGCAATAGCTTCTCTAGATAATTTAATTTTCCTAATTTGTTCCTTGGCTGATTTTCAGTTGATTTTTACAGTTTTGGAGGTGGTTTGGTTTCTTTAAATTATGTGGGTTACAAGCTAATCATAATCAGATTACTTACCTTGTCCAGCTAGATCATTACACTACTAAGGCATAGGTTATAATTAGAGCCCTATTCTGTAACCATATTTTGTCCACCAATTTTTCACCAAGAGCCTTGTAAGTAAGCTGTTTATAACCAAAGAAAGCACACTAAAAAGTATGGTTAATATTGGGGTAAATTCATGGTTACTGATGGACTAGTAGCTCGGAGCACATGTTTAACCTAGGTTTATAATCCTGTTTCCCGAATATTACCTTTAAAGTCTCACCATGTCCACAACTCACATACATTATTATCTACTCACTATATTCTTTAAAATGACTCACTTTCTAAACTCAAATAATACATAAAGAAAACTTATATCACTACTATAAAAAGAAAATAGTAACATTGCAAAAAGTAGAAGATAATTTTTAAATAAATGCAATAACACAAAAATTATGCTTTTAAAACCTAACTAGGTACCATACTGCTGTTTGATCCATTTGGCTTTAAGCTTGGCACTCTCTTTCTCTTTATTAAAAACAAAGAATTGCAAGTAATGAAAAGTGTTAACTGTACACCAATATAAAATAAACTATCTAATATAAAATGAGCTATCGAAAGTGCCCCTCACATAATTCATAGTGGTGATCAAACTTGAATTTTTGAGGCATATTAAAGTGCCTCAGAATCTGGAGCTGAGAAGCCAGTAAGATTACACTATAGAAAAAAAAAACTTTTTTCAGGGAAAGAGATATATTGCTCATTGTTCATAAACATGAACATTCACAGAGTATCTGTGATGGATTTAGGATGATAATCCATATTTCTAATGTTTATTTCCATTAATTCTTTGGATCACATTGAAAAAAAATAATGTGATCTTCAACTGTTGGCTATGTGGGTAAGTTAGAAAGCCTGAAAAACTTTCTTTTAAAAAAACAGAAATTCTTGATAAACTAGTACAAACATTTTTTAAAATGCCTAGGTGAACTTTTGAGGAATAAAAACAAAATCCTAAGTGGTAAAAAATAAAAAGGAAAATAATCTGAAAGAGTAATAGAAAGCTAAAGCTGATACAGCAAGTTGTCTCATGATAGAAATGAAATAAGACCTTGGACCAAGCAATATGGTGAGTTAAAACTGAGACACGTGCATGAAACCAAGAATCTCTAGGAGACACTCCCTCGTTGGAAGACACACTAGAAAAAAATATTCCCTCCGGCAATTAAAAATAAGATAATTTGCCTGTCTTCACCTCAATTATATCTGGAAGAAAAATGTCCCTCCTGGGAATTCGTGGCCAGAGGTGTTTTCACACAGTTGTAGGCCTGAATTCACACTACCTGTAAGTCCTAGGAAACCCCAGGGTGAGAACTCAGTGTGGTCCCAAGTATCTGGGAGTATCAGCACAATTCATTTTTAGAAGGGTACACCTCAACCCAGTCTTATAGAAGTTCAATAAAGACTAACTGAATATGAGCTCACAATCCAAAATTATCAAACACACTAAGAAATAAAACACCATGGGTAAAGTCAGCAGAAACAACCATCAGCAGAATTAACCCACAAATATTTCTGATTTTAGAAAGATCAGAAGGAGCATATGAGGAAAGTATGTTTAAAATTGAATGGGAACTGAAGGCATGAGCCAGGAACAAGAGACTTCTAAAAGCAGTCAGATTTTAAAACCAAAACCAAAACAAAACATACAAATAGAATGTGTGCAATAAACAGACACTCATTGAAATTAGTGGATAACATAAACCCAACTGAAGATAATTAGTAAACTGAGGTATTAATCTGAAGTCTAGGGAAGCAAAGGAACAGAAAACATGAGATATTGAAATTTAAAAAAGAATATCGAATGCTTTTCTTTTCAGAATTCTAGAGGGAGAAATTAGATGTGAGAGAAACATTCGAAGAGATAATGGTTAAACCTTTTCAACACCTGAAGACATGAATTCTCAGATTCCGTAATCTCAACAAAATCCAAACAGGGAAAAAAAGCAGACAAACAAACAAACATTGGACACATCATGGTGAAGCTGTAGAACTCCAGAGACAAAGATAGTATCTTAAAAGTCATGAAAAAGAAAAGACAGATTATCTGCAAACAATCAGCATTTAGACTGCCAGGCAACTTCTTGACAACAATAGAAACTGATGTTAACAGAACAATATCCTCAACTTGCTAAAAGAAAATAACTGTAACTTAAAACTTTAAACCTACCTTAAATTATATTTAAGAGCAGGATAAAATACATATTTAGATGAAAATTTACCTTCAGTAGAGCCTCATTAAATACACTTCTAGTAGAGGTACTTCAAGAAAAAAAAGTATTTAAGAAAAGTTTAGGATGCAAAACAGAAGAATGTGCAAAAATATTGGTAAATATGTGGATAAATCTATATTAACATTGATTCTATAAAAATAATATTTATTTGTGGTGTTAAAAATAGAGAAAAATAAACTTAAATACCAGACAAAAATACCATATAAGACAGAAGAAATGTTTGTGTTAAATAATTCTAGCTCCCTTGTGTTGTTGGATGAGTAGGGTAGAAATAATGATTAACTTTAAACTTTTTTGGAGAAAAAGCACGAGTAAAAGGAGCTCACCAAACACACACCAGTAGGAGATTTACTATTGCTAAAAGTTCTAATGAAGTTTCCTTCTCATCCCTTTTTTGCTGGGTTGGTGACATTTAGCATTTTGACTCTGTGTGCTGATAGAAATCATCCGTTCCTGCTTTCATTGGCTGCAGCCAATAAGCCCTAGAACTTTTCCTGTTGGCCACATCAACAGCCACTGAAGAACAAAGCCTTAGTACTTACAGGCTTTCAGATTTCACAGCATAAAATTTTAGAGGAATATGTTGCTACTTTTAGACAACAAGGGTAGAAAGTGTTTAGCTACTTTTGATTTTCTTGGTGTAAAAACCAGTTCAATCCATGAAGAAAAGATTATTTTTAGACTTAAACATTTGGTTCCCTGTTGTGATTTGTGGTAGGCTGAAGTTGTGAAACCAATGAGCATATCCATTCATTTCCTCTTAATTATTTTCACCAAAGAACACTGCCAGTGAATATCTCAAATCTTCTCATCTCAGAGTTACTAATCAGAGACTTTGGGGTTTGTCCTTCAGCCTAAGGACGGCACACAGAGTGGAGTGTGAGAACCTGGTTTATTCCTTAAACTAAAAAACTAGGCTCAATTATAATCAATTTCCAAAAGTAGTAACAACACTATTTTTTGCACTGACCCTGGTAAATTATTTTCCTCATCACCCCCTCCCCCCAAGAAACCCTACAAGTAATTTATATTTCCTGGGTGTGTAGATCAGTTTGACAAACTATTTTCAAAAAGTAAGAGTGACAGAGTGTGACTCAAGAGAGCCTGCCAATTTCATGGACTGCTTTATGATTAGGTCTAGCAGACCTTTTATTCAGAATATCAGAACTACATTGTTTCTGGATCATTTTGGATGATGAAGGGACGGAAACCAAAACCTGGGCTTCATGACTGTAAACATATATACAGACAGAATCTATAAAAGTCAGTGTTGACCTTTGGTGCCAATGGAAAGAACCCCAACTGAACGATGCTCATTTATAGGCTGCTATATAAATATTTGGCACAGCAAGAGAAATAGTGATCCCAAGGATTCACAAGGCTCTTCTTTCTGAATAGATCTTTCTTTTTAGCCTTTCCTCATCACCTAGCTACAGAGGGAGGAAAGCCATAAGTGCTGACAGGGCACAAAAAGGGACAAGCTAAGAATAAAGTTTCTTGAAATACATAGGAGCATGTGATGGCCAGAATTTCAGGCTAGATATAATATTGAATGAATTAGGTTCTCATGAAAAAGGCTTCTTATAAAAATATATGTGACAATTTCACAGGCAGCTAATGAGAGAAGAAGAGAAAGGCTGAGGAGAAGGAAGATTGCCCTTTGGCCAGCAGCCAGCCATCACTGCAGTGAGCCTCTTGTAGCAGCTGAAAGTGATGCAGCAATAATTAATGCCACCAGCGTTATTGGGCAGAACTGGTTTTCCTTATGCTGGAGGGGTGTGGGGAATACGTGGGGAAAATAAAAGGAAAATAGCGTTACTTTTTGCTTCTCTCACAGTTAATTAAATTAAAATGAAAATAAAAATTTAAACCATATTAATGCTTGAATTCTGTCTTGCTGGCTGTTTGAACACAAAAAGCCCTGCTCTGATTTTCCTATAATATGCAAAGCGTGTATTGTTTTCACATACATACAGAAAGAAATGGGTTTTAATGTCCAAATATTTTCAAAGTAAATACGTTGTGTAGAGGTGAGTTCTTACTTTAATGTGTCTATGGAATATTCTAAAGAGAGTGAGGGTTTTTTGTGTATTACAGATCTGGAGTTAGATTGATCAGTGTATAAGTTCGCACATATGATTTCAAAAAAATTGTGCTTACCTAGTCACTGGGGAAACAAACACTCCAAAAAAAGAGGCGGCTCAGCTCAGCATGAAGTGTGGGAGTGCATGAGCACCGTGTGGATGAGGTGTGAGGAGATGGAACCTCATTTCAGAAGCTAGGAGACAAGCTGTGATGGAAAGACACCAGAGGTGTGAGAGAGGGACTGTCAGAGCACCTGCCTGAGGCAGGGAGCGGGGAGATCTTTTGTGCCTAAACCCAGTGCAACACAGCCGGAGAGACTGTCTCTGCCAGTTACCCTGATCTAGTGCAGTCCCTAAGCTATGCCTCCAACAATTTAGATTAAGAACTTTCCCTATTTATTGTAAGCACAAATACTATCAAAGAAAATTCCAACACTAACATTCTTGTCATTTCAAGCAGCATTTCCATTTGATGCTGTATGTCTTTAGCTAACAAGCACCAGACTCAATATTTTACAAAGAAGCAAAACGTGAGGTTGTTAGTGCGATATGGCTGGGGACATTCTTTACTTCATAAGAAGACCATTTCTGGGTTTTAAATTATTTTGTCCAACTAGAGCTCCCTTTTATTTACAAACATACACACCAGAACCTAGGAAGAATCATATCTCCTGAAAAAGTGAACTTAAGCATAGAATAGTCTTGCTAAACCAATCTAGAAAATAAAACCAGAAAGATGTAGATCCACATCATAGGATACTATGATAGTATCAGAGGATACTTCAGACTATACCACAAAACTATAGTCATCAAAACAGTATGGTACTGGCACAAAAATAGAAATATAGATCAATGGACCAGGATAGAAAGCCCAGAAGTAAACCCACACACCTATGGTCAACTAATCTACAACAAAGGAGGCAAAACTACACAATGGAAGACAGACAGTCTCTTCAGTAAATGGTGCTGGGAAAACTGGACAGCTATATGTAAAAAAAAAATGAAATTAGAACATTCTTTAACACCATACACAAAAATAAACTCAAAATGGATTAAAGACCTAAATGTAAGGCCAGACACTATAAAACTCTTAGAGGAAAACATAGGCAGAACACTCTCTGACATAAATCACAGCAAGATCTTTTTCGATCTGTCTCCCAGAGTAATGGAAATAAAAACAAAAATAAACAAATGGGACCTATTTAAACTCAAAAGCTTTTGTACAGCAAAGGAAACCGTAAACAAAATGAAAAGGCAACCCATAGAATGGGAGAAAATATTTGCAAACTGTGTGACTGACAAGGGATTAATCTCCAAAATTTACAAAGAGCTCATGTGGCTTAATATCATCAAAACAAAGAACCCAATCAAAAAATGGGCAGAAGACCTAAATAAACATTTCTCCAAAGAAGACATACAGATGGCCAAGAGGCATATGAAAAGATGTTCAACATCACCAGTTATTAGAGAAATGCAAATCAGAACTACAATGAGCTATTACCTCACATCAGTCAGAACGGCTATCATCAAAAAATCCGCAAACAATAAATGCTGGAGAGGGTGTGGAGAGAAGGGAACCCTCCTACACTGTTGGTGGGAATGTAAATTGGTACAGCCACTGTGGAGAACAGTATGGAGCTTCCTTAAAAAACTAAAAATAGAGCTACCATATGATCCTGCAATCTCGCTCCTGGGCATATATCCAGAGAAAACCATGGTCTGAAAGGATACATGCACCCCAATGTTCATTGCAGCACTGTTTACAATAGCCAAGACATGGAAGCAACCTAAGTGTCCATCAACAGAGGAATGGATAAAGAAGGTGTGGTACATATATACAATGGAATGTTACTCAGCCATTAAAAATAATCAAATAATGCCATTTGCAGCAACATGGATGGACCTAGAGATTGTCATACTGAATGAAGTAAATCAGACAAAGACAAATATGTGATGTTGCTTATATGCGGAATCAAAAAAATGATGCAAATGAACTTATTTACAAAACAGAAACAGACTCACAGACTTAGAGAACAAACTTATGGTTACTGGGGGTGAAGGGAGTTTGGGGTTGACATGTACACATTGCTATATTTAAAATGGATGACCAACAAGGACCTACTGTATAGCACAGGGAGCTCTGCTCAATATTGTTTAACAACCTAAATGGGAAAAGAATTTGAAAAAGAATAGATACATGTATATGTATAACTGAATCACTTTGCTGTACACCTGAAACTAACACAACATTGTTAATCACCTATATTCCATTATAAAATAAAAAGTTTAAAAAAAGGTGTTCTGTTGTCAGTAATGCCAAATTAGGCCATCCTTCCTGAGTGATTTTAATTCTTACATAACTCATTTAAATTAATTTCAGTATATACAAGCTTCATTCTCCTGAAGTTGAAAACAAGTCCATATTCAAATTTTCCCTATTGTCCCAATTATGCCTATTTTCCTTTTCTTTTTTTTTTTCTTTTCAATCTATGATCCAATCAAGGACCACACATTTCATTTAGTTATTAATATCATCATGTTTCATTCCTTTGTTGCTATTTGTTTTTTATGTAGGTGTTTGCTTCTTTTGTACCCTTTTTGACTTAATTTATTTTAAAATATGTAAATAATTTACACAGTTTAAAATAAATTATTTATATAGTTCCAATGTGAAAACATATCATTAGAAGAGTCTCATTCCCAACCCATTTCCTTCTACCCAATTCCTACCACTCCTTCTGTATAATTATTTTCTTTACTGTCTTATTGTTCCTTTCTGTATTTCTTTATTATTAAAATAGGAATTTAAAAAATATGTATAAATACTTTACCCCCCCTTCATTCTTTTTTTTTTTTGCGGTACGTGGGCCTCTCACTGTTGTGGCCTCTCCCGTTGTGGAGCCCAGGCTCCGGACGCGCAGGCTCAGCAGCCATGGCTCACGGGCCCAGCCGCTCCATGGCACGTGGGATCTTCCTGGACCGGGGTACGAACCCGTGTCCCCTCCATCGGCAGGCGGACTCTCAACCACTGCGCCACCAGGGAAGCCCCCCCCCACTTCATTCTTAAACAAAGATCTTACAGCAAATATATTTTTCCAAACTTGTTTTTTTCCACTTCACAATATACCCTGAATATAACACAATATTGATTCATAGAGATCATCCTCACTTTTATTACATCTGCAAAACTGTCCATTTGTGTGGATTTAATATATTTTATTCAACCAATTTTTTATAAATGAGAATTTTGTTTCAAACATATTGCTATTAGAAATATTGCTGCAATAAATATCTCTGTGAATATTTGCTTTGTTTTGTTTTCAAGATGTATTTTAAAGGTGAATCCCTAGAAGTGAGATTACTGAGTGAAAGCGTAATTTCATTGGTAATTATTTTTCAGCTATTGGTAAATTCTTCTTCACAATGGTTTTAGGTTTTTGTATTCCACCAGTCTTAACACGCTTCCTTCAAATATATTTGAGCTAGTTACCATTGTGCTCTCTGAGATAGCTCCTATTAGTGGAGCTATCCTCCTGTCCCAAGAAACTCAGTGGTCATTCTGGCCACTGGGTCAAAATGATTCTTTTTTTTTTTTGGGGGGGGGGGTACGCAGGCCTCTCACTGTTGTGGCCTCTCCCGTTGCAGAGCACAGGCTCCGGACGCGCAGGCTCAACGGCCATGGCTCACGGGCCCAGCCGCTCCGCGGCACGTAGGATCTTCGCAGACCGGGGCCCGAACCCGTGTCCCCTGCATCAGCAGGCGGACTCTCAACCACTGCGCCACCAGGGAAGCCCTGACTCTCTTTTTAATATTACTCTATGTCAGGCTTAATTTTAGGAAAAGTCCTTGACAACAGGAAGTTTTCTGAACAATAGTACTTGGGTGGATGCACCTAACCATTATTATCAATTTGCAAAAGGAAGCTTTCTGTAATTTTACAAAAAATGTATTAATAGAAGAAAATTTTGTCTGAATTGTCTAGAACACTTTTTAAGTTTCTGGGAACTGATTACATTGATATACATATGTCTTTCTTACTCTCTTAAGAGAAAGTAAGTTTTTTTTTTTTTTTTTTTTTTTTTTTTTTTTTTTAAGTTTCTGGGAACTGATTACATTGATATACATATGTTTTTTTTTTTTTTCTGGGAACTGATTACATTGATATACATATGTCTTTCTTACTCTCTTAAGAGAAAGTAAATTTGTAAATCCTGTAATATATTTAAATTCAGCTCTGACAATTTAACTGAATGCCTCTCTTACTACCCTCCACACATATTTTCAATACAGAAGAAACAGAAACTGGAAAGATTTCAAATTTAGGTTGCTTTATTCTTTTAATTTCCATTCTGTATATTTCTAAGGTCAAGAATATAAGATGTAAAATTAATCATGTGATTGTTTGACATCTGAAAAAGTGACCTGCTTTTCAGTCCAACTAGATTTGTAGAAATCATATCTCTGTAAAGCTATATTTTATTTTAACTTGATTTTTATATATGTCCAAAGTTTTGGATATGCATATGTATGTATAACATATCTATAGATGTCTATATTGAGCAATGGCTGTATGAGAGAGAGATTTAATCTAGGAATATGGTTTCCTGGTAACAAGAATCACATGTTAGTTTTTAAAGGAGCTCCCTCTCTACAATCACAAGCTTTCAGTGTATTAGCAAGGTAAGAGGTTTTCAGAAGCAGCTCCATTTTCTACACAGGACATCTAACAATCAAAGTAAGGGTGCAATTATAGCATAAATGAGGGAAAAGCCAAATAGATACTCAGGCAGCAAAATTCAAAAAAGTCACCTAGAAGGAGATGCCCACAATAGTCAATAATATAATCAAAATGCTGCACATTGTATAGGGCTTGAGAGGCTGAAGTTTTATTTTCAGAGCTAGAAGTTAAAAAATAGTTTAATTTCAAAGCATGGTTAAATTAATGAGACTTGTAAATAAGAAACTGAATCTTGTTCATCTTCCTTTTCTTTTCCCCAGAGGACAAATGCCACTAGTTCTAGATTTCAGAGATAAAAGGCTATTAGCAAGTAATTTTTAAAACTTGTTTTCAGGCTTGATATAAGACACTGGATGCTAAGAGAGACAGATTTTTGTCTAACATTTACTTCCAAAATTGCAGTTATTGATTTCTTTCCTACAAAACTTTTCCTGCTCAAATGCAAATAAATTGTATTCAGCTGATCAATATTTTAAAATATAAACATGGGTAATAGAAAACAATGAGCCAGAATGCATCTCTTTAACTTTGCCAAGCATGAAGCAATGGAACATTTAGTAGTTAGGATTCCTAAATTCTAATCTGAGCTATGTCAATCAGTGTATCTTTACATGCTATTTAATCCTTGCTGAATTTTATTTTCTCATCAAGGTAACTAGTCTCAAATTTGAAGTTACCATCAAATATCCTATGTTACGCTGTATTATAAAAGGATTACACAAAGTATTTGACTTATACAAAGAAGGGCATTGAGATCTAAAGCAGAATTAGAGGGGATCCAATTAAGGAGATTGCTACGGATTAGTGGAAACAAAGTTCTATTGGGAGGCAGAATATCTAAGTCCAAGTCCGGGACTTGGCTCCGTCACCTGCTATCTGTGGGTTTCTTTTCTTTCTTTTTCTTTTGAAAGTCACCATAATCCCTTTAAGATTCTAATTTTATAATCTATTCAATATAAAATAGAGATACTGACACGCTACCTCAGAGGATAGTCAAGAAAATTAAACCAGGTAAACATATGTGAATTTTGTTTGCAAACTATATTGTATGAATGTGAGATATCCTTAGGGATAATCATTTTTGTGCAATAAATCTATAGATCCTTCCCCAAGACATTTACTGCTGCCTTAAATAGGCAAAGTAATCTGAACAATCACAGAGCCAAAATGCAAGAGTGGTAGCAATAGATATTAGAAAACATGTTGGCAACTTCATTAAATACTTGAATAAAGATGACTTGAGATTCTTGATTACTATCTTCCAAGGATCTGTCTGTGTAAATTTTAGTGTGCTCATTGCATAATGACTAATATTCTTTAAAATAATGACATATTTAATTCTGAGGCTCTTACTCATTTGTTGTACCAACAGTCACATAATTAAGAGGTAATTTGCATGCATAGGAATTTAATTTTAGTAAAATATTTTAAAGATCTCCTAGTTCACTAATAATTTGCAAATTAAGAAAATAAAAGTGATGAAAGTGTCTAGCTTCTGGCAATGATAGAAAAACTTATAATGGACTAACTCATCTGCTGCTAGTAATCATAAGCTATGGACAAAATATAAAACATAAATACTTAAAGTAACTAGAGAGTAACAGAAACAAGTACAAACTGGAGGAGGTTTAACCCTGAAAGAGTAGAAACGTTCTGGGTAAGATCCCCATTTATGTGGATTTCCCCTGAGGAAACTCTCAAGTCCACACAACATGCCTTTGACAAAACTCAAGAAAAAAAACCACTGTCTTATTGGTTTAAGGGGTCAGACAATAGGATTCATGGACCTAGGAGTGGATAGAATGTGAGGGGAGAATCCCAGAAAGGAAAGAACCACAGAAACTCTGCATATAAACCCCTCTCAAATCACTGACCCCTAAACTATACATCCACAGAATAAGATATCAATAGACCCATTTAGGGAAAAGAATATCCGGAAGGCTGAAAGAGATGTACTTACATATTAGTAGCTGCCTCTGCTGGGGAGACAGGATTAGCATGTGAATTTCAACATTTTGAGGGAATTGGTAAATATCTCAGGGTCTCCACTGAAACAACATAAGGGTCACACCTTCTGAATAAAGACTGCACCCAAAGACTAAGGAGTTTGCCAGAAGACTCAAAGAAAAAATGAAAATTGATCACTCTAAGAAAGCCTACAAATAATTGTCTCAAAGATCAAATAAACTGCATTGTAGTTTAACTGCATGCTTTTACACAATACAGCACTTTTCAGAAGACAATAACAGATTCCAGATGCTCTACAATGCATAATGTCAACTACCGAAAAAAAATCCCAGATATGTGAAGAAACAGGAAATATAATTCACTAAAAATAAAACCACATATGACCCAGATTTGGAATTAGCAGTCAGGACTTTAATATAATTATGATAAATATGTTAAAGGAATTATAGAAAAATGTTGGTAAAATTGGTAAGGTAATAGAAAATTTCAGAAAAGCTATAGGACTGTAAAGAAGAAACAAAGAAAAAATGTAAAACTGAAAAAAATTTTGAAATCAAAAAGTCACTGCATGTGATTAACAACAGATTGCACAAAAGAGGAGAAATGATCAGTAAACATGAAAAGAAGTCAACAGAAATTATCCAAACTAAACTACAGCGAGAAAGCTGACTGAAAAATATAAACAGAGCCTCAATGGTCAATATGACAGCATCAACTAGTATAACATTCATGAAATTAGAGTCCCAGGAGAAGAAGAAAGAAAGGTGTAGGAAAAAAATATTTAAAGAAATACTGGCTGAAATTTTTTCAGATTTGATCAAAAAGAGCAACCAAAAATGCAGGACACTCAGTGAACTCAAAACAGCATAAATAAAAAGAAAAATGCACCTAGGCACATCATAGTCAAACTGTTGATAATGAGAGAAAAATTATGTACAGTGGAATAAAAATAAAAATATTGCTTACATCTTTTTAGAAATAGTATAAATCAGAAGATAATGGAATAATGGTAAAAATTCTGAAAGAAAAAAAAAACCTATATCCAGGAAAAATATGTTTAAAATTTCAAGGCAAAAAAAAGACATTTTCAGGTAAACAAAAATTGATAGAACTTATTACAGTAAATATACACTAAAATATGGCTAAATAAAGTTCTCAGGCTTAGGGTAAATGACTCCTGATGGAAAGCCTTATATATAGGAAGGAATGATGAATATTATCTCTTTTCTTAAAAATTTTTTAAAGTAAATTGATTATTTTTCACAAATAGTAATAATGTATGTGGTGCTTGGAACATATATAGAAGTAAAACTTATGACAAAATAGCTCAGAAAAATAGGAGAGACATAAATGGAGTTACATTGTAATAAGGCTCTTAAAATTATATATGCAGTGATTTAATATTAATTCATGGTATACTATGATTAGCAAAGAATGCATATTGTATCCTTAGAGCCATTTGGAGAAAGACTGTCGAGAGAGACATTTTCTTGCCCAAACTGTTTGAGTAATTTATCATTCTTCCCTATCTTCTTCTTATTAGGAAGAACAACAATTTACTTAAGGGGCAATAAATATTTATATATGATGGAAAAGGGCTTTTTACTCAGTTGCTCCTTGATAGAAGTCAAACAAACTTTCCTTCCTGTCAATAGACATTTCTAAAGAAGGCCCTGCATGTTGGTCCAAAGAATAAAAGGTGAAGTAAAAAAAAAAAAAAAAATCTATCACTGTCTTCTAGAACACAATATTTTGTACAAATTTTACAAAACGATCAATTACCAATATTAAAAGAGTAAATTCCAAATCTTCAAAAAGAAGGAAGCCTATTTGTTGGAGTACTATAAATAAAGAATACGAGTATAGTGTCACCCCACCACCTCCCTTCATTTACAACCCTTAGCTGTAAGACAAGGTATTCTCTTACACCATCTTTAGCCCTAAGACAAGGTGTACTGAGTATGGATAGAAGATGAGACACCACCGCACCTCTTGGTCCTCAGCATTGCTGCTAATTCAAAACACAGGATTAAAGAGTATAACCAGGTCTCAAAGCATCAAGAAAATAACCATGATGGATTTAAAAATTTTCACTTGCTATTGTCATCTGAAGCTGGGACATGTCCTTCACTAGATCATATTCCCTAAGGTTCCCCATCTGAAGTAGGAAATTACCTCCAAGTGATTTATTTGTAGAAGCGGCCTTTTCATAAGAAAGTGAGCACAATTAGTTACTGATAGTCTAAATAGCATGTTTTCTGGATTTTCTTTCTCAAGGAACACTTGTTTCAAATATTTGTTTGACAAGAACTGGAAGAGTCAATAAAGAAGGATGAAGCTCTCTGGTCAATATCTAAAGGGCAGAAATTATTTAAATGGTTGAACAGACTCCCCTTGCTTTAGATAACATTTCATTAAGTAATTGTGTCAACATACATTATTGAAGGTATGGTGCCATTGTACTCTTGAGAGGAGATACACTGTAGGAATAAGTTCCAAATATTTTCTCAAAATGATCTCTAAAGTTGCCCTAAAACCTGGAGAAGTAGGAATTGAAACCTATAAAATTTTAAGTATAAGTATAAGCAATAAGAAAATCTCTAGATGGCTCTAATAGAATATCTGATCTTGAAGTTCACAGATTTTGTTGAGCCTACTAGAATATGTTAGCTGCAAGCTGTAGTCTCAAGTTTCAGCTTCATAAATTGTTGAGTAGACTTTGGATGAAGTGATTTTGTATTGTCTGTCTGAAAACTGGGAAATTCTTGTCTTGAAAACACTCAGTTTTTGGTATAGTTTATGTGAAGTTATTGTTTTTAAATAATTTCTTAAGTACATTCCAACTTTTAAGAATAAAGAAATGTGGGGCTTCCCTGGTGGCGCAGTGGTTGAGAGTCTGCCTGCTGATGCAGGGGACACGGGTTCGTGCCCCGGTCCGGGAGGATCCCACGTGCTGCGGAGCGGCTGGGCCCGTGAGCCATGGCCGCTGAGCCTGCGCGTCCGGAGCCTGTGCTCTGCCACGGGAGAGGCCGCAACAGTGAGAGGCCTGCGTACCGCAAAAAAAAAAAAAAAAAAAAAAAGAATTAAAAAATGTGATTAGTGATTACATTCTTAAGCTCTGTTGGGACATCTTGATCCAATATATTTTAAAACTAAACTAATTTGTTTAGGTATATACTGAGAAGAAGAGATAGGAGTCAAGACACAATTACAACTTATTCCATTTAAAATGATTCATTTACCTTTCAATGAGCCATTCCCACCTCCTCTGATTCTGGTAAAATATTCAGACATAATAGCTACAGGAAAAAAAATCTGAATCCATAAAGCTTAAAATAGGAGGCTTCTGTATGGATATGGAAATAGAGGAACGATTATAAATATAATAAAAAGTCTAGTATATCTCTTCAAAGTGAAGATGTGTGTAGAGAAAAGAGGTAGTTACTGATAAGTGAAATAATGTGTGATCATCATAAAATGAATTTTGTAACCCTGCAAATATTTTTTTCAAAGTAAGACATAATCTTTGTCAACGTTTTGGTGAGGAATCTGCCTAGGGTCTCTTATATGTACACATACACAGCATATCTATAATTTTAAATAATCATAATTGTAGTCAGTCTGCTTTTTAATAATATGTTAATTTCCCAATAATAAATTATAGACATATGTCTACCATTCATTTTCCTAACTGAGTTTTCGAGAAGATGAAACAAGACCAGTGCTCACTAACTGCATATTGCCTGATATTTAATAACCATGTGGTAAATGGTGGCTAATAGCATTATAACCTATTGCTACAGAAAATAAGCTGAAAACAGTTCAGATAGGAAAAAAATTATTTAATTATTTTAAAGTTTTATTTATCACTCAAATGTTTTTATATCTAATGGTTTTTCCAGGCTTCAACTGGGGAAATGCTGAAGGTTTAACAAATAATGAGAAGTCACTATACAGTTATAAATTTACAAGAAATAATTTAGTTATCATTAGATATTTGTGCTTTCTTGTGTTACCTGAGAGGTGCCATGAACTACATCCCAAATTTCCTACTGAAAAATTTTATTTTAATTAGAAACTGACAATGGTTTATAAAAGGATATTAACTATGTTGCTTCCTTTGAGTTTCCTTTGGGAGACTGACTTATAAACTTTATTTTCATTTTAAACTACCTAGCAGCTATTGTCACAGGATAACCTACATCCTATTTATACAGAAACAGACCATAATATATTTAATATACAGAAATTATTAGTAGAAATTGTCATGACCATTTTGCCCTACATCAGGCAGTGGTTTTTGTCAACAACTGACACAAATGTTGGCAAACTTAAGCATCCATGAGACTTCTATGTGTGAAACTTTTTACTACAGTTTTGTAGATGATATCCAACTATTCTTTAAATGGCTATTTTATAGTTTCTTTTTTAAAAAGCCCAAGAATATAATGTTCACCCATTCTTTATTTTACTCATTCAATTATTCAATGGCTTAATAACAATCATATATTTACTGAGACCCTACTATGGACAAGGGATTGTTGTAGATGTTGTGGATGGTAGTGTGAATGGCACAGATGTGATCCTTCAGATCACATGTTTAGAGTCTAGAAAGAAATATGGACAAATAAGTAATTAAGTACAGTATGAGAAGAATAGGATATTATGGTAGCACTTATGCCCTGAACAGAATACATAGTTGGGGACAGCTTCCTAGAATAAAAGGTTAATTCAGTTGAAACCAGATGATCTAGTAGGATTAGTCAAGTAAGAGGAAAATAAAATTGCTCCATATCAAATAAAAGCATGGGGGAAGAACTAGAATCAAGAAAAGGGGTTGAAATTAAATAAAAACATTTCTAATGTCTGGGACCAAACATTCTAGTGGGTAAATAGTGAAAGATGAGACTGAAGTGGTTTGTGGGGGCCCAGGTCAAATGGTCCCATGAAGATACAGAAAGGGATTTGAGAATTGTCAAGATTTATTGACAGCCATTGGAGGATTGTAAGTAATAATGTAATGTGATCTGATCTGTTTTGCATTTAAAAAAATCCGTTCAGCTAAGTTGAGGACAATGATCTTAATTAGGAGATATTTCAGTAAACCGTATGAGAGAAAATAATATCCTGAATACATGAGGCAGCAGTGCAGATGAAGAGAACAGGATGATTTCCACAAGTTGTTGATTGGATGTGGCAATGACCAGCATTAAGACTGGAGACAGCATGATAGTCAAGTATTATGTGAGGATGAAGACTTTTTTAAAAACTGAGGTACAATTCTCACACAAAATTAAAGAAGCAATTTTAGGAGTAGAGTTTAAAGAATTATGTCAAATGTACACACCCATACAACTATCACTCCAATTGAGATATAGCCCAGTAATTTTTGTCATGCCATTTCTAGTATAACCCCATCCCCAAATGTAACTGCTCTTCTGATCTCACCAGTTTAGTTTTGCTTGCTCTTGAACTTCATAGAAATGGAATTACATACTATATTATGTAGTTGTTTGCCTCTGGCTCCTTTCACTTAGCAAAATGCTTTTGAGATTACCCATATTGTTGAGTTTATCACTAGCTTGTGCTTTTTCATGCTTGGTGGTATTTATCACATTATCACAGTTTTTTCATTCTGTTGTTGCTGGGCATTCAGATTGCTTTCAATATTTGTGCATTATGGGAGGGGGTAGAATTGATATAAGTAAATATCTAGGAGAATAATTAGCAGGTCAAAGGCTAGGTGTACATTTAAGTTTATAAGCTAGTACCAGACACTACTCTAACTACCTAACATGCACTATTTCATTTAATCTTCACAACAATTCAACGAAGAAAATTATTATCATTATCATGTTGTTGAAGATAAAACTCATTCATAAAGGTTAAGTTACCTTTCCAAGGTCATATACTAAATAATGGAGCTGAGATTTGAACATAAGAAAACGTCAGGAAGTACATCCGTAAAAATATTAACAGTGGTTATTTTTAAATGGTGATATGGGTAATTAAAATATTTTTCACTTATGAATATTTTCTAACTTCTCTGAAAAGAACATGTGGGAACAAAATGGGGGAAAATAGAAGCCCCAGATTAGTGCTCCTGTATAATTTTTTTTATACATTGTTGGATTAGATTTGCTAACATTTTGTTGAGGATCTTTGCATCTATGTTCATGTAAGATGTTGGTTTGTAGTTTCTTGTCATATCTTCGTCTAGTTTTGACATTAGGATAATGCTAGACTCATAGAATGAGTTAGGTAGTGTACCCTCTGTTTCAATTCTCTGGATAATGTAGATAATACATATCATTTCTTCCTTAAATGTTTAGTAGACCAAACAAGTTCTCAAGGTCCCTTTGTAGGAGAACATAGGGTAGTCAAGCTTATAAGACTCCACACACACCCAAATGAGGTGTTTCATGCGGCAGCCTGCCTTTCTTAAAAAAAAAACCATTTGGTAGAATTCACCAGTGACATCACCTAGGCCTTATACTTTCTTTTTTGTAAGATTCTTGGTTGTTGATTCAATTCCTTTCATAGATATGGGACTGTTCATATCGTCTATCTCTTTGTTTGAGTTTTGGTAGATGTTGTCTTTCAAATAATTGGTTCACTTCATCTGAGTTATCAAATTTGTAGGTACAGAGTTGTTCATTATATTTCTTTATTATACTTTAATATCATGGAATCAGTAGTGATAGACCTTCCTACATTTCTGATATCAGCAATTTGTCTTCTCTTTTTCTTAATTAGCCTGGGTAGAGGTTTATCAGTTCTATTGTTCCTTTTAAAGAACTAGCTTTTGGTTTTATTTACAATATTCCCGTTTCAATTCCATTAATTTCTGCTCTAATTTTTATCATTTCTTTTCGTGTTTTAGGTTTACACTGGTCTTCTTTCTCTAGTTTCTTAAGGTAGTAATTTAGATGATTGATTTTATATCTTGTTTCAATTCTAGTATGTGCATTCAACATTTTAAACTTTCCTCTAAGCAATGCTTTTGCTGCATCTCACGAACTTTGATGTTATTCTTTCACGTTCATTTTTTTTGTGACTGCCTTAGGTTTTGTAGTATACTTTCGTAACTAATCTAAGTCCACTTTCAAGTAACTCTATACCATTCATGGGTAATGAAGAGTACAACAGAGTATTCTCAATTTCTCCTTCCCATCCTTTACAACATTGCTGTCATTCATTTTGCTGATTCATAAGATATAATCACCCCATACATTGTTACTATAATTATTTTGAAGTTATCTTTTAAATTAGTTAAAAAATTGAAAAAGGTTTTATTTTACCTTCATTTATTCCTTCTCTAATGCTTTTCTTTTCTTTATGTAAATCCGAGTCTCTGATCTGTATCACTAAAAGAACTTCTTTTAACATTTCTTGCAGGGCAAGTCTACTGACAACAAATTCCTACAGCTTTTGTTTGTCTAAGGAAGTCTTTATTTCTCCTTCAGTTTTGAAGGATAATTTCACTGGGTACAGAATTTAAGATAGGTGAGTTTTTTTTTTTTTCTTTTAAGACTTTAAATACTTCACTTCACTCTCTTCTTGCTTGCATGATTTCTGAATAAAAGTTCAACGTAATTTGTCTCCTTGTTCCTCTGTAGGTAAGGCTCCCCACTACCCCATCTTCTTTCAAGATTTTCTCATTGTATTTGACTTTCTGTACTTTGAGTATTATATACCTCGGTGTACTTTTTGGTATTTATCCTGCTGAAGTTCTCTGAGTACCTGGATCTTTGTTTTGATGTCTGTCATTAATTTTGCATAATTCTCAGCCAATATTACTTCAAATATTTCTTGTGCTCCTTTCTCTCTTTCTTCTCCTCCTGGTACTCCCATTCCTATTCTCTTTTTGTAATTGCCCCAGTTTTCTTGGATATTTTATTACTTTTTATTTTCATTCTTTTTTCTGTTTGAATTTCAGCTTTAGAAGTGTTTATTGACATATTTACAATATTACTGATTCTTTCCTTGTCTATTTCCAGTCTACTGTATTGATTAGCCCATCAAAGGCATTCTTCATTTCTGTTTCAGTGTGCTTTATTTCTAGCATTTCCTTTTGATTCTTTCTTAGAGTTTCCATCTCTCTGTTTAGGTTACCCATCTGTTCTTGCGTGTTGTCCATCTTTTTTCTATCACAGCCCTTAGCATATTAATCATAATTACTTTAAATTCCTGTTCTGATAATTCTAAAATCTCTGTTATATCTGGAGTCTGGTCTGATGTTTGCTTTGTTTCTTCAAACTGCATTTTTCCTTGCCTGTTAGAATGCCTTGTAATTTTCTGTTGACTGTTGGACATGACATATTGTGTAATAGGAACTGAAGTAAACATGCCTTTAGTTAGTGGTTTTATATTTATCTGTCTAGGAGTTAGGCTGTGTTTAATGTTTGCTATAGCTAGCTGTAGGTGTCAGGGATTTCAGTTTCTCTGGTGTCCTCATATTTGTTTACTCTGTTGTGTTTGAATTTCCCTAGTAACTTCTTAAAGGAAGTCTATGAATAAGTCTAAGAATAATAATCTGCATGTGGCCAGCTATAGCCATAGGGGTGGGGCCCCTGTTTCCCAACTTTGAAATTCTTTTATGAGAAGCTTAAACTTTTAAGAAAACCTAATATTACTTTTTGATGGCCTGATATAATACAGAGAAAACTGAAGAATTTAGAGAGCTCAGAGGAATGGATACTTAATGAATCCCTGTACCACCTCCAAAACATTAGCTAGCTCAGGTGAACATTTGGCAAGTATTAAATCACAGTCAATTCATGATTCAATTCTGTGACAAGTGTCTAAAATGATAATATTCACGTAATTCATCAGAGAGAGCCATATGCTTTAGATAACAGATGTGCAGGTGCAGATTTGGCACTCTGTTGAAAAAATGTTAAAGTATTTCTTGTATTCTTGCCCAGAAGGGACTTTCTATATGGACACATGGCAGTATGCATTAACAGGAAAAGGATGTATGAACCAGTCACCTTGCAAGTTCTTATTTATTATGGCAGGTGAGCATGCAGCCAACTCATATAATATCCATAAAATCATATATATACATATACATAGATATATAGATATATATCTACTTTCAAAACAAGGGCAAACACACAAAAACTTTGATTCTAAACAAATATTTCATGAAATGTTTAGTTTCCCAGAGGGTCTAAACCAGCCAATGTATCAGAGTATTAGAGTACCGATTGGAATTTCTTAAATTACTCATATCTGCCTTACATTCCAGGGGCAATGCAGAACTTTTTAGAGTACCACACTTAAGAACTAATTTGTGGCACTATTTATCCAAAAGTTGAAGCTCCTCTTTCAAGTTACAACTAAATCATGATGCTAAGCATTCATTCAAAGCATAGAGAAATGTAAAAATAATGCTCACATTCGTAGAACACACTTGAGTAATTTCTTATACATAACTTTCATGATGCCTTATCTCATTTACTCCTTATGACAAACTTTGAGGGTAGATATTATTTTCCTCATTTTAAAATGGAAATAATTAGTATCAGGATGAAAAGATCACCATTTTAAGCTTGGTATCCATAATTTCTTTCCATGGAATGGAATGTTGAAAGATGGTACATTATGTGAAAGTTCTCATATTTTTCTTGACCAATTTTCTGGTGAGAAGAAAGTTAAATATATCCATGTTCAAAAGAGAACAATAGAAACTAAAAGCTTGCGTGACCTTCACACTTGAAATATAAACATACCCATGAAGGCAATATGCATACCAGTTAAAACTGCAGACTTTAAACCCAGACTGATCTATTTTTGAATTCTGATTCTGCTTATACTTGCTTCATGACCTTGGCCAGATTACTTAACCTCTGGAAGTCTCTATTTTCTCATTTGTCAAGTAAAGATAATACAACTCTATTTTCTTACTTGTCACAGCTAATAGAGTTAAGGTGAAAATTAATGTATGTTAGTTGCCATTTATATACTGGCAAGATTGATAAATAGAGGTTATTAATATTATTGATATAGAATCTGGTAAATAATACTTCTTTTATCCTCCAGGCTGGGTGAATATACTAGTTATATACTTTTTATTTCTTTTTATTCATTATTTGATAGGTATTGAAATTACAGGTAAGTTAAGACAAAGAATAGTGTTATGTCATTTCCTTAGTTGTTCTTTATAGCACTGTGTCTTTAAATACCACAAAACAAAGAAAAAACCAGAATTGCTCTATTTGTTATTCAATGGTTTTTATCTCAAGAATTCAATACTACTCTGAATTTAAAAACAAGCTACAAAATATTATGGATTAGGATGTCATAAAGCTAATACCTTTTTCTAATTTTTTAGCCAAATGAGGTGGTTGCTTTTATTTGTATATTCAGAGAATTCAGGTTCTAGTGCAAGCATTTGATTTTCTAATTGAAGAATATGTACTTAATTTCTGACGCACTTATTGTCTCAATATGTTCACTAAGGTTACCTAAGAAAAAGCTTAAAAAATCTTTGTCTCAGCTAAAAAATTAAATCACTATACAAAGATCACTAAACTACTAAGAAATCAATTGAGGAAATTACACAAAATATTAAATTGACTCTGATTCATCCATTTTATTTTGTATTGAATGAATATTCCTTTTGCTTATTTCATGCCATACTATAGACAAATCATAATATGCTTTCATGAGCACAAACTCTATGCTAAATATAATAAATAAGAAAAACTAAAACAATATTTCTTGTTAGTCTCCAAATCAAAACTCCTAATTTGACAAACACATTTCAATGTAAAGGATGAAGTTCCAAAGTGATTTAATGAAAATAAATCATGCATTAAACTTTAACACCTTAATTATTTCTTAGACCCAATTGGAAAATAACTTTAGTTTAACATAATAGTTACCTTGTATTTCTCTGTATAATCAATGACATGATTTTTCAATACAATTTTAATGTAACTGATGAGATTTTAAACTATTTAATTAAATTGCATCATGTATGCAGTCTTAACTTGCTTCTTTAGCCACCATTAGATAAGAGCTACTTTAAAATTTAGTGTTGCCTTATGCTAAAACACCACAACAAAATCAATAAATATGTCTTCCAACATATTTGGTTATTAGAAAATAAACTTTATAATGAGAACAATTGTTTATAAGCATTGAATGTAGATTGTCTTTTAAATTAAATTATTACATTTCTTGTTTGTTATTTGTGTAGCTAAATCAAGTTAAAAAGAGATGTGATGAAAATAATTTGCTGGTACCACAGAGAGAAGTAAAAAAATGAAAACCTAGAGGAAAATGTGGTATCTATAGCAACAGACTTTGTATAAATTAGAAGAGTCCTTTCTCCTCCAATTCATCAAACAAAATTGTGCATACAGTAATCAAACACCAATGGCAACAACAAACATGTATCAGTATCTACTGTATGTGAGAAACAGTACTAAACACTACCTGACAATCTAGCTGGGGAAAGAAGACACACATGTGGCTTGAATGAAGAGGGCATAATGAAGAGCAATGAGATAAAAGGTAAGAAGTGTTGTATGAAGACCTATTGTGGACGAATTTGAAAGAAGAAATTAACACTTACTGAGTGCTTACAATGATTCAGGCACAGTGCTGAGCCCTTGAATTCACAAGGCACATCTTCAATTGATTGCTAAGGAAGCTGAACTGATGGCTTAAGTGATGTTGTACCAGGGCGTAACATCTGGAGGCAGATGATGTTCATCATTCTCTCCTTTTGTGATATTAATGTTATCACTCAGCTAAGATGATGCTTACTTTCTCCTGTAATTCCTTTTGCAACAATTAACCAATATTTGGAAAGGCAACTTAAGATAATACAAATATCTTACACCTCATCAAAATTTCCTTCTAGATTTAGCATCCATTGATTTCTTTTTTTTTTTTTTTTGGCTGTGTTGGGTTTTCGTTGCTGTGCATGGGCCTTCTCTAGTTGCAATGAGCAGGGGCCACTCCTCGCTGCAGTGCACAGGCTTTTTATTGCAGTGGCCTCTCTTGTTGCGGAGCAGGGGCTCTAGGTGCGTGGGCTTCAGTAGTTGTGGCTCATGGGCTGTAGAGTGCAGGCTCAGTAGTTGCGACGCATGGGCCTAGCTGCTCCGCGGCATGTGGGATCTTCCGGGACCAGGGCTGGAACCCGTGTCCCCTGCATTGGCAGGCAGATTCTCAACAACTGCTCCACCAGGGAAGTCCCCCACTGATGATTCTTGCCTGAACTAATCTTTACTATGATTACATGGTTTATATACTTAAGTTTTTGTGGTTACAAAATGATGATTTCCTAATGCCAGCATTTTTTCTATGTTTGCCAATTAGCGCTTCTGTAATGATCTTTTCCTTGTAGAGCCATACTACAAGAAACTGTAACAGATTTAGTAGTGGTATGGGTAGACTGGTATGATAGCTGTAAAAAAGGAATGGTGAATAAAAAAGTAAACAGGTGGAAAATAAATAGAAGAGTAAAGGATTAGGATGCAATTACTCCTGAGAAATGTTTATAATTAAGAAGAAAATTGAAGTGCTGGAGACCTCAAATAATGGATATGCTATCTAAAAGATGGGAGAAGAATCAAGGTAGTGATCACAGATTTCACAGCACAAGGGAGGTTCACAAAGGAGTTTGGTCAATAAAATATAGTCCACAGGTCTAGGCAGATAAGAAATGTCATTAGAAGTAGCAGTAAATGGAATATTGGAAAGTGAGCATTTTTCAGAAGAGTGGGGTCAGATGTAAAATTGCAGAGGTTACAGTTGATATAGAGAAGAATAAAAATGTTGGAATATTGACACATTTTCAGTGAAATAAAAGATAAAATTTGGTAACTGGGTATAAGTGTGGAGGGGCAAAGGAAGGATTCATTAGTTTTTGTTTATTTGTTCTCTTAAGAGAAGAAAGAAATACTATGTATTAAAGAAGGAGAAGTTGCTCAAGATAAACAACAGTGCAGAATCAGGTAAAGGAGCAGTTTTCCTGTGTCAGCAAATAATGAGATCAAAGGCAAATGATTATGGATTACAAAGACTGCTACACCTTCTGCAAATATTTTTCAGAAAATGTGAAATTAGGTCAAGGAGAATGGATCTAAGAGTCTCCATTCCTTCAGTGAAGCCAGAGGTGAGTTCATCCATAAATAGTGCAAGTGTGAAATAAGTGAGTCTAGAACTTAAGCAAAGGGTATAATTATTTTGGGGTCTTTGGCAGTAAATTAGCAAGCATAAGGGCTGCTGCTGAGCTGGTCTCTGTACTGCATGAAATCTGCATGGTTATCTATCTTCCTCTGGGATTACTTTGTGATTCAGAACAAAAACAGAGAAAGCAAGTATGAGATCCAAAGGACAAAGATTTAGAAAAAATGTAGCGATAAGAGGAATGAAAGAGAGGAACATGAAGTTCAGGCTGATGATGAAGTCTCAATTATCTGAAAATGAGTAATCAGCAAAATTCAGATAATTTGAGATATAAGGCAGTCCCTTAAGATTTATGTGGTTCTGTGTGTGGATGGCTTTTTACATTTATAGTGTGTATGGTTGTGTAGGTATACATGGCTATATTAACAGCTAAATAATGTAACGAGTTCAGATGCTCTTTATCTGAAATTGCACTACTGCAAAGTACTGTGCTACATACTCTGAGAAAATGTTAAATTTTAAGCATTGACGGCTGAGTCAGTGATTCTTATAGCCATCTCACCTCATCTTCACTTTCCTCCCTATTCTTTGCTGGTCTTTCATTAACCCCCCCGTCCAGAAGAATGGCAGGAAGACCACTGCTGCCAGATTGGAAGCCATTAATTGGGAAATCTTGTAGGTGACTTTTGCAGAGAAGGTATCATGTATTACAGCAGGAATAATGAAGTTGGAATGGTGGACATACTATCAAATACTAGAAGCTAGAGTTGATTGGTACTTCAAATAATAATTGTTTTGGAAAGACCTGGACTCACCATAGATTTGTTACACAATGATGAATGTCATTACCTCATTTGGAATAGCAGCCCACTAATTTTATTTATGAGTTAGAAGAAAACAGATCAGAATCTCAGTTGGACAGAGGGACATTCAGCATATTCACATATATTGAAAGACATAGGTATTTAGATAGGCTAAATTACAAATTAATTTTAGCTATGAAAAGTATTAGATAATTTATATGAAAAACACTTTTTTTCTTTTTTCCCTGCCATGAGGTGATATCTATATTTGGTAACTAAGTAGTTTTTTAAAACTCTAAGTAATTTTTTAAAATCACAAATGTAAAATATCTTTAGTTCTTCAAGTACAAAGAACTTCTAGATATAAAGTATACTTGCAGAAAATCCTTAAATATTATTATTTAATAGTTGCTTCTTGGTTATACTGGAGAAATGGTATGAGAAAATTTAAAGTTAAAATAAGTCATAATATCCCCATTATCATGCAGGGGAATAAAACTGGTCCTGTGGAGTTGATGAGTTAATGAAAAATTCCTGATTCAAGCAGCATCCCTTCTGCCTACCCGCCCCCCCCCCCCCCCATCTCAAAGGCAAGAATAAGATTAAATCAGATCATCACATACAGGTCCATCTCATATTCTAACAATCTAAAACCAGTAGAACTGGCATTGAAGAAAGAGTATTTGCATACCATCTAGTGGTGGCTTTAAAAAACAGCAAAAGTTTTTCCCACAATTTTTTTAAAAGATAGGAATAGTAATATATAATTTTACTTGCCTTGAATATAAATCACAAAACATGTCATTTCACATGTTCAAAACATAAGGTGAAGAGTGCTTTTGTTCATTCCTGACACACCCACAAATACACTGCCATCATCTAAAAATAATTATTTCATACTTGTCTAATATTATTAAAGTTATCAAATCTTGTGACTTTGCAATTGCTGCATCCCTTTTGTCTGATACTTATGTTTGTTCTTGAGCTCCACCATACCATGAAAAGGGAATGTCCTTACACTGAGTTAAAAGTTTAAACAAAACCTCATTTTTTAAATAAGAGCAGACAACAAAACACAATAGCCAAAGCTTTTATGCTCTTTCTGCAAATCGGGATCATGTTGAAAGTAAAAATCTTCACATAAAGACGTCCTCTGAAGCACATGAATGGAGACAGAGGCTAAATGATCTCCAACTTCTTGCGAAGTTGGTGTCATTATGCAGGTCAGCCACGTGGCTTATCCCTATATTTTTGAAAAATAGGTAACTGCTAATCATTTAAATACAGAATGAGGGGTTTGGGAATTCATTTTTTTCTTAGGGTAACTTAAATCAGAAGTGTCATAATAATCCGGCAAAGAAGGCAGGAGGCATTGCTTCCTGAAGCGTGTGTGCAGAGTGTGTGGTGAGGGGAAGGCGTCTGTGGCAGTGTGGCTGTCAGGGACAAGGCCACGTGTGTTCTGCTGCCCACAAAAGTCAAAGGGGACAGGAAATTCCTAGCACGTTCACATGGAATGGATCCTGCTAAGAAAGGGGAAGAAAGGCGAGCTGAATTACATGATGAAAATAGAATGGCACACATGAGCAAAGTCCTCAGTTGGGGGCCTACATAATTGAAAGGGGAATCTGCCTTAAGGCTAAGTCTGTGCTGGTAAAACGTGAAGGCAGAGGTGTTCTTCTTTTTTTTTTTTTTTTCCTGCACAGAGCTCTAATTAGGAGAGATGGGAAGAACATAATACTAGGCAGTTCTTACAGCTTGGTGGTGTAGGTTGTAAGCAATTGAAACTTGGGCTCTACTCATTCTGGTTTCCTTCAAAGCTGGAGGTATATGGCATTCACTTCCTTCCCTAAGGTGTTTTGGTTCAACTATTAATATTTGGAATTGACAGTACATAGTAACAGAATTCTTTTTTAACATAGAGCCAACTGAGGAACTCAGGTTACACAAAATCAAAGGCTTATAGTTCCCCTGTGTTCACCTAGGCTGTCCCCAGAAGGCAGAGCTTTAAATGAGGGCTTGTATGCAAGTGGCTTATTTTGGAAGTGATGCCAGAGAACAAGAGTAAGAGGTGGGAAAGAAGGAAAAACAAAAAGGACAGTCATTACCAGCGTGTGTTCTTGAAATGGTCACCACTGTAGGCAACTGGCCCTCAATCCTACTGGGGGCCTCTGAATAGTCTTAACAGAATCTGTCTCAGAATTTTCCCCCTTAGGGACAGAGGAAGAGAGCATTTTCACCATCAGTGGACTCTGACTCTCTACAGTTTAGAGTAAAGGAAGAGAAGAGAAATTTAGGGTAGGGAAGACCAGAGAACTCATCTGTGCTGAAAAGAGTGTGAGATGGATACATCTCTATGCACTAAAAGCACCCACTGGAACAATTTTCCCAACCTTCCATGTTCTTTCTGAGGCTACCCTTAATCTCCATTCATACTTGACTATTTCTATTTCTCAGATGACTCCTCTCCATATTAGTTTATTTTGGAGAGAGTAGAGGAAATTAGATGAGTATAGGGTGCTGTATTATTTTGCTTCCCTCTCTGTTTCCCTGACAAACGGTAGCTACTGAATAGTTTCGTGAATGAAGAGATTAAGACCTAATTCCACCATAACATACCTTCAGAACATTGGCTACTTAACCTGAGTCTGGTTCCCTATCAAATTGTGGAAAAATAAAATCTATCCTGTAGATACAAGGTATAGCAAGGATAAAATCAGATAAAAATATATGAAAGCACTCTTCAACTGATAAGTACTTTTCAAATATAAGTAAGTATGCTCTTAGACCATTTCAGCCTTTTGGTATCTCATGTCCTTCATGCACAAGTACTTTCTGCAAATTGCAAGAAAGGGACCCTTTAAAACGTTCTTCTAACAGATATCATTTAGCCAGGAACCTCAGGGCTTCCCAGACTTCAATCACAATCCACTTTTTCTTCCACTATGCTCAATAGTAATTCATTATACAATAAACATTAAAAAGCAAACTGTGGCTTGTCCTGATAAGGGTTACTATTTTCTTCCAGAACAAAGCATTCAGGGGCCATTTGGGGGGTTTCCTTGGCACCCAGGCTGGATGTGTGACAGACTGAAAAAACTGCTCAACGCCCACAGTGCTGAACACTCCACGTTCTAAATATATAGCTGGAAAACTTCCCAGATTGTACATCTGCCTCTCTAATTTACACCTCCAAAGATGAGGGTGAGCAAGAAAGCGGTGAGAAGCCTTAATGAACTACTTGGAGCCTTTGCATGTGCTGTGGGAAACTTCCCAGCACACACCAAAACCTGGCAGCAGGGGCTAGGTGGTAAACAAATATTTGAACATTGAGTTTCAGTGATGTCCATTACATTTCAATGGTGACCTTGCCTTCAAAGAGTAAACAAGAATCACTTTCCTTCTTTTTTCTTATTTTCCATCCGTCCTTCCAATATGCATCCTGGGTCACAAATTGGACATTCGCTAAATTCTTTCATTCAGTCGGTTGCCAAAACGCTAGTCCCAGCATGACTGGGGACTCTTTCTATTATCACATTTTGGGTCTTTTTTTTTTTTTCCAGACTATAGATGCTGCTCAGGTAGAAACCATGCCTTTATTGGGATCAAATGTTCACTTTGTAATAAAGCTATTGAGACACTGAAATCTGCAGGACAGTGCTGGCAAGAGCCTGGAAATTCTAAGTTGGCTGTAGTGAAAGAGGAACAAACTTTGTAGAGAGCAAACTGCTTACTGTTCGGTCTTAATTAATGGTGCTTCTCAGCAGGCCATCTTGCAGTCCATGGTGTGAAAATAATAATCTGCTGCTTATACTTTTGGGAAGGAGTTTTTATTGTGATTAAACTCAACATAACTCTCAATAAGATATTCCCCAAATCATAGTATAGCAGGTTATGCCGCCTCGTCCACAGCATAAATGCTTCTTCATTTTTTCAGGGCTTCTTAACTTGGGGTCCATGGACTCCAGATAGACCATGGATAGAATTCAATGTACTTATGAATGTGGATGGAAAAAAATTATACCTTTACTTTTGCTAACCCATAACTGAAATTTAGCATATCCTTCAAAAGTAAATGTAGTATACAAACTTTAGTATTATTAGCGGAACCTGTGACTTTATCATCAACAGAAATCACAAATATTTTCATAGCAGGTTAGAGTTTTTGCAGGTGTCTCAAATAACATTTAGACTCCAACTCTTTGAATTAGGGTAACTATTAGAACGAGCAATAGATCTTGTTATTTTATGCATTAATAAAGAAGTGCACGTATTACTACATGAAAAAATGTATTTTAAATACCTTTATTTCCATACAGTTAGTTTCAGTTACACCTCTATGTATTTTCTTTTAGGCATTTAAAAATACTATTCTGTGACAAATTCATCAGACTGCCAAAGCGGTCTGAATGAAAAACATGCTAACTCCTGTTAGACCTACATCATACTTTTCTGCTCTATGAAACCTCCACAACTCCGCAGGGAGGGTTCAGCATGTCCGTTTGTGCATTACTGATTTGCACTTAATTTGCAAATCATAACTGGCACTTCTCATGTCCATTCATGTATCCTGCTCATCCCTCAGACCATTAGTTTATGGAAGCAGAGCCCCTCTCTCTAGCATAATGGCTCTGGGGCTGCACTGCTTGGGGTCCAGACCCCAGATGCGTCACCTAACTCCAGATGCTTCAACTATTAGTACTGTGACACTGGACAAGTTGTTCTAGTTTTCTCAACTATAAAATGAAGATAATTGTAGCCACATCCTACATTTGTTCTAAACAGTAAATGAGTAAAACATTTAGAGCAATGCCTCGGAAATAGTAAGCACTCAACAAATGTTAGCAATCATTATCTTCATCTTTATTATCAGCAGCATCACCAATTGCTGTGTCATCTTCATTAGCAGTGGCAATGGAGGATGTGGTAGAGGAAGTAACAGCACAGTACCTGCCTGGCACATAGGAAGCATTCAATTAATTTTTTTTTTAATAAATGAAACAATTAATGGATTTTTTGCCTTCAAACAATAAATAACTGGATAAACCTGTAACTCCAAACCTGAGCGTATAATATATATACATAAAATTATCAGTCAACGGTAATTGATAAAGTCTCTGCTATGTGTTCAGTACTGTGCAATGTGATCCCAAGTCCTTTTACAACTCTAGGGAACTCATGATTTTGCAAGCTGAAAAAAGACAACGTTCTCTCTCTCCCCCTCCCCTTTTTCTCCCCCCCCCACCACACACAATGTATAAGATGCTAAAGCACAAAGTCTTTTGAGATGCCTCCTTGAGGGGAGGAAATGACTGCTGACTTTTTATGAAAAAACTTGAGTTCAGCAGCATCAAATTCCATTCCCTGGACTGTCCTCCTACGCCCACTCCCCAGATGCACCATCTCCTCCCTCACCCATTCCATAAGCATTACTGCTTCCCACCTGACCACTCCTTGCTCAGAAAATTATCTCTTCTACCTTGAGGGACTCAGACTTGAAGAAGAAAAAGGAGATAACTCACAGAGCAGGTGTTATGCAGAGGGAAACAGAAGGAAAAGGAACTATAGAGGAAAGGCTCTGGGGGAAGAATATATTTGGAATCTGCAGTCACCTGAGAGGAAAATGTTACTGACACTTACTCTGTCATCTTAACTAAACATGCCTTGGGATATTTCGTAGAAAAGTCCTTTGGTAGAAAAGTTCTAGTCCTGACTTTGTCACTAACTATCTTTATGATGTTTATAATCCATGATCACTGTCTTTTGGAAAATTCATTTACTTTGAATTCGAAATTTCTCTACTGTAAAACAGAGTTCTAGATGATCTCTACAGTTCTTTCTGTTACTAAGCTTTAAGTTTATGTCTCCTTGTTCATTTTATTGTATCTTCTATGCAATGATTCTTCAGTTTCCCTTGCTTTTTTAATATAGAAACAAACTTATACTATTTACTTATCTACATATAAATAAATGAGTGTAAATCAGTTGCATTACATGTACATGTAAGATTACATGTTACTTAGACTGTAAATTGTTTTGATATCATTTTTATTTCCTAAGACAAATTCCTTTGGATAATTTAAACTAAGGTAAAGAGATGAAATTACTTAATATTTATAACTATTTATAAAGAACCTCTCCATTGAACAGTCCTGGCAACAGTAGAACCTACACACCACTATCTCTGTTCTATAAAGACATAAAGAAAAAAATAGAGAGAGTATAAAAATTTACCAGTTCCTGATATTTTAAGAATGAATTACATCAGCTTACATCACTATTTTCCTGTTTTTTTATTACAATATTTCCTTGATTCCATATACATGAATATATATTTTCTATTATGTTTACACCAATCTTTAGGCAGAAGAGAAAGATATACTGCTGTCTTTGCATACATCTATATCAAATGTGCATGAAAAGAATCTGAACAGATTGTCATCTAGATTATTAGTACTGATAAAATCACATACAGTTTATATTTGTTTGTACACTTAAAAGTCATTTAAAATGTCCTTTAAAAGTTTTCACTATAATGAAGTTTTAAAACAAAAAGGACATAAAAATATAGTTATGAAATTTAAACACCTATTACTAGAGAAAAACTACATTTCTATGTTTTCTTGTGAAGAAACTTTCAGAATTTCAAGATGCAAGATATTCACAAACAAAGTTGTGTTTTATTTGTCATTAAGCCCTATTGTTTAGGCCAAAACTTATTGTTTTGTCATTGATACCTATTATCAAAATAATTGTTTGCCACATTCTAGGCAATGCAATTAAAGACCATACATACTGCCTGATCTCTATCTCAAGACCATAGACTTCACAAAGCAAAAAAGAACTTATCATCCATCTTGCATCATGAAGAAATATCAATCAGGTGACATATATCCATTCCTTCAAGGTCTGACTTTCAGAAGATGCTACATGACTTTCAGTGATTCAATGAAGAAATTCATGAAGAAAAAAAATTAACCTCAAATTTAACTAAAAAAGAAATAGATAAATATTGTGTCAAATATACCTCAAAATCTTACTGCCAATCTTAAAGCTGTTAAAAATATTAATTTCAAAAAGTGCCAGTTTTGAAATGAAGTGCTTCACTCTGATGCTATTTATTGCTGCTCCTACCATCTTGTATGATTACAAAAGTCAAGTTACACAAGAATGTGTATATTTATTTCTCAAATATATGATTATACTTGCATGAACAGTGAATATAAGATTTTTGTGCTGATACAAGACTGATAAATCCTACTTGAATATTTATACAAAAGATGTTTAGTTAACACAACCAGTCCATAAATTTTTAATGAGTTCTGCAAACCATCAGTTCATCCAATCAGCTGAAAATAAGTTTAGCAGAATGTGCTATGACATAGTTTTTATTCCTGAGAGTAAAACTAACCACCTTCAAGCCCTTGAGGTAAAGCATTTTAGAGAAGGCCTAGGGCAGTGGTTCTACAAGTGTGGCTCCTGGGCCACAGCATCAGCATTACCTGGGGACTTGTTAGATATAAATTCTTGAGCCCAGACATTCTGAATGAGAAACTCGGGGAGTATGCCCTAGCAACCTCTGTTTTAACAGCCCTCCAAGTGTATCTGATGAATGCTAAAATTTAGAACCAGCTTTCTGAGGAAAGAGTATGAAATCTATACTAGGTTTTTTCTTCTGCTGCCTTATGGTAAGATTAAAAGGACATCTGCACCAAAGCTTGCAGAATGAGAGCGTGGTAGAAATAAAATACCCCCAAATAACTGAAAAACATCAATCTTTGAAATGGTGCATCAGAACTGAACATGATAAAAGGACATTACTTTGTAGGAAAAACTTTACAACTCTGACCCCAGAGTAATTCAGAAAAACTTTAATTCAGAATGTGAAGAAGCTCTAGACGGAAACTTAGAGGTTTCTATTGAAAAAGAAAGTAGCATTTAAGTCTAGGAATAATTAAATATTATAACTGGTTAATAATTGTATGTGAACATTTAATCTGTTTTTTCTAGAAAATCTATTTATAAATTATAAGTATGACATAATAGACATCATATTAGAACTGACTGTGATAGGAATTAAAAGGCATCAAATCTATATTAAACATATATAGATAAGAGTGCTTTACTGCAAGAATTTTCAGAAACTTTGACACTATAAAACTCATTGTGAAGTTCCAAGAGGTTCATAGACTAGTTTGATTTTTAACGCTTGACCACTGAGAATTATTTACATAAAATTTGGTGGAACCCTGGTTTCATTGAATTTATTTGGTAAATTTGCTTAGATAAATAAATAACAGATTTATTATGGGTTATTACTAAGAGAGATAGGGAGATCAGAGATAGGGGTAAGGCACCTTCTTAATAACCTAAGTTTTTTAGTTTGACTTCAAATAAAACAAGGATAACCTCAACCAAACTTTTTTTTTTCCATTGTTTTTTCTGTCAGGGATAGAATTTTGAACTGGGTGGAAAAGAGACTAATTCAATTTGACTTGTTAAATTTGTGCTAAAACTGTGAAAAGCTATCAGGAGCTTCTCTGGGCAACTGGTACCCTGAACAGGATGTCCCAAGTAGTCTAGGGGGTCCTAAGTGTCTAGGGACAGATACAGTATTCTGATGCCTGGTCTCCCGGCATGTCTACAGTCCTTGTGAATCATTTATTTCCAGTAGCCCCAAGAGAGTCTAAAGCATGCCATGGGGTTGGGTCTCAAATCTTTATCATTTCTCTCGTTCTACTGAACCATAATAATGTCTTAGTTAATAAAATGTTTGTTCATTAGTTAACAATACAAACCAATTTGACTGAAATATCCGAAGTATGGTAACAGGAAAATCATAAAATATTTTCAGTCTACTTATCAGTTGACAAATAAAACAGAAAAAATAATGAAAAAATAAACAATACATTTAAATCCTTTAATAAATAGCTCATCACTATCACCATCAAATAAAACAAATCTGGAAAGCATATCTTTGATGATGTTTTAGGTGATGTAGACTGAACTATGCTTAATGCTATCAAATTTCTGGAGTAAAAGTTTACTTATGAAACTTTTATTTTCATGGCATTACAATGACATCCAGTGGCTGCCTCTTTAAATAATATATATTTAGATATTAGACTTTTTGAGTAGAGGGTAATTTAATCTTGTTCTGAAACTTGTTCTCTGTGCATTTCTAGGCTTGTATATAAGAAATCTACACTTTCAAGGGTCACCCCAGAGGAAAGATAAAGTTTGAATAGGAAGATTGTATAGTGAGCAAATTGTTCCCAGCTTCTTTCTGTCTTAATAGTGAATTCACCCTGAGGGATGAATATGACAAAGTAGTTTAATTTCTTCATTTTTAGTTCTCCTTGAGGCTACTCTTCCTTGTGGGTACCTAAAGGGAACTTCAGAAGGGCTTTATCCTATGCTGTTTTAATTTCATTTATACAGGCCAATTTATTATTCACCTATGACTAGGTCTCAGTTTAGGTCCTAGTTATTCTCCTTACTGTCATTTATTGCTGCTACGAAAATAGTCTTAGGAAGACTTGGGACAGCCTTAACTTATCTGCCCTCAAAGAATGTATTTTTAATTTTTTTCTATTTAGAGACTAAAGGTGTTACCTTAGCAACTGCTGCAATGTACATATTCTACTGGGATTTTGTTAGTCTGACTTTTTATAGCAATGTAATGTTAACAGAGCACAAGAATGTGGGCACATTTCTTTATAAAGCAAACTTTCAATCTAGGTCATAGATATGTTTCTCAGAGAAATGTTCCTTTATGACTTCACAGTTTTTCATAATCATTATTCACTTAAAAATAATTCCACATAAATCTTACCTCTTTTATAAATAAAGAAGTTGGGATGCAGGAAACAAATGAGTTGATGGAAGGGATAAAAACTGTAGCTTTTGTTAAAATGTAAAAAGTAGAATAATAAATTAGAGGAAAATTTCTAAAATGATGTCTAAGATTCATGATTATGTGTTATGTGACTCTTTGGGAATAGAAAAAGAATGTTTAAATAAATAAATAAATATTCTCAAGTTTTTAAAAAATCATGCAATTTTAAAGTACAAATCTGGTGACTGTATTTCAATAGTTTGTTATCTGAACAGCTGATAATATATACAGTAAGACCTTATTTATCTATCATAGCTGGAAAATGTAGTATTCTCTATAAATAAGTTTTATAATTAAAGTTTGGTTTGCTAAGTGCCAAAATGATGTGTGTGTGTGTGTGTGTGTGTGTGTGTGTGTGTAGTGGGAACTTCACAAATATATTACACATACTCTTGCTTTGGTCTAAAGTCATTAGTGCTTGCTGTCCTTGTTAGAACTTAGTCAGATAAAAATGGGCTTCTCCGTAACCCTCCCTTTCCGTGGCCTGAGTGAGCAAGAGAGCCCTAATCAGCCACTGCTTTAATACCCTCCTGTCTGGGTGGGGAACAGACACCTGAGGGCAGCTTACACACAGAGGTGGGGCCAAAACCGAAGCTGAACCCCAGGAGCTGTGTGAACAAAGAAGAGGAAGGGAAATATCTCCGTGCAGCCACAGGAGCAATGGCTTAAATCCCCGCAAGCTGCTTGGTAAACCATGCATCTGTGGAATACCTACCTGAATAGACAATGAGTGTTCCCAAAAGTGAGGTGGTGGACTTTGGGGGCAACTGTGGATTTGAGGTTTGCTTTCTGTGTTTGATTTGGTTTTGGTTTTATGTTTATCTTAGTTTAGTTTTTACTGTTTGTTTTCATTTGTGGGTTTGTTTATTGGCTTGGTTGCTCTCTTCCTTTTTTTTTTTTGTGAGTGTGTGTGTATACATTTCTCTGTGCGATTTTGTGTTTAGTTTTGTTTTTACTATTTGTTTTCGGGTTCCGTCTGTTCAGTTTTTTCTTTTTCTTCCTTTTCTTCTGTGTGGAGTGGCTGGCAGGGTCTTGGTGCTCTGGCTGGGTGTCGAGCCTGAGCCTCTGAGGTGGGAGAGCCAAGTCCAGGACATTGGACAACCAGAGACCTCCCGGTCCCATGCAATATTAATTGGCAAGAGCTCTCCCAGAAATCTCTGTCTCAACACTAAGACCCAGATCCACCCAACAGCCAGCAATCTCCAGTGATGGACACCCCATGCCAAACAACTAGCAAGACAGGAACACAACCCCACCCATTAGCAGACTAAGTTCACAGACACCCCAAAACACAGCACTGGATGCAGCCCTGCCCATGAGAGGCACAAGATCCAGCCCCACCCAGCAGAACACAGGCACGAGAACCCCCCAGAAGGAAGCCTACACAAGGCACCAAACCAACCTCCTCAACTGGGGGCTGACACCAGAGGTAAGAGGAACTATGAACATGAAGCCTGTGAAAAAGAGACCCCAAACACAGTAAGTTAAACAAAGTGGGAAGACAGAGAAGTATGCAGCAGATGAAGTAGCAAGGTAAAAACCCACCAGAACAAACAAAAGAAGAGGAAGTAGGCAGTCTACCTGAAAAAGAATTCAGAGTAATGATAATAAACATGATCCAAAATCTTGGAAATAGATGGAGAAAATACAAGAAATGGTTAACAAGAACCTAGAAGAATTAAAGAGCAAACAAACAATGATGAACAACACAATAAATGAAATTAAAAGTTCTCTAGAAGGAATCAATAGCAGAATAATTGAGGGAGAAGAATGGATAAGTGACCTGGAAGATAGAATAGTGGAAATAACTACCACAGAGCAGAATAAAGAAAAAAAGAATGAAAAGAATTGACGACAGTCTCAGAGACCTCTGGGACAACATTAGACGCACCAACATTCGGATTACAGGCTTCCCAGAAGAAGACCAGAAAAAGAAAGGGACTGAGAAAACATTTGAAGAGATTATAGTTGAAAACTTCCCTAACATGGCAAAGGAAATAGTCAATCAAGCCCAGGAAGCGAACAGAGTCCCATACAGGGTAAATCCAAGGAGAAACACGCCAAGACACATATTAATCAAACTATCAAAAATTAAATTCAAAGAAAAAATATTAAAATCAGCAAGGGAAAAGCAACAAATAACTTATAAGCGAATCCCCATAAGGTTAACAGCTGATCTTTCAACAGAAACCCTGCAAGCCAGAAGGGAATGGCAGGACATATTTAAAGTGATGAAAGGGAAAAACCTACAACTAGGATTACCCAGCAGGATCTCATTCAGATTCGACAGAGAAATTAACACCTTTGCAGACAAGGAAAAGTTAAGAAAATTCAGCACCACCAAACCAGTTTTACAACAAATGCTAAAGGAACTTCTCTAGGCAGGAAACACAAGTGAAGGAAAAGATCCACAAAAACAAACCCAAATCAATTAAGAAAATGGTAATATAAACATACATATCAATAATTACCTTAACTTTAAATGGACTAAATTCTCCAAACAAAAGACACAGACTGGCTGAATGGATACCAAAAAAGACCCGTATATATGCTGTCTACAAGAGATCCACTTTGGACCTAGGGACACACACAGACTGAAAGTGAGGGGATGGAAAAAGATATTCAATGCAAATGGAAGTCAAAAGAAAGCTGGGGTAGCAATTTTCATATCAGAAAAAATAGACTTTAAAATAAAGACTATTACAAGAGACAAAGAAGGACACTACATAATGATCCACGGATCAATCCAAGAAAAAGATAAAACAGTTGTAAATGTTTATGCACTCAACATAGAAGCACCTCAATACACAAGGCAAATGCTAACAGCCATAAAGTGGGAAATCAACCGTAACACAATAATACTAGGGGACTTTAACACCCCACTTACACCAATGGACAGATCATCCAAAATGTAAATAAATAAGGAAACACAAGCTTTAAATGATACATTAGACCAGGTGGATTTAATTGATATTTATAGGACAGTCCAGCCAAAAACAACAGAATACGCTTTCTTCTTAAGTGCACATGGAACACTCTCCAGGATAGATCATATCTTGGGTCACAAATCAAGCCTCGGTAAATTTAAGGAAATTGAAATTGTATCAAGTATGTGTTCCAACCACAATGCTTTGATCCTAGATATCAATTACAGGAAAAATACTGTAAAAAATAAAAACACATGGAGGCTAAACAATATGCTACTAAATAACCAAGAGATCGCTGAAGAAATCAAAGAGGAAATCAAAAAATACCTAGAAACAAATGACAATGAAAACATGATGACCCAATACCTATGGGATGCAGCAAAAGCATTTCTAAGAGGGAAGTTTATAGCAATGCAATCCTACCTCAAGAAACAAGAAAAATCTCAAATAAACAACCTAAACTATACCCAAAGCAATTACAGAAAGAAGAACAAAAAACCCCCAAAATTAGCAGAAGGAAAGGTATCATAAAGATCAGATCAGAAATAAATGAAAAAGAAATGATAGAAAAGATCAGTAAAACTAAAAGCTGGTTCTTTGAGAAGATAAACAAAATTGATAAACCATTAGCCTGACTCATCAGGAGAAAAAGGGAGAAGACTCAAATCAACAGAATTAGAAATGAAAAAGAAGTAACAACTGACACTGCAGAAAATACAAAGGATCATGAGAGACTACTACAAACAACTATATTCCAATAAAATTGACAACCTGGAAGAAATGGACAAACTCTTAGAAAAGTACAACCTTCCAAGACTGAACCAGGAAGAAATAGAAAATATGAACAGACCAATCACAAGCACTGAAATTAAAACTGTGATTAAAAATCTTCCAACAAATAAAAGCCCAGGGCCAGATGGCTTCACAGGTGAATTCTATCAAACATTTAGAGAAGTGCTAACACCTATCCTTTTCAAACTCTTGCAAAATATAGCAGAGGGAGGACCACTCCCAAACTCATTCTATGAGGCCACCATCACCCTGATACCAAAACCAGAAAGATGTCACAAAAAAAGAAAACTAGAGGCCAATATCAGTGATGAATATAGATGCAGAAATCCTCAACAAAATATTAGCAAAGAGAATCCAACAGCACATTAAAAGGATTATACACCATGATCAAGTGGGATTTATCCCAGGGATGCAAACATTCTTCAATATATGCAAACCAAACAATGTGATATGCTATATTAACAAACTGAAGAATAAAAACCATATGATCATCTCAATAGATGCAGAAAAAGCTTTTGACAAAATTCAACACCCATTTATGATGAAAACTCTCCAGAAAGTGGGCATAGGGGAACCTACCTCAACATAATAAAGGCTATATGTGACAAACCCACAGCCAACATCATTCTCAATGGTGAAAAACTGAAAGCATTTCCTCTAAGATCAGGAACAAGACCAGGGTGCACACCCTCACCACTATTATTCAACATAGTATTGGAAGTTTTAGCCACGGTAATCAGAGAAGAAAAATAAATAAAAGGAATCCAAATTGGAAAAGAAGAAGTAAAACTGTCACTGTTTGCAGATGACATCATACTATACATAAAGTGTAAAGGTATACTATACCTAAAGATGCCACCAGAAAACTACTAGAGCTAATCAATGAATTTGAAAAGTAGCAGGATATGGAATTAATGCACAGAAATCTCTTGCATTCCTATACACTAACAATGAAAAATATGAAAGAGAAATTAAGGAAACACTCCCATTTACCATTTCAACAAAAGGAATAAAATACCTAGGAATAAAACTACCTAAGGAGACAAAAGAACTGTATGCAGAAAACTGTAAGACACTGATGAAAGAAATCAAAGATGACACAAACAAATGGAGAGACGTACCAGGTTCTTGGATTGGAAGAAGCAACATTGTGAAAATGACTATACTGCCCAAAGCAACCTACAGATTCAATACAATCCCTATCAAACTACCAATGGCATTTTCCACAAAAGTAGAGTAAAAAATTTTACAATTTGTATGGAAATAGAAAAGACCCCAAATAGCCAAAACAATCTTGAAAAAGAAAAATGGAGCTGGAGGAATCAGGCTCCCTGACTTCAGACTATACTACAAAGCTACAGTTATCAAGACAGTATGGTACCAGCACAAAAACAGAAATATGGAAAAGGATAGAAAGCCCAGAGATAAACCCACGCACACATGATCACCTTATTTTTGATAAAGGAGGCAAGAATATATATAATGGAGAAAAGAAAGCCTCTTCAATAAGTGGTGCTGGGAAAACTGGACAGCTACATGTAAAAGAATGAAATTAGAACACTCCCTAACACCATACACAAAAATAAACTCAAAATGGATTCAAGACCTAAATGTAAGGCCAGACACTGTAAAACTCTTAGAGGAAAACACTGGAAGAACACTCTGGCATACATCACAAAAAGATCCTCTTTGACCCAACTCCTAGAGTAATGGAAATAAAAATAAACAAGTGGGACCTAATGAAACTTCAAAGCTTTTGCACAGCAAAAGAAACAATAAACAAGACGAAAAGACAACCCTCAGAATGGCGGAAAGTATTTGCAAATGAAGCAACAGACAAAGGATTAATCTCCAAATTATACAAGCAGCTCATGCAGCTCAATATCAAAAAAACCAAACAACCCAATCAAAAAATGGGCAGAAGACCTAAATAGACATTTCTCCAAAGAAGATTTACAGATTGCCAACAAACTCATGAAAGGATGCTCAACATCACTAATCATTAGAGAAATTCAAATCAAAACCACAATGAGGTATCACCTCACACTGGTCAGAATGGCCATCATCAAAAAATCTACAAACGATAAATGCTGGAGAGGGTGTGGAGAAAAGGGAACCCTCTCACACTGTTGGTGGGAATGTAAATTGATACAGCCACTATGGAGAACAGTATGGAGGTTCCTTAAAAAACTAAAAATAGAGCTACCCTATGACCCAGCAATCCCACTACTGGGTGTATACCCTGAGAAAACCATAATTCAAAAAGAGACATGTACCACAGTGTTCACTGCAGCACTATTTACAATAGCCAGGACATGGAACCAACCTAAATGTCCATCGACAGATGAATGGATAAAGAAGATGTGGCACATATATACAGTGGAATATTATTCAGCCATAAAAAAGGAAACTGAGTTATTTGTAGTGAGGTGGATGGACCCAGAGTCTGTCATACGGCATGAAATAAGTCAGAAAGAGAAAAACAAATTCCGTATGCTAACACATATATATGGAATCTAAAAAAAGTGGTTCTGATGAACCTAGGGGCAGGACAGGAATAAAGACACAGACATAGAGAATGGACTTGAGAACACAGGGAGGGGGAGGGGAAGTTGGGACAAAGTGAGAGAATAGCATTGACATATATACACTACCAAATGTTAAATAGATAGCTAGTGGGAAGCTGCCACATAGCACAGAGAGATTAGCTTGGTGCTTTGTGACCACCTAGAGTGGTGGGATACGGAGGTTGGGAGAGAGACACAAGAGCAGGGGGATATGGGGATATATGTATACATATAGCTAATTCACTTTGTTATACAGCAAAAACTAACACAACATTGTTAAACAATTATACTCCAATAAAGATGTTAAAAAAAAAAAAAGCCTCCTGAAGAATAATTATTCCCATAGCCAAACCCTGGTTGTTTGCTGATTTATTTGTTTATTGAAGTATAGTTGACTTTCAGCTGGTTCTTTTTATAAGAATGAAAAAGTTTTCATAAAAGAAGTTTTTAGAAATAGGCATTATAACTAATGAACATATATTATACATAATATATATTAATGTATTATATATGTATATATAAATTCTGATCAGTCTTATATTTTTCAATCCTCATCCCACTCTACTCCCACTGCAATCTGAATAAACACTGAAAAATTTATTGAACATATTTGTAATGTATTCTCTTATGATGTCATTTCACAAAAATACAAATCAAAGGCAAGGCCTTTAGGTTTTGTTGATTTCTTAATGATTCTTGGTCACAGCTTTCACTATCAACAATGTCCATACTGGAATACAGTGATCCCTTTATGAGCTATTATGTTGTTGGGATGACCATTTGTTCCCTATACTTGATTATATAATTGCTTGGTTTTTAAAGTATTTATTGCTGTCTATCATAGTTATTCTATCTTGTTACTTTTGCTATTGATTATCACTTTTCTCAGTCTGCCACTAGCAATGTCTCCCCCCCTTAGTTCTCTAATTGATTATGTTATCCTGCTATAGACTGAAAAATCATAATAAATCTGATTTTTGCATAGATTTAATAAATATTTGTTAAGCAGAATTTTTGTGTAGAGCACTGTAGTAAGGCATTAACAGAATACCAAGATGTCTAAAATGCAGATGCCTGATATATAGCCTCTTTCTTTAGATATTTTTAAGATTATATTTGTAGGAGTTTCAGATTCATAGCAAGATTGAGAGGAAAGTACAGAGGTTTCCCAGGTACCCTCTGCCCCCACACATGCATCGCCTCCCCCATTATCAACATCCCCCACCAGAGAGAGAAATTTGTTACAATTGATGAACCTATATTAAAACATCATAATCATCAAAAGTCCACAGTTTATATTACTATTCACTCTTGGTGTCGTATATTCTATGGGTTTAGACATTTATCTATGTATAATGACATGTATCCATCATCATCATATCATACAGTGTATTTTCACTGCCCTAAAATCCTCTGTGCTGCACCTATCCATCCCTCCTCCACTCCTCCAACCCCTGTCAACCACTGATTTATTTTACTGTCTCCACAATTCAGCCTTTTCCAGAATGTCATATAGTTGGAATCAAGTCTATGTAACCTCTTCAGATTGGCCTCTTTCACCTAGTAATATGCATTTAAAGTTCCTCCATGTCTTTTCATGGCCTGAGAGCTCACTTCTTTTTAGCACTGAATAATATTCCATTGTCTGGATGTACCACAGTTTATTTATCTATTCACCTACTGAAGGATATCTTGATTGCTTCCAGAATTTGGCAATTATGAATAAAGCTGCTATAAACATTTGTGTGTAGGCTTTTGTACAGACATAAATCTTCAACTTCTTTGGGTAAATACCAAGGAGGATGATTGCTGTATCATGTGGTAAAAATCTGTTTAGTTTTGTAAGAAACCACCAAACTGTCTTCCAAAGTTTTTGTATTCTCTTTCATTCCCAGCAGCAATGAATGAGAGTTCCTGATGTTTCACATCCTCACAATCATTTAGTGTTGTCAGTGTACCAGATTTTGGTCACCGTGGTATCACATTTTAATTCGTATTTCACTGACATCACATGATGTGATCTTTAGAATTTTATGTCTATATTTCTCAATATGTTGATTTCAATATTTCTCTCTCGCTCTCTCATCTCTCACTATCTCTACATTTCCTTCCTCAGAATCACATTTAACTCCATTGTTTCAGCCATCTCTTTCATATGTAAGAACACAAATTTTTTTTTTTTTTTTTTTTTTTTTTTTTGCAGTACGTGGGCCTCTCACTGTTGTGGCCTCTCCCGTTGTGGAGCACAGGCTCCGGACGCGCAGGCTCAGCAGCCATGGCTAACGGGCCTAGCTGCTCCGTGACATGTGGGAGCTTCCCGGACCGTGGCACAAACCCGTGTCCCCTGCATCAGCAGGCGGACTCTCAACCACTGCGCCACCAGGGAAGCCCTGTAATTTTCTTTTTTTGTAGTATCTTTGTCTGGTTTTGGTATCAGGGTGATGGTGGCCTCATAGAATGAGTTTGGGAGTGTTCCTTCTGCTGCAGTTTTGGAAGAGTTTGAGAAGGATGGGTGTTAGCTCTTCTCTAAATGTTTGATAGAATTCAACTGTGAAGCCATCTGGTCCTGGACTTCTGTTTGTTGGAAGATTTTTAATCACAGTTCGATTTCATTACTTGTGATTGGTCTGTTCATATTTTCTATTTCTTCCTGGTTCAGTCTTGGAAGGTTATACCTTTCTAAGCATTTGTCCATTTCTTCCAGATTGTCTATTTAATTGGTATAGAGTTACTTGTAGTAGTCTCTTAGGATGCTTTGTATTTCTGCAGTGTCCATTGTAACTTCTCCTTTTTCATTTCTAATTTTATTGATTTGAGTCCTCTCCCTCTTTTTTTTGATGAGTCTGGCTAAAGGCTTATCAATTTTGTTTATCTTCTCGAAGAACCAACTTTTAGTTTTATTGAACTTTGCTATTGTTTTCTTTGTTTCTATTTCATTTGTTTCTGCTCTGATCTTTATGATTTCTTTCCTTCTACTAACTTTGGGTTTTGTTTGTTCTTTCTTTAGTTCCTTTAGGTGTAAGGTTAAATTGTTTATTTGAGATTTTTCTTGTTTCCTGAGGTAGGCTTGTATTTCTATAAACTTCCCTCTTAGAACTGCTTTTGCTGCATCCCATAGGTTTTGGATAGTCGTGTTTTCATTGTCATTTGTCTCTAGGTAGTTTTTGATTTCCTCTTTGATTTCTTCAGTGATCTCTTGGTTAGTTAATAACATATTGTTTAGCCTCCACGTGTTTGTGTTTTTTACATTTTTTCCCCTGTAATTGATCTCTGTTCTCATAGCATTGTGGTTGGTAAAGATGTTTGATATGATTTCAATTTTCTTAAATTTACTGAGGCTTGATTTGTGACCCAAGATGTGATCTCTCCTGGAGAATTTTCTGTGTGCACTTGAGAAGAAAGTGTAATGTGCTGTTTTTGGATGGAATGTCCTATAAATATCAATTAAATCTATCTGGTCTATTGTGTCATTTAAAGCTTGTGTTTCCTTATTAATTTTCTATCTGGATGACCTGTCCATTGGTGTAAGTGCAATGGTAAAGTCCCCCACTGTTATTGTGTTACTGTTGATTTCCTCTTTTATAGCTGTTAGCAGTTGCCTTATGTATTGAGGTGCTCCTATGTTGGGTGCATAAACATTTATAACCTTCTTCTTGGATTGATCCCTTGATCATTATGTAGTGTCCTTCCCTGTCTCTTGTAACATTCTTTATTTTAAAGTCTACTTTATCTGACATGAGTATTGCTACTCCAGCTTTCTTTCGATTTCCATTTGCATGGAATATCTTTTTCCATCCCCTCACTTTCAGTGTGTATGTGTCCCTAGGTCTGAAGTGGGTCTTTTGTAGACAGCATATATATGGGTCTTGTTTTTGTATCCCTTCAGCGAGCCTGTGTCCTTTTGTTGGAGCATTTAATCCGTTCACATTTAAGGTAATTATTGATATGTATGTTCCTGTTATCATTTTCTTAATTGTTATGGGTTTGTTTTTGTAGGTCCTTTTCTTCTCTTGTGTTTCCCACTTAGAGAAGTTCCTTTAGCATTTGTTGTAGAGCTGGCTTGGTGGTGCTGAATTCTCTTAGCTTTTGCTTGTCTGTAAAGCTTTTGATTTCTCCGTCAAATCTGAATGAGATCCTTGCCAGGTAGAGTAATCTTTGTTGTGAGTTCTTCCCTTTCATCACTTTAAATATATTGTGCCACTCTCCTCTAGTTTGTAGAGTTTCTGCTGAGAAATCATCTGTTAACCTTATGGAAGTTCCCTGGTATGTTATTTGTCATTTTTCCCTTGTTGCTTTCAATAATTTTTTTTTTTGTCTTTAATTTTTGTCAATTTGATTACTATGTGTTTAGCGTGTTTCTCCTGGGTTTATCCTGCCTGGGACTCTGCACTTCCTGGACTTGAGTGGCTATTTCCTTTCCCATGTTAGGGAAGTTTTCGACAATAATCACTTCAAACATTTTCTCGGGTCCTTTCTCTCTCCTTTCTCCTCTGGGACCCCTATGATGGGAATGTTGTTGTTTTTAATGTTGTCCCAGAGGTCTCCTAGGCTGTCTTCATTTCTTTTCACTCTTTTTTCTTTATTCTGTTCCACAGCAGTGAATTCCATCATTGTGTCTTCGAGGTCACTTATCCGTTCTTCTGCCTCAGTTATTCTGCTATTGATTCCTTCTAGTGTATTTTTCATTTGTTATTGTATTGTTCATCTCTGTTTCTTTGTTCTTTAATTCTTCTAGGTGTTTGTTCTTTAATTCTTCTAGGTCGTTGTTTCACATTTCTTGCATCTTTCGATCTCTGCCTCCATTCTTTTTCTGAGATCCTGGATCATTTTTACCATCATATTCTAAATTCTTTTTCTGGAAGGTTGCCTATCTCCACTTCATTTAGTTGTTTTTCTGGGGTTTTATCTTGTTCCTTCATTTGGTACAAAGTCCTCTGCCTTTTCATTTTGTCTATCTTTCTGTGAATGTGGTTGTCCTCCCACAGGCTGCAGAATTTAGTTCTTTTTGCTTCTGTTGTCTGCCCTCCGGTGGATGAGGCTATCTAAGAGGCTTGTGCAAGCTTCCTAATGGGTGGGACTGGTGGTGGGTAGAGCTGGGTGTTGCTCTGCTGGGCAGAGCTCAGTAAAACTTTAATCCACTTGTCTGCTGATGGGTGGGGCTGAGTTCCCTCCCTGTTGGTTGTTTGGCCCTAGGCAACCCAGCACTGGAGCCTACCAGGCTCTTTGGTGGGGCTAATGGCAGACTCTGGGAGGGCTCACGCCAAGGAGCACTTACCAGAACTTCTGCTGCCAGTGTCCTTGTCCCCACAGTGAGCCACAGCCACCCCCTGCCTCTGCAGGAGACCCTCCAACACTAGCAGGTAAGTCGGGTTCAGTCTCCTGTGGGGTCACTGCTGTTTCCCTTGGGTCCTGATGTGCACACTACTTTGTGTGTGCCCTCAAAGATTGGAGTCTCTCTTTCCCCCAGTTCTTTCCCTATCGAAGTCCTGCTATCAAATCCCACTAGGCTTCAAAGTCTGATTATCTAGGAATTCCTCCTCCCATTGCCGGACCCCCAGGTTGGGAAGCCTGACATGGGGCTCAGACCCTTCACTCCAGTAGGTGGACTTCTGTGGTATAAGTGTTCTCCAGTTTGTGAGTCACCCACCCAGCAGTTATGGGATTTAATTTTACTGTGATTGCACCCCTCCCACCATCCCATTGCAGCTCCTCCTTTGTCTTTAGATGTGGGGTATCTTTTTTGGTGACTTCCAGTGTCTCCCTGTCAATGATTGTTCAGCAGTTAGTTGTGATTCCAGTGCTCTCACAAGAGGGAGTGAGCACACGTCCTTCTACGCCACCACCTTGAACCAATCCCTATAATATCTTTTACACCTATATCTCATATGAATTCCTTTATTTTTATTCCCAATTGGAGAACAGGCAGAGATGATGAGATTGGACAAGGTATCACAGCTGATGGGGTTCAAAGCTCCAGCCATTTGTCCACATGGCCTGACTTTAAAAATTTCCAGCACCTCAGAGCTCCTTTTCATTTTCCTTTGTTCACATCTGTTGATAATTTCCAGAAAGTCGGACTTTGGCACATTGTGACTCCTGGATAAACTCCTGATTGTTAGAGTTTCATAAGGAAACTGAGGCTCACCATTCATATACATGTAAATTTACAGGTATTATATAAAATTAATAGGCCAGTTAAGGAAATATTGTATAGAATTAGTGAGAAGTGAGTTGTCTATACAGGCTTCTCCTACTATCCAAAAGTACAGCATTCCTAATGATGTAAAGCAAAGAAGTTATCACCTTAGGATACTTCTTGCTAACATATGCACAAAATAAATGGAGAAAAAGCACAGATGATGATAGATACAGTTCAAAGCTATGAAGGCTTGATGCTGAGATGCTGAATGCAGTTTCAGAGGAAGGAGCTTGGCAGTGCCACTGTCACTGCTCCAGTGCATGCTGCCTCTATAATGGTTTGCTACAAAACACAGGCTGAATGCTATTTTCTCTTTTTGTCTTTTTCATAAAAATGAAAATACTCTTCATATATCTTTCAGTTAGCAAAAATAAGTACTAATGTAGGTAAAACGTATTTCCATTTTAAGTTCTTCCCTGAGATTTGTGTCCTGAACTGATAAAAGGAAAGACTGCTATTCATATAATAGTGTATCTACCCTCCTCAAGCTAACCTCCACCTGTTTCTCCATTCTCATCTTTCCTGAAACCCCTATGCACCACCTATAACTAAAGTGAACATATGACTGAAAAGTTGCTAGTCCACAGTCCCTGTCTTTTCTTACCTCCATGGTTTTGCTCATGCTGTTCCTTTGCTTGAAATTAATACTTGATCAATCTACAAACCATCAAATTCATTTTTCTAATTTCAGCCTTTTCTGATGTCCCCAGCCCTATTTTCTGCTAAGTGCCATCATCCACATATGTCTTATCTTTACTCCAAGGATGAATTACTTTTTCCTGAATAAATATTTGTATTGAACAATATTGCCATAGGTTTTCATAGGCATTCTTTATTAAAGTAATAACTTCCTAGCCCTAGTTTTCTATGAGTTGCGTTTTTTTTCCCCAAAACCATGAGTGGGCATTGAATTATATCACATATTTTTCTGCATATTTCAGAAGATTACATAATTTTTCTCCGTTATTATGTTAATGAGGTATATTATTTTTCAAACTGTTAAATCATCTTTTATACTTGAAAAAATAATTGGTCAGGATTTATTATAATTCTTACATTTTGCTTGACTTGGCTTGCTAGTATTTGTTTAAAAATTTTTCATCTATGTTTAGGGAAATTAGCCTAGAGTTTTCCATTCCAATTATCCCTATCTTAGATGTTTATATCAAGTTTTATACCCTCATAAAATAAGTTGGGAGGAGTTCACTCTTTTTCAATTTTGTGAAATAGTTTGCTTAACACTAGTATTTTCTCCTCCTTAAATATTAGGTATAATTCTCTATCAAAGTTTTTTGTACTTGGGAATTTTCTTAGTTGACAGATGTTAATTACAGATTGCACTTCTTTAATAGATAAAGGAATATTCAGGTGTTCTCTTTCCCCTTATGTTAGTTCTGGTCATTTGTGTTTTATAAAGAATTTGTCCATTTCATCTATATTTCAAAATATATTTTGAGGGAGTGTCATAAAGCTGTTCATAAAACTGTGCTATAATGTGTGTAATGTCTGTATGATCTAGACTGCTGTCTCCTTCTTTATTTCTGATATTGGTATTTCATACCTTCTTTTTTCTTAAATAATCTTTTTAGGGGCTTAATATTACCTAGATGCTGTTATTTGTGAATGCTGGTCTACTTTTCTTCACCTGTACTCCTAGGTTGTATCCCTTTGAGGTCTTCAACTAAAAGCCTGAAGTGTTTGCCAAACATCCTCCTCCTTGGTTGCTTTGAAACATAACTTTTTTTCCCATCAGCCTCATGAAATGACTGGAAGTTCTGCCTAATTTTTTTAGGCTCTAAGCTACCATTTGCTTTCCACCTTTTCAGCCCATCAGATAGTACATGTTATTGGTAAATATGTCAAGGGAAAAAATTTACACTAAATATTGGATTCACCTTTCTGTGTTTCCCTTTAGTCCTGATACTTATAACTATCCAAAGCCTGAATATATCCTGATGATTGGTCTGCAAAAACAGAAGAAGAAGATGATTGATAGTTTCTTGAGGACAGATTTCAAGTGTACCCTAAATTCTCCACTTTAGCACAATATCTTGAATATAGCAGGTGCTCAACAAAAGATTTTGAATGCTTTTCTACAGTAATAAGTAACCATTAGTTAATTAATACTTTCCTATTGAAATGTTAATTAAATAAATATTGTGTGATAGCTGTAATGAGTGAAATAATGTAAGGCAGTATAAACAATTAATGATCTCTCTAATTACTTAGCTGCTTAATCTATTCGTAATTAAACCAATGAATGTTAGTAGCCTTTATATTCCCTCTTATCCTGTGTCCATCCAAAATTATGTACACATATATGCACATATACAGACTTTTGGTTTTTTTGCTTTTACAAAAATGGATCCTTTTTACTCTCACTTTCTTTTCATACATAAAATATATCCTGTCTTCCCTTCACATGAACAAAGAGAGATTTGATCCCTTTTTTTTAAGTCACTCTTAACATTATATAATATGAATGATATAAATTTCAACACACACACAAACCAATCCTGCTATGTTTTCCTAAGACAATTTCATATTTCTATTTCAGGCTTCTAATAATATTTTTCCTTATAATATTTCTCAAATGTTTAAACAGTTCTTAAATCTCTTATTTCAAAGGCATAGTCATTTTAGATAGGTAGATAGGTGGATAAAGAGAAAGAGGAAGAAAGAGAGAAAGAGATTCAATGCCAACAAAATTGTCTTCTCCTATTGGTCACCACTTACTTTGAAATCTCTGTTTTAATTGTCATTTAATTTTAATAATCCCCTGAGTATTTTTTTAGATACGGTAGATTGGCAGTAAAATCACTGAATCATTTTCCATACCCATCGTTTTACCTTTTCTAGAATATCATTATCCTAGAAAAAACTTAGAAGGGTATGGAAATCAGAGGCCTGTGACCAAGCCATCCTTTTGCAAAAACTCAAATTGGTGCTTTCCCTTAATTTATGGAACATCATCTCCATCACTTCTCCCACTACAAGGATGGTTTCCAATGTGTTCTGTTTAATTATACAGATGGTCCCCAACTTTAGATGGTTTGACTTAAAGATTTTTCTACTTTATGATGAAGCAAAAACAATACGCATCCAGTAGAAACTGTACTTTTTTGAATTTTGACCTTTTCCTGGACTAGATCACACTATATGCAGTGCAATTCTCTTTCGTGATGCTGGGCAGCAGCAGTGAGCCACAGCTCCCAATCAGACATACAATCACACAGGTGAACAACTGATACACATACAACCATTCCTTACCCATTCAACCATTGCGTTTTTCACTTTCAGTACAGTATTCAATGTTGCATGAAATAGTCAACACTTTATTATAAAACAGGCTTTGTGTTAGATGATTTTGCCCAACTGTAAGCTAATGTTAAGTGTTGGGAGTATGCTTTAAGGTAGATTAAACCATGATGTTCAGTAGTTTAGGTGTATTAAATGCATTTTCAACTTCTGACATTTTCAACTTAATATGGGTTTATCAGGACATAACCCATAGTCAAAAAAACTCTATCTCAGTCAGTTAGGGGTATTTTCCCTCTGTGATTCCACTCCTAAACAAGTCTCCTGTCTAATTAGAGATGCTTATAAACAGGGCCACTTCTAGGCCTAACGTCTAGGGTGAGCAAAGCATCAGGCACATATTTTATGAAGGGCCCTTTCTATATCAACAACATGATTTTTAAAAGGCATAACAGGGCTTCCCTGGTGGTGCAGTGGTTAAGAATCTGCCTGCCAATGCAGGGGGCATGGGTTCGAGCCCTGATCCGGGAAGATCCCACATGCCGCGGAGCAACTAAGCCCGTGCACCACAACTACTGAGACTGCGCGTCTGAAGCCTGTGCTCTGCAACAAGAGAGGCCGCCATACTGAGAGGCCCGCGCACCGCGATGAAGAGTGGTCCCCGCTTGCCACAAGTAGAGGAAGCCCTCGCACAGAAACAAAGATGCAACACAGCAAAAATTAATTAATTAATTAATAAACTCCTACCCCCAACATCTTCTTTAAAAAAAAAAAAAAAAGCTGCTCCTGGCTAGCTTCGTATTTCCAATATTTAGCAAAAGGAAGTACCATTGTTATTAATTACAATGCTATGGCTCTTTGGAACTTGTTTATATGTAAACAATATAACCTTGCCTCTGCAGTGTCTTAATACCATTTATTTAATACTGGTTACATTGTTACTTATGATGCTGCAGCATCCATTATGCTGCCCATGAACACTAGGTTTTAATAGCTCTCTAAAAGTTGTAACTGAGCATCATTGATAATTTTCCCGTGTATGCAAGAAAATGTGAAAAACAATTTATTTTTTGTTCATGTTAAATTTCCTATTGGGGATTTCGTAGCATAAAATACACATCTTCCATCTATGTCTTCTCTGCATAGGCTATAATCACTGCATTCCTAAAATGTGATTTCATTCAGTGCTTTCCCCACAAGGCCATAAACAGAGGATATGCCAGGGCCCATAGGCAGAACAAAAAGAACATTCTATTTGCACAAGGGATATCCATGCTTTTCTTGAACAGCTTATGGCCAAACCAGGATAGCATGATATCACCCATTGTTGAAGGCAAGAGATAAAGGAATTGTTTGGAAAGCCCTCAGAGAGGATAGGTGTGGTGACCTCCAGAGGACTACCCAACAGATAAACCAGAGCCAGTGGAACAGATGGAGTGATTGTCAGAAACTTTAAATATAAGGACACAGATCAGTTGAAAGTGACAGGATAGAAAGACTTGCCTGCAAATAATCAAAAGTAAGTGGTGTAGCTATAATTAACATCAATGAAGAACATAAGGCAAGGCGAGTTATTTCATAATGATAAAAAAGTTAATTCGGTGAGGAAATATAGCAATAATAAATGTGTATTCATCTAACAAAATATCCTCCAAGAATATTTGAGCTTTGGGATTATGAGTAAAATATGCAAATATAGATTTAGCACAGAATATATCCATGATGTTTTAAAAAATAATGTGTTAACTTTGACCTTTTAAGTATTTTGAGAAACACATTATCTGCTACTCACCTTCCTCCTAATCTGATTTTCCAACCCCTTAAGTGAGAACTACTGGCTTAAAAGAACACATCCACTTTGAGTCACTTTGAGGCTATGGGCTGTAATTCATAAAACCGCCACGAGATGGTAGTGGTTATCTGTTTTAAAGTGTACACTGAACAATTAAAATCTCTCCACAAATGGCAATATCAAAACAAAGGTATGGAGAATGTCAGTTACTTCCTCTTTGAAACCATAACCTAGTTATAGTGGTGTAGAATATTTTATCTAGCAAACATTTTAAGACAATAAATGCTGATTTTGAGGAATCAAGAAGTGATATAATTCTTGCCTTCAAGGAGATTATGGACTGGTGGGACATACTGGTGAGTCCACAGGGAATGACAGTACTGTGTGATGCACCATATAAAACAGAAGTACAGGGCTTCCCTGGTGGCACAGTGGTTGAGAGTCTGCCTGCCGATGCAGGGGACACAGATTCGTGCCCCGGTCCGGGAAGATCCCACATGCCACGGAGCGGCTAGGCCCGTGAGCCATGGCCGCTAAGCCTGCGCATCCGGAGCCTGTGCTCCGCAGCGGGAGAGGCCACAACAGTGAGAGGCCCGCGTACCGCAAAAAAAAAAAAAAAAAAACAGAAGTACAGGATTCTGTGTGCTCACATAATATTAACATGTAACCCGACTTAGATCAAGGAAGGCTTTCTAGAAGACATGGTTCTCTATAACATATAATCACCACCATCTGATAAGATAAAAAAAACTAAAGAATGATCAAAGTTAGCTGGCAAAATACATGAAAAGAACAGTACTCCCCAAAAAGAAATAGCATGTGCAAAACCCAAATTTTTTTTGAAGTACCAAAAACTTTGGGTTTTTTTTAGTACTAAGGCTAAATTCAAAGAACTAAAAAACCAAATAATTTAATTGAATTATATAGAAATATAATCTGAAGACATATTTAAAAGAATCATTACACCCCCCCTCCCAGGCCCACACTGTTTTGCAGGTGAGTTTTACCAAACATTTAAGGAGTGAATAATTCTTCCTTCAAATGGAAGGGGAGAAAAGATGCTGGAATAGCTAACTAATTTTATGAGACTAGAAAAATCCTATTACTAAATTAAATATACGAAAAGAAAAAAGTTTATAGATTTAGGACTCCTGGTTTCCAGTCAGGCATGTAAAGAGCTTATTATAAGTCGCCACTTCATCCTAACAAGTAAAAACTGAACAAATTTAAAAATCAACAGTTCTTAGATTCAGCAGAGAAGTGAGGCCACAGGACAAACCACTGCCCCCCAAATTAGAGACAGACAGGCAGATACAGAGAATCACAATTTCCCCCACGAAGAGAAACCCACCAGCAGAAACCTCCCTGGGAAGGCTGAACTGCAATTAACAAATTGCTGGAGGTTCAGTGTGGACAAACCTTGGAGATAAAAATTCCAGGGAGGCCCAGTCAGAGGGACTCAGCCACATTTTTATGAGTTTGAACTCCTGGAGCTCTAACTGGTTCACTGTGAGAACCTGTGTGCTCAGAGAAAAATCACTTTGGGTTTCCAGCAGGAGAGGAGAAGTAACCACTTGCGAAATACAGGAGAGGACTCTATCCTTAACAAGACCTACCCTTAGGAGAAACCTTTACCTATTTGGGTTTTCTCAGAGCCTAAACCACCTGAAGGAAGGAATACAGAACTCCAGCACCCTCTGGCCATTCTGTACTAAGGGGATGAAACAAATGTACTGAGAAGCACTTGAGAAGTTCACAGCTTAGGAGCACAGGCTCACCAAAAGACTGAGACTTAATCACAGGACTATAGAATGCTTCCCCTCCCTCTACAGCTTATCACTACACTGTTAAAAGCCTACTTACCGTAGTTCTATTTACCTAATTCAATATGTCTGCTTTTCAACAAAACGTATGAAGACATACTGAAAGGCAAAACACAGTCTGAAAAGGAAGAACAAGCATCAGAGCCAGACACAGCAGGGCTGTTGGAATTTTCAGAATTTAAAAGAAGTATGATTAATACACTAAGATCTCTAACGGAATAAGCAGTCAACAAGCAAAAACAGATGAGTAATGGAAGCAGAGAGATGGAAATTTTAAGAAAGGAAAATAAATGCTAAGGATCAAAAACACTGTAACACTGTAACAGAAATGAAGAATGCCTTTGACGGACTCATTAGTAGACGGGACACGGCTGAGGAAAGAAGCTCTGAGCTTGAGGATATGTCAATAGAATCCCCAAAATGAAAAGCAAAGAGAAAAAAAAAAAGTTGGAACAGAATATCCAAAAACTGTGGGACAACTACAGAAGATGTAACATACATGAAATGGGAATACCTGAAGGAGAAGAAAGAGATCAAGGAATAGAAGAAATTTTTGAAGCAACTATGTTTCTCTCCCAACTCCTCACTCGGGGACTCAAATCCTAGTCTTTATTCTCCGCTGCTCTAATCAACAGCATATTTTTAATTGATAAATTCTGCAACTATTTTGAAATGTTTCACCAAAGTATTTCAAAGGCAGAGTCACCTTCATGTTTCATTTATTCAAAAATATCTCAAGTGGTTTGAAAAAACCCTTTCTAATATGTGAATTGAAGTATGAGAACATTTTCTCCAGGAAATAAATGTTAAATGACTATTGATTACTCATTTCATTAATTACCTTTAAAAAAAAGAATAAAACTGCTTAACTTGAGCTTCTCTTACACATTTGCCAGAACATATGATCTTTATACTTTCTGTATTTGAAAAAATGTTAGACATAACATGGCATAACAAATAGCATTGAGAAGGGGATTGGAGAGGAAAAAGAAAGTTACTTAATTAATTTGAACAGAAAATAAAGTTTTTCAGAGCAGTAAAAACTTGACAGGAAACAAATAAGGAGATTCTGACCATAGCACTCATGGACACATTCCTCCTACACCCACATCACCTTTGCAAAAATCCTCCCTTATATTCAATCCTACAGAGGCCACTTTAAATACCAACACCCAATTACCACACCATAGCTGATTGGTGGAAGGTATATTTGGAAGTACTAGTATATTTCATCCATGTTTCTTTGCCTGGAATATATAATCACCTACCCACGATTACAAGATTCCAAACATGTGTCTACCTAAAGTATAATCCAACTCCAACTATAGACACATCTTCAGAAGCGTTCACCTTAAAGACACAACCCAAGGATTTGAGAAATGAAGGAGCAACATTTCTCAGAGTCTACAAAGTCCAGGTTACATCCATTCTTCTTCAATTTTTTTGGTTGTTTTTTGGTTTGGGGGTGTTTTTTGACTGGATTCATGAAAAGGTTTCACTATCAAACTCTTAATTAGAATTTAATTACCCCAATACAGGGAAATTACAATAAGAATTAGCATTTACAGAAAGTGAATAAAAAAAGAGACTTCTTACAAAGAAATGAACATTGATAATGGGACTAGAACAGATAGCACATATTAGACCACAGAAAATTTAAGGCACACGATAGGATCAACAGATTTTCAGGTGAATGCATTTATTCAACCACTGCCTCGAATGAGAGTGAATTCCTTGGTCTGCGAATCTGGCTGCTCCAGGTTCTGCCTGGCGGGAGGGCTCATCTCTACTTTTCTTTGGGAGTATATCGTGTGAGGAACAGGACACTTTGAACTACCTGCATTCTTATATTTTCTGTACACCAAGCACTGTAAATCCTTGATTTGAAGGGGGAAAACCCCCACATCTATGATGATAAAGCTTGAAATTTTTCTCTGTAAAATTGAGCAGGTGCTTGATTCCATTTAGGGGATTCTCTTGGCTATAAATCTGGGTCAGAGATGTTGTATTGAATAACTTGTCCCGGGATGTCTTCACCATTAAGAACTGTTAGAGCTAACAGACCCCTTCTAAATTTCTGTTGCTTTGCAGCAACCAGACCTGGTTTGATTTTTCTCTTTTAATAGAATTTGCCTCAGTGTACTGACTGAAAAATGTTTCTAGGATGCTCTTATTCCCTAATATGTCTTAAAATTTTATTTGTCTGAGGATGCATTATAAATTCCAAACCCAGCCTCACAATGGTAAGATACATCATGTTTGTAAGGGGTAATTCACGGAACACTATCATTCGGGTCTGTGCCAGGCCCTTGCCATGTTTTTTCTAATTTGATTAATTGTTCTATTTATCCCCCTCCAAGCCCAAACTCCAACATGTTTAACATATGATCTTACAGATCTTTGTATCCCTACCAGAATACAAGCACTATGAGGATAGCAATTGTATCCTGACACATAGTATATATCTACTATATGTTAGTTTGTTTGCTTGTTGGACAAAGAGAGAGACTGTCAAAATCTTATGTATAATGGCCACATCAGTTTACACACCTATCAGCAGTTTCTCTTCTCAACACTTGGAAAATAACTTATAATTTTTTTGCCAATCTGAAAGTATTATCTCTGATTGTTTTCTCTGATTACTAATGAGCCTGAGCATCACTTCAAACTCCTGCTAACTACCAGGTTTAATTTCTGCAGTTACTATTTCTATTTCTTGCCCCTTTTGTTTCTGAGTTTCCTATAATTTTCTAGTTGACCTGAGAATTCGTTTATGCCAACTATTAATACTCTTCTGATTTGGAACATTGCAAGTATCTTCTCTCAATCTACATGTGTTTATAGTGAAAAGAAACATTGTTTTTAATGTAGTCAAACCCATAACTTTTCCCATTAACTTTTCTGTTTTCAGGTATTATATAAGACATCTTAATCCACCACAGCATTAGAAAGCTATTCCAATTATGATTTTAACAGTTTTATAATTTACCTTTAAATTTAGGTCTTTAATCCATTTTGAAAATTTTAAATGATGTAAATTAGACATCCCAAACTAATTTTCTCCGTGTAGTTAGAAAGTTTTCCTTCATTACCCGTGAGAAAGTCTAGAGTTACCTTCACTTTCTTTTTTGCTACGTCTCTCGTATGCCAATTTTCAGTATCTATAAAGGTCTGCTCATGGAATTTCTTTCCACTTGTCTGTTCATCAGGTCTTTCCCAAGTACAACACTGCATTTACGTATGTAAGTTTTAGATTCATTCAGTATGAAGTACAATTCCTTTCAGTTTGCTTTTCAAAAGTGTTTTAGCTATTCTTAGTCATTTATATTTCTATATTTATTTTAGAATCAGTTTATTGAGTTCTTTCAATATCCATCAGAATTTGTATTGAGATTGCCTTGTATTTACACACATTAATTTACTAAAAATATTAAATAGTTCTATTAAAAAACATAGTGTATTTCTCTGTTTATTCAAGGTTACTTTTATATTCCTTTGGTAGGCAGAAAAATGTTCCCCCTCTCAACCATATCCATATCTTAACCTCTGGAATTTATAAATATGTTGCTTTATATGGCAAAAGGGAATTTGCAGATGAGGTTAAAGTTACAGACCTCAGTTGAGATTATTTGAATTATCTGGGTGGGCACGAACTAATCACATTAGTTCTCTTTTTCACCTTTTTTTTTTCCCTTGTCATGTCCTTCCTTCTAAAAATTATTAACTGAAGTTCATAGTTTATGGATTGTTTTTATCTAATATCCTATTGCTACTCTAGGATACCACATTATATTTATTTGTCATGTCTTCTTAGGTTCCTCTTTACTGTGACAGTTTCTCTGAATTTCCTTGTTTTTATGACCCTGACAGTTTTGAGGAGTATTGGGCAGGTATATGTAGGGATCTGTCTGATGTTTTTCTCATGATTAGCTTGGGTTATGGTTTTGGGGGGAAAAGATCACAGAGGTTAAGTTCCACTTTTACCACATCATATCCAGGGCATATAATATCAATAAGATTTATGACTGTTGATATTGACCTTGATCACCTGGCTAAAGTACTATGTATCAGGTTTCTCCACAGTAGAGTTACTCTTTTCACATGTTTCCATACTGCACTTTTTGGAAGGAAGTCACAATGTACAGTCCACATTTAAGGAGTAGGGAGTTAAGCTCTCCACTTTAATGTGGAATAACTACAAAATTTATTTGGAATCAATCTTCACAGATCTGTCTTGTGTGCCTCATTTATTCACACATTTATTTATATCTGTGTGGACACATGAATATTTATTTTATGCTTTGGGCTATAATCTATTTTTTTACTCAGATTACTTCAGCTCTCCCATTGGGTGCTCCTTCTGTTGTCTCCTGTGTCTCTTTGACACACTTCCCATCAATGTGAGCGGGTTTGTTTGTTTAAGCACTTTTTTACTTTCTGGCACAGTGAGATGCTCCAAGTTCATCTCGTATATTTCCTACCCCTGTCCTATTTTCAGCTACTTCCCTCGAGGAGCATCGTTCCATTTATTGGAGAATGGTATTAGAAACGAAGATCTGGGTATTTGGTGTGCTTGTTGCCACTGGTGTGATCATTTCTTTTAGGACTGCCCAGCTGACAGAGCAAATAATTATGTTTGTATGCTAACTTGTACATATACACATATCTATAAACATATAGATATAATTTATAGATATGAATGGAACCGATAAGAGTAAAGGCAAAATAAACTACACATCAGTACCGTACCCTAGTTGATAACATTGGCTTCCACAGGGGTACAGGTTAATAATTCTTCTACTGGTACACAAGGACACTAGGATTGAACAAGTCAGTAAATAGCTCATGAATGGCAGCAACTAGGTTTATTATAGATCAGCAAGGGATTGATCCATGTGGTAATAGAATAGTGTTTGAGACATCAGTAAGAATTAATGTTTAACTTAATGTGAATATTGATGGTTATATCTAAAAATATTTCCTCCCTTTTTTATTACTTTGAATTTATATTCTTGCTCCTTTTCAATTTTTCTGATTTCTCGTGTCTTTATTTTTTCTTGTTTTCTGATATATATTTAGAGCTATAACTTTAATTTTTTAAAATATTACTTTAACTATGACCTAGGAATTTGGCATTGAGCTGTAAGTAATTATTTCCTTTATGACTTCTTTCCCATCCCAAGAATATTCTTTATTTTTTAAAATTTCTGAATACATCGTATTTTGTATTGCTTTTTACTGTTTTTTAAATTTTTATTATTTATTTTTTGACTTTATTTTAGAGCAGTTGTAGAGTTACAACAAAATTGAGAGGACAGTTCAAAGATTTTCCATACACTCCTGCCCTGCATATGTACAGCATCCTCCATTATCAGCATCATTAACCAGAATCGTACATTTTGGATGAGCCTACACTGACACATCATAATCACACAAAGTTCATAGTCTACTTTAGGGTTCACTCTTGGTGTTGTACAGTCTATGATTTTGGACAAATGTATGATGACATATATTCATCATTATAATATTATACAGAGTATTTTCACTGCCTTAAAAATTCTCCACGCTCTATTCTTCTCTCCTCTCCCTCACTACCCCTGACAAGACTGATCTTTTTATTGTCTTTATAATTTTGCTTTTTCCCAAATGTCATATAGTTGGAATTATACAGTATGTAACCCTTTCAGATTGGTTTCTTTCACCTAGTAATATACACTTAACATTCCTACATGTCTTTTCATGGCTTCAAAGCTCATTTCTTTTTAGCACTGATTAATATTCCATTGTCTGGATATACCACAATCTATTCACCTGCTAAAGGATATCTAGGCTGCTTCTAGAATTTGGCAATTATGAATAAAGCTGCTATAAACATCTGTATGCAGATTTTTGTGTGGATATAAGTTTTCAATTCCTTTGGATAAATACCAAGGAACATGACTGCTGGATATGAGTTTGTTTAGCTTTGTAAAAAAAAAAACAAAACTACCAAACTGTCTTCTAAAGTGACTGTACCATTTTGTATTCCCAGTTGCAATAAAGAGAGCTCCTGTTGCTTCACATCCTTGCTAGCATTTAGTGTTTTAACAGTGTTCTGAATTTTAGCAATTTAATAGATACGTAGTGGTATCTCATTGTGTTTTAATTTGCATTTCCCTGATGACATATGATGTAAGACATTTTTTCATATGCTTATTTGCTGTCTGTATATTTTCTTTGCTTACTATATTTCTTAACAAAGGAGAATGGCTCAACCATGCCACCTTGGTGACCTTGCATGTATACATATAAGCAAAGGCTTGAGCTGCAGCTTATTTGAATCTTGGGAGTACACCCTATGATCTTCTGGGGACAAGAGAGTCTGGGAGGCCTTTAAGGAGTTTCTATGAGGTCACCGCCCATTCATCTCTTTATCTCCTCTTTATCTCCTCTGGAAGGCTGTTATGAATCAGTTTCTCGTCGCCTCTTGAGTCAGATGAGTTATGGGGCTTTCTCCCCCACCCCCCTAAGTACACAGCTACAGAATATAAAACTACATAGCTACAATCTAGATTTGGTTCTGCGGCAACATGATATTCTACAACTTGCATTGCAGTCATTCGTCTCCTTTTGTTTCAGTGTTGAACTTTTCATTGCGCTGGGCAGGGACTCAGGGAGCTGGCACCTCCGGCTTATTCTTCTTTCTTGCTGTCCATGTAATTAATAAACTCTCTAAATCTAAAAGTGGCTCATTGTATCTTTACCAGTTGAAATTGCCAGGCTTTGCCTTGTCTTGTGTTTGTGAATCTCCATGATGTTATCTCAAATTTAATATTTTGTATAAATCCATTTCTGTCAATATTTGTGTTACTCCAAATGAATACCAGATGTAAATTCTATAGATATTAGTTTGTGTTTTTGATTGGAAATGCCTGTCATCCAGAATTGATATCTTTGTAATATTGAGAGTTCTAATCCATGGACATTTTTCATCTCTCCATTTATATAGGACTTCTTTAATTTCTCTCAATTGTTATTTGTAGATTTGGATGTAGAGGTCTTGCATACTTTAATTGAATTTTTCCTCAGTATTTCATGTTTTTGATGTTATTTTTAAAAATTTCATTTTCCATCTGCTTTTTGCTGTTATTTAGAAATGCAGTTGATTGTTGATACAATTTACTTTGTATTATGGTACTATGTACCGTGCTACATCTAGCTACCTTGCTAAGAATCTTTATTTTCAATGTATACCATCATGCCATTTGCAAAACTGATAGCTTAATTTCTTGCTTTGCAAACTAATATCTTTTGTCCTTGGTTTCTTGTATTGCTAGGATTCTGATCCTATGTTTTCTACAAGCAGTGATAGCATGCATCCATGTCCTGTTCTTGATATCTAGAAAAAACCTTTCAATAATTCAGCATTAATTATGATATAGGATATCTTTTAAAAATATACTTTATCAGATTAAGAAAGTTTCTTTCTATATCTTGTTTGCTAAGAAAATATTTTCCAAATTCAACTGCATTTCAAAAAAATGACTAAATATTTGATAATAAGAAATTACTGTAATGGGGGTGTATGTGATAAATGTATTATTACATTTTATAAAATTCCTTACACTTTAGTGACACATTCTGGAACATATACAGATGAAATGATGTGATGCTAAGGATTTGCTTTGAAATAATATGGGAGAGGGAAGTGGACAGATTGTGGCTGAGGCAGGATTGCCCATAGGTTCATGTTAGTTGGGGTTCATTTTACTGTTCTACTTTAATATATTGAAAATCTTCTATAATAAAAAAGGTCAAACTGAAAATAATTTGAAATTAAATTTTCAACACGTATTACTCAAAACAAATGTATTAACTTTAATTCAATGTGCCTGAATTTCTCCATTTACTTCTATCAGTCGTAGCTGATATTTCTTCACCTTATCTAAGATACTCTGCCAACAGTTTTATTTCTCATGGCAAATGAACAACACCAGAAATGGAAAATACAACCAGTTGTTAGCCCTAAATTTAATTTAACGCTTCTTATATAGAAACTGAACATACCACTGACTACTAGCTCATAATATAAATTTAAAAAGACTAAACCTGTAATAATGATGGTAGGGACCAATTAAAGCAAACCTGTATGTGTGCACGTTTGTGTGTGCCACACACACAAACATATATGTGTGGAAGAGAAGCAGAATGAGTGTGAGTTTATACTTTAATTCAATTTTAAGCTTAATGCGTTAAACTTTTAAAGCCTTATTGTTTTCATTTATAAATAGGTTATAAAACCTTCATTGAATTATAAAGATTAAATGAGACACTGTGCCTGAAGTTTTAACATCATTTTTGGCACATGATATGTGATCAATAAAATTGGTCTTTAATTTACTACTGAGAGTATTTTAAGCTTGGCTTTATTTTTTTTAACACAAAATTCATCACTAAGCTTGGCTTTAAATCAAAATGTCAGTAAAAAGTTTTTCTTTTGTTGAATATGAAGAATCCTAGTAACCCGTAGCTTTCTCTAGAATGAACAATGTTTGAATATAGATAGTATGATTAGCTACAGTAAAGTGTCTCTTTTCAGGTATAGGAAATACCCACTTAGTTGTGTTTCAAAATCTCAGGCAATCCCTCAATGAATCTCAGCTTAAGCTATCAAGGCTTTGGGAGGTTCCAGGGAATTGAACTCAGAAATTTAGCCCTCTTTTTCTCTTTAGTGCCACTGATCCAAACTTGAAGCCTAGTTGGGAGTAGAGTTGGGGAGGAGACAAGACCTTCAGAGGCACACTACCTTTTCTGTTACTGTCCCCAGTTACTGACCAAAACACAGAAGTGGTGTGGGTGTGCAGATTTTTCAAAAAATCAAAATATCTGCGTCAAGTTCATTTAAATATATTTGGAGATATATTCATGTTTAATATAAGTAGTCCTTTTTTCTATATGCTTCAGTTTTCACTGATTCTCTTAACTCTACCTCAAGGTAAAATTTTAATTCACTCAGGCTCAAATAGGCTTGGGAATATGGTAAAGTGTTTGAGAATAATAACATTTTAGAGATGTCAATTTAGAGATCATCTAGTCCCAACACCTGCAATTATAAGTGAGGAAATCATAGCACAGAGAGGTTAAGAGCTTTGTGCAAGGTTGCACATCAAGTTAACAACTAATCATAGAATTATTAAAAAAGAAAAGTTGCCACTATTTTAAAAGTCATACTTAGAAACTTCAGAGCTGGATTTGGCCTTGGAAATTGCTTTGTTATCCCTTCTCATTTTATGGGTAAAATAACTAAGGTCTAGGAAGGTTTCAGCAGACCTGGGATCTGGAATCACACTCCTGACCACCAGTTCCCTCGTCCGTCCATGCTGTGTTGCCACTACTTTCTCAGACATGTCTGTGACACAATACTTTTAGCTGGGAAATATAATGTATATGGTGTAGTACATGACATAACTAATTATATCCATAGCTATTTTATTAGTATTATTGTTTTAGAGGAATAAATAATATTTTATAAAGATATTTTAACTAAAGAACTACTTCTGCCCTATTTATTTGTTTGGCAAGCTTATTCTCATTTTTGTCCAACCTCTTTTTATTTCTGTTCTTCACCTTACTCTTCCTTTGAGAAATTCCCCTTTATATGGTTACCATGGAAATTGCTCTCTTCCCCTTCAATTTTCCCAGTCATTTGAAACTATTTATTTTATGGGGTATATACAGAGCATCTTCAATACTTCAGGGAGACACCCACCTTAAGTGTTAAGAGTGAATTTATATTTTGCTGTTTCTTGTTATATTTGATACATTTTCCTCACACTAAAAGCTTACCACACCCATAGAATCTTGATTTTAGCTGTATGTCATTCATTACACACAATCTCCGATAGATGTCACTATACACCATGTATTAAAACAAGAAACCTTAAATGCCTTTTATTCAATAGATTTTTTGATAAAAGTATGTTGCTTTATGGCTCATCAGATTATGACACTCTATGGTTCCACATATAATGAGGCCTGGGCTGATGTTGTAGAAAATTTACAATGCCATTAACAAAACAAATGACTAACACTGAGATTCTCACTAATTAATGTATACACTGCTTTTCATCCTCATATTGTACTAGGCAGCCACATTAGAGAGTAAAGAAATATAGGAAGTTAAAAACTGCATTTAAAACAGAGATACTCAGTATTTGACTTTCAATGGCATGTGCCTCTTTTATAAGAAATCTCATTGGATTATTTCAAATTAGACTCTGAAAGCAAAGCAGTGGTGAATGGTGAGTGTCCTACAGCTTTCACTCACATAACAGATTCAAGAAAATTATTTCTGTGTGAAATTGTGGAAGGTACATTCAAGATTTCATTTAGACACTTCATTCTAGGATTGAGAAAGTGATGTTAAAGATGATAAAATACCTGGCCAAAGCCACAAAGCACGGTATAGGCAGAGCTAAGATTTCCATGTCATTAGTATTTTTCTGTTTTTCTTAGCATTGAAGAGCTAAGCTGACCAGCCTAACTAAGAAGCTAGAGCAGATAGGAAGGAAGATGTGCATAGAAAGCCTTGTACAACAATGATGTTGGCAAACAAAACCATAAATATCTACCATTTAGGAAGCATTTTATATGACTGTTGTACATGGATAATCCTCACAAGTATATTACATGCTCCTATTTTTCTACTTGAAGAATGAAGTTATGTGGTGGTAGCTATAAATCATTGTTGCTATGGTAGTGAGAGAAATTGTGAATGTTCAGAGACATAGAATAATAATAACGATAATAATAATAACACTAGCAATATTTGTTGAACACCTACTATAGGCCAGGGAAAAATAATAATGAGTAATATTTATTGTTCACAAACTATATGCCAGACATTGTGCTAGACTCTTTACACAATCACATATATTTGTTATCCTTAAAACAACTTTGAAAAAAAATACTACTATTAGTATTATTATACAGGGAGTATTAAACAGGGAGAAACAAGAGAGTCAAGAAGGCAAGTAAATTGCATAAAGTTAGGTACCCACTAAGAGTTGGAACTAGCATTTTAATACAAAATCTAGGATGGCACTAGGCCTGCAAGAAATGTGGGGTGGAGAGAAGGGGAAGATGGCGGAAGAATAAGACGTGGAGATCACCTTCTTCCCAACAGATACGTCAGAAATACATCTACACGTGGAAAAACTCCTACAGAACACCCACTGAACACTGGCAGAAGACCTCAGACCTCCCAAAAGGCAAGAAACTCCCCACGTACCTGGGTAGGGCAAAAGAAAAAGGAAAAAATGGAGACAAAAGAATAGGGATGGGACCTGCACCAGTGGGAGGGAGCTGTGAAGGAGGAAAGGTTTCCACACACTAGAAGCCCCTTCGTGGGCGGAGACTGCGGGTGGCGGAGCGGGGAAGCTTCGGAGCCGCGGAGAGTACAGCAACAGGGGTGCGGAAGGCAAAGCGCAGAGATTCCCGCACAGAAGTTCGGTGCAGACCGGCACTCACCAGCCCGAGAGGCTTGTCTGCTCACCCGCTGGGCGGGTGGCAGCTGGGAGCTGAGGCTCGGGCTTCGGTCGGAGCGCAGGGAGAGGACTGGGGTTGGCGGCGTGAACACAGCCTGCAGGGGGTTAGTGCACCAAAGCTAGCCGGGAGGGAGTCTGGGAAAAAGTCTGGGGCTGCCGAAGAGGCAAGAGACTTTTTCTTCCCTCTTTGTTTCCTGGTGCGCAAGGAGAGGGGATTAAGAGCGCTGCTTGAAGGAGCTCCAGAGACGGGCGCGAGCCGCGGCTAAAAGCGCGGACCACAGAGACGGGCATGAGACGCTAAGGCTGCTGCTGCAGCCGCCACCAAGAAGCCTGTGTGCGAGCACAGGTCACTCTCCACACCTCCCCTCCCGGGAGCCTGTGCAGCCCGCCACTGCCAGGGTCCCGGGAGCCAGCGACAACTTACCTGGGAGAACGCACAGCGGGCCTCACGCTGGTGCAACGTCCCGCCGGCCTCTGCCACTGCAGGCTCACCCCACACTCCGTGCCCCTCCCTCCCCCTGGCCTGAGTGAGCCAGAGCCCCCGAATCAGCGGCTCCTTTAACCCCGTCCTGTCTGAGCGAAGAACAGACGCCCTCAGGCGACCTACATGCAGAGGAGGGGCCAAATCCAAAGCTGAGCCTGGGGAGCTGTGAGAACAAAGAGGAGAAAGGGAAATCTCTCCCAGCAGCCTCAGGAGCAGCAGATTAAATCTCCACCATCAACTTGATGTACTCTGCATCTGTGGAATACCTGAATAGACAAGGAATCATCCCAAATTGAGGACGGGGACTTTGAGAACAAGATATATTATTTTTTCCCCTTTTCCTCTTTTTGTGAGTGCGTATGTGTATGCTTCTGTGTGAGATTTTGTCTGTATAGCTTTGCTTTCACCATTTGTCCTAGGGTTCTGTTCGTCCGGTTTTTTTTTTTGTTTGTTTGTTTTTACTTTTTAAAAAAATGTCTTTCTTAATTATTTTTTCTTTTAATAACTTTATTTTATCTTTATTTTTTCCTCTTACTTTCTTTCTACTTTTTCTCCCTTTTATTCTGAGCCGTGTGGATGAAAGGCTCTTGGTGCTGCAGCCAGGAGTCAGTGCTGTGCCTCTGAGGTGGGAGAGCCAACTTCAGGACACTGGTCCACAAGAGACCTCCCAGCTCCACGTAATATCAAACAGCGAAAATCTCCCAGAGATCACCATCTCAACACCAACACCCAGCTTCTCTCAACGACCAGCAAGCTACAGTGCTGGACACCCTATGCCAAACAACTAGCAAGACAGGAACACAACCCCACCCATTAGCAGAGACGCTGCCTAAAATCATAATTAGGTCACAGACACCCCAAAACACATGATCAGATGTGGACCTGCCCACCAGAAAGACAAGATGCAGCCTCATCCACCAGAATATAGGCACTAGTCCCCTCCAGCAGGAAGCCTACACAACCCACTGAACCAACTTTAGCCACTGGGGACAGACACCAAAAACAACGGGAACTACGAACCTGCAGCCTGCAAAAAGGAGACCCCAAACACAGTAAGGTAAGCAAAATAAGAAGACAGAAAAACACACAGCAGATGAAGAAGCAAGATAAAAACCCACCAGACCTAACAAATGAAGAGGATATAGGCAGTCTACCTGAAAAAGAATTCAGAATAATGATAGTAAAGATGATCCAAAATCTTGGAAATAGAATAGAGATAATGCAAGAAACATTTAACAAGGACCTAGAAGAACAAAAGAGGAAACAAGCAATGATGAACAACACAATAAATAAAATTAAAAATACTCTAGAAGGGAATAGCAGAATAACTGAGGCAGAAGAACGGATAAGTGACCTGGAAGATAAAATAGTGGAAATAACTACTGCAGAGCAGAATAAAGAAAAAAAGATGAAAAGAACTGAGGACAGTCTCCGAGACCTCTGGGGCAACATTAAATGCACCAACATTCGAATTATAGGGGTCCCAGAAGAAGAAGAGAAAAAGAAAGGGACTGAGAAAATATTTGAAGAGATTATAGTTGAAAACTTCCCTAATATGGGAAAGTAAATAGTTAATCAGTCCAGGAAGCACAGAGAGTCCCATACAGGATAAATACAAGGAGAAACACGCCAAGACACATATTAATCAAACTGTCAAAAATTAAATACAAAGAAAACAAATTAAAAGCAGCAAGGGAAAAAGTACAAATAACACACAAGGGAATCCCCATAAGGTTAACAGCTGATCTTTCAGCAGAAACTCTGCAAGCCAGAAGGGACTGGCAAGACATATTTAAAGTGATGAAGGAGAAAAACCTACAACCAAGATTACTCTACCCAGCAAGGATCTCATTCGTATTTGATGGAGAAATTAAAACCTTTACAGAAAAGCAAAAGCTGAAGAGTTCAGCATGACCAAACCAGCTTTACAACAAATGCTAAAGGAACTTCTCTAGGTAAGAAACACAAGAGAAGGAAAAGACCTACAATAACACACCCAAAACAATTAAGAAAATGGGAATAGGAACATACATATTGATAATTACCTTAAATGTAAATGGATTAAATGCTCCCACAAAAGACACAGACTGGCTGAATGGATACAGAAACAAGCCACATATATATGCTGTATACAAGAGACCCACTTCACACCTAGAGACACATACAGACTGAAAGTAGGGGGATGGAAAAAGATATTCCATGTAAATGGAAATCAAAAGAAAGCTGGAATAGCAATTTTCATATCAGACAAAACAGACTTTAAAGACTATTACAAGAGATAAAGAAGGACACTACATACTGATCAAAGGATAGATCCAAGAAGATATAACAGTGGTAAATATTTATGCACCCAACTTAGGAGCACCTCAATACATAAGGCAAATACTAACAGCCATAAAAGGGGAAATCAACAGTAACACATTCATAGTAGGGGAATTTAACACCCCACTTTCACCAATGGGCAGATCATCCAAAATGAAAATAAATAAGGAAACACAAGCTTTAAATGATACATTAAACAAGATGGACTTAATTGATATTTATAGGACATTCCATCCAAAAACAACAGAATACACATTTTTCTCAAGTGCTCATGAAACATTCTCCAGGATAGATCATATCTTGGGTCACAAATCAGGCCTTGGTAAATTTAAGGAAATTGAAATTGTATCAAGTATCTTTTCTGACTACAACGTTATGAGGCTAGATATCAATTACAGGAAAAGATCTGTAAAAAATACAAACACATGGAGGCTAACCAATACACTACTCAATAACGAAGTGATCACTGAAGAAATCAAGGAGGAAATCAAAAAATACCTAGAAACAAATGGCAATGGAGACACGATGACCGAAAACCTATGGGATGCAGCAAAAGCAGTTCTAGAGGGAAGTTTATAGTAATAAAATCCTACCTTAAGAAACAGGAAACATCTTGAATAAACAACCTTACCTTGCACCTAAAGCAATTAGAGAACGAAAAACAAAACAAAACAAAAACCCAAAATTAGCAGAAGGAAAGAAATCATAAAGACCAGATCAGAAATAAATGAAAAAGAAATGACGGAAACGATAGCAAAGATCAATAAAACTAAAAGCTGGTTCTTTGAGAAGATAAACAAATTTGATAACCCATTAGCCAGACTCATCAGAAAAAAAGGGAGAAGACTCAAATCAATAGAATTAGAAATGAAAAAGGAGAAGTAACAACTGACACTGCAGAAATACAAAGGATCATGAGAGATTACTACAAGCAACTCTATGCCAACAAAATGGACAACCTGGAAGAAATGGACAAATTCTTAGAAATACACAACCTGCTAAGACTGAATCAGGAAGAAACAGAAAATATGAACAGACCAATCACAAGCACTGAAATTGAAACTGTGATTAAAAATCTTCCAACAAACAAAAGCCTAGGACCAGATGGCTTCACAGGCGAATTCTATCAAGCATTTAGAGAAGAGCTAACACCTATCCTTCTCAAAGTCTTCCAAAATATAGCAGAGGGAGGAACACTCCCAAACTCATTCTACAAGGCCACCATCACCCTGATACCAAAACCAGACAAGGGTGTCACAATGAAAGAAAACTACAGGCCAATATCACTGATGAACATAGATGCAAAAATCCTCAACCAAACACTAGCAAACAGAATCCAACAGCACATTAAAAGGATCATACACCATGATCAAGTGAAGTTGATTCCAGGAATGCAAGGATTCTTCAATATACACAAATCAATCAAAGTGATATATCATATTAACAAATTGAAGGAGAAAAACCATATGATCATCTCAATAGATGCAGAGAAAGTTTTCGACAAAATTCAACACCCATTTATGATAAAAACCCTGCAGAAAGTAGGCACAGAGGGAACTTTCCTCCACATAATAAAGGCCATATATGACAAGCCCACAGCAAACATTGTCCTCAGTGGTGAAAAACTGAAACCATTTCCACTAGGATGAGGAAAAAGACAAGGTTGCCCACTCTCACCACTCTTATTCAACAGAGTTTTGGAAGTTTTAGCCACAGCAATCAGAGAAGAAAAGGAATCCAAATTGGAAAAGAAGAAGTATAGCTGTCACTGTTTGCAGATGACATGATACTATACATAGAGAATCCTAAAGATGCTACCAGAAAACTACTAGAGCTAATCAATGAATATGGTAAAGTAGCACAATACAAAATTAATGCACAGAAATCGCTTGCATTCCTATACACTAGTGATGAAAAATCTGAAAGTGAAATTAAGAAAACACTCCCATTTACCATTGCAACAAAAAATCTAGGAATAAACCTACCTAAGGAGACAAAAGACCTGTATGCAGAAAATTATAAGACACTGATGAAAGAAATTAAAGATGATACAAATAGATGGAGAGATATACCATGTTCTTGGATTGGAAGAATCAACATTGTGAAAATGACTCTACTACCCAAAGCAATCTACAGATTCACTGCAACCCCTATCAAACTACCACTGGCATTTTTCACAGAACTAGAACAAAAAATTTCACAATTTGTATGGAAACACAAAAGACCCCGAATAGCCAAAGCAATCTTGGGAACGAAAAATGGAGCTGGAGGAATCAGTCTCCCTGACTTCAGACTATACTACAAAGCTACAGTAATCAAGGCAGTATGGTACTGGCACAAAAACAGAAATATAGATCAATGGAACAGGATAGAAAGCCCAGAGATAAATCCACGCACATATGGTCACCTTATCTTTGATAAAGGAGGCAGGAATGTACAGTGGAGAAAGGACAGCCTCTTCAATAAGTGGTGCTGGGGGCTTCCCTAGTGGCGCAGTGGTTGGGAGTCCGCCTGCCGATGCAGGGGACACGGGTTCGTGCCCCGGTCCAGGAAGATCCCACATGCCGTGGAATGGCTGGGCCCGTGAGCCATGGCCGCTGAGCCTGCGCGTCCAGAGCCTGTGCTCCGCAACGGGAGAGGCCACAACAGTGAGAGGCCCGCGTACCGCAAAAAAAAAAAAAAAAAAAAAAAAAAAAAAAAAAAAAGTGGTGCTGGGAAAACTGGACAGCTACATGTAAAAGTATGAGATTAGAACACTCCCTAACACCATATACAAAAATAAGCTCAAAATGGATTAAAGACCTAAGTGTAAGGCCAGACATTATGAAACTTAGAGGAAAACATAGGCAGAATACTCTATGACATAAATCACAGCAAGGTCCTTTTTGACCCACCTCCTAGAGAAATGGAAATAAAAACAAAAGGGACCTAATGAAACTTCAAAGCTTTTGCACAGCAAAGGAAACCATAAACAAGACCAAAAGACAACTCTCAGAATGGGAGAAAATATTTGCAAATGAAGCAACTGACAAAGGACTAATCTCCAAAATTTACAAGCAGCTCATGCAGCTCAATAACAAAAAAACAAACAACCCAATCCAAAAATGGGCAGAAGACCTAAATAGACATTTCTCCAAAGAAGATATACAGATTCCCAACAAACATATGAACAATGCTCAACATCATTAATCATTAGAGAAATGCAAATCAAAACTACAATGAGATATCATCTCACACCAGTCAGAATGGCCATCATCAAAAAATCTAGAAACAATAAATGCTGGAGAGGGTGTGGAGAGAAGGGAACACTCTTGCACTGCTGGTGGGAATGTGAATTGGTACAACCACTATGGAGAACAGTATGGAGGTTCCTTAAAAAACTACAAATAGAACTACCATATGACCCAGCAATCCCACTACTGGGCATATACCCTGAGAAAACCATAATTCAAAAAGAGTCATGTACCAAAATGTTCTTTGCAGCTCTATTTACAATAGCCAGGACAAGGAAGCAACCTAAGTGTCCATCATAAGATGAATGGATAAAGAAGATGTGGCACATATATACAATGGAATATTTCTCAGCCATCAAAAGAAACGAAACTGAGTTATTTGTAGTGAGGTGGATGGACCTACCGTCTGTCATACAGAGTGAAGTAAGTCAGAAAGAGAAAAACAAATACCATATGCTAACACATATATATGGAATCTAAGAAAAAAAAATGTCATGAAGAACCTAGGGGTAAGACGGGAATAAAGACACAGACCTACTAGAGAATGGACTTGAGGATATGTGGAGGGGGAAGGGTAAGCTGTGACAAAGTGAGAGAGTGGCATGGACATATATACACTACCAAACGTAAAATAGATAGCTAGTGGGAAGCAGCCGCATAGCAGAGGGAGATCAGCTCGGTGCTTTGTGACCACCTAGAGGGGTGGGATAGGGAGGATGGGAGAGAGGGAGACGCAAGAGGGAAGAGATATGGGAACATATGTATATGTATAACTGATTCACTTTGTTGTAAAGCGGAAACTAACACACTATTGTAAAGCAATTATACTCCAATAAAGATGTAAAAAAAAATGTGGGGTGGTAGGCATATATATACACATATACATGCATATAAAATGCATATGTATACATACATATTTACTTGTATATACACAAACACACACATAATTCTTACAAAATTTAATATGTAACTTAAGTAAATAATTCTAGAACCAGGTAGTTGATTGTAGGAAGAGAAGTAAAAAAAAAATTATTAACTAAGCATCATAATACATAATTTCTTTGTTGGTCCTAGAAATGAACCACTCTGAAGGAAAGAAAGAAAAGAATGATTCCTCCTTAAAAAATAAACTTGTCAAAGGCTTTCATTCTTCAGTGAAGGATAACAATGAATGTGGGAGGGGAAATAGGAAAGGAGGAACGGCTATCTAAAAGTCCAGCATTTACTCTCCTGTAACAAAAGTGATGATTCTGGAGCCTCTGGGCAAAAGCCAAACTTGATTAAAAGGATGAAGGTTAACAAAAAGTGGCAAAATGCTTATTTTATATCAGCCATCTCAGTAACCTAGATTAAGTCAGCTATATCACAAGTCACTACACAGCACAATGGTTAATGCTACTCAAAGCTGCTTTTTGGAAAATCAGTCCTTTTCAGTGTTGTGTACCTTGACCAAATTAGTTAATGCCTTTTGGGGACGCAGTTTCCTAATCCATAAAGTCGGGGTGAGGGATAAGATTTTCTCTAGTGTCTCTTCCAAACTTCAAAACCAAGAATTTAAAATAGTATTGTTGCAGTTGTTATTTAATGTAAGAAAATTATGGCCATTGAGAGATTGACTTAAGCAATTGTCCTCCAATCGTTTAAATCCCAAAGCAACTGGTTTCTACTCCCTTTGAAGTATTGATTTTCAGGATTTGTAAATATTGTGAAGATGTGTCATTGTTTGGGCTCTCTCATCAGAACTACCACAGCACAGAAACAAAGGAGCGGATTAGGACGATTCAAAAGCACAGCAAAAGTTTAGGACAAAGTTGCATTGAAATGCTAATATGTAGCCTCAGAATACACTAAAGGAAAACCTTAGAACTATGTACTTTGCTTACTTCTGGGCTCTGCCACTTGTTGATTTTAACTGCATCAACTTTCTGTGCCTCCTTTTCTTCCTGATTAAAATGTTAATAGTATCTATTTCATAGAACTGTTGTGACGATCTAGCTGTGTCAGGACTTAGAACAATGCCACGTGATCATCCTAACCATTACCATCATTTTAAATATTATTATCAATATTACTGCTAGCTTACCACACTGTTTTTGCTTATCTGGATATGAGGTGGCTATTTTTAAACCTCATCTTTGATGTCCAATTACAGTGATCTCATTTTGCCCTAGTCTGTTTGGTTTTTGGGGTTTTTTTTGAGTCATAATCTCTAGCTGTTGAAACTTTAAAAAATCTTATGGAAGCACATTTAAGAGAAGGACGTTATAGTCGATTAGATTTATTCTGTATTTTTAGACAGTACTTTATTTGTATTTTATGCTGCTAATATATATTCATTTTAACTTGGTTCACTTGCCAAAGTCCATGATTACAGTACTATGCCAAACTAAATATTTTTCAGAAACACATTTCCTCACAAGAGTGGGCATTATGGAATTCTCTGTCTTCTTTCTATCATTGTAAAGTGGTTGTGCATCTCTAGTTTTTCTTCTCCCCTCTCTCCTATTTTTCCTTCTCTCCTCTTTCGCGTCTCTGTATTCTCTATCAAAGCTTATCACTATACTTGAGTCAAAGGCACTGGCATAACCTGGGCCACCTCATCAGAGGACAAAATCAGGTGGCTGCTTCTATTTAATTTCTGGAGTTATTCCCCCAAAAAAAGATCTTTATCCCCACCTGAGTACATCTTTTTCCCTTCTCCTAACGAAATTCCAGGATTAGAAATCCATTTCTCTGTGTAAATCAATAACCTCTCCAGACAATCTCTTTCAAAATGAAGACACTCAAGGGAGTGTTCATCATTAAGCTCTTAACACCTCTGTGTGAAGGATTTTCATCAGCTTTTTCCCACTGTGAAAGGACAGCTTGACTCTGCAAGCCAGGCTTGGGTTCTGTGGGGCTGTACAGATACTTAGGCTGAAAAAAAAGGGGGAGAGATCAGCTTCAGAAATGGAGAGGGGTGACAAATTTGCATACAGTTCAAATGTTTCTAGGGCAACCTCCAGAGGAGCACTCTTAGGCACGTGTAGCATACTTTTTCTAACCAAAGTGCCCTTAAGGTGCAAAGTAAAGTTTTAGAGAGTACAGCTTGTCCCCATCAGCTACTCCAACAGTTCCCTCAGGGCAAATAAATCCATGGCAGCAAAAATCGGTGGTGACTGAGATATTGGGGCCAGATATGAAGACAGTAGGTGAGTGATGAGGCCTGGATGTGGGTAACATATTGGGCAGGGGACTGGGTGAACAAACAGGAATCCAGGTTCCTGGAGCTAAATCTTCCAGTACAGACAGGAGACACTCAAGAGAGGGAAGTTTTAGCCACGTATGTGTAGACATAGTTTTTAGAAACCAACAGCACAGCAGGTGCAACACAAAGAACATAAGCTGCTCCGAATGCAGACTGCCCAAGCTGCAAGGGGACACTTAAAGCAAGAGCAACAACTGTCTATTTCTATCTCTACTGCATTCTAACACGACTGTATTCCTTTCCTGCATGCTATAAAACTTGCCCTGTTCTCAAGTTTTCACAAAAACAAGGTAGAAATTCTAGCTTTATAGTTTCTAGGAGACAACTTATCTATTTATTGTCTCCTTGCTTCTGCTCCAAGGAACCAGAAGTGTTTACTCGGGCACAAGCAACAGGGCAACGGGGCACTCGGCCTTCCCTTTGATCTGCATCAACCATGCAAATCAGCATTCTCTCAATTTCCCAGGACTGAAGCCAAGCCAAGTCAACGGGAGGCTGGAGGACTGTACATCTGCCCTCTTTTCCATTGTGTTCTTGGTTGCTTTTCCTGAGAACTTTCAGAGAAGGCTGTGTTGGCTGCAGTCAGATGTCTCTGTTCTCTTAGCTGACACAGCACAGAGAAATAAAACTGAGCAAAATTAGAAAGCACCAAGGCACATTTGATTTTCATCTGCTGAAAATTTTCTCAAACCGACACATTAAAAATTTTATTTTTCACATTTGTTCTAAGTTCAAGTATTTTAATCCCTTCTTTAGGATGTTACAATCGAAAACAAAGTTAAAATCTTACCTCCAAGAGCAACTATTTAGTTCTAATGACATTTGTGCACAAACTCTGCAAAATTACTTGTAAGGGCTTATCCAGGAGTTGCAGAGGTTGTTTCCAGATCTACTATCCATTTCTGATTATTCCTAAGAGGCTTTTCAGAAAAAAGTAAGCTCATCGTTTATTATTTCAGCGCCACCTGTGAGCTCAGCTTTTTCTCTCTCTTGTGTGTGGATAAGTACTTCATATTATGGACATAATCTTGCCCCATTTACCTTGAGTGAGTAATGTCCAAGAGGTTCGGCCTCTGGGCAAATGAAAAACCCCGTTGAAGCAGTGAGAGTTACAATCCAACCAACCTGTCTTGTCAAAGAATAAAAGCACTGGAGAAAGATTATGTGATCTTATCCCATAAGATTTTTAAAAATGCTACTTAAGCATAAATAATACAATAGTTCCAAGCCATGTTCAAACATATATTCCTTAATTCTGACTCTGAAAGGGTATAAAAATATTCACAATTAAAGTTAGTTTCATTTTCCTGCTAGACTGGGCAAAATTTGAGCAAGAGAATCATTGACCAGAGATGTCTTTAGATTGTGTCCTCCTTTTGGGCCTCTTTTAAAAAAGTTTAGGAGCAATAAATGCTTAAAAAAAAAAAAAAGTCTATTCGCTAAGTCTAACTCATATGGTTTAAAAATAAGAATAAATTTTTTTTCACTGGAAATTTCACAGAAAGACTCTCATTCAAGCAGAAAGAAAATGGATAGTATGTTTGTACATCACCAGACAGTTTGCCAATGACTTACATGCTGTGTTTCTCAACTCTCTGAAGTTCGCAGGGCAGGGTAGGTACAGTACTGTTTTCTCCAGTTTATAGCTAGACATAAAACGGGGGTTCAAGGAGATGACATGAGAGGCACAAGAACATACAGCTTGTAACTGGTGTAGTCAGACTTGAACGCTGGTGTCTTGAATGTCTCCCAAGTTTCTAGTGAGTATGTAAATGCTGTTTCATTTCCAGAATAAAGCATTCTTCTGAAGAAAGCTGTCCCACACTGAGCTGCTCTCTAACGCTAAGCTGCTATCTTTCAAATGTTAAAGCAGTGTCACGATTTTATCCTCTGGCTGGGAGACCAAAAGTATCTATTTTATTCCACATAATGTAAAAGAGAGAGGACCTGGGAATTATGATATTCCAGAGTACTGGCATAGGGCCTGCCATGACCTTTCAGTGAACTTGAGCCTGTGCAGCAGGTTGGGGAGCCCCAGAGTGGTCAGGTGACCACATTGCCATCTGCAGTTCTGGACTGGTCATCTGGCCAGTGCTGACCTTTTGGAACATGATCCAGTGAAATCTAAACCCTGAGAGTGGCTAGCAGGCAAAATCCGCTCTTCAATGTCAGTTTCACTGCTGAGTCATTTAACTGTCCACTACAACTTGTAGAGGGCCCATTAGGCTCAGGTCATGAACCTCCAATTTAGTATTAATGGATAATCAAATCTTATTTGATTGGAAATGTTTCTGCCGTAATTGTATTTTCTTCATAATTATAAATACCTAACACTTTAGTAACATAAACATTACTAGAACATAAACTTTATCAGACTCACTTGAAGAGACTAATACCTATTTTTGAAACTGCTCCATCAAAAAAATGTAAGTTTATTAAAACTATATCCCCAAAACCAAATAATAATGACATGTATTGCAATGGTGTTCCAGTATATTAATATAGTAGATTTTAATAATTTATTCTCTGGCAACATTTTAAAAAACAAAGTGTGAATTTTCTTTTTGCATGAAATAGATCTCTTTCCATCTCAAATAACCTGAAAGTTTACCAGACCTTTACACAATGATCATGTGTTCATGCATTCTTTCACCAAAAATCTATTGAGCATCTGCCAGGTGCTATACAGTGCTATGTACCAGGACAACAAAGATGAATAAGACCCTACTCACAAGGAGCTTACAACTTGGCTGGGATAAAAGACCTATAAAGATATAATTATAAAACAACATGGAAAAGAAACAGGCTTCTGGGGGCATATGGGATAACAGAATTATGAGGCTTCAAGAGAAAAATGTTAAAGAAAGCTTAGAACGTGTTGAGTTTGAGCTACTAACGAAAACCCAGGAGAAAATGACTAGAAGGCAAACAAATCTCAGGAGTAAGGTTAAGCTCTTGTTATACATGTTGGAATGAGCTTCATATACTCAATAACTGAAGCCATAGATGTTTATGACAGAAAGAAAGGAAGAAGTTCAAGAGGAGACCATTGAGGAAAACCTTCATTTAAAGTATAGAAGAAATTAGAAATAGAGAAATAAAATGAAAACCCTGACAGCACACTATCATTGCCACTAAGGGAGGGAAGACTTTGAAATGTAGGAAAATATAACAAAGTTATCATGATACTTGAATAACTAACAGTAATAACATTAACCAACACCCATACAAGTTGGAAAACCCATTGGTCTTGATTTGAAGTTGAATAGCTTGGGTCCAAAGTACTGACTAACATGAATTTCCTTTGGGTCCAGAAGCAGTAGTTTATTTAGACCAGACCTAACTTACCCCAAATGTAAAATAAAGATAGGATGTGAAAGTTCTGACTAGCTCCCTTTTCATGAGGTATCTCGGTAAGAGAAAACTGAATCTTTCTGAAAAAAAGCTACTCTGTTAATTTTAGATATATCGTTGTTCTAAGTGGCCCATATCTATTTATAAGACTAAGACTGTTGGAAGTGAAAACACTGATCTAAACAGCCAGCAATTATTTTATTACATGACAGTCCATAAGTTATATATATCTGCACATAACATGTTCTTTAAAAAAATGTACCACATAACTCTAAGGTAATTCTCCAAAGAGGCTATTAGTCTATTGTGTCATGGAATATTATGTTATTAATAATACACAGATGAAAGAAAATTGTCCAGTTAATGTGGTTAGCTGGAGACACAAATTGAGAGTCAAGATTCATTGGTTCTATTTAGAGCTCTACCACTGACTCTGAGTTTTCAGAAGTCACATATTCTTCAAAATAATATTGATCCCTCACATGTGTACAAGATTTTAAAACCAGATAATTTTAAAGTTCTTTGAGAGCTTCTGAAGCAACAGCAGTAATTTTTTTTCAATTAGCAAAGGGTTTTAAAAGTTTCCAAAAGTGTATGTCAAGTGTGCTCTATTATGTACCCACATTGCAGAGAAGGGCTTTGAAATATTTTACATTTAGATAGAGGCGTTTTTAAAAGATAAATTTGCTAAATGAGGCATGAATTAAAATATCATGAGCATGATCTAATTTGCACAAGGGCTAGGATTTGAAGAAGATATTTAAGCAACAGTTCTAATAAAAGGTAACAAATATATTACATGTATGTTTTAAAATACACACATTGAATGAAAATGTAAAATATTAAACTAATGTTATTTTAATTTTGAGACAACTTACAGTATCAGACTGATGTCTCTGTTTTCAAATTTAATCAGGACTCTAGTATATAGAACTTGAATGACTGACAAATTCTGTACGAAGTTGCCAATTAGAGTCTCGTATGGGTGGGCGAAGGCTCTACGAGTTTTCATTTTACTTCTGTTTCTCTGTTGGAGCTCCTTTCAAGCTGTCGGAGCTTGGGAAGAACCTGAACTTTAGTTTTTTTTTTAATACATCTCATTTTCCTACATGTAGTCAAGTTTTGAAAATTTAAACATGATAAAACTCCACGGGACATGACATGATTCAGTTAACATGTTGACTGGGTAATGATCCACAACTTAATACTAATAAGAAATTAAGATAGAAAAGATGATTATCACTAGCAAAAATATTGTAGTGTGAGGTACGGATAGCCAAAGAATGGCATCTCTCTCTTAAGATTAGTTGCATTAGGGTTTCTTAAAACTGCTTCAAAGGAAATGGACGATAATCCATTCTGTGGTTTATGTCAGGAGGTGTTACCAACAGTAATAGTATACATAAAGCTTAAAATTATATATTATATGTAACAGATATATACAATTATATATAGATGTTTTATATAATCATAATCTTATATATGATTATATAAAATTATAGGGGGATAGATCCCAACCCTCTTTTCTCTTGAACCAAAAAGAATTTACATATTATTAGTTTTAGAGTCTATTGAGAAAGTTTGGTGAGAAAAGACAAGGAATATGAACACAGTATCATCTATAAGATTATTATGGCAGCTATGCTAGTACTGTTGATATTAGCAATACATCGGATATAAACTGTATCCATCTATATGAGATGGGTTAAACAACGGCACAGAGTAGAATATTATTCAGTTTTATAGGGAACTTTCATAATACTGAAAGTAAGGTAAAGACCAGTGTATGTAAATATGTGACGTTTTGTATACTAAACGGATTAAACTCCTAAATCACATTAACATTTTCTTGCATTTGCATAAATAAATGATAAGGATAAGAAATAAATTAATAAAATCGATCACTTATGGGAGTAGATAGGGATGGGGCAGTAGTGAGACTTCTACATCTTATTTTTGAGCCATGTGAATGTATTACCTTTTAATAAAAATGCAGAGAAGCACTTAACAAATGTTTGTTGAGTGAACAAATGATTGAATGAATTAAATTAAAAGATTTCAAAGTTAGCTAGCTAGGCTGACAAATTAAAAATAGCTTATTTAATTTCCCTAGCTATTGCCACTGTACTCTGAATCATTACTTCCTTAAAACTCAGTGGACCAAGCTCTCACTAAAATACACAATTCATTCAGAGTTTTACCTTGTTCTGAAGCATCTTTAATGCCTGTACTATATTTGTATTCTTTAGATAGAATTTAAGCTACTGTAGAGTGGAAACAATCTTTTGTGTTTATTTTTATTCTTTCTCCATCATCTCATCTGAGGCCATGATAATAATTAATGTTCAATAAATCATCACCCTCTATAAATTCTACTAATGTGTCATATAAGTGATGCTTATTATAAGACATAAAATTTAGATATCTTTTATCTTCATTCAAATTAATCGAGTCATATCATTTTACAATGATATGAGTCCTGGTGATATGTCATATATTCAGAAATAGTGGCTTTTGGATGTGTTCCAGGTTACAATAAATCCCTAAGTTCCTTTAGATGACCAATTCGAGTATGTGAAGATAATTGATAGTACTTTGGTGTGCCTCAGTCCTCATACAACTATTATGGATCTTCTCTCAGAGTAATATGCTTTCATTTTCCTTCCTTTCTCTTCATGAGACTTCACTAGAAGCATCACTCCGTCACTCATCAAAAACACACAAGCGGGGATTCCCTGGTGGCGCAGTGGTTGAGAGTCCGCCTGCCGATGCAGGGGATGCGGCTTCATGCCCCGGTCCAGGAGGATCCCACGTGCCGCGGAACGGCTGGGCCCGTGGGCCGTGGCCGCTGGGCCTGCGCGTCCGGAGCCTGTGCTATGCGGCGGGAGAAGCTACAGCAGTGAGAGGCCCGCGTACCGCAAAAAAGAGAAACAAAAACAAACAAAAAAATCACACAAGCAAAAAACAAAAAAAAAATTGACTAACTACCTTCGGCCAATTATTAAAACTCCTTTCTAGCATAAGATGTAGTGTTTATTTTATGAAAAGTTTCTGGGTTTCTCTTTAAAGTCCTTTGCTTTGCTACCTGCCCCAGGAGCTTTCTCTCATGCTGTCTTAGGATCCAGACTCATGAGAACACCTCATTGTAAGGCCTTTTTTTGATTTTATCTTTGGGAAAGGTCCTTTTTATTTACTTATTTTAAAAATTCTGACTTCGGCTTTAGAATTAAGAGAGATACCCACAGTATTTTCTTTTAATTAGGGTAATGTTAAGCAAGTAATAGGCACTCAATAATGAATCAATAATAAGGTTCCAATATTTTAATATGTTATGCACACTAAGTGTGCATATAACACACTTAGTGATTAACAAAAATTATTATTGAAAGTATTATCTTCACATATTTAAGCTAAAGCCTTAATAGATATTTCTATGTGAAGATGAATAATCCCTTTAGTAATACGTGTTAAGTATACGGAGGTGGAAAAGATGTTTGGGAGAAGTACCTGAAAAGAGTACATTTTCAGACGTTTGGAGAATAAAGTTCTCAAATGCTTTATGGGAGAGACAGATTTCTACAAATTTTATAAGAATTTGGCAAACTTTATAAAGATATGACAACAGAAAAGATAGAATGGCCGTTTTATATAGGGGTTTCTGTAGCTTCACCTGGATGGTTAAATGAATCAAACTGAAAACCACAGTGGAGCTGACAGAGAGAAGTGTGATTTAGAGGGCACGACTGAGAATCAGATCTAAAAGAGACAATACAAACCTGAAGCCACAAGTGTTTCATTAAGCTCACCCTGAATTAGTTCCAAGTCCTACAAACTGGAGATTTCACGTAAGAATCCTATTTTCATCTTCTTTGTACAAAGCACAGGGCAGCGCTGGGAAGCCTGCCCTCCTGACAACCACTACAGCTAATTAAAAACTATCCATTTTACATGGGGTTTGTTTGCTAGAGTTCCCCTTAATTCCTGTTTGGCCAGTTTCTTTTTTTTTAAATTTAAGTTACTTGTGTGGGCCCTATAGACACTTGAGTCCTGATGTAAAGGACTTTATCTTCCACCAGCTAGATGGTATCAGTATCCCTTTCTCTTTAAATCTATGTGGTTTCTGAGGCAGGACAGTAAGCAGTATCCAAACCAGGATAAATATCATTATCATCAGGAGAGCTTGTTAAAATTGTGGATTCCAGTCATCTCCCTTCAGTAGGTTTAGTGGGGAGCATGACAGACGTATATTTAACAAGTGTCCAGATGATTCTAATGAAACTATTCCCTGACAGACTTTGGAAATTACTGAATGGGGATAGAGCAGGAGGTACATTTAGTCAATTCTTGAGTGTGAGAAACTGAGCCTAAGCTGTTTCTAATTTATTCACAAATGTGACTGTAATAGCTTTGGCTCCTTGCCAGTGGTCCCGGGACTCTTGAGTTATCCCATTGGGTACTCTGATAATGGATGTTATATGAATACTAAATATAAATTTTAAAAACCCTTATATTATCATTTAAAAATACCTATCCTCTATGCACCAAAAGACAAATATCAGAGGAGAGCTATATCATTGTAATTAAGCACCACTGTCTATTAAGTCCCTGTCATTAAGAATTTTCATGACGGAGATCTAGTCTCAGTCTTTTAAATGAGGAAATTGAGGCCCAAGGAAGTCAAGGACTGATTCAGGGTCACACAATTCAGTAGTGGTAGGGTTGGTCTGGAACTCCAGTCTTCTGGTCTTTCGATCTTTGTTCCACCCTAGTGATTCACACGGGGTACAAAGGATAAAATGATGACTTGTACATTCTAGGAGAGCAGGGTTGTTTAGGGAGGAGGGTTGAGTTCAGAGTTACAGTGATGTGCATTACAGGTGTTCTTAACACCTTCTTCCACCTTCCACCCCTTTCAGGCATAAGAAGATCCCAGGTCTGCAACTTAGCCAACTTTACTAACTGAAAATATGAACTTAAAACTTGTACATATTAAAGAATAAAATACACAACATATTAGTTTTCTCCATAAGGGATGAAGCAAATATTTTAAATAATTAGGACTAATTTACTAGTACAAAGGCAACTGTGTTACTAAAATAGAAATATATTTGGAGGTTAAAATCGGTAGATTAAAGTAACATGCCCTATGAGCCACAAGATGTCACTATTATAGGCATTATGCATCACCTTATATTAAGATTATTAGAGATTTATTTCAAATAATATTAAAAATTTTGAGTTCATGACCATTGTCTATATTTTGCAAAACATTTTCATAATTTTATAAAGCATATTCCATTATTGCTTTATAACTCTTGATATATAGAAAGAAACTGAAATCAAGAAATAAGATTGTGCTCAGCCTACATATATGAACCTGTGTAAAATCATTGCAGAAAGATAAAACACTTGTGAAAGTCCAGTTCATCCCCCAAAACTGACAATTTAAAAAATTATGTCTTTGTTCAGAATTAGAACTCTAATGCAGTAAGTTATTTTACAATAATTACTTCAATTAAAATTTAAAACCAGTTATTACAACTTGCAGAAGTTTAAGTAATTGCTAAAAGGAATAAATATGAACAGGACATGAAAGTTTCTACTGAACTTAAAATCCATTAGAGATGTAAAATTTTAAATATATGGAAACGAAATGGAAGGAGGGTGCATCATTTAAGTTAGATACTGAAAAATTAGACGTTTTTTTAAAAATAAATTTATTTATTTTTGGCTGTGTTGGGTCTTCGTTGCTGTGCAGGGGGCTTTCTCTAGTTGCAGCGGGTGGGGGCTACTTTTCGTTGCAGTGCGTGGGCTTCTCATTGTGGTGGCTTCTCTTGTTGCGGAGCACGGGCTCTAGGCACATGGGCTTCAGTAGCTGTGGCTTGCGGGCTAAGAGCGCAGGCTCAGTAGTTGTGGTGCATGGACTTAGTTGCTCTGCGGCATGTGGGATCTTCCCGGACCAGGGCTCGAACCTGTGTCCCCTGCATTGGCAGGCAGATTCTTAACCACTGCTCCACCAGGGAAGCCTTGAAAAATTAGAGTTTTTTAAGAAAAATGAGGGAAGGAAGAAAAAACATAAAAAAGACAGCTGCACAACTTCATAGTATATTCAGGCAGGCAATTGCGTGACTGAAGAGTAGGAAGTATGGTGAGTAATAGTAGGTCCTGAGTCTGGGAAAGTGAGTTAGGTCTAACTGATGAGCGATTTTGAATGGGCATACTGTTCTTTAATTTTCAAATCATAGGGATCCACCTTATTAATAATTTTTGATATTGGAAGTCATATGATCTAATTATTATCTTGCAGTCTGTGGCCATATGACTGTAGTTCCACTGATTTGGAGGAGCGAGAAATCAGGATTAGGGAAGTCACTGAGGCTCATGAAATGATGAAGGCCCTGGGTCAGAGGAAAATGGGGACATAATAGAGAGTAAGTGGATCCCATCGAGAGTTATAGAGACTATGGAACCGTTGTGCAAATTTTGGCCTTTATAAAAGTTTTTCCACCAGCCTCTTTAGGAGGGCTGTTTTAGTAAGTTTGCTAAATTCTGTCAGAGATGGAACTGGGGACTTTTTTTTTTAATTAAAGAAAGTCTACGTATTTAAAGGGCTTAAATGCTCTAAAGATGTGTGTGATTATTATTGCTATTGTTATTATTAATAAAATATCTGCAGTTTTAGAACATCTAAAACCATCCTATAGAGATAGTATTAGAGCACTGTAATTCTCATAAACTGACTCCAAAGGCTACAAATCAACTAGAATCAGCATTCAAATGTAAACAACAAACTTGATTGACATGAATTCTTAGGACAAAACTGAAATACCTTTCTTCCTCAAAACCTATCTCCAGCTGTCCCCTCATAACGCCTGAAATACCCACTTCCCACCCCATTAAAGATTTGATCTCCTTAATTAAGGTATTACATTTCTAGTACTGCATTCATCCGTGCAACAAACATTGATTGCTGACCGTGTGTCAGGACTCTGCAGGTGATACAAAGACACACGAAATGAGATCCCTGTGTTCAAGGACCTCATAGCTTTATGAGACAGACATGTAAATAGTTTTCATAAAACGTGAAGTAGACGCCTGTTTCTTGGGAACACAAAGGAAGAACGTACTAACTCTGGAGGAAGCAGGTACTTAGGAAAAGGTGCCTAGGAAAAGTGATGCTTGAGGTGTCTTGAAAAATGAGAAAAATCCTCAAAATTATGATAAGCCTAGTGAGCTGGCACCATATGGAATAAGGGGACCATAGAAAGCTATTAGAGCAGCTCAGCAATTTATTGCTGAGGTAGATAAAGTGACTATCCATTTGCTTCCCTGAGACAGTCCTAGTTTTGACTTCCTGCCCCCCCTTTTACGTTTAAAAAAGGGCTAGTTTGTATAATAATTCTGCTTATATGACAAAACATACAAATAAAGCTGTAGTAAAGGCAGCTGTGATTGTCACCAATTGTCATCAGGGGTGGTAGGGCAAGTAGATGCAAGGGGCAAGATACAGTTATAATGACAGAATTGGCAAGGAGCCAGTGGCTAGGAAAGCCAAAAGAAATGGAGTAAGGATCAAGGTACGGAAAATAACTACTCACCTGAAACATGAAGAAAGTATTGGCATATTTTTCTAATTATATGTGGGGAAAAAAAGAAAGATTTGTAAGTAATAAAGTGCAGTGTTTAACTTTGGAGAAAGCATGAAAGGCCTATGTATCTTACTAGAACTGTAAAATAACAGCTAATATTTATTCAGTGTCTAGTGTGCTCTAGGTATTGTACAATCACTTGATAAGAAGTAACTTCAGTAATCCGTACAACAACCACATGAGGCATATGGTAATCATTAGGATGCTTCACTGAATATTCCAGGTTCTCCAACTTCTGGGCACAGAGTAAGATTTTCCTTTATGACCTCCAGGGGTCAGGTAGGGTCATATGACCAGTTATGGCCAAGAACTTTTGAGCAGAAGTATAGTTGTTACCAGTGGGCTGAGTATTTAATTCCCTGTGTAAGACTCCAGAGCTCTCTTTTCCCTCCATCTCAGCAGCCAGAAATTTATATGGTGGTCAGTCCATCAACCTAGGCCATGCAGCGAGGATGAAAGCAACATGGAGTAGAATCCCCAGCTGATCCTAAGAGACATTAACGTGAGCAAGAGATTTCTTCCGTGGTTTTAATCCCTTGAGATCTGGGGTTGGTTTGTCACAGCAGTTTAGTATAGCCTATCTGGATTAGTACAAGAAAGGTATTACGTTTATATCCATGTTACAGATGAGGTAACCCACGCTCAAAGGATGAAGTAACTTTCCTAAGGTTAGAGATGGTGAGTAGATGAGCCAAGATTAGCATTCAGCAAGTCCAGACAGATGTTAAGACTGCAGACCCTACTACTACACGATATTGAATCTAACAGACTTTAGCCTTAATCTTTATTCTAAATGACTCATATTCTGATCCCACCCTCTCTCCTTTAGTTTTCATTCTTAAATTTGGGCATTATATCCCCTTTACCCAGCCCAGACACAGAAAAAGAACTCCAAGAGCAAGCAAAAAAAGAGGAAACAAACTTTAGGGTATTTGTGTGTTTTTCTTTACTCAGAAGTGAAGCTCAGACCTCTAATGGACAGGCAAAATGTGGTAGGTACACATTGTGAACACTATGGAGCTGTTAAAAACAATGAACCAGTGTTATATCTAAAAACAAGGATGGGTACTAGAAACATAGAAGATACAAGTAGAAAACAGTGTTATGTAACAGTATCATGTATGTTAAAATACATACACATAATACAATACATATTTTGCAAGAACACAATGTAACAAAAAGCTGCACATCCAAATGGCTGCCCATTCAGGGAGCGACAGGTGTGGTTAAGGGATGAATAGAAATTAAAAAAAATTAACAAATCAACAACCAACCAATTCACCAAGGTAGGGGATTTGCATACACCCAGGATGATAATGTTCTGTGAACTGGTAATAGGAATGGCTCAACACTGTTTACCTCAAGTTTAAAAACAGAACCAAAACCAAAACTTTACAAGAGCTAGAGTACTAGCCCTTCCCCCTCACGAGTTTCTTTTTCAGACAACAATAATTTTGGAATAATTTCAGATAAGCACACTATTTTTAAAATGCAAAATTTCTATGAAGAACAAGAAGCACAGATATACAGAATGAAGAGTAGAAAACCTTGGCAAATACAAACTACCTCTCCGACTTTTCAAACTGGCTTGGACCCTAGTTGTCAACTGACAGATCAGAGCCTCTGAACAGCATAAAAATCTCCACAGAAACCTTATTTATCCCATGTACAAATACATCCATTCCTCCTGCCTTAGCGCTTCATTTATGTCCATAATTTGTCTTTCTTTAGATGTTATTTGCAGGCTATGTAGAAGCTTTGTAGGAGTCTGGCAAACTTAAACATCAGGGAATTGAAGTTACAGTCAGATGCATCTCGATGGCATTGGGTAGTTTTTGCTCCAAGGTGATATAAAATTGAGACAGGAGCTGTGACTCAAGCTGTTTGTCTGGCCAGACCTGGAGATTTGGGAGGCTGGTACCTGCTTTTATTTATTCATATGGAGGGTTATGGAATACAGATGCCAATGCTGACTGTGAGTTAAAGAGAAGAGAGGATAAGAGCTTAGGCTTAACCTACAGGGGACCTGAGGAATAAAGAGTTCCAGAGTCCAGTGTGGAGAAGAGAGAAGAAAGGGGAGGAAGAAAAAAGACAGAGAGATCAGGCTTAATGAACCTTTTCCTGAAGTCAGTGAAAATGGGGAAGTGGAGCCTCAGAGAGCAAGACCATCCCCCCAAACAAAGCAGGGATAAAGTGGATCAGCCACAGTGTCACCAAATTTGTCAAGAGTTCAAAACCCAGAAAAATCAAAATCTGCAGTGAGAAACACTCATGCAGAGCCATACACTATCGTTAGCATCAAGGTGAGGATATGACAGGAAATAGACGGCACGTACACAAACACACATGCACACACATGCACATACACTTATAGCTGATGCTCACTCTGAGAAATCTACGTATAGATTTTATTATATTGTGGGGTGACAGTCTAACTTTATGTAAAAAGGAAATGTGGTTAGATATTTTCTTTTAATTTCTATGACTGAAAATGATGAAAAGGCTTTATCCTATTATGAAGGAGTTAACAATAAAACTAGAGGCCCATTGATAGCCTTCTTTTCTGGAAAGTGCTGAGGAATAAAGTTACAGAAAACGCCAGGCTTGGAAGTTACCTCAGGAGAGCAGAAACTGAAGGGAACCTGGGCAGTGCAAGTGAAAAATCTCAGTATTTACTGTAAGTGTGAAGTAAATGTACACATTCACCAAGGGCCAGCGAAAACAACCTTACTTCCTGTGCAATTTTGATTATTGGGAATTGCCAGCATACCACAAGCAATTTTAATTAGGGGAAACATATCTTCTTGTCATATTTGATTTGTAAGCAAATGTTGGGGGGGGTTATGAATATAGTGTTATGACCAAATAAATTATCTTCCAGCTACACTTGTATTGTAAAAAAAAAAAAATTGACCATTTGACTCTCCAGACTCACTCTTACTTTACAAAGCATGACTCATTGTGGAAATAAAATGCCTTTTTCTTTTTTACAATCTCTTTCCTAAATTGTTTCTCTAAGTCTTTGTATCTGACTAAACATTGCACTGGCCAAGAATAACACATTTTTTTGGTATAAACTAGGATTAAAATGTTCCATCTTAGAAACTTTCTAATACCAAAGAGGCACACTCCAAGTCCTGACACACAATGTTGCATCAGTAATGTTGCATGTGAATCTCCTTAGAGACAGGATAGAAGTAGCAGGCCCAGTAATGTAGAGGCCGAGAGAGACTTCAGAGATGGCCACATCTGAGCTGGACTTCCCTTGAGTTATTTGCTAGCTGTCTCAAGTCACAATAATCTTGGGGGATGATGAGCCTTATGCTTCACAGGTATGTGCTTAAATATAGTCCAGTAGAAGACACCTAGCACAGTAAGCAGGAAGACCTGAGTTCCAATCCTCAGCATTCTCATTAAGCAAATCAGCTGAAGGAAATCACCCAATCCCTTGAGAATTGTTTTCTCAACTATGAAATGATTTCTAGTAATGGTCATTTTTAGATTTAATATTCAATGGTTTTAGTTGTCTCTATTCCTTTGTATGTCTATGATAATTTTTAAAGTTTATGTTAAACTTATATTAAAGGCTTCCCTGGTGGCGCAGTGGTTAAGAATCCACCTGCCAATGCAGGAGACACGGGTTCGAGTCCTGGTCCGGGAAGATCCCACATGCCGTGGAACAACTAAGCCGGTGCGCCACAGCTACTGAGCCTGCGCTCTAGAGCCCGCAAGCCACAACTACTGAGCCCGCGTGCCACAACTACTGAAGCCCACGTGCCTAGAGCCCGTGCTCCCAACAAGAGAAGCCACCACAATGGGAAGCCTGCGCACCACAACGAAGAGTAGCCCCCGCTCGCCACAACCAGAGAAAAGCCCACGTGCAGCAACAAAGACCCAAAGCAGCCAAAAAAAAAAAAACTTATATTAAGAAATTTTCAAAAAATCACATCAGGGTAATAACATGTCCCCTGTGACTCTGTGTTAGAGAATGGAAGTCTGGGATTGCATTAGTGCCCTGGACATCACACATTTTGAATTAAATACTTGGAGTTTGATATTTGGTAGAAATCACCTTTATGCTGCGTTCCATTCCTTCTCCCCACCCCATAATAACATTTTCCTAGTTTAAGAGGAGCCTGTCATAGATTTCAATGGGATAGAGAATAAAGGAGAGGGGATATTTCCCATTACAGGCAGAGACATCTGGAAAAATGCCTGGTGGAGTCTTTAGCCACTGCTCTTCCATCCACATGAAAACACTTAAGTGTATGGAGACCAGGAACACCAGTGGTGTCCCAGGAAGTCCGTGCATCCATCATAAGAGGCTTTATACTTTGAAGGCTAAAAGAATCCCTGTACCTTAGGGAAATGGACATCTTTTTGTAGCTGCTATTGTTTAAATATATAAATAATATTTGAAATAACTGAATTAGAAACTGGAAAGGGGGATTGATAAACTGGCTTTGAGAATTTGCTAATAAAAATTATGATGAGAATAGCTGCCATGAATTTAGTAGCTTCCATATGCAGGGTCCAGACTCTTTACAAATGTTATTTAGAAATGTTTAGAAATGTTATTTCAAAAACATTTAGTAACATTTAGAAATGTTACTTCTAATTCTCATTAAAACCCAATAAAATAGAAATCTTGCCCCTATTTTATAGAAGGCGAACCTGAAGCTCAGAGAAGTTCAAAAACTTGCCCAAGTTTACAGAGCTGATAGAAATTAAACCTGTATTTAAACCTGCTTTTTCTGACCCTGGAGTCCGTCCATGGTTTTTCCATTGGTCCACATTGTCTTCTTCCCACAAAATTACAGCTATATTTTATTAAAAATATCTTTGTGGCAGGACCCTAATAATCTAATGTTAATATGATAGATCATCACTTCAACGTTTCTTTACTAGTAAAGATGAGTTTTCCTCAAAATAATAGCAAGTGCGTTTCATTTATTTCTTCACTTATTCAACTAATAGTGACTACACGCTCTGTGCAATGTGCTACTATAGCCATGGTGGGAGTATCAAATAGGAAGTGAGCAGAGCCTAGAGTATTGTAAGAAAATCTAAACATTATTACACCAGTTATAAAGAATAGGTAGGTGACTATATGGAACTTCATAAAAATGAGCAAACAAAAAATCAAAATAGGAATTTAGGGTAAAATGCTCCAATACAGAAGGTGAACACCAGGCTTCTGAGGATGGGTAAATTACTAACATGGGCTGACTAAAATAAACCAAATTACTCACTTTTGGTTAAATATTAAAAACTATGCTGTGGAAAAAAAAAAAAAAACTATGCTGTGAGATAAGAAAAGAGTACTTTGAGAAGAAAATGTTAAGAAGAGACTATCAGAAACACAATAGACAAATTAAAACCACAATGGGAGCAATAATTAGATGACTGGTATATACCTAGGTGTAATGTTAGCTATCCTCTTTCATCAAAAATATTTTTATAGTTATTGCTAATTACTTTCCATGAAAGCTGATGAAGGAGAAATAGAAAAACTAAAAATTATAATTTTCTAGCTTTTTCTATTTGTGTAGATTGAGATGCCAACACCTTTCCTTCTTTGGAGTATTCTAATGGTATGTAGAAATTTTTTATTTTCTGTGCATAAAACACAAATATCAAATCTAAATATTGTATTCGAGAGGTATGAAAAAATATTTTCTAACAAGAGCCAAATGTTCCTGTGTTATTGGATAGACAAGGGAAATTTTTATAACCAACCACTTCTCTTGACTATCTCTGCACTTTTATTGTGTGAATGCCATTTTTGTAAGTATTAATTGTTATGAATTATAGCAAATGAAATGATTATTTGCAAACTGATAAATGAGTACTTGGGACTTGGTTTAGAGGCCCCAGGCATTCCTCTTGCTGCACACAGCTATAGGTAGAAAGGATATTTCAAAATTTGGAAGATGAAATAGTACCAAAACCTAGAAATTGATTTTAGAAAGCTGTCAGAACCCTGGGGTGCGGGTAGATAAAGGCATCACCTGCATTTTAGGTTACAATGTTCTGACATCTACAAGCATCTGACTTAGCAGACTTTTTTTAAAGTGGTGCTTAAAAGTGTTGGTATGGAACATAAGTAGATAATGCAAATATGTTACTGACCCCTACCAACAGTTGCAATTATGCAAATTTTAAAACCTTCATCTTTTGTAATTAGGTATAGTGGGCTTATGTAGTTAAGTTCTCCACTGGCTAGTTCAAATTCCCTAACCTGCTGAGAGCTTTCCTCCTAAAAATAATGTACTTCAAAGAGACAAAAATATGCATTCTGCAAAGGAATGACAGAGATGTTTATGATGAAAAGGAAAGACATGACATCCTGAATAACTGCTAGTGACAAATTCCTTGTTTGTCATTTAAGAAATGTGCTTTTATGAAGAGCTGAGATTCTTTGACAATAATTTAGCATATTGTTGAATTGGTCATAAGAGTAATGATTTTTTAATTAATATACTCCAACTTGCTAGAAATAAAAAAATTTTGACTTGAGTGCTAGAAGGGAAGAACATAGCCTATAGTAAATTTTACATAGAATTAAAAATTATCCTTATTAGATAGATAATATGCCTTAGTCATTTCCTAATGGAAACTATAAGAATGTCATTATCCATACTACTGAAGACATAGAATGTATAATACCATTACCCGCACATCCCACAACCATGAAAACACAAAGTTTTCAGAATTATACATATATGTTCTATATATGTATATATACATACACACACATTATACATACACTTAAACATATTTTAAAGTTTACATGTAATTAAACATTGTAATATATATTGTGTATGTATATATATATATATATATATATAAAACACTAATACTTGTTTCTTTATAAAAAATAAAGACTTCAGAGTCATGTTGGTATGTCTAAGTTTTTAACTAAGCAGTTAAGAATTGAGTAACTTAGAATAGGAGCATTCTACATTTTTTTCAGGGATAGGTCTAGTATCTTGGTAGGTTACACTCTAAATAAATTATGTATGCAATCTTTATTTTCTAATTTAATACCAGGCTATGTTTAAGGACATAAAGTTCATACCACAAGAGGAAGAGGAACGTACAAAAAGTCAATTCAAGCTTATTTTCCCTTAAATGAATCAGGCATTGAGACAAGGGAAGACAGGAAAGAAACAGCTGCTATGATTTTATAGGAAGAAAAAGTATTCAATGGAAAGCATCCACAGACTTGTAGGCCATGAGACAATTTTGGATGGTAGCTTTAGAAATAGGGCTTGCAGCTTATTGTCTACATGATCTTCCCCAAGCATTTTATCTACTAGCTCCCCAGGGATTAATAGAAGATGATTTAATTTGGCTGGTGATTAAAAACAGTAATCAGTGTTGGTTCAAATAATGAAGGCTAAGATAAAATGAAAGACTTGCTGAAGATAGATTTGATCTGTCCCTATTTCAATTATTTCCAAAACAGTGAATTCACAAAATTTTTCCATTAAAATATCAGTAATTTATACCCATTTAAAAAATAGATGTAAAAAAAATAGAAACTACCCAATGCAAATTAATTGTAGTGTTTTATTAGAATGTGCGTACCCTGGTCATGTACCTTCTTCGGTTACAAATTCTTTAAAACAACATGCTTTGTTTAGTTCTACCCTTAAATTCAGTACAGAATCCATCTGTTCCGAATACTCCTTTCCATGACCCGAATGGATTGACCACATTTTGGTTACAAAATAATACAATAATTTGAGACAGTGCCGGCAGAAAAATTGACTAGTGGACAAGCATTATTTTAAAATATTTGTTTGCTACATATTTCAATACTTCACTAATTGGAAATTAGAGCAAAATCACCTATATTTACTTCTATATGTGGTTTAGCACCAGGAAAATTAGTCTTTGAAAACAAAACAAAACAAACACAAAACAGAAAACCCAGATCATCAACACAAGGTGGCACTATGGACCAGTCTCTTAAGAGTAAGAGTTTGTGTTTAAGCAATTTCTCTCTTATCTCTCCAAGATTGATTTATATAATTCAACCTTTTAATTTTGTATCTAATTTTTCTCTTACAAATCTGGCAATTAAATGGGGAATGGGGCTTTCTTAATTTAAAGAAAAATGCAAATTTGGAGCCTGCGAATGGGTATTTTTATATAGTTATTACAAATTAAACCTCTAGGTATCCCTACTGTCCTGACAACACACACACACACACACACACACACACACACGTATATATTCCCCACTTTTCTCCAAAATGTACACCATTCACGTATTCCTCTTACCATCTCGTGAATGGACTCCTTATCTGTACTGATATGACCATCTCCCTATTCTGTTTCACCTAGCATCCGATTTCTTCCTATTTTAGTCCATCATATACACCGTCATAATAATCATTTTACTTAAGGCCATTTTCATGTCACCACTATTTCTATAAAGTATTTTCTATCAATCAACATCTTCCGTGGACATCCCATTATGTATTAGTTTAAATATAAATTCTTAATTTGATATTCAATTCTATCCCCATCTTAATTCAAAGACACTGGTGTATGTATCCACACACACACGCTGCTACACACACATGCTGCTACTTTTTCTCACCTCTCCAGCCAGACAAGTTCCATTATCTATTATTTAAAAATATTATGGGAATTCCTGTCATTTGTAAGGCCCTTTTCTTAATACTTGTGATATCTGTCCCCCTAGAACGATTGTTCATTGATGTTAATCAATTTCTTTAAATTCCTTCCCAGCGCTCATCATCTTGAATGAGTCTAAATCTGTGTTCCTCCAGCACATAAGCCGACATTTTGTGGCACATTCATAAACATTATTCTTATGTGAAATATTCAGAAAATATTTAATGATAGATTATTATTTACAATGGTCTACAGTTGCTCGGGGGCCTGTTTTTCTTTTTGTAAGAATATTATAGCTTTATTATTTTGTGCTTTCCAATCTTTTCAAGCATATGGTGTAATATATTTAGTTAGTATTTGACACAAGTTCAGAGAATAAATGTGTGAGCCCAATTTTTCTAATAACTTAAAACTGGTAATACTGAAGAATACAGACACACACATGTACGAACATATAATATATATATATATATATGAAAAAAATTAATTATGAAATAAGTATATATTAATAAAAGTACACTTACTTAATGTAAGCTTCAAAAGTATATTTAAAGATAGAGTACAAGAGTCAATATTGTTACTTAGTATTTATTGAGGTTCTTAAACATGAGCTGTACTCAACAGAATACAGAATTAGATAAAAATCTAGTGGAGCAAGTTTCCTAATTTCACTTCTGCTGTTCAAACAATGAGAACAGCAGCTAAAGATAATAACAACTTCTAAGTGTTAAATATTTAAGATTATACTCACTCAAATCTTATATATCATAAACTGCATAATTAGCACATATAACCACAAAAAGTTTTAGATATAAACTTTTAAGATTATAAATAGAAAGTCAGATGTCTTTTTGCAGTGTTTCTTTTAAATATTTAATTACAGATATAAGTTAATGCCATGTGCTGAAAACGATATTTTAACTTAGGAACATTTTCTCTCACATTCCATGAAACAATTTTATTTAAATGCTTGTTATGCATCTTCAACATCAATTGCTTTGTTGTCAATTGAGTTGGATCTTTGCCATCTGGAAAAATTTCCTAGAAAGCTTTATCTGTTTGTCCAGGTAGTTTATTTGATACGGAGAGTTTTAGAATCAATATATGATGCTGTTATTGGAGCTTTTATCCCAAGTTATAACCTCCCATTTGTATAACATTAGGAAAGTTTCAGATTTCTGTTCTTGCTGTCATTAGTTTTCTTTATTTTTTTAGTAATGGAGTTTTATAGTATGGGATCTCTGTAACATAATCAGTCACTATCTTGTTTTTTAAAGTGATCTGTAAAAGATTTAAAATGGCATCTAACACAATTGGGAGGTTTTAATCCCAAAGATAATAAGTAAACCTATGTATAACCCCTTAAAAAATAGTCTAGAGATTATAGGTAAGCTCTTTAATCATCCAAAACTAACACTAATAATGAAATAACTCAATTATAAGGTATGTTCTCTCTTTTAAAGGAAAAATTGGGGGAAAAACTTTTTGTTTTTGGACACATATGATCTTATTCAACCAGTTTCTCAATTGTATACAGATAATACATTCCAAAACAAATAGCATGCAACTTATGTTGGCTGAGAATGGAGTTCAGCTTAATATAATATTATATATACATACACTATTATTATAGTGTATATGTATTATGTATATAACATATAATATATATAATACATAGTGCATGTATAGTATACTATATATATACACTTATGTATATAGTGTGTATACACTATTCATTTTCAACAACTTGGAAATATGAAAATAGGAGGGGCGATATATGTAAACTGAGAAGTAGCTGCTTCTTGAGCAGAGTCAGTGCAGCATAGCGGTTCTGTGCACTTACTCTGGAATCATCCTGCCTGGATTTGAATATCACCTATACCATTTACTGCTGTGTGGTCTTGGGCAAATTGTTATCTGCTCTGTGCATCAGTAGTAATACCAATGCCTACCTGATAGAGTTACTTAGAAGATTACATAAATTAATGTCATAAAGTACCTAGCTAGTGGCCGGTGCCTGTTTATAGTGAGGGCTACAAAACTGTGTGTTAAAAACAAAAACAAAAGAAGACTAATTAAAGGAGCAATGCAATTATCTTTTGTGTCTGCACATGCTTTTTTTTTTTCTTTTTAAATTCTGTATAGTAGAAAAGATGTCTATTTTTGGAGACTTTTGGAGAGTGGCCCTCTTTAATCTCATATGCACTGTATCTCATCACTTTGTGTATTGTAGGTCTTGCCTTCTTTTCATGTCTTAATTTCTAAGACTTTTGCCCTTTTTATGTGGCCACCTTTCTAATGTGACTTTATGCTGACTTTGCTGTTGGGGGCATTTTATGTTTTCCTGTTTCTACATTTAATTCTAAGTTGCAAATTTTTCAATTTAAATCTTAATATGCAATTTTATTGAAATAGTGGATCACGGGGGCATGTTTTATACTCTTTTAAGAAGTTAGTAAATATTAATTTAAATATTTTAAAATCAATTTAAAGCATAATTCTGACTCTGTTCTACTTAATCATTGACAAAATATTTTCAAATTCTACTTAAACTAAATTCATTTTAAGGAAATTTTTAAATATGAAAAAATCAAATTCACCTTTCTCAGGCTCAAGGTAATTTTAAACATTTTCTAAAAATATAATCTATTTTGGCATGAAATTCCCACTGAGAATCCCTCATGCTCTAGTACATCCTAAAACTCATCCAAATTATTTTCCAAATAGTTAAAATGGTAGAACAGGTTTGAGCTGAAGAGAAAAAAATATCTTAGAGCTATAAAAGTGGTTCAACACATCCTTGTTAAAATAAATTCAGCATATAGCATATAAAGAATAAATTCAGCATTCTTTTCTTGATGTAACAAAAACATGAAGGGTTTTTTTGTCTGTATTATAATTACTAATGTCCTGTTTAAACAAACATCTAATCAGGACAATATGTACTTTAGACACTCAGATAAAATAGATCACCTTTGCTTAGTTTCATTATGATCTAGCATACTTTCTAACTAGCTGCTGAAAGCACTCCACAATAACTCTATCTTGGCTATTTCCTAGTTGTTCCTTTGTTCATAGTGTTGTCTGGATTCCACAGATTTTAAAAAACAATGGCACTTTTGGTTTATTATCTGCCAACAAACATGCCTGTCAAACAACTAGGGAAACCAGTGACATTCTTCTCTGACATGCTTAGATTCAAATTGTTTGATATGGCTTATAACAAAGTCACTAAATATTCAATGTTGGATTACATTTGTAAATGGGCTATTAAAGTGACAGGAACATTCAATAAACAAAACCAGTGAGTTAGGGATATCCAGTCTTCCAGTTCTTTTTCAAGAAACTCAAAGTGTTTACTTTGTCTCTTATTACTTAGATGCTAAGAACTTTCTTTTATTTTACCCTTTGGTGCAGGGTAAGTAGCCAGAATCCTGGAGCAAGAGAATCGCATCAGACAATAGACTGTTTTTCACCTGAGGTCAATTGGCCCTTTCAAGGCGCTAAGGCCACTAAAGTGGCCTATACCATATAAAGCTGCTGAAAGGGAACTAGAGTGACAGCAATGTGTCCTGAGTCCACAGTAATGCAACTGATTGGCTGCCTTTACTGCTTTGGCCTATCCTTCTAGGCCCTGTCCTCACATGGGCCAATTTACCCAGAGGGATGGATCGATGTCTAGCTAACAACTGTTCTTGTATCTGAGTTATCATAATTAAACCCTTAATGGCAATCATGAAAATCTCCTTTCACTGCTTAGGTAATTGCAGACACAAAGAATAAAAGCTTAACTATAATTGTAGGCCTTGTTGCCAGCTGAATATTGAAATGTGTTAGTATTGTGATTAATTAATGTCCCAATGTGGCTTGTAGCCAATGCTTAATGTACACTTTAGAAAACCATAACAAAAAGCATAAACAAAGCTTAATTCTCTAATAGGATTTTAATTCTGCTTGCATTGAGAATATATAAGCTTTGCCATTTGGAACTTAAGCCAGGACATAGAGTAGATTCCTATAGAAACTAAGTTTGAACTGAAGATAATGTGATAAAGCTTACCCACCAGGAAATAAAATCATCTGTTTCTATATCCCGGCTCTTGCCTTTGGCAAGTAACTTTTATCAGAGTCCATTTTGTTACCTGTTAGGTATGTATCAATCAACTATTCCTGCTTAAGAAAACATCTCATAACTCAGTGGCCTAAAACAGCCATCATTTATTCTTGTCCCTGCATCTGCCAAGTAATAGTGCCACCTCCCTCTGCCAACAATTCACTTTGAGAGTGGAGTAGAGGTCATGACACAGGGGTCATGGCAAGCAAAGGAGAGCTAGAGGTTTCCAGATTCTAGGACTGTGATACTTGAACAATTAAATGTGGAATGAAGTCATAGGAAAGTGGAGAGATGGAACTGTATCATTGCCGTACTCTTTTCTGTTCTAATATTATATTAGAAGTGAATTGAGCTGAGGAAGAGGTGATAGTAACAGACAATTTTAACAAACACTACATTTTTATCCTTTTTGTTAAGTAATTTGTAGGCTTGTGGCAGAGCTACAGGGTTCTTCTTCCTGGGAATACATCTAGAATACATTCCCCAGCATCTATTGCAGTTGTTGCAGTGGTATAATGGATTTCTGGCCAATGGATTGTGAGCAGAGGAGATATATATAATTTCTGGGACCAAGGCAATTAAAAATGTGTTTACTTTCTACTCACTCTCTTTCCCATCTAGCCATTTAATACAGAAAAGAACAAAGTCCTAGAAAATGGTTGAGCCACATAAGCCTTCTATTTCTGTGAAGCAGACCTCTACTGCCAACCATATTGGATTATGATGTTTGAAAACTAAACCTTTAGTGTTTAAGCTACTAAGAATTTGAAATTGTTATTGCCATTAACATATGCTGACCAAAAGAGAAGATAATGCCGAGAGTGGGATGTTAATATAAAATATCCAAAAATATTCAGCAATAGGCTTAGTGAGTGGGCCATGTGTAATGAAGAACCAATCAATATTGGAGGCCAATACTGGAGAGACTTGATATTCCCTGGCAAAATATTTGGTAAAACTGCCGGCATGATACTTTGGAAGGCAGACCTTGTGCCATTGAGTAGACAGCTCTAGGAAAATTGGAAGGAAGCACTATATTAGCGTGTATTAGATGACTATTGGTGACTTTGGCAAGGTATTAAGTGAAATGGATTAGCTATAGAGAATAATTGGTGAACAGTAACAAAACTGAGCTAAGAAGATCAGAACTTTTGGACCTTGATTCTAGGCAGCCAATAATAAGATATAGTATGGAAAAAGATTGAATAATGAAGATTTAGAGGTATTAACAGTTGAAGACAGCAATTCAGCCATGTGGTAAAGATAACAGTTTGATTCTAGATGGCCTCAAGTTAGCACTGCTGAGGCAGAGAAGCAGGAGGGGAAAAAAGCAAGAAATAAATCAGGCTTAAGAACTGTCTAGGAAGGAATATAGTTACTGGCACATGGATTTAATTAGAAGTCAATGAGTCTTAGTCCTACCATGGTTTTGTGAAAACTCTCTCAAACAACAACAATAACAAAACCATGAGCCCAGGCTAAACAGAGCCTTGGATTGTTCAAGCTGTGAAACAAATTGTGGGCACCCAAGCTCACCTCATTAGAAACAGTCTGCAAAAACTGCACAGTCTCCAAGGAGGACACACTCCCCAGTGTCCACTTCATATGTAATATGGAGAATAACTGATGAAGAACAAACTTCCAGAGGTAAGGGAGAAGGGACACCAATAACATCTCATTCAGAGATGAGCCAAACTACAGCACTAACTTCTCAGTTGCTAGGGTAGGTAACATTAAGCATGTCTGCCCATTGGGTATGGAAGCAGGAAACTTATCTGTTAAGTACATGTGTCCACAGACCAATGAGGAGCCACAAGTAGACTGATGGAGAGTGCTATCCATCATGTGGATAGCTTAGGCTTAGCATTGGATGCGAAGACTGGATTCAGTGTTCAATCCTGGAAGAGGGATGAATTTGCTCTGTATGTTGAGAAAAAGAGATAATTAACTGACTCTGGCAGAGGTTACTAGTTCTCATCACTAAATGTGTTTGTTCTCTCCTTCTTGGCACCTCACTGGACTCAATTTTCCAGATTCCTCTGCAGTTATGTAGAACCATACAACTGAAAAGAAAGAGGAGAAGTGATATGTCATCCCTGGGTTTAGGTGGTAGAGTGAATATGTCTTCTCCTACATCTTTTTCTCATCCATACTATTAAATGCAGAGAAAAATGAGGACCTAGGAGATGTTGGATCCACAGAGGTAAGGATCCTGAGCCTCTCAATGATGGCAAGGAACAAATCCACATTGAACGATGACATGGAGAGCAAAAAATTTTAACTGTATTAAGACACCGAGAATCTGGTTTCTTTTGTTACAGTGGCTTGAACACCTTGCTTTCGTATTTATAAAGCATTATTTTTATATTTTAGGTTGATATCTTTAAAATTATAAATGTGCTTTAAATATTGGATGTCATTTTATTACATTAAATACATTTTGTAGCATCTTACTAGTTACGTTTATTTTGCAACATTTTTTTTTTTTTTGGTTATTTACAACTTCCTTCCCATCAGATTAATTTCTGTATACTGGAATTCTATGTAAGATATCATAGGAACAGTGGGGTTATGTTATTAAATACCAAGCTAATCAAAGCCAGGATGCTAGTTTGATATGTATACTGCACTGTGCCATTCCACTTAAAATTAGGTAATCTATTTGTATGGTAAGCATAATTTTCTAATGCATAGTAATTTCTATCCATTTCTGTGGAATACATCTTTACCTAGAAAGGGAGTGTTAAAATTGGAGGAAGAGTGGTTGTTGAACTAAGATGGTATTGCTAAGTAGCCAGTGGGCACAAAAGAATTATTTTTAATAACATCAGATGTTCATTGCATTCACAATTTCGAATGGAACTCACTGACCATTCTAATGCCATATCTAGTACAACCTCTTCATTATTCAAATAAAGAAACTGAGCCATAGAGCTGTGAATTAATTTTCCCAGTTTCACAAAGGTAGAAAATCGAGGGACAGGCCCAGGAACCAGATCTCCTAATGCCTAACCCACTATTCTTTCCACTGTAACAAACTTCAATCTACTATACATTATACATCACAGGAACACAGATTTTGGCTTTTGTGAGTTATGCTTCCTATTGAAAGATATTATTATAATATTCTTCTAAAAGTAATGTATATATTTAATAAGAATCCAATAAAAATTCCAAAGGGATGATTTTAGAACCTGATATATTTTATTAGAAAGATTAAATAAACATTAATAGTTAAGAAAATGGTAAAAAAGAAAATTAATGATAGGGTATTTGCCATACAAGATTTTAAACTTTACTATAAAATTACACAATTAAAACAGTGTGATAATAATATTAGAATAAATATCAGATTAATAAGATAGAATAAAATAGTCTAGAAACAGACTCTGCAAAGGAGTTGATATATTACAAGAGATGGTATTATAAATCAGATGAAATAAACAGTCTGTGACTATCATCCACTTTTCATAAGCAAGTCTGACCAAGATCTAGATGCTGCTTTTCTAACGAACAGACTGCATTGGGGGAGGAGAAAACCTCTATAAAAGCTAATGTTCAAAGCTCTTTGTTTAAAGGTATTGCAGGTTACTCTCTTTGATTCTGTGAAAGGCTAGAGAAAACTTTGGTTTCACTCAAAAGTTCAGAATTTTCATGAAATGTTACCACAGACCCCTAAGTTCAGAAAACCTCCTCCCCACTTCCAAAAAATCGCTAAGAAATAAAAAAACAATAAGACCTATTTATTAATCCCTCTATAAGCATTCAGAAACTTCTCTCTCACAGCAAGGACAATAGCTCAGAGAAAGGATTCCTCCCTAATTTGCATAAATCCTAGGACAATTAGATATACTAAGCTTATAAGGAAAAGAACAAAAACCAGAGCAGAAATATCAATAGCTTTTAGAACATAATTATCAATCTTCTATTTATTAAAATAACATAAAAGCAAACAATCTGGAAAAATATTTACCGATATTTTTATTTAATATGCAAAATAAAGGGTTATATGAAAAAACTTCATATAAAACCAACAAGAAAAACGCAAAGCCAATAGGTGAGTAGAGAAAGGATGTGAACAAGAAATTCACAAATGAGTAAATGTAAAGGTTCTGATATGTTATAGAATAGAATGTAAATATTTACAAGATTAATAACATAATATTTAAAATATGTATTGCAAGTTTTTAAAACATTGAAACATTTGACCCATTAATCTCCTTTTGGACTCTAACTCAAAGTGAAATTTTTTTAAAGAAAAAAAGATTTACACACCTCACAGCATTATTGGTAAAACTGACATTTTAAATTACTCAGATAGAAATCAACCTGAATTAACCAATGTTGGAGAAATGTTAAATAAATTGCAATGGAATATTATGTAACTCTTAAAATGAGAATTGGAAAGAGTTTTTGATAATTTTTATTCGGTTAAGTAGTATGGAAAATATGGAAATATTCATAAAATAATAGCACAGGCAAGAATGGAAAAATTATGTATCAATATCTCAATTCTGTAAAAGGATATATTCATAAAAAAGACTTAGAAGAAAATATCTGCCAAATAGAAAAGAGTCAATCATGCTAAATACTAATTATGAGTGAGTGGCAATTTCTTTTTTATACTGCTCCAGATTTTCAAAATGTACATTTATTATTTCAACAATCAGAAAAATTTAATATTCTTGCTTTCCCCCACACAACTCTACACGTAAATATTATCAGAGTTAAAAGCTACTGGATTAAATAAAGATTGCTTGTAACTATATTCTACTGACCATCCTATTTTCAGAGTTATTAAGGAGGTATCACAAAATTTTACAAATGAGTTTCTACTTTCACATTACTAAAAAATCTCCTTTAGATGTAACCAATAGTTGCTTTTAAATTAAAATCCTTTCCTCTTTTTTTTTTGTAGTTGTACTCTGATTAAAAGTGTTAATTACCATCCTCCTTACTGAAATACAATGTTTGAATATTTTACTTTTTGTGTCAAACTGTATATCTCAGAATACTCAGTATTTCAATATCCTGTGACAAGCAGTATTTAAATCCACTTATAGCCATACAAGGGGTATGAAACATGTGTTTATCCAATGCCTATTGCTTCCTTCAGTCTTTGTCACATTGTTTCAAAGAGGTTAAAACAACTATATTCACATCTTATTCTTACTGCTCTTCCAATATTCTCTGTTCAGAAAATTTATGTACAAAACCTCTAAACTGCACTGACAATCCACAAAGGAAATCTCCTTCTACTACAGACAACCAGAGGCTGGGTTGGAAGAGACAGAAAGAAATTTTTCCCACTGGTATTTACAGAAATTTTAATAACCAATATACCTTTAGTACTATTTCTAAGACCTCTTGCATGACACTGGAAGCAATAAAAATTCTGAAATTTAGAATAATTCACAGCTAAGTACAATCTCAAGGACGACAGCTATCTTTTATAAGACAATGTGCTTATTAAGATCATTTATATAAACTGAAGTTTTAAAAACTGCATACCACAGAAAAAATAATTTAGTGAGATATTATCTGTTGATCTAATGGAATGAAAAGGTGTTAGTTACCTCTTGCTAGGTTAAATAGAGGTAATATTTGTTCTTAACTGCAAGACTTCACACAGCTTTTAATAAGCTAATGTACATCCTAAATCTTTTCCAGACTTAACACATTACCCTCATTCTAAACCCTCATTATTAAGAATCGCCTCAATATGTGTCCCTCAGGAAACAGCTGGGAAATACCTATCCTGAAGATTCTTTTACTACTACTTTTAATGTAAAAGTTTTTTTGCCAAATCTATAACTTTTCTCAGTAATATGACTGCGAGTAATCTAAGCTAGAGATCATCTACACCCCTTCCCCTGCACCAAAAGTGACTATGAATATTGTGCCAGTTTTTCCTGTCTCCTAAGAATAGCCATACACTCTGGCCATGGTTTATTGAGAAGATAAATGGGGAAATGTGGAAGAGCAAAACAGATGACTAACTTGGTTCATGGTGATGGAAACAACTTTCAGAATATACCAACAACCACATAGCCAGGTCCCATGGAGAACTGAATGATCACTTAGAGTAAAAACAACTCTAGAGAAACAAGCTGTTCTCTCAGCAGAAGTCACCCTCTCCTCCCTGCTTTAGTGTTGCACATGATGCCAACTCACTCATTCTCTCTCTCTGCACATCTACAGCTCCTGCTGTCACTTGCAAGCTGACCCTCATTATTCTCTTCTCTATTGAGGCTTTTTCTTAACCCTGAGTCCTACATCCCCATAGTTTCTGCTTACTGCTTCTTTTCTGTGTATCTCTCAGCAACTTTACCCCCCTATTGTCTTCAGCCTTTCTTTGAATGTCCCATTCAAACTTCACAAAAGAGATGAAAATCTGATTGGGTCTGTCAGTCTCATCCATTTTAAGGCAACCCAGTTGGTAAAAGTGCTCTCGCCAGGACAATGTACACTCTGCTGACCAGACTCTGTGTGGGTGCCTTTGTGTCCAGCACACACTCCGGGACCAATTGTATATGGTAAAAGTGGTGATGTCACCTGCATAAGGAACCCTTCTGAGGGAACGAAGGAGTAGCAGGGACCTTGGAATCTCCAAGGAAAACCATGAAACTGACAGACGGCTTAGGGTGCCCCCTTTGAGTATTGTTTACATCTTCTTTTGTATTGCATTTAGTATATCCTTATACTAATGAAAAACTTTGTATTTTTCATTTGTACATCCTTATGAGGAATTAGAAAATGTTCCTGCTTAAATTTTTACAGAGTATTGATAATGCCTAAGGGAAGAATAACCATAGTAGATGGAATATTCTTTGAAACTTCAGTAAAAAATGTAAAACTAATTTGAGACATCTGCTGTAAAAGAAATTAAATGTGTCTCCAAGGTAGATCCAGTTTAGTGAAAAAATGTGAGCCATGAAATTGGATGATCAACCAGTTGCTTTAAATAATGCATTGATTTGGTATTCTTATTAATAAGGCAGGAGGTGTTATACCTCTAGTAGTGTTTTTACCGTTGTGAATTCGAGATGTAGAAAGCCAGGTCTGGGACACAAGAAGATCGTTTCTTTCCTTAATCCTTACAGAAGAGTAGACCAGAGATGTTGAGGCTGAGAAGATGCATTACCCTCCTACGCAGGACATCAAAAAGGCATACGCACTGAAATGGGTTGGAAGCCATCTAAGGCCAAGAAAATGACAAGCAGGGAATGTAAAGAGCCTTGTGCTCTGTCATCAATAGTTTGAATGCTCAAGAGAGGTCAAGATCCATAAAATTAGCCCCTTCTTCTGTCACACAAAAATTGAAAGTCTGGTTTAAATTGTGCTTTTATAATAGCACTATAAAGTAAGGTCATTCTTCCATGTATGCCAATAAGTACATTCTCATCTGCAGCAATTTGTGCTATGGTAAGCCATAAAAGCAAAAGAAAGAGCACTTGGTCATATATATTCTTAGGGAACCCGAGTGCCCAGAATCAATGAAACGGGAAAGTCACTGAGTGAGCAAGAACATGTCCTGAAAAAGTGGTCGTGGCATTGGAATCCTGTTAACTGAGTTACCTCTCTGGCTCAACTTGCACCATTGGCAGTTACATTTCCTCTCAGGGTGCTGGTGATCGATAATGTGACTGACAGTGGTCAGCAAAGGGAGTGTTTCTCTCCTAGTGACATTAGAGTTGCCTCTGGGGTATTAGTGCTTACATGCTCTGTTTCTCTGAAGCCTGGCAATTCTACACGGTCTCTGCCCTGAACTTAGTCTGTGCACTGTACAGACCCTGATGTGAATTTTAAAAGGTAAGGAGTCATATCAGTCTACCATTGTCACCAAATTAGATCAAATCGATACTCATGGAAAATGAAAAAATGATAATGCAACTCTAAGTAATTAAAATTCCAAATGCAACTACCCTAGTTATCTAAATTTGGTAATTTATTTATATATCAACCAATGAAGGAATGTACTTGGATATATTCCAAAACACATAATGCTTCTGGATATCAGGCTTATATGGAATTATTCTATATTTATGACAAATCTGACAGACTTTCAGTGCCTAAACTAACTAGCATGTTTTCAGATGCCAAGATTTCTTACACATAAACCTAGAAAGAAATATACAAAATATTCTTTCAAGGGCTTAGAAGGAGCTTTCCACAAATTTATTTAAGACATAGTCTTTGATTATTTCTTTAACTCAAGACAACTTATCTGAAATAGCTTCCACATGAGGCATATCTAAGAGACATTTTAGAAGCATAACAAGTTATTACTCTCATTACATTTCGTCATATTGGAGTCATATTGGAGTGAAGTTCGTAAAGGAAGCAAAAAGGTGACATTTTCAAATTGTTTTCCAGATGACTCTTTATAAAATGAGTTGGCAGCTTTAGCATAATTCAAGCTCAACAGGTATGAAGAACACAAAATAATCCAAAACAAGCAGCATTGTTCCCTGGGATAACAGTCTTTAAAGAAAGTCAAAGCAGTTCTGAGTGAATTGTAAAGAAAAAAAATTCCTTCCAGTGATCAGAACACAGAAGGTTGTGGTTCACTGGCTCTGTCTCAAAGGACTCAGGAAACTGGGACGGGCAACCACTTTCCACACTCCACAGGCCACATGGAAGCTTGGTGAATGAAGAAAAATCCCCAGGGCTAGTGACTGGTCAATTACGAATTGCAATTCAACTGTCTCTACAGTTGCCAGAGAAACCAACTTGGGAATTGTAGTACCTTTTGAGACATGACTAAAGAATGGCCATGGCTGGTTAGAATACAGTGCTAAGAACAGTGTTTGATCCATGTGCTGAACAGTACAATACAGGCAATTCCTTGCACTTACCAACTGCTTTATTAGTAAAACGGGGAGCAAAAAAAATGTGGGTATATCAACATACCACTGCTTCCTAGTCCAGAACTGACTGCATCTGGTGTTAAACTGAAAAACTGATACTTCAGACACATGAATCTGCCACATTTCAAGCATATGACATCTACTGAGAACAAAAATGCAAAAACAAAACAATTCCATATAGCTGGTAAACACCTTGACAAATATGAAGACTTTCAATCATGTCAAACTATTTTTAAAATGTCCACTTTGCCATTCCTCTCCGGATACTTAACGCTTCCTACCACAAGAATAGAATAAATACAGGAGAGAAATCAATACTCTGCACATCCAAACTGTTCAAGCCTGCCACTGCAATCAAACTTTCTTCTTTTCTCTGCAAAGAGCTCAGAGGTAGTTTCTCAGTTCAAGGATGAAACATTCTCACTGCTCCTTCTCTAAATATAAATATAGATAACAGAAACATTAATTTCCTGAGAATTTAGCTGAAGAATTGGTTTTAGTTGTGTTCTCAGCAGTGGTTTCTCTAGCTAGATGGAATGATTCTTTTATAAATGACCTTGTCTTTAAAGCCTCTAATAATTGGTAACTTTTTAATACTTAGTAATTGGTAGAGAAGGCCTTTCTCATAATTTAGTGAGAAGTAACAATGTACAGTTTTTTAAAAGGATTATTTTCCTTGAACTCTAATACCTATGAAAGCCGTTAAATTAGCAGCCCTAGAGGCTGGAAACTTCCACTTAGCCTCGAAACCTGTAGAGCAGGAAAAGCTTTTTTAGAAGCTCTGGAAATGACAATGAGAAACTGTAATCTCCAATGCCAACTGATATAGGCAAGAGGGTTTTAACAGATCCAGTTCAGGCAATAATTTGGGGTTTGGACAGGAATATACCAGTCCAGAACAAGGGCCATCCATTAACTAATTTCCAAGAGTCTATCTAATTATCATCTGGTACCAAGTAATCTTCTGAATAGAATAGGGGTCTCCTCCTCCAACCCACTTCCCAAGTCACTGATGTTTTCCACATTCCTTGCCTCTCCTACACTTTAAAAAGATTTCATTAAAATCAAGCTGGGTTCTTTTTCTCTCTTTGATGATCAGTGCTTCTTAGCATATCGTATTCAGGGCCTTTATCCTCAGACAGCCTTGCAGTCGTTGGACGGTTCCCTCCCAGAACGCACATGAATTCGATGGCTGGCTCCAGAAGGCTGGAACTTCTGAAGACAATATTCATGGTTGGATGGCCTGAAACTGTTAGTCTTTGAAAATAATTTCTTAATATTTATTGATTTCTAACAATGCCAAAAGGGGAAGCTAGAAATATCAGTAATTTGATTTTTGATGGGAAAAAAACATGAAGGCAATGTCTAAAGACTCATATTGTCAGTTTCTGCTATCAATAACTGAGAGAATTTTTCTTTGGCTAATTTAAAGTATGTCACTATTTTTTTCTGAATATTTATTATTCTGAAGAAATGGCTCATGAAATTATATTTTAGCAAACTAATTAATATAAGGGGAAAACAACTGTTTGCATTATTAGCTATATTCAGTAACCCCTTGATTCTGCTTCTGGGGTTATACATGGTATATAAAATTTGGAGGTCATAAGAGATAATACATAGTTTATTATTCATGAAAAATATAATACAATATGCTTGCTATTGCCTTCACTGAGTTAAAGGTTTGAATGTTTTAATTTTCCTTTAAAATATTCTTCACTGAAAACTATCCTGTGAGAAAAGAATGTGGAGATTTGTTACTTAATTAAACCTTTTTTAATGGGTCCGTTGTATGACTCTACACAGTCGGATTTCTCTCAGAAAATCAAATGCAATTGAGGAAAACCTGTTGAATTGATTTACTATGTTGTTCAAAGTCTTATATGCATATTGCAGGGAGAATGATGATGATAATAATTATAAGTAGGACCTACACAAGAACCTGTGGTTCAATAAACATTTAATCATAAATATTGAAAGGGCACATAAATATTAAGATCTAAGATGGTCATCCTTCCCCTAGTGTGACAGTTACTGAAAAGAAACCTCCCCTTTCTTCCCCTATTTCTATTCAGGCTTATGGTCTATATTTAAAATCTCAGAATCTTAATTTTCTTATGACAAGAGCATAAAATGGGTTCTGGTAAGTGATAGAAAGTATGGCTGGAGAAGCAGACAAGATGTAGTATACTGGGTTAAGGAATTCATGTTACATCTGATTAGCAGTCATAAAAATATTGTGCAAGGAAGTTACATATCCATATTTTTGCTTTAGAAATATAATTTTTGAATCAACATGGAAGGTTGATTAGAATGAGAGGCAATAGGAGGTAGAGATCATCCTACTATAGAAGATAATAATCTAAATCAAAGATTGTAGATTTATAATAATTATATTCTAAACTAATCAAAGCAAGAGATGATGAAGGCCTGTGATAAAGAATCAGGTATGGAGAGAAAGTGTTTAGAGATATTTGAGAAGAGTCACCAGTCTTGATGATCCAGTAGATATGGGGTTGGAGTAAAAAGATGACTCAAGGTTAAGCTCAGGTTTTGACTTGAGTGACTAGATGGATGAGCCATGGAACATAGTGAGAGAAGCAGCAAGAGGGGCAGACTTGGTTGAGGGAAGATGATAAGCACGGGAAGTTATGGAGGTTTCAGTGTGAGATACTGGTGGGATATCCAGATGACAGCCAATAAAATACATTGAATAAAACTTTCCTTCTTCATTAGAGAATGAACACATTATTAGGGAGTGCTTTATTGAAATATCTACCAATGAGAGTTCAATTTTCCTCCAGCTCAGTGCTGGCACAATAGTAAGATCTAAATAAGTGTGTATTGGATTTGGAAAATGAATGAATGCATAAAGGAATGAATACATTTACTTTGGCATCTCCCACATGGATTGCAATTATTTATGCATGTCTGTATCTCCAACTAGCTGTGAATTACTTGAGAAGCTATCCTTATTCCAGAACTTAGCAAGTGACCAGTGGATAGAATATATTCAATTAGTGCTTATTTGTTGACAGTATGAATTAGTGAATTACTGGAGGAGTTAATCAGCCAGTTTGTCTCAGAGTTTACTATTTTGTGGGGGAGTACACAAGAACACTTGGGGAAGACAGTATTTCTTTGCAGTCTCTGGGGTACTTTATTAGTCTGCTAAGGCTGCCATAACAAAGAACCACAGAATGGGTGGCTTAAGCAACAGAAATTTATTTTCACACAGTAATAGAGGCTAGATGTGTGAGATCAAGATATGGACAGGGTTTCTCCTGAGGCTTTTATCTTTTGCTTGTAGATGACTGTCTTCTCCTGGGTTTTCACATGATCTTCCCTCTGTATGTGTCTTTGTTTAAATTTCCCCTTTTCATAAGAACACCAGTTATATTGGATTAAGGTCCATCCTAATGACCACATTTTAAACTAATTACCTTTTTAAGACCCTATCTCCAAATACAGTCACATTCTGAGGTAGTGGGGGGTTAGGACTTCAACATAAGGATTTTGGAAAGACACAATTCTGTCCCTAACAGGTGACATTTGGAATTCCTGGAGTCTATATGGCCTTCAAGCAATTTAAAGACATCTTGGGTTCCAGACTCCATCAGACATTATCAAATAATCTGACTTGTAATCACCTTAATGTTTATAGCCTTAAATTTCCCTAGTTCCTTGGTATTCTATCAGGAACCTTGGTGTATCATTCAATTGGGGAATATAATATAGTTCATTACAATTACCACATGAATTTCTAAACACTTTTCTAAGTACAAATTCAAAGTACCTAAAGATGCAAAATGCGTACTGTGAGGAATGTATATTCTAATATTTTGGAGAATCAAAAATATGAGAATAGTCCAGATTCTTCAAAGAATCAATACAATTATAAGACCTGTTTTCTGTATTTCAATAAGGAAATAACTCATATTTTTAAAAACAGTAAATATGGAGTAATTAAAAATACTTCTATTTTTACAGTATTTTCATGTTAATGATGAAACAGTGTAGGACCGAGTGTTTATTCAGAAGAACTTGTGCCATTTTTTTAACATAGACCTCAGGGCAGATGTTTTTAGTTAAGTTGAAGTTTTAGATGAGGAGCTATTGTACTGTTTCTGAGACAAAGGTGAGACAGGATGGGAAGAGAAAAATCAGCCTCCATGTATTTGGGGAAGGCAGGAAGCCCAAGGAGGGATATGACAGATTGGGTGAGCCTACTCCCTTCACTGTTCATACCTTGTATTGTGGACAGTGTTCCACTTCTCAGCAGAGGAAACATGTGGGGCTCAGGAGAGTCATGAAATTTAATCTCTAATTTCTTGGGTTCCATTTTGTCCTTAGTTGCTGATGATTCTTTTCTATTTCCTCAAATGAAGCAATATGAGCTCTTGGAACCCAGAGTTTTTCTTATTAAGGACTTATCCTACTGTAACTTGCAAATTCCTTGTATCTCTGTAATGAAGAGCTCAAACTTAATTTTTCATTAATGTAAGACTTTTGCATCTAATTTTACGAATAACGTAAGCTTTGGGAGAAGTATTCTCTCCTCTTATTCTAGTTTAACCTGCTCATTGGGCCAACCTAAATTTTTTTTCAATCCTTACCCATTTTACATAAACTACACTCCATGTAGCAGCAAGACAGATCTAAATCAGCATGTATGTCAGATAAGAGAATATGTGTGTAATTTATACAGTGAGCCAGTTTAAATGTCTCATTTAAATTTTATGGAAATGGTCTTGCTTGTCCAGCAACTGGCTGTGGAATCGGTTAGGAGGAATTTATTTTCTAGCCTCTCATTTTCTCTGTCTCTTTGACACTGTCTAAAATCCAGCCTTCAGCACTCCTCTAACCAAACAACACAAAACAAAAATTAGTTTCAGACTTAGGTAACTTCTTCAAGCTAATACATTTCTCTTGCAGGTTAACTGCCATTTGTTAGAGTAGATCTGGTCTAATATGACTCAAGTCAACTTGTAGGCTGTTCGACATTGAGGGTCACATTGCCACTCCCTGTCCATATTAACTGTCTATTAGGAATTCAGTCTGCTGGGTGCACCGGCAGAACGCAGATTGGGCACCAAGGCTCTGATCGAGTTTTACAAAGCACGAATTTATTTCTGTTTATCTTAGACCTTATCTGGCTCTATAAAGTCCAGTCTTAATTGAAACAGAGGGAAAAAGTCTTGAGGTTCATTTACGTCTCTTCAGTGTGCAGATTCGATCATTGATTTTATAGTTTAATAATAACTGGTGATTTTCTCCTCTAATATTTACATTTTCCATATTCACACAGCTCTTTGCAATGGTTTTTTTGAAATCTTTAAAAAACAGTACAACATAAAACCTTGTTAATAACTCATTTTTATAAAGCAGGGAATAATCTCTGCTTTGCCCAACATAGATCATAGGGACCTGCATGCAAAGAGGCAGATAACTAGCATGTAGCTGCTAGGAAAGTGGACTCATTGGGAAGTCCCTCTGACTTCGGAGACCCAATCAAAAATGCAACTCACTGCTGAATTTGAAAACATCAGCCAGGTCATTCCCATGTTGTAATAAGGAAGTCTTTATATTCTGATGACCATCCCTGTTAAGCCTTGTTTGTATTTGGTCTTCCTTACAACATTTTCACAATTCATCTTATTAAATGGTCGGGCCAGGTTTAACTCTACACCCACTTTCTCCAGACCACAGTGTTTGATCATAGATTCATAGATCATTTAACACGAGCAACAGCTTGTGTCATTAAGCAGCAGCTACTGTCAAAAGTTCAGGAACAGGCCCAGCAGGATGATGAAAAGAATCAAGACACACTGCCTTCCCAACTGTCACAGCAGCAGAGAGAAGCATCTGGTGTCCAGAACAGCAGGTAGAAAGGGCACCAGCAATGGCTGGCCTGATTCTGTAGGCTTTTTGGAGTAGCTGTCCCTACTTCCCAGCTCTGTCTCAAGGGACAAGCCAAGGAACCCCATAAAACTCCACACAGCATAAATTAGTTATTTTACCAGAAGTCCCATAGAATCATCAGTTTCAATCAGAGAAGGTTTTCCTGAAAAGTTAAAAAAAAAAAAATGTAGACTGAGAGAAAAAAAATTGTCTACCTTACAAAAAAAATTTACTTTAAAAACACGTTGCTTTACTTCTTGAAACCCATATGCATAATGGAAATGAACAAATCTCTTTTGTTACATATTCATCTGTTATCCTGGTTTACATCATCTCTGACACTAGCTCCTATCAGAGTGATATTGTGAAGAATAGAGAATGCATAAAAAGTGTCTTGAATTGGGCTTAAAACAAAACAAACCTTCCATAAGTGGTAACATTTTTTTATTCTGAAGAGTAAGGAATAAGTTCCCATTAATTTGAATTAAATGGTAATATACTGACAAATACTAAACTTCCAGGCAATACAGTAGGTCTTGCTACCAAAGAAGTAAACTCCCCAAATTTGTTGATGAGTCAGTTGGAATGAAGTTTTTCACAAAATGTATGGGTAGTGATGAAGGCTCCAGGCTTGCCAACAAAATCATTAGCTTTTATGAATTTAAAATGATGTAATCTTTCAGGGATAAAAATAACTTCCTCTGAAAGATGTCATATCTTTTAGATATCATTGAATAAAAAATAAATGGTGTTGTTAGTATTATGTATCTTTAATTTTGATTCTTGAGTAAAACAGCAAGTTTAATTAAAAACAATTGACAAGGAAGTGAAATCTCCTGTGAAAATTTTACATGGAATACATTTAAGGGCTTTGTTTTTTTTTTCTATTTAACTATAACACATTTTCCTACTTTCATGTATTTCTTTTCCTTTTATCAAAATTTATATATGCGTTTCCTCAATAAAAGAGATGAGTTGTTTAATAACATAAGGAAAGAGTAGTATCTGGATTACACGTGAGTCCGGTGTCTTATTTAATTTTTTAAAGGCAGTGCTAGCATACACCTGTAGATTTTATATATATATACATATACATAAATATATAATCCATTATATATTTAATATGTATTTTATAATACATATATGTTTAATATATATACTCATATATATTTAGTTATGAGCCTTTCATAAAGAAAATTAATTAAAGAATGAGGAAGGCAAAGAAAGATGGAGTGAAACCTGTGTTTCTTCTAGTAAGCAGGCAGAAACAAAAGACAATAGAGAAGAAAGAAAAGCTAAAATTATATGCATTCTTAACTGAAAAACTGAGAACCACAAAAGTATGGTATTTATTTGATTCTAACATGGGGAAATAAAAGAAATGTTAAAGTTTAACAAACCATATACTAAACAACAGAGAGTACCATAACATCTTGGCAATTTAACAGTTCTATCAGTTAAAGTAACTTGTAATTGCAGTTAACACCATGGCCACCTTACAAGGGCTTAAATCAGGGCTTCTTAAACTTTAACGTGCATACAAATCACCTGGATATCTTATTAAAGTGTTTTTCTGATTCAGTAGGTCTGGGGAGGGTCCCAAGAGTCTACATTTTACATCTTTCCAGATGATGCTGATGATGACTACACTTTAGCAGCAAGAGTTTGAGACATGTTGTATTGCTTAATCAGTATTTGGCATTTATTGTTCACTGGATGAGCAGTCTGGAGTCAAGCTGTCCCATGGTTACTTAATGAGCTCAATGTTATCATCAAGAACCCAGAAACTTTACATCCTTAATACATCCTTCTTTAACACATCCTTCTTTAATACCCAGCATTTTTTGACTTATTATTTCTTGATCACAGCTACAGCTCTAATCATTATGTTCTCACACAACCACATCCAAAGGTGGGAAGCAGAGTGACATGCATGAGAACTTTATGAGTGTCTCTCGTCATTTATCAAGAAAGAAAACTCATTTCAGAAGGCTTAGAGCACATGTACTCTAATAGCTCAATGGCCAGAACCGATCATATGACAATTCCTATTTACAGGAGAGGTTGGGAAAGAAAGTAGGTAGACTTTTCAGTCTCTGTAGTGAAGTATGGACAGGGAGAAATTAGTTGATAATAGCTGTTAGGTAATCAGTAAACAAGTCATCTGTAGAAGCTTTTATTATGATTGCCCCTTGTGTGGGGTAGATGACCTAAACCTCTGAGTGGAGAAAAGAATGGCAGAGCATCAACTAATTGATTTTATTAATAAAGTTTCATTAGTCCATTCTTCATATATCAATGGTCTGTAGCATATTTCTGGCAGAAGGTGACAGGTGATTTAGATTCATCTATTTTAAATTGCAATGTCTAGTGCATTATAGGTTTAAATGAGGTTTATTTAAAATAAATTGGATCTTCCTGGCTTTTAGCTAAAGATCTTTATTCCTTTCCCTTAATCTGTCAATGTACCTCTCTAGATTACCCATTTGACACAGTTATACACTGGGAGTATGAGCTGTTCTATAGCTTATTTATTCACAAGACACATAACAAAAATTGAAATCAAGGCATGATGAGGGTGCACAGTTCTTAAAATAAATAGAACGGATGGTGAGAACAAATTACTTGCTGTTTCAGGTGATTTCATCTCTTTAGGTATTTGTTGAGGGGAAAATATATAATGCCTGAAATGTTTCAAATAAATTATTTAATTTGTGGTCAATAATTTTCTCATCACAAAAAGGAAACTCCAAAGAGAATAGCTTTATACCTGACTAATATCTTTTAGGGGGAAGTATAAAAAGAAAAGAAAACACTCTAAAGAAAAGTGGTAAAAAACTTCAAATCATAACAAAGCATCATTTTTCATATAAATAATTCCACAAAATAGTTTCACATAATAGTTAATGATTTAACATCATTCTCTGAAATAATTTTGTTTGAAGAATTTAAAAACCTTTTAGTGGCTAAAGAGCTACTCATATAGAAATTGTCGATGGAAGCAGAGCCTCTCAAAGCGGTAGAATCAACATAGATATATTCTGATTTTCTCAACTTTGCAGGTCAATGAATCCTCTTTACCAACTGAAGAGATTCTAAGAAATTTACTTATAGGAGAGTGATAAAAAGAAGGATGCTAACTTATGTGTTTTCACTGACAATTTTAACTTTCCACTGTATAAAATGCTTATTACACCAATACAGGTTTACTGACAAGGCAGATAGGATGGTTGATCAGACGACAGTAAAAGCAAAGATATTTTCATGGTTCTCTCACGATTTCCACGGAAACTAGTATTATGCCTATGAAAAAAACCTGATAAATTATCCCTATATTTTAAGATAAATCACTTTTCTGGTTAAATAAATACTTGTGTATTTATTTATACACAATAATAAAACCTGATGCAGGTACCTCAGAACGACACTAACAATCTGTTTTGCTTGGCGACCATATTCTAGAATCTGAGTATAAGTTAGGACAGGCGAGTTTATAAGTGATAACAAACAATCCTAAAGTTTAACCAACCTTCAGTTCTGAGTGTGCTGACATCTGCTGGCCCAGGGTCATCAGCTCTGTAACAGCCAGCTCTTAATCTGTGCCCCCAAAGTAAGCTTGGTTATTAGGTTTTACTATTAACAATCACATTGATAAAAATAATGTCTTACCTTTGTAAAGCTTTCTATGGTTCAACTGGCAATATCCTACACACTGTTCTATTTGTTCTTTACAACACCTAGGTGAGATGTTAACCAACTTAGATCTGAGTGTCAGAAGTGTTAAATCACTTCCTCTAATTTATTCAGTTCGTAAGTAGCAAGACAGAAGAAACCAGATTTTCCAAAAGCACTAGTCTAGTGCCTTCACTACTAAGATAACAATAAAGGTTAAAGTGTATTGAGCACATACTCTAGGCTAGGAACTGTGCTAGGTTCTTTGCGTGCATTATTGAACTTAATCCCCAGAGGAACCCTGTAAAGGATGTTATATTAATACCCCCATTGTAGAGATGATGCAACTCAGAACAGCTGAGCACCATGCCCAGTAAGTAAGAAGCTGTTTATGAGACCGATTCAAAGGCCATACTGACTCAGTACCCTATATTGATTATATTATTACTTGACACTCAATTTCAGGTTTCTTGCCAGAGACATTTCTTGACCCATTCCCAAGGAAAAGCAGGAGAGGAAAGAAGTAAAGCAAAACTTAAAGAGTAGCCTGAAGCAGAGAATGAAGAGAACCAACGGGGTAAAAACAGCATGCTTGTATTAAGGACTACTAGCTAACAGAGGAAACTGAAGCCAGGAGTAATGCCGTTCTCCCTTTCGTTTTGAGAAATAAATACTTTGCTTGGCACTTGCCCACTCATCTTTGTTGGGTCTTCTCAGACTTTAAGTACTGCCTTACTCCAGCAAACACTCATCAGAATCACCTTCGTCCTTCTAATTTACCACCCAAACATGGTGATCTTGTCAGATCACTTTCTATATGTCCTTCATTTATCTACTGCAATTGACATCTGAATAGACTGTAATAAGCTAGAGGGCAGGTTCTGGGCTGTTGTGAATAGAACCTAAAACTCTACCATAATTCTCACAGACAAACAAACATTCCACATATACATGCAAATACATAAATACACCTATTAAGTCTGGGGGATGATACTGATCATTGAATATCTCCCATTTTCTTCAGAAAACAGTCACGTATATTGTCCCATTCATTGATGTGACTCAGCATAACGCTCCACCACTGTTTTTTCTATTTCCTGAACTCTGAACCTCTCATTCATTGAATATTAGAAATCCTGACCTTGTAAACATTCAATAATTTAATGCTTCCATGACGTTGTCCACAGTTCTTTCTTGGCTTTGAAAACCCTTCCAGCCTTCTTCAAATGTATGATTTCCAGTTATCCTCCAAACTCAACCCTCTAAACTTTTACTCATCTTCCTCAGCCATAATCATTCAATTCTGTTCTCCCAAATATCCATCGTACTTTGGTTATATATTGATTACAGAAATTAACATACTGACTTCCACTGAAGTTAATGCTGTACAAATCTTTGTACATAGTTTTTTAATTCAACAAATACTACATGGCATTTCTTGAGGGCAGAGACTTTAATCTTACCTGTTGAATCTTTTCAGCTCCTAGATCCATAAAAATATGAACTCTTTGTTTACTTTTGTAATACTACCACTTGACACCTTGAATTATTAATTAGAATAACAATATCTGTTATCATGTACTGAACAACTACCATATGCAAGACATTTTAGCTATCTTATTTCAATATATCCTTTAAAAAACGTTTGGAGTGATAATTACTAAATTTTTTTTATATGTAAAGAAAATGAGTCTAGGAGAGATTAATTTGCCTAAATTCACACCAGAATTAAGTGTCAAATCTGGGATTTCAATCCAGTTCTGTCTTAGGGAAGGTCTGTTTATAACCACTATGTGCATGGCCTCACAAAAAGCAGGTACTCATAAAGTGGTGAATTTAACCGAATGTTGAGCTTTTAATACATGGTAATTTGCTATTAAAGCACTGAATAAATTATGAGGAATAAAGCGCTATTTTGGTGCTAATGAGGATAGACGAAATATCCAATTCCATCTAAATATCGGGTGGGCCAAAAAGTGTCTTTGGTTTTTTAAGTAAAAATAAAAGACACATTTTTCATTTTCACCAAGAGCTTTATTGAACACCTATTCACCCTTTTGTTCCACTACTTTCTGTCATTTCTCAGGCAACTTCATAATTCCATCTTCCCAAAACTTTTTATCTTTTGGAGCAAAGAACTGTTCCAGGTGCCTTTTACAGTCTTCCAGGGAATTGAAATCTTTTCCATTAAGAGAATTTTGTTAAAGACCAAAATAAATGGAAATCTGAAGATGCAATTTCTGGTGAATACGATGAATGAATCAGAACTTCCCAGCCAAGCTGTAACAGTATTTGCCTGGTCATCAAAGAAGCATGCGGTGGACATATATACACTACCAAATGTAAAATAGATAGCTAGTGGGAAGCAGCCGCATAGCACAGGGAGATCAGCTAGGTGGTTTGTGACCACCTAGAGGGGTGGGAGGGAGGGAGACACAAGAGGGAAGAGATATGGGAACATATGTATATGTATAACTGATTCACTTTGTTATAAAGCAGAAACTAACACACCATTATAAAGCAATTATACTCCAATAAATATGTTAAAAAAAAAAGAAGAAGAAGAAGCATGCGGTCTTGTATTAGCCTGATGGAAAATTATGCATTTTCTGTTGACTAATTCTGGAAACTTTTCGTCGAGTGCTGATCTCAGTTGGTCTAACTGGGAGCAGTACTTGCTGGAATTAATCATTTGGTTTTCCAGAAGGAGCTCATAATAGAGGACTCCCTTCCAATCACACCATATACACAACATCACCTTCTTTTGGATGAAGACTGGCCTTTGTTGTGATTGGTGGTGGTTCATTTCACTTGGCCCACTGTACAATGTTCCATTGTACAGTATCCACTTTTCATCACCCATCACAATTTGTTTTAAAAAATGGAACGTTTTCATTACATTTCAGTAGAGAATTGCATACAGAAATATGGTCAAGAAGGTTTTTTTCACTTAACTTGTGGAACCCAAACATCAAAGCGATTCACATAACCAAGCTGGTGCAAATGATTTTCAGTGCTTGATTTGGATATTTTGAGTCTGTCAGCCATCTCCCATGTGGTATAAGGTTGATTGTTCTCAATTATTGTTTTGATTTGATCGCTATCAACTTCAACCAGTCTACCCGACCGTGGAGCATCGTCCAGAGAGAAATCTCCAGCACGAAATTTCGCAAACCACTTTTGACACATTCGATCTGTCACAGCACCTTCTCCATACACTGCACAAATATTTTTTTGCGTTTCAGTTGTGTTTTTACCTTTCTTGAAATAATAAAGCATAATATGCTGAAAATGTTGCTTTTTTTCTTCCATTTTCAATATTAAAATGGCTACACAAAATTTCACCCATTTTGATGTCTTTTTTTTAATGCATGCTGATATGACAGCTGTCACATACAATCTAACAAAATTGTCTCGAATGAAGTTAAAGACAAGTAAGTACGACTAGAGCCATCTTACAGAAAAAAACGAATGAACCTTTTGGCCCACCCAATATATTAAGATTTACTATATAAATAGCCAACTTTCAAAACCAAAGCACTTTTTAAACTGTGTACATTCGATCATTACGACTTGTTGACTTTGAGACCCTTTTAAGACAATATTCTAAATATTTTCAGTTGGAAAGAGAATAAGACAAAAGTTGATAATAAAGAAATTGGGGAGCACTAAGTTAAACTGTCAGGAAATAGGTTATACAATCCATACAAAGACTTCAGCTAAAGGCAGAGAAAGCCCTCGAGGATTACATTAAGTAATAAGGTTAAGAAGAATGTGGTCTGAAAAAATTGAGTATCTTCTAATAACTATAAGTACATGAGTTTCTAAAATGCCATACATAATATCCATGAAATTATGTTGCATAATGTAATAACACGTTATGCTACCATTAACGCATTATGACTATGTCATTTGGAAAGCTAATTTTTTGTGTAAAACCACTTAACTACATAAAATTGAAAATAATGATTATTGTAACTACTTTCACTTTTCATCTTTAGAAGTTCAGGATTAAATACTCCATATGCAGTTATTTTATGGTGATGTGTATTTTTATGGAGTGCTCATATAGTGTTCTAAGTAATAATTGTCTTAAAATTCCCAAATACATAAATCAGAAGATCTTTTCACATATTATCATTATGAGAAGTCAAGGTAAGTCACTTAACACCTACTTAAAAAAGCATATAGATTTGAGCATATAATTTGGATAAAATCTAAAAAGAAAACTACAAATTTTAAGAAAAAGCTAAGTATTAAAAGATATGTGGCCATTATAGCTATTTAATAATAGTTAAGCCTAACTCTCTTGGAAGCATCTATTCCCTTTAAAACACTGATATTCATAAATATTCTAAATTGTTTTTTACTGAACTAATTTATTTTAGAGGAATAATCTCTACCTAGATTGGTTTTGTTAAGATTCCTGAAAAAAGAAAGTAAGAAATAAAAGGGAGGGAAGCTGAGGTTTTATGGGCTAGGAACTAGCACTATATTTTATATGCAGGATTTATCCAAATCCATGTAAAATAGGATATCACTTTCTCCATTTTTAGGAATAAGAAAAATGAGGAATGAGACTCGGAGGTAAAAATCTGCTCAATGTCATAGAGCTAATGTAGCCAAGGAAGGTTTCCAAAGTATTATGCAGCAAACTTCATCTGAGCATTTATTAGATATCAGACATGGCTCTAGATGCTGAAAATTACAAAGATGTTTAAGATAAGGTTTCTATCCTTAAGAATCTCACCATAGAGTGAAGGGAGACAGATAAATAAACATATACTTATAACGGATAAGTAGTGTAAAGGATCCATTTTTAAATACTACGAGAATTTAATCTATGAAATCTTCCTGTAATATGGATATCATGGGAGAATAGATTATGGAGAGTAAGGAAAGAAAGAACCGCATCTTTATTTAAACTTGTCCTTAAAGGTTTTAATTTACCTGCTATTTTTCCTTGTCTCTCTTCTATTTTATGGCTATCTAGGCTTGAATACATGACAGAAACTATTCTTTGTGAGCAAAAAACCCTGACAGTATGCATGACATACGGCACATAATACAGTTGTCATTCAAAAAGCAAGAAATCTAGCATTTTTAAAAAAAATCCCAATGGTTAGCCTTCAAAAATAAAGACTGTGCAAAGGCTGGTGGATACAGTGTTCAAATGAAGATTAGATAGAAGAAAGCCTAAACATGACTCAGTTTGATAAACAATACTCTTACCTTGGTCATCACACTGATCTCTCCAAATCTCAACCACCATGATTTCATGCATCCTCTGTGTTAAGGCTTCCTTTTGAATTGATCATTGATGATCCCTACATTCAAGATATGAAAGCATTACAGATGGTCACATACATACTCTACCACATTTAAGTTTACAATACTTATTAGTTATATTACTAGCTATATAAATCTTTAAAAGTGTTTATTAATGTATTCTTTTCATAGATTTATGATTGAGATTCTTCATTATATTCTTTTATTTTCCTCTATCATATTTGTCATCTTTCTTGTTTTCTTATAGTTCAGATCATATATCAACCCAATATGTTTTTCTTTTTTCTTCTTTTCTTTTCTTTTTTGTTTTTGCATTGGAGTTGGCAACATTTCCCAATTATTATCAGCTGCAAATTTAATTAACATGCTGTTTACTTCTTCTTCCAGATAATTAATAAAGTTGTTAGAGAAAACTTGGATGAACACCAAACACCCCACCAGACAGCTCCCCTAAGTCGGATGCTCTGCCACCTATAATTACATTTTTCTTATGGTCCTTAAGCAAATTTTCAGTGCTCATTCCAGAGCCAATTTAAATTAATTTGGAGGGAACTACTTTAAGAAGTACATCAACTGTTTCATAGTCCCTTCTTAGAACTTTGATTCTGTAAAATATTTATACTTTATTACTCATTTCAAGTCTGTATTAATGAAATTGAACATTTAAGCACAAGGAGAGAAAAGTTTGAAAGTTCTCAAAGAGTGCATGGTCTCAATAAACATTTAAGACAAAGTTCTAATGGCATTATTTATGAGTTAAATGAGAACATGAAAGAAGCATTTACTTATCACCTTTTGTGCCACTGATTTCCCATTTCATTTAATGAAATTACTAGCTGATTTCAACTTTTACTGATAATTTTTCTGGCATATAATATGTTCTTTAGTATTACATTGAAAAATAATCAAATTTTTGCCAAAATTGAAGAAAAATTTCAAGAAAGCTTTACATTCATAAAATTTCAAGAGTTTTCAAGTGTAAACTTTTAGCACTAACCCAGGGTTGTTTGCATAATTTTAAACATATATGAGGCAATACATCCAAATTTAAATATCCTTCTTAGGTTTATACATTATATGTTAATATATATTATTGTTTTATGTGTTACCAGCTTTGAATCTTACAATCATAGAAATTTAAAGCTAGAAGATATATAAAATAGTAATTAGTAAAATTCATTTGTTTTAGAGGTGAAAAAAGACAGTGAACTTAGAAACGGTAAATAGCTCAGATTGATCCATCTAGTAGTGTGACCCTAGAAACATTTTCTTTGAACCAAAACTTTAGAGATTCAGATCTCTTAGAGACAGATATTTTAAAGTCCTCATTTTCTGAATATGTTGATTATGGCAGCAATCCAGAAGACCATTGTATATGTGCTGTTTGGATCAAGTAATAGATTTACATCTTTTCCAGAAGCCAAGGAGACATCACAATCAGAAGATAGTGTTGAAAATGAATGGCATTAATATAATTAGATTGTTATAACACAACAAATCTGTATTACGTGGAGTTATAGACTGCCTGCTCGATTACTGGAAACGAACAGATATGCCAATGATCATTTGTCATAGTTAAATTCAAGCTAAGGGTATTTATTAATAGAGGAAAAGTTCCAGGAACTCTAGAAGCAGGGCCAATAAAGAATCTTAACAGCCAATAACCCCTTCTTGTGTCGAAGCACAACAGGCAACCAAATATAACTTAGAGGTTTTAGTTAAGTATTCTCTTGTTATAACTCACTAAGCAATTATGATTGCTTAAATATCCATAAGAGTCTAAAATATTTCCAAAGGAAAAAGATTTGATTTTCTATTATTAACTTAACACACATTTTTCCACATGAGAGCCCAACGTCATAGGCCTAAATGAACCAACTACATAGGACTTTGATATTAAATAGATGGTTTTTTTTAAGTGTGAAATCCACACTTTCCAAACTCTTCTCCTGCATCCCCATTTTCCTAAAAATGTATTAAGTTTGAGATAATAAGATGAATTGTAGATAATTTTCACTTACAGTTGTATCCCAGAGTATACATATAATACTATTAGTTGCAAAATTGGATAATGCAAATCCTGTTCTTCACAAATATCTGATATCTTACTGGAGATCTACTTCCTTGAAGTGAAAAATCTTCCAAATAGAATTCAAATTATTGTTGAAGTTATTAAGATGTAATCAACCATATGATTCAAGACAGAGAACTGAGCACATATTTTAATGACCTCCTCTCATTAAGACTCACTGAATTGACTATAAAGGAGTATAAATGTGAAAAAATACTTTAAAATTCTGAGGTAGAAGTTATAAGGAAGAGGAGAACAAGAATGTCAGAGGATCAATCATTTTGTAAATTTCTTAGAAGTGAAAGCATGTGAAATCAAACCTATGCATAAAGAAGGGTCAGCAAATTTTAAAATTTTATGTAAGTATAAATAAATAAATATATATATATACATATATATGTATGTATGTGTATATATATATATATATATATATATCCCAGAATAGAGTAGGACCTTACAATATTGACATATGGCATGGAGCGGGGTGTGGCAAGGCTCTTGTCTGCTAGATCAAAATGAAGCCCTTCGACTGCTAACAAACTGTATCTACTCACATCGGTTTTGTGGTCCTTCCTCTTAAATCAGGTGAGGGGACAGTAATAGTAAGAGAAGCCCACATGAACTACTATATTAATAAAACTAGTTCTTCATCCATAAATAAAAGCCAATCACTAAAGAATGACAAGACAGAGACAGAAAGACTAATATCAGAGGAGGAAGAGAAAATTAAAAGGAAAAGAGATGCTAAAAGAATTCCAAAGGTACCCTCTCAAATAGCATTGAGATGACATTGCACCAAAACACAAGAATATGCTCCTATGAAAAAGGAGCAGAGAATAAGAAATAGCTCCTAAAACTGAACAGATTGCTGAGGTAGTAGTAGTAATAATAATAATAATAATAGCAATTTATTGAATTTACTGAAAAACTCTGAACACAGAGTAAAACATCAAAGAGACTGAACAAGTGAGCAAAAGCTAAAAAGACACGGCAAATAAATTTGGGAAGAACAAATTTTTCTAACAGGATTTGATGCATTCATTAGTCAAATGCATGTTGAGTGCTTACTAAGTGCTACATAATCATCCTCATGAATTTGTCATGATAATGAATAAGAAAGCAACTTTGCCCTCATGGAGTTTACATTCTATCTAAGTAGATAAACAATACTCAAAGCATTTCAAAGATAATAAAAGAGAAAAGAAAATATATGAGAAAAAAAGAGCCAGTAAGAACCAATAAGAGAAAATAAGTAAACAATAGATAAATATTTTCCAGAGCTTCTAAATATGTACTGAAAGGAATTTTGAATCTAAAATTCTATATTCAACCTGGTGGGAAAAGTGGTATGCTCAATTTTTTTGACAAAAACCAGCTCTCAAAAAATAGCCAACCTGATTTGTAGCATTTTATTATTTCTATGGAATAAATACTCCCTCATGACCAATTTCAAACCACCAAAAGTGAGGTCACAGAACTGGGAAGAAATGCTAAGAAGTCAGCACTTGTGAGCTGGTATGAGCCAGCTTCAGCATACCAGTGGGTGGGAGTACAGTGAAATAAGGAACATTTTTTTGAAATTGCAAGGGCACAAGAAGTTCACCACTCATCTACTGCTTTAAAATATTAGAATATTCTAGAAAATGAAATGTAAGAGAATGAAAGATATGAGATCCAAAATATAGTTGGTCTGACCCAGGAGTACTTTAAGTCCTAGAAAGTAGTTTGTCCAAATTTCATGATGCATCCAGTAGTATAAAGAGTATATAGTTCTATTTTTGGGCTTCCCTGGTGGTTCAGTGGTTGAGAGTCCGCCTGCCGATGCAGGGGACACAGGTTCGTGCCCCGGTCCAGGAAGATCCCACATGCCGTGGAACGGCTGGGCCTGTGAGCCATGGCTGCTGGGCCTGCACATCCGGAGCCTGTGCTCCACAACAGGAGAGGCCACAGCAGTGAGAGGTCCGTGTACCGCAAAAAAAAAAAAAAAAAAAAAAAAGAGTATATAGTTCTATTTTTAATGAGAAAATTATATAATTAGAAACTCTATCTGTTCAAGAAAGTCACAGCCCCAAATTTTGGGGTATTGATTGATTGTAAGATAATAAAAGATGTTTGACTTTGACATTTAGATTATGTCTCTTTAAGAGAAATATATTTAGTTCAAAAAACTGTACTTGCTTTTCTACAGAACCAATGACTACATACTGCATTCTATACTCTACAGAACTCATTATTTTTATAATAATAATATTTCAAATACTAATCACAGCAATTTTCAGAATTAATCTAGATACAAAGTATAGAAAACTAAATTATTCTATATAAATATACATAAATTTTATTATACTATGTTATTATATTATATATACTATTATTATATAGTATAAAATTAGATAAAAGAAAAGAAGGAAGGAAGGAAGGGAGGGAGGAAGGAAGGAAGGAAGGAAGGGAGGAAGGAAGGGAGGGAGGGAGGAAGGACGGAAAATAGAAACAGCTAACAAAAGTTGGGAGGAGTACAAGAAAGAGGCATGGGGAAAAAGAGTATCAACATCTTCTCATGTGTACATGAGTTATATATAATACCAAAAAGCTATGGATTAAGAAATAAAATGTTAAGAATAGGATTAGAGCTTTAGAGGTAACCCATATAACTAAAGATAAAAATATAATTCACAAACTTTGAAGGAGTTTAAAAAGAAGAAAATATTAGTGAGATCAATTCTTTGTCTTTCTTAATGAGAAACCAATAGAAGCCACTTATGATTGACAGATTAGTAGAATTGAGAGTTTAGTACTTAGTGTTACTAAGGTGGAAAGCAGTGGAAAGAGTTGATAGGAAAACTCACTTTTAATGTTATGTCTTTCTGTACTTTCAAATATTTCTTTTTAAAGTACAGTTACATATGTAGGGGACATATTTTCAAGCCAAGGAAGGAAGCTACATGGAGAAGATGGCAACCAATCTTGTGGAATCCTCTGTTCATTAGCAGCAGAATCATATATTGACAATTCACTGTTCCTTTGCAGAATACTGTCAATTTTAGCATATATATTTTGTTGTTTACATGATGTAGCTTGATAAAGGCACCCTAAAATGTCCCATATCCTCAAAGATAGCTTGTATACAGTATACAGAAAGTACATAGTAAGTATGGATCAAATATTTTATTTCTCCATTACTTATTGCTGCATAAAGTATTTCTAAAACACAAGCTTCCTACTTTATGTTATAGAGGTTTAATACACACATACACACACACACACACACACATGCACACACATACTGAGTTTCCTTAAAATGATAGCCCTATCACCTGCACCATGGAATTACACCCAAGAAGAAAAAGGAAAAAACTAAGCCATGTTTTATTTTGATATGTGCTGCTTTGGTATTTAGCCATTTGGAATTTATCCTACATGATTTAAAACAAAGAACAAATCATAAGTATTTGGGATCATAACAGACAAAGGAGTTGAAACAAATGTAAGTTGAATATCTAATCACAAGAGAATGGTTAAAAATGAACATTGTGAAACAGATGCACATTATATAAGACTGACATATTTTTAGACTTAAACATTACATGTCATGCTGTTTAGAAGGAACTTTTTAACTGTATTAAAAATGCTAGAAACATGTATGTAATTTGTAATATCAGGAGTCAAAAAACCAAGGTAAGGAGGATGGCCTTGGACTGACTATTACACTAAGATATTTAGTCATTTCACAGTTGCTTTTTGTTATGTTTAACCCTCAATATAACGTTTAACTTTCAAACACCTTCTCTACAAAATTTTAAGTTCCCAGACAGCAAGTAGTAATATCATATTCATTTCCATAACAACCTCAACATCTAGCAGACATGTACATAAAATACAGTTAATAAATATTTATTAAATAATTCACTGAGTTCCATACTATGTGGGTAGTATGGGTAGTATAGGAAATATAATAGGAAAATTAAGCCATTTATCAAGAAATTTGATAAAAATTAGAAAAACAGAGAAATCACGTACATGAAAATATTTCTAAGAGAAAAATATGAGCAAGAATGGCCAGGTACCATCATCAAAAAATGTACAAACAATAAATGCTGGAGAGGGTGTGGAGAAAAGGGAACCCTCTTGCACTGTTGGTGGGAATGTGAATTGATACAGTCACTATGGAGAACAGTATGGAGGTTCCTCAAAAAACTAAAAATAGAACTACCATATGACCCAGCAAGCCCACTGCTGGGCATATACCCTGAGAAAACCAAAATTCAAAAAGAGTCATGTACCACAATGTTCACTGAAGCTCTATTTACAATAGCCAGGACATGGAAGCAACCTAAGTGTCCATCAAGAGATGAATGGTAAAGAAGATGTGGTACATATACACAATGGAACATTATTCAGCCATAAAAAGAAATGAAATTGAGTTATTTGTAGCGAGGTGGATGAAACTTGAATCTGTCATACAGAGTGAAGTAAGTCAGAAAGAGAAAAACAAATATCATATGCTAACACATATATATGGAATCTAAAAAAAAAAAAAGTTCTGAAGAACCTAGGGGCAGGACAGGAATAAAGACGCAGACAGAGAATGGACTTGAGGACATGGGGAGGGGGAAGGGTAAGCTGGGACGAAGCGAGAGAGTAGCATGGACTTATATACACTACCAAATGTAAAATAGATAGCTAGTGGGAAGCAGCTGCATAGCACAGGGAGATCAGCTCAGGGCTTTGTGACCACCTAGAGGGGTGGGATAGGGAGGGTGGGAGGGAGACGCAAGAGGGAGGATATATGGGGATGTATGTATATGTATAACTGATTCACTTTGTTATAAAGCAGAAACTAACGCACCATTGTAAAGCAGTTATCCTCCAATAAAGATGTTAAAAAAATATATGATGTCCAGGTATATCTCACATTATATTTGAGTATGATAAGAACTTTACATTAGAGAAAAATAATTATAAAATGTGTTAAACTGAGGAGGAGCTTCAAGGTGGCGTAAGAGTAAGGTGCGGAGATCACCTTCCTCCCCACAAATACATCAGAAATACATCTACGTGTGGAATAACTCCTACAGAACACCTACTGAATGCTGGCAGAAGACCTCAGACCTCCCTAAAGGCAAGAAACTCCCCACGTACCTGGGTAGGGCAAAAGAAAAAAGAAAAAATAGAGACAAAAGAATAGGGATGGGACCTGCACCAGTAGGAGGGAGCTGTGAAGGAGGAAAGGTTTCCACACACTAGGAAGCCCCTTCGCAGGTGGAGACTGTGGGTAGCAGAGCGGGGGAAAGCTTCGGAGCCACGGAGGAGAGCGCAGCCACAGGGGTGCGGAGGGCAAAGCGGAGGATCCTCCCGCACGAGGATCAGTGCCTACTAGCACTTGCAAGTCCAAGAGGCTTGTCTGCTCACCCGCTGGGACGGGTGGGGGCTGGGAGCTGAGGCGAGGGCTTTGGAGGTCGGATCCCAGGGAGAGGACTGGGGTTGGCTGCATGAACACAGCCTGAAGGGGGCTAGTGCACCACAGACAACTGGGGGGGAGTCCGGAAAAAAGTCTGGAACTGCCTAAGAGGCAAGAGACTTTTTCTTGCCTCTTTGTTTCATGGGGGGTAAGGAGAGGGGATTAAGAGCGCCGCCTAAAGGAGCTCCAGAGACGGGCGTGAGCCGTGGCTATCAGCGAGGACATCAGAGAAGGGCATGAGACGCTAAGGCTGTTGCTGCCACCACCAAGAAGCCTGTGTGTGAGCACAGGTCACTATCGACACCTCCCCTCCCAGGAGCCTGTGCACCCCACAACTGCCAGGGTCCCGTGATCCAGGGACAACTTCCCCGGGAGAACGCACGGCGTGCCTCAGGCTGGTGCAACGTCATGCTGGCCTCTGCAGCTGCAGGCTTGCCCCACATCTGTACCCCTCCCTCCCCCCGGCCTGAGTGAGCCAGAGCCCCCAAATCAGCTGCTCCTTTAACCCCATCCTGTCTGAGCAAAGAACAGATGCCCTCAGGTGACCTACACACAGAGGCAGGTCCAAATCCAAAGCTGAATCCCAGGAGCTGTGCAAACAAAGAAGAGGAAGGAAAATCTCTAACAGTAGCCTCAGGAGCAGCAGATTAAACCTCCACAACCAACTTGATGTACCCTGCATGTGTGGAATACCTGAATAGACAATGAATCATCCCAAATTGAGGGGGTGGACTTTGGGAGCAATGATGTACATATATTTTTCCTTTTTCTCTTCTTGCGAGTGTGTATGTGTATGCTTCTGTATATGATTTTGTCTGTACAGCTTTGCTTTTACCATTTGTCCTAGTGTTCTGTGTGTCCTTTCTTTTTGTTTGTTTTTATACTATAGTTTTTAGCCCTTGTTATCATTGGTGGATTTGTTTTTTGGTTTGGTTGCTCTCTCTTTTTTTCTTCTTTTTTATTAGGTGCTTAATTTTTTTATTTTTAATAATTATTTTTTATTTTAAAAACTTTATTTTATTTATTGTTTCTTTCTTTCTCTTTCTTTCTTTCTTTCTTTCTTCCTTTCTTCCTTTCTCCCTTTTATTCTGAGCCGTGTGGATGACAGGGAATTTGTGCTCTGGCTGGGGGTCAGGCCTGTGCCTCTGAGGTGGGAGAGCCGAGTTCAGGTTATTGGTCCACCAGAGACCTCCCAGCTCCACATAATATAAAATGGCAAAAAGCCCCCAGAGATCTCTATCTCAATGCCAAGATGCAGCTCCACTCAATAACCAGCAAGCTAGGGTGTTTGGACACCCTATGCCAAACAACTAGCAAGACAGGAACACAACCCCATCCATTACCACAGAGGCGGCCTAAAATCATAACAAGGTCACAGACACCCCAAAACACACCACCGGATGCAGACCTGCCCATCAGAAAGACAAGATCCAGCCTCATCCACCAGAACACAGGCACTACTCCCCTCCACCAGGAAGCCTACACAACCCACTGAACCAACCTTAGCCACTGGGGAAAGACACCATAAACAACAGGAACTATGAACCTGCAGCCTGCGAAAAGGAGACCCCAAACACAGTAAGTTAAGGAAAATGAGAAAACAGAGAAACAAACAGCAGATAAAGGAGAAAAGTAAAAACCAACCACACCAAACAAATGAAGAGGAAATATGCAGTCTACCTGAAAAAGAATTCAGAATAATGATAGTAAAGATGATCCAAAATCGTGGAAATAGAATGGAGAAAATACAAGAAACATTTACCAAGAACCTAGAAGAATTAAAGAGCAAACAAACAATGATGAACATCACAATAAATGAAATTAAAAATTCTCTAGAAGGAATCAATAGCAGAATAACTGAGGCAGAAGAACGGATAAGTGACCTGCAAGATAAAATAGTAGAAATAACTACTGCAGAGCAGAATAAAGAAAAAAGAATGAAAAGAACTGAGAACAGTCTCAGAGACCTCTGGGACAACATTAAACACACCGACATTCAAATTATAGGGGTCCCAGAAGAAGAAGAGAAAAAGAAAGGGACTGAGAAAATATTTGAAGAGATTATAGTTGAAAACTTCCCTAATATGAGAAAGGAAATAGTTAATCAAGTCCAGGAAGCACAGAGAGTCCCATACAGGATAACTCCAAGGAGAAACACAACAAGACACGTATTAATCAATCAAAAATTAAATACAAAGAAAAAATATTAAAAGCAGCAAGGGAAAACCAACAAATAACATCCAAGGGAATCCCCATAAGGTTAACAGCTGATCTTTCGGCAGAAACTCTGCAAGCCAGAAGGGAGTGGCAGGACATATTTAAAGCGATGAAAGGGAAAAATCTACAACCAAGATTACTCTACCCATCAAGGATCTCATTCAGATTCAGCAGAGAAATTAAAACATTTACAGACAAGCAACAGCTAAGAGAATTCAGGACTACCAAACCAGCTTTACAACAAATGCTAAAGGAACTTCTCTAAGCAGGAAACACAAGAGAAGGGAAAGACCTACAATAACACACCCAAAACAATTAAGAAAATGGTAATAGGAACATACATATCAATAATTACCTTAAATGTAAATGGATTAAATGCTCCAACCAAAAGACATAGCCTGGCAGAATGGATACAAAAACAAGACCCATATATATGCTGTCTACAAGACACCCACTTCAGACCCAGGGACACATAAAGACTGAAAGTGAGGAGATGAAAAAAGATATTCCATGCAAATGGAAATCAAAAGAAACCTGGAGTAACAATTCTCATATCAGATCAAATAGACTTTAAAACAAAGACTATTAGAAGAGACAAAGAAGGACACTATATAATGATCAAGCGATCAATCCAAGAAGAAGATATAACAATTGTAAATATTTATGCACCCAACATAGGAGCACCTCAATACCTAAGGCAAATGCTAACAGCTATAAAAGGGGAAATCAACAGTAACACAATAATAGTAGGGGACATTAACACTCCACTTTAACCAATGGACAGATCATACAAAATGAAAATAAATATGGAAATATAATCTTTAAAAAATTCATTAAACAAATGGACTTAATTGATATTTATAGGACAGTCCATCCGAAAACAACAGAATAAACTTTCTTCTCAAGTGCTCATAGAATATTCTCCAGGATAGATCATATCTTGGGTCACAAATCAAGAGTTGGTAAATTAAAAAAAATTGGAATCTTATCAAGTATCTTTTCTGACCACAATGTTATGAGACTAGATATCAATTAGAAGAAAAAATCTGTAAAAAATATAAACACATGGAGGCTAAACAATACACTACTTAATAACCAACAGAGCACTGAAGAACTCAAAGGGGAAATCAAAAAATACCTAGAAACAAATGACAATGAAAGCATGATGACTCAAAACCTATGGGATGAAGCAAAAGCAATTCTAAGAGGGAAGTTTATAGCAATACAATCCTACCTCAAGAAACAAGAAACATCTCAAATAAACAATCCAAACTTACATCTAAAGCAATTAGAGAAAGAAGAACAAAAAAACTCCAAAGTGAGCAGAAGGAAAGAAATAATAAAGATCAGATCAGAAATAAATGAAAAAGAAATGAAGGAAACAATATCAAAGTTCAGTAAAACTGAAAGCTGGTTCTTTGAGAAGATAAACAATTGATAAAACATTAGACAGACTCATCAAGAAAAAAAGGGCAAAAACTCAAATGAATAGAATTAGAAATGTAAAAGGAGAAGTAACAACTGACATTGCAGAAATACAAAGGATCATGAGAGATTACTACAAGCAACTGTATGCCAATAAAATGAACAACCTGGAAGAAATGGACAAATTTTTAGAAAAGCACAACCTTCCGAGACTGAACCAGGAAGAAACAGAAAATATAAACAGAGCAATCACAAGCTGAAATTGAAACTGTGATTAAAAATCTTGCAAAAAACAAAAGCTCAGGATCAGATGGCTTCACAGGTGAATTCTACCAAACATTTAGAGAAGAGCTAACACCTATCCTTTTCAAAATCTTCCAAAATATACCAGAGGGTGGAACTCTGCCAAATCATTCTACGAGGCCACCATCACCCTGATACCAAAACCAGACAAAGATGTCACAAAAAAAGAAAACTACAGACCACTATCACTGATGAACATAGATGCAAAAATCCTCAACAAAATACTAGCACACAGAATCCAACAGCACATTAAAATGACCATACACCATGATCAAGTGGGGTTTATCCCAGGAATTCAAGGATTCTTCAATATACACAAATCAATCAATGTGATACACCATATTAACAAACTGAAGAATAAAAACCCTGCGATCATCTCAATAGATGCAGAAAAAGCTTTCAACAAAATTCAACACACATGTATGATAAAAACCCTCCAGAAAGTGGGTAGAGAGGGAACTTATGTCAACATAATAAATGACATATATGACAAATCCACAGCCAACACTATCCTCAGTGGTGAAAAACTGAAACCATTTCCACTAAGATCAGGAACAAGACATGGTTGCCCACTCTCAAAACTATTATTCAACATTGTTTTGGAAGTTCTAGCCACAGCAATCAGAGAAGGAAAAGAAATAAAAGGAATCTAAATAGGAAAAGAAAAAGTAAAGCAGTCACTGTTTGCAGATGACATGATACTATACATAGAGAATCCTAAAGATACAAGCAGAAAACAACTAGAGCTAATCAATGAATTTGGTAAAGTAGCAGGATACAAAATTAATGCAAAGAAATCGCTTGCATTCCTATACACTAATGATGAAAAATCTGAAAGAGAAATTAAGGAAACACTCCCATTTACCATTGCAACAAAAAGAATAAAATACCTAGGAATAAACCTACCTAAGGAGACAAAAGACTTCTACGTAGAAAACTATAAGACACTGATAAAAGAAATTAAAGATGGTACAAACAGATGGAGAGATATACCATGTTCTTGGATTGGAAGAATAAACATTGTGAAAATGACTCTACTACCCAAAGCAATCTACAGATTCAATGCAATCCCTTTCAAACTACCAATGGAATTGTTCACAGAACTAGAGCAAAACATTTCACAATTTGTATGGAAACACAAAAGACCCCGAATAGCCAAAGCAATCTTGAGAAAGAAAAATGGAGCTGGAGGAATCAGGTGCCCTGACTTCAGACTATACTACAAAGCTACAGTAATCAAGACAGTATGGTACTGGCATGAAAACAGAAATACAGATCAGTGGAACAGGATAGAAAGCCCAGAGATAAACCCACCCACATATGGTCACGTTATTTTTGATAAATGAGGCAAGGATATACAGTGGAGAAAGACTGCCTCTTCAATAACTGCTGCTCAGAATACTAGACAGCTACATGTAAAAGAATGAAATTAGAACACTGCCTAACACCATACACAAAAATAAACTCAAAATGGATTAAAGACCTAAATGTAAGGCCAGACACTGTAAAACTCTTAGAGGAGAACATACGCAGAACACTCTATGACATAAATCACAGCAAGATCCTTTTTGATCCACCTCCTAGAGAAATGGAAATAAGAACAAAAATAAACAAATGGGACCTAATGAAACTGCAAAGCTTTTGCACAGCAAAAGAAACCATAAACAAGACCAAAAGACAACCCTCAGAATGGGAGAAAATATTTGCAAATGAAGCAACTGACAAAGGATTAATCTCCAAAACATACAAGTAACTCATGCAGCTCAATATCAAAACAAACAAACAAACAAACAAACAACAACCCAATCCAAAAATGGGCAAAAGACCTAAATAGACATTTCTCCAAAGAAGATATACAGATTGCCAACAAACACATGAAAGAATCCTCAACATCATTAATCATTAGAGAAATGCAAATCAAAACTACAATGAGATATCATCTCACACCAGTCAGAATGGCCATCATCAAAAAATGTAGAAACAATAAATGCTGGAGAGGGTGTGGAGAAAAGGGAAACCTCTTGCACTGCTGGTGGGAATGTAAATTGATACAGCCATTATGGAGAACAGTATGGAGGGTCCTTAAAAAACTACAAATAGAACTACCATATGACCCAGAATCCCACTACTGGGCATATACCCTGAGAAAACCATAATTCAAAAAGAGTCATGTACCCCAATGTTCATTGCAGCTCTATTTACAGTAGCCAGGACATGGAAGCAACCTAAGTGTCCATCGACAGATGAATGGATAAAGAAGATGTGGCCCATATATACAATGGAATATTACTCAGCCATAAAAAGAAATGAAACTCAGTTATTTGTAGTGAGGTGGATAGACCTATAATCTGGCATATAGAGTGAAGTAAGTCAGAAAGAGAAAAACAAATACCGTATGCTAACACATATATATGGAATCTAAAAAAAAAAAAAGTTTATGAAGAACCTAGGAGCAGGACAGGAATAAAGATGCAGACCTACTAGAGAATGGACTTGAGGATACGGGGAGGGGGAAGGGTAAGCTGGGACGAAGTGAGAGAGTGGCATGGACATATATACACTACCAAATGTAAAATAGATAGCTAGTGGGAAGCAGCCACATAGCACAGGGAGATCAGCTAGGTAGTTTGTGACCACCTAGAGGGGTGGGATAGGGAGGGTGGGAGGGAGAGGCAAGAGGGAGGGGATATGGGGATATATGTATACATACAGCTGATTCACTTTGTTATAAAGCAGAAGCTAACACACCATTGTAAAGCAATTATACTCCAATAAAGATGTTAAAAAATAAAAATAAATAAAATGTGTTAAACTGATTAAGAGTTTTAGACACTGGGGGACTAACCCATACCTTAAAGGTGAGAAGAATTAGTTATGAGGTTGTTGGGGTGCGGGGCGAGCTCATCTCAGAGCAGAGCCCTAGAGGCACGAACAAGTATCTGTTATTGGTTGGGGGGTTCTATGTTAGAAAATAATGAGAAATCGTTTTTAAGACAAAGTTTGTAACAATTTTCTAATTTTTTCCTTATTAAATAGAAGACATTTTCTGCATGCAGACTGAGATTTCATGGATTCTCATGAACTTTGGTTTTGTACTTGTTATTGGTCTGGGGAAGGGTTGGTGCTTATTGCAGCATAAATACTGTTTCTTCAATATTTAGCACATCTAAACAATATGTTCATAAGTATACATTTTCTTTGATTATTTTGAATTATTAAAATCACCTCAAATTTGGGGAAAAAGAATTTTTGACGTATTTATTCTGCAGAGGAAACATATGCTAGGACTTAAGGCCTAGACAGTTTATCGGACAACTTGAGTTAAAAATTCCAGTCACTTACTGTGTGCCCTGTGATTAATAACCTATTTGTGCCTCAGTTTCTTAATCTTTGTAAAATAAGAATAATGATATTCAACTCAAGAGGCTGTAGCGAGGTTTGAATGATTTAATATATGTAATGTACTTAGAACACTGACTGCCATGTAAAATAAGCATATCACAAGTATAAGCTATTATATTTATTTGAAAATAATAATTGCACATGGATAAAAAAAGAAGTTAAGCAATCAAAAAGATATATATTAAAAAATAACCGTCCCATCTCTGACTGTGTTCCTTCTCCCAGAGGCAACCACTATTTCCATACCCCTACATATTTGCATTTCTTCTAAGAACTAGATAGCTCTTTACACTTTTTAAGTCTTCTTTTTATGTCTCTCAGAACATGCTAACTTCTAGTTATGTAGATCTTGAATGTTTCTCTTTAGGTTTACTTTTTGGTGTTATATCTTTGTGTTAATATTAAAAATGACAACTAGTCACTCGATTTTCTAACCCAATATATCCTTAGTATGTGAGAAATCTACTGACTTCTGTATACTAATTTTATGACCAGACTGACCAGCCAATGTACTGAATTCTCCTAATGTTTGTGACATGTTCAATTATCCTATATTATTTTTATATTTGGATAGTGTTTTAGCCCCAACTAAAATTCTATTCAGATCCCTAGGCTTCCTAATCATCGTCACTCCATCTGTGGCTGTCTGGATTGATGGTCTCCAAAGTGGATATATCATGCAATTAAGATATGGAAAAATATCAGATCTTGTAATAACATTTTTTTAATCTAGGAAACAGAACGAAATTATGTTTTCTAGACATCAACACCGTTCCAAAAGAGAGAGGCTCATTGCTATATTCCAGCCTGAGGAAAGAATGAGATTCTACAACGTGGTTGAAAGAGATGGTCTTACACAGTTGTTTGCCTTCAGCATATTGTAACAAATTGCAGTTTTCATACTGCAAGACAAAAAGAGTGGGGTTTATTTTCATAAAAGCAATCCATTTAAAAAGTAGAATCTTTAAAGCATTCTTGAATGAAGAATGCCATGAAACATGAAGATAAGCATGAAATCTTCACTGGTTATCTTATAAGAAAGGTCTTAGAAGAGATGTGTGCTTACTTTTTATAAAAAGGCAAGTTTTTAATAATGACAAATGATTCCAGCAGTATGATAACTAGCTGGCTTTTTTGTCAAATATAAACAGACTCATTATATCCCTTTAAATAAAGGTGTTTTATACCAGTGGTTGAGAAACTTCATTTCAAAGGAAACGTATAATGAAAATGAATTATAAAAATAGATATTTAGAGATGATTTGTCATTCTGGATTTCTGTGGCTAAGGTGATTCTGTCCACTTAAAAAGAAAAAAAATCTTGGAAAGAATTTTCTAACATGTTTTGAAATCTCCCAAATGAAGAATCTCAGCAATGTTGAAGCTATCCATTAAAAATATTAAAATGACACACAATTCAACTAAATGCAAAAATAATTGTCATCAGACAGATGGAAATTTACTATCAACATTCAAATGAAAATATTTGCTTATTTTGGGGAGTGGAATTTAAAAATCGCTATAATGATTTCATAAATGTATTTCCTTCATAATAACTCTGTGAGGTATTATTTCCAGCTCTGTTAACAATTAAAATCAACTATCAAAATAAACTGAATGTAGAGCCAGTCTTTAGAAACTGCTATACCACCAAGAGTTTAACCAAGATTTCCAAAAATAAGGAATCATATCCAATTACATATCATTTAATAAAATATTATAATTAATACCATTACTAGAAACAAAATATATTTGCCTTATTAATAAATAAATAAAATATTAACATATTTTTATCTTCTCTCATCCTTCTTAATACTCTCTATGTATATTTTGAATATATATATTGAGTATAGAAGCAGATACATAATTTACACATAAATGCATATGTATTAAGGATGCTTCCTCAAACATTTTACTGATAGAAGAGAGAAATATAAAAATTTAAACTGAGCGTAAGGCACCACTCAATGTAATACTTCTATAATGGGACCCCAGTGGCTCAAAGAACGAACATCTCTTTCCAAGGGCCTAACTTACTGTCAATTAACTCACTTGCTTAGAGAAGAATATAGCTTATCTATTGGTAGGCTAAGATAACATTGTGCTTTATGTGCACAAGCTCAGATTCTGAAGAAAATAAACAGAACAGAAAGCAGGTTTTCTTACATTTTTGGTTTGATAATTTATTTATTAGGTATTTATTCAGGTTCTGAAATATTTGACCACTGAGTGGAAAAGAATATTTTAGATCAGAAAACAAAGAAAATTATATATTTAAAATTTATATATATTTTGAAAAATATCTGAGATTAAAAGATAAAACTTTGTGCTAAAATAAAATTTTATATATGTAAAATTCCAAAGGACAATGACAATAATACATCTACTTTGCTCCCTGGGGTGTCTCAGCAGACCTTAATAGAACATTCCATGGTATTTCAAGATCACTTAATAAGAAAATACTGTATTAATTAAGAATTTATTTTTCCAATAGATGTGGATATGCAATGGAAGAATTCCACAAACAGCATCAGAAAAAGAGACATTTTTCTCAATATTTTATAACTACAGATAGTGAAATTCTCAAAATGTAACTTTTTAGCAGTAGCAGGTTATATTCATGATATACATATCATTTATGTTTATAAGCTCATCAATTTCTTCTCTTTCCTCTTAGACTATAAGGCTCCTGAGAGCAAGAAGTTAATTTTTACATGTTGGGTAGCTCTCTACAGAACTGAGATTTGCTTCAAAATCTTTACTGGTTAACCTCTATTCCCCCTATTCTTTTGGCCAGTTGTGTACCAAATAAAGAATTAAAATACAGTACTTTGGAGTACCAAATTTAAGAAAGTAAGGATTTCTTGGTGACAAAGTTCCAAATCAGGACTATTATAATACAGTTGTTACCTCAAATATTTATGATATTATTTGTAGTTCTGTTTAGTGTTCAAAACACTTTAAAAAATGTACTTATGTGCAGCTCAATTTCTTTGGGGCTTCATAAATTTCCTGGCAGGAAAGATGTATTCCAATCCTCTGCCCACATTGTCAGAATTGGGTTCAGAATTCAAGCTCTCTCCTTATACTATATCCAATAGCAAGAGGTATCCACGGCTGAGATGCAGGTAGATGCTCCCTGATTTCTGCTCTGCTAGCTGTGAAGTCGGCTAATACCTATCTCATGGCGGGTATCCAGAGGATTAAAAAAATAGATTTTTATAAAGCTCTTTGGAGATCCTTGGATAAAAGGGGCTGCCGAGGCATACAGCATTCTTATCTCCCCAGTTGCCACGGAGCCTGCAATTTCCCATGGCATGTTGCATCAACCCAAGAAAAAGCAAGGGTGAGCTGTGGAAAATAGGAGGATTGGCAACTGGAAGGGACAGATAGCACTAGCCCACGTGAACCACACGGGCTGCCTCCTGGGATGCTAGAAGATAGTCAGGATTGTAATTAATGGATAGGGATGTTGAGTCTCTTTCTGGGATAACTGTGGCATTGCAAATTAGGGAAATTACACAGTTTGTATTCTGTAATTTTGTTTGACTAAAAAAATTAACTAATAAAATAGCCTCTAGGAAAACTCAAAGGAAGCATAACATCAAAATGTGTAATGTGAACAGCTTAGCATTGAACTTGAAAGGTATCCTACAGTTAACTATTTCATTTATAGGCCAGGAATTTCTACCAGTCTAGTTAAGTACGGGTTCTTTATAAAGATCATGCTGGTTTTTGCCTATGGATAAAGATGTTGAACAAGGCATTGCTAGAGGGAGAAAAGTCCTTAACTTATGCTGTACATTGTTTTAAGTGTCAAAATATATGCTATACTATGAATTGCTTTAATTCAAATAAGCGCTATGTTGGCTTCTAAAAGCTATTAATTTCAACTGACTCATTTTATAAATACCACCTCTGAAAAGCATATATTTCTCTTCCCTGCAAAAAACTAATTAAGTATTCCATATTGCTATTATATGACATAATGACACTAATTTCTTATCTGTGTGTGGGTGGGGAAGTAAGGCGATAGAAGGAATAATCCTTATTTCTTTTTCTCTGATGGTGCTGGAAATCACTGAAAGAAAGTAAAATGTAGGGACTAAATAAAAATATGGGAGTCGAGAGGGAAAATCAATAAATATCTAAATTATTAAAGAAAAGCTACTACCGAGTGTCTTACTGTCATGCATCATACCCCGGATCTGAAAGCAGACAGGTGAATTGTCTCCAGCCTGCATTGGTTTGGACACTCTTTCCAGCACGCTCATTAGCAGCTCCAAGTCTAGGCTCCCTGTTAGTAGAAAGGCAGGGATCACAGCAGGGAAGTTATATCTCAGGCTTCTCACATTCCTGCTCTATCTTAGCAAAGCTTTACAAAGCCTTTTCTGGCAGCTCATTAGTAGGTGCACTGATGCATAAGAGACAGTCATTAGAAGTGTTTTTCAACATTGGCTTTTGATCAGGTGACTAGTAGCATTGTGGAGACATTTACGTACATTGTTTTCCATAAGAGATTCTGTTGCTATATTGAGAATGACATACATAAAAATGTTGAAAACTAGCTTGACCTTTCTATGACAAAAAGGGAGAAGAAAAAGAAACTCCATTAGTTCCCTGAATCTTGCCTTTATACTGTCAACTATGACGTAAGAGATGCGTGGACTGCTCCCTCAGCAACTGCTCTCCTTTAGCTTTAAAAATCTAAGCCAAGTTCAAATCTATCGTTTGATTTAGGGTTATGACAAAAGGAACACTAGTGTGAGCAAATACAAATGAAATATCATAAGCTTTTTAGGGTCTCTTCTAATGCTAGGCATTTGTTTTTTCACCATAAAGGCTGACTTTCCAAATAAGGGCAATATCCATCATTCACAGCCTAATAAAGCACTGTAAAAAGTTAGCAGACAAAATTCAGATGGCTCATTAATCTCTAAAGAGAGCTTCCATTGTAAAAATTTGTTAAGGCTACAGGGATAATTTCTTTTAATAAGTAAAAGCATAAGACACTGCGTGTGAAGAAAGCATATGTGGTCAGGTGAACCCCCGCTATAAAATAAGATTGAATTTGTCATTCCTTTAAGAGTCCATTGTCTATAAAATAAAGCAGGTTATTATAGGTAATTGAATTTTCGCTAATAAATTTTCTTTGATAATTATCTTTCACTACTGATATTCTCTCTTTTTTCCCCCAAAACATTGACTTTGTCAAGTTTTAGTTTGGTGAGAATTTTTATTTCATCAGTTCACAGAGTACACATTTAGCCTGTGGTCCCTTCTGAACAGAAGAAAATCATGTGAAGCACATACCCTAACATGTAACTCAAAAGGATGAGAAGCTTTCTTTGTCAAACTTTACTGAAACAAAGTGCATCAGCTTAATCAGGTCTGTTCTTGGCAAGGCAGGAACATGACATGCCAATTACATAAACTTTCAACTAAGTGAAGACTCCTGCTGACTAATTCAGTGTTGATTGTTTTCCGCTACTTGGCTTTGACTGCTTGTTAAGACTTAAAAAAAAATAGGTGGGGGGAGATGGGAGAGGGGGTAAAAATTGTAGGAATTCTCTCCTTCCATCAAACATTCTTATGATTGCCAGCAATTAGTTAAGCTTCTTGGAGGTAAAATGACAAGATGGAACTTGACCAAATACAATGTGTGGAACTCACAGGCATCTGCCCCAGCTGAAAGACATTACAATGTTTGTTAACCTTACGGGTCATTCCTGATTCACTTCTGCAGACAGAAAACAAGATTTATATAACACAGATCAATACTGCCCTAAGACTTTCGCCATTGAGGATGCTAGATTGAGGCACTTCTCTTTATCAGTTTACCATGACACTAATGTATTTTGCCTGTTTTGCCTGGGCAGTGATGAATCTGTTGGCAAGAAAAAACAAATACGTTTTGTTGTTGAGAGACATGTTGTCCATGATTTGTCTCAGCAGACATGCCAACTTGCTGGCCAATTCATTTCCTATTTAATTTAAGTGACATATCTGTCTTCCCCTTTCAGGTATGTCTTTTGTCTACTGCACAACCATACTGGCAGTGCTCTGAGAGAGCTTGCAGTAGATCTCTGAAAGGAGATTGACACAGTAGAACCAGGAACCCAATCTATAATTTTCAGAAGAATCTCTCTGAAATATAGAGCCACTGTCTAACCCAGTGTCTGGCATGAAACTTACTATTTACCCAATTTCTGGCATTTTAGCATTTTAGCAGCATTTTATAAATAGTTCATGAATTTGATGCTACATCCAAAACATAAATATATAGCAAATGTCCTTTTAAAATCAGAGCTTATGCAGAAATATTTTGTTTACTTTGTGAGGTCAAGCAAGTATTGTTTAATTATGAAATATATGTGGCATAATATGACAATATTTTATTTTGATGTGTTACATGTGGGTACAGTTCCTAATTTCTTCATTACCTCAATTAGTTTTACTCAATACTCTCACCTTTAAGGCACTGGATAATATTTAAATAGGAGAGAAACAAAACACAAGGTGATTCATTTTAACAGCAATGCTTATATAGTTTAATTTTAAATGAAGCTACTTTTTAAAGGAAGATAACACACTCTATCATGAGACACACATGACACCTAAGTAAATATTAATAGAAAAGTCAAGGAAGAAATGACTTTACATTTCAATTCATGACAAAGCCGATGCTCTAGGAAAAATGTGTTGAGTGGTGAAACCATAGCATAGGAATACCTCAAACTCTGACAGTCCTTAAGCAATGGAACAGTTAATATAGCACAGCACAGTCCACAAATGTGCCAGCTAAATCTCTATGTCAGAACACATTAATTATCAGTCAGTTTACCTTTCTCCTTCATAACATTTTTGATTAAAATTTCACACATTACAATGATATGTGTCTTTTCTATAAGCTGTGAAATTTGCTCAGCCATCAATGGGTTTGGATTTTGTTCCTAAGAAGCTTGTAGTACATAAAAAGTTGACTTATGATCTCTGAATAGTGAAATCAAGGAGTTTCTTTTGGATAGACATAGAATTTTATAACAGCAGTGGTGTCGCAGAGCAAAACATTCATTAGTAATATTGTACCCCCAAAAGCAGTAACTTCTCTCTTAATATGTTGGCTCAAAATTTATAACTGCAAGCCTTAATTAAGCTGTAGATTATGTTTTGAAAGGTATAGTCAATGTAATGAATCCCTGAAGATGAAAAATAAACAATAAAAGATAATCAAAACATTTATCTATTTAATGGATTTATATAGTTGTGTTGTAAATGTTATTTAACAGATGTGCAAAGATTAATAGAATAATGCAATGATAATTGTAAAAACATTCTAATCATTACTATCTAAACTGACATGCAATACTGCTGTGTTAACTCTTACAACTATGGAATACATGTTTATAGGACTATCAGTTTGAAATCCAATTATTTTTAAGGGTGAAGCACACTGTAGTTTTAGATTCAATACTTTTTCCGATTGGTTATGTAACACTGACTATTCTCTACTTAAAAATAAAAGATGTAATAAAATAAACTTGAGCCAAGATTTCTCTAGTGTTCTATCATTTACCAAGTCTGCAGATGTCAGCTGCATCAATCATGTTCTGGAATGACTCTTCTTGAGAGATTCTGTTTTTAATAATAATTTAGAAATCTGAAACATGAGTGTGCATGTGTGTGTTCATATATACACGTACATAAGCACATATCCAGCTACCATCCCACCTACACAGACACACATAAAGTTTCAGCTCCCCTGGAATTGCTAAAAAAAATTCAAAGATTAATATGTTTTATACCAAACTTTTCTCTTATTGAAACAAATTTGTTATTGATTAAACTCCTCAACTCCTTTATTATATGAGAAATAAATTGAAATATAAACACAACATTTCAACTTTTCTATTGAGTTTAAAAGTTATATGGATTTGAATGTCACTCCTCTTGGACATGAATCCCCATCTTTCCATCATAAAAAGAACACTCTTTTTGATAGAGGAGCTATTTGGAACCTAATCAGTTTTTTGAATTTTAACAATAGTTTTTGCAAAACTCAGTAGTTTATTTTTTTAATGGAAAAATTTTCAAAGGGAGAATAGTCAACGTTTAGAAATGATGCAAAGTATAATGGTCAAATTTAGAAAAAACCCCCAAAGTTTTGGCTAAATGGTAGGTCACGAACTCAAAGACTTCCTAAATTATAGACTGTAAATACACTTTTAACATCCATGAATGACTGGAGTTGAACCATTAGTGAAATAGAACTGGTCACCTACCATAACACCTTGTCATTTATTGAATTTCTAGCAGTGGGAATCCACAGTAACATTCCCGAACCTGGACTAGGAATGAAACACTTAGGCTTCCTTCTCCTCAAGTCACTGCTCAGTTTCCCACTGAAGAAGTCCAGTTTCATTAATTACAAGGCATTCCAGTTAATCCTAATTCCAGGAAGGTCATTCCAGTTAATCTATAGCCTACCTACTGCAATTTAAACTCATCCTTTTATTCTTGTCATTGAAAGGGATGAACTACTAGTGACTGTGAACTTGAGGTAAAGTGGTAGGATGTCTGTCAGTCTTCCTTCTCTAAATTATTTAATCTGAATTCCCTTAACCTTTCCTCATTAGTCTGCTTTCAAATCCTCTGGTTATTTTCACTTTTTTTCTTCATATTGTCTTCAATTTTCTACATTTAGCTTAATGTGAGGATCTCAAATGCTAACACAGTCCCAAGTTGAATACCAAGGAACAAGCATCAAATTGGCCATGGAAATACTGAGTTTAAGTATATTAATAAGCAGTAAAACACAAAAGTAAATACAAATAAACCATTATATCCAATTTCCATATACTTTCCAAATAAAATAGAAAGTGATACTTATTTAAGAGCCAGTATTTATTAAGAATGTTGGAGGTCACCATACACAGAGATCACACCAGTACTTTTATCAAGCAACATAAACAAGATCAAGAATAAGTGATACTCTTTTCCAAGAAAATGATATATTTGAGTATCATTGAGATGGATTGAGAGAAAGAAGCTGTACATCCGCAAGACCTTTCTTTCTCTGTCTAGACAGCTTTAGAAAGGTATCATTTCCTGATCTTTGTAGAGGTCATTTGGGAGAAAAACATCCATTCTCACTGCTAACTTAGCTTTGCCCTCCTTGGGAAATGTACATAGGCTTCTGCTTTCCCTTACCCTCACCAAGTTTTGAAGGACCTGATTTCCAATGTCCTATTCCTAGAAATCCTGAATGCTTCTTCTGATAGCTCTGGCACCTGGAAGCTTGGATAATGTAACTCAGATCATCAATTTTAGATGCTCTAAAAACAGAAACAAGCAAGCTTTGGTCTAACAGAATTTTAAGAGACGAAACTGGTTCAAGGACTCTCGCATTAAACCAGAGGCATTCTCAGTTTATCCAAAAAGATCACTGTGGGCCAGGGATTTTAACACTTTAGAGTGCATCAGAATCACCTGGAAGGTTTGTTAAAACACACATTACTAAGTTCCAAGTCCAGAGCTTCTGATTCAGTAGGTCTGGGGGTGTGGCTCAAGAATTTCCCATTGCCCAGCAAAGGAAATCATCAACAAAATTAAAAAGTGACCTACAAAATGGGAGAAAATGTTTGTAAATTACATATCTGATAAGGATTAATATCTGAAATACATAAAGAATTCATATAACTCAATAGCAAGAAATCAAACTATGCAATTAAAAATGGGCAGAGGATCTGAATAGATGTCTTTCCAAAGAAGACATACAGTTGGCTAATAGGTTCATGAAGAGATTCTCAACATCACCAGTCATCAGGGAAATTCAAATCAAAACCATAATGAGATATCACCTCATACCTGTTTGAACAGCTATCATAAAAAAGGTAAGAAATAACAAGTGTTGGTGAGGATGTGGAGAAAACGGAAACTTTGTGCACTGTTGGTAGGAATGCAAATTGGTGTAGCCACTATGGAAAACAGTATGGAGGTTCCTCAAAAAGTTAAAAATAGAACTACCATATGATCCAGCAGTCCACTTCTGAATATTTATTCAAAGAAAACAAAAACACTAATTCAAAATTAGTTCACTGTAGCATTATTTACAATAGCCAAGACATGGAAACAAACTAAATGTACACTGATGGATGAATGGATAAAGAATATCTGAGAAATTTATCTATATATCTCCATAAACAAGAATGAAATCTTGCCTTCTATAACAACATGGATGAAACTTGAGGACGTTAGGCTAAGTGAAATAAGTCAGACAGGGAAAGATAAATACCATATGATCTCACTTATATGTGGAATCTAAAAACAAAACAAAGAAAGAAAAAAAACTGAGCTCATGGATATAAAGAACAGGTCAGTGGTTGTGTGAAGCGAGAGGTGGCAGGTGGACAAAATGGGTTGACGGGGGTCAAAAGGTGCAAATTTCCAGTTGTAAAATGTATAAATAATGGGAATAAAATGTACAGCATGGTGTCTATAGTTAATAATACTATATATTACAACATATATTACAATAATTACAATATATTACAATAATACAATAATACTGTATTGCATATTTCAAAGTAAACTAGAAATGGATCTTGAAAGTTCACATCACAAGAAAAATTTTGTAACTATGTATGGTAATGGATGTTAATTGGACTTACTGTGGTGATTATTCTGCAATATACACAAATATCAAATAAAAAGAGAATTTTCCCTTTTAAGAAGCTCTCAGATGATGTTACTGCATGTGGTTGAGGACCACACTTTGAGAAACACTTGTGTAAGCTATGCCTAAACAGAAATGGAACTTCCAGGGCTCCATGGAAAACCAACAAAAATACTGGGAATGAACTGAGTCCATCTCCTCTTTTATCATCTTAACCTGGCTTTAACCTATCCTTAGAAAATAACTGGAACTCTAAAGACAGAATTTTGTTTTCCTCAGGGCTATGTTTTTGTAGGCAAGCAGCAGTATAGGTTAGGATCTAGTTTTAGCTAATACAGTCAGGCCTCCCTGTCCTTGAATTCTGCATCCAAGGATTCAACCAATCGTGAAACAAAAATATTTTTTTAAAATTTCAGAAAGTTCCAAAAAGCAAAACTTGAATTTGTCATGCACTGGCAACTATTTACACAACATTTACATTATGTTTACAACAATTTACATAGCATTTACATTGTATTTGATATTACAAGTAATCTAGAGATGATTTAAAGTACAATATGCAGGAGGATGTGCATAGGTTATATGCAAATACCAGGCAGTGTTATATAAGGGATTTGAGCATCCCAATTTTGGTATCTGCAGGGGCCCTAAAATCAATCCCCCAAGGATACCAAGGGAAAAGGGATGACAGTACTACTTGCCCCTTTCATTGCCTCCTCGTCCCTAGATCTGTGTTATACTTTTATTCTCAGAGAACCACAGAGGAAGGTAGAACCCAGCAGCAGCAGCTCCCATAAATATGTACCTATGAGAACAACAAATCCTTTTCTGGCTCTCAAACTATTTTAGGTGACCAAGTAAGCATGACAGTTCTAGCATTTTCTCATGATATTTATTAAACTCTTCCTCTATTTTGTTAATTCTGTAAATTATGAAGGGTATAAAGATAAATTTTTTGGTCTTTAAAAATTTGTAGTTTTGGTGGAAGAAACTGAATAACTTCCACTTGTATCACTTTACTATTAAAAATTATTTTTGTATTATCAAACATGATCTTCAAGACATCTCTGTGAGGCAAGGATCGAATTTAAGTAATTACTAGGATTTGTACATTTTGATTTAGTTTCACCAACTAGGGTCTGAGACAAGGATATGAGTGCAAATAATTTATCTGGAAAGTCATCCAGAAGGTACTGTGAGGGAGTGAAGATGTGAGCCAGTAACAGGAGAAAAGCCAATAACCTAAAAGTACATAAATGAACAGGCTCCCACTAAAATCCATAACCTATGTAATAATTGGTCACGAAAAGATAACATTTTGTCAGCAAGGAGACATTTGTGTCCTGTATTACATGTATATATTATTTTACCATGACCAAGATCTTTAATATTTCATAAATGCCCCAATAATATTACTTTTGAAAATGAACTATTCTTTTCCCCTGCCAGTTTTTGCATCAAAGCTGACCAAGCTGCTCCTACTCTGGAATTTTAAACAAAATCTAATTAAATCAACAAAGTTCGCTGGATGGGGTTAGGCTGTTTCCTGAATGCACATGACTCTGCCGCTCTGCCTGTAAAGAGCTCCCAGCCTTGTTTTCAGCTGACTTTTTCTTAGGACTGGCCCTTGATCACTCTTAACGATCCCCAGCTGTATCAGTTCCCGGCCTGCTTTAACCCCAGCTGGCCTGGCCTCACATCTCTGCAGTGTCTGGAGGACAAATGAAGCCAAGCTGACCAGCACCTCCTTAATGTAGCCCTAGATAATAGGTGGTAATAGACATTTTAATCATTTCTTTTGTCCCTCTATATGTGCTATGAAAATTAATTACCTGTGCATTAAAAAAAATCAGGAATAAAAGATGTGGTGTGTTTGTCAATCTTGTTGCTACTATATCACTATTCCCAACCCCTCTCACCCACTTCGTTATTTTAAAGATGTTTACAAACCTGCCAGCATAGCGCAGAGACTATGGCTGAAAGGTTGTGGAAATCTGTTGAGAATTGGCCACAGATGTGGCCTACTTATTTCTAAAACTGACCCCTTCCCGGAGATACCTATTCATGAAAATCACAGACCATATTATTAGTAGGCCATATTAGTTTATTTTAAATTAAGAATAAGAAAGTATCAAAAATCAAGTGTTAGGCATGAAGACTGGCAGAGGGTAAGCTTGTCATACTCAGCTGTTAACTTCATTATCAGAAAGGAATCAGGACCCTCTGTCCTATATGCAGATATTAACAGACGTAAACTTAGCTGAAGGCTGGGAGGTTATATGCAGTCCAGAAACTATTAATAAATAAATAGCCAAAACTCACATAGACACACCTTGAATGTTATACATCCCAGCTAATGTCAATCAACTGCCTAACTTTGCTCAATTAGTTTATATTGCACTGACACACATTCTCCAGTGTAGGTTCTCATTAGGAATTGTCATTGTTGTTTTTAAGCTCCAATTATTTTTCTTAAAACAGCAACAGCAAAAAGGAAACAGACATGCTTGGTCACTATCCCAGCTCACTAGACAGTTTTGATCTGCCAGCAGCTTCATGAGTACCGTAATCAACCACGAAGTCAGTCTTTACGATTAGCTTTAGCCACAATACTAGAACATATTGATGGAAAAAGGAGAAACCACAGACTTGAAAAGAAATGTTTTAAAGTGGCATCCATTAATTTTCCTAAGAATTTTTGTCAGCATGGGCAATGGTAATATAATAAACAAAATTTTATTTTAAAAAATGTACCTGACAGATACATTTTACTTTTCTCTAGACAACTGAGGACAGATCTTCTGCAAAGTTGAAGATACATATGTGTTTGCTAAATTCAAATTTGACTTATATTTATGCTTTTATTCTACAGGGAGCCATACCCAGTGAGTGTGTGTCCGTGTGTGTATACACACATTTACACATGGATATGTACCTCTGTTATTGTATGATTATTATACTGGTTAAGCCTGAGTTCCAAGGTGTTACCTGTTTATAGTCACTTTGAAAAAACTTTAGAGAAAATCACACTTTGAACAATGTTTCCAGCTAGATACATACTTATTTTATAATGCTATGTGAATTTATTTTTGGTCCTTTGAGTTACGTGAAAGAAATATGGACCTATTAAATAATGTTATTTGAGTTTAATCATTCCACTGCCTTTTCTATGGAAACCAGCTTTTATTTCATGTACTTATGCTCTGAAGTTGATTCTGCACTTTGATATTTATGCCACAAAACTCCTCTGAGAAATGAACCAAAATCACCAAGAATAGAATTCAGCCTGAAGTTTCCACATAGCCGGCTGGCAGAAAATTTGCCTATTATCTTATGCTTGTGGTGTCACAGTCGGCTTCTTGGTAAAAGATTTTCCTGTGAACACTAATTTCTACCACTGAGGAAGAACAGGTGGCTTTTTTGTTTGTATTTGTGTGTGTTTGTGTGTGTGTGTGTGTGGTTAATAATATAAGTTTTTACTCCTAGCCCCTGAGATTTTATATTTCTGTCTACTTAAGTCAGGTAGTACTATGTAAAGCACTTATAGACTCTGAATTTCACAGGACCATGTAAATGCAAGAGTTATTTACTCACCATAAGATGACAAAGGCCAACATCTGAACTTGCCTTGCTGAAAGGATTTTTTTTTTTTTTTTTTTTTGCGGTATGCAGGCCTCTCACTGTTGTGGCCTCTCCCATTCCGGAGCAACAGGCTCCAGACACGCAGGCTCAGCAGCCATGGCTCATGGGCGCAGCCGCTCCGCGGCATGTGGGACCTTCCCGGACCAGGGCACGAACCCGTGTCCCCGGCATCAGCAGGCGGACTCTCAACCACTGCACCACCAGGGAAGCCCGCTGAAAGGATTTTGCAGCAAATGGTTCAGAGTGCTCTTTATTTAGGTCTGCTGGGGATAGTGTGTCCAAAGTAAATACCCAAAAGACCTTCCTTCTACTAAGTTCACTCCCTGAATTATCCTTTCTCTGTGAAGGATTAATTTTCTAAACGCCTATGAATTTCAAACTAGAAATTGCATGGCACAAATTAATAAAGAGTTTAGCTGTAGGGCAATCAGTGGCACTTTTTCTAATCAAGCTCAATATGCCCAATGTACTCTGTTAAGATTGTAACAGTTCACCAAATGTATTTGAAGTCACATGGGCATGTCATCACACAAATAGCCTTATTAGAAAAACAATTCCCAAATTAATAAAATCTGAGAGTATCATGGCCAGAATGTAAGTATATGATGAATGAGAACCAGCAGTGTCTTTGAGGAAAGTATAAGGTACACTTATCACTTCCATCTGCTGAATGCACTGGGTCAAGGGTGTTCTGAGAATACTGACTTCACTTTTGCTTTGAGTACAAAACTTACCTAAAATAACATCCTTAGCAATTTAGGCAGACTAGGATTAACATGTTTGAGCCTCTCTTCTTCTTTCTTCTGCCTCTTCTTTCCTCCTCTTCCATTTTCTTTCTCTTATATAACCTTAGATGCAAGGGAACAAGTTAAACTTTCAAATCACAATACCTTGTTATCGTCCATCTCTGCAACAGTGATCAACAGTGATTTGTTTTTCTTTTTTTTCTCCATTGTCCCCATCTTTCTTCCCCTTTTCCTCTTCCCAATAGGTACCCACTCTAATATGAAAGTAAATTTGGAAAATATGTAAGAATCCTTAAAAAGATTGTTTTGTGTATATTGGGATTTTTACTTTTACATAATAACTATTATAATATACTTCCTGTTTTTACTTTTGTTTTTGGTTGTTTTACTTTTTTCACTCAGCAGTAAGTTTTAAGATTTCCTCTTCCTCTGTGTATTTCTAGCTTATTGCTTCCTACTGCTGCAAACTATTTCACCATACACATCTACACATTTACTTACCCATCACCTTATTGATGTACCCTTAGATTGCTTCCAACTCACACACACACACACACACACACACACACACACACACACACACCCCCACCATTGAAATAAGCACCCTTGTACATATCCCCTTATGAACCTAAGCAAGTGTTTCTCTGAATGGCATACATACTCAGGGATGGAACTGCAGAGTCATGCTAGAGACTTTGCACATTAAATTTCACTCAGTACTGTCAAATGTTACTACAGCCAGAGTCTGCTATTTTAATGTGCATTTCTCTCTTTACTAGTAGCAATGCTCTACTTGACCATTTTTCTAGTTTGTTTCCTATCTTTTTCTTCTTTTACAAGAGATCTTTAACTGGCGTGAACTACAACCATGTTTTGTATTTTTGGAGTGTATACAAAAAATCCATCTGCACTTCAATAGCACAAGGATATTATCCTATTTGATCATATATAACATAAATTTTGACATTTATATAGAAGTTTCAAGACTGACATGGCTGGCTGATAATGTTTTAATGCTCTTACTTTTAGACCTTGGAAATTTTATTTGTAAATATTCTCTGCCTTATTTATATTTTAGTATTTGGGTCAGCAGCTATTCTATGTCTTTACATTTGGAGGTCTCCATTCTAGCACTAACTGGTGACTGCTTTCAAAAATTTTACTAACACTTGAAGAACATAAATACTTATAGGCAAAGGATCAATTTGTTAGGAAATGAAATCCAATGGACTGGATATTAGTTCTAAACTCTGTATCTTCCTTCATCTTGTTGGTTACTTTCCTGTTTGCATTTAGATATATATAGATAGATATATATGTGTGTGTGTATATATATATATATATTTTTAAGCCATATATATATATAACCAGACATTATGTCTTAAAGACTAGGAGGGACTAGATGGTGATAACAAGTACAGGTTTATAAAATGATAGTATAAATAACCAGGAAGAAAAATTGCTTTTTTGACTCATAATTTTTTTCATAATGTATAAGAATTTCCAGGTATGTGGAGTTCATGATTCTTGATTTGAGAAATTTTGTGTTCTTAATGATCTTAATTAAAACTCAAAATCCATACATAAAGACTGAAAGAATAGGATTTGTGACAGTGACTCTGAGTGTTAGATTCACTTTTCTATCACCATGGGTGTAGCAGGGTGGCAGAACGTGATTAGTAAGGGGTTCTCTCCCATAAACTTGAAGCATCCTATCATTACCCTGCTGTGAGATATGGAAGAGAGTGTGCAGGGCATGTGAACATAGAACACAGAACAGCACGAATTGTGGGTGAAGAAGATGCTGACTCAGTCTTGAGCAAACATGCACTTTGAGTGCACATGGATTTGCTTTGATCCTTCCAAACACCATCACATGACCTCTCTAGCGACAAGTAACATATATGTGCAAGAAAGTTACCTGTAATAAGGGGTGGGATCCATAATCTTTGTGTACAGCAAAGCAAATGGATCCACAGAGTAGTAGATTCATGACCTTGGATTCATTAGCTGAGTGTTCTCACCAACTGCACAAGCAGCCATGGATACATACCGGAAATACGTTCTGCTGAACTTCAATGCCACTTTGCAGTCAGAACTCAACTGTAGAAATTAGCCAGACAATCTGTACACCAGAGAGCATGAAAGAGGGATAGCAATACAAGAAATTAAGGTCTGATTTTTCTTAAAGATTTCAGTTCATGAATTTAACACTGACTAGTAGCAGATACAGCTCATAGAATATAACATGATTTGTGGTTTGTGAGTTATTAATTTATTTAAATTGATCATGTAATTCCAGATTCAGTGTTATTCATGAATCATGGATGAAAAGTCATCAAGAAAGAATTTCTTACTAAGAACAATAAGAAAATTGTTCATGGGTAGTTTTGTTTACAACACAGTAAATTAGAGTGCATTAGAAACTACAAAGAAATAATCAATGTAAAAATATTATGATTTATCAATTTTATGATATTTTACACATGATATAAATATTAGATTACATAAAATAGTATAATGCAAATATATTACTGAAATGTAAAATACTATCACTATAATATCATCTCTTCTTATAAATGAAATTGAACTAAATTACATTATATAAAGTAAATCACAATAAAATACATATCTGTGAAACCAATTGTTGAGCAATGTCAGAATATCTTCTACAAAAGAATAATATAATATACTATGCACCCTCAGTAAACTACATTTTATTATAGTGACTTAGAAGACAGTGTTATTTGAAGATCAGGATATATTAAGAATATGCTTTTCAAATTTTCAGGGGTAAAATTGACATTAAGTAGTATTGAAAACTGTCAGGCTTTTGGGAAATCTTTTATTATATTATACAGCCTTTATCAACTGGAATGTATAGAAAATGAGGAATTCTGATTTAAACCAGAATGAAATCTGATTGAACCATATTAAATAACCATTTATGTAAGACAAAAATAATCAAATTATGGTTCAATATAACAGTTTTTTCTATGATCTTTGTTGGCTGTTGGTCACTTTCTTATTACATAAGCATAACTTCTTAATTTAAAAAAACTTTTTCCTTTTCATATGTCTCTCTCTTTAAAAATTAAACATAAAAGAGCAGGAAATGCAGAGAGGCAAGATAGGGGTAGGGGATAGGGGATTAAGAGGTACAAACTACTATGTATAAAATAAATAAGCTATAAGGATATATTGTACAACACAGTGAATATAGCCAACATTTTATAATAACTAGAAATGGAATGTAACCTTTAGAAATTGTGAATTACTATGTTGCACACCTGAAGCTTATATAATATTGTATATCAACTGTACATCAATTTAAAAAAAAGACCTTTAAAAGATCCTAAGTGCCCAATGTGATGGTATTTGGAGGTAGGACTTTTGGAGAAAAAACATGTGTGTGTGTATGTATGTATATATGAGCAGATCCCAGTTAAGGAAGAGTATGTGGATAAATTGACTCTAACTATAGCTGAGTGTTTAACGTATTTAAATCCAGATGGCAACTAAAGAAAACATTTTAGACATTTTCAATATTGTAAAGCAAATATGAAGAGCTGTGCACTGGTATTTGATTTGAATTTTTATTTAATTATTTAAGGGTTGAATTTGCAGATCTTCCAAGTTTTTCTAGAATATTAGGAATTCTAATTCTTGGTATTAAATTTTTAAAGTAGCTATACGTATAACACATTTATGATGATAGCTGTATAGAAAATATTTTATTATTTTATTTGTGTGCACATAACTGATTAGACATAAGTTTATAGAGAGAGTATATATGATAAGGTTGCTAGTCAAGCAATGTAAACACAAGAAGGTGGAGGAAATAAGAGCAACTGATTTTCAAAAAGTGATATCTTGCATTATATTTAGTACTGTTCTCTTTCAAATGCTTTTTTTGTTTGTTTGTTGCTTTTGAAGCTTGGGGGTTTGAGGCAAGAAATCATGAAATAGAGGTGTGAAAATTCAGATAGCAGTTAATTAGTTTAGTTAGACTGTTAACACAAACATAATGGATTTTAAGCTTTTCCCTTTTTTGTCCTCTGACTTCAGGCAATTATACACCAGCACTTTTTGAATAAGTTACTGTATATGATTTGAGAAAATAGACTGCTTGCACACTTAAGCCCAATCTAATTAATTCAATTTATTGAAATTATTTATTCATCTTAAATCCAACTGAGTCTACTATGGCCATCATTGAGCTCATTCATATACTGTCATCTTTGATGTTGAAGTAAGTCACCTATTTTCTTTCCATTGGCTCTAGAGGAAAAATTGTATATTGAGCACTATATAATTTAAAAACACTAACTTTACAAAAGAGAGATTATGTTTATTGATTCTTATCTGCATGGATCTGAAAAGTAAGCCACATTTGAGTCTTGAATTTCATATGAGTATTTTAAATTTCTTTTCGAAATTTTATTTTTTACCCTTTGTTTTCCTCTACTCAACACATTGGGAAAATCCAAAAATGGGAACTGAGTAAAATAATCTAAATTTTTCAAAAAATAAGACAATTTTTCAAAAAATAAGACAAAATCCAAAAATGGGAACTGAGTAAAATAATCTAAATTTTTCAAAAAATAAGACAATAGGGTAAAGACGGGGACTTTGAGAGGTAGTTTCTATTTCCTCATGTTATGGGAATATGTATGTAAGCTTTCCTGATTCAGCATAAGGGACTCTTACTCCCAAGAATGATAGCTCTATCTTAACTTTCCTTTGTGTTTCTGTATTACAAGACACTGCCCCACTCAAATCTTTTTGCATCCAGAGTGCTATTATTATATCTATTCCATACAGTTGGGTATGAAAGAGTTGCTCCAAGATCCCTGAACTTTGGGGAGTCTAAGATTTATGCAACAATCAGGTTTGACATCACTCATTTACTCAAATTTTTTACTAATTATCTAAACTTTCTAGAATTTGGTTTTGGAGAATAGAAATCGTCTAAAATATTTCACATACTATATAAATGAAAAAAAAAGAAATGTATAATCTAACTGGAAAAAATGGGCATGACATTTAAGTTGATACAAATATGATAATCTTGCCATCCTGCAAGTATCACATAGCTCTGAAAAAAGCAGACCATCCTCTAGGTTTTTGCAGTGATTGCATCAATAAACTAGAAACTAAAAATCTGCAACCAGCCGAAAGATGAAAAACATGGCCATCCACAACCGAAGACATCAACTACTTTATGAGGGGGTAATTTTTTCTTGCCTGACTCCTCAAGAAATCTTGAATATTTCCAAAATATACAATAAATACAACCTACTATGGTTAGCCCCAATTCCTTAAAATAATATAATTTACCATAATCGTCAACTTTGATACAAGCAAAATATTACTCTCTTATGTATTCTCAATATTCCACAGAAAGTATTTTATAACATGGTTAGAGTCCCTAAATGAATTATCTTTCACTTTGAAAAGAAATGAGAACCTGGATGAGGAAGGTGGCAGAAGGACTGGAAAGGGGGAAAATGTTTGTAAGAAACAAAAAAGAAACAGCTATGTGACTTTTTGTAGCAGATGACAAAGAATGGCATATTAGAGATGACTCCAAATTTTATCCTACTCAGGTATGCTTATAATTCTCTATTCTCTGTTCCTTCCCTATTCAGTACCAAGCAGCTAAATATAGATCAAACTTAAACTTTTGTTTGATAACATGCAATTGCATTTCCACTTTTTATATAAGAAAGTCTACAAATTTTACTGAATGTGTATTGAATTTGGACTGATGTTGTTAACACCAGGTAAAGATGTCAGCAGGCAGGATGGAAGCTCAGGAGAGAATGTGTGGTCAACTACCAGGTAGAGTTATGAGGGAACAGATGTAACAGTACCTTCAATAGGTGAATGTATTGGCACAATGCCAAAGTTCACCATCATTTTGGGGGTTATTAATTATTTAAGGCTTCTCCTTGAATTAATTTAATGCCAATAACTAACGTATTATTAAAATCTTAAGGTTTTTGTTTTTAGAAAAAATAAAATATCCCTAAATACTTGACTTCTATGTATAGCTTTGTCCATACTCCTGTTCTCAAAAGTCAGGAAAGACACAATTTGGGAGAGTGTTGATAGTGACAAATTCAGTTATCTCAAAGACATATACAGGCTGCCCAGGTCTTGCAATCTATTACCACATAGCATAATGCTGTCTGTACTGACTGGGCCAGAAATACTTCATTTCACTGGATAACAATCTTATAAGACAACCTTGTCATTTTAATTTGTCACTCTTTGTCTCCTATATCTCATTGAAGTCTCATCTGTTCGGCCATGTGCCATAGGCTACATCGACCAGAAAAAAATCCTATCACACTGAATAGAAAAAGGAAAGTCACTAAGAGAAAGTTTGCGTCTAAAGACACTACTGTAGATTCTATTCCCCGAGGCATAGCAGGTGGTATAAATACAATCTAAACTGAGACAGAAAAATGAATTGTTGCTTCTATTTCCTGTCTCCAGTGTCTCTGGGAATGTTATACCTGCTTCTTCTACTCAGCTATTGATTTGGTATCCTTTATCATCCACAGAGCAAAGAGGAAGGGGGAAAAGGAAATAGAGAGTACAGGAGGGCTAATGTCTGATGCATAGTCTGTGCTTGAAAAATATAGCAATTTTCAATTAATGACTGAAAGCCTATCTCCTTCAGAAATCCTTCCTGCTGATTTAAAAAAGAGGTACCATTTTTTATCAGGGGCCCACCCTGTATTGGGAAGTGGTATACAAATATGTGACACTTTTACTTTTGTGCTTTAGCCCCTCTCTCTTAATCTTAGCATTTGTAACATTGAATGAACACAATACAAATGCCTTAGTGTATTCTATTGACATATTTTGCCATTTTCCTTTATTTAAAAAAGTAAGAACTTTTTCTGATTAATAATGCCTTTCTTTCTCTCTTTGTTATTGTTTTGAAACAGTAATCACAGATGCCGGCTGAGACTCCTGTAACTCCGTTAAAGTATGAATTGGTTTCAAAACTGGAGAAGTGGAGATAGAACCGTATATATGTTGAACATATGTTCCTTTCATTACAATTCTTCACTTCTGTTAGGCTTTATTTGAAGACACTTTGCCTTCACAAAACAGGGATTTAATTAGTGGAAGCATGTTCCACTTTTTTCTGCAGTGGAGAAGACCACAAAATGAGTACTTACTCCACTGTCCTACCAGGTTTTCTTTTACTCCTCTTCCTTTGTGTGAGTCACTGCTTGATCAGTGAACTCCCACATATTCAGCAGACACAAGATTTTCAACACTAGTGGACACACCTGGGTATTTGCTGGGGCTGTTAAATCTAGTTGGCCTTCTTCTCCAATACTTAAAAAAAAGTCTTCAAAATTAAAAACAACCAAAAAAAGAAAGCCTAACTTTTAAACTTCCTATATAAAATACTTTGTGACAACCCTTACTTTTCTTTATACCCCTTTAAAACAAAGCCTGAAAAAATCCTCATATGGAGCTATAAAAGTGAATGAAGATTAATGTAAAATTAAATGATTCAATGTTGTATGAATGTCCATTACCATTTTCATAAAATATTAATGACAAGTAAGCATATTTTTAAGAACTGTGGCATAATATTAGAATCATATGTATTTAGTTGCTCATATGCCTTTCCTGTATGTTACTTGTTCTAAACTATTTGCTTTAATGTCAAAGACCACATATGTTTAACCAGTTCTGCATGCCATTAGGTACAGGTAAGATACATAAAAAGGACTTTTTCTGTGATGATCTAATACTAAGAGTAAAAGTGAGGGCACTGTCAGAGAGAAAAGAAACAAACTAGAGCTGGATATTAAAGACCAGAAGACAGGATTTAATTCCAGCCACACTTAAGATATGCAATGTATCTTTGATTTCAGGGCTTTCTCTAGCTTTTCCTGTTCTATAGCTCTGCATCTGACACTACTCCAACATTGTTGAGATTTCCTTGAATTTTCATTTTTAGAATATTGCATGAGAAAGTATCATTACAGCAATTTTTTACCCTATAAGGATGCAAAATACAAAATGAATAAATTGAGTATTTAATATACATGTGCACAGGTGGGCAAAAAACAAATGTTTTCTGATAAAGAAAGCTATACATTTGTGTGTTCCCTTGCTCAAAGAACTACTGAAGCAACAACAAACACTAGAGTGTGAACTATGTTTCTAAAAATGATGGACTCAATGGGTTGTATAAGAACATAAAGTTTAAGTTTCCTTAAAATAAGTTTTATCGAATGTATTATGCACTTCTCAGGTGAATCTGTTCACTTGAAAACAATGACACAAACAATTTACATCACAAAATATGGGAAACAAAACAAAATGAATGAGTAGTCATCAAAATTCTGGATCATACAAGTGTTGACTGAAGGACTTAGGCTTCTTCAATAGTCTATTTTACATTTGCTCAAATAAAATACTTGCTACATGTAATAATATCAATGTTTATTTTTGAACAGGTTTATTGAGATAAATAATTTAATTGACATATTATAATAGTCACCCATTGTAAATTACAATTCAATGATGTTGGTAGATTATTTATAAGGATGTGAAAACATCACCACCATCCAGTTTTAGAGCATTTTCATCAACCTCAAAAGTTTCCTATGCCCTTTAACAGTTAACCCATGTTCCTACTCCCAAGTCCTAGGCAATCACGGATGTGTTTTCTATTTCTATAATATGCCTTTTCTAGACATTTCAAATAACTGGAACCATAATATGCAGTATTTTTCCTCCTTTTACTGAGCATAATGTTTTTTTACATCCATGTATCAGTAGCTCAGTATTGCATTGTATGGATATACCAATTTATCAGCTAATGAACTTCTGGATTTTTTTCTACACTTTTGTTTATTTTGAATAATGCTGCTGTGAGCATTTGTGGACATGTCTTTGTGTGAGAATATATTTTGATTTCTCTTAGATTCCTAGAAAAGGAATTTTTGGTTTATATGATAAATTGATGTTTAATTTTCTAAGAAACTACCACAATGTCTTCCAAAATGCTGGTAACATTTTACATTCCCACCAGCAATGCTTGAGAATTCCACTTTCTTCACATCTTCACCACCACTTGGTATTATTGTCTGTTTCTCTGCTTACAGCAATTTGAATGGATTTGTAGTGGTCTCCCATGATTTTACTTCACATTTCCATAATGACTAATAGCTTTGAGCATCTTTTGATCTATTATAAGTCATTCACATATTTTCTTTGGTGTATTTTCTACTGATTTCTTTTCTTTATTAAATTGAATTGTATGTTTTCTTTTGAGTTGTTAATGCTCCTTTATATTCTAGATACGAATATTTTATCAGATATATATAACTTGCCAAATTTTCTTCCAGTCTGTAGCTTGTCTTTTCATTTTTTAAATCATGTCTTTTGAAGCATGAAGTTTTAATTTTGGTGGTATACAATGTATCATTTTTTTTCTTTATTGACCATGCTTTTGGTGTCACATCTAGGAACTCTCTACCCAACCCAAGGTCATGAAGATGGTTCTCCTGTGTTTCTGTTGAAGTTTTACAGTGTTTTCTCTTACATTTAGGTCTAGGGTCCATTCTGAGTTAATTTTTGAATATGGTATAAGATAAAGTGTAAGTCTTGTGGGGTTCTTTTGCATGTACACATCCAACTGTCCTCACAACATTTTTTGAAAAAGCTAACGTTTCCCCATTGACTTGTCCTTATGGAAATTCAATTGAACTTAGTTGTGAGAAGTTACTTGTGAACTCTCAACTCTGTTCCCCCGATCTGTTTCTCTATCCTTATACTAGTGCCACAATGTCCTGATTACTGTGGACTTAATAAGTTTTAAAACCACATATTGTATGTCTTTCAATAATGTTTCTCTTTTAAAAATTTTTTGACTCTTCCAGATACTTTGATTTTCCATACAAATTTTAGGATCAGCTTAACAATTTCTACCAAAAGAACTTGCTAGCATGTAATAGAGATTGCAATAAATTTGGATATCAGTTTGGGGAGAAATGTCATCTTGACAATATTGGGACTTTAATCCATGAAGGTGGACGCTCTCTCTTTATGGAGCTCCTTTAATTTCTCTCAGCAATGGTTTACATGAGTCTTGAACATTTTTATTAAATTGTTCCTATGTATTTTGTTCTTTTTGATGCTAATGTGAATAAAAATATTTTCTTAATTCTATTTTCATATTTTTCATTGCTAGTACATATAAATATAATAGATTTGTGTGGGATTTTATATTTACCAGATAATTTCATCTGCAAATACAAATACAGTTTTAATGTTTCCTTTAAAATATTTGGACACCTTTAATTTTTTAAAATGTTTCTTGCTTTATTGTACGAGCTAGAGCCTTTAGTATAATGTTGAATAGAAGTGGTGAAAAAGTGAACGTTTGCCTTGTTTACAACTGTAGGAAAAAGTATTTTGTCTTTCATCATCCAAAATGATGTTAAATGTGGAGTTTTTTAGATGCCCTTTATGAGTATTATGAAATTCCTTTCTATTACTAGTTTGTTGAGAGGTTTTATTGTGAATAGGTGAGGGATTTTATTAAGGCTTTTTTTCTCTATTCATTGATACGATCATGTGATTATACTTTTTTAGCCTGCTAATGTGGTGGAATTCATTGATAGTTTGAATATTAAACCAGCTTTGCATCACTGGAATAAACTCCACTTGATTGTGGTATAATATTAAACTTTTTATATTGAGGTCATCGTAGATTCACAAGCATTTGTAAAAAAATAATACAAAAAGATGCTCGTACCCTTTGTGCAATTTCCACCAATAATATCTTATAAAACTATATTACAATATCACAACTAGGATATTGACATTGATACAATCCACCTATCTTACTCAGATGTCCCCAGTTTTAGTTACACTCATTTGTGTGTGTTTGTACCTGTGTGTATATATTTTATCATGTTAATTTGTGTGTCAAGCATCACAGTCAAGATACTGAATAGTTTCCTCACAACAAGGATCCCTTGTGTTACCCTTTAATAACTACACCCAATTCCCTCCCACTTCCCATCATGCCCTAACCCCTGGCAACCATGAATCTGTTCTCCATTACTAAAATTTGGTCTTTTCAAAATGTTATATAAATAGAATAATACAGTATGTAACCTTTTTGGATTGGCTTTTTTACTCAGCATAATTTCCCAGAGATTCAACCATGTTATTGCATGTATCTATATTTCATTCTTTTTTTATTGCTGAGTAGTATTCCATGGTCTATACATAATCTTAGTTTGTTTAACTATTCACCCATTGAAGGACTCCTGGGTTTTTTCAGTTGGGGGCTTTTTATGAATAAAATTCCTATGAACTTTCATATATAGGTATTTGTATGAAGATAGGTTTTTATTCCTCTGGGATAAATGCCCAAAAGTGCAATTTTTCAGTCTCATGGTAAATGTGCATACAGTTTTACACGAAGTTGTGAAACTATTAACCAGAATGATTTGCAAATATTTTCATCTGGTCTGCAGTTATCTTCTTATTCTCTTGACTTAGTCTTTCAGAGAGCAATTTTGATGAGGTCTAATTTATCTCTTTTTTTTTTATGGATAGTGCTTTTGATGTCAAGTCTAAGAACTCTTTGCTCAGCTCTAAATAATGAAATTTTCTTTTTTTCCTAAAAGTTTCATAGGTTTTCATTTTGAATTCTGTGAAATATTTTGGGCTATCTTTTTGTAAAAGTTTAGGTCAATCTTCTTCTTCTTTTTTTTTTTTGCCCATGGATGTCCAAGTGCTCCAGGACATTTGTTGAAATAGGTACCATTCTCTGATGAATTAAATTGTTTTTGTACCTTTGTCAAAATCAGTTGGACATATTTGTGGGGACTTTTTCCTGGTTCTCCATTCTGTTTGGTTGTTCTACGTGTCTGCTCAACCACCAATACCATACTGCCATGACTACTGTAGTTATATATCAATATTTATGTAAGCTTAATATCACCTAGTGTGATTCATCCCACTTCATCTTTTTTTTTTAATATTGTTTCAACTATTCCTCGGCCTATGCCTTTTCACATAAATTTTAGCATAAGCTTATCCGTGTATACAAAAGCTATTGCTGGGATTTTGATAGGAATCACATGGACCACATAGAGCAGTTTGGGGAGTACTGACATCTTAACTACACTGAGTCATCCAGTCCATAAACATGTATGTCTCTCCATTTATTTAGCTCTCTTGATTTCTTTCATGAGCTTTGAATTAGCAGTATATAAATCTTATACATGTGTTAAATTTTATACATATACATTTCATTTTCTTTTGGAGTAACTGTAAATGGTATTGTGTTTTTAATTTCAGTTTCCTCATACTCATTGTTAGTATATAAAAAAAGTATTTGACTTTTGTGTGTTGATCTTGTATCCTGCAAACTTGCTGAACTCACTTATTGTTCACAAGTTTTTGTTTTGTTTTGTTTTACAGATTCCTTGGGATTTTCTATGTAAACTATCATGTCATCTGCAAATAAGGCCAGTTTTATTTCTTCCTTTCCAATATGTATGCCTTTTATTTCTTTGCCTTGTCTTATTGCAGTAGCTAAAACTTCCAGTACTGTGTGGAATAAGAGTGGTAAAAGTAGATATACTTGCTTTGTTCATGTTAAGGGTTAAGTATTTAGTTTTTCATCATAATTTAATGTGCTTGCTATATTGTTTTGTAGATGTTCTTTATTAGGTTGAAGAAGTTATCTCTATTACTCTTTTGCTGAGAGGTTTTATCATAAATAACTGATGAACTTTGGTCCAATGCTTTTTCTGCATTAATTGATGTAGTAATATGATTTTTCTTCTTTAGTCTATCGATATGGTGGATTACATTGATTTTTGAGTGTTGAATCAGTGTTGCATACCTTGTATAAATCCCAATTAATTTTGGTCTATTTTATACATTTATTCATTTTATCATTGCTGGATTAATTGGTTAATATTTTATGAGGATTTTAAGTCAAAGTTCATGAAAGATATTTGTCTCTAGTTTTCTTTTTTTGTATTATCTTTGTCTGGTTTTGCTATCAGGGTAATCCTACTTCATAAAATGAACTGATAAATATTCCTTCATCTTCTATTTTCTGGCATATATTGTGTGAAATTGGTGACAAATCCTTTTTAAACATTTAGTAGAATTCTCCAGTGAAACCAGTAAAATGAGAGAATTCTTTTTCAGGAGGTTTAATTGTGAATTCAACTTCCTTAATAGTTATAGAACTACTCAAACGATCTGTTTTATATTGAGTGAGTTGTGGCAGTTTACGTTTTCTAAGGAATTAGTCCATTTCATCTAAATGAATCAAATTTATGTTTGTAGAGCTATCCGTAGTACTTCCTTATTATCCTTTTGATGTCTGAAAAGTCTGTAGTAACATGCCCTATTTCATTCCTAATATTAATAATTTGGGTCCTCTCTTTCTATTTCTTTGTCAGTCCTGCTAGAGGTTGGTCAAACATATTGATTTTTTCAAAGAAGAGCTATTTGTTTTATTGATTTTCCTTATTTTTTCCATTTCATTAACTTCTGCTCTTTATTATTTCCTTTCTTTTTGCTTGCTTTGCATCTATGTTCTCCTAGGTTTCTCATTTTTTAATGGAACAGCTTAGATTATAGATTTTTTTTCCTAGTTTCTCTATGGGAGAGCTTAGATCAGAAATTTCTTCTTTTCTAATGTAAGAAATTTGTGTTATAAATTCCCCTCTCAGCACTGCTTTAGTTGCTGCCCCCAAATTTTGATGTTCTGTGTTTTCATTTTCATTCAATTTAATGGACTATTTTACATTTACACTGAGAATTCTTGTTTGACCTATGAATTTTTTAGAAGTGTGAGTTGTACTTTCTAAGTGTTTGGCAATATTCCTGTCATCCTTCTGTTACTGATATCTAACATTGTGGTCAAAAAACTCTGTATAATTTCAATTCTTTTAAATTGTTGGGACAGATTTATTTATTTATTGCCCAGGATATGGTCTATCTTGGTATATGTTCTGAGGACACTTGAAAAGCAGGTGTATTCTCAGTTGTTGGGTGCAGCATTCTATACATATCAACTAGATCTTACTGATGTTATTAAATTCTTTTATATCATATTTATCGTTAGTGTTTCTATTATTTGTTGAGAGAGAGTGTTGAAATCTCCAAGTATAATTGTGAATTTGGATATTTCTCCCTTTAATTTTATTACTTTTTCTTCACACATATTGCAGTTTTTGTATTTGGTGCACTCACATTTAGGAATAATATTTTTTCTTGATGGAATTACCTCTGTCTTTATCTCTTCCAGGTAATTTGTTTTGTTCTGAAATCTACTTTATTTGATATTACCTACTCCTGCTTTCTTTTGTAATGTTTGCATGGTTTATCTGTTTCCATCCTTTTACTTTTATCCCACCTATATGAATATAGTTAAAATGAGATTATTGTGGATAGCATATAATTTGGTTGGTTGTTTTGTCCACTCTACCAATCTATCTTTTAATTGATGCATTTGACCATTTTTATTTAATGTAATTACATTAGATAGTATTATAAATTTTCCTTAAATCATCTAACATAATTTAGAAATTCAAGCAGAGTAGCAAAATCTGTTACATATTTCGTTTCATCTGTTATTTTTTCTTCTTTCCTGATGTCCCAAGGTTCCTTCTTTTATCATTTCCTTTCTGCTTAGAGAACTTCTTTTAGCCATTCATATAGGATAGGTTTTCTCAGAATCTGAGAATTTTTTTATCTACTCTTTATTTGTGAAGGATATTTTAACTGGATATAAAATTCTGAGTTGACAGTTCTTTCCTTTCAGCTCTTGAAAAATATTGTGCCACTTCCTCTGACCTCCATGGTTTCTTGTGAGAAATTCATCATCATTTGGTTTGTTTCTTCCCTCTAGGAATTGCATGACTTCTCTCTGGCTGCTTTCAAGATTTTTTTCTTTTAGTTTTCAGAAATTTGACAAAGATGTGTCTTGGTGTGGATTTACTTGAGTTTATCTTGTTTGCAGTTTGCTCAGTTCTTTAATCTGAAAGTTTATGTCTCTTACAAAATTTGGGACTTTTTCAGCTATTATTTTTTGAATGCTCTTTTAGACACATTTATTTTTCTCCTCTCTCTGGGACTACAATGACACAAATATTAGATCTTTTGTTATAGTACACTTTCTTAAGGTTCTGCTCATTTTTTCAGTCTATTTTCTCTGTTGTTCAGATTGGATAGTTTCTATTTTGCTGTCCTCAGGCTAATTCTTTCTTCTGTTCTCTCCCTCCTACTATTAAGCTCATTCACTGAGTTTTTATTTCAGTTATTGTGATTTTTTACACAATGTTCTAAAATGTCCTAAATGTACTAAAATTTCCATTTGGTTCTTTTTCCTTTTATTTCTTTTCTGAGTCTTTCTATGTCTTTGATGTGACTTTCCATTTTTTAATTTGTTTCAAGCAAATTCATAATTGCTAGTTGAAGTATTTTTGGTTAACTGCCTTAAAATTATTGTCAGATAACACTAACATCTGTGTCACCTTGATGTTAGCATCCATTAAGATCATCTTTTCTTATTCATGTTGACATCTGCATGGTTATTTGTATAAGTAACTTACAGTTGAAATCTAGACATTTTGTGAATTATTATATAAGACTTTTGATATTATTTTAATCTGTGTTTTAGCAGGCCTCCTACAATGATGTGACAATGGAAGAGGCAGCACCACCTTCTTACTTCAGGTCAAAGTACTTGTTCTCCACACTGCCTCCAATGACCCCTGGAAGGGAGGGCTCTTTATTACTCCTGGGCACAAGTATGAATTCAGGCTCTCACTAGATCTACATTGATACTACATACTGGGAGGGAGAAGGGCACCATATAGCTACCTATGTCCTCCACTTACACTGAGGCTGGGGGCTTCCTTATCACCCCATGGAGATGAAAGTCCCAGCTCCCTAATAAGGTTTCTCTGATACCACCCCAGTGCAATGGGAAATGAGGTGGAGGGAATGAATGTTGGGGCACCTCATTACAGCTTGGCAAGGGTGAAAGTCTAGGTTCTCCACTTGACCTTTACTGGCTATGATGGGGATAGTGTTTGGCTGTAGTAGTGTGGTTATTGTATAAGTATTTTGCCCTACCAGACTTCCCCCTTCTTGGTTCTTTGGCTAGAAAGAGAAGTCTTTTATTGAGACTAAGGTCATTCCATGTTGCCACCTTCTCTGGCACTCAGCCTGGGAGATATGAAGCAACCACAAGGGACACTACTATGTCAGTCCTTAAGGCATAAAATCTCTAGGCAGTTGCCTTATTGTCTAAATTTTTCCAAATTCTTCTTATGTTTATTTTATATGTAATTCCTAGATTTTCAGCATCATGTAGAAGGAGGAATACAGAAGAGTATGTCTACTCCACACTAACCTTGCTTTTATTTTTGAATAATATTTTTGCTGGATATTGAATTTTTGGTTGACAGATTTATGTTTGTTTTTGCTTTCTTGTTTTTTCTTCCAGCACATTGTATTTGTTATTCCATGCTTCTGGCCTCCATTATTTCTGATGAGATGTTAGCTGTTAATTGTCATTATTCTCCCACATAAGTGATGTGTTGTTTTCTCTTGCTACATTTGAGGTTTCTTTTTGCCTTTATCTTTCAAAAATTTATGATGTGTATATACATCACATCTTCTAATATATATACATCTTACCTCTTTTACTTATCCTTCTTGGGTTTGTCAATCTTCTTGAGTGGACAGATTATGTTTTTCATCAAATTTGGGGAGTTTGGGTCATTATTTCTTCAATTATTTTTTCCCGCCCCTTCTCTCTCTTCTGTCCTTCTAGGACTCTGATGACTCTGATTATATATACATTGGTATACCTGATGTTGATCCACAGGTCTCTAAGACTGTTCATTTTTCTTTTCAGATTGTATAATTTCTCTTGATTTACCTTCAAGTTCACTTATTCTTTTTTCTGCCATCTTGAATCTGCTGTTAAGCTGTTTACTGAGTTTTTCATTTCAGTTATTATACTCTTCAACTCCAGAATTTCTAAAACATACATACATATACATACACACACATATTAGATATATACATGTATACATACACCTAATATGTCTGTGTGTGTGTGTATACATATCTCCTTATTGAGAATCTCAATTTAATCAATCAATGATTAGCTAGTATGGCTACTGTTCTTTACTGATAGGTCTATGTCATTTCCAAATTTCACGCCTTATTTTTCCAGCTTTACTGAGATATGACTGACATATAACATTGTGTAAGTTTAAGGCATACAATATGTTGATTTGATATACTTACATACTGCAAAATGATTACCACTATAGCATTAGCTAACATCATCACATCACATAGTTACCATTTCTTTTTTTCTGTTGAGAATATTTAAGATCTGCTTCAGGTTTTCCTTTCTGTGTGGGCCCTTTCAAGTCTCCTATGTGCGTGTGCACAGCCTCCAGGTTGGCCCAGAGTGTAAGAATATCTTGGAGCTTCTCTAGTCTCCACTGAGCATGTTTACAACCTCAACAGAACTAAACTAGGCTTGCCTGGCAACCATAGACTAACTATGGTGAATCACTAGCCCTCCCCTTTTCACCTGCTTTTGTGAAAGCATGTATACTAACAATGCTGCTGGGGATGGGCACCACCCACCACTTCAAATTTAGTGTACTACAAAGAAGCTGCCAAACCATCTTATACTAGCAGAGGTAGTTGGTGGGGGGGTGGGGGGATGGTGGTGGTATGTATGGATAAGAAAGTAGCCTCAGCCAGAATGCCATAGATTCAAAATAATATTGCCCAAAATTCAGCACACTTTTAAGCATAAAATCTCAAATTGTTTTATGGCAACTGTCAATTTTCTGTGTGCTAAAATAGTTGTTTTTATCTAGTTTTATAGTTATTTTGAAGAAAGAATTTAATAGTCTCCTCACTTGGCCAGAGTCAAAACCATGTTCTATTTTAACCAAACTTAGGTAAAGTTATCTTTATACAAAAAATGATACAGTTTCTAAACATCTCACAAGAATTCTCTGATAATATTTTATCTCCTTTTAAAAATCTGATTTTCTATCTAGTTGCCTGGATTTTTAGTACAATATATCATTTCATGTATATTATTTAAAGGCTGAGAAAATGTTTGCAAAGGTCTGAGCTGTTTATATAATATTAAATATTTCAATCAGTTTGTTTTAAAAATCAGTCTATTCAACTAGTTGATCTAATAATTTTCTTTGGGTGGTTTCCTTCAGTGAGGACAATATCAGTAATATACAATAGATGCTGCTTACATGGACCCCAACATGACTTCTTTTTAACAAATGCAAATAATCATTGGAATGCTGTTCTCGGTTAAGTCTATTTTTAATTGTTGTTACTTATCCATGTAATATAAACGTTTATGTTATCATGTCATTTGCTTTTCCCTTATAACTTGGTTTTCAATGGCTGCACAGCATTCCATCTTATGAATTTACTATATTCTACTAAACCAATTCTCTACAGATATATGCTTAGGTTATTTACAATATCTTGATACTGAAAATAAAATGATGAAAATTATGTACTCTCTTTTGTGTGCATTTCAATCATTTTAGGATAACTTCCAGGAAATACATTAATGGGTAAAGGTTATGAACATTTTTAGGCTTTTGATACATATTGCCAAATCGCCTTCCAAACAGGATGTATCAACTTTTGTCCTAAAATCAATAGACAAAGAGAGCCCATTTTCCTAGACTATCATTTATGCTGGGTGTTAATTGGGAATTTTTTATTGAATTTTCACATCTTCATAGCTGGCATTGCTATAAAATAACAATAATGCTAAAAGATTCTCAATAATGCCTCTTAAGAAATGCATAAATACACAAAGAGAGAACATATAAAAGCCCTGGGCATCTGCATACCACAGTACATAAGATATTAAGTACTTAACCATTTGTCCATCTATAAAACATATTGTACCAGGATTAAACTGTATCCCAAAAGAGACATTAACTTGTATTATACTGAAGTATTTATTATTGCAGCATATGTAACAGATAATATTTGTTTACATTTTTAATTACTTACATTTTCAGCCAAGAAAATCTCTGAGGAGAATGCTTCATTTACGAGAGTGTCCTGGCAAAAGGCAACATAATGTAATCACATATTACCAACAATTCCATGACAATGATGCAGTGGTTTTAAAAGGACTTCCAAATAAAAGCTTAATTATAGCAAGCTATAAAAAAAATTAAACAGAAGATACAATAATGGCACTAAAATTAAATTAAGGAAAAAATCACACAGTACATAGAGATGTGAATAGAAATGAAGATACTGAAACTAAATATCTGGCATATTGTCCATTATGTTCTGGAATCCCATTGTTGAAGTCTAATTGCTCGTTGCTCAGAACTCACAATGCTAGATACAAATAAGCCATAGGGCTACACTCAATCAGAACTGATACAATGTATCAAATAAATAAGGTACATTTTATTAAAAGTCTTTTCTAATTTTTCTATTCTAGTAAGGTTGGTTGGGGGGCAAGTGGAGCTGGGGGAGCAGGATTACTTGAATGAGAATGGCAGGAACCACATGATCTTATCCATTTTTCAATTAAACATGCATAACAGTCAGTAAATGGGCTGAAAATATCTAAAGTGCAAACTTTCTTATTGGTTTGGGAACATATTTTCAATTGAATATTTTAATAAATCTGTATCTGGTGCCTAATAGTCCTAAAATTTTAAATAAAGTGAGATAGCCATGGTGAAAACTTTAACTCATAAAAATTTGGTGACGTACAATCAGAAATATATATTAGATAGAAACCAGAAGGTTGTATCTTTACGTTAGTGGCTAAAGCTGTTATTCTAACATGCATGAGATATTTCTGCTTTATGAGTTGTGGAAATCTAGTACAATTTATCTCTTCACAAAGCTGTTCACAATGTGAAAGAAGACAAGTCTTGTTATTCACACTGTATTCAACCACCCTGTGATACATGATACGAGCTGATCTGGCTGCTCTCTATTTATGAGCTTACTCTCTATATGGCATACTCCTTCCAAGTGGAGTCACTAAAGATGTTCATTTTTAAAACTTCTCTAAGAAGGTAACAGGAGGTTTGGGTCAGTATGAGGGAAACTACAGAAGAGGAAATTGTGTTGTGGTACAAGAGGATTCAAGAGAGGGTTATGGATCTGGCTGGATGCATTTAGAGGACGTAACTAAAATGCAAACACCAAAAGGAGAGTAAAAACTATACCTTAGCTGCAATTGGATTTGTTATTTCATGTCAAAATGCTCGTTATATATATTTCATACCCACTTTTCCTCAACTGGCTGATGATAAAGGGTCAACACAATTATCTGAATAAAATGAAAGGTAACGAAGTGCAAATGACTTCCTTGAGATCTATTATCTTAGTGAAATCAGAACTAGAATATATGTTGCATTTTATTTTAGTATCCAGTGCCATAGGTTTGTGTTTCCTAGATTTCCTAGGGCCTTTGAGGAGCCACTTGTAACTCCAGAGTTGGTATAAAGATGATTTTAGCCTGAAGACATTTGAGATTTAATAGATGCAGGAAGAAGCCTTCTCAGAGCCTCCCTTATCTGACTAGAAGCAGAAACTTCTGAAAAATTAGGACTGCTGTGAATTCCCTCTTTGAGGTTGCTTCTACTTTTAGGAGAGAGACTAAGAGTAAACCTATCGTAAATCCCTTTACTGGGGGAGTTTTATGGCTGGGCAGAAGACACAAAGACACTACATACCTGTATAGACAAACATTATCACAAACTTTCTTATCTCCTGTTTGTTCTCCTAAGAAACCTATTAGTTCTTCCCATTGGAGTCTTTTCTCTCTCTCTCTTTCCTCTACTAAGCCAGGTATATTAGTCCCAAATTCTAACCACCTTTTTAAGGTACTCATCACTGACCACTCCATTTATGCATGCATAAATAGTGCTGCATGCATAAATAAACCTTTTCTCCTGTTAATCTGTCTTTTGTCAGTTTAATTTCCCATGCCCAGTTACTGAACACAAGAGGGTAAAGATTTTCTGCCTTTACAGGCAGTTATTAAAATATAGGCTTATTGAATCAGGATCTCAAAGGAAGGGTTCTGAAAGTAAGCATTTTAAACAAAGATGCATGTTATTTTTATCAAGAAGTTTGGGCAACTTTGTATTGTGAGCCTACTGCCATGAAGATCAATGGTTTGACCCTTAAAGGAAGCAATCTGAGAATCAAAATATATAACTTCCAATTTGAGACAGGAATCCCTTTCCCAAGGTACAGCCTTACTAATAAGACCCTCATCTTTAACTCAGTCTACAAGTCAAATTTTATAAATTTTCCCTGTCCTAACTTAACCAGCCCTGCCTATCCAAACAAATCTAATAAGAAAACAGTATTAAAATTTTCCACTTTATCAGAAAGAACAACAATACTATTATCATTTACTAAGTACATACTATATGTAAGTTAGCATTCTAATTATTAAACTCATTTAATAATTTAACAACTTTATAAGGTAGGTACAGTTATGAACCCCATAAGGAAACTGAGGTAGAAGTAGGTTAAATAACTTTCCCAAGATCATACTACTAATAAATGCCCAAAGCACAACTTTGAACCAAAAGAGAATGGTGCCAGAGCCATGCTTCTGCTTAAACTTACAATCTTCTATGCACCCAAATAGCCTACATTTTGTGGAGAGAGAAAGAAAAAAAAAAACAATGCCTTTTAATTTCTCATAATATGGAGCTTAAATGTGCAAAGAAACATTTCTCAGCAGAGTAAACCAAACTATGTTTGATAAAATATTAAAAACGAAAAAGGATGTCTAAGATAGTGGGAAAATAAGAGATTTCCTAAGAGGCAAGGAACAATTAGAAGCTGATTCTATGGTAGTAAGGAAGCCTTGAAGCCCTTGCTTTGGAGGGTGTTTGATGAACTTCCTGGCCAAAGACACCATCTGAGAAAGCTGGACCGAAGTTAGGTAGAGGTCAGATACTATCCTCAAACAGCTAGATTGCCCGAAAGTATAAAGCTTCTTATAAGTGACCTAAGAAACAACCTATCACTTTAAAGAACACTTACAACTGTTTTGGCTTTACTTCTGAGTGAACTTAGAGAAACTGGGGAAGAAAGTTTCCCCTGGAAATTTCTAGTCATCACTCTATACTCATACAGTTTGGGAACTGGAATTCAAATTCCAATTTGGATTCCCAAAACCCCAAGCCAAATGTTTAGTTTAAAATGTCACTCAGTTAATTATCCTCCCAGGCTCCTAGTAGAAGCATACAAATCTGCTATGGAAGGTCCATCTTTAACCCAGTCCTGAAAAAATTCCCACGGATAACATTTATAGAAACATAGTCTCATAAATTAAAAAGTCACTAAAACAAATAGAAAAAAGACATTATAAGTAGAAACAAAAAACTTCAAAATTAAACTTACATGGGGCTCCCCTGGTGGTGCAGTGGTTAAGAATCCACCTGACAATGCAGGGGAGACGGGTTTGAACACTGGTCTGGGAAGATCCCACGTGCTGCGGAGCAACTATGCCTGTGCACCACAACTACTGAGCCTGCGCTCTAGAGTCCATGACCCATAACTACTGAGCCCATGTGCCACAACTACTGAAGCCCGCACACCTACACCTAGAGCCTGTGCTCCACAACAAGAGAAGCCACCTCAATGAAAAGCCCACGTACTGCAACGAAGAGTAGACCCCGCTCGCCACAACTAGAGAAAGCCCGCGTGCAGTAATGAAGACCCAATGCAGCCAAAAATAAATAAGATACAACATTAAAGAAATAAAAAAATGTTTAAAATAATCAAACTCACAAAGATATTTGAATGAACAATATAGAATATAAAATAAGAATATTTAGCATATTTTTTTAAAAACACAGAATTATTCATGTGATGAGGAATTAGAGACTGAAGATTTGCAGAAGTGTGAAACAATTTCTAAAAAAGATAAAACACAGTAAATGTAATTAGAAGTCATGAAATAACTAAAAAAAAAAAATTAGACAAGGCTCAAAGGGAAATCATGAAATTGGAAGATTTTTAAAGCAGCCAGAGATAACACAGACTATCAGAAAATAATAATTGCACAGATAACTGGTTTCTCAAGAAGAACACGAGGAGAAAAGAAGGCGGTCAAATGATTTCTTCAAACAGCAAAATAACTGTACATAATGAATTACATGTCCAGCAAAAACTTCAAAGAAGAAAAAGTAAAGATCTTTTTTATAGTAAGAAGACTAAAACAATTAATCCTAAGAGTTCTTATCACAGGGAAAGAATATTTTTTCCTTTTATTTTGTATCTGTATGAGATGATGGATGTTCACTAAATTTATTGTGGTAATCATTTCAAGATGTACATAAGTCAAATCATTATGCCGTGAACCTTAAACTTCTACAATGCTGTATGTCAATTATGTATGAATAAAACTGGAAGGGATAAAAAGAAAAACACATTCTGGTGTCAAATGAGAAAGAAGGGTGTTAGTAACACGTCTCCTATAGATGCAGTTGCTAGAAAAGCTTTCCTTTTTCCTTCTTTTCCCCCTTAAGTGTTATCATATAGTTTCCCATTGTTTTTCAAGAAGTTCCCATTTCAGGGCCTTTGAAATGCTGTTCTCATTTTCCTAGAATATTCTTCCAACCAGATAATTGCTTGACTTGGTCCCTCACTTGGTCCCTCACTTCAGGTTTCTAGGGAAAAAAAGTAGGAGGGAGAGGGGGAGAAGAAGAAGAAAACAGAGTTAAAAGCTAAGGAAATCCTGAAGTATGTACTTCTTTCAAGAAGAAGGGAGATCTAAGATGAAAAAAGGAATTGCATGAAGGAAAATGTCAAACCAGACATATTTTCTCTATAAAACTATAATAATAACTACTTTGTGGGGTTGGTATAAAATCATGACAGAATAAAAATCTTGTACAACAATAGCATATTAGGAAGTGGATGACCAGAGTTTAAACATTCTAAATGCTAGCATTATTTAAGAGAAGGGTAAAGATTTTTATTAAATGTAGATTTTGCTAAATTTTATATACATGTTAAAATATTTAAATTAATAAAATTATAACATATAACTCCCCAATTAGTAAAGAAAATATTAAACTTATTATTTGCAAATGATATGATTTCTCTCAAAGAAAAGCCGTAACATATTATTGGCCAATTGTTGGAATTTAAGAAAGAATTTTCTTAGGTTAAAAAATATTCAAGGGACTTCCCTGGTGGTCCAGTGGGAAAGAGTCTGGCTTCCAGTGCAAGGGATGCAGGTTCGATTCCTGGTTGGGAAACAAGGATCCCACATGCTGTGGGACAACTGTGCCTGCACGACACAATTACTGAGCCTGGGTGCCTCAACTAGAGAGGTTGTGTGCCTCAAACTACAGAGCTCACGCACTCTGGAGCCCACTCTCCACAACTAGAGAGAGAAAATCTGCAGGCCACAACTAGAGAGAAGCCCCCACGCCGCAACGAAGAGACCATCCGCTGCCACGAAAGATCCCACAGCCTCAACGAAGATCCTTCATGCCACAACTAAGATCCGGCAGCCAAAAATAAATAAATTAATTAATTAATAAAAAATATTTAAAAATCCAATATATGAAGGCATACAAGTACAAATCTATATAACAAAATGACATAAAAATGTCATTAATATAAAGATAAATTTACAAAAACATTAAAAAATAAGGTACCATAAATAAATCTAAAAATGATATGTAAGAACTTTATGTACAAAACTATAAAATATTGAAAGACATTTAAGAACCTAACTAAATGAAGAAGCATGGCATGTGTATGGGTAGAAAGAATCAATTCTGTAAAAATATGAATTCTAGCCAAACTGATCTATATAGATTCAATGCAATTTCAGCCAAAAATCACAACAGGTTTTTTTTTTTTTAATTAAGGTTGATGATCTAATTCTATGATACATATGGAAGATTAAAGATAAAAAATATCCAGTATTCTCCAAAAAGAACAAGTTAGAGAGCTTCCCTATTAGATACCAACGTTAATTACAAAGCTAATACTTAAAGCAGTGTCATATTGGTGGAGGAATAGATAAATAGACCAATGCAATAGTTTGAGAGTGCTCAAAGACCCTCGTGAATACATGTAGATTTAAAGAATGAGAATGCTAGATGTTCAGATCAGTAGGGAAAGAATGGACTCTTTAGTAAATGGTGTAGTTATAATTAGTTATCCCTTCATAAATAAATAAAAACAAAAAATAAATGCTACTTTAAACCACACACAAAATCAATTACAGGAAGATTAGAAACATATATTGCCAAAGCAAATTTTTTATATTTGTAGAGAAAACTATCATCTGGTTAGGCAGCACAAAATATAAAGGAAAAATAAATTTGACCTTATTAAAATGGGAACGTTATACTCCTTAAATGACACTGTAAGATAGAGAAAAATACAAACTATAACTAGTACTGAAAGAAGATAATTACAAAACACACACAAGAAAAAAAAATTAGCATTTATAATATATAAAGAATTCCCAGAAATCAATAAAAAAAGTCAACAGCTCAATAAAATAAAGGACAAATGACATAACAAGCATTTCAAAGAAATTAAAAAACAAATGGCACACGAACAAATTAAGTTATTCAATCTCCTTAATAATCAGAGAAAATAAAACCCATAATGATGTATCTCACCCATCACGTTGATAATAAAGTATTAGTAAATTCTAAATCTTGACAATGATTTAGATTATGAAACTCATATACGAATGAAATTTTATTTTAACGTTTTTATTGGAGTATAATTGCTTTACAATGGTGTGTTAGTTTCTGCTTTATAACGAAGTAAATCAGTTATACATACACATTATCCCCATATACCTTCCCTCTTGCGTCTCCCTCCCTCCCACACTAGCTATCCCACCCTTCTAGCTGGTCACAAAGCACCAAGCTGATCTCCCTGTGCTATGCGATTGCCTCCCACTAGCTATCTATTTTATATTTGGTAGTGTATATATGCCCATATATACACTACTACTCTCTCACTTTGTCCCAGCTTACCCTTCCCCCCACTGTGTCCTCAAGTCCATTTTCTAGTAGGTCTGCATCTTTATTCCCATCTTGCCCCTAGGTTCTTCATAACCTTTTTTTTTTTAGATTCCATATATACGTGTTAGCATACAGTATTTGTTTTTCCCTTTCTGACTGACTTCACTCGTATGACAGACTCTAGGTCCATCCACCTCACTACAAATAACTCAATTTCGTTTCTTTTTATGGCTGAGTAATATTCCATTGTATATATGTGCCACATCTTCTTTATCTATTCATCTGTCGATGGACACTTAGGTTGCTTCCATGTCCTAGCTATTGTAAACAGAGCTGCAATGAACATTGGGGTACATGACTCTTTTTGAATTATGGTTTTCTCAGGGTATATGTCCAGTAGCGGGATTTCTGGGTCATATGGTAGTTCTACTTTTAGTTTTTCAAGGAACTTCCATACTGATTTCCATAGTGGCTGTATCAATTTACATACCCACCAACAGTGCAAGAGGGTTCCCTTTTCTCCACACCCTCTCCAGCATTTATTGTTTGTAGATTTTTTGATAATGGCCATTCTGACTGGTGTGAGATGATATCTCATTGTAGTTTTGATTTGCATTTCTCTAATGATTAAAGATGTTGAGGATTCTTTCATGTGTTTGTTGGCAATCTGTATATCTTCTTTGGAGAAATGTCTATTTAGGTCTTCTGCCCACTTCTGGATTGGGTTGTCTGTTTTTTTGATATGGAGCTGCATGAGCTGCTTGTATGTTTTGGAGATTAATCCTTTGTCAGTTGCTTCATTTGCAAATATTTTGGTCTTGTTTATGGTTTCCTTTGCTGTGCAAAAGCTTTGAAGTTTCATTAGGTCCCATTTGTTTATTTTAGTTTTTATTTCCATTTCTCTAGGAGGTGGGTCAAAAAGGATCTTGCTGTGATTAATGTCATAGAGTGTTCTGCCTATGTTTTCCTCTAAGAGTTTGATAGTTTCTGGCCTTATATTTAGGTCTTTAATCCATTTTGAGTTTTTTTTTGTGTATGGTGTTAGGGAGTGTTCTAATTTCATTCTTTTACATGCAGCTGTCCAGTTTTCCTACCACCATTTATTGAAGATGCTGTCTTTTCTCCATCGTATATCCTTGCCTCCTGTATCAAAGATAAGGTGACCATATGTGCGTGGGTTTATATCTGGGCTTTCTATCCTGTTCCATTGATCTATATTTCTGTTTTTGTGCTGGTACCATACTCTCTTGATTACTGTAGCTTTGTAGTATAGTCTGAAGTCAGGGAGACTGATTCCTCCAGCTCTGTTTTTCGTTCTCAAGATTGCTTTGGCTATTCAGGGTCTTTTGTGTTTCCATACAAATTGTGAAATTTTTTGCTCTACTTCTGTGAAAAAATGCCATTGGTAGTTTGATAGGGGTTGCAGTGAATCTGTAGATTGCTTTGGGTAATATAGTCATTTTCACAAGGTTGATTATTCCAATCCAAGAACATGGTATATTTCTCTACCTATCTGTATCATCTTTAATTTCTTTCATCAGTGTCTTATAATTTTCTGCATACAGGTCTTTTGTCTCCTTAGGTACGTTTATTCCTAGGTATTTTATTCTTTTTGTTGCAATGGTAAATGGGAGTGTGTTCTTAATTTTACTTTCAGATTTTTCATCATTAGTGTATAGGAATGCAAGAGATTTCTGTGCATTAATTTTGAATCCTGCTACTTTACCATATTCATTGATTAGCTCTAGTAGTTTTCTGGTAGCATCTTCAGGATTCTCTATGTAGAGTATAATATCATCTGCAAACACTGACAGCTTTACCTCTACTTTTCTGATTTAGATTCCTTTTATTTCTTTTTCTTCTCTGATTGCTGTGGCTGAAACTTCCAAAACTATGCTGAATAAGAGTGGTGAGAGTGGGCAACCTTGTCTTGTTCCTCATCTTAGTGGAAATGGTTTCAGTTTTTCACCATTGAGGATGATGTTGGCTGTGGGTTTGTCATATATGGTCTTTATTATGTTGAGGTAGGTTCCTTCCATGCCTACTTTCTTGAGGGTTTTTATCATAAATGGGTGCTGAATTTAGTCGAAAGCTTTCTCTCCATCTATTGAGATGATCATATGTTTTTCTTCTTCAATTTGTTAATATGGTGTATCACATTGATTGACTTGTGTATATTGAAGAATCCTTGCATTCTTGGGATAAATCCCACTTGATCATAGTGTATGACCCTTTTAATGTGCTGTTGGATTCTGTTTGCTAGTATTTTGTTGAGGATTTTTGCATCTATATTCATCAGTGATACTGGCCTGTAGTTTTCTTTTTTTGTGACATCTTTGTCTGGTTTTGGTATCAGGGTGATGGTGGCCTTGTAGAATGAGTTTGGGAGTGTTCCTCCCTCTGCTATATTTTGGAAGACTTTGAGAAGGATAGGTGTTAGCTCTTCTCTAAATGTTTGGTAGAATTTGCCTGTGAAGCCATCTGGCCCTGGGGTTTTGTATGTTGGAAGATTTTTAATCACAGTTTGAATTTCAGTGCTTCTGATCGGTCTGTTCATATTTTCTATTTCTTCCTGGTTCAGTCTTGGAAGGTTGTGCATTTCTAAGAATTTGTCCATTTCTTCCAGGTTGTCCATTTTATTGGCTTATAATTGCTTGTAGTAATCTCTCATGATCCTTTGTATTTCTGCAGTGTCAGTTGTTACTTCTCCTTTTTCATTTCTAATTCTATTGATTTGAGTCTCCTACATTTTTTTCTTGATGAGTCTGGCTAATGGTTTATCAAATTTGTTTATCTTCTCAGAGAACCAGCTTTTAGTTTTATTGATCTTTGCTATCATTTCCTTCATTTCTTTTTCATTTATTTCTGATCTGATCTTTATGATTTCTTTCCTTCTGCTAATTTGGGGGGGGTGTTCTTCTTTCTCTAATTGCTTTAGGTGTAAGGTTAGGTTGTTTATTTGAGATGTTTCTTGTTTCTTAAGGTAGGATTGTATTGCTATAAGCTTTCCTCTTAGAACTGCTTTTGCTGCATCCCATAGGTTTTGGGTCGTCATGCTTTCATTGTCATTTGTTTCTAGGTATTTTTTTATTTCCTCTGAATGAAATTTTTAAGTAGCACAATTTTGCAAAACAATTTGCACCATCTAATAAATTTAAATTACACATATCCTTTGATTCAGCAATTTCAATTCTAGATATATAGCTTAGAGATACATATAAGAATGTTCACAGCAATACATTAATACTGAAAACAAATAAATTTTTAAAACCTAGATACAATCCAGAGGCCAAGAGTATAATGGATTAAACAGTATATCTTGAAATAATGTATCTTAAAAATTACACTATCATTTGAGGTAAAAATAAATGATCTACAAATTGATAAACTTTTAAAAACTCATAAAATTAAATGAAAACAGTAATTCATCAAAAGTTACAGAGAGTATGATTTTTATGTGCATATAATTCAAAAATAGTAAAAAGTAAAGTTCAAAATCAAAAAAAATCAGGGTAACTACATATATGATAAAACTATAAATGAGACAAGTGAATTGTTCCCATATGTTTTATGTATTTCATGTATGATATGTTTTACATCATACAATCAAAATCAATGACAAAAGACATGCTCTGCAAGTAAAATACTTATTGCATAATGGTGGCTCTACCTTGCATGCTCTTTAAGCTTTAACTGTAGTTCTAATTTTTATATATGTTTTGCTCAGCTTGCTAAAGAAAATTACAATGAGTTAATATAGAATTTCATTTTTACCAGTGAGTCTTACTAGTGTCATGCAAGAACACAATTTTTATGTTTACAGATGTAAAAAGATGTGGCTTGAGGGTTCCTACAGTTTCTATTATATTATGTTACTTTAAATAGTAAATATAGTTCCAAATTTAAGTATGCGTTTAAAGAGAGAAATAACAATGGAGACTGTAATGATATACAAATACTGTTAGCTCTTTATGGAAGAGTCAAATCTATGTTTTGTTTTGTTTTGTGTAATTTTGTTTTACTGTCCTTTGGAAGGTATAAGTATGATAATCCAAACCTTCTAATATATTCAGAAGACATAAAATTTGAAGAGAATACAAACTCACTTTTCAATTTTTTTTTTTTTTTTTTTTTGTGGTACACGGGCCTCTCACTGTTGTGGCCTCTCCCGCTGCAGAGCACAGGCTCCGGACGTGCAGGCTCAGCGGCCATGGCTCACAGGCCCAGCCGCTCCGTGGCATGTGGGATCCTCCCGGACTGGGGCATGAACCCCTGTCCCCTGTATCAGCAGGTGGACTCTCAACCACTGTGCCACCAGGGAAGCCCCACTTTTCAATCTTTGTGACTAAAATATATCACCATCTGCTTGGAAAAATTAATGAGTCACATTTTTCTTCTTAAAATATTTTTCAATTTCTTCTAAAATTGCATATTTCTCATGAATAGAAAATCTAACAAAAGTCAGGTGGACAACCAAAATAGGCATTATAAGTAAGGAAACATTATGTACCCCAGAAAAATCTTTTTGGACTTCTAAATAATATCCATATATGGATTATACCTCATTAACTAAAGAAATTATTTTTACTTAATAAGTTAATATTAATTCACCTGCCTCTGTTTTCAGTATGATCATTTTAGACAATTACTACTATGTGCATAAATCCATACAGAAATGCATGTATGCATACTGATACACACATGAAATATCAAGTCAAAGTTTAGTTATGGCTATAACTAATCTAGTAAATGAGATGAAAATAAAGCAAAAATCATTTAGACATAAGAAAAGTTTAAGACCTTGCCTTCACAGTGAAATTGAACTTTTAAAAAGCCCCAAGCTCTAATAAAGCAAGGATTCATTATCAAAAGTCTCTGTGAAAAGGAAACAAAGAATCTATTAATGACTTGCAGAGACTAAAAATAAGATGACCTCCATCTTTAAAAGGAGAACATGGAATTATGGAAATATCTGGTAAAGACACATTTAATACAATTTAACTTGAGAAGTTGCATTGCCTTCAGAAATTACCATCCTGGACATATCACCCTGAGACATATCCCTGGTCATAGATTAATCTGAACATTCTGGCTTTTGTTAATAATATTCTAAAAGTATTATAGCACCATTTAGTTACAATTCCATTCCAAATAGGGACAAACTTAATAAAAGGGTTTTTTAAAAATAAAATAAACCTAAGTTTATTTTGGGCTGCATCTCTGTATTAATTAGGACTGTAAGTTTCAATTAACAGAAACGAACTCAAGCTAGATTCAGATATAAGGAAACAAACAGAAAAGTTCCAACATTATAAATAAATCATAGGTATATTATAACTCCAAAGGAGAAAATATACAGCTGAACTTTATGAACAAGAAATTTCACTGGCAGTTTCTCTCTCTGTGAACTGGCTTTCTCGGCCTCTCAGTCCCCACCATGCAGTGGGTAGAAGAGAGTCACCCCACACTTGTAAGTTCACAGTTGCCCCTAACTGAACAAGGATATACTACAATCAATTATGAATTCCTGGGAAGAAAAAACTTTTTTCTTCTCAGGTTGAAGAGTTCTCTTCTGGTTCAGCTCGAATAGGAAGACTGATTATGTACTCAAGTATAGCTGACAAAAGGCAATTGCAGTAGTGGCTATTTGTAAATTGGAAAAATACTCTAGGGGATTATTTATTATAATCCCAGTAGGTGTTTATACCCTACTACCCTGGGCCCATTTACTAACCCAGGAATTTGAATTATCTCAAGGAGTCTGTATTTGGACCTGTAGTAATTGTATTATTACAACATTGTACAGATTAACAGACTTATGCTAATGTATATGTTTTTGGTTTAATAGGACATTTTCATTGTATTTTGAAGGCAATCAAGTAGTGAGCTTCCTACTGTTGTGACTGCCCTGTGAGGAAGACTGTGAGATAAGTGGACCTTTGGGTACCCGTCTTCCTGACTATATGGCTGATCCAGTTACCTTTGAAGGTAATATGAAGGAAGCAAGTAGAGTTTTATTGTTTACACTGGATTTATCTTTGGTGTATACTTCCTTTCACAGATGGTAAGCTATTTAAGGGCCAAGAAGACAAAGTTTTCAAAAGTACTATAGCACAGAGATTATATGTACTGCTGTTAGAGATATACTATCACAGTCCAAACTATAGCTTTGCCATTTACTAGTTACATGGCCTCCATCAGGTTAATTAACCTATCTGTTCCGAAGTTCCCTCATCTTTAAATCTGGGATAAAAATAGATTAAATAAATTAATCCTAGGAAACTGCTTAGAACCATGCCTGGAAGGTTGTAAGAATGTTCTGGTTGTTTTATAATGGGTGATTTTACAAGATGCTACATTCCTGGCTTGTGAACACTGTGTAAGAAAGCCAGGTACCAAGGCTGATCCACCATGAAGGCAATTAAAGTTGTTTCTGAGGTGTTTCTGACTTTCCAAGGCTCACCAACATATCTTTTTATTTTTCTCTCCTTTAAAGCACACCCCAAACTGTGTAAGTTTCAAGCCCAATAGAACTTAATTCCACCCCTAGTCAAGTAGGGTGGACCCAATCCAGATAACTATTCAAAACTTTAAGAATAACTACTTTATTCTTATTGTTTATAAGACTAACAACAACTTTAAGAATACAGGAGTTATACAGTAAGGTTGTGACCATGAAAAAGTGTAGAAAATGTTATTATTTTAACTGCTGACTCCAGAGTCCCTTTAGGGGAGAGAGCTATCATTGAGAAAAGAGCAGAATTTCTTGAAATAGTGGATGGGACTTCTAGACCCTGGCTGGCCAGCACTAAGCCATAAAGGGAAAAAGAAATTAGAAGAAATTGCTCTCTGTAATCAAAGGCAGAAGAATATGGGGTTCCCCAAGCAATCTGCAAAATGAAGGCAGAGGAAGGGAAAGGGGAAAGAGAAAAGCTGCACTTTGAGCAGAGTGCAGGGAGTCTTCTAAATTCTCAGTGAAGTCTTTTAAATTAGTAAAAGTTATGGGAGTGAGTATTTATTTTGGGAACTGAAGAGGCAGCTGAGTTCCACCCCTGGTTAGCCTATGAGGACACAAGGCCTCAAAAAATGTAATGACCCTGGGAGTATGTATAAATCTCAGAGAGTGTGCCATAGTTTGTGTGCTCCCAGAGACAGATGCTCCCAGAAGGTTCTAGTGCAAATAGTTCATTTGGGAGGAGAAGAAACCCCAAATAGGAAGGGAGGAAATGAGACAAGGAAGGAAAGGCAGCCACAAAATGTTCATTATTAAGCCATGTACCACTGTGGGTGACTGGACTTAATCCTGTTGGGGAAAAGGAAGCCAGTGTGAAACATATACCTCAGAGTTATTGGCCTGGAAAGACTGGGGTATTTATATATCATTCCTGTCAATCATTGGTTAAGGGCTACTCTCAGAGGGTATTTCTTGGCACTTCTGCCCTAAGAGATAGAAGTAAATATGTAGGTGCTGGAAGCTGAAAGCTGAATGAGGATATGGGCAGGGCACCAACATCATCTGCCCCAGTGGAATTTTGATTTCCATTGGCTCTGGAATTGACAGGAGTTTCAAGAGAAGTTCACTAGATTTCTGAAGCTCAGAGGAACTCCCAATGTCTCTTGAACTGCATTATAGTATTTTACTTAGTTTTAGATTTACTCCCACAAAGCACTGATTTTTTTAAAGAAAGTCTTTACACAGATATGTCTGGGAAATAAAGTCATGTGAGAGTGAGTCAGATATGCATTTTTCCCCTGAATCATTCAGTTTCTAATGATTCTCTTCTAAATGTCCACTTTCTTTGTCCAAAGTCTTTCTATATTGAGATGGTTTTTCTTTTGCATAATGCCACTAAAATTAGTTTAAAGACCCTCGCCCTCCAATTTTTAATGCATAACCTTTAAAATGATATTTAAAGACATCTGTTTTTGCCAAGAATTGCTTATCTATTTGAAATGCTCTTATTTCTGTCTTTATTTCTATAATTCCATAATCTGCAGTATTAGGGTTTTATTCTTCTTGCTTTTGAAAAGAAAGAAAAAAATTCCAGATGCAGCCCAAACAGAAAAGATTCCTAGAATTATAAAGAAATGCAGATACCATTCCATTGTCAGCATAACACTTTTAAACATATGCACACCCCTTACTCCAATTCTAGTAGCTAAAAGTTTAACTGCTTAACCATCTCACGTAGTATTGAGTAGTCTCTGTAGGCATCATGTTTGATATGTGTAAATGTTCAATACATACCTATAAACTGATGTGTAGGAAAAAGAAAAACGATCACTGACTTCATTTATTTTGAAATGATACACTTAAAACTTAATAGAAACAGAAATGTGAATAAATTCAATAATTTGGGGAATATGCATTATCCTTCTTTCAATCATCTCTCTAAAAGTTATTAATTTTTGGTTTTCCATCTAGTGTTTCATTTATCTTTTTATTTTCTCATAGTTTCAAACCCAGTATTGAATTTTCTTTGGCCTGAAAACATTTTAGTTCCTTTCCCAGTGAACAACGACTTCCTTTTCTTCCATCCTTTAACTTCCACAATAGAGTCTCTAATACTGGGGGCCATCCCAGCCTCCATGATTATGAAGACAGCTCTGGTTCTCTTCCTTCATAGTTCCACAAGGGTTATCAACCTGCTTTTTCTCTACTTCAGGTAGAAGTTTTTCTTCTGTACCAATTATCCTCCTATCTTTGTCCTCTGAAGAATTGGTCTTCCACTCCCAGCTATTTTCTCTCTTAGGGTAAGTTTTCTGTCTGGGTCATTTTGCTTATTTCTCTACCCTCTTAAAAACTGGATTCCTTTGCCTTAGAGGATTCTCAATTTCACATACTATTTGACATGTTTAAAATTTCTTCGATTCTAAGAGAATTTTGTTTTGCTGCTATTTGAGAAGTGCAAAGCAGGTCATCAGTTCAAAAACACAGAAACATATGTTACCTAAAGAAAGAACCCACAGCTGTATTTTGCAGGTGCTATAAAAATCATCTTGTGGTGAATTATCCAACTGGGTTTTATCTCCCTTTAACCAGTAGTAGGTACAAATTCTGGAAATTATGAACACTGCAAACACTTTACCAATGATTAAGAAGTATTTCTTAATTATAATCAACCAGTTGCTGTAATTTGTTGGCTATACCTTAATATTTATCTTCCTAACAACACTAAAGATACATATATGAAAATAGATTCTTTATGAAAATAACTTTCATTGCCTAAATATTTGTCTTAAGAACCCCAATATTTTGTTAGAAAAGGTTGACAGTTGTCACAAACCCATGGTATAGGAGGACAGGACAATGACATCCAGAAGATAGGAATGGAGTATACAATGACCTTTTGACTCACCCATGAAATGATTATTCTCATATAATCAATTAAGGAGAGGGAACCCTGGCAGTCCCACAGGATGAATGTAATCTTTCTTGCCATGGGGCAGAATATGTATGTACTTGGAGGGATTTGGACTTTTCCCCAAACTGTAGTAGCAGGTAATAGAGAATTCAAGTCAGAGCAAACCTTTTTGAGATTGCCTAGAGACTCTCTCCACCTAGCCCCTGTACTTGACAGTAAAACTAAGAAAGCATATACAGTAGCAAATCTGGCAAGGAGAGACTTTGGCCAAGTTTCCTATCCTGGGCCACCAGGAATATTTTCTCATTTAACCTACACACATGAAGCTACTATGGTTTCTTCATCCTTCTCAGCTGAGTCATTGTAATTAGAAGGGGGTTCAAATCAAGATCAGTATCAAGCCTACACTTCAGGGAGCTGACAGCTCCTCAGACTACACAGACTGCAGAGGGGGAGCATGTTGGTCCTTTATAAGTGATTAGCCAGTGATTAATTACTGACTGACCATGGTGACAGGCATTCAGGTGGGAGGAACCCAGGCCTCCTAGTTGATGATGGAGGGACGTTTCTTAGCTGTTGTTATGTTTTATCTTCTCAAATATATTACTGTTATTAGATATGTGACAGATTTCTGTTCTGTCCTTCACTCCCTGCCCTCTGCACCCTTTCTGAACAGTTAAGCAGTGTTTTACTGTCTGCCTTCTAGCCACTCTATACCCATGTACTATAAAATACAGTGGCATTATTCAACATTCATTGAGAGTAGAAGACTTTGTAGTTTATGATGGTGATATTGATATCCGTAGTCATCAGTTTGTATAGATATATGTGATACTAAAAAACTTTAGTTGGCAAGAATTTTTTGAGCATCTAACTATCTAATATTAACCATTGAGGAATAGAAATCATCTTAGTAATAATAAAGCATCAACCCTGCCCTCAAAGAATCTATAATCTAATGGGCCAGTAAACAAGTTGCTGTAGCATGATATCAACCTAAACAGAGAATGCTGAGAAAGGACCCCTAACCCAGACTCAGGATGAAGGGATATGAAATAGAGTATAAATATTACATTGTGGACTTCTTGGAGGAGAAGATGCCTGAACTATGTTTACAAGGATGAACAGGAAATATTTAAAATGAGCATAGGAGGACAATCTAGGCTGATAATCAAGAAGATAACATGGTATGCTTTAGGAAACTAACAAGTATGGCTTAAGTATGCTTTAGGGAACTAGTAAGTATGGGTCAGGCATGTTGAGAGTTGAGGCAGAAAAGATAGGCTGGTGTGGGATCATGGAGATCCTTAGATGCCATGACCAGGAGCCCAGCATCTAACAAGGTGGGAGACAGAAAACCAATGAATGATGCTATGGCCTGAATTGGGTCCCTTTCTCAATTTTGTATTTTGAAGCCCTAACCACCAAATACAGTCAGCCCTAGCCCTGACTGTATTTGAAGATGGGTGTTTTAGGAAATAATTCAGGTTAAATAAGGTCATAAAAGTAGGGTCCTAATATGATAGGATTGGTAGCCTTATAAGAAGAGAAAGAGATCACCCTCTTTTCATTTCTCTCTCTATCTCTAGATACAGATATAAATAGGTAGATAGAGATAGAGAGATATAGATATAGAAAGATATAGAGATAGATTGATATAGATATATAGATAAACAGAAATAGATATAGATATATCTACATGTACCCACAGAGGAAAACCTACATAAGAACATAGGTACAAGGCAGCTGTCCCCAAGCCAGAAAGGATTCTCACCATCCCCTGACCATGCTGGAACCCTGATCTCGTACTTCTGGACAAGAAATTAAATAGGGGAGGGGCATGATCAGATGTATATTACGTGAAGAGGTTACTATTAGATAGAGTGGTAGTAGAATGCAGAGGGAGTAAGACTAGAGGTAGATCATTTAGGAGGCTGCATACTACCCAAATAACAAGCCAGGAGAACCTCAACTAAGGTGTGGGCAAAGGGATGGAGTGAAGACACTGGAATGGAGAACTTAGTGACACAATGGATGTTGTGGAAAGAAGTTTGAAGTTAGGATGTTAAAATTCTGTCTTATGCTTGGTTTATTTGAAGAAAACTTTTCATACAAATTGTCCACTTTGTAAGTGTTATTTAATACAACCCAGAAATCTGCTTAATTGGGTACCTGAAAGCTGCAGCATGTCACAAAATGCTGAAAGCAAATGAAAGAGTAAAGTCATCGCTGTCAGTTCCTATGGATTCCTGTTCTTCTCACAGGCTGTCTAGCTCATGGCTGTCTTACACACTGGCTCAGTGGGTAAGCCAGTGTCAATTCAAGTTGTAAACATCTGAAAAGATAATTTCAATCTTGATTTTTTTAATATAAATAGAAGTCCTAATATTTTCTTCCTTCACTTCATCTGCTCACCTGTGGTTTGTATCATACCCTGGAAAAGACTGGTATACTGACATGTTGCCAATCAGTGAACTGACTGTGATAGAAAGGGAGAGAAAAGTGATAGAAAAAGGATTTCAACTTGGACCATACTGAGTCTGAAATGCCTATGAGACATCCAAGTAATAACCAGTAGATAGTCGTATATTCAGGTCTAGATACCTGAGATCTAGAGAGATCTGCACGGAAACCATCAGTATCCTATTGGTTATTTATACCTAGAAAAGGATGACATTACTCATAAAATAGTTTGTAGTATAAGGAGAGAAGAAGGCCATGGATGGGTACCTGAAGAACATGAAGAATAAGAAGCCAAGGAGGAAGAAGATCCCAGGAATGAGTTTGAGAATAAGAATAGCTAATATGTATATAATACTACATACCTAGCAATGTTCTTAATGCCTCTAAGATGTGCTATTTCAATTTTCACAACTCCTGGAAGTAGATACCATTGTTACCCTCACTGTTTTACACAGAAAATTTAACTGGTACCCTTGAGTACACACAATAAATGAAGGAGTCAGAATTTGAACACAGGCAATCTGTCTCCAGAGTCAGAATAATTAACCATTATTTCACCTAAGTAGGATGAAAACCAGAGAGAAATCATGTCACAGAAACTAATGTGAGGAAAAGTTTCAAGAATAAGATAATGGTCAATAGTGGCAACTGCTCAGGTAGATCATGTAGTATAAGGGTTGAGATGCATGCATTGGATTTAAACACAGAGGAGCCACATTGTTGAGCACGGTTTGAGACAGTGGAGACATGGAGTAGGGTAGCAAGGCTGGGAGATGAGTTTAATGAGAAGATACATGACTGGGAGGAGAGGCTGTGAAAACACTAACTGTTTAACAGTCTTTCCAGAAGTTGAACTCTCAGAAAAACGAGAGATGAGATGGCTGTTAGAAGGAAGATACAAGTGTATGGTTTTTAGTTGGCAGCTCCAAATCACTAAGGAACACAGAGGCTAGAACTAACCTTGCTTGCAGACTTACCTAGTATAAAGCTGGGGACTGTATTGAACCAATTTTTTATTGTCAGATGCCCTAAGAACATGCCAGTTTCCTACACAGTTTTCTACTTTGTTCGGTAAAACATCTGGAAATGTTGCCTAAAGAGCACATCAAGAAATGTCTTTCAGTTCAATACTATTAACGAAAAATGTCTCTTGGTATATCTAGACCTTACCTTAGGCAGTATGAGAGCCTAATCTCCTCATTATTATTAACAGATGACTTTACCTAATCAATAATAAAACAAAACAAAGAAACTATTCAGTATGATATTACCAATTAAACAGTCCACTTTCCAAGTTGAGTTTCCAAAAGAATAAAACATATTTCTTTTTTTGAAAACATTAGCTAGGTCTAGAGTTCTCAAAAATATATGGAAGTGAACAAGCATTCTTGGTAGCCATAAAGAAATAAAAAGAATTAGAAAAATAGTGTTATAGAAAATAAGACAAGAGCTCTGTAAAGTGTCTTCGTGGAACAGATGTCCTCAGAAATTCTTGATAAAGAAAAAGGAAAAATGGGCTTCCCTGGTGGCGCAGTGGTTGAGTCCACCTGCCGATGCAAGGGACACGGGTTCATGCCCCGGTCTGGGAAGATCCCACATGCCGCGGAGCGGCTGGGCCCATGAGCCATGGCCGCTAAGCCGAAGCGTCTGGAGCCTGTGCTCTGCAACGGGAGAGGCCACAACAGTGAGAGGCCCGCGTACCGCAAAAAAAAAAAAAGAAAAGAAAAAAAAGAAAAAGGAAAAAATGATGTGATGGCACAAGAGCAAAAAGAGATGCTTTGAATGTAATAGTCCCAATGGAATTAATTAAATGTTTATTATGTGTTTGCATGTACATGTGTGTACATATATTTAACTCCAACAAAATCCTAGAAAATATCATTAGGAGAGAAATTTTAAACATATAAACATTTTCAATAATACAAAGTAGTATATAATAAGTACTCAATAAAAGTAGGTATTATTAATGCTTTAAGATAAAATTCATAGTTTTAGATGGTTAAAAGTTAAAACCAATAAATTTAAGAACACAAGACTTAGAAGTCCTGAGGCACGACAAACTATGGGACAGAGACTAATTGAGATATTCCACAACCAAATGTAGTAACCACAGGATCACAGAATATTAGAGCTGGGAGGAATTTTAGGAACAAATAGATGTTCCTTTTACAGATGAGGGAATGACATAAATCTGTTAGGTTTCTTGTGAATGGCCTACATGTTAAATGGAGAACTTGCCTCCATGACATGTGGTATTTTACTGGAGAAAAAAGAAATAATATACAGCAGAGGGAAGATTCATTTGTGGTTGACTTAGAATGTTTTACAAGAATAAGAAGGACATGTTTAAATTACTTATAAGAGAAAGTGTCCTAAAGGCAAGAGCAATTTAACAATGGAATAGCCACCCAAAGAGGTCATTGAGGAAACATCAATAAGACATTCAGAAAGAGATTAAATATATTTCTAAAGGGAATAATAGAAGTGTCTGGCAATAATATGCACTAGGTACAGAGGTCTGAATACAGTGACCTGTCATTTTCCCCATAGTCCCTGTGTCTATGATTCACGTAAAATAATCATGAAAGCAAATAGAGGTAAGGTGAATATCAAAGGGGGAAAAATCATGAGACAAAATAAAATAGGACTACCAGAACTGACAGGATAGCACAGAAGAAAACAATTCTTTTTTTAGAGGAAGACCTTGCTAAGCAGCATTCTACAGGTACTTTTTTCTGCCTCTGTCTAGAGGAACAATGGCAATACACTCACTTGCCATTCTGTCAAAAGACAAGATGTTTCAGAATTTTTTCTAATCTTTAATAAAAGTACAGACTGCCTTTTAGTTTTTATGGTCTCTTCATGGAAGGGACCAAAAATGGAACTTCCATAAAACTTATAAAGAGTCAGAACAAACATCCAATGCATTTAGTAACTTGTGAAGGTTTATGCTGACAGCAGTAATGTCATAAGGCAGAATCATAAAATCAGAAAGTGTTTCAGCTAGAAGGAACTTTAAAGATCTTTAAGCATAAAGCCTCACATGATTGGAAAACAGTAGCATGGGCTTATTCATGCTCAGTGCTTAAGGCACATTTTAGAATATAATCACCCACACCATTATCCCCATCAGAGTGAGCTAAAACGCACTCCAAGAAAACAGAGGTGAATATTAATATTATCTTAATATGCAAAAAATCTGTCTAAGCAGGAGGTGAAACACAGAAACCATAATAGAAAATAATGATTTTGATTACATTAAAATTTTAAATATCTATATGTCAGGAATCAACATAAATAATGTTGAAAATCAAATAACAAGGTAGAAAAGTGAATTTGAAATACATATTACAGGCAAAGTTAACATACCTACTATATACACAGCCTTTTGACATTCACAGAGAAAGATAAACACCCAGTTTTTCCACATATAGAAAAGATTCAGATGTTCACACACACTCATACAGATACAAGTAGCTAAGACCATACTAAGCTTCATCACAAATCAACCTGCAAATTAAATAATATTGTTTTAATTGATTAAAGTGGTAGGGATTCTTTAAAAATAAGAACATAATTTTGATGAGAAATTATATTTTGATGAGAAAAACAAACATTCATATCCTGCTGATGAAATAAAAATTTATGAAAACTTTCTGGAGAATAATTTGGGAAAACAGATCAAAAAAACCTTATTTTGCATATTCTTTTACCCAAAATTCTAAGTAATTTTCTAAAGAAAATAATTACAAGTGATAAAAAAATGGAGTTACAAGGATATTTATCCCAGCACAGTTTATAGCAAAGCAAAATGAGGTAACTTTGGCAAATTTTTCCTAGTGACCCCTTGATGGCTCCAAGTGCTTATTCTCTAATTTCAAACAAACAATCCAGTGAGTTACACTTCTAGACTTACAAGCTTGAGTATAAAACTTCTCTGAATTTTATTAGATTAATTTCATGCTGTTAAACTCTTAAGTGTACTTGAAAAATAGTGGAAGACAAAGTTTATGTACAATGAAAAATGCGATACATTCCAAAATAATTCTTAAAGTGCTATATTTTCCCAAGACATTTCAAGAAAATATTTATGTTAGAGATACAGGTATCTGATATACTCCCTGAGTAATAAAACTTTTAGGCATATTCTTAGTGTTTCATTGTGATTGTGTTATTTTAAACAAATTCAAGTTTTATCTTACTCAAAAAAAAATAAAGAACACAGCATCAGTGTTTCCTAAGTATAAATTCTAAACCCTAATTGAAAGTAGTATACAAAAGTCTCTTTGATGGTAATTCATGGAAAATGGCTTAGCTCTTAAGTAATTCCCTTTGGTAGGTTCTACTGTTAAATGAAAAGTAGAAAAGATTCTGTCCATTGACTTTACAGTTTGTTGTCACTTAATTCTAAGTGTTTAAATTAAAGGAATCCTGAAACAAAATATCATGGAACCAATACAATTTTCTTGAATAATACAGGATTTGTTCTTGTTTTTAAATTTTTGAAAAAAGAAGAATTATTACTAGTGTTTTCCTTCTTTAATTTCTTGTCAAATGGGAAACATACTGTGGTATACCTTTTTTTTATACACAGTAGTGCATGATCCTGAGAATGTATTTTCATTATTAATAATTATATGGATGGTATAAATATTGGTTTCTTTGCCAAAAGAAATGCTAAAAAGAAAAGGAGACTGTAACCTTATTTTCTATATTAGTTATTAAGTAATTAATTAAATAAATTTTAGTTAGGGTCTACTCTGATCCAGTCACCAATTTAGGCAGGGAGAGTATTGTTTCTGACAAAATGTGTTTTAGGATAAAATGAGAGAAGACAGTCATGAAAGATCAGAAAAAAATCTTAATTTGAATAATTACTTTTATAATGAAGATAAATACTAAGTGTGTGGGAGCCTAGGAGGATTGCTTTGGTCTACCTTGGGACTTACAGAAAAAGCCACAGAGATGATTGTCTTTGATCTGAGACCCCAAGTAGACAAGCTAAGTTTAGTAAGAAGGTGGTAGTACTGTTAGTGTCTCAAACAGAGAGGTCAGCTTGATGAAAGACACAGTGGTTCAGAAGAGCATGGTGTGTCCTGGAAACGCTAGTATTTGAATACTGCTGTGCCAAATGAAGAGTGGCAGAAGACAGAACCGGAGCAGTGAGGCAAAGGATGTTCTTGAAATGTAGAGCATTCCTATGCTTACAAGCATGGTGGTGTGGCTGGGAGGAGGACAGACAAGCGTCCTGGGCCAGGGTGTAGACACACTACAACAAGAACTCAGATATTTCATACCTATGAATTTCAGCATGTCTGCTATTCATCTGAGGTGTTTCCAGGGCACCACTGTTGGGAAGTCACTGAGCAATGGGTTACAGAACTTATATATAGATGTTTGCATTCATTTCTTTGGTTACAACTGCTTGGTTGAACCTCTTGGGAGGAGCCAAAGGGAAGCTGAGAATTGTGATTCACCTCAGCTGTGCTTCATCCCCATTCTTGTGACTTCAAATGCACTGTAAGTCACTACAAGCTGTGAAATCAGAACAGGTTTTTTGATATTTCAGAGATAACTACATGAGTTGGCATCAGTGGTATAGCTTTTGAGTAAAACAGTCAGTTCTGTAATCAAACCTTGGTACCACCATAATTCTCTGAGTCCACTTATTTCCCTTTATAAAAGATTAAAATAACCTACTTTAACAGAGTAGTTGAGGGTTATAAGAAATAGAGAAAGGTATCTGACATTTATTAGGTAAATGCTATTTTTATTATTCAGCTTCTCATTGCAGAGAAGTAGGACTCATTAGAGTAACGATGGATTCAACATATAGTCTAATATGTTCCCCAGGACCAAGTTTGGAGACCCTGAATTTTTAAAACTGCCTTAAGTGGGGCTTAAGCCAAGAGTCTACTAAAGTGGTATAGCACCTTGACACTTTATTTTAAACAGTGAAAATGAAATACATATTAGATCCTCTACTTCCCTAAGGAGCAGCCACTAGGTTTTATATTCCTACACATTAGCCTATTGGATAAATAAACACAATAAAACAATGGTGCACTTCTTCTGTTTTTACATTGTGGTAGAAACATCTTGAAAATGCTTTGAGTGTGAGTAGTTTTCTAAATATAGCTCTCTACACTAATGTGTCTCTTTCATTTAATATGAAACCTATACACAAAGCTATGGAGGCATAGAGGATTTTTATCCATTCGTATGATCAAATACATGTGAGCATAGTGGCCCATTTAGGTCGATTCTGCCAACCTCCACATTCCTTTCTCCCCCCTCTCAGGAAATATCTAATTTATGAGCAGAAATGTGAAATGTTCAATTGAGTCAAAATGAAATGATAAGTAGAAATACCCAACTGTATTTCAGGCAGAATGAAAGGAAATCCTGATTCCAGAATCCTAACAACTGTTAAGACAGCACAGGTAGGGAATGCCGGACTGTGGCTCACTTGCAACAACAACAAAACTCTAATCTTTAAATAATGGCATCAGAGTAATTTCAAACAGATTAGAGGATTTGAAAAGCTCCCAGAGTAGGCAGCTCATATTTCTTTTCCTTCCCCTCCAGGGAATACCTATTTGGTATCTAAAGTTTATTTCACAATACATTTGTTCTCATTTTTCCAATGTATGACCGAAGCATCCATGGAAAATACAAAATATAGTACATGTCATTAAAAACTATTTTCTCCTTCAATATTTTGGCTCTTCTGAAATAAATAACTGGAAAAATTATCCAGGAGGATTTTGTTAATTATTACGAAGAGAAGAGAAAAATTATATCAAGGGTGAAAAGATCTACAGAGAATTTTAATTTCAAAAACTTTTTTAAACTGTAAGATCTCATAAGTTACATAATTCACAGTTTTCCTTTTATTAAACAGAGACCTTATAATGCTTTTGTATTTTCTTGCCACTGATAAAAGATAGCAACAGAGAACAAATAATTATACCAAGTATTTATCAATTTATCATTTTATTCCATTTTACAGTGCATCTCCCATTATGGGAACTATAGATTTTGTATGTGGCTCTGCTTAAGACTAAGCTTTATAAGTAATATATTTTCTCATTTTAATTAAAGGGAGCAGTTGTATTAGTTGTGGGGACTGAGGTGTCAAGAGGGGAGAATAGAATGCATTCATAGAAAATGTTCTTACAGTATGAAACTATAAGACCCATTTTTAACCATCCTTCTAAACAGTGCTTGTGTAGTTTATAAAGACTCATGTCTTAACATGACTAGAAAATAAGGTTACAATTAGGGATGGACCTTCAAGATGGTGGAGGAGTAAGACATGGAGATCACCTTCCACCCCAAAAATACATCTACATGTGGAACAACTACGGAACACCTGTTGAATGCTGGCAGAAGACCTCAGACTTCCCAAAAGGCAAGAAACTCCCCATGTACCTGGGTAGGCCAAAGGAAACAAAAAAACAGAGACAAAAGAATAGGGACTGAACCTGCACCAGTGGGAGGGAGCTGTGAAGGAGGAAAAGTTTTCACACACTAGGAAGCCCCTTCACAGGCAGAGACTGTGAGTGGCAGAGGGCGGAAGCTTCAGAGCCACGGAGGAGAGCGCAGCAACAGGGGTGTGGAGGGCAAAGCGGAGAGATTCCCGCACAGGGCATCGGTGCCGACCAGCACTCACCAGCCTGAGAGGCTTGTCTGTTCCCCCGCCGGCGCGGATGGGGGCTGGGAGCTGAGGCTGGGGCTTTGGAGGTCAGACTCCAGGGAGAGGACTGGGGTTGGCTGCATAAAGACAGCCTGAAGGGGGCTAGTGTGCCATAGCTAGCCGGGAGGGAGTCTGGGAGAAAGTTTGGAACTGCCTAAGAGGCAAGAGACCATTGTTTCGGGGTGCGCGAGGAGAGAGGATTCAGAGCACCACCTAAACGAGCTCCAGAGACGGGCTCGAGCTGCACGTATCAGCGTGGACACCAGAGTTGGGCATGAAACGCTAACGCGGCTGCTGCAGCCACCAAGAAGCCTATGTGCAAGCACAGGTCACTATCCACACCTCCCCTCCCAGGAGCCTGTGCAGCCCGCCACTGCCAGGGTCCCATGATCCAGGGACAGTTCCCCGGGAGAACACATGGTGCGCCTCAGGCTGTTGCAACATCATGCTGCCTTCTGCCACATAGGCTCGCCCAGCATTCCGTACCCCTCCCTTCCCCCAGGCTGAGTGAGTCAGAGACCCCTAATCAGTTGCTACTTTAACCCCAGACCTGTCTGGGCAGGGAAGAGACGCCCTCAGGTGACCTACAGGCAGAGGCAGGGCCAAATCCAAAGCTGAAACCCAGAAGCTGTGCAAACAAGGAAGAGAAAGGGAAATTTCTCCAGGCAGCATCAGGGGCAGTGGATTAAATCTCCACAATCAACTTGATGTACCCTGCATCTGTGGAACACCTGAATAGAGAATGAATCATCACAAAATTGAGACGTTGGGAGCAACTGTAGACTTGGGGTTTGCTTTCTGTACCTAATCTGTTTCTGGCTTTATGTTTATTTCACTTTAATATTTAGAGTTTATTATCATTGGTAGATTTATTTATTGATTTGGTTGCTTTCTTCTTTTTTTATGTATATATTTTTTCTTTTTCTCTTTTTCTGAGTGTGTATGTGTATGCTTCTTTGTGTGATATTGTCTGTATATCTTTCCTTTTGTCCTAGGGTTCTGTCTGTCCGTTTTTGTTTGTTTTGTACAGCTTTTAGCACTTGTTATCATTGGTAGATTTGTTTTTTGGTTTGGTTTCTCTCTTCTTTCCCTTTTTTAACTTTTTTATTTAAAAAAAACTTTTAATAACTTTATTTTATTGCATTATTTTCTTTCTTTTTCTTCTCCCTTTTCTTCTGAGCCAAGTGGCTGACAGGGTTTTGGCCCGCTGCCCGGGTGTTAGGCCTGAGCCTCTGAGGTGGGAGAGCCAAGTTCAGGACATTGGTCCACCAGAGACCTCCTGGCCCCATGTAATACGAAATGGCAAAAGCTCTCACAGAGATCTCCATCTCAATGCTAAGACCCAGCTCCACTCAACAAACAGCAAGCTACAATGCTGGACACCCTTTGCCAAACAACTAGAAAGAGAGGAATACAACCCCACCCATTAACAGAGAGGCTACCTAAAAGCTTAGTAAGTTCACAGACACCCCAAAACACACCACTGGACGCAGTCCTGCCCACCAGAAAGACAAGATCCAGCCTCATCCACCAGAACACAGATACCAGTCCCCTCCAACAAGAAGCCTACACAGTCCACTGAACCAACCATACCACACAGAAGAAGGAAAAGACCTACAATAACACACCCAAAGCAATTAAGAAAATGGTAATAGGAACATACATATTGATAACTACCTTAAATGTAAATGGATCAGGGCTTCCCTGGTGGCGCAGTGGTTGAGAGTCCACCTGCCGATGCAGGGGACACGGGTTCATGCCCTGGTCCGGGAAGATCCCACATGCCGCGGAGCAGCTGGGCCCATGAGCCGTGGCCACTGAGCCTGCGCGTCCGGAGCCTGTGCTCCGCAACGGGAGAGGCCACAACAGTGAGAGGCCCGCGTACTGCAAAAAAAAAAAAAAAAAAAAAATGCAAATGGATTAGATGCTCCAACCAAAAGACACAGACTGGCTGAATGGATACAAAAACAAGACCCATATATATGCTGTCTACAACAGACCCACTTCAGACCTAGGGACACATACAGACTGAAAGTGAGGGGATGGAAAAAGATATTCCATGCAAGTGGAAATAAAAAAAAGCTGGAGTAGTAATTCTCATATCAGACAAAACAGACTTTAAAATAAAGACTATTGGGCTTCCCTGGTGGCACAGTGGTTGAGAGTCTGCCTGCCGATGCAGGGGACACAGGTTCGTGCCGCAGTCCAGGAAGATCCCACATGCCGCAGAGTGGCTGGGCCCGTGATCCATGGCCGCTGAGCCTGTGCGTCCGGAGACTGTGCTCCGCAACAGGAGAGGCCACAACAGTGAGAGGCCCGCGTACCGCAAAAATAATAATAATAATAATAATAAAATAAAGACTATTACAAGAGACAAAGAAGGACACTACATAATGATGAAGGGATCAATCCAAAGGATATAACAATTGTAAATATTTATGTACCCAACATAGGTGAACCTCAGTACATAAGGCAAATGCTAACAGCCATAAAAAGGGAAATTGACAGTAACACAATTAGAGGAGGGGACTTTAACAGCCCACTTTCACTAATGCACAAATCATCCAAAATGAAAATAAATAAGGAAACACAAGCTTTAAATGACACATTAAACAAGATGGACTTAATTGATATTTATGAGACATTCCATCCAAAAACGACAGAATACACTTTATTCTAAAGTGCTCATGGAACATTCTCCAGGACAGATCATATCTTGGGTCACGAATCAAGCCTTAGTAAATTTAGGAAAATTGAAATCGTATCAAGTATCTTTTCCTACTACAACATTATGAGACTAGGTAACAATTACAGGAAAAAAATCTGTAAAAAATACAAACATATGGAGGCTAAACAGTACACTACTAAATAACCAGGAGATCACTGAAGAAATCAAAGAGGAAATTTAAAAATACCTAGAAAAAAATGACAACAAAAACATGACGACCCAAAACCTATGGGATGCAGCAAAAGCAGTTCTAAGAGGGCAGTTTATAGCAATACAATCCTACCTCAAGAAGAAAGAAACATCTCAAATAAACAACTTAACCTTACACCTAAGGCAATTAGAGAAAGAAGAACAAAAAAGCCCTGAAAGTTAGCAGAAGGAAAGAAATTATAAAGATCAGACAAGAAATAAATGAAAAAGAAAAGAAACAATAGCAAAGATCAATAAAACTAAAAGCTGGTTCTTTGAGAAGATAAACAAAATTGATAAAGCATTAGCCAGACTCATCAAGAAAAAAAAAGGAGAAGACTCAAATCAATAGAATTAGAAATGAAAAAGGAGAAGTAACAACTGACACTGCAGAAATACAAAGGATCATGAGAGATTACTACAAGCAATTATATGCCAATAAAATGGACAACCTGGAAGAAATGGACAAATTCTTAGAAATGCACAACCTTCCAAGACTGAACCAGGAAGAAATAGAAAATATAAACAGACCAATCACAAGCACTGAAATTGAAACTGTGATTTAAAATCTTCCAACAAACAAAGGTCCAGGACCAGATGGCTTCACAGGTGAACTGTATCAAACATTTAGAGAAAAGTTAACACCTATCCTTCTCGAAGTTCCAAAATATAGCAGAGGGAGGAACACTCCAAAACTCGTTCTACAAAGCCACCATCACCCTGATACCTAAACCAGACAAAGATGTCACGAAAAAAGAAAACTACAGGACAATATCACTGATGAACATAGATGCAAAAATCCAAAATACTAGCAAACAGAATCCAACAGCACCTTAAAAGGATCATATACCACGATCAAATGAGATTTATCTCAGGAATGCAAGGATTCTTCAATATATGCAAATCACTGTGATGCACCATATTAACAAATTGAAGGAGAAAACCATATGATCATCTCAATAGATGCAGGAAAAGCTTTCAAAAATATTCAACACCTATTTACCACTGCAACAAAAAGAAAAAAATACCTAGGAATAAACCTAACTACGGAGGTAAAAGACCTGTATGCAGAAAAGTATAAACACTGATGAAAGAAATTAAAGGTGATACAAACAGATGGAGAGATATACCATGTCCTTGGATTGAAAGAATCAGCATTGTGAAAATAACTATACTACCCAAAGCAATCTATAGATTCACTGCAATCCCTATCAAACTACCAACAGCATTTTTCACAGAACAAAATATTTCACAACTTGTATGAAAACACAAAAAGACCCCGAATAGCCAAAGCAATCTCGAGAAAGAAAAACGGAGTTGGAGGAATCAGGCTCCCTGACTTCAGACTATACTACAAAGCTACAGTAATCAAGACAGTATGGTACTGGCACAAAAACAGAAATATAGATCAATGGAACAGGATAGAAAGCCCAGAGATAAATCCATGCACATATGGTCACCTTATCTTTGATAAAGGAGGCAGGAATGCACAGTGGAGAAAGGACAGCCTCTTCAATAAGTGGTGCTGGGAAAACTGGACAGGTACATGTAAAAGTATGAGATTAGATCACTCCCTAACACCATACACAAAAATAAGCTCAAAATGGATTGAAGACCTAAATGTAAGGCCAGAAACTATCAAACTATTAGAGGAAAACACAGGCAGAACACTCTATGACATAAATCACAGCAAGATCCTTTTTGACCCACCTCCTAGAGGAATGGAAATAAAAACAAAAATAAACAAATGGGACCTAATGAAACTGCAAAGCTTTTGCACAGCAAAGGAAACCATAAACAAGACGAAAAGACAACCCTCAGAATGGGAGAAAATATTTCAAATGAAGCAACTGACAAAGGATTAATCTCCAAAATTTACAAGCAGCTCATGCCGCTCAATAACAAAAAAAATGCAAAAAGTCATGGAGGAGAGTGCAGCCACAGGGGTGCGGAGAGCAAAGCAGAGAGATTCCTGCACAGAGGATCGCTGCTGACCAGCATTCACTAGGCCGGGAGACTTGTCTGCTCACCTGCCGGGGCGGGCAGGGCTGGGAGCTGAGGCTTGGGCCTCGGTCGGAGCGCAGGGAGAGGACTGGTGGCGTGAACACAGCCTGAAGGGGTTAGTGTGCCACGGCTAGCTGGGAGGGAGTCCAGGGAAAAGTCTGGACCTGCCGAAGAGGCAAGAGACTTTTTCTTCCCTCTTTATTTCCTTGTGTGCGAGGAGAAGGGATTAAGAGCGCTGCTTAAACGAGCTCCAGAGACGGGTGCGAGCCGCGGCTAACAGCGCAGACCCCAGAGATGGGCATGAGACGCTAAGGCTGCTGCTGCCACCACCAAGAAGCCTCTGTGCGAGCACAGGTCACTATCCACACCTCCCTTCCAGGGAGCCTGTGCAGCCCGCCACTGCCAGGGTCCCGGGATCCAGGGACAACTTCACCGGGAGAACGCACGGCACGCCTCAGGTTGGTGCAACATCCTGCCGGCCTCTGCCACCGCAGACTCGCCCCGCATCGTGTCCCTCCCTCCCCCCAGCCTGAGTGAGCCAGAGCCCCCGAATCAGCAGCACCTTTAACCCTGTCCTGTCTGAGCGAAGAACAGATGCCCTCCGGCGACCTACACGCTCCAAAGCTGAGCCCCGGGAGCTGTGCAAAAAAAGAAGAGAAAGGGAAATCTCTCCCAGCAGCCTCAGGAGCAGCGGATTAAATCTCCACAATCAACGTGATATACCCTGCGTCTGTGGAATACCTGAATAGACAACAAATCATCCCAAATTGAGGAGGTGGACTTCGAGAGCAAGATTTATTATTTTTTCCCCTTTTCCTCTTTTTGTGAGTGTGTATGTATATGCTTCTGTGTGAGATTTTGTCTGTATAGCTTTGCTTTCACCATTTGTCCTAGGGTTCTATCCGTCCGATTCTTTTCTTTTACTTTAAAAAAAATTATTTTTCTTAATAATCATTTTTTATTTTAATAACTTTTATTTTATCTTACTTTATTTTATTTTATCACCTTCTTTCTTTCTTTCTTCCTTTCTTTCTTCCTTCCTTCCTTCCTTTCTTTCTTTCTTTCTTCCTACTTTTTCTCCCTTTTTTTTTTTTTTTGCAGTACGCGGGCCTCTCACTGTTGTGGCCTCTCCCTTTGTGGAGCACAGGCTCCGGACGCGCAGGCTCAGCGGCCATGGCTCACGGGCCCAGCTGCTCCGCAGCATGTGGGATCTTCCCGGACCGGGGCACGAACCCGTGTCCCCTGCATCGGCAGGCGGACTCTCAACCACTGCGCCACCAGGGAAACCCTCCCTTTTATTCTGAGCCGTGTGGATGAAAGGCTCCTTGTGCTACAGCCAGGAGTCAGTGCTGTGCCTCTGAGGTGGGAGGGCCAACATCAGGACACTGGTTCAGAAGAGACCTCCCAGCTCCACATAATATCAAACGGCAAAAATCGCCCAGAGATCTCCATCTCAACACTAGCACCCAGCTTCACTCAATGACCAGCAAGCTACAGTGCTGGACACCCTATGCCAAACAACTAGCAAGACAGGAACACAACCCCACCCATTAGCAGAGACGCTGCATAAAATCATAATAAGACCACAGACACCCCAAAACACACAGCCAGAAGTGGACCTGTCCACCAGAAAGACAAGATCAAGCCTCATCCACCAGAACACAGGCACTAGTCCCCTCCAGCAGGAAGCCTACACAACCCACTGAACCAACTTTAGCCACTGGGGACAGACCCCAAAAACAACAGGAACTACAAACCTGCAGCCTGCAAAAAGGAGACCCCAAACACAGTAAGATAAGCAAAATGGGAAGACAGAAAAACACACAGCAGATGAAGGAGCAAGATAAAAACGCACCAGACCTAACAAATGAAGAGGAAATAGGCAGTCTACCTGAAAAAGAATTCAGAATAATGATATGTAAAGATGATACAAAATCTTGGAAATGGAATAAAGAAAATGCAAGAAACATTTAACAAGGACGTAGAAGAACTAAAGAGGAAACAAGCTATGATGCACAACACAATAAATAAAATTAAAAATACTCTAGAAGGGATCAATAGCAGAATAACTGAGGCAGAAGAACGGATAAATGACCTGGAAGATAAAATAGTGGAAATAACTACTGCAGAGCAGAATAAAGAAAAAAGAATGAAAAGAACTGAGGACAGTCTCAGAGACCTCTGGGACAACATTAAACACACCAACATTCGAATTATAGAGGTCCCAGAAGAAGAAGAGAAAAAGAAAGGGACTGAGAAAATATTTGAAGAGATTATAGTTGAAAACCTCCCTAATATGGGAAAGTAAATAGTTAATCAAGTCCAGGAAGCACAGAGAGTCCCATACAGGATAAATCCAAGCAGAAACACGCCAAGACACATATTAATCAAACTGTCAAAAATTAAATACAAAGAAAATATATAAAAAGCAGCAAGGGAAAAACAACAAATAACACACAAGGGAATCCCAATAAGGTTAACAGCTGATCTTTCAGCAGAAACTCTGGAGGCAAGAAAGGACTGGCAGGACATATTTAAAGTGATGAAGGAGAAAAACCTACAACCAAGATTACTCTACCCAGCAAGGATCTCATTCATATTTGATGGAGAAACTAAAACCTTTACAGAAAAGCAAAAGCTGAGAGAGTTCAGCACCACCAAACCAGCTTTACAACAAATGCTAAAGGACCTTGCTCTAGGCAAGAAACACAAGAGAAGGAAAAGACCTACAATAACACACCCAAAACACTTAAGAAAACGGGAATAGGAACATACATATCGATAATTACCTTAAATGTAAATGGATTAAATGCTCCAACCAAAAGACACAGATTGGCTGAATGGATACAAAAACAAGACCTATATATATATGCTGTCTACAAGAGACCCCCCTCAGACCTAGAGACACATAGCGACAGAACGTGAGGGGATGGAAAAAGATATTCTGTGCAAATGGAAACCAAAAGAAAGTTGGAGTAGCAAGTCTCATAGCAGACAAAATAGACTTTAAAATAAAGACTATTTGAAGAGACAAAGAAGGACACTACATAATGATCAAGGGATCAGTCCAAAAAGAAGATATAACAATTGTAAATATTTATGCACCCAACATAGGAGCACCTCAATACATAAGGCAAATACTAACAGCCATAAAAGGGGAAATCGAGAGCAACACATTCATAGTAGGGGTCTTTAACACCCCACTTTCACCAATGGACAGAGCATCCAAAATGAAAACAAATAAGGAAGCACAAGCTTTAAATGATACATTAAACAAGATGGACTTAATTGATATTCATAGGACATTCCATCCAAAAACAACAGAATACACATTTTTCTCAAGTGCTCATGGAACATCCTCCAAGATAGATCATATCTTGGGACACAAATCAAGCCTTGGTAAATTTAAGAAAATTGAAATTGTATCAAGTGTCTTTTCTGACCACAATGCTGTGAGATGAGATATCAATTACAGGAAAAGATCTGTAAAAAATACAAACACATGGAGGCTAACCAATACACTACTAAATAACGAAGTGATCACTGAAGAAATCAAAGAGGAAATAAAAAAATACCTAGAAACAAATGACAATGGAGACATGATGACCCAAAATCTATGGGATGCAGCAAAAGCAGTTCTAAGAGGTAAGTTTATAGCAGTACAATCCTACCTTACGAAACAGGAAACATCTCGAATAAAAAACCTTACCTTGCACCTAAAGCAATTAGAGAAAGAAGAACAAAAGAAACCCCAAAGTTAGCAGAAGGAAAGAAATCATAAAGATCAAATCAGAAATAAATGAAAAAGAAATGAAGGAAATGATAGCAAAGATCAATAAAACTAAAAGCTGGTTCTTTGAGAAGATAAACAAAATTGAAAACCATTAGCCAGACTCAACAAGAAAAAAATGTAGAAGACTCAAATCAATAGAATTAGAAATGAAAAAGGAGAAGTAACAACTGACACTGCAGAAATAAAAAAGATCATGAGAGATTACTACAAGCAACTCTATGCCAATAAAATGGACAAACTGGAAGAAATGGACAAATTCTTAGAAATGCACCACCTGCCAAGACTGAATCAGGAAGAAATAGAAAATATGAACAGACCAATCACAAGCACTGACATTGAAACTGTGACTACAACTCTTCCAAGAAACAAAAGCCCAGGACCAGATGGCTTCACAGGCAAATTCTATCAAACATTTAGGGAAGAGCTAACACCTATCCTTCTCAAACTCTTCCAAAATATAGCAGAGGGAGGAACACTCCCAAACTCATTCTAGGAGGCCACCATCACCCTGATACCAAAACCAGACAAGGACGTCACAAAGAAAGAAAACTACAGGCCAATATCACTGATGAACATAGATGCAAAAATCCTCAACAAAATACTAGCAAACAGAATCCAACAGCACATTAAGAGGATCATACACCATGATCAGGTGGGGTTTATTCCAGGAATGCAAGGATTCTTCAATATACACAAATCAATCAATGTGATACACCATATTAACAAATTGAAGGAGAAAAACCATATGGTCATCTCAATAGATGCAGAGAAAGCTTTTGACAAAATTCAACACCCATTTATGATAAAAACCCTCAAGAAAGTAGGCATAGAGGGAACTTTCCTCAACAAAATAAAGGCCATATATGACAAACCCAAAGCCAACATCATCCTCAATGGTGAAAAACTGAAAGCATTTCCACTAAGATCAGGAACAAGACAAGGTTGCCCACTCTCACCACTCTTATTCAACAGAGTTTTGGAAGTTTTAGCCACAGCAATCAGAGAAGAAAAAGAAATAAAAGGAATCCAAATCAGAAAAGAAGAAGTAAAGCTGTCACTCTTTGCAGATGACATGATCCTATACATAGAGAATCCTAAAGATGCTACCAGAAAACTACTAGAGCTATTCAATGAATTTGGTAAAGTTGCAGGACACAAAATTAATGCACAGAAATCGCTTGCATTCCTATACACTAGTGATGAAAAATCTGAAAGTGAATCAAGAAAACACTCCCATTTACCATTGCAACAAAAAGAATAAAATATCTAGGAATAAACCTACCTAAGGAGACAAAAGACCTGTATGCAGAAAATTATAAGACACTGATGAAAGAAATTAAAGATGATACAAATCGATGGAGAGATATACCATGTCTGGGATAGAAAGCATCAACATTGTGAAAATGACTCTACTATACAAAGCAATCTACAGATTCAATGCAATCCTTATCAAACTATCACTGGCATTTTTCACAGAACTAGAACAAAAAATTTCACAATTTGTATGGAAACACAAAAGACCCTGAATAGCCAAAGCAATCTTGAAAACGAAAAACAGAGCCTGAAGTATCAGGCTCCCTGACTTCGAATATACTACAAAGCTACAGTAATCAAGACAGTATGGTACTGGCACAAAAACAGAAATACAGATCAATGGAACAGGGTAGAAAGCCCAGAGATAATTCCATGCACACATGGTCACCTTATCTTTGATAAAGGAGGCAGAAATATACAGTGGAGAAATGACAGCCTCTTCAATTTGTGATGCTGGGAAAACTGGACAACTACATGTAAAAGTATGAGATTAGATCACTCCCTAACACCATACACAAAAATAAGCTCAAAATGGATTAAAGACCTAAATGTAAGGCCAGAAACTATCATACTCTTAGAGGAAAACATAGGCGGAACACTCTATGACATAAATCACAGCAAGATCCTTTTTGACCCACCTCCTAGAGAAATGGAAATAAAAACAAAAATAAACAAATGGGACCTAATGAAACTTAAAAGCTTTTGCAGAGCAAAGGAAACCATAAACAAGACCAAAAGACAACCCTCAGAATGGGAGAAAATGTTTGCAAATGAAGCAACTGACGAAGGATTAATCTCCAAAATTTAGAAGCAGCTCATGCAGCTCAATAACAAAAAAACAAACAACCCAATCCAAAAATGGGGGCAGAAGACCTAAATTAACATTTCTCCAAAGAAGATATACAGATTGCCAACAAACGCATGAAAGAATGCTCAACATCATTAATCATTAGAGAAATGCAAATCAAAACTACAATGAGATACCATCTCACACCGGTCAGAATGGCCATCATCAAAAAATGTAGAAACAGTAAATGCTGGAGAGGGTGTGGAGAAAAGGGAACACTCTTGCACTGCTGGTGGGAATATGAATTGGTACAGCCACTATGGAGAACAGTATGGAGGTTCCTTAAAAAACTAGAAATAGAACTACCATATGACCCAACAATCCCACTACTGGGCATATACCCTGAGAAAACCATAATTCAAAAAGTGTCATGTACCAAAATGTTCATTGTAGCTCTATTTACAACAGCCAGAAGAATGGAAACAACCTAAGTGTTCATCATTGGATGAATGGATAAAGAAGATGTGGCACATATATACAATGGAATATTACTCAGCCATAAAAAGAAACGAAATTGAGTTATTTGTAGTGAGGTGGATGCACCTACCGTCTGTCATACAGAGTGAAGTAAGTCAGAAAGAGACAAATACAGTATGCTAACACATATATACGGAATCTAAGAAAAAAAAAAGTGTCATGAAGAACCTAGTGGTAAGACAGGAATAAAGACACAGACCTACTAGAGAATGGACTTGAGGATATGGGGAGGGGGAAGGGTAAGCTGTGACAAAGTGAGAGAGTGGCATGGACATATATACACTACCAAATGTAAAACAGATAGCTAGTGGGAATCAGTCACATAGCCCTGGGAGATCAGGTCAGTGCTTTGTGACCACCTAGAGGGGTGTGATAGGGAGGGTAGGAGGGAGGGAGACGCAAGAGGGAAGAGATATGGGAACAAATGTATATGTATAACTGACTCACTTTGTTATAAAGCAGAAACTAACACACCATTGTAAAGCAATTTTACTCCAATAAAGATGTAAAAAAATAAAATAAAATAAAAATAAAAAGAGAACTACCATATGACCCAGCAATCCCACTTCTGGGCATATACCCTGAGAAAACCGTAAATCAAAAAGAGTCATGTACCACAATGTTCATTGTAGCACTATTTACAATAGCCAGGACATGGAAACAACCTAAGTGTCCATCGACAGATGAATGGATAAAGAAGATGTGGCCCATATATACAATGGAATATTACTCAGCCATAAAAAGAAACAAAATTGAGTTATTTTTAGTAAGGTAAATGGACCTTGAGACTATCATACAGAGTGAAGTAAGTCAGAAAGAGAAAAACAAATAGCTTATGCTAACACATATACATGTAATCTAAAAAAAAAAAAAAAAAGTTTCTGAAGAACCCAGGGGCAGGACAGGAATAAAGACACAGATGTAGAGAATGGACTTGAGGACACATGGAGAGGCAAGGGTAAGCTAGGACGAAGTGAGAGAGTGACATGGACATATATATACTACCAAATGTAAAATTGGTAGCTAGTGGGAAGCAGCTGCATAGCACAGGGAGATCAGCTTGGTGCTTTGTGTCCACCTATTGCGGTAGGAGAGGGAGGATGGGAGGGAGACGCAAGAGATAGGAGAAATGGGGGTATATCTATATGTATAGCTGATTCACTTTGTTATACAGCAGTAACTAACCAACCATTGTAATGCAATCATACTCCAGTAAAGATGTTAAAAAAAAATGATTACAATTAGACACAAGTAGACAGAAATATTTTAAATTTATATATAAATTGTTCTATGAAAATAAGTATTACAGTGATATTCTGGCAATAATCTCATAAAATTCTTAAATATTCTCTTTGTATTTTATGTTTAACTCACAAATAGCATTACTATTTCATCATATTTAAATTTAATTAATCAATTTACAAATGTAGGTTATAAACACTTTGGAGCAATTCAAATGCGTACTAAATGTGATAGTATTTCAGTTTTACTCTTCACTGAGGATTCATGCACATGAACAGAAACAACTCATGCCCTTCAGGGTTAGAAAGATGAGTACACTATAGTGATCACTAATGATATGTTCTCTCCTCTCTGTTTCCTACACAGGCATTGAGAAACATCAGAAGACTTCAATAGAAAGATATCAATTCAAGTTTATGTATTTAACTTCCCCTTTTACCCAAATCCTATTGGAATGTCTAAGGAAATATAGAAATAAGAAAGATAGAATTAAAGATGGCAGACCAGCTTAGGTATTATCAAAGAGGCAGATTAAATAAATTGCCAACCAATGGATAATAGTTTGAGTTTCAACCCTGGTGTTATGGGTTGAAGTGTTTGCTTCAAAAATTTATATGTTGAAGTCCAACCCTTAGTACCTCAGAAAGTTACCGTTATTTAGAAACAGGGTCTTTAAAGAGGTAATTAAGTTAAAATGAGATAATTAGTGTGAACCCTAGTCCAATATAACTGGTGTTTCTATAAGAAGAGGAAATGAGGACACAGATAGGCAGAGAAGAAAGACCATATGAAGACCCAGGGAGAAGATGGCCATCTACAAGCCAAGGAAAGAGATCTCAGAAGAAACCAACCCTGCAGACATCTTGATCTTGGACTCTTAGTCTCCAGAACTGTGAGGAAATAAATTTCTGTTGTTTAAGCCAACAAGTCTATGGTAATTTGTTATGACAGCACTAGCAAACTCATAAGCCGGGCAAAAGAAGGTCGTACCTCAAAAGTAATTGGTAGTATTTTCCAAACAAATATGTGGAAAACCCTTAAGCATGGAACCATATTTGAAAAGATGCTATAACCTCAGTTTGGGACGGCAAAAAAGGTAGATGGAGGTGTCAAATTTAGTTGAGCCCCAAGCAACTGGATGCAGCATTTGTCCAGTGATTTCACTTAATGTAAATGAACACTGATGGCTTCTGATTGAGAAATAAAGACAAGAGAGAATGAGGATAGCAATGTAATAGGTAAATTTGGGTTATCAAAACAAAAATGAGTTGAAACAAAACCAAAAGGTTCAGAACTCCACTTACTTTCCATAGCATTCCTAGTGTTCTAACTGTGAGTTTCCACTGTCACCTGATGCAGACAATTACAAAATCCAACCAGCAGAGGCTGGAGGAAATGTTGGGGAGCAGTTCCAACAGAGAACATATTAAGAAGCTTTGAGAATTTTACAAGAACCCTATGCCTCAAATGACTTCTCTCAAATCCTGCTTGGCACGGAGAACCTGAATAGTTGAGTGGAGACTTTAAGCATCTTGATTCTGGTGGACTTCCACATCGAATGCAATACACTTCACTCATCTGCAAGTCCAACTGTAGACTAAGCACCAAAAGGAAAAGGAACACCACAAGATCAAGAGCCCCTAAAAGGGAGACCAAGATAAATTATTTTAAATATTCCCCTAACTAATGTATACCAGAAGTAGTGGTGAGTAAAAAGTTCAAAGAAAAAAATACAGTTAAGTATATCTTGATTTTTTCTAAATTTTAATTCCTAAGTTCTTAGATTCTAATTCTTGGGTTCTAAATTCTTATTTATAAAGTTTACTTTGAACTTTACAACTAGTTGATTGTAATCATTTAAAAAATTATTTGACTAGAAATGATGTAAGCAACAGTGATGTACTGGAATCAGTTTATAACAGCTCACAAGAGTAAATTCAGCATACGTTCCTAATTCCACATCTGGTGTCATTGATGCTGATAGCTTGAAATTTGCCATGGCAGAAATATTTACACCATAAAAATCAGCAACTTCTAAAATTCAGGGATTGTTTTTTTATTCCTCCAGAGAGTTATCTGTTAAGGATTTATCAGTACCCATACTTATAATAATTATATAATGGAGCTTGCAAGTTTGAGGATGAATGAGTCAATTCACCATAACAATTAAAATACAAGATGTTGAGGATTGACTATAGTAAGAATTGCACAGACATACAGGAAGAAAGCTGTAAAAAGTTATAGAAGAACATAAATGAAAACATAGCAAGTATGTAGGAAGTCTAAATTTTATAAAAGATGTCAAACTGGGCTTCCCTGGTGGCGCAGTGGTTGAGAGTCCGCCTGCCGATGCAGGGGACACGGGTTCGTGCCCCGGTGCGGGAGAATCCCACATGCCGCGGAGCGGCTGGGTCCATGAGCCATGGCCGCTGAGCCTGCGTGTCCGGAGCCTGTGCTCCGCAACGGGAGAGGCCACAGCGGTGAGAGGCCTGCGTACCGCAAAAAAAAAAAAGAAAAGATGTCAAACTTCCCCAAAAACTATTCTTTAAATTTATTGTAATTCCAATAAAATATCTACAATTTGGGAGGTTGATCCAGTTAAAGTTTATTTTGTCCATTTGGAGAAAAAAAAGAAATGCTAAAGTATAGACAAAAAAAAATGTTTAGAGCAAAATGATAATAGATTTCTCTAACCAGATCTTGAAATATTTTATAAACTCATTTTATTAAAAGAATATGGGACTTCCCTGGTGGTGCAGTGGTTAAGAATCTGCCTGCCAATGCAGGGGACAAGGGTTCGAGCCTTGGTTCGGGAAGATCCCGCATGCCGCGGAGCAACTAAACCCGTGCACCACAACTACTGAGCCTGCACTCTAGAGCCCACGAGCCACAACTACTGAGCCTGTGCACCACAACTACTGAAGCCCACACGCCTAGAGCCCATGCTTTGCAACTAGAGAAGCCACAGCAATGAGAAGCCTGTGCACAGCAATGAAGACCCAACGCAGCCAAAAATTAATTAATTAATTAAAAAAATAAAATAAAAAATATGACAATGAAAAATAATGATTCTATCCTTGGAACAATGTGGAGTACAGGAAGAGATAGATACTTAAATTTATTATATTAAAAAAGATAGCATTTCAAATCCATGAATGAAAGGGCACATTGTTTTATAAATAATATTGGAAGAATTGGCAACAGTTGAGAAAAAAAGCTACATCCTTGTCTCACACCACTCTATTATGTTGAAGAAGCAGGACTCATAGGTCACAATTATAAACTAACATTGTCTTGTCTCCATTTTCCTTTAAATATGATCTGAGGTCTGCTGATGTCTGTTTGCCCTCATTGGTGACCCTTTGGGACAAGACCTAAGCTGACCCCACCTGGTGTGCTTTTGTGCTGAGGGGCATAGTGAAGGAACTTTTGATCATAGGAAACATTCAGGAAACTCTGTTCTGAGAAATTCTGGGAATACAGATCAGCCAATCAGCAGCAATCTGTCCTTCATTCTAACATCAAAGAACCTAGTAAGCTAGTCACTTGTCCCTTAAGTTCTCCATCATGCATCAGACACCTATTCACCATGTCCTGAAACTTTAGAGGACACATTGAACTTGCTAAATGGTATCCTTAAAGAGAAGGGAGACCCACCTATGCCAACCCTCCCCCTGACAATGATAGTGAGATTCGTAGGACATTCATGAGGCTTCGGGTAAGGGAGCTTTATCGCAAGAACATCCATTCCTTTAATTAGCAAATCGTGACCCTCGTCTATCCTTGATGTAGTTGAGAGGTTGAAGAGTCCTGCGACCATTATGATATAAAATTGTAGTGGCTGCATCATGTTCTGGTCCCTCTAGATAATTTAGCATACAGTATCTATTGTATATTGGCACCTTAACACAACTTTAATTGTAGGATCATGTTATACATATTTATAAAAATAAATTCAAAATGGAGTTAATATACTATGAAGTATTATAAGAATATATGAAGATATGTTTATAATCTTGAAAAGAAAGGACCTTCTAACCTTAAAGGGTAGAAATTTTAAAAGATCTATAGATTTGACTAAATAAAAGACTATACTGAAGGAGACAGAATATTAAAAAGCAAATTACAAACTCAGAAAAACATATGCAACATAAATGACAAATAAAGGGCTAATATCCTTATTGTATAAAGATTAGCACAATAGAAAATGGCAAAAGTGGCATAAACAGGCAAGTCACTAAAGAAGAAATATGCATGGCCTTTAAATATATGAAAAGATATTAATCTCACTAATAAATGAATGTAAACTAAAACAACAGTGAGGATTTTTGTCTATCTGGTTGGCAAATATTACAAAGATTGATAGTTCTTAGTGTTGTTAATTTGGGGCAACAAGCATTCTCACACACTGTTGATGGAATCAGTATATTTTAGCAAATTTTTGGTTGGTAATCTGGTATAATTTATCAATTTATAAATGTATCAATTTATATCACATGCACTGCCTTTGACCCAGTGCAGTGATGCACCACCCAGACCCCCTTGTAGGAACTCATTCCCCCAGCTGCTGGGAGGGCTGCTGGCAGACAGCGCTAAGCTGTCAACAGTCTTCAGGAGTCTGAAAGAGAGCCACCTTGCTCAAAGGCAGGCCAGCCTCCTTCCTTAGGTAGTCTGCATCCAATGACTAATCAATTTAAGGATCATCTACCTCACTCCAGCGTGAGACAACTCAAGCCATCCGAGGGGCCAGCCCAGCTTAAAATTTCCCTGGAGGATCAGCTAAGGTTCCTTGAGACTGCATGGTAGCCAACTTCTCACTAGTCCTGCTTCCTTCCCTTCCATTCCACCAGCATTGACCCAGGAGCACTTCCTAATATACCTCCTAAATGCAATCTTCATCTTAGAGTGTGCGATTAGGAGACCCAACCTGCAATACCCAGCAATTCTATAGGTAAGATTTTATCATATTGAAATAATCACAGGTTTATGAAGGTGTAAGGGGCAGAATGTCCATTACATAATAGTCTATAAAAGGAAAAAAATAAAATACCAAGCTAAATATCCATTAACAGGAGTGTGGTTAAATACATTATAGAAATCATACCATGAAGTTAAAAAGCCAATTATAGAATGATACACATATAGTTAAATTTTTAAATATCCCTATATGATATGTTTAAATATGTGTTTATACATGCATAAAAGGATTTGGGAAGATACTGCAAACTCTTAGCCATGTTTATGCTGGTCTCCACATACTACATTTCTGTGTTTGATTTTGTTGTTTACATGAAAAGCTACTGAGATACCCAATAAACAATGTAAAAACAGGATCACTAAACAAATATAGGCTGAATGTTTAGGTTCGAATCTCAACTTGGATAAAGAACACAATGTGAAGGGGCCTTCTCTAACTTTATGGCCACTGGCATCTTCATGATGCAAGTTCACAAATTATTTTGCTTTCCTCAATTAAAAAGTATTTCATTAGGATAATTGTTAGCATGTCTCTAGAAACATAATCATTCCTCATTTTTATGCACATTCACATAAATATGAAGACAACAACAGAAAGTGAAAAGGACAAAAGGCTATGACTTTAAACATTTAGGTTCAAATTCTGGTTCAATCTCCTATTCAGTTTATAACCTGAAACACATCTCTGTCTCTCCTCATCAAAGGTGAGAGGTGAATATGAGAATGCATGTCTTCCTCACAGTTGTGAGGATCGGATGCAATGACCCCTAGAAAAATTCTTTGAAAAAAAAGGAAAGTAAGATACTAACATAAATGTAAAAAGTAGCCATAAGTTTTAAATTGTTTTGCCATCTTGGAGATCAGCGTTATCTCACCTGAGTCTTCAAGACTTATTTATATTGGCTATTCTCACACAGCTCCAGTTCCCACATAACATCTGTGGGTGGTTTGTTTGAGCCAAATGGAGAAGTAGCTAGTGGGTCCATGCATCAGAGAAACAAAATCTTTTCTAGAATGTATATGTGTGACTGGGAGAACAATATTCTAGTCCAGTCTCTGCCAGTAATTCCTGATATGACCTTTACTAGTCACTTTCTTCTCTAGGCTTATTTGATTAAAAATAATAAACACATATATACATGTGTGCATGCATACGTACAGACATCCATACATACATACATATATAAATAGTCAGAAAATAATGAAGGTATCAAGCAATATAATATATAAGTTTTCTTCCAGTTCAAAAGTACTTTCACTATGTGTTCTTGGACATACTATTTATCTTGCTTTTAATATTCAGTTTCTCTGAGCTTCAGCATCTTACTGAGTAAAATATGGACAAACAGTGGAAAAGAATAATCTCTGGGATCACTCTTGACTCTGAAATTTCAAAGTCTGTTTATGGAAAAACTGCCAAATATGTGGGTGTAGGTGTGTGTATGTATCTCACTATGGCAGTTAGTCCACAAGTGGGGAGGCATTCATTCATTCATTCATTCATTTATTCATATATTTTAATAATCTGAGTATTTATTTTTGGTAAAGCAGTGAGGGGAATATAAAAGTGAACAACACAAATGCCCTCTTTTCCTGGACTAACATTTAAATAGGAAAAATACAAATTATATGGAAATAATGACAACATAAGGTAGAAACTAATAAGAAATGCATGCCAAGTATAGATAAAACATTAGAAATTCAGAGTAGGGAGATAATGCTCCCACCTGAGGGAGTCTTGGAAAATTTCATTAACAATATGACCTTTGAACCAAGCCTTAAATATGGGGAACGAATCCTTCCAAAATTCTCTGTATACAAAGATCACAGAAAAAAATTCAAAAGCAGAATCAGTTATACATGCAGAATTTCTTCTTCCTACCAGCAAGTCACATACTAAGTAGCTTGCTGTTTATTACATATTTTAGAAATTTCTTGCCTTGTATTGATAGCAAATTAGCTGAAAATGTAATTTACTGAATTTTTTTCCTTTGGATTTACATTTGAAAAAACACCATTTTACAGCCTAATTGATTATAATAGAAAATCTAAATATTAATATTACTCTAAAGGTGACCCAGGGGTCTCTGAATAGGTGCACTAATGCTGCTTATTGATAACACTCTCAATAATAAAACTATTTGGATGTGAAACACAGCAAACATGTTAGCTTCTTTCTTGTTTTATTGTCCTAACAGACAAAAACCCCTATAGCCAATAAACTGAATCTGCTTTTCTTTTATTACTTTGTCTTTGAAATTGTGGCCCTTGGTCTTAAAACCAATGATAGAGTAGTTACAGATGAGGAAAAGATATGGTCACTTTGGAGTGTGATGCTTACTTGTTAGAAATAAACAAGCCAATTTTAGCAAAATAAAACTGACTTAACTTTGTGCTAAGATCTCTGACTTAATAGCCACTCCAATTCTCTCTGACATTTAAAAATTATAAGGCACTGCAAAAAGAAATTCTTAAATGTCAGAATCCTCATAATTTCTTCAACTTTTGCTACTGAATTCTTAACTCCTTCCCCAACATCACCCCGCCCCTACAGAGTACCATGCATATAGTTCTGCTAGCAGCAAGGCCAATCAGCCTGAGACACATTTCCCATCATTATCCTCAAGGCAGCTCCTCTGAGAGGCTCCTTCAGAACCATTTCATTACATCATTAGACACATTTTAAAGGTGGAGTTAATGAAAGGCTGAGAAACTGAGGCACCACAGTTCTCTTCCCCTTGTTTCCTTTCCATTAACTTATCAAGATAACTATTTTTGGCCACTGCAGTTGTGCCACATTTGCCTTTAATCTAGTGAAGTCTGAGTCAAGGGAGAGCTGAAATCATACGGTAATTCTAAATGAGGTGGCGGTAGTAGGGAATTTAATAAGAAGATGATGGAGAAGGAAAAATCAAATGTAGGAGGAAAACAAGAAGGGGGGAGGAGGAAGAGGTGAAGAGGAAAGAAAATATAACATTTATTCATATTTACTAAAGGGAAGATACTCTGGAATTTTGTATAAACCATGACACCAGCACAGTGCACCTATTTTATATGCAAACAACCAGCGGTTGAGTTTCAGAGGGGTATATAACTTGCCTATGATCACACAGCTAATAAGTGGGAGAACTGGGATTCAAAATCCCACAGTACGGGCTTCCCTGGTGGCACAGTGGTTGAGAGTCCGCCTGCCGATGCAGGGGACACGGGTTCGTGCCCCGGTCCGGGAAGATCCCACGTGCCGTGGAGCGGCTGGACCTGTGAGCCATGGCCTCTGAGCCTGCGCGTCCGGAGCCTGTGCTCCGCAACGGGAGAGGCCACAACAGTGAGAGGCCTGTACCGCAAAAAAAAAAAAAAAAATCCCACAGTATGTCTCCCTAAGACAGGGAGCTGGTAGCTCTAATGAGATGTTTATGTTTAGGAAAATTTACAGAAATAGTCCTCAATTTAATAATACTAAGTCATTTCACGTGTCTTATTGAACGTCTGTCAGTATAATAACATCTTTTAATCTATTTCTTCTAGTTTCACTCATAACATTGAAATGAAGCAGAGATATTCTGATCTGCTTTCTTAGTATTTTATGTGAACTCATTTCTTATAAATTCCAATTTTACAGACCATAAAATAAAGGGAGGTCCCATTCACTTTTTTCTCCTATCAAATTTCAATATACATTCTCAGAGATGGTTCGTGTGTGTGACTAATATGTACATATAAAACACCGCACTTCATAAATTATTATTGTTGGGCACCATCTCAATCAATTCCCTTTTCTCTGTTCTACATTCTGAGGAATCCTGCTGATTCTGTTTTCAAGGTTGTTGTTGTTTCAACATTTACTGACTGCCAGCAAAGGAGATTTTATTTTCTACCAGTTTCCTCAATTTAGAAATAAAGTAATTATCATTATGGAGAGTATTGGTTAATGCTCTACAAAAAGGAGATTTTAAAAAAGGAAACCTTATTTCCTAGTCAATGAAACCATCACATTATTACAGGAACATTTTCTCTTTATTCTTAAAATATTGTCTAATCAAACAATCCAGAAAACCCTGATTTGAGAGTGACCCTTTATAGCAACAGAGGTATTTCATATTGCCTTGTTAGAAGTAAATGAACTGTGTTCTCTCTAAATTCTACCATATTTGTGTCCATTCTCTGATTTTGCTTTAGTATGGTTGTTATCTATAAAATTACTGGTAAGTAATAAAACACAGGTCAAAATTATTAAAACCTTGTTGCAAATACCACCAAATTATAACAAGGAAATATCAACTGAAAGCCACAATTCCTAGCATTTACCTGTAAAATATAGTTTAAATAACAGGATTCTTTTTCTTCTTCCTGTGGTGGCTTAAGATTTTGCATTGCTCCCATAGCTTGCCATCCAAATGAAAGGAACTGTTTCTAGAAAGTTCTCTGGTAAACTTCACTTGAGAATAAACTATCTTTAATTATTAAATATTCATAGAGGGTTTTGGTTATATTATTTTTGTCTGGCAAGGAGTTGGCGCCATATAACCACTTGTCTCTAAAGTATAAGGAAGGAGGGTGAATGCATGTAATACTTGCTCTGGCTAATTCTTCCTAATCCATTTCCCTTCTTTAAAAAAGGACAGTACAGTTTTGGTCTTTCTTATGATGTTTTAAGGTTCCATAGTGCTCTTAGAAATGTTCTCTGACTTGTAGTTCTATATGAATTACAAGTTACATGAGGCTGTAATGTTCTTGCATAGACTAAGACAACCAGGGGTAAAACAGTGAGACCCAGGGGAGAGCTTGGGCAAAACCACAGTGAGCAAAGCCAAAAAACAATGCACTGTGGTGATAATGTTGACTTTTCTTATTATTACATGACATCTCCCATTAGTAAAAGCTTACTTGACCAAATAGTTGTTCCATTCTCCTCCTGTAACTTGACATCTCAGTAGATTTATGGCCAGCATTTCTCAACATACATTTTTAAGGAACATTTGGTTCAAAGAAATGTTAGCAGGTGTTAACTTGAAAAGGGGTTCTAAGATCAAAGAAGTTGGGGGACTACTTAGACTATAGAAAGTTAAACAGGTTGCTTTTCTCAAGGTCTTCTTAGAACTTTTAGTATGATAATATTTACTGTGACTCACAATAAGAAGCATACATATCTACAACATTTCTTGAATGTATTTGTCCTTTGAAACTTTTTTCATACAATCTGCTTATAAGAATAATGCTCAACAGTATTCACTTTGGAAAACACTGAAATACATAACTACAAAATTACTGCTGGGTGCATCTTTACATGTAGGAGGCAGGCAGAAGGGTGGGTAAATGGAAAGCTTACCTCTGCTACTTTTGAAACAATTGGCTAGGAAGGGAAAGGAACTTGAAACCATTACAGGAGAAACAATTAATAGAAAAATGGGTGTTTTACATGGAAATACTGACTCCAAGGTGATACGATGTGGCATTCTCTTTACATAGATGGGTTTAGCCTTATTCTAACCTCATGAGGTCAAACTGGTCACACTAATTGTGGTTACTCTGTAAACTGTCTCAAAAGGTAATGAAACTTGTGTCGCTGTAGATACTGAAACATAGACTGAATGACTATCTTATAGCAAGTTGGGGGACAATGGGATTTTGATTGGTTGGGTAAGATACTTTAAAGAACCCTTCCAACCTTGACAGACTGTGGTTCCAACACTGTAGTTTATAATAATCTGTTGCTGCACGAAATCACCAAGCTACAACTGGTAGTACATTTTTCTCTTAGAAATTCTTTAAAAAGTGTCACAATTGATTATTTTGTTTCTTCTCCCCAAATAGTTTAGTGGCTTTCACAATGTGGAAACTAGGAATGCAGGAGGCATTCACAGAGCACATTTATCCATGCAGATTTACAGGGAGAGATTCTTATCCATGTTTCTTGTACCATGTAGAAAATCTCCATAATGCTTCACACTAAAATTCTGTAAGAGCTTTATTTGTCTCCACAAATCAAAGAATTGAAGATAGTATTCTCAATTCATGTACTGCAAATGAAGTCATGGAATTTTATAAGATATCGCATGAGAACATATACACAGGTATTTTTGGAGATGAAATCATCATCATCCATAATGACCTTGTGAATGTTTGCAATTTATTTTTTAAATATTTATAAATTATCCATGTGAACTTGTTAAAATGTTATGTTTTTTAAATAGCTAGTAGAACATCTACGTTTGGCAGTATCTCCAATTCTTCAACCACTTTGTTTTTCATAAGGCCCTAATGTTAAAGGATTCAACAATCCACATACTCAGCCCAGGAGGTGACCAGGAAAACAAGTTCAGTGTTATGTGAATGCTGTCACTGCAGGACAGCATTTCCCTCCATTGTTAAGGCTACAGCAGCAGTGTGAGGAATTATTAGCCTGTCTCCTCCAGATCAATGAAGTGTTTACTCTTTCAGGTTTTGTGTTTATTCCCTATAAATATCCTAACTGTTGATATCTATTTAAAGAAGATTCAGGTTCCTAGGTTTCTCAGTCTCCCACAATGTCCCCTCACTCCAGAATCATGGCTTGAAATTCATTTATTCCTTAAGTCCTGGATAATTTTTATCATCCTGACACAGTACCTTTTAGTTACATAATATGGTTTTAATACATAGCTTATGTACATACATATATTCATACGCACAACTATTTAAGCTCTTCTATCATTTAAGAAGTACGAATAATGGAGCATTCCTACCAATTTTCTTCTCTGCATGATATAAGAAAACAACCTGGAACTAAGAGTCGGAAGACCTCTAGGACCAGTCTTTTGCACATATATGCAAACTGTGCTTTTAACTCATGTATCATCAATAGCGTAATTCTCTCCAAGACATACTCCTGAAAATTTAACAAATTCTCAAGTCATAAACTTGAAACTTAACAAGTTTCCAGTAAAATCCACTTTCTAAACTATTTTAAAATAATATTATTTAAATTCCAATATCCAATTGAATATGGATTTCATTCTTTTGTAAAATAGGTAGTGATATTCCATCTAGATCTGAATTTTCTATTAAATATATTTCTATACAATAGAAATTATAATGAATGGGTTATATATTTGCTTCAAAATTTGTCAACGTTACTCTGGCTCCATAAAGTTCATTTCTTTTCATTTATATCCAGGAAAAGTCATGACATATGTATTTGGCTGTATTTGTAAATTAAACATCTTTCTAGTCACAAAGGAACTATATATTGCATGACTTCTTCAGTAACAAGTCATAGAAGAAAACTGCATTATAGGCATATATTTTATGAACAACCATACTATTGAGTATTACATATAGGTAGTTGTCATCATTTTTACAAAAATACATGAAAACATTTCCATGCCCTGTTTTCTTACTTGATTTATCAACAGATATTCAATGAGTGTCTATGTGCCAGGATAAATGCTGCCATGTGATCAACATTTTCTTAGAGTGTACTACATAGAAAGAAAGATAGACAGTGAACAAAGAATGACAGTCATGGTAAGAGTAGGAACGAGAAGCACAAGATGCTTTTTCTCTGACATAATATGAGGAACAAAATACTCCCAAACTCCCTCCCAGATTCTCTCACTCCCTGAGACACCCAGTTTGCACAAGAGTGCATCACTACTTTTTGTGTGCAGATACAAAGATCTCATAAGGGTATGGGATTATATGTCAGTCAGAATCTGGTCAGAAAAATAGAAATGAAGAGAATTTTAAATTGAGAATTGGTTAAACAGGTATTGAAGGGCTGGAGAGGCAACAAAAAAAACCATGGAAGTAACACAGAGATAGCAACCATGGGGAGAGGCTACCTCCCTAGAAATGGGGGCCCAGAGGGAAAAGACTGGGGGTAGCAGACCCTAGAAGTTCAGAGGAAGAATCCTACATAGTTAGGCTCCTCCTGAGGACAGGACACTCTCCAGCTAGAGCTGAGGCCTCTGAGAGGGCATAATAAGGATGGTTCTAAGAGCGTGGGGAAAAGGCTGGAAAGTAGAATCAATTACCAATACTCCGGGTGAAGGCCATGGCTGGCGTGCCGTTGAAAGGAGCATCACACACGGGCTTCCCTGGTGGCGCAGTGGTTGAGAGTCCGCCTGCCGATGAAGGGGACACGGGTTCGTGCCCCGGTCCGGGAAGATCCCACATGCCGCGGAGTGGCTGGGCCCGTAAGCCATGGCCGCTGAGCCTGCGCGTCCGGAGCCTGTGCTCCACAATGGGAGAGACCACAGCAGTGAGAGGCCCACATACTGCCAAAAAAAAACGAACATCACACAAAACAGGAGCAAGTTGCTTCTCCTTTCTTCAGTCACAGAATCTCCCCTTAGTGCCCCCTATTATCAGAACTTAACAGGGATACAGATGGCAAAGGAGAGGTGAAGTTTGCAGAGTCCCAGCCCCAGTATCACGAAGCTTAATATAGAAGAATGAGTCTGAAGATAAGAGACAATAGCTTAATAAGAAGTACTGGGAACCGGAGAGTGTGGATCTGAGGGCTGGAAAAGCAGCAACTCATTTTGAGGGCATTTGATACCCCCACCCTCTTCCCGCTGCCCCTCTCACGCCTAGGGAAATAGTTGCTCCCTGCAGTTTCTCTGTGTTTATGTCATCCTGCTGCCTTTCCAGCCCCCCAATAGCAATTCAACCAATTCCCTATTTGAAATTTTTATTATTTCTGTTTTCCCAGCAAAGCACAGGCCTTGCTTGACCTCCTCTATCTAAATCCTAGAGATTCTATACAAGCCCTGTTCAGTTGCTGTTACTTAAGCTGCCTTGCCTGCCTTAAAAAGTCTTCTCTGCCCACACCTGAATCCTGCCCAGTTCTCCTAACCAGTGTCTGACGTTGATTAGCTTATCTCTATTATTAGTTAATACAATTCCACTTTACATCCTGTATTCCCATCAAAAGCCATCTTACTTCCCTTTGATGGATTTCATTTCTAATCTCGGTATCATGTCAATGTATGGAAATATCTCATGGGAACTTCCAAAGACATTCATTAGAGAATTGCTCTGTATCCCTTCCTAGCCCCTTACTATGTTGTTTGGAAGGTTGTAGGTGGGAGGGTATATCCTTGAACAGTGGGAGGAAAAATTAAGGGAGAAAAATTAATGAATATATATAACCTAGTTGATAACTTATTCATTAGTTTACATACATTAACTCATTTAACTTTCCAAATAATCCTGTGAATTAAGATATTATTCCCACTTGACAGAGGAGGTTCAGCAAACTGAAGGAATTTACCCAAAGCTGAGCCCAGATTCAAACCCAATCCTACCTGATTTCAAAATCCCTATACCCACTGATTTAATACTTTTCAGTGGAGTAGCAGGGTCACAGACTCTAGTCCACATGAAAACTTCCTAGCATAACAACTTAGGCAAAGATAAAATACTGTCCCCCTATCCCACACTGATTGCACTTTTTATATATAATGATTTGGAATCCAATATTAATCCAATTCAACAAAGACGTATTGAGCCTCACGTATGTGGCAGGCATGTGATAATGATTGCTAACACATTTATTAAGGGCTTACTATGTGTTGGGTACTGTTTCGAGAACATGCCTCATTAATTCTCAGAACAACTCTGTAAGACAGATGCAAGTATTAACAGCCTCATCTTACAGATGATGCAAATGAGGCCCAGAGAGGCAAAGTGATGTGGCCAAGATTCACAGCTGGGAACTGGCAGAGCCAAGAAGAGAACCTAGGCAGGATGACTCTGAAGCCCATGGGCTTAACCATTACACTGTATTTCCTCATATGTAAAGGCTGAAGAGACAAAAATGAATAAGACTTAGGCAAAGAGATCAGAGTCTAGGTGGTGGAAAACATCAAGAAACATAACAGATCTATGAAAAAGACACTTGTGAAGAAATATAAACTGTAAAATAGTGACTAGTTTTGCCAGGCGAAATCAGAGAAGATAACTTTTGGGCTGATTCCTAAGGAGACGGAAGTGTGGAGAGGGTTGATTCTCTCTTTAGAAGGAGAATCAACAGGTCCTGGTGATGTAAGGCATAAGAGAGAGGTGGGAATCCAGGATGGCTCTGTGGAGGAGCAAATCTGAGGAGGTAGATTTGGAGATTCATTTTAGACAGTTTAACTTTGAGAAGTAGGCTGCCAAAAAAGGTCTAGATTTGAAGATAAGAGTCACAACTGTTTGATAGATTTTGAAATTTCTAACACAGAAATTTCATGGGAATGGATGGTTTCCTAGGAAGAATATGTGGAGACAAAGAAGTTTAATTTTTCTCACTCTTCTTCTGGGCAGGTACCCACTATGATCAGCCGGATGGCTGAGATAAAAAAGCACAGAACTGAAAAAGGACAAAGCAGCCCCTGACATCTGGGAACTGGTAGCCTTGTGCTTACTATCAGCTGGGCCTCGGTGTTGTTAGGAGCTGGCCTGGTTCTGTCAGCTATGTCTTGATTTCTCGCGTTGAACATCAAGGATTCATAGAACATCAACATCAGACAAGGGCGCTCTGTGATCATGACAGACAAGACAAAGACCAGTCTGTAATCACTTCTGAACACAGACAAAACATGAACATTTCCAAACCACAAAATGATCAAACATCCCCCATCCTGGCTAATATAAGTGACTGCTGCTTCTTCAGCAATGACAGCATTAGCCTCGCTCTGGTCTGCCCTCCTGGTTCTGGAAACCTTACAGGAGCTAGGAGTGGATGCAGCACCTTGAAGCCCAGGTGTGATGATTGGAGCAAGTGTCCAAGGAACTCCCTCCCCTCCAGCACCTCCCAGCCAAACCCCATTGCAAGACCCTCAACCTGGGGAGCCCTCTTGATAAATAAAAACTTAAAATACCCAGTCACAGAATTGTCTCCACTTGCTGACAGAACCCAATGCACAGCAAACCCCTGCTTACTTGGAACCACTCCACACATAGCCAAAGTCTAAATCTTATAATATAAGTCCTTTCTAACAACCTCTTACTGAGATAGTTCTCTGCAGAGGGCTCAGGTCTGACTGAAAATGTGAGGAGAAGCCTCTAGGACCCCTTGAGGTCCTGGAGAGTGGAGGACCAATGTTAGAACCCTCCCCAGGCCCATGAGTTGCTCCATGGCTACAGGAGACTCGGGACTTCTCAACCTGGCTGTCCCCACGCCACATACAAAGGCCCCAGCCCACTTCCAGAGAAGGTCTGGCAGGGAAAGCCACTGAGTCACCCACGAGTGCAGTGAGGCAGCTGGGAAGGATAGGTGCCTCAGGGACGCAGGGTGGGACCCGGTGGCTCTGGGGGAAGATGGGGCTCTGGAAACCTCACACAAGCTAGGAGCGGATGCAGCACCTTGAAGCCCAGGTGTGATGTTTGGAGCAAGTGTCCAAGGAACTCCCTCCCCTCCAGCACCTCCCAGCCAAACCCCATTTCAAGATCCTCAACCTGGTGAGAAATTAAAATTAATGAACACTGTACACTGCTACTTTTATTGACTTGATTTAATATAGCCAATATGCACTTATGAGTCAACTACCCTATTTGTTGAAAAAGCGTCTACTTGGATGATTACTTCACTGTGAAAGTAAAGTGAGAATAGTGGAAAATCTTACTGTGAATGTGACATAACTTCTCAAAAACGTTTGTTCAAATTAATAATAAAAACATTGATCTTTAGTTGCTACTGATTGCAAACACTCAAACTCTAACCATAATTTTAAAAAAGCAATGCATCACTAGTAGATTTAGATCCATATAGAGCTATAATTTTTTTGTAATACAGGTGAAATAAAATTAGTTACAATGAGCATGTGTTGTTTAAATTGTCAGTCATTGGTTTCCTTCATATTTTTACTACTCAACATATTTTTGTTTCTATCCTTAGAAACAATGATAGGGAATATTTACATAAGAATTCTGGTAGACTACGAAAAGTAGAAAAATACCTTATTTTTCATTGTTTCTTGACATGACATAATGTGATCACATGTGACTGATGCAACCTGACAAATCCAGTCACAATATGAAATGTCACAGGAAACAAGGGAAAACTACTATCTTTATCCAGACTGAAAAGAAAAAAAAATACTTATCATGAAATATAAAAACAAAGGCTTTGGAATATGAGCAAATAATATGCCAGCATGGAGTCTGTTCAAATATCTTATATTTAGCCCTTTTGAGATATATTCTATTATGGATATTAGGCCAGTGTCATGGATTTTAGAAATTATTTTTTCCACTGGAAAGTATTAGAAATACCACAGCCTGAGGCCCTTTTCTGTTTCTAAGCCTGTTTAAATACAACTGGAACCCGTGCTTTCTAAAGGACCTCTATTCTGTGGTTTCATAACTCAAAGTTTGTGCTTTCTCATAGGCTCCAAGGTAATTCTAAATGGACTACACTTCAGCTGAGCTGTTTTTCTGAGACTGTACCCTGCCTCTGAACTGTGCTAAAATAACCTTGCATTATCCTAATTAGGATTATTCACAATACACACATATTGCAAAGAGCCATTTTCATTTTCAATTAGTTGAAAAGGATTAGTTGCAGTGATACTCCTATGGTCCTGAATGCAATTATTATTAAATCCAATATTTTTTATTGCTGTTAAAATTATGCTCCTTACAGATATAACTTAGCTAATGGAGTAAAAAGATGGTCTCTTCCTGACAAATCATTCTCTTCTAAAGAAAACTGTGAAGGTAACAACACATAAACGGAAGAAAATATATGTGCGGTAAAGAGGCTGTTTAATCACAAGTAATGGCAAACCTAAAATTAGTTCCAATTAGAAGAGAAATGCACGAAAACCAATCTGAACGTAGCAGATAAAGGGTGGCATGAAACAAAGCGAGAGAGTGGCACGGACATATATACACTACCAAACGTAAAACAGATAGCTAGTGGGAAGCAGCTGCATAGCACAGGGAGATCAGCTTGGTGCTTTGTGACCACCTAAAGGGGTGGGATAGGGAGAGTGGGAGGGAGGGAGACGCAAGAGGGAAGAGATATGGGAACATATGTATATGTATAACTGATTCACTTTGTTATAAAGCAGAAACTAACACACTATTGTAAAGCAATTATACTCCAATAAAGATTAAAAAAAGAAAAAGATTATTAAGCAGTAGCATATAACAGGCCCCCAGGTGTAGTACTTCCTCATTATACCTATTCTCAAACAGCAACATACTGAATGTACAGTAAACCAATTAAAAAAAAAACAAAACTCCAAGAAATAATTTTACATGGTGGCTGCACTTCAGATGAACAAGTACATGTTTTCTGGAAGAAAGACCACAACAACTTGGTTTTTACTTCCAAAATACAGTGGCATGTTAATTGCTTGATCAGCCAAATGAAACTAAATGTAATTAAGACTAGTGTGGGGTTAATTTGATCCATAATTATGTTATATAAAGTAAATGAAAATTATTTCTTTCCTAAATTGCAATTCATTAAAATTACAGATATTAAAATAAGATACTATAAAATTACATGAAGCATGTACACATTAATAGCCATTAGTAATAGCTTGATATTTCTATCTAAGCAACAGTTTATTAGAATGCTAAAAGGTGATATTTGACCGCTCACATGACTGATTTTTTTTACTTTGTTTTTCTACTCTTCTAAGAAATTATTTTTTTAATGAAGCAAAGTGTTCTAATCTTAGTCTGTTTTTACCATTTTCTAGATATTTATCACCTGCTTAAATACCTTTGGATTAATGCTCATTGAATCTTCATTAAAATACAAACACAGGTATTTAAAAACTCAAAATGGCATACAGGTATGTACATTTCGTATGACACCAAATGCATACATTATAAGTAAAGTATTTGGAAGATTATTATTCAAAGGGCAAATTCTGCATCTTTAATTCAAATTATAGTCATATATCTATTTATAGAACATTTTTGTCTTAACCTCATTAAAAAAGAATTGAATGTAAAAAAAATTAATTGAAAGTAAAGGAACTAACATTTACTGAGGGCTTATCCTGCTTCAAGCACTATGCTATGTGCACTTTAAAGAAACTATTTTCATCCCTTTATGAAATTGATATTATTTATTCTTCTCCTTTTACATATAAGAGAACTGAGACTCAGAAAGACTAAGGATTTTGCCTGAAATCATGGAGCCACTTACTTGTACCATTTACTGTGAGGTGGGGAAGGGTTCTCTTTTTTTAGACATGATGACAACACAAGGGAAAACAATTAATTTGCTGTGAAAAAACACAGTGTTTTAGTTCCCACTTTAGATTCTTTTTCATTGAAGATAACTTGTTTATTTCTGTGAAAATAAAAACCAGAAGGTCATAGCATATAATCTCTGTGCCCATTCATGTGACATTAAATACAATTTGGCCAAACAATCCTATCATTCCAAGTCCAAAATTATCTAACAAAGCCTCTTTAGTAACAGAGAAGGAAATACTGACAGCTAATGGATCTATCCTACTGAGTAGTAACGAATGCCTTACACAAGATTCCACACAAAGAAAAGACTCATATTTAGGCTAGGAACAGAAAGCACCAGCTTATTATTATACCGTGCAATTGGAGGGAAAGGAGTATAAAACAGTGGAAGGTGTGTACAGATTCTACTGAAGAAGCCTGGCCTTCCTATATGTAATAATGCCCTTTACCTTTACTTGTTTTGGGATTGAGGACAAGAGTGGTGACTTGAAGATCTGGTATAATTTAAAAGGAAAAGCATTTACAGTAGGATTTGCTTACAACACATAGCAATAGCAGTTTATCTGTTAGAGACCAGAGATATTAAAACCAAGTCTAGGGGACTTCCCTGGTGGTCTAGTGGCTAAGACTCTGTGCTCCCAATGCAGGGGCCCAGGTTCAACACCTGGTCAGGGAACTAGATTCCACATGCCACAACTAAGAGTTAAATAAATAAATAAATAATAAAAATAAATAAAATAAAACCAAGTCTAGCTGAAACTTCAATGTGCCACAACACATTTATTTATTGCTATAAAGCAAGGTATCTGCATACCCAGGAGAATCTGATATACTTTGCACAATAAAGTATCACTATATTACTATTAGTAGTAGCATGCAAATATTAACAAATGTTTCTCAATAATTGATTATACTGTACTAATAAGGACAACGATCCTTTTGATTTCTTGGAAGTCACCTGCATTTCTCCTTAAGTTAAAGCTAGATATCATCCATGAAAAAAACGAAACTAAAGGATAATCGTACTTAACAAGTTGCCAGAACACATTATTTACAGTAAGAATGTGTACTTAACAAACCAAATATTTAATATTTCATGCATGAGAAATGGGCAGACATAATAGTCATTAGTATTCCAGGTGAGGCAGAATATGCAAGTTTACTCAGCTATTAAGGAATGAGTCATATGCTATTTAATATAACAAAATAGTTTATGCATATTAGAGTAAACAGTGAAATCACAATAGGAAAAAAAATGGATTTGGTTCAGATGTTGAGCTGCTCTGTAAACCAATTGTCTATCCGGAGGGAAACAGCTCTGTCTACAACTACTTAGGCTCTAGGGCCTATTAGAAACCCTGGAGTGGGCTGTTGTTGCTGTTCTCAAGGGAATTTACCACGTCACACTAGAAATAGCTGACAATAATTGGAAAGCCTGCTCCTGCCAGTATTGCACACATTTTTAATACCTTCCTAAGTATTATGGGAGATAATACACAAGGTCTTTAGAATTCTAGTCATGCCACAACAAGCCATGGAAAGGACAACTAGACAATAGCCCCAAACTGGACTGTGACAGGCTAATTATTGTGGCTTCATTATAAAACCTCTTTTTACATAGGTCACCTGGGAAGTGTAATTAAAAATGCATTATTGGTGTATTTTTTATTGAAGCAATTAAATTAAAAAGCCAAAAAAATAATTATACGAGGAGCAAATAATAATGTTGGTCAACAGCGTTTATCTGAGAAAGAGAGAACACGTTAGTGGTTCATTAGCAGTAAATGTGTTAACGGGAATCTGTTTGAAAAATGAGCCATAGAACAGCTTTTAAATACGCAGATTAAAGGATTTATAATGTCAAGTTTAACACAGAAATTACAGACAGTATTACATAACGATGAGTAATAGCACCTTTAATCTGACTTAGTAAAATGATTTACATCATACTTTGTGCTGCTTCAATTGTATGTGTATTATATGTGCTGCATCTCAGATAGATAATTTCCCTTATATTTTTTACACACTTATGGATCTGTTCTTCCTGCTTTCTAATTATGTGGTACATCTAAATAATTAGATGTTAAAATAGGTATTATCCAGGGGCACAATGTTTGTCTTGGATATCCATTCTACGTAGGAATACCAGAACATGACACAATTTATTTAGGAAAATTTTTACAAAGCCCTAAATGTATCATGCCAAATCAACCCTCTCTCATCTCGAAACTCTCCTGGTACCTCCTTACATCATCATCATCACCACCCTATAATTATCATGATCACTAATAATTAATGAGTGCTTTCTACGTGCCAGGAACTAAACATTGCCTATATTGTTTAGGCATTAAATTCTCCAAATAACCTTCAGAGATTGGTATTGTATCTCCATTTTTTTAATGAGGATAATCAATTAATATTTAATTAATCTCTCTGGATATATGTACAAAAATGTACTCTTCTTCAACAGACTAGCCTAAAATTGCAATCATTTTTTCCTCTATCCTACTAGAAATCTTCCATATCTTAAGCCTGTTTATTTTAACTGAGTATTTTCCAAATATATAAAAGCAACAAGTAAGCATCTACTAAGTAAGAATCTCACAAGCAACGCTTATAATCCCTTTGGAGAGGAAAACCAAATTCAGGGAGGTGGAAGAACATCAATTATGAAGGGCGGTAAATTTCAAGATGAATAAGTGAATGAATGGATTAATGAGAGAACTTTGTTGTTATAACATGGGACTTTTGATTCAAGAAAAATATTTTTACAGTTTACAGAAAAAAAAAGAGTTCTATTTATTTTCCTTTTTTTTTTTTAACCTTTGTCCATTGATTCGTTTCTAAATATTTTCTCCCATTCTGAGGGCTGTCTTTTCGTCTTGTTCATGGTTTCCTCTACTGTGCAAAAGCTTTTAAGTTTCATTAGGTCCCATTTGTTTACTTTTGTTTTTATTTCCATTACTCCAGGAGGTGGATCAAAAAAGATCCTGCTGTGATTTATGTCAAAGAGTGTTCTTCCTATGTTTTCCTCTAAGAATTTTATAGTGTCCGGTCTTACATTTAGGTCTCTAATCCATTTTGAGTTTATTTTTGTGTATGGTGTTAGGGAGCATTCTAATTTCATTCTTTTACATGTAGCTGTCCAGTTTTCCCAGCACTACTTATTGAAGAGACTGTCTTTTCTCCATTGTATATCCTTGCCTCTTTGTCATAGATTAGTTGACCATAGGTGCGTAGGTTTATCTCTGGGAATTCTATCTTGTTCCATTGATCTATATTTCTGTTTTTGTGTCAGTACCATATTGTCTTGATTACTGTAGCTTTGTGGTATAGTCTGAAGTCAGGGATTCTGATTCCTCCAGCTCCGTTTTTTTTCCCTCAAGACTGCTTCGGCTATTTGGGGTCTTTTGTGTCTCCATACAAATTTTAAGATTTATTGTTCTAGTTCTGTAAAAAATGCCATTTGATAGGGATTGCATGGAATCTGTAGATTACTTTGGGTAGTATAGCTATTTTCACAGTATTGATTCTTCCAATCCAAGAACATGGTATATCTCTCCATCTGTTGGTATCATTAATTTCTTTCATCAGTGTCCTATAGTTTTCTGCACACAGGTCTTTTGTCTCCCTAGTTAGGTTTATTCCTAGGTATTTTACTCTTTTTTTTGCAATGGTAAATGGGAGTGTTTCCTTAATTTCTCTTTCAAATTTTTCATCATTAGTGTACAGGAATGCAAGAGATCTCTGTGCATTAATTTTGTATCCTGCAACTTTACCAAATTCATTGATTAGCTCTAGTAGTTTCCTGGTGGCATCTTTAGGATTCTCTATGTATAGTATCATGTCATCTGCAAACAGTGACAGTTTTACTTCTTCTTTTCCAATTTCTATTCCTTTTATTTCTTTTTCTTCTCTGATTGCCATGGCTGGGACTTCCAAAACTATGTTGAATAATAGTGGCAAGAGTGGACATCCTTGTCTTGTTCCTGATCTTAGAGGAAATGCTTTGCTTTTCACCATTGAGAATGATGTTTTCTGTGGGTTTGTCATATATGGCCTTTATTATGTTGAGGTAGGTTCCCTCTATGCCCACTTTCTGGAGAGTTTTTATCATAAATGGGTGTTGAATTTTGTCAAAAGCTTTTTCTGCATCTATTGAGATGATCATATGGTTTTTATTCTTCAGTTTGTTAATATGGTATATCACATTGACTGATTTGCATATATTGAAGAAACCTTGCATCCCTGGGATAAATCCCACTTGATCATGGTGTATGATCCTTTTAATGTGTTGTTGGATCCTGTTCGCTAGTATTTTGTTGAGGATTTTTGTATCTATATTCATCAGTGATATTGGTCTGTAATTTTCTTTTTTTGTAGTATCTTTCTCTGGTTTTGATATCAGGGTGATGGTGGGCTCATAGAATGAGTTTGGGAGTGTTCCTTCCTCTGCACATTTTTGGAAGAGCTTGAGAAAGATGGGTGTTAGGTCTTCTCTAAATGTTTGATAGAATTCACCTGTGAGGCCATCTGGCCCTGGACTTTTGTTTGTTGGAAGATTTTTAATCACAGTTTCAATTTCATTACTTGTGATTGGTCTGTTCATATTTTCTATTTCTTCCTGGTTCGGTCTCGGAAGGTTATACGTTTCTAAGAATTTGTCCATTTCTTCCAGGTTGTCCAATTTATTGGCATAGAGTTGCTTGTTGTAGTCTCTCAGGATGGTTTGTATCTCTGCAGTGTCTGTTGAAACTTCTCCTTTTTCATTTCTAATTTTATTGATTTGAGTCCTCTCCCTCTTTTTCTTGATGAGTCTAGCTAATGGTTTATCAATTTTGTTTATCTTCTCAAAGAACCAGCTTTTAGTTTTATTGATCTTTGCTATCATTTCCTTCATTTCTTTTTCATTTATTTCTGATCTGATCTTTAGGATTTCTTTCCTTCTGCTAACTTTGGGTTTTGTTTTTTCTTCTTTCTCTAGTTCTTTTAGGTGTAAGGTTAGGTTGTTTATTTGAGAGTTTTCTTGTTTCTTGAGGTAGGATTGTATTGTTATAAGCTTCCCTCTTAGAACTGCTTTTGCCACATCCCATACATTTTTGGATCGTCATGTTTTCATTGTCATTTGCCTCTAGGTATTTTTCGATTTACTCTTTGATTTCTTCAGTGATCTCTTGGTTATTTAGTAACGTATTGTTTAGCCTCCGCATGTTTGTGTTTTTTAGGGTTTTTTTTCCCTGTAGTTGATTTCTAATCTCATAGTGTTGTGGTCAGAAAAGATGCTTGATATGATTTCAATTTTTTTAAATTTACTGAGCCTTGATTTGTGACCCAAGATGTGATCTATCCTGGAGAATGTTCCGTGTGCACTTGAGAAGAAAGTGTAGTCTGCTATTTTTGGATGGAATATCCTATAAATAGCAATTAAATCTATCTGGTCTACTCTGTCATTTAAAGCTTGTGTTTCCTTATTAATTTTCTGTTTGAATGATCTGTCCATTGGTGTTAGTGAGGTATTAAAGTTCCCCACTATTATTTTGTTTCTGTCAATTTCCTCTTTTATAGCTGTTAGCAGTTGCCTTATGTATTGATGTGCTCCTATGTTGGGTGCATATATATTTATAATTGTTATATCTTCTTCTTGGATTGATCCCTTGATCATCATTGATCCCTTGATCATTATCTCTTGTCTCTTGTAACATTCTTTATTTTAAAGTCTATTTTATCTGATATGAGTATTGCTACTCCAGCTTTCTTTTGATTTCCAATATCATTTTCTGTCCCCTCACTTTCAGTCTGTATGTGTCTGTAGGTCTGAAGTGGGTCTCTTGTAGACAACTTATACATGGGTCTTGTTTTTGATCCATTCAGCAAGCCTGTGTCTTTTGGTTGGAGCATTTAATCCATTCATGTTTAAGGTAATTATCAATATGTATATTCCTATTACCATTTTCTTAATTTTTTTTTTTTTTTTTGCGGTACGTGGGCCTCTCACTGTTGTGGCCTCTCCCATTGCGGAGCACAGGCTCTGGACACACAGGCCCAGCAGCCATGGCTCACGGGTCCAGCCGCTCTGCGGTATGCGGGATCCTCCCGTACCGGGGCACAAACCCACGTCCCCTGCACCGGCAGGTGGACCCTCAACCACTGCACCACCAGGGAAGCCCCTCTTAATGTTTTGGGTTTGCTTTTGTAGGTCCTTTTCTTCTCTTGTGTTTCCCATTTAGAGAACCTCCTTTAGCATTTGTTGTAAAGCTGGTTTGGTGGTGCTGAATTCTCTTAGCTTTTGCTTGTCTGTAAAGCTTTTGATTTCTCCATCGAATGTGAATGAGATCCTTGCTGGGTAGAGTAATCTTGGTTGTAGGTTCTTCCCTTTCATCACTTTAAGCATATATGCCACTCCCTTCTGGCTTGTAGAGTTTCTGCTGACAAATCAGCTGTTAACCTTATGGGAGTTCCCTTGTATGTTGTTTGTCGTTTTTTGCTGCTTTCAATAATTTTTCTTTGTCTTTAATTTTTGCCAGTTTGATTACTCTGTGTCTCAGCATGTTTCTCCTTGAGTTTATCCTGTATGGGAATCTCTGCGCTTTCTGGACTTGGGTCACTATTTCCTTTCCCGTGTTAGGGACGTTTTCAACTATAATCTCTTCAAATATTTTCTCAGGTCCTTTCTCTCTCTCTTCTCCTTCTGGGACCCCTATAATGCGAATGTTGTTGTGTTTAATGTTGTCCCAGAGGTCTCTTAGGCTGTCTTCATTTCTTTTCAGTCTTTTTTCTTTATTCTGTTCCATAGCAGTGAATTGCATCATTCTGTCTTCCAGGTCACTTATCTTGTTCTTCTACCTCAGTTATTCTGCTATTGATTCCTTCTAGTGTATTTTTCATTTCAGTTATTGTATTGTTCATCTCTGTTTGTTTGTTCTTTAATTCTTCTAGATCTTTGTTAAATATTTCTTGCATCTTCTCTATCTTTGCCTGCATTCTTTTTCCGAGGTCCTGGATCATGTTCACTATCATTACTCTGAATTCTTTTTCTGGAAAGTTGCCTATCTCCACTTCATTTCGTTGTTTTTCTTGGGTTTTATCTTGTTCCTTCATCTGGTACATAGCCCTCTGCCTTTTCGTCTTGTCTATCTTTCTGGGAATGTGGGTTTTTTCCCACAGGCTGCAGGATTGTAGTTCTTCTTGCTTCTGCTGTCTGCCCTCTGGTGGATCTATTTTCCATATTAAAGCTGTTAGTCTAGAACTAGTTATTACCTACTGACTCTAAATTACATCTTGACATATTATGATTAGATAAATTAATAGTTTTAGTATTGTTATGTTGCATTAGTTCTTTATTAATGTTATTATTTTTTAATATCAGTAGCACACACTTTTGAATACCTACTGTAAACCAGGTCTTGTGCCAGAGCTTTTACATGAAATATCTCTGAACCTTTACACATAACAGAATCAAATTTTTCTCATTTTAGAGATGAGAAACTTGTAGTTCAATAGGTCAAGTGACTTTTTCAAGGTCATGTGACTGATAAATTGAAGAGTTCAGATTTGATTTTCAATCTACCTGACTCCAAATTGCACGCATTTTTCCAGTATTCCACTTTATTTATGAAAGAATTTATAAAAGGTATTAACATAATTTTTACTTTTTTCACATGTAAATCCTCCTTAACCCAAATTTCAATTTCAAATTCATTTTAAATTCATAAAGTTCAAGTAACCAAAATGGTTTGCTGGGTAATGTATATTGGTAATTGGGACTTATCAGGATAACCATAATAATGACAGTGTTTTGGGTTTCTGAGAAAAAAAAAATAAATGAACTAGAATCGTTGTGAATTCAGTGTTAAGTATCTATCTTTATAGTAGAGTTATTTAAAATTGGAAATCCAAAATCCATAGTGATATGCATAACTGCTACTTTGGCTCTTAATCAAGATTCATGTTGTCAATATTAAATACATGGGAAAATACTGATTTATCATCTGTGAAATATGATATACTAAAAACCTAAAGTTTACTATGAGTACTTTTCTCAAACAGCATGTTAGTTTTTTATTATATTCTTCTTTTAATTTTTTTAAAAGAATTTTTGGCTGCATTGGGTCTGTTGCTGCACGGGAGCTTTCTCTAGTTGCAGTGAGTGGGGGCTACTCTTCATTGCGGTGCATGGACTTCTCATTGCAGTGGCTTCTCTTGTTGCAGAGCATGGGCTCTAGGCATGTGGGCTTTAGTAGTTGTGGCACGTGGGCTCAGTAGTTGTGGCACACAGGCTCTAGAGCAGAGGCTCAGTAGTTGTGGTGCATGGGCTTAGTTGCTCCACCGTATGTGGGATCTTCCCGGACCAGGGATCAAACCTGTGTCCTCTGCATTGGCAGGTGGATTCTTAACCACTGCGCCAACAGGGAAATCCCTATATTCATATTTTAATAGTACATTTGTTGTTTGTAATAGTAGTTGCTCTAAATTTTATGGAACTAATTGCATATATTGATTGTCAGAACATTATATACAAATTGAATCAAAAAAGGGAATCTACGATTGACAAAGTAGGACCTCTTTAGAGTTTTTCCACTGAAACCTCAAACTAACAGCTATGTCTTGGCAGAAGATGAGCTATAAATTACAGCAGAGTCTAGGATAATGGAGTGAATACAGTAATGTTAGATCTCTGCAGCATATGGCAATAAATTGTGTGATTATAATGAAAGAGAATTAAAGAGCTTGTTCCCAAGGTAAATAGCTGATATTTTAAGAAATTAGGTAACTGGATAATCACTGGGTGGGTACATTCTCTAAATGGTTATTTAAACCCTCTTTACAGCATTGTTCTACTCTCCTGTAACCCAACTGGATAAAAGATATCACTGCTGTAGATAGTCACAGACAGCATAGGTGTTCAATAGAGCACCCAATGCATCAAGCACTTTAGAAAGTTCAAAGTTAATTGTAAAAGACCAGGTCCTGAATCTCAAGGGGTTGACACCAAAATTCAGAATAAACATACTTGAAATGTACAAAACTCAAGTTGATTTGTCTCTAACACCTATCACCCGACTTATCTGTTACCTGTGTCTGGTCTAATGTTGATGCTTTATAAATGAGTCCAAGAAGCAGCCCAGTAAACCAAACTGCATAAAAGTAACTGAAGTTAATGGAATTCTTTCTGAACCAGCCATTAACACATTGCCTTATTTATTAATTACTTTGTTTGTTTGTTTGGAAGAGGAGGCGTCATTTCTGGTCACCTCTTCAGGCCTTCTACTTAATGTCTGCAACTCTTCTTTTTGACCTTAAAAATTTTAATTGCTAAAAATTGCTAAAAATGCTTTCTTGACATACCAGCTCTGATTCCAAGACTTAAATAATAATAAAGCTACCTAGAATTTACTGCACGCCAGACACTACATGCAACATGCTTTACATATGTCTCATTTAATCCTCACAGTAAATTACAAGGTAGGTAGGACTATTATTCCTATTTTACAAATGAAAAGAATTGAGACTCAGGAAGGTTAAATAGGGCCACACAGATCACAAGTAGTAGAGCTGGGATGCAAAACTAGGTGCATTTGACTTTAAACTCTTGCTCTTTTCCATTATGCCCTACTGCCTCAACTAGACTACAAAGAAACAATCTCCTTTCTAGTCTCTTAGGTTGACATCCTAGTAACAGACCCTATCTTTTAGAATCAATTTTACAGGCAATACTGATTAGGAGAAACTCACACACTTGACCCAACCACTACTTTCTGTCATAAAGGCAAATGAAACATTCAACTCATGAATTACACTAAGTCCCACAGCAACATTTGAGATGTCCAGGCTGAAGCTAGAAGCCTATGATTTTGGGAAACTTAGTAGGTAGAAGCTAAAAAGAAAAAAAAAACATTAAAAAATCACTTTAAAGCTGTAAAAATTTCTTATCTGACAAGAGATAGAGATTTCTGGGCAGATTTCTTCTGAGAAAACCACACTAATGGTACTTCTAGAGATACAAATAAAAACCAAGGACCCTCTACCAAAATGGAAACTAGAACTCCTTCAGGTACAAGATTATAAATACTGTCTATATTTGAGACTAAGGGAACTTTAAAGGAAATATGTCTTATCTAGGAGGCATGAAGGTGTTGAGATGTCACAGTATTGAACAGGATTTAAGACAGGTAAGGGCCAGAAGTTGATGGATCTGTCATCAAAAGAGATTTTGTGAGACTTTAAACAGAAGTAGAACTTCTTCAAAGTACAAGCTCTGAAGTGAGGCACAGAATCAAGGAGAAGGAATGTTTCAGTCTTCCCTTCTCTGTTCTAGCACGTTGGTCTTGACAGGCTATTTTGAATGGCATCTTCCATTTTTTATTTTTTATTTTTTTAGTTATTCATTTTAGGTTTTCTTGGTATAAATTCTATAACTGACAAATGATGATGAATATGCTTTCTTCTTACCCTGAGTTTGTATATTTTTCTTTTATTACCACGGTTCCTGTAATGGCAATTATTTTTAAATGATATGAAGTCATTAAAACAGTGAGTTTTTGAGCATCTTTGGGAAGGATGGACTTGAAAAAGAGAGGCCAGAAGGAAAGGGAGCATCTAAGATGCTATTGTGTAATATGATGATGGCCCGGACTAGGGCAACAGCTAAGACAATCAAAAGGAAGGAGTATATCTGAGAGACTAAAGAATTGTTTGGCCTCAGTGATGTAGAGAAATGATTTAAAATTTTCCCAAACTTCAAATCTACATCATAACTTTAATTTACTATAACCAGAAAATTGATAATATTTTATTTTTTCAATTTTTATTTATTTTTTACCTTTTTTTACTATTTTTTTTTTTGGCCATGCCCTGTGATGTGCAGGATCTTAGTTCCCTGACCAGGGATTGAACCTGTGCCCCCTGTATTGGGAGTGTGGAGTCTTAACCACTGGACCAGCAGGGAAGTCCCAACCATATTTTAAAAGTAGATATCAATATATCCATCTAATTAAGGTAAAACAAATTGAATAAAATTATCATTTTAAAAAAAAGTTTCAAAAGATTAATTAGAAGATTAAAGAGAAATTAAAATATTTAAATGTTATATCTCTATATACCGATATTTAATTTAGTGATGTTAAAACAATTCTTAATATTTGATATGTTTATAATACTTCACCAGTTTTCAAAGTGACTTTGCATATATTATCTAATTGATTCTCACTATGACTATCTGAGATAAATAACAGCAGTGATACCCAGCATGTTTCTAGCACTTTACAGATTGTACAACGCCATCGCATTACTGATGCCCACATTTCCATCAATCATTCTATTGCTCACTTCTGGGGTTTCTATGTTAACTGAAATATATTTTCAATACCAGTACATCAGATTTATTTTACTGAATGTGATCTATCATCTACAATGCACAGATATTAAATGTCAATCCATTAAGTTAGATTATTTTTATCTGTGGAGTTTTTCTGACATTAAAGTCGTATATGATGGTTACAGTCTATTTCCAAAAACTGATATGAATGTTCAGCTTTATAAAAAACTTTCAAACTATTTTTCCAGAGTGGCTGTACAATTTTACATTCCCACCAGCAAGGTATGAGTGATCCAGCTTCTCTGCATCCTTGGCAGCTTTTGATGTTGGTATTATTTTTTATTTTAGCCATTCTGACAGATGTGTAATCATACCTCTTTGAGGTTTTAACTGGCATTTTCTCAATGGCTAATGATGTTAAACATTATTTCATGTGCTTATTTGCCATCTGTATGGCCTCAGGTAAAATGTCTGTTCATGTCTTTTGCCTATCTTCTAATTGGATTGTTTGATTTTTAATGTGCAGTTCTGAGAGTTCTTCATGTATTTTATATACTAATCTTTAACCCAGTATTGGTTACAAATATTTTCTCCCAGTCTGGAGTTTATCATTTCATCCTTTTCACATGGGATTTTGCAAAGCAGAAGTTCTTCATTGTGATGAGACCCAATTTATCAATTTTTCCTTTTGTACTCTCAGGCATTTATCTGAGAGAAATGAAAACACATGTTTACAGAAAAACCTGTACACAAATTTTCTTAGAAGATTTATTTGTATTTGTACTTATTTATCTGGTCTTAAGGAAAATCAGAAATTAAAATAGATACAATTTTTTTTTCCCTAGAACCTAGGCCCCAAAACAATCTCACTCAGTTCTGGTCTTGCTTTTCACCATTCCTATCAATCATCTGAATTCTTCCTAGAGGGGAAAAAACAGTTGTCTATCACATGACATTCAGTAAGGTCAAAATATATTTCACAAAAGATTTGGTTTGAGTAATGTGTGGCTTATGGTCATATGGAGAATTATTTTGATTAATAACATTTCTTTCAAAAATAATAATTATATTTGGTATCAATTCAATAATACTTACTAAGTGTCTACTATGCAATACCAAAGATACAAAAAAAGTTTATTAAGTAATCTCCTCTAGCTGCTTAGTCCATATCAGAGTAGAGATGTAAACAAATCATTGCAATATGGTGTGATAAGTATTGTGATGGAGGTGCTGAAGGAAGAAAATAACAATGCCTGGAGAGGTGATCAGGTAAAGCTTTACAAAGCAAGGGTTACTTGAATCTAGTCTTGAAGTATTGTGTAGCAGTTCATCTGGTAGACAAGTTAGGGGAAGAGCATTTCAATCCCAGGATAAAGTATACAAAAGTATAGAGGCACCAAATAATATGACATATTTAGGAAACTGCAAGTCACTGGGTATGACTGCAGCACATGGAGTGAGTTGGGGAGTTGTGGAAGATGGAGCTGGTTGAATGGTTCTACCTGAACCATATTTTGCCTATAGTGAAAATGAAATCATGACAATATTTTTTTAGTATAACAAGGCTATGATCAGATTTAAATTGTTAAAAGCAAACTTTGAATTATCTAGGAGATGGTATTAGAGAAAGCTGAGGTTAGAAGCAGTGAGACTAGTTAAAAGGTTGTACTCAGGTCCATGTGAAAAATGTGGCATCTATGGAAGTGACAGTTGGGGGATACGCTGAGGAAATATTCAAGAAATACTCAGAAAACAGAAACAACAAGATTGGTAACATTATATGTGGGTGGTGAATAAGAGAAAGGGATCAAGAAAGGCTTCCTGGGTTTCTGACTTTAGTTACCCTATGAGTATACTGTCTCCTGACTTGGATAGAGAATGCATGGAAAGAGACAGTCTTACGAAAGGAAGAACAGAGTGTGAGGTTTGGGGTATCTCTTGTACATCTAGGTACTCTAAATCAGCACCTCTTAAACTTGAACATGCTTACATGAATCATTTGAGCATCTTGTTAAAAGGCAGATCCTGTTAAAAGGCAGAAGCTCTGTGGTAGGGCCTAAGATTTTGCATTTCTAACAGGCTCCCAGGTGATATCAACGTCATTGGTTCTCAAAGTACATTTTGAATCACAAGACTATGGTGTGCTGACATTTTTAACCTGAAGTGCAAACAGGATGCGTGCTAATGACAAACTGAGTTTGCAGAAGGAAGGGATAGAGGGACGGAGGGAGGGAGGGAGAAAGAAAACAAGAAAATAATAAGAAGAGAGGTAGTAAGGCAGAGAGAATGAAGGTGCTGCAAGAAAAATGAGAAGAAATTTGCACTAAGGAGAAAAGAAGTATTGATAAGTAGCAGTTTGTCAACAACAGTGACCTTAGTTGCTTTTAAATTACACCTGTGTCAAAGGATGCCTATCCCTCCCCTATCTAGAAAATATTATAAAGTGATTTAAAAAAAACAACTTTTTAGAATCTGCCAAAGTTTAGTATCAAAGAGCCAGTGTGAACTAGAGAGACATAAAGGCTGTTCTTCTGAACCCAAAGTTTTTATTTAACCAACGTAATGAATGTTGTACAAGGATACAGTTGGTACATTTGCAACAAGATGGTCAGTATTTCATAAGGAGTAATATTAAAACCCAGGATAATATGAAAAAAGAAATTGCTAGGAAAAAATAAAGAGAAATTCAAGAGATCCAAATCTATCTCCCCTGCTACAGGACTTTAGTTTTTAACGTTGTTTTGTTTTGTTTTGTTTTCAACATTAGGCTGAATTCTTACAGGCTTAGTAGTTTTTAGTGTGGTCCTGCCAGAAAGGTGGTAACCTCCATGACCTCTCCAAGTCCTTTCCAACCCTCAAATTCTATGGCTGTGCACTCCTCTGTTTCTCCTTTTATCTGTCAAGGCTTAACTTGTCTTTTCCTATTGCATTCAACTCAACAAATACCAAGCATACTTCATTTTTGTAAGTTTAGTAATTGTTACTCATTTTCATTCAATTATTTTTTTTTCATCTAATTGTTTCAAAATGTTTTCAAGTGTATCTAAAAGAGAAAATAACCAAATGCCCACAAATGTATCCCATTTTGAGAAGTAAGCACTGGTCTATATATTCCCTGCCTAATCATCTAAACATAGTCATAGACAAGGAAATTACTAGGTTAATAGTAGAAAATAATCATTTATCAGGAGAGAATCAATGGCACATTATTTTCAGCATTATTTTATCTAGGTAGTGGTGCTCTATCAAATATTTGCTCTGGTGCCAAATTAGGCCACAAGTTTAATTTTTACCAGGGAAATACATATATATTTGCTAAACCAGAAAGGAGAAAGTCCATATTAAAAATAACTATGATTACTGAGACATTCTATCAAAGCCATAAATAATTATTTCTATTTTTCATTCAGATATCCCAAAGTGTTTTAATATTTCACAATAATGAATTCATTAATCCTTACAGCCTCTGATGGTACAGGTAAATAATCTGATTGACCTTGCTTTGCTTTTTTTTTTTTTTTTTTTTAAAGGTAATTGTAAAATGACTTGCAATGCTGTTGTGTTTGCAGGGAGGGGGATACTAGACAATTCTTGATTCTTTAGTCTTCACCAAGACCGTTTTACCGCCAGGTCTCAGTGAATGAATTTGTGTGAAATTGACTGACGTTTTTGTTACTAGTTGTTGCATTTTTTTCTTTGTTTCTTAAAATTTATTTTCAGCAGACCACATCTTGCTTGCCTACTTACTCTGTCAGCAATATTTTTCCCATAACTTGTTTATTTGGCTTCTTTCTAGGTCACTCTATTACCAAAGTTTTCTGCTTGGACATTCTTCCCAGTTGAACACTTTCTCTTAGTATTATTACAAATTGAATGCTTCCTTCAAGGCTGTGTATCTTATTATGTAATATCAAATTTTATTCCATTTTGGTTAATTTTACTTTAAGATTAAGTTATTTGTTCTGCCCAGAGGTCACTAAATTGAATACTACCACTTCTGTCCCCTTTCTGCCTTTTTACTCATGAAAAATCATTCCGGTTACATTTCAGGAGGAATCATCTGCCCCAAACTATTTGCCTAAGCTGTGTCTCTAGAGCATAACCCAAATAAGTCTTTCTTTTTTATTTTTCCTCCCGTTGAAAATCAGAGCAAGCCATTCCAAAGATTTACCTATCAGTACATTGCTAATTACACTAAATCATTTCATTTTAAAGATGAAGAAATCTGGGAAGCAGTAAAAATATAGAAGAGAAGGTTTATTAGTGTGTATATAGAGAGATGGAATTCAATAAAGAAAGGAGAAATGATCAGAAGGCATAATGGGGGAAAAAAAGCAATACTAATGTGGCTTTTCAAATTAACATGAAGTAAAATACTGGAAAGACCAAAGCTATCTTCTTTCCCCTCCCACCTCTCCAAGACACAGGGTATAGAAAAAATTATCAGAAAGTAGAATCTAGTTGCTTCTATTTAGCAGAGGAGTAGGTTCCTGTTATTCCATACTATGTAAAAAATGAATTTAAAAGGGTTATTCAGGTTAGGTTTCATCTGACATTGCAACAACTAATCTAGCTATCAGAATTTATGTCTTCTTAATGAACTAGAGTGGTGGATGGTTAGAGAAACCAGATTGTCACACCAATCATGTCTTTTCTACATTCTTTCTAATAAGTAATCAACTATATACTTATCTGTGTACGGATTGGTAAAATATGGCTGTCCATTAATGCCAAAACAGCAATTCATTTCTTGCATATAATATTACACACTGTGATGGCTAATTTTATATCTCAACTTGGCTAGGCTATGGTGCCAAATTTGTCTGGTCAAATACCAGTCTAGATGTTGCTGTGAAGGCATTTTTTAGATGTGATTAACATTTAAATTAGTAGATTTTAAGAAAATCAAATTACCTCCCATTATGTGGTAAGCCTCATCCAATCAATTGAAGGCCTTAAGATCAGACACTGAAGCCTCCACAGGAAGAAAGAATTCTCTTCAAGGTTTCAATATAGAAATCTGTCTGTGTTTCCAGCCTGCCGCCCTACAGAATTTTGATTCAAGGACTGCAACATCAACTTTTGCCTGTGTCTCCAGCCCACTAGCCTGCTCTATGGATTTCAGACTTTCCATCTACCAAAATTGAAAGGGCCACTTCCTTAAAATCAGTCTTTGTCTCTCTTCCTCTCTCTCCCTTGTTTCTCTGGATAATCCAGACTAATACATGTGCTAAAAGGATGTCTTCGGCTGTTGAATACAATTTATAGTCACCTCTATATCATTTCATTCTACATTAGAAGAACAGTTTATATCCATTACTTTGGATCAGTAAATATAAATAGAACACTTTTAAATCATTATTTGTACAAAGACCCTATTCTTACTGGCACCCTCCAAGAACCAGGTCCTCATCTACTAATGCCCAAATTATCTACATGTCTTATTCTTCCTTCTCCTATATAACAATGCCAGTTTTATCTTGATAAAACACATATATCAAAGGGTTATTTTAATAGACAAAACTCTAAAAATTCTATAGTATATAAATAAGATAAAATCCTCCCTGACCAGTTCCCAGTACTGAAAACCCTTCACAATTAGATCTGCCTCTGTAACTTTATTATCTCCACAATCCCCAGCATAAATCCTATATTCTAGTCAGAGCAAATTCCCTGTTGTCCCTAAAGATGTCAAGTTCATTTTTGTCTTCCTTTTTCTTCCTGCTTCTTTCTTCCTTTCTCACTATAATGATCTTACTCTCCTCTACTGCCTACCTAAATCATACCTGCTTTTCAAAACCTAGCCTATGTTTCATATTTGCCTAAGAATTCCTAGACTATTCTAGTGCAAGTTGAAGAGCCCCTATTTGAGTGCTAGAGTATGTCATAGACTATCATAGACTCATGAAGTCACAAATTTTGAAAAGCCATCAATAATCATCCATTCCAACCATTATCAAAGACATGAAAATACCTTTACAGCATTTTAAACAAGTGGTCTTTCATTCCTTTCCTCCACACCTCCAGTGATGAAGAACTCAGTACCTCCTGCCCATTTTATTTTATGAACAGCTCCAAATCTTAGAGATGTCTTCCTCTAAGTCATATTTTGACATGTATAGTAACATCCAAGAAATGAAATATTTTTGAGACAAGATTTATAATATAAATGCCAAATAAAACCCAAAATACATTAAAATGATTATCCCTGCATAGATAACAAAGCAAATTTTGTCAAAAAATGTCCATTGGAACAATTTTTGCAGTCCAGAATTTGTCTTTTCTTTTTTCCTAGTCTCTATTTTAATATTAAATAATGACTTCCAACTATGTTCCAGTTTGGCTACAATGATATGCTCATACAGACAGATTGGTTTTTTAATTAATCACGTGATGCTTTACATCTGCCCTTGTCTTTATTCTTTAGCAAACTAGATAATAGTCTCCTCTGAGTCAGATGCTATCTTAGGGCCCTCATTTTTCTCTCTTTGTACTTAGATCAGTGCAAGGAATATCAACTTCTCTCAAATAAGTGCTGAATTTAAAAAGTGATTTAAGGAAGGAAAATGTACACAGCAAAAAACATTCCTGGGACTTCCCTGGTGGTCCAGCATTTAAGACTCCATGCTCCCAAGGCAGGGGCCCGGGTTTGATCCCTGGTTAGGGAACTAGAGCCCGCATGCTGCAACTAAAGATCCCGCGTGCCACAGTGAAGATCCCACACGTGACAACGAAGATCCCACCTGCCGCAACTAAGACCTGGCACAGCCAAATAAATATTAAAATAATAAATTCAAAAATTAAATTTAAAAAACTCCTAAAATATTTGGTAGAATCCAATTTCAAGATCAAGCCACAGAGAAAATTTCCTTTCAGTTTTTTGTTTTGCCTTTTCTCCCTTGAAAATATATGCCTAACAACAAATAGTGAAGTTCTTTACTCAAAAAAATGTGCTGGTCTTTTTTTCTTAACTGAAAATATGTTACTGGAATGACGCTGACAGATATAGATAGCAATAAAAAATATTGTACCAAAATCTTGAAATAAAATGATAAAAACAAGCCTACTTACCCATATATATTTTCAAATTAAGGACCATCTGTGAGCTTTAACTGTGATTCTTATATATGAATTTCTTGAAGTTTCTCTCTGCTTTACTGCACTTTCCTATAAGTAAATTGAATCCAGTGCTAATAGTTTTGCAGAACATTGTATAACATGAATTTAGAGTTATGTCTGTTTGTTTGTTATTTGCCTGTTTTTACTCTCTTGTGTATCCTTCTTGTTCAGAGAGATACTGAGGGAGTCATTCTTTGTACATCTTCTTCATCCTCTGATAATCTTGCAAGGTAATTAGTTTAAAAAAAAAGATGTAGAATGTATAGCAAATATGTAGCAAATTGGTAAAAGAAATAGTCTAGTAGGGAAATTGCTAAAAAAATAAAGACATTAACTGTACTGGGCAGGGAGGAGAATATCTAAAGGCATAATTGGCAAGGCGATTGACCAGATGACCTACTAGATTATTGTTTCCATCTCTAATTTTAGTTTATCAAGGAGGATTTTCATACTGCAGTTAAAAAAATCTTCCACGTGTCAAGTATTTCTTTTTTGTGCGTAGCTGATACGTAAATGTTTCTCAAAATGTACACCAACAATCTTTCTGCCAATATAGCCAATCAAGTTTCCTTCCTTACCAGTCTCCTAGGAAACCACTACAGTTTCTGAAATGGATAGCAGAGAGTGGAAAACAAAGGGGTAACCAATCCCCCGTTTTAATGTCTAAAAAATGCAGCTTTGTCATTATTTAATGGCTAAAAGCTAGATATGAGCACTCATTATGTGAGGACCACCTCAAAAATTCTCCTATAAGGGAGAGTATTTATTTAACTTTATAAGTTTGATTTTCACAGGAAAAACGACATAGAAAAGTCTTAACTGACTGCTCAGATGTGAAAAATGGTGGCCCTTAGTTTTTTACAAATACGTTGTGGCAGTTTTGCTTGTGCCTACCTCTTCTCAGCAAGATTCTTTTTCCTGCCGTTATTCAGTAACATAAGCACTGTTTTTGTTTAGAAAATCCATTCTTTCAGAATTGTATCTTCCAAACAGACAGTTTAGATCTACTAGTGCATCCAAAACCTTATGCATTGATTCTCTTATTTGACTCTAAATCCATAATTCCCTCTCAATAGTTTCCCTAAATTCTCAGTGGGAAGAAAAACCACTGCCCAGCATTCCCAAAGAAAAAAGTGAGTATCTCCCAACTAAAATTCCAAACGCACACAAAAAATGAGAAAGTAGTTTCTGCTAAACTTCCTCTCAGGACACACAAACAGGTCTTCTGTACCCTCCCTTTATTTAATTCCCTCTCCTCGAGCTACAGCTATTTGAGCAGCAGCCAACCATTGTGCCATCCCCAGGCTTATTTACTAGGTCTTGTGTACTCCTGTTATCATCTAGTATCTAGTTGATCCTATAACATATATTTTTTTCAAGTAGTAATAACTGCTGTGAAACAGAGAATAGGCAAACAGAGGACAACTGCAGAGAGGCTTTAGGCAGAACAGTTATGCATCCTGCCACATTCTCACTGGCATGTGGTTGTGGTGGCAGCGGTGGCAATCCCTTTTGACTTTCCCCACTCTACACTAGGTGAGTGCTAACAACGAAGCAGCACCCTTCCCCTTCCCACTAAGGCAACAGAAGAGCACTTTTACCTTGATCTGTCCTACTCCGGCAACAAGGAGACAACACTTCCCAGACTTCTAGCCTGCAGGACTAGGGGATAATAAATGGATGTTATTTTAAGGCAAAAAAAAAAAACCTAATAAAATAGAACAGAGTAAACTGTCTACATAGAGTGAACCCTTGATTACGTTGTAACAATTTCACAAGTTACCTTAAAATGTGTCTATAGGTTTTAGCCACAAATCCTAGGAAGACTAATGTTCATAAAGCACTCACCGATCATAATGACCATATAAAAAGGACTGAGTTCAGCACTTCTAAAAGCATTATTTAACGATCAACACAGCTCTGTAAGTAAAGTTATTTCTATTTATTCAGATAGCAAAACCTGACTCATTGAGGTTAAATGACTTTCCCACTGTCACATGTAAGTGATATAATTAATGGCAGAGGTGAGTAGAAGGAGGGATTATAGAAAAGGAAAGGAAGGGCCAACTGGGCAAAAGTCTAGGCTATTGATGCAGGAAAGCACAGAGGAGAAAGGGAAAGGGTAAAAAAAGAGTGAATACATAGGAAGCTGACATTCCCTAGAGTTCAGAAGTACAGATCTACATGTGGTCTGGCTCTAGATAGAGAACTCACCTCCCAGATAAGCTGGTTGGTGTGGTGGTGACATCAGGGGTGGTAGAGGATATGCCAGTGGAAGTGTCCACACATCCAGGTTCCTGACAGCTGGGTGTGGATGTCCAAGAGTAGCTGGAGCAGAGCTGGGCCTAGATGTTACAGACCCATAATGAGCATGAATTCCAAAGTGGGGAGTCCAGGACAGTGTTTTTGAAAAACAAAAAGGAAGGAATAAAAAAGATCTCTCATGAAAATTAGTTAAAAGTAATTAGTCATAAAATGGTTGGCCCCTGAGTCCAGAGAAGCAACTGGCCCTAATACATTTGGAAAAGTTGTTCCAGGCAGAAAGTAATAATGACTGGTGCTTGCAAGAGTATCCAATATAAGTAGGTATTCAACAAATGCTTGTTGAAAAAATTAATACCCATATGAGTGATTTAATACATGAGTGAATAAATGAGTGCCAGACTATGAGTCCCAAGATCTGAGCTTTAAACCCATTTTAATTTCCAAATATATGGGTTATCTTGGGCTAATCACTAAGTCTCATTTTTTACAAATTCAAACAAATAAATTACCAATCAAGAAAGTACCTGCCAACTATGAAAGAGAACACTTAGGAGAAGCAAATGAAATTTTGACTATGAAAATACTAAGTCTGAATCACTACACAAATGAAAGACATTGTATTTATTATTTGGAATCCATTGGAAAAAATGTAAAGTGCTGGGTCAAGGAAAGAAAAAGATTTGGGATGAAAATAATGGTTTTCATAATAATACTTTTCAGAAAGAAAAAAGTAATGGGAATTAATTACAGCTGATGAAGGATCTATAAATATATTTATATCCATAAATATCTATATTGTGAATATCACCATATTTAAATAAAAATGTATAAAGGAAAAACAACAGTAAGAAGAAAACATAGTTTGTACATTTTTGTTTCCAATTTTTTTCTTTACTTTTCCCGTATAAAGTAAGTGAGGCATAAAATAATACCATGGTAAATTGCCTTTTCTCAAAAAGTATAATATAAAATATAGTAAAGTACTGAGTGATCACTAATGGTTACATTATACTTCTCATATTTAATTTATATTCCCCCCCAACAACTTACCCTCTTTCAGCCTTTACAATTTATAATTTATCATATTTTTAATGAATTGAATCCCCTCAGTTATACATGGTTTCCAGAAATGCTTGGTAACTATCCTGTTGTTTTCTGTAGAAGTGGTTTTTGAAAAACAGTCAGAGACTCCTAAACATGCTTCTAATAAGTACCTTGCACCCTCAGAGATGTTTCCTGAGCTGTTGTCCAAGTTAACACTGAAGAAGATTTAATGATCTGTCCCTTGAGATTTTTTTGTTGGTTCCCAGGAATGTAGCAAGTGTACAATAATCCCTTTATTAAATGCTTGTGACATGCTTTGTTACTACTGATGTATTAAAGAAAGGCAATTTTCCACAATTCATACTTTCTTCTGTCTGCAACAATTCTCATAAGAAAAAGAGAAGGGTTTCACTGTACATCTATCAAGTTCTAAGTAGACAGTTATTATTTAGGCAGATCCATAAACATAGAATCCAAGCATGCTCTCTCCCCTATTTAAATATACTAGATTTTACTTCCTTTAGAAAAGAAATTTCTTGCACTAAACTGTGTAACATTGGAGTCCTACATACACTACAAATAACACAATTTGTCATAATATTTCATTTCCTAAAATGGTTTGATCTCCATTACGTAATTTTTATTTTTATGTATCCAAACAATGTTCTCAATATTAGTTTATAAGGAAGAGAAAGACAACAAAACTATACACAAAATCCAGCAGCTCATGAGAATGGAGGTGATTAATTCGTGCTTCAGCATACCGCTGTGGCCATCAGGAGGCTGGGACTGAGTTCCATTCTCTTACACAGCATGCTTTGTGGGGTTGGCCAAGTCCCCTACTCAACCAGGCTTCTGTATCATGAAATGAAAATCTGTGAACTTTCTGTAAACATCACCTATGAACCTATGAGTTGCTCACTGAGAAAGGCTTGAATTATGTTAATTAGATTTATCTGGTTACCAACAAAAGCAACTGACTGGATAGCTTACAGAGAAATGGAATTTATCAGAAGGATATTGCGCAGCCCACAGAAACTATGAGACAGCTGGACAACCAGGCCCCAGAAAGGACAAGAGTAGGAGGAACTCTCAGGTTCCATAGGAAATAAAGAGCATTCTCTTCAGGGAGCTGATTTTTTTTTTCTATCTTTGTAACATTTAACTCAAAATTCCTTTTGTTAGAAGAAAGAGTTCCATGGGCCAACCTGAGCTTATCATTGGCTACAGGGTATCAAACCCCCTGATTTAAAGTTTTCCTAAACTGACTCATAATGATGAACAGTATTTATGCTGAAGAACTGGATCTGTTATTAATTAGATAAGATTAGATTAACTAGAAATTAGACTATCTTGAGGTGAATTCAGAAGTGAGGAGTTGATTCTAAAAAACAACAGAAAGAGAAGAATCAAACATTTAGTTGGTCATTTAATATACCATTTTATTAGACTTTTTGTAATGTGGGCACATTTTTTATGGAATTTAGGATTAAAATGACAAATGCAATTCATTTATTTCCAAAGAGTGGAAAATAAGTGAGCACTGATCAAGAGAAATGGTGATTCCACAGAAATTAGGTTCAAGTATACACTTGGGTTAATAGATTTGCTCTCAAGTAAGAAAATAGCCAGAGGAAATACTTAGATATACTAAATCTACTGGATTTTTCAAACAATTGAGAAGTCTGGTGTGCTGTTTGCTTCAAACAGAGCCAACCTTTAACTTTGATGGCATACGATGCTATTTTACTTGACAAGCTTCTCCTCCAAATCACCTCTAAATTCTACCACCATTTTTCTTCTCTCTTTCATTCATGTGTCCATTTGTTTACTTGTTCATTCGTTTGTTAGCACACAAATCCCCCTACTAGATATAACCCTTTATATCAAGAAAGCATTAATATTAAATGCTATTTGAATGCCCTTCTTCTTCACAAGAGGCAGCCTGGACATACGGGATATGTGTTAGAAACTGACCAGAGGCACTTAAGAGGCAAAGAGAAGGAAAGCACTGGAAACAGGGAGGCTGCCTGAGGTCCACTCTACTGGAAACCAGCTCTCTGGGCCTCTCCACCCAATAGTTACACCTAAAATCCCTAGTGGTTGATGAAACTGAAAAACTATATCTACATGTATTTGACATAAAACTATAGCCCTTGATTTTTATATAAACTCCCCGCCCCAATTAGCTATATTTCTAGTTTGTCTTTGCTTGAAATATAGACCAAATATTGCAGGGAGCGAGTTAACCAAGACCTGTTATACATGTTGGACATGATAAATTGTGAGCTTTTCTTTCCCTCAGTTATGTCAGTGCCTCTTTAATTTCACTTCAAATTATTGATTTTATTAAAGTTAAACATTCAATCAAAATATTCTTTTCAATATAATAAACAAAAAACATGTCAGTAACCATTTCTAACATTGTTCACCTATATCTATCACAAACTTCAAGTTTCATGGCTCTTCAGTACATTATAAAATACAACGTAATATTATGGAAAAGCCTGAATTTCTTAGGGCAAAATTTTCTTTGGGTCACTGAATTTAATTAAAAGATTGTAACAAGCTTATACTTAAAACACACAGAATATGCTTACAACTGTCTTCATAATGTTGAAATACCTTCTTAAGAGTGAAAAAATAGGTAACCACTTTATTTGTTTGTATTATACTTTTTAAAGTCTGGTTGTTTTTTTTTTCCCCACACTGGATCAACTTATTACTTAGCTTTATTCTATCACAGTAATGATGAATATTTTGCATTTTAAGTACATACAATCCATAGTTAAAATAAAAATGTTCTAATATTTAAAAATATGAAAAGAACCTCTGAACAATATTCCTCAAGAGTAGAATAAAGATATCAGGGTAGGGCTTCCCTGGTGGCGCAGTGGTTGAGAGTCCGCCTGCCGATGCAGGGGACACGGGTTCGTGCCCCGGTCCAGGAGGATCCCACATGCCGCAGAGCGGCTGGGTCCGTGAGCCATGGCCGCTGAGCCTGCGCGTCCGGAGCCTGTGCTCCGCAACGGGAGAGGCCACAGCAGTGAGAGGCCCGCGTACCGCAAAAAAAAAAAAAAGAAAAGAAAAGAAAAAAGAAAGGAAGCATGAGGCAACAGTTGTAAAATTACAAATAATTTTAAGTAACTTTTTTAACTTGGAACAGAAACATAACTATTTACCGATGGAACATTCCAAACTGAATTGCTCCAGGGCTGAGTGCCATTACCTCTCCTGGTTTTCTTCCATCTGTCTCTCACTGTCTAGAGTTTGATTTCAGACTTGTCAAATTTTCTCTTTCTCAGCAGTACGCGTTTTTGACAGTAGAGGGCACTTTGAATTTAGACAAAGCCCAAGAAATCTCTGAATCTTCATTCAGAGAGCTTTTGTTTGACTATAAAGAAATAAAATGCAATTTTATAAAATGACACATTTTTAGACTATGTGATGCTAAAGTTTGTTTCTATTATGTGAAATCAGTCTCTCACTTTATATTATTTTATAAAAATACTGTAATATGAATTTCATGCAATATCGCTGTGTCTAGAAAAGATCTATGACACAATAAAATAACAAATTAGGATCAATCTACGAATAAATAAATCTTTGATTTTTTTCTAGTTAAAAGAGCTAGTGAAGAACAAAACTGCATGTACATGTTAAGTGACACATTAAAAACTACATGAAAATCCTAAATTACACTATAAAATGTCTAAATGAAATTGGAGACACAAAAATTCTATTTACTCAGCTCACCACAGAAGTATAAAGACTTCATCCTTCTTTTTATAGCTACTTAAAGAATATTCTTAATGGAATGTAAGTTTTCATGTAATCTCACATATCATTTTATAAAAATTCCTTCAATGTCACATTGAAAGAAGTATTTAAATGACCTGATAGTCTATTCTCTCGCCTTTAAGAAAATTCTTTTCAAAATTTTCTAAAATGCTACATCATGTTGTTGAAATACGTAAAATAATTTATGTAAATGTAGTATAATTGTTTTTCTAATACAAATGAATATCTTGATCACATTCATTTATGTGACAAATGTAGTCTTACTTGTAATTATTCCACTCCACTTCAAATAACCAAATAATAAAATGTAATGCATTTTAAAATTTCAAAATAGACAATTACTTCTTCTGTATACATTTGCCACCACATCAAATAATTTCCTCTTCTAATTTAAGGCACTAAGTTCTTTCTTACTTAAAAAAATTTCATTTCTTCATTTAATTGAAACCAATTATCTTATATTTACAAGTTGAAATTTTGAAGTTTGGCTTATTTATTCTTCCTAACCAAAAATGCACCTACTTAAAGCTAATTGTGAGTCTGGTAGCTACCAAACTATGGAGAAATCCCCAATTTTGCCATTTAGGAGTTTATACTTAAAAACACAATAAATCTATTTAATTCTCCAGCAAGTGAACAACTTGCCTAAACTCTTCAATTGTTAAATGGCCAAGTGTATGAAGACATACATAATTGTATGGCGGAGTTAAAGTTCATACATGTAAAATATTGTAAACTTTTAGGGTAGAATTTAGAAGTCACATGGGGTAGGCTTAATGAAGGCAGACAGGTTGGCTATAAATGCCAAAAAATGTACAATTAGTTTTGCTTGAATATTTACTAGAGGAGAGAAATCCATACTAAAAAGGCTCATTGATTTTTCTGTTTATCTAATTAAGGAAAATAAAGTTGAATGCTTCCACTCACCCTGACTTCCAAAAATATGAGAAAAATAATATAAAGATGTGTGTCTCATATATAACCTTGCCCTACATAACTTTCATAAGAGAAAAGCAAATAAACAGCAATTGTCACTACTCTAAATGCACCGGCACTCCCTAAGATTTATCTTTACCCCTTCACTCATTTATTATTGCCGGTAAACTATGTATTTGCCACTAACACTGTCTGAATAGATTTGAAACAGTAAGTGTAACAGGCTCAAATGGACGTGCCTATTAGCCCTTCCCTCTTCTCTCTTGCCCTTTAATGGCCTATAACTTCATTCAATCTGTAGCTACATTTGTGTTCCTTTTACAACAAAAAGGGTCATAATGTTGTCTCTGATAATACTGAAATTGCCTCATTTGTTCATCTTCTTTCAGTGCCTTGGAGCTGGTCCCCCTCTCAAGTGATGCCTAGGTTTATCCCCATCAACTTTGAAAATTATGGTCTTGTTTAGTCCCTGGCAATCTCACCGACAAAATGTCTCGGGGTTTGATGAGCCAACCGAAAGACAGATGCCCGGGGAGGCCCAGGTCTAACTGGCTCCGGGAACTAACGCCTGAGGCCGCAGGGACACCTACTAGAACCAACCCGGGTGTCATTCGCGTGTATCGCAGAAAAAGAAAGGCGGCTTTGCCAATCCCCAAGGCAAGGGAGGGAGCAGCCGGTCAGCTGACGCTGAGAAGGGAGTGAAGGAATGAGAAGAATGTGCTTGCTCAGAAGATGCGAGAGATAGGGACTCCCCACTCTGACCCCAGTGCTGCGGCACCGGGGAGAAGCCGGGCCTCCCCACAGCTGTTACCACTCGGGCTGTCACCGCGGCGGCCGTTCTGCGCGCCGCCGGGACGGTGATGCCGGTGCTGGGCCTGCCGCCGCAGCTGCTTCTGCCTAGACTGTTGCCCCTGACCCTTCTGCTGCTGCTTCCTTGATTTTAGCATCAGCTTTTCTTTTCTTTCTTTCTCTTTTCTTCTTTTTTCCCCCCTCCTTATTACAAGAGGCAATACCTCTTGTAAAAAGCAGAAAATAGCCTCCACCTTTGCCAAGAGAGCGAGGGCGCCGGGAGAGGAGGGAAGGGTGGGGTAGCTAAGGCCTCTAACAAATCTGGGTTCCTGGGGCCCCTCCTGTCTTTTCTCCCCCGCTCTGCTTAGCATTTTCCTTCCTGCTGCAGCGAGGCTTTGTCAGCCCTGGGCTGGGAACTAACTCCCGCGTAGTCCCCTCCTCCTTTCCGACTTTCGAGGACGCTTCACCCCTCACCCTTCCAACCAGGAGAAAAATACTAAAAGGTAGAAAAGGGAAGTAAATCCTCCAAGAGAACTTCATATTCGGCAGTCCAAATTTTACAGGGATTCGTGTAAGAGAAAACGGATCTTTTCAGGTCCTGGGACAATAAAATAAAATTCAAACGGATGACTATGGCAGGTTGGGGAGCAATTAACTGCTAATTTGGAAGAACTCTTCTGGAGGATTTTCCTGACCTGCTCATTCATGTTACTTCCCTTTCTAAGATCCTCTTCCCCTTTCAAGGCTAAAAACGGGGTATGATTCAGCTCATAAAAATATGTCACAGCAATTGGAATTTACCCTTTGACCTTCTCTCTCTCACCACCACCTCACCTAAACACACACACACTCACACACAGAAGCTGCAATTCACTAGCTAGCCCTGTTTTCACTAAACAGATGGCTGTGTCACCAGTGAAAACTGCCTTTTTGCACAAGATAAAACTTCTAAGATCCTAGGATAGCACCTATTTGCAAAAGGAGCTCAAAGCCACATTTTTCTGCAGTGCACATGTGAATGCTGAGATAGTCTGGGCAATAGAGAGGTAGATAGATAAATAGATAGATGTTATATGCAGAGGAGAAAAAGAAACTGTCAGTAAATAGCAATCTTTCTTTTAACATCATTCTCTATGAAATTTGTTTTTATGGGTCAGTTATGGATGATTATATTCAGCATTTCACATTCAGAAGCATAATTCTTTCAGGGATTCTAGTGACTAGATTTAAAACACACAGGAAAGGGACAGAAAGCTGAGTCTAAAATGTATGAGGAAAGTTTTCTAGTTTTTCTAAAAACCTGTTCACCTTTCCAAATAATTTTTCCTTGCCTTTGTGCTGTGAAAGCCCCATTACCAGCTATGGAAAAAATAGTGCTAAGTGTTTTGTACAATTTCTTTTTGTGTGTGTGAAGCTTGAAAAGCCAAGAAAATGGGCAAAATACTGAATCAGGCCACCAGGGCCAGTTCAAATGCACAGAGAGACATTTTTGCTGCATTATTTGAACTATTACTAAATAAAATGCTTTCTTCCTCAGAGCTTGGCTAAGTACTAATTTTCTAAAACATGAATACGACTTCCAGTGGAAAGTTAGAAATAATTTAAATGCATGACTACACCATTGTACCCTCTCAAATTAACAATATTCCTTTAGGCCTACCCTACATCCTGAGAATGGTGCGGACTCAAATCACATTGGGAGGGTCTAAAATGTCCAGGAAGCGTTCGGATCTAGAGGTTTGAGAACATAAGGGACAAGTTTAAACACTGTTTTCTCCGTGAATGTGGGGACTAGAAATGATAAATCGAAACAGTTTCTGGCAGTTCATTACCAGATGCCTAAGTAAGGACTAACTTACAAGTTAAAAAAGAAATTGCCAGACAGGAATTAAGTGTGTACTATACTCTTCTTTTTGAAACAATTATTTCACTCTTCTATGTTTGCACAAGATGCTGCAAACACTCACATGCTTGAACTCACAGCCCAGAACTTACAATAAGAATAACAATGCATAAAAAACTACATAAGGTCTTTACTAAGTAACTTGGCACCATTTTTCCCAAATCTGGAGAAAAATCTCAGATTTTCTGAAGTAATCATTCACATTTACTAATCCTATCTCTGCTTGGTACAGCACAGATGATAATTTAACAACATCAGTCTTTAGGTAATAATTTTTCTCTACTATTTCTATGTGCTGCTTAAGGTTTGGGGGGGGTTCCTTCTTTTTATACTCTCCATTTTGTTTGGAGTTCGTGAATAAAGATAAATCTGCAAGTAATCCTGGATACCCTTTATCACTGTCTCTAGCTTAGTGGTGGTCTGCCATTTTTATTGAAACTTGGGCACCAACTGCTGGTTAGAAATATTTTTCATGGAATTCTTTGTACTTTAAATAAACTACTACTTCAGGATCTGCCATGTGTCCCTCATTCATCTTTAAGGCACAGAATCTCACGTACTTTTTGTGAGCTTTGACTCTGAAATATCTGTCTCACATACGTAGTCTCTAGCAATCTCAACTCATTGCGGTTTTATTGATGACCTACAGCAAATTAGGGCAGAAATGTGTATTTTGAAGGTTTGTGCTATGACTCATCTTACGCAAACAAACAAAATTCATTTTGAAAAATCGAGCCTATATTCATTTTCTGCTCTTTTTACCAGAGACCAGTTTTAAAAGGTCTCTGTGTGGGTTTCACGTAATGAACATCACAGAGGGGGAAAAACTGCTATTCCCTTTGGCATTTCTCCTCTTAAGGTGGTAGAAAAATACGCATCTGCTTTTCCCGTGGAGAGGGAGATAATATGATAACCTTCTGATTATATACATAAGCGGAAACTGATCAGCTTCTCTTTTGGTTCATTTTTAAGGGCAAGTTCCAGTTGGACTGTGCTAATGCACATATTCATGAATCTCTGCAAACAGGATTCACGGCTCTCCAGGGAACACTTGAAGTGTGCATCATTGTTTCAATGAAGTATCTTCATTATAAAACATAGGGACTATAAAAGGTGAATATCATTTGCCTCGGCCTAATATCATCTCTGGTCTGACTTTCCTCCACTATGATTTCTTTCCTTCCTTTCTTTCTGCCTACCATCCTTCCCTTCCTTCCTTCCTTCCTTCCTTCCTCCCTGCCTTCCTTCCTTTCATTCTTTTTTTCCTCTCTTTTTTAAACAAAAAAATGACAAAAAATCATATATTAGACAAAATCGAGGAAAAAATCTGTTTCTTTTCAAAGTCACACTTAATCTCCTTTGAAATGTTATATAGGTAGGGTTAGAAAACTTAACTCCAAAATCCAAAAATCCTTATATTTGTACAAATGTTTTATTTGATAAAAAGCAGCTTATGGAAATTTTTGGTCTCTGGGTGTGCATAAGTTTCTTGCATTGAAAAAATAAGGCCAAAGGTGGAAGGTATAAAAAATAAGTAGGTAAACACTGTTAAAGCAAGCAAAGAAGAGAGGCACTATCATCAGAACAATGTGATGAAAACAGGCACACAGATTCTTCATCTCATTGGCATTATTGTAAAGGGAGCAATATCTTGAACGGATCAGTCTTTTATTTATATTTGTACCAAATATAAATCCTAATGTTTCCCCTTTCTTCTCTTTAGAATTCTTCCAGAGAACCTGAGATTTTAAGGAGTTCTACTAATGCGTGTGTTACAAAGAGGTCTTTATTACAGAGGACATGAATAGAGGTCTGAGTGAGACTACAAAAGCCCTACACTGCACTCGGGTATAATGGGGTGCTTTATAGGGAAGGAACACTGTCTTTGGGGTATGAAGGACAGTTTAATACAACATCTATTGCAAGGGAACAAAGGAGTTATATAGCTCACAAATTAGGGTATTCACATCCAGATATATTAGTGGTGGAGTGTAGAGACTTGGAATTCAGTGTAAAATGATCTTGTCATCCAACAGAGCACACTGTGGAATGTGGCATTCCTTGGATGTAACTTGTATAGTCATCAGAATAGATTGTACAAGTCACAAATAACTGACACTCTGTGACTCTATAGCGACTAGCTCCCAAAGATAGTAATTCTTAGTGGCACTAAAAATAAGATGAGACATCTATGATTAAGCAGGAAATGACAAATGTAATTCAAGATACTATATATTCCAGTTGTCTTAGTCTCTCCGTGAAAATTAATTGAGGATAATATTTTTTAAGAGGCGTAAGGGGCACAGCACATACAACGTGGAGTCCATGATTTATTGTTTCGGTTTAAGTCACCACTTCAGACGGACAGTCAAATCTCAAATCTCTATTGTTTGATATGCCATGAGGTGGGAAAGGAAACAGGAATTGAACAAAAATTCAAGAACTCAGCACCATGCTATCGGAGCTGCTTGTCAAGTGGACAGGCCAACAGGCAGACTACAGTACACTCCCTCCTCACCATTGAAATTAGTAAGGTCATGGCTAGTTCTATGTTGCTAAATCCTCTGGATTTACTTTCAATCCTTGATTTACTGTTACTGTTTTACATTTGACATTTGCATTTGACACTTAACCACACACTGTCATTCCCTTGGCTTCCCCACCCTCAACCTTCATAATTTTACCCCAACCCTCTCTAGCCACTCTTTTCTTATCCTGCTTCTTGGACCCCTTTGCCTTAGCCCACTCCTTAAACAGAGCTATTCCTCTTAGATCTGTCTTCATCCCTTTGTTCTGTCCATTCTAAACCTTCTACTTGGATGATGTCAACTATTCTCATGGCTTTAATTATCTGTATAATTATGAGGCTGACTCTCCAACCCCAGCCCTGATTTCTCCTCTGAGCCCATGCTCATGAAACTCACTCTCTCCTGGAAAACCACCTAGATCCCCCACAAGAACCCTGAACTGGATGTGTCCAAAGCTGAATTCATATTATCCTCCCCCCTCTCCCAGATTTAACTTATTCTCTGCCTCCTGTTTCCTCATCTTAGAATGGCATCATCACCCAAACTGTTGCTTAAGTCAGAATGAATCATCCTTCTCTTTTATGCTTTACCACCAGTTAATCATTAATTCCTATCCTAAATCTACAGATTTATCTCCATCTCCACCACCATTCTCTTGGTTCAAGCCGCCATGATCTATCATTATGATTATTGCAACAGACTTCTACCTGGTCTCCCTACTTTAGTTATACTCTGATCTAATACTTTCTTCCCAATTTTCTTTCTGACAAAAAAATACAAATCTGACTATGACAAAAGGGTAATGTGTTTATGTAGGGTGAAGAAGGCAGAGAAGATAGATATTATGCACAGCATGATACTGTGAAAACTCACCCAATCCATTAGCACAGCCTGTTGGCTCCATCATCGGAATATGATTTAAGTAAGATTTTCCACATAAATTACTGCAATAGTCCCTAATTAGTCTTCCTATCTCAGTCCTTATTATCCTAGAGTCTATTTTTGGTCTTTTTTGTTTGTTTTTTTTTTTAATTTTTTTTTTTTGCAGTACGCAGGCCCCTCACTGTTGTGGCCTCTCCCGTTGCGGAGCACAGGCTCCAGAAGCGCAGGCTCAGCGGCCATGGCTCACGAGCCCAGCCACTCCGCGGCATGTGGGATCTTCCCAGACTGGGGCACGAACTCGTGTCCCCTGCATCGGTAGGCGGACTCGCAACCAGTGCGCCACCAGGAAAGCCCCTAGAGTCTATTTTTAAGAGAACGGTCAGAGTAATAGAGTTACTCCTAAGTCAGACTGCATTATGCCTCTACTCAAAAGCCTCTAGTGCTTTTCCATTTCATTCAAAGTCAAGTCAAACTCTTAATGGCCTACAATGACCTACCTGATCCAGCTCCTGATTTCATCTGATTTCATCCCCCACAGTTCTTCCTCTAGTTCACCATAGATTCAACACTTAGCAACACAGACCAAGAAAATCGAGTGGACCAATGCCAAGGTAATTTTGGGACCGAATCCAGGTTCTACAATTACCTGGTTTAAAAACCTTCAGCAAATTATTTTATCCCTCTGAGCATCAGTTTCCTCATGTTTAAAACTAGGATAAAATGCCCATTTCAAAGGGCTTCTGTGAGGAAGTTAGGTATGTAATAAGATGTATGCTTTCCATGTAAAAGGCCTTGTTAAATTTTATTCTTTTCCCCCATTTAATCACCTTCAAAACCAATTCAAGAATGATTTCCTACTTTGAACTAACACAAAATTTTTCCTGAAAACAGTTATGTTTATTAATTTTTAAGCCTAGTAATTCATACAATGTCCTATAGTAGATGAGATTTCAGAATGAATCACTGTTATTTGTGTTATTTTATCCTTAGAAAATTCACTGAATTGTCTTCATTTATCACTGCAGTCTAGAAACATATAGAATCCTATTATCACCTATAATCTTGTTATAGTTTTCTCTTTTTTAATTTTCTAAAATATTTTAATATAAGAACAAAATGCTGACATGACACATTGAATCAATTATTTGAATTGTATTGGGATTACTTCAATAGATTGCTAAAATAAACCCTGGAAAAACTCAGTTATTTAGGTTATAGACTTTGCAGCAGTGTCATGAGTTTCATAACACACATTTATAAAAGAAGGCAAGCCTGTGTTCAAATCCCAATTCCAGCTTTCACTAGCTCTGCAACCTTGAGAACATTATATAACTACTCTGAGCCTCAATTTCTTATTCCATAAAATGGGGTTAATAGGGCTTCCCTGGTGGCGCAATGGTTGAGAGTCCGCCTGCCGATGCAGGGGATGTGGGTTCGTGCCCTGGTCTGGGAAGATTGCACATGCCGCGGAGCGGCTGGGCCCGTGAGCCATGGCCGCGGAGCCTGCGCGTCCGGAGCCTGTGCTCCACAATGGGAGAGGCCACAGCAGTGAGAGGCGTGCGTACCGCAAAAAAAAAAAAAAAAAAAAAAAAAAAGATTGCTCTCTCTGTTCTCTTAACGGATAACCAAGTATTTCTTTACCCTCTGATTTTTGTAATTTTCTTAAATTCTCATATGTGAATCAAACATTAAACGTATTTTTGATAGAGTCAGGAAATCAGCGTGGATGAGATACTGTTTCTGAAAAGTCAAAGTAAACACTCAGACATCTTCAGCCAGATTTTTCTGAGGCTGAGATTCATTGTCATATGAAGAAAACAGCCATGGAGAGACTTGGTTTTAAAAGCTGTAGGTTCCAGTCTCAGCTCTAACACTCACTAGTTGTAGGCACCTAAAAAAACAAAAAACAAAACACACACAAACGCATTTACTGAATACCCATTATGGACTTTGGTGTCCAGTGGAGTAGAGGGCAGAGAAAAGGATAAATTTCATATGGTCCCTGACCTCCACAGCATAGTACAATGGCATGACACACACAAAGGTAAGTGTGTTCCTTCACTTACTTATTTTACACAAATTAAGAGCCTCCTATGTATCAGACACTGTTCTAGACAATGGGGAGAGAACACTGAAGAGTCAAATAAATAAACAAACAAACAAAAATTAAAATCTGACCTCACTGAGCTTATATCCTAGTGAGCAGAAATAGACAAAAACCAAAATATATAAGTATGATATACAATATGTTATTTGAACAAGTTATAAGTTCTATAGAGAATATAATTCAAGGAAGGAGGATGGAGGCCCAAGCCTTAAATATGTTGATCTCATAGGGCCTCACTGAGAAGATGACATTCCAGGAAAGACCTGAAGAAGGTGAGGGAAAACTCAGGCAGATATTTAGAGGAAGAGAATTCATGGAAAGAACAGAAACTACAAAGGCCCTGGGGCAGAAACATGTGTGATGGTTGTGGGAAGCAGCAGAAAGGCCTTGTGCCCAGAGCAGAGTGAGCAAGGGATGAGACCAGAGAGATGCAAGAGGGGCCAGATTGTTCAGGACCCTGGAGACAAGACAAGTCTGTGACCAGATGTCACTTGGTATATTACAGGGACATAATGTGTTGAAGATAGAGTATGGGGAGAGAGGGGCAGAAACAAGGAGACCCTGCAGGCCCTCTCGTAACAATCAACAAGAGAGGTGATGCTGGAAGTTATAAGAAGTTATCTGATTCTGGGTAGATTCTGAAGGTAGAGTTGACTGCATTTACTGATGGATAGGAGGACTCACTCTAACATCACATTTATCGTGTTATAAAACATGCAACAGGGGCTTCCCTGGTGGCGCAGTGGTTGAGAATTTGCCTGCCGATGCAGGGGACACGGGTTCATGCCCCGGGACCAGGAAGATCCCACATGCCGCGGAGTGGCGGGGCCCATGAGCCATGGCCGCTGAGCCTGTGCGTCCGGAGCCTGTGCTCCGCAACAGGAGAGGCCACAACAGTGAGAGGCCCGCGTACCGGGGAAAAAAAAAAAAAAAAAAAAAAATGCAACAGGAGTCTAGGTCTCTTTTCTTACCACCTCTAAATATGCATACACCACAGATTAATTTTGTCTGAGAGGTTAGGAAAGACTGCACAGGAAAAGTGGCATTTGACATTGAATTTGTTCTTGAAGAATGACTAAAATTTTTTGGCTGGGAGAAAGGGAAAAAGACTCCAGGGTTTTGCAATTAGTAAATCATTGGAAACATAAAATCAGTGTCAGTCGGGGGTGGAATATACAACATTTACAAAACATGTGAGAGTGTTGGTTCATGGCCTGATAGGAGAAAGGTGAGTGACTACATGTATACATGTGGGAGCCTTGGGTTACATAATACAGAAATTAAATGCAAATGATTATATTTAAAAAGGAATGCAAGCATGGCTGCATCCAGGATCAGAAGATAAAATATGTTTTTAGAGCTACAGATCTTGTGAGGGATTAGGTATCTACAGACTCCATGGTATATTTACCTTGAAAGCTGCTTTGTAAAATAGACTTTATTTTTTAGAGCAGTTTTAGATTTACAGCAAAATTGAGCAGAGCGTACAGTTTCCATACACCCTTTCTTCCCACATACACAAAGCCTCCCCCACTATCAACATCTCAGCACCAGAGTGGTACATTTGTTATCTAACTCCCAGTGTGATGGCTTATGGGAGGTAATTAGGATTAGACAAGGTCATGAGGGTGCGACCCTCATAATGGAGTTCGTGACCCTACAAGAAGAGACACCAGAGACCTTGCACTATCTCTCTTCCCAAATGGGTGCATAAAGAGATCATGTGAGCACACAGGGAGATGGCAGCTGCCTACAAGCCAAGAGAAGAGGCCTAAGACTGAAACATAATTTGCCAGTACCTTAATTTTGAACTTCCCAGCCTCCAGAACTCTGAAAAATAAATTTTTGTTGCTTAAACCACCCAGTCTATGGTATTCTGTTAGGGCAGCCCAAGCCAACTAATACACATGGTAAATATCCATCCCTTTACTTCTAATTTATATGCCTTTATATTGGGTTGGCCAAAAAGTGCCTTCTGTTTTTAACTAAAAATAAAAGCCACATTTTTCATTTTCACCAAGAACTTTATTGAACAGCATATTCACCCGTTTGTTCCACTACCTTCTGCCATTTTTCAGGCAACTTCATAATTCCATCTTCCCAAAACGTTTTACCTTTTTGAGCAAAGAACGGTTCCAGGTGCCTTTTACAGTCTTCCAGGGAAGTGAAATGTTTTCCATTAAGAGAATTGTGTAAAGACATAAATAAAGGGGAATCTGAAGGTGCAGTGTCTGGTGAATATAGCGGATGAATCAGAACTTCCCAGCCAAGCTGTAACAGTTATTCCTTGGTCATCAAAGAAACACGCAGTCTTGTGTTATCCTGATGGAAGATTATGTGTTTTCTGTTGACTAATTCTGGATACTTTTCATTGAAGTGCTGCCTTCAGTTGGTCTAACTGGCAGCAGTACTTGTTGGAATTAATCATTTGGTTTTCCAGAAGGTGCCCATAATAGAGGACTCCCAATCCCACCATATACACAACATCACCTTCTTTGGATGAAGACCGGCCTTTGGTGTGGTTGGTGGTGGTTCATTTCGCTTACCCCATGACCTCTTCCATTCCACATTATTGTACAGTATCCACTTTTCATCACCTGTCACCATTTGTTTTAAAAGCAGAACGTTTTTGTTATGTTTAAGTAAAGAATTGCATGTGGAAATACGGTCCAGAAGGTATTTTTTTGCTTAACTTATGTGGAACCAAACATCAAAGCGATTCACATAACCAAGCTGGTGCAAATGATTTTTAAAGCTTGATTTGGGTATTTTGAGTATGTCAGGTATTTCCCGCGTGGCATAATGTTGATTGTTCTCAATTAGTGTTTCGATTTGATCGTTATCAACTTCAACTGGTCTACCTGACCGTGGAGCAGAGTCCAGTGAGAAATCGCCAGCATAAAACTTTGCAAACCACTTTTGACACGTTCGATCAGCCACAGCACCTTCTCCATACACTGCACAAATCTTCTTTTGCGTTTCAGTTGCATTTTTACCTTCCTTGAAAAAATAAAGCGTAATATGCCGAAAATGTTGCTTTTTTTTCTTCCATCCTCAATATTAAAATAGCTACACAAAAATTCACCAATTTTGGTAAGTCTTTTTAAATGCACACTGATATGACAGCTTTCACATACACTCTAACAAAATTGTTTCGAATGAAATTAAAGACAACTAAGTGCTACTAGAGCCATATTACTGAAAAAAAATGAACGAAGCTTTTGGCCAACCCGAAATTTAAAATGAGTTTCTTATAGACAACATAGTGTTGGGTTTCATATATTGATCCACTCTGATAATCTCTGGATTTTAATTGGTATATGTACACAACTGACATTTAAAGTGATTATTGATATAGTTGAATTAATATCTGTCATATTTGTTACTGTTTTCTAGTTATTGTTCTTTGTTCCTATTTTTGTCTTCCTCTCTTTTCTTCTTGTCTTTTTTGGTTTTAACTAAACATTTTATATGATTGAATTTTCTCTCCTTTCTTAGCTTATCAATTATACTTCTTAGGAACTTTTTTAGTGGCTGCCCTAGAGTTTGCAATATACCTTTTCAGCTAATCCAAGTCTACTTTCAAACAACACTATACCACTTCACACATGAGTATAAGTACCTTACAATAACAAAATAATCTAATTTCTCTCCCATCCTTGTATCCATACTTTCATTCATATCACTTATATATGTGCATATATAATGTGTGTGTGTGTATATATATGTGTACATAATTGAATACATTGTTGCTATTATTATTTTGGAAAAAAAACTGTCACCTGTTAGATAAACTAAGAATAAGAAAAATAAGTTTTTATTTTACCTTTCACTTTTTCCTTCTCCAATGCTCTTCTTTTGTGTAGATCCAAGTTTCTAACCTATATCATTTTCCTTCTCTCTGAAGAACTTCTTTTAACATTTCTTGGAAGTAAGGTCTACTAGCAACAAATTCCTCCAATTTTTGTTTGCCTGAGGAAGTCTTTATTCTGCTTCATTTTTGAAGGATAATTTCACAGGGTACAGAATGCCATTTGGTGTTTTTCCCCTTAATATCCTAAATATTTCACTCCAGTCTCTTCTTGCTTGCATGCTTTCTGAGAAGTCGAATATAATTCTTATCTTTACTCCTCTGTAGGTAAGGTGTTTTTCTTCTTCTTTCAAGATTTTTCCTTTACCTGTGATTTTCTGAGTTTTGAATACCACATGCCTACATGTAGGTTTTTTTGGCATTTATCCTGCTTGGAGCTCTCTGAGCTTCCTGGATGTGTGGTTTGGTGTCTGATATTAATTTGGGGGAGATTCTCAGTCATTATTGCTTCATTTATTGCTTCTGTTTCTTTCTTTCTTCTCCTTCTGATATTCCCATTACATGTATGTTTCATCTTTTATAGTTGTCCCACAGTTCTTGGATATTCTGGTTTTTTCAGGCTTTTTTCTCTTTGCTCTTTCATTTTGGAAGTTTCTATTGATATATCCTCAAGCTCAGAGATTCTTTCCTCAGTGTGTCCAGTCTACTAATGTGTCCATCAAAGGCATTCTTTATTTCTGTAACACTGTTTTTGATCTCTAGCATTCCTTTTTGATTCTTTCTTAGAATTTCCATCCCTCTGTTTATGCTGCCCATATGTTCTTGCATTACTTTATCCAATAGAGCCCTTTACATATTAATCATAGTTGTTTTAAATTTCCACTTTGATAATAACGTCTCTGCTATACCTGAGTCTGGTTTTGATTCTTGCTCTATCTCTTTAAACAGTGTTTTTCGCCTTTTATTATGCCTTATAATTTTTTCTTTTTTTCTTTTTTTTTTTTTTTTGATGACTGGACTAAGTAAAAGGCACTGAGGAAAGCAGGCCTTTAGTAATGTGGTGGTAAGATATGAGGGGCAGAGGAAGCATTCTGTGATGTGATGTTATAATTAGGTCTCAGTCTTTTAGTGATCCTGTGAATCTGGACTGTGAACAAGTGCTTCTCAGTCCTACCCTTCCCCCAAATCCTTAGGTGGGACAGGATGGCTAGAGTGGGCTGGAGCTGGGTATTTCCCCTCTCCCATGTAAAAGCATAGTGGGGGTTGGAACTGCATATTTCCTTCTCCCACACAGATGGCTAGAGCCAGCTGGGGTTGGGTATTTCTCTCCCCCAAGTCAGTTAGGCTCTGAAAAAACCCTATAGTTTAGGCTCTGGTAAAATATTTTCTCTTGGGACTTCCCTGGTGGCACAGCGGTTAAGAATCCTCCTGCCAGCACAGGGGACACGGGTTCAAGCCCTGGTCCGGGAAGATCCCACATGCCGTGGAGCAACTAAGCCTGCGAGCCACAACTACTGAAGCCTGCGTGCCCAGAGCCCGTGCTCCGCAGCAAGAGAAGCCACCGCAGTGAGAAGCCCACACACTGCAACGAAGAGTAGCCCCCGCTCGCTGCAACTAGAGAAAGCCCGCGCACAGCAACGAAGACCCAACGCAGCCAAAAATTTTTAAAATTAAAAAAAAAAAATTTTCTCTTGAGGTTAGGTCTTGCTAAGAATGGAATGTTCTGAAACCATATTTCAATATGGTTCCTTTTCCCCTCCTCCAGAGGGAATTTTTCTCCAGTATTCACTGGAAGAGCCTGGGCAAGTTTGCGGCAGTAAAACTCACAAAAGTTTTGGCACCCCTCCTAGGACTGGAATTTTTAACTCTCAGACTTATCCACTTTAAGCTGCTGGCAATTCATCAATGGTAGTTCAAGTTTTCCTACCCTGGCACTGCTTCCCAGAGAGGTTTCTGCCAGGGCGTATGCTGTGATTCTCTGTATTTATTTGTCTGTTTCTCTAATTTTTAGGGGTAGCAGTTTGGCCTGTGACCTCACTTTTCTGATAAATTTAGAAAGAGTTGCTGATTTTTCAATTTGTTAAGCTTTTTCATTCTTGTTAGGGCAGAGTGGCAACTTCCAAATTCCCTACATGTTAGAACCAAAGCCAGAAATCAAAAGTGGCTTTTTAAATAAATTTCTAAAATCTTTTGTTAAATTATTTTCATAAAGATGGATGTAGACAAAAATATGTGCTATTGAGTTTTCTTTTATATTATTTTCTTCTAGTTGAAGTCTTCATATTTATTGGGCCATTGTTGTAGACAATTTAGATTGACATTTACAGTTTTATAATGCCAATCTCAGATGTAAAACAAATCATATCACCATGGCATCATATGTCTTTACTTTCTGGCCAGGATTTTTAGTTGCAAACAACAGAAATTTTCTCTGGTTAACTTAAACTGAAAAGGAATTTATTGGAAGGGTGTGAGTTAGCATAAATGATAACCAGAAAGTCTGGAACACAGGCCTGGAAAGAATCCAAGGGAGTAAAGAATAGCCAAAATTCTCTCTTCCTGTTTAAGGTGTCACCTAAGGATACCTAAGAACCCTGGAGGGATCAAACTATAAATCCTCAACACTGCCAGTTTTGCTATAAAAACAACTTCAGTAGGACTTACTGCCTTTGTCTCATGCCCCCAAAATTCAAGCTTGGGTAGAAGTGCCTGACTAGACACACATAGGTCATTTGCCTTCATCTCTGGGGCTGTGAGAGGCAAATTATTTGCCAGGACTATGAATGCCATTTACGTTTGACATTGAAAGGCACTGTGTGGTTTTTATAGCAAATTTGTCTCCTGGTTATGCTTAAACTTAGTAAGAAACATAGAACTAGTAAGTCCTTGAGCCCATACCACCTACTAGTAGGGGAAGGTGGCTCAGAAGCCTGCTGGGTGTCATTAACCATCTACATAGAGATAATGGCATACTGGCTAATGAAGGATTAAGGAGTATTTACTAGAGTACTTTGCTGTGGTTGGAAGGACGTCTGAAGTTAGAGATTTTGGCACAACTTTGAAGTTGCTTATCCTAAGCTTTTTAGAAATTATTGAACCTGTTCGGTCAGAAAATTGGGCTGTAAATCCCATGATACTAAATATTTCTTATAAAATATCAAGAATGTATATGTTTAAATTGGGTTGGAAATTCTGCAAGAACAGCACTTTTTACAGTAGTGCCATATTTCTGACTGACGCCTGTCCTAATCCCAGGCCATGCATGCAAAGCTTCATGAAATGTGCAGCATCAAATACATTACCAAACATTCTGAACTTTGAAAAAAGACAAAAACCAAAGTTAAAGGTTTAGAGATTCCTTTATTCAAGCCAAATTGTTCCACCTTTATCACAGTGTAACAACACATTTTAAAAACCTCAAATAGGGCTTCCCTGGTGGCGCAGTGATTGAGAGTCCACCTGCCAATGCAGGGGACATGGGTTCGTGCCCCGGTCCGGGAAAATACCACGGGCCGCAGAGCGGCTGGGCCCGTGAGCCATGGCCGCTGAGCCTGCGCGTCCGGAGCCTGTGCTCCGCAACAGGAGAGGCCACAACAGTGAGAGGCCTGCGTGCCGCAAAAAAAAAAAAAAAAAAAAAAAAAAAACCTCAAATAAGTTATCCATGTAACCTTGTGACTTGAATTTTCACAGGTCCTTTTTGTCTCTGGGCCTGTATACCATACCACGCTTACATCTCCGCCTCTTTCTGCTATGGGCTACAAACTGTATTATAGCAGAGTTTTAAAACTGTCAAGCATCATGGGAAAGGTAATATTTATACAAAAAAGGCACAAGAGCTGCTATCTGTTCCCTTGATGTTCATCCTCAAAAGTTCTTCAGGTGTCCTGCTTGTATACCCAGCCGCTACCACAGGGCAGCTCCATGATGTTTGGCTAAAGAGTCATTTGAAGAACAAATAGCAGAGGCAAGTTTGGGCTATAAATTAATAGGTCCCTGCATTAGCAAGGTCTTTCTTGCATTTAGCATTTTAAACTGGGATTAAAATTAAAAACAATTTCCAACAGCGTTAAGAATTAAAATCTCCCATTGTTAATTAAATGCATTTAATTATAGGATAGTGATTGCTTCCAGTAGAAGAAAAATAAGAAAATATTTGAATATTAGAGGAGTATGAATTGGGAATATTCTAACAAAAGGGGAAAGTAGGGATTCATTCGTCTAAGAAAAGCTACATCTCAAAAAGTAGAGAAATTGTACATTATTAATTTCATGTAAGCTGGCTAATTAGTTGGTATGATGCAAGTAAATAAAGTAAATAAGAAGTATTCAGTATTTGTATTGAGCATCTATTCTGTGCCAGGAGCATGTGCTATGTGATGACGCTGTTCAGGTGAAGTAAAAAAAAAAAAATAGTCCCTACTCTCAAGAGTTCACATTTTAGTGTAGGAGTATAGAAATGCAAGCAAATGAATCAAACATATTACAGTCAAAGGAATATTACTATCTTTTATAGAAGGTGTGAAATATTTTTAAAGCTGAGATTATTCAGAATCCTGTATTTTAATGCTTCCATAGATTTAGCCAAATATTATTTTATTTGATTTAACATCAGAGCAAAATAAAATAATCTCAAGCTGTACAAACCTGAGCTCCATGCCATGTGTGTAATGTTTTATTTTGTTATTAGCCTAGAAACCAAAAGAGAAATTATAGTTCTCACATTTCATAAATTTTTTGAGTAGTGACTAAATTGTATTTTCATATCTTTAAAGAACAACAACAGCTTTGCTGGCAATAGACAGCTGACTAGATAAAATCCAGTCCTTGCCTGGGAGACTCTATCAATAAAGAGAAAATGAAAGACACTAGGAAAAGGTGTGTGACTCACATTTTGGGAAAGTAGCTGTTGTTAGTTTCAATTTTCTTCAATTAGGACAGATGTTTGTAAGGATGTTAACCCCGTCATTCCGACTTAAATCCAGCTTGGATAATTACATTCTCTGCCTACTTAAATTCTCTTTGGGTCCAAAGAGATCCTTCATTCTCACCTCACACTGTTGTGTGATGTTGCTGCACACAGCTAAATAGAGGCCACATTTAACCCTGGGAACGGCAGCTTCTCTGTGGTGAAAACTTGATCCTCCTGCATAGTATAAATTCACTTTTGGGGTAAAGGTTTTAGAACATGTAACATAATAAAGCAAAAGAAGTCATACGACATTCTTAACTAAAGATACACTCACAAAAAATCCAATAGAATGAATTGTCTCTGACAGGGCCTCTGCAGTAATGGGAGATTTTTTTTTTAGCTTGCCCTAGCTGCAAATGTAAGATCATTATCATTAGATCTTTAAAATACCAACAAGCAAAATATGAAGAGATTTAAAGTCACCTTTAAAATCACCCCAAAAGTTCAGTCTCAATTATCTACAATCAATGTCATTCTCCTTGGCTAGAAATTGGTACCAGAGAATAAATTCTAAGAAGAGGAAAATTTTAAAGTACAATTGATGCTGACAGTTTATCAATGGAAGTGCATTTCTAAGTCATGCTCATCTACACACCAAACCTGTTTATTTCTCTGCTCTACCTACTTTGCACTTTTGCCACATTTTTGTAGGGACATTAGACATTGCTCAAGAGTAACCTTTCCTACAAATACTTCAAACCGTTTCTGTGAGATTTCATTTGGAGATATGCACCAAGCTCCATGTACTGTGAGATGGCAAAAATTTTTACAAACATTTAAAAGTTTCCATGGAGATTTCTTTCTCTCTGTAACACCTATGAATAAAGCTGCTGAAAGTTTACTTTCCTTAGACCCATTTATTTAATGACAATATGTATACAACATTACACCTATGTATTATAGCTATGACACAATTACCCATATAAAATGAATATCAATTTTAAGATATATTAAGCTAAAATTAGACAAATTGACAAGAAAAAGATAACATAAAACCCTAATAGATGATTGGACAAAGAATAGGTATAAGTGATTTATAAAGGTGAAAAGAGCACAAGCAATTTATAAAAGTAACAAAGGAGACATTTTCAGTGTCACAGGAACTGCAGTTAAATAACTAGCATATAATATTTTTTGACAAGTTGTCAAAAAATGGCAACACTCAATATTGATGAGGATTTAATAAAGTAAACATTAGTACATTGTTGGTGAGAATGTAAATTGGTACAATCCATTTGGATAACAATTTGGTAATATTTATCAAGAGCCTTAAAAGAGTCCTATTCCCAATAATCCCATCTCTGGGAATCTATTTTAGGAAAATAATCCTTTTAAACAGATAAAGATTTATGGACAAAGGTGTTTATGATAATAAACCAAAAAATTGCAATCAATAAATTAATAAGTAAAAGAAACACTAAATGCCCAACACTGGCCCCTAGAGAGTTTACGTTTACTTGGGGGAGAAAAACAATAAATAATAAATGTGAAATGTAATTTACTTATATATAATATGTTAGATGGTGATAAGTGCTAAAAGGAAAAAAATAGAGAGAGAGTCAAGCAGGATAAGAGGGAATGGGAGTACTTAAGGCTGTAGCATCAAACAGGGTGGTCAGAGTAGGCCTCATTCAAAGTGAGATATGTGAGCAAAGCTAGAAGGATGTATGAAAGTTAGTCTCAAATACTCACAGAAAGAGAATTCCAGGCTAGAGGCAGAGTTATAGCGAAGGCCCTAAAGTAAAAACATGCCTGTCATGTTCAAGGAACAGCACAAATGTCAGTGTGGTCCAAGTATGGTGAGCAAAGGAGAGAGGAGTGGTACCTGAGGGCAGGGGGACAGAAGATAGCCAGAGCATGGGGCCTTGTGAGCCACTGTAATGACTTAGACTTTTACTTGGAATGACATGAATGCCAGACATGGGTTCTGAGCAGAGAAATGACATGGCCTGACACGTTTTCATACTATCAGTTTAGCTGCTGGCTTGAGAAAACAATAACAGGGGCAAGAATAGCAGCAGAGAGGCCTGTTAAAGAAGCTATTATTTTATATAGACAAGAGATAACGGTGACTTGGACCAGGGTATTATCGAAATGAGAAGTGATCAGATTATGAAAATGCTTTGAAGAAAAAGTCAACAGGATTTCCTAACAAACTGGATGTGGGAGTAAGGAAAAGGAAGGGTGATAGATGATTCTAAGTTTTTTGGCCCGAGTAACTGGAAAGGCACAGTTGAGGTCAACTCAGCTTGGGAAGGCAGAAGAAATAGGTTTGAGGATGAGAGAAATCAGGAATCCCATTTTAGGGAAGTTGATTTGAGATGTCTATTAGACACGGACAGAGAGATGTTGAATAGGTAGTTACATATATGAGTCCAGAGCAGAGGTCAAGATTGGAGATAAAAATTTGGGAGTCATCAAAAAAAATGGGGGATTTATCAGCATATAGTTAATATATAAAGTAATAACTCTGGATGAAATCACCAGGAAAGTAAATATAAGTGGAGAAGAAAGAGACAGAAGGACAGAGCTTTGGGATTCTCCAATGCTAAGAGTTCATTTGTGTGGAAGAGGAGAAATCAGAAAGGAGTGATCAGTAAGGCAGGAAAAATAGTGTATGGTGTTCCTCAATTTGAATGAGAAAAGTACATGAAAACAGAAGCAGTGATCAATTGTATTACATGATGTTGATAATCAAGATGAAATACCAAGAATTGATCATGGCGTTTAGTAACATGGAGGTCGTCGGTAACTGAGATGAAAGCAGTTTTGTGGAGTGATAGGAATGAAATCTTGCTAAGGTTTAAGATAATACGTTAAGAGGAACTGAGCCATCTCTATCAAAGACAATCACTTCAAGAATTTTTAAAAAAATGTTTTTCTGTTGTCTGTCACTGACTACATCTGGTGGTTATTTTCTTCTATTTTATTTCTTCCAACTTCAGTTATATTCAGAAAATGTTTTCTTAAATTGAATAATGGCTCTAAACAAAACTTCATTTACCTCCAGAGAGAAATATATAAGAAGAAAATCTGTCTAAACTTACGTCCACATGGTTAGTATTTGGATTTACTGCAACATTACTCGTAAGATCTTAATATTATTATTATTGTATGATAAATAAATATACAATTGGCCTTGCCCAGTCACAAAGCTGGAAACACTTGACTATTCTAATTAAGATATGCTGGAACCCTATTTCAATTTTGAGCCTTACCTACACATTAGCTTTGATACTAGGACTCACTTCTTAGGTCCTCCATGGAGGACGTTACGTAGCGGGAGAATGTAAACCCTGTTCTTCAGAAGCGGTCCTAAATACTCATGGATCATCAGGCCATCACAGATGGCATGTGGGATGGATAAGAGGCAGTTCTTTGCCATTTCTCAAAAGTTAGCTCCCTTAGGGATGGATGGTACTCTCACCTCAAACTTATCCCATCTAACATCCTACCTGATACTTTAAATAGCCTCCAACACTTTGGCAAAGAGATCAAAAGGAGGACATAGATTCTTAAAGGTAGGAGAGGTATTGTTGAGGGTGGGCAGGACAAAGTAGCAAAAAATAAAAAATAAAAGCTGAAAGGAGAAATTAAAGAGAACAAATTAAGGATACTAATAAATTTTTAAAATATCCACATACTTTGCAAAATTGCATGTGATCAATCCCCTCAAAACCAGCTTAAATGCCATCATTGGAATTCCTACTCTCCTCATAGCCCCCAGCTCGTTTTCCTAAACTACTCTGAAGAATCCCACATGCATGATATGATCTTTATTTACTTATGTTCAAGTTTATTCTAAAAGTTATTTGAGGTTCCTTAAAGAAACACTACAACACCAAGACAGAAAACAAAACGAGAAACAAAACAAATAAGCAAACACACAAAGATAAAGGTATCAGGGCAAAAGGGAAACCATACAAATCATAATTAATCAAATGACAATTGTTTCATGTGCCACGAACTGTGCTAGATACTATAAATTGCATTATTTAATCATAGCAACTCCATGAGGAAGATGTTTTTAGTTTCTTTTTTTTTAGAAGAAGAAATGAAGACTTAGAGAATTTAAGTTACTTGTCTACAGTCACAGTGCTAGTAATTACCAAGAGCTAGGATTCCAGTCCCTGGTTGGCTGACTCCAAAGTTGATACTCTTAATCACCTAGATGTTAAATTACATAAAGTGTATACAAGAAAGTCTAATACAATAAAAAGGAGTGGGCTTATGTTTGGACTCAGAGTCCTAGGGCCAAAGAAAAGAAAAAAACAGAACTGTTACAGGATGCATGTACAGATAAAAGAAACAAAACTTACCCTTAGGAAAAGCAAGATCTTCACTCCCCGTACCCCCACTGCCGATGCACATCTTCATGTATTCCAAGAAAGGATAGGTAAAATGTAGTGGATTCTATCCTCAACACCATCCTATAATAAATATAATACCAAGTTTTGTATAGTCTTTGTTCATCAAGTTTCTCAACGCAAGCCATTGTAAAAATCCAAACTAGAATTCCTTAATTCCATTCCAGGTTACGGTAGAAATAGAGAGGGAATGCAAGCCAGTTGTGCAGCTCTCTGATGGTCTGGCTAGACCCAAAGGAAACAGTATTTAGGATATCTAATGGGGTGGTTCTCAACTGGTGACATACTTCGTCACTTGCTTGTCCCCCACAAGGTACAAGTGTCTCAGGAGGGAAACATGAAACATGAGGCATATTCAAAATTAAAATATTATTTAATATTCACAATATTAAATAATATTCTTATTGTTATAATACAATATCTATAGAAAGTAAAGCACAACTTATTGACTGGCAGAAAATAATTATACTCAGTAGATATGCTTTTAAGACTCTAGGAGAGCATGAGATTTTTACGTTTATTAAGTGGGAACATAGGCTTAAAAAGGTTGTGAAACACTGATTTTCAAGAGCAGACAGACCACATATTCTTTGTGCAGTACTCACTGCAGCGAATTTGAGACTATATTCTGGCAAGAATTCAGAGTGCTGAAATTTTGTGTTACTGATTAAGATACATATGCTTTAATAATTAAATGAGCCAAAAATAAAGTTTCCCTCCTCTCATGACAATTAATAACTTTAAGCAGGACTTTTTTTTCTTTTTTAATTGTTTTTTTTTTTTTTTTTTGCGGTACGTGGGCCTCTCACTGTTGTGGCCTCTCCCGTTGCGGAGCACAGGCTCCGGACGCGCAGGCCCAGCGGCCATGGCTCACGGGCCCAGCCACTCCGCGTCATGGGGGATCTTCCCGGACCGGGGCACGAACCCGCGTCCCCTGCATCGGCAGGCGGACTCTCAACCACTGTGCCACCAGGGAAGCCCTGTCATATAGCTTTTGAAGAAACAAAGTCATAGTACTTTTGATGTATAAAATGAACACAAGTTTCTATCAACTACAGTGTCACATTTCTAGCCATTTTCCTGGACCTGTTGCTGCTGCTGTTGTTGTCTGAGGCAGACTAAACTGACATTTCCACATCTCCCTCCTGGCAATGATCAAGTACAAGTATCTAAAGCAGACTTTTTCTTTGGTCTTGCCAGTTGCAAATTAAGACTATTAAATCCCCCTGAGACAATTATATCTCAACAACCTAGATTAAAGCTAAAACTATAGTTACTCTACCCCCCTCACACAATTTCCTTACTAAATAAAATTGCTCCTTTTTGTGCCACATGAGTTTGTAATATAAGCTTAATTCTAATATCAATATCAAATTTGTTCTTTCTGTGTTTTTATCCCAATGCAGTATTCTCAAGGTCTGTTTAACATTTTTCATTATCTTATGATTTGGGACCATGACTCAAAAAAGATAGTACCTATTAGCACTTGCATACTTCCCAGACTTTAGAAGAAACCAAACTACACTAGGATTTATTATAGCATAGGTGCTCCCACTGAGATCAGAACCAACAGAGGAAATAATTTTCTCAGGGAGTTTTTTTATACCAGTTGTGTTGAGTGATCACAATCCTTTCTCCTCATCTCAGACTCCAGTCGCTGGACTGTGCCAGCAGGAAAAAGGTAAGACCTACTATGTAGAGCAAGGTGCCATCAACCTCTGCAGTGATCACTGGAATATATGGTTTTCAAGGTGGTTCATCTGAGGCCAGCCACCTCTGCTGTCAATGTGCCAAATTCACAAAAAGTAAAGAACCCTATCACATTCTGCTAGTGTAGAATTTAGAAAAAGAAGAGCAATGCCAAATGATATGCTAATGAAAGCATTGAAGCCATCTAATAATTTGAGAACATACGGAATTAAAATCAGTAAGATTGTTGGCATTTTTATTCCATCACATGGAGTAGTCCATGACATAGTAGTGTCAATTCTTCTCTTCACAACCTGCTGTGTGTCTTCCAGGAATGATCTAACTCAGCGTTCGAGGTCCTGCTCAAATGTCTTCTCTTCTTTTGGCTTTCTTCAAGGACCAGTTCTCACAGTTACCTAGATGAAATTAATTGCTTCCTCTTCTGTATTCAGACAATACATTACACAAACCTCAATTTAGAACATTTTCTACATTATACTATATCCTGCCACCCACACGTATCAACAGCTTCCCACATTTTGGAAACTTCCTACTATGTAGTATATCTGCACATAAGTAGAGCTTTTGTTGTTTCCTAGTAGGCCGTGAGGACAGTACTCTGTCTCGTTATCTTGAAATCTTCATTACCAAGCATCATGCTTTGTACAAAGTAGGAGCTCAGTAAACACCTGTTTCAACTTTCTCCCTTGCTAGTTTTGCTTATAAGAAAAATGACTGCCTTGTATGAACTGTATTATTTATTCAGTATGCTTCAAAACTATGATGTTATATAAACTAAGCAGTAACAAGAATAATGAAGAAAGAAAAAACTAGTTATTGTTCAAAATGTAATGGCTTAATTAAAAGATCCATGAAAACAATATGGGTGCTTTGCTATTTGTCCTACATTGTGCAGACTTTCTAGTTTCATTTACTCACTTTATAAGCAATATAAGCAAATGCTCACCAATTTATAAAACAATTGAGTGAGATCTGAGTTTCAGTTCCAAAAAAATTTTTTAACTGAATAGGTTTACATGCTTATTCTATTTTTAAAACAGTATTAACTATTGATGTCAACCTTAGATTATGGATATATTATACAGCTATGATTACATGTAAGTGCATGTACTCTTCAAAGATGTAAATAATACTGGTGAACTAACAGATATAGAACATATACCAAGCGACAAAATTGGAATGGCTATTACGTTACAGCCAGAAGAAAAGATACACATGATAGTCACCTGTAACAGTTTTTGAGAGAATTGTTATGCATAGCAACTTTTCTGCTAGATTCATTCCTAAGGTTCTTTTAGTCACTGAAAAAGAGAGTACAAGATCAAAGTTCTTCTAAAGTACCAAGAATTATCTGTGGCATATATGCCCCCATTAGATCCTGCAAGTTGACTAGATTAGTTACTAACATAGTTCAAAGTAGTGAACCAAGAGTGGAAGCGCTTCTGCCAATGTAGCATGAACTGAAGCTTTTAAGTATATATTCTGAAATTCTGAAATTCTTCACTCTATCGATTATAAAGAAGTCCTTAAGGCTTCCCTGGTGGTGCAGTGTTTGAGAGTCCGCCTGCCGATGCCGGGGACACGGGTTCGTGCCCCAGTCCGGGAAGATCCCACATGCCGCGGAGCGGCTGGGCCCGTGAGCCATGGCCGCTGAGCCTGCGCGTCCAGAGCCTGTGCTCCGCAATGGGAGAGACCACAACAGTGAGAGAGGCCCGCGTACCGCAAAAAAAAAAAGTCCTTAAGATAGAACTCTACCTGTGTAGACATAATAGAGTAGAATTCAAGACTAACTTTACTTCTCTACAGACTTCAAATATTGTAGTTTTACTGAATTTTATTTCATGGTAATGCACATATATTCACATATATGTGTGTGTGTATGTAATAATGCATTTAAATATGTAATATGTACATAGTAAGAGCATGTTTGATATTCCGATCTTTTTTATCCAAATTACCAACCCATAATTCTTGTGCGAATTGCCAAATAACCAATATCTATAGGCAGATTAGTCTTTTAAAATATTTTCAGTTATAGAAAATAATACAGCATTAGTGAAAATTTTAAAGCAGTATGTGAATGAGTATTCCTAATCCTATTGACTGCAACACAACTGTCACTTGTGTGCCAGTCCTTCACGTCTTTAATCCTCATGTATGTTGGCATAATTATAATCATTGTATGACTGTGAAATCTGTCATTTTTTCTCCATGTAACTATTTCACCATTTTGCTATAGAGTTTGTAACAGTATTTTTTTCTGCTACAATATTTTTTATTTCACTTTTTCTATTTGCCACAAAAGTGCACACTAGCTGTAAAATAAATAAATAGAGAACCATATAAAGAAGAAAGGAAAAATCCCTTGAAATTCCACAGTCTGGACACAACCAACCACAGACAGAACTTTGTTGAATAGCTATAACAGTTATGATTCAGTACTAAAATATACTTATCAACATATAGCAAGCATATAATTTAAATAAATAAGTTCCTTCTATATATGCTGCTTTGCAGCCCACTTCTTCTCTCAACAAGATTTTGTAAAGGTTTTACCATGTCAATATATGTCTTTGCAGAGATGTCTCATAATTTACTTAACTAATGATTATAGAAAAATCTTTAAGCACCCCTTCCACTGAATCCCATATTCATGTATCTTTACACTTTTGTCTGAGTATTTCCTCCAGATAGATTCCTACTTGGGTCTATCAATTTAAAGAACACAAATTGCCTTCTGGAATGCAGGTATGACACTGACTTGTTTAGGTAGGTTTTTATTTTAAAATCCAGGCTTTAAGAGTTTTTAACTGCTTCCTCCAAATCGTGCTGTAGCTTATACTTGCACAGGAGGGGCCCTGCCAGCCCTACCACCCCTCTGAAGACAGTGAGGGAAGCGACGCTTTCTGCAGGAAGCTGCTGTGACTCTTACTACATGCACTGAGTAAAAGCAGACTTGCTACCCAGGACCACACACTTAGAAGAGAGATCAGTGCACAGACCAAAAGGATGCACTTGGCAGCTGGGCCTGATGAAGGACAACAAAGTTTGTTAAGTCTTACGAAGAAAACAATCTGATGAAAAAGAGAGTAGCTAAGGAAAACCACTTTATACGGGTTGGTCAGAGAAGACCTCTCTGAGGAAGTGACATCGGGCTAAGGCCACAATCACCCATAGGGAGAGCCAAGTTATGTCTGTTCCAGGACAAGAACAAAGGAAACAAGTACAAAGTTCTGGAGCCGAGAAAAAAACTAAAGTCCAGTAAGCATGGGGTGAGTTGCATGAGATGCAGTTGAAGATGGAATCAGAGAGAAATTTGGATTTTATTCTAAAAGCAGTAGACTGTCATTCTAAATAGAGCATGTGAGGGGTGTGTGTGTGTGTGTGAGAGAGAGAGAGGGACAAAATCAGATTTAGAGTTTTAAAAATTCACTATGGCTGCTTTATGGAAAATGTTTCGTGGTGAACAAAAAGGAAACCATGTAGGAAGTTCTAGTTGTCAAGAGATGTTATGGTTTAGACTAGGTGGTAGCAGCAGAGATATAGAGAAGAGCCTGATTTCTGCAAGATTTTCTAAGTGATCATAGATTTTTATCCCTATGAAGCTTTTGAAACTCACAAACAACAGAATAGTACCATTTTTAAAGCTCAGAATCTAAAGTTTTTTACAGAAGGTATCAGAGGCTTAGAACATCAAGGAAAGCACAGACATCATTGTACATAGTAGGATTCTGCACTAAGTCATGAAAATTAAATGAAGGTGTCATATGGGAAGAATGCAAGGGAATTTTGTCCTTTAAAGGCCATGAAATAAAATAAGTAAAACAGTTTTGTTCTCAAGAAATACTGCGTATGCATGTTTGTGATATTATCCACTGCAGTACTCCCTCAGTACCTTTTTTTTACAGGCAAAATCGTTAACATGTTATCAATTGTGTCCTCTAAAATAGGACGTTGTCACTACTGTCCGTATTACTTATTGCTTAAACACTTGCGCTTGCTACCAAAGAAAACTGGAATCCTAATCATGATAATTCTGACCGTTTAAAGCAATGGGTGAAGAATGTCACTCAACCTCATTACTGGAGATTTTGCTCCCAAGTTCAAGGGAAGTTGGGGCTGTGTGGACTAATTTTAAATTAACAAGCAGGATGACAGGACATCTTTCTAGAGGTTTTAGATTGGCAGTGGGGAGGGAAAGGATGAAAGTTAACATTATTTAGCTCTATTTCAGAAGGTATATCAAACTCAGTTATTCAGGGCTGATTATACAGTCAAATAGCCAGTGTCTTGTCTTCTCTTCTTTCTAAATTATAAAATTAAAACATTTCACTAAAATCCTGGTTTGGATTTCATATCGATATCTGAATGCCCTTTTGGTTGAGATGAACAGAGCTCATTCCAGTCAGTTAAATAATACATTAGAAACCTGATTTAATGATACACAAAGAAACAGCAAGAGGTTCTAACATGTGGCCAGGCTTTAGGAAGACAGGACTACCTTCAGGGTCCAAATATAGCTCTAGCAGGCTGACAAATTCCCAAAATGTAATTCCAACATGTATAAGTAACTCTAAAGATGTACAAGTATTGCTGAAAAGTAGGTACCCTTGATTCTTACTTTAACACTCTGAAAATATGCCTTGTATATGCCTCCATTACGTAAATTGACTATTTTCCTATACTTGGCTGATTTCTGAAAAAGAGAAGATAATTGGGCCTGTTGATCACTGTTTTATATGTCTGGGCAGAGCTTCGTTCAAGGACAAATCATAGTTACTTAGGGTTAGGGATCTATTCATCCAATTATCCATGTTACCAGGCCTATGGGATAAAACACAAAGGGAAGTACTAGAACTATTCTTTCAGCCAAAGACTGTGGCCAAATGATGGTTACTAAACTGTGGCATACATGAAAATCACCTAAAGATCTTAATTCAGATGTAAATTCCTATAATCATCAGACATTCCTTTTCTTTAATAGTTTTGCCTTGGGACCCAACAGTCTTCCTTCCTGGTATGGGCAGTCCTTACAGCTCAAATAAGAGAACTTACAATGAACTATAGGAAACAGCTGTGTCTGTAGGTCAAAATAGTTTAATATCAACAATTGCATACAGTTCAACATAACTAGAGGGTTACAAAGTACTATCATCCTTTATAAAGTTCTTCAGCTGTTCAGCTACCACTCATTCATCTTAATTCTTATTCTCCATTTGTGCCATAGTCACTATTACTTTGAATATTTCTCCTTATTTTTAACACTGTAACTCTATACACATACAAACACACATGCAAACAAACACACACAATCTTCCTGCCCAGTTACTTTTTGGAAACTTAGTCCCTCACCCAAATTCTTTCAAGAATACTTTTCCTGATTCTAAGCATTTATTTGTTTTCCTTCATCATTTATGCATTTTCTTGAATGTATGTATCAATACATTGTTTATCCTTTTTTGCCCTAGTCTTTGGTTATTTTTGTGTGCATACAACCTGGGTTCCCATCCTATTTTAAATCTTTTTTAAAGGCATGAACTCATTTTCTACCACCTTTGTCACAATCAATACTCTTCACTTCTCCTTGTTCTCAGAAGTGTGCCTGTTCTGGATGTGTCATTTTGGGGTTGACTAAGGTCTGAAGAATCAAAAAACAATTGCATGCTCAACATTTATAAAGTTATCATTTATAAACGTTTATACACTTTGCTATTTATTAGAAACTATTATAAGAGATTTAAAGAGATAAGAGATTGTAAAACTCATATCTGTTTTCCTTATAGTATCTTGATGATTTTATAGTGTTATAATGACATTGTAATGAGGATTAGGTATACTGGGAGATTTATTACTCGTGATTAACCTTTCAAATATTATTTGAAAATCACTAGGATTTGTTAGATTTTGAAACTTTCTGAACTTCATCTGTTTCAGATGATATAGGATTTCTAAGTAATGTTTTACAGCTTAAAAATACAATCAGTCTGCAGTTAAACTGTGTAGCTCGGAGAATTAGAGTGGATCTTTCCAGCATCCTCTACCTGGAAATTACTGAAAGTTTTCTAATAATATTTTCTAAAATTGTGTTTAGCTACTCCTTCATAATGATTTTTGACTAAAGATTATATTATAGATAATTCTGAGGGTATTTTGAGTCCACGATAATTCCATTTTGCAAACTAGTGCTTAAGTAAAAACACACAGTTACGTAAACTGTATCAATCTGATGGGAAAAAAATATTTCTTTTCAAACATGAGATCATCTCTTTTCAAGAGGAGCTCAGCTTTCTTATTAAATTTTTAGACAAATAATGATGTTAATGCAAATGTATTTAAGAGCTCTCTAATCATTTGGCAAGAAGAGATTGCCACATGGAAACAAGCCATTGAAAATATGTCATGCCTTCAGTTGACACAGTGTCATTTTCCCAAAGCGTGCTTAATAAATATGACTTGTTGATAATGGTTTATGAAATCAACAATATGGGTAGTTTTAAAAACACTGGAGATGCTTATTCGATGATCATGAAATGCTGCCTGCATGGTTTTGAAGAACTGGCCATTAGTTCTGTGATTCCTCAATGCTTCATTCCCCTCCTTGACCTCAGTTTCTTTTTAACATTGTTGGCTTTGTTAGCATGCTTAACCTTGAGTTTCAGGGACATTGAAAAATACTGAAAGTGTACAGTCAAGAGGTGAGAAGGGCTACTGTGTAAATGAAGGAATGACCGTTTTGTATATTATGGTAGAAGTCAGACCAAGGGAAAGGAGTGGATATAACAGGAGGCAGATTTCAGTTAGAGAGAGGAAAGAACCTTACAATAATTCAAGAAAATGAACAACAGACCAAATTGCTTCTCCAAGCACATTCTCTCCTCACTAGAATGTTTCAGGAAGAGCTGAATGGCTTTCTCTTGAGGATGGTATGAAAAGAAATCTTGCATTGGGAAGGAGTTTGGACCACTGGATAATCCCTAATGTCCCTTCCACAGAAGCATTTACAATTCTAGGAAACACCAGGCATAGCCATGTACTTATTCCTAAAAATATATCCCAATAAACTTACTATCTTTCCAAATTTTACCTTTAATCTCAACCTAAGTTCATAAAATTGGCATAATCTTGGCACTCTGTTTCTTTTATAAAGTCAAAAAGTACCCAAGTGTAACATCAGTCTCTTGAACTTGAGAAACAATTTAAAAGTTTGGCTTTTGAGTCAGGAAGACCAAATTCTTAATTCCTGTTCAGATATCCAAAGTGCTTAGCCTCTGAGCTTTGGTTTTCTCATCTAGAAAGTGGGAATAAAATGGCTAATAAATGTATCCTGAAGGATTATGCTAGCAAACAAAGATAAGATGCTTTGGAGATGCAGACACTTCTCTAAGATTTGCCATGATGGAGAGACTAGGAAAGTCTTGAGTTTTCCACCTGATTAAAATTTTTGCTCATGTACAACACAACATAAAGATACCAAGAAAAATAACATACCTTATAGATGGTCTTCCAATCTGTTTAAGAACATCTCTAAAACCAAATTCTTCATCTTATCAATGCAGGCATTAGGCCAGGTACATATGACATTAAAATTCACCTAATTCAGTACATGAGTATTCACAGCATGTCTGTATTATATTTTTCTCTCTCATTTTTTTTCGTGGTATTGTTTACTTTTGTCTGTTATTGGTTTCTCTAAACAAAAAAAGCAGGTTTCTTCCAGGGGGATAAATTAGCTTTTTTAAGAAAACATGTCACCCAAGTCATTCAAATAAATCTCTAGTGTCTGAGGAACTCCTTAAGAATTGTCCTTTTATCCTTGACTTTGGGAATCAAATATTATCAGAGAATCTATAGGAATTGTGCTCCAGAAATAAACACCCAGACCTACTAGACTTGAAATGTGTCCCAGACTCTTTTAGGGCCAGGAATAAATGGACAACTTGGGCCTATGGAAAGCCAGATTTGTGCCAGCTCTGACATTTGGATTTCCCTACATAGGTTACATGTGGTTCCTGCCCCTTTTGGTGCTAGGGCCAATGCTAAGGCCATATTTAGACACAGCAGCCACCTGAGAGTCAACCTTTGGAAACCAACTAAGAGAAGGTCATTTCTTCAGATGGAAAAATATGAAGAAAATTTCAGAAGTGTAATTACCCATGCCTGACCCCTAAAAACAAATAGAATTATTTATACAGAAAGCCACTAGCTATATTTGTAAAATGTATCTTATGTGTTTTGAACAAGCTACTCTTGGTCATCTGATATACTGACAGTAATAAGAGAGACAGAATTTAGGGTCAAGTCAAAATTGACAATTGTTGAAGCCTAAAACCCATCATCTTACTAATCTATGCTATAATTACTGGTTTATCTTCTCTCCTTGCACCATGTTATCAAGTCCTCCTGTGAAGACAAAATATCTTATTCCCTCAATCTGTCACATATTAGAGGTTTAAAAGAAGTTTTGAGAATGTGCTAATATAACAAAAATAGCAATAAAAAATAAAAATTGGTAGGTAGCTGATACTCTTTCATGGTTCCATGAAAATAATTATAAGCAACTTTTAATTTTATGCACACCTTTAATTATATTTATTTATTCTTATAGAGCATATCGACAGTTTTATACTAATTTATTGGCTTATTGGTACTTATTATTGAACTTAACAAATAGCCAGGAAGCCTGAATCTAGAGATAACTCAAGTACTGCACAACAAAAAAGAACACAGGATTTGGAGTCAAGAATCTGAAATCTGATCCCACTTCCTCCACCAACTCAGTGGATGACAACGGAAAGTGATTTCAGCTCTCTGAACCTCAGTTTCCACATCTGTAAAATAGAGAAAATTATTCTTTCCTTGTTTATCGCATAGAGTCGCTGTGAGAATTGGATGATATAATGGATGAGAAATCATGCTGAATGCACCAACAAATCATTATCTATATTTAGCCCTAGACTAAGAATCATTATTTGCAATTAAAGCAAGCTATTTTCTTCACAGTAGCTAGAGTCATGTCACAGTATTTTTAGGAATGTTAACTCCAATGTCATTTATATTGGAAAATAGCTACATTTACAGTATTGACTAGCTGAAATCACACACCAAAAAATGTGTTAATGAGATGCTTCCATTTTGTCTTACCCCTAGGAGAAGGAAAATATTAGAAACTGTAATTGTCCTCCTGCTTACATCACCCTGATCTCCACAACAAACGTAGTGCTTTTTACAGAGCAAAAAGAGACATGATCTCTTAATAAACTACTGGAGCTAGGCAATGATCAATTACGACTATGAAAACCTTTGACTAAAAAGCTAATCAAGAACTTTACAATGGACAGTTGAGACTGATAATATTTATCTAATTCCAATGACCAATCTAAATATTCCAAACAGAGACATAACAGATGATATGTGATTCCTGGTGTACTGCAATGGAAAATATACTACATCACTTTTACAGCTTCTTTGCAAAAACTCAATCCTGAACCTGATCAAATTGGGATAAAGCATCATGTTAAATAACAGTACAGAAATGCAATCAGCAAAATCCAGTATGTAGGAAATTCTTCCACAAATAAATTGCAATAAAAAAGAGTGAGAGCTCAACGACCAGCAAGCCACAGTGCTGGACAACCTATGCCAAACAACTAGCAAAACAGGAACACAACCCCACCCATTAGCAGAGAGGCTGCCTAAAATCATAATAAGGCCACAGACACCCAAATACACACCACCAGACGTGAACCTGCCCACTAGAGAGACAAGATCCAGCCTCATCCACCACAACACAGGCACTAGTCCCCTCCACCAGGAAGCCTACACAACCCACTGAACCAACCTTAGCCACTGGAGACAGACATCAAAAACAGCGGGAACTACGAACCTGCAGTCTGCAAAAAGGAGACCCCAAACACAGTAAGATAAGCAAAATGAGAAGACAGAAAAACACAAGCAGATAAAGGAGCAAGATAAAAATGCACCAGACCTAACAAATGAAGAGGAAATAGGCAGTCTACCTGAAAAAGAATTCAGAATAATGATAGTAAGGATGATCCGAAATCTTGGAAATAGAATGGACAAAATGCAAGAGACAGTTAACAAGGACCTAGGAGAAATAAAGATGAAACAAGCAACGATGAACAACACAATAAATGAAATTAGAAGTACTCTGGATGGGATCAATAGTAGAATAACTGAGGCAGAAGAACGGATAAGTGACCTGGAAGATAAAATAGTGGAAATAACTACTGTAGAGCAGAATAAAGAAAAAAGAATGAAAAGAACTGGGGACAGTCTCAGAGACCTCTGGGACAACATTAAACGCACCAACATTCGAATTATAGGGGTCCCAGAAGACGAAGAGAAAAAGAAAGGGACTGAGAAAATATTTGAAGAGATTATAGTTGAAAACTTCCCTAATATGGGAAAGGAAATAGTTAATCAAGTCCAGGAAGCACAGAGAGTCCCATACAGGATAAATACAAGGAGAAATACACCAAGACACATATTAATCAAACAGTCAAAAATTAAATACAAAGAAAGCATATTAAAAGCAGCAAGGGAAAAACAACAAATAACACATAAGGGAATCCCCATAAGGTTAACAGCTGATCTCTCAGCAGAAACCCTACAAGCCAGAAGGGAGTGGCAGGACATACTGAAAGTGGTGAAGGAGAAAAACCTGCAGCCAAGACTACTCTACCCAGCAAGGATCTCATTCAGATTTGATGGAGAAATTAAAACCTTTACAGACAAGCAAAAGCTGAGAGAGTTCAGCACCAACAAACCAGCTTTACAACAAATGCTAAAGGATCTTCTCTAGGCAAGAAACACAAGAGAAGGAAAAGAACTATAATAACGAACCCAAAACAATTTAGAAAATGGGAATAGGAACATACATATCGATAATTACCTTACATGTAAATGGACTAAATGCTCCCACCAAAAGACACAGATTAGCTGAATGGATACAAAAACAAGACCCTTATATATGCTGTCTACAAGAGACCCACTTCAGACCTAGAGACACATACAGACTGAAAGTAAGGGGATGGAAAAAGATATTCCATGCAAATGGAAACCAAAAGAAAGTTGGAGTAGCAATTCTCATATCAGACAAAATAGACTTTAAAATAAGGACTATTAAAAGAGACAAAGAAGGACACTACATAATGATCAAGGGATCGATCCAAGAAGAAGATATAACAATTGTAAATATTTATGCACCCAACATAGGAGCACCTCAATACATAAGGCAAATACTAACAGCCATAAAAGGGGAAATCGACAGTAACACATTCATAGTAGGGGACTTAAACACCCCACTTTCACCCATGGACAGATCGTCCAAAATGAAAATAAATAAGGAGACACAAGCTTTAAATGATACATTAAACAAGATGGACTTAATTGATATTTATAGGACACTCCATCCAAAAACAACAGAATACACATTTTTCTCAAGTGCTCAAGGAACATTCTCCAGGATAGATCATATCTTGGGTCACAAATCAAGCCTTGGTAAATTTAAGAAAATTGAAATTGTATCAAGTATGTTTTCTGACCACAATGCCATGAGACTAGATATCAATTACAGGAAAAGATCTGTTAAAAATACAAACACATGGAGGCTAACCAATACACTACTTAATAATGAAGTGATCACTGAAGAAATCAAAGAGGAAATTAAAAAATACCTAGAAACAAATGACAACGGATACACGACGACCCAAAACCTATGGGATGCAGCAAAAGCAGTTCTAAGAGGGAAGTTTATAGCAATACAATCCTACCAAGAAGCAGGAAACATCTCGAATAAACAACCTAACCTTGCACCTAAAGCAATTAGAGAAAGAAGAACAAAAAAAACCCAAAGCTAGCAGAAGGAAAGAAATCATAAAAATCAGATCAGAAATAAATGAAAAAGAAATGAAGGAAACAATAGCAAAGATCAATAAAACCAAAGGCTGGTTCTTTGAGAAGATAAACAAAATAGATAAACCACTAGCCAGACTCATCAAGAAAAAAAGGGAGAAGACTCAAATCAATAGAATTAGAAATGAAAAAGGAGAGGTAACAACTGACACTGCAGAAATAAAAAAGATCATGAGAGATTACTACAAGCAACTCTATGCCAATAAAATGGACAACCTGGAAGAAATGGACAAATTCTTAGAAATGCACAACCTGCCAAGACTGAATCAGGAAGAAATAGAAAATATTAACAGACCAATCACAAGCACTGAAATTGAAACTGTGATTAAAAATCTTCCAAGAAACAAAAGCCCAGGACCAGATAGCTTCACAGGCCAATTCTATCAAACATTTAGAGAAGAGCTAACACCTATCCTTCTCAAACTCTTCCAAAATATAGCAGAGGGAGGAACACTCCCAAATACCTTCTACGAGGCCACCATCACCTTGATACCAAAACCAGACAAGGATGTCACAAAGAAAGAAAACTACAGGCCAATATCACTGATGAACATAGATGCAAAAATCCTCAACAAAATACTAGCAAACAGAATCGAACAGCACATTAAAAGGATCATACACCATGATCAAGTGGGGTTTATTCCAGGAATGCAAGGATTCTTCAATATATGCAAATCTATCAATGTGATAAACCATATTAACAAATTGAAGGAGAAAAACCATATGATCATCTCAATAGATGCAGAGAAAGCTTTTGACAAAATTCAACACCCATTTATGATAAAAACCTTCGAGAAAGTAGGAATAGAGGGAACTTTCCTCAACATAATAAAGGCCATATATGACAAGCCCACAGCAAACATCATCCTCAATGGTGAAAAACTGAAAGCATTTCCACTAAGATCAGGAATAAGACAAGGTTGCCCACCCTCACCACTCTTATTCAACAGAGTTTTGGAAGTTTTAGCCACAGCAATCAGAGAAGAAAAGGAAATAAAAGGAATCCAAATCAGAAAAGAAGAAGTAAAGCTGTCACTGTTTGCAGATGACATGATCCTATACATAGAGAATCCTAAAGATGCTACCAGAAAACTACTAGAGCTATTCAATGAATTTGGTAAAGTAGCAGGATACAAAATTAATGCACAGAAATCTCTGGCATTCCTATATACTAATGATGAAAAATCTGAAAGTGAAATCAAGAAAACACTCCCATTTACCACTGCAACAAAAAGAATAAAATATCTAGGAATAAACCTACCTAAGGAGACAAAAGACCTGTATGCAGAAAATTATAAGACACTGATGAAAGAAATTAAAGATGATACAAATAGATGGAGAGACATACCATGTTCTTGGATTGGAAGAATCAACATTGTGAAAATGACTCTACTACCCAAAGCAATCTATAGATTCAATGCAATCCCTATCAAACTACCACTGGCATTTTTTACAGAACTAGAACAAAAAGTTTCGCAATTTGTATGGAAACACAAAAGACCCCGAATAGCCAAAGCAATCTTGAGAACAAAAAAAGGAACTGGAGGAATCAGGCTCCCTGACTTCAGACTATACTACAAAGCTACAGTAATCAAGACAGTACGGTACTGGCACAAAAACAGAAATAGAGATCAATGGAACAGGATAGAAAGCCCAGAGATAAACCCAGGCACATATGGACACCTTATCTTTGATAAAGGTGGCAGGAATGTACAGTGGAGAAAGGACAGCCTCTTCAATAAGTGGTGCTGGGGAAACTGGACAGGTACATGTAAAAGTATGAGATTAGATCACTCCCTAACACCATACACAAAAATAAACTCAAAATGGATTAAAGACCTAAATGTAAGGCCAGAAACTATCAAACTCTTAGAGGAAAACATAGGCAGAATACTCTATGACATAAATCACAGCAAGGTCCTTTCTGACCCACCTCCTAGAGTAATGGAAATAAAAAACAAAAATAAACAAATGGGACCTAATGAAACTTAAAAGCTTTTGCACAGCAAAGGAAACCATAAACAAGACCAAAAGACAACCCTCAGAATGGGAGAAAATATTTGCAAATGAAGCAACCGACAAAGGATTAATCTCCAAAATTTACAAGCAGCTCATGCAGCTCAATAACCAAAAAACAAACAACCCAATCCAAAAATGGGCAGAAGACCTAAATAGACATTTCTCCAAAGAAGATATACAGACTGCCAACAAACACATGAAAGAATGCTCAACATCATTAATCATTAGAGAAATGCAAAGCAAAACTACAATGAGATATCATCTCACACCAGTCAGAATGGCCATCATCAAAGTATCTAGAAACAATAAATGCTGGAGAGGGTGTGGAGAAATGGGAACACTCTTGCACTGCTGGTGGGAATGTGAATTGGTTCAGCCACTATGGAGAACAGTATGGAGGTTCCTTAAAAAACTACAAATAGAACTACCACATTACCCAGCAATCCCACTACTGGGCATATACCCTGAGAAAACCAAAATTCAAAAAGAGTCATGTACCAAAATGTTCATTGCAGCTCTATTTACAATAGCCCGGAGATGGAAACAACCTAAGTGCCCATCATCAGATGAATGGATAAAGAAGATGTGGCACATATATACAATGGAATATTACTCAGCCATAAAAAGAAACGAAATTGAGCTATTTGTAATGAGGTGGATAGACCTAGAGTCTTGTCATACAGAGTGAAGTAAGTCAGAAAGAAAAAGACAAATACTATATGCTAACACATATATATGGAATTTAAGAAAAAAAAATGTCATGAAGAACCTAGGGGTAAGGCAGGAATAAAGACGCAGACCTACTAGAGAATGGACTTGAGGTTATGGGAGGGGGAAGGGTGAGCTGTGACAGCGCGAGAGAAAGTCATGGACATATACACACTAACAAACGTAGTAAGGTAGCTAGCTAGTGGGAAGCAGCCGCATGGCACAGGGATATTGGCTCGGTGCTTTGTGACAGCCTGGAGGGGTGGGATAGGGAGGGTGGGAGGGAGGGAGATGCAAGAGGGAAGACATATGGGAACATATGTATATGTATAACTGATTCACTTTGTTATAAAGCAGAAACTAACACACCATTGTAAAGCAATTATACCCCAATAAAGATGTTAAAAAAAAAGAGTGAGAGGAAACTATTGATTTGAAGTGCCTTAGAAACACATGAACCAAATGCAATGTTGGGAACTTGTTTGGGTTCTGATTTGAACAAACCAACAGGAAAAATATGTGACAATAAGGGAAATTTGTACACTGACTGGATATTCAGTGATACTAAGAATTATTTTAATTATTTTAGATATGATAATGCTACTATCTTATATAAAAGAGTTCTTATATTTTAAGGATACGGACTGCAGTATTTACGGATGAAATGATGTGATATTTGGAGTTTGCTTCAATATAATCAAATGGCAACAGTAGCAGAGTGAATGGGACAGTTGAAAGAAGACTGATCATGTGTTGATAACTGTTAAATCTGTGTAATACACACATGGAGTTTCATTATATGATTCTCCTTACTTGTCTGCTTATATATGTTTGAATCTTTCCACAACTAAAATTTACAAAAATTGAATTAATACAAAATTGAGAAGAATCTTAGCCCATGCAACAAATAGAACTAGAATCAATGAAGATATGCACAAGAAAAATACATATTTTTTATATCCTCGAGCATATAATGATAGAACTATACATATGGTTGAATTCTCAATTACACAATGTGTTCCTAAATATAGAGAAACACAAGACACTAGAAACCTGTTAGAATGACAGTAAGTAACAAATTCATTTTCCACAGAAAGAGGCACCATATAGTCCTTGGAATAAAACTTCACACCTGTTAGAATGGCTACCACCAAAAAGACAAGAGATAACAAATGCTGGCAAGGATGTGGGCAAAAGGGAAGGAACCCTTGTGCACTGTTGGTGGGAATGTAAATTGGTACAGCCACTATGGAAAACAGTATGGAGGCTCCTCAAAATATTAAAAATAGAGCTACCTTGGGACTTCCCTGGTGGTCCAGTGGTAAAGAATCTACCTTACAATGCAGGGGATGCAGATTTGATCCCTGGTCAGGGAACTAAGATCCCACATGCTGTGGGAAAACTAAGCCTGTGAGCCACAACTACTGAGCTCACACACCTCAACTAGAGAACCCATGTGCCATATATATACATATATATATTTGCCGTATATGCCTAACTACAGAGCCCATGCGCTCTGGAACCTGCGCGCCACAACTACAGATCCCATATGCCTCGGAGCCTGCACGCCACAACTAGAGAAGAGAAAACCTTCATGCCACAACTAGAGAGAAGCCTGCGTGCCGCAACGGAAGATCCTACATGCCTCAGCGAAGATCCTAGGTGCCACAACTAAGACCCAATGCAGCCAAAAATAAATTAAATAAATAAATAATTTTAAAAAACAGAGCTACTTTGTGATCCAACAATTCCACTTCTGGGTATATAAGTGAAGGAAATGAAACCACTGTCCCCAAAATATACCTGCACCCTCACATTCATTGCAGCACTATTTACAGTAGCCAAGACCTAGAAAAAACCTAAGTATCCATCTACGGATGAATGGATAAAGAAAATGTGCCATATATATATACAATGGAATACTCTTCAGTCTTAAAAAAAAAACAAAAAGGAAATCCTGTCAATTGTAGCAATAGGGATGGACTTTGAGGGCATTATACTAAGTGAAATAAGTCAGACAAAGAAAGACAAATTCTATATGTTCTCACTTACATGTGGAATCTAAAAAAAAAAAACTCAGAAAAACAGAGATCTGAATGTAATTAATATGTACTAATTTATGTATTAATAATGAATTGTCATATTAATTTTAATTTTTAGATTAAAAAAGCTCAATTTGTTTCCAAGTGGACAAACATTTCAGAACTGAAATTATAGGGTTTTAAATGTCAAGGTGATCAAGATCACAAATGCCAGATTTGGCTGTCAAACAGTGTTCCTCTCTGGTATAGCTCAGCATGTACCTGTGAGTCCAGTATTATTGCTATTAGATGTTTTTGGGAATTGAAATAATTATACTTAAAAAAGCTAAGGTATAGGTTCTATATTTTAGAACACTGAGAAGGAAAAAAGATCTCTCTACAAGCCATCTGTTCCTCATTATGACTAAGTAGGTATTAAGAGTCACTGATTAACAAAAAGCAATGAGGTGTGCTCTTAAATCATCTATGGCAGTCTCCTTCATATTCTGTGAAATAAAAATAATGTTTTTCTTAACTGTCTTTAAACACACACACGGCTAATGAATGGCTATTTTAAAGTCACAACATAAACACCAAATGCTAGGACTAGTCTTTCTCAGGTGTAGCTTGCAATCCATCTGTACCATATGTTAGAAACACTCAGTATACCTTAAAAGTCTGACTCAATCCTTAGGGAATCATAGTTACTTTTTTCCTGGAACTTTCCATTCATCACAATATTATAATCATACAAAGGAATTTTTCCTCTATAGAACAGGTGTTAACAGTGACCATAAGAAGTGATTCTAGGGACTTCCCTGGTGGTCCAGTGGTAAAGAATCCACCTTCCAATGCAGGAGATGTGGGTTCAATACCTGGTCAGGGAAATAAGATCCCACATGCCGCGAGCCACAACTACTGAGCTTGTGCGCCTCAATGAGAGAGACTGTGTGCCGCAAACTACAGAGCCCGTGCACCACAACTAGAGAGAAGCCCGCTCACCACAACGAAGAGCCTGCGCCTCAATGAAAGATCCCACATGTCTCAACTAAAACCCATCCAATGCAGCCAAAAAACTTAAGAAAATAAATAAATAAAATAGAGATTTTAAAAAAGACTGAAAAATAAAAAGAAGCGATTTTATAAAATTCCACTCTTTCCCTTTGAGAATATTCCAATTTTACATATCAGAAAGTGAGCTATTCCTTTGGATTCTCACTTTCACCAGGCTTGAGTGATTTCAAATAAATCTGTGACTTAAATATGATTGATATGCACAAAGACCATTTAATCCTCAGAAACTTGTCCTACATTATCAAAGTCTTCTCAATGCCAAATAGTGGTCAAAATGTATACAACCCAAAATATTGCTCTACTTCAATGGGGTTACTTAACCCCATTTCTTTCTTTCTTGTACTTTTGGCAAATCCAAGTCTTCTATGTCTACCAGAACAAATTTTGCACTATAAAAATGGGTTTAAAATCTAAAATTTAATGGAATTTTAAAAAATAAAGCAAAAGTAATCAAAAGCCATCTATTTTCATTATTCTGCAACAAAATTAATTGGATTAAATGCATATAACAAGAGTGTTTACTATATAGTAGAATTCTAAACCACACTGTTGGGGGCATAATTCTGAGTATGACTTTTGTAACCTTTATTGTTTTATTTATGTAATTATCTGAAGATGTTAAATCTAGTACATTAATGCTGAACAATGTTTGGGGTAGAATTAGTAACTATCAGTTACTAAACACAATGGTTAGCTTCATTAAAGACACATATCATGGGAGAGGAGAAAAGCCAATGCCAGAGTTTTAAGATAGACAAGCAAGGCCTCCATTTTACCAGGGTATCTGAGTGTGGTCATGGGCATGACATTCAGAGACCTAGGTGGGCTTCTCTCAGAGTGCAATATTTAAAACACAAAGCTTGATCTGAGACAGCTAAGCTGACACATAGCTTACAGATGGTACACCTTTCAGTTTCTAAATGTTCAGTTATTGCAATGGAAGAAAAGTGCTGCTTCTATGAACTGTAACTGACATTAATTGTATGTGTCTTTATTTCATCTTCACTGGGTTTTCTGGGGGGAAAGCCTGTCAGAATATAAGAATTCACAAAGAGGAAATATTTTCTGTATTATTTCATGGTAGCGTATTATACTTTCAGAATGTTACAGAACAGACAAAAACGAGTCACTGTCCAGAGATCACATGGTAACAAAGACGAACAAACCTTCCAGAAAGCATTAATATTTCAGAAGTTGTTTGTTATGTGTAAACTGACAGAAGAAAAGTAATCTGAGTTTTACTTTCTCAAACCTCAGTATAGTGTTAGCTATAGTAAGGTGGTCTAGGGTAGAAGACTTCTCTCTGAAAAATAAATAAATAAATATGCCCTACATCTGAATCAGAGGAAAGTAAACTCATTTTTTTACCTCTTCCCAGAAAAGGATATTAAATTTGGGCAACCCTATGTACTGTTTCAGTCAATATGGATTTATATTAGAAAAGTAAACAAAGACTTGCTCTCTTCAAATATGCAGAGAACATTTCCTTTAAAGAAGTGTGGATGCATTGCACTTAGTAAACTCAGAGACTCAAAGGGCCAGAAGTGGCCTTAGAATTTGTCTAGTCCCATCCCCTGCCCCAATTCACTACTGGTTTCATAGGCGAGAAAATGGAGACCCAGAGAGTATCCTGGACTAAGCCATGGTCTCAAAGCTAGTGAGAAGGTGGTGTTAAAATTGAACTATGTCAGTGTGTGTGCCCCCAGAGCTTACTCTTTTAATGAGTACAACACAGTGTTGCTGACATCTTGATATTAAAATTTGAAAACATATTTTAAACTTAGCTGGAAACTCAGTACATTATTTCAAAATGCTCATATAACTTCCCACAGCTGCCCTTTTCTTATCTTTGGAACACCACAAGAAACTTTAGATGTTGGTGAACACAGACACTGGACAACACAACATACAGCAGCAGATAGTAAGGTAGAATTATAAGTGTTTCTTCTTCCTTATTATGAAAGTTATGCTGTTTTTACACCTACACAACACAGGCATAAATCTTTAGCAAATATTTTCCAAAGATCTGAAATTGTACTTACTGAACATCTGAAATAATCACAATAAAGCTTTGCTGAGTTTTAAAAATTGTTGTGATTTTGCCGCCAGTTATAACACAACCATTTTCAATAATAAGGAACATTGTTCCTAATCAAAATTTACAAAATAAAGGTAGTATTCACATCAAAGGAACATGCTTTGTATGCTATTTATTTTTCCAAAAGGTAGTGATCTCATTGAAAGGAGGATTAAACCAGACTTAAGGTAATGTGTTTATGTAAAAATAGTAGATACATATTCAGGCCTTATCCATTCATGTCGCAATATATTGAGAACATGGAGAAGACTTGGGAAATAGAAAAAACTTGTATTGGGGTTACAGGAGAATTACAAGAGGTAAGGTTATTTGGCCTGAATAAAGGAATAAAATATCATTCTACATGGGCCTCAACAACTGCATGGAGGTCTTCATTATCAGGAGGACATACCTTGTTAAAGCTCATTATCTCTAAAGAAGATCAAAGACAAATAAAAGGGATTAGATTCGTGAATAGAATTGTTTAATTAGACCATGAAGAGACTGTAGAATTCTTGCTGTGTTAGTCCACATCCTCCAAGAAACAAACAACATGACAGAATTAGATGTTCAAGAGATTTATTGGGGAAAACACATATGAATGATAAAGAGAAGTCCAAGCAGGAGTAGGTATGGTGAGCTTTCAGGACATGATGCAGGTCTGACACCTGGAAAAGGACAGAGGGAAGGAAGGAGGACTGAACGGGGGAAGCACAGTTCTGAGAAAGTTTGGACCAGGCTAAGGAAGAGTCTCAGAGAAAGGATTGCCTTCATAGGAATGCCTCATTGCAGGAATAGCCTGGTGCTAGTACTCCACCATGCTCAGTCATTGGCTGGGAGAAGCCCAGGAAGGATGTGGCTTTGGTGTGAACGTTCAGGCAGATCAGAAGGTGTGGAGGGATATGTCTACCAACTATGTCCCTAGCAGCAGCTTCTTTTAAAGGAAGGTCTGAGCTGTTCACCTCCATTGCCACCACAGGGACTTTACAGATTAAGTCACCAGTAAAGTTAGAGCAATTTTAGTTTTAAAATGCCAGGGATTCAGGAAGTGAAAGCAATAACCATTGGCTAACCTTTCCACCACATTCACTTTGGTTTTGAACTTTTATTTGGCAATAATGCTTAAACAAAAGACATCAATCTTTAAACTGAATTATTCAATATCACTCTTCTTTTATTTGTCATAAATTAAAAACATTTTGTTCATTCTCTCAGGCATTTCATGACAGCTAGTAGATTGAATTAAAATAAATTTTAATGCTTATTTGAAGACAGATCACAAGCAGATTGCCTTTTGTTCTTCTGGATTGATTTAAAGCAAATTGCTCTATGTGCTACAGCAATTTAAAATGTATTAAAAGTTTTTTTTTAAATTGGAATTATGTGAAATAGTCTAACAGTTTAAGTTTAGAGGAGGCAATTAGCTGGTTACAACTGGAACTACCAGTCCCTATTTAAAATAATGAGGTCTGACAGTTATGGAATCTGAATTATTCATTGATAACTAGCTTTTCCTCATCTGCAAACCATGGGTAACATTAATAACAGAGGTGTAAGTGTGATAACCAAAGAGTCTGACATTAAGAACACACACGAAAAGTGCTAAATTCTTATTTAATTAGAAAGGATCATGATAGTAATATTTCTCCTGAAAGAAAATCATTAGGCAAAATGTGTTTTCTCATATGTTTCATCTTTCCCTTTCCTGATGTAGATTTTGCATAAGGAAATAATTGTTTTTGACTGCACACAACAAAATAATTTCCTACTCAAGTATTGCCAGTAAAATGTAAAGAACCATTAACATTTCTAATTGTTACATCTTTAAGATAATCATCTAAGAATTCTAGTTTCCTTGTAATCCCTAGAATCAAGTAAATTATAAATTATATACTCCAACTTTCTAATTGAAAGAGAAAAGTAGACCATAATAAATTACATGAAAAAAGGTAAATAACTCTATTGATGATCATTTAATAGAAGTGAATACTGTGATTACCATGAACCAATTTACTTATTGGCAGTGTAGTTCAAGACTCATGGAACAAATCAAGTTGTTGTTCTCCATAATTTTGCAACAAAGAAAGAAAACTTGCAAGAGGTCACTAAGCATAAATCCATATTGTCCTTTACAGTCAAAAGTGGTTTAACTAAAGGAGGGACTACCCCTGTATGCACGTATGCATGAGCAAAACTAAAAGGCATGACTACAAAATGTTCCTAAGAAAGCAGGTTTACAAAAAAAAGTAAAATGTAAAGCAAAACTAAAAAACCTATTCCCTGGTTTGTTACTCTCGTTGTCCTATGTGCCTCTCAACATTGGGACAAAATGAGAAATTCAGTATCTAATTTCCCCATGCTCATACTTAGGTTGTTTATAGCCTACAATAATCAGGTTGACCATTTGTCCCACTAGACTCAGGATAGCACTGGTTTATGCCTGTTGTTCAGTATAATTATGAAAAAATATACAGTGACCCTGTTTATCTCCAAATTTTCCTGATTTGGCCATGCTAATAATAATAGTAATAATGATCCCACTTATTGAGGACTTACTGTGAGGCAGGCCCTGAGCTTGGGGCTTGTACAATATTACTATTATCTCCAATTCATACTCAGGAAAATTGAACTTCTGAGAGGTAAAGTAGCTTGCCCAAAGTCACACATTTAGGCTGTGTCGTGATTCAGACTTTGGTTAGCCTGAATACAAATCCGTGCTCTTACTCTTTACACTAGAATCCTACTGCTCTTCAACTGATGAAAACCCATGCCATATTATAGAAAACCATAAACTTACAGACACAAGTACATTTCCAACGTCCCCTAACATCAGAAAGCCAAAGGGTTTTATAAAGCATTAGTGGCAAAATAATTTTAAGCTGAGAAATTTACACAAAGAAAAATATACACCAATACAGATGAGGTAAAATAGCACAGCCAGCTAATAGGGCCAGAAAATCCCGTTTCAAGTTTTCTCCCTGGTATTCATCAGCAGCACGGCCTAGACAAAGAGTAAGTGACTCTTGTTAAGCCTGAAGTGTCCCAAGAGTCCAAGTAAAGAATGTCCCAAAATGGGCTTTCAGATATGTCTGAAATTGCTGGATTTATGGCTCAGTGCCTATGCATTTGTAACACAGTGGTCTTTTTAGTAAGATTTTCAAAAGGAGGATTCGAAAAATGGTTTTTTTTATTAGTGCAGATATACATGCCACAGCCCGATTTTTTTTCAGTACAGATGTCAGTTACAGTATACCTATCATGTTCTGCAGATTGTGTCATTGGTCAAGAAAGGAGAGAAACCCCAATATAATGATTAATAATCAATGTGTCTGGCCTTTAAGTCCACCCAAAGGAGAAATGAAACACTGATATAGAATCTCTCCCTGAAGGAAGAAAAACAGTGAGGGTGGAAAAAGAGGGCAGGATGAGCCACCCTTAGAGGAATATAAATAGTAGAGCTGTCTAGTGTTGGGTTCTGACTGGTTTGGTCTAAAATGTTGTAAGTGAATGATACATGAGGTTTACATCATGGTTTCTTTTTGTAATAAAGCCATTAATATAAAATAAAGTAAGTAAAATGGAAGAATATCATTTTAGTGTTTGGTTTTTTTTGACAGCTGACCTGATGCCTCCTTTTTTCTCCCGACTAAGCGACATGGTTTGAAACAGATAAAGGAAGATTTGGCCATTGCGTCTATTACTAATGATATCTGGGCAGGGAATTATTACAGTTTATTCTCAGGGGCTAGAATCTAGTGAGACTGTCTCCTAAAAAAAAGCTAATCTGCATGTTGCTGTTGCTTATCTCCTTAATGTTTTATACTCTCCTTTTCTCCCCTCTTTCCCTCTCTATTTTCTTCTGTTAACTACATTTGTCCCTTAAAAGAAAATCTGGCAGTGGTATTTGAAACTCCAGTATATAATTACACTGATTATTTTATGCTAATGAGTGAACTATCTAGCAATATAATATTTCACTTTCTGTGCCCTCTTGGTGGTAGCATAAGATAAATTCTAGAGTATCTTTAATTAACTAAAAGAAGCAGAGAGAAATCTCTGTGGATTATAATATGTATGGCCCTAAAATGAACAAAATAACGGATGAGGGTGGGAGGGGGCAACTAAACGGTAGACAAATCTTAGAGAGTTAATTAAAACAAAACTCATGCTTATTTTGGCCTTTTTATCTGCATACGGTACTCATGCCAGGGAAAAATAAATGGAAAATTTTAAATGTTCTCATTCTTCCTCCAAGCCTATTTAGTCTAAATATCCCACCCTCCCCCAGGCCTCCTTCCTCCTACCCTCCACCACCATCCCACACACATATTTCTATACATAACCACTCAGACTTGGCCCTAACACCTTCTCACAAAACTCCAGACTGTTCAAAATGATGGTGACAAGGCTCCTCAGACAGGGGCCCTCCCTCAATATTTGTTTGATTTGTAGATTGAAATGAAGTACTCAAAATAAATGAAGCTACGTGCATACTAACAGCCTAACTGCTTTGCTCCCAAGCATTGAGAGACGCTATCACTGAAAATTCTTACAGAAAGAACCGAAGCAATTCACAGAATTTGGTTCTAGTTATTTTCCCAAAAGTCACAGTAAAAACCAAGTTGTTACCAACAAAACTGGTTATCAGAAACAACTGTTACGAAGATTGAACAGATTGCATGGATGACAAGGGCCAAGAAATCTGAAGCTAGATAAAAGAAGAAATAGGGAACAGGTCAAAGACACGCAGACTAGATTGACCTTGATATTTGGTCTGCAGTAGACCTCCTGGTCTTGAAGACAAATGAACAGCATCTTCTTGATTTTAACTAAATAGGAAAGAAAAAAAAAAAGGCAGACATAAACTGATTTAATACAAGTCTGGGATAAGACCTGTATCTCTTAGTGGGATTGTAAATTAATTTCTCTTTCATTCTCAGTATTTTTGTATTTTCAAAATTTTATATGACAAGATATATTACTTTCATAGTGACTACTACTGCTAGCAGTACAAACATAGTAACAGGATATATCAACATATAATATTGTTAACTAAGTAACAGGTTCAAGAAATATACAAGCCCAGTGACTAAAGAGAAACCTGGAGCCCCTTATTTGAAACTTAAAATAATGCTTTCTTTCAAAAAGAGTTTTGAAATCTTCATAGTCTGCTATAATCGTGCCTAAAGATTACTTAAAATGCCACAATAATCAATACCCCTTCAGTGAAAAACTAAAAACACCTAGATCCTTTTCTAGGCTCAATATTAGAGGGAGGTCACTTTGACAACATCTTCAAATAACTATGATTCTTCCTGAACCAAAGCTCACATTTTCCACATTAGTTCCAGCTTCTACCCTACAGGGTGGAGCCTCAGTGAGCCTATAGCTCTGTAAAGCTGCTAGCGCTCCTTGCTTCCAGGATACACCAAAGACAAGAGGAAGGTTCAGCCTTAAATAACGTTGGTTCTCAAGTTTATAATAAGCATACTTTTTTCCCTTTTCCTACGGGCCTATGACCTCATGTACTCCACTGGGAAAAACTGGGGCTGCCAAGTAAGGTTGTGTAAGTTGTGCACACAGGTACTGAGGCAAGGAGGAACATGTGCAGCTAGGAGTCCAGCTCATACTCCCCCTACCTACAACCTTTGTGCCCTGGCTTGAGGGCTACATCATTTGAATTTTAGTAATCCAACCACCAATGATAAATTCACAAAAAGGTGCTATATGTGCTAGCACTGACCAAGAGAGAAGCCCGCTTTGACAACCTCTTAGCTATTCAGTTTCAAGCATCCCCGAAGACCTTGAATCTTTCAACTCACTATTGCAATTCCCCTAGCCTATGTTCCATGCCCTTGGGGTTCTATTCGGAGATAAAATCTGAAAAATAATTCAGGCTAAGGTATTAATGGTTAAGATCATGTGTTTGTCCTTCTAGGAAGCATTTTTGCATTTTAACTGATGGCTCTGACTTGCTTCTAGAACCACAGGAAACTACCACAGGAACCCTACCTACCTAGGGGCAGAGCTGGTCCCTCCAGCTGTTCTTTGTAAGCCAACAATGTACTTGATACCTTCTTTAAATTTAATCCAGGTCCTATGTACTCAAAAATGTGGCGGTTGTGCAAAACCATCGGTTCAAGATATTATAAATCAATAGGCCAACATCTGACTATATAGAGAGATATTTTTAAAGATTTCAGCTCAAATCCTGAACACTTACAACGTGTGTGACTTTAGTCAAGTCACTTCACTTGAACAATATAGTATTATTCTGAAGAATAAATTGGACATTTATGGCAAAATCTAGCAAAATGGCAGAAAAATAGCAGACACACAAATACAATGTGTGAAACTGGACGCAGAAAAATTCATAGTTCCCATGGATCTGGTACCACGTATGCTACTAGTATACAAATAACCAAAAGATGTGTTCACCAGATAGGGTAATTTTAATAGAAAAAATGCAATTAATAATACAAGTATAGACATTTTCAATTTCTGTTTCTGAATTTATTTGTAGTACTACTAGGTTAAGATGAAAAGTAAAGACTATGGGCATAGGCATGTTTGAAGCATCACCAACCATATCAGGCTTACCATGGGAAAATATTTCTTTAACATTACGATTCTTTTGTGGCATCTTCCCTCAGGGGACTTGTTCTTTCATTGGAATTACTCATTTTAATTGAGAATTATAAAACCACACAGGGGGTATCATCACGCTGAGATGAAAATGACTGAAGTTTTCAGAGACGTCTTTTGTGTGCTAGGTTGATGATGGCACACTCTAGCTTAATAATAGATAAAAGAGTTCTGTTTCTTAAATACAGAAAACAGATGAAATATGTTTGCTTTTCACAGCCAAGGTCTAAATAACTGTATTCCTAATTTTCATCTTGCACTAAAATATTCACAGAATATTTCACCAATGAAGTGTGACATTTCTTAACATTATTGTCAGTCTGATTTTTAAATTGTTTCTATTAACTTCAGGAAAACACTCTCATTCATACTTCCTATGGATGTCTTCATATCCTAAAATTTTCCATGATCCCATTGCCAAATTATACTGTGAAAACCCTGCCCTGTAAATAAAACATAAAGTTAATGAAATGTGTAAAGAGAAAGGTTGGTGATATAACAAGGTCAGTTTATATCAAAATATTTAAACTCAGACTTGGAATTAACACCTACATATACAGACTAAAAACGTAAACAATTATAACTTAAAATTAATCTGGCACACAGCATGAGGCTGCCCAAAATGAGATAGCAAAAGAAACTTTTTTTAAAAATTACTAGGTACTAAGATTCTAGAATTTCAGACATTTTTTAAAAATGTAACATTAGCAAGAGCTGTGGAAATGATGTGATTCATACATTTTCCTCTTAAAGATAAGGAAACTGAGGCCCAAGTGTCTAAGTATTCTGCCCCAGATCAAAAAACAGTTAATGTCTGAGGCAGAGGAACCTGGTTCCCTGATTCCTGTTTGAAGCTTCCTCAGAACACTGTCCAGCTACTGGATCCGGATTCTACTGGAGGAAAGCAAATTGAAGGACATGTTGATGGAAGTTCAAGCTAGAGAAGGACAATGGGCAGAAGCCTATAGGAAGGTAAGAAGGAGCAAATGTGCCTGCACAGAAATCTGTCTTCCCCACTCTTGTCACATGAAGATCACTCAGACTCCTTGCATTTGTTTTTCTATTCTTTGTACCTTTTTTAAAAGCCTTCTTAGGACTTTGGGAAAAGTCCCATTCACATTAATTTTTCGTTCTTCAAATGCCCCATCTTCTTTAAAATCATTTCCAAAATACTATCTTTTAATAGAAACTTATTATCATAATAAAAATAACTGACATTTATTATTGAACAGGCGACCTGTGCTCCCAAGTGAAGGCAAGAGATTGATGGCCACATATCATTGTCATAACTACTCCTCTCTCACAGAGCCACATATGTACCATGACTGTATTCCACTTGGGATGCTTACTGTTCTAAGGAGTGTGGAGATTGCAGTTAGTCTGAGTTCAAGTCCTGGCAAGACTCCACATCTTAATAGCCATGCCTCATTGGGCGATTTACTCTTTGCTTTAATTTTCTCATTTATGAAATGAGCTAATACTATCTCATTGATTACAGGAATTAATTCTTACAAAGAATTTAGAACACTTCCTTGTACATTGTAAGGCACTGGTAAGTTTAGATATTATTAGTTCACATTTAGTTGTTTAATTACATTTCACTTCTAGACAGAGAGCTCACTGAAAGTAAGGACCATGTATGACTTACCTTTGTATGTTTAGCACTTTACTCAAAAAAGATTTCAAGTTGGAATGCAGTCCCTGGGACAGCGATACGTACCCAACATATTTCTTCTTCCTGGGCACACAGCTTAATTACAGTCCCTTTGTACTAGGTCCCCAGCCCTTTGTACCAGGGTGGAGCCATGGACTGGGTCTCACTAATGAAATATGAGCTGAAGTGACTGGTTAAGAATGGGTATGCCCTGGACTTATATACACTACCAAATGTAAAACAGATAGCTAATGGGAAGTAGCCGCATAGCACAGGGAGATCAGCTCAGTGCTTTGTGACCATCTAGAGGGGTGGGATAGGGAGGATGGGAGGGAGGGAGACGCAAGAGGGAGGGGATATGGGGATATATGTATACGAATAGCTGATTTACTTTGTTATACAGCAGAAACTAACACACCACTGTAAAGCAATTATACTCCAATAAAGATGTTAAAAAATAATAATAATGATGGGTATGCCTGCGCCATTCTTTCTGTCTTCCTGATTGGCTGGTTGGATGCTGAATTTCATGCACTGGAGTAGGCAGAACCACTATCAGCCTGGCTCTCTACATAACTATGTGGAGCAGAAGCCTCTCCTTCCCTCTCCAACCTGCACTGAACTGTAAGATAAAAAAGGAGAAAAAAGCCTTTGACGTGTTAAGTCATTTAAATTTTGCAGTTGTCTGTTAACAGCAATTAGCCTGCCCTGGTTAGTAAAGTCCCTATCAGCCAGACATGACATGTAGAGGAAGACAACAGGAAATAGCCATTGAGAAAGGGGTTATTTGTTTTCACTTTTCCTAGCAGCTCTTCTCTCAGAAACTTTTTCCTCCCAGAATCACAGGAATAAAGTATTTAAATCCTTTAATATATTTTTCATATTAGGTGTCCACAGCAGATTTTTTTAATGGCTTAAAAACCACTGGATTGTGGAATAAGCTCTTATATTTTCTTTATTCTCACAGCCTATTTTAGATACTGAATAAATGTTAAGTAAACAGTGTATTGACCTAAAGAGTCAGGGCACAGTTTTTCTGTCTAACTTACTTGAACCTTAAAAAAGACAAGTAAGTCAAATCATTATGCTCTACACCTTAAGATTATACAGTGCTGTACGTCAATTATATCTTCCAATAAAACTGGAAGATAAAAAACAAATAAAATAAAGTAAAAAATAAATAAACATTTGGTAGAATTCATCACGGGAAAAAAAAGGCATCATACTCAACTGCTTAAAAGATAAAAATGATCATGATATTTTCTTATGTAAAAGCCTACGAGAGTTCTCAGTTGACAATCTACTGTCCTAGCATTCAAGACCCCTTATGTTCTGGACCCACCTTATCTCAGTCTTTAAGACAGTACGGTATCATGGTTAAAAACTCAAAGTCTGGGATCTGATTTCTCAGATTTAAACCCTGGATCTGCTGGCAACTGTGTGCATGATCTTGAGCAAGTTATACAGCCTCTCAAGCCTCATCTGCAAAGACGGAAATGTCTCAAAAAGTTTTTAGAGGTTTAAATGGATTAATATATCTCATGTTCTTAGAACAGCATCTGACACAGTATGATCAGTCATGTTAATTATTGTTGTGATTACACATCATTGTCTAATCAAATTTTATACTCTAGTGTATGCTCAAGAGACTACGTTGGTTGTATAGGAGAAACAAAAAAATAAATAAAACAGTTTTTGTTCATTAGAATTTGTCAGGTCAGGTAAAAAAATCTTAAGTTGGAAAAAAATATTAGCTTTAGTAGGCCCACGGTATATGCTTCATTTAATTGAAAATTTTAAAGGAAGGCTTATACTATGTTTTAAGTATGTTCTTTGAAAGCAAGCTTCATATAAAAACCCCTTTTCATAAGTTTTTTAAAAAACTAAATGCTCAGCATTTTACCAGAAGGGAAAAAAAATAATTTTTATCTTCAGAGATTTAAAAATGTTTAATACTAGAAATCATATTTCAGATAACAAAAGTAAATATCAATTAGCCATATCCTAAATGTGAAACTTGCTAAAGCTTGTTAATGTTGCTAAGTGTACTTGTTAGATATGCAAACAAAAAAATTAACTGTATCATTTTTTTTCCTCCACAAATATTATCTTCGATAGTGAGTTTTTAGAGCCCTGTTCACTCTGATGTTAAATATGCAAAATAAGAGCTTTCCCATATTTTATTCCCTTAGAATTTTTTAATAAAAGATTAACTTCTGCTATGAGCACTTTTATGATATTTTAACTTACAGTGTCTTTCTCCTGATTTTACCTTACTATTTCTGGTTCTATCACCTCGAATCAGAGCCTTCTCTTGCTGTTTTTCCAGCCTCTCAAATGCTTGTAGACAATGATGGAGGTAGGGAGAATGCCAGCAAACACAGTTCCAAGACCTCTTTGCCCCATCAGCCCGTAACTCATTTAACAGTATACAAATGATTTAACAGTAATACCAGACGAGTTCCCACAGGAAATCATTTCCATTCCCACCACAGTTTGCAGATGGAGGTCATGTTTCCCTCTCTCCTTAGTCACTGCTCAGCCAAACTATTCATATTTACATAATTCTCCCAGTAGTATTAGGTAAACTTTTTGAAATCAGAGCAGTTCGTAGAGTTGCATTTCCAGAAGGGGTTGTGGAATGGGAGGACTGAAGAGATCCTGCACCAGGGCATGGATGATTTTTTATTTGCTCTATCCTGGAATATTGTCCATTTTCTCCTCCATATCCACTCCTACCTTTATCCATTCTCCTCTGTGCCCTTGGAGGCTAACGTGCACAGCCCTGTTCTCTGATTTTCTGTCGGGTTTGATCAAACTGAGGCACTGAGGAGATCAGAGGGCAGGAAGAAATTGGAGCTATAGTATTTATAATTACTGGGTTTCTCCCTGCTGTGCCTCAGATTGGCAATGAGTATATTCCTATACCAACAACCACAGTTTATTTCTTAGGGCTATCTCTTACATCTACAAGTATTCCCTTTAGATTCTAGGTGCAGTTTTTTCTCCTTCCCTCTCTAGGCTTCTCCTTCCCTCTCTAGGCTGTCCTACCATTGCTAGTCCCAGGGTGATTCACCATCCCTTAGTTTCCCTTAATACTACCTACTTCTTTGAAAATAGTGCTTTTGCTGAAGTCTCCTCAATTGCCCTTTATAAGTGTACTCCCCTTTGCTCACTGGGACCCAGGCTGATATTGCTCTAAACCTGGATTGTGCTGATAATATCAGATAGCCTCAACCAGGTTGAAACTGGTGGTACCTAGGTGGTATCTAAATAACCAAAAAAGAATGACTTTTTTCTTTCTGAAAAGTCAGTGAAATTTGCATTATTGGGAATCCAGAATTAAGGACAAATTTAATGCGAGACTGCTCAAAAAAAAACTGATTATAAGTCTATTAACTTCAAAACTCCTTGAGGAACTTATCATTTCTTTCATGTATTGAACTTCTTAGTCCTCTCACATATCAGCAAATACCTCCATTTGACGGGACCAGCACATGATACGGTGGATATGATACTGTTCTGGGGGCCAGAAACCCCTGTTCCAGTACCAGCTCTTTCACTGACAAATTATATGACCTTGGACAAGTCAATTTCTCTAACTTCAGCACTTTTTCAGTCTTCAATAGGACAAAGCTGTAATTCATGGGCTTCCAGTTCCTGCTACATCTTTAATATAGGCACAGTCCTTCTCGACAGTAAAATCCACTGGTGAAGTACTGGCTTGATCATGCCAAATCCTGAAGTCCATATTTTCATGTAGCCTATAAACCATTCTGCATTGTCTTGAGTTATAGTCAGTGAGGGAGGAGGGGGCCTGCCCTGAGAAATGTGCATTGTTGTTTTCTTGGCTTAAACAGGCAGTGACTGTGTTTTCTATCTGACCTCTCAAAACTCTGTGGCTGATGGGGTGGTGTCTCTGAGTTGAGATTTAAACGTGAATCAGGACTCTTTCCTGACCTGGAAAGGATGGACCAGCACTAACGTAGCATTATTTGATGCCTATTCTCTAGATAAACAGCTTTTGAATCTGATCTAATCATACTCTATTACTTTCCTAATAAGCTAAATCTTTTCACAACTCTGTGTTTTTGAACATACTATTCCCTCTGCCCAAAATGCTTATGTTCACATTTTTTAACTTCTCCTTTACCTTCAAAACCCCATTCAAATATTAATTCCTCTGTGAAACATTTTCCTGCACTCCCACTTTCTTCTCTGCTCTTCCTACCTCTGCTATGACCGTATCATATTACAGTATGCTTATCCCTTTACCTATAGCACATCTCCCACCAGTCCCAATGGATCAAGAGCTCGTCTGTCTCCCCTTTAGTCCCAACAGAAAATGTAGAAGAAAAATGTGTAATTGAGTTATAAAAATATTAATGAAGAAATGTATGATAAAATAAAACACCTTTCAAATGATAGAACTGCAAGATGTCCTTGCTTTGACTTTCTTTTAAAACCAGTGACCCTTCCTTTACATGGAACCACACTAAAAGCTGAGACACAACTAGCCTAACTGGGGCAACAACAGCAATAAAACAACAAACTACAGGGTAAGATGACATAAAATGCTTAGTGGCAGAAGAGAGCTGTAATAGCTTTGAAAGAAAGCTGTCCTGTCAGTAGACATAGAGCTAGGAATAAGAGAATAAGAGGAAAAGGAGGAAACTTTTATTGTTTATTTGGTTGTGGTGGTAGTGGTGGTGGTGGTGCTTGTGGTTGTGATGATGCTTCTCGTTGTTACTGTTCTCCCAAAGCCTTTTGAAAGTTGAAAATAAGTGGAAAATAAGTCTGCAGACAGCTGTCATGACTTCTGCAAATTTTTTACTAGGGTATGTTGTTGCAACTACTCTGGTGCAAAATACTCATGAAGTAAGTAAACTTTTATTATGGACTTACATGTTCTTAGCTCTAGGAATAAAAATAGTATTAAGACACATTCACTGTCCTTGTCTTCGAGGACTGCATAATCTAGCATGGAAAACTTACCCATACACATAAACAACTGCAAACACATTTGCAGGAAGAGAACGAAAGCAGAACGAGATCGTGAAGAAGAAAAAACAAATACAAGGAGATATAAAAGTACACATCCTAAGATGTAGTAAGAGATATAGCCAGAGATGAGATTTAGAAAAAGGAGGTTGGAATGATGTTGGGAAGGTCTTTGAGACACCAAGGAATCACTGACAAAAGTTTTGCTCTATACTAGGCATTTGTGATTCAAGTATGAAAAACACCCTCCAATGAGTTAGGAAAGAACACAGAGGAAACAACTTTAGTATTTTTCTTGTGTCTGTTTTTCTTAGGGCTCTACTCACTAAACCCAATTCCTTCAAATAGCCACTCACTCTTTGGTCTTAATCCCTGTCCTCCTCCTTACCAGTGTATCCTTTTACCATAATCCTGTTCACTGACTTCATGATTCATCTGTTGACTACATGAACGTAATTTTTTAAATCAAATAAATTGTGAGTATTTATGTCTTCTACTCCCCTGGGAGACATTACTTTATGTTTTGAGGGGGATAAACCCAAACCATTTATTGACACACTTATTTATTAGCTTGTAAGGTCTTCAAGGGTAGGAAATAAGTGTTTAGTTTAATAATATACCAGCTAAGGAAATTCTAAAGCCTAAGCTTACAATTTTTCATGTGGCTGAATAGTCTTTGCTAAGGTCAAAAAGAATTTCAGATTGGATTGTTTAAACATTAAAACTTTAATAAGGAATATGCTAGGATTATTAAGAATTTCAAAATGAGTTTGTAATCAGTATACTTTAAAGCTTTTTGAAATGTTTTCTCCATTCATTTCATTTCTAATGTTTTATTGCTATTATTGTCATTATGTATTTGTAAAAGGGAAGAATAACATTTTATGTCTACTACTGCTACTCTTCTAACTACAATCAGGCAACATAAGATATGACAGTTACAGCTTTGTAGTCTTTTTTCTATCTTTCTAACATTTCAGGAATATTTTAAGACCATCAGAAGAAACCAAGCTTATACTTTGCTCAAATCTTTGCTTTTTAGGGCTGGACAGGAAGATGGCGGAAGAGTAAGATGCGGAGATCACTTTCCTCCCCACAGATACACCAGAAATACATCTACACATGGAACAACTCCTACAGAACACCTACTGAACACTGGCAGAAGACCTCAGACCTCCCAAAAGGCTAGAAACTCCCCATGTACCTGGGTAGGGCAAAAGAAAAAACAGAGACAAAAGGATAGGGACAGGACCTGCACCAGTCGGAGGGAGCTGTGAAGGAGGAAAGGTTTCCACACACTAGAAGCCCCTTCACGGGCGGAGACTGCGGGTGGCAGAGGCGGAGAGCTTCGGAGCCGCGGAAGAGAGCACAGCAACAGGGGTGCGGAGGGCAAAGCAGAGAGATTCCTGCACAGAGGATCAGGGCCGACCGGCACTCACCAGCCCGAGAGGCTTGTCTGCTCACCCGCTGGGGCCGGCGGGGCTGGGAGCTGAGGCTCGAGCTTCAGTCGGAACGCAGGGAGAGGACTGGGGTTGGCGGCGTGAACACAGCCTGCACGGGGTTAGCGCACCACAGCTTGCAGGGAGAAAAGTCTGGACCTGTCGAAGAGGCAAGAGACTTTTTCTTCCCTCTTTGTTTCCTGGTGCGCGAGGAGAGGGGATTAAGAGCACTGCTTAAAGGAGCTCCAGAGATGGGCACGAGCCGCGGCTAACAGCACGGACCCCAGAGACGGGCATGATATGCTAAGGCTGCTGCTGCAGCCACCAAGAAGCCTGTGTGCGAGCACAGGTCACTATCCACACCCCCCTTCTGGGGAGCCTGTGCAGCCCGCCACTGCCAGGGTCCCGGGATCCAGGGACAACTTACCTGGGAGAACACACGGTGCGCCTCAGGATGGTGCAACGTCGCGCTGGACTCTGCCGCTGCAGGCTCACCCCGCACTCCGTACCCCTCCCTCCCCCCGGCCTGAGTGAACCACAGTCCCCGAATCAGCGGCTCCTTTAACTCCATCCTGTCTAAGCGAAAAACATACGCCCTCCGGCGACCTACACGCAGAGGCGGGGCCAAATTCAAAGCTGAGCCCCGGGAGCTGTGCGAACAAAGAAGAGAAAGAGAAATCTCTCCCAGCAGCCTAAGAAGCAGCGGATTTAAGCTCCACAATCAACTTGATGTACCCTGCATCTGTGGAATGCCTGAATAAACAACGAATCATCCCAAATTGAGGAGGTGGACATTGAGAGTAAAATTTAAGATTTTTTCCCCTTTTCCTCTTTTTGTGAGTGTGTATGTGTATGCTTCTGTGTGAGATTTCGTCTGTATAGCTTTTTTTCCACCATTTGTCCTACGGTTATATCCGTCCGTTTTTTTTTTTCTTGTTTGTTTTTTTAATTTGTTTCTTAATAATTATTTTTTAATTTAATAACTTTATTTTATCTTACTTTATGTTATCTTTTCTTTTCTTTCTTTCTTTCTTTCTTCTTTCTTTCTTTCCTTCCTTCCTTCCTTCCCTCCTTCGTCCTCCCTCCCTCCCTCTCTCCTTGCTTTCTTTCTATCTTTCTCTTTCTTCCTTCCTTCCTTCCTAACTTCCTTCTTTTCTTTCTACTTTTTCTCCCTTTTATTCTGAGCCGTGTGGATGAAAGGCTCTTGGTGCTGCAGCCAGGAGTCAGTGCTGTGCCTCTGAGGTGGGAGAGCCAACTTCAGGAAACTGGTCCACAAGAGACTTTCCAGCTCCACATAATATCAAACAGCGAAAATCGCCCAGAGATCTCCATCTCAACACAAGCACCCAGCTTCACTCAACGACCAGCAAGCTACAGTGCTGCACACACTACGCAAAACAACTAGCAAGACAGGAACACAACCACACGCATTAGCAGAGATGCTGCCTAAAATCATTATAAGCCCACAAACACCGTGCAAACACACCACCAGACATGCACCTGCCCACCAGAAAGACAAGATCCAGCCTCATCCACCAGAACACAGGCACTACTCCCCTCCACCAGGAAGCCTACACAACCCACTGAACCAACTGTAGGCACTAGGGACAGACACCAAAAACAATGGGAACTATGAACCTGCAGCCTGCAAAAAGGAGACCCCAAACACAGCAAGATAAGCAAAATGAGAAGACAGAAAAACACATAGCAGATGAAGGAGCAAGATAAAAACCAACCAGACCTAACAAATGAAGAGGAAATAGGCAGTCTACCTGAAAAAGAATTCAGAATGACAGTAAAGATGATCCAAAATCTTGGAAATAGAATAGACAAAATGCAAGAAACATGTAACAAGGACCTAGAAGAACTAAGGATGAAACAAGCAACGATGAACAACACAATAAATGAAATTAAAAATACTCTAGATGGGATCAATAGCAGAATAACTGAGGCAGAACGGATAAGTGACCTGGAAGATAAAATAGTGGAAATAGCTACTGCAGAGCAGAATAAAGAAAAAAGAATGAAAAGAACTGAGGACAGTCTCAGAGACCTCTGGGACAACACTAAACACACCAACATTCGAATTATATGGGTCCCAGAAGAAGAAGAGAAAAAGAAAGGGACTGAGAAAACATTTGAAGAGATTATAGTTGAAAACTTCCCTAATATGGGAAAGGAAATAGTTAATCAAGTCCAGGAAGCACAGACAGTCCCATACAGGATAAATCCAAGGAGAAACATGCCAAGACACGTATTAATCAAACTGTCAGAAATTAAATACAAAGAACACATATTAAAAGCAGCAAGAGAAAAACAACAAATAACACACAAGGGAAACCCCATAAGGTGAACAGCTGATCTTTCAGCAGAAACTCTGCAAGCCAGAAGGGACTGGCAGGAATTATTTAAAGTGATGAAGGAGAAAAACCTGCAACCAAGATTACTCTACCCAGCAAATCAAATCAAATCTCATTCAGATTTGATGGAGAAATTAAAACCTCTACAGACAAGCAAAAGCTGAGAGAGTTCAGCACCAACAAACCAGCTTTACAACAAATGCTAAATGAAATTCTCTAGGCAAGAAACACAAGAGAAGGAAAAGACCTACAATAACAAACCCAAAACAGTTAAGAAAATGGGAATAGGAACATACATATCAATAATTACCTTAAATGTAAATGGACTAAATGCTCCTACCAAAAGACACAGATTGGGTGAATGGATACAAAAACAAGACCCATATATATCCTGTCTACAAGAGACCCACTTAAGACCTAGAGACACTTACAGACTGAAAATAAGGGGATGGAAAAAGATATTCCATGCAAATGGACACCAAATGAAAGCTGGAGTAGCAATTCTCATATCAGACAAAATGACTTTAAAATAAAGACTATTAGAAGAGACAAAAAAGGACACTACATAATGATCAAGGAATTGATCCAAGAGGAAGATATAACAATTGTAAATATTTATGCACCCAACATAGGAGCACCTCAATACATAAGGCAAATACTAACAGCCATAAAAGGGGAAATCGACAGTAACACATTCATAGTAGGGGACTTTAACACCCCACTTTCACCAATGGACAGATCATCCAAAATGAAAATAAATAAGGAAACACAAGCTTTAAATGATACATTAAAAAGATGAACTTAATTGGTATTTATAGGACATTCCATCCAAAAATAACAGAATACACATTTTTCTCAAGTGCTCATGGAACATTCTCCAGGATAGATCATATCTTGGGTTAAAATTCAAGCCTTGGTAAATTTAAGAAAATTGAAATTGTATCAAGGATCTTTTCCGACTACAATGCTATGAGACTAGATATCAATTACAGGAAAAGATCCGTAAAAAATACAAACACATGGAGACTAACCAATACACTATGTAATAACAAAGTGATCACTGAAGAAATCAAGGCAGAAATCAAAAAATACCTAGAAACAAATGACAGTGGAGACACGATGACCCAAAACCTATGGAATGCAGCAAAAGCAGTTGTAAGAGGTAAGTTTACAGCAATACAATCCTACCTTAAGAAACAGGAAACATCTCGAATGAACAACCTAACCTTGCACCTAAAGCAATTAGAGAAAGAAGAACAAAAACAACCCAGACTAAGCAGAAGGAAAGAAATCATAAAAATCAGATCAGAAATAAATGAAAAAGAAAAGAAGGAAACGATAGCAAAGATCAATAAAACTAAAAGCTGGTTCTTTGAGAAGATAAACAAAATAGATAAACCACTAGCCAGACTCATCAAGAAAAAAAGGGAGAAGACTCAAATCAGTAGAATTAGAAATGAAAAAGGAGAAGTAACAAATGACACTGCAGAAATAAAAAAGATCATGAGAGATTACTACAAGCAACTCTATGCCAATAAAATGGACAACCTGGAAGAAATGGACAAATTCTTAGAAATGCACAACCTGCCAAGACTGAATCAGGAAGAAATAGAAAATATTAACAGACCAATCACAAGCACTGAAATTGAAACTGTGATTAAAAATCTTCCAAAAAGCAAAAGCCCAGGACCAGATGGCTTCACAGGCCAATTCTATCAAACATTTAGAGAAGAGCTAACACCTATCCTTCTCAAACTCTTCCAAAATGTAGCAGAGGGAGGAACACTCCCAAACTCACTCTACAAGGCCACCATCACCCTGATACCAAAACAGGACAAGGATTTCACAAAGAAAGAAAACTACAGGCCAATATCACCGATGAACATAGATGCAAAAATCCTCAACAAAATACTAGCAAACAGGATTCAACAGCACATTAAAAGGATCATACACCATGATCAAGTGGGGCTTATTCCAGGAATGCAAGGATTCTTCAGTATACACAAATCAATCAACGTGATACACCATATTAACAAACTGAAGGGGAAAAACCATATGATCATCTCAATAGATGCAGAGAAAGCTTTCAACAAAATTCAACACACTTTTATGATAAAAACCTTCAAGAAAGTAGGCATAGATGGAACTTTCCTGAACATAATAAAGGCCATATATAACAAATCCACAGCCAACATCGTCCTCAATGGTGAAAAACTGAAAGCATTTCCACTAAGATCAGGAACAAGACAAGGGTGCCCACTCTCACCACTCTTATTCAACATAGTTTTGGAAGTTTTAGCCACAGCAATCAGAGAAGAAAAGAAAATAAAAGGAATCCAAATTGGAAAAGAAGAAGTAAAGCTGTCAGTGTTTGCAGATGACATGATTCTATACATAGAGAATCCTAAATATGCTACCAGAAAACGACTAGAGCTAATCAGTCAATTTGGTAAAGTAGCAGGATACAAAAGTAATGCACAGAAATCTCTGGCATTCCTATACACTAATGATGAAAAATCTGAAAGTGAAATCAAGAAAACACTCACATTTACCACTGCAACAAAACGAATAAAATATCTAGGAATAAACCTACCTAAGGAGACAAAAGACCTGTATGCAGAAAATTATAAGACCAATAGATAGAAAGATATACTATGTTCTTGGCTTGGAAAAATCAACATTGTGAAAATGACTCTACTACCCAAAGCAATCTACAGATTCAATGCAATCCCTATCAAACTACCACTGGCATTTTTCACAGAACTGGAACAAAAAATTTCACAATTTGTATGGAAACACAAAAGACCCCGAATAGCCAAAGTAATCTTGAGAATGAAAAACAGAGCTGGAGGAATCAGGCTCCCTGACTTCAGACTATATTACAAAGGTACAGTAATCAAGACAGTATGGCACTGGCACAAAAACAGAAATATAGATCGATGGAACAGGATAGAAAGCCCAGAGATAAACCCACGCACATATGGTCACCTTATCTTTGATAAAGGAGGCAGGAATGTACAGTGGAGAAAGGACAGCCTCTTCAATAAGCGGTGCTGGGAAAACTGGACAGGTACGTGTAAAAGTATGAGATTAGATCACTCCCTAACACCATACACAAAAAAAGCTCAAAATAGATTAAAGACCTAAATGTAAGGCCAGAAACTATCAAACTCTTAGAGGAAAACATAGGCAGAACACTCTATGACATAAATCACCGCCAGATCCTTTTGACCCACCTCCTAGAGAAATGGAAATAAAAACAAAATAAACAAATGGGACCTAATGAAACTTCAAAGCTTTTGCACAGCAAAGGAAACCATAAAGAAGACCAAAAGACAGCCCTCAGAATGGGAGAAAATATTTGCAAATGGAGCAACTGACAAAGGATTAATCTCCAAATTTTATAAGCAGCTCATGCAGCTCAATAACAAAAAAACAAACAACCCAATCCAAAAATGTGCAGAAGACCTAAATAGACATTTCTCCAAAGAAGATATACAGACTGCCAACAAACACATGAAAGAATGCTCAACATCATTAATCATTAGAGAAATGCAAATAAAAACTACAATGAGATATCATCTCACACCAGTAAGAATGGTCATCATCAAAAAATCTAGAAACAATAAATGCTGGAGAGGGTGTGGAGAAAAGGGAACACTCTTGCACTGCTGGTGGGAATGTGAATTGGTTCAGCCACTATGGAGAACAGTATGGAGGTTCCTTAAAAAACTACAAATAGGGGCTTCCCTGGTGGTGCAGTGGTTGAGAGTCCACCTGCCGATGCAGGGGACACGGGTTTGTGCCCCAGTCTGGGAAGATCCCACATGCCACAGAGCGGCTGGGCCCGTGAGTCATGGCCGCTGAGCCTGCGCGTCTGGAGCCTGTGCTCCACAATGGGAGAGGCCACAACAGTGAGAGGCCCGTGTACCACAAAAAACAAACAAACAAACAAACAAAAACTACAAATAGAACTACCATATGACCCAGCAATCCCACTACTGGGCATATGCCCTGAGAAAACCATAATTCAAAAAGAGTCATGTGCCAAAATGTTCATTGCAGCACTATTTACAATAGCCCCGAGATGGAAACAACCTAAGTGTCCATCATTGGATGAATGGATAAAGAAGATGTGGCACATATATACAATGGAATATTACTCAGCCATAAAAAGAAACGAAGTTGAGCTATTTGTAATGAGGTGGATGGACCTAAAGTCTGTCATACAGAGTGAAGTAAGTCAGAAAGAGAAAGACAAATACTGTATGGTAACACAAATATATGGAATTTAAGAAAAAAAAATGTCATGAAGAACCTAGGGGTAAGATAGGAATAAAGACACAGACCTACTAGAGGATGGACTTGAGGATATGGGGAGGGGGAAGTGTAAGCTGTGACAAAGCGAGATAGTGGCACGGACATATATACACTACCAAACGTAAAATAGATAGCTAGTGGGAAGCAGCCGCATAGCACAAGGAGATCAGCTCGGTGCTTTGTGACCACCTAGAGGGGTGGGATAGGGAGGGTGGGAGGGAGGGAGACGCAAGAGAGAAGAGATATGGGAACATATGTATATGTATAACTGATTCACTTTGTTATAAAGCAGAAACTAACACACCATTGTAAAGCAATTATAGTCCAATAAAGATGTAAAAAAAAAAAACTTTGCTTTATATTTTATTTTCCTATGGTACTGCATGACTTGAAGAAGCAAGATAAAAATTGTCAGAATATTGTCGGGGCAATGCATGCAAAAACCAATCTAGTTTCACCGCCCATATTAGCTTTTCCCCTTTCCATGCAAAAATTATTTCTGTCAATATTTTAATTTCAACTAGATGGGGTGGAAGGAATGAGTGATATCTAAGCAGATGGTTGTCAGAAAACTGATGACTACATACAGTAGTGTGATTAAGAATTAGGGAATAAATATATGCAGCTAGTTGTAAATACCTGGCATCTACATATATCCCCCTGGAGAACTCAATCTTAAGGTTTATATTTGATTAATATAAACATATTTTGATAATATATTTTAACAAATGACTAAAGTGTTACATAAATATTGGCTATGCTTTAAAGGGCCAATAAAAAAAGTTATTTTAGGTAGACATAAATATGACATTAAAATCATTATTCAGCTTTCTTATTAACTTTCTAAACACCTTGTAAGATGTGTCAGCTGCTCAAATAGAAAGAAGTATAATTAGAATCATACAAATTATTTGCCTGTGGTTATTGGGGTCAGAGAGGACCACCCCAAATCAGTACACTTTATACCATATTGCATCTTCAAATCAATATACAATTTTGCTCTTTTTGAATAGCTTGGTTTTAGGGGCTAAATGTGGACAAGAAATGCCTACATAGAAGCTCTCAAACTTTTTTGACCATGACCTATCTTATGGGTTGAACTGGGTGCCCCAAGAGATGTTAAACTCCTAATATCCAAGTGTTCCTGAATCTGGCCTTATTTAGAAATAGGGTCTTTGCAAATGAGCTAAGAATAAGTCATTAGGGTGAGCCTGAACACAATATGAATGTGTCGTTATAAAAAGGGGAAATTTGGACACAGAAAGAAAAATGAACAAGTAGAGACTGCCACGTGAATATGAAGGCAGAGATCAGGGTGATGTGTCTATCAGCCGAGGCATGCCAAAGGTTTCCAGAAAACCACCAGAAGGTAGGAGAGAGGCATGGAATAGATTATCCCTCACAGCCCTCAGAAGGAACCAGTCCTGCCGATACCTTGACCTAAGATTTCTAGCCTCCAGAACTGTGAAACAATAAATTTCTATTGCTTAAGCCATCCGGTTTGTGATATTTTGTTATGGCAGCTCTCACAAACTAATACAACCCACAATCAGAAAGGCACTGAAATCTACAATAACCACACCCATACAGGATGGAAAGTTTTCACAAAACAATGTTTGCCGTTACTCTGAGAGATGCATTCTGAGATTTTCTAATCCACATACTTCAAAACTTTTTCTTGTCACATCTCATGAAATCGATTTTTTACAGTTTAGAAAATATTAGCCTAATAGTGAGAGCAATATTTAGTTCCTACACATGGGTCCCTTTTATTTGTTGTGACCGAATAAGATTTGAAATAACATTTTAAAAGGACATGGTAGGTACCACTAATGGAAAACAACATCTAATCTACAAAACATGACAAAAATTATTATTTTTTAATAGATCTTTATTGGAGTATAATTGCTTCACAATACTTTGCTAGTTTCTGTTGTGAGCAAAGTGAATCAGCCATATGCATACATATATCCCCATAGCCCCTCCCTCTTGAGCCTCCCTCCCACCTTCCCTATCCCACCTCTCTAGGTCATGCAAAGTACCGAGCTGATCTCCCTGTGCTATGCTGCTGCTTCCCACTAGCTATCTATTTTACATTTGGTAGTGTATATATGTCGATGCTACTCTCACTTTGCCCCAGCTTCCCCCTCCCACCCCGTTTCCTCAAGTCCATTCTCTATGTTTACGTCTTTATTCCTGCCCTGCCACTAGGTTCATCAGTACCTTTTTTTTTTTTTAGATTCCATATATATGCGTTAGCATACAATATTTGTTTTTCTCTCTCTGACTTACTTCACTCTGTATGACAGTCTCAAGGTCCATCCACCTCACTACAAATAACTCAATTTCGTTTCTTTTTATAGCTGAGTAATATTCCATTGTATATATGGGCCACATCTTCTTTATCCATTCATCTTATGATGGACACTTAGGTTGCTTCCATGTCCTGGCTATTGTAAATAGTGCTGCAATGAACATTGTGGTACATGTCTCTTTTAGAATTATGGGTTTCTCAGGGTATATGCCCAGAAGTGGGATTGCTGGGTCATACGGTAGTTCTACTTTTACTTTTTTAAGGAACCTCCATACTGTTCTCCATAGTGGCTGCATCAATTTACATTCCCACCAACAGGGCAAGAGGGTTCCCTTTTCACCACACCATTTCCAGCATTTATTGCTTGTAGATATTTTTGATGATGGCCATTCTGACCAGTGTGAGGTGATATCTCATTGTAGATTTGATTTGCATTTCTCTAATAATTAGTGATGTTGAGCATCTTTTCATGTACCTCTTGGCCATCTGCATGTCTTCTTTGGTGAAATGTCTATTTAGGTCTTCTGCCCGTTTTTTAATTGAACTGTTTCTTTTTTTGATATTGAGCTCCATGAGCTGTTTGTATATTTTGGAGATTAATCTTTTGTCCATTGTTTCATTTGCAAATGTTTTCTCCCATTCTGAGGGTTGTCTTTTCGTCTTGTTTATGGTTTCCTTTGCTGTGCAAAAGCTTTTAAGTTTGATTAGGTCCCACTGGTTTATTTTTGTTTTTATCTCCATTACTCTAGGAGGTGGATCAAAAAAGATCTTGCTGTGGTGGATGTCAAAGAGTGTTTTTCCTATGTTTTCCTCTAAGAGTTTGATAGTGTCTGGCCTTACATTTAGGTCTTTAATCCCGTTTGAGTTTATTTTTGTGTATGGTGTTAGTGAGTGTTCTAATTTCATTCTTTTCCATGTAGCTGTCCAGTTTTCCCAGCACCACTTATTGAAGATGCTGTCCTTCTCCATTGTATGTTCCTGCCTCCTTTGTCATAAATTAGGTGACCATATGTGTGTGGATTTATCTCTGGGCTTTCTATCCTGTACCATTGATCTATATTTCTGTTTTTGTGCCACTACCATACTCTCTTGATTACTATAACTTTGTAGTATAGTTTGAAGTCAGGGAGCCAATTTCCTCCAGCTGCATTTTTCTTTCTCAAGATTGTTTTGGCTATTCGGGGTCTTTTCTGTTTCCATACAAATTGTAAAAATTTTTTTTCTAATTCTGTGAAGAATGCCATTGGTAGTTTGATAGGGATTGCATTGAATCTGTAGATTGCTTTGGGTAGCATAGTCATTTTCACAATACTGATTCTTCCAATCCAAGAACATGGTATATTTCCCCATCTGTTTATGTCATCTTTGATTTCTTTCATCAGTACTTTATAGTTTTCTGAGTACCAGTCTTTCGCCTCCTTAGGCAGGTTTATTCCTAGGTATTTTATTCTTTTTGTTGCGATGGTAAATGGGATTGTTTCATTAATTTCTCTTTCTGATTTTTCGTTGTTAGTGTATAGGAATGCCGAAGATTTCTGTGCATTAATTTTGTATCTTGCACCCTTACCAAATTCATTAGTTCTAGTAGTTTTCTGGTCACATCTGTAGGATTTTCTATGTATAGTATCATGTCATCTGCAAACAGTGACAGTTTTACTTCTTCTTTTCCTATTTGTATTCTTTTATTTCTTCCTCTTCTCTGATTGCTATGGCTAGGACTTCCAAAACTATGTTGAATAAGAGTGGCTAGAGTGGACATCCTTGTCTTGTTCCTGATCTCAGTGGAAATGTTTTCAGTTTTTCACCATTGAGTATGATGTTTGCTGTTGGCTTGTCATGTAAGGCCTTTATTATGTTGATGTAGGTTCCCTCTATGCCCATTCTACAGATTTTTTATAATAAATGAGTGTTGAATTTTGTCAAAAGATTTTTCTGCATTTATTGAGATGATCACACGGTTTTTATTCTTTAATTCATTAATATGGTATATCACATTGATTGATGTGTGTATACTGAAGAATCCTTGCATCCTGGGGATAAATCCCACTTGATCATGGTGTATGATCCTTTTAATGTGTTGCTGGATTCTGTTTGCTAGTATTTTGTTCAGGATTTTTGCATCTATGTTCATCAGTGATATTGGCCTGTAGTTTTCTTTTTTTTGTGACATCTTTCTCTAGTTTTGGTATCAGGGTGATGGTGGCTTCATAGAATGAATTTGAGAGTGTTCCTCCCTCTGCAACTTTTTGGAAGAGTTTGAGAAATAGGTGTTAGTGCTTCTCTAAATGTTTGATAGAATTTGCCTGTGAAGTCATCTGGTCCTGGACTTTTGTTAGTTGGAAGATTTTTAATTTCAATTTCATTACTTGTGATACGCCCATTTATATTTTCTAATTCTTCCTGGTTCAGTCTTAGAAAATTGTACATTTCCAAGAATTTGTCCATTTCTTTGTGGTTGTCCATTTTATTGGCATAGAGTTGTTTGTAGTAGTCTCATAATTCTTTGTATTTCTGTGTTGTCAGTTGTGATTTCTCCTTTTTCATTTCTAAATTTATTGATTTGTGTCCTCTCCCGTTTTTCTTGATGAGTCTGGCTGAGGGTTTATCGATTTTGTTTATCTTCTCAAAGAACCAGCTTTGAGCTTTATTGATCTTTGCTATTGTTTTCTTTGTTTTTATTTCATTTATTTCTGCTCTGATCATCATGATTTCTTTCCTTCTACTGACTTTGGGTTTTCTTTGTTCTTCTTTCTCTAGTTGCTTTACATGTAGGGTTAGGTTGTTTATTTGAGATGTTTCTTGTTTCTTGAGGTTAGACTGAATTGCTATAAACTTCTCTCTTAAAACTGCTTTTGCTGCATCCCATAGGTTTTGGGTGGTCGTGTTTTCATTGTCATTTGTTTCTATGTATTTTTTAATTTCTTCTTTGATTTCTTCAGTGATCTCTTGGTTATTTAGTAGCATACTGTTTAGCCTCCATATATTTGTGGTTTTTACAGCTTTTTTTCCTGTGATTGAGTTTCTGTCTCATAGGGCTGTGGTCAGAAAAGATACTTGATATGCTTTCAATTTTCTTAAATTTTCCGCAGTTTGATTTGTGACCCAAGGTGTGGTCTATCCTGGAGAATATTCCATGTGCACTTGAGAAGAAAGTGTATTCTGCCACTTTCGGGTGGAATGTTCTATAAATATCAATTAAATCTATCTGGTCTATTGTGACATTTACAGCTTTTGTTTCCTTATTTTCTGTTTGGGTGATTTGTCCATTTGTGTAAGTGGGGTGTTAAAGTCCCCTAATATTATTGTGTTACTGTTGATTTCCCCTTTCATAGTTGTTAGCATTTGCCTTATATATTGAGGTGTTCCTATGTTGGGTGCAAAACATTTATAATAATCGTTATATTTTCTTCTTGGATTGATCTCTTGATCATTATGTAGTGTCGTTCGTTAACTCTTGTAACAGTCTTTATTTTGCAGTCTATTTCATCTGATACAAGTATTGCTACTCCAGCTTTCTTTTGATTTCCATTTGCCTGGAATATCTTTTTCCATCCTTTTACTTTCAGTCTGTATGTGTCCCTAGGTCTGAAGTGGGTCTGTTGTAGACAGCATATATATGGGTCTTGTTTTTGTATCCATTCAGCCAGTCTGTGTCTTTTGGTTGGGGCATTTAATCCATTTACATTCAAGGTTATTATCGATATGTATCTTCCTATTACCATTTTCTTAATTGTTTTGGGTTTGTTTTTGTGGGTCTTTTCTTCTCTTGTGTTTCCAGCCTAGAGAAGCTTCTTTAGCATTTGTTGTAAAGCTGGTTTGGTGTTGCTGAATTCTCTTAGCTTTTGCTTGTCTGAAAAGCTTTTGATTTCTCCACTGAATCTGAATGAGATCCTTGCTGGGTAAAGTAATCTTGGTTGTAGGTTTTTCTCTTTCAACACTTTAAGTATATCCTGCCACTCCCTTCTGGCCTGCAGAGTTTCTGCTGAAAAATCAGCTGATAACCTTATGGGGATTGCCTTGTATATTAGTTATTGCTTTTCCCTTGCTGCTTTTAATATTTTTTCTTTGAATTTAATTTTTGCTAGTTTGCTTAATATGTGTCTTGGTGCGTTTCTCCTAGAGTTTATCCTGTTTATCCTATTATCTCCTAGAGATTATCTAGCTTATCCTATTATCTCCTAGAGCTTCCTGGACTTGGGTGACTATTTCCATTCCCATGTTAGGGAAGTTTTCCACTATAATCTCTTTGAACATTTTCTCAGACTCTTTCTGTTTCTTTTTCTGGGACCCCTATAATTCAAATGTTGGTGCATTTAGTGTTGTCACGTAAGTCTCTGAGATTGTCTTCAATTCTTTTCATTCTTTTTTCTTTATTCTGATCCTCATCAGTTATTTCCACCATTCTGTCTTCCAGCTCACTTATTCGTTGTTCAGCTTCAGTTATTCTGTTACTGATTCCTTCTCATGTATTTTTTTTTTTTTTTTTTTTTTGCGGTATGCGGGCCTCTCACTGCTGTGGCCTCTCCCGTTGCGGAGCACAGGCTCCGGACACGCAGTCTCAGTGGCCATGGCTCACGGGCCCAGCCGCTCCGCGGCATGTGGGATCCTCCCAGACTGGGGCACGAACCCGCGTCCCCTGCATCGGCAGGCGGACTCTCAACCACTGCGCCACCAGGGAAGCCCACTTCTCATGTATTTTGCATTACAGTTATTGTGTTGTTCATCACTGTTTGTTTGTTCTTTAGTTCTTCTCGATCTTTGTTAAACATTTTTTGTATTTTCTTGATCCGTGCCTCCATTTAGCTTCCAAGATTCTGGATTATCTTTACTATCATTACTCTGAAATCTTTTTCAGGTAGGTTGCCTACTTCCTCTTCATTTATTTGGTCTTGTAGGTTTTTACTGTGCTCCTTCATCTGTGACATATTTTTTTGTCATCTCTCTTTTTTTTTTTTTTGATGGGTGGGATTGTGTTCCTGACTTACTGGTTGCTTGGTCTGAGGCTTCCAGCACTGGAGTTTGTAGGCTCTTGGGTAGAGCTGGGTCTTGGTGCTGAGATGAGGACCTCCAGGAGACCTCACTACAATGAATATTCCCTGGGGTCTGAGGTTCTCTGTTAGTCCAGTGGTTCAGACTCGGAACTCCCACTGCTACAGGAGCTCTGGCCCAACCCCTGGCTTGTGAACCAAAATCCCAAAAGCCATGCAGGGAAGCAAAAAAAAAAAAAAAAAAAAAAAAAAGGAAAAAAGGAGAACAATAACAAAGAGTAAAAAATAAAATAAGATTAGAAAACTAATGGAAATGTTATAAAAAATTTAAAGAAATAAAAATATGGATGAAATGACAACTGGAAGGTAAAACAGAACCACAGTAGCAAAAAATAAGAGAAAAAAAAAAAGTGGAAAAGGCCTTGGCTGTGGAGGGCAGGGCCTATGCTTAAGACCCTCAGGGCTGGAAAAGGCTTTGAGGTGGGTGGGTGTGGGGGGGGCTTAGGCTCAACAGAACAGAAGGGGCCCAGGCATGCCCCCCACCTCTGGTCTCAGAGTGGGGGCGACCCCACCTGGGAGCCCAGCAGGCTTCCTGTGCCCGAGTGGGTGGGACAAATGCCCTCAGCTCCTTTCCCACTCTTCCAGTCCTGGAGGGTCCCTCCCACCTGCCTCTCCTGTCCTCTCCTGGCCTCCCTTCTATGCCCCCAGGACCAACCCGGCCCAGAGAGGACCTCTGAGGCTGTAGGACCCAGCCCAAGAGCCAGGCAGACTTCCCTAGCCAATTGGGCAGGGGAAACACTAGGCATGCTCCCCCCGATCAGAGCCCCTGAGGGTCCCTCCAAGCATGGGAATCCCTCCCCCCTCTCAGCCACCCCTCAGGGGCGTTGGTCCTGTCTGGCCTCCACTTCTCCTCCCCCCTCAGTCCCGTCACATCCTATCAGTTCGCTTGGGGGTTCTTCCCGTCTCCTTGGGAGTTGGGATCCCCTACCAGCGTCCAGCAGGTGCCCTAGTTGTGGGGAGATGCAAACTCCACGTCTTCCCACACACTGCCATCTTGACTCCAACAAAAATTATTTATAGGAGTTCTTTATCATCATCGCTACAAACTCTAGATGAGTAGGATTCTGAAGGGTCTTCAAGTATTGTTCTGACCCCAGCTGACATCCAAAGAATAATTTCTACCCCAGTAACCATTCTAACTGCTATTTATCTTGAACAACTTTGAGCAGGTTTAAGTAGGTGAAGATCTGTGACCAACTGTTAAATCACTAATCAAATTTTAATAATCTCTAGATCAGAGGTGGTCTACTCTTTAGCTCACAACTGTAAAGGTATGTTCTCACTGGAGCTTCTATTTCTAAATCACCAACACTATGTGTCCTTTTGTCTCTTTCTTCTCTCAATACCTTTTGGGTTTCTTTTAAATTTTTAAAATGTTTTTTAAAATGTTCTCTCATCTCTCACACTGGTCAAGTTTTTGATTCCACCTTCATGCTCTTCATGCTTAGTGTACCCCACTCTCATTGCTTCTGTATCTGTTTCCTTGCCTATTCTTGACTAGGTTTTTTAAATCTTTCCTTCCTCATCTCTCTCTGTGTTTTTATTTCTTTATCCTTCTCTCCTTTAACTCACATTGATGCACAGAATTGAGTTTTCAGGTTATATATGGTAAACTAAAATTAATAACATATTTTGATTGTAATAAGATAAATTGAATTAAAAAATTTTTTTATTTAATGCATTTTTTAAATGTAAATTGTTGATTTTCATAATGTAATCTTTAATGGATCTCCCCAATGGTCAGAAGCTCTTGATAAGAAAGAAAAAAAAAAGGTTCCTATCCCTCCTTAAAGAGCAGCCCCTCCCTGCAGTGGTTTCAAAAGGGCTGGTTTGTATATCGTTAACTTATTTAAAAGAGGATTTTTAGAGAAACTTTAAAACTAAAGTGATAGGTGGGCTTCCCTGGTGGCACAGTGGTTGAGAGTCCGCTTGCCGATGCAGGGGACACGGGTTCGTGCCTCGGTCCGGGAGGATCCCACATGTCGTGGAGTGGCTGGGCCTGTGGGCCATGGCCGCTGGGCCTGCGTGTCCGGACCCTGTGCTCCACAACGGGACAGGCCACAGCAGTGAGAGGCCCGTGTACCACAAAAAAAAAAAAAAAAAAAAAAAAACTAAAGTGATAGGAATTAATGACAATGAAATATATATAGAAGTAGAAAAGGAACATCCTTAATGTTTTAATTGAAGTCAATGGAAAATTGATTTCTACAATTTAAAACTTTCTAAAATTTTTAAAGCAGATACATAAAGGACCTTGCAGTGTTTTAAGTATAAAGATTTGCCAATGGGCACAATTTAATATCACTTAAAAATATGGTCATGATGGCTAAGGAAACTACACTTTTATCAGGCAAAATTGCTCACTGTGTTTCTTTTGTACCTCTGAGAACAATTCACCCACTTCTAGCCTTCACTCTTATGTTTTCCTAAAGCTGGCTCTCTTGTGTTCTGCAAACCCCAAATCTCCCAAATATACCAAGGTCTTTTCTATTACTGCCAAATTCCTCTCTATTTTAACATAGCAAGTTAAAATAATCATTCTCTGAAGACTCAGAAAGCAATCCATAAAGAGAGATTTCGAGTATTCAGATTTAAGGATTTCCCCACTTAGGTATAAATGTGGGGCATGTACAATACTGTAACTCACCTTCCAAAGGGATCTCAAATGAAAGAATCTAGTTAAAAATACTCTTGAACTAAATTCTCCCACCTTGCCCCGACAAATCTCCTATATCCACCATAATCCATCAGTGGGAAAAATAGAGAAAGTCAGTTATGTCATTGTTTCTTATACTGAGATCCATATATATTTGTATTCTTAGGAGTCTGCAAAAAAACAGTGTTTTTCTAAAAGGAATCTTTAGGGAGAGAGATTGTGGTAGGTTGAATTATTTTCCCATTTCTTTATCACTCACAGATTCCACATTTTAACCATGTAACTTTTCAGTTTCTCTCACACACACACAAAAAAAAAACCCACAGTGTATTTCCTGCACTCTTTACTTTTGGCTCAGTTATATGACTTACTTTAGCTATAGAAAATTAGTAGAAGCAATGCAAGAAGTCATCTAAAATGTGCTTTTGCTTCCCCTGTGCAGCTGCTGCCCTCTCACTCTGGACCCCAGAAAGAACACACATGGAACATATGCATATCAAAGCCAGGTAACTACACTTGAAGCCTTTCAGCCCAGCATAGTCTAGCTTAGCCAGCCCCTAGTCAACCTGTAGACATGTAGGTAAGCCCACCTGAGATCAGCAGAGATACCCTGAAAATGGATGAGAAATAAATGCTGGTTAGTTTGTATACCATTGAGATTCCATGGGTTTTTTTTTTATAGTTGATTTATCCCATGCAAGAGTAAAAGGAGCTCAGGAATTTTAAGGTCCTAGCAGGACCTAGGAAGTGGTAAAGGTACTAATATATTTTAGATGTTAAAAAGTCAAATATATGTGTCTCAATTTTTAAGTAACTATTAAAATATTAGTAAAAGGGTAAATAGCTGACAAATTGATGGGTTGAGATGAAACAACAATGTATGATTAATCAGAAAGAATTAAAAGTGAGAGAAAAAGAATAAAGAACAGGTGGGAAATAAAGGATGATTAGGTATAAACCTTTAAGTGTAAACGAACTAAATACTCCAATTAAAAAACTAATATTGTTTGACAAGTTAGAAAATGAAACTTGAACTTACAGTGCTTACTGAAAACTCAACTTTAGTAAGGACACAGAAAGAAAACTCAATTTTAATAAGGATATAGAAAAATTAAATGTAAAAGGATGGAAAAAAGATTTATCATGTTCAAACTAACTGAAAGCAAGCTAGTGATGATACATTAATATCATATAGAATAAATTTTAAGAAAATAAGTATTAACAGGACTAAAGAGAAATATTTAATAAAGGTAAAGGAGCTAATCAACCAGGAATATATAACTATTCTGAATTTAAATGCCTCCAGTAGCACCTCTTCACAATTTATAGAGAAACTGACAAAACTAAACAGAAAAATCCACACTCACAGTGAAATATAAGCATACTTACATCTACAAAATAAGCACCCCAAAATTCATCTGTAAAAATACGGATCTATAAAACCTATAAAAATATGGATCTATAAAACCTATAAAAATATAGATCTGAACAACATGATTAATAACTTTAACCTAATTTACCCATATAGATCACTGAATCCAACAGAGTATGTATTCTTTTCAAGGAAGATTTGTTCCAATAGCAATAGAAATAAATACATATAACAATAAATGAAAATCACAATCCAAACTTGCTTACAACACAGATGCAAAAATCCTAAAGAAAATATTAGCCAATCAAACCCAGTGATACATACGAACATAATATATCACAACCAATTAGATTTATTCCAGGAAAATAAAAAATGTAATGTACTATGCTATATGAACAGTATAGGGGACAGTGGCCAAGATGGTGGAGTAGAAGGACCCTAAGCTTGCCTCCTCTCACGAGCACACCAAAATCACAACAATCTGCAGAACGACCATCACTGAAAAACTCTGAAACCCATCAGAAAATATCTTCTACAGCTAAAGACACAAAGAAGGAAAGAAAACAAGACTGGTAGGAGGAGTGGACTCACGATATAATCAAATTCCATACTCCCCAGATGCATAACCCACAAACTGGAGAATAATTATATTACAGAGGTTCTCCTGCAGGAGTGAGAATTTTTTTTTTCCTGCTTGCCGCCTCAGCTCCCCACGTGGCCACTGCCTGTCCCCACCCGGGGAAAGGGACACTGGGGTTCACATGCATGTGGACTTTGGTCAGGCATTATGCAACGTGGGGTCAGAGGGTAGGGGCCACACCTGACTCGGCCTGGGTAGGGGTTGGAGAGGACCCAGAGAAGGGGCAGTGGTGACCCTGAGTCCTGGATGGAGAGGGAGAAGAAGCTTAGGGGGAACCACTTGGGGACAGACACCACAGCACCTGGCAGCACAGCATAGTCACAGAACGAAGCAACCACATAGTTCCTGCGTGAGGCCTGTGCCAGGTCTCTCTGTGGCCGCGTACCTGGGATGGGGAGGCTGGCAACTTGGGGGCTGAGAGCCATACTTTCCAGATAACTGCGACAACAAAAATACAGACCCTCCTCCAACCAGTAACAGGTGGCTGGCTGAGTAGTTAACAAGGTGCCTGTGTCTAGCCTCATTCGAATACTATTTTATTTTTTTAAGAATTATTAAGGAGTGAGAATTTTGAGCCCCACATCAGGACCCTAGCCTGGGGGTCCAGCACTGGGAAGCAGAGTCCCCAGAGTATTTGGCTTTGAAGGCCAGCAGGGCTTGATTGCAGGAGCTCCATGGGATTGGGGGAAATAGATATTGCACTCCTAAAGGTGCACGCAGAATCTCATGCACAGCAGGACCAAAGGAAAATCCAGTACTGTCATAGGAAACTAGGCCAGATCTACCTGCTGGTCTTGGAAGGTCTCCTGGGGAGGCAGGGAACAGCTGTGGCTTACTCTAGGGACAAAGATGCTGGTGGTGGACATATCTGGGAGTATTCATCTGCATCTCTCCTGGAGGCTGACATCTCGCTTGGGTCATTAGCACCAAGACCTGTTCCTATCCAACAGCCTTTAGGCTCCAGTGCTGCGATGCCTCAGGCCAAACAACTAACTGGGTGGGGACACATGCCTACCCATCAGCAGACAGACTGACTAAAGATTTCCTTAGCCCACAGCTGCCACTAGACACACCCCTAGAAATGGCCCTCTCCACCAGAGAGCCAAGACCTATCTCCATCCCTAGTAGGCAGGCACCAGCCCCTCCTGCCACGAAACCTGCCCAAGCCTCTAGACTAGCCACGAGAAGCAAGAAAACTGAGATCCCACAGCCTGTAGACAGAATCCACAAAAGCAGGCTAGATACTACCTGGGGACCAGCTAGTCCCTGGCCCTTGGGTGACAAGAAGGGAATGCACTGCTGAGAAGTACAGAATGTCTCCTAAAGAGGGCTACTTCCCAGGGTTGGGAAACGTAACTAACCTACCACATAGAGAGGCTGAAGGAGATGGAGTAAGACGCGGAGATCACCTTCCTCCCCACAGATACATAAGAAATGCATCTACACGTGGAACTGCTCCTATAGAACATCCACTGATCACTGGCAGAAGACCTCAGACCTCCCAAAAAGCAAAAAGCTCCCCACGTACCTGGGTAAGGCAAAAGAAAAAAAAGAGACAAAAGAATAGGGACGGGACCTGCACTAGTGGGAAGGAGCTGTGAAGGAGGAAAGGTTTCCACACACTAGAAGCCCCTTCACGGGCGGAGACTGCGGGTGGCAGAGGGGGAAGTTTCAGAGCCACAGAGGACAGTACAGAAACAGGGGTGCAGAGGGCAAAGCGGAGAGATTCCCGCAAAGAGGATCGGTGCCGACCAGCACTCACCATCCCATGAGGCTTGTCTGCTCACCTGCCGGGGCGGGCGGGGGCTGGGAGCTGAGGCTGGGGCTTCGGTCGGAGCACAGGGAGAGGACTGGGGTTGGCGCGTGAACACAGCCTGAAGGGGTTAGTGCACCACAGCTAGCCGGGAGGGAGTCCGGGAAAAGGTCTGGAGCTGCCGAAGAGGCAAGAGGCTTTTTCTTGCCTCTGTTTCCGGGTGCGCAAGGAGAGGGGATTAAGAGCGCTACTTAAAGGAGCTCCAGATACGGGCGCTAGCTGCAACTATCAGTGCAGACCCCAGAGACAGGCATGAGACGCTAAGGCTGCTGCTGCCGCCACCAAGAAGCCTGTGTGCGAGCACAGGTCACTCTCCACACCTCCCCTCCCGGGAGCCTGTGCAGCCCGCCACTGCCAGGGTCCCGGGATCCAGGGACAACTTCCCTGGGAGAACACACGGTGCGCCTTGGGCTGGTGCAACATCACGCCGGCCTCTGCCACCGCAGGTTCGCCCCGCATCCGTACCCCTCCCTCCCCCCGGCCTGAGCGAGCCAGAGCCCCCGAATCAGCGGCTCCTTTAACCCCATCCTGTCTGAGCGAAGAACACACGCCCTCCAGTGACCTACACGCAGAGGCGGGGCCAAATCCAAAGCTGAAACCCGGGAGCTCTGCCAACAAAGAAGAGAAAGGGAAATCTCTCCCAGCAGACTAAGGAGCAGCGGATTAAAGCTCCACAAGCAACTTGATGTACCCTGCATCTATGGAATGCCTGAATAGACAACAAATCATCCCAAATTGAGGACATGGACTTTGGGAGCAAGATATATTATTTTTTCCCCTTTTCCTCTTTTTCTGAGTGTGTATGTGTATGTTTCTTTGTGAGATTTTGTCTGTATAGCTTGCTTTCAACATATGTCCTAGGGTTCTGACCGTGCGGTGTTTTGTTTTGTTTTTTTACTTAAAATAATTTTTTTCTTAATAATTATTTTTTTATTTTAATAATTTTATTTTACCTTACTTTATTTTATTTTATCCTCTTCCTTTCTTTCTTACTTTTTCTTTTTTCCTATTTTTTTCTCCCTTTCATTCGGAGCCGTGTGGATGAAAGGCTCTTGGTGCACCAGCCAGGCGTCAGGGCCATGCCACTGAGGTGGGAGAGCCAACTTCACGACACTGGTCCACAAGAGACCTCCCAGCTCCACACAATATCAAACGGCGAAAATCTCCCAGAGATTTCCATCTCAACACCAACACCCAGCTTCACTCAACAACCAGCAAGCTACAGTGCTGCACACACTATGCAAAACAACTAGCAAGACAGGAACACAACCCCATCCATTAGCAGAGACGCTGCCTAAAATCATAATTAGGCCACAGACACCCCAAAACACACCAGCAGACGTGGACCTGCCCACCAGAAAGACAAGATCCAGCCTCATCCACCAAAACACAGGCACTAGTCCACCAGGAAACCTACACAACCCACTGAACCAACTTAGCCACCGGGGACAGACACCAAAAACAACGGGAACTACAAACCTGCAGTCTGCGAAAAGGAGACCCCAAACACAGTAAGATAAGCAAAATGAAAACACAGAAAAACACACAACAGATGAAGGAGCAAGGCAAAAACTGACCAGACCTAACAAATGAGGAGGAAATAGGCAGTCTGCCTGAAAAAGAATTCAGAATAATGATAGTAAAGATGATCCAAACTCTTGGAAATAGAATAGACAAACTGCAAGAAACATGTAACAAGGACCTAGAAGAACTAAAGAGGAAACAAGAAATGATGAACAACACAATAAACGAAATTAAAATTACTCTAGAAGGGATCAATAGCAGAATAACTAAGGCAGAAGGACGGATAAGTGACCTGGAAGATAAAATAGTGGAAATACCTATTGCAGAGCAGAATAAAGAAAAAAGAATGGAAAGAATTGAGGACAGCCTCAGAGACCTCTGGGACAACATTAAACACACCAACATTCAAATTATAGGGGTCCCTGAAAAAGAAGAGAAAAAGAAAGGGACTGAGAAAATATTTGAAGAGATTATAGTTGAAAACTTCCCTAATATGTGAAAGGAAATAGTTAATCAAGTCCAGGAAGTACAGAGAGTCCCATACAAGATAAATCCAAGCAGAAACACGCCAAGACACATATTAATCAAACTGTCAAAAATTAAATACAAAGAAAACATAATAAAGGCAGCAAGGGAAGAACAACAAATAACACACAAAGGAATCCCCATAAGGTTAACAGCTGATCTTACAGCAGAAACTCTGCAAGCCAGAAGGGACTAGCAGAACATATTTAAAGTGATGAAGGAGAAAATCCTACAACCAAGATTACTCTACCCAGCAAGGATCTCATTCAGATTTGATGGAGAAATTAAAACCTCTGCAGACAAGCAAAATCTGAGAGAGTTCAGCACCAACAAACCAGCTTTACAACAAATGCGAAAGGAACTTCTCTAGTCAAGAAACACAAGACAAGGAAAAGACCTACAAAAACAAACCCAAAACAATTAAGAAAATGGGAATAGGAACATACATATGGATAATTACCTTAAATGTAAATGGATTAAATGCTCCCATAAAAGACACAGACTGGCTGAATGGATACAAAAACAAGACCCATATATATGCTGTCTACAAGAGACCCACTTCAGACCTAGGGACACATATAGACTGAAAGTGAGGTGATGGAAAAAGATATTCCATGCAAATGGACACCAAATGAAAGCTGGAGTAGCAATTCTCATATCAGACAAAATAAACTTTAAAATAAAGACTATTACAAGAGACAAAGAAGGACACTACATAATGATCAAAGGATTGATCCAAGAAGAAGATATAACAATTGTAAATACTTATGCACCAACATAGGAGCACCTCAAAACATAAGGCAAATACTAACAGCCATAAAAGGGGAAATCGACAGTAACACAATCATAGTAGGAGACTTAAACACCCCACTATCACCAAGTGAAACACCCCACTTCCACACCCAGATCATCCAAAATGAAAATAAATAAGGAAACACAAACTTTAAGTGATACATTAAACAAGATGGACTTAATTGATATTTATAGGACATTCCATCCAAAAACAACAGAATACACATTTTTCTCAAGTGCTCATGGAACATTCTCCAGGATAGATCATATCTTGGGGCACAAAGCTAGCCTTGATAAACTTAAGAAAACTGAAATCATATTAAGTTTCTTCTCCGACTACAATGCTATGAGACTAGATATCAATTACAGGAAAAGATATGTAAAAAATACAAACACATGTAGGCTAAACAACATACTACTTAACAACGAAGTGATCACTGAAGAAATCAAAGAGGAAATAAAAAAATACCTAGAAACAAATGACAATGGAGACACGACAACCCAAAACCTATGGAATGCAGCCAAAGCAGATCTAAGATGGAAGTTTATAGGAATACAATCCTACCTTAAGAAACAGGAAACATCTCAAATAAACAACCTAACCTTGCACCTAAAGCAATTAGAGTGAGAAGACCAAAAGACCCCCAAAGTTAGCAGAAGGAAAGAAATCATAAAGATGAGATCAGAAATAAATGAAAAAGAAATGAAGGAAATGATAGCAAAGATCAATAAAACTGAAAGCTGGTTCTTTGAGAAGATAAACAAAATAGATAAACCACTAGCCAGGCTCATCAAGAAAAAAAGGAAGAATACTGAAATCAATAGAATTAGAAATGAAAAAGGAGAAGTAACAAATGACACTGCAGAAATACAAAAGATCATGAGAAATTACTACAAGCAACTCTATGCCAACAAAATGGACAACCTGGAAGAAATGGACAAATTCTTAGAAATGCACAACCTGCCAAGACTGAATCAGGAAGAAATAGAAAATATGAACAGACCAATCACAAGCACTGAAATTGAAACTGTGATTAAAAATCTTCCAAGAAACAAAAGCCCAGGACCAGATAGCTTCACAGGCCAATTCTATCAAACATTTAGAGAAGAGCTAACACCTATCCTTCTCAAACTCTTCCAAAATGTAGCAGAGGGAGGAACACTCCCAAACTCATTCTATGAGGACACTATCACCCTGATACCAAAACCAGACAAACATGTCACAAAGAAAGAAAACTACAGGCCAATATCACTGATGAACATAGATGCAAAAATCCTCAACAAAATACTAGCAAACAGGATCCAACAGCACATTAAAAGGATCATACACCATGATCAAGTGGGGCTTATTCCAGGAATGCAAGGATTCTTCAATATACACAAATCAATCAACGTGATACACCATATTAACAAATTGAAGGAGAAAAACCATATGATCATCTCAATAGATTCAGAGAAAGCATTTGACAAAATTCAACACCCATTTATGGTAAAAACTCTGCAGAAAGTAGGCATAGAGGGAACTTTCCTCAACATAATAAAGGCCATATATGACAAACCCATAGCCAACATCGTCCTCAATGGTGAAAAACTGAAAGCATTTCCACTAAGATCAGGAACAAAACAAGGTTACCCACTGTCACCACTCTTATTCAACACAGTTTTGGAAGTTCTAGCCACAGCAATCAGAGAAGAAAAAGAAATAAAAGGAATCCAAATCGGAAAAGAAAGTAAAGCTGTCACTGTTTGCAGATGACATGACACTATACATAGAGAATCCTAAAGATGCTACCAGAAAACTGCTAGAGCTAACCAATCAATTTGGTAAAGTAGCAGGATATAAAATTAATGCACAGAAATCTCTGGCATTCCTATACACTAATGATGAAAAATCTGAAAGTAAAATTAAGAAAACATTCCCATTTACCATTGCAACAAAAGAATAAAATATCTAGTAATAAACCTACCTAAGGAGACAAAAGACCTGTATGCAGAAAATTATAAGACACTGATGAAAGAAATTAAAGATGATACAAATAGATGGAAAGATATACCATGTTCTTGGATTGGAAGAATCAACATTGTGAAAATGACTCTACTACCCAAAGCAATATACAGATTCAATGCAATCCCTATCAAACTACCACTGGCATTTTTCACAGAACTAGAACAGAAAAATTTCACAATTTGTATGGAAACACAAATGACCTCGTATAGCCAAAGCAATATTGAGAACGAAAAATAGAGCTGGAGGAATCAGGCTCCCTGACTTCAGACTATACTACAAAGCTACAGTAATCAAGACAGTATGGTACTGGCACAAAAACAGAATTAGAGATCAATGGAACAGGATAGAAAGCCCAGAGATAAACACACGCACATATGGTCACCTTATCTTTGATAAAGGAGGCAAGAATATACAATGGAGAAAAGACAGCCTCTTCAATAAGTGGTGCTGGGAAAACTGGACAGTACATGTAAAAGTATGAAATTAGAACACTCCCTAACAGAATCCACAAAAATAAACTCAAAATGGATTAAAGATCTAAATGTAAGGCCAGACATTATGAAACTCTTAGAGGAAAACATAGGCAGAACACGCTATGACATAAATCACCACCAGATCCTTTTGACCCACCTCCTAGAGAAATGGAAATAAAAACAAAAATAAACAAATGGGTCCTAATGAAACTTCAAAGCTTTTACACAGCAAAGGAAACCATAAACAAGACCAAAAGACAACTCTCAGAATGGGAGAAAATATTTGCAAATGAAGCAACTGACAAAGGATTAATCTCCAAAATTACAAGCAGCTCATGCAGCTCAATAACAAGAAAACAACCTAATCTAAAAATGGGCAGAAGACATAAATAGACATTTCTCCAAAGAAATGTTGGCATTTCTTTGGAGAATTGAGTTTGTGCTGAATTGGAGAAGAGATTGCCAACAAACACATGAAAGAATGCTCAACATCATTAATCATTAGAGAAATGCAAATCAAAACTACAATGAGATATCATCTCACACCAGTCGGAATGGCCATCATCAAAAAATCTAGAAACAATAAATGCTTGTGAGTGTGTGCAGAAAAGGGAACCCTCTTGCACTGTTGGTGGGAATGTGAATTGGTACAGCCACTATGGAGAACAGTATGGAGGTTCCTTAAAAAAGTATAAATAGAACTACCATATGATCCAGCAATCCCACTACTGGGCATATACCCTGAGAAAATCATAATTCAAAAAGAGTCTTGTACCAAAATGTTCATTGCAGCTCTATTTACAATAGTCAGGACATGGAAGCAGCCTAAGTGTCCATCAACAGATGAATGGCTAAAGATGTGGCCCATATATACAATGGAATATTACTCCGCCATAAAAAGAAACAAAATTGAGTTATTTGTAGTGAGGTGGATGGACCCAGAGTCTGTCATACAGAGTGAAGTAAGTCAGGAAGAGAAAAACAAATACCGTATGCTAACACATATATATGGAATCTAAAAAAAAAAAAAAAAAAAAAAAAAAAGGGCATGAAGAACCTAAGGGTAAGACGGGAATAAAGACACAGACCTACTAGAGCATGGACTTGAGGATATGGGGAGGGGGAAGGGTAAGCTGGGACAAAGTGGGAAAGTGGCATGGACATATGTACACTACCAAATGTAAAATAGATAGCTAGTGGGAAGTAGCCACATAGCACAGGGAGATCAGCTAGGTGGTTTGTGACCACCTAGATGGGTGGGATAGGGAGGGTGGGAGGGAGGGAGACGCAAGAGGGAAGAGATATGGGAACATATGTATATGTATAACTGATTCACTTTGTTATAAAGCAGAAACTAACACACCATTGTAAAGCAATTATAGTCCAATAAAGATGTTAAAAAAAAATACCTACCAGATACACAGAAATACAAATAGCAATTTAGACAAAATGAGGTGACAGAGGAATATGTTACACAAGAAGGAACAAGATAAAACCCTAGAAGAAGAGCTAAGTAGCGTGGAGAGAGGCAGTCTACCTGAGAAAGTGTTCAGAGTAATGATCGTAAAGATGATCAAAGAACTTGGGATGAGCATGAAGGCACAGAGTGAGAAACTAGAAGTTTTTAACAAAGAATTAGAAAATATAAAGAACAACCAAACATAATTGAAGAGTACAGTGAAAAATACACTAGAAGGAAACAATAGTAGACAAAATGAGGTAGAAGAATGGACCAGTGAGCTGGAAGACAGACTAGCAGAAATCACTGCTGTTGAACAGAAAAAAGAAAAAAGCATGAAAAGAAATGAGAACACTTTAAGAGACCTCAGGAACAATATCAAGTGCACTAATATTCACATTATAGGGGTCCCACAAAGAGAAGAGAGAGAGAAAAGGCCTGAGAAAATATATGAAGAGATGATAGTTGGAAAATTCCCTAACCTGGGGAAAGAAACAGTCATCCAAGTCCAGGAAGCACAGAGAGTCCCATACAGGATTAACCTGCAGAGGAACACTGGGACACATTATATTCAAAATGAAAAAACTTAAAGAGAGAATATTAAAAGCAACAAGGAAAAAACCAACAAATAACATACAAAGGAACTCCCATAAGGCTATTACCTGATTTTTCAGCAGAAACTCTGCAGGCCAGAAAGGAGTGGCATGATATTCTTAAAGTGATGAAAGAAAAAAACCTACAACCAAGAATATTCTACAGAGCAAGGCTCTTGTTCAGATTTGATGGAGAAATCAAAAGCTTTACAGACAAGCAAAAGCTAAAAGAATCCAGCACCACCAAACCAGCTTTACAACAAATGCTAAAGGAACTTCTCCAGGTGGAAAAGAAAAGGCCACAAATAGAAAAAGAAAATTACAAAATTGAAAAGCTCACTGGTAAATGCAAACATACAATAAAGGTACGAAATCATCCACACCCAAAGCTAGTAGGGAAGTTAAAAGACAAAAGTAGTAAAATCATATGTATACACAATAAGCAGTTAAGGGATACACAAAACAATTAGATGTAAAATATAATATAAAAACAGTAATTGTGAGGGGAGAAGAGTATCAATGCAGGATATCTAAAATTCATTTGAAATTAAGAGATCAGCAACTTAAAACAAACATATATGTATATATGCTTATAAAACAAGCATACATACACACACACACACACATACATACTGCTATACAAAAACCTCATGAAAACTGCAAAACAAAAATCTATAATAGATACACACACAAATAAGAAGGAATCCAGACATAACACTAAAGATAGTCATCAAATCACAAGAGAGCAAAAGAAGAAAGGTAGAAAAAACACCTACAAAAACAAATCCAAAACAATTAACCAAATGGCAGTAAGAATATACATATCAATAATTACCTTAAATGTAAACAGACTAAATGCTCCAACCAAAAGACATAGACTGGCTGAATGGACACAAAAACAAGACTCGTATATATGCTGCCTACAAGGGCCACTTCAGATGTACAGACACATACAGATTGAAAGTGAGAGGAAGGAAAAAGGTATTCCATGCAAACGGAAATCAAAAGAAAGCTGGAGTAGCAATACTTAGATCAGAAAAAATAGACTTTAAAATAAAGACTGTCACAAGAGACAAAGAAAGACACTACATAATGATCAAAGTTTCAATCCAAGAAGATATAACAATGTAAATATATATGCACCTAACATAGGGGCATCACAATATATAAGGCAAATGTTACCAGACATAAAAGGAGAGATTGACATTAACACAATAACTGTGGGGGACTTTAACCCCCCACTTACACCAATGGACAGATCATCCAGATAGAAAATGAATAAGGAAACACAGACCTTAAATGACACATTAGGTCAGATGGGCTTAATTGATATTTACAGAGCATACCATCCAAAAGCAGCAGAATATACATTCTTTTTAAGTGCACACGGAACATTCTACAGGACAGATCACATGCTGGGCCACAAAGCAAGCCTTGGTAAATTTAAAGAAAACTGAAATCATATCAAGCGTCTTTTCTGACCACAGCACAAGAAAAAACACAAACATGTGGAGGCTAAACAATATGCTACTAAACAACAAATAATTAACTGAAGAAATCAAAGATGAGATCAAAAATATGTAGAGGCAAATGAAAATAAAAACATGATGATCCAAATCCTGTGGGACGCAGCAAAAGCAGTTCTAAGAGAGAAGTTTATAGTAATACAAACTTACCTCAGGAAACAAGAAAAATATCAAACAACCTAGCCTGATGCCTAAAGCAACTAGAGAAAGAAGAACAAACAAAACCCAAAGTTAGTAGAAGGAAAGAAATCATAATGATTATAGCATAAATATATGAAATAGAGACCAAAAAAATAGAAAAGATCAATGAAACTAAAAGGTGGTTCTTTGAAAAGATAAACAAAATTGAAAAATCTTTAGCCAGACTCATCAAGAAAAAAAGGGACAGAGCCCAAATCAATAAAATCAGAAATGAAAAAGAAGTTATAGCTGACACCACAGTAATACGAAGGATCATAAGAGACTACTACAAGCAAATATAGGCCAGTAAAATGGATAATCTAGAAGAAATGGATGAATTTTGAGAAAGGTACAATCTCCCAAGACTGAACCAGGAAGAAATAGAAAATATGAACAGGCCAATAACCGGTACTGAATTTGAATCAGTAATTTTAAAACTCCCAATAAACAAAAGTCCAGGACCAGGTGGCTTCACAGGTGAATTGTACCAAACATTTAGAGAAGAATTAACACCTTTCCTTCTGAGACTATTCTAAAAAACTTCAGAGGAAGGAATACTTCTGATTCATTCTATGAGGCCACCATCACCCTGATACCAAAACTAGACAAAGAAATCACAAAAAAAGAAAGTTACAAGCCAGTATCATTGATAACTATAGATGCAAAAATCCTCAACAAAATACTAGCAAACCGAATGAAGCAATACATTAAAAGGATCAGATACCATGATCAAGTATTTATCCCAGGGATGCAAGGATTTTTCAAAATCCACAAATTAATGTGATATACCATATTAACAAATTGAAGAATAAAAACCACATGATCATCTCAATAGATGCAGAAAAGGCTTTTAATAAAATTCAACATCCATTTATGATAAAAACTCTTCAGAAACTGCGTAAAGAGGGAACATAACTAAACATAATAAAGGCCATATATGACAAATGCATAGCTAACATCAGACTCAACAGTGAAAAGCTGAAAGTCTTTCCTCTAAGATCAGGAATAAGAGAAGGATGCCCACTTTCACCACTTTTATTCAACACAGTTTTGGAACTCCTAGCTACAACAATCAGAGAAATAAAAGAAATAAAAGGCACCCAAATTGGAAGAGAAGAGGTAAAACTGTCCCTGTTTGTAAATGACATGACACTACATAGAAAACCCTAAAGATGCCACCGGAAAATTACTAGAGCTCATCAATAAATTCTGTAAAGTTGCTGGATACAAAATTAATATACAGAAATCTGTTGCATTTCTATACATTAACAATGAAAGATCAGAACGAGAAATTAAGAAAACAATCCTATTACCATTGCATCAAAAAGAATAACATACCTAGGAATAAACCTACCTAAGGAGGCAAAAACCTTTACTCCGAAAACTATAAGATGCTGATGAAAGAAATCAAAGATGACACAAACAGATAGAGAGATATACCATGTTCTTGTATTGGAAGAATCAATATTGTGAAAATGACTATACTACCCAAGGCAATCTACAGGTTCAATGCAATCCCTATCAAATTACCAATGGCATTTTTTACAGAACTAGAACAAAAATATTTTTTAATTTGTATGGAAACACAAAAGACCCCGAATAGCCAAAACAATCTTGAGAAAGAATGAAGCTGGAGAATCATGCTGACTGCAGACTATACTACAAAGCTATGGAAATCAAAACAGTATGGTAGTGGCACAAAAACAGACATAGATCAATGGAACAGGAGAGAAAGCCCAGAAATAAAACCATACACTTATGTTCAATTAATCTGTGATAAAGGAGGGAAGAATATACAATGGAGAAAAGATAGTCTCTTCAATAAATGGTGCTGGGAAAACTGGAGAGCTACATGTAAACAAATGAAGTTTGAACATTCTCTACACCATATACAAAAATAAACTCAAAATGGATTAAAGACCTAAACATGAGACTGAATACTATAAAACTCCTAAAGGAAAACATAGGCAGAACACTCTCTGACATAAATCGCAGCAATATTTTTTTGGATCCATCTCCTAGAGTAACAGTAATTAAAAACAAAAATAAACAAATGGGACCTAATTAAACTTAAAAGTTTTTTGCACAGCAAAGGAAATTATAAACAAATCAAAAAGACAACCTATGGAGTGGGAGAAAATATTTGCAAATGATGTGATTGACAAGGGCTTAATTCCCAAAATATACAAACAGCTCATACAACTCAATATCAAAAAACAAACAACCCAATCAAAAAATGGGCAGAAGGCCTAAATAGACATTCCTCCAAAGAAGACCTACAGATGGCCAACAGAAAGACCTACAGTGCCAAAGACCTACCGATGGCACATGAAAAGATGCTCAACATTGTTAAGTGTCAGAGAAATGAAAATCAAAATTACAATGAGGTATTACCACACACCAATCAGAATGGCCGTCATCAAAAAGTCTACAAATAATAAATGCTGGAGAGGGTGTGCAGAAAAAGGAACACTCCTACACTCTTGATGGGAATGTAAGCTGGTGCAGCCACTATGGAAAACAGTATGGAAGTTCCTTAAAAAAACTAAAAATAGAGTTACCATATGATTCAGCAATCCCATTCCTGGGCATATATTCTGAAAAGATGAAAACTATAATTCAAAAAGATACATGCACCCCAATGTTCATAGAAGCACAATTCACAGTAGTCAAGACATGAAAGTAACCCAAGTGTCCATCAACAGATGAATGGATAAAGATGTGGTATAAATACACAATGGAATATTACTCAGCCGTAAAAAATAATGAAATAATGCCATTTGCAATAATGTGGATGGACCTAAAGAGTATCATATTAAGTGAAATAAGTCAAACAGAGATAGACAAATATCATATGGTATCACTTATATGTGGAATCTTAAAAAATGATATAAATGAACTTATTTACAAAACAGAAATAGACTCACAGACACAGAAAACAAACTTATGGCTACTAAAGGAATTAGTGGGGAGGGGCAAGGGGGAGAGAGATAAATTAGAAGTTTGGGATTAACATATACACACTACTATACATAAAATAGATACACAAGAAGGACCTACTGTATAGCCCAGGTAACTATATTCAATATCTTATAATAACCTGTAATGGAAAAGAATCTGAAAAAAACATACATATATATGTATAACTGTATCGCTTTGTACACTTGAAACTTAATACAACATTGTAAATTAACTATACTTCAATTTAAAAAAACAGAATAAAGGATAAAAAATCATATGACTATTTCATTACAGACAATAATAACAGTATAAAGAAGAAAATCTATATACACATTCATCATAGAAATCCCTAGAAGTTAGTAAGAGAAGGAAACTTCAATTAACTGATTTAAGTTTCTACAAGAACCTACAACAACATTACACTTATTACTGAATAAGAAACAAGACAAGAATGATTTTAATTATCATTTCTAGATGACATTGCACTGGCATTCCTAGCCTATGCAATATTACAAGATAAATTAATGACAGAATGAATGAACCAAGAAATGCCAAACAATTAAATAAATGGTAGGAGCATTTGAATGGAACAAATAAAACCATTATTTGTAGTTGTCATAACTGCCTATATAGAAAATCTAAAAGAATCTACAGATACAGTACCAGAATTAATAAGTAAATTTTGTTTTCTCACAATATACAAATTCAATACAAAAATCAACTGTATGTATACACCACTACAAAATTATAAAATGGAAAACTGAAAATCATATATAATAGCTTAAATATATAAAATACATATGAATCATTCTACCAAAAACATATGCCAGACCGCTACACTGAAAAACTTAATTCTGCCCCAGATTGCCCCATATATTTTATGTGATACCAATTAAAATCCCAATAGGTTTAGCCTGTAGAAATTGACAAGCTAATTCAAAAGTATTTTATGAAAAACAAAGGGTCACTAATAGCCAAGGCAATCTTGAAGAACAAAGTTGGAAACCCACACTTAGCTATCAAGATTAATTACAAAATACAGAAACTAAGACACTGTATAAGGATGTACTATAATATGTGCAAGGATAGACAAATAGAAAAATGAATTAGAATAGAGCTCAGAAAGAGTTCCACACATATATGGTCACTGGATTTGTGACAAATATGACACTGCAGTAAAGAAAGAATGTCAGTTTTACAAAAGATCCTAGGTCTTGACCTCTACTTTGTACCACATAGAAAAATTATTTCCACATAAATTGTGGACTTAAAATTGAAAGGAAAAACAATACAGCAATCTAGAAGATACCACAGAAAAATATCTTCATACCTCTGGGGTAGTCAAATAAATCTAAATTAGGACAACAAAATAGACTAACTATACAGAAAAAGATAAATTTGACTTTATTAAAATTAGAAACTTCTGTTTATCAAAAGATATCATTAAGAGAATGAAAGGCAAGTTACTTAGGGGGAAATAGATAAATTTTATATATTTGGTATATATAATACATATATATAGAAAACTCATATCCAAAACATATAAAGAAGTCCTAGAATTCAGTAAGAGAAGTAATAAACAACCCAATATAAATATGGGCAATAAATTCAACAGGTATTTTCCAAAACGAGAAATCCATTTGACCAAGGAAACATGAAAAAAAACAAACAAAAACTCATGTTCTTTATACAACTGTTCTATGAGATACCACTACACACCAAACAGAAAGGTTAACATTTGAAATTTAACAATAGGAAAATAATAGTATGTTTTTGCCATATGTGAAGCAAATATAACTCCCATATTCTGCCAGTAGGAGTAGAAATTTTGGAAAACTATTTATCAGCATCTACTTAGGCTGAGCCTACATATAAACTACAACTCAGCAATTCCACTCCTGGGTTTATATCCAAGAGAAAGGCATATCTGTGAGCACCAAAGGACATACACAGGAATATTCACAGCAGCTTTAGTCATAATAACCCAAAGGTCCATCACCTTTAGAATTATAATATAATTTGTGACATTTTCATGTTATGAGAATGAACATATACTGATACACTTAGCAATATAAGTCAATCTTATAACAAAACACAAATTCCAGTCACAGAAATTCCATCCATAGAAAGTTCTAAAACAGGCAAACTAATCAACAGTGATTAGGAGAGCAGTGACTGAGGAAACAGGAGGGCGTTCGTGTCTTATTTCTTGATATGTGGTAGTTATAAGGTATGTTTATTTTATGAAAATTTGAATGTAAAACACATGATTTACTTTTTTGCATGTACACTATAATTAAATGTTTACTTAAAAATTTAAATAGAAACCTATAAATTACTGATTTTTGACACACAATAAACTGTATATCAAGAAACTACCTGTCCTCACTTCTGCCTATACACATTGGCCAGACACAGTGTAACAAATCTAGAAGCAGTGTTTAATATTTGTTGAGGGTTTCTATGTGCTAGGATAAATGCATCCCATGAATTAGCACAATAAATTCCTCAAACAATGCTATGAATAAATACTACTATCTTAATTTTACAGATGGTCAAACTGTGGTTTAAAGCAACTACATAATTTGCTCAAGGTTACAAAGCCCAAGGTGTGTCAACACAATTCTACTGTCTTTGCTTAATGCTCAATCTCTTGATCCTCACAGACTTGTTCACTATGAGAGCACTTGATCTGGGATAAATAGAGAAGTGAAGTATTGTGAAAGATAAGAGTTCCTAGTCCTGGAAAGAGATTGGGGGTGGGGCAGAGGGGTTCCTTTGCTCCAATTGCATCTAGAGTCCAGGGATTAAAAATGACCATGTTTGGTGTCTCAAATACAGTATCAGAGAAAAATGGACAGGAGACTCAATTTAGGTCCTTCTATTCATTTGCCTCCTGGGTTTTCCACGTGGATGAACATTAGAGGCAAAATTTAGTCCCTCTGAATAATTAAACCATATTTAAGATACACTTCAGTTCTAACACTATGGTTCTTCAATTCTCAGAAATGTCATAAGTGTGAGAGTTGCTAAAACATTTTTCCTAAGCAAGAGAGCAAACAAATACTGCTCTGAGAATGTTGAATTCAATATTTTCTGAAGTTTCCCCCTGTGATGAAGAAATGATGTGCTCTGCATGGCAAAATAGTTTCAGGGATGCACATCTTAGATGCTGTCTCAATCTCAAGATTCAAGGATTTACACATGCTGATTCACAGAGGCCTTTCCTAGAAATTTTGTAAAAGTAGCATAGATTTGGAATATATACATATGGCAATATTATGAAATAAGACTGATGAAAAATGGATTGTCATCTCTTCTTCAATAGAGTAAGTCTTTAATATCACAAGGGATGTTATAATCCCCAAAATATCATCTCATTGCAGGCCAAAATCTAATTTCCTTCCTATTTTCAAATTAGACATTGATGAAATAAAATGAGCAAGAAAATACAAGACAGAATTTAATTTACTTAGAATAAAAGAGAACTAAAATAATCTCAACAATTTTAATCTACAAAAGTTCTCTAACAGTGTGGAAGTAGTTTGCCGAGAAAGAGAATGTCATTTAGAATCAATTTGTATTTGACACCATTCTGGGAACTCTTGCAAAGAAACAAATGTTTTGGGGAAAAAGGCTGGATTGAAGAAGAACATAGATTGAAATGATTAGGATTTAGCACAATCATTTTAAAGGTAGAAAATAAAATGGAAGTGTCCAATCTTGACAAAATATATGAGACTCTATGATTAATTTTTGGCATTTTCAAATTCATACTGTGATAGAACTAAGGTGCTTGATACTTTTTACAATGATAGATAATTTTAAGTTCTTAAAAAGTAGATAATGCTAACACTGTTGCTATTTATTTCACAGAACTGAAAAACCAAACTAAAACAGGTGTGGAATTCACCTTGTTAAGACTAAAGCTGAATTTGTGATATTAAAAGAAGTTGCAGAACGTTTTAGAAAAAAAAAATCAGACGTTGAAATATGTCCCAATGAGAAATAAGGCCACACGTCCAAACGTGTTGTTCAGAAGTAAAAAATGTAATTCTGTGAACACACGGAACGTTTTCCCTGTATTACTGTGCTATTGTGGTATTATAACTAGGTAACATTTTTAGTTTAATGGAAAAAATTAATTTTAAGAAATAAAACAGCTTCTTAGAGTCTTCATAAACCATACCTATCTCATCAGATTGATGAGAAGGTTAAATAAGAAAATTCACATAAAGTACTTAACAGCTTGCAAGCCACACAGTAAGCACTAAATAAACTTTAAGCTCATTATTAAGATATTATTTGATTCATCATAGCAAGGATTTAAGAGTGAACAAGCAAAACATGTGAGCAGTATATGTTTAATTCTTTTAGAATACTAATGCAATTTCATTATGGAAATAATTCATGTTTTATTTGACAGAGTTAAATATCCTAGAGTAAAATTCAGACTCTATGAAGCAATATTTTTAAAGAACAGGTGTTGTAATTATTGAAGGAACACATTTATTGAGAAACTACTATGTGCAGTATTTTTTGCCAGATGCTGCTTTAACAACTCCAACTTCAGAATCTGAAGTCACCACTATTTAGAATGTCACTTAACTGAGAATTTTATTGAGGTCTTCCAAGAAAACATGTTTCTTCAATATTTTTCTAACCACTACCACCATCACCTTTCATGATGGCTGAATTTAGAAAGGAAATTCTCATTTTAAACAGTGCTTTTACAGCAACTTATCAAACAGTGGCCTTTAGTGGTTGTTCTGTGACAGCCACTCTATTAAAATCTTGATGTAAACAAGTGGAGAAGGTGAACTAGAAGTGCAGATATTTGCATGGCATTACTGTCAGGTAAAATTTTTTGACTATAGCATCTGAAATCATTTAAGGAGACAAAATGTTTTGTCAAAACATACTGCTGGGAGTCACTGTGTGTTACTTCTTTTTATGTAATTCAATTTAGTCCTGTTGTTTGCATGAAAGAGAAATTCTAGCTGGGCAGCCATAGTGAGCCAGTAAAAAGTGACAACATGGTGAGCATCAGAGGCAATTAAAATTAAATGCTTTTAGTCTTACATTTTATTTCTTAATAAATGGGTAATTGCATTGTGTGTACCTGGTGACAGATTAAATTAGTAGATATCAGGCATATTTTCTAGCTCTGTCCATCAAATATAAACTTATTTTTAAATTCTACATCAGATGGAGGAAAACTCTAGGCAAGTTTTCTTTCTTAAAATATGTCTGAGAAATGGGGTCACCGTGCCATCAGCTGGAGTTATTTTGACATAGGTAGGGACCTAGTTTAGAAACAACAAATGATGGAATAAGATAAATGAAGAAAAGATTTGTTTAGAGCTGGGTCTTACACAGCTGGTACTGGTGGTAGTGTTAAACACCAGCAGCATAACTGTTATGGTAGGTAAATAATCCTGAATCCTCTTGAGTTTCCAAAGGCAAACTTCTCTGTCTAGCAAAGTATGAAGTTTCAAAAATAGATAACGTTCTTTAAATTACTATGAATGGACAGAAGTGTGAGAATATGAGTAAATCTTGATCATTTGGATCCAACTTATTAAACTAATCATACAAGATTTATCAAATACCTATTACACACCAAGCACTTTACTTGGATCTAAGAATGAATGCAAAATTAGATGTGAGATTCTTGTCCTCAAGCAATGTATAGTCTGATGGGAGAGAAAGGCCTGTAAATGAATAAATGCAACAGGAGATTAAGGTATTATAGAAATAGCATTAAAGTTTGCAGTGGAGGGCTTCCCAGGTGGCGCAGTGGTTAAGAATCTGCCTGCCAAGGCAAGGGACACGAGTTTGTGCCCTGGTCCGGGAAGATCCCACATGCGGTGGAACAACTAAGCCCGTGCATCACAACTACTGAGCCTGCGCTATAGAGCCCATGAGCCACAACTACTGAGCCTGCGTGCTGCAACTACTGAAGCCTGCACGCCTAGAGCCCGTGCTCCACGAGAGAAGCCATTGCAATGAGAAGCCCGCGCGCTGCAATGAACAGTAGCCCCCACTCGCCATAACTTGGGAAAGCCCGCGTGCAGCAACGTAGACCCAACACAGCCAAAAAATAAATTAAATAAAGAAAGAAATAGAAAAAAAAATTTTTTTATGTTTGCAGTGGAGACTCAAAAGTAGCTGTGTCCATCTTAAAGGTCATTGTAGAAGAGATTGTTCAGATTTTAGGACATGCTCCCCATATCACAGCATGGGTGGAGAAGACATGGCTCGAAGAAAGTTCTAAGCAGTAGACATGTGAAACAGTATGGACTGTTGGGGAAAAAAAATAAGTAGCATAGGGAGGTGTGGAGATTTGGAAGCTATGGTATTTAGGGTTGTGAGTTTACTAGAGATAATTTAGGAGATTTTGCAGAGGCCAGATCATGCTAAAGAGTTTGGATTTCAACTCCTACATAATATGGAGTCATCGATGAAAGCAGAGAAAAAAAATCAGATTTGCATGATAGAAACATTAGTTTAGCAATCATGCAGAGTACTAATTAAAGCAGAATATGATCAATAGCAAGAAATCCAGCTGTCATTTATCATAATTAGGAATAAGGCCTAGACTAAGGAAGTAGCAAGTAGGGATAGAGAAGAAGGTAGAAAAGTGACATTTAGAGAAGAGACATTCTGCTGACACAGAACTGACAGCACTGGTGGAAAGTGACATTAAAGAGTTTCATGGGCTTCCCTGGTGGCGCAGTGGTTGAGAGTCCGCCAACCGATGCAGGGGACACGGGCTCGTGCCCCAGTCCGGGAAGATCCCACATGCCACGGAGCGGCTGGGCCCGTGAGCCATGGCCACTGAGCCTGCGCATCCGGAGCCTGTGCTCCGCAACGGGAGAGGCCACAACAGTGAGAGGCCCGCGTACCGCAAAAAAAAAAAGTTTCATTGTTGGTAGCTGCTAGGTTTGGGGCTTGAGTGATCAAGTGGGTGGTGACATTCTTTACTAAAATTGTATGAATAATAACAACAACAACTAGCACTGAGAGCTTAGACATTCATGATCTCATTTGGTTTTTATAATATCTAAATAAAGTAGGCACAATTACTATTTGTCTTAGTGTAAAAAAACATGAGGCTTAGATTAGTTTACTAACATGCCCAAAGTCTCTAAGGTAGTATGTGATAGAAACTACATTCAAACCCAGAAATGCTTGACTCAGAAGTAAGTTATTTTAGGTATTATTTTATATCTAAGAAAATGAGCGGAGTTACTTTTGACACACTAAGTTTGAGATGCCTGTTGAGGTATTTTGCAGGCAGGTGGATAGAAAGGTCTGGAATTCTCAGCATGTGACTGCTGGTTGAAGGTACAGAGTGTATACAGAAAACACAGAGAAGAGAATTGCAGGCAGAAATCAATTATTTTATATTTAAAAGGCAGGCAGAAGATGATGAGCCCCTACAGGTGTCTGAGAGATTAAAAGAAGGAGAAAAAAGGAGAATCCTGGTGGTCAGTTCTACACTATACTGTGCTGATGTCCATCTCCATGTTTGCAAATCCTACCAGTTGTTTAAGACGTAAGAAAAATGTTACTTCCTCCAAGAGGTCTTCTCTGGTATTCTTATTCAAAGTTAATCTTTTTCCTCAACTCTTTATACTAATTTTCATAATTTTCACCACTTTCTGTCCTTGTACTATGCAGATATGCACATTATTTCTATCCACCTATAGTTTTATTCAAGGTGAAGTCAATCTTTTTCAGCTTGTATCTCCCCATAATATACTTAGGTGGTCAATGGTAATTAGTTGGGTGTATGGATTAATGGATACTCTTGTTGAAATGTTAATGAAACTTTGGGCATCAAGGAATCTATTGGAAAAACAAAATAAAAGCCAGCCAACATGATGTTAATCCCAAACAATACAACACAAATGCATATGCAACAAATCACTAAAAAATTCCTATCACTGCATTTCACACATGATATTATTGGATTGGAAAAGTTCTACAGGAAAAAGTTAAGTTATCCAAGTGCAGGAATAGTGCAAATATAACAGCAGATTCAAAAAATTAGTCAACCAAAGACAGAGGGGAGATACATGAAGTCTTTAATGACTGATGTAGTGAGTTGAAGCATTAAAAGGTAGTTGATAACTTACAATTTTGAAAAATCTTATATTTCTTAGTTTAATTTAAAAATCTTAGTTTAAATTTCAGTTTTGTCATTTGCCAATTGTGTGATCTTGGTCAAGTTATTTAATATTCTTTAAAATTAGGAAAATAAGTTGTAATTTATAAAGATGTGTTAAGGCTTAAGTTTCAGTATATGTCAAACACTTAGCATAATGGGGTTTATTCAGTAAAGCCAGTAGTGCTGCTGTTGCTGCTGCTGCTGTTGTTGTTGCTAATAAGTGTTCAGGGAGAAACAATTAGAAATCAAAGTATTTTCTACTTTACCCAGCAGATGATAGACTACTGCAATCCATTATAACTAAGATGTGGGGTTAAACACAGGAAATAGGAAGATTTTAGAAAAGATTTGACAGACAGCATAATCCAGAGACGAAGTAAGTGTCCACCTAGAGAGGATGTCATGCCCTCCCTGGAATACTGGACATTTCCAATTAATACCAACTTAACCCTGGAACACTGGACTAGTAGGCCATGTGGCTCGTTCTTTCTTTTTTTTTTTTCAATTTATTTTTGGCTGCACTGGGTCTTCATTGCTGAGCGCCAGCTTTCTCTAGCTGTGGCGAGTGGTGGCTACTCTTCCTTGCAGTGCGCAGGCTTCTCATTGCGGTGGCTTCTCTTGTTGCGGAGCATGGGCTCTAGGTGCATGGGCTTCAGTACTTGCAGCACTCAGGCTCGGTAGCTGTGGCTCGCGGGCTCTAGAGCGCACGCTCAGTAGTTGTGGTTCACAGGCTTAGTTGCTCCGCGGCATGTGGGATCTTCCCGGATCAGGGCTTGAACCCGTGTCCCCTGCATTGGCAGGTGGATTCTTAACCACTGTGCCACCAGGGAAGTCCAGGCCCACTCTTTCTAATAAATATTTTTTAAGTAAATGCTATGCTATTTGACTGTTTGTATTTCTAAAATATGAATGTAAATAAATAATTGTGTGAAAAAATAAAGAATAAATTCTTCTGTACAGAAGAATTCCAAGTAATTTGTATAGACACTCTGTCCTTAGCAGGTGGTACATGATCTCCCCACTCCGTAAGTGCAGACTGTACAGAGTAACTTCTTTCCAAAGAGAAGTGTGAGAAGGGAGGGGAAATAAGGGTAACTTTACAGTGGAGAAACCTGACAAACACTACCTCAGTTAGGTGACCAAGGTTAACATCAATGCTGGTAAGTCACATGTACCCTTAATATATGTGAGGAAAATGATACTTTATCTCTGTGGTCTTCTCTCCCAAAATTCAAAGACCCAGTCTAATCATGATAAAAACATCAGAAAAATCCCAAATGAGGGACATTCTACAAAATATCTGACCAATAATCCTCAAAACTGTCAGGGTCATTAAAAACAAGGAATGTCTGAGAGACTACCACAACTAAGTGGATCTTACAGAGACATGACAACTAAATGTAATGTGGTGTCCTAAATGGGATCTTGAAACAGAAAAAGGGCATTAGGGGTAAACTGAGGAAATATGAATGAAGTGTGGACTTTTCACATAATACTGCATCAATATTGGCTCATTATTGTGACAAATGTACCATACTAACGTAAGATATCAATAATAGGGAAAATGCAGTGTGGGGCATATGGGAACTCTCTGTACTCTTTCATAATAATTCTGTATATATTAAATTGTTCTAAAATAAAATTTTATTTTAAAAATCAAGGATCTCTGTATAAAGTCTGGACTTTGGTTAATAATAATGTATCAATATTGGTTTATTAATTCTAACAAATATACCATACTAATATAAGATGTTGATAATACGGGAAACAGGGTGTAGGGTACATGGGAACTTTCTGTATCATCTTTGCAACTTTTCTGTAAAGCTAAAACTATCTTAACATAAAATCGTATTTTTAAAAATATGAATGTAGGGGCTTCCCTGGTGGCGCAATGGTTGAGAGTCCGCCTGCCGATTCAGGGGACACGGGTTCGTGCCCTAGTCCGGGAAGATCCCACATGCCGCAGAGCGGCTGGGCCCGTGAGCCATGGCCTCTGAGCCTGCGCGTCCGGAGCCTGTGCTCCACAACAGGAGAGGCCACAACAGTAAGAGGCCCGCGTACCGCAAAAAAAAAAAAAAAAAAGAATGTAATAAAAGCATTTTAACTAAAATGTTTCTTCATTTTTCTCAATTGTTATTTCAAAGTGTATATTCTACTTAGATATTTCAGATTTTATGGACTTACATCTCTACAATTTTTGGACAGGTGGAGAAAATCTCAAAAACGATCTGTGATTCACATGCATATTCAATGAAATATTTTTATTACTTGTATAAATCTGTAAAACAGTATAGTTAATTCAAGTAGATCACCACAGCTGATTAGAAATAGAAACATCAGACATAAAAAAGATAGTATTTCTATATAATCATAGACAGGTCATTTTCTCTTTCACAAATTCTAGGTTCAACAAGACTGTCTATGTCACATATCGTAACATCGAGATGGGTGAGGGAGGATTTCTGTTTAGGATGCCAGAAACTGCAGTAATACCAAAGAATTCACTTATCTTTTTTTCCCTCTTCTTCCACTTGCATGTTTATTACTGTACTTTGTAAATGGTTTAGCCTTGACATGAGAATCCAGAGGTGGTTTTTTTATTTTTTATGGTATCTCGTTTTAAGCATAGGACGTGAAGCACGCATGTCTGCTTTAGACAAGAATTTCATACCTCCACATCACAAGCTGCCAATATAACCTTGGCGTTGAAATTTGTCAGACTACAGTCTTTGTGTGTTCCATATGGCAGAGAAGTACTTAGCGTCTAAAAGAATGTGAATAAAAAGCAAAAACAGCACTAAAGAAAAAAGTATTCATATAACAACTATAGATAACAATGTCAGTTAGTGCGATTTGAAAAAAAATCATTTTCAATGAAATACTGCTTTATTGAGTGTACCAAATGTCCACAAAATTAAATCTTCTGAGTAGATCTTGTTTTCAATAGCCATTACTACTTATATGGTAACCTGACAAAATGATTATAGTGTTCCTAACTACACACTGCCCCCACCCCACACACAAAAAAACCCATTATGTATGGCATCTTTCTTAGTTCAAGAACTGATTCCCAAGGAAAAGTACCAGGCAAAGACAGATGATGGATGGATGGATGGATAGATGGATAGATGGATAGATGGATGGATGGATGGGTAGATAGATTATATATGTAGATATTACATACATAACACAAACACCTGAATATAGAAATACTGTATTCTGCATACATGTGTAGCTTGCTTTCAGAATATCTATATCCTCCTTCATCAGAAGCCCATTTGGGGTCTCTCTGGTTTCAGGGACACACATGTGATCTAACTTAAGCCAAGCAGAGCATTTTATCTCTGTGACCACAGTAATTGATTCAGGGGCAGACAGCAACTTAAACTGGCTCATTCAGGAGGATGCTCAGGACTTTTGCAAGAAATACTGAGACCAAGACACACTTTTCCTTGCTGAATGTGAATAAGGAAGCATTTTCCTCTGACGCTGCTGGCATCCATCTTGGGAAAACAGAGTCTTGAGACTGAAGGAAACTGAGCTCTTAGTGACATCATTGAACCAGTAATTCAAGCCTTGCCTGAAGCAAGTGCTAACTCTAGTCTTTTTAATTATGTGAGCCAGTAAATTATTTTTATTGTTTCCACCAGTTTAGGTTAGGGTGATATTTGTAACTAAAGGCATCTTAAATAATACACCATTCTTGAATTAAGAAAAAAAAGTGGGGTTAGTTTAGGTCAACTCTCAGGAACACAGACTCTGTAGCCCAACTTCCAGGCTTCAAATCTCTGGTCTGTCACATACTAGTTGTCTGAATTGGGTTTAGTTTACTTTACCTTTAGGAATCAATTTCCTCATCTGAATAAAGGAGGTAGTAAGAACGCTAGTTTATAAGGTGATAATGAGGTTTAAAAGAGCCAATGCATGTAGAATATAGTTCCTGACACAAAGTACGTGCTCAGTAAGAGTTTGCTATTATTATTAAATACTAAGCTAATGCTATTTGACAAAAATAAAACAAGTTTATTACATATTCTGTAAAGCCTAAATTTACAGATGGTCTGATGTAGTTGTAGGAAATGACTGGCATTAGAAAATAATAGACATGCTTTAATTTCACTCCCTAGAAAATCATGTAAGTAAAAACAACATAAACCAAACTCTCCTGAGATCTAACCTATTTCTACTCTTCAACTTCATAAAACAATGCACTAATTCTTTCAAAGTACATGATTATATTTTAGAAATTTGTTTATTAGTCAACTGCCTGAATATACTAATTTTTAGCAACTTGAATTAAATTAATTAGCTGTTCCAAGGCATTTTAAGTCACATTGGTATTCAAATTCATTTATATGACAGAAAGAATACCTGGTGATCATGATGTTGTTTCCAGAACAACATAAAATAAAAAACATATTAAATTAAATAAGTCATAATTTTAAAACTATTTAAAATAATCTACAACATAAACAAGCAATACCAGGCATCAAACATTTAAGAAAACTAGCAAGAGAAAACTAAAATTGATAAAATTCTAAGCACTAAGTTAACTACTTTCTAGAAACTGGGGAAAAAAGTGTCTTTATTTTATTTTAGTGACAAGACCCAGTTGGCTCTGCTTAAAACGCACCAGGAGCATAGTTTAACAAAAATAGCAGAGACAAAACTGTACACTTAATACAGTTCTTTACACACAGAGGGCACATAATAAATGTTTTTGATTGGATAACTGGGAGAATCTGCTTTAACATTTATTCTTCACCAAATCACTGCAGCTTACAAAGTACCCACAGAGATGTTACACTTTCAAATATTACACATGGCCCACGGAGTACAATTGTACTAGTGCCCTTTCATAGTATCTTCTATTATGATCTCCTATCAATGACGAGTGAAATGTTAAAGTGAAGTATGCAAGCGGTGATTAGTGATCTAGCCTTTCATTTTTTGAAGATTTGGGATTGATTTGACTACTTGTACCAATCCAAAAGGGGGATTAGCTATTACAGACTGAAAGAAATCAGTGTACAATATCCTAGAGCATTTTCAACATGTCTTCTGAATAGGAACAAATCCACATCATTGTATTTGTAGAAGATAATACTTTTCTGATGTGTTACATTTAGGATCTCTTACATCCTGTGCTTAATACTATAATAAAAGAAAATCTGTGAGCAATGAACAAGTTTGGTATCTTCAATGTGTTTGTTTCTGACAGATGATGCTCAGCCTCATGATAACTGGTGAGGCATTAGTGTAAAACTGAAATTAAGTTCCCAGTAAATTTTACAGAAGATTATAGATTTAAATTTTTGCTTTTGCTGTTCTACACTATCATAAGAACCTTTTGCTTTTGTTGTTTCATACTATCATAGGAAACTGTGAAATCAGGTCTATACTGATCAGAAGATAATTGTTATTTTATCAACATCAATAATGATCAGAGTGCAAATTTAATGTATAAATTCCAAATAAAGTTGTTTAGCAACACATCTCAGCACAAATAATTGATAAACGTCTCAATAGCAGATAGAGAGGTATGAAGATATGGGAAAGCAAAACATCTATGGTTGAATTTGGAATCACTATTGTCATAAATTAACTGAAAATCTTAAATGTAAATTACAATGGTTAGCAAAATAGTGTGGAAAACTATTCATTCTTAAGGATTCCTACACAGGCACTTAGCTACTAAATTTAAGACTAAAATATTTATTTTATTGCAGATTGATCTCATAATCAACAAAGTCAGCAACAGGACAAATGTGTGCTTAATAATTACACTCATTAATTACATTTTGAAAGCACACAATGTCAAATGGCATCAAATGTTGCCGAGATCCAGCTGGATGTAGATTTCATTTGCTCTTTTTTTCCATCAATGAACATGGAAGCATCTAGTTATAGGCTGAAAACTGTGTTAATTTACAACTACTGACAATAGCAGTGGTGGATAAAAAAAACTGTGTGTGCTTGAGTTACTCACTTAATCTTTACTATACAACATGTAATATTATGCATGTGTTACCTCTTAGGAATTTAAAATACAGTGCTTAAAGGCGCTTATAAAAATTATTTAAATAGTTTAATATAACTGAAGAATTTAGAACAGTGGATCTCAGGCCCAGAAGCATATTAGACATCACGCCTTAAAAAATATTGAATTTGAATTTGAATTAAAAAAATGTGCTTTCAAGTCATTCCCTCATACCCAGGCTCCAGTTTTCCAAGGCTCTACACTTTATTTTTACTTCATATCTGCACCTCCCCTCAACTTCTAAAGTCCTTTCATTCTGGGCCTTCTGGAACTTATGGTCTAGCATCAATAAAACAATTTCTTCTACTAAGCTCTTATAGCACCATTTTGTGAGTTAGAAAATGGAGATTCTCCTTAAGACACTTTACTTCCACTTGATGAAAAATTGCCAGACTAAATAAATATAAAGCTGTGAAGTCCTTGCTGTGTATGAAACCTCCTTAGATGTGGCACTTCTATGCAGTGCAGAGCCCTTCCCTTTTCTATTTTCACAGAAGCCTGGCTCTGCAGAGGACTCTATTTCATATCTAGCCCTTTCATGTTTTCTCCCAACCACTCTCCTGCCTTCCAGCCTGAAGGTGTGGCAAGTGCTTTCCGTGTTCTTCACTGCTGCTTTCAGACCAATCTCTTCTCCCTAAAAAATCCCAAATTTTGAATCCCTTGTCAGACTATACCACATACCACCTGTCATTGTTGCTTTGTGTCACTCAACATTCCTGGCATATTTTCTCTGGTAATTCTTCGCTGGTACTCTACCACATTATTCCTGTCAAAATTTCAGTTATCATACAGACTGATCTTTCCAAAACTCAGGATTCTGAGTCCCATGACATCTTCTCCTCCAGTGGTCTTGTCATTTACCTTTCCTCATTTCCCAGAATAAATCCCAGACCGTCTCATTACAATGACTGCAACTTTCCCACTGTCTCTTATCCCCTAAGATCATCACATCCCTACTCTCCAGTTTAAATCTATGGTATCTTCATAATTACCCTCTTACATACACACTCAACTCCCTGCTCCTCTCTAGTGTCATTGTACAACCACGTCATAACTTCAGCCCTGGTTAAATAATACTACCTCCTTACTCTGCACCTGTACTTATACAGCCAAGTGTAGTTGAAAGAAAATAGACAGTCATGCTACATAGTCTTACTTTAATTTTATGACCAGTAACATCAACTGTGCCATTAAGGCTACCAGCAATCATAACACATTTTCCTAAACAATTTATTGTTCCACTCCTTTCCCCTTCCTCCTTAAACCTTTAATAACCTCCCCCCTTCCTCAATTTTAGTTTCTTAGTTCTCTAAGAAGATATAAGTAACAGAGAAGAACCATCCAAGTTTCCACCACTGAATGACTCAACCCACTTTTATCCGTGCCCATATATTCTGCCTATTCTCATAACCAAGGTCAAGCCCATGATTTTATACTAGACAGTATCTCCTATGCCTATTCAAGGACATGCTCTAATAATTTTCTCATCCCTCTCCTATATTATCAATTATTCCTTCACTATTGGACCTTTCTCAGCAAAACACAAATTGGTTATAATTTGGATATAGACTGGAGATTATATAATAGTATTGTATCAGTATTAACTTCCCATATTTTAGTTATTATACTGTGGATAGGTAAAAGAATGATCTGGTTCTTAGAAAATCCACAATGAAGTATTCAGAAAGGAGGGCATGGTAGCTCCAAATAGCATTCAATTGGCTCAGAAAAAAGCAGATAAAGAGAGGAAAGGAAGGAAGGAAGGGAGGGAGGGAGGCAAGGAGAAAGAAGGAGAGAGTGAAACAGAGAGTAAGTGGAGGAAAAGTAAAAAAAAAATCAGTGAATAAATAAAGGATATAGTGAATTCCTTGAATCATTCTTGCAGCTTGCAATTTTTCTGTAGTTTGAAATTACATAAAAGTTATAATATAAAAACCTTCCAAAATAAAAAAAAATTCAAATAGGTCAACAGATGATTTGTATTGCTTCATAAGATTTGGCTAAAATTCTGCATAAAATATAACAGATTACGGCATGTTACACAATTGGTTAATACATACTTCAAACTCTTCAGCAGATATCATAAGTGTTTCTGAGAAGTGTGTGGTAGCCAGATCACCAAGTGGTAGCTTGGCTTTATATATATATGTGTCTGCGTGCGTGTATATGTGTGTGTAGACAGATAGATATATAAAGTTATCTAAAAATTCCTACCAATTGGGCTTCCCTGGTGGCACAGTGGTTGAGAGTCCGCCTGCTGATGCGGGGGACACTGTTCATGCCCCGGTCCAGGAAGATCCCACATGCCGTGGAGCTGCTGGGCCCGTGAGCCATGGCCGCTGAGCCTGCGCGTCAGGAGCCTGTGCTCCGCAATGGGAGAGGCCACAGCAGTGAGAGGCCCGCGAACCACAAAAAAGAAAAAAAAAAAAAAAATTCCTACCAATCTTCTTTTACCACTAGAATAAGAATATATATTTTATGATAATGTTCACTTTATTTAAATTATAACACAATAGAGGCTGCATTATGGTAGTAAGAACCTTTCAATAGCAAAAGTCAAGAAGCATATAAGATGCAAATAAGCTTCTTTATGTTGCAGGTATTCTGGAATTTATTTTGGTCAAAAAGCGGTCCAAGAAATGGCCATTTGACATATCTAAACCAAGCAAACAGAATTGTTTAAAGTATGAGGATTTCAGTAGGTGAGTTATTAGGGACTCTCTAAAATATGTTAAAAAGCAGAGTATAAATGCCCTGAAGTTCCAAGATTTTTAAATAAAATATACTTGCATTCTGTGAGTGTGTTTAGGGGGTCCATAAACATATGCATTTCTTAAGATAATAAATAACAATAATTTCAGGACCACCAAGTATTAGAAATCTGTAAGTTTGTAGAGGTTGCAACTGCAGTTGGCAGCTCTATGTAAAGCTGGTTACAAAAGCCTTGTTTATGCCTTATATTTTATTTCATTCAAGCTGGAATTTATGGTAAGGTCTTTGCAGTAGTGCATTTTCCACAATACTGACAATGAGGAAGGTTAGGGATGACAAGCAAGTGGTAGGTGTGCCCCACTTACCCCTTGCTCACCAATGAAAGCTAGGGCTCAGAATTCATTGCACTCCCTGGACCCCACTTCACAATCCTTCTCAGCACAAGACCCTAGGCAGCCACTCAGCATGAGCTGAAAGCCGTTTACCATCCTCACAGCGTGTGGAAATCTGCTGTGATGAAAAATTATTTAGAAAGCTTAGTCGAACTATATTGACACAATTAAGGTAATCCTTTGTCAGTTTTCTAGGCCCAAATTCAGAGGAGATAAGCACTTCTCTGTAGGATTTGTCATTGTAAAACAGTAACTACTAGTATTCCAGAGGAGGCATACTCAGAACAGGTTCAGGAATAGAAAAGACTTCAGATCTCATCAAACTCAACTCCCTTATTTTCCAAATAAGGAAAACTGAAGACGACAGACATGAAAATGACTTATACAATGAAACCCACAGGTTCTAGGAAGATAGAACACAAGATTCTTCCTTTTCTGACTTCCAGCCAAGTACTTTAGCTTTTGCATAATGTAGCCTCTGATTAAAAAAAAAGAAAAAAAAAAAGCTTATCCTTCATAGTGTATGTGAGAGAGAGAGAGAGAGAGAGAGAGAGAGAAGGATGAGAGGGGAGACAGAGAGAGACAGAGAGAGGAAAGGAGAGAAGGAGATACAGGAAGAAAAGGAGGAAATGAAAACAGGTAAGAAATTATTTACCTGGACTTTGTTTTAGGTATTCGACTATCCACTGATGAGCTGAACTCACATCAGTAGGACTCAATCATTTGAAAAGAGCAGACAGAAAGAAACTGTACCTAATGACACATCCAATCCTCTTGACATCTAAATTTCCGTAACTAGGGTGTGATAACCATGGGTGTCATAGTGGGTGGTGACTGCATTTGAGCATCACTTAGAATCGAATGTAATACTCCTCCACAGAACTGTGGAAAGAGTTAAAATGCAGACATTTCAAGGCAAGTTTCTCTCTCAATCAGACTCAAAAAGTCAGAAGATTTGAAAGCTATTAGGACTATGATAGATGATCCTCTTTCAGACACCTTTCTTTTTTACTGACAAGTTGCTGTTGAAAATTAAAGTAAAAAGAGGCCTCCTTTTTTGCTGCACATTTTTAATGGACCTGAAGCCAAAATAAGTCAGACTAAATTATGGGAGTAAATGACCTCCCAGGAAGTATTATAGCAAACTCCAAAGTACTAAAAAGACTTTCCTTTGATCTTTTCAGCTTCACAGCCTGAAATTCAAAATCTGTATTTAATTTTAGATTGCATTTACCAGCTTTTAAATTTTCTTTCCAAAATGATATATCATTTTAAATGATAGGACACCTTTAACTTGTATTTCCTAAAACTGCTGACCGTCATTTCTTTATTCTTTTACTCTATAAAAACAGATATAGATATAATTAATTGCTAGAAGTATTTGGGTTTGGGTGCTATAATGGATAAACCACTGACCTTCACTTAAGAGACAGCACTTTAAACTCAACCTTAGCTCCTAAGTGAAATGACTGATCCAAAAGGAAGTTTTCAGTTCATACCTGAGAAAGACGCTGCATAGAGAAGAAAGAAGACTGAAAAGAAATAAGGCTTTCTAATCCCTGCTTTTTTTTTTTTTTTTTTTTAGCGGTACGCGGGCCTCTCACTGTTGTGGCCTCTCCCATTGCGGAGCACAGGCTCCAGATGCGCAGGCCCAGTGGCCATGGCTCACAGGCCCAGCCGCTCCGCAGCATGTGGGATCTTCCTGAACCGGGGCACGAACCCATGTCCCCTGCACCGGCAGGAGGACTCTCAACCACTGCACCACCAGGGAAGCCCTAATCCCTGCTTTTTTTAATTTTGGATAACTACATCTTATCCTCAATGCATCTTTTAGCAGGTTGCAAACAGGTATACTCATTTTCAACACAGCCCTTTCTGTAGTTCCACAGATGCCTTAATTAAGCAGCATTTCACCAATAATGCATGCCCATTAACACGTGTAAATCATTCCACATTCTTAAACAGAGACAGCCCACTCTGGTAGGTAAAACGAATTTCTTGGACCTTCTCTGTAGATGCTGACTGTAAATGTCTTTATTACCTTGTTTGTAGAGACTAGTGCTGCATCTGCCATGGTAAAAAAAGAGTATACAGGGCTTCCCTGGTGGCGCAGTGGTTGAGAGTCCGCCTGCCGATGCAGGGCACACGGGTTCGTGCCGCGGTCCGGGAGGATCCCACGTGCCGCGGAGCGGCTGGGCCCGTGAGCCGTGGCCGCTGGGCCTGCGTGTCCGGAGCCTGTGCTCCGCAACGGGAGAGGCCACAACAGTGAGAAGTTTAAAAAAAAAAAAAAAAGAGTATACAATAATAGTTTGATTTCATAACTAAGGCTTGCCAAAATTTAAGTGTCATCTGTTAATTCAAATTTAAGCCTGATTGGTGTGGTAGAGATCAACAAAAACAAGAAGTAATAAAGTCAATGTGTACCACCCAGAAACCAAAAATAGTATTCTTTCAGGTTGTGAAGCATGAGAGATATATGGGGACAGATCCTATGAAATTTACATTTACTACCACTGCTCTAAAGTATTCACATGGCTTTGATCTAAGTTTGACTAGCACTGCACCTGGCTTTCTGGTACTATAAAAAAATTGTGTATCCTACTCATATTTACCGAAGTTATTTTTCTATTATTTCCCTTGATCAGTCTTCTAGGTTCCAATATGGTCTTAGGGAAATCACATTAACTTTCTATGCCTGCTTCCACAAAGTCATGAGAATAAATTTTGGTCTACCCATCCCAGGTATAACTGATGGTAGGGTAAGACAAGTGAGGCACCTCGTGCACAAAATTTAAGAAACGCTCACTCCCAAGACCATGCATATACAGGGTCATTGAAGTGTAGGCTTGAAACTTGCATGACCTTAAGAGTGATACCTCCTTAAATTTTGTGCCCCTGGTGCCTCATTAACCTCACTCAAGTCTCAGCCCTGCTCACAAGGTTGGTATGAAGTTGACACAGACTTAGGGTTTGAAAATGTTTTGAAGAGCATGGAGGATTAGAAGCCACATGCTATTAATAGTATTGCTCATAGTAAGTTTCAGAGCACAATACCTCTCCTTACCCCAACTAAACAAGGAGTTGGTAATTTATTAGTTTCTTCCCTTTTAATCACACAGCTTCAGGGGAATCATAACCTCTTGTAAATCTGAAAATAATTTTTGTTACTTTTATTTTTTGGAGATCATTTCTCATAATAATTTTGGGCAGAATTTGGGAAATGGGTTTTGAGAAAAGGTTTAATTTACTACGAGTCTCTGTTTTGGTTCAAATTTGCAAGGTCAAAAATAAAATAAAGTTTTCTCTCTATTTTGCACCTCTCTGTTTCCCCTCACCTTAGGCTTTTTCATGAGTAAGAGTCCTTGAACTAATGTTGATCTCAGGTGTCCTCGGTCTGCAGCGGTTTGAAGCAGGATTTTGGTTCCTGGCCAGAGACTGAAGTCAGGCCACAGCAGTGAGAGCACTGAATCCTAGCCAGTAGACCACCAGGGACCAGTGGCCAGTGACAAGGCCCTGGCCGGTCAGCTGTGTAGAAATGAATTTCCACATAGAGACAGAAAGTAGTAAAACAAGTAAAGTGTTTATTAGGAGGAAAAGGGTAAGTGTGGGTAGACGCATTGGCAGGCTCAAAAAGAGACTTGCACCCTCGTGGTAGTTTGAATCACCAGGTTTCCTTTGGCCAATCATCTGGCTTTGCCTGCTTCTGAGTCCGTATTTGGTATATCTCAGGGTCCTCCCATGTGTGCTCACACATCTCTTAGCCAAGATGGATTATAGCGAAGAGGCCTATCTTATAGGTTGACATCACCTACTATAGGGTGGTGCCCCCTCCCTTTTTGACCTTCAAGGAGCCTTACTGTGCATGTGTAGTCCGGAAGGTCTCCTTGACTTTGAGAATGAGGAATATGTGGTCTTTTATCTCTTATCTGCACAGGGCCCAGCTTCTCTTCCCTCCTGCTATTTTGGAGTATCTGTCCACAGGGGACAAGCTCCAGCTGCTCATCCTGGGGCCCATCTATCTCCTGCCTCAATGTCAGGTAGGAAAAATGTTGCTCCTTTACGTTCTTTGGAGTTCTAGTATAACTAAAATACCCATTATGAGATGTTCAGCACAAACTCAGAATTTAGTTAATTACCTCACTCAAAAATATTTGCTAAGTGCTACCCATGGGCCAGGAACTGGGCTAGTTTTATTTCAGAATATTTATCTTCCTGAGTAAAACTATAAGAGCTGGGCAAAACACACACACACACAAAGACAGAGAGGGACAAAGAATGAAAGCACTGTCTGAGGGATGTGGAAGATAGCCAAGGGAACCAGAACTTGAGAAGCCTATTTCCTAAGAAAATGGAAAACCACTGAGGTGACCCTAACATTTAACATTGTATTTTCTCCTTGAAAAATTTGCCAACTCACATCAAGGAGAATAGAGGTCAATGATACTATTACTGATATATACCAAAAAAATGATAAAAAGATGGAGAATTTCACAGTAGAAAGTAAATCTATATTAAGGTTTCAAATAGAAATTCTAAACCAAAATAAAAAACAACTAAAATTAAGAAATCAATATATGGATTTAATAGCAATAGAGGTAAGTAGAAAATCAAGAATGAAACAGTAAAGGAAAAAAGGATGAAATATATATAAAATAACATAAGTGGCATTGGGTCACAGAGAAAGCTCTAACATGTGTTGCTGGAATCGAAGAAGGAGAAAAGTAATGAAAGGGTGGAAGCAATATTTCAGAAGACATGGGATAAGAGTTTTCCAAACAGAGACAAAAAGGTCTACTAACTTTAAGAAGGGTAATTGCCATATATATGTCTGTTACTCTGGTTGCAGAATCATTTTCATTTTTTATATGTGTGAAGAAATTCTCTTTTGATGAGATATTTCATATTAAATTTTCTAATTTTTCTTACTGTTACTTTCCTATGAGTTGTGAATACTGTGATGAGTGCTTAGTCTGGTGATGCCAATGTATACTGTATTCTTTTAGCACAGCTATAGTGTTATTGTTAAAAAACACAATGCTTTGTCATCTAATTTGATAATAAAGTAATTCACACTCCACTGTGTCTTAAAAGCATGACATTCAATTTGCCATGGTGGCTCTGCACTAGTGTAAAAAAAATAAAGTGTTGCAGTTCAGCAATCTGTATGGCTCTCAGAACTCTGATGAGTTAGAACTGCACTACTGCAATGTGTAGTGCACTTACCAACAGTATAAAGTGATGAGAGCACCATATATGGTTTCTGCCACAGTGACTGCCTAACTCTGCTGTTGTGTTGGAAAGCAGCCATAGAAAACATGCAATGAATGAGTGTGGCTGCTTTTCAATAAAACTTTATGAACATAAATTTTAAATTTTATATAATTTTCAGATATCTTAAATGCTATTGCTTTGATTTTTTTTCAGCCATTTACAAATGTAAAAACCAATCTCAGCTCACAAGTCATTAAAAAAACAAACAAAAAGCAGGTAGTGGGCAGGATTTTGTCCATGGGTCATAGTTCCCCAACTCCTACTTTAAATAATGATAAAAGATGTTGAAGCTTTAAAAAATATGTAGAAACAAAAGAGATAAATGGAGTTAAGTGTTCTAAAGCCCTTGCATTTTCTAACAAGTGGAAAAAGTAATAATTTAAGGTAGATTCTAGTAAATTAAGTGTTCAAATTATAACCTCTTGAATAACTACTAAAATATCAATATATGAATATTTGACTTTATGACAGTAAGTTTCACCACTTCAATTAAATGAACAAATTCTTGGAAGGAAATCATTATTTAACTTTTGGCTATGACTGAGCCAAATTCATCTCCCCAAAAGCAACTCTGAAGTTTTACAAAATTAACAGAAAACATTTCAAGACTCTGGAAAGCACAAAGAGGTACACAATATTCTGAGAAGAATTTATGCATGAAAGTGGCTGGGATTTGAGAAAGAGGAGTGGAAATTATGCATTCTGTTTTGGGTCAGCTTTCAAAACCCCTCCCAAGGCAGTTGGTGAGCCAGGGCAAGGCAGACCAGGTAAAGCAGCAGCTCTCTACCAGGGTTTGAAAGGGTCTCACTCAGTTCGGAATGGTGGGCAACACCCAAACACATTGTCAGTTTAAGTTATTTCTCACAGGCAGGCAAAAGTGAAGGACCAATGGCTCATTACAGATATGCCATGTTCATGACTGGACAATTCAATATTGCAAAGATGCCAATTCTCTCCAAAATTAAACTGTAAATTCAAAGCAATCAAAATCCAATAGGTTATTGTGTGAAGATTGACAAGCTGATCTTTACAGAAATGCAAGAGGCCCAAAACAGCAAAGGCAATACTGAAGAACAAAGCTGTTGGATCTACATTATCAGACATCGAGACTTATTTACTTTAAAGACAGTAATTAAAATGTGCATTGTGAAACAATGAAAGAGAACAGAGTCCACAAACAAATGTATATATATGCTCCAAAGCAGTGCAGAGGGGGGAAGAAGGTACAAAAATAATTGGATATGAAATTGAGGAAAAAATATATCTTGGCCCTTATTTTACAATACCAAAAATAAACTCTAGATGGATCATAGAAATAAATGTGAAAGATACAACAATAAAGCTAGTAAAAGATAACATAGAAGAATATCTTTAGGACCTTGGCTTAGGTAAAGTCTTCTTAAATAGGACACAAAGAAAATAACCATAAAGAAAAACTAAGGTTGAACATCATTAAAATTAAGACTTAGGCTTCCCTGGTGGCACAGTGGTTAAGAATCCGCCTGCCAATGCAGGGGACACAGGTTCAAGCCCTGGTCCGGGAAGATCCACATGTTGCAGAGCAACTAAGCCCATGCGCCACAACTACTGAGCCTGAACTCTAGAGACTGTGGGCCACAACTACTGAGCCCACATGCCACAACCCCTGAAGCCCACGCACCTAGAGCCCATGCTCCGCAGCAAGAGAAGCCACCATGATGAGAATCCCACGCACCACAAGGAAGAGTAGCCCCCAGTCACCGCAACTAGAGAAAGCTCCCACGCAGCAACCAAGACCCAACACAGCCAAAAATAAAATAAATAAAATAATAAATATATTTTTAAAAAATTAAGGCTCACTGATCATCAAACATACCTTAAGAGAGTGAAAAGACAAACATTCAAGTGAGAGAAAATATGCATATAAAATGTATACATTATATATATTATATATACACATATATAAGCAGATATATTTAAATATGTATGCATTTAAACTACAGATCACAAAAAAGACTAATTTAAATGGGGACTAAATTAAATTAAATTAAATTAAATTAAGACTAAATTAAAAATGGGGAAAAGCCATGAGCAGACATTTCCAAAAGAGGACAGCTGAAGAGCCAGTAAGCATAACAAAAAGTTCTTAATATTGTTAGTCACCAGGATGATGCAAATTAAAACCAAAATTACATACCAATACACACACACACACACATACACGAGAAAATCTAAAATTAAAAAGAATAACAATGCCAAGTGTTGGTAAGGATATACAACAACTGGAACTCTAATGCTATTTGTACACATATGCAAACATCTTGGAAATTAATTGGCAGTATCTACAAAAGCTACGCATGTGCATACCCTGTGGTAGCAACTGCATTTTCCCCCAAATCGCATATATATGTGCACCAAAAGACATATGCAACAATGTTCAAGAAGCATCATGCAGCAAGAATAGGATGGATAATTATAATTGTCATATACAGTATAATGGAAAACTACACAGCAGTGAGAATCTATGTATTAATACTACAAAGTGGATGAATCCCATAACAAAATGTTGAGTGAGAGGATTTAATCATTATAATCTGTTGTGATAGAAGTCACAATATACTTTATCTTTGAGGGAAGTTGAGGGGAAGTTTGGTAGTTAACTGCAACTGCCTCAAGCAAGACTGGCTGGCATGCAGCTAACATTCTATAGCTTGATCTAGATGGAAGTGACAAGTGTGGTCATGGATGTATTCACTTTGAAAAATTCAGTGATCACTTAATATTTGTGTAATTTTGGAATATATATTTTCTTAATAAAGTATTAACATGCACACATACATAAGGATATAGAGACACAGACATATACTTATTTTTATACATATACACACATTTTATATACGTGTGCATAAGTATGGATGTCTGTATGGCTGTGAGTTTGTATACACATTATAAAATTACAAGCTGAAAAAGTTCTATAAAGATGTTTTGATAGGTAATATCGGGGGTGGGTGCATGAAAGGAAGAATTACTAAGGTCAAAAAATTTTTATCTGTAAATATATCTTTCAAGCTGAGACTTGAAGAATGAGGAAGAGCCCTGCTGGTGAAAAACTGGACCATGCCTTCCAGGCGTAGGAGGAAGAATATACATGGCCTATAAGGTGGGAAAAAGTTTGTCTTGGTCTGTGAACTAAAAGGAATCCAGCATAACTAAAGGCCAGTTAAAGATGAGGAGAGGGGTTAGTGATGAAGACGGAAAGGGGAAAAGGTGTTTGGCCTTGCAGGGCCTCACAGGCTATAATAAGAAATTTGATTTTATTCTAAGGAATAGTGGAAGTCATTTAATGATTTTAAGCAGAGGCATTACATAATCTCGTTGTGTTGTTGGTTTGCTTTGTTTTAATCATTCTGGATACTTTATGGAAAATAGATTGAAATGAAGGAAAATAATGGGGGAGATCAGTTTTAGTACAGGTTGATGAGTAATGCAGGATTATGTAATCTAAGACTTTTACGGTCACATTTGACTTGGGGAAATAACAGCAAATAGTATTCCTGGTGAATACTTGTTTTTATTTGTTTAAATTGTGCATTATCATATGTGCACATATAAATTGTGCACTTATTTTTCCCAGAGCAAAGAGGCTGGGTCTTGCACTTTCTGATGATTACACGTTAGTGATAAATCTCAATTTACTCTCAATGTTTAAACTTTAAAAATCCAAAAAGTTGGAGATTCTCAGTGAAACTATCCATTATTTCATGAATTAATAAGGTTCTGTATTTCAAGGATCACCTTAAATGTGTAACCTGTGAACATATTTGATCTCATTTGCCAATATGAAGAGTTTTCTCATCTAAAAATAAAGTATAAAAGTAAATTCCATCATTTCTCCTATTCTTTTTTGTATTTCTGACAAAAAGTATGGGGGGGGCATGAATTAATTTACATGGATGTTGTAAAAAAAAATCTCAATCTGCATAAATTTATGGGTGACTCATTTTTACCAGATTTTTTTTATCACATCAAAAATAAAATACTCGGTATTGTGAAACAGTAATTTGAGTTTCTATATTTATTTCTTAAAGCCATCTTAGGATTCCTTTTTTTCTTATAGGATTTTCTTTGTCAGACACTTCATGCTTTAGCATTGGGGCTTAAAATAACAATTTATAAAAATGAACAGTATTCAATGATACTCTACAATGGGATCTTCCTCCTCTGGTTCTGAACTAGCATGATTTTTTTCCTCTGTATAGAAAACTAGAAAGTAAACATGTTTAACAAGAAGGAGGAAGAGAAAGAGGGGTAGGAGGAGGAACAGAAGGAGTGAGGGAGGAGAAGGAAAAAAGTAAGACGAGAAAAAGAGAGGAAGAGAGGAAGGAAGGAAGGAAGGAGGGAAGGGAGGCAGGGTGGGAGGGAGGGGAGAAGAGGGAAGGGGAAGGAAAGAAGAAAAGAGGGGGAGAGGGAGGGAAGGAAGGGGAGGGAGGGAAAGAAGGAGAGAGGGAGGGAGAGAATTACATTTTTTCTTGGAGGATAGGTCAATTCAACTACTACCAAACACTTACTATGTGAATAAGGCAGACAACCCATAGCACTTTTTTCTGATTGTCCTGGCTTCTTACTGACCAAATTCAGTTCAATAACTTGCTATATTATAGATATTTTAACCTTTCTCTGTGTCTATGTCACTCTCATGTTCCATTATAGTATCCCAAATACCTGTCTGTATATATAGGTTATCTTCACTTAAGTAGACAAATGCTGCCTCAAACTCAACAAGTCTCCAACTGAAGTTATCTTCATATTTAAAAATTACCACTTCTACCCAATAATCAATTGGTAGCCAGATCACTCTTTTTTTTTTTTTTCTTTTGTGGTATGCGGGCCTCTCACTGTCGTGGCCTCTCCCGTTGCAGAGCACAGGCTCCGGACGCGCAGGCTCAGCGGCCATAGCTCACGGGCCCAGCCGCTCCGCGGCATGTGGGATCCTCCCGGATCAGGGCACGAACCCGTGTCCCCTGCATCGGCAGGCGGACTCACAACCACTGCGCCACCAGGGAAGCCCCAGATCACTCTTATAAACATCCAACTTCATAACCGTGAAGTCTTCTTTTAGCCTTTGATATCTTAATGTCATCAAATTCACTACTGTTAAATATTTTTTTTCTTCTAAATATCTCCTAGTTTTGTCCTTTTCTCTCAATCCTCATCACCGCCTTCACAATATCCACCTCCTCACCCAGTCTCTAGATAACCACTAATTAACTGGATGTTTAATCCCATCACCATTCATCCTCCTAGGCGTTTGTCCCAACAAAGTTAGATCACAGTAGCACTTTGAAACCACTGGTTATTTCTTGTGATCCTTACACTGATGTTATTATAATCTCATGTAATTGCTCAAATGCTTAGAAATGTTATTAATATCTTAGAATAAAGAAAAGAGGTCAGTAGATTGAAAGTACACAAATGAAATTTGCAGAAGATACAGTCTAATAGCTTTCATCGTAACAGGCAATTTGAAATAGTGACAAATGAGAAAATATTTTAATATAAATGCTGATGGATATATTCAGGTCATGAAAAATCTAGAAGAAAAGTAAAAAATAAACAGGTGAACTAATAAGATAACTATAATGAAGTGACCAGATGATTTTAATCTGACTGTTATGAGGTTATTTCTTTCTCTGAAATAAGAAGCTTCACCTTATTAAAATAGTCAATCACCATTTAACCATCTTTTTCTTATTTTAACCCATGCTAGGATGTCTAAGTGTGGTGTCACTGGACTTATGTAACAGGAAGATACAACTGCAGGTTCTTTTCTATGCAACTGCTTTGTTAATTTGTGGTTACCTTTTTGTGTTAAGGTTAAGATCTCATCTTTTTAATTGTTCCATGTTAGTGCAGCATATGTACACTACTGCATTTGTATATTGACTTGGGGATATAAAATCCTGAAATAATAAAAGACAGAAGAGATTTGTATCTCTCCAAACTTGGAGAAGGATTCACAGTAGTGAATGGGTAATTTTCTATAAGGGAAACTCTCCCAAGGGACTCTGGTAGAGTTTGAAGTTCTAAAATCTGATCCAAGCTATTCTGTGTCTTAAAATACTTTTTTAAAATAATGAAATCTACCAGAGAATAAGATTTTTGAAATCAAGCTAAGTTTTTCCTTCTAAGTCTTTATAAATAAAATTATTTTCAGGGAAGATCTATTTCAGGCTAATTATCAAGTATCTTTATTCTAAATGGAAAAATCCAACATCATTGTCCAGGGAAATATCCTCTAAATCCATAAAGAGTTTTGAAATATCTAAAAAACAAACAAAACAACAACAACAAAAAAAAAAAAACCTGGAAATTCCAGGTGATTTTAAGAAAAGCTAGAAGCAACTAAAGAATCTAAGCACCAGTCTGAAATCTCACATTTTCAAAGTGAATTTTTTTCTTAACATCCTGGGAGATTTTATGCTCAAAGATCAGACAGGGATGCTCAAAAAAATTTTATAAAGGGTCTACTTTGGGCCAATACCTGCCCCTATTCTCCAGGCTCCCACTATATATATATACATACGTACATATATGTATGTATGTATTTCTCACTTTAGTACATTCAAGGTATGAGCTAGGTACCATGGGGCACAGAGGGCCGAGTGTTTAACACTATCTGAAGTCATGGGAGAGGGTAGCAAGGAGGCTTGCTAGAGAAGATAACAACTGAGTTGAGTACTGAAGAATGAGAAAGAATTTCCCAAGTGGGCAAGGGGTGAGAGGAGAGTGTTCAGAAAAGGGAAACAGTACAAGCAAAGGTACAGAAGCAAGCAATTGCATGGTTCCTTCCATGAAATGGGAATAATTAATCCAGATTGGGGCACAGAGTACAGCGTGGATAATGCAGGGGGTAGGGTTGGACAGCCGGTAAGGGGACAATCATCAAGGGAAACATTTACAATATAGAGACTTCTGACCTGAAGTGTGATGAAGAGGCTTGTAAAGGATTTTAACAGAGGGAACAATGAGATTTGTACTGTGAAAATGCAACTCTGGCTATGAAGGTAAATTGGATTAGAGGTGGCCAGTGAAAAGAGGTAAGAGTAGTAAAAATATTCCCAGTCATAAATTATAAAAGCCTGACCTGATGTGGTAAATAAAGAAGGAGACAGGTTGAAATTAGAGACTTATTAAGGAAATATAATTATTAGAACTTAGTGACCAACTGGATGCATAGACTTAGTAAGTCTAGGATGACCCCCACACTTCTGAATTGGATGCCAAGGTAAGTGTTACTATTCTGAACCAGGTTATGGTAGACAAAGGACGAGGAACTAGTTTGCACACTGTTCTTTTGATCTGACTATTGTATAGTCTGGTGAAAATAGCCAGTAGACCATTAGATATTTAGCTTAGGCTGGCAAGAAAGAAGCCCAAGTTCAAGCTATAGATTTGGGTGACATCAACATAGTTGGCATTTAACACCTTAGAAGTAGATGTCTAAGGAACCGTGACTAGAATATAGGCGCCATTTCAAAATTAACAAGGATAATTTTTCAAAATCTACTACATATCCAGGCTTTTATACCCTAGGTATGTTCCATATCTTCCAGTACTTATCCTAGAAACTTGGAACAGAAATGGGTACTTGGGATGGGATTGATCATTTGAGCAGTTGATCAAATGACTGAACAGACTGACTAGACTGGAGATGGAGACACTGACATGGATTTGATTCAGTCAGTAATAGATCATGAGAAGTTTCAGTGGTGAGATGGGAAAAAGGGAAGCCAGACTGTAGAACCTTAGGAGTAAGGTGAAGGTAGGAAGTGCACTAAGGAGTGAGGAGAAAGAAGGAAATAGAAATAATCACTCTTTCAAGAAGTTTAGCTGTGAAGGGAAAGAGGAAGGTAAGCTGGTAGAGAGACATCATATAGAAAGGGACATCTATTACTTGATAATGTTTATAGGCTGAGATGCAAGATGCCAACAAAAGTTTTAGTCCATATTTACTGTTTTCTTTTGAGGGAACCAAGCAAAATTCCAAGTATTTTCAGGAGCTGACATTCTAGCTACTCAATTGCCCAACTGCCAGTCATTACCCATGTTTAATATTTGGTTGGCATCTTATGAATATCTCCTAGTGATTTATTTTCCACAGGAACTAAACAACTGAAAATTATCACTTATAAATTTTAGAAAAGAATAATCTTGCCAATTCTGTGTTTATTCAAAATCTCTGCTAGAATTTATTTTAATTTATTTTTCTTGGAAGTTTCTCCATTTCTCTCACACATACAGTGGCTGAACGATATACTTTTCATTAAATTATTGAGCGGAAGGGGTTGAGGGAGATGGCAGGGATGACAACCTGATATTAAAAATCTGATATTTTTACCCCAGGGGAAAAAGGAAGAAGAGGAAGAGAAAGAAGGAAAGGGGCCAGAGTAGAACCATAAAGAGACTTTTTTCCAACTCATATATTTTCTCTAATGTTCTAGAAATAATCAAATTAATAAAAAGAAACCTTGATAAACATTCTCTTTGTCTGAGACATATTTTTGTTTTGGGATAAAAATTATACACTCATTTCTGAAAATTATATTTCAATGAAACTAACAATGTAGTTCCTAAAGCCAAATATCTTTATATAAGTGAATAATGATTAAATTCATAAAAGTGAAAATTTTTAATACTTTTTAAGTTAGTGAGATCAAGAAAAAATATTTTAAATTTGTTTATTTCAGTTTTTAACTTTCTAGGGATCTCCTAGGATTCCTGAATCAAAACTTTGACCTAGCTGTAAAAGATTATTTACATGTATTTTTCACAAAGCTTGTGATACCTGTGAAGAAATGGGAAGAGAGTAAAATTATAAATTGTTTGCATTTTAATTGAAAGGAAAAGAAACCATCAAATATGATAAGGTTGAAAAATTAGATCAAGTTACAAAGAATCCCTAATCCCTCCCACAGGTGCACTGACTGAACTGTTCATGTGAACATCTACCCACTGGCATTGATAATTCAAGGGCCTGGTTGCCCCATGTTGCATGAATGTATTGTCTGTGCTTTCCATTAGCACTAATGGGTATTACATATGCAAAGGAAGGGAAAAACAGACTCCATCTATGATTAATAACAATAATGCTTTCCACTCTGGTGCAGGCTTCCTTGGAAAGCAGATCTTATCATCCAGTTCAACAAACTGGACTCCATACACTGGACAGGTAGTGATACATTGCACCTACATAATAAAGTTAAAAACAGATTTGTAAAGGTAGAACTAAATCTTCTCCGGGACCTGGTTGCTACAGACCTTGTCAATAGTTCAGATTTGTGTAACAACATTAGACTTACTAAATTGAGCCCTCAAGGTTCTGAGGCACTAGGTATCTTCTGCACTCATCAGTTAATACTCCTGACTAGTGTTGTGTTTTTCTTTCCCCTTGGGAGATGGGAGGGTGGGCAGAGAAAAGAATGTATATTCAGCCCAAGGTAACTTCAATTAGTTGCCAACCAAAGATTTTATCCTAGCAGCAAAACCAGGAGAAAAAAAATATCTTAAATTAATTTGAAGATGCCTACATTTCTAGAATGGCATTCCTTTAACAGGGCTATGCAAATGAGTCCAATTTAGCATCTTGTATTCAGCTGGAAACCATTGCTAAATGATCAGGATAGCCAGTCACAGATATTAAAATGAATTATATCTAATCTGAATTTTAGTCACGCTACATTAACTAATAGAAAGTTATTAACATTTCAAGAGAAAAAAAGCTTTTGCCTGCAAAATTAACAGTGGCTGAGATGTGACCTGTGAGCCATGAAGCCTGATCACTGTAATGACAGTGTAATGGCATATTTACATTAAAATCTCTGCAGCTAATATGGGATTCAGAATTGGACGGTAAGTCGAGGATTATTTAGTCTGGCCTGTTGGCCTTTCTCTAAGTAGTTTTTTTTTTTTTTAACTTCAATACAAATCTGAAACTTTTCATTTCATGACTATTTATGTGACCAGTTTCTACAGCTCAGTCTCTCCATCTTTACAAGACTAATTTTTGCTTTCATTTTCTCTCTTGCTTCTTTTTCAATATATGTCTTTCTGTACAGCTGTGTTTCCTTCTCTCCTTGTCTTTTTTTCTCTTCTTATTTTCTCCCTTTGGTTTGATGAACTTTAGGAAATTGGGGCTCAACTGCAAACCAGTGGAGAGAAAGGGAGCAGTTTCTTCTTCATTTTTACTATGATCTGGCTTCAAAATTTAGGTCATTTTGATTTTTTTCCTTATTTTATGCTTTCAAAATGCACATTAGAGAAGGCAGTTCTGCAACAAACACTGGTTTGAAATGAGTAACAATACAGCTATTCTTATTAATCTCTAGAAACATGGGAGGCGTTCAGGTTATCAGATTGTTTTTTCTATAGTCAGTTTAAAAGGTAAAAGTTCAACAATATCATTTGCATAACCTACAGCATTCATTTACCTTGTAGATTCAGGTCATTGTTTTTGTATCTTTCTTTTTTCATTGAAGGGAATAAAAGAGATTACAAATAAAATAATAGGAAGAATAATAAAAATAAGAAGAATCAAACTGAACATTAATTTTGAAATTTTATAGGTGTTTGGACTTGAAAGGACCTTTGTTTTTTAAAGAAATCATCTAGAGAATGGCATAAAAATCTAGACTGGAGAGAGATAAGTTCGTAAATTCTCAAATATGTCATCTGTAGACTAGTTTACTTTCTAACCTGTCAAATTTGCAAATACTGAACTCTAAACAAAACTTTGATAATGAAATATAATAAAGAGGCATTTATGTATTTTAAAAGGACAGAGAACAAAAGACAAATAATGGGTTCTTTTAATGCAGTTAATGTTTGACACAGATAGTTTGCTACAATTCTGCTTCAAAGATTAATTCAATCCATACTTCTCTAATCGTAACAAATAAAGCAGATACATATTTCTAAACTGTAACTTCTAACAATTTAGTATTTTATTGCCTTCTCCATTTTCAAAGACGGTGTTATCAAATATCTCTTTGCCTTTCTTGAATTGCTAAGTTTTCTAAAAGAGTACTTTGTCTGAAGGGAAATTATCCTATTGACACTATGAATCTGCACACAAGTGTATTTCAGCACAGATGTGTGTCAATCACAGAGGACATCATGATAAAAATGTCACCTCAGTTCCATTTCCCAATTAGAAAAAGAGTATCAATATGGTGACACTGGTTTAACTAACATGAATCTATGCTAAATGTCTGCTAGGCTTATCTCTATAATAAATACAGGCAATGTATTTGTAGTAAAACCAAAGCTTACTCTCTTTCTTGGATCTTTATTAAAATACAGGCATATTATAAATGTTGATTGAAGAAATAACTAGAAACTTGATCTGATGTAATATGATGCAAATTAAGTTTAAACAGTTTGAACTTTGATATTTCTGAATGCACTATCATATTCTGAATTTTTTAATAAAAGTCCTAGGCAATAATAAACTGACAACCAGTGTCTAATTTCTCTTCTAAAACCCTTCTTTCCCCTTTCACCATTGACAAAGGATGCTTCTTAAGTTTACAGGGAATATACAGAATATACACAGCTTCGACTATAAATATTAATCATATAAAAGCTTACTGGTTAAATTGAATCACAGGATATCATTAAAAGAACAATATTTCCAATTCTGGACACTTGGTAACACCCTAAATATGCCAAGGCTCATGTTGTATCAGGTATTTATTTTCTAATATGTTAGACATGTGATCATGTTTTAAAAATCAGCCGTATAAATGCTGGGAAACAAGACACAGAGTCTTATATAATAACAAATAAGCCATATGTATCTGCAATTTTTAAAAAGGTCAATTATAAAATTTAATATAGGTTTCCTGCACACAAACTTCTTGGCTAGGTACTAATAAAACTACTTAGAGGATATAACATCCAGACTTAGATTTGTTGTGCTTGCTCTTGGAGGCAAGAAGGAACACTGCTAAAATCCCTCTTCCTTCCATAATTTTATGATTCCACTTTGAAAGGAAGAACAAATTATATCTTTAAAAATGGGTCCAGGAGTCTCAAATAGGAGATAGGAGACTGGTGGCCTATGACAACAGTGGTGTTGTGGAGGTAAAAGTGACAAAAATACCTCTTTACGTTGTTGACCAAAACCGTCATCTATATCACGTTTTTTCTTTTCACAATAGTATGTGGTGGGGCGTAAGGAGATTAAAAGAATCCTCTAATTTTCATCTCTTTCTTTCTGTCTTGGGTTTTCTTGCCTGCTACCTGTTTGGTTTATGGATTGACAGTTTTGATAAGTGAACACCATGTAAAACACATAGGATAGTTCTTTTAAAACAAATCAGTAGTTATGCAAGTCTAATAATCGTATTTACTTATAATCATTTTTAAAAATCTATCTTTCTGTTGTTTTATTCAGTTTTCTCAACAAATTCTGAGCCTGTGAAGTTAATCCTGCTGAAGTAAACTAAGTAAGCATAACTTAATTTTTTCTGAAAACTTTTTGTTGCACACATATAGAAAGACTAGACTGCACATATACTAACACAATATGGTATACATCATAACTAATATACATATATCTGTACACACATACACAACACACACACACAGACACCCACACACCTGTTAATTCACTGTTGAAATACCAGGGAGAAAGTCCTCTATCAGAGGCAATATAGCATAGTGGTTTAGAGCACATATCCTAAAGCCAGATTCCAAATCTTGAGTTCCTGGCTTTGCCACTACTAGTTGTATAACTTCAGACAAGTCTCTGGACTTCCATCTCCTCATTTGTAAATGATAATGACAATTTTACCAATCTTATGAAGTTTTGAGGATGAAATAGTTTGGCAATATGAAGCACGTATAACAGCGCCTAGCTTATAGTAAGTGCCCAATAAATACTTTCTGTGATGCTAAGTATTATTATTGCTACTATTATTAATTATATCACCATCTACCAGAAATAGAAGACAGAAGCACAGGTAAGGTTTAAATTATTTTTCATCTATCACCAGACACTTTGGTTTACAAATAAAAGAAGAGGTAGCCTAGGGCCAAATAATAAATACATGTGTTTCTAAGCAAGAAAGGAGGGACTCCTGTGGTATAATTTGAAGGATATAACCAAAGTTTTCTTACTCAAATTTGCCTCTCTATCTAGGTGAACTTCAGCAACTCACTTCAGCTTTCTGGGACTCCATTTCCTCACGTATAAAATGGAGAGATCGAAGTGGATGATTATTAACCTCTTTCCGAACTCAATGATATTTTCTTTGTTATTATTCAATAACAACTTACATTTTTACAAGATAATGCAAAGTTTTTAAATCCTCAACATATAAATGTCTGAACAAGACATCTATACTCCTTAGTCTGCATTTTTCTTTCTTGAGTTTTAGCAAAGGACATAAGAGGAACAGTATGGCTTACATAAAGGGAAAGTGACCAGATTTACAAAACATGGGGACATTATTTTGATATAGAGATGAGGGCCCCTAAACACAAACTACACGTGCACTGCATCAACCTCAAGGGCTGACAAGCATTCTGGGTTGTGTAGAAATTTCCTACCCAACTTGTCAAAGAAAGAAGACATCAAGCAAAAACAGTTAACTCTTCCATGATTCCTGCAATCCCACTCCTGGGCATATATCTGGAGAAAAACACGGTCCAAAAGGATACATGCACCCCAATGTTCATTGCAGCACTGTTTACAACAGTCAAGACATGGAAGCAACCTAAACGTCCATCAACAGAGGAATGGATAAAGAAGATGTGGTACATATGTACAATGGATTATTACTTAGCCATTAAGAAGAATGAAATGATGCCATTTGCAGCAACATGGATGGACCTAGAGATTATCATACTGAGTGAAGTTAAGTCAGAGAGAAAGAGAAATAGTATGATATCACTTATGTGTGGAATCTAAAAAAAAATGATAAAAATGAACTTATTTACAAAACTGAAACAGACTCACAGACTTAGAGAACGAACTTATGGTTACCGGGGGAAAGGGTGGGGGGAGGGAGAGTTAGGGAGTTTGGGAATGACATGTACCAACTGCTATATTTAAAATGGATAACCAAAAAGGACTTACTGTACAGCACAGGGAACTCTGCTCAATATTATGTAACAACCTAAACGGGAAAATAATTTGAAAAAGAATAGGTACAGGGCTTCCCTGGTGGCGCAGTGGTTGACAGTCCGCCTGCCAATGCAGGGGACACGGGTTTGTGCCCCGGTCCGGGAAGATCCCACATGCTGCGGAGCGGCTGGGCCCGTGAGCCATGGCCGCTGAGCCTGTGCATCCGGAGCCTGTGCTCCGCAACGGGAGAGGCCACAACAGTGAGAGACCTGCGTACCGGAAAAAAAAAAAAAAAAAAAGAAAAGAATAGGTACATGTGTATGTATAACTGAATCACTTTGCTGTACACCTGAAACTAACACAACATTGTTAATCAACTATACTCCAATATAAAATAGAAAATTTAAAATAAATAAATAAAATTCAAAAAAAAATTATGTCTTCTAGAACACTCACTGTGATCCTGAGAATCATAATAATGTCTTTCTAGCTGGAGCAAAACACTGAAACCAACAGAAGAAGGAACCAAGATCTTCGTCAGGATGAAATTCAGTTGTGAAAAGTGTATTGCAAAAAGACTGGGAGTGGTGCTTCCTTGGTGGTGCAGTGGTTAAGAATCCACCTGCCAATGCAGGGGACACGGGTTCAAGCCCTGGTCTGGGAAGATCCCACACGCCATGGAGCAACTAAGCCCATGCGCCACAACTACTGAGCCTGCACTCTAGAGCCCATGAACCACAACTACTTAAGTCAGTGCACCTAGAGCCTGTGCTCCACAACAAGAGAAGCCACTGCAATGAGAAGCCTGCGCACCGCAACAAAGAGTAACCCCCGCTCACTGCAACTAGAGAAAGCCTGAGCACAGCAACGAAGACCCAACGCAGCCTAAAATAAAATTAAATAAATAAATTTATATTAAAAAAAAGACTGGGAGTAGAAAACATCCTGTGTTTTTGGTGAAGACTCAAGCATCACCTCTGTATTAAAGCAGGCCTCATAGTGTGGATAGAGCTGTCTTTCTGAATCATTTGAACTTTTTTCATTCTCTTGCTTTTAAGAACATGACCAAAATAGATGTAGAAGAGCATATGCATTTGTGATGACAGCTAAATATATGTCTTATCCTTTCCAGACACAGAATCCCTTATAAGGCAGAAACCTATACTTTGCAGAAAGTGAGGCACATCAAATGGCAGTCGTCTAGTGGCTAATTAAGCTGGGTGTCATGCCAACCTGGGTTTGAATTTGGCTATGCTGTATTTCCTACCTGTGTAGACAAGTCATCCTTTCCCTCAAAGACTCATTTACTCACCAACAAAATGGGAATAATGATAGGGTTGTTGTGACCTAATACTTATGAAAGGCTTAAAGTAGCTGGCAACGGGTATTCATTAGGAAGAATGGTAGCAGTATTATTAAACATTTTTAAACATGGAGCATTTCATTTTAGATGCAGAAGTATAGGTACAACAACCCTTCGATCTACTGGGAAAAGCGGTCAAACCACTTGTTTGCATTTATCAATGGTCTTAGGAAAGCCTGTACTCTCTCAAAATTATCTCAACTTGCTGAAATGGGGGATTAAAATCAACAAGATGAAAGTTAATAGAGATAAATGTAAGTACTGCACAGGAGATTATTACAGGGGAGACTTGAGACTTTTCTTCACGTGAAAAGAACATGAGAATGGGACAAGGCAGCAAACCCAGGATGTACTGATGAAGATACCATGTCCAGATTAAGGAAGGTAACATCTAGCCATTTGAGGCATGAATAAAGTCTGAGGAAGACTTAGGCAGGAAAGAAGAAAAGAGATAAATGTGTAACAGTTTGCTATTATCCCTCAATAGTCAAAACAGTATCATATTCAAGTGGTAATATACTAACTCTGTATCATTCTAGACGCCATAACTTGAATCAAGGGAATTAAGAGGAGGCAGCTTTTGCCACATGTAAATTTAATAGTCAAGGTTTAGACTAAACTGCTGTAACAAAGAAACTTCAAAATACAGTGGCGATGGAAGGAGATGGAATGGTCAGTGGTAGGGAGGTGAGTTCTACTCTACAATGTTATCCAGGTATTTAAACTGGACAGTCAACCCAGCCATCTCCCACACATGGCTCCAATCCCTAAATCTAAAGCTGTCTCTGCAGTTGCTGGCACATCCCAACTACCAGGATATTCAGGACAAACAGCTTTGTCTTTAAAGATATGACCTGGAAGTTCTACATATTACTTTAGCTCACATCCCATCGGCCCAAACTTAATTGCATGGCCACATCTAACTGTGAGAGAAGTTTGGAAATGTGGTCTCCAGATACATAGTCATAAACCAGCCAAAAGTCAGTGTGTTGGGGTGGGAGTGAGTTGTGATCATTAATTAAAGAAAGAAGTGGAGAATAAACACAAAGAAGGGAGAAGTTAGAAGTTTCTGCCACAAGGAAGAGTTATATAAACATAGCCATTCAGTACTAGAATTAGCAGTCTTATCAACCTATTGCACTTCCTTAGTATTCAGAGTTAGTCATGGATACAATAGAAAATATTCCTGAATTCAACAGTAGATGACACTATATGGCAAATGTGGTTCCTTCTAACCCTGACATTTTGCAATTTTAAAATGGCCCTTTCAACAAGCCCTATCTGCTTAACACACTGTTAGATGGAATTTGAAAGTGACTACTCTAAGCACTGACGTCTCATTCCCCTTCTTGTATCATTAGGGTATATGGCTATATCCTTAACTTCTGTCAGTGCAGATACTATATTTCATTCATCATCATAATTTAAAGGGTTACCTATTTTTAAGATAAACATAGATGAAATGTTAGTCAAATCTCAGACCTCAATTCAGCCGTAACTCATAATATTATTCTTCTAATGCATTTTTTTCAGAAAGTTAGTAAAAAAAAAAAAAGTGGTAATAAAAAGTTAATAGATTATTTTGTAGCATATATTGGGGTTAAAAAATCTATAGCTACTGCCTTCTTTAACTATTAAGTTATATGAGTTATATTAAGGATCTATTATAAATATCTGTTATAAACCCTGATTTTACAAACAGGTGAAAGTTTCTTCCAAGTGAGATTATTCAACTTTTTTAGGGGTAATATGTGAAGGAAAAAATTAAACCTTAATCTTGGCTGAATCTTTCTGAACTGAAGTTGTGACCTTACCACGAAGACATGATTTAAGTCAACAAAATGGGGGCAGGAGGAGGAAATCAATCAAATTTGTCAGTTTCATTCTACCGGTTACTTCTTTCAAGTTTTGACCTAATCGTCCCATAAGCATATAGTCTCAGAAGGTTTACTTTATAATTAAAAATTAAACTTGGATTAAAGCTACACAGTGTCTATATGACACTTTTGTGGGAATTAGAGAAGGTGGAGGATGCTTCCCCCAAAGCAATGGCATGTTCATTTGAGAAAAGGCTGGATTTAGAGTTCCACCCAGACCTTCAACCAGTCATTTTTGTGCAGTACACAAATGTACAACCTTCTGTAGCAGCTCTAAATCATTTTTTTAGTTGATCAAAGAATTAAATTAAATGTAAAGCTTTTCTTCAAAGGGTTATGTTGTTTCTAATAGAGTACATTTACCCTCTTCTTCAGGTAAAATGGTAAATTGTGGCAAATAAACATGATTGTTATCTGGATTCACTTTTCAAAATAACAGCAAATCCAATGAGAATTTCAAAATAACTCAAGAGTAGATTCTCTGTCTCCTTCAGAAGTTAGGGGGATCTTTACTTTCACTCAGACTTTATCTTTTAAAAATCAGATAAATACTCATGAAATTTAAACTCTGGTAAACACTGGGAAACTTACCCTTAGTGACTATTTTGATTATTTTCTCACAATAAAAATTAATTTACTCACATAAATCCTTACCTTTTGTACACTGACAAACTGTATTGGGAGATGAATTAGATACATTTATGATTGAATTTCAAAAGCTACAAAACGTGTGTATTTATGTATAGGTATACACCTACACAACAGGAATTTCTTTCTCTTTAGAATAAGGAATGTTAGAGAAAATTTATTATTCAACTCCAGACTCAGAGTTGAGTAATCTAAAAAGGACTTATTTCTAAATAACATAGACAAGTATTCAGAATTAAAATTAAATATTTTTCAGAATTTTTCAATCTGGCTGCAAATTAACACATTCATTTTTCCATTGTTTCAAATAAAAATGATTGAAGTACTCATGAAAAATCATGCTTCATGTGTGATTAAACTGATTTATTTCTACTTCTAATTCCATTTACTTTAATAAAATGCTAACATTAAAAGAGAGATCAAGGCTTAAGATGCTGACAGGAAGTTTAGCTTCCAAGTAAAATCATGGGAATGGAACACATGCTTGTCTACACCATGATCACTGGCATTTACAGGGAGAAATTTGTGCAATGGGCAGGAAGATTATTGCTAACGCCTTCCAGAGATCATGAGGCTTGCATTTAACAAACATAACTTTACACTTTGCAAGGCCAACCTCTAGCTAGGAGTCAGGATATAGCCCCTTGGCAATTAGGCTGGGGACACGGGTTATTGACTGACATACCATGAAATACCACCAGGCCTTAGAAGGATAGCTTGCTGCAGAATGTGCTAACAGACACTTAATTGGGACAGTAAGATCTCCATGGCAAATTGTTATATGTAATTTACACCATTCATGTATCTGCTGCAAACACTCTAATAAAATAAGTTATTCTCTAGCTCTGAGAAAAAACACAAACTGCTGTATCTTATATGAAGAGTGCAGGATTTATCTCTACCTATGGCCTTTGGAATTTTGTTCCTTAGTCTTGCTTAGCAATCTTCATGACCAGTATTTGACTTCCATTCAATATTTTATGTACATACTGATATTCTTTTTTTAGCATTTCCATTGTAAGACTTAGCCTGACAGCTCCTTCTCCACAGGATGCCTAAATGAGGGACACCCAACTGGCAGGGGGAGGTGGGTAATCAAAGTGTCTACAGAGCTCCTTTTATTTGCTTCTTACCCCATACCAACTCTTCCAGTTCAGTAACTGATGTCTTTTCTTGGTAACTTAGGAAGAGGAAAGGAAATGTACAGATGTGGTCATATCAACCCCTATGAAAATTCCTACTCTGATGTATTCTTAAGCTTATTTCTCACTTCTTATGGTGGAAGGAGGGAGTTTACACATGAAGTTCCTCCACCCTCTCTCTCTACCTTGTTGGCAGATTTACAGAAACAGCCAGGACTACCCCAACTGCAGACAGATTTCTCTCACCACTATAGAGCAGAACTTTCCCAAGTACTGAACTCAGAGAGTCAATAGCATCACATTGATCCTGCCTGAGGAGGGAAACCCATACCAACCCAGGGTCCCCCTAATGGGTCAGGCTCTCACTAACAGGGCCCCAGACCACAGACCTTTCCCTCTTTCTTCCTTTCTTATCAAGCTTTCCTAGTATATCTCATATACCATTCAGGGTCTGATATTAGGTTTGTTGACATCAAAAATTAATTCACACTACAGTCTTAGGAATTCACCAGAGTTTAAAAGTTTTATCTTTCCCCAGGGACATCAACATTTCAAGGAAGACTTCCAGGAATGCAATTTCCTCTGTCTACTTGTAAGGCTGATGCAGATCCAGCAGTATACACACAGTATTTGGTTCTAAATCTAACTTTTCCTGTCCTAGGCTACGAGCTATAGCTAACCTGAGTGGTTTAAGAATCATTTATTTCACAAAAGTGCTTTGTATGTCTATTGCTGCCTAAGCTTGAACTAGTTTCTGATGACTCAAAAGTGAATTATACAAGATTCATGAAATTTAAGGATTTCCCTGTCCCATAAGATACAGATTATAGATATATTATATATGTATTATTACAAGGCAGGCTATTATTACAACCTCTCTAATAACTCTTCCTGCACTAGTGAAATTCCTGGTTTACTTCTCTGCTCCCTGCCCACCCCCTGATGTCCTTGTGGGACAAGACTGTGTCTTACCCATCTTTTAAATTATACTTACCTAACTTCAGGATACAAAACACATTAGATAAGAAAGGAAGGTGTGGATAGAGAAACTGATACTCAGAGATGTTAAGAGCTTAGTCATAATGAAAATCTAGTAAGATCAGAAATGGGTTCAAATCTAAGTCCTTTGGCTCTAGGTAACATGCTCTTACCTCAACATCATTCGTCCATTGACATTCCTTTTAAGGAGTCAACCTGATAGCAATGTACATATAAGCATGAATGCTAAGCACATACACCTACAGTCATTTCTAGTAATCTACAGATCACCTACATGGTAATTATCTACTTTGTGGCTTATCTGTTAGAAATGATTGCTATCAGAGTGTCTTCCATTTGCCATCGAATACACCTCTGAACCTTTTACCCGATTATCGCTTGCACAGGAAATGTAGACCACTGAGATTCTAATATTACCCTAGGTGCAACATAATTTAACTAATAAATCTGATGCACTCCCCCATTGCCAACTGACAAAATTTAATATAACTGGTTCTTAAGAGATGCACCCCTGTATTACCACAGATAACTTAGAGTTTATTGTACTTACTTTATTGTGACTTACATTCAGAGATTCTGTTTTGGATAGGAGTATTTAAGGATATTGATGTGTACTTTTCTCTCTGAAGCTGCCCACCACCAGGACATACTGTATAACCTTCACTCTTGGAGGCTCAAAAACTCATATAGTCTTAGAAGGTAAATCTGGGAAACGTAGCCCTCTCTATTCGAATGGCCATGATGCCATTCTACGGAAAGGCTTGCTAGTGACCTGCCAATACTAAAGCTCCCAGGTGAGCAATAGCATCTTTCCAAACACAGAGAGCAAATTCAGCCTTGTCACAAGTGGCCATTTAATCAGGAAACAATTCTCTAGAGTTTAGACATCACTTATGTGATTTATTTTTCAACACGTAAGCTCTCAGGTATCATTGCAAAAGACCAACCACAAGGAAACTATAAAATTAAACATACACACATACACACACACACAGAAATAAGCCTCTGGTGACTTTAAACAACCAAAACAACTTTTTTTCCACTTCTTTCATCAAACTTTTTCCTATTCCATCCAAATGGAGAGCACCACAGGACATCGTGAAGGTAGCAGAGGTGTCACCAGCACAGTGCTGCTCTGAGAACCACTGGTAGAGTTTTCATGAAGACTAATGAAGACACAAAGTCCTTTGTCCCTTCAGAATAAAAAGTCCAGTGCACTTGACAATGAACATGTCATTTGAAACCTTGAGGGTTTTAATTTTATACATAATGGAGTTTGGAAATGAACCTATTATACAGTTTTGCTCAGAATTCAGATTTATATTATGTACTCCTACAGATGCCCTAAAATGTACTCAAGTAGCAGGGTGTTGATGACATATACTAAAGTGGCAATTCTAACTGCTATCTGTATTGTGTAAACTACTTTAGCAAGCTAATCCAGGAACCCCTTTTCATTCAGTGCTGAAGACAAGCAGTTAAACATATATAGTAGCCGAGCTGGTTAATCAACATCTTGCTCTCACTGAGAACAGTCATGTTTCTCAAGACAAGCATATGCAAATTTGGGGTGGGGAGAGAGAAAGAAAGAGAAAGAGAAAAGTATATTCAAGGTTTTCTAAGGCAATATATTCAAGATAATTGCCCTCCTATTACCTGTTTCTGAAGATTACAGTGCAAAAACTAAATAACCCTAATATATACCACATATATATATATATATAAAATAATCAAATACAGCAAATACAGTCATTAATTGAGGGAACAGAACAAGTAGGGTACCTGACCATAAAACAGACAAGATAAGAAACATTAATCAAGCAGCATTTAATCTCCATTTACATCAACTGCCTGTAAAAGCACCCCCAAAACTAATATTTTAGCAATCTATAACTAAAGACTTCAATGTCAATTTATCTCTTAATTTTTAATGTAACATTTGTTCAATGTACGGAACTATTTTTCTTTTAACATCTTTATTGGAGTATAATTGCTTTACAATGTTGTGTTAGTTGCTGCTATATAACAAAGTGAATTAGCTATATGTATACATATATCCCCATATCCCATCCTTCTTGCCTCTCTCTCCCACCCTCCCTCCCTATCCCACCCGTCCACGTGGTCACAAAGCACCGAGCTGATCTCCCTGTGCTATGCGGCTGCTTCCCACTAGCTATCTCTTTTACATTTGTTAGTGTGGCTATGTCAAAGTTACTCCCTCACTTCGTCCCAGCTTACCCTTCCCCCTCCCGTGTCCTCAAGTCCATTCTCTATGTCTGCATCTTTATTCCTGTCCTGCCCCTAGGTACATCAGAACCTTTTTTTTTTTTTTTAGATTCCATATATATGTGTTAGCATATGGTATTTGTTTTTCTCTTTCTGACTTACTTCACTCTGTATGACAGACTCTATGTCCATCCACCTCACTACAAATAACTCAATTTCATTTCTTTTTATGGCTGAGTAATATTCGATTGTATATATGTGCCACATCTTCTTTATCCATTCATCTGTCGATGGACACTTAGGTTGTTTCCATGTCCTGACTATTGTAAATAGAGCTGCAATGAACATTGTGGTACATGACTCTTTTTGAATTATGATTTTCTCAGGGTATATGCCCAGAAGTGGGATTGCTGGGTCATATGGTAGTTCTATTTTTAGTTTTTTAAGGAACCTCCATACTGTTCTCCATAGTGGCTGTATCAATTTACATTCTCACCAACAGTGAAAGAGGGTTCCCTTTTCTCCACACCCTCTCCAGCATTTATTGTTTGTAGATTTTTTGATGATGGCCATACTGACTGGTGTGAGGTGATACCTCATTGTAGTGTTGATTTGCATTTCTCTAATGATTAGTGATGTTGAGCATTCTTTCACGTGTTTGCTGGCAATCTGTATATCTTATTTGGAGAAATGTCTATTTAGATCTTCTGCCCATTTCTGATTTGGGTTGCTTGTTTTTTTGATAATGAGCTACATAAGCTGCTTGTATATTTTGGAGATTAATCCTTTGTCAGTTGCTTCATTTGCAAATATTTTCTCCCATTCTGAGGGCTGTCTTTTCATCTTGTTTATAGTTTTCTTTGCTGTGCAAAAGTTTTGAGTTTCATTAGGTCCCATTTGTTTATTTTTGTTTTTATTTCCATTTCTCTAGGAGGTGGGTCAAAAAGAATCTTGCTGTGATTTATGTCAAAGAGTGTTCTTTCTATGTTTTCCTCTAAGAGTTTCATAGTGTCTGGCCTTACATTTAGGTCTTTAATTCATTTTGAGTTTATTTTTGAGTATGGTGTTAAGGAGTGTTCTAATTTCATTCTTTTAGATGTAGCTATCTAGTATTACCAACACCACTTATTGAAGAGGCTGTCTTTCTTCCATTGTATATTCTTGCCTCCTTTATCAAAAATAAGGTGACCATATATGCATGGGTTTATCTCTGGGCTTTCTATCATGTTCCATTGATCTCTATTTCTGCCAGTACCATACTGTCTTGATTACTGTAGCTTTGTAGTATAGTCTAAAGTCAGGGAGCCTGATTCCTCCAGCTCCGTTTTTCTTTCTCAAGATTTAACTATTTGGGGTCTTTTATGTTTCCATACACAATGTGAAATTTTTTGTCCTAGTTCTGTGAAAAAGGCCCTTGCTAGTTTGATAGGGATTGCAATGAATCTGTAGATTACTTTGGGTACTATAGTCATTTTCACAATGTTGATTCTTCCAATCCAAGAACATGGTATATCACTCCCTCTGTTTATATCATCTTTAATTTCTTTCATCAGTGTCTTACAGTTTTCTGCATACAGGTCTTTTGTCTCCTTAGGTAGGTTTATTCCCAGGTATTTTATTCTTTTTGTTGCAGTGGTAATTGGGAGTGTTTCCTTAATATCTCTTTCAGATTTTGCATCATTAGTGTATAGGAATGGAAGAGATTTCTGTACATTAATTTTGTATACTGCTACTTTACCAAATTCATTGATTATCTCAAGTAGTTTTCTGGTAGCATCTTTAGGATTCTCTATGTATAGAATCATGTCATCTGCAAAGAGTGACAGCTTAATTTCTTCTTTTCTGATTTGGTTTCCTTTTATTTCTTTTTCTTCTCTGACTGCTGTGGCTAAAACTTCCAAAACTATGTTGAATAACAGTGGTGAGAGTGGGCATTCTTGTCTTGTTCCTGATTTTAGAGGAAATGGTTTCAGTTTTTCTCCATTGAGACGATGTTGGCTATGGGTTGTCATATATGGCCTTTATAATATTGAGGTAAGTTCCCTCTATGCCTACATACTGGAGAGTTTTTATCATAAATGGGTGTTGAATTTTGTCTAAAGCTTTTTCTGCATCTATTGAGATGTTCATATGGTTTTTATCCTTCAGTTTGTTAATATGGTGTATCACATTAATTGATTTGCGTATATTGAAGGATCCTTGCATTCCTGGGATAAACCCCACTTGATCATGGTGTATGATTCTTTTAATGTGCTGTTGGATTCTGTTTACTAGCATTTTGCTAAGGATTTTTTACATCTATGTTCATCAGTGATATTGATCTGTAGTTTTCTTTTTTTGTGACACCTTTTTCTGGTTTTGGTGGCAGGGTGATGGTGGCCTCATAAAATAACTTTGCAAGTGTTCCTCCCTCTGCTAAATTTTGCAAGAGTTTGAGAAGGATAGGCGTGAGCTCTTCTCTAAATGTTTGATAGAATTTGCCTGTGAAGTCATCTGGTCCTGGACTTTTGTTTGTTGGAAGATAATAAAATAAAAATTCACAGTTTCGATTTCAGTGCTTGTGATTGGTCTGTTTATATTTTCTATTTCTTGCTGGTTCAGTCTCGGAAGGTTGTGCTTTTGTAAGAATGTGTCCGTTTCTTCCACGTTTTCCATTTTATTGGCATACAGTTGTAGTAATCTCTCATGGTTCTTTGTATTTCTGCAGTATCAGTTGTTACTGCTCCCTTTTCATTTCTAATTCTATTGATTTGAGTCTTCTCCCTTTTTTTCTTATGAGTCTGGCTAGTGGTTTATCAATTTTGTTTATCTTCTCAAAGAACAAGCTTTTAGTTTTATTGATCTGTGCTATTGTTTCCTTCATTCCTTTTTCATTTATTTTTGATCTGATCTTTATGATTTTTTTTCCTTCTACTAACTGGGTTTCTTTTGTTCTTCTTTCTCTAATTGCTTTAGGTGTAAGGTTAGGTTGTTTATTTGAGATGTTTCTTGTTTCTTGAGGTAGGATTGTATTGCTATAAACTTCCCTCTTAGAACTGCTTTTGCTGCATCCCATAGGTTGTGGGTCGTCGTGTTTTCATTGTCATTTGTTTCTAGGTATTCTTTGATTTCCTCTTTGATTTCTTCAGTGATCTCTTGGTCATTCAGTAGCATATTGTTTAGCCTCCATGTGTTTGTTTGTTTTACCGTTTTTTTCCTGTAATTGCTATCTAGTCTCATAGTGCTGTGGTCAGAAAAGATACTTGATACAATTTCAATTTTCTTCAATTTACCAAAGTTTGATTTTTGACCCAAGATATGTTCTATCCTGGAAAATGTTCTGTGAGCACTTGAGAAGAAAGTGTATTCTGTTGTTTTGGGATGAAATGTCCTATAAATATCAATTAAGTCCATCTTGTTTAATATATCATTTAAAGCTTGTGTTTCCTTATTTATTTTCATTTTGGATGATCTGTCCATTGGTGAAAGTGGGGTGTTAAAGTCCCCTACTATGAATGTGTTACTGTCGATTTCCCATTTTATGGCTATTAGCATTTGCTTCAAGTATTGAGGTGCTCCTGTTATATCTTTACAATTGTTATAAATATTTACAATTGTTATAAATATTTACAATTGTGATATCTTCTTCTTGGATTGATCCCTTGACCATTATGTAGTATCCTTCTTTGTCTCTTGTAATAGTCTCTATTTTAAAGTCTATTTTGTCTGATATGAGAATTGCTACTCCAGCTTTCTTTTGATTTCCATTTGCATGGAATATCTTTTTCCATCCCCTCACTTTCAGTCTGTATGTGTCCCTAGGTCTGAAGTGGGTCTCTTGTAGACAGCATATATACTGGTCTTGTTTTTGTATCTATTCGGACAGTCTATGGCTTTTGGTTGGCGCATTTAATCCATTTACATTTAAGGTAATTATCCATATGTATGTTCCTATTCCCATTTTCTTAAGTGTTTTGGGTTCGTTATTGTAGGTCTTTTCCTTCTCTTGTGTTTCTTGCCTAGAGAAGTTCCTTTAACATTTGTTGTAAAGTTGGTTTGATGGTGCTGAGTTCTCTTAGCTTTTGCTTGTCTGTGAAGGTTTTAATTTCTCCGTCAAATCTGAATGAGATCCTTACTGGGTAGAGTAATTAGTTGTCGGTTTCCCTTTCATCACTTTAAATATGTCCTGCCACTCCCTTCTGGCTTGCAAAGTTTCTGCTGAAAGATCAGCTGTTAACTTTATGGGGATTCCCTTGTATGTTATTTGTTGTTTTTCCCTTGCTGCTTTTAATATTTTTTCTTTGAATTTAATTTTTGATAGTTTGATTAATATGTGTCTTGGTTTGTTTCTCCTTGGATTTATCCTGTATGGGACTCTCTGTGCTTCCTGGACTTGATTGTCTATTTCCTTTCCCTTGTTAGGGACGTTTTCAACTATAATCTCTTCAAATATTTTCTCAGTACCTTTCTTTTTCTCTTCTTCTTCTGGGACCCCTATAATTCGAATGTTGCTGCGTTTAATGTTGTCCCAGAGTTCTCTGAGACTGTCCTCAATTCTTTTCATTCTTTTTTCTTTATTCTGCTCTGCAGTAGTTATTTCCACTATTTTATCTTCCAAGTCACTTATCCATTCTTCTGACTCAGTTATTCTGCTGTTGATTCCTTCTAGAAAATTTTTCATTTCATTTATTGTGTTGTTCATCATTGTTTGTTTGCTCTTTAGTTCTTCTAGGTCCTTGTTAAATGTTTCTTGTGTTTTCTCCATTCTCTTTCCAAGATTTTGGATCATCTTTACTATCATTGCTCTGAATTCTTTTTCAGGTAGACTGCCTATTTCCTCTTTAGTTGTTTGGTCTGGTGGATTTTTACCTTGCTCCTTCATCTGCTGTGTATCTCTCTGTCTTCTCATTTTGCTTAACTTACTGTGTTTGGGATCTCCTTTTTGCAGGCTGCAGGTTCATAGTTCCCATTGTTTTTGGTGTCTGCCCCCAGTGGGTAAGGTTGTTTCAGTGGCTTGTGTTGGCTTCCTGGCGGAGGGGACTTGTGCCTGTGTTCTGCTGCATGGGGCTGGATCTTGTCTTTCTGGTGGGGCAGGGCTGCATCCAGTGGTGTGTTTTGGGGTGTACGTGAACTTAGTATGATTTTAGGCAGCCTCTCTGCTAATGGGTGTGGTTGTGTTCCTGTCTTGCTAGTTGTTTGACATGGGGCATCCAGCCCTGGTGTTTCCTGGCCATTGGGTGGAGCTGGGTCTTAGCGTTGAGACAGAGATCTCTGGGAGAGCTCTCACCGATTGATATTACAGGGGGCTGGGAGGTCTCTGGTGTTCCAGTGTCCTGAACTCAGCTCTCCCACCTCAGAGGCTCAGGCCTGACACCAGGCCAGAGCACCAAGACCCTCTCAGCCACATGGATCAGAAGAAAAGTCAGAAAAAAAGAAAGAGAAAAAAAATTTTTAAATAATAAACTAAAATAATGTAATAAAATCATTAAAATTAAAAAGTAGTTAAAAAAAGAAGAGAGCACCCAAACCAACAAACAAATCTACCAATGATAACAAGTGCTAAAAATTATACTAAGATAAACATAAACATCAGAAACAAGTCAGTCACAGACAGCAAACCCCAAGTATACAGGTGCTCCCAACTGGTTTTGGACCCACCTCTGCGTGTTGGTTGCCCTCAGCCTTCTGTTCCTGCCCAGACATGATGGGGTTAAAGCAGCGGCTGATTAGGGGTCTCTGGCTCAGTCTTGCTGGGAGGAAGGAGGGGTATGGTAGCTATAATTGGAATGTGCAGCTAGCCTGTGGTGGCAGAGGCCAGCATGACGGTGCACCAGCCTGAGGTGTGCCATGTGTTCTCCCGGGGAAGTTGTCCCTGGATCACGGGACCCTGGCAGTGGTGGGCTGCACAGGCTCCCAGGGAGGGGGGCATGTGGATAGTGACCTGTGCTTGCATACAGGATTCTTGGTGACTGCAGCAGCAGCATTAGCGTTTCATGCCTAACTCTGGTGTCCAAGCTGATAGCCACGGCTTGCGCCTCTCTCTGGAGCTCCAATAGGTGGTACTCTGCCTTCTGTGGGCAGACAGGGAAGGAATCCCCTCTCCTCGCACACCCCAAAACTATGGTCCCTTGCCTCTTAGGCAGGTCCAAAGTTTTTTCCGGACTCCCTCACAGCTACCTGTGGCACACTAGCCCCCTTCAGGCTGTGTTCACGCAGCCAACCCCAGTCCTCTCCCTGGGATCTGACCTCTGAAGCCTGAGCCTCAGCTCCCAGCCCCCACCCGCCCTGGTGGGTGAGCAGACAAGCCTCTCAGGCTGGTGAGTGCTGGTCAGCACTGATCCTCTGTACGGGAATCTCTCTGCTTTGCCCTCCACACCCCTGTTGCTGTGCTCTCCTCCATGGTTCCAAAGCTTCCCTCCCACCCACCCTCTGTCTCTGCCAGTGAAGGGGCTTCCTAGTGCATGGAAACTTTTCCTCCTTCACAGCTCCGTCCCAGAGGTGCCGGTTCCATCCCTATTCTTTTGTCTCTTTTTTTTCTTTTTTCTTTTGCTCTACCCAGGTACGTGGGGATTTTCCTGCCTTTTGGGAAGTCTGAGGTCTTCTTCCAGCTTTCACTAGGTGCTCTGTAGAAGCTGTTCCACATGTAGATGTATTTTTGATGTATTTGTGGGGAGGAAGGTAATCTCCATGTCTTACTCCTCCACCATCTTGAATGTCTCCCTCTATGGAACTAATTTTTTATTTCTCCATTTCATGTTTGCAGAGAAGATCCAGTGCAGCATTTCAGAATTTGGTTTGACTCTGCCACACTGGAGTTACCCAAGCCAACAGATTCATCATAACACAGTGTTTGAATGTAATGATATACCACTGCTTCTCGACCCAGCAATAAGATGAAAATCCAAGAACAGGCATAAAACACCCATGAAGAAATGACAGAGCTTGAAGTCAGCTTGAATAATTTCTGAGTCATAAATTCATGAAAGCGGAAGGAGAAGAAAAGAGAAAAAGAGAAGCAAGGAGGAGGGGGAAAAGGGCAAGTGAGTGGCTTATTCTACCCAACCTAAACACTGAATTTACGAGCTTTATGCACATTCCTATTTCTTATTGACAGGACTCCAGGTATATATCAACTGACCCACAATCTCTGCCTCAATTGTGTTGAGAGGGTAGAGTGTGCCCAGTTTGGTAATCATGTGTTTTTCACTTTCACTACATATGTATGTGTATGTGCACAGTTGTGCATAACGGATAGCAGTGCATGTTTTGCACCATTCACATTGGCTTCCTTCAAACTTCATTTTCCTTCCCCAGATATCTGCTGCCTGTCTTTGCTCCTGCAGAACATCATGATTTGATGGGAACTCTGTAAATCTATATTTAGTGCCTGGGATACACACTTTTCTCCTAACAGCCTCAAGACAGCTGAGATCAGCACTTCTGTCAATAGTTTCCAGGTATGACCTCTGGGGAACTAGGCTACCCCTGGAATTTACTTTTCCTCACAGACGAATAAAGCTTGAGGAATACCACAAAACACATCCTTTCTGATTAGCACATCCAGATAGAAACTCTCATATCTTTGACCACTCCTTTCCTTTTTGTCAATATTTAAATTGGAATTTAGGATGGGTATGCTACTAAAAATCTGGAATTTTTTTTTTTTTTTTTTTTTTTTTTTTTTTGCGGTACGCGGGCCTCTCACTGCTGTGGCCTCTCCCGTTGCGGAGCACAGGCTCCGGACGCGCAGGCTCAGCGGCCATGGCTCACGGGCCCAGCCGCTCCGCGGCATGTGGGATCTTCCCGGACCGGGGCACGAACCTATGTCCCCTGCATTGGCAGGCGGACTCTCAACCACTGCGCCACCAGGGAAGCCCCAAAATCTGGAATTTTTAAAATTAAAAAATAGGAAATATAATGCTATACCACCATACACATCTAAGAAAAAATGCCTGCCTGATGGACAAATGTGATGTTCCCATTGGCATGCCTGGCTGGTGGTCCTTTGTACTACTATGCATGTAATGTGCTCAGAGGGCCTGTCATCTCCCCCTCCAGACTGTAAACCTTGGCAGCTGAAGGCACACACAGCATCCAGAACATGGGAGGCTTTCAATAAATGTCTATTGAATTAATTGGAAACATCAGGAGTCTCTTTAAATATTGGGGGTCTGACTCCACCTTTCTTGACTATGTTTATTATTTTTACTTAGGAATATCTAAGAAGATATACCTTTTCATCCCAAGAACTGGATGAGTGTCAGGGAAGAAAAATCAATAGAGATAAAAGAGAATTCTACAACCAATTCCATGCCCCTGACTTTGAACCCTACAGATTCCTAAAAAGTAGGCAGTGTATTGGGAGCCAGCTACCTCCATTTTGATCTGCAAGCTTAGTTTTAATATTAACTACTATGGCAGACATTAAAAAGACCCAAGAAGCACAAAGTATCTGCAGAACTAAGCAGCCGTACTCCCTGTACCCAAGGTGAACTTTCTCTATCCCCAAGGTGAACTTTCTCTATACAGGTATTTGTATACTGGATTTACCTCTGAAGTTAAGCTAGATACAGGGGTAAAAGGGAAACTAGGTACCTGAACAACTATTACTTGGTGAGTGGAAGTTGGAGCAATTATAAACAAGCAGAAGAAAACCCAGGTATTAAAGTGCCTTTAAGTATAGTTTGAAATTGTGTAGTAAGCACCCTAGGGTCAGCACAGCTTTCTGGAATGAAGCATGTCTCTGAACAAAAACTTTTCTGTAACTTATATTGTGTATACCTGCATGTTTTATTTTCAATAGAGCACTGTTGGTAAAGAGTTCTGAAAGGCATAAGAAGCCTTAAATAATGCTACACAATGAAAGACTAGATGGCAATTAGAATGTGCAAGTTTGTCATTTTTGCTTTCAAAGGAACATTAGAAATATGATTTCTGTAATGATCTTATTTTCTGAAAGGAATCTGATTGCAGACAAAGGAGTGCTCATCTAGAAGTTAGGGATGTACAGCTTGAGAAATATTGATTTATAGTGAATACTTAGAATCACATTAACCATTGTTCTCCTGGAAATACCAAGTTAGTTATTTATAAACAGCCTGATGTCATGATCAGGTTCAATATCCAGGGCTCACTTCTGTTTTTTGGTGACCTTCTACATCAATAGCTATTCAAATGTTCAGGTGCCTTCCATTTTAGGTTTTATTTATTTTGGTTTACATTTTTTTCTCCTTCATAATAGGGCACAAGGTCATTCCTACCTGCATTGTTCCACAAAGGTTATCCAGCGCACATTAGAAGCATGTGGCCCGTGAGCCAAATATAGCACATGGCTGTGTTTTGGCTTCCAGGTGTTTGAAATGTATGGATTTCTTTAGATATGGATATGTTTTCCAGTTTGCAAGAGTTCTTACCACTCCCTAATGTTCCTACCTGCATATTTACAATTAACTTCTTGGTCTCTGTAGACACTTGATTGGAAAGCTCTAGCCTAGAACCTAGACTTTCCCTGATGCAAGAAATAGCCCTTATTCCATGCTATTCTTTACTTCACACTGTTCTTGTACTTGACTTTGATTCAATTTAGCACTAAATTTTCACAGGCATTCATTCATTGTCTGTTGAGCTTCTTCTAAATGTCGAGTACTGTCCTGGGCACTGGTGACAGCAGTGTCTACTGGTGATACATCATGCCCGCTCTCACAGAGCTTTTATTCTTTTTGGGGATAAGAGGGCATATGGACAATAAATAAATACTTTTAGGTGGTGATAAGTATTATGTAAAGAAAAATAAAGCAGAGGAAGGAGGTCGAGCATGACAGGGGATGTTATTTTCAACAGGGTATTAGGAACATTCTCTCTGATGAGGTGACATCTTAGCACACACCTGAGTAAAGTCATAGGATAAACCACACGGATATCTGTGGGAAGAGCTTCCCAAGCAAACACAGGTCTCCTCCTAGAGAGAGCTCTATCTTTATACAGGTAAAAGCTTCTAACTCTAGCACACTCTTCTGGTTTCCTCAGCTGAGTATAGAAGACAATTGCTAGTGGTTTTCTACTTAATTCTGTCACTACGTTTTACACATAGTTTTTTAAAACCAAGTGGAAAATAAATCAGTAATTTTCAAACTCTTCCTTCACTATTACAAACTTGACTTGATGCTTCTGTTATCACTGAAACAATAACAGATGATAATAGAAAGTTGCTACTATAAAGGAAAGTGTCTACTGAAAAAGCTCCTTTTAGAAAACTCTCCCAAAAATCCCAAGGTTACTTCAAACAGCAACAACAATGACTAACAAACAATGGCATGATTATGTAAAAAAGAATCATTACTTTTGCGAGTACCTTTTAAATAATAGAAGAAATGAACATTCTATTTACTTTTTAAAAAAGAGTAAGTAATAGTTGTAAATGAGTAATTAAGGAAGCATAATCTTTGTGGGGTTTTTTTTGTTTTTTTTGCAGTACGCGGGCCTCTCACTGTTGTGGCCTCTCCCGTTGCGGAGCACAGGCTCCGGACCCGCAGGCTCAGCGGCCATGGCTCACGGGCCCAGCCGCTCCGCGGCATGTGGGATCTTCCTGGACCGGGGCACGAACCCGTGTCCCCTGCATCGGCAGGCGGACTCTCAACCACTGCGCCACCAGGGAAGCCCATAATCTTTGTTTTTTAAGGTAGCAATAATTTTAGAATTCTAAAGAGATCTGAGAAATTATTTATATCAATTCCTTCTTTTAAACTATAAGAAAACTAAAGTTCTGAGGGATTAAGTGGCTTGTCCAAGGAAAAAGAGCCATTTATTGGTCAAACTAGAACCTGAACCCAAGGTTCCTAATTTTTAGACTGGTACTCTTATTGCACTGTATATATCACATTGCACTAGTGAATTTAAAAAATCAAAAACTACTATTGAGACTCATTATTTTCCATGTTGTGAGCCAAGACCCAATGGCTGCAATAAGTTAGATATTTTCTTAGTGTATCCACTATGCCCTCCACTCCTTGACTACCAGAATGTGAAAGCATGTTCTATCAGGAAGGCTAATTTGTACCTCTCTATGTCAAACACCCCAAACCCCAGTTTATGGTTATGAAGGGCAAGATTAATTTAGGAATTTCACAGATGCTTTAGAAAGGCATTAGTGGGGCCTCTTGGATCAGAAGAAAAAGATGTCTAAGTAACAACACTCAATAGAGTAGAGTCTAAATCCTGTTCTGGATCTTTGCAGATGGTGATCATGGGAAAGAGGAATCCAAGCACACTGGCTCAGTTTATGCAGAATCACTGGATTGATAAATCCATTCCAATCTCCATCTTGTATATGTCTAATATGCCAGTTTACCACTGCAAGAATAGTCATTGGTGATTTCTTTGCTCATATTCTTACTTTTAAGTGAAAAAACATATCTAAGAATTAATACCTTAAAAATAAATTAGTTGAGAGTAGTTATAAAAACAGCAATATAGAAATAACTTTAAATAATTCTTCAAATTAATTTGATTTTCAAGATTAACCTAAACCTAAAATAACTTAGTCACTTTTTTGCTTACACCTAAAATTAAATTATTGGTCATTAAAAATTCCTATCACCGGGCTTCCCTGGTGGCACAGTGGTTGAGAGTCCGCCTGCCGATGCAGGGGACACGGGTTCGTGAAAATCCAGTGCTACAGAAGGGACTAAGAAGGCAACAGGATTATGTGAAGTTTCTGACAGCAGTGAAATCAAAAGCACTTGGCCATTGTATATAAGAGCCATTTGAAATCAGACATTGTTAATTTGGGAATGGTCTGAATACATATTGTGCGAATACTCATAAGGTTCATGTTAAGTTTTAGTGCATAACCTTTATCCTCTGTAAATCCTGAGAAGCAAAACATTACAAAATGATTTATTCTAGAAATTGAATTGTCAGAAAAAACAATCAACTCTTTCTCAATTTCTGAAGGAAAGCACTGCAACATTTACAGAACTTTTAGATAAAATAAACAAAGCTTAGTTTTGAATATATTTTTAAAACCAAAAAGGCAAAACCTTTAAGAAATTTATGGGATCATCTTAAATTGAAAAATCGGATGGAACAGAGATGAAATATCCAGTAATGTTCTTTTGTCCCAAAGAACTTTCTTTTAAAGAATTTATGGTTTGGGGAAGGGAATATAATTTATCACTCCCAAATAACTGCTTTACTTTGTTAAAAATCTATACATCTTTATTTTGATATTTCTAATGGCAACATATATATCTTGATAGTTTGTATTCCATTAATAATAAAATCTAAAAGAAATCTATTCAAGTAAAAAAGCTATAAAATTTTTTCTAAATCTAATAATGGCTTACGGATTCTGAGCTATAGCAAATATCCTGAAATTTTAGGTCAATGATATGAATATTCAATTAAAATTTGTAATAATGAGATATGGCCTAAATGTATCCTGCAAGGACACCGATGTTTGAACATACACAGACAAAAATTCAGATATACTATATTTAAAATATTAATTCAAATATAATATGAAATAATATAAAATATTAAAACTTGTTGGAGTCTACAGTCCAGCTCCTTTACTTTAAAATTGAAGAAGCAGAAGTCAGATAATTTCTTTCATTCACTTTTACAAGATTGCCTAGTTGGCTAGCAGAATAGAACTCAGCTTTTGCTGATGCTTACCACTAAACTGTGCTATCTCTAATTAGGGTACTGGGTTTTTATATTATTTTTAAATAATAGTGAACTACTGATTAGGCTATACCTTATTAAAAATGAGAACACGTACTTGGACTTTTCCAATAAGAATTTTTTAAACAAAATAGGTATCAGTAGTTAAGAGCAAGAAACTGCCAAAAAAAGGCAAAAAGAAAAAATCTGCTTCAGTATTTTGACCAATTCTGGACTTCTCAATAATTTCGCATTTTGTCACCCAATTTAGATATTCTATCCAGTGATGCTAAATCCAGTTAGAAACAATGATCAGTGAGGAGAAAATCCTCAATACTGATCAAGACAGGATTTTTTGTTAGTTTAAGTTTTATACCTAGTAAACATGGTAGATAACAAACTAATTCTGATATGGGTAGCTTGAATTAAAGTCCACAGACGTTAGCATTTTGAAAGGAAAATGAACAACCATATTTTGGTAGTTGTATCAGTTGGTAGCCCTGGAATTTGTAGCCACAACAAAGACCACAATGTACAAGGAAGAAAAGGCACAATGTTAGATAGCATCTACCAAACCAGGCCTACTGCAATTGATTCTGTCTCTAGCTTCTCTCTGACCCCACTGTCACCCTCAAATCCCTCTCAGCTTCCATGCCGAGTTTTTTATTCTGCTGCTGTTTTCTCTCCACATAGCTTCTTTCCAAACCAACATCCATGTTCCACTCATCAACCACTGCTTTAGAAAGCTTCAGGCTGGATGGCCAGGCATGAAGTGCTGGCAGGTGGTGTAGCTGTTAGGCAGCCTTGTGTATCACAAGAGATCTGATGCTATCAAATTCCTTTTCCCCCAAAGACTAAAGAGAGCAAGCCTTTGTGAGCATGCAGGAGGGGGATGAAAACAGTTTGTCTCCTGAGCAGCTAGCCTTTGTCATATTACAAATGAAATCACTTAGGAAATTTAGAGAATTAATATCATAATGAAGACGGGAGTACCCATTAGGGTGGTCTAATGTTGCTCTGGAGAAATGTGATGGATGCCCAGTGGCTGCAAGCCCTTATTTGCAGAGAGTTACCTCTGCAGTTGCCATTAGGAAGATGTCTGAAGCAGAGGATCAGACACAACCATTGCAAGATGAGATAGTGTTTGACTGGTTTCCAGGGAACGGAAGGATACAAGCTTAGTTGTACCTGTCACTACGGCTCCCAGCATTTTCCCCCCTTAATGTCTTTTTTAGCTGTAGGAAGTTTCTCTTTAAAGATTCAGTGCTTTCCTAATGACATAAAGCGAGTAATGGGGAGCACATAAAAATGTTATATAGATTACAAATGGATTCACTCTATTTTAAGACAATGTGTGCCAGCCCTAAAGAATGATTTTATTTAGCTTTACTTTTCTCTTGAAAATAAATCTAGCCAAAAATTCCGAAATGAACACACCACTGGCATCCCCATGTTCATTTAGCTTTCTATGTAAAACATCTCTCACTTTCCATGGCAGTATTTGTGCCTACCCAAAATCTGATCTGATGCTCTTTTCTGCACTAAAGCCTAGAATATGGTACTTCCAGAAATTATTGTAAAATGTAATTGAATCCTCCTTTCTGGTACTCAAATCTCTTTCTCTCTTGTACTGCTTGCCAGTGACATCAGTATACATAATTGGAAATGGGAAATTTCCAAAACCCCACATCAATTCCAGACTAGATAAAAAGGAAGGATAATTTCTCTGAGAAAAATTTGGAATGGTGTAAAGGAAAGGAAAGGCTAAATATTTCCAGGAAAGTAAGACTATTTACCTACTTTTTCTCCACTTCACAACTAATCCTTTTTTTTTTTTTTACATCTTTATTGGAGTAAAATTGCTTTACAATGGTGTGTTAGTTTCTGCTTTATAACAAAGTGAATCAGTTATACATATACATATGTTCCCATATCTCTTCCCTCTTGCGTCTCCCTCCCTCCCACCCTCCGTATCCCACCCCTCTAGGTGCACAACTAATCCTTTTGTCTCTCAGATCGGAATTTTCACAATTAGCATTTCCTGTTACTGTGCCTGCCATCCACTGAGTAATATCCCTTCTCTGCAATATTTTTCTTCCAATGTCTATCCCTTTTCAAGACAAGTTTATAGAGTAGTTCATTCTCTTGATGAAGTCAAATGCAATTTTTTATTTGAGACTGCTGTAAAGACACAATCACCCAGATTTTGGAAATCTTGGTCAATTATAAATAGGAACAACTCAGAAATTATTCCCAGTTCTTTTCCCAGCATGCAAAAAAACAAAATAGCTAAACTTGCTTAATTACCAATTAGGGAGCAAACCTGTACTATTGTAGGATTTGGTTCAGTGAATATCCAGGTTCTTTCCATTGAGCTACTTTTGATTTCCTATTCTCTTCTGTATTCAAAACCTTTCAGGACAGCCAACCTAAAGGGTCAATAAAATCTCTTCCATGGAAAATGGTAAACACCAAAAGCAAGGTTCACCAAAAAGCTGAGCTAACTATTGTCTGGGTTGTCTCTGGCCCCTTTTGAAGGGAACACAATTAACTTCATTAATAAAGCTTTATTACCGTTCCAAAACAGTATATTCTACTCACTCCCCAAACACAAAAGCTTGTTGATGATCCACATGTATACCTTGCATATCCATTTGGTACTACATTTTAAATTTTCATTTCATCACATATCTTATGTCTTTAACCTTATCACATATCCAAGTCCTTTTCCCCCCAGCTATATTTTAGTCTCCCTAAAAGCAATACATATTTATCATTACAGTACTGAGTCCAGTAGTAGGCCTACTGTGAGTACTCCATAAATATTTGCTAAATGAAATCAAACTGATATAAACAGTAAATGCGATGAACTTTCTAAAACTCAATATAGATAAACAAATCCCCTGTGTGGAAGGGAAGGTATATGGTCACTCCTCTGCATTGTTTTACATTTCCTTCTGAAATGTTACATGCAAATTCCACTAATAAAGAAACGCATCGTCCCTAAAGTGAATAAAAACGTCCTAATGAAAGTAATGTACCCCACTAGCATTCAGTCCCTGAAAACACAAATGTGATCTTGGCCGGAGAAGAATCTAATGAAAACAATCACATTAAACATAGCTCTTCCCTGCTCAGTGCTCAGTAAGTGAGCAGCAGGCTTTCTCTGTCTAGCTTACAGAAAACAGGAGGTAGCAGTTTGCAAGGAGCAGTGTTTTAATGTGATTGGACTATAACAGACAATCTATTTACAGCATGCTCTGGGGAGCTTATAAACAAATGTTGAGTAATTTCAGCCAGCAGTAATTACCCTTGCAGCTGACAAGGATAGCATGAGACTTTCTCCTTCACCTTCAGCCCAGTCCAGAAGGCAGTGTACACAATGCCACTTCTAATTATTTCTGCATTTCTATGGCTAAAGACCAAAGTGTGTTATTAGTGAACATTTTAGAAGCTTTTTAAAAGCTTATTTATTAGGACAATTAAAAGGCATCACTATGACAGCAAATAAAAGGTTCCATTCTCAGGAATGCAGTATCAAATGAGCTTCTGCCCACTTACCTTGAAGGCAATGTGGACTTGTTTTGTGTTGTCTATTGTTAAGAGCTGAGACTAAAGCTTGGTAATAAAAATAAATAGTATCTGGAATGCATTTGGTTTAATTCTGAGATATGCCTTTTGCTCTTAACAGTTTTTAAGTAATGTAGAGCATATAACTGAAGTTAGTTCTCAAAAAGCATAGAATTTTGAAATGTGTGTGTGTTGCTTGATTACAGAGCCTGTTGGAGATAAAATACACATAGTCATACTATCTCTCTTCTTCTACCTCTCATGGGAGGCACTAGATTACCCTGCCTGGTTAAAGGATTTTATCTGGAGGGGTCACTGATATTGCATCAGTTTGACATAAGGAAGATGTTAAAAATTCAAAGATCTAAAAATAAACCTTTGGCAGATAAGCTCCTAATGGATGCTGAAGGAGTAAAACAATTATGCAGAGCAATCACCCTGAGCATTTGTAATTAACAATCAAATTACTTCCCAGAAGTGTCCAACAAGAGAACTTTTGTTGAACATTTCTATACGTGCCAAACTACCCCAAAGTAATTGGGGAAATCAGTGAACTGTGGTGTGTGCTGGTTCTCAAACACCACGGCCAGTTTGGCATTCACTGAGCTTCTGTCCGCCTCGGTAAGTTCTGTTCAGATCCCTACGATAGGAATTGACAGCAGATATCTAATCCCGCAAAGTATATTATTTACATTTTTTGATACGTTACATTACATTACATTCTGTCATGTTGCATTTCATCAACAACAGATAGAATGTTGCATAACTTCATGTGACATGATGACAGATTCTCTCTCTCTCTCTCTCTCTCTCACACACACACACACACACACACACCACACACACACCCCACAAAACTTTTAGAAGGTGGGTCTGAGGGAATGCATTTGAATTTGGCCCTAGAAGGATCATAGAAGCCATCCAATCATGACCAAATCCATGGGTCTTTCATGACAATAACATCATGTTGCCCTGCATAGCGACACCTAAGCTTATTCATTACATACGTTGCCACTTGTTTGTAAATATTTTTAAATGTATCATTAAGATATACAATGGACCACAAAAGCAGGTTCTCAATGTTAAACAACAATATGCTGAAAACTGCCTTCCCTGAAAGAAACATCCAGAAGACAAATTAGAGTTTAGCAATACACCATCAGATGCACATCCCTGCCATTGCTCTGCTCTCATTGCTGAGATGTGGTTAGCAGACAGACAATAATTTTTCCTTGTTCTTTAGACTGGCAGGTGTCACTTTGGCCAGTGTGGTATGTGAGTGATGGATATTTTACAGCTGAAGAAATGAGAATGTAGAAATTCAAGAGTACCTCTGGGATTTCCCTGGTCATTGTGGGCAACGCAAGGGCAGGGCGGGCCGCTGTGCTAACGCAGGACTGCTGGTAGTTGCCACGGCTGCAAGCTGCTGCCGATTCACAGCGTTTTAAATAATATTTCTATTAGCAAGGGTGTGTTTCTTCTTTGATGGAAGGATGCAGAAAGCTGCTCTCTAGGCTGTCCATTGTATACTAAACTGCTCTAATTGTTTTCCTGTGCTTTATTCAGAAATCTGGTAAAAGCTATTTCAGTGCAAAATTGCTTACAGACTTAGCACTTTTGAACATGCAGGTTTTCATACACATTAATATAATTTATCAAAAGGCTGGAAGTTTGTTTTCCTCCTCCACCCAAAAGTGTCAAATTATTTTAGCTTTACCAAAAAAAAAGAAGGAAAAACTTATTAGAAGATATTTAAGCTATGATAGTGGGAAATAATAACAGAATGCAATACAAGAGCAAAAATAAGAGTATGGTTCTCTTCTACCCGGATGTAATTGGGAACTTATGTTTTCTTGGGTTTAATCTAATTTTTATATATTAAAATTATAGAGAAATTAAACATTTAAATTACAATGTAGGGGCTTTCCTGGTGGCGCAGTGGTTGGGGGTCCGCCTGCCGATGCGGGGGACGCGGGTTCGTGCCCCGGTCCAGGAGGATCCCTCATGCTGCGGAGCGGCTGGGCCCGTGAGCCATGGCCGCTGAGCCTGCGCGTCCGGAGCCTGTGCTCCGCAACGGGAGAGGCCACAGCAGTGAGAGGCCCGCGTACCGCCAAAAAAATAAAAATAAAATAAAATAAATTACAATGTAAAACGAAAGCTAGCTATAAAGCTTGAAGCATATCTAAGCTATATTTTAAACATGGATTTTCAGGCTCACCTTTCTCAATGAGATAAGTTTTTAAAAATATAATTATCCAAATACATTAATACGTAAGTTTAGTAGTATTTGAGGACAAGAATAAATGGTTAAAATCAGCAAAAATCTAAAGATTTTACAAACAAAATATTCTCCAAAATTTACAGGTATATGTTTAAAATAGAAAGATAAAAATTACTTCTTTTTAAAATATGATGCAAAACTATTAAGGAACTTATTTTTTTTAATACTGTTCTGATGTTAAGATTACAAAGAAATGAATTTCTCTAGTTAAGTCTGAGTTATCCCTAAAATTTACATACCATAAACACAATATTAGAATTGTGCTTTTTGTTAAGACTATAGTAGCTATACTAAGATATACCCTTGTCCATTAAACTTGTAGAACTCAGAGAGTTCACTCAAACTAATTTGATGTAGAGAGGATACATTTTTAAAAAAATCAAAGTTCTTAGGGCAATTGCTTAAAAGAATCATTATATGCAATGATACACAACAACACGAACACTAGGCTTTAGTTACAGGGATAGTTATCTGCCTTCATTTTGCATTAATTTCCTCCAGACCACTGCTGAAATATTACCTTGCAAAATTAAAATGGAAACCATATGTTGATTAGGGAAAACAATGTCAGGGCACATTTCAACATTCACTGAAAGAGTTAACACTGAAACTATCTCCAAAGAGAAAGAAGATATGTTGACTCAGATTGATGTTAGAATTTGTTGTTTAATGTCATCTGCCAAATGTTGTTTCATTTTTAAAGTAATTACTTATGTTAAATAAATTGAAGCATGCATGCAAGCAGCATGATATGAAATTAGCACTTTACTGTAATTTTAGGAACAGAAATAAGATTTTTCCCCATGAATGGAATAAAGTTTTTCCATAAAAACCAATAACATACTGAAAAACATACAGTCACAATTACTTTTTTCCCCACTTACTAATGCAAAGATAAATTCTTCTTTGGAAATCAAATATTTTCCTAACCACAGTGTTTCTTTAATTAAACTGTATTCTTTATAGTGATCGAATATAATTAGCAGTAACAAGTATTTAATGAAAACAAACTGCTACTCCCAAACCTTTACTACATGTTTTGTCTAAGTCCCACAGATGCTCCAAGGATCCCTGTCTCCACCACAAGTACAAAAACAAGCCCCCTCCCACTTTACCCAGCCCTATTTGCCAGTAGCATTTAAAACAACAGTAAAAACAACAACAAAAACTTTTGTAATTCTAAGTACTTTAGTTCACATTAACTCTTTCTCCTCTGCTCAAGGCATCGCTTCCAAAGAAGCTTAACACTTAGCAGTCCAAATATTTTATCGATTTATTGTTTAAAAATCTCATATGATATCCTCATATAATAAAGCATTACCCTGGTATCTTTATTAGTAAGTGACCAAAATAAGAAGAAAAGTGCCCACGCTGGACCCATTGACGGCTAGGTGCTATACTAAGTCTTCTGTAATTAATTGTGAGTGAAAGGGGGTTTGATTTTGCAGCCTCGTAAAACTTTTCCCACATGGCTGAACCCGCGGTCAGAAGACGTTAGGCAACGTTAACTGCCTGCACATTTCTGCAAAGCTCTCGAGGAACAGCTAGGCACTGGGGCTCCAATCCTGAGAACCTTGGGACATAAGACATCAGTGTCTACCTTTCATCTTTGCTGAGATTTGGAGTGGGTTCAGACCTCAGAGGCTTCTTAATTCTCACTAATTCATTTGCTTTTCTGATTCACTTGGCTTGGGATAACCTGAGAATGATAATGAACCTGCAAGGGGAGGTCTTACTCCCTTGCCTTTGAATGTGCTCAGCATGGATGGAGGGCTTTCTGTGAATCTTGCAAGAGGAAAAGAATCTTATTAGCACTGATTGCTAGTCATGAGGTTTCCTCTAAAAATTGCTTTTGTGTTTTAACTCTTGCTTGCTTTCTGCAAAGCTGAGTAGCAGGGGAGAAAAGTTAGATTATTTATACAAATGATGTATATTTCTGGAAGCTGGGGTGATATTTTGGGGGTGTGATTTAAATCAAATCCTAGCCTCTAGCTTTTTGTTGGTCACCAAAAAGCAACCTCAGTGTTTCCTACTCTCTTCTGCAACTGATACTAAGTTCTTTTTTCATTCCCCATAGATAAACACACCCCTGTACCAGAGAGGGAGAGTTTTCCAAAGAAATACCAAAAGCTTCTTTAAAAAAAGAAATTATTCTTAGATTTAATTTACACAAGAGTTGTCAAGTTCAGAGGCATTTCCCGTGGTTTTGGAACTCTGTTGAATTGGCACTTTTGCTTTTACAATTAGTGTGTTGTGAACGTTTAACTTCTACCTAGGTAAGAATTTGTGCTTGAGATGTAAAAGTCAATAAATGAACTGGGCAAAGTGGTGTGTTTTAGTGAAGCAATAAAAAGGGCCATTTGGGTCTACTAGTCTAGCCGAAGGTGATCTTTCTTTAGATCTTGGGATGCTGAACTACTGACCAAACTATTCCCTTGTTCGATTGTAATTGTGCTTTCACATGTTCAGTTGTACAGGCTTCCCATGCACATGGTCATAGAAGTTATATTCAGCAGCTGCGATGAAATAGATGCGCCAAGCTGCAGAAGAGGGCTTGACTCAAGAATTAGAAAGGGACCTTGGTGGCAGAGCATAGTGTTAACACACTCTGGTACTTTACAAAAGGTGTGTAACCTCTGATGTCATGTGCTTATCCCCCATCTGGGGACTCTCTTATCAAGATTTTAAATTTCCTACAGAGTCTGAGTGAGCAACCCGTGACATCCATACGTGATGTTAGTAAATGAGTAGCAAGGGCACAGGCCGCAAACCTAAGCCATAAATCATCACCACGTTTTGAGTATACAGAATATAAGAATGCTAAAGCAAGGAAGAGCCCTGGAGCTCTTCCAGTCCCACTCCCAGGGACTTAAAGATGACAAAACTCAGGACCAGGAAGTTTGGGAGATTTGTCCAAGGTCAAATAGCTGTTTAGTGATAGAGCTAGGAAGGGAATTCAGTATTCAGATCCCAAGTCCAGTGCTCTGTCTGAGACTGCGCATAAAGAGTGCTAGAATTTCCATGAAACTGTTTTGACAATACAGTGCACATGTTCAAGGGCTTAATGCTAAGGGAAAGTATTTCAGCAGTAAGCTGTCCTCCTAAGCCCACCACTTCTGCATTGACTTCCTATTGCCTGACACCATTAGCTCTGTTTCCATTTTGACTCTTTCCAAGGACACCCTCTTTTATGTCTTCCCCGCCAGAGAATGTCTCCACTTATTAAAGTTGAGAAATCAGAGATCAAATTTTCACCCATTTACTTTCTTCATAATCCCACTATACCCCTCTCTCCACACTGGGACTCTCTATTTCTGACTGAACTGGGCAAATCTTTACTAAAATAAAATTTATTTACAATTTATTTCTAATTCCATGAAATCACTTGTTCGGTGCAATTTCATAAAATCTGTGATTTGACTTTTTATTTTATATTGGATTATGGTTGAAAGATATTCAATATGAGAAATACTTATGAAAAATGCATAAATGCTTCCATCAAGGAAACACGATCAATTCAAACAATATAGGACAGTGCATGGGTTTGAAAGCTGACAAATCTGGGCTTCTGACCTTGAGTAAGGTATTTAACCTCCCTAATCCTCAATTTTCTCTTCTATAATAGATAAGGCTTATGAAGTCCTTCAGAACGCCTAGCACATAATAGGCTTTCAACAAATGTTAGCTATTAGTGTTGTTATTGTTGTCATTATTATTATTATTAGTGGCCTTGTTATTCTATTGGTATAAATAATATTAAAAAACATCGGTGTATGGAGCATTGCAAAGCTAAAGTAACAGGACTGAATGGATTGGAGGACCATTCTAGAGAAAGAGGAGGGAAATAAATGTGAAAAGCTAATTCACAGCTCTAGCTCGAGAGACTGAAAGTGATGACATTACTTGTCACACCCTGAAGGGGTGACTCTTGGAAGCAGATGCTAATGAAGTGGCTTTGATAACTGTGGATTTGTGTCAGGTGAGGGCAACAGAGAGCTATCTAGACAGGCAACTCTGGAGGCCTGGAAGACCATGAACTTGGTTTGATAACCCCTAGGGGAAGCAGCAAAGCCAATTAGAGCTGAGGAAAGAGCCAAGAATACACCCTAACCAGGACCTAGAGTCTCCATTGGGTCCAGAAGAAAGTCAAGAGTAGAAGCTGGGAACAAGCTAACTCACCAAGCAAAAACAAGGTAGAACACTTAAAACAGAGCTACAGTGGTATCAAGAGAGATACCAGCAGCCCCAGATATGGAGATTCCCTCAGAAAATCTTGTCTGTGGTCCCTTGAGAGGCAGCAGCAGAAGAGCCTCCAAAGACCTGGCAGTTGTCTTTGGCCTTTGGGAGGGCCCTGATGACTCTGGAAGAAAAACAGAGTTTTAGAAGGGGAAGTTTGGGGTGGTGGTGGTCATGGGAGGCGAAAAGATGGTGTGTGCTTTAACATTCACAACTGAAGTGGGAGTGGAAGCATACAGTAAAAATGACCAGCCAAGAAAAAAAATGACCAAAACTTAGCAGGAAATCCAGGAAATTATTAGGAAGGTCCAAAAAACTAACATTTATTGAGCATTCACTGTGTGCTGCCCATTCTCACTTAATCCTATTTATCCCATGCAGAAGGCATTATCATCCCTACTTCTGAGATGCAGAAACTGAGGTGTCAAGAAGTTAAGAAATGTATCCAAGTTCATATAGCTCAAAATGGAAGAACCATATAGAATTAGAATTGATATCTGCCTCATATCAAAGCTCTTTCCATCCATCCCTGCTGCTCAAAATTGAAACCGTGAGAATGCACAAGTTCTCTGAGGGACAGAAAAAAAAATGTAGGCAAGAGTCAAAGAAGTCAAGTAAGTGTTTAATGCTACAGTGATTTCAGGAATTAGGACTGATAACACACTGTTGGGTTTGGCAATTGGGAAGACACTGGTGACCTTGGGAAAAGGAATTCCTGTAAAGTGATGAGGCCGGATGCCAAACTGTCAGCGAGGGGGTGGTGAGGGAATGATGGCTGGAATAGTAAAGTGCCCTTTGGAGAAACTTGGCAGTAAAAGTAGTAACTCCAAGGAATACCACGAGCTGGAGACATCTTTTTCTTTCACTAGAGATGTGAAAATATTTGTGGACAGTGACGATAAAGCCACTAGAAATGAATGTTCACTCACAAAAATGAGGGAATAATTACAAAGTGCAGTTATGCAGAAGGAAAAGGAAACCTCTGCCTGGTTAAAACTGTCCTTAAATGGTAGGAAAGAAAGAAAAGAACTAAAATTATATAGACTTACTGAGGTGGTATGAAAGACACAAGTATAGAGATATTTGGAAGTTTGGGTGAGATGGAAAATAGGAAAAACAGGGACTTCCCTGGTGGTCCAGTAGCTAAGGCTCCGTGCTCCCAGTGCAGGGGACCCGGGTTTGATTCCTGGTCAAGGAACTAGATCCCACATGCTGCAACTAAGAGTTCACATGCAGCAACTAAGATCCTGCATGCTGTAGCTAAGACCTGGCACAGCCAAATAAATAAATAAATAATTTTTAAAAAAGAAAGAAAATAGGAAAAACGAGTCAGATACCTTTGATCAGTCAAGTGAAAGACAAAGTATTTGCTGTAAATGAGATATCTTGAAGTGAATCTGGGGGCCCAAAGACTGTGGATGAATAAACAAATGAATAAATGAATGAATGACATAGGAGAAAATCTTTGGTTAGTGTCAGAAGGGAGAGAATTCACCAGATAGACAGAACCTCATTATTAAGTGAATCTAAGTACTGAACAGCCTTATGTGTGTTGCAAGTTGGCAGGTCAGAGCTGTTATAAACTGACCCTTTTAGGGCTATACAATCCACCTTGTAAAATGCATCCCACTGTAGCCCAAGTGGGAGACACAGTGATTATACAAGCAGCATCAATCTGGCCTCTTTGAGATGTGGCTCTTAATATGTTGCATTGAAACCAAGACAGATAAAATTGTTTGCAGCCACCTTCTCCTCCTACCATATACAGAGTAAACGGCCAATGCATCACTTCCATAGGCAGAATATAGCAGACTTTGTCTTGATGCCTAACCTCCACCATAAAAACAAAAGCCTATTGTTAAATCTATATTTATTAGAGAAAAAAAGAAATTTTCCAGGACTCACACTGTGGACATTTAGAAAAAATCTTGCCTGGAATGAATAGATTTAATAACTCCCTTTGAAAGGGCAGGAAAACCTGGCTAATATATCAACCTAGCTATTGAAGAGAGGAGGCAGAGTAAGGAGAGAGGGGGTGGGCTTCTGTTTCCTTTTTCTTTTACCCTCAAAAATCTATGACAGATCAACTTCCCTTTATTGATAGAGTATTATCTAACAACTCAGTCAACATCCAAAGTACATACTTGAACAAGATAGGAAAAAAAAAAATGACCTTTTCATCAGTCTTAACACTGAGTTGCTTGAATTCTAAAATTCAAATCTAATTTTAAGAAAAGAAGAAACTTTTTTCTCAGTACTGATGCCATTTATTCTGACGCAACTTGGGGTTCAAAAGGTTCTGTTAGCCTGACATTCTGGACACATCCATGAATTCAAACTTTTTTCAAAAACACCTCTACAGAGGCACGTGTTGATTTAGGAAGTGTCCACATGACAGTAAAACAACCAATCAATTCAGTGAAAAAAAAAATCAATTGATTCAATAAAAACATCAAACAGGCTGTTTGCTGTCATGAAGATCAAACTACAGTTTGACAGAACTTTTACTTTTTAATCAATGGTATTGATGTCTGTAAAACAGCCCATGTTCACTGTATGAAAGAGGACCAAGTTGCTATTCGTGAGATTATTTCAAGAAAAGAGCACAAATGAAAACCTCAACTTCAGGGCAGAATCTTAACTTCCACTTTGCATCTCTTCCCACCACGTCTAATTTCTTTATTATTAACCTCCTTCAAAAAGAAATTTGTTTTGTAACGTGGTGCCGTTTATTATACAGCACGATATACTCAGGTAATGTTGCCATCATAGTGAACAGCATCTTATATGTTCATCTTTAAAAGAAAGGTGGTAGATTTTCACCTTACTTTCTTTAATGCATCATTCTTCATCCTTCTTGGCTGATATGTCTAGAATTTGTAGCATATCCATCATTATCTAACTGCCAACTGTTTTCAGAGGAGCTATTGCTTTAAGCTCATTATTTCTTCCGATTGGAGAATCTGCAGAGCCTCTTTCTACAACACAGCAGCCAGCATGGTACATGTGTACAGATGAATGGTCGGGTTGTCCTTCAGAGACTCTTTGTACCCAGCTCTGCTCCTGAACTACAGCGTATAATGAGCAGCAAATGCATACTCACGTGCCTTGAAAGTGTACAGTGAAACCGTTTAAAAAATGCCAAAATAAAGACCACATTCCATAAATAAGCTGTTAGTATAACCATGTAGTTCCACAGGGTTTCCTACTTAACCTAGGAGTTTGGGGATTATCATGACTCTTCTATAATTAGTTTCCTCAAAACTTCCTTGAAGTCAAGTACAGTTGATTGGGCAGTTGCCTTTCAAGAAGAGTTATATGAGCTACACTTTGGGAGCCTTGCAACTAAATCTGAGACTGAATGATGAAAGAACCAACATGCAGATTGTGGGGAGAGTAGGCGAAGACTCTATGAATGTTATTAGTTTAAAAGTCTGTGCAATCCTATCCATAGACACTGAGTTACAATCAGAGAAAAAGATGTGTGTCCCATCCCTTTCTCTATAACTCATTATTTAACAACCTAAGTTAACAGATATAGATGTTTCAGAGTTCAGTTTTTGGATTTTTTTTTTAAGACTGAATGGTGCTTGGAAATATTGAAAATGTAAAATCTGATCTGTCCTATTCTCTAAAGTCTATCTGGGGACATGAGATAATGGGGAGGAGATCTGCAAATAATTGCGAGGTAACCAAAATAAAGCATGTTTTTCCCCTCCTTTTCTTACAACATGGGTCAAAGCAAATATACGTTAACACTCCACCATGATCAAACCTGGTCTTGTACATTATGCATTGTTATTGTTTTCATTAAAACAAAACAAAAAAGAAAAGCCGAGAAGATTAGTTATCTCAGCTGTAAATATGTGAGTTACAGAAACACAGCTGGAGAGGCATGGTTTACTCCCATTCCACAGTCTTTCCCATGGTTAAAATCAGCAAGGCTCTAATGAGGTCTAAGAGACAAAGACGTATTGTCACTGACTCCTGCCATGCTAACACTCAAGTGCACCACCTGTAGTGATCTAGAGTCATTCTGGATCTTTAGGTATTGATAACAATTCTTTATGATCACATGAATGGATCAAAATCATTTGTTACCATGAAAAATATGAATCTACACACTATGATGTTAGCAAGACTATTAAGAAAATCTGTCATGGAAAATAAACTAAGGCATTATACCCTAGGCCATTGGGTGTTAAAGTATCAAAAAGGACAATCAGAAAATAACTATTTTTAACCTCTCAGCAGGGCTATAAGCTGCTGCTGCTAATAGTTATATATACATCGGAGAACTGAAAGATGGAAGCTGTTCTAAAATTTTAGATTTTGTCACAATATATCATTCTATTTTAAAAATAGATCAATGAAAGATGCTCTTCTTTTGAAGACATTTCTGTGCTGCTTTATATGCAAATTTCTTTTGTGAATTCTATTTATCTTCTGGCCAATTCTTTTTAAGTCCAAAAGTAAGGATTGTCCCAATTTCCTAGGTTCTTATGAAAGAAAGAATAAGCTATCTATAGTAGTTCAGTCACTAAATATCATGTTTCTATGAAATTTAAAGGCCATGGACCAACTAAAAGTTTTGATTGTAGAAAACATCACCAATGAAACATCTCATTTAGACTCCATATAAGTAATGAGCAGTTGAAGGTGTGTTGGAAATGTCCTTTTAAATATGAGGTCACTAAGAAGATGCTTACCTTTCATGTTTTTAATTAAAAATTTTATTGAGATAATTGTAGGTTCACGTGCAATTGTAAGAAATAGCACAGAAAGGTCCCCTCCTCACACACACTTTGCCCAGTTTTCCCCACTGGCAACATCTTGCAAAACTATAGTATAATACCACCATCAGGAAATTGACATTGATACAATCCACCAACTGTATTCAGAGTTCTCCAGTTTTACTTATACTCACTTATATGTCACTTTATGTTTTAAAGATTTCAATATTCCAATATATGAATTATTTTTATTACACTTTGTTAGAGTATGTGATGGGTGGGTGCCATTTGGTGCCTGATTCTAAAGTTAACCATCTCCCTGGTCCTTTAAAATAGCTAGTTACTATGTTTGGCCAAATTTAACTTCAAGAACTGATTTGTCACATGACAGTGATGGTAGCATAGTCCAAGACCAAGACAAACGTTAAACAAGAACACATTAATGCTTACGAGCAATGTGGCTTACTTCCCACCCCCCGCACCCAAGAAACTGGGTGCTTTGAAGAACACTAAAAATATGAGATAGATCTTTAAGTTCACTCCTGTGTGCAGCAATGGGTTGATTTTTGTCATTATTTTTATTGAGTGCCCTCTAGGTATATAGTTCTATATGAGTGAAAGGAAATAGTTTTATGAATAGAGACACATCTGCAGGACCCAAAGTCCTGAATTCTTGGCTGAATCCTATTGCAAACCTCCTGAATATAATCCCCAAATGGCAAGTTCGATTTTCCCTGTTTCTCCACCAGTGAGTTAAAAATTGTGCAGTGTAATAAGGCAGAAAGTACTGACACAGTAAAATTGAAAAAAAAATCATTCAGTTTTTCTCCTCTGCTTTTAGAACATTCTGTCCTCAGTCATAATAATAGTATAACCTCACATTTAAGTATTTACTATATGCCATGTTCTATTCTTAGCCCTGTTTATGCACTACCTACTTTCATTACTACCACCCCCAAAGTAATCTAAGAAGTAGAGACTGTTATTTCCATTTCATAGATGACAAAACTGAGGCCTGGATCATTTAACTTACTCAAGGCCATGCAACTGGTAATTGGCAAAGTGGGATTTTGAATTACAGTTTCTTACCCCAATATCCCTGCCTTGCTCTTAACCCACTACATTGTAATGCTTTCCTCTCTATTGTCCAAGTGTTCTCTCTTACATTGGGTCAAAAGGAAAAAATGACTTCTAGGAGCTATCGTTGTGCTCTGAGGACAGTCACTGAGATTTCTCTACATTGTGAAAGCGCTACACAGGGATCTGAAAGAACTAATAATAGGAGAAGAAACCTCCCCCAACCAATCCACTTCTACCCAGAACAGGAAAACTAAAAACAAACAAACAAACAAAAACATGAAAATTAAGTTTCTCAAGAGTAACTCTGATAATTCACAATTCTGAAGCAAAATTACAGTTACAGTGCTAGTTTGAAAAAAAAAATAACACGAAAAACCCTAGTGGGTGGTCATTTGCACACCACTTGATAACCAGCAGGAAGAGTAAAAGTAGAGTCTTTTTCCAGGCAAAAACCATAGGGTAACTAAATAGTAGGCACATGCATATCCTATGCTTTAATCCAGAAGCACTGAATTTATGAGTCCTCAGAGACCTTTTAAAAGGTAGAAGAAGAATCCGGGGCTGGTAGTCTTCAGAGGACACTGTGCAGAGAACAAAGCCCTGGATGGCATCAAATCAAGGGATTCCACCCCCCTAAGAGGTTGTAATAAATCTCAGGAGAGACACCCCACAGCACCAAATGGATCTCTCAGGGCACATACATAAAATGCCTTCATTCCTAAAGCATCAACATTCCTGCCTAAAGAGCCTTCATTATAAAAGAAGGTAAGTACACTTCTGTCAGACTCACGGACTGGCTGCCTGCAGCCTGCAATCCTGAAAATAAGGAGTCCTTGCAGCACGGGATGTTTGATGAGTAACTCAGCAGCAAACTGAACCTCATGGCCGGAGACTGCTGGTGTGCACGCCCCATCGTACAGAGAGACAGATGGAGGTGATGAGCTGGGGATGGCTTCCAGTGCAGATAGGGTGTGGGAAAGGTGGCTTGTTAATAACACTGCTGCTCCAAGCAACTTCTTGTCAGCAGTCAAAGTTTCGGGATCATGGACCTGTGGCTTCTTGAAAATTGCTGCAGGGCTGACATAATTCCTAATGTAATTCCTGGTGTAGTTCCATAAAAAAATAAGAAAAGTCTTACAACACTCCAAAGGGTTATGGTAAGGCCAGTTGTGTGAAGTGACTGACATCTGATGAAATCTTCTAGTCTTGCAGTATTCATACTGTTCAAGAATGAGATTTTTAGAACTAATATTCACATTAACCACACCTTTTTTTTCTTTTTTCTAGCAGAAGCAAACAATCAATCCCAAAGCACTTTCTTTCTTGAGATCTTTTTCTAAAAAGATTGTCAATGCACGCTGCAAAGCAATTTTTGATGTGAGAACAATCAAGTATGTGGCTCATTGTAGAAGGAGTTCATTTTCAGACAAGGTATCAGGCCAGAGCACTGAAATTTCTGCACTAGGTCAGGTGATCTTTACTTAAAAATATGATTAATACAAAACCAAATAGGAAGATTAATTTGAGCATTGTTGGAATTTGACAACGTAATTACACACTAGCTTTTTTCTCTCACACTATCAAAGATCATACTCTTACAAAATGATGATATTCGTTTCTTTTCAAAAACTACAAATCATAATAAACATTCTAAATGTCCTTCTGGGATAAGCCATACTGAATAAACGTCTTACTGAGACATTTCTTACTGAGAAGGTTCAGAACTGACAATGAGTATGACAATAATTTTTAACTAATTTATTGATCCTACAAAATGGACAAAGTTTAAAGTTTCTAGAATCGTTCAAACTGGAGCTTCCTTTTGTCAAAAATTAGATGCTGGTATTCAGGTATTGATAAATTATAAAATGTATTCCATAGTTTCCCTTTTTCTAAAACTACTTTTTTTTTCCCTACCATTGTGAACTCTAACAGATGGATAACACTAACAGAGTGCTAGATAGAGGTCCACTTATATCCCTAAGAACTAGAAAACCCTAGTTTCTCAATGCCTGAGACTATACAAAAACAACAATAAACCCTTATATCTTGGGTGAAGGGTTCATATAGGTCAGCCACACATTAGCATGGAAACATATTTCTCTAACCAAATGAGTCAGTCATTTGAAAATATTATTGTATTATCTAAAGTTATGTCACCATTATGCTGTTTTTAAGAAATAATTGAGGGGAGGATGTACAGGGTGTACACTATATCAGTCCAAAACGCACAGAGAAAAATGCTGGTCATTCAACTAGATAGTTGAATGTGAACTAAACCGTGAGATGAAATTAAAAGACACAAAATACACGCGTGGATTTTCACTTACTTGAAGACCACCTCAGCACAGGAGAATGTTAGCTCCAAAAGAGTATGGTTGCTGCTAAAGCTAGAGAAGACAGACATCTACCTGATTTAATCACTGTAAACATATTTTACTTCCTACTTTCTTTGCCCTCTTTTAAAATCAATAAACATAATTCATTTTAAATGGATTCTGGATTCTGAGTTCCAGTCCCTCTTCTATTGCATGATACACATATGACTTTGAGTTTTTCAAGCTCTAGGAGTTTCAGTAATTCATGTTTAAGTAGTCTTGGGGATCCCTGGAAGAGTAAAGTGAGATAATGGATACTACGTATCTTTGATATCTGTAAAGCACTATGTATATACAGATTCCTTATTATTATGATTAATATCAAGATTTAGGATTAAGGCATTTGACCCAACAAGAGGCTATTATGTGCATAAATTTACATGATAATAGTAACACTTCATTAGGTTAGTATCAATGGGGGTAGTTCATTAGAATCTGTAGGAACGGTGCCATTTGATTAAACTAATGCTGGCCGAACACATCATATGTACTGGGTGCTATGGGAGGCCAGTTAACATACAGATGGCACTTAATCCCAAACTAGTACCATTATCCCCATTTTACAGATTAAAATACGAAGGTTCTGAGAGGCTGAGTGTTTGCTCAAAGCTACTTAACTGTTAGATTTTAAAAGGAATTATCTACAGCTAGAAGCACCACCAGAAAGAAACAAAATCATACTGGATACCTAAAGTCAAGTTACATGTTCTGTCCAATGTAAGAGTATTAAGGTGACAATGGGACGGCATATTTTTAAATTGGTTCTTTCCTGCTTTAAGTGTAGTACATAAGAGAGAAACATTGCTTCTATCCCTGTCTCTCCCTAAAAATTAATGTTATTACATAAAGCCACCTACTATGAATTAGTCGGGATCACCAGAGGGGAAAAAAAAAATCTATAAACTGTAGTCATGCTGTATGCTAGATATTTGTTGGGAGTGACTGAGCCAGAATCTGTGGGGTCTATGTGGAGTGCTTCAGAAGCACAGGGCTAGCAATCAAAAGTTAAAAAAAAAAAAAAAAAATTAAATAAACATAACCTACTAGGGCATTTTATCAAGCTGTAAGACAAATAGACTTCTTTTTTAAAAGAAAAAACGTTGACATATTTTTCTCTTTCACTTAATCTTTGACTGCCTTTCAGGTGGGGGAAGGGTTGAAGTTGGAAGTGAGAGCAAAGTGATGAAGGAAAGCAGCCGGAGTCTGTCTCTCTAATATTGCTGCTAATCTGCTCCCTGCTGCCAGCCCTGCCACTCAGCAGACTCCTAGGGGCTGAGCAAGTATTACAGAGAGCCAGGAAAGGGAGCTGTGGAGGGAGAAAAAAGAAGAGAGAAGGAAGAAATGGATGTGGTTGGGGAAAAAGGAAGCAGTAAAATCTTGTTTGTAGCAGACAAACATGTACTCCCCCCAAATCCCTAATTTAGTCATGTTTCAATTCAGTGTCAATCTCTTTTTATGTATGTATGTAGGTATCTATTGGCTATATATATATTGGCTATGTCTATCTATCCAACTGGCTATGTATTTACTGTAAATTGTAAGTGACTTCTCACTGAGAGCATGTGGGCTTATTATTTTTTATTCATATTTAAACATTTCATCCCCAACTAGCTAGGTATACATACATAAATAGGCACACACACTCTAGTTTAAAAAATCAGATAAATCTACTTATAAATAAATAGTTACTGATCTGCTGCTCTCTGCAATGTTGCCAGTTCACACAGTAGACCCAAATGATCTGTTTTGCTTCTGGACCTTTAGTTTAACTGAAAGATGATGAAAATGATGTGCTGCTAAAAGGTAGCCCATTAGGTTTTCGTCCTAAGGACACTGAAGAATAGGAGACAAGTAGGTGAGCTAGAATCATACTCTTGTTTGCTCATTCCCAGTTAATCTGCAAGACTCTTTTCTGGGATAAATCATCCGGCAGGACTCTTTACTATGGAAGAACAGCCCAGCAGGTAATACACACAGTCAGTAAGCTGCCAGCTTGTTGACAGCCAGTGGGGTGGATTTCATACTCCATGGGGATGTCAGCTTCTAGGGAGTTCAAAAAGAAGCCCTAGTGAAGACAAACTCCAAGATAGTAATTTTGCCTGTCAGGAATGCATACAAGCCACATTTAGCAGTGGCCTGACTTGTCCAGACTCTAAAGAAGATTTTGAAAGGACAGGAAAATCACCCAGGATTCCTTTTCTAGCCATTCCCAGCCATTCCCAGCCATCAGAAACCACAGCCTTAAAATCAAGACGGTCTCATCAGGAGAGCAATGGGTCACAGGAAAAGAAATTTCCATGTGGCAGGGGCAGACGGTCTACCCGGAACTCTACTCACTTCCAGTGAGCTGTCTTCATTTTAAACCTGAATCCCTCTCCTCCTCAGAATGCTTCTTATGGCAGGTGAATCCACTCTCATCGCAGCTCACAACACATTCCACTACAGATTTTTATATCATGCATAGATTTCTAGAAACTTTTTCTTAAAAAAAGTCTAGAAATGACAAGAAAAGGCTTCTGAATAAGAAGAAAAGAAATTTTCCTTGCAATGAAAACCTACATTCACCCCACATATACACAAAATATTTTTACTTTCCCTCAGTGCCTTGATCTTATTAGAGAGATAGACAGAAGGCATTTAAAGTGCTTAATTATAAAAAGCAGTTACTAATCAATACGTGAAGGACCTCACTTCTCTAGAGTTACTACTGACTTGAAATTTTTACTTTACAATGATTAGCAAATAAGAATACTTCTACAAACAGCATTAAATTGGATTTTTCTTCTTCATAAAGAGAAATGTCACATGGATGGCATTTCTTAGCAGTGATTGTCCTAGATTCTTAATTTATGTAGATTATCCGCCTTAATCAAATCAACCAAGTTTTGTGAACATGGTCCATGTACCTGAACATGGAGATCAATTTCTAATATAGAAACTGCAACATATTGCCTGTAGTTATTATAAGGCATTGTGGATATATCTATAAAGGGATTTTTTCATATGTGGGTTTCAGGTAGATAGAAAAATAGGTAGAAGACAGATTAGATAGACAGATGATTGATAAAGATAGTAGGTAAATATTGATATAGATAAAACTAGATATAGTGATAAATATTCCTCACATTTTACTTTCATGTGCCATTAGTGCATAAAGGTCATGTATTTGAATCTGGAACCAGCAAGTGAGACTGTTCTTAACCTCAGTCCTAAACACCAGTATTTTATCCTCATCTTTGAACTACCCACCCTGGCCTGCCTTATAAGGCATCAGCAGTTATCATACATTCTCATTCTAATCAGGCCTTGTTTAGAATTAGAACTCCCTGGAGGATAATAAGCATTTGCCCTAAGGCATGGGTTGGGAAGGTGGTGGGAGACAGGGCAAAAATATCATGGTGCTTCAGGAATTCCATCAAGTGGCCCAACTTCAGGGCAGAGGTATTCTAATCTGGATCCTAACTGAACAATAACTAAACTGTACTATTTGCTGAGCACTATCTTTGCATTTACTTAGTATCTACATTTTATTCATGTATTTATTCTTAATGATTGCTCCATTGTTCTTTAGTTGTATGGAGTTAGTCTTAGCTTGTAAACTCCTACAGGTAAAAGAATATGTTAGTCTAACCCTATCTTACCCCCATCCCATCTTTCAATTCTGTATTTAAAGAATAAGCACTTGATAATATTATTTATGGGTTTGGTAAAATACCTTATTATGATTTTGGAGCATATCATATTCTTCTACCTTAGATAAGTGCCAATACCATAAAGCTCTTTTTAGTTATCTGGGATTTGATTATTTTTTCCTAATTCTAATAGGAATATAAACCCTTCCATAAATAAAATGCTTAGCAAAATACCTGTTAATAGCAAGGGCTCAATATATGTTAATTAGCCTTTTGAGACAGTATCCATAGTGGTAAGTTCATGGGCTTCAGGTTCTATCATTCCCACATTAAAAACTCTACTATATAACTCTTTGCTGTTTGAGCTTAGACAAGTCACTTGATATGTCTACAAGTAATATTACATTCTTCATAGCCTTTGCCGTGAACTAATTCATGTGAAGCACTTAGTACAGTTCTGACTGTATGGCACAAACTTTTAAAAAATACTATCTTCCCAATAGTTTTTGTCAGGCCATCTAACACTGCCTCCTCTTTTGGAGACTTCTGGAAACTTTTCTCTTTTCTATTACAACCCAGGCTTTTTTCTCTCCTTCTGTTTCTGTGTCCATCCATTCTGATTCTTCTGCACACACTTCTCTTTCTCCCCTGGATCCTTAAATGTGGAGATTCTCGAAACTTCAGATCTCAGAACATTTTTTTTCACAATACATTCTAGACTTAGACCACCTCATGAACTCTCAAAGGTTGCATTTCTATGTCATCATGTATGACCTTGCTTCATAAATCTCAGAGGAAAAAAGAAGATTTAGGCAGGAATACCTCCACCTTCCCCCCATAAAATCTCTAAGCCCACCTGCATCTGCCCTGTCCTCCTTGTGTCACTTCTGTACAACAGAGGTGTAGTTTTTTCCTACAAAAAAACAAAGACCAATTCCTTCACCTTTACTCCAGATCTCATCAGCTTCAGCCTTCTCCGGGACTTTGTTACATCTGTTTTCATCTCTTGTTCTACTTAACCTCTCCCTTTCTACTCAATTCTTCCCCTAGGTGCTCAAATATGTTTTAACAGTTCTTCCATTTAAAACAAAATGCAACCATAATAAACTTCCCTTTTCCCCACATCTCCTTCCAGCTCCCGCTTTAATTTTTTTCTCTTTTACAATCAAGCTTCTGGAGGGTGTTGCCTATTTGCATGTTTCCTCCACTTCCTCATCTCCCATTCACTCTTCAGCTCAATCCAGTCTGACTTTCGGCTCCATCACACCAAAACTATTTTCATTAAGGTCACCTATGATATCCGTGATGATAGCTAATGGACACTGTTCTGCACTTACCTTTCCTGACTTATTAGAAACATGTAAAATACTAGTCTACATAGCTTGTTTTCCATGACACCAGACTCTCTTGGTTTACCTCAGACACTTCTACATAACTTTAACTCCACTTTGACTAGTATCACCTTACCCTCTACCCTATCTCTAAGTGCTGATGTGCCTCAAGTCTTGGCTCAGATCTGTCTTCTCACACTTTAAATACCTTCTGCATGCTATATATTTCCATATCTCCGTAACTGCCTACACCCTGTATTCTGAGCTCAAAAAACTTGATAAGCTACCTACTTATTATCTCCAATTAGAATTGTTATAGGTGCCTTAAACTTATATTTTCAAAAACTGGGCTCTAACTAGTTTTAAATGTTCCCAGCCTGATACAATGGCATCTCCATCTACTTAGTTGAAATTAGAAACAGTCTACTCAATTATTCTTAAAAGAAATTCTCTTTCATACCTCCTTCTCTCTTATTTTCCATCTATGATTCATCACCAAATCTTCCAACTCTACCTCCACTTTTCCTTTACACTACTACCATGCCAATCCAATCACTGTCATCTCTCACTGGTATTATTATTATTTTGGCCATGCTGTGTAGCTTGTGGGATCTCAGTTCCTCGGCAGTGAAAGCACAGAGTCCTAACCACTGGACCACCAGGGAACTCCCTCTCACTAGTATTTCTGATATAACCCCCTAATTAAACTATCTCCTTTTTTGATCTCCATCATCCACCCCACCTCCTAGAAGCCACACAAAAAGATGCAAATCTTAAAATTCATCTATAATTTGCCACTCTCTTAAAATAAATTCTAAAATTCTTAGCATGGTCTAAAAAGCCTTGTATGATCGGGTCTCTGACTCCCTTTACAACTGCATCTCAGGGTTTATCTCCCTTTATTCTCTAAGCTTCAGCCACTCTCAGGTTCTTTGAGTTCCACGAATACTTGCAGCTTTCTCTAACTTCAGCATTTCCATACATGCTGTTCCTTTTGCCTGAACTATATATCCAGCATCCTTAGCCCAGGTAACTCTTTCTTTTTTTTCAGGTTTCTACTTAAGTTAAACATCTTCAGAAAAAGCTTTCAATTTCCCATAATTAAAGTCAGATCCCAATTATAATGCCTAATTCTATCACTTTTTCTTCATAGAACTAGGAACCCTTTAAATAATACGTCAATTTGTATGACAATATCTATCTGCCATGGTAAACTCCACGGAGGCAGAGACCATGTCTACTTGTTTACCACCGTATCTGTAATACAGAATTAGGCAGATGGTGGGTACTCAATATGTTTTAATTGAATGACTATCCAAATGTCTATAACCCTTGTCTAGCCTTGACCCCACTCCTGAAAAGCAGACTTCCATTTCCAAATGCCTACTTGACATATCCACAGAAATAAAACACCTTTAACTTAGCAATTAGCAACAAAACATACCATTTGTCCCCTCCCAACCTGCACCTTGCATTCCCTATCTTTGTTATTGGTATTTGTCACCTTCCTCCATTTTGGAATCTCGAAGTAACTTACTTCCTCCCTTTCTTTCCCTCTTGATAGCCAATTAATTGTCCAAATTGGTCACGTCTTCCTCTGTGGTATTTCTCAAATTTACCCTTCCATTTTTATTTCTACTGCTAACTTCCCATTCAGGCCTTCATCATCATTCTCCTAGACCGACTGAATGGCCTTTCTGCCTCCAATACTGGACTTAGTCACTGCATTCTCTACATTGGAACGATTGAGACAGCGTAATGGTTAGGAGCATGGATTCTGAAGCCATTACACCTTGACAAAACTCTGGCTCTGTTTTTTCCTAACTTTGACTGTTACCAAATTGCTTAACCTTCTTGTGTCTTATTATAAAAGGAGGATAATAATGATAACTACATGTGGTACTATGGTGAGGGTTAATGAATTAATATACATTACACATGCCCAGCAATGCTTGGCACTTACTAAGCACTCAAATAAATATTAGCTAGTACTATTGTATTGTTGAGACTAATATTCTAAAAATTCAGACTAAATCATGTCACTCCCGTCCATGCCCCACCACTGCCAACAGAACAATACTCAGACTCCTATTTAAGATAAACAATCTGAATTCAGCCTATCTTTATCACTACCCAGTTCAAACTTCCTCAACTCCTAAACTCCAAAAATACCAGATAAATTCAGTGTCCCCAATTACAACATGTACTTTTATGTTTCCATGCCTTTGATTATGTTATACTTTCAACCTGCAATGCCTACTCCACATCTTAAACACTTATATATTCAAAGTGAAGACTATTTTCAATGATATCCCTGAGTCTCTTAGGCAGAATTAATTACTTTTTATTGTGTCTCCCCTAGCACTTGTGCCTCTATTTAGCACTAATTTTGGTTTGCTTTACATTATTTATTTCATTCTTTTCTGCCTCCTTACCAACTATCCCCAATGATGCAATAAGCCTGAAAGCTCCATTACAGCAGCAACCATGCCTTAAGCACCTCAGTGTATCACACAATACTGAGTGGTATCTGGCAAGTTTACCAGCCAGTAGCAGATACTCAACGGTTATTTGCTGACTTTAATTGAAAAGGAATTGAGTAGTTTAAGGATCTGACAAAAAGAAGACACTTTCCCTTTTTGGAGACACTACCTAGATAGCATAATGATAGAGCAGTACTTATTATTGACATTATTGCCAACTATTTAATCATACCTTGTATCAGTGGGAAAAAAATATTATTTTAAACACTCTGTTAATATAAACTATTATTGGGAATTCCCTGGTGGTCCAGTGATTAGGGCTCCGTGCTTCCACTGCAGAGGGCACGGGAACTAAGATCCCGCATGCCACACAGCACAGCCAAAAATATATATACACATATATACATACATATATGTATATATATACTATTATTTTCTAATTTAAAATAAATTATATTATGAATATTTAGCTTATCAGTAAACTATTTCCTTATAATAAAGACCAGGGATGTGATAGCAATCATTTAAGCATTTTATATTTTAAACATTGATGAATAAAACATTCTGAAGCCATTTTTTCCCAAAATAAAAAAGAATGCTTTGTTCACTCTCCTACGTAATCTCTCTGTTTACCAAATTTCAGAACAGTGAGAGGTTTGACTTTTTCTCTTTACAGTGAAATTATTAACCTGAGGAAATGCAGTATCTTCAGGGGCTAGTAATGGAATCCTGAACAAAACTTTGAAATTGCATAGAGATGTAGTGTCAGTTAACCAGAAGTTTTTATTTCCCCACTCCAAACTGCAATCTGTCTCTATTTGGAGCAGGATTTTTGTCTTTTTGGCAACCTCTTTGGCCAAAATTGAATATAAGCAGCCAGTGCTCTTTTGAAATAGTTCAGCAAGGCCAGAAAGGAAAATTGTGCCAAACAATCCTCCTATCCCAAGACCTGTGATGCTTGATTTTTAGACCCAAAATCAGTCTAGTCAGGGTATCTCCTGGCTAGGACCTCATCTCATTATTTTTTCAATTCATATTGGATCCACGGTTAAGCTATTTTCAGTCATACATATTGACCTAGATTCTCCCACAGTGTAAGCTATTCCCCAGGAGTATGCTAGGTACTTGAGGAAACTGCATTAACACTTTCAGGTATGGTATGATAACTGGTTTTCTGATGGATGAAAAGAGCTACCTCCCAGGATATTAAAAGATACCTTCATATCCTGAAGAGGATTTACTCAACTTCGCTAAGTGTCTGCTGTGCAAACCAGGGGAAACTCAGAAACTAGGAAGAACTGTTCACTAAATAGAAGGCAGGCAAATATTTAGATAATAGATTTTTTAAACCTTCTAATAGAAATTACAGTGAACGTTTATAAGCTAGCTCCTTATTACAGAAAAGTCTTTGACTCAATACTAAAGTTAGCATAAAATTAAAGTCCTATTTTGAAGATCATAAATGATAACTTCCTCCAAAAGCATCCTTCTCCCAGTCTCTGCCACCCATCAAAGGGTCTTCTGTGATCTTTTAAAGGTGGTGCTTTACTTTCTCTCAATTGACCCTTAAAGCAGGTATGTATTCATTTTTTTAACCACATTATTAATTAGTAGAGAAACCCAACTCAAACTAGCTTCAGCATGAGTAGCTGATTGTTGTTGGCTCTCCTAACTAAAAAATTCAGGGATAGATGTTTGAAGAATGGACTTAGGGGTTCAAATACCACCCAGCTCATTTGATCTTTCCACTCTTTCTTCATTTCTCAGCTCTTCTTTCTTCTGCATTTGGCTTCGTTCTCTCCTGTGTTCTTTCTTCATAATGGTGGCCCTTGTACAGCCCCAAGCATATCAGCTTAGCAAATCAACAAAAAATAATGTTTCAGTAAAAGTCCCAGCATACTGTATAGTTGTTGCTTGTTTACAAGCATATCTCCCTCAATAAATCCTGTGCCTCTCATGGTCAGAAGCTGTTTCTAGTGAGGCAAGGAGTATCTAGTATGTGGAGAGATTTAGTAAATGTTTGCTGAATATGGGAAAAGTGGCTCCAACTTTAAACAAAATACTTTCAACAATACATTTGCAAATACACTTGCACATTCATTTTACTCCCAAGATATATGTGGCAATAGTTACTTAGAAGGAGACTACAAAATTCAGTAGGATCTAATGGCCTTCCAATTGTTTAAACAGTACTGATGGGGGCTTCCCTGGTGGCGCAGTGGTTGAGAGTCCGCCTGCCGATGCAGGGGACACGGGTTCGTGCCCCGGTCCGGGAGGATCCCACATGCCGCGCAGCGGCTGGGCCCGTGAGCCATGGCCGCTGAGCCTGCGCGTCCGGAGCCTGTGCTCTGCAACGGGAGAGGCCACAACGGTGAGAGGCCCGCGTACCGCAAAAAAACAAACAAAAAAAAAACAGTACTGATGGATACCACTATCTTTGAGGTTTGTTGCTACTTGAAAAAATACTGGTGAGGGGACCATGGAGATGAATTAGAACTTGACTTAAGCTAAGGTTGTTGACGATTCAAATTTATTACCATCAAAAAAGTAAAAAGCTGTTTACTTGCTTCTTTGAAATATGCCAGTAGGTTTAATCCCGTCCTAAGCTAAAATCTGTTCTCTCTTCATTAGAATCTCTTCTAGGCAGGAACGGAGGTGTACACAGAGGTCCACAGTTAGACTTGAGCTTTCAGTTTTGGTGGCATCCAATTCTTAAGACTCCAAAATAAATTTACTGACTAGGATTATCAATTCATTTTACAGCTTAACTTCCTTTTAAAAATGACCACACAGAAGCTTCAATAAATATCCGGCTTGGAAACAGGCAAGACAGGTGCAAAATGCTCTCCTAAGGTACTATATAAACTCTTCCAAGCCTTGAAGAGGTTATTTGCTAAACGTCTAAAAGAGTTAATGATCTTCCAAAAGGGAATAAAGATCACACTCAGTGTCCTCCAAGCAGCACTAACGGCCCAGAACACTAAATCTTATACTCTTCTCTAAGTGACTTCAGTTTTCTTTTTGCCTATTGAGAGCAAAATCTTACCCCTTTAAAAGGGACAAAGGATGAAACTACTTTTAGATTGCATTAAAACCATATGCTGCCCAGGAAATTCAACATTAGCAGGCTGTAAATTACACTTTTAATCTGCTTGTTGTTCCTGGGTGTTGCCACAAACATATTGCAGTATGTGGTACCACTTAGTGGCTGGATAACCTATCCATGCCGTTTGGAAAACATGTTGTATTAATGATGGACTTCGGTGTTAACTCAATCTCTACCCCCCCAAGCTGGTTTAGATCATAATGCATCATTTTATAAGTATGAATAATAAGCACTTTAGTGCAAATTAATTTAGATGCCACCCCACCATTTTGCAAAGTGAAATTAAAAGAGATTTTTTTAGCCTAACCTCGACTGTCTATTAAAGTTGTGTATATAAACAAGCCAGGTTATCTTTTTCCTTGTGACAAATGTTGTTTTATCTAACAGCCGCTTTCCTAGCAGTTCAGTACTCCACCACCCTAAATTAGGACACTTTATCTTAAGGCTTCATAATCTTATGAGACTATAATTGGAAAGTTTATAAAAAAAAAAAATCCTGCTTTGTAAGCTTGGCAGCTGAGATAGGAGGGAATGAGAAGGGCTACAGCAGAATTACACCATCACTGCTAGCCTGACTCTGCTTGACAGAGCCGTTTAATATTTTGACAAGACAAAATATAAAGCAGCATTTTATTCTGTAGAGACTTCACTAGACACAAGCATGGAAGTGCTTGTGATCAATAAAGTTTGCGGTGGAGAGTGATTTATTTACAGCAGGGTATTATGTAGAGAAAGAGCTGTGATATTTCCACAGGCTTTGACGGCATAATGGGCCCCTCTCAATCCTTACATGGAAGGGTTAGATTGTCATGGTTGTTCAGGCAGTATTCAAAACGTTATCTGATCAGCCTTAAAGACTTCAGAACGAGACAGATGATTAGTTACCCTAAAGATCCTCATCATGCAGAAATTGATGATTTAATATAGTCAATGACAGACGATTCCATTTGTACTAAATAAAGTGTCTGCGGTTTGTATCAATCATAATAGAGTTATTATTGAGCATAAAAGAAAAGCATGTTTAATATCATTAATTCCAGATATGTCGCTTTCCACATCTGGCATTCATCCATAGACCAGAACCACTCCAGGCTATCATTCCTGCCTCTATGCCTGCGACTCCACTGTTTTTTTGTAATTTCAAAATGTTTTTCAGCACCTCCAGCTAGGCGCAATAACAGTTTACAGATTACTTATGTCATCACATTTTGACAAACTTCTCAATCTGATGTGACCTTCATCTTTAGCCATCTGCTTGCCTTTGTTTCTACTCTTTTTTGATAAACCTCCACAGCTTAAAGCTGTAGTAGTTTGTTCCATACACTGTATTTCTAGGTCAACATTTCACCTGTGTAAATCCAGAAACACAGACTTCAGTGTAAAGATTGTGACCTGGGTTCAGGTCCCCAGGTACCTGACTCTCCCTCACCCCCTTAGTTATATTTTTCATCATTCATGTCAAATTCATTTTGATTGTATGGAGGAGAAAGCACACAATCAGAAAAAAGGAAGTACAAGTGGGAGCTGGGGTGATGGAAGAGAGAGACAAGAATAATTAGTAAAACTGAGAAGTTAGAAAAGATAGGAAAAAAAATGTCATTTCTAAATTTGACTTCTCTGTAAACAATGTAACAGTGGGAAAGCCATATAAATAATGAAGGAAGAGACACAAACTTTCTAGGGAACAAAAGTATGGTTACCTAAATTAAATGCTGTTTCTTTTTTATTTTAAATAATTTAATTTCCAAGTGATATGTTGAAATAACAAAAAAAGCCCAGCTTCAAATATTGCGCATCCATTTTTTAGGGAGGAAAAAACTCAGTAAAAACAAAGAAGTCTCTCAGATTTAAGTTACTTATACTCACAAATGTTTATGCAGTCCTCGAGGTTGTAGAAGACACTAGGGATTTTTTCTTTTTGTAATAAGAGTTGATTTGCAGATAATTTTTTATGTATTTATTTAACAAATACTTATTGAGCACCTACTATGTGCCAGACACTGTTTAGGCACTGGGGATACATCAGTGAACAAAAGAGACAAAAAGCGCTGCCCTCATAATGCTCACATTATAATGCTGATTACTGATAAAAGGGATTGTGAGAAGTTAGATGGTTAAAAGTAGAACATTTTAAAAGATTAAGGATAGGATCAAAATAACAAACCTCAGGAAAGATAAACAAAAATCAAGATCTCCCTCTACCTTCATAAGTATTAGGTGTTAGGCATATGTACATTGGGAAGCGAAAAAATGTCATCATTCCTAGATGTATTTAGTCCAACTAATTATCAATTATCAACACTAATATATTTGTTTCCTCTCATTTTGCTTGGTGGGGTAAAGTAAAAGAGATTAATACTTCTTCAGGGACAAAGAGTAAGTTTTCAAGTTTAGCTCCCACTGACTCATCAATATGCTTTAGTTATCACTGCCTCAACATGACTGGTTTTCCAGACAAAGTCCAAAATCTTCTCCGTGTATGAACACTCCTTGTTAATTATAGAGGCAACTAATAGATTATGTAAGTACACATATAGCTTTTCAATTATTTTGTTGAAAACTACTGATGACATCTAAGGTCTAAATATTAAAGTATTCAGGGGAATAACTTAGCAGATTAGCCAAATCAGATTTAAGTATACAAATCTTATGAAAGACCCCCTATAATAGTAAAACATTCAGATTTCTAGTATTGAAGCTGGGCTCCAAAATTTTCTAACTATTTGACAAACTGTAAACCTCAGGTTTCTTGTTTTCAAAGTAGGAGAAAATATCTGCCTTGCCTTCTTGCAAAGGGTTACCTTAGGGGTGATTTTTAAAAGTCAACTATTTTGCAATAAGAAAAACGTGAGATACAACCTAGTCGAACTCCTCCATTTCATTAATGAGAAAATAAAGGCCGGGAAAATTTAAGAGACTTAATCCAGGTCAATTTAATAGCAGAACTGAGATTAGATCATTGTTCTCAATTTCTTATCCAGTGATTTTTCTTTTCCTCTATGAGATAATGTAGTAAAGATGCTTGGAAAACTATGACATGCAGAAAGAATATGGTATTATAATGATGGAGCAAAATGATATTATCTTTCTACACCTGAGTTTTTATATTTGTCAAAAAGGCATTCCTGAATATCTCATAATGGATTCTATTAAGAATTAAAAGGAAATTTATGCAAGAAACATTAGAAATATAAGAATGATTTCACACCTTGTATAAAATTTTATATGCAGATAAAACTATGAATGTCCCTCAATAATCATGTTAATAGATCATGCCAAGTTTGACACTTTAGTTCTCTATGTAATAATTTATTCAACTGCCAGTATCAACATCATATTGGTTGAGTCTTATAAAATAATAAATCATGGCTGTGTTTTATTTTATTCCCATGACTAAGGTTAGGTTTTAATATCTTTCTGATGATCTAACACTCTCAAAGCAGACAGCAGACACCAGTAAACACATACACTGTTATTTGAGAAAGACTTTCTGTTCATTGATGGGTTTAGCCTTGACACTAAAATGTATATAGAGAAAGTGTCACTCAACTTTTGACATGCAAAATGTTTGTGTCAGACTCAGAGCAGTTTCAGAAAGCAAGTGACCATAAAGTAACCTAAAGCTAGAAATCAAAAGCTTTCTGAATCAGAGTCTAAGAAGAGCACCCTTTGGTTCTGTTTCAAGCTCGTTACTGATTTTACTTTGACCATTAACCAATTCATCTGTCCTCAACATATTTTATTATTAAACTTTTTAAAAGTTTTTTTGGTGGACCATTTTTAACATCTTTATTGAATTTGTTACAATATTGCTTCTTTTTTTATGTTTTGGTTTTTTGGCCATGAGGCATGTGGGATCTTAGCTCCCCAACCACGGATCAAACCCTCACCCCCTGCATTGGAAGGCAAAGTCTTAACCACTGGACGACCAGGGAAGTCCCCTGTGCTCAACATATTTTAAATGCCGACACCTATTTGCCTGCCCCAAAATCACTGTGTTGACAATTACTATCTAAATCAGATTTTAACTATATAATTGTAAATTTGCAAGTATAAGGAAAATGGAATCTATATGGTAAAATCAAGGCTGTAGTCCTCCATTTCACTTCACAAATCTAAAAGGTTAACTAGATCCACTTTGAATTTGATCAGTGGGCATAGATATTTAATTTAGAACTAAAATTATGCAAAAAGTCATTCTAATGTAAAGGGAGGAAAATGCAAAAGGTTTTCCAATCAGTTTTCTACTTCTGAACAATAGTCATTATAAGTAGCAAATAATGCTTCAAATAGAAAAATAAAGATGCTGGTTTGGATAACTTTACTCATTTCTCTTTCAAAGACAAGAATGCTATTCTAAAATGCTTTAAGTTTCTTATCTGTAGTTACAAGCCAGCAGGAAACCTGAAGTTCTAATCTTTAGAAATTTCTCTTGGCACATACAATTTTAAAAATTAGGGCTAATTCTAAAATTTGTTATTTTATCAGTAAGTGTTTTGTTGTATATGGATGTAAGGCATTACTTTTTTTAATACTCTGTACTCTGATTTCCCTCTCATTTCTGTATCTTTGTTTATGATATACCTTTGTCCAAGAATTTCTTTCCTTTTCATCTTCTCCTATCAAAATACTGCATTTCCTTCAAGTGCCAACTTAAATCTAAATTCAACCACAACCGTTCTCTGGATGCTTCAGGTTTATTTATATTTCTTTGTTTTTTGTTTTGTTTTTTCATTTCTAAAGCAATTGTGGTCTACACTACATCCTCCAGGAGCATGCGTTATTCACTAAACACACACTTAGTGCCTGGTCTAAACATAATTTGTATTAGGCACCAAGACTACTAAGAGGATAACACATGAGACAGTATTCCACCTTATGTGGTAAAAGACGGGAAACCATGCATCTGGTTAACTCAGAAGAAATGTTTTTACATATTACCTCATTAAATCTTCATAGTATCTCAGTAAGGTAAAATTATTATCCTATATCTCACCTATATCATTGGTGAGAAAACTGAGGCATTAAGAGATTAGGTTACTAATCCAAAGATTCCAGAGATAGATTGCTTCCTAATCATTCTAGGTTTATAAACCTCATCTCCACAACCACCGTGATGCCCCAGCTCTCTGAGAAGCTGGGGGCTACTTTTTAAACTCCTTTCCATTCTATGACTCGATGGATAAAAGAATATACAGTATGTTCACTTAACTATTTATTGACTGATTGCAGAGTATGAGTTCAAGTCAGTGAAGATCTAGATAGATATTTGTCAAATACATATCATAGTTGTAATGTTTTCTGTATTATTAATAAGGATATTAAAAACCATTTAAGGGCTTCCCTGGTGGTGCAGTGGTTGGGGGTCCACCTGCCGATGCGGGGGACGCGGGTTCGTGCCCCGGTCCGGGAGGATCCCTCATGCCACGGAGCGGCTGGGCCCGTGAGCCATGGCCGCTGAGCCTGCGCGTCCAGAGCCTGTGCTCCGCAACGGGAGAGGCCACAACAATGAGAGGGCCGCGTAACGCAAAAAAAAAAAAATTTAATAGTCTAATCAGTACTCTCATAAGACTGAAGGAAAATGCAATAGATAAAAAACTGAAAAAGCAAAACAATAACAAAACCTAGCTTCTTTTCTCTATGATAAAGCTACAGAAATATACAACCATAAGTTCATTTTGGAATTTTGCAAATTTAAGAGGTCAAATTCACAGCTACCCTATCTTACCTGTATACCAGAAAAAAACAGAAAATTCTAAACCTTTCAAGCAATGTACATTTCAAGTATAATAGCAACTTAGATATGTAGGTTTACTATCTTAAAGAAAACCAGGCAATCACTGAAGGCAAAATTCCTCCTTCAGATCTCTATAAACAATCTGGACTCAAATTCTGTACAAAAATCTCATTTAAGATCAACAAGAGAAATGCAAATCTGAAATATGGCTCATTATCCTTTAATGATACTTTATATTATATGTATATTTTCACATATTCACATACGTATTGTTAGTAAGCAAAAATATCAGATGCCATTTGAATGTTACAATAACATTACATGAATTCAATGATAAAATTACTAAGGGAAAAGAAAAACTGTGGGAATGGAATCTCAAGCGTTACAGATATACTGGATTGGCCAAAAAGTGCCTTTGGTTTTTAAGTAAAAATAAAAAGACACATTTTTCATTTTCACCAAGAACTTTATTGAACAACATATACACCCTTCTGTTCCACAACCTTCTGCCATTTTTCAAGCAACTTCATAGTTCCATCTTCCCAAAACTTTTTATCTTTTTGAGCAAAGAACTGTTCCAGGTGCCTTTTACAGTGTTCCAGAGAACTGAAACTTTCCATTAAGAAAATTTTGTAAAGACCGAAATAAATGGAAATCCAAAGGTGCAACGTCTGTTTGAATACGGCAGACGAATCAGAACTTGCCAGCCAAACTGTAACAGTTTTTGCCTGGTCATCAAAGAAACAGGCGGTCTTGCGTTATCCTGATGGAAGATTATGCGTTTTCTGTTGACTAATTCTGGACTCTTTTTCTCGAGTGTTGCTTTCAGTTGGTCTAATTTCGAGCAGGACTTGCTGGAATTAATCATTTGGTTTTCCGGAAGGAGCTCATAATAGAGGACTCCCTTCCAATCCCACCCTATACACAACATCACCTTCTTTGGATGAAGACCGGCCTTTGGTGTGGTTGGTGGTGGTTTATTTCACTTGCCCCACCATCTCTTCTGTTCCACATTATTGTACAGTATCCACTTTTCATCACCCATCACAATTTGTTTTAAAAACAGAACGTTTTCATTATGTTTAAGTAGAGAATCGCATGCGGAAATATAGTCAACAAGGTTTCTTTCCTCTTAACTTATGTGGAACCCAAACATCAAAGCGATTAACATAACCAAGCTGGTGCAAATGATTTTCAGTGCTTGATCTGGATACTTTGAGTATGTCAGCCATCTCCTGCATGGTATGACGTTAATTGTTCTCAATTAATGTCTCGCTTTGATCGCTATCAACTTCAACTGGTACCCAACCACGGAGCATTGTCCAGCGAGAAAACTCCAGCATGAAACTTCACAAACCACTTTGACACGTTTGATCAGTCACAGCATCTTCTCCACACTGCCTTTTTTTTGCATTTCAGTTGTGTTTTTATCTTTCTTGAAATAATAAAGCATAATATGCCAAAAATGTTGCTTTCTTTCTTCCATCTTCAATATTAAAGTGGCTACACAAAAATTCACCAATTTTGACAAGTTTTCTTTTAAATGCACGTTGATATGACAGCTGCCACATACGATCTAACAAAATTGTTTTGAATGAAGTTAAAAACAACTAAATGCTACTAGAGCCATCTTACGGAAAAAAACAGAACGAACCTTTTGGCCAACCCAATAATTATGAAATATTCCTATAAACCATGTCATATTCCTAGAAATTAAATTTTTATTCCTGCCTAGTCTCTGTATGTGTCAGGATTAAATTTTTTTTTTTTTTTTTTTTTTTTTTTGTGGTACGCGGGCCTCTCACTGTTGTGGCCTCTCCCGTTGCGGAGCACAGGCTCCGGACGCGCAGGCTCAGCGGCCATGGCTCACGGGCCTAGCCGCTCCACGGCATGTGGGATCTTCCCAGAACAGGGCACGAACCCATGTCCTCTGCATCGGCAGGCGGACTCTCAACCACTACGCCACCAGGGAAGACCAGGATTAAATATTTGAGTTTCACACCGAAAATAAACATTACCACTCTAAAATATTAAAGTAAAAATTAAAAGTAGAAGTATGTAAAATTAGAAGGAAAAAGTATATTATTAATTATCTGCATATTAGAGATGTCATTTAGAAAATATTTCATCTCAAGTTGCCTTTTTTATCCCTGACACTCAGTACCCTATGTATCTATTTCTCTTTTGTCAGGATCAACATGCCTGGGAACACTCTAAACAGCCAGGTGCTATGGCAGAGAATTACACACATGCCACCTGGCCCGTCCTCCTAAGGTATGTAGATATAGTGACTAAGGGTGAGCTTGCAGGGCTTAGGCTGCCTCAATTCAACTCCTGGCTCTACCATTCATTAGCTATGTGATTTGGTATGGATTACTCAATTTCTCTGGACCTCAGCTCCATGATCTTAAAATAAAGCCAAGTACTTCATGTCTCATGAGCTTGTCATAAATATCAAATGAGATAATGCATATAAAACACTTAGTACAATGCCAGGCACATAAATAATGGTCAAGAAATATTAGCTGTTATTACTACTATTATTAGCCAATAAGAGCTTATCAGTAAAACCAACATGCTGTTAGGGTTTAAGTTCTTCAATAGCAAGGTCATGTCATAACTAGTTTTATATTCTTGATGCATTAGTGAATGTGGATTGAATGACAGGCTAACTATGTGAATAAAACCAATGAATGCAAATATATTTAAGATATAAGATATACATATTCATGTACATATATACACACATATACATGGTAAAAGACATATTATACATACATAATATAAGATCTTTGGTAAGATCATCAATTATGTAGATTTAGTCAACTTATCAATTAAGTGGAAATAATAAGCAAACCAGACGGATATTTGACTGAATTGACCCACTGACTGATTAAATTCATAGGTTCATTCTTGTGGTTCAGAGTAGTAAAGCCCCACTAATATTTAAGGAAAAGAAACATAATGTCAATTGAAAAAGGAGAGTGAAGCATTTAAATCATAAGTAGAGCAAGGATAAGCATACAGAAGCTAAAGAAAGGGGTAAACAGCATATTTATACACTGGTGGGAGAGGGGAGACTGAAGAATATGGCCACAGGGAGTTTAGGCAAAAAATGCAAAGTAGAGGAGGCAAAGAGTTTGAAAGTATAAATTCGCTTTCTTTCATAAGAATACCATTAGAAAGGTGAACATACTATCTTGGAAATATTATACCAAGCATTCCAAAACCACACATAAATAAATACTGAGGTAGCTAAGTATTTGCTCCTAGAAAGCAATCCCTCAACTTTAAGCCTTACTGAAATTATTTGTGCGTTAAAGACACACACACAAAAAAATGCATGCAAGCAAATATGTACACATACACACACATACATTACTTGGTTGCCTAAACTAAAATTTTAAATCATTCTCAAAAGTACTGAAACTATAAATTTCAGTATAAACAAACAAACAAGAAACACTGACAACAACAACAAATCTAACAGATAATCTATAAAACAACCTTTGTATCTGGCATTTACAAATTAGTAACAGACAAAAATCTATGTTCTTAATTGCAACTCTGGCACAGATGTGATTGTAGTGACTACTACCACTCACATATGGTATTAATTTTTATAAGGTCAGCTATTAATGGCCCACCATCACAGATAATTCCACTTCTATGAATTTTTTTGTATATTTGAATTTTATTTTTTTATACAACAGGTTCTTATTAGTTATCAATTTTATACATATAGGTATATATGTGTCAATCCCAATCTCCCAATTCATCCCACCACCATGCTCCCCTCCAGCCCCCAGCTTTCGCCCCTTGGTGTTCATACGTTTGTTCTCTACATTTGCGTTTCTATTTCTGCCTTGCAAACCGGTTCACCTCTACCATTTTTCTAGATTCCACATGTATGTGTTAATATACGATATTTGTTTTTCTCCCTCTGACTTACTTCACTCTGTATGAGTCTCTAGGTCCATCCACGTCTCTACAAATGACCCAATTTTGTTCCTTTTTATGGCTGAGTAATATTCCATTGCATATATGTACCACATCTTCTTTACCCATTTGTCTCTTGATGGGCATTTAGGTTGCTTCCATGACCTAGCTATTGTAAATAGTGCTGCAATGAACATTGAGGTGCATGTGTCTTTTTGAATTATGATTTTCTCAGGGTATATGCCCAGAAGTGGGATTGCTGGGTCATATGGTAGTTCTATTTTCAGTTTTTTAAGCAACCTCCATCCTGTTCTCCACAGTGGCTGTATCAATTTACACTCCCACCAACAGCGCAACAGGGTTCCCTTTTCTCCACACCCTCTCCAGCATTTGTTTGTAGATTTTCTGATGATGCCCATTTTAACTGGTGTGAGGTGATTCCTCATTGTAGTTTGGATTTGCATTTCTCTAATGATTAGTGATGTTGAGCATTCTTTCATGTGTTTGCTGGTAATCTGAATATCTTATTTGGAGAAATGTCTATTTAGAACTTCTGCCCATTTTTGGATTGGGTTGCTTGTTTTTTTGATAATAAGCTGCATGAGCTGCTTGTATATTTTGGAGATTAATCCTTTGTCGGGTGCTTCATTTGCAAATATTTTCTCCCATTCTGAGGGTTGTCTTTTGGTCTTGTTTATGGTTTCCTTTGCTGTGCAAAAGCTTTGAAGTTTCATTAGGTCCCATTTGTTTATTTTTGTTTTTATTTCCATTTCTCTAGGAGGTGGGTCAAAAAGGATCTTGCTGTGATTTATGTCAAAGAGGATTCTTCCTATGTTTTCCTCTAAGAGTTTTATAGTGTCCAGTCTTACATTTAGGCTTTTAATCCATTTTGAGCTTATTATTGTGTATGGTTTTAGGGAGTGTTCTTATTTCATTGTTTTACATGTAGCTGTCCAGTTTTCCCAGCACCACTTATTAAAGAGACTGTCTTTTCTCCATTGTATATCCTTGCCTCCTTTGTCACAGATTAGTTGACTATAGGTGCGTGCGTTTATCTCTGGGCTTTCTATCCTGTTCCATTGATCTATATATGTTTTTGTGCCAGTACCATACTGTTTTGATTACTGTAGCTTTTTAGTATAGCCCAAAGTCAGGGAGTCTGATTCCTCCAGCTCTGTTTTTTTCCCTCAAGATTGCTATAGCTATACAGGGTCTTCTGTATCTCTATACAAATTTTAAGGTTTTTTGCTCTAGTTTTATAAAAAAATGCCATTGGTAATTTGATAGGGATTGCACTGAATCTATAGATTGCTTTGGGTAGTATAGTCATTTTCACAATATTGATTATTCCAATCCAAGAACATGGTATATCTCTCCATCTGCTTGTGTCATCTTTAATTTCTTTCATCAGTGTCTTAGAATTTTCTGAGTACAGGTCTTTTACCTCCTTAGGTAGGTTTATTCCTAAGTATTTTATTCCTTTTGTTGCAATGGTGAATGGGATTGTTTCCTTAATTTCTATTTCTGATCTTTCCCTGTTAGTGTACAGGAATGCAAGACATTTTGGTACATTGATTTTGTATACTGACACATTACCAAATTCACTGATGAGCTCTAGTAGTTTTCTTGTGGCATTTTTAGGATTTTCTATGTAAAGTATCACATCATCTGAAGACAGTGACAGTTTTACTTCTTCTTTTCCAATTTGGATTTCTTTCTTTTTTTTCTGATTGCCATGACTAGGACTTCCAATACTATATTAAATAATAGTGGTGAGAGTGGACATTCTTGTCTTCTTCCTGATCTTAGAGGAAATGCTTTCAGTTTTTCACCATTGAGAATGATGTTTGCTGTGGGTTTGTCATATATGGCCTTTACTATGTTGAGGTAGGTTCCCTCTATGCCCACTTTCTGGAGAGTTTTTATCATAAATGGGTGTTGAATTTTGTCAAAAGCTTTCTCTGCATCTATTGAGATGATCATATGGTTTTTCTCCTTCAATTTGTTAATATGGTTTATCACAGTGATAGATTTGCATATATTGAAGAATCCTTGCATTCCTGGAATAAACCCCACTTGATCATGGTGTATGATCCTTTTAATGTCGTTGGATACTGTTTGCTAGTATTTTGTTGAGGATTTTTGCATCTATATTCATCAGTGATATTGGTCTGTAATTTTCTTTTTTTGTAGTATCTTTCTCTGGTTTTGGTATCACGGTGATGGTGGGCTCATAGAATGAGTTTGGGAGTGTTCCTTCCTCTGCAATTTTTTGGAAGAGTTTGAGAAAGATGGGTGTTAGGTCTTCTCTAAATGTTTGATAGAATTCACCTGTGAAGTCATCTGGCCGTGGACTTCTGTTTGTTGGAGATATTTAATCACAGTTTCAATTTCATTACTTGTGATTGGTCTGTTCATATTTTCTGTTTCTTCCTGGTTCAGTCTCGGAAGGTTATACATTTCTAAGAAATTGTCCATTTCTTCCAGGTTGTCCAATTTATTGGCATAGAGTTGCTTGTAGTAGTCTCTCAGGCTGGTTTGTATTTCTGAGGTGTCTGTTGTAACTTCTCCTTTTTCATTTCTAATTTTATTGATTTGAGTCCTCTCCCTCTTTTTCTTGATGAGTCTAGCTAATGGTTTATCAATTTTGTTTATCTTATCAAAGAACCAGCTCTTAGTTTTATTGATCTTTGCTATTGTTTTCTTTGTTTCTATTTCATTTATTTCTGCTCTGATCTTTATGATTTCTTTCCTACTGCTAACTTTGGGTTTTGTTTTTTCTTCTTTCTCTAGTTCTTTTAGGAGTAAGGTTAGGTTGTTTATTTAAAGGTTTTCTTGTTTCTTGAGGTAGGATTTTGTTGCTATAAGCTTCCCTCTTATAACTGCTTTTGCCGCATCCCATACGTTTTCGGATCATCATGTTTTCATTGTCATTTGCCTCTAGGTATTTTTCGATTTCCTCTTTGATTTCTTTAGTAATCTCTTGGTTATTTAGTAACGTATTGTTTAGCCTCCACATGTTTGTGTTTTTTAGGGGTTTTTTTCCCTGTTATTGATTTCTAATCTCATAGTGTTGTGGTCAGAAAAGATGCTTGATATGATTTCAATTTTCTTAAATTTACTGAGGCTTGATTTGTGACCCAAGATGTGATCTATCCTGGAGAATGTTCCGTGCACACTTGAGAAGAAAGTGTAGTCTGCTGTTTTTGGATGGAATGTCCTATAAATAGCAATTAAATCTATCTGGTCTACTGTGTCATTTAAAGCTTTTGTCTCCTTACTAATTTTCTGTTTGGATGATCTGTCCATTGGTGTAAGTGAGGTGTTAAAGTTCCCCACTATTATTGTGTTACTGTCGATTTCCTCTTTTATAGCTGTTAGCAGTTGCCTTATGTATTGAGGTACTCCTATGTTGGGTGCATAAACATTTACAACTGTTTTACCTTCTTCTTGGATTGATCCCTTTATCATTATCTCTTGTCTCTTGTAACATTCTTTATTTTAAAGTCTATTTTATCTGATATGAGTATTGCTACTCCAGCCTTCTTTTGATTTCCATTTGCATTAAATATATTTTTCTATCCCCTCACTTTCAGTCTGTGTGTGTCCCTAGGTCTGAAGTGGGTCTCTTGTAGACAGCATATATACAGGTCTTGTTTTTGTATCCATTCAGTGAGCCTGTGTCTTTTGGTTGGAGCATTTAATCCATTGACGTTTAAGGTAATTATCAATATGTATGTTCCTATGACCATTTTATTAATTGTTCTGGGTTTGTTTTTGTAGGTCCTTTTCTTCTCTTGTGTTTCCCACTTAGAGAAGATCCTTTAGCATTTGTTGTAGAGCTGGTTTGGTGGTGCTGAATTCTCTTAGCTTTTGCTTGTCTGTAAAGCTTTTTATTTCTCTGTCGAATCTGAATGAGATCCTTGCTGGTAATCTTGGTTGTAGGTTCTTCCCTTTCATCACTTTAAATATACTGTGCCACTCCTTTCTGGCTTGTAGAGTTTCTGCTGAGAAATCGGCTATTAATCTTATAGGTGTTCCCTTGTATGTTATTTGTCATTTTTCCCTTGCTGCTTTTAATAATTTTTCTTTGCCTTTAATTTTTGTCAGTTTCATTACTACGTGTCTCAGCTTGTTTCTCCTTGGGTTTATCCTGCTTGGGACTCTCTGTGCTTCCTGGACTTGGGTGGCTATTTCCTTTCCCATGTTAGGGAAGTTTACAACTATAGTCTCTTCAAATATTTTCTTGGGTCCTTCCTCTCTCTCTTCTCCTTCTGGGACCCCTATAATGTGAATGTTGTTAGGTTTAATGTTGCCCCAGAGGTCTCTTAGTATGTCTTCATTTCTTTTCATTCTTTTTTCTTTTTATTCTGTTCCTTGGCAGTGAATTCCACCATTCTGTCTTCCAGGTCACTTATCCGTTCTTCTGCCTCAGTTATTCTGCTATTGATTCCTTCTAGTGTATTTTTCATTTCAGTTATTGTATTGTTCATCTCTGTTTGTTTGTTTTTTAATTCTTCTAGGTCTTTGTTAAACATTTCTTGCATCTTGTTGATCTTTGCCTCCATTCTTTTTCCAAGGTCCTGGATCATCTTCACTATCATTATTCTGAATTCTTTTTCTGGAAGGTTGCCTATCTCCACTTCATTTAATTCTTTTTCTGGGGTTTTATCTTGTTCCTTTATCTGGTACATAGTCTCTGCCTTTTCGTTTTGTCTATCATCCTGTTAATGTGGTTTTTGTTCCACAGGCTGCAGGACTGTAGTTCTTCTTGCTTCTTCTGTCTGTCTTCTGGTGGATGAGGGTATTTAAGAGGCTTGTGGAAGCTTCCCGATGGGAGGGACTGGTGGTGGGTAGAGATGGGTGTTGCTCTGATGGGCAGAGCTCAGCAAAACTTTAATCTCCTTGTCTGCTGACGGGTGGGGCTGAGTTCACTCCCTGTTGGTTGTTTGGCCTTAGGCGACCCAGCACTGGAGGCTATAGGCTTTTTGATGGGGCTAATGGCAGACTCTGGGGGGGGCTCACGCCAAGGAGTACTTCCAAGAACTTCTGCTGCCAGTGTCCTTGTCCCCGCGGCGAGCCACAGGCACCCCCTGCCTCTGCAGAAGACCCTCCAACACTAGCAGGTAGGTCTGGTTCAGTCTCCTATGGGGTCATTGCTCCTTCCTCCTGGATCCTTATGGGCACTGTACTTTGTGTGTGCCCTCCAAGAGTGGAGTCTCTGTTTCCCCTAGTCCTGTTGAAGTCCTGCAATCAAATCCCACTAGCCTTCGAAGTCTGATTCTCTGGGAATTCCTCCTCCTGTTGCCAGACCCCCAGGTTGGGAAGCCTGATGTGGGGCTCAGAACCTTCACTCCAGTGGGTGGACTTCTGTGGTATAATTGTTCTCCAGTTTGTGAGTCACCCACCCAATGGTTATGGGATTTGATTTTGTGATTGCACCCCTCCTACCATCTCACTGCAGCTTCTCCTGCGTCTTGGGATGTGGGGTGTCTTTTTTGGTGAATTCCAGTGTCTTCCTGTTGATGATTGTTCAGCAGTTAGTTGTGATTCCGGTGCTCTTGCAAGCGAGAGTGAGTGCACGTCCTTCTACTCCGCCATCTTGAACCAATCTCTCTATGGATTTGTTTCTTGTCACAGTAACATCAAAGGAAAAGAAAAGCATGTTAACAGTCAGCACTTAAGGGTTGCTGAAGTGGCAGAAGGTTCAGTTCCTTTAAAACAATGACTCTCATTTTACGTTGTGTGATTGTAAGGTAAAATACTGTCTTACCTGAAAGAGGCTTTGTCTATAGCTGAAAGGAAATAGTGTGTCTATTCTTGAAAGTAAAATATGGATCTGCAATTTTATGAGAAAGTGTGTCATTAGTCATCGAATATATTCTGAGTATACTTTTAAAGTTATTTCTGTTCTGTCTTATAAAAGATATTATGGACTGTGCTCTCTACAGTTCTCTGTCTCTCTCTCTCTCTCTCTCTCTCTCTCACACACATACACAGGCCAAAATAATGCTCTACACCTGGTATTCTGGTATCCAAACCTTGGTGATACTGAATCTGCAATGTGTTTGAAGAAGAGATGCCACATTCTTCACACTGAATGGAAGACTGAATCAATCACTAGAATGTAGTTGGTCTACCAGGATTGAAGTACCACTTATCAAAATACAATTCCATCAAGATGGATATTTGTAGAAAATAGATGTAATAAGACACTAAAACAACTGTTGCATAGTCATTAGGCTGAAGTAGAAGAGGTAGAAGAAATGCTCTAAGGAGTCACCTGGAAAATAACATCCAGGAGGACATCCTGGATACCCAGGCCTTTATAGTATGAATCTTCTTGAGCCAAATTTTCAAGCCAACATGGATAAAAGAAGAACAAAGAGTGACTATACCTGCAAGAAGGATCTGCAGTTATGAACGAAAATTTCTAAAGTGAGTCCAGATCTCAAGATCCATTGTGATCAAACCTATGAGCTTTCTGTTCTCAATCGCTGTCAATGCCATCCTATGTGATAAAAATTAGCAATGTGTGTCATCATATTTGACCAAATCATGATTAGTTTGAGGAAAATTACCAGCTAGTATAAAGAAAAATATAAAAACAAAATAAATTCAGAAATCTAAATAACAGGCATAGAAAAATATCTTTTTCAAATGGTTTGCTCCTCAAATGAATAAAAACAGACTTCCATATTTTCATTTGCAATGAAACAAGTTCGACTTCTGGCTTTAATCTATCTCCCACCAACTTAAGACTGTCTCATAAAACTAATGGATCCAGAGAGGCTCTACACAGCGTCCTGCTGTGGAACCCACTCTCATTCCTACTTGAACTCAATTCACTTCAATTTTTTCCACTGTACCTGCTCCTCCTTTTTCCTCTGTCACAAAAAATCACTGTACCAGCTGGTTGCCTCTCACCACATGTCTTAAGATGACCAACTCATACCACAAATCATAGACTTATTTTTGACTCTTCACAAATGCCCAGGTAGTTTATGTCTTTGGATTTTGAGCATTTCCAGCACCAATCTGGTCTTCCCCACACTAAATTCCCCAATCATTGTTGAAATTTTTCATTATTGCCTCCCCAGCACAGGGCTTAACATCTGTCATAAGAGGTATACTCAATGTGTTTGTTCAATAAATGAATGGGTAACTCCTACCATAAAATGGTCTGCAATGCGTATTTTTGCCTAATTCTAAAAAAAGGTTTTGTGTTGCATATATTAGGTTAGCTTTCTCTCTAAGCCATCTAATTATAGATTAACTCTACTCCTTACTCAAGCTTAAAATCTTTAAAAGCATGTTCACATCTCTATACTGATTTACTATGCCCCCAAAGCTAAGAATTACCCCAATCTCCGGTCCTCTGTCTTTAATCCCGATGATCATAAAGTCCACAAGGAAAGCAACTGTACAAATGGCCTCTGTCTACCAGTCATTATAACATAAGATCTAAATGCAGGATTTGGGTCTTTTGGAAATTAATTTGTGAATTATCCAGTCTAAAGGTAGTATGTATGTGGTAGGTAATATGGTCAGAAGCTGTACTCATTGGCATGTAGAAAGCATTCCAGTGAACCAGATGTAGGTTTGAGGAGTCCACAATTGAAAAAGTTGGAAGAACTTTAAGGCACACAAGAACACAGCTGACAGTTCAGAGACATTAATACAAATACTCCATGAAAAAGAAAAGTCTTCTATTACCCTTCATTGATGTGTGTTCACATTGTATTTCATGCTGCACCAGAAATTAATATGTATCACTTCATTTATTTTCTGCATGTTTACATATTTCACTTCACTGATGAGCTATTACAAACAACAGGTCTAAGTAGGAAACCCTGGTGAGTTTAGAGACACAGAATTGCACAATTAAAGCAGAAAGATAATATGTGTGTGTCATACTCACTTACTGTAATGAATGTATCAATGACAGTTTTGAGGAGGCGTTATTGTTTCCTAAAACCAGCGCACTCCAACTATATGGACAGGAAAAATTCTTTGCTACTTTGTAGAAAACAGTATGTGCTGAAGCTAAGCTATACTGCAAGGCTAATGTTAATTGGCTTTTTAATGGCAAGATGGTTTGCAGCATACTGTAACACAAAAACTCTCTGCCTTGGTGGGATTTCTACTTCTAATCTTGATAGTTCTGGAACAGAGTCTTCGGCTTCTCCCTTTCCACCCCTACATACATACACACATACATACACATACACACACACACACACACACACACACACACACACACACACACAAATACACAGCCTAACATCCCCAATTTCCATAATCTTTTAAAATCAAAGCCTCAGGTCAAGGTAGTTCAATACCTGCAGAGAGAACTCTGAATGACGTTTAAGTCAACCTTGGAAATAGCCAGTCATTTCTTTGCTTAGAATGAACACCAAGCATGTCAATTTCACTTATTTTTAAGTAAAAATGCAGGCAATGGAAAGAGAAAAGGTTGATAATGGTTTTTGTTTTTAGCTGTTATTGCTGTTTCTTTTTTGGAGATTGTTTTGAGTTTTGGTTGTGTGTGATTTATGTATAACCTGATATATGGAGGCTAAAGTCTCCAACACCTAATACTTTGAGTTGATAAAATCCTGCTGACCCCTGATAGCACAGAAAATTCTACATCCTGAGAAGCCAATTTCTTGAACTGTTGAAGAAACTGACATTTTGTTAATTCCTAATAATTAACTGTTTCCAAATACTAGTCTTAGTTACCCAAAAGAACTGTCAATTCTTTGAGCATAGGGCAAAATCTTATTTATTCATAGGAGAGACAGAGAAGGTAATAATTACAATATAATGTGATAGAACCTATAGCATACTGATAAAGAAGAGTCCAAAACAACTGTGCAGAGGGCTGCCTGGCAAGAACTGAGACCCTATATCAATGGATGCAGCCAGCTCATGTTGATCCCTAGGGAGGATGCTGAAGCAATAAGTAGCCGGATTTTAGTTTCTTTCTCCTCTCTCATGCCCTACTTGTGCTTACCAAGTGGCGGCTCAACCAGAAGCTGGAGAGCAAGAAAGCATTTGTGGTAGTCCATGCAGATCCACCTTCCAGAACACAAAGCAGGTGCTTAAGGGTGGAAAGTAGACCTTGAAATATAAATGAATAATAGCCAACACAGACATAGACTTGAGGGTGTAAGTTTAGTTTTGCACATAACAAGTGGCATGTGTTCATAGGATATTCCGATGGGGACAGAAATCCAGGATCTGGAGTTCAGGAGGAAGATCTGTGCTAAGCAAATGGATTTAGACCTATTAAACTACAAGTAGTTGAAACAGTGAGAGTAGATGTAATAACTAATGAAGGGTGAAAAAAAAAAAGAGCCAAAGGAAGAATCCTGAATAACTCCAACAAGGAAACAGTGCACAAATGATATAAAAGGCAGCACTGACTAGGTGAAAACAGAAAAAGAGGATCCAATTATCATGAAGTACTGGGAAGAAATGGTCAGAAGGAGTAAATGCAGTGCAGAGTTCACACAAAATAAGGATTGAAAATGCTCATTCAATTTAACAGTGAGATCACCGGTAATCTCAGCGAAAACAATTTGACTGGAGAAGTGGGGATATAAGCCTACTGCAGTAGAAGAAACCTAGTGTCTTGGTGATCCATAGAAATTAGAGCCTAAAGCTCACTGCACCAATGGGAGGTGCAATCCCAAGGCAGCAAGACTGAGAAAAAAAGAATACGAAGCAGGCAAGAAAGAAAGCAAATATAAAGAGGTGCATTGTGAACAGTCTACAGATTTTTGAGAAATCCAGCCAGCTGCTTGGTGTCTGGATAAGCCATATGGAACCACCCACAGTGTGGAACAATCCAACAGAGGGGGAATAAAAGAGGAATTTACCTGCTGGATCTCCTCCTACCCAGCCCTCCATCTCCTGCCTCCCAGTTGTGCTACACAGCCCTTCAGGGCAGTCAATGCCACACAGCTCTGCATCTGAGTCCTAAGTGGTGGAAGAAGCCAGAGCCTTTGTGGATCCAGTCAGCTCAGATCTTGACACTGGAACAGCTGTGACTCTTTCCTGGGAAAGTGTGATCATGGCCAAGCCAGTGCCCAGTCCTTGTCCTGGGGGATTCCCAACAGACAATAGGTGAGGAGACAGCTTTGCATATGGGAGTTCTCCACTGAACAAGCAGCCAAGCACCTAGGAGGCAGCAGGGGCCAAACAAATCTGGAGAGGTACATAAGGTGAATGGAATACAGGTAGTACATGAAATCTGACAGGGCAGACAGCTGCTTCAGGAAAAGTGAGAAGAGAAGGGTAAAAGGTAAAGAGGACTCCAGGAAAGGAGTATGACATAGTGGGAAAAGCACAGAGTAGAGCCAGATTGCCTGAGTTTAAATCCTTGCTCAACCTCTCACTACCTGTGTGATCTTGAACAATTCATTTGACCTTTCTGTGTGCCTCAGTGTCTTTTTCCATAAAATGTAGAAATAATATCCAGTCCGTAAGGTTGTTATGAGTTACGATATATAAAACATTTAGAACTGTGTGTGTGTGTGTGTGTGTGTGTGTGTGTCCGGCACATACTGGGCATTATTTTAATGTTTGATAAGGATCAAAGGAAGATTCTTTTGTTTCACAGACACTCGAACATCTTTTCATGCTGAGGGAAAAAAGAGAATTTTAAGGGAAACTGAACATACAGGACAGATAAGGAATTACTGATGGAGAAAGCTATCAGAAAGCAGAGAGTTTCTTGGTTAAGTAAAGGGATTAGTGCATAATAGGCACTTACTGATTATATGCTTGTTGACTGATTAGAAGTAAATATTAGATCAAATAAAGTAATCACATATGATTTACGTAAGCAGTATTTGTAGTATTTACTAGTCTAACTTTTTAAATGTTACATAATAATGGAATTCCCTGTAGCCGTACACATAAAGGCCTGGAATAAATACTGTTTAATGAAAGAAGAATTGAAGTAATGATTGAATGAAAGTTAACATTTACTGCTCTGCCCATTCAGTTACTACCTTTTCCAGCCCAATCTGTCCTATAGGACCTTATGTCTTAACTTAATACAAAGCAAGGGAGGCAGAATATTCTGTGAGCTCAGACTCATCAGCCACTGGAGCCTGGAATTAATTTTATAGTATCTGATGAGCCTGCATTACACACTAAGCACTCACGTATCTATCATATTATATACAGCCTTTTGCTGGGGCTGCCATGTTCCCTAGTCTGTGTGCCTAGGCATCTGCCTTAAGTTCCCTGTTCAGAGCTCCAATTACCTTCCAGAATTAAAGTTCAGCCCTAAACTTCAGCCCATGTATTTGAATCTTTGGTTTCCTTTCTATCTTCTGTCAGAGTAGGAAAGGCTGGACTCTGTCCCTTGACTCTATCCAGTGCCTTGGTTCCCTCTCCCAATGACTGACAAGGCCAAAACATGATGCTACTCCCAAATCAGCTGAGCATGTCCATTACCTTAATTTCTTTCCAGCTGGATAATTGATGACACCAACCTGCACCATCTCAGGTTCACCAGGTTTTTTTGGAAATTGTACTAAACTGTTGTTTCCTCTCTCAAAAGCCAGAACTAAAATTGGATCATTTCTCCCAGCCCTTGATCTTTGCAGCTTCCTCTCCTAGCTTTCTTTTCTTCCCCACTCGCCTATTTTTGCAATGGAGATTCCAACATACCTGATGATCAAGCCCACTGCAGGTAAAGCATGCCCACTCAAAGCATGATTTTGTGCTTTTCTCAAAGACAATGTGAAAATGTTAATTCGTCAACTCGTTCTTGTATACTTGTGTGTAGAAGTACTTAGTGTTTATGATCCTAAAAGGCACACAATGTAAAACTGTATATTAGCTTCAATGGGCTACATTGAACAATTCAATGGGCAACATTTTTAACACTCCACAATTTTTCCTCTAATATCAAGCTGAACACCAACCAAGTTCTCAAGTTCTTTCTGTGGACAGCCTTCTGATTCCAGAGGCAGTTTAATATATTGGAAAGTGCAAGGGCTTTGTAGTCAAACAGCCACGGGTTCAAATCCTATTTGTGAAGACTACTTTGTGTTACTTGGGGCAAGTTACTTGGTCTCTCTGAGCCTCACTTTCTTCACTGTAAAAAGAGGGTTGATAAATACCTGCCACAGAGGGTTGTTTGAGGGATAAATGAGATCACAGATCAAAAGCACTCGGTCCAGTGCCTGCACTCAGAGAAAGGTAATTCCCTCCCTTTTCTTTCCTTTCTCCTAATATGAACTAAAGATCAAACAGACTTCAGTATTACTCACACTCAGTTCTATTCCTGAAGACATCCTACAATTTTTATAAGCCACCCCAATATCAGAAATATGACTATCAAAACTTAATTGTCTGAGTTTTCTCCATGTGTAGACTAAGCAAATTCAAGCAATTCCATAAATTGGAAGCATTTTAAGGCATTTTTAAACAGAAGTTTATTTATTTACTTATTCTGCAGCCTCTGGTCATTTTGAGTGTGCAATCAGCCTTATTGTTATGGCACAGTTTTGCAGCTGTGAATACAAGGCATATATATATATATATATATATATATATATATGTAAGGTCCCTTTAAAACTGAGGGGTTTTATATTTGGTTTCTCCTGTATTGGGTATGTTTAATCCCTTCAACCAAAAACCTAAAACCTGAAAAATTTTTCTTGAATGCATCTAATGGTCAGGACCTTCTCTTACTACCAAAAAAATCATATGCATTTCTTTACATGATCATGGAACAAATGGATGTGTCCTGTACCTAGGAAACAGTGCATGAATCGATCCTCTTTGTGCATCAAGACAAACTACAGATCACTGTGTTTCCAGTGATGGTCTCAGATATCTCTTTATTAAATCTTGTGTCATCCAGGCTATCAAATCCATGATTCTATCTCCTAAATTTCACATTTGCTTTGGCCCATGTGGAAATTTGGTCCCAAAATTCTTTGAGATGCCACTTATTGATAAATGCAGTCTATATCCCCTTGGGCTCTTGTAACTATTTGAACAGAGCATGATGTAAATGACTGGCAGCTTTCATTTCTCAATTATTTTGGAACATTTGCTCTTGAAACCCAGCCACCATTCTGTGAGGAAGCCCAAGGTGTCTCATAAGATGTCAAGATGCAGAGGAACCAAAAGCCAGAATCAACTTGCCAGCCATGTAAACAAACCATCTTAGAAGCAGGTCTCTCCTCATCTGAGCTTCCCCAGCTGTCCCTGCAGAACCCTGCCAAAATTTTAGATTCATGCACACAATAAATGATTACTGTTCTTTTACAACACTAAGTTTTGGAGTCCTTTGTTATATTAGAATAGATAACTGGAACAATCCCCAGAAGTTAGACTTTCCATTGAGAGGAGTTTAGATAATATTTGGAATGTAATCAATGGGCTATAATCATTTATCTTTAGAAGGAAAATGCCTTAAATTGTCTACATAGTTTCTATCTCTTCACTTCTCCCCTCTGCCATTAACTCTCTGATATCCTCTACTACCTTTCCCTTTTAATCTTACATTCTTGGTATAGTGGTCTCTTCATAGCTCCTCATATATACAAAACATGCACACAACTCAAGAACTTTGCATGACTGTCCCTCTAAATCCTCTTCGCCCAGACACCCTCTCAGATCATCTCCTTCAAATCTCAGCTCAAATGTATCTCAATGAGAACTACACTATTTAAATTGCAAATTCACTTCTACCAGAGGACTCATTATCTCTTCTATCCTGCTATAATTTTCTTCATAACATTCATTAACTTACTTATTATTTATTTCTCCATCAGTAGAATGTAAGATCAATAAGGACAGGGATTTTTTTTTTAACATCTTTATTGGAGTATAATTGCTTTACAATGCTGTGTTAGTTTCTGCTGTATAAGAAAGTGAATCAGCTATATGTATACAAATATCCCCATATCCCCTCCCTCTTGCACCTCCCTCCCACCCTCCCTATCCCACCCCTCTAGGTGGTCACAAAGCACCAAGCTGATCTCAGGACATGGATTTTTGAGTTTGGATTTTGGGTTTTTTTTCCTTTTTAGTTCACCAGTGTATTCCCAACAACATGGTATTTGGTGTTCAATAAATATTTAATGATTGGGACTTCCCTGGTGACACAGTGGTTAAGAATTCACCTGCCAATGCAGGGGACACAGGTTCGATCCCTGGTCCAGAAAGGTCCCACATGCCTCGAAGCAACTAAGCCCATGCGCCACAACCACTGAAGCCCACACGCCTAGAGCCCATGCTCTGCAACAAGAGAAGCCACCGCAACAAGCAGCCCACGCACCGCAAGGAAGAGTAGCCCCCGCTCGCCGCAACTAGAGAAAGCCCATGCACAGCAACAAAGACCCAATGCAGTCAAAAATAAATTAATAATTAATTTTAAAAAACTCCATGGAGCTAAAACATAATTTAAAAGAAAATATTTAATGAATGAATAGGGAATACAGAGAGATCAGCTACTGCTAAATGACAAATGTAGCAATCAGCTCTTGGTAAGGAGTATAATATGCTCCTTTCTTTCTAGGTGAGAGATGAAATAATCAGAGCTCAGTGGGGAAGGATGGGTGGAAAGAAACACAAAAAAGAGCAGATCCTAAGTTTGATGGAGGTATCTAGAGGTGTGCAGCCTGGCGGCCAACCCATAGAGTCACCACAGTACAAAATAATTCCTGCCTGCAGTAAAAGGCACAGAACTTTAGTGGAGTGTGAGATAGAGGAGACTATGCCTGTATAGAAGTGGGTAATGAGGCTGTTGTGATGCTGAGTCCCTAACGCATTCTGAGAGACCTCCACAATTTGTCAATTTAGAACGTGACATAGTTGGAATTAATCAGTATGTATTCTTTGGTGTCTGGCTTCACTCACTCAGCATCATTTTCCATGTCATTCATGTTGTTATAGGTACCTATAGTTCGTTCACTTTTCATGGCTTGGTATTTCATCACATTATTATATCGTAATTTATTTATTCTTCCACTCATAAACACTTGCATTATTTCAAGTTTTGCTCTTTTATAAACACCACTGCTAAGAACATTCCTGTACATGTATCCTGGTACACATAAGCTTTTGGTACTTCAGGGAAGGTACCAGAAGCACAACAGCTGGGTCACAGGAATGAAGATCATCAAGTTCACTGATAATATCAACTTCTTCCAAAATGGTTGCACCAATTTTTTATCACCATCAGCAGTGTATGGGAGTTTTTGTTGCTCCATATACTCATGAACCCTTGTTTGGAGTTGATTTTTTTAAGTATTTTTTTCTTCTCCCTCCCTCCCTTTCTCCCTCTCTTTCTTTTTTGGTTTTTGAAGAGCACTTTTACATTCTTTTGTAGTAGAATTTATAAAGCTTTTCCTCTGTGGTAACTGTTTTCATGTCTTACATAAGAAACCCTTACCTACCCACAAATGAAGAAGATCTTATATGGTCTCCTAAAACCTTTTTTTGGTTTTACCTTTCACATTTTGGTCTCTAATCCATGCTAATTAATGTCTGAGTATGAGTCCAAGATCTAATTTCATTTTTTTCCAAATAGATACCCAATTGTTTCAGCTCCATTTTACGTACAGTTTTTATCAACTGTTCTGCCACGTCACCTTTATCATAAATCAAATGTCCATTTATAAGTCATTTCTGAATTCTGTTCCGCTCTTAGAATTGTGAAACCCAATGATATATCTAACCCTGCAATAAAACCGCATTGTCTTAATTCCTATAGCTTTATAGTAAGTCCTGACATTTAATAGACTATATACTCTTATCCAAGATCAGCTACTTAAGGGCCCACTGAAACATAAAAGTACGGGGCTTCTTGTTCAAAAGTTATTAAGAACTTGAAGATGATGACAGCAGAGTGTTAAAAGCATAAGGCCCTTCTAAATGCAGGACTCTGGGCAACTGCACAGGTCACGTGCCCATGAAACTGGTACAGCTTAAATGTCAGTGCTCATGAATAAAGTTTTATTGGAACCAAGCCCTGACCATTCCTTAATATATCATCCATGGCCTCATTTGTGTCACAATAGCAGAGCTGAGTAGTTGCAAAGAAGTCTGTGTGACCCTCAAGTCTAAAATATTTACTATCTGGCCCTTTAAGAAAAGTTTGCCAACCCCAGCTTAAAATTTCAAATATAGCTTTAGAGGAATAGGGAAGAATTTATGGAGGAAGTAGAAGTTGGGTTGTGCCCTGAATGATGAGCAGTATCTGATATGTTAAGATTGAGGGAAAATACCTCTTAGACATGGAGAAAGCATGAAAAATTTGTAGTATCAGGAATAAATGTACTGAAATCAGTCCAGTGAGGAGAATGACCTACTAACACAGAGTATGCACTTTGGGAAATACTAGAGGATAAGACTGTAGAATGAGGATGCATCCAGAAAACTCTGGAAAATAGGGTCTAATTTTTAAAGAACTTTTCCAAGAGCAAGCAGACCATATTTAAGGATATTTTATTGTAAGACATTTATATAAGACATAATTTTTGTCTTGAAAGATAAACTGAGACATGGTAAAAACTGAGGATGGAATGAAATCTTAGTACCCCTATTCCACATTATAAATCACAATTTTGGCTTAGATTATGGTTTTCATTAGTGTTACCTGGCATCTAAGATACAGTCAGCCCTCTGTATCCATGGGTTTTGCAACCACAGATTCAACAACTACGGATAGGAAGGCTGACTGCATTCATTGTACTACACCACTTTACATAAGGGACGTGAGCAGCCCTGAATTTTGGTATCCACGGGGGCTCCTGGAACCAATCCCCTGTGGATACCAAGGGAAAACTGTAATCTCAAACACACACATACACACATTTCTATATAACCTATCATATGACTCTCCCTATTCATATTCATCAGTATGAACCCAGAATAACTACTTAACAATTTTCTTACCTCAGGTCAAGTGCCCCTAAATGAAACAGTTACCCCTACCCATGAGTCTTCTTATATGGCCCCTTTTGAAGGTCTTAAGCTACACTGCTTACCTCTCAACTACAGGCAGGCAGAAGGATAGTGATCACATGTCAACTTTATTGGACAGTTTGCCTGTACTCCTCAGAGGGTTTGAGGTCCTCTGACACAAACTAAGCCACTCTATTCTGTTTATCGACACACTGGCTCAGGCAGGACGCTACTCTTATTCTGTACCAAAGCTGTCCAAAGACCAAACCATAAAGTAGGAAAACCTGTATTTGGCACTATCTCAGCATCCTTTATGCTTCTCTCTCATAATGTGACAACTAGGCTTTTCTCAGCACTCACAGTCTAGGTTCTCTGCCTAGTAAAATAAATTTATTTTTTATCTTCTTCCCACCTATATCAGTCTCCTCTAAGATGTTAATGACTGATGGCAAATTAATGTGTTAGGTACTGGGGGGAAATCTAAATTTTAACAGGGGATTTCTAAAAAAGCATTGATTTAAAATTAAAAAAAAGAACAAATAAACTTTAATAGGAAATTTCACACAATGCAGTTGAAATGATACTTGCAAGCAGAGTTCTTTCTATCAGTCTTCAAAAAAAAAAATCAGGCCATGTACCAACTGTCATCCCCTCTTACTTTATATAACAGCCTACCTAGCAGTCAACGTGCATTGTCTATCTAGAAGTACAGCTATTGCCTAAGGAACCCCTCTGGAGCTTAGGGGCTTTGAGGCTGAGTGGGCTCCTGAGACCAATCTGGAAGTCATACTACTTAGGCTATTAAAGTAACCCTCCATGTACTATAATATACTGTTCACTCAAAAAGGAATATTTATAGGGTTTGTAGAAACCTCTAGGCTCCATAAAATAATAGATTTGCATGCAGTACCCAGTTCAAACTAAATTCTCTCTCACTTCACAGGAGAAATTCACTTGCTGAAAATCATTTATTTGGCTTAGGAGTTTAATTATTCATTTGGTTCTGAGCTGCACAAGGAAAGCAGCAAAGGCTCAGCTGAGCAAGACAGACTCTGAACAAGGAAAGAGCCCACACAACTGTTTCTAGGTCTTTTCATAAGACCGAATGCCAGCAAAGAACCTGCTGTAATTCATGGTGTGGGGCCCATGTGAAAGACTGACGATCTCGCTAGTATTTTATCATGAATAGCTGTTGTCCATGAATTCAAATTCTTGAAACAGGAGGGAGAAGAGAAGGAGGAACTTTTTTTTTTCCATTGTGCTAGGTGCTTTAAAAAAAATCATGAAGAAGGTATAGCCACAGGTATGACCAATTTAAAGATGAGGAAACTCTAAGAGAGTTTAGAGAAGCTTAGAGAAGCTAAGACACTGGGCCAAGGACACATGACTAACTCTACCATATGTGTTTCCTGGCTTCTCTTGACTTATTGAAGGGCTCTGTTCACTTCTTTGGGCTTCTGGTTCAGGCTGCCAAATAGTAATGCTTTGGAATGCTTAGCCGAGTAGCAGTTGATAGACATCATAGAATCAGCTCAAACATACAAAAGAGGAAAATAAAATCATGTATTATGATGTTAGTTATTAATCTAAGCAGTCTCTCTAAAATAAGACCTGCCATTTCCATAAACTGATCTCAAGCTCTAATATCCACATACCATTTTTAAAAATAAAGTTAACTACCATTAAAGTAGATATTGGGAGACTTCTAGGTGCCAGATAGCATACTTTTGTCTTTAATCTTTCCAACAACAAATTAGGGAGCCCCATTTTACAGATGAGTAAACTGGCCAAATTACCTGCCTACTAGTAAATGGGAAAATGGGAATTTGAATCTAGGTCTCTCTGTCTCCTTTGCCCAGTATTTACCACTGCACCAAGCCCTAGGGTATAATATTGCACCATCTTTATTTCAAAGTCCATGGAAGTTTAGAAGTTAAATACTAGCAGATATTTACCCACAAGAGGGTGAGTCAAACATCTCTGTGCACCCATTCTATGTCATTATCAGTGGAAATGCACATGTTTAACTTTTCCTGTATATCCAAATGTGCAACCACCCTCATCAACGAACACCCGAAACTTCAGCCTGTCTAGATGCCCACCAGCAGTCCAAAGACTTGCACCTAAAAATGATTCTGCTAGTTTCCTGGAGTTATAAGACCCAGTTCCTGATATCTGCTCCCTCATCTTAACTCTTGAATCCTGAGTCCTTTCTGCATTAACCTTAGCAAGGTGCCTTGAGGCTGAAAGGGTCATTCTATCAGGGCTCTTTAATCCAATGGGACATATAACAGATGTATCCCTTTAAATAGCATCTATATGCTGATGACTCTCACATTTATACTTCAACTTCAGCCCTATCCTGAGTTCCAGATTTATAATATTAACCGCCTCCACAATATCTCCACTTGGACATGCACTAGGCATCTCGACATAATATGGCCAATACAGAACTCTTGATTCCATACAAGGTCTCCATCTAAATACATTTTCAAGCCCTTTCCAGTCCTTCCATAGTTCAATAAATGGAGACTAGAGAAGTACCACTCTCCACCAGCTGATCAGGTCAAAAATCTAGAAGCCATTCTTGATTTCTCTCTTTTCCTACCATCCCATATCCAATCCATCAATATGTCCTATTGTACCTACCACTTCTTACCAACACTGCTCCTAAAACTAAATTCCAAGCCATCATCATCAACAGCCTGAACTACAGAACTGTTCCTAATGGGTCCCTCTAACTCCACCCTTGTACCCTACAACTCATTCCCTACACAGCACTTTGTAAAATATAAAGCAAATTATGTTACTCCCATGCTTAAATACCTCTCATGGATTTCCATTATGTATACAATAAAACAGAAGCATGTGACACTGTCTATGAGGTCATAAGTGATCTTGGTCCCACCCACTTCTCCAACCTTATCTCCCTATAATTTCCACATTCTTTTGCTCTCTTGAAAAGTCCAAATGTGTTCTTCTCTCAGTGCCTTCTTACATGCCATTCCCCTGTTCGAAGCACCTGCCCTCCTTAAAGAGACCTTCTCTTGCTTCCTCAGGTAAAGCACCCCTTCACCTCTGTCGCTCCCCACCACTTTACCCTGTTTTATCTGACTGAAAGCACTTATTAGTAAACAGACTTAGCTTCTTTTTTCATTTATGTGTTTATCTATCTTCCCCATCGCCCCTATTAGAATATATGTTCCTTGAGAACAGGGGCGACGTGACTCTTGTTCTCTGCTGGATTTCCTGTGCCTAGAACTGTGTCTGGCACATGGAAGGCACTCAGCAGGTAACTGTTTACTGACTCCTGGACGGCTCATTCCAGAAAAAGAGATATCAGACTCTAATCTAGAGAAACACTGGGAGAAGGAACGCAAAGATGAGAGGCTGCTACTTGCCTAGACTTCAAGTGAAGAATGTATGCTTCAGGTTCCACTGGTATCAAAGGTCAGGATTCTTTCTCACAACTAGCACAAATAGAGTAAGAGTCAGTGACTGCTCTATTTTCCCAAGTAATAGTTCCTAAGAAGTATCAGCCCAGATAATCAATTTATTGAGTAGTCCCTCTAGATTTTGATAGAATTAGGCCTCTGTCACCATTTCATGGGAGAGAAGTCCTCTCAGAAGAAGTAATCTTAATTATGAAGCCATATCCAGTCCCACTAAAGATGTCTAATGAGTTCCTAGGATTGCTGCCTGGGTCAGCAACCACTGTTCCTGAATGCCAAGTGAATTCTCTGACTCCTGAAACTTGTGGGTGAGATATCGGAGATTACCCTAAACAACCCACTAGAATATGAAGCAGTCCTTAGGTCTTTCATGGTCATTCCTGCAAGCAGCTACCACCAGTGTAAGACCCGGCTCCTGAAGACACTCACCTCCCTAGCATCTCTGCTAGATGCTCCACACCTGCCTGTGAGGATCCCAGAGGAACACAGTAACCATGGTGGCTTCCCTGCTGAGGGTCAGGCAAGCGGTACAAAACCTGTAATTGAAGAAACTATTCCATTTCTGCAGAATTAGAGACAGTTTTACCTCTAATCTACTTTCATACATTATTTTGTTAATTATATGATTTATGGTTTTCAGTAGAAAGCAGAACAGCATTGTTGGAAAAGCAGTAGGGTATCTGACAACTGTGTGATCTTGGTCAAGTCATCCAACCCCCTCATACCTCAGTTCTGTAACCAACTCTGCTTCTTGTTTATAGTGACACTAAATGCTAGTCCCAGCTTTGCCTGAACGATGGGCCTCGCGTGCTCCGTAAGTACTAATTTGATGATGATTATCACCTCCCAGCCAAAAGTCTTGGTTTCTGTTACTGTGAAGTTATTAATATTTGGTACCAGATGGTATTTTCAAAGTAACTTGGATAAATTGCTATTGAAATGCTAATGACTGTCAAGTTTATTCTAAAGGACCAATTCATAACAGCGTAACTCAGGGTAAAACCAGAAGACAGCTGAAGCACGCTGAGGGAAGTGAACAAGAACAAAAATCTCACAGCCTAACATATAAGCAACTGAGCAGCTTAACTGTTACCATTTATATACAAGAAAGTACAATGAGGATTTTAACAATACACACACACACACACACACACACACCTATATTTTTTTGGCCATGCCACATGGCTTGTGGCATTTTAGTTCCCCAACCAGGGATCAAACCCAGGTCCTTGGCAGTGAGAGTGCAGAGCCCTAACCACTGGACCACCAGGGAATTCCACCAATAAGACATATTTTTTAAAATACCAGTTCCTGATTATTAATTTTAAAAGTGAATATTTCTGTGGGAAAAAAACTACTATTAATGAAAATATTGTAATATAGTACCACTTCAAGTTTGGTCCTCAGACCACCACAACAGCATCATCTGAGAGCTTGTTAAAAATGCAAATTTGGGGTCCCCAATCCAGACCTTCTTAATCAAAATACCTGGGTTGGCCGAGTAGTTTTAACTCTGACGAGTTCTCCAGATGATTCTTACACACACTAAAATTCCAGAAGCACTGTTAATGGACCAGCATCCTGATAACACTGGGATCTCAAACTCAAAGGCTTATGGAGGCAAAGCCAGTAATAAATGAGTGACTCAGCCCAGTTTGGACTTGTGAACTGGAAAGCTCGGTTCCCATTTAAAGGAAAAAGCTGCCATGCATCTTTGGCTGATGTTATCTGGAAATGTGAGTCCATCACTGTCAAATTTTCCAATATTTCAAGGGAGGCCACAAATCTAAAATTTCAAGTAAAAACTGTGCATTCTGGGGCTTCCCTGGTGGTGCAGTGTTTGAGAGTCCACCTGCCAATGCAGGGGACACGGGTTCGTGCCCCGGTCCGGGAAGATCTCACATGCCGCGGAGCAGCTAGGCCCGTGAGCCATGGCCGCTGAGCCTGCGCGTCCGGAGGCTGTGCTCCGCAACGGGAGAGGCCACAACAGTGAGAGGCGTGCGTAACGCAAAAAAAAAAAAAAAAAAAAAAAAAAACCTGTGCATTCTAAAATGCTATCAAATAATGAAAAATTTTAAACAATACTCAGGTAGAACAAAAGCTCTGGTCACAGTGTGTGTGGGATATTTGAAGAATAGCCCAGGAGTCAGTGTGGGTATTTCATGTGAGACAAACAGGAGATGAAGCAGGGAGAAGTAGAAGATAAAATTGGAGAGATAAAGACCAGAAGGTATAAAGCCTTGAAGGCAAGAAAGGATTTGGATTTTTCTCTGATGAAATGGGAAGCCATTGGAGGGCTTTGAACAGACCTAAATGATATAATCTGATTTGTATTTAAAAGAATTTCTCTCATTACTGTTTTTTAATGGCAAAGCCAGGACACATCCAGCATCTCATTGCAATAATACCCATAGCTATACTCATGAAAAATTCAATTAGTTGGTGTTATATAGAGACCTCGGTACTAGTTCTGCACAGAAACCAGTAATACAGGGGGTTCCTGGCAACTGTCTCTCTAGTTTGTCATGAGCACCTCCAATGATGCCCTGAAATATTTGAGGCAGCCAATTCTATTTTCGGACTCCTCTAATCCTTGGAACTAAACCTGAGTCTCCTTTCCTTTTGCCTATCCACGTGTCCAATGTTGCTCTAGAATTCAGATCTAGGAAAAGTAAATCCATCTTCCATATGATAATGCTCCATTTTTCACTCAGATTCATTCAACTTTTCCAATTTAATATGGTTTCATGTTTCCTCTCAAAGTTCCTTTTAAAGTGAATGCCAAATTTCAAGGACAAATGCCCGGTGAAGTCAGGCCATCACAGAGTGAACCAGAACTTAGGACATTGTGGTTCTTGGCTCATCATGCCATGCACTCCTATAGCGTTTGTTGTTAAATCAAATTCTTAAGTATTCTTCTTTTCCAAAATCCAGAAATTGTACAGTAGATTTTTCTGATGCAAGTGTAGGATTCTACATTTATTCCAGCTACATTTAATTTTGATACAGCAATGTTGCCAGCTATAAATTCATTTTTATGTGACTGCTGCCCAAAATATTTGTATTCTTCTTAGTTTTGCAATATCTACAATTCAGATAAGCATGCCATTTGTGTCTTCAAGTCATTCATATAATGTTGAATAAGACAAAGGCCACTGACAGGTTTGGGAAATCCTCTAACCTCATGAAGGCACACTACTGTCCTACAGCCATGACAGACATTAATTATCTACTATGGCAATCTTCTCTACAGAACTTGGGTCTGGTTTTAAAGTCCTAAACACAGCACTCTTGGTAGCCACTAAACAATGATATTTAGCACTTGAGATGGCAATAATTTGAAGTCCTGAGCTCAGAACAAAGCACAGTGACATGCTTCAGATTCACATCTATCATATTTGCTGTGGCATGCTATTAAACTTACTTTGCATTGTGCACTGTTAAGTCTTGTCAAGTTCAAAAGTACTAAAAAATAATCAACTTTTAAAGTTTCACAAAACATGTTCTGTTTGTCTGATTGCTAAAATTTTTAAAATGGAGACTCATTAACCCTCACCTGGACCAAGTTTAAACTGATGTCATTTCCTCAGGCTGTCTCCCTCTCAAATCCATTCTCTACATCACCAGCAATTATCTACTTTGACCCATCATCCATTTCATTCAATAAACACATTCTGTGTTTATCCTGTGTGTCAGATATAGTGGTAGATTCTGGATTACAAATGTGAGAAAAACACAGCCCTATTTTCAGGGGCCTCACAACCTAGAGGGAGACAGACACACATAAACTGTTCATTACAATGCAACATGGGATAAACCATGATTTTTTTAAATGTCCAGTGTGGTAGCAAGACCATCTAATCAAGCACAAATGAGACAGAGTTCATAAAGAGCTCCTTGGAGGTACTGAGTTTGGCCTTATGAGTGGAGTTAAATTCGGTGGACATGGGAAGACTGAAAAAAGCATAAAGACAAGATAAGGTAAGAAAACAGTAAGGACTATACTGGGCATATACCCAGGGAAAACCATAATTTACAAAGACACATGCACCCCAATGTTCACTGCAGCACTACTTACAATAGTCAGGTCATGGAAGCAACCTAAATGCCCATCGACAGACGAATGAATAAAGAAAATGTGGTACATATATACAATGGAATATTACTCAGCCATAAAAATGAACGAAATTGAGTCATTTGTAGAGACATGGATGGACCCAGAGACTGTCATACAGAGTGAAGTAAGACAGAAAGAGAAAAGCAAATATCGTATATTAACACATATATGTGGAATCTAGAAAAATGGTACAGGTGAACCAGTTTGCAAGGCAGAAATTGAGATACAGATGTAAAGAACAAACGTATGGACACCAAGAGGGGAAAGCGGGGTGGGGGTGGGTGGTGGTGGTGGGATGAACTGGGAGATTGGGATTGACATGTGTACACCAATATGTATAAAATAAATAACTAATAAGAACCTGCTGTATAATAAAAAAATAAAATTCAAAAAAAGAAAACAATAAGGACTGGTAAGACAGCCTGAAAAAGTATTAAGGGATAAATTTTGATAGGCCTGGGTCAGAAATGGAAAGTCTGGATGAGTACCTTGAACTATTTCCATTAGGTTATGAGAAGCAGTTGAAAGGATTTAATCAAGGAATGACATGATCAGGTCTGAATTTCAAATGACTCACTGAAAACAATGTTGTAAATATAACGAATAAGGCAAGACTAGAAACAAGGAAACTGACTTGAAGATCATTTCAGTAGTCCAGAGAAAAGATGACTGTCTGATATAAGACAGCAGAGGTATAGGGGTAAAGAAATAGAAAGATTAGAAAAAAATATAGAAGTATATATAAACATAAAGTAATAAAACTTCAGTGATTTGATATGGAGAAGCAAACACAGAAGCATTAAGAATAGGTGTTTCTGTTTGAGCAACTTGGATGAATGGTATGGTCATCAACTGAGAAAGAGAACAGAGAAAAGAGTTAGGAACAAATTAGAGCATGTTTAATTTAAGATGTGTGGGGACATCCCAAGTGGATATGTCTTACTAATAAGACTTTTTAGTCTGAAGTGTGAGGAGAGGACAGAGCTAGAGATTATGCGGTTAGTTCTTCCCCATGGCCTTTAGGATAATGTCAGGCCTAATCTGTCATTCCAAGACTCCTCTTAACTCTACATACCTACAATTACAGATACTATGCTCCTAATCACGTCAACACGTTTTATTCCACAGCCTTGCATCTTACATCTACACTAGAACTGCTTTTCCCTTTAAACTCCTGTACACATACGTATCAGACATAGTGTGAGGTAATGGTCTAAGTTCACCTATTTTGCATATGGATATTAAATTTTCCTAGAACCATTTCTTGAAAAGATCTTAACTTTCCTATTAAATTGCAGTGTCAATACTGTTGACAATCAATGGACCATAAATGTAAAGGTTTATCTCTGATCTTTCAATTCTGTTCCACTGTCTCATTGATCTTATAGCAATACCACACTGCCTTGATTACTACAGTTTTAGAATAAGGTTAGAAATTAGATAATATATAAGGCTTCCAGCTTTGTCTTTCTTCATCAAAATTGTTTTGGCTATCCTAGGTCCTCTGAGTTTCCACATAAATTTTAGAATCAGCTTGTCAACTTCTAAAAATGACAACAAAGTTGTTCATTATATTCCCTTACAATCCTTTTAATGTCTAAGGTTGGTGAATATATTCACTCTTTCTTTTCTGATTTAGCTAATTTGGGGTTTTTTTTTGCTTTGTCAGTCTACCTAAAGGTTTACCAATTTTGTTGAACTCTTCAAAGAACTTTTTTTTTTTTTCTTTTGGCCATGCCACGCAGTACCCCAGATTTCAGTTCTCCAACCACGTATTGAACCCATGCCCCCTGCAGGGGAAGCACGAAGTCAACCACACAAAGAACCAACTTTTAATTTCACTGATTTTCTCTATTATTTTTCTTTTTTTTAATTGATTTCAATCTGATCTTTATTATTTTCTGTTCAATTTACTCTTCTTTTTCTATATCCTAAGGTGGAAGCTTACGTTATTGATTTAAGGCCTTTCTTATTTAACAATATAGACATTTCAAACCGTAATTTTCCTCTAAGCACTGCTTTACCTGTATTCATACACTGTGATATGCTATGTTTCCATTTTTATTCAACATGTTTTCTAAATTTTCTTCTGATTTCTTCTTTGGTCCATGGATTATTTAGAAATGGGTTGCTTACTTTCCAAATATTTAGAATTTTCCTAAAAATTCTTTTTGTTGATGATTTCTTATTTAATTTCGTTATGGTCAGAAAACATACTTTGAATGAAGTCTATCTTTTAAAATATACCAAAAAATTGGGACTTCCCTGGTGGCGCAGTGGTTAAGAACCCACCTGCCAAGGCAGGGGACACAGGTTCACGCCCTTGTCTGGGAAGATACCACATGATGCGAAACAACTAAGCCCATGCACCACAACTACTGAGCCTGTGCTCTACAGCCCGCAAGCCACAACTACTGAGCCCATGTGCCACAATTACTGAAGCCCGTGCACCCCAACGAAGAGTAGCCCCCACTCGCTTCAACTAGATAAAGCCCACGGGCAGCAATGAAGACCCAACACAGCCAAAAAATAAAAATAAAATTTAAAAATAACAAATAAGGACTTCCCTGGTGGCACAGCGGTTGAGAGCCCACCTGCCGATGCAGGGGACATGGGTTCATGCCCCGGTCCGGGAAGATCCCACATGCCGCAGAGCGGCTGGGCCCGTGAGCCATGGCCACTAAGCCTGTGCGTCCGGAGCCTGTGCTCCACAACGGGAGAGGCCACAACAGTGAGAGGCCCGCATACCACAAAAAATAATAATAATAATAAAAAAATAAATAAATAAAATATACTGAAAAAACTTTTATGGTCCAGTATATGGTCTATCCTGGAAAAAGTCCTGTGCGCATTTGAAAAAAATATGTATTCTGCTATGCTGAATGAAGTGTTCTAAAACTGTCAGGTCAGTTAGATAGACAGAAGTGTTCAAGTCTTCTATATCCTTGCTGATTTTCTGTCTAGTTGCTCTACAATTTTTTGAGAGTAGCTGAAGAATTTAACACCAGGTTGAAACTTCCAACCAAAATTTTTTCTAACCATAATTTCTTTTTTTTAAAGAATGGATGCATTTATAAATTTATTTATTTATTTTTGGCTGCATTGGGTCTTCATTGCTGCACATGGGCTATTCTCTAGTTGCGGCGAGCAGGGGCTACTCTGTTGCAGTGCGCATGCTTTTCATCGTGGTGGCTTCTCTTGTTGCAGAACATGGGCTCTAGGCTCACAGGCTTAGTTGCTCCACAGCATGTGGGATCTTCCCGGATCAGGGATCAAACCCACGTTCCCTCCACTGGCAAGCGGATTCTTAACCACTGGGCCACCAGGTAAGTCCTGTCCAACCATAATTTTTTAATTGTTTTATTTCTCCTTCAATTTTGTCACATTCGGCTTAATGTATTTTGGGTTTCTGTTATTAGGTGTGTTTACATCTATAATGGTTATTTGTATATTTCTGACGTTGACCCTCTTATTATTATGAAATGTCCTTGCTTCTCATATTTCTTAAATTCTATTATTTCTGCTATTAATATAGCTACTCCATCTCTGTTACGATTATTGTTTCAAGGTATAGCTTTTCCCATCTTTTTGCTATCAACCTATTTATGTCTCTGTATCTAAAGTGAGTCTCTTACAGAGCATATAGTTGATTCTTCAATTATTATTCAGTCTGACAATCTCTTACTTTGAGTGGTATGTTTAATCTATTTCTATTTAATGTAATTACTGATATAATACAATTTATATTTGTCACTTTTTTGTTTTTTAGTAACGTCATATCTTTAGTCTTCTCTTCCTTTTCTGCCTTCTTTTGTGTTAAATATATTTTAGTGTTATGATTTTAATTCCTTTGTTAATATTTTAATCTGTTTTAAAGATATTTTCTTAGTGGTTTCTCTAGGGGTTGCAACATGCATCTTAATTTATCAAAATCTATTTTAACACTGGCTTAATCCCAGTAAAATATAGCAACGTGTTCCAGTAGAGTTCCATTTCCTCCCACCTTTTTTGTGCTATTTTTTATCACATCTAGATATGTTACAAACTAACAACAGAGTGTTACAACTATTACTTTATACAATCATATCCTTTAGAGAAATCAAAACAAGGAGAGAAAAAAAAGATATAGTTGGGTTTTTTTTTAATATTTACACATATATTTTCCAGCACTATTTCTTCTGCGGATTCAAGTTACTGTCTGGTATAATTTTCTTCACCTGAAGAATTTCTTTTAGGACCTCTAAGGTAGGTCTACTGGCAACAAATTCTCATTTTTTTTTTTCTTTCAACACTTCAAACGTCACTACACTACCTTTTTGCCTCCAGTTTTTCAGATGAGAAATCAGCTATTAATCTTACCATGTTCTCTTAGTTTTCAATATTTGATTATGATGGGTCACGAATCTCTTTGTCTTTATCCCAATTGGAATACACTGGGATTCTTGAATCTGTATATTGTTTAACAACACATTTGAGAAGGTTGTTGGCCATTATTCTTCAGATATGTTTCCTGTATCTTTCTCTTTTTCCTCTCTTCATGGGACTCTCATTATGCATATGTTGGCATATTTGATGTTGTCCTACAGGTCTCTGAGATGCTAATCATTTTCTTTAATCAATTTTCGATATTTTCTTCATTGGATTATTTCTATTGATCTATCCATCATCTATTGATCTATCTTCAAGTTCTCCTATTCTTTCTTCTGCCATCTTGTATCTGCTATTGATCTTACCTAGTGATCTTACCCTTCCATTACTGTACTTTTCAACTCTAGAACTTCCATTTATTTTTATGTTTCTATTTCTGTATTAAGATTTCCTATGTCATGAGTTATTATCATATTTTCCTTCAATTCTTTAAACATGATTTCCTTTAACTATTTGAAATATTTAAAATACCTGCTTTGAAATTTTTGTTAAAGATCTAGGCCCTCTGAGAGACAGTCTATTGACTTGTCGCTTTTTTGTCTAATTGTGGGTCATACTTTTCTCTGCATGGTTATTTATGTTTTTAAAAAGTAGATATTTTAGATTATATATTATAGCAACTCTTGATTTTTTTTTTCCTGAGAACTGTCATTCTGAATATATTTTCTTTCATTTTTGTGTGTTTGTTTATTTTAGAATGTCAGGAATTAATCTATGGAACCTGTTTCCCTCATAGTGTGTGGCTGCCAATGTCTCTATTCAGTATATTTTATACTAATTTTAAGTTTTAGCCTGGTGTCCAATGGGTCACCCCCATGTGTATCTGCATAGTTTAGTAGTCATCCAATAATTAGACAGAGGTGTTCAAACTCCTCAAATCAATAAGTCTTCTACATTGTGTGTAGGTTAAGGATCAAGTCAAGGTAGTTTTCAAGTCAAGGAACTTGGTGTTTGACTTACCTCTGGCTCAGATTTCCACTTTACATCCCCAGTCTAGTAACTCAATCTTTTTCCTGTTGCTGTATTCCAGTTTTCCTGTCTCAAAAATCTGCCACATATTAATGTCTAAGGCCCAGTCCTGTTCTTGAACTGAAAGTCTAACCTTGTATTCATTCCTGGCTATACCCTGACACTGGCTGCTTCATCTAACTAACCACCTACTAGCTATGAATAATCTCTTCTGATACTGGGTTTTCTCTTTTATGCCTATCAGTTCATGGTTTGGCCTGTGTCATAAGCAACTCAGCTTCCAACCTAGGTGAATAAGGTCAATAAAGAGAGGAAATTTCAGAGACAGACCATTATCATGGTATTTCTTATGCCTGTTACAGAGTGGTGTTTTGCTCTTTACAATCACACAAGTGCTTGTGGCATTAAATTAAGTGAAATGACTACAACTGTTTCCCTTAATTATCTCCTTAATCCCATGTAAATTTTTAAATTCTCCAAATGTTAAGGAAGTTTTATAATTTCTGAGCCTATTTTTGATACACTGCTTATCAATCAGAGAAAGGCAATTTAAGAGTGGTAAAAAACTTCATATATGCACACATACACATTTACAAATTTATGTTAAGTGCTTTAAGTTATAGAAGTAAAATATCATAATTAAATAAAGAATCTCTTTCTGTTTTAGCAGTGGGTTTGGCCTTATGGCAGCAAGTTATTTCATGTGTATCTCCCACAAAGATTATTCTTTCCTGGAATAATATGCATATTAATTAGTTCCTACAGCACTTGAGAGACTTCTGTTTTATTCCCACCAGTAAGGTCAGAAAATGCAGCCACCTTAGTTAGCAGCACATTTAAAAATCTTGAAGCAAGTTGTGGTCACAGAGAAGACTGGGCACCTCAAGGGAAGGGCAAAACCAAAGATAAGAATTTTTCACAGCTCTGAAATGATACCATGTGACCTAATCAACACACTGCATTTGTAGCATCCTAATCCCCATTACCCACAATTAGAATGGACAGTTCTATTCAATTAGTATGTGGCCAGGGTGGGTTTAAATTTAGTGTTGAAAATATAGGCATGCCACATTAAAATTCAAATATTCAAATGAGAAGCCTCAAGGGAATTTAGATTTTTTTTAACGACTGGTACCAAGCTATGTATAATAATATAAGAAATTTGCCTAATAGAATTTTAGACTTGAGTTATGATTTACTCTAAGGTAAAAATGCCAAAATTACCTCAAATTTGCCCACAAACTGCTAATCAGCTTTTAGATTTTAGAGGTTAGGGATACCCTGAATATAGAAACCTCCATGCACAAATCAACAAAAGACTTCTTTTCCATTTTTATAATACAGAAATGACATGCTGATGTTCCCCAAAGTAGTATGTCCGCACTTAATAATCTCTGATTTCTGAAAGTCTAAACTTGACCAAGTGAACTATACATATACATAAGCTAATCTGAAACATTTTGAGTTAATCCCAAAGAGTTAAATTATGTATTTGAGCACAGTGAAATACTAAATTGCCCTAAAATATTAAAATGTCATTATAATATAACAATAAACTCAAGGCAAATAATTCCAAACTGTAAATAACTCTAGAGTGTAGTAAAGGTTAGCAGGAAGGTAAACTCATATTTGGAGAAGCTATACAAACTGGTTTTGAATATTAAGGTATCAGTTTCTTGATCAAATCCTGTATACATACACCACTTGGGAGTGAACTAGATGATTCTTTAGCATAAAGAAAGAATACCATTATATATTACACCTGTAAGCTGAAGAAAATAATACACTTCCAAAACATCATTATGTATGCTGAGAGGAATGAAGTAGCAAAGTGACCAAATGTGGCAGACATTCTTATACCATGGGTCTAGAGACCTGAGTTATACTCCTTGTTTTGCCACAACTAACCTTGGGAAAGTAACTTGACTCTCTGGGTTTCAGTGTCTTCAACTGAACATGAGGTTACTAGTATCAGATGATCTAACAGAGGTTCTAAAATGGCGACCTGTTGTGTGGATCTGGCCAGTAGATATATTTGGTTTAGACTGGTGTTTTTAAACAAGAATAACATTTTTAATTAAAAGTTTTCACATAAAAATTTCCTTTTTTCTTTTAACTCAAAAATCTGTCCCAATGCAGTGCTGAAATTACCATATGGCAACACTTAGCTTGAGCTGGGTAGTGACTGCCCTCTACAGATGCAAGCTCCCTTTAGTTGGTTTCAGTTATACTCTTCAGGTTTTTTTTTTATTATTGAGGTAAAATTGGTATAGAACATTATATCAGTTTCCTGTGTTCAACATAATAATTTGATCTTTGTACATACTACAAAGTGATCACCCCAAGTCTAGTTACCATCTGTCACCATAATAATTGTTCCCTTTCACCATTTCGCCCACCTGCCTCTACTCTTTAGTCTTGAACATGCATCTGCACTCACCCAGCCCATTTTACTCATTTACTGCATCTGCCTAGCCCTGTAGGCATTTGATATTGCGATCTCTAATTCAGTAGATCCCTTCAGGCTCTTAAGATTCTGTGATTCTTCACGTTAATAAAAATACATTAGCCTGTTATTTCCTAGAATAGTAAGCTTCTACTTAGATAAAACCAGAGAGAATGGGTAAGAGAATAGTTATGCTCTAGTGAACATACATTCAAGGAAAACTGAAGAATGGAGTATTGCTCATTTGGATAGACTTGGACTATCAAGGCAAAACATGAGCTCCCTGGGAAATGTGGACATGGGGAAAATGTCACAATTTGGGCAAAAAAGGGCAAAAATAAATTTTGAAATGGAATTAAGGAAGAAAGGAATAATTTGTTTTAACAAATGCCCTTTTGAGGCCAGACACGGTACTAGTCCCATGTTACTACCTGATTTGTTAAACCTCATAGTCTATGAGCTGCTAGGTATCTTCCCCATTATCAGGATGAGAAAATTTAGGCTCATAAAGATTAAGTAACTTGCCCAAGGTCACACAACTAATAACTGTCAGAGGCAAAATTTGAATCTAACTCTAAAGCCACAGTTCTTTCCACTACAACACCAGACAAACATTTACTTCCTAGCTTGGCCTATAATCAACAGACTTGAGAGATATGGCGTGGGGGAGAATGAAACTACCTTGTTTCATTTGCAAGAATATGACTAGGTTCTGCAGTTTCATTAAAGATGCCCTTTTCCAACAAGTATAAATATATAAAACTTGGACCCTAAATCAATTAACAACTGAAACTTGGAATACCTTCCCCTAAATTATCGTAGTATCACATAATCAGCTATATCAGTGAACCTAAATATATTAAGGTCATTCATTCACCTTCAAAAGTTTAGATGTTGCTATTTCTGAAAGTAAGGGTAAATCAAGAAGACATACCTTATGGTAATTTTAAAATATCAGGAACAATTTTGTGAACACTTACTAAGAACTTGTCTTATTTCATCCATTTCATGGATATTCATGTGAATGCCTATTCAGTCATACTCTGTTTTCACAAAATTGACAATTACGACAAAATCCTTCTTAAAGTATGCACTGGTGAAAATGTTCATAGACATAATAAAAACCTGAATACCCAGCTTCTCTGAATTTTTATAGAGTACTGGGGAAAATATATATTATAATGTGTGCCATAATTCCCTTGATCTCTCTTGAAAAAAGAGGGACTCTAATTACATATGAGATCAGAAGGAGACAAATACTATTCAAGAATTGCCTTTCAATTTTTGAAGTATGGTTGTGTTTTTTAAAGGTTCACTGTATTCCTTTATGGTCATCACTAATTGCAATGCAATCTCAGAAAAATAATTCAGCATATTTATTCAGTCATGTTTCTCTCTTACCATGTTATGCTGTTTCAGTAGTCCACATGTTTCTAAAATACTCGTTGAATTAGATAATCAGCTGTACAAATACCTTACACAATGAATTCTTTTTCTGTATTTTAAAGATGAGTATAAGAAACGTTTATTTATAATCCAAATTTAAATCCCTTTTGCTTTAAAAACAAGGCCAAATAGCAAAGCCTCTTCTACTGTTTGTGCTCTATAACATCTCTTGATTACTCTGACAGAGTTCCAGTCACAGGTTGTGAGTCAGAAAGAGGATTTTCAATGTCCAGCAGCTAAATGTGTCAGCCATGACATTTCTGAAAGTTCTATTTTTATATACAGAGAGAAGGAAAAATCACTTCTTTGTATCTGTCCCTTGCAAAATCCTCAGTTTAACTCCAGCTTTAGATATGTACAATAGTGAATGCATTCTTAGTTAACATGACAAGCGACTGACATTTTTAAACTGGAATAATGCAAGTAATGAAAACATAATCTACGCAAGTTTGTCCCTTCTGCATTCTTATTCCCTCTTTCAGTCATAAAGCCTGTTAAAATGTAGTTGAAATAATACAAAATGCAATTCAAATCTCACTATTGTCCTAATCCTTTTTTTTCCTACTCTTATACAGCTTATCTAAAACTGTTGAAATATAACTTGCTTGAGTTATAATATTATGTGAATTAAGAATCTGTATTGTTTGGAAGCTCTTTTAATTGGTCTACAGGGAGGTTTTCTGTATATATTAAAATGATTGTATGTCTGAATTATAACGAACCTACCTTTAAAATTCCTTTGTGTTTAAAAACATATTAGAGGCAAAACATTTTAATACTTCTTGGAGTAGGCTTTATTGCTAAAATTATTGGTTTGGCAATCTTGGCATAAATGGAAATTTCTGATAGGCTGTCATATCAATGTCAGTGGAGCCCAGGAATTTCATGGCTCTGGCTGTTTTCCTTATTTTTATTTATAAATTCTGTTTCATAACAGCAATAAGATGCTTCAGGCCTTGCGGTTCTGGGGGATTATTGCACTTGTCAGGTGGTAAAAATCACTGGACCCTCTGCCTGGTGACGTGCAACACCACTAGAGGCATGTAATCACTGAGAAATGCAATTCCTAGAATTTCTTAATATTTTATAATGACATATTTAACTTTTAAAATAAATGATCTATTTTGAAGGCTGGAGGTGTCATAAGAGTATTCAACCAGCAGCTAAGGAATGGAGAAAACGTAGATCATACAGGCAGAGAGAAATGGCCAAGCAGTGACCATCTTACAGTAAATCCTGAAGGATATAAAAATCTAGAATAAAGTATATTGTATATGAAAATTGAGAAACTGGCTATGATTGGTCAACATATTTGTATATTAATATAAATTGTTTTACCATAATATTCTGTTTGTTTTCTTCCTTATAAATAAATATTAATATGTTTATATACAAAAACATGATATAGACTGCAAGTATAAATACATGAAGGTCATATGTGAAAAAATGTAATTTACTCACACTGAAGGAAAGGCTACACACTATTTCTTTCTATTAAAAATGTCCTGGGCTTCCCTGGTGGCGCAGTGGTTGAGAGTCCATCGGCCGATTCAGGGGACACGGGTTCGTGCCCGGTTCGGGAAGATCCCACATGCCGCGGAGCGGCTAGGCCCGTGAGCCATGGCCGCTGAGCCTGCGCGTGCGGAGCCTGTGCTCCACAACGGGAGAGGCCACAACAGTGAGAGGCCCGCGTACCGCTAAAAAAAAAAAAAAAAAAAAAAAAAAAAAAAGTCCTACCTGATATAATTAGCATAATACTTAGTAAAAAATCTTGAAAAGTATACTCTTGAAAAAAAGCTGCCTGATTCCTTAAATAAATGGAATGTCAAATTGACTCAAATTATATAACAGTGGATAGAGGTTTAAAATTAAAAATTAAATTTCTATTTCTAAATAACTGTTTGGAAGTAAATTCTTCTATCTTACCAATTGTTCTAAATAACAATGTAAACCAAAGGAGACCAAATTATCTTTGCAGGGAAAGAATACTAAAGTTTTTCTTGGAAAAGGGCCAGTTTTAGGTAGGGGGTGTTTATGGCCTGGGGACTTACTGTAGCAATAGAAAAAGATTAATAATTTGCACATGTTAGATTCTTGGAAGGCAGGATACAGCTGTAAAGAATTAACCCCTCTTGAGAGATGTAAAAACACAGAGCAGCTGAGAGGAGACCTATTGGGAGTGACTAAAAACTGTTCAGGCTACAGATGTCCTCAAAGTGAAGCAGAGAAAGTACTTTTGGGAACTGACATGCTTTTGTCTTTGCTTATAAATGGGCAGATAACTTAAAAAATTTTAGACAAAAGGAGCAAATTGTGCCCAATTAAAATGTATTATTGAAATATTAAGTAAGCACTATAATGAATTGTTTAAAGAAATCACTACTACAATGCTTTTCTCAAGGATGACCTAAAATAAAAGCCACTCCATTAAAGGAAAGTATGTACATCTGTGTGATGAGGCCCTATACCTCTAACTTTCTGAAATGCTGCTTCATTGACTGACGAAGACTCATTTTTCAGAATACACAGACCTAAAATAATAAGTAATCAAATCAAAACATTTTGTCAATGAGTAAATGAGAGGTCCAAATTCCATTTTAACTGAAATTGGTGGTTGAGTTTTTGCTTCATGGAAGAGAAAAGTGGCTGCTATGCTTCAATGAAAGAAGCCCAACATAACTTTTAAAAAGATCTTAAAACACAGGTTTAAAGAGTGAAGATATTACTGAAAACATTTTATAACATCTGCTTTAAGTAAATCTCATTCATCATTCCAATTTCGTTTAAGCCTGAAGCAGAGATGGAAAAAATACACACCCGACTTAATGTATAATTCAGTACCTTGGTGTTTCCTTCAAAATAATACGCCAGTGGTTCTCAAAGTGTGGTCTCGGGTCCCCTGGGCGTCCCTAAGACTCTTTCAGGGGCCTCACAAGGTCAGACTTATTTTCATAATAATACTAAGACTTTTTTTTCTTTTTCCACTTTCACTGTCTCATGAGAGTTCAAGTGGACTTTCCAGAGGCCACATGCCATATGATGACATCATCACTCTGGAGGCTAATGGAATGTGTATGCATGTGTATTCTTCTGTTTGGGGGGATTTTCTAGGTAAACTCTTTGGGGTCATCAGTAATTTTGTATAAAGTAGTCTTGAGACCAAAAAGTCTGAAAGGTATTAAAATATGGTCATCTGGCCCACCTCACAACAACATCCTTGCCTGTATCTTTGATGTTTTCAATGCTTTCTACATAGTGTTAAACACATTGCAGTTGATACTATTATGATTAAAGAGTGAACATATCTGTTATATGTACATTTAAAACTCTGTCCTTTAAAAATCAATGAAAGAAAGCTGTCATCAGCTTATAAAATATATAAAAGTAGAGCTGCTGTCCTAGGGAGAAACACAGATCTGCCTGTGGGCTGGCTCCATAGACTCCACCAGAGTTTCCTGAACTTCTTCTACTGAGACATTATGAAAACTACCAAGTTGGATTTTCCATATGTGTATGTGTGTGTGTGTGTGTATATATATATATATATAGAGAGAGAGAGAGAGAGAGAATTGTTCTACACATATAATTTTATATGATTTCAATAACAATCTGATGAGGTATACGAAATAGATAGTATCCCACAATAAATACAAAGAAATTGAGAGGCTTGGAGATGTGAAATAAACTGTCCAAGGGCACACACTAGTAAGTGGTGTGGCCAAGCCTGACACCAATGTCTTCCAATTCCACGTCCACGGCCTTGTCTCTATACCATTCTAGCTCTACCTGGCATTTCAAACTGCTCATAAACTTAAGCCTAATTTTTATAACTATTATATATTTAGCTCTGTTCTTCCCTAGGAATGGAGAGAGGAGAGAAGAGCCCTCTTTACTCATTCTGAGTTTTTCTCAAGAATTGTCTTCCAAAACCCTACCTTGACAAGCACCTCCGTGAAGATAAAATTTACTAGGGAGCTTTCTGTTAACATTGTTCCCCAAATAGAAAGAGCAAACAAGCAAATAAATACAAGAGGGAGACGAGGAGGGGGTAATCATTTAGGAAAAGGTATGTCCCAAGATGACAGTGATTCTGCTTAAATTCTCCTCCTTTTTTTTTTTTTTGCCCAACCCAGTGGGCATACTGCAAGTTGAAAGAGACAGGTATCAAGAATTTAAATTCTTCATATATTGTACACATATGAGGTTTTAAAAAATAGTGTATTTTAACTGAAAAGTATGCACCTTACACCCTTATTTCGGGTAAGTAAATAAACACGACAGGATGAACAGCTTTCTAAGGTCAAATAGAAAAGGAAACAGCTAAACAAAGTTAAAAATTAACAAGGCAAATCTACAGTACATCTGATTTAATCACTATACTGGTTTTTTCCCTTCATTAGGCAGTTGTTACCAGACCACCTTTCCCTTTTCTATAAATTCTTCTTCATTCCTCAATCTCCAACAATGATACCCCAACTTTTATTTGCAGCTCAGTTATGTGTTTGGTGGGGGAATAGGACTTCGACAGCAGTATATTTCTGAGGAATAGGTCAGTCCCCTACTGAGTTGGAATTTGCAACCTTCTTGGGGTTGCCTGGCCCAGATATTTTTTGCTAGACCAAGAACTGAACATGGTCATTATTTCAGACTTCAGAAAAACATTCACAAGCTGGTCTGATCTGTCTAAAGCTACATTAAAAGCTCCCGAATACCATTCCGATTAGCCAGTGTATTTTGAATAATTTTTCAACGAAAATAGCACCACACACAAATCAAGTAATAGAAGCATTTGTCAAGCTGTGTTAGTTAATAGTAACTAATATAAAGATTACAGAATATTCAGGGAAAATTAATCTAATGATTTAACACAATCATATGTTTAATTAACACAATAATGTTTTGCATACCAACTCATTCTACTGTCTAAAACAGCATTTTATCACACAAAACAGAATAACAGTTGACTTATACAATATTCTTTATCACCACGGTGTTTTACACTATGTATCTAATGTACTGTTAAAAAATAAACTGAGGCATATTAAAAACTTTGAGCTGTTTTAAGCAAAAATGGATTCGAATCAGGCAGCATCCAGTCTAGCACATAGAAAGGAACTCCAAGGAGCTGTACAAAATGAAACACTTTTATAGGCAGATGGGAGCAGGAACAAGGAAGTTATACTAGGCCAAAAAGCCAGTTGGTTATTGCAGGATTACTTTCCTTTAGGGAGGGTAAGGGTCTATCAGGCAGATTGCCTAGCTAGTGCTCGCATGTGATTCCTGATTGACTGATTTAGGATCCCCTTTCTGGGAGAACCAAAACTGTAATTAAGTCTCAGCTTGGTGAGGTAAGGCTTGGCGTAAATGATTCCATTCTGAGCTTGTCTTGTTTGTAACAGTACGCAGGGACTTTGCCAAGTGGCTAAAATTTATTACCCCATTTTACAAATGCTAATAATAGACACAGAAGTTAAGTAATGTTCCTGGAGTCATATCCCAACCAGTGGTGCTACTGAAACTGAAGGAGAGAATTCTTGCTTTCCAGTTAGGTTCTTAAGCTTCTATGTTACTTTGAAATTGTCTTACTATCGCAAATGTTTTCTATCCAAAGCATTGTTTACTGAATATCTACGATAAGCCAGGGAATTTTACATGTTATCTCATTAAATCCTCATACACCACCCTGCTATAAAATGTTTACTGGCGAGTCCACTGAAGTTCAGAGATGTTAAGTAATTTGCAGGCGACTGAATCAAGATTCTAGTTCCAAGTTCAAGAATCTACCTTTCACTACCTTGCTCCACTTGCCTCCACTACAAATCTGAAAGAAAAACATTTCTGCAAACAATCACGCATGAATAACCCACAAAGGCTAATACATCCCAAGACGACTTAACAATAATCTCTTCTTAAGGGAAAACAATAAAATGACATTTTTTTAAAGTAAAAATAAGTTACTAGAAAAAACGAGAAGTGATTAAGAACAATTCATTTTAAAGCAGGGATCAAAATTTAGCAAATATATATAGATGTCTTAGTATGTCAGGCATTATGCTAAGTCCTAGCCTCACGGTGCTTACTTTCTAGAGTATTTTGATATAGAAATAAGGAGATATAAACAAGAGAAGGAAGAGTAAGGAAAAATTAAATACAAACACCTGCGGTCAGAGTGGGAACCAAGAACCAAATGAGTCCGGCATGAAAAACCCCGTCACGCTGTTTCACGAAAATTTTCCAAATTACTTTAAGTCACAGACAGTTGAACACCTGCTGATTTTCATTAAGGAAGAATAAGATTTAGTTTCAAAAATGATTGTTTCATGTGTTTCTTTACCTGAGGGAAGCCTTCAGCCAAACAGAAACATCGCGAACGGGGCGCACGGCTTCAGAAACCCTCTGGTAGTTCCCATTCCTTTCTCTGATTGGTTCCTCCCCGGACAGGAAGTCCCGCCCCCCCTCCCCGACGGAAAGGCTGGAGACCGAATTCAGGTGGAGACGGAACTCTGCCGGAGACTGGAGCTTGTGAGGTACAGCAGTTAAGAGTGGCCTAATTGTGGTTATAGCCTCCTGCTAAGTTTATGAGCTTTTTAATTTTTCAAATAACTAGTCTGGTTATGGTAACAACTTTACTACCCTGATGGTACCTGTGGAGCCTTTTTAGAGGTTTAAAGGAAGAAGAAAAAGACTGCCTCCTTCCAGGCAGCCACATTAGTGCGTGGGTCAGCCCCGTGGAGCTGGCTGGTGGCACGGGGAGGACAGGGTTTGGGGGCAGAACTCTTGTAACTAGATGGGTGAAATACCCCTATTACCTTGCTGTTGTGACAACACTGTTTGGAAGGAGTTTGTTTTATATGATATTAAAGCAGTATGGCCAGACTTTAGCTGACTAGTAACAAAGTAGCTGGAGTAGCCCCAAAGTAAACACATTAGCTTTACTAAAAAAGACTGGAACATTTACCTACAAATACCCTCTTCAGTTAAGCGCTTCCTGAGGAGGACACAGAGGTCTGTTTATTTTTCCAACAACAAAGCATCAGACATCTTTGCTTGGGAAAAATCTTTGGATATTTGACTACTTTAATTTTTTTTTTTTTAATTGGGGATTGAAGAAAGACTTAAGCTCAACTCAGTTACACCCCTTGTTCGCCTTTGTAATTACTGCCAAGAGAGAAACTAAGTTGCTTCTAGCTCTTAGGCTGCTTGGGGAGCAGGGCGGGCTGATGTTAGAGTCCCCTTGAGATAATGATTCTTCTGGGTCAGTCAGAAGAAACAGTCTGCAACAATGGCAATCCCCAGGGTGACACTTCTCGAGGGGGCCTAGATTCAGCTGTCAGTCACCTTCAGCCCAGAGCCATCAAATCCATTTACACAAAAGCTGGTTATCACAAACCTTTTGAAAAGCTAAGTAAAGAGGAGATTTACCCATCCTTGAATCTTCATTCTTTTTTCTTTGATTCCCTCATTTCCCCTATCTTTCCCTTTTTTCCCCAAGTACCTCTGGGAACTTCTGGGATTTTCCCCCTTCTTTTGTTTCACCCTAGATCTTACACTATTGTTATCTTAAAGCTTCAGCTTAAGCTTGAATATAACTCTCAAGACATACAGAAATAAATAACCATACTCTTGTATGAAAATTTTAAATTCTGATAAGTATTTTTGTCTCAAAAGGATAGGATTTTCTGGGGGTGAGAAAGGATTGTTTAATGTTATAATGTTGAGAAAAGATCTGTGAGTATTTTAAGTATTTCAGCATATGTTTGGCTATGCATGTACATTTGTACATCCCTTCCTATTGTATACATACCTTTTTATTTTTGTAATTCTTACACTAAAGAGACTATAATATAAAAGCTTGAATCAGTTTGCAACTGAAATGATCCTCAACAACCTATACAAATATGAAAAATTATTTCATTGTGTAAATATAACTGAATTTCAATTATAACAGTTCTTTCTGTGAATTCTATAACTTTGTAATTATAAGGAACTGATTTCCTTTCACTAAGAAAAGGAGACATTCTGGTCATGCTCTAGAAATTCTGATTTTCTCTGTGTAATGGTATTATTATGAACATTTAATTTAACAAATTGAAAGAGTCTTAATTAGTGAAAAGTATAAATAAAATACTACATTAAAATGTAAGTTTATTTTGTTGATGTATGATTGCTAGAATTAGACTAACAAACTATTGCCTAGTATAATGCCTTAAGGGAGCATTTGTAATCGTAATTAGTTTGTCAGTTATAAGAAATTTTAGTGTCACGACTGTGGATAGAAGCCACATAGCAAATAGCCTAGGCTTGGTAGAGATATGAGGCCTGGTAAGAAGATCAGGCCAAGGAAAATCCATACTTAGAGCCAAAAGACACTTTATAAAGAACAAGATAGGACTTCCCTGGTGGCGCAGTGGTTGAGAGTTCGCCTGCCGATTCAGGGGACGCGGGTTGGTGTGTGCCCCGATCCGGGAAGATCCCACATGCCGCGGAGCAGGTGGGCCCGTGAGCCATGGCCGCTGAGCCTGCGCGTCCAGAGTCTGTGCTCCACAAAAGGAGAAGCCACAACAGTGAGAGGCCCGCGTTCCGCAAAAAAAAAAAAAGAAAAAAAAAGAACAAGATAGTTCACATGCAGTGGCAAGCTATGTCACTAAGGCCAGTACTAACTACTATTCCAGTTGCATATGATATAGCCCAAGCTAGTTCAGCCTTGATCTCCTAGTTACTACCAAAAGGGTACCAAATATTCCACTGAAAAATAATTGGGTGTTTCATTTATTCATTCAACATATTTCTTGAGCATTTACTACTACTTGCCAAGATATAATAGTGAAAGGATCTTAAGTAACTTACCATGTAGTGGAAGGAACCAGAACTAAGTGGGTTTTTGAGGATGATCAAAAATAAACTGTTGTCAAGTGAACATTGAAGTCTTACTTGTAAAATTAATCTGCCCATTCAGACTATATAACAATGTTCACTGTGTCCTAGGAACATTGTTAGAATTTAAGGACATAAAAATCAATAAAATAGGGACTGTATCCAAAGATAGGGTCCTACTTCACTAACTTAGTATAGGCGACTGTTATCTCTTCAGGAACCCAGGCCTGCATGGTTTGGATCTTGCTGATCTCTTAGACCTCTTTTTAGGTGCTCCATTTCCCTCACATCACATTCTAAACACATGAGTTTTGGGGGTTTTGTTATTTGCTCTCTGCTGTTGAAACATGTCATCTCTTTTTCTCTTCAGGGCCTTTGGGATGATTGCGGTTCAAGTTTATAAAATTTTATTATATAGTTCACCTCTGTACTTACTATGAGGAAAGTAGAGGTATTAGCTTTTATGGGTGGATGTTACCTCTAGTGGGAAATTTTGATCTCTTAATCCACTGGATTCTGATAACATTGTATATTAAATGCGTGAAATAAACTCTTCATACTGTCACTCATCTGTTTGATAGGTTTTACTAGTTGACTTTTTCCTGTGCCAGTATCATTACCACAATTGTGTACCTCAGTACAGATTATACAATTGTGAAACATTACTTTTTTGTCTAAATATTATTGAAATTCAAATATAACAGTTCTTTCTGTGAGTGCTGTAACTTTGTAATTAGAAGGAAGTGATTTCTTTTCACCAAGAAAAAGAGAATGGTCATGCTCTAGAAATTCTGATCATCTCTATGTAATCTCTAGATTGTATAGTGTTCATTTCCTGAGGCTGTTCTGACAAATTACCACAAATCAGGTAGCTTAAAACAACAGAAATTTATCCTCTCACAGTTCTGGAGGCTAGAAGCCTGAAATCAAGGTCAGCCATGCCCCTCTATAGGCTCTGGGGGAAAATCCGTTCCATGCCTTCCACCTAACTTTTTGTGGTTGCCTTTAATCCTTGACATTCCTTGATTTGTAGCCTTATCACTCTAATCTTTGCTTCTGTCCTGTTGCCTTCTCCTCTATTTGTCATGTGTCTCTCCTCTGTGTGTTTCTTTTAAGGACACATTATGGATTTAGGACCCACCTAGGTAATCCAGATGGTCTTCTCAAGAACCTTATCTTAATTACATTTGTAGATATCTTTTTCCAAATATAGTAACATTTAGAGTTTCTAGGAATTTGATGTGGACATATCTTTGGGACATATCCTAGAGTTTCTAGGAATTTGATGTGGACATATCATAAACATATATTTAACCCAATATGTATGGGAATTTATTCATTTGATATTTCTTATTTTTCTTATGTTTTCATTTTGAAAACAAATTATTCATGATGCCTTAATACAGTTTGAATGACTAATATATATATTCAACACTTAGCTTAAAAACTGTATTTAGGGCTTCCCTGGTGGCACAGTGGTTGAGAGTCCGCCTGCCGATGCAGGGGACACGGGTTCGTGCCCCGGTCCGGGAAGATCCCACATGCCGTGGAGCGGCTGGGCCCGTGAGCCATGGCCGCCGAGCCTGCACGTCCAGAGCCTGTGCTCCGCAACGGGAGAGGCCACAGCAGTGAGAGGCCCGCGTACCGCAAAAAAATATATATATATATATTTAATCTGTCAGATTTTATGATTAGGAATTTCTATAAAATTTTGATGACCTGGTTCTAGGACTATAAGAATTTCACTGAGGAAAATATTTGGTTCATATTGGGTATAGGAAATCATATGTCCTTTGTCGGCTCATTTTCATAATCTAAGAGGAAGAGGCCAAGGTAATGACTATCAGAATCAACCATATGGTACAATCATTTGTTTGAAGCGCATTGACAAAGAATTAATGGTTTAATAGGAGAAAAATACATTAGAGAAACATATAAATTTCAGTTAACAATAATTGGGGAAATTAGCAAGATGAGCGTCCATTATGGTTGTTTATGTATATATTTTTTAATTTCTTATACTTACGAGGTAGCCTTACTTATAAAAGATTAGAAGGACAAATGTGTTTTTTATTGTACACATATATAAAAATCATTGATAGAGGACTTCCCTGGTGGCACAGTGATTAAGAATCCACCTGCCAATGCAGGGGACATTATGTGGTTTAATCCCTCGTCCGGGAAGATCCCACATGCTGCAGCCACTAAGCCCGTGCGCCACAACTGCTGAGCCTGTGCTCTAGAGCCTGTGTGCCACAACTGCTGAGCCCGCACGCCACAACTACTGAAGCCCACATGCCTAGAGCCCATGTTCCACAACAAGAGGAGCCACCACAATGAGAAGCCCGCGCACCGCAACAAAGAGCAACACCCACTCACTGCAACTAGAGAAAGTCGACGCGCAGCAACAAAGACCCAACGTGGCAAAAAAAAAAAAAATTATGATAATCATTGATAGAAATAGACCCTAGTGTTTGTTAGCTGAAATACTGACAGATTACAGCTGAGCTGATTGTTTCCAAGGATTACATTTTCTCTCTTTTTTTAAATTATATTTAGCCAAGATTATCTTCTTTTGGAAACGTACTTAGAAGTTAGGAATTAGCCTGAAGAAAGAACATTAGGGAAGGAAACAATGGTTTAGAGAATGATACTTTGAGAAAAGGAAAATAACATTAGAAACAAAAATATAATGGAATTCAAAACAGCTATATTATATATGAAAAAATGTATAAAATACTAGAAAAACAGTACTTAAATGGAAAAAATTCACAATCAAATGCACTGTTTTGTTTGATTGGAAAATAAAAGACAATTTGTATTTTTAACTGAACTCTGTAGAAGGTTATGGTCATCTCAACATGAAACATAGTATCAAAGCCATGACAGTCTACAGTTTACACAGACCTTTTCGTGGATTAGCTAGGAGCTATTTGACCTAGCCAGAGAGTTTTTGTGTCTCAGATTTTCATTTTTACAATGGAAGACTATCTATCATGGTGATTTTTGTGTTGATAATGAAAATAAGTGATTGATATTTCCATCTGGTAGCAAACCAGGCACTTAGGGAGGCATATTAACTATATCACAGCAGTAGCAATTCACCAAATCAGACTTAAGTTGCCTGGAATAGTTTTTCTTTCCCTGACCTCCAACCCTCGAATATTTGAGTTATTAATTTACTGGCAAGGAATAATCAAGTCATAGCCGAACAATGTAAGGGAATTCTGGGAAATGGATTGAGTTGAGAAAGATTTTCTGTTTAACAAGGATTGCTCATTATAGATTATTCTTCAAAGGAAAAACAGATGATAGAGTTAGAAACTGATGAGATCAGAAAAGGAAAATAGAAGATTATGTATATGGTGTGTGTGTGGGGGGGGGTGTTGAGAATCCTTGACACAGGAGTGAGCAAAAACACAGGGATATGTTGGAATCTATTTTGCACCCTCAGCTATATTATCTCAATCTATTCTTTATAATCATTTCCAACTCTGTTTTTCTCACACACCAACAGGATTTACTCAATGTCATTTCCAGAAGTAACACCTCAAGAAACATTTTCAGAAACAGTTTGTCAATTCCAGGATACTGATACTTTTAGCAGCCAGAAAAGAATTTCTGAAAATCATTTCAAAGACCAAGGTTTCTGAAAATACCATGAGCCCTTTTTTTCCCCCAAACAAATTGTATACAGTGTACACACATTAAAGAAAATTGGTAAAATGAAGCCTAGAGACTAGAAAGCATCAGTGTTTCACCATTTATGTTTGGATGTATCTGACTTTTGTCTAAAAATCTTGATTTTTCTTTCAGTTATTTTTGGAACAATTAAGCTGTATTGAGATTCTTTTGTAGATGACAAGGTTTTATTTGGAAAGCTAGAATAAAGGTTTTCTTTTACAAAAATTTATTGGCCAGTGAAATCCACTCCCTCCAAGATTTGCTTTTACTTTTTAAAATATTTGTTCCTAGGTTCTTAAAAATCTAGAAAGTAAAATAAACTCCTTGTGGAATATAGTTTACATGGATTTTTTTTTTCAGTGAAAGGGTGGTACTTACTCCATTTTAAAAGAATCAAATATATTACAAATGAGGGAATCTGCTTTTTATTGAATGTATCAGTATATATAAACATATTTATATAGGTATGTGTGTTATTGTCTTTATTCCCTTATTTCCAAGGAGAGATGTATATAATGTATAGTTTAATCATTCAGACCATAATTATAGCCCATGAGTATGGAAAAATCATGAAAAATCTGTTGGCTTAAATTGAAAGTAAAACTCAGGTCTGAGATCTTAACCATTTAAAACCTTGAAATCTCATAAATAAAGCATCGTTGAGCCTGGTCCCATCTTTCATAACAGCTCTCCAGAGAAAATCCTAAAAGCCAGGGCACTCTAAGATGAGCTGTGGATGATTCAGTAGGTGGCACAATTTTCACTGAGTCAGTACTGAACTGATGCCCCAGCATGGTATGAGGGGGCACTGCACTGCTGGAGGTGTCGTCTAATGGATGAGGGTAAAACCAAGGTCTTGACCACCAGCAGTTATTAAAAATCCCATGGCACTTTTCAAAAGAGTAAAGATGATGTTAAACCCTGTGTCCTGGCTAATTTCCAAATTGGGCAATTATATTCTGCCTACTTAAAATTTCTCTGTAATTTTAGTTGGATAATATATTCCTCATCTTCTGTCCTATGCTTTTGCTATTTCCAGTTTAGAGGTGGATGCATTTCTGTGGTGAGGGAAGTGTTGCTTCTTTGCAAGGTCTGAGATCAGGGGATGAAAGGTACAACATACATCTATCAGAACAGGTGCCATATTAGTTTGTTTCTCTTGTGATTAGGCTGACTGTAAGAAAATTGTCAAATAAGTGTCTTTAAATATAGCCTCGTCAGGTAGTCAGAGGTGCTATGCTTGCAAAGGTTTCCAAGATGGGTATTTTAATTCTATTAAGTTGTGACTAAGAAATGAGGCTTCTCTTGAAGTGAATATATTATGTAAATAGTAACAATTTAAGCATAAAATTATAGACATTTAATAGGAATAATTAAATTTTCCAACATTTGCCTAGCAAGGCCTATCATATAGTCACCTAAAACATTAGTTACCATATCATTTTTCACTTATAATGTATTAGAATTTTGTCCAAATCAGTAGTTGCTAAGAGAGAAGGTCACTGTTGGAGAACAAATGGAAAGTATTTCTTAAAAAATAAAAATAATAAAATAATTGTTGGTTAGCATGCCCTGGATTTTGGGAAAACCTGTAGAAAACATTCCTAAGGAAAAGACCAATAGTGGCACTGTGTAAGGCCAGACCCACACTTCCTGTGTTTCCAGCTTCACACAATACTCTGGGATCAGCCCCATAGGAAAAAACGTACATTAGGAATTTAGTGTCATAGATGGTAACATTTACATTTATCTTGACTATTTAGACGCTTGGCTAGAAAATGATAAAAACTATCAACAACTCATTTTTCTCAAGCACTAAGTATTTTTCTGCAAAGGCAAAAAAGATCAATCTAATCTCTTAGCCTTCAGTACTTTCATATATTACCTTTTTTTAACAGAATCTTTCCAAGTCTTATTTTGTAACCTCAAATGTTTCTATTTCTAACAATTAATGTTAACTCTATTACAAAGACTTTTCCAACTAACTTCAAGTCATTCTGCTTTACAGATATATTAAAAACTTATCTTGTGCTTATTAATAATAGAATTAATACAGGAAAATGCTTCAAAGCAAAAGAAATATCTGGCAGCATGCAGAAATAATACTAAATACTGTAGTAAATAAACATAGTAATTCTGTTTGCATAAATGCTGTGACTGCCTAATAAAGAAATCACTTGAAAAGGAAATACCATCTTTAGAATTTGAACTTGCCTTCAGCAGAAAATATTATAATGTTTTTAGCCTAGCTTTGACAACTACAACAGACTGTACTGAGTAACAGTAAGAGTTCACTTTGTAACAGGAAAAGTAGTCACTCTGATCACTTTGTCTTTTTAGTATGCAGCCCAGAGGATTCAGAAAAAGATTACATTTACCATAATTAACATATATGTAAATGGAGATCATGGCTATGAATGATAAATTTTCATAGCAATTTAAATCTTGTACAAATTAATCAACCATACAGACACTTGATTAATGAAAGGCAGTGTCACTTTAAAATGCAACATGTTAATATATATTACTGTTATCACAGATCAAAGAATCTTTAAATGTAAACCAATTAGGACAAAGTTCAATCTACATTTTTTAACAGATTTAATTCCCTTGTAATTATGATGACAATTTGAAAAAATATGTTGTTCCACTTTATTTACTAATTTTAGTGAAAAGTTGTGCAAATGAATTTTGGGTGTTTCATCATAGTGAATGGATTCCCAAAATATAGGATTACAGTACAGTGAATGCACAAAAACAAAGATAAATTGGATGCAAGTTATTTATTCCCATGTCATGCTAAGTTTATAAGTTTTCTTCTAATAATTCCCTATTTTTGCTCTCACTGAGAGAGTTATATTAAACCAATTACTAAATGACTGATATTCTCACTTGGTACAGTGAGATGAGATTTTACTAAGAGCTGTTTTTCTTGGTCTTTGAGGGATAAAAAGTGAAAACTCTTGTAGACTTGAATTTATTGAAAATAGTTTTTATTTTCATAGTGAAAATGAATGCCTAATTTCTAGAAAAGAAATCTTTTTAAAATATATAAAATTTACAGTTAATGCATAAATATATGTTCAAAATTTAAGGTCTGAAATATAAAGTTCCTCTATAATTATTTTTTTGCCAACAGAAGTTAGGCATAAAAACAAACATACTGCTTTGCAAAGTCGATATAGATCTATTTTACAAGGGAAACCCTACAATTGGTCATTAATTTTTATCAGTAAATTGGGAATCTAAGCTGTTGCCAAATTTTACCACTTAAACCAGTACATCATAGAATGCACTATTGATAAAATAACAAAGAAAGAGAGCAGCCTGTACTAGGAAGAAAGATGAAAAAAATGTGACAGTGAGTTCTTTGTTAAACTCCTAGTAGCAAACTATGCTCAATACGGCTAATAATTATTGAACATTTTCTATGTGCCATATGCCATATTAAGAAGTTGGCACTTTAAAAATATGCATTTGTGATTTGATTATTAAATCATTTAATCCTGATAACACTTCTATAAAATAGAATTATTACTTCACTGAAGTAGTAGTAAAACTGGAATTTTGATCCTAGTCCTCATTTCAAAGTTTGTGTTCTTTAAATACTATGCCATACTGTCTCCCTATGACTATGTAGCATTGTTTATCCTTATCACTATATCTAGCCTCTTAAACAGTCTCATCAGAGCTATAATGCTGCTGATGTTGGTACAGGACCACACTTTGAGAATCACTACTAAGGCACTACAAATTCTGTGAAAGGTTTAAATAGCACTACAGTATCATGAATAACGTTTAACTCAGTCCATTGGAATTGTAATAAAACCTGCCTTTAATACACCTCTCCTGGAATATGAGAAAAATAGATGAATAGATAGATAAAATATTAGCAAGCCTATTTAGTCATTAAGTGAGCATTTAATACTTAGCCAGGATCTGCACAAACTGCTAGGGATACAACAGTAAACAAGGCTCCTATTCCCAGGAGTATACAGTATAGTGAGAAAGGCAGAAAAGTAAACTGCCAATTATAATACATTGTGGTAAGTTAAGAGTTAATTCATGGTGCTGTGGGAGTGCATAAGACTGCCCTCAAAGATAGAGAAAAAAGAAAATTAAACTCTGTAAACTTAAGCTGTTTTGTACAGCAGAGGTATATGTGGGACTTCTAGGGAAGTCAGTGCTGCAATGTTAAAGTCATTAAAGGTGTGGCTTTAAGAAAAAACCTTCGGGCAAGGCAAGGATTGCAAAGATCATAGACACTACCCAGTTGAAGATTATCCAGGCTTTTAATGAATATTATAGAAAGAGATGCTGATCATTATATTAGTTAAAATCACAGAAAACCCCTAAATAAAAGTAGTTTAAACAATTTTGTTTCTTTCACATTCATTAAATTAAGATTAAAGGAGTCCAGTGCTGCTGTAGCAGCTCCATAAAGTCATAAAAGATGCCAGCTCCTTCCTTCCAGCACAATACTTCACCACTCCTAGGATTTGGTCCTCAATCTCATGGTCCAAGGTGGCTGTTGGAATCTAGCTTTCATATCCATCTTCCAGGCAAGAAAATGAAAGAAGAAAAAAGGTTCAACCCTCTTTTGTTTTTAAGGAGACTCTCCTGATGTATCACTGAACACTTTCCTATATACTGGGTTGGCCAAAAGGTTAGTTCAGTTTTTTCTGTAAGATGGTTCTAGTAGTGTCTTTAAGTTCATTTGAAACAATTTTGTTAGATTGTATTGTGACAGCTGTCGTATCAGTGTGCATTTAAAAAAACACTTATCAAAGTTGGTGAATTTTTGTGTGGCCATTTTAATATTGAAGATGGAAGAAAGAAAGCAACATTTTTGGCATATTAATGCTTTATTATTTCAAGAAAGGTAAAAGCACAACTGAAACACAAAAAAGATTTGTGCAGTGTATGGAGAAGGTGCTGCGACTGATTAAACGTGTCAAAAGTGGTTTGCGAAGTTTCGTGCTGAATATTTCTCACTGGACGATGCTCCACTGTCAGGTAGACCAGTTGAAGTTGATAGCAATCAAATCGAGACATTAATTGAGAACAATGAACATTATACTAAGCAGGAGACAGCCGACATACTCAAAATTTCTAAATCAAGCATTGAAAATCATTTGCACCAGCTTGGTTATGTGAATCGCTTTGATGTTTGGGTTCCACATAAGTTAAACGAAAAAACCTTCTTGAGGTATTTCCTCATGCAACTCTCTACAGAAACATAACAAAAATGTTCTGTTTTTAAAACAAACTGTGACGGGCAATGAAAAGTGGATACTGTACAATAAAGTAGAATGGAAGAGATGGTGGGGAAAGCGAAGTGAACCACCACCAACTACACCAAAGGCTGGTCTTCATCCAAAGAAGATGATGTTGTGTATATGGTGGGATTGGAAGGGAGTCCTCCATTACGAGCTCCTTCTGGAAAACCAAACAGATCATTCCAGCAAGTACTGCTGCCAGTTAGACCAAATGAAAGCAGCATTCTATGAAAAGCATGCAGAATTAGTCAACAGAAAATGCATAATATTCATCAGGATAACGCAAGACTGCATGTTTCTTTGATGACCAGGGAAAAGCTGTTACAGCTTTGTTGGGAAGTTCTGATTCATTTGCTGTATTCACCAGGCATTGCACCTTTGTGTTTCCACTTAGTACGGTCTTTACAAAATTCTCTTAATGGAAAAAATTTTCAATTCCCTGGAAGACTGTAAATGACACCTGGAACAGTTCTTTGCTCAAAAAGATAAAAAGTTTTGGGAAGATGGAATTATGAAGTTGCCTGAAAAATGGCAGAAGGTGGTGGAACAAAATGGTGAATATGTTATTCAGTAAAGTTCTTGGTGAAAATGAAAAATGTGTCTTATTTTTACTTAAAAACTAAAGGAACTTTTTGGTCAACCCAATACCTCACTGGCCAGAACTAAATCAGATGGCCATAAACTCAGCAGCAAATGACGCTAAGAAATGCAGTCACTTATATAAGGGACCAATGTACTCACCTAAAGCATAGATTCTGTTAATAAAGAAAGCAACTAGTAGTGTCTGTCACAGTCATGATTTAGTTTTCTTAGCTCACAGAGGTGGCAATCACTATTAGTAGAGAAAAATATTTGATTTTTTCTGCCTTAACCTTCCCAAAGACACTCATTCCTTTTGAACGGGTTGAAATCTTTGCAACATTATCTGTTTTGAAGATAGGGCATAGATTCTCACTACTTTCTGATTCTGAGATATAATCAGTAAACATAAGATATCTTTTAATTATAAATTAAGTCTTGAATATGTGTGGAAAATAATATTTACTTAGCCTTCTTAATATTAAAAAAACTAAATGCTTCCTTTTCATGACTCTTGAATGTCAAATTATTAAAATTTAATGGTAGTATAAAATGAAAGGTTTGATAATTAAATCATTTTATCATTCATTTATCTGTTCATTCTACACATACATACTGAAGGTACCAGGCTGTGATCTAATGGCTGAGAATACAGAAATTAGTAATACAGTTGAGGTATATGATGATGCTTACATTCTAATGAGAGAAGAAAGATAATAAACAAGTAAATATAAATGTTATAGTTTCATGTATTTTAAGTGATGTTATGGGCTGAATTGTGTCCCCCCAAAATTCACATGTTGAAGCACTAACCTCAGTACCTCAGAATGTGATTGTCTTTGGAGATAGGGCCTTTAAAAAGGTAATTAAGTTAAAACGAGGCCCTCAGAGTGGACCCTACTCCAATCGGACTGGTGTTCTTATAAGAGGAGATTAGGACACATAGAGCAACAGGATGCGTATGTACAAAGAGATGACTATGTGAAGAGGCAGCAAGAGGGTAACCATCTCCAAGCCAAAGAGAGAGGCCTTAGAGGAAACCAACTATGCTTGGACTTCTAGCCTCAAAAACTGTGAGAAAATAAATTTTTATTGCTTAAGCCACTCAATCTGTTGTAGTTTATCATGGCAGCCCCAGCAACCTAATACAGATGCTAAAATGAAAATAAAATAATAACTGGGAGATTATTTAGATTGGTAGTCAAAGAAAGAAACTTTTTTTTTTATTGAGCTATAGTTGATTTACAATATTGTGTCAATTTCAGGTGTACAATAAAGTGATTCAGATATATATAGATATTTATAGATTCTTTTCCAGATTCTTTTCCATTATGTTATTACAAGATATTGAATATAGTTCCCTGTGCTACACAGTAAATCCTTGTTTATCTATTTTATAGGTAGTAGTGTGTATCCATTAATCCCATATTCCTAATTTATCCCTCCCTCCACTTTTCCCCTTTGGTAACCATAAGTTTGTTTTCTATGTCTGTGAATCTGGTTCTGTTTTGTAAATAAGTTCATATGTATTATTTTGTAGATTTCACATATTAGTGATATCATATAATATTTGTCTTTTTCTGACTTACTTAGTATAATAATCTCTAGGTCCATCCATGTTGCTACAAATGTCATTATTTCATTCTTTTTCATGGCTGAGTAATATTCCTGTGTGTGTGTGTGTGTGTGTGTGTGTGTGTGTGTGTGTGTGTACTTTTATTTGTTTATTTATTTATTTATTTATTTATGACTGCATTGGGTCTTCATTGCTGCACACAGGCTTTCTCTAGTTGCAGCGAGTGGGGGCTACTCTTCATTGCAGTGCGCCGGCTTCTCGTTGTGGTGGCTTCTCTTGTTGTGGAGCGTGGGCTCTAGGTGTGCGGGCTTCAGTAGTTGTGGCTCACGGGCTTAGATGCTCTGCCGCATGTGGGATCTTCCCACACCAGGGCTCAAACCCATGTCCCCTGCATTGGCAGGCGGATTCTTAACCACTGCACCACCAGGGAAGCCCATGTACCTTCTTTATCTATTCATCTGTTGACAGACACTGAGGTTGCTTCCGTGTCTTGGCTATTGTGAATAGTGCTGCTATGGACATTGGGGTACATGTATCTTTTCAAAGTACAGTTTTTGTCTTTTCTGGATATATGCCCAGGAGTGGGATTGCTGGATCATATGGTAACTCTATTTTTAGTTTTTTAAGGAACCTCCATACTAGTGGCTGCACCAGTTTACATTCCCATCAACAGTGTAAGAGGGTTCCTTTTACGCCACACCCTCTCCTGCATTTATTATTTGTAGACTTTTTGATGATGGCCATTCTGACGGGTGTGAGGTGATACCTCATTGTAGTTTTGATTTGCATGTCTCTGATAATTAGTGATGTTGAGCAGCTTTTCGTGTGTCTGTTGGCCATTTGTATGTCTTCTTTGGAGAAATGTCTATTTAGGTCTTCTGTGCATTTTTTGATTGGGTTGTATATTTTTTTGATTTTGAGTTGTATGAGCTCTTTGTATATTTTGGAAATTAAGCCCTTGCTGGTTGCATCATTTGCAAATATTTTCTCTCATTCCATAGGTTTTCTTTTCATTTTTTTCTTTTTTTATAATTTCCTTTGCTGTGCAAAAGCTTATAAGTTTGATTAGGTCCCATTTGTTTATTTTTTAAATAAGCTTTTAAACTGAGACCCAAATGATGCAAAGGAATCAACCATATAAATATCTGAGGATGTATGTTCCTAGAAGAAGAAACATCTAATGCTAAGACCCATTTTGTCATAAAAGAAATATGCAAAAACCAAACTGGCACATAATAGTTTTCATCATCAAAAAATTGTTTACTCAGTGACTATCTGTTCATGGTGCTATGGAAGGCTTGTAGAGCATAAATATAAAGTGATATAGCAGGCCATTAATAATGTTATAGTAACTATTTCATTGTGCCTATGCTTGTCATTGACCAGTATCAAAATGACTTTACAGTTGCAGTTACAAATTTAAGGAATTTATTAGCCATTAGCCAAATACTCATTTTTCTCTACAACCACTAGTACACTAATCTTATACAAATAGTTTTTGACTATAGAAAGGAGCTCTTTTGGGTATGATTAGAGCTTGGTTCTAATTCAGACTTACCTTCTTAAATGAGCTTTCTACAGAATAGTCATTTGATACCTAAGAATATAAGATATGAAATGGTTTCATGTTTTCTCAAAACTACAAGTGAAAATGATTATCATTGTTTTTGTGTTCTTTTTTGCCAAATATTTTCAACTTGAATTTCACATCATGACTTTTTAAAAGGCTATTATATTATGTAAGAGCATCTTTCTCAGTTCTATCATTTTTTTTTTTGTTACTATTGCTTCCACTCAAATCCTAGAATTCTTTACGGATAAAAATAATGAGTGCTTTACACATTATTGGAATTGGCAAGCCTCTTATCATTGTATGGTGACAGACTTGAGCAAAAGAAAGCAAGCTGTAATTTAGTCAGTATTAATGTAAACAAGCATTTTATTTAGAAAGGAATAAAAGCGGCCAAAAAGAAATGCATTTGTTAACATGAGAAAAAGTTGCAAGAGCCAAATTCAGAGTACCTGAATATGCCTGATTAGTAACAAAATTTCTAAATGGGGGGTGGGGGGGAAGGCTTATATTAGATGAGTTGCCACAGCTCTTTAATGGCTAAGAGCAATTTTGTAAATATGACACATAGGCTAGAAAATTCTATATTTTTAAGGTATTGCTTAACATTTTCACTATGTTACATGTTTTTATATATTTTTCCTCTTATGTCAAAGGGAACATTTCTAATTTATACCTCACATCTTTTTATAAAAAAATTAAAATAACAACTCTAAACAGCATTAGCTCAATTTAAATCCCATTTGGTGGTCCCTGTATAGTTTTTAATATCATGCAAAAAAAGCCATCATAATTTGCATCCCATCAACTATTCCCTTAACTCTAAAGAGCTATCATGCCACTCCTAGAGTAGGTCTCTAGGGTTGAAGCCTGTTCTATCACTCCTATGCTAGATCTATTTGGTAGTAAAATCAGGGTTACTAGCCTGGTGCCCCTTACCTGGGAAAAAAAAGTCTGTATTAACCCTGTCTTCACTCTTCTCAGAAAACTGATAATAAATTTTGTCCTTTTACTCTCTGCTCTTTTTAATTCCTGGCATTCCAGAAGTTTTTAGACTTGCCTTTCCAGCTCTTTCCTGGAAATGCTTGAGCTGTTTTAATGGTCTAATGTTTTGCAATTTATCTACTTTGGGCAGTTTCTTTTTTTTTCATGGTGACTGTCTGTTAATATTTGTCAAATTACCAGCAGCTATCTCCCAACACATTCCTACAAATTTCATCTCTCCATCTGTTTTATTTCTAAGTCTTTTCTTTTCTTCTTTCTTCTTTACCTCTTTACCAATCCACCTATTTCACCTGTAAATAGACTCTTGGACTCTTAATAATCTTTCTCTCTCTTTTTTCTTTTTTTTTTAGAATTATGTTCTAAGGTGTTTCCACATCTATAACTTACAACATAGTAGCTTTGCTGATTTAACCAAAATTATGCTGGAAAACATAACCTTTGCAAAATATCAACAATACCAGTGAATTAGAGAAGTTTTATGGGATCAAGACTGAGTTATTTAATAATATTGGGCATCTGGTAACCTTAACATAAACCATTATTTTTAGTTCTTTCTGCTCAGTATCTACTCACAAGCATAATATTAACTTTTAAAGTATTAACCTTTAAATATTAACTTTAAAAGTATTAAAATGGGGCTTCCCTGGTGGCGCAGTGGTTGAGAGTCCACCTGCCGATGCAGGGGACACGGGTTCGTGCCCCGGTCCGGGAAGATCCCACATGCCGCGGAGCGGCTGGGTCCGTGAGCCATGGCCGCTGAGCCTGCGCGTCCGGAGCCTGTGCTCCGCAACGGGAGAGGCCATAACGGTGAGAGGCCCGCGTACCGCAAAAAAAGAAAAAAAAAAAGTATTAAAATGAAGAATAGAATGGTTACTTATTTATAATATCTCCAAAAGATTCTAATCATCTAGGTGGAATGAATTATAGTATTGAATCCTTATTTGTTAGTTAATTTCTTATGGCATCCAGAAAATATGGCTGCTGTCTTATACTGATGGAAACCAATAGCAACCATTGCCTGGCTCTGCCACTTAAGACCCATCAGCTGATATAACTGTATTTTCTCTCTGTATTACTAACAGCCATTGTTGTAACTGCTCTTAATGAAGGCGATTTCCCAACCAAAATACTGACATATGCTATGGAGAATACTTTTAATTACATTGACAACAACCCCTCTGACTACTCTAGGAGAGGATTTAAAAAACGTATTTTTAATGCATCCTTACAAGTGAAACACAATCTCCAGAAATTGTGATGTCAGAACTTGAAATATATGTATAGATTTTTCTGAAATCCACCTTTTTGTAAGTGTAGAATAATAGTAAGGTCATCTATGATCCAGATTTATTTCTCCAACATGGTTACATTTAAAAACTCAATGGGGGACTTCCTTGGTGGTGCAGTGGTTAATAATCTGTCTGCCAGTGCAGGGGACATGGGTTCGATCCCTTGTCCAGGAGGATCCCACATGCGGGGGAGCAACTACGTCTGTGTGCCACAACTACTGAGCCTGCACTCTAGAGCCTGCGAACCACAACTGCTGAGCCCATGCGCCACAACTACGAGAGCCCGCGTGCCACAACTACTGAGCCCCCGCGCTGCAACTACTGAATCCTGCGCACCCAGAGCCCGTGCTCCGCAACAAGAGAAGCCACCGCAGTGAGAAGCCTGTGCACCGCAATGAAGAGAGTAGCCCCCACTCACCACAACTAGACAAAGCCCGCACACAGCAGTGAAGATCCAATGCAGCCAAAAAAAAAAAAAACAATGGGAAGGCATCTAAAAACCTTGTACAGCAATCTTTGTTTTCAATCAAGGAAACCTAGAAGTCTGTGTTAGAACTATTAAGATGAATACAACTGAAGATACCATATTAAGACTCTTGCCAATTTACACCAAACAATTTAACACTATAGATGCCAGTATAGGCACTTATTGTTCTATAAATAGCAATGCATCATTATTAAGAGAGATGTTTTCTAATGAATGTTGGATTTAATAAGAATTTATTCTTTCATTTGACATTTGTCTCCTTAAGCATCTAGTAGAAAGCTAGCTTAATACTAATGCAAAAGCGTAAGCTTTGACTACTAAATTAGGCTGGCAAATGATTCTCTTAAATTGTCTATCACTTCAAAATTTGCATAAAACTCACATAAACTATAGATTCCTTGCTTGTCTTAATATTTAATATTTGGATCCACTTTATACATTTTCGTTTGTTTTTGAGAAATACTGTAACTTACTAAGAGTTCTAATGTAAGAGAGGTGATCTGCTACTAAATCATATTTCTTAATTTCTTAGGTTTTGATTGACCATTTCTGACAACTTTTACCAAAACTGACATGTCTATATGCTTATGCATTAGGATAAGTCTCAGTCGCCACGAAGAACTGTAAGAGCCGATCTAGTAACTTTGACGAAGGACTATTATTCAGTCATGAGAAAGAAGGAAATCATGCCTTTTGCAACAACATGGATGGACCTGGAGGGCATTATGGTGAGTGAAATTAGTGAAAGGTATGTACTGTGGAGTATCATCTATATGTGGAATCTATAAAAGCCAAACTTACAGAAACAGAGTAGAATGGTGGTTGCCAGGGGCTGAGAGGTGGGGCAAATGGGGAGATGTTGATCAAAGGGCACCAACTTACAGTTTTACAATGAATAAGTTCTAGGGATCTAATGTACATAATGCATAGTGATTATAGTTAACAATAGTGAAAGTTGAGAGATCTTAAATGTTCTCACACACACCAAAAAATGGTAATTATGTGAGGTGATGAAGGTGTTAACTAACCCTGCTGTGGTAATAATTTCATAATATATAAGTGTATCAAATAAACACATTGTACACCATAAACTTACAAAATGTTATACATCAATTATATCTCAGCAAAGCTGGAAAAACATCTAGTAACTTTGTCTGAAAAATTAAGACCAGTGACTATACAGTTGAGGAGGCTGTTGTAGATCTTCAGTGAGTAGTTATGAAAGCATTTTAAAAAGGAAGAAGCTACTTTGGAGGTTTGAAGTCATTGTTTCATCTTTGGAGGTCACCAGAAAGGTTGCAAAAATATTCTGAATTTGTCAGTAGAAATCAAGTAAAAATCATCCTTAATAGCATAAAGCAAAATAGCCAATCTTTATTTGTAATTTCATTTAAATAAATGTATACTGCACACCTATTACATATATTACCTAGTGTTATGCTGAGAATCTGGGGAAATCAAAGAACTGAATGAGACATGGTCCTGGCTTTCAAGATAATTTCAAGATAGTAACAAAGACAGGCATAATGATAACTATAATTCAAGGGAGAATAAAGGCATAATCAATGTGCATTGAAGTCAAAGGGGAAGAGCAATTAAGTCTGACTAGGGCAATTAAGGAATACTTTATAAAGGAAATACTACTAAGTTTACCTTTGAAAGACATATGAAAACTTAAATTGGAAAGAAGGAAAAAAGGAGAATTCCAAGATGGAAGAAGTAGTGCAATGTGGAGATAAGAGTGTGCTCGATAAATTTGAGGTATGAAGATGCAGGTAGTAAACAGCTGGATGATTAAGGATGGAGACACATAAGTTGATGAACCCAGGTTTTAGGAACATACTCGAAAAACACTTTTTAAGATGAATTGGAAAATCAACAAATAAGATTAGTGAATATTAATAAACCATGCAAGAGGTCCTGAGCCAGGAAAGTATCACAGAAAATGAAAAGGAAGAAACAGGTTTAAGCCATATTATTGACATTGAATCTACTTGACTGAATGAAAGACTTGTAGAATGTCACTGATTTCAATTGGCAGGAGTCTAGAGAGTATATGTAGGAGTGAATTATATGAGTGTAGACCAAGGTAGAAAAAATATTAGGCTGGATTAGGTTGATAAGGGTTTATTCACTCAGGATTTGTGATTTAATGTGTTGTCTTGAGAACCTAGGAGTGGTGTTAATAGTCTCTTAGGTTGGCTATTCGAAGTCTAGACTCAATCAGTTGGGGCCAATCCAGTGAGGCTGAATAACATTACTTCCCTGGCACGACATAGGGGCAGAAATCAAGCCTCAGAAAAATGGTAACGCTGGAAGGGGTTTATTATGTGTAACCTGATCGGCCAGTCTTCATTTATATTACCCAAGAAGACCCTGAGGAAACGCTCTTTACCAAGACCTTAAGGAATCCTTTGGTAAGGAGGAGTCCCTGTATCCTTGAAAACTGAAGTAGTGCTCTATGGTGGTTATTCTCTCTATGTGAGAGGTGATGGTAGGGCATGGAACAATGGAATTGCATTCCTTGATGATAGTGGAAATAATAGTGCCAGACAGTTAGAGGCCAAGTAGGGGTGCTTATTCATTATAGACTAAGTGGACACAATTATCATAATAAGCCACAGAGACAAAGTAACAATCAGAATGTTTTGACCTTTAGGGATGTTTGGTGGCATTGATCATGGAGCCTTTAGAAACAAAATAAAAGGGCAGCCAACTAGGGAGCTTCTTGGCATATGTAGGAAGAAAAATCCTAGGCCTGGTGGGCATAAAATTAACTTGAGTTACAATAATGGGGATTTATTTCTTATCTTGTTCCTAGATTTAAGCTACTTTGCAGACCTACAGATCTTTATTTGAGAAGGAGGCCAGGCCCTGTAAGGAATGACCTGGCAATAGGGTCAGAGATATATAGCATGACTCTTTCTCCACATCTGCCTCAGAGGTACCTGCAGCTATTTAACAATGACTGTGCCTGGAGAGGTGGTTCTTAAACTTACGTATGCATCAGAATCACCTGGAGGACTTTTAAAATACGGATCCCTGGGTCCTACTGATTTAGTAAGTTTGGGGTGGAAAAACCAGAGTTTATATTTCTAACAAGTTCTCAAGTAATGTTGATGTTACTGGTTTAGAGACCACACTTTGGGAATCATTGCACTTGAGAAGGAAAGCAGATAGACCTTGTGTGGTTATTAGATATTGTTTTTTAAATGACACTAATGCCTGGAGACCTGAAATACCACTGAGGTTCAGTGGTCAGAGTTAGGATTTATGAATACCTGGTAATAAATTCTGTATTATCAGATGGCCCAAGTCCATTTTCAGAAGGTGTCTAGAGAGACTTCAGATCCATTTTTTTTTCCTACAGGCCAAGAGTATATAGTAAGAATAGGAAAATTTCATAACAGAGAATTCCCTGATGTGGAGTGAGTTCTGTTGCATAATAAGGGCCAAGTTGAAGCTCCTGGAATTGTCCTCCCTTGCCAAGATAAACCAAAAGCAATACCTCATCCCAAGAGTATGTGCCACCCCAAATACTTAAACAATTACAGAGATGGTGAATGCTACGATATCCTCATTTTCCCCACTTGCTTGGTGGCCAATGCAAAAGTCAGACGGGTCTTTGAGAATGAGGATATATTATCAAAAGCTTAATCAAGTGATGATGCCAATCACATCTGACATTCCCAATGTAGTATCTTTACTGGAGGAAATCAATATGGCCTCTGGCACCAGTGACTTAACAAATGCATTTTCCCCTTTCCTCTGTTAGTAAAGATAAACAGAGGCAATAGTTTCCTTCACAAGGCAGGGATATCAATATGCCTTTACTCTCTTGGCCTACCCTATGTCATCTCATCTCTCTGTCTTGAGAGAACTTGATTGCCTTGATATTTCACAGAATAACATGATCATTGGCCTTGTTAAATCAAAAGAAGAAGGCATCTTAAATATGAGACATGAGTACCAAAGAGTTAGAGATAGATCCCATGAACATGCAGGAGCCTGTCACTTTAATGAAGTTTCAGAATCCAGTGATCTGGGTCATGTTAGGAGATCCTCTTTAAAGTGGAGTTGATTTGATGCATTACCCTCCATGATGAAAGGAATACAATGCTTGGTGGGCCTTTTTGTATTTTGGAGGAAACACATTGGGGCATGCTACTCTCATGTATTTAGTGAGTAACCTTAAAGTTGCAAGATTTGAGTGGGACTTGGAGCAAGAAAAAGCACTAAAACTTGGCCTTATGACCTAGCAAGCCCAATGGCATTAGAAGTGTTTGTGGCAGACTAGCACATCCCCTCAATTCTCCACTTTGTTTTGTGCCCCAGGAGGCTAAACTATATGGACTGAATAACAAACTCTTCTGCCCTCAACATGGAACCTTTGGCAGTTTTCAATAGGAGAATCAGAATAGACCCATAGAATTTTGGAGTAAGGACATGCTCTCTTCTGCTAATAAACTAAACTCAGAAGAAAAAGCAATGACTCATTTGCTACTGGACCTGATAGAAACTGAACACCTTAACAATAGATACCATAGTACTGTGCAACTCAATTGCAGATCTTTAATTGGTGTTATCTAATTCATGGAACCACAAAATTGGAAGTGCACAGAACAATTCTATTATAAAGTGGAAATGGTATAAATGATGTCTTCCAAGTTCAGAAGGCATAAGTAAATTGCAGAAGCAGGTGGCTCAGATTCCTATTGTACTGGCTTGAACTGCTTTGCCACCTTTCTCTCAACTCATACCTATGATCTTATGGAAAATTCCTTATGACATGTGTCAACATAGGTCTCAGTTAATTAGCATAATGTTTTATGTTAATTAACTCTATCCCATGCTCCAGTGCTACTTTATATGAATAACATTGGTGATGGCTAATGTTTTAGATTTCAGGTGGTAATATGACCAAACTGATATCACTCGGTTGACAATATGGCACCTAATGGGACTTTGTGTGTTGTATTAGTTTCTAGTGCCTGCCATAACAAATTACCATGAACTAGGTGGCTTAAAACAACAAAAATTTATTCTCTCACAGTTCTGGAGGCCAGAAGACCCAAATTAGTATCTCTGAGTCAAAATCAAGGTGTCAGCAAGGCTGTACTCCCTTCAGAAGCTCTAGAGGAGAATATTTTCCTTGCCTCTTTCAGCTTCTGGTGGCTACCAGCATTCCTTGGCTCATGACTGCATCACTCCAATCTCTGCTTTTGTCTTCACATCACTTTCTCCTCTGGGTCTGTATCAAATTTCCCTCTGCCTGTCTCTCATAAGAAGACTTGGAATAGCATTTGGGGCTCACTCAGGTAATCCAGGATAAAATTCTTAACTTAATCTCATCTGCAAAAACCCTTTTTCTAAATAAGGTAATTTTACAGTTTCCAGGAATTAGGACCTCATAGCTTTGGGAACCATTATCCAGCCTACTACATATGACCTCTGTCTTGGGGACACAAATTTTCTACCTGTTGAAGCACAATTATATATGTTGAGATGCAAAAAGGTCAATCGTCCTATATAAATTCCATCTGTTCCTCCACATCCACTCTCTACCATTCTTTATCTCATTCTGTGTTCTGCAAGACTAAACTATATAGACTACATATTAAGCTCTTTTGACCTTTGGCTTGTACTTGAGTTGAGCCCAAATGGGGATCATGGTGAAAGATGGAAGGGAGAGAGGAGGGTGAAGTCAAAGTATTTATTTTCCTATCTCCCTCCTATACCCCCTCACTAAAGACTTTCTGCCTCCCTCTACCAAAAGGTATAACTCCTATTTGACAGCCCTCTCTCTACATAGTTCTCTTTTCTTATTTCCTTTAAGTACTTCTTCTTGCTCCCTCAGGCCTCAGAGAGGTGACAGAACAGTGGTATGCTGGTAAATATTTAACAGCTAGATCTCTAAAAACAATATGCATACATAGACAAATAGATTAATAAGTTTGTTTTAAATTTTTCTGATACAAAGGATGTGTAGAATACAGTTTACGAGTAAAAATAAAATATACAGTACACTAAATTACTTACAGCCAATTGATTTTCACAGAATCCTTTTGTTAATTTTTGCTGAACTCTTACAATTGATAAATAAGTGTAGATCCAGCATGGATTTTGGTTGATATTTTCATTTATGTTAATACTTGTGATGAAAGTGAAACAAAATAGATTTTGGAACTTGTTTGTAAATGATGTGAGTGACTTCCTAACTAAATCAGATAATAGTTTTTGACTACTGGAAGAATATATTACCAAATTTTAAAATTATTATTCACAATGTAATGGCTACAGATGTGAAACACTTTTAAATACAATCTGCATTATTAATACTTTCTCTATCACTTTGTCAAATCTATGCTAATTTCTGTGGTGTAATTTCTCCATCCATGGCCAATTTTAAGCTAACGATGTATCATTGAATGTAAAGTTGGAAAGAGATGCAAAGTAGCCTATTATATATTATTTCTGTCATATATTTGTAATAGACATAAATCTCAAGGATACATGTAACAGTAAAATGTAGTAAAATAATTGAGAAATGATGGATTTTGAATATTTATTACTTTTCCTTTAAATGTAATTTATTTAATTGTAAGGTTATAGAACTTAATTTTTAGTAATAGCTGTTTGACAAAGACTTGCAAACTTACAAAACTATAATAGTCTGTTTTCACTAGCCAGTGCAAGCCTGCTCTGCCACACCATTGTAAAACAGCTCTGCTGTTATTTATCACAGGTACTGTCTTATCCCTTATGGTATTCTATATCTTGTCCATACCTTGTAAACAAATAGTTCCTTAATTAAACTCTCCTCAAATTACCAACATAGAATGTGCCATCTATTTTCTGCTAGAGTCTTGATGGATAAAAGCATATGGATGTTATTTAACTCTATAGAAATGAATGATAATTTCAAGGAGTGAAAAGAAAAAAGGAGGAACGAGGCCTAGAGCACCCCAAATTTGGAGGTGAAGAAAGAGAAGGAAGAAACAATAAAGGAGACTGAGAAGTAATAGCCTATGAAATAGAAAAACAGAATAATGTGGTGTTCTTGATAGAAAGAGAAGAAAGTATTTTAAGAAGGAAGCAATGATCAACTCTGCCAAATGCTTAGAGGTCAACTAACATGAGGACTGATAACTGAACGTTGGCTTTGGCAAGATAGATTGTTGGTAACGTTGATATGTGTGCTTTCATTGGAGTGGTGAGGATGAAAGTCTTGTTATGGCAAATTAAGAATGAGAAGTGATTAAGTAGTGACAGCAAGTATAAGATAGTTTTGTGATGAGTTTTGCTATTAAGGGGGAGTGGAGAAAAAGTGCTTTTAGCTGGTGGGAGATGTGGAACTGATCATCCACTGTAACACGAAGACAGAAATATTATACATGGGGACGAATACAAATAGGTTGTCATATATAACTGTTGGGATATGATGTGGTTCTTTTCTGACTGCTTCTGTTTACTCAGGTAAATATTAGGCAATGTCATTGGTTGAGAGTGAAACAGAATGGGGTGTTTGAGGTTTAAGGAGTGAGAGATGTGAAATAATTGTCATTGTTTTTGATTTTGTGATATTTTACTGAGAGAGCACAATTGAACACAAAAATGTAGTAGGATTGCAAGGACCGTGTAGGGAGAATAAAACCTCTGCATGTGCAGGTCCTTGCTCATTATTTGGCATGTATGTATTAGGAGATTCATTTATTTATTCACAAATATTTATCCTGTGCCTACTGTTCTAGGCAACACAGATATAGCAATGAACAAAATGGAAAAATAAAAAAAATCCTGCCTGATTTTTGATATGTTAGAGCAGAGATTGGCAAACTTTTTCTGAAAAGAGGCAGACAGTACATATTTTAAGCTTTGTGAGCCGGGTGGTCTTTGTTGTAACTACTTGACTCTTATCATTGTAGCACAAAACAAACCGTAGATAATTCGTGAAAGAATGGGCTAGGCTGTGTTTCAATAATATGTTACAAAAACAGGTGGCAGACTGGATTTGGCCCATGGGCCATTGTTTGCCAACCTTCATATTAGAGGATGATTGGTGAAATGAAGACAAAGAATGGAAGAGGATGGGGAGTACTTGAGTGAAGGGTTTCATTTTTAAATGCAATGAACAGGTGAAATCATGCTGAGAAGCTAACATTTAAGCCAAGGCTAGGAGAAGGTGAAGGACTAAGCCATGTAGATGAGTGTCCCAAGAAGAGAGTGCCAGTGTAAAATTTCTTCAGCAAGAGTGTATTTTGTGTTTGTACAACATCAAGGTGGCTGAGCAGAATGAGTGAATAGAAGTACTAATGTTAGATGAGATCGGAATTTAAGAGGAAGGAGGATAACTTAGGGCCTTGTAGACTACTGTAAGGACTCTGAGTGAAATGAAGTGTCAGTAGAGATTTTGCACAGGGAACTGACATGATTTGAATTACAGGATTCCATAGTTGCTTTATTGAGATAGAGCGGGGCAAGGCTGGAATCACAAATAATTTTTGCATGAATAAATGAGTAAATGAATGAATGAAAGGATGAAGGAACAAGCAGATGAATAAGAATGCATATCACTTATTGATTATTTGAGATTGGAAATATCAACTGGGGATTCAGTGGAGGATATCATAGAAGCTAAAAGTAGGTAGGTGTAGAATGAGGGAAAAATTGTGACTAGAACTTTAGAGAAACAGATCAGAGATTGACAGAGAAAGAGGAATTAGTGAAGGTGATAGAAAAGAAGTAATTAGAAAGATCTGTGTTTGGTATTTACTAAACCAAACACATGTCCTTGAGAGGGAGATTAAGTAGAGATGGACTGATTACAAAGTTTTTCTTTTTCTTTAAGTTTTCTTGAGAAAACTTAAATTTGTTAATGAAAAGAAGGAAAAGGATAGGAGGGTAACTTAGATAAAAGTTAAAAGATAGGAGTAGAGGGCTTCCCTGGTGGTGCAGTGGTTGAGAGTCCACCTGCGGATGCAGGGGACATGGTCCACCTGCAGATGCAGGGGACATGGGTTCGTGCCCCGGTCCAGGAAGATCCCACATGCCACGCAGCGGCTGGGCCCGTGAGCCATGGCCGCTGGACTTGCACGTCTGGAGACTGTGCTTCGCAACGGGAGAGGCCACAACAATGAGAGGCCCACGTACCGCAAAAAAAAAAAAAAAGATAGGAGTAGAAAGCTGTAGACCTCAGAAGAGTTAACATTTTTCTACAGCTTGCTTCATATGAGTATGCCAACCAGTTAATTTCATTATGAGCATAATGTCTACTTACACAATTCATTCGTTCAGTAATGTTTATTGGCCATTGATATTTGCTAATCACTGTGCTAGAAACTGATCTCTTCATTACAGTCCAACACATTCAGCTGGAAATCAGTAATCATGCTGACACACAATGTTACCAATCTACAAGAAATTCTGGAAAATTCTAAGGAAGTTAAGTCAATATATTTATGTAACTGATCAAAATTAAAAGGTTAAGTAAAATATCACTAGCTCCTCGCATTTCTATTGCACTTTATCTCCTTGGGTACCACGGTCTTTCCAAATATTAACCAAGGAGTTTGTAGATACTATATAATGAAGCCAGAAAGTCAAGAGCAGAGGTGAAACAAAAAGTCATGTAAGAATGTTTATTAGAGTGGAAGAAATGGAATTCAGGTCACATAATATCTCAGTTCTATTTACTCATTTATATGTTCTAGGAAGTGTCTTATTTTTAAATATGCATATAAAAACTTGTAATTTTTGTTAAGAAATTAAACATGTTTTAGTGTTCCTTGATTTTAAACCTCTAAATGTAGCTTTCTCTGCCACTGTCTAGAGGTAAGCTGGCCCATGTGACCTTTTACTATAATTTTCTTACACTCATAAAGTCAGTAGCCCCAGATTTCAAATTTTTTCATTATAATACAGATTTAAATCTTTGAACAGTAATATTGAATAAACTCTGGAATGACTTTGAGCTCTAGATGCTGAGTGTGGTAACCTTGAACCTCCCATAAATTGGGGAAAACCTCTAAAGCAACCAAAACAAAGCTCTTGACTTTCTAAATATAACGTTTTTTTGACTCCTTGACTTTAATTGTGAACTCTTGTTGTTTTTCCTTGACTGGTTTGCCACTATTGTTTGAAGTTAACCTTTTCTCTACTTAGTTGAAAAGCGTGCTTCAATGGATTAAAAGACAAAATTTCATTCCTTCTAATTAAATCTCAGAAAGTAGTTAAGATGTGTCTGAAAAATAAAAATACGTATGCATGTTAATTTTCCTAAATTATGATCAAGGATGATGAATCCTCCCTTTAACTATTTGTCCTTCCTTTTTAGTCTGACAATAAATTAAGCATGTTTCTTAAATTCTAACTCTACTTCTTTAGTTTTATCTCATCAATCTTTACTTTTATTTTGCATTCTTTCGAACCTTTTTCTTTTTCATTCTGTGCATGTGACTTTTAAAAATTAAAAAGTTACACATGCTTTTTGTAACAATATAAATGAATATAGAATTGTGTAAAATAAAAAAAGTTCTTCTGTACTTTCCCTAATCCCAAACCACTTCCTAGAGGTAATTATTATGAAGCTTGATAATGGAATAGTGAACATGTCTCTAAACTGTTTTCTCTAAGTATAAACATACACACATTCACACTCACATATATTCTACAACTTGTATTTTTAAATTATTATTGTGTATGGCACAAATAAACACTATTATTAAGTGATTAAATGAATGGGTGGCTAAATAAGTATATAATCTCATGAGATACTTGAATATTTTTTAAAAATAGATATGATATTGGAAAACTTATTTTCTTCTTTTTTGTATTATGGGAATTTAGTACAATACCTTTTTTTTTTTCCCCCCACGTGGCATGTGGGATCTTAGTTCCCTGACGAGGGATCGAACCTGTGCCCCCTGCAGTGGAAGCGCAGTCTCAATCACTGGACTGCCAGGGAAGTCCCTAGTACAATATCATTTTAAACTTTTAGAAAAATATTTAATACCCACATTAGAATTCAGGCAAACAGTTGACAACTGATAATTTGACTTCTTTTGTTGTTCTCAGAAAGATAGCTATTAGGTGTTTTGTGCTTAATATTTGTAAACTATTCAAGTAGCTTCAAAATGTAAATTAAAAAATACAGCAGTGATAAGAGAGGTATAGATAATGATTTCATTAAATCATGTTAGCATTTTTAACATGTCATTTACTGCCTGTTTCTAAATAGACCATTTTGACATTATATAATTTTGAGTATAGATCCAGTGTATTCTACTGCAGTAATTCCTATAAAGAAACATGGGAAAAATGCAGACTTTGATACTGTGTTTTTGCTAGTTATGAGCAAATCACATCCATTTGGCTTATAACGTATATATTATATCTCTTAAGAATTTATTCTATATATATCAAAACATTAATTTTGAAATGGTAAGCTTCTGTAAGTGCCTTAGAATTCATAATGCATGGGGTGCCTTGCAACCAAATATATATTCAGTTCCTAGCATTATTGGTGTTTCCAGTTTCAATAACTATAATATTATCACCTTTGGACTTTTATGGCATCTTTCATCCGTGGATCTTAAAGGGCTTTACAAACATTAATTCGCACAACATTCTTGTGAGGCACAGAAATATCATTAACCCCATATTACAGATGAGGAAACAAGCGCAGAAAGGTTAATAATACGTGCACCACTTTCTACTTGTACAGTGCCTTTGATTCAGGGATCTCTAAGTACACTGGAACCTTTATGATGCTGGTATAGGAGAACAGACCTAAAAACAGGCTTATAGGTTAACTCATGGCAGACTTTTACAATGTAGCACGTAGTTCTAGAAATTGCCCCTTAGTATAGGTTAATAATATAATATTGAACTATATTCATATAGTTTTCAATTGTAATTGGGAATCATGAATTCAGATTTATCCTTAACTTTCTCTCTAGTTTGAAGGAGTGAGTAGATGATTATGCAACATGGGCAACAGACTATATAAAATGGCATATTATACCCCCAAAATTAAATAACACCTCAAAATTAATTAACAGACAATGACATGATACCAGACTTGTTGCTGTATGCTTTTTAGGCATTAAAGGTCAGTTGTTTATATTAAAAAGAGTAAATAAACAATTTAAGTTCATCGTATATTTTTATAGTTTTCATCATCTTTGTTCGTTTTTTCATGTCAAAACTAGTTATAACATCTTTCTTTCCTACTATGTAGAGCTCAGTATTCACATATTTACATTAAGATTCACTACGGTTAAAAGACAAGGGGCCCAGATCTGAGTCACCCAAAACCAGAGTTTTCTCTGTCACTGATCTCTCTTCCTAAAAACATCAGAGCACAGGTTTCCAGTGTGTATTCATAAAGCTTTCTCTTTTTCATTCTTTTCACTGTTGGAATTTACTAGGGATCCTTTAGTATTATTTCCCTGCTCCTTGCTTGCCATCACCTTCTTAGAAGGATTGTTTATAGCATTTGTGTCCTGATGGGCTCAAGGTACTGTGCTGGGCACTGGGTATGTAGTGGTGTAGAAGACAGATTGATTTAAAGGAGTTTACAATCTGGAAGTGGAGACAGACATTAAGGAAGAAATTATAATTGTATTAATTACATGACCACGCAAAATCTCTGTGAAAAAAAGCTATAAATGGTTAACCCACAGGCTGGCAGCACAATTGTCACTTAAGAGAGAAGAACTGGAATAGTGAGTCTATTGTAGCAATGATTCAAGGGAAAAGAAAATACCCTGATTGCTTGATTACTGTTGGCAGATCCTGAAACCTGGGATCCTTGGAGTAGAGACCAGCTGGGCTGGGGACCTGTGCTTATTCATACAGGACAGGCATTTGTAGCTTGACATATCTCAGAAGTGCCTAAGATAGGCTGTAAGGAAGCTAGCTGGGAAACTTGTATCAAAATGTAGATGACTGATATGTTAGAAGAAAGCTGGTATAAGAGAAAGAAGAAAAAAAAATTCTTTGCTTTTTTCCTTGTCTTTCAATATGCATGTATCCTCACATAGATCTCCCCTTCCCAGTCCAGTTGCTTCTCCTTAGGTTTGTATACTCTCTTCCCTCATCAGTTCTTTCTGGGAATCTCCTCTCTAAATCTTTCCTTCATCTGTTCCTTCTTCAGCCTGATCTAGCAATGAGGAACTGTTGCTGAAAACTCTTAGCCCTTTCTTTTTCCTGTCTTAATATCGGCTTGCTTTCATCCCAGAGTGGGGAAGGATTGCCATTGAAGGACCAGTCTTTTAAAGGTGTGGTTGTGGGTTCCGAAACAGCTTTACCTCAGGCCAGCACACTTTACCTTAGTTGTGCATAAGAGTTCTTGGGGTAATAGGTAGGCACAATAAGTCTGAAAGGAACGTTGCTCACAATGATTTCATTGAGAGGTGACAAGAACATCTCCATCAACATATCCAGATGGGCAGTTGGGCACAGAGACTTTAAATGTTATGCTTAATCTCAACAAATTAAATAGAAAACTGCATTTGTTTTTAAGGACATCTCCTCAATATTGGCCTGATATCATCGGTAGGCTGAACTATTTCTAATGTGACAGAAGTGTAGCCTTGTTCTCCCTTATAGGATTTCATAAACATGTTAAGTAGGCAAAAGAAAGAGAGATTGATGAATAGGACTTCAAGTCAGGCAACCAGAAAAGGATAGGAAAGAAGCAGATTCAGTTTGTGGCTGTGCTCTGTACAAATGGAACTCAGTTCCAAAACATGGTCCAACACGGAGACTTTAAAATCAGAGTTGGGTTCTAACCCCACTAAAGCTACTCACACATATGTGTCCTCGTGCAAGTTACTTAAACTCCGAGCTTAAGTTTCTTCATCTTTAAAATAGGGTTAATATTACCCACTTTATATGATTATTGGGAGGCTTAAACTATAGG